>NC_090296.1:58785000-61585493 GCF_039906515.1 Pseudorca crassidens | reverse complement strand
AGTTTGAAACTTCCCTGAGAAACACATGAAAAATGTATCTAGGATTGTGAAGCTGGACTGCTCATGGCTGTATACATTTTCAGATTTTAAAACATTTGTTCAACACTGTGCCAGACCCTGTGAAAGATGCAGAACAATGCTACTCGTTATAGTTTCTGACTCAGTTGGGGAGACAAAATAGAATTAATACATGTTAGGCAAAATACTAATTGCGTTTCTTTAAAGAATTATCTTTGCTTTTATTCTGAGTCCTAAATCCAAGATTTCTGATTCAAGGCAATTTTTATATCTCAGTAAAGTTTTTTAGTTTTCCTCACATTTGTTAAGGCACTGTTTTGGTAGTTTATATTTTTTGTTGCTTTTTGTGACTTTTGTTCCTTTTCTCGTTTTCTAAATTTGGTTTTTGTGAATTGATTTTATGTCTAAATAACACTATTTCTAATACTTTTGCAATAGATTCTTTTGAGGGTTCTAGGCATATAGTCATAGCCTCTTTAAATCACAGTAATTTGGTTAAATTATTCTTATAATCTTATGTTTTATTTATTTCATATCTAGAATTTCCAGTATAATAACAAATGGTGATGGTGACAATAGGCATCCTTATTTTTTTTATTCCAATGTGAACAGTAATAGCTATTATTACATGTAAGATTTTTTGTTTTCATGTATTATTTATTCCTCACAATAAGCATAAGAGATATGTACTATTATTATCTCCATTTTACGAAACCAAGGCCCAGAGAGATTAAGTAACTTGTTCAAGTCTGCCCTAAAGTGACTGAGTGAAGATTTGAATTGAAGCAGTTTGACTACAAGTAGCATGTGTACTCAATCATCTTATCACAGTGCCTTCCCATGTGATTCTCACTTGAGACTACCATGGTAGTAACTCTTACCTGATACCTCCACATTCATGTATGTTACTAAATTTATGTTAAAATTTCGATCTAACAGTAACTAAATTGTTATCAATAAATCATTATTTTTTACATTACATGTCTTTTAAAAACGTCAAACGTGAATTTTATTTCTATAAATTTACTATAATACAGACAAGCAAAATAAGTTCTTTTGTTATTGGACAATGTCTTAGAATTATCAAGTATAAATTTTATTGCTATATAAGGAAGTGTTGAAGGAGCAGGGAATATTTTCAGGTGCTCATCAAACCCAATCACTTTTTTTTTCACATTGAGGTGAAATTCACATAACATAAAATTAACCACCTTAAAGTTCACAATTTAGTGGCATCTAGTACATTCACGATGTTGAGCAACTATCACCTCCATCTGGTTCCAAAATGATTTCATCATCCCCAAAGGATAGCCCACATGCATCACTCTCCATCTACTGCCCCTCTCCAGCCCCTGGCAACCACAAGTTGGTTTTCTGTCTCAAGGGATTTACCTCTTCTGGATGTTTCATATAAATGGAATCATGCAATATATGACCTCTTGTGTCTGGTGTCTCAATTAACATAATAATTTTGAGGTTCATTTATGTTTTAGCATGTATTAGTACTTCACTTCTTTTTTTTTTTGCTGAATAATATTCCATTGTCAGTTGATAGGTATTCAGGTTATTTCCACGCTTTGGCAATTGTGAATAGTGTTACTAAGAACACTGATGTACAAATGTCTGTTTGAATACCTGCTTTCAATTCTTTTGGGCATTTTTCTAAAAGTGGAAATGCTGGATCGTATGGTAATTCTATGTTTAAGTTTTTGAGTAACCACCAAACTTTTTTATTGTGGCTGTACCCTTTACGTTCTCACCAGCAATGTATAAGGGTTCTAATTTCTCCACATCCTCACCAGCTTTTGTTGTTGTCTGTTTTTTCTTCCTATTATAGCATCCTATCTGGTGTGAAGTGCTGTTTCATTGTGATTTTTTTTTTTTTTTTTTTGGCTGCACTGCGTAGCATGCAGCATCTTAGTCCCCCAACCAGGGATCAAACCCGCACCTTGCAGAATCTTAACCACTGGCCTGCCAGGGAAGTCCCTGTATTTCACTGTGATTTTGATTTGTGTTTCCCTAATGAATATCTTTTCATATGCTTGTTGGCTGTTTGTATATCTTCTTTGGAGGAATGTCTATTCAAGTCCTTTGCACATTTTTTTTTGACTGTATAAAAATGAAAATTTATTGGCTATTTTCTCTCCTGTGATTTCCTTCTCACTTTCACTAAATAAATCACAGGGTTTTGTAAAGCAGAGAGTTAGTGCTTCAACTCCTGGAATATTTTTATTGCATATTAGTGTCAAGATTGTGCCAAAGGAAAGAACACTAGACGGTTTTCTGTTGCATGGTAATATTATAATATTAATGATGAACAAGTGATTCTGAGAGGAAAAGCATACTTGTGTGAGAAATGCTGAAATCGTTGACACTAAAGAATGATTAGTATTAGGATTAAGGTCAGAGAGAGTGGGGTGGTCAGGAGAGTTACAACGGGTAGGAAGAGGGAGGGAGGGAAATTCTTAAGCTAAATAATCAGGACAGCTCCTTTGATTCCCTCCTTTTGCTTTTCCCCAACTTCAAAATTACTAGTGTTATTGCCAAAGAGTATTATTAACTTCAAAGCTGAGATCGTTTGCCCATTTTTTAATTGGGATTTTTTTTGTTTTTGTTGAGTTCTAAGAGTTCTTTTTATATTCTGGATACATACCCTTATCAGATAAATGATTTGTAAATAGGTTGTTCTCCCATTCTATAGGGCCTCTCACTTTTGTGGCCTCTCCTGTCACGGAGCACAGGCTCTGGACAGGCAGGCTCAGCGGCCATGGCTCATGGGCCCAGCTGCTCCGTGGCACGTGGGATCTTCCTGGACCGGGGCACTAACCCGTGTCCCCTGCATCAGCAGGAGGACCCTCAACCACTGTGCCATCAGGGAAGCCCTCTTTTCACTTTTTGATGCATGAAAATTTTTGATTTTGATGAAGTCCAAATTTATTTTCTTATGCTTTTAGTGTCATTTCTGAAAATCTATTACTAAATCCAAGGTCATGAAGATTTACCCTTACGTTTTCTTCTAATAATTTTACAGTTCTTACACTTAGGTATTTGATCTATTTTGAGTTAATTTTTGTATAACATGTGAGATGGGGAGCCATGTTGATATCCAGTTGTCCTGGCACTATCTGAAGAGATGATTTATACCCCTTTGAATGATCTTGGGACCCTTGTAAACATTAACAGTTGGATAAGATTATTTCAGGACTTTCAGTCCTATTCCATTGATTTAGATGTCTGTCCTTATGCTAGCACCACAGTTTTTAATTACCATAGCTTGATAGTAAGTTTTGAAATAGGGAAGTGTGAGTGCACCAACTTTATTTTTCTTTTTCAAGATTGTTTTGCCAATTCAGGGTCCTTTTCAATTCAATTTGAATTTTTGGATCAGCTTTTCTATTTCTGCAAAAACAGGCCTTTAGGATTTTGATACAGATTGCATTGAATCTGTAGATTGCTATGGGGAATCTTGCCATCTTAATATTAAGTCTTCCCATCCATGAACCTGTGATGTCTTTTCTTTTATTTAGGTCTTCTTTAATTTCTTTCAGCAATGTTTTATAGAAGTCTTGTGTCTACTTGGTTAAATTTATTCCTAAGTATTTTATTCTCATCGACGCTATTGTAAATGGAAAGTTTTCTTAATTTCATTTTTAGATTGTTCATTGTTAGTGTATAGAAATTTAATACTTTAAAATATTTTTATATTGTACCTGCAACTTTAATGCATTTATTTATTAGCTCTAATAGTTTTTTGGTACTATTTATGGTTTTCTATATATAAGATCATATCATCTGTGAATAAAGATAATTTTACTTCTTCTTGTGCAATTTGGATGCCTTTTATTTCTTTTTCTTGCCTAATTCCTTCAACTAGAGTTTCCAGTACTATGTTGAATAGAAGTGGTGAAATTGAGCATCATTGTTCCTGATATTAGGGGGAAAACTTTCAGTCTTTTACCATTGAGTATAATGTTAGCTCTCGGTTTTTCATAAATATCCTTTGTCAAGTTGAGGAAGTTCCATTCTATTCCCAGTTTTTTGAGTGTTTTTTGTTTTTGTCCTAACCACAAAAGGGTTTTGGACTTTGTCAGATCCTTTTTCTGTAACAATTGAGGTGATCATGTTTTTTTTTTTTTCCCCTTCATTCTATTAATGGGGTGTATTACATTGATTGCTTTTTATGTTGACCCATTCTTGCACACTTGGGATATACCCCACTTGGTCATGTCTTATGATAATTAAAATTTGCTGCTGGTTCAGTTTGCCAGTAATTTGTTGAGGATTTTTGCATCTATATTCATAAGAAAAATTGTCTATAGTTTTCTTGTAATGTCTCTATCTGGCTTTGGTATCAGAGTTATGCTGGCCTCACAGAATGAGTCAGGAAGTGTTTCCTCTTCTTCTATTTTTTGAAAAGTTTGAGAAAGGTTGTTTGGTAGAATTCACCAGTGAAACCATCTGGTCCTGGACTTTAATTTGTTGGAAGGTTTTTATTTTTTTATTTTATTTATTTATTTTTTTGCGGTACGTGGGCCTCTCACTGTTGCGGCCTCTCCTGTTGCGGAGCACAGGCTCCGGACACGCAGGCTCAGCAGCCATGGCTCACGGGCCTAGCTGCTCCGCGGCACATGGGATCTTCCCGGACCGGGGCACGAACCTGTGTCCCCTGCATCGGCAGGTGGACTCTCAACCACTGCGCCACCAGGGAAGCCCTGTTGGAAGGTTTTTGATTACTGATTCAATCTCTTGCTATAGGTCTGATCAAATTGTCTCCTTTCTCTTAGGTCGGTTTTAGTAGTTTTCTTGTATTTTAAAATGTAATTCTTGACATTTACACTCAGTTTTGTTAGCCATTTAAAACTTACTTAGACTATTATTTATGTTTAAAGTTTCATTGCATACCACTTTTACTCATCTATTTTTATACTTTAACTTTTTATTTTGGAGCACTTAATTGCATCTTCAAATAATTTTTCTAGAAGGTTATTTCATGTATGGTGGGTTTTCTGAGCTGAGTATATCTGTGATCCCCACTGCAAAGGAGACATGCAGAGTTCTGAGCCAAAAGGAGAGGATGTCTCTGTTCTCTCTTGTGTAGGCTCATTGTCAAGGAGTTCTTTGTGTGTCTCTTAGGTTCATGGAATCACCTGTGAAGTGTTCCTTTAGCTTCTGTCTGTAGAAGCTTCTAAGGACCAGGCACCAGTGTCTGAGACAGATTCCACTGTTTTCCTAATCATCCAACCTTCCCACTGTTGTCTGCCTTAAACCCTCTCTGCATTTCCTGCCCAAATTGACCATTAGGAACTCTGCCGACAGGTCAGCATTTGCTTCCAGAATCTGTCAGAATATCTTTTTCTGGGCACAAACTTACACATCTGCTACATTTCTAATTAAATATTTTATAGCATATGTTTAGGTGTGCTTTTATTTTCACTGATTTTTTTTCCCTGGAACATGACAACGCAAACCCTTTTAACTTACCTATACCTTTTTAAAAAATCAGTTAAATCATTTTGTATCCAGCTACTCATTTTTGCTTTTATTTACTTTTACATTAAAAAAACATCATTTATCCTCACATTGTCTCTTCATTTTCTCTGATTTTATTACTATCTTCCCATTGCTTCCACCTCCATCCCCCCATAGCCCTTTGGTCATTTTCCTCTATATTTTGGAAGACCTTATAATTTGTCCTCTACCATCTGATTTGATTTTTTTCATTAACATATTTTAAAATCTGCTTTTTAAGATGTGTTTAAATATTTTAATACTATTATTGCATTTTATTTTTCTTCAAACCTTCTTAGTTGATTCAGTTTGTTTCATTTTTATCTTGCAGGTTTCAACTCAGTATCTTTACTCTGCATGGATTTCTATATTTTTTGGCAGAATTCATATCTTCTTGCATCTTTTGAGCACATTACACAATTTAAAAAAAATTATTCCTTTGGTATTTTAGAGTGTTGTCTCTTTTCCCTTATCCTGCAATGGTTTTCCATAGGCCTTAAGTTGCCTTTTTCTCTTTATTCATGAAATAAATATGTTCTTTAAATCTAGAAGTTTATTCTAATATAAAATAAAAAAATTTAAAAAATCATTAAAATTATATGACCTTAAAAAAAAGTCTAGAAGTTTATGAACTGAATGCCTTTGTGGGCTTCTTTTACCCTGCACTGTTTTCCAGAGCCCTATCTATTGAGTAGGTTGACTTGCCAAGCTCTGAGTCTCACTTCCTGGTTCTAGTAAGCTTTCACTATGGAATCTCTATTTCACTGTAGTGTAATCTTCTTCAGTACCCATGGTATGGTTTTCTAAAATGTTGAACTAATGAAAAGTGTGAAAAGCTGTAGGTTTCTTTTTGTACTGTTTTTATCCCCTATTTATTTTACTTTATATATATATATTTATTTTTTTTTGTGGTACGCGGGCCTCTCACTGTTGTGGCCTCTCCCATTGCAGAGCACAGGCTCCGGACATGCAGGCTCAGCAGCCATGGCTCACGGGCCTAGCCGCTCCGCGGCATGTGGGATCTTCCCGGACCGGGGCACGAACCCATGTCCCCTGCATTGGCAGGCGGACTCTCAACCACTGTGCCACCAGGGAAGCCCCTACTTTATATTTTTAACTTATTTTCTTAATGGTTACCTTTGAAATTATAATTAACATCCCAACATAATAATCTGATTCAGGTTTATACAACTTAATTTCAATAATATAAAAAATTTGCTCCTGTATAGCTCTGTTCCCCACTCTTTGTGATGCTGTTGTCATGTAAATTATATTTTTAATGCAATATGTGTCCATCAACACATATTTATAATTATTGTTTTATTCATTTTTCTTTTAAATCAGATAGGAGGAGAGAAAAGTTACAAACAAAAATTTTATTTGTATTGTCTTATATATTTACCTATTTACTTTTACCAGTGCTCTTTATTTTTCATGTGTATTTGAGTTATTGTCTAGTGTCTTTTCATTTCAGCCTGAAGACTCACTTTAGTGTTTCTTGTAGGGCGATTATATTATTGACAAACTCTCTTAGTTTTGTTTATTTGGGAATATCTTCATTCCTCCTTCATTTTTGAAGGATAGTTTTGTTGGATTTAGAATTCTTGGTTGACATTTTTTTTCTTTTAGCACTCTGAATATGTCATCCACTGCCTTTTAACCACCATGGTTTCTGATGAGAAATCAGTTGTTGATCTTACTGAGGATTCCTTATAGGTGTTGAGTTGCTTTTCTCTTGCTGCTTTCAAGATTTTCTCTTTGTTTTTGAATAGTTTGACAGTTTGGTTATGGTGTGTTTAGCTTCTTTGATATGTAGATGATTTCACAAGGGAAATTTTCTGCCATTATTTCTTCCAATATCCTTTCTGCTTTCCCCTCTTCTTTTGGAACTCCCATTTTGCTTGATGGTGACCCACAGGTCTCTAGGGCTCTGTTCAGTTTTCTTCATTACTTTTTCTTTTTCTTTTTTTTCCTCAGACTGAATAACCTCAACTGACCTATCTTCATGTTCACCAATTTTTCTTCTCAGTCTGCTCAAATTTCTACTGAGCACCTCTATTGAATTTTTCATTTCAGTTAGTGAACTTTTCAGAATTTCTATTTGGTTCATTTTTATAACTTCTATTTCTTTATTGATATTGTCTGTTTGATGAGACATTATTGTCATACTTGCCTTCAGTTGTTTAGACATGGTGATTTAAAGTCTTTGTCCAACATCTGCGCTTCCCCAAGGATGGTTCTTTTGATTGTCTTGTTTCCTGTGTTGAGCCATACTTTCTTTGTTCTTTGCATATCTCATATTTTTTGTTATAAATCGGTCATTTAAAATAATATAATGTGATAATTGTGGAAATAAGGTCCTCCTTCTCCCCCACCAGGGTTTGTTGTTGTTTTGCTGTTGTAGTTCTTATTGTTATCATTTAAAAAATTTTAGTGGCTTTCTTGAACTAATTTTGTAAAGTCTGTATTTTTAGTCATGTATGGCCACTGAAGTCTCTGCTTGCTAAGCTTAGTGATCAGGTGATGACTGAATATAGATTTCCTTGAATGCCTGGAACCAATGTCTTTCAGTTTTTGCTAAGGGGCTCTTTTGTGTGTTGGGACACACCTTCAGTGCCCAGGTAGGCAGTTTAGAACTCTGCACCAGCCCTCACTTCCAGCTTAGCTAGAGCCTCAAGGTCAGTCAGATGTGAAAACTTAGGGCTTCTAGGTCTTTTCTGAGCATGTGCACAGCCCTTGGTATGTACTTCAGTGCAGTGTAAGCGCCTGACAATTAGCTTTTTTGGTTTTAATGTAATTGCCTAACATTAAACTTTTGATTCCTGAGGCATCCAATTCAAAGACATCCATCTTGAATAAACACATTGCCAGCTACACAACTAGATTAAGAGCCAGACCACCTCACCCATGAAGTTCCCCCTTTTGGAAATCTCTGGTTGATCTAGATAACTGACTGCTTGACTGAACACTTCGATTCCCACCCTTATGTTTTAAATTCATCAATAGCGAGTGAACCTGTAAAACCCTGGGCACCCCACCTTTTATACTAATAAAGTCAGAACCCCAGGTCCATTCTCCCTCCACCCCCTTCTCTCTATCTGCCTGTGATCTCACTGTGTGGCCCCAGGTATGCTGTGTATCTTTCAGGACTCATAAATAATAAGCCTGACTTTTCAAAGTTCCCAGATGGTTTTGCTGAGGTATACCTTGCAATCATAATGGTGCCTCCAGTCAGAGGAATGTCTGTGGGGCCTTGACACAAATAGTATGAGCCCAGTTGAGTGCTCACAAGCATTTCTAGGTGATAGCATCACTACTGATAGGCTGAGACTGACTCAGAACAATCAAACTACACATTTATATGGCCTAGTCACTCAAATATTTATTTTATTGTTATCTTTCTTTTTCAAGGCTACAGCTGAGCTGGACAGAAGAGTATGGGAATAGAAAGTTACAACAGTAAAAAACTAATTGTTCTTACTGAGATTCATTAGTCTTTGATGAACAAGTGCTCCTTAGGTTACTATAAGTCTTTCAACAATAAATTGTGAGGCACAGAGATAAACAAGAAAATATGGCCCAGACACAGAAAAAAATTAATAGAAACTGTCGTTGAAGAAGGACATTGGACTTATTAGACAAATACTTTAAATTTTCATATATTTTTGTCTTCATACTTATTTTTTTGGGTAGTTTGGAGAGGCTATTTTTGGCCATTTTGATGCCCATTTAACCTGGCCTTTTGTGCTCAACACAATGATTTTGAGATTCATTCATTTCATTGCTTATATTAATAGCTAACTTTTATTTTGAGAAAGGGATCTTAACTGGTTATTGCTGGTATGAAATTTCATTTGTTGAATTTGTTAGATGTGCCTTTTACCTCTACTCTGGTCTGATAGTTTTTCAATTGATTTTCTTTTTTCCACCCAATATATGGTCTAATTAATATATTTCTAGTTACTTTTAACTCAGAAATAGGTTGAATTTTATTGATGATTTTTGTAAGCAATTATTGAAAGGATCATATGAATTTCCATGTTAATCTGTTAATCTCATAAATTGGCAATGAGTTATCCATCCATTCTGGGGAAAAATTTCCTTTGTCAAGATGCATTGTTTCTAAATATGCTGATTAGTTAGATTTGCAAATATTTTAATTGGGGATTTTTGCATTTATGTTTACAAGTGATGTAAGCTGTAGGTTTCTTTATTAAGATGTTTTTATCCATTTTTGACATTTTTATGTTACCTACATTAATATGTGGAGAAATATCTTTTTTTAATCATGATATATTTCAATTGTAGAACACATACTCTTCACTCAGATTTTTCAAAATTTATTTCTTTTTTTTACCATATTCACTTCAGATTGTTTAAATAAATAGAAAATTACAAGTAAAGTAGAGGCCCCCTTCCTTTGTACCTCTTTCCAGTAATTCTCTTCCACCTCAGATGTGAACAATATCCTGAATTTGGTGTTCATTGTTGTCATGTTTTTATACTTTAATGATGTATTTATAAAGCTAAAAGGTGGTGAAGAATTTTTTGTAGGATTTCACATTTAAAATTAGCTGTTTAGTTTTTATATTTGTAAAAAGTGTAGTCTCTGGAGCCAGATAGTCTTTGTTTGAAATATCTAACTATACTAGTGAATTTTTCTGCTTCTGTTTTCAGTTCTTTTAGTTTTTGTTTTATGCCCTTTGTAGCTTTGTCATCAGTGCATACTATATGTCTTCTGAGGCACTTGACTCTTTTTTTTTATTATGCAGTGAGCCGATTTTTCCTTCTAATACTTCATGTTTTGGAGTCTGCCTTGTCTGATGTTAATATAGCCATGCCAGTTTTCTTATGCTAGTGTTTGCATGTTATATTTTCCTTCATCCTTTTACTTTTAACCTATTTGTGTCTTTATACTTAAAGTAGGTTTCCCATAGCAATCATATAGTAGGATCTTGTTTTTTTCTGCAGTGTGACAATCTTTGTCTTTTAATTGGAGTGGTTAGCACCATTTACATGCGAGTATTGACATGGTTGGGTTTGTATTTATATCTTGCTATTTGCTTTCTAATTGTCACATTTGTTCTTTGCCCCCTTTTTCCTCTCTACCTGCCTTCTTTTGATTAATTTTTAGCATTTCATACTATTTCATACTGTTAGCTTATTTACCTTTTTGTTTTATTGTTTTAGTGAGTGCTATGGGGTTTACAATATGCATATTTTAACTTATCCCAGTAAATCATATATAGTATAAGAAACTTATAGCCGTATACTTCTTTTTCCCTTCTTCTGTTATTGTGATCTCATTTGTGTATACTTCATATCTATACAAATTATAAATCTCAAAACATATCATTTTTAATTTAAACAGTCTGTTATATTTTCAAAAACTTCAAAAAGGGAAAAAGTCTTTTTTATTTACCCACTTTTAAAATCATTTTATCATTTATTTTCATTGTGTGCATTCAAGTTTTACTCCTTCTGCTTGAAGAATTTCCTTTAACATTTTTTGTAGGGCAAGTTTGATGGCAATAAATTTTTCACCTCGTGTTTGCTACAAAAGTATTTCACCTTCAGTTTTAAAAGATATTTTTTCTGGATATGGTATTCTATGTGGACAGTTGTTTTCTTTCAGTACAGGTACTCTAAATATGTTGCTTTATTGTCTTCTGTCTTGCACTGTTCTGACACGAAACCTGCAGTATTAATTTGTGGTAATTAGTTGCCAGTAATTCTTTATGTCTTTGTACTTATTGTTTCTCTGGATGCTACTAAGATTTTTTCCTGTATTACTGTTGTTTTTTTCTTTTCATTTTGATTATAATGTGCTTGGTGCAGTGTTCTTTGTGTGTTTTTGCTTGTGGTTCATGGAGCTTTTTGCACCAGGGGTTTATAGTTGTTATCAAATTTAGAAAAATGTTGGCTATTTTTTGTACAAATATTTTCTGCTCTCTTCACACCCTCCTTTCTGTGACTCTAATTCAATATATGTCAGTTTGACTGTTAATTTTGTTTCAATTTTTATTTCTCTAGGTGATTTATTTTGTATGGTTTCTATTGCTATGTCTTTAAATGATCTTTTCTTCTGCAGTGTTTTCTCTGATATTTATGCCACTCAGTGAAATTTTTATTTCACATAGTGGACATTTTATCTGGACATTCCATTTGATTCTGTTTTTTATCTTACGTTTGCTCCTCATTATGTTTACATCTTTGAAATTTATAATATTTATGTTAGAAGTTTCAAGATCCTTATTTCTTAATTCCAATGTCTCTGCTATTTCTGGGTCCTTTTCTGTTTTTTTCTTCTGGTTATGTGTTACATACTCATGCCTCTTCATATGACTAGTAACTTTGATTAGGTGCTGAACATTGCGAATTTTACATTGTAGAGTACTGGATTTTGTTGTCTTCCTTTACAAAGGGTCAGAGTTTGTTCTGTTAGGCAGTTAAGCTACTTGAAGATCAGCTTGATCTTTTTAAGTATTATTTTAAAGTATTGTCAATGTCCAGAGAAGCTATTACTCTAGGACGAATGTATGATCCATCTGAGGTTTGTAATGAATGTATTGGGTTGGCCAAAAAGTTCATTCGGTTTTTTCCATAAGATCTTATGGAAAAACCCAAACAAACTTCTTGGCCAACCCAATACCATGTATTAAGAATGTCTGGTGGGAGATCTAATGACTCCTAGCACTGTGTGAGCTCTGGGAATTGTGGCTTCGGCTCTTTGGTAATTGCTTTTTTTCCCCCGGCAGTTTTTCTTTGTCTGACCTCATGGGTTTTACCATTGTACAAGCAGATTGGTGTTCAGCCAAAGACTCAAGGATTCTATGCAGATTTCTGGAGCTCTTTCTCTATGCAGCTCCCTCCTCCCCATAATGTGCCCTACAAATTCTACCCTCTTTGTCTTTTCCTTACTCTAATTTCTGTCTCTTTAACTCAGTGAGATACCTGTGCTCTGTGTGATTTCTCTCTCCTTGTGCTGTGGTCTGGAAACTGTGTAAGGCAGAAATCTGGGGTGATTTAGCTCTTAGCCTTTTTTTGTTTCCATTCTCTTAGTCATTATAGTCTTGCACTGCCTGTTGTCCAACCCTAAAAGAGTTGTCCTTATATTTTGTCTAGTTTTATTGTTATTTTTGACAAGTGAGCAGAAGTAGAAGCTAGTAACCTCAGTTGAATCTTTTTAATTAAGCAAAGTTAGAAAAGCAGTATTTTAAAGTACAAGGAATGCTTATATTTTGCTACTGACATTACTAAAAGGCTAGAGGAGAAAGGGACCTTGAAAAGTCATGAGCATCCATTTTAAGGATGATAAAACTGAGGTAAAGGGAAGCAAGATAACTTGCCTGTTGCTGTCTGGTCTGTGACATTACAATTTGGGCAGGAGCTGGGTCTCTCTATTCCTGTTCATTGTTGGACACTGTAGTGCACTATCTTTTTACCACTGCAACTGAGTTGAGGATATATCATAGCAATTAGCATTAGTAATGATAAAAATGACACTAACAGTTCTACCCATTAACATTTTTAAAAAATATTTATTTGGGTGCGCCGGGTCTAGTTGTGGCATGCAGTTTCTTGCCGCGTGCGGGATCTTCGTTTTGGTGTGTGGCATCTTTAGTTGTGGCATGTGGGCTCCTTTAGTTGTGGCATGCAGGCTTTTAGTTGTGGCATGTGGGATCTAGTTCCCTGACCAGGGATTGAACCCAGGCCCCCTGCACTGGGAGCACGGAGTCTTAACCACTGGACCACCAGGGAAGTCCCCTCCATTAACATTTAAAGTATATTTATATTCCTTCTCGCTCTTGGGTAGATTAAATTTTACTTTAGATTTTATCTTTCTTGCGCAGCCATTTAAAAGCAGTATTTTGTGGTATCTGATTTAATATTACCTAATTATCTTATTAAATCTGATGATATATCTATAGAGCCCAGTAATTTAAAAAGCCTTAAAATTGGAACAATAGGCACAATATTTTTATTGTATCTTTTGTTCTATATTTCTCATTTACTGCATCATATTGACTAGCATTTTACTGCATTGAAGAATATGTCTCAGTGATTTTTAAAATTGACATTATTTTAATTGTTTTCTTTTTCTCCTTCAAGGATATTTCTTTAATGGGAAAAGTGTACTGGCCAAAAACACTGCAAGTGCAAGCAGGGCAAGGACTGCAGGTAAGTATTAAGGAACCTCAAATGGTAAAGTCTTTAATAAAAAATCCTCCTTGCCTATATTGAAGTAATAGTCTGCTTCTGTTGCTTGAATGTTTATCTAGAGAGTTAAAAAGATTCTCCTCTGACTTATTTTAGAGGCGTGTTTAACTGTAAGCACATCTAATCTAATACCACATTGAGAGTCTTGGCTACTGTGGCTCACCATTGCTGCCTATCATAGACCTTCGGAGCTAAGGCCCAAAACTCCTTTCAGAAGGAAAAGATTTTAACAATTCTTCTCGTCTAAAGACATTTAGATCTAGAAGGTAGCTGGAGAATTAATTAAAAATTATTAGCTTCTAAGAAAGCATCACCTTATTCTTTATTTACCTAGAAGAATTGTGAAAAGCAATTGACAAGGGGCATATTTTGTAGAGAAATATGGACACTTGGTGACAGAAGTTTGTTTCAGAAATAGAACTTCCTTTTCATCCATCATTGGCAAAATACTTATGGGATTCAAAGCAATCTGGAACACATTCCTTGTGAATGGGAAGTGCCTCCCTGTGCGTAGAAATCCACATTTACATAAAACAAATGATGGCACGATGATCCTTCTTTTACAAAGGATTTGTAAAATGGTATCATTAAATAACAAGCTCCTTTATTTCCTGAAAATATGATTCCACACACATAAAAATTCAGATCACAATTCAGTTTTAGGATAATATATCATGTTTAGAAAATGTATTGAATCTTTTCTTTTCACAAAAATCATGGATCCTGTAATGTTAGAGTTGCTACAAATGGTTGACTACTAGAGTTTGAGATGCTTCTGGGTTGAGATCATGTATTTTTCTCCTCTGTATTCTCATCATCTGTCTCAAGACCCAGGATATATGGTACAATATATGGATAAATCAATTTTGAAGCCTTACCACATATGCTATGGGCTTAAAACTGATATCTAGGGTAGCTGCCTCTAGGTGACACCATTTACAGGTAGATATCAAAACCTCTGAACTGTAAGTTTCTAATAGGTATAGTAAACTGATAATACAAGATCAGTTAGGTTCAGAAAAATAGAAATCTTCATTACTAGGATAAACTTGACTTAATACCATTCACTGAATATTCATATGAAGTATTAAGAAAAGATTATTCCATTTTGAAGGAAACTATGAAAAGGCCAATTATCAGATACCTAGCTTATACATCATCTTGATTATTTAGAATAAACATTTAAGCAAAAATATTAATTGCTTTGTAATTCTGTAGGAACCATACCCTCAGCTTTGACATTTACAAGCAATTACTGGACCTCTTCTGGTCACTGGCTTTTTAAGAGGAAGCTTCCCACTTCCGTACATGTATAATACTTTTTAAGCTGATACCTGGCCATGGTAAAAAAGCTCCTCTGTGGTATCTTTAATTCCAAACACATTTTTTGGGTACCTGCTCTGTGCCAGAGAACAGAACTCTATCTGTTCATTGTACCTATCCCTTAGATGCTTCCTGGACTGAGATTGGTCTGTGCAGCACTGGCCAGCAAGCACCCATCTGGAGAGGGCCTGCTCTTTCTAAGTGGTACCAGGCACCCTACCGTTACAGCATGGCAGCCTCAGCTGTGAGCATCTCAGTGCCACAGGCCAGAGTGCTCTTAGTTCTTTGATGTAATTTATTTTCTTTTAAAAAAGAAAAACATTCTTTTTTTAAAAAAAAAAAAACATTTAAAAACATGTTTTTCTTTTAAAAAAGAAAAACATTCTTTTTTAAAAAAAAAAAACATTTAAAAACATTCTTAATACAATATCTTTCCAAGTACCCACCATTTTAAATCTAATTGTTTTTGAATCACCATGGAGAATGATTTCCTCTCATACTTACCAAAAAAATCAAGGAATTCATTCATTCCTTTTCCTGTGATGTGGTGAGCATTGTTTTAGACATGGTTGATACAAAGATAGAAAATACAGCTCTTGCACTTGAGGAACTCATTGTATAGAGTAGGCCAGTATATAAAGAGACAAAGTACAATACTGTTTAATAAATATTCTAAATAGAGACTAATTACATAGTAGAGAAAAAATGTATATAATTTCCTTTCATTCATTCACAAATAATTGCGCAAGTTCTACAATGTTCTAAGTGCTTGAGGTATAAAAGACAGGTGAGACACAATTTCTTTCTTAAGAAATTCTCAAACTTGAAGGTTTTGAAGTACTCAAAATTTTTGGTCTCAGGATGGCTTTAAACCCTTAAAAAATATTTTAAGGACCCAAAGGAGTTTTTGTTTGTGTGGATTCAATCAACCAATATTTACCATACTAGAAACTGAAACTGAGAAAAACAAATTATTTATTCATTCATTTAAAATAATAACCAGGCTGTTACGCATTAACATAAAACATATTTTTAGGAAAAGATAATGTGCAAAACAAAACAATTCAGTGAGAAGAGTAGGATTGTCTCACACTTTTTGCAAATGTCTTTAATATCTGGTTTAATAGAGAGCTAGATTCTCATATCTGCTTTTGCATTCAATCTGTTGTATGTGTTCTTTTGGTTGAAGTATATTAAGTAAGTCTAGTCTGATACAGATTAGAAGGGGCTCATTTTAATAACCTTTTTTTTACATAGTTATGTTTAATAACCTTTTTTTACATAGTTTAATATGTATTAGAAGGGGCTCATTTTAATAACCTTTTTTTTACATAGTTTAATAACCTTTTTTTTACATAGTTATGGATGGTCGTCTTTGTTAATACACCAAAACTCCACAAGTGATAGTTTCTTAAAGATTAGTTGCAGTGGAGAATCTGAAACCAGATAAATGAACTTATTGTGTATCATTACTTTAAAATTAATTGATCTACCTTGCTCCTTGAACAGACCTTTAACACCCTGCATGATTTTGTACCTCATGTGTTAATTACTTGAAAAGTATTGACTCACTGTTTTACTCCTCAGTACTTTTTCATCATCAGTGTAAATGTCAACACAGTGAAAAAGGAAAATAAGCCTTAATATTGTTATGAAAATAGTTCTGACATTGTAGATTCCCTGAAAGGGCCTAAACTGTCAGGAGTCTGTGGAGCACATTTTGAGAACCAGTCGTCTACTGTGTGGGCTAAAAAAAGGGTAAGAGAGTACAATTTGGATTCAGGTTGTTTAGGTTCAAACACTGTCCTGCTACTTAGTCTCAGTATGACCTTGGGCAGGTTACTTAACTAAGCCTCAGTTTCTTCATCCATAAAATGGGATTACAAAGAGTTCCTCTACTTCATGGAGTAGTGGTGAAGATTAAAATTAAATGAGATAATGCTCATATATGTTGACAATTATAGTGATGATTACTTAGACGAATGTAATATAGTGTGATATATGCTAAAATAGAGCAGGCCACAGGGTAGTGATAAGATCACTAATGGCTTTCTGGGTAGGCAAGGCTGGCAGAGTTCTGAGAGGGTCAGTTGAAGCTGGAGGATTACCCTTTCCCTCTCAAGTTTTTGAAGGGTGGAACCTTCATCTATTCAGTCTCCCCAGCTAGACCCTGGTAGAGTGTGTTGAGGAAGCCAGGAGCAGACGGGGTCAAAAGAAAGGGAGTGATGAACAGTTCCAAAAGCTATGGAACATAAAATGAATGAGTTTGTCATAGGTAGACAATATAGGCTCATAACACATGTTACCCTTGTGTAGCTATTCTGCCATTTTATGGAAGGACTTTTTTTAACCCCTTTTTTACCAATGAGGAAAATGAGACTAAAAAGGGTTTAAAGTAACTTGACCAAGATTACACATCTATTGATAAGACACATCCAGGATTTGTATTAAGTCCTGTCTAGTTACAAAGCTCTTACTCTTTCCCCAGCACCATTGAGTAGCTTTATAAAAACACGAGCTCTAGATTAAAGTTATGTTTTACAAAAGTATATTTCTTGGTTTAGCCATGCTTTCCTACATAATAAAGAAACTTAAATAGTATTTGGAACTACTATATGCCATCTTTACCCTTTATTTTACTTATTAGCAAATGAGTGTGCCAGAGAGCAAAGTGATACAATTGCATTTTCAAGTCATTCTATAAAATTCAGATTCTGTGTAAATCAGACTGGTTTTCTCATCTCTTAATTTAAGGCAGTGCTCATAATCCCAGATAATCTTGGTTTAAAATTGGGTAATACCCAAAATATGTCTATAAAGATACTTTCTTAAAGGCTTGGTGAGATGCACATTAAGTCAGTGAGACTTTTTTTTTTTTTTTTTTTTTTTGCGGTACGCGGGCCTCTCACTCTTGTGAGATGCTCCTCTCCCATTGCTGAGCACAGGCTCTGGATGCGCAGGCTCAGTGGCCATGGCTCATGGGCCCAGCTGCTCCGCGGCATGTGGGATCTTCCCGGACCGGGGCACGAACCCGTGTCCCCTGCATCGGCAGGCGGACTCTCAACCACTGTGCCACCAGGGAAGCCCGTCAGTGAGACCTTTTTAAGAAACACAAAACAGGTGTAGGAGTGATATTTTGTGAGAATTTTTCATTAGGGCTTGGCACAGAGCTGGGGTGTCTGGGTGGTCTTCTTGGGGCCTCTGTGTCAGCTCTTCTCTGAGGGACTGAAGTCATGCTTCTGGAAGAGCATTTGGCTAGCAGGCATCTCATTGCTTAGGACCAAAGAACCTCAGGTTGGGCAGAGGTCATATATTTCAGTGGGCCTTGATTCTGTGTGAGTGTGGGTGAGAATCAGGGTAAGATTGGAGTCTTGTTATTTCCTTAGAGTTGTTGCATAATACAGGGGGGTAGCAGTATTTTCTGAGACAAGGGCCAAGGAAAATAATTTGCCATGCTTCATGTTTTTCTTAAGTCAATTTGAGTTTCTTTTTCTAAATCTTCACTTACTACCTCCGCTTAATTTCAGTCACGCATTTTCATAGTCATTTGTTGTCAGATAGAAAACATTGCATAACTTAAAACTTTGGAAGGACCAATAAAAAGAGCGTATTTGTACATTTACATTTCCCAACAGAATGTGCTTGAGAAGCTTCCTGAAGCTGTATCAAGTACTTTCCAGATTGAACAAGAGGATGTATCGGAACGGGGAGTCTCAGATGCAGAAAGCATATTATTTAAGCCTCAGGAAACTTTGGAAGTTCAGTCAGCAGATGAATCAAGTACACCTTTGGAAGGTGAACAGCCCACTGGTGATTCAAAAACAACCAAGCGGCTGTCTCTAAAGGTAAAACACTACTTATGTTGGAAACAGAGTTATGAGAGATGAGGATGTGTAGGTGTGAAAATATGGCCCAGAAAGGGCCAAGGCCTGTGGGAGGGTTCACCCTGAAAAAAGGGCCTTATATGTGAAAGCTGCTCATTTGGGAAAAGGGGACTTCTGTTTTCTCAGAGCTTTTAGTCTCAAACCTAATTGCAACTCTGGGGAGAGAATAAAGATTTTTAAGGAGTGAGGGAACCTCAGGGCTTTCAGAAATTGACCAAGACTCTTCCTGTTACCATCTTGAGAGAGTCAGGAACCTGTAGCCCAGGGACCTGGACTGGGTGAACTTTGTAGCCTTTGCCCCATTTAGGTTTATCCTACTCCCTGAGCTTTTTCGTACTGTGAGAATTTTATTTTATTTATAATTTTATTCCACTTTATTTATGCATAATTTTCATAATTTTACCATATTTGTATATTGCCTTACTATTATTTACTTAGTACATTTCTTTAATTTGAGTCACTTTTTGACTTGAATAAATGAGTTTATTTAAAAATAGATATATTATTATTAGAATTTTTTAAAAAGCCACTTTTTCCTGAACCACAGCTTAGTATCTTGGTATTATCTCCAGCAGCCTGTTCTGACAGATTTAGATGGATACCCCTTCTTGCATAAACAACTTTTCTAGTCAGTCCCTCTCCTTCTGGGTTTCCCTCTCCCCACCAATGACCATGATCCTACTACTGTGCTTCGCCCAAGTGAACTAGCCATTAACAGTTCTTCAACTTTTGCCCCAAAATCCCAACTCTGAAACCTTAGATTTATCCATGACCTTATTGTTTTCTTGCCTCTCACAAAATAATCAGCCTCCAAGGCCTAGATTCCTCCTAAATATTGTTGCTTATAATTTTTTTCTTCATTTTACAGTTGACCTTATGTCTGGATTAGTACAGTTGCCTCCTGGTTTTTATTCATTTCTCAAGTCCTACTTTCTTAGGTTCATCCTGCATGACACTAGCATACGGATCTTCCTGCAATAATAGATCATAAGGAAGATCCACAAGTAACAGGTGACACCACTGCTGTCGGGGGAAGGGACTTAGGCTGTGATTGGTGAATGACTTCATCAGAAGTCATGCTGTCTTCCTAAAGCTCACATTTGGGGTATGAAGTGAAGCTTGCCAAGGCTGAGTAACCCCACTCATTGCTAACTACTGCAGGTGCAGCCTGTGTGTTAGGCTGACACCTTCTAGGTGTGGAGAACTTAGAAGGCATCTTTTAAAACAATGGCATCTTGAAAGAGTGTTAGGTTTGTGGGCACAGGTAGTGTTTTTATCTGTTCTCCTACCTGAGCATTGGGACTTTGGAAATAAAATGAGGGGCAGATGGTTAGCTACTAAATGTGTCAAAGAAGGAAATGGATTTTCTGGACAGTGATTTAACCACAATGGCCTGTCAGGAATTTGAATCCCTCATTGAAAAAGTCCCATAGTGTTCATTCTTTTGGTTTGCTGTGGCTGATATTAAATATTATTAAGAAATATGCAAAATTATTTTTTTTCGCTAAAAACAGTCATTTCTTAAGGTAACTAGAATTTATTGAGTGCTTACCACGTTTCAGCCACTTTGCTAAGTATTTTACATATGTTATCTTTTTTTTCCCCCTGATAACAGCCCTATTATTACTTTCATTTTATAGTTAAAAAACATGAGTCATGAAGAAGATAACGAATTTGCACAGGTACAACCGTATAGCTAAGTTGTAGAGTCAGGACTTGAACTGAGGCGGTCTAATTCTGGATCCTTCACTCTTTGCCGCTTTGCAGCACTGCCCTTTTATAACAACAATGAACAGGTATCTGGTTAAGTACAAGACTCACAGTGGCAAAAATGACTATGGATGGAGTGTTCCTCACTTAACTAGGGGGAATGGTTTGATGAGAGAGACTTAGAGAACAGATTAAGAGGATTCTAAACTGAAACCAGAAGTGTTTCAAAAGGAGGAGAAGAGAATGTCTGATAAGACTTTATGGTTTATAGTTGTGGGATATTGTGGGACACATCAGAAATGCCAGAGAAAATAGTGCTGGAAGTTTTCTGACTCATCCCACCAAATCTTCACCTTGGATTTCTTTTATTTGTGGTAACATCTCAAGATCAGTCATTATCCGTGAGTTTTACCCTGTTTGGACATTTGAGGCCATAACGTTAGTCTCTAGCATCTCTGGCACAGGAATGAGGAACAGTATACTCCAGCAAGCCAGGACAGACTGGGGGGACAAGAAAACTTCTTCTGACATCGCTCAGAGAAGTGTCACAGAGGTGTGATAAAGGAGAAATGCAGGACTTTCACTGCTCAGATACATGCCAGACAGTCTCATTCAGCAAAAAAAGTAGAGAATTTAATCAGTTGTTACTTTATTGACCATTTCTATCCTTAGAAGCTCATTAGTATGATAAAGGTTATTAGGTCTCTGGTCTAAGTCATGACCAACAAAAGGAGAAATTAGATAATAGCGACTCTGTGAAGAAATGACTGACAGAAGAACTGATGAGAGGATTGTTGAGCATTTTAGGAGGGAAAAAGTCTGTAAAAAAAATATATAGCTAGCACATGTCCTGAGATTCTAAGTAGAAGGAAGTTTCAGAGATGTGGGATACCCCCCCCCAACCCTGCAAATTTTCATGAAACAATTTTGAGTGATCTATTGCATTCAGAGTTTTAAAAGTATACAGAAGATGAAAGAAGAAACACATATCCATAGATAAACATAAAAGTGGCATGTGGCTATAACAATTATATCAGGAGAGCTAAGATCCAAAATGGGTTGAGGCCTGTGAATAATGCTCAGAATAAGAAAGTATTTTTTGGTGTTAGTTTTGGAGCAAAGAGAGAAAAAAGGAAGGATAACCCTGTCATTATGGATGAATAGTGTGATGACAACGGATGACAGAATGGTCTTAATTTATTTTTGGAGAAAGGTTGAGGTTTTAAATAAACAGAACTATGACAAAGAGAAAGGGAAGCTGATAAAATGGTACTTTGCTTCTCTTAAATCTGACAAGGAGGATGATCCTTAGTTTAGAAAGAAGAGAAAAGAATTGAAAAAAGAAACTTGAAGCCCGAGATTGGTAAAAGATTTTAAGAGTTAACTTAGATATCTGATCCTGTTGGCTCAGCTAGATAGGTTTAAGCCTGCTGTGCCCCTGTCAGCAGCGGCTTTGAGGAGCTGCTGCCATGGGAGAGGTGCTAGGAGCCTGGAGACTGGCAACTGCAAATCTGAGTTGGCTTTTTTTTTTTTTTTGCGATACGCAGGCCTCTCACCGTTGTGGCCTCTCCCGTTGCGGAGCACAGGCTCCGGACGCGCAGGCCCAGCGGCCATGGCTCACGGGCCCAGCCGCTCCGCGGCATGTGGGATCTTCCCGGACCAGGGCACGAGCCCACGTCCCCTGCATCGGCAGGCAGACTCTCAACCACTGCGCCACCAGGGAAGCCCTGCAAATCTGAGTTTTATTTTTTCTTGTAAGAGTAAGAGTTATGGTTTCTGTAATGTGTGCACTGACCTTGGACAAAACTCTGGAATGATTAAATGAATCATTAAAATAATTGTGTTTGAACCCTTATAAAAGGAAGGAGTAATCACCTGGAGCCAGCATGGGTTCCCTAAGGGCAAGCCATGGAAGACCAACCTTATTATTTATTTACTTTTTTGAGAATTACTAGAACGAACATAAGAAGAGTGTCAGACCTGGGGGTCAACACATGAGTATCATGGGGAAGAGCCTGGCATACCAGAAAACTTAATAAATATTAGTTATTGTTATTATCTTTTGAATTTCAGCAATCCATTTATGAAAGCCTCCTGATGACAGTTTTGTAGACAAGACTACAATCGGGTGAACTGCCAGGGGGATTTATAACTAGTTATGCAAAGGACAATTAGTCATGAAAGTCCCTAGTGGACTGTTATAGGGCTGTGTCCAATTCAGCTTATTTTCTGATAATTTGGTTGAGAATATGGAAGATTTACTGATTGGATTTGCAGGTAATGTCCAAAATGTGACTGGTAAGATTTGCTTGGTCAGACCTCAGATGAAATTTAATTGGGATAAATGTATGTATGGTTCTTTCTTTGGTTCCACAAACTAAGTGCACAGATATGGGATGGCATGACTTAGAGCAAATGTGGACAAGACTTCACGGTTTTAAGTTATAATTTAGGTTTGTGATAGGAAGATATGTGCAATCATAATTTGCATTGATTGATGATTACCATAAAAGAGGATCATCTTTCTCCTGGTGGATCTGATCACATCACACCTCAAATATTGTGTTCAGATCTGGGTGTCCAACCCCAGGAGAGACACTGACAAATTGGAGACTGGAAGAGAGTGCTCAGGATGACAAGAGTATTTCAAAACCATGTCATGTAAGGTAGAGTTGAAAGGACTGGGGATGCTTATGTGGGGGAAAAGAATGCCCAGGGGAGTCAACTGTATTCGAATATTTGTCTGTCAAATGGAAGAGAACCAGATCATTCCTGTATGATCCTGATGTTTGAATTGAGACTGGTGGATGAAAGTTGTTAGGCTCAGTAATAAACAAACAAAAATTCTAACAACTGGAAAGATTTCAAAGAGAAAGTGGCTACCTTTGGATTTATCCAGGTCCTCTGTTTCTGATCATGTTCAAGTCGGGATGGATGGCCTTTGGTGGAGATAATATAGAGGAAATTCAGACATGAACTGGATGGTGAGACGGAATACTCATACTCTGAGCTTTCCTTATTCATCATCACTTCCTTACCGAAGACATTGCAATAGCTCTCTGCTTACAGCTGCATCGAGCCCAAACCCTCTACCTAATTTAGAAGAACCTCCCTTTATCTGGCCTCCTTCTGTTTACTCAGTCATTCTCTGCTTTCCCCAAGGAACACCTCCCTGCTTTCTTCCTTAAATCTAGTCTCAAAAAAGGACAGAGCAACCCACAGAGAAAAATATCTTTGGATGAACTATTGCCATGAATTCTGCAAATTTCCTAAGGAATCTAGGAAAACAATACTCCTAATACCTATAATGATTAAAAGGCAATTATTTAAGAGACAAAAATGCATTTGGTTTTTCCCAAGCAGTGGAAATAGAAAACAGTAAAGCTGTAAGAGGCATAAATTGGTAAACATTGTTCAAAATAGTTCTATAAAGCATTAAAGGTCATTTTGGCTTGTGCTTGCAACCAGCAGTTGTGCCAAACTTTAAGTAGCTAAAGGTAAGTTCTATTAGAAATACCAATCAAGGATAGTAGATTTATGGAGGGAAAAAGATCTTATATTTTTCTTTAATAGTTTTAAGGCAGTAAATAGAATATTATGAATAAATATGGTACTAATATTTTTATTGCTATGAAGGTGTATATGGTAGAATTTAGGAAAAAATTTAGAAGAACATATCAACTCCACCTTTAGGATTTATATTCTGTTATAAAATACACATAGAAATTAGGAGTTTAAAAATACCATGCACCGTTAAATAGAGAGAAAGATCTAACGCTTGGCTACAGCTTTCCTTAATGGCGCATTTTATGTTTTTTCCAAGGTGAAATCATCAGAATTGTTGCAAATCAAAGGAAAAGAAGTTAAGCGAAGGCGGAAAAGTAAATTAGGAATTACAGAACAGAGACAAAGAAAGGTTTCCAAGCCCCTGTGTGATCAAAACCTACCTAAAAAAATGTAATTTCCTTAACTTTACAAATTTAAGTGTCTGAAGAGAAGTTATTCAGTAGTAGCATTGATACCTGAAAGTGTGTTTTTAAAGGAAAACTAAATGTTTCAGGAATTCGTGTCTGAGATCCAACTTAAACCTTCTCACAGGAAGAGTTGGTGGCAGATAGTACAGTTAGGGATATGTATGTTGTACTCCATACTTTTTTTTTTTTTCTGGCCACGCCACGTGGCACGTGGGATCTTAGTTTCCTGACTGGGGATGGAACCCATGCCCCCTGCATTGGAAGTGTGGAGTCTTAACCACTGGACCCCCAGGGAAGTCCTCCACACTTCTTTCTACTCTTTTCTTTTTTTTTTTTTTGACCAATATACTTAGTTTAATGACATAGCAATAGCTAGAATAAAAATATTAACATGTTAGATTTGATATTTTTGGTCACTGAAGTGCCTGATTTGGATTAACTGCTCATTATATTCGTTAATTTTGTTATGATAAAATAAAAGGCAACCCAGCACAAAATGTCCATAGGCCAGTCGATTTGGAAATTTAGACGGCCTTATTTTTCTCTGCTATCATTTCATGTTTCATTCCCATCCCCCACATATTTTCAATAGGGTTTCTTTTTACACAGGGGTGCAACCATAATTCTGAATAATACTGTGTAAATGCAGTTTAGGTTTATGGTCTATCTTTTGCCAGTCATCTTGTTGAAACTTATTTTCTCCTTATTTTTCCACTAGGTTTTTATGGGTTGGTTTATTCTAGATTCTTCTTCATTTAACTCTTTATGGGGGCTTCAAGAAGCTTTAATTATTAGCTTTTGTTGTTGCTTAGGGCACTGAAAAGTGTGCAGGACATGGAAGGCAACCTTTTTATGGCCAGCCTAAACTTTGTAAATGGATATGACTCACAATTTAGTAGCTGAGAGTAGACTCATGGGAAAAGAATGCCAAAGTTTATGAAAGAGTCAAATTGGCATTTAAGTGACCCTGTACATGCCATTGCTTATCTGCATTGCTTTAAGCTCATTTAGTTAGCAAGATTATGTATTAAAACAAATAGTGACAGCAGACAACAAGTATTTTACCTTCAATAAATAGTTACTGTCAGATTATCAATGAAGCAGAAACTTCTTGATTTTTTTTCCCTAAAAAACCTTGCATTTAGTGCATTAGGCAAAGTAGTGTGGCCACACACAGAGAGATTCTTTTCTTTTTTATGTCTTAGTGTTTCAAAGAATGACAAATAGTCCTGTTTAAGGAGAGTGTGCTATAAAAACACACAGCCTTTCTTAAGCATGCCAAAAATATTTGTAGATCTTCTTGATATATATAGTACTGTGTTAATTCATTTACTGTGTTAATTCATTAAAACTGAAATCAGAAATCACCATTATAAAGAAATAAGAATGAGGTGCAGAGGAATAAAAATCTGATATTTAAAAAGTTTATATGATAAAAGAGAATTTTGGAAAATCTTTTATTCACTTCTCCTTTTTCTTAATCAATTTTTAACCTAGCTTTTCTCACCAGTGACTAGCTTCCAAATTAAATTGTTTCCTTAGGAATTCAGCCATCCCTTGAAAACACAGTGTTATTTAGCTCAACCAAGGGAGATTCACTTGCAGATCTATATTATTAGAGTATGATGGGAACATAGGAATTCAGATTGGTTCTGATGCTTTTTTAAGGAAAAAAGAAAATCTGTAGTGTAATCTCAAGAACATTCCACTAGCCAGGACCTGTCCCAGATAGAATGAAGATGTAGGTGAGCTTGACATCAGAACTCACCTTTTTCTCTCCTCTTTTTCTTCCCAGTCCTTTCTTAGGAACCCTGAGTGCCTGGGGTCTTTGGCTTCCTGGAGACCCATTTTCACTCCCCGAGTTATGTCTCTTTGTCTCAGACATTTTCAAACGCTTTAGATTTACCTCTCTTTTCCTCCTCCACTTAAACATGTTCAAATTTCACGTCCTGTATTTTTTGGGGGCCCTATGCTGTTTTGGAAATGACATAAACCACTCTCTATTAGTGATTCAATGACGTACATATTGTGCCTAGCAATGGGTTAGATGTTATGCAGTGCAAATAAATAACAACAGCAATAAAAATAAACAGGCATTTCTTGAGAGTTCCAGAGACCAGGAACTGTTATTGTTATCAATTTTTATAAGGCAAGGGTTAAGAATTTTTGTTCTCATTTTGCAGAAGACCTTCAGAGAGACCAGTAATAGAGTTTGCAAGTGTTAGAATTAGGATTCTGATCCAGGCCCAGCTAACTCCAAAGTCTATATTTATACTATGCAAAGTCTATATTTATACTTTGCTTTATACTAGCATACTTATACTAGGCTTCTATCCAGGTACGTGGAGTGGTCAGTGGACGGATCTGCATTAACCCATTAGATAAAGGGTCAGAATGGGTGGGACAAGAATAAGGGAATGTATGAAAAGAGATTTGTAAGAAAGAAAAAAAAGTAAAGTTTGCAGAGAAGTTTGTCCTTGAGTTATTGTTTGGAGAGTGTTTAGACATGGACAAAAAGATAAGCAACATATCCATAACTTAAAGAACTGAGAGGTCTTTCTGGCCCTGTGAATTGTCCTGGAGACAGCACCTGCCATGTGAGAGACACTGTTTTAAATGCATTCATTCCTTTCTTTCTTAAAGCAACTTTACCCAGGATGCACTAATGTTGTGATTCCCAGCTTACCAAACGTTGTTATTCTCAACTTACTGAGGTATAAAGAAATTAATTACTTGCTTATTGCCAAGTGATAATTTTAAACAGGATTTGAACAGAGGAAGTCTGACTGCAGAGTCTACATTCTTAAACTCTATGCTAGAAGTAGGGCCAGATGCTAAGAGCCTTGAAGCTTAGAAAGAGGAAGTTAGATGCATGCAGCAAGCAACAAAAAACCATTGTGCTGGAGAGAGGAGTATTTGAAGATCGGTGTGATAGGATTTTGCAGGATGTATGGAAGGGGGAAGAGACAGGGTGCAGTGCTCAATCCGACTGGAAGACCTTTGCTCTGCAAGCTGAGGTGATGAGGACTCCGACTGGCGTGTGGTAGAAGTGAGCGGGGAGAAGGAGCACACCTGAACAGCTCTGTCCAAGGGAGAAGCTCAGCTTTTCATTGGATAAGCAGGTGAAGGACAGAGGAGACAAAGATGACCCCAGTGTTCTGTATCTGGAAGATGAGGCATCTAGGTGAGATAGTGATACCAGACATGGGATTTGGGAGCCCTCAGCACAGAGGAAAGAACTGAAACACTGAAGATGATTTTTCTAATGTGGAAAGAGTAGCTCAACCTTGGAAGCCCCGTACCAGTTGGGAAGATGGTGAAAGAAAAACCGGTGACTAAGTCAAATTATGATGAACTTGAAAGGTAGATGGAGAGCTGGGATAGTGCAGGCTGACAAAAGCTTGTGGAGGAAGAGCAATTTCAAGAAGGGTCAACAGTATTGCCAGCTGTGGCTTGGAGGTCACAGAGACCACGATCTAAAGATCTAAAGTTCATTTGATTTGATTTGATGAAAAGGTGATTTGGTTAATGTAAGAATATAGCTTTAGTAGGGAGGTGGGGATGGAGTAGTACTGGCTAAGGGCCACTTTCTCCTCAGGGGTCATTAATAGACATTAATAGGAAAGACATTTGACTTATAGTTAGCAGCATTGTGTGTAGATCCTAGTAGCCACTCCCTAATTTTGTGACCTGTGTAAAATAAGCCTGCTCCAAAATAAGGATAATAATACCTCCCATGTAGTTTCCTTGTGGAAGTTAGAGACCATGTGTGTGGATTGCCTAGCACAAAGTCTGGTACATAATATATGCTCAAAACGTATTTGTTGATTGGATGGTATGACAAGTGTGACAGTGGGGATTAAGAAAGCAGATCGTCATGCGCTCTTCTCTATTTTGGAAAGGCAGGAAAGAGGCAAGTTCTAGCATGGTGGGAAGGAAGGTGCTACATTAACTTAGAGAGACCCAGGTTTCCACTGATGCTAGTTAATGGATAATGTACTGTATTGTTGTGCTTCTTCAGGGACACGAACATTTGTGCAGAGTAGCAAAGAAGTAATGAATGATTGCTGGTTATGGTGTCACTGACTGAGTTACAGAGTTCCGGAGAGAAGAGGTTTGGGTGGGGTGGGATGATAATGAGTTTGCTTTTAGACCTGTTGATTCTGAGATATCTGTAGGATACATAGGTTGAGATCTTCAGCAGGCAATTGTATATATGGCTGAAGATCTGGTCAATGGCCTGAGATTGTAATATTAGATTTTTTAGAAACTACTGTACTAGTTTTAAATGTGATCTGTCCAACATTTAGACCTCTTTTTTTAGAGCCTGAACTAAACTGTCATTGTGAATGTATTTTGCGTCTAAAGAGCACAAAATGATAAAAAGAGGCCCGCTTTCTTATCTCTGTGGCAGCATTCCACAAGACTACTCCACTCGGACCCTTCACGATCTGTGCGCCCCTATCCCAGCCCAAGAGCTGCCCATTGACTTGCGCCTGGCTTCTCGAGTGTATCATACAGCCGACAAGAAAGGCCACAATACTGTACTTGGAGTATGTGGAACCTCTTTCTTAGATGATCGCTATACAGATGAAGAGCAAAGAGATAGGTAAGAGTTCCACTGGTAATTTTATTTTAAACTAGATTTAAACTGCCAAAGAATTTCTGCCTTTGAGGCTTAGATTTTGAAGACTTGCTTCTGAAAGGAGCAGTTTTGGTCCTTTCCATTCCTTCCGGGTACATACACAGTCTAGGTCAGTGTCTTCATTTCCTGCCATTATTGACATGAACCATGCCCTATCGTATAAGGTTAACTTTAGTTTAGTGGTTTATGGTTCCCAAAGAATGTCACATACATGATCTCATTTGTTCTTTGTAACAACTCTGTGGAGTACAGATGTGGAAATTGAAGCTTATAAGAACCAAGCAACTTTGCCAGGCTTATACAACTAAGAACATCACAGATTTGGGAGTTGAAGCCAGTTTTTAGATTTCAGCATCATTGGGCATGCTTGGGTCCAGGGATCATGTACAAGTGTCATTTCCTCTGGACCTTTTTCCATTTCTCCTTGTGTCTCACTTCCCTTCAGAATGTGAGTATTCTTTTATGGAGAGTATATAATTTATAGCATCCTCAAATGAGAGGAGAAAAGGGAAGGGGGCTAACGTTTATTTAACAGGAACTGTATTCCTTGCACTGTGCTGTGTGCTTTGCATCTTTCCTGTTTAAATCTTCAATCATAAGGGAGAAGTCATAATTTCCATTTTATTCATGGAGAAACTTAGGCTTTATAATATCGGGTAACCTGCCCAAGTTTTATCTCTAGATAGTGATTAGAATCCAGATTTGTGGGACTTCCCTGGTGGTCTAGTGGTAGAGAATCCACCTTCCAATGCAGGGGATGCGGGTTCGATCCCTGGTCAGGGAACTAAGATCCCACATGCCGCGGGGCAACTAAGCCCGCATGCCACAACTACTGAGCTCATGCACCTCAACTGGAGAGCCCGTGTGCCGCAAACTACAGAGGGCATGTGTGTTGGAGCCTGTGCGCCGCAACTAGAGAGAGAAAACCCACACGCCACGAGAGAGAAGCCCGCGAGCTACAACGAAAGATCCTGCATGTCTCAACGAAGATCCTGCATGCCGCAACTAAGACCTGACACAGCCAAAAAAAAAAAAAAAGAATCCAGATTTGTTTAACTTAACTTTTTTTTTTTTTTTTTGTGGTATGCGGGCCTCTCACTGCTGTGGCCTCTCCCGATGCGGAGCACAGGCTCCGGACGCGCAGGCTCAGCGGCCATGGCTCACGGGCCCAGCCGCTCCGCGGCATGTGGGATCTTCCCAGACCGGGGCACGAACCCCTGTCCCCTGCATTGGCAGGCGGACTCTCAACCACTGCGCCACCAGGGAAGCCCCTAACTTAACTTTTCTCAAACTTTTTTTTTCATTATCACCCCAGTAAGAAGGCTTTTTAGACTCCCCCACCCAACTTCCCCTCTCCATTATATTGTAGTGCTCTAGATATACTGTATATCTGTTTATGGTACTGTATGTATATCTGTGCCTTACTTATACATAAAAAGAGTAAGCTTTTTCACCCCCTGCCCTCCCCAGTCACTAATTTTCACTCCCTTGGGGGTGATATCACCTGCACATAGAGAATGCATACTCTAAAGTTTCTTGTCTTTCAGAAGACCTGGTAGGAATCCTGAAAAATCATCTATAACAGGTTTTTAAAATACTCAAATATTAAATGTTAAGTTAAATTTAAGTAGATGTATGTTTAGTGTTATATTTGAGCTATTCTAGATATATAAGAATAATATTTTAAAAGATCACTTTTAATTAACACTATCAAAAAATTGTAAGTAACTGACCCACACTTTTCATGCTATATTCTGATCCCATTTCCTCCAACTTTACTTTTAGTAAAAATTGTAGCACCTTACTGCGTTCTTTTAAGGCTTAAAGTCATGGTTTCCCTGTGTTTAGTAATCACAATGCCATTCAGTATGAATCCCCAAAAGAAGTTCATTCTCATGTTTATTTTCTGTTAGGCAAAAAGATTTTTTTAAGGGATTTATGTGTTATTCATAATTTTATGAATAAAATTATATGTGAAGAATTTTAGAAATTTCAGAATTGCTCCAGTATCTCTGGTAGATTATAGAAGTTCCATATGACTTCTTTGGAATGTCTTTGAAAAGCCTAAAGCTGAGAGTGGACATAAAGACATAAACATAATCCAGTAGTTATGAAACTACTATATTGAGTCATTTCTGTTAGCACTCTGCAAGCCAGGCATCCTTGGCTTACAGCTTCTATTATTCAGGCAAAGTGTTAAAAATACTGATTTCTTTCCAATTCTAAATTTTTTTTTCAAGTAGGTCTCACTTTCTTTTTCCAAGAGAGTCAATAAATGTTCTATTTGATGATGATAATTCTTGGCAATTTGTTCCTAAGTACCAAATAAGAAGTTAATTTAAGTACTGAATATTTAATTCTCTGGCATCCATCTCTTGAGGATTACCTTGCTAAACATAGCTTAACCTTTTCAAAAATATATCTGTCTGCTGAGCCTACAAGTTCAGAGAAATGTATAATTTTTTCTGCACTAATAAGTTGTCTCAAGAAAGGTAACTGTGAATAAAAAATGAATACCCTTTCACTTGGTGGCTTTTTGGTTTTTCTGTGCAATGAACAGTTCCACAAAGCATAATACTTGTGGTTATATAGTTTTAATGCTTTCCTAATTTTGCACATAGAAACTGTTATTTGTGGGAAACACCAAGGATATTTTAATGGGATAGTGTGGGTACATAAGTTTATTTAAAATAGCAATGTACTGTTCAAACATGTTTATTTTGCTAAATAGCAGTTTTGATTAGAACTATAAAATATTCCATATTGATCATATTTTTGCTTTTAAAGTTTCTGTATTGTAAAGAGAAGTTTATAGACATCTAAGAATTAGAACTCTTACCATGGAATTTTAGATTTTGGGTTTTAAAATAAGGGAAATTATTAAAAGTGTTTAAACACTTAGATTAGTGTTAACAGTTTGGTGAGTAGCCTTCTGAACATCTCTGTGTAAACATGTGTTTAAACCATAGATGGCATTCTATAGACTTATATTTTCCACTCAAGGTTATGTGTGAACATTTAAATTACTTCATAATATTTGCTAACTTAACCATGCTGCAGTGTAAGAAAATTCCTAGGTGTGGAATTATTTATTAAAATTTTTGGTTTAAAAATTTTGATGCACATTGCTGAACTTCTCTCCAGAAAAATCACACCAGTTTATATGCTTACCAACAATTTATGATATTGTTCATTTCCTTTCAACCTGGCCAAACCACTAATTGTCAATCTTCTGGATCTTTTCCTAATCTGATGAAGAAAAATAACTCTTTATTTATTGTTTTATTCATTTCTAATAAGATTGAGCATATTTTTGGATGTCTCTTGGTTATTTGTTTTTCTCCTTTTGAGAATTACCAATTCATATTCTGTTATCATTCATCTTTTTCTTATTGATTTATAAGTGATCTTTTTATATTAAAGATTTTTATCATATATAGTGTAGACTTTAAAAAATTGTTTTGCTTGCTTTTCAGTTTTGTTATGTTGTTTTATGCTATCCGGAAGTTGTATGCTAATACAGAAGTAGTGAAAACTGGCAATAGTTTCCTTTATGTGTTCTAGTCTTGGTGTCATTCTTGGTGTCTCTAGTCTTCTAGTCATTCGTAGAAAGGGCTTTTCTACACTTCAGTTTAAATATATTCTGTTGGGGCTTCCCTGGTGGCACAGTGGTTAAGAATCTGCCTGCCAATGTGAGGTACACGGGTTTGATACCTGGTCCGGGAAGATCCCACATGCTGCGGAGCAACTAAGCCCGCAAGCCACAACTACTGAGCCCACGTGACACAACTACTAAAGCCTGTGCGCCTAGAGCCTGTGCTTCGCAACAAGAGAAGCCACAACAATGAGAAGCCTGCACACTGTAATGAAGAGTAGCCCCTGCTCACCGCAACTAGAGAAAGCCAGCAGCACACAGCAACGAAGACCCAACACAGCCAAAAATAAAAACAAATAAATTTAAATAAATATATTCTGTCATATTTTCTTCTAGTAATTTTATGGCTTTCTTTTAAAAAATTAAATCTTTGATTCATCTTTAATTAGTTTGATAAGAAGAATAAGCATTAATGTTTCTTTCCCAAATGACTAGCCAATTGCACAATATCGTTTATTCAATAAACCCTCTTTTTCTCACTAATTTGAAATGCCAACTTTTCATACCTTAAATTTGAATGTGTTATCAAGACTATTTACGGACTTACGTTCTATTTCACTGATTTTTCTATGTAAAATGGCTTGTGTATTTTGTTGATCCACCATCAAGAAAGAGAGAGCTGGTGGCAAAAATGCTGTCTTGGCAAAAATGGCTGACCTTCTCAAGCCAGGTACCCTTATAGCCAGCTTCTGGTGGTAAGCAGTGCTTAGACCATAGATCCCAGATTTAGCCCTCAACTCAACTTCAAATTACAAGGGAAATTCCTAGTCACATTTTAGAAAAACACGTACAGACTGTTAGTTTTATACATTAAAACAGCAGTGACTACAACAACAAAAATTAGAAAAGCAAAAGTTAAATGTCAGAATTCAAAGCTTAATTTCATTTATTATTTTGCTACAAAATAATAATAGAAATACAAATATGCAAGAAAATACAAAAAAGGAAAACAGTTACTCAAAATCCTGCCATCCAGAGATAATACTATTCTTAAGTATATGATTCCAGTCTTATCTGTATGCAAATAAATCATATGGAACAAAACTTGGATAATGCTGTGTAAAAAATGTTTTGTAACCTGATTTTTAAAACTTATTATGTTGTAATTATCTTTCTATGTCACGAAGTACAGATCTGAATAATCATTTAAATTGATCAGTAAATATTTTTTGTGTACCTACTGTGTGGCAGGCATTGAGTTAGGCACTAGGTAAGCATCTGCAAACAAGAGAAACGTAATCCCTGCCCTCAGGGAATTTGGAGATTAGCAGAGAAGAAAGGTGGTGAATTAATTATTGTGAATGTGACAATTAATATGCAGATGTGCAGTGTATGGAAGCATGTAAGAAGAGTTCCCAATTATCTGGGGGGAGATTGAGGAAATGATACTTAAACTGAAATCTGAGGAATAAATAGAAGATAGCTAGGAAGAGGGGAAAGAAGTTTTTTAGTTTCTTGCTACTCAGAAGTATAGTTCACAGACCAGCAGCATCACCATCACCTGGAAGCTTGTTAAAAATACAGGTGATTCGTATGCACATTGAAGTTTGAGAGTCCGTGCTGTGGACAGTTGGAACCCATTTGAGAATTGGAAATATGTCAAGCAGTAGTGAATAGGAAGAGCAGTGATGCAGTTGATGCTGGAGAGGTCACAAGAGTCAGATTATGTAGGATTTATAGATGCTCTCTTTGTGTATGTGAGAGCATGTCTGTGAGGACTTGGGGGAGAGATTTTTATTCACAGTATATGGAGACACCACTGATAGGATTTTTTGAGGAAGAATGACATGATCAAATTTGCTTTAAGATATCACAGTCCTCATTGTGACTTCTCAGTAACACTTAACACAGTTAATCACTTGCTTTTCCATACAACGCCTTTATCCCTTGGCCTCAGGACTGCATTCTCTCTTGGTTCTATTCCTGCCTCCTTTGCTATGTCTTCTTAGTCTCTCTTGCTGGTATCTCCTCATCTCTTGACTTCAAAATATTGGAGTGCCCAAAGCTTATCCTTGGACCTCGGATTTTCTCCTCTAACTATACTCTCAAGGTGAACTTACCCAGGACCATGGCTTTAAATATGATCTTTATGCTGATAACTGTTATTAACTAAGATAAATGATTAAGGACTGTAATTGTCCTTATAATAACTAAAAACTGAAAACAACTTAAGTGTCCATCAATGGAAGACATTTTATAGTGCATCCAATGATGGGATGTATTGGAAGTGCAGTAAAGAATAAGGTAGAGTGTGCTGAAACGAGTTAGAACTAAGTATATAAACAGATATGTGATTATGTACAACACATTTTTTACATGGAAGAAAATTCAGGAAACTGTTAACTGTGATCCTTCTGTTTTCCTTGTAGATTGTACACCAAATGGATGAAAAGTGAAACTCAACTTATTTTTTGCTTTATTTATATGGTATATGTTTGCCCTTTCTTTTACTTTTAATTTTTCTTAGTTGTGTCCCTTGTAGATTGCATAGTATTGAACATTTTTTTAAGCCAATCAGAAATGAATTCTCTTATAGTAGGTTGGATCACCCCATAATCATTTATTGTCATATCAGATGCATTTGGTATTATTCTTGTCATCTTATTTTGTAGTCTCTCTCTTTCTCTTTTGCTTCTTTGCTCTTTCCTATAATCTGACATATTTGTCAACATTTGTCTATGTGTTTTTTGTTTGTATCATTGTCTTATATCTAATGTTGTGAGACAGAAATCTGAAATTTAAATCTTAGCTTAATCTTAGCATGTAATTTATTTCTTCTCCACTCCTAGATGCTTATAAGGTTTAAATTTTGCTTTAAATTAAATAATTTCACTAGCATACGTTTGGGAGTGGATTGTTTTCTAATTACTTTTTCCTGGTACATGGAAAGCCCTTTTGATATGCAAATACAGTTCTTCAGTTTAGGGCATTTTCCTGTTTTATTTCAAGTAGTGTTTTCATTCTGTTTATTTGGTACATTTCTTCAGGAATATCAATTAGCTATATGTTGCATCTTCACTACCTGTCACCTACATTTATCATCTCCTTGCCTACATTCATCTCTCAAACCTATGTTCTATATGAATGGTTTCATTTTCTGAGATGTAAATTTTAAAAATTTGTTCTAATTACCACTTTTTATCACTATAGCATTTTTATTTGTTATTAATTCTATCAGACTCTTAAGAAAAATCCAAGTCTTTTGTTTTATCTGAACTTTTACCTGTTTCATGAAAGCATTAAAAAAATTTATTTTCACAGCACAGAGCAGACCCTTTCAAAATATTTTTTGATTTGTATAATAAAACTCTTCTAAAAGAATGTTCTTCATATAACTTTTTGAATACTGTATTTCTTTCCTATGCTTTGCAGACTTTCTTCATAGAACTGATATTGGATTTTCCAGTGTACTCGTCTTTGAATGAAGATAGGCCATTTCCGGCTGCCCAAAGTTAATATCAGATAGCTTTACCTGGCAATTCTTTTTTTTTAAATTAATTGTTTTTTGACATCTGTATTGGAGTATAGTTTCTTTACAGTTGTGTGTTAGTTTCTGCTGTGTAACAAAGTGAATCAGCTATACATATACATATATCCCCATATCTCCTCCCTCTTGCGTCACCCTCCCACCCTCCCTATCCCACCCATCTAGGTGGACACAAAGCACCGAGCTGATCTCCCTGTGCTATGCAGCTGCTTCCCACTAGCTATCTATTTTACATTTGGTAGTGTATATATGTCCATGCCAATCTCTCACTTCGTCCCAGCTTCCCCTTCCCCCCCCCCCCGTGTCCTCAAGTCCATTCTCTATATCTGCGTCTTTATTCCTGTCCTGCCCCTAGGTTCTTCATGACCTTTTTTTTTTTTTAGCTTCCATATATATGCGTTAGCGTACGTCATTTATTTTTCTCTTTCTGACTTCACTCTGTATGACAGACTCTGGGTCCATCCACCTCACTACAAATAACTAAATTTCATTTCTTTATATGGCTGAGTAATATTTATGTGCCACATCTTCTTTATCCATTCATCTGTTGATGGACACTTAGGTTGCTTCCATGTCCTGGCTATTGTAAATAGTACTGCAGTGAACATTGTGGTACATGTCTCTTTTTGAATTATGGTTTTCTCAGGGTATATGCCCAATAGTGGGATTGCTGGGTCATATGGTAGTTCTATTTTTAGCTTTTTAAGGAACCTCTATACTGTTCTCCATAGTAGCTGTATCAATTTACATTCCCACCAACAGAGCAAGAGGGTTCCCTTTTCTCCACACCCTCTCCAGCATTTATTGTTCGTAGATTTTTTGATGATGTCCATTCTGACCAGTGTGAGGTGATACCTCATTGTAGCTTTGATTTGCATTTCTCTAATGATTAATGATGTTGAGCATCCTTTCATGTGTTTGTTGGCAATCTGTATATCTTCTTTGGAGAAATGTCATTTTAGGTCTTCTGCCCATTTTTGGGTTGGGTTGGCTTGTTTGTTTTTTTGATATTGAGCTGCATGAGCTGCTTGTATATTTTGGAGATTAATCCTTTGTCACTTGCTTCATTTGCAAATATTTTCTCCCATTCTGAGGATTGTCTTTTCATCTTGTTTAAATTTTCCTTTGCTGTGCAAATGCTTTAAAGTTTCATTAGGTCTCATTTGTTTATTTTTGTTTTTATTTCCGTTTCTCTAGGAGGTCGATCAAAAAGGATCTTGCTGTGATTTATGTCACAGAGTGTTCTTCCTATGTTTTCCTCTAAGAGTTTTATAGTGTCTGGACTTACTTTTAGGTCTTTAACCCATTTTGAGTTTATTTTTGTGTATGGTGTTAGGGAGTGTTCTAATTTCATTCTTTTACATGTAGCTGTTTTCTCAGCACTGCTTATTGAAGAGGCTGTCTTTTCTCCATTGTATATTCTTGCCTCCTTTATAAAAAATAAGGTGACCATATGTGTGTGGGTTTATCTCTGGGCTTTCTATCCTGTTCCATTGGTGTATATTTCTGTTTTTGTAGCAGTAACATACTGTGTTGATTACTGTAGCTTTGTAGTGTAGTCTGAAGTCTGGGAGCCTGATTCCTCCAGCTCCGTTTTTCTTTCTCAAGTTTGCTTTGGCTATGTGGGGTCTTTTGTGTTTCCATAGAAATTGTGAAATTTTTTGTTCTAGTTCTGTGAAAAATGCGACTGGTAGTTTGATAGGGATTGCATTGAATCTGTAGATTACTTTGGGTGGTATAGTCATTTTTCACAATATTGATTCTTCCAATCCAAGAACCTGGTATATCTCTCTATCTGTTTTTATCATCTTTAATTTCTTTCATCATTGTCTTATAGTTTTCTGCATACAGGTCTTTTGTCTCCTTAGGTAGGTTTATTCCCAGGTATTTTGTTCTTTTGTTGCAATCGTGTATGGGAGTGTTTCGTCAATTTCTCTTTCATATTTTTCATCACTAGTGTATAGGAATGCAAGAGTTCTGAGCATTAATTTTGTATCCTGCAACTTTACCAAATTCATTGATTAGCTCTAGTCATTTTCTGGTAGCATCTTTAAGATTCTCTATGTATAGTATCATGTCATCTGCAAACAGTGACAGTTTTACTTCTTTTCCGATTTGGATTCCTTTTATTCCTTTTTCTTCTTTGATTGCTGTGGCTAAAACTTCCAAAACTATATTGAATACTAGTGGTGAGAGTGGGCAACCTTGTCTTGTTCCCTATCCTTAGTGGAAATGGTTTCAGTTTTCACCATTGAGAACAATGTTGGCTGTGGCTTTGTCATATATGGCCTTTCTTTTGTTGAGGTTAAGTTCCCTCTATGCCTACTTTCTGGAGAGCTTTTATCATAAATGGGTGTTGAATTTTGTTGAAAGCTTTTTCTGCATCTACTGAGACGATCATATGGTTTTTCTCCTTCAATTTGTTAATATGGTTTATCACGTTGATTGATTTGCGTATACTGAAGAATCCTTGCATTCCTGGGATAAATCCCACTTGATCATGGTGTATGATCCTTTTAATGTGCTGTTGGATTCTGTTTGCTAGTGTTTTGTTGAGGATTTTTGCATCTGTGATACTGGCCTGTAGTTATCTTTCTCTGTGACATCTTTGTCTGGTTTTGGTATCAGGGTGATGGTGGCCTCGTAGAATGAGTTTGGGATTGTTCCTCCCTCTGCTATGTTTTGGAAGAGTTTAGTGGGATAGGTGTTAGCTCTTGTCTAAATGTTTCATAGAATTCGCCTGTGAAGCCATCAGGTCCTGGGCTTTTGTTTGCTGGAGGATTTTTAATCACAGTTTAATTTCAGTGCTTGTGATTGGTCTGTTTATATTTTCTATTTCTTCCTGGTTTAGTCTCAGAATGTTGTGCTTTTCTAAGAATTTGTCTATTTCTTCCAGGTTGTCCATTTTATTGGCGTATAATTGCCTGTAGTAATCTCTCATGATCCTTTGTATTTCTGCATTGTCAGTTGTTCTTTTTCATTTCTAATTCTATTGATTTGAGTCTTCTCACTTCTTTTCGTGATGAGTCTGGATAATGGTTTTTCAATTCTCAAAGAACCAGCTTTTAGTTGTATTGATCTTTGCTATCGTTTCCGTCATTTCTTTTTCATTTATTCTTGATCTGATCTTCATGATTTCTTTCCTTTTGCTAATTTTGGGATTTTTTGCTCTTCTTTCTCTTATTGCTTTAGGTGTAAGGTTATGTTGTTTATTTGAGATTTTTATGGTTTCTTGAGGTAAGATTGTATTGCTGTAAACTTCCCTCTTGGAACTGCTTTTGCTGCATCCCGTAGGTTTTGGGTCGTCGTGTTTACTTTGTCATTTTTTTTCTAGGTATTTTTTGACCTCCTCTTTGATTTCTTCAGTGATCTTTTGGTTGTTTAGTAGTGTATTGTTTAGCCTCTATGTGTTTGTATTTTTTACAGATTTTTTCCTGTAATTGATATCTAGTCTCATAGCATTGTGGTCAGAAAAGATACTTGATACGATTTCAATTTTCTTAAATTTACCAAGGCTTGATTTGTGACCCAAGATATGATTTACCCTGGAGAATGTTCCATGAGCACTTGAGAAGAGTGTATCCTGTTGTGTTTCGATGGAAAGTTCTGTAAATATCAATTAAGTCCATCTGGTTTAACGTATCATTTAAAGCTTATTTTCATTTTGGATGATCTGTCCATTAGTGAAAGTGAGGTGTTAAAGTCCCCTACTATGATTGTGTTACTGTTGATTTACCCTTTTATGGCTGTTAGCATTTACCTTATGTATTGAGGTACTGTTATGTTGGGTGCATAAATATTTACAATCATTATATCTTCTTCTTGGATTGATCCCTTGATCATTATGTAGTGTCCTTCTTTGTCTCTTGTAGTAGTCTTTTTTTCAAAGTCTATTTCATCTGATATGAGAATTGCTACTCCACCTTTCTTTTGATTTCCATTTACATGGAATATCTTTTTCCATCCCCTCACTTTCAGTCTGTATGTGTCCCTAGATCTGAAATGGGTCTCTTGTAGACAGCATATATACAGGTCTTGTTTTTGTATCCATTCAGCCAGTCTGTGTCTTTTGGTTGGAGCATTTAATCCATTTACATTTAAGGTAGTTATAGATATGTATGTTCTTATTACCATTTTCTTAATTGTTTTGGGTTTGTTTTTTTAGGTCTTATCCTTCTCTTGGCTTTCCTGCCTAGAGAAGTTCCTTTAGAATTTGTTGTAAAGCTGGTTTGGTGGTGCTGAATTCTCTTAGCCTTTGCTTGTCTGTAAAGATTTTAATTTCTCTGTCGAAGCTAAATCAGATCCTTGCTGGGTAGAGTAATCTTGGTAGTAGGTTTTTCCCCTTCATCACTTTAAATATGTCCTGCCACTCCCTTCTGGCTTGCAGAGTTTCTGCTGAAAGATCAGCTGTTAACCCAATGTGGCTTCTCTTGTATGTTATTTGTTCCTTTTCCCTTGCTGCTTTTAATATTTTTTCTTTGTATTTAGTTTTTGATAGTTTGATTAATCTGTGTCTTGGTGTGTTTCTCCTTGGATTTATCCTGTATGGGACTGTCTGCGCTTCCTGGACTTGATTGACTATTTCCTTCCCCGTATTAGGGAAGTTTTCAACTATAATCTTTTCAAATATTTTCTCAGTCCTTTTCTTTTTCTCTTCTTCTTCTGAGACCCCTATAATTCACGTGTTGGTGCGTTTAATGTTGTCCCAGAGGTCTCTGAGACTGTCCTCAATTCTTTTCATTCTTTTTTTTTTATTCTGCTCTGTGGTAGTTATTTACACTATTTTGTCTTCCAGGTCACTTATCTGTTCTTCTGCCTCAGTTATTCTGCTATTGATTCCTTCTAGAGAATTTTAAATTTCACTTATCATGTTGTTCATCATTGTTTGTTGGCTCTTTATTTCTTCTAGGTCCTTGTTAAACATTTCTTGTATCTTCTCCATTCTATTTCCAAGATTTTGGATCATCTTTACTATCATTACTCTGAATTCTTTTTCAGGTAGACTGCCTGTTTCCTCTTCATTTGTTTAGTCTGGTGGGTTTTTACCTTGCTCCCTCATCTGCTGTGTATTTCTCTGTCTTCTTATTTTGCTTAACTTACTGTGTTTGGGGTCTCCTGTTCACAGGCTTCAGGTTTGTAATTCCCGTTGTTTTTGGTGTCTGCCCCCAGTTGGCAAGGTTGGTTCAGTAGGCCTCCTGGTGGAGGGGCCTGGTGCCTATGTTCTGGTGGATGAGGCTGGATCTAGTCTTTCTGGTGGGCAGGACTGCATCCAGTGGTGTGTTTTGGGGTGTCTGTGAAGTTAAGATTTTAGGCAGCCTCTCTGCTAGTGGGTGGGGTTGTGTTCCTGTCTTGCTCGTTGTTTGGCATGGGGTGTCCAGCATTGTCACTTGCTGGTCATTGAGTGGAGCTGGGTCTCAGTATTGAGATGGAGAACTCTTGGAGAGCTTTTACTGTTTGACATTACATGGAGACAGGAGGTCTCTGGTGGAGCAATGTCCTCAATGTTGGCTCTCCCACCTCAGTGGCTCAGGCCTGACACCCGGCCGGAGCACCAAGACCCTGTCAGTCACATGGCTTATGAGCAACTGCAAGTATTGGAAGTGCTATTTGATCAAGTAGGTTGTCCAGCAATTCTCAGGGATTCTTTTTGCAGTGACCTGTCTGAAGTGCTGAACAAGCCAGGAAAACGCCCTTGGCAGATGTCAGATTGGGGTCCCAGGTTCACCTCCAGAAGGCCACTTCGCTGCACGTAAGCCTTTGGCCTCTTAGATGGCCCCTGGGGCAAGGCACTGTTCCAGTGTGCCTCTGAGCAGGGAGAGAAGCAAATCTTCCACGAGGGGTGAGGCTTGCCTACCTGGCAATTCTTGATTGTTCATTTTGGAAGCATTAGAGTATTACTTTTAGATCTTAAGTAGGCGAACCAGGAGATGCAGGTTTATATTACTATGGTAAAGATTATTCTAGGTTTTTTTCTTGTGCATGTACATATATTACATATACATACATTTTACAAAAATGATATTAAAGATGTTGTTTTGACAGGTTATAATCCTTTGAGGATTTTTATGTTAAAACTGAAGGCCAGACATACGGGTAATTATCTTGACTTATTATCTTTACTATTTATAGTTTACAAATCAACTATATAAAATGAGCTTCCATTAGAAAGATTTTATCTGGCTCCCCTCCCAAATAGCAATATTTGAATAGGAAAGCAGAAAATTATCTAATAGAAAATATATTGTTGTGTATTTATTGCATAATCTAGTATTAACAACAACTCTATCTAATAGATAAAATCATTCTGTTTCCCAAATGAAGAAAATGTGGGTCAGAGGTTGACTAGTTCATATTTATATAGCTGGTAAAAGCTGGAATTCAGACCCAGGTCTCTCTGTTTCTAAATGTGATTTCCATTATATCCCACTGTTTTGTGAACTTGTGAAAGTGCCTCTTATTTTTTTCTCTTTATGTTTCATTCCAAATACTCATTCTCATCTTGTTTTCAGAACCAATGCTGATACAAACTAGGAAGAATCATATTTTACTCACCGTTGATGTTTTGTATTTCGTCTATTGTGACCCAATTTTGGAAGCAAGGTTTCTGCTTATTTGGGTGAGGGTTTTATCTTGTATTGTTTGTTCCCTCTTAGGAACTGAAATCCTGTTTCTGAGTCCTGGGCCAGGGCTGGGGCCTTGCAAACTGAGGGAGACTGTCCTGACATCAATTACTTAATTATTGAAAGCGCTCACTGACTACTGCCTTTATTTGTATTCCCCGTCACTGGTCGCTCCCCACTAGAATGTGCCATCATCCCACGTTAGCCCTTTCTGATGCTGCTTGCAGTGCACCACCACCCGTGTTCTGTAGCTCTGTCTTTGGAATAGTGTGTTCTGTCTTCTGCTTCACATTTCCTTCCACTGTGGGTATCTGGGACTGACTTTCCCCCACTCTCCCTGTTTCCTGCATTGTCTGCCGTTGCTTAGTGGTCAGGTCTAATCCTAGCCCCAGCACACCCCCACCCCTTACTTGGCCTTGTTCCTTGCTGCATGATCCTGACAATGATACCAATGAGTATAGGACTTAATCCCTGTTGGAGGTCTAGCTGCTGATACGTGTGACAGAAGAACATATATCAGAGCCGTAAGAGATCTTAGCCTTCCCCTAGCCTAACCATCTCATATTATGAAGAAACAGAGGCAAAACTATGCACCTCATGTCAGTTTTGGCAGAGTTAGGACTAGAATCAACGGTAACCTCAATTAGATTATTTTTATATTCATTTTCAACAAGTAGCCCCTATACCTAAGTAAGCCTTAAGCATACTTTAAAAAATACAAATTGGGATGACAAATTTATATTAGTATGTACTACCAGTATTTGATAAGATATTAGATTAGTATATTTTTGTTTTATATGGAAACACCAAAAAAAAGAGAAATTATTTGGAAATTTGTTTGATTTCATAACTGCCAATATCTGAAAGTTGGAATATATTTTTTTAAGCAAAGCAATGTCATTCCACCAGATGTCACTGTTTGCATGTAGCAATGAAGTTACAATGATTAAAAATAAAATTACCCCCTCTCTATTCATATTTTGTAAAAAAAATTCTGTATAATTGCATTCTTATCCTCCTTTAGATTTATTATTTATTAAGACTATATTCCCTGAATTTTTTAAAGTATTGAAAGTATTCATTACTTCTGCTGTAGATTTTAAAGACTTTACTAAAAAAAATTATTTGTAGATTAGCATCTTCAAGAAGATGAACTCCTAAAGTCTTTTCTAGGCCTAGGAGTTTGCTTTTCAAACAACATGCTTTTAAGTTACTGTTTTCTAAATTGTCAATTGTGACCCAATAAGTGGATTGTGCACTCAATGTAATGGCTTGCTACGAGTCCCTTAAAGAAATGATGGCTGGGATAGAATATTGCATGTAAGTATTACTTTGGCAAAGCTTTTTACATGAACACTTTAAAAAATTTTTTTTATATTTATTTATTTATTTATTGGCTGCATTGGGTCTTAGCTGCAGCATGCGGGATCTTTCGTTGCAGCACGCCGGCTCTTTGTTGTGGTGTGTGGGCTTCTCTCTAGTTGTGGCGTGAGGGCTCCAGAGCATGCGGGCTTATTGGTTGCAGCCTGCGGGCTCTCTAGTTGTGGTGCGCAGGGGCTTAGTTGCCCCACGGCATGTGGGATCTTAGTTTCCTGACCAGGGATCAAACCAGCATCCCCTGCATTGCAAGACGGATTTTTAACCACTGGACCACCAGGGAAATCCCTGAACACTCTTAAAATATCCCTGAACACATCTTTTCTGAGTTGCGTAAAAGTGACTGTGAGCTTTATCCTGCCAAGGCTCCCTCAGGTTTAGTACCCCAAGGAGCACAGTACATTTTCTAAGGAAGGGATAGGGAAGGTGCGGTGGGGGAACTTCTCTGTTAGAGTCACACCAGGGAGGGGAGAGGGTTGCAGGAGGGAGAACCCTTCCCTACGCCTCACAGGATGGAGCCCACAGTCACATTTGTGTAACTCATAAAAGATGTGGGCGGAGATTTTTAAGAGTGCTCACAGCCTGGAGCAAATGTTCTCCAATCTTCTTTGACACAACCTATAATAAGAAGAACATTTTATATCTCTGACCCCATGGGAGACCAGTGTTGACTGAGAAGGCGGTTTAACTCACTCTGAGAGAGATGGGCTTGTTAACTTCATTCAGTCTCTTCAGTCATAATAACAATAATGATTGTAATATCAACCACTTACTGGTTTTTTTTGTAATTTGTGCAAACTCTTCACATATATTATTTCTAAGCGTTAGACCCTGAAAAATCCCGTTGCTGTTGCTATTCACAGACGAGGAAACTGAGACTTGAGAAGGAAAAGTGACTTATCCAACACAGCACATCAAGCGGCCAAACTAAGGCTAAAATCCTGGTTTTTAACCTCATTCCAAAGGCTAGCTCTTCTCACTATAGCCGTGCTTTATAGGCTTCCCCTGAGTATAAGGGCCATCTGGGTTGTTTAAGTGTATCAGTTCTTAGGCTTTATCCCAAACCAACTGAACTAGAATCTCCAGAGGAGATATCTGGGAAGCTATAGATTTGATAAGTATCCCAGGATATTCTTATGATCAGGCTCTTTTAGGAAAGATTGCAGCACATCAGTGGTTCTCAAACTTCATTGTGCATCAGAATTAACAGTAAGGCTGGTTAAAACACAGAAGGCTGGGTTCCTCCCCAGAGCTTCTGATTCATTAAGTGTGATGGGGCTCAAGAATTTTTATTTCTAGCAAGTTCCTATGTGATACTAATGATGCTGGTTAGGAAACACACTTTGAGAAGCAGTGCAGTACATCATGCTAACCCATGAATCTAGTTTCTCAGGACAGGGTCTGGGCTAACTTTGGCTGTGGGATTTTTCAAGCACAGTGTTAAACAATACATATTCGGTATCTACTATATTCACATTCAAGGGAGACAGAAAATGAATAAGAATCACGCCTCTCCCACCCCAACCAGCCTGTAATCTACTATGAAAAATATACAGAATAAAATGTAATATATTCTATAATGAACTTGCAGATCAAATGCACCAGAGAAACTAGGGAGGCAAAGATGAATTTTGGCTGGCCAGAGGGACATTTGTAAAGGCTTCGTGGAACAGTTGAGGTCTGAAAGTCTTATTTTCAACACTTTCATAGCCACACTGCATTGTAGTTCGGTTTGCCTGTCTCCCCTATTGCACCTATAGTAATCTCAGCACCTAGAGCATCTTTTGTGCAGTGAATATAGGTTGGGCCAGGTGTTGGGGAGGGAAGTAGGATTGGTAAGGTAGATGGTTCCCAGACTGTGGAGGACCCTGATGGCCAGGCTTAGGAGCTTGGGTTTTACCCTGTGTGTGTAGTCACTAGAGTATTTGGAAGGGGGTAGCTGATGAGAACTCTGTCAGGGATCTGTAACATGGATTGGAGGTGGGAAAGTCTGGAGGTGAGGGACAGCAAAGATGTTATCATAGGACTTAGCTGAGAGGAAATGCAACAGGATGGAGAAACACTGGAGGGAGAAGGATCAGGACAAGTGATTACTGTTGGGGGTGAGGGAGAAGTTGGAGATGAAGAGATTTTCATTCTGAACCACTGAGATGGTGGTGGTCTCCAAAGGGGAGATCTCTAAAAAGGATTGGTTCTTTTCTCTGGAAATAAAGAAGGAAGCAGGGAAAATCTGGACAAAAATTTCAAAGCAAGTGATTCATCTTTGTCAGACAGGAACAGTTGCTAACCTTGGGTAGCCTTTCCACTAAGGCCCCCAGTTTATGTCTACCAGAGCTATGCACTCTAAAATGGCCAGTGACTTCTTTCACTTTCCTTCCAACCAAATAGAATTTCTATTTCTTTGATGCACATTTGGGATGTGAAAAGACAGTAATATGTGAATGACTCTGACTACTTTGTTTCTGGCTTATGAACAGATAAAAATATAGCAGTGCCTCAAGATAGCTTCTTAAGTCACCCCTCTCCTCCTTGATCTTGATATCTGTATTCTCTCGCTCATTATTCTAGACAATAGAATACCCTGCTCTTTTGTTTTTCCTGGATATATCAGTCAGGATTCAGTTGCAGAAAACAGAAATAGTTTTAGCTATTTTAAGCATAAAGGGATCTATAATAATAGGAATGTGATGCTTTTAAAATCAATGGAAAGATTGGAAGAATGGGCTCTAGGCAGGAGGGTTTTCCAGAGATGACTCATACAGCACGTTTAACTGGCTGCCAAAGCTGCTGCTCCTTCTGGCACAGTCAGGAAGGTGGGAAATCTGGAGGCCAACACTGGCAACAAACCACCTTAGCTGAAATTCAGGGATCGTGTGGCCTCTAGTGTCACAGCTTTTGACTCTGGAGCCTTGCTGTGTCTGTTTGAATGCTCACTGGCAAAAAAGTCTACCCACAAAAGAAGTAACTGGAACCCTGCCACAGAAGAACTCAACGTCACCATGACTGCTTGCCAGCAGGAACATCAGAACCTTCTTCGTTCCAAATTGTACGTGAGTGCACGTGGTTAGTAGATCCTAAAACACATCCAGGACACTGGCTGCAGGAGGGTCTTCACCTCCCCATCCTCAGCAGTTGGAGAAAGTGTATTGGAGGGAGGATGGACTGGATGTCGAATGGCAATCTGTTATGTCCACTGTGCTGGGAGTTGAGCTTTATCTTCTCTTTGAATTCAAATATTGGACTGGATGAGATAGGAAGCTTTTCCCTGTGAACCTACTTTGGCAAAGCCCTGTCTTCTCCAGCCTAGCTTTGGGTGGGCCTGATTTTTAAGAGGTGGTTTGATGGAATCTAAGGATTTCAGCATATCGTTAAGTAGTCAGTTTGATATGTGTGTGGTTTGTCTTCACATTTGGTGGCTCATAAACTGATTGTCTATTCATATAATGGTATAACAAAAAGTTAGAGGGAACAGCGGCTCTACTTCCAAGCGAAATTGAAATATGGCTATAGTCTGTGTAGGTCTACTTTATACTCATTTTATATTTCTTTTACAGTAAGTGCTGCAATACAAAAGCTAATGTCTTTTCAAGGAGTCTGTAAGTCAGCCATTAATGACACATTTTGCCTTCAGATTTTGATTTACCTCATCTCTTGGTTTAATTTAGGTTTTTGTTGATAAGTTTTTTTGTTTTGTTTTGTTTTGTTTTTTGTGGTACGTGGGCCTCTCACTGTTGTGGCCTCTCCCGTTGTGGAGTACAGGCTCCGGACGCACAGGCTCAGCGGCCATGGCTTACGGGCCCAGCCGCCCCGCGGCATGTGGGATCTTCCCGGACTGGGACACGAACCCGTGTCCCCTGCATTGACAGGCGGACTCTCAACCACTGCGCCACCAGGGAAGCCCCCTGTTGATAAGTTTTAAACCTCCTGTGTATATTCTTATGTATATGTAGTTTGTAGCCTAGAAATAAAGACCTAATGCCGTAACAGTTTTCTGTTCATCTTGGCAAGATATGAATCAGGAAGGAAAAACCTTAATGTGAGAAGGCAGTTCTGCTTAGGCTGATGCTTTGCCTCAGTCTAAGAAATGAAACCATTTCCTGTGACTTGGAGTGAGGAGCAGGTTAGGGATCAGAAGGCAGAGAACTTTTTACCTCTCTTATCATGAGGCTTTCATAGAGTGAATTTATTATTCCAATATTATAAAACAAAACCACCGAAAGATTACTACTAAAATGCATTCAGAAGCCAACAATTATTCTTGAATTATTTCCTATTTTGGATTATCTGACTTCTGCACAATATCTATTTAGTACAAATATCAAACGTTTATTTCGGTAGAGATATAAAATGAGAGAAAACACCCTTTGACTTATCAATGGCTTAAAGAACAATTTTTTTTTGTTATTAAAAACCCTGTAGAATACTGCAAGGAATTCCTGTTATGGGTGACAATCAAGAATATGTTGCCGTCCTTCCAACAAGACCAGGGATACCACCTGAATTGGCACCAGGAACTGGACGGAGTGCTCAGAAACCACACCTACAACTCTCGGGAGAGGAAGTAAGGAGTTCCTTTAATATTAGTTTTCTCTATCTTACAAGCTGTCAGACTTTTTGGTTTCAGGACCCTTTTTATACTCTTAAAAATTTTTGAGGACTTCAATAATTACTTATGTGGGTTATATCGACATTTACAGTGTTGGAAATTAAAACTGGGAAAATGCTTAAATGTTTATTTTTTAAAATTAAAAATAACAGTAATAGTCATATATGTTAACATAATGTATTTTTATGAAAAATAGTTATATTTTTTAAAACAGAAAAGTAGTGTAAAACTAGGATTGTATTTTTTTTTGCAAATCTCTTTAATGTCTGGCTTAATAGATGGCAGCTGGGTTCTTACGTTTGCTTCTGCATTCAATTTTTTGGTAGGTTGTTTTGGTTGAAATATATGAGGAAAATTCTGGCTTCATGAAGATATATAGTTGGAAAGGAAGAGATTATTTTAATAGACTTTTAACATAATTATGGATATTCTCCTTTAATAATATACCAAAACTTTACAAGTGGTAGTTTCTTGAAACTTAGTTGTGAGACTTCCACTTCTGGGGATGATGCAGTAGAAGTACTTTTTCCTATTCCTCCTGCTAAGTACAGGTAAAAACCTGCGTGTTACAAACAGGACAGATCTAAAAGGTGGAGAGACTAAGGCACTAACTAGGAACTTTGGGACCCAAGAAATGGCACAGTGGCGAGTTAGTTCCTTGGGTTTTCTTTTTTGCTTCACATATTCTAGACTTAGAGTTGAAAAAATTGGTAACCTAGAAAGAAAACTAGGTAAAGACAGAAGAAAAAAAAAAAGTCCAAACAAAAGCCTGCTCCCTCTAGCCAAAGAACCAGGAAAGGGACAGCCTAGCAAGACAAAACTTTTCAACAATAACTACTCTACCCTAGCCAAACACCACAGAAAAAATGGTGGCCCTGGTCCTTTCCTTACCTCTGCCAGCAAAGGCCTAGAAGGAAAACTAGACTTTTGCTCTTGCCCAGAGTATAAGAAGGCACTATAATACCCCTGCCAGGGTGGTATCAATGAAGGCTGTTTGGGGCTGGAACTTTCAGCTTAATAAAGTGGTAATGAGGTTTCCCCTCTTACTGTGTTAGTTGAGACCACATGGGGATCCTGGACTTGCATCCCCACCTAGTAGTAATGAGCCACTCCTCTCCCTCCCCACTGTGGTGGTACCAGAGGAAGCCTAGCAGAGTGTCAGTTAAAGCAGAAGGTTTAAATAAGATCCAGAGCCTCAGAGCAAAATACCCCAAATATCCAAATTTCAACTGAAAATCACTAATCATACCAAGAACCAGGAAAGTCTCAAACTGAACGTAAGAAGATAATCAATAGATGCTATTGCTTAGATAACAGAGATGTTAGAATTATCTGACAATGATTTTAAAGCTACCATCCTAAAAATGCTTCAGCGATAATTATGAACACACCTGAAACAAATTTAAAAAAAATAGAAAGATTCAGAAAAGAAATAGAAGGTCTTAGTATAGACATTGAAGATACACAGTAAAGAAATTGAAGACATTTTAGAATTGAAAAAATATAGTAACTAAAATAAAATGCTCAGCAGGTGGGCTCAAAAGTAGCATGGATGAAACAGGAAGTGAACTTGAAGATAAAACAATAGAATTTATCCAGTTTGAGCAACAAAGAGAAACAGACTGAAAAAAAAAATTAACAGACCCTCAGGGACTTGTGGGAGTAAAACAAAAGATCTAACATTTGTGTTATCACAGTCCTGGAAGGAGAAGAGGAAGAGGGGTGACTGAAAACATATAGGAAGAAATAATGACTGGAAACTTCCCCAATTTAGCAAAAGACTTAAACCTACATATTCAGGAAGCTGAGCAAACTCCAAGTAAGAAAAATCCAAAGAAATCTGTACCAAGTCACTTATTAGTGAAACTTATGAAAACTAATAACAAAGAAAAAAATCTTGAAAGCATCAAGAGAGAAGTAATATGTTACCTACAGGAGAAAAACAATTTTAATGGCAGTGGATTTCTCATCAGAAACCATGGAGGCCAGAAGTAAGTGGTGGAACATTTTTCAAATGCTGAAAGGAAAGAACTGTAAGCCCTGAGTCCTATATCCAGAGAAGATATCCTTCGGGGATGAAAGGGAATCAAGACATTTTCAGATGAAAGGAAACTAAGAGAATTTGTCACCCAGCAGACTTACACTACAAGAAAGGCTAGAAGATGTTCTCTAAACAGGAAAAAAAAAATGATGAAAGAAAAAATCTCGGAATATCTAAAAGGAACAAAAACGTGTAAAACAAAAACACAGGTAAATGCAATAGAGTTTCCTTCTCCTTTTGAGTTTTCTAAATTATGTCTGTCAGTTGAAAAAAAATTATACTGTTAAATGTATATAGAGGAAATGTTTAAGACAACTGTATTATAAATGGAGAAGAGTAAAGAGATATAAAGGGAGGTAAGGTTTCTACACACCACTTGAACTGGTAAATTGGAGACATCAGTAGACTTTGATAAGTTATGTTTATTATGTTTATATAATGTAATACCTAGAGCAAAACTAAAAAGCTATACAAAGAAATATATACTCAAAAATACCATAGATAAATAAAAGTGGAATTCTAAAATATGTCCATGTAACAGGAAAGCAGGAAATAGAAAACAGAGAAAGAAAAGAAACCAGAGAGAACAAGGAGAAAACAAAAATGAAATGGCAGACAAAATCCCTAACTTAAATACATCAGCCACTATGGAGAACAGTATGGAGGTTCCTTAAAAAACTAAAAATAGAACTACCATATGACCCAGCAATTCCACTACTGGGCATATACCCTGAGGAAACCATAATTCAAAAAGAGACATGTACCACAATGTTCATTGCAGTACTATTTACAATAGCCAGGACATGGAAGCAAGCTAAGTGTCCATCAACAGATGAATGGAAAAAGAAGATGTGGCACATACATACAATGGAATATTACTCGGCCATAAAAAGAAATGAAATTGAGTTATTTGTAGTGAGGTGGATGGACCTAGAGTCTGTCATACAGAATGAAGTAAGTCAGAAAGAGAAAAACAAATACCGTACACTAATACATATATATGGAATCTAAAAAAAAAATGTTACTGAACCTAGGGGTAGGACAGGAACAAAGATGCAGACGTATAGAATGGACTTGAGGACACCGTGTTGTGGGGAAGGGGAAGCTGGGATGAAGTGAGAGAGTAGCATTGACGTATATACACTACCAAATATAAAATAGATAGCTAGGGAGATCATAGCATGGGGAGATAGCACAGGGAGATCAACTCAGTGCTTAGCATAGCACAGGGAGATCAACTCAGTGCTTTGTGACCACCTAGAGGGGTGGGATAGGGAAGGTGGGAGGGAGGCTCAAGAGGGAGGGGATATGGGGATATATGTATACATATAGCTGATTCACTTTGTTATACAGCAGAAACTGACACAACATTGTAAAGCAATTATACTCCAATAAAGATATAAAAAATATATATATATGGTCTAAATATACCAGTTAAGTTACAGAGCTTGCAGAGTGGGTTAAAAGACATGACCAACTATTTAGTGTCCACAAGAAACTGACTTCAAATATAATGACTTAGAGAAGTTGAAAGTAAAAGGGTAAAAAAAGATAAGTCGTGCAAACACTAATCAAAGAAAGGCAGGAGTGGCTATATTAATATCAGATAAAGTAGACTTCCCAGCAAAGAAAGTTATCAGAGACAGAGAGAGGCATTATATTATGATAAAAAGGTCAATCCACCAGGAAGACATAGTAGTCTTAAAGAGTGTGTGCACAAAACAGCTGCAAAATATGTGAAGCAAAAACTGGTAGAACTAAAAGGACAAATAGGCCATTCCACAATTATACTTGGAGACTTCAACACCCCTCTCTAAATAGTTGGTAGAACGCTTAGAAAATCAGCAAGGATGGAGAAAAATCAATAACTCCATCAACCAACAGGATCTAATTGAAGTGTACAGAACACTACACCCAACAAGAGCAGAATACATATTCTTTTCACATTCCTGCAGGACATATACCAAGATAAAACAAATCCATAATGAAATCAAACTAGAGATTAATAAGAAAGGTAACAGAAAAATCTCCAAACTGTTGGAATCTAAACAATACAGGTATAAGTAATCCATGTGTTAATCCAGGGAGTCTCAAGGGATTTAAAAAATACATTGAAAATCAATTGAACTGAATTAAAATGAAAATACAACACATCAAAATTTGTGGAACACAGATAATGCAGTGCCGAGAGGGAAAATTATAGCACTAAATGCTTATAGTAAAAAAGAGAAAGTCTCAAATCAATAATTTAAGGTCCCACCTCAAGAGCCTAGAAAAAGAAGAGCAAAATAAATCCAAAGCAAGCAGTGGGAAGGAATAATGAAGAGCAGAAATCAATAAGGATGAAAACAATAGAGAAAATCCATGAAACAAAGAGGTAGTTCTTAGAAAAAATTGACCTCTAGCAAGACTGATACGGAAAAACCAGAAAATACACAAATTACCAATATTAGAAGTGAAACAGGAGATATCACTGCAGACCCTCCAGACATCAAAATAATAATAAGGGAATACTATAAACAACTCTACACACATAAATTTGACAACTTAGACAAAACAGAGCAGTTCCTCAAAAAACACAAACTACCACAACTCACTCAATATGAAATAAATACTTTGAATAGCTCTATAATGTTAAGGAACGTGAATGCTTAATTAACAAAACTCCTTTCTCAGAACCCTGAAAAATAGTTTGGCAGTTAAAAAACCAAAATAAACATGCAACTACTATTAAGCATGTTGCAGAATGAATACATAAACTCTATAAGGATAAGTCTTCAGAGAATTATGCTGGTAAAAACCAATTCCAAAACACTACACACTGGCTGATTTTATTATATAACATTCATGAAGTGACAAAATTACAGAAATGGAGAACAGATTAGTGGTTTTCAGGGTTTCAGAATGAAGGTGGGTGGGAATGGGTGGAGTGTGTCTATACAGGACAATATGAGGGATCACTTACAGTGATGGAAATGTTCTGCATCTTAACTATATGAATGTCAATATTTTGTTATTCTGTACTACAGTTTTGCAAGATGTTACCTTTGAGGTAAACTGAGTAAAGGATAGATAGGGTCTCTCTGTATTATTTCTTAAAACTGTCTGTGAATCTATAATTATCTCAAAGTTAAAAGTTTAGTACAAGAATTGTGGTTGTTGGACCAGTACCAAAAAAAAAATTAAACTTAGCTGAAAAGAAAATGTATTAAATGATAATTTGTACAGGTAAAAAAGTTTGTTGCAATTGAAATCTGAAACCATGTCAATGACTTTTTTATACCTTATTACATGAAAATCTATTGCCTCATTTTGTACTTTGAATGGCTCTTTTACCCATGCATGATTTTGTAACATTTTGTATTGGTCATTTAGAAAGTACTATTCATCAAGTTATGTAGATCTTCAAATGTTGACACATTTCACTAATATATAATGTCAAAATATCTCAATTTTAATATTATCAGAAAAGTCTTTTAGCACTGGGAACCTGGCAAGCTCATGGTGAGGGACACAATTTTTCCAAAATTCTAATTTTTGCTAAAAGCTTAAATTTTTTCTCTTGACACAAATAGTCTCAATTATTTTATTTGAAATGACTGATTTTCTCATTTTCAAGAAAATGCTTACCACAAACCAAAGTCTGAATAAAGGTAGTTTGATATTTGTCCTCTCAAGTAAAAATGGTAGCTAGTTCAGTTCAGAACTCAAACAATAGCACACATGTTTTTCCTCAAAACCACCATCCTACTGCACTATGGCCACAGAAGAACTTCATGTGTACTTATTATTTTGTTACACTGAATATTAAAAAGATACTCACTTAAAAGTTGAGATTTAATAAAATGAACATTTTTTTCCTGCTTTGTAGGGGTATTTTTAAGATCCTGCTGCCTTAATTCACACTAAGGTCCACCAATTTTACTCTCTTTTTTTTTTTTTTTAACACAAAGTGCAAATTTCAACACAGTGAAAAAGGCAAATGACCTCTTTGTATTTTTAGTGTGGAAAGGTCTTGAAAAGACCCCTGAAAGGTCTTGAGGCTCTCCAGAGCTCAGACCACATTTTAGAAACTGTTGTTCGTCCTTATATTTCATTTATATGAAGCTCAACTTACCCCTGAAGCTAATTTGCATGTCTCTCTCCCTTAGTGAATATAATATTCTGACACTGAGTCTTCAGTATGAACATGAGTTATTGTATTGGGTTGTAACATATGTAGTAACCTTAGGGGCTGTGCAGGTGCTGTTTTACTAAATTAACCTAGCTTGCTTTATAGTTAGTGCAATCTTTACCCTCCTGTCAAGTTCTAGCAGCCACCAACCCGGCTGTTTTTAACCATTTTCCTCATTTCCTCTTAGAAAGTTCTGAGCATTGCTGGGGAAACCAGTTTACCATGATGAGTGTTTCTTTTCTAGTTTAATTTGACACATTCTCTCCTGAAAGTGCATCTGTGTTTTTCCTTGAGAGCAAAATCGTGCTGTTTAGTGATAGATTTTCCTCTCTTCCCACTTAGAGGCTTGTATCCTGCCTTCTTCTAGGGGAATAATTGTATTCTGGATGCTTAAGCTGCTGAAAGTCTACCTACTACAAGGGAAGATTTACCATATTGTATGTGACATATCATTTGAATATCTGAAATCTTAATTTCTAGGTGATCGTTGGAAAAAGAATTGTCAGCTGATTTTGGAAGAGTTTATTCATCTTTTGTCAAGGAATTCCTGGCTCTAGGTCTGTACAGCATAAAGTGATGCAGTGTGCCCACCAAATAGAGGATGAGTGAGATGGAAACAATTTTGAATTTCTGTGGTGGACAAATTAACGTGGCAACTGCAAAATCTACCTTTCTCTAAATAAATACTCTGTTGGTAGAGAGGAAATGTGATCAAAGAATAGTTGACTAGAAATAAAAGTGCTGAAGACTCAGTATCAGCTTATAATTGTGAATCTTTATTTACTGTGTTTGGGTCTTTGGATATTACTGTCAGAAGTCTGTATAGCAACCATGCTCCAGGAGATGGTCACTCTTAAGGTTTCATAGTTAATGTTAGAGTAATGCTTGTAAGTTGATGCTTTAAAATCATCTGTGCTCATTTTTTTCTGGTGAAAGACAAATCTTGTTGGGGAAAGTGCTTGGTCCAATTAAATATTATTCAAAGTCAATGAAAGTTAAGGAAAACACAATTACCAATAATACCGTGGATTCAGATAGCTATTATTTTAAAAAATCTTGCCACATTTTCTTCAAATCTTGTCATGAATGCCTGATTAAGTTTTTCACTTCCAGCTATTTTTTAAAATTATTTTTCTTTTACTGTTTGTTTTATTATTGTTATTTTATTGATAGTAAACTTTATTTTTTAGAATAGTCTTAGACTTCCAGAAAAATTACAAAGACAGTGTGGAGATTTCCCACACTCTGTTTCCCCTATTATTAACATGATAATGGTGGGTTAATAGTGGCCCCCAAAAGATATATCCAAGTCCTAACCCATGGTACCTGTGAATGTGACCTTATTTGGAAATAGGGTCTTTACAGATGTAATTAAGAATCTTGGAATGAGATCACCTTGGATTTAGGGTTAGCCCTAAACCCAAGGGTAAGCCCTAAATCCAATATAACTGGTGTCCTTATAAGAAGAGAATGCTCTGTGAACACACAGACACACAGGGAAGACGCCTTGGACTGATGGAAGCAAATTGGAATGATGCCGCTGCAAGCCAAGGAATGCCAAGGGTTGCCGGCAACCACTAGAAGCTAGGAAGAGGCACAGGAGAATTCTCTATAGCATTCAGAGGGAGCATGGCCCTGTTGACACCTTGACGGACTTCTTGTTTCCAGAACTCTGAGAGAATAAATTTCTGTTGTTTTAAGCCACCGAATTGTATTTGCTACAGTAGCCCTAAGAAACTACCAATACATCTTAGAGCAGTATGGTACATTTGTTAAAATCAGTGAACTGCTATTTATACGTTATTATTAACTAAGGTCCGTACTTCATTCAGATTTCCTAAGTTTTAATGTAATGCCCATTTTCTGTTCCAGGATCCCCTCCAGGATACCACATTACATTTAGTTGTTATGCCTCCTTAGGCTTCTCTTGGCTGTGACAGTTTCTGAGACTTCCCTTGTTTTTGTTGACCTTGACAGTTTGGGAGAGTACTGGTCAGGTATCTTGTAGACTGTCCCTAATTGGGATTGGCTGATGTGTTTTTGATTTGATTGTGTTATGTGATTTTGGGAGGAAGACCACTGAGGTAAGGTGCCATTTTCATCATATCATATTGAGAGTACGTATTATCAATATAACTTATCATTGTTGATGTTAACTTTAATCACCTGGCTGAGGTAGTGTCTGCCAGGTTTTCTTTATTGTCAATTTTCTCTTTTTGCCTCCTTTCCGTTCTGTACTCTGGAAAGAAGTCACTATGTGCAGCCCACACTTAAGGAATGTGGAGCTATGCTCCACCTCTTTCAGAGCAGAGTACCTACAAAGATTAATTTGAATTCATCTGGACAGGATGTTTGTCTGTTCTTCCCATTTATTTATTTATTCGGTCATTTACTTATATCAGTATGACCCATGGATGTTTATGCTATACTTTGAGTTATATTACAATACTACTTTCTTATTATTGTTATTATTTTGCTAAAATTGTTTGAGCTTTGGTCATTGAGAGCTCCTTCAGTTGTCTCCTACGTCCCTTTGACAGACCCCATCACTGTGGGATTTTTTTTTTTAACACTTAATTACTGGTAGTACAGATGCTCCAGGTTTATCTTGCGTATTTCCTGCCCCAGTCCATAGAATCAGCCATTTCTACAGGGAGCCTCAGTTCCCTTTATTGGAGAATGTAGTTAGAAACTAAGATCAGAGCATTGGATGTGCTTGTTGCTGCTGGGGCTTTGTTGCTTCTAGGCCTTCTCACCTCACACAAATATATGTCTGTATACTAACTCCTTCCTATAAATACACATATTTATAATACACATAATAAATATAATAAATATACATAATATTTCTATCTGTAACCATCTTTTTTTTAAGTTTTGAATTTTATTTATTTTTTTATACAGCAGGTTCTTATTAGTCATCAGTTTTATACACATCAGTGTATACATGTCAATCCCAATCGCCCAGTTCAGCACACCACCATCCCCACCCCCTCACAACTTTCCCCCCTTGGTGCCCATACATTTGTTCTCTACATCTGTGTATCAACTTCTGCCCTGCAAACCGGTTCATCTGTATCATTTTTCTAGGTTCCACATACATGCGATAATATATGATATTTGTTTTTCTCTTTCTGACTTACTTCACTCTGTATGACAGTCTCTAGATCCATCCATGTCTCAACAAATGACTCAATTTCGTTCCTTTTTATGGCCGAGTAATATTCCATTGTATATACGTACCACAACTTCTTTATCCATTTGTCTGTCGATGGGCATTTAGGTTGCTTCCATGACCTGGCTATTGTAAATAGTGATGCAGTGAACATTGGGGGGCATGTGTCTTTTTGAATTATGGTTTTCTCTGGGTATATGCCCAGTAGTGGGATTGCTGGGTCATATGGTAGTTCTATTTTTAGCTTTTTAAGGAACCTCTATACTGTTCTCCATAGTGGCTGTATCAATTTACATTCCCACCAACAGTGCAAGAGGGTTCCCTTTTCTCCATACCCTCTCCAGCATTTGTTGTTTGTAGATTTTCTGATGAAGCCCGTTCTAACTGGTGTGAGGTGATACCTCATTGTAGTTTTGATTTGCATTTCTCTAATAATTAGTGATGTTGAGTAGCTTTTTATGTGCTTCTTGGCCATCTGTATGTCCTCTTTGGAGAAATGTCTATTTAGGTTTTCTGCCCATTTTTGGATTGGGTTGTTTGTTTCTTTAACATTGAGCTGCATGAGCTGTTTATATATTTTGGAGATTAATCCTTTGTCCATTGATTCGTTTGCAAATATTTTCTCCCATTCTGAGGATTGTCTTTTCGTCTTGTTTATGGTTTCCTTTGCTGTGCAAAAACTTTTAAGTTTCATTAGGTCCCATTTATTTTTGTTTTTATTTCCATAACTGTAGGAGGTGGATCAAAAAAGATCTTGCTGTGATTTATGTCAAAGAGTGTTCTTCCTATGTTTTCCTCTAAGAGTTTTATAGTTTCTGGTCTTACATTTAGGTCTCAAATCCATTTTTAGTTTATTTTTATGTATGGTGTTAGGGAGTGTTCTAATTTAATTCTTTTACATGTAGCTGTCCAGTTTTCCCAGCACCACTTATTGAAGAGACTGTCTTTTCTCCATTGTATATCCTTGCCTCCTTTGTCATAGACTAGTTGACCATAGGTGCATGGATTTATCTCTGGGCTTTCTATCTTGTTCCATTGATCTATGTTTCTGTTTTTGTGCCAGTACCATATTGTCTTGATTACTGTAGCTTTGTAGTATAGTCTGAAGCCCAGGAGTCTGATTCCTCCAGCTCTGTTTTTTTCCCTCAAGACTACTTTGGCTATTTGGGGTCTTTTGTGTCTCCATACAAATTTTAAGATTATTTTGTTCTAGTTCCATAAAAAATGCCATTGGTAATTTGATAGGAATTGCATTGAATCTGTAGATTGCTTTGGGTAGTATAGTCATTTTCACAATATTGATTCCTCCAATCCAAGAACATGGTATATCTCTCCATCTGTTGGTATCATCTTCAATTTCTTTCATCAGTGTCTTATAGTTTTCTGCATGCAGGTCTTTTGTCTCCCTAGGTAGGTTTATTCCTAGGTATTTTATTCTTTTTGTTGCAATGGTAAATGGGAGTGTTTCCTTCATTTCTCTTTCAGATTTTTCATCATTAGTGTATAGGAATTCAAGAGATTTCTGTGCATTAATTTTGTATCCTGCAACTTCACCAAATTCATTGATTAGCTCTAGTAGTTTTCTGGTGGCATTTTTAGGATTCTCTATGTATAGTATCATATCACCTGCAAACAGTGACAGTTTTACTTCTTCTTTTCCAGTTTGTATTCCTTTTATTTCTTTTTCTTCTCTGACTGCCGTGGCTAGGACTTCCAAAACTACGTTGAATAATAGTGGTTAGAGTGGACATCCTTGTCTTGTTCCTGATCTTAGAGGAAATGCTTTCAATTTTTCACCATCGAGAATGATGTTTGCTGTGGGTTTTTCATATATGGCCTTTATTATGTTGAGGTAGGTTCCCTCTATGCCCACTTTCTGGAGAGTTTTTATCATAAATGGGTGTTGAATTTTGTCAAAAGCTTTTTCTGCATCTATTGAGATGATCATATGATTTTTATTCTTCAGTTTGTTAATATGGTGTATCACATTGATTGATTTGCATATATTGAAGAATCCTTGCATCCCTGGGATAAATCCCACTTGATCATGGTGTAAGATCCTTTTAATGTGTTGTTGGATTCTGTTTGCTAGTATTTTGTTGAGGATTTTTGCATCTATTTTCATCAGTGATATTGGTCTGTAATTTTCTATTTTTGTAGTGTCTTTGTCTGGTTTTGGTATCACGGTGATGGTGGCCTCATAGAATGAGTTTGGGAATGTTCCTTCCTCTGCAATTTTTTGGAAGAGTTTGAGAAGGATGGGTGTTAGTTCTTCTCTAAATGTTTGGTAGAATTCACCTGTGAAGCCATCTGGTCTTGGACTTTTGTTTGTTGGAAGATTTTTAATCACAGTTTTACTTTCATTACTTGTGATTGGTCTGTTCATATTTTCTATTTCTTCCTGGTTCAGTCTTGGAAGGTTATACCTTTCTAAGAATTTGTCCATTTCTTCCAGGTTGTCTATTTTGTTGGTATAGAGTTACTTGTAGTAGTCTCTTAGGGTGCTTTGTATTTCTGCGGTGTCTGTTGTAACTTCTCCTTTGTCATTTCTAATTTTATTGATTTGAGTCCTCTCCCACTTTTTCTTGATGAGTCTGGCTAATGGTTTATTAATTTTGATTATCTTCTCAAAGAACCAGCTTTTAGTTTTATTGATCTTTACTATTGTTTTCTTTGTTTCTATCTCATTTATTTCTGCTCTGATCTTTATGCTTTCTTTCCTTCTGCTAACTTTGCGTTTTGTTTTTTCTTCTTTCTCTAGTTCCTTTAGGTGTAAGATTAGACTGTTTATTTGAGATTTTTCTTGTTTCTTGAGGTAGGCTTGTATAGCAATAAACTTCTCTCTTAGAACTGCTTTTGCCACATCCCACAGGTTTTGGATTGTCGTATATGTAACCATCTTTGTCTAACTTAAGCTAAGCATGAGTTCATACTGATGTCTACAACTCTAATTCATGACCACATGTATCATTCTAACCTCCTCCCTTACTTATCTTTAAGCTCCCTACAGTGAGTGACAAACCTGGCTCCCACCATCCTCCATCCATTTACTTAATTGTTTAATTCCAGTATAGAAGTATCAGAATTATTAACCCATATTCCTGTGGGAAACAACTTTATCAACTAAAGTGTAGTGCTACATACAGTTTCTTTTGCCTTTAGTCTTATATACCCTACTCATTTCCAAGGTTACTATCCTGGGATTCCTCTTGACCTCCTAAATGATTTTTTAAAAATTTGCATACATTGTGTCAGTCTTTGTGCTGTAAAGTTCGGTGGTTTTGAGAACTGAATGTCATTTAGCCACAATTCTAGTATCATGCAGGATAGTTTCACCTCCCTAAAAATTCTTCTATGCCTGATTAAATTTTATTTGAAAAGGTTTAAAGAAACAAATAAATACAGAAACCAAACTAACAAACACATTGGTACATGTTATCAAAAATTTGTAAGTAATATTTTGTTATACTTGTTCCAGATTTTTTAAAAGACATTTTAAAAACCAATTAAGTCCTCTTGTACTTCTTCGTAATTCCATTTCTCTTCCTTTTTACTCAAGGACAGTTATTGTTACAATTATCTTTTTTTCCAGTCCATGATTTTATACATTATTAGATGTACTTATGACCCTAAACAATAAATACTATAGTTCTGTGTGTTCTAGGTACATTTATATAAATGACACGATTTTGTATGTATCTTTCTAAAAGTTACTTATTTTACTGTTAGTACTGTGCTTCTAAGATCCATCTATGGTTTGTAATTTTTGTGCTGGAATGGCTTTACAGTGTTTAGTTATTAGAATTCACCACATTTTATTCATCTGTTTCTCTATTAATTGACATTTAAATTGGGCTTTGTTTTTTGCTATTTCGTATGCTGTATCAGCATCCTTGTACATATCTCTTCATGAATATGTGGAAGAATTTCCTTAGAATATGTAGCTGGAAGTGAAATTATTGTATTATGCGGCATGTACATTTTCTATTTTACTAGAAATGGCCAGTTTGCCTCTAGTGTGGTTCTACTAATTTCCCACATCCTTGGCATCACTTGAAATTGCTGACTATATTTTTGCTAATCTGATGGGTATGATAAATTGTCTTTCCCAGATTTGCAGACACTGTGGAACCAATCACCTCATTTTCTCAGCAGCTAGAACTAATTTTGATAGGAGCTTGGGTATTTACCCTAGGGACCATTTGTTAGTTTCTAATAGCCTTTTATGTTATTTTCAAAGGTGTCTGCTTATCCAGGATTTACCAAGTTGTTTTGGAATCTGACTTCACCCAAATTCTCTGTTCCAGTATCTGTCATAAAGGAAACCGTATATCCAAAATATGAGGTAAAATACTGAATGACCTTTCTCTATTGTTGTTTAATAATTAGACTGTATAATTGACTATGACATTAAATTTTACTGGATAGTTGTTATGTAAATTGTCGGTAAAGATTGACATAATTGAATGATTGGATGGCACTATAGAAATTATACATATAAAATAAATAATTTTTATATGTATGTGTTATATGTGTATACATATATACACACATAACCCCTAACTATATGTACACTTATGCACATACACTTATATGTATATTTCTAAAAAAAAATGTTGTACTTATCCATGTTAATTTACCCAGTCAAAAAGAGTATTCTCTTTTCTTTCTGAATGAATCATTTTTTTGACTGACAAGATATAAAGCTTCTTGGGTTGTTTAGAAGATCTTTATGATATTTTCATTTGCTTTTAAAAGTGCATTTTTAGTTAATGTTTAAGAAAGTTTAAAACTACCCAATACAATTATTAATCTATTTTCTTCTTCCCTTAAAGTGTTTGCTTGTTCTCATTTTATGTTATACAGCTTATTTTAAAAATTAGAAAAATGAAGAGAAGAAAACCAAAATCATCTGTTATTTTTCTCCCTCAAGACAATCACTGCCCACTTTCTCGTCCATTTTCTTTCATTGTTAAAAATTCTTTTTCTTCCTCCTCCTCTTCTTTTATTCTCCTTCCCCCTGCCCCTTTCTTCTTCCTACTTATATTTTCCTCTTAAAATAATTCTGTGATGGACATCATGGTGCATGCATTTTTAATGGTATTTAGAATTAGGTTATTTGCATAGGATCCTAGATAGCTTACTGATAACACATATATCAGGAAAGAATAAGACAAAAAAGTTAATCATGGGGAAAGCATACCAGGGTATTAGCATAATAAATTCAGAGATAAGATTAAATCAAAGAAATTCTGTCCATATGTGCTCTTGTTTGAAATGGTCATCAACATCATTGTTGATATTGAAACATCTTTATATTCCTTGATTATGATGTATTATTTTTAAATATTGTATTGAATTCTGTTAGGCAATATTTTATTGTATTTTTAAAATATATACTCATGAGTGAAATATGTATTTAGTGTATTTTTTTTGTTGGACTCTGTTATCAAAGTCATTCTTGCTTTATAAAGTTAATTGGGTAGCATTTCTTCTTTTTTAATATTCTGGAATTAAAATAGCTTAGGAATAACCTTGAAAATGTGGAAGAATTCACTGTCTTGAAACATTTGAACTGTTTGGGAAGGTAATTTTTTGATAGTTAAAACTTTTTATTTTCTAATTCTTGGGTTATTCATGTTTAATATTTTTTCTGAAGTCAATTGGTAACATATTCTTACAGAAAGCCATGTATTCAGTTGAAATTTATAAGCTTATATGCAGAGTTTGTATATATTCTCTCTTTAGTTTTAATCTCCATTTCTAAAGTTGCATTGTTTTCTTTCCCATTTCTAATGATATTTGGGCAATTTTTTTCTTCCCTAGAATGAATTTTCTAGAAATTAGTATATTTTTTTGTCTTTTCTCATTTATTTTCAATTACAAGTGCTTTATTCTCTACTTGTCAAATTACTATACCCACACTAGTGTAAAACCATGTCTTTAATTTTTTTAGCAAGGTTTATGGTGTATGATTCCGTAGCTATTAGATATCATGACCAGTCATCCAGAAAAACAAATGAGTCCAACCTACCATATTTGACCAAAAAACTTTTGGATTAGTTATAAATTCAGTTTTTGCCCCTCTGAGTTTTTGTTGTTTCTTTTTTTCAAAATGTTTTGTTTATTTGTTTCCTGCTTCCACAGAAGGTTGACATCTCTATTTGGGCATTTTCCTAATTTCTTGTTGAAAATTTAATTTCTTTACCTTTCATATTTTTAACAAATATAAGTATTTTGACCTTATTTCATACATTTTTATTTATGGTGTGTTCATTTATTTTCTAAATAATTTCTATTGCAGTTTTCTTTATCTTATTGATACACAACTTATGGGGGAAAGTGTTTTTTTAACTTGTTGAAATTATTTTGTTTAATTTTTATTGTTTATCCTTATTAACATAAGAAAATATGTTCTTTAGAGTAACAGTTTCTTGGAATTTATTGATATTTGCTTTGTGGTTTACTAGATATCCCAATAGTATCTACAATACTAGTTCAGTGCTATTATATGCAGTGACTTATATTGTAGCCGCACTAAGTGGTGTGCAGGCTTTGTAATCAGACAATCTTGGATTTGAATCCCACTTGTTTTCTGGATACCCTTGTATTAGTATCTTAACTTCTTTTTAAAAATTTTTATTTTTTTATTGAAGTATAGTTGATTTACCATGTTTCAGGTGTACAGCAAAGTGATTCAGTTATACACACACACACACACACACACACACACACACACACACACATATATGTATGTATATGTGTTTGCTTTTCCAGATTCTTTTCCATTATAGGTTATTACAAGATATTGAATATAGTTCCCTATGCTATACAGTAGGTCCTTGTTGTTTATCTATAATATTTTATATATAGTAGTATGTGTCTGTTAATTCCAAATTTCCAATTTATCTCTCTCCGCTTTCCTCTTTGGTAACCATAAGTTTTTCTTAAGTATCTTAACTTTGTTTTCATAAGTGTCTTAACTTCTTGAAGTCTCAGAGTTTTGTATGTAATTTGGGTGTTCTGGGGATTTAATAAGAGACTGTATAGTGTGTTGCCTGTTGAATGGTAAGTGCTCAGTTAATAATAGGTAGGGCTGTTATATTGTTCTGTTATTGCATTCTTCTGTGGCATAGTTCTTTCACTTGATCTAAAAAATACTTTTTGAGATTTTCAATGCACCTGTGTTTTGTCCATTTCTCCATATGTTACTAATAGCTTTTACTTTATGTGAGTAGAAGCTGTTTATCTTTATTATGAATTTGGCAGTGTTTTACTTTCTTATGAATTCTGTCTCTTATCAGTTTTGAATGACCTACTTTGGCCTATTTAATGCTGCAATTCTACTCTAATATGGCCAGCCCTGTGTTGTTATCTGTTTGTGTTCAGGAATATTTTCATTTTAATCATCTCTTTGTTGTTTGTTTTGTTTTATATGAGCCATATAAGTGGCATGTGGTTAATTTGGTGTTACTAACATTATTCTATTTTGTGGTTTCTTTTCAAAATTTTCTTTCTAGTTTGTCTTTTGTTAAACCATTATTTTCTTTAGCAATATTGTTGTCTGTGCTGTTTTCAGAGTGGTAAGACCTATTAAAATTACTTAAGAACTTGCACAAGTAGCAGAAAAAATTCAAATACAAAGATGTGTATGGCATAAAGAGCACTCCCCATCTTGAATGCTGTCCTCCCCAGTCCTCTTCTCCCTGAGATCAGCTATTGTCAAATACATTGTATGTATCTATTCGGACATTTTCATTTTTATTTATGTCATGCAGGTTCGTGCGGATTAATGTTTTTACATATGTGGAATAAGGTAATCTATATCGTTCTGCATCTTGATTTTTTTTCTCTTAAAACATACTTGCACGTATCTTTGCATACGTATGTGTATTTTTTCTATTTGAAATTCCTGGCCAAAGTGTATGTGTAATTTAAATTGGAAGATTATTGTGTATATTTGCACTTCCTTTTTTTAAGTGTAATCTAAACTTTTCATTTACTTAAGAAAATAATAATTATATTTTTTTGGGAAACGATGCCATGAACTAAAAAGAGAAGATTAATAACAAATTATATAAAAGATTCTTTAATGTAAAAGATGGGTGAATATTAATTGTGTAAGTAGGTGTGGCATTCACAAAAAAAGATGTGATGCTCACATTTCCTTCAAGAGAATCTGATGGAAGAGCATACTTGGCCGGCCTCCAGCTGCTGTCCTGTAGATCTACCGTGGCATTCACTCCAGGGCCATTCTTCCTCTGGACTGCTCCCAGACAGTGACTAAGCACAGGGGCTTTCTAAAGCTGACCCTTTCCAGTTCAATGTGGGACTGTTTTATCAGGTGCTTTGGCTCAGAGACTTTCCATCTGCCTGGCTGACTCTTTCTCAGAACTGGTCCATAATCTGAAGCTCTTCCTACCCAGTCCTTTCTCTCTTTTCCACTTCCACAGTTGTCAGATCTACATCATGGTCTGAAGGCTCCCCCTGCATGTTGCTCCCTCTCTCTTTATCCTCCACTGATAGCATCTGATTCTAAATGAACTGACACAATAGGGGGGGTCTGCAATATGAGTACAATGTTGTCTAAACTGTGTGTTTATAAAGTATGAGCATGTATTCTTCTGTCTTTGTATATAGAAAAGTGTGAATATAGGGAATTGAGAGTAGGCAGAATTGTCTGAACAGAAGTAGGAATTGTAGCAATTATAAGAAGCGTTGGTTAGAACTGGTGATGATGGATTAATGTATTAGAAAGGTAGTCCAGAAGTAAATTGGTACTGGTGGTTGTTCACACCCAATGACCAGAAGGAAAAGGATCCAACAGGACTTTCTGGTACAAAAAGAGGGCCCAGAACACTTTCCATTCACCAGAACTGTAATCAGACCTTTGTTCAGAGACTCCTGGTTTCTTTGAATGGGAAATGATATTTAGATACAAAGATCTGTGTGTCTCATTTCTTTTAAAAGCAAATTTTACCTGTTTATATATATTATGATTACTGATATTTTTTGTTTTATCCTGCCATTTGATTTTTGTTTTCATAGATGCTGCCTTTTGTTTGTTTTATGTTCTCCTTTTATTTCCTATCTTAAATTTATCTTTTTTATTATTCCTTTAAAAAAATGTCAGTGGTCTGCATATAATATATTCTGATTTAATTTTTAAAATTTTTATTTATTTATTTTTTATTGAAGTAGAGTTGATTTACAATGTTGTGCCAATCTCTGCTGTGCAGCAAAGTGACTCAGTTACACACATACAGACATTTAAACAATTCTTTTCCATTATGGTTTATCACAGGATATTGAATATATTTCCCTGTGCTCTACAGTAGGACCTTGTTGTTTATCCATCCTATATATGTAGTTTAAATTTGCTCATCCCACACTCCCAGTCCTTCGCTCCCCTACCACCCTCCCCCTTGGCAACCACGAGTCTGTTCTCTGTCTGTGAGTCTGTTTTTTCTTTTTTTCTTTGCGGTACGCGGGCCTCTCACTGTTGTGGCCTCTCCCATTGTGGAGCACAGGCTCCGGACGTGCAGGCTCAGTGGCCATGGCTCACGGGCCTAGCCACCCCGCAGCATGTGGGATCTTCCCGGACCAAGGCATGAACCCGTGTCCTCTGCATCGGCAGGCGGACTCTCAACCATTGCGCCACCAGGGAAGCCCTGTGAGTCTGTTTTGTAGATAGGTTCATTTGTGCCATATTTTAGAATCCACATATAAGTGATATCATATGGTATTTGTCTTTCTCTTTCTGACTTACTTCACTTATTATGATAGTCTCTAGTTGCATCCATGTTGCTGCAAATGGCATTATTTCATTCTTTTTTATGGCTGAGTAGTATTCCATTGTGTATATGTACCACATCTTCTTTAACCATTCATCTGTCGATGGACATTTAGGTTGTGTCCATGTTTGGCTATTGTGAATAGTGCTGCTATGAACACAGGGGTGCATGTATCTTTTTGAATTATAGTTTTGTCTGGGTATATGCCCAGGAGTGGGATTGCTGGATCATATGGTAAGTCCATTTTTAGTTTTCTGAGGAACCTCCATACCGTAATGTTTTCCATAGTGGCTGCACCAACTTACATTCCCACCAACAGTGTAGGAGGGTTCCCTTTTCTTCACACCCTCTCCAACATTTGTTATTTGTAGACTTTTTAATGATGGCCATTCTGAGTGGTGTGAGATGGTACCTTACTGTAGTTTTGATTTGCATTTCTCTAATAATTAGTGATGCCGAGCATCTTTTCACGTGCCTACTGGCCATCTGTATGTCTTTGGAGAAATGTCTGTTAAGGTCTTCTGCCCTTATTTCCATTTTTTAACTATTTGGGTAAATTGTGTTTTATCATGCCTACTTTGGAAGTTATATATATTGTTTCTTATTCCTATGATGGTTTCCATAGAATATATATGTTTAACTTATCAGTAGCTAATGTTTTTTTGTTGTTGTTGTTGTTTTAAATTTTTGGCTGCACCATGCAGCATATGGGATCTTAGTTCCCCAACCAGGGATTAAACTTGTGCTCCCTGCAGTGGAACCATGGAGTCTTAACCACTAGACCAGGGAAGTCCCTCAATATCTAATATTAATCAATACCTTTATCCTCTTCCAGGAAACTACAATGACTTTAAACCTTTTATTCCATTTACTCCTTTTTGATTTAATATGCTCTAACTTTGATACATTTTTAGATCCTTATCTTTTAAAATTCCAGAGACATTATTCTTATCATTTTATGCAATATTCCTTATGTTTTACCCATGTATTTATCTCTCTGTCTTTGCCTTTCTATTTTTTTTTTTGTGGGCAAAAATTATTTTTTAACACAGATTTTCATCTATTCACTTTTGCTTACAACACTAAATTACTTATATAACATTATACTATAAAAATGAACCTTTCTATTTTTTGAGCATCTCAGACCATCCTGTCTGGAATCATTTTGCCCTCTGCTAAAGTATATCTTTTAGAGCTTGCTTTAAGGGAAGTGGTAAAATCCTGTTTTCTCTTTGTTTCAAATGTCTTTATATTCATGCTTGTGGGATATTTTACTTGGGGATAATACTATTGCAAATATTTACTTTTAGCACACTAATGATGTTCCACAATTTTCTGGTGTCCACTATAGCTGTTGAGAATTGAGTCTTAAGTATGAATCCTTTGAAGATAATCAATTCTCTGCATCCTTCCCTAACTTTTTAGTTATTCTCTTTTCTTCTATACAGTTTCAGTATGATGTGTCTAGTTGTACATTTCTTCTTATTTATTGTATTTAGGAAAGATTGGGATTTTTGAATCTGTGGTTTGATATCTTTCATCAGCTATGTCAAATTTTTAGTCACTATTTCTTCATATTTTGCCTCTGTCCATTCTCTCTTTCATTTTCTGGGACTTTAATCGCATGTATTAGCTACATTTTTTTCTCTTGAAACTGGATCCTGGACAATTTCTTCTAATCTGTCTTTAGTTCAGGTTCATAAATTCTTTCTTCTGTTATGTCTAATATATTGTTAAACTTGTTCTCTGTATTTTTAAATTTGGTTTTGTATTTTTCTTTTTAGAATTTATATATTTCCTCCAAACCTATTATGTTCTGGTGTTTTGTTTCTCTGTGTACCTGTCTGTCTTTAAATATTTATCATTGTATTTAAAACATTATTTTTAGTAAGTATTTGAGACCTGGAATGGCAGTTCCTCCTCTAGAGAAAAAAATTTTTTTCCAGAACCTGAGATCTGTACCACTCAACCTAAATTTAAGATTGAGGCTTGAGTTTCTATGAACACCTTGTGACAGAACCTAGGCTGAAAGTATACACAAATGTTGATTTACTTCCATTCACTCCTAATCTGAGGATATAGCCCTGTAATATCCCTGTAGCCTTGGATACTTGTATATTATATATATATAAAATCAGTTTCCAAACCTCAGGAAGATTCTGGGCTTGGATTTCTGTCATTCTTGCCCTAAAAAGTTGCAGATGTGCAGCTCAGCTTTGCAACGGTTTTGGCAAATATCTTGCAAACAAAATCACCTTTGAAAACTGGGTTTACATTTTCAGGTTTTTGCTTTTTCCTATATTTTTACTCAGTATTTCTTCATCATCTTGTTAGCTTTTTGATGCTTTGAAGATTATCTTGGACATAATACATACTTTCTTAGCTGTTCTCAGCAGTTGTTCTCAGTAGAAGTACCTAGCATGTCATAATTGGAAGCAGAAGTCATAACTGACTTTTAAGGCAGCAAAACTGTTTCCCTTTCCATCTGCATCCCAGCTTTTATTACATGCATACTAATTTTAGCAATATCCCTGTAGTAGAGGAGGAGAATTTTTACATCATGTATCAGGTAAGCAATGCTGTAATTGCGCTGGGCCATATCCTGACAGGTTCAAGGATATGGACCACATTCTCTCTCTCTCTTTTTTTTTCTTAACATCTTTATTGGAGTATAATTGCTTTAAAATGGTGTGTTACTTTCTGCTTTATAACAAAGTGAATCAGCTATACATATACATATATCCCCATATCTCCTCCCCTTTACATCTCCCTCCCACCCTCCATATCCCACCCCTCTAAGTGCTCACAGAGTACCAAGCTGATCTCCCTGTGCTATGTGGCTGCTTCCCACTAGCTATCTATTTTACATTTGGTAATATATATAAGTACATGCCACTCTCTCACCTCGTCCCAGCTTACCCTTCCCCCTCCCGTGTGTCCTCAAGTCCATTCTCTACATCTCCATCATTATTCCTGTCCTGCCCCTAGGTTCTTCAGAACCATTTTTTTTTTCAGATTCCGTATATATGCGTTAGCATACGATATTTGTTTTTCTCTTTCTGACTTAACTTCAGTCTGTATGACAGGCTCTAGGTCCATCCACCTCACTACAAATAACTCAATTTCGTTTCTTTATATGGCTGAGTAATATTCCATTGTATATATGTGCCACATCTTCTTTATCAGTTCATCTGTCGATGGACCCTTTGGTTGCTTCTATGTCCTGCTATTGTGAATAGTGCTGCAATGAACATTGTGGCAGATGACTCTTTTTCTTTTTTCTTTTTTTGGCTGTACGCGGGCCTCTCACTGTTGTGGCCTCTCCCGTTGCGGAGCACAGGCTCTGGATGCGCAGGCTCAGGGGCCATGGCTCACGGGCCCAGCTGCTCCGCGGCATGTGGGATCTTCCCAGACCGGGGCATGAACCCGTGTCCCCTGCATCGGCAGGCGGACTCTCAACCACTGCGCCACCAGGAAAGCCCCAACTCTTTTTGAATTATGGTTTTCTCAGGGTATATGCCCAGTAGTGGGATTCCTGGGTCATATGGTAGTTCCATTTTTAGTTTTATAAAGAAATTCCATACTGTTCTCCATAGTGGCTGTATCAATTTACATTCCCACCAACAGCGCAAGAGGGTTCCCTTTTCTCCACACCCTCACCAGCATTTATTATTTGTTGATTTTTTTATGATGGCCATTCTGACTGGTGTGAAGTGATACTTCATTGTAGTTTTGAGTTGCATTTCTCTCATGATTAGTGATGTTGAGTATCCTTTCCTGTGTTTGTTGGCAATCTGTATACCTTCTTTGGAGAAATGTCTATTTAGGTCTTCTGCCCAGTTTTGGGTTTGGTTGTTTGTTTTTTGATATTGAGCTGCATGAGCTGCTTGTAAATTTTGGAGATTAATCCTTTGTCAGTTGCTTCGTTTGCAAATATTTTCTCCCATTCTGAGGGTTGTCTCTTCGTCTTGTTTGTGTTTTCCTTTGCTGTGCAAAAACTTTTAAGTTTCATTAGGTCCCATTTGTTTATTTTGTTTTTATTCCTATTTCTCTAGGAGGTGGGTCAAAAAGGATCTTGCTGTGATTTATGTTATAGAGTGTTCCGCCTATGTTTTCCTCTAAGAGTTTTATAGTGTCTGGCCTTACATTTAAGTCTTTAATCCATTTTGAGTTTATTTTTGTGTATGGTGTTAGGGAGTGTTCTAATTCCATTCTTTTACGTGTAGCTGTCCAGTTTTCCCAGCACCACTTATTGAGGAGGCTGTTTTTTCTCCATTGTATATTCTTGCTTCTGTTATCAAAAATAAGGTGACCATATGTATGTGGGTTTCTCTCTGGGCTTTCTATCCTGTTCCATTGGTCTATATTTCTGTTTTTGTGCCAGTACCATACTGTATTGATTACTGTAGATTTGTAGTATAGTCTGAAGTCAGGGAGCCTGATTCCTCCAGCTCCTTTTTTCTTTCTCAAGATTGCTTTGGCTATTTGGGGTCTTTTGTGTTTCCATACAAATTGTGAAATTTTTTTACTAGTTCTGTGAAAAATGCCATTGGTAGTCTGATAGGGATTGCATTGAATCTGTAGATTGCTTTGGGTAGTATAGTCATTTTCACAATACTGATTCTTCCAATCCAGCAACATGGTATATCTCTCCATCTATTTATATCATCTTTAATTTCTTTCATCAGTGTCTTATAGTTTTCTGCATACAGGTCTTTTGTCTCCTTAGGTAGGTTTATTCCTAGGTATTTTATTCTTTTTGTTGCAATGGTAAATGGGAGTGTTTCCATAATTTCTCTTTCAGATTTTTCATCATTAGTGTATAGGAATGCAAGAGATTTCTGTGCATTAATTTTGTATCCTGCTACTTTACCAAATTCATTGATTAGCTCTAGTAGTTTTCTGGTAGCATCTTTAGGATTCTCCATGAAGAGTAACTTGTCATCTGCAAACAGTGACAGTTTTACTGCTTCTTTTCCGATTTGGATTCCTTTTATTTCTTTTCCTTCTCTGATTGCTGTGGCTAAAACTTCCAAAACTATGTTGCATAACAGTGGTGAGAGTGGACACCCTTGTCTTGTTCCTGATGTTAGAGGAAATGGTTTCAGTTTTTCATCATTGAGAACGATGTTGGCTGTGGGTTTGTCATATATGTCCTTTATTATGTTGAGGTAAGTTCCCTCTATGCCTACTTTCTGGTGGATTTTTATCATAAATGGGTGTTAAATTTCGTTGAAAGCTTTTTCTGTATCTATTGAGATTATCATGTGGTTTTTATCCTTCAGTTTGTTAATATAGTGTATCACATTGATTGATTTGTGTATATTGAAGAATCCTTGCATTCCTGGGATAAACCCCACTTGATCATGGTGTATGATCCTTTTAATGTGCTGCTGGATTCTGTGTGCTAGTATTTTGTTGAGGATTTTTGCATCTACATTCATCATTGATATTGGTCTGTAGTTTTCTTTTTTTGTGACCTCTTTGTCTGGTTTTGTTATCAGGGTGATAGTGGCCTCATAGAGTGAGTTTTGGAGTGTTCCTTCCTCTGTTATGTTTTGGAAGAGTTTGAGAATGATAGGTGTTAGCTCTTCTCTAAATGTTTGATAGAATTCACCTGTGAAGCCATCTGGTCCTGAACATTTGTTTGTTGGAAGATTTTTAATCACAGTTTCCATTTCAGTGCTTGTGATTGGTCTGTTTATATTTTCTATTTCTTCCTGGTCAGTCTCAGAAGCTTGTGCTTTTCTAAGAATTTGTCCATTTCTTCCACATTGTCCATTTTATTGGCATATAGTTGTGTGTAGTAATCTCTCATGATCCTTTGTATTTCTCCAGTGTCAGTTGTTACTTCTCCTTTTTCATTTCTAATTCTATTGATTTGAGTCTTCTCCCTTTTTTTCTTGATGAATCTGGCTAATTCTTTGTCAATTTTGTTTATCTTCTCAAAGAACCAGCTTTTAGTTTTATTGATCTTTGCTATTTTTTCCTTCATTTCTTTTTCCTTTATTTCTGATCTTATTTTTATGACTTCTTTCCTTCTGCTAACTTTGGGGTTTTTTTGTTCTTCTTTCTCTAATTGCTTTAGGTGTAAGGTTATGTTGTTTATTTGAGATGTTTCTTGTTTCTTAAGGTAGGATTGTATTGCTATAAACTTCCCTCTTAGAACTGCTTTTGCTGTATCCCATAGGTTTTGGGTCATCGTGTTTTCATTGTCATTTGTTTCTAGGTATGTTTTGATTTCCTCTTTGATTTCTTCAGTGATCTCCTGGTTATTTAGTAGCGTATTGTTTAGCTCCATGTGTTTGTATTTTTTACAAATTTTTTTCCCGTAATTGTTATCTAGTCTCATAGAGTTGTGGTCGGAAAAGATACTTGACATGATTTTAATTTTGTTAAATTTACCAAGGCTTGATTTGTGACCCAAGATATGATCTCTCCTGGAGAATGTTCCATGAGCACTCGAGAAGAAAGTGTATTCTGTTGTTTTTGGATGGAATGTCTTATAAATATCAATTAAGTCCATCTTGTTTAATGAATCATTTAAAGCTTGTGTTTCTTTAAATATTTTCATTTTGGATGATCTGTGCATTGGTGAAAGTGGAGTGTTAAAGTCCCCTACTATGATTATGTTACTGTCGATTTCCCCCTTTACGGCTGTTAGCATTTGCCTTATGTATTGAGGTGCTCCTATGTTGGGTGCATAAATATTTACAATTTTTATATCTTCTTCTTCGATTGATCCCTTGATCATTATGTAGTGTCCTTCTTTGTCACTTGTAATAGTCTTTATTTTAAAGTCTATTTTGTCTGAAATGAGAATTGCTACTCCAGCTTTCTTTTGATTTCCGTTTGCATGGAATATCTTTTTCCATCCCCTCATTTTCACTCTGTATGTGTCCCTAGGTCTGAAATGGGTCTCTTGTAGACAGCATATATACAGGTCTTGTTTTTGTATCCATTCAGCCAGCCTATGTCCTTTGGTTGGAGCATTTAATCCATTTACATTTAAGGTAGTTATCACTATGTATGTTCCTGTTACCATTTTCTTAATTGTTTTGGGTTTGTTATTGTAGGTCTTTTCCTTCTCTTGCACTTCCTGCCTAGAGAAGTTCCTTTAGCATTTGTTGTAAAGCTGGTTTGGTGGTGCTGAATTCTCTTAGCTTTTGCTTGTCTGTAGAGGTTTTAATTTCTCCATGGAATCTGAATGTGATCCTTGCTGGGTAGAGTAATCTTGGTTGTAGGTTTTTCCCTTTCATCTCTTTAAATATGTCCTGTCACTCCTTTCTGGCTTGCAGAGTTTCTGCTGAAAGATCAGCTGTTAACCTTATGGGGATTCTCTTGTATGTTATTTGTTGTTTTTCCTTTGCTGATTTTAATATTTTTTCTTTGCATTTAATTTTTGATAGTTTGATTAATATGTGTCTTGGCATGTTTCTCCTTGGATTTATCCTCTATGGGACTCTCTGGACTTCCTGAACTTGATTGACTATTTCCTTTCCTTTATTAAGGTAGTTTTGAACTATAATCTCTTCAAATATTTTCTCAGTCCCTTTTTTTTTCTCTTCTTCTTCTGAGACCCCTATGATTTGAATGTTGTTGCATTTAATGTTGTCCCAGAGGTTTCTGAGATTGTCCTCTATTCTTTTCATTCTTTTGTCTTTATTCTGCTCTGCAGTAGTTATTTCCAGTATTGTTTCTTCTAGGTCACTTATCCATTCTTCTGCCTCAGTTATTCTGCTATTGAGTCCTTCTAGATAATTTTTAATTTCATTTGTTGTGTTGTTCATCATTGTTTGTTTGTGCTTTAGTTCTTCTGGGTCCTTGTTAAACATTTCTTATATTTTCTGCGTTTTGTTTTGAAGAGTTTGGATATCTTTACTATCATTACTCTGAATTCTTTTTCAGGTAGACTGCCTATTTCCTCTTCATTTGTTTGGTCTTATGGGTTTTTATTTTGCTCCTCCATCTGGTGTGTGTTTCTCTCTCTTCTCATTTTGATTAACCCACTGTGTTTGGGGTTTCCTTTTTGCAGGCTTCAGTTTCGTACTTCCTGTTGCTTTTGGTGTCTGCCTCCAGTGGCTAATGTTGGTCAGTGGGTTTTGTATGCTTCCTGGTGGAGGGGACTGGTGCCTGTGTTCTGGTGGATGAGGCTGGATCTTGTCTTTCTGATAGGCAGGAATGCATCCGGTGCTGCGTTTTAGGGTTTCTGTGACCTTATTATGATTTTAGGCAACCTTTATGCTAATGAGTGGGATTGTGTTCCTGTCTTGCCAGTTGTTTGGCCTAGGGGGTCCAGCACTTTAGCTTGCTGGTGCTACAGTGCTGGAGACAGTTGAGGGGAGCTGGGTCTTAGTATTGAGATGGAGATCTCTGGGCGAGATTTTGCCATTTGATATTACATGGAGCCGGAAGGTCTCTGGTGGAGCAATGTCCTGATCTCAGCTCTCCCACCTCAGAGGCACTGGCCTGACACATGGCTGGAGAACCAAGATCCTGTCAGCCACCCAGATTTTGGGAAGTCTGAGGTCTTCTGCCAGCATTCAGTAGGTGTTCTGTAGTAGTTGTTCCACATGTAGATGTATTTCTTATGTATTTGTGGGGAGGAAGATAATCTCCCCGTCTTACTCCTTCGCCATCTTGAAAGTCTCCTTCCACATTCTCTTTTTAAAAAGCAATCATTGATTGTTAGTAGGTTCTGCTGTTCTGATATCTATAAAGTGCAGTGTTAAAATTTTTGTCCTTGTTACTGTTAAAAGCATTGTTTTAAGTATGTAATAGCTGCTATTCCATCATATTTGAATATTTTATGCAAGCATATGGTAAAATAGTTCCAAAATCTCTTGTGTGTCACATAGTTTGTCTTTGAAGAATAATGATGAAAGTGACCAGGTATCTTTCTGCAATGTCCAGTAATTCTTTTATATTGTGCTATAACTACTTTCTGTAAATACAACAGAGAGGATGAGCAAAAATTCAATGCTGTTGATTTCTAAATTACCCATAGCCTTCTGCATATCTGTTCCATTCTCAGTGATAACTGCATGATACTCTTTTTAAAAATTTATTTATTCATTTATTTTTTTGGCTGCGCTGGGTCTTTGTTGTGGCACGCAGGCTCTGTGGTGCACGGACTTCTCTAGTTGCAGCACACGGGCTTAGTTGCGGTATGTGAGATCATAGTTCTCCCACCAGGGATTGAACCCAGGCCCCCTGCATTGGGAGCGCCGAGTCTTAACACCTGGACTGCAAAGGAAGTCCCTACATGATACTTTTAAAAGTCGATTTTCTATTGAATAAATATTTAGAATTTTTGAAATGTTAGTGGAGACCTAAAAATTTCAGCGAACAAAGCGATAGAAGGATTTTATTCATCATGTATCCACCAGGCTATGAAACTTAGGTCTTGTAGTTGTTTCTATATATCCAAATCTCTGATTACAAGATAGAGAAGTACCACATTTAATAATAATCATAATTATTGTAGCAGTTAACCCTTACAACAATAAATATTTGTATAATTTAATTGACTGAGTTAAAAGTATAAAGCACTTAAGGAAATTTTCATTCCAATTAATATTTAGAATGCTTACTTGTATTTGTCAGTGAATAGTTGCATATTGACAGTAACTCCAAATGATATGTTTTGTTCATAATACTGATGTTGATGTACTAAAGAGATTCAATGCCAACCTATGAGGTCACAGGATCATTGATTGCTCCTAAGACCAGGGATGTCAGAAATAATGTAGAAGTATCTATTTGGCTAAAGTCCAATGCCAAAGCCTAACTGCAAATACCTAGTCTGCAGCCAGACTTTGATGCATCTCTGGTGTTTTCTAGAATTCTACCTTTCCTGTATATTGCTCTTTGGGTAATGTTATACTATGAAGCAACAGTAATCATAGGCTTTTAAAAGTATTCCACTATATAGCTTAAAACTGTTGTCTTTTTTTTTAATCACAGAGTGTGCAAGCAAGCAGAATTTTATTTGAGAAATTTACATCTGAAAGCAAGGAACGTGTCATTACTTTAAATCAACATAGAAGTTTTAGGGTAAGTATAATTTTTATTCTAAATTATGGGTTGGTGGCTTTATGTGACTACAGTTCAGATATTATTTCTAGCGATTTCAGAAATAATTTCTTGATGCTTCCTCATTCTGGGAAATGCCTCAGAATATTCACTAGTGTCTTTGCAGAGGACATGTTTCCTCTTTCAAATCTGTGGTCTTTATGACACTCAGAAGATGTTATTTACTAATCAATAGCAGGATATCTGCTGTGAGTTTTCCTAAAATTCCTAAAATGTCTGGGTTTGCACTCATTTATCACTGCTTGCCCAGGTTTTAAATGATCAAACGAACATGTTTATGAATCTTTTGACCAAATGCAGGGAGGGAATTGTTTATGGCTATGAAACAGAGTAAAACTGAATTCTCTAAATGGTGATTGGACTCATGCCCATGACATTATTATCCCTACAGTGTATCTAAATAAACTAATTAATAAACACAATTGGAGAGAAAAGAGAGCAATTGAGGGAAGAAGAAAGGTATGAAACTTATATTAGTGGTTTAATAAATATCTTGAACTTTATGAGGGACAAACAAGAAAGGGTTTTATTTTTCTTTCCTTAAGGCCTTCAGCCCTTACTCCCCTTGGTGATATCTTGGGATGATGAGTGTCACATAGTAGAGAGCCTTATTGACCTAGGACAAGTCAAATCCCCATTCTGGTCAGTTACACTAGGTTTAATATGTGTCTGTGCCGCCTTCCGTATTCCCCATACAGTCAGGTAATACTTATTTTTGGAGTAATATTTCTATTTAATATAGATCACTTTTGCTGTTTTTAACATATATCATTATTGCTTATTAAATGTTTGCCCTCATATATGTTTTATCTTTTTATTTTTCATTAGTCTGAGTGATATGGGGGTCATATCATTCTTGTTTTATCCACAGCACCTAGAACAGTGACCATCACTTAAAAACATAATTGAACCAACAAATGACACTTTCTGGTTTGGAATGCATAGACTACTCTAGTAGCATTACTTATACCTACCTGTCAGATATTACTGTTTTTAACGGCTATTTCTAATCCATCCTCCCTATTGTCCCCTGCAATGTTCTTAAAACACAGGTGTAATTACAACACTCAATCTCAACAAACTGAATAACTCCACCTGTCAAAGTCAGAGTGCTTAACTAAGCCTCATAACCTGGCCTTGACTATATTTTCTATCTTACCTCCCATTATGCTTCTGCTTCCATGTAACCTCCAGGTACCCTGTACTCTGCCTGCACCAGAGTCCTTGGGGACTAAAATCCCAGCACCTTGACACTTCTCTGTGCTTGTTTAGGCTATTCCGTTGGCCTGGGATGTTCTCAACCCCTTCTCAGTTTATGGAAATGTCACTACCTTTTACAGGCCAGCCCTAATGCTACCTCTTCAAGCTGGTCAATCCAGGTTCCTTTCCATTCTGAATTGACCTCCACCTCTCCTGTGCTCTCTTTACACCTGATTCATGCTATCTTTACAGTCATTGTTACAGCTGCTTTGGATTATAGTTACTTCTTTATGTCTGTTTCCACCATCATACATGAAATATGTCATTTTTTTTGTACTTTCTACTCTATTTGGTATGTTAGTACTTCGCAACTCTTTTAGTATAATAGTTCTCATAGCAAGTAATAATATTTGTGTGGCCTTATGGGGTAAAAGGTTGAGGTTGCTCATGATTTAAAGGAGACTGTTCAGTAGCCACTGAAAAGTAGGAGGAACAGTAGCCACTCCAGGTCCCACTAGTGCAGCCCCAGGGCTAAGAGGATTAATGGCCCAGCATATCTATGGCACATTTACACACACCTGTGCTACTTTCTGGAAACTTTCGTGTTTGTTATATATGTTGAATTAAAAAAATAAGATAGCTTCCATTATTATACACTTTTCAAAATTAATTGATGGATTTTAAGCTCTGCTCCCATCTGTGAAGTCAGTGATTACAAAATCAGTAAGAACCTGTATTTTAATTAGTGTTTCTGCATTTCATTAATTTACTTAAACAGTTATTATTAGCCGATTGTCATATGATATTTTAGTTTACCAAATAGTGTCTAGAGTCAGTGTATATTTGTCATTTGATTATTTCACAGATGTTTTTCCTAAGAAAATCAGCCTCATTTGAAAATATCCAAAAATGTTTCAGCATGCAATCTCCACAATTAAAGGTATGATAATTTTTCAGTTTTTGTTATTCAAAAGAAATGTTTACATTTCTAGTAATAATCACCACCTATGCTTTTTGTTGGCTTTCCTGAAATAGTGTGATCACTGATTCATCCAGAGTTGACTGAAATTTTGGATTCAACTGTGTATTTGGTAGCACCTGTAAGATTGTTGTTCATAGTGCCAATTGAAGATTTTCAACATCTCTTGGAAGTGTCTCATATTCATACTTTGACTTTACTTGGTATATTATAAATCAAGTCACTTATAATATTGATCTACACTTGCATTGGGCTCATGGTGTTAATACATTTTCATGGACTCTATTCCAGTTTGGTCTTGAGCTACACAATATCCTGATAAGAGCGAAGATGAGATAGATACTGTCCTTGTTTTATACATGAAAAAGCAAAGGTCAGAAAGTGATAAGTGGCAGAGCTAGTACTTAAACCCACACCTTCTCTTACCAAACGCAATGGACTTTCCTCTGCAACAAGAATCCATAAGCGTTTTTGAGTGCTGATCTTACGTTTAGTGGCATTGGCAAATAGCTCCCAGCTTTTGTTTTTCTCTCTGAAATCTGACACTCAGCTTCCTTGATTCTCCATGTTACTTGCTTCTAACTTGCTTTTAACCTGCTTAACTTTAGCCTGCTTCCTATTGCATTTCTGGCATTCTTCTTTCTTACCAACTTTTTGATTGTTCTGTCTTGTATTCCTGTACACTGACACCATCCTTAAGACTTTTCTATTGACATATAATTAATATATAACATTGTATTAGTTTCAGGTGTACCACATAATTATTTGGTACCTGTGTATATTGTGAAATGATCATCACAGTAAGTCTAGTTAACATCCATCATCCCACATATTTACACCATTTTTCTTCTGCTGAGAACTTCTAAGAGCTACTTTCTTAGCAACTTTCAAATATACAATACGGTATTTTAACTGTAATCACCATGCTGTACATTAAATCATCCCCAGGACTTATTTATTTTATAACTAAAAGTTTGTACCTTTTGACCACCACACCCAGTTTGCCCATCTCCTACTCCCTGCCTCTGGCAACCATGAATCTGTTCTCTGTATCTATGAGGGGTTTTTTTTCTGTTGTTTGTTTGTTTTTAGATTCTACATATAAGTGAGGTCATACAGTATTTCTCTTTCTCTATCTGACTTATTTCATTTAGCAGAATGTCCTCAAGGTCCATCCATGTCATTGCCAGTGGCAGGATTTCCTTCTTTTTTATGGCTGAATGACATTCTATTGTGTGTGTATATCTATATCTGTATCTATATCTATATCACATTTTCTTTATTCATTCATCTGTTGATAGGTAGATTGTTTCCGTATCTTGGCTATCATGAATGATGTGGCTATGAAAGTGGGAGTGTTGATATCTCTTCAATATCCTGATTTCATTTCCTTTGGCTATATACCCAGAAGTGGGATTGCTGGATCATATGGTAGTTCTATTTTTAATTTTTTGAAGAGTCTCTATGCTGTTTCCATAGTGGCTGTACCAATTTACATTTCCCACAATAGTGTACAAGGGTTCCAACACTTGAACTCACACTTCCAACACAGCCTCACCAACACTTGACGTCTCTTGTCTTTTTCTTGTCTTTTTGATAATAGCTATTCTAACAGGTGTGAGGTGATATCTCACTGTGATTTTTATTTGCACTTCCCTGATAATTAGTGACATTGAGTACCTTTTCATGAACCAGTTGGCCATTTGCATATCTTCTTGGGAAAAATCTCTACTGAGTTTCTTTGCCCATTTTTAAATTGGATTGTTTGTTTTTCTTGCTATCGAGTTGGAAGAGTTTCTTACATATTTTGGAATTAACTCCTTATGAGATAGATGGTTTGTAAATATTTTCTCCCATTTCGTAGGTTGCCTTTTCATTCTGCAGATTGTTTATTTTGCTGTGCAGAGGCTTTTAAGTTTGATGTAGTCCCACTTGTTTATTTTTGCTTTTGTTGCTTGTGCCTTTGGTGTCATATCCAAAAAATCATCACCAAGACCAACATCAAGGAACTTTTCCCTGTGGTTTCTTCTAGTTTTACAGTTTCAGGTCTTACATTTAAGTTTTTAATTCATTTTGAGTTAATTTTTGTGTGTAGTGTAAGATAGGAGTCCAATTTCATTCTTTAGCATGTGAATATTCAATTTTCCCAGGACAGTTTATTGAAGAACCTATACTTTCACCATTGAGTATTGTTGGCTCCCTTGTCAAATATTAGTTGACTATATATGCATGGGATAATTTCTGAGATTCTGATTCTGTTCCATTGGTCTCTGTGTCTGTTTTTTTTTTTTTTTTTTTTTTTTGGCGGTACACGGGCCTCTCACTGTTCTGGCCTCTCCCATTGTGGAGCACAGGCTCCAGACGCGCAGGCTCAGCGGCCATGGCTCACGGGCCTAGCCGCTCCGCGACATGTGAGATCTTCCCAGACCGGGACACGAGCCCGTGTCCCCTGCATCATCAGGCAGACTCTCAACCACTGCGCCACCAGGGAAGCCCTGGGCAGAGGATCTTAATAGACATTTTTCCAAAGAAGATATACAGGTAGCCCAACAGGCACATGAAAAGATGTTCAACATCACTAATTATTAGGGAAATGCAAATCAAAACCAGTGAGCTATTACCTCACACCTGTTAGAATGGCTATTATCCAGAAGGCAAGAAATAACAAGTATTGGAGAGGATGTGGAGAAAAGGGAACCTTCTTACGCTGTTAGTGAGATTGTAAACTGGTGCAGCCACTATGGAAAACAGTATGGAGGTTCCTCAAAAAATTAAGAATAGAATTATCATGTGATCCGGGTATTCCACTTCTGGGTGTTTATCCAAAGAATATGAAAACAATAATTGGAAAAGATATATGCACTCCTATGTTCATTGCAACATTATTTATAATTGCTGAAATATGGAAACAACCTAAGTGTGCATCCATGGATGAATGAATAAAGAAGATGTGGCGCATATATATATATATATATATATATACACACACACACACACACATACATAGTGGTATGTTTGTGTGTGTGTGTGTGTCTTATACATATACGTGCACACACACAATGGACTACTACTCATCCATAAAAAGAATGAAATCTTGTCACTTGTGACAACATAGATGGACTTTGAGGGTATTATTCTAAGTGAAATAAGTCAGAAGGAAAAAGACAAATGTCATATGATTTCACTAATGTGTGGAATTTAAAATGAAACAAAACCAAAATAAATAAATAAACAAATCAAAACCAAAAGAAACTCATAGATACAGAGAACAGATTGTTGTTACCAGAGGAGAAGGGGGCTTGCAGGGTGAGGAAAAGGGGTGAAGGGGGTCAGTTTAATGGTGATGGATGGTAGACTTTGGGGGTGGTCACTTTGTAGTATATACAGATGTTGAATGAGAGTGTTGTACACCTGAAACTTACATAATAAAAAGTATAATGATAAATACTGTTCTTATATGTGGAATCTAAAAAGCATAACTTATAGAAACATAGAGTAGACTTGTGGTTGCAAGGGCTGGGGCAGGAGAAGAGGAATGGGGAGATGTTTGTCAATGGGTGTAAACCTTCATTTATGAGATAAATTCTGGGGCTCTAAGGTACAGCATGGTGACTATAATTAACAATACTATATTATATACTTGAAAGTTGTTAAAAGAGTAGATCTTAAATGTTATCACCGCACAAAAACAATGGTAATTATATGAGGGGATTGGGGTGTTAACTAACCTTATCGTGGTAATCATTTCACAGTATATATGTTTATCATATCATTACACAGCATACCTTGAGTTTATATATGTTATATGTCAATAATATCTCAGTGAAGCTGGAAAACAAACAAAAAACCCAAACCTACCTGGTAGTTCTGCTTTATAGTTATAGATTCTGTCAGTAATTCCTTCTTAAGTGTTCTACAGAGCTGCATAATTCATAGCTAGTCAGCAAGTGGGGAATATGAAAATCTTACATTCTACTTTTTTTCAGGCTGTTCTACTTTTTCTTGGTACATACATATGTGTTTATTTTTCTTGATATATACATATACATACATATATTCTATAGTCTGTATTTCTCTATTCTCTATTCTAATTACATATTGAGTTGAATACAATTTCTTGAGATGGGGGAAGTATATATAGTAAGTCACAGAGAGGGTCAATATCCCTATTGCACTTTAGTACATCTTAAAGTATATAACCAGCTTGTATGGAATTGTTATATTTGGAATTTGGGCCTATATTCACTATAACGAAAAATATTTCTGTAACGAATTATTATTTACTAGGAAAGTTAAATGCAGTTAATTTAGTGACAGTAGCTCAAAAGGCAAGAAATGCTGTATCAAAGGATTGGAACTGCTCTCTCTTTTATTAGTAATGAGTGTTGTTAGAGTTTCAAGTTACTAATGCATAATTCTTGTAAATTATTTATTAATGTATTATATTAATATTATTATTAAAAATGAAGTTGGTTCTCTAATGATTAGATAAAATGAATATTAGGCTGAAATTCTGTTATTTAAGCCTGTAAGTATTGAATTGAAAATAATTGAAGAGTATGTATAGAAATTCAATATTGTTAAGGTGCTTTTGAAAATAGATTTACAAATTGATTTTATTTATTTATTTATTTTTGGCTGCATTGGGTCTTCATTGCTGTGTGCAGGCTTTCTCTAGTTGCAGTGAGCGGGGGCTACTCTTCGTTGTGGTGCACGGGCTTCTTATTGCGGTGGCTTCTCTTGTTGTGGAGCACGGGCTCTAGGCACACAGGCTTCAGTAGTTGTGGCACATGGGCTCAGTAGCTGTGGCTCGTGGGCTCTAGAGCACAGGCTCAGTAGTTGTGGCGCACGGGCTTAGTTGCGCCGCAGCATGTGGGATCTTCCCGGACCAGGGCTCTAAGCCATGTCCCCTGCATTGGCAGGCGGATTCTTAACCATTGTGCCACCAGGGAAGTCCCACAAATTGATTTTATAAGGTAAGGCATTTTAATAATTTTTGCCCATTCTACCACTTGTTTTTGCATTAAACTAAAAGTAGAGCACGCATTTTATTTGGATATGTAAAGAGCATTCATTTTTAATTAAGAATATATAAAATCACAATTAATTCATATCTACTTTATAATGTTACTTTTATGTAGCTAATGCAATGTCATGTGACCAAATTATTGCACTTTGCTTTAACTAACCCACTGTTAACTTATAAGCTCACTTTTGAAAAACATCAAGAACAGATGATTTTAAATTTTTCAATAGTGACCAAATTACATTAATAGCAATTGTAACTGAATTAATTTTAAATGTACAGCACCTAAATTGATTTTTTCTGTTTCTTTGTCTCCTTATAAATAAGAGAGTAAAATCTGCAGTTGAGTTGAAGAAGGAGACCATAACTCCATTAGAGATTAAAGATGACATGCAAAGCAATATGAAAGAGGTGACGTTTCAGAAAACAAAGGAGTTGGAGCACTGGATGGCTGAGCAAAATGAAACTGAGGAACCCGTCCCTGTGAAAGACAATACAGATACTATTTTAGACAACATGCAGGGCAGATACAGTTCGAGAGGCCTGTCTCCCTCTCTCATTGAAGCATCTAGACAAGCTGGCATTACTAACGTTGTTTATCCCAAGAAAAAGAAGATGAAACTGAAGAAAGGATTAAGACTCAGTAAACTTACACTTGTGTATGATGAGTTATCCAAGCCTCCAAAAATTCTTAAAAGGTCTGTTTAATCAACAATTGTTATAGTTTAAGAAATGTATTATGGTTTGGGCCTTAATTTTCTAATTCAGTCATTGAAGGATCCTTTTGTGTGTGTATTTCCTGGGCCCATCTCTGGTACCAATTAATTTATCAGTCAGGGTCCCAGGAGTAAACAGCATTCTCAATTTAGAATAATTCTAGGGGGGTATAACAAGGGCAATTTACAAAGATGTCAGGGCATAGGGAAACCACAAATGATAGAATAGTATCCTGGGACTAGAAATAATAGAGCCAATCTCTACCCCTAAGTATGAGAGGACAAAAAGAGGGAGTGATTACTAGAACCTGGAAGAAAGAAATTGTAAGGAAAGGATTTCCTTGAAATAAATAGTGAACTTTGGACAAAGATCATGGCCAGTGTGAGGCAACCCTTCAGGAGGGGACCAGAGGAATAAATACTTTGACTTCACTCTTTCCCTTTTCAGGGCTCCTAATTGGACATATTTGATGAGAAGATATTAAGGGATCCTATGTCTGTAGTCTGTACGGACTAGTACTCCAGGGCAAAGAGCAAGGTAGAGAAGGATAGAGATAAATGTGCAGGTAGAAACAAAACCTATTTGGCACAGATGGTCTTTCTAAGGTGGCATTTGACCAGAAATAGTAATTGAGAAGGAGTCAGCCACTCAGAAGGACTGGAAAATGCAATACCCTTGAGGCTTGCTCTGTGCCTGGAACAGTGGGAGGCGAGAAAGTAGTGTTATTAGAGACATTTGCTGGGGTCTTATCATGTAGAGTCTTGTAGACTATGGTGAAAAATTTTGATTTGTATTCTAGGTACTAGAGAAAACTCTTGGAGGGAGTGACATGATCTGATTTACATTTGTTTAAAAAAAAAAACATGCTAGCTGCCATGTGGAGAATGGATGAGAACAAGAGGAGAAGCAGGGAACTAAGAAGTTATTGTACTCTAGACAGAAGAGATGATGGTGGCTTGCACTAGAGTGTAGAGAAGAGTGGGGAGTGTCACAGAGTAAGGAAAGGAAAGGGTACTGATTTTTCTCACTCTTATTCTCCTACTTTTAGCACGGGTCTTTCTCATAGTACACACTCGGTAAATATTAATGAAATGATGGGGTGTGATTTTTTTTTTCTTCCCTAGTACTGCACCGGCATGCATAAATGCTACTGAATGAAAACTATGTGGGAAATGGAGAGTTTGAGGAGGATAATCCTAGAAGAAACATACCATTTGAAAGCTTATTACATGTCATCTAATTTGATAGCCTACTAAGTTTGGGATGAAGTCTGGGATGTTTTTTTGTTAGCCTGTTGTGGAGGCAAATCTTTCCTTCTTCCTCAAGTTCATGTCCTTGCGAACCATTCAGATGTCATTTCTTTTCTCACATCAAGTTTTAACTCCTCAATTCTCCATTGTATTTCCTCCGGTTGGTGGTAGGGGTGTAAATTAAGCCTGAAGGGAGCACTGACCCTTTATTTCAGTTCTCTACAAAGGCTGCATCTTTAATAACAGTCTTCTGCTTTTATAAACTCACAGAGATTCTTCATATGATCTCAATGAATGAACAGGAGGACTTGGTTTGCATAAAAGTACCATGTAATTTTATTTTGATGACAGAGAAATAGTAATTTTGTCTGTGGCTGAGTTGATTTATTCATTATAAAAATTATATTTCTGTAATTTAAAAATCACTCTTTTGAATACTAGATCAGAGTCTCACGGAATCCTTCCTGGACAGAAGAAATTTTTGCTCAGAGTTCCACTATATGAACGTCTATTACGGTGTCCCAGTGTACCTTTGTGTTTAAATTTTGACAAATTTGCCCAGAGTAAAGGAAGAATTCCAGAAAATAGTGGTCCTCAAACATGGGCTCTTGACATGTTCTCTAAGCCTAAACAAAAGAAGACAACCCCAAGAGAGAAAGTTGTTAAAATATCTGTTCATGAAGACTCGTCTGAAAGAGTGAAAAAAACACCAGAAATAGAATTGAGTGATTCTTTGGAGTCTCGTCTTCCTCCAGCGGTCATTAGACATTATGAATCCGAAGTGGAGATCTTGACTGAAGAAATAAATAGTAAGAAGAAATATCCTGCATTTTTATATTGTAGGCGTGGAGCTCTTTATAGGAAACTGGGAAAGCTCCAGAGTGCCATGAATGATCTACAGGAAGTGAGTTTTTATTTAATCAAAATAATAATATTAACAATTTATCCTTGCTTATAACTATATATTAACCTTTACTAGAATTTTGAACAATGAATATTTGTATTATACACGTGGGATTGTGAAATTATGATTATTGGCATTTTCAAATAATTAACATTAAAAACACTTGATTTTGTCTGTCAGATTGGGAGGCATCATTTTATACTATACACATACAAAGCCATTGGGATCAATAATGTTTGAAAATTTACTTGATGGGATATCTTCCCCTAAATCAATTTAAATTGAATTTATACATTTATTTTCTAGGCTATACTCTTGGAGCCATTGTTTCTCAATGCCTATTGGCACCGACATTTCATTTATCTTTTCCAAGGCAGAATTAATGAAGCTTTGGATGACTTGAATTATATAAATAAATATAATAAAAATAATGCAGGTGGGTTGTCTGTGCAGTTATATTACTTAGATCTTTACCTAAGCTTTGGTCATTTAGTGGTATAAAGATACATAATTCAAGACATATACATCTCCACAAATCGTTGTGACTTCCCAAGTTAAATTTACTCTCAATAGCATATATTTAGGACTGTTTGTGATCCTATTGTTTTAAAAATACTTATCATGGTTTGAAATGTTAATGTCCTTGGTATACATTACAATAAATTGGTTCCTTACTGCTCATCCCGTAAGAAGAATATGAACTTACAATTTTTAGTTATAGAAATGATTTACAAATTTAGTCTGAATTAGAGTTGTAACGTTCTTAAGACTTCACATTTACGTTTGTGTTTACGTACCATTCTCTAACCAACTTGAATGACTAGACATGGAACTTTTGGGGAATGAGAAAATGTCATATTCATCTTTGTATCTCCAGCACCCACAACATACCCCTAGAATATAACATGAGCTTAATAAGTGTTTTTTTTTAAATCTATGCTGATCTCTGCTAAAAGTCCATAAGATTTTGTACAATCAAAATATAACTTTTTACTATGAACGTTAAAGGATTATGAAACATTTCAGATATACAAAAAAGAAAAGTTAATTTTTGTTATTTCATATTGAAATTGAAAACACTTTTACCCATAAACATTTATCCAGGCTTTGAGAACAAATTTTGCATTGTTGAAATAAAAAACAAATCTTAAGTTAAATGGCAAAGAAAGTATAATAGAGATACATTATTCTAAGACTACATTTTTGGAGGGTGAAGGATTCGTCTTTAAAAATTTAGGACTGTAACACTAAATTTTACCTTTTTAATTTTCTTTAGAGGCATATATTTCAAGGGCAGAAATTTTCAGAGGAAAAAAAGACAGTACTTTGGCAATTGTAAATTATACTCAAGCAATTAAGTGTAAGCCCATGGATGCTGATATATATTTCAGGAGGGGTGAGATGTACGAAATAGAAAACAAAGTACTGGCCATTGATGACTTTACTAAAGTAAGCTGTATCACATATAATTCTGCCATTTATATATTTTAGAGCATGATATTCTCATCCTAATATTACAGCAAATTGTTGAAATTCTTTCATATGTTATATAATCAAAATTAGTTTATTTTAGATTAGGCCCTAGAACGTTCGTTACTGGGATTGATATTAACAGTATGTCAATGATTTTTTTGAATGGATGGATTTACATCTGATTCAGGTGTGGGAGCATTGAGGCAAGAGGCAACTTTGAGGGGGACTTGACTTTTCCAGCTCTCTTCTCTTGGACTATGAAGCAGTGAATAAAGAAACCTTTGAAGATTGCTTCTTTCTTTCAAACAATGGAGAAAATCATTTTCTGCTTCTTAACTCTTGAGACGTAGCTGATTCTCTTCTGCAGCAAACCTATCTGCTTTAAAAGAAAGCTGTGCTCACTGGCTCATTCATTCATTCATTCATTTACTCACAAATATTTATTGGCTAAGGCACTGTGTAGTGTAATGTAGTGGATAAATCTTGGTGAATAAAACAGACATGTTTCATGCTTACATGGAGCCTATAATTTAAAGGACAGATATTAAAGAAATAAATACACTAATATATAATTACAAATTGTGATGAATGCTATGATGGAAATAAAGATTATGGGAGGCAATTTATGTTTGGTTGGGGGATATCAGAGAATTCCCTTGAGGAAGTGAATTTTAGCTGAACTGTATTTTGAGGCTAGAATCAGGCAGCTATTCCACTGATTGCGGCAGAATTGTAACCATGAACTCCTGACTTTAAATTATTAGTTCTTAGTACAATTGAGAACTTAGATGTTATTGAAATAATTTAGCTTTTCATGTTCCCAACTGCCCTGTTTCTTAATCTGTGATGGTTAGCCACATACTTGACTTTTGCTTCAAGAGAATATTATAAGTTTTGGTAACTTCTTGTCTAGAAGTTACCACAAATCTCTTTTGAAGATATTAAAATTATTAAAATATCTTTTCTGATCATTTCCTTTATCTAGTAGCACCAATAGTTTAAAGATTGACTAATGCAGCAACTTGAGGTCAAACAAACTTCAGAATCTTTAGAGTTTCTTTTTTCCCTGTTTTAAAAATACTTCATAATCTTTGTGCTTCATTTTTCTCCCCACTATCAATAGGCAAGGAACTTCACAACTGAGTTTACAATGATTTAGTCTCGTTACTCTGTTGCCTTGTATGTCAATGTGAAATGAATGAACCATGCCAATACCAATTCATTTCTTTTCACCATTTTAGGGACTAAATTAATCCATATTTAATTTCATTGAATCGGCCTTGATGTGATCTAATATATATTGTCTTTAATTGGAATAAAATGCTATGATAGATCCAATATAACCCTACTCTAGCTGAACAATTACTTATGAGGTTTTATTAATAAAAATTTTAGTGGGCAGAAACCTTGGCTTCTTGTATGTGCTGGGTTTTGTTTTTTTTTTTTTTTAATAAAACCTCCACTTTCTAGAATTTGATGACAAATGGACTTCCTAAAGGCATGGTCTTCAAATGCAAATCTGAAAGTTCTGGCATCTTAAAGTAGTTTGTTTTTATGTAATCTGAAGTTAAAAACATGGTTTTAGTCCATTTAATTTGCTATAGGATTATATACTTTTCTTGTTTTTTTTTTTTCATTATGTGATATGTTTTTGTGCCTCCCCTCCACACCCCCGTGTAGTGTATCTTTTATGATCCCAGAAGAACAGATGCATTATTTAAACGTGGGATGTTCTACTATGAAAATGAAAACTGGATTGCAGCTGAAGAGGATTTTACAACCTTGTTAAATATAGATCCCCAAAATTCTCAAGCAAGGTGAGAATTATTTTAGATATGGTTTTTGAATGTTTTTTTTTTGAAATACATTCTCAGGAAAGAAAATTTCTTGAAATACATCAGACAGCCCTTTAAAAGTAGTGAATCGATTTTTAGTGCTACTAGTGAAGGAAAATCTTTACCTATACCCTAAGAGTAGTGGGTAGTTTAACTTAAATGGCATGAAATGATAATTTAGAATTGTTTCATTTGCATTTCCTGAATACTAGTTACATTATCAGTTTTTGAAGTATTGACCTATATTTTGTTTCTTTGGATTTCTTTTCATATACTTTGTATTCATTCAGTACAGAGAACTGTTCATATAGATTTCTGTGCTATCTTATTGTAACTGGGATATTAAACTTTGCTCTTCCAACCTTATTGTGCATAATACAGTTTCCATTTTGTTGCTTTTCTTTTCATCTAAGTTTTGTTTTGAAGAGGCTTAAAATGTGTATGTAGCCATACCTATTCATCTCTTCACTCACAGTTTTTGTTTAACATTAACATTTTTATAGAAAAATACAGCAAGCATCCAAAAAAAGTATACAAAGTACAAACATACAGCTTAATGACTTATCACAATGTAAATGCTCGTGTAACCATTATCAGGTCAAGAAACAACTTTACTAGCACCCTCTTGTGCCTTTGCCTTCCTGAGAAGGTAACCGCTGTCCTGACTTGTATTTCTTTATAGTTTCAACACATAAGTATGTGTCCCTAAACATTCTTGGTTTAGTTTTGCCTGTTTTTTTTGAACTTTATATAAAGAGAATCATAAGGTAGTTTTCTTTGAATTCTAACTTATTTCATTGAATATTATATACTATTGCATGTGGCTGTAGTTTTCTCCTTTTAATTTTTGTATAGTATTCAGTTACATGAATATATTGCAGTTTACTTATCCATCCTACTGTTGATGGACAGTTGAGTGTTTCTAATTTTTGATGATCACAAATACTGTTTCCTTCAACTTTCTTGTACATGACACACATATACTCATTTATGTTGGATGCACAAGTAGGAGTAGAACATATGGTACATAGGGTATGCAATTGTTCAGCTGTAGGGCCAAACTAATTTTACAAACTGGTTGTACTACCAGCAGTATATGCAGGCTCCACACCAGTACTGGGTACTATTATAACTTTCAAGTTGTAGCCATCCTAGTGGGTGTGTAGTATTATCTCATTTAGTTTGAATTTTCATTTTCTTCATTACCAACATGATTATTCATTTTCAAAATTTTCTTAACCATTTGGATTTTCTTTTTTGTCATTGATGACTTTTGGGTTGTTGGTCTTTTTTCTTATTGATTTGTATGAACTATTACATATTCTTGATATGGGCCCTTTGTTGGTTATATTTACAGCACATTTTTTTCCTCCTCCAGATTGTCACTGCACTCCTTAAATAATTGTCTTTTGGTAAACAAAGTTTTAAAATGAAACATAGTCTGATTTAGTAACGTTTTTCTTTAAGGTTAGTGCTTTTTTTGTACTATAAGTAAGTTTTTCCTACTTTTGTGTCATGTAGAATTCTCCTGTCTGATCTTCTAGAAGGTTTATTGTTTTGCTTTTAAAGTTAGATTTACAGTGCACCTAGAATCAATTTTTGTATATGATGTGAAGTAGGGAAACAAATTTCACTTTTTCTGCATGCATGTTCAATTTTCCAAGCAACATTTAATAAAAACCCTGTGCCTTTACCATCGCTTTGCAGTGTTAGCTTTGTAGGAAATGAAGATCCATGTATGGGTGGATCTATTTCTCAGTCTCTTTTTCTATTTTGCGGGTCTTAAAAAAAATCTATCTTTGCACCAATACTATGCTGCCTTAAAAACTATAGTTTCATAATAAGTCTTGAAATCCAGTAGAACAGTTCTTTTGATCTGTCAAAATTGTCAGAGCATTCCTCGGCTTTTTTGCATTTCCAAACACATTGAGTTGGGTTAAACTATATGAAAATTGACTTCTTTATATATCAAAATAGTAAAATTTCAAAATTTCATACGGTTTAACCGAACAGAATCAGCAGGTCAACTTCTGTGGCAATTCCTTTGTATTTTGATTGGGGTTGCAATGAATTTATAGAGCAGTAGGGGGAAATTGACATCCTAACAATTTTTAGTCTTTTCATGTATGCATACGGTACATTCTGTTTCTTTAGGTCTTCATTCCTTTTGGTCAGTAATGTTTCATAGTTTGTGTAAAGAAGTCTTTTTCATATCTTTTTCTTTTTTAAAATTAATTAATTATTTTTAAAAACATCTTTATTCGAGTATAATTGCTTTACAATGATGTGTTAGTTTCTGCTTTATAACAAAGTGAATCAGCTATACATATACATATATCCCCATATCTCCTCCCTCTTGCATCTCCCTCCCTCTTACCCTCCCTATCCCACCCCTCTAGGTGGTCACAAAGCACTGAGCTGATCTCCCTGTGCTATGTGGCTGCTTCCCACTAGCTATCTATTTTACGTTTGGTAGTGTATATATGTCCATGCCACTCTCTCACTTTGTCCCAGCTTACCCTTCCCCTTCCCTGTGTCCTCAAGTCCATTCTCTAGTAGGTCTGCGTCTTTATTCCCATCCTGCCCCTAGGTTCTTCATAACCATTTTCTTTTTTTTTAGATTCCATATATATGTGTTAGCGTACATTGTTTGTTTTTCTCTTTCTGACTTACTTCACTCTGTATGACAGACTCTAGGTCCATCCACCTCACTACAAATAAATCAATTTCGTTTCTTTTTATGGCTAAGTAATATTCCATTGTATATGTGCCACATCTTCTTTATCCATTCATCTGTTGGACACTTAGGTTGCTTCCATGTCCTGGCTATTGTAAATAGAGCTGCAATGAGCATTTTGGTACATGACTCTTTTTGCATTATGGTTCTCTCAGGGTATATGCCCAGTAGTGGGATTGCTGGGTCGTATTACAGTTCTATTTGTAGTTTTTTAAGGAACCTCCATACTATTCAACATAGTGGCTGTATCAATTTACATTCCCACCAACAGCGCAAGAGGGTTCCCTTTTCTCCACACCCTCTCCAGCATTTATTGTTTGTAGATTTTTTGATGATGGCCGTTCTGACTGGTGTGATGTGATACTTCATTGTAGTTTTGAGTTGCATTTCTCTACTGATTAGTGATGTTGAGCATCCTTTCATGTGTTTGTTGGCAATCTATATATCTTCTTTGGAGAAATGTCTATTTAGGTCTGCTGCCCATGTTTGGATTGGGTTGTTTGTTTTTTGATATTGAGCTGCATGAGCTGCTTGTATATTTTGGAGATTAATCCTTTGTCAGTTGCTTTGTTTGCAAATATTTTCTCCCATTCTGAGGGTTGTCTTTTCATCTTGTTTATGATTTCCTTTGCTGTGCAAAAGCTTTTAAGTTTAATTAAGTCCCATTTGTTTGTTTTTGTTTTAATTTCCATTTCTCTAGGAGGTGGATCAAAAAGGATCTTGGTGTGATTTATGTCATAGAGTGTTCTGCCTATGTTTTCCTCCAAGAGTTTTATAGTGTTTGGCCTTACATTTAGGTCTTTAATCCATTTTGAGTTTACTTTTGTGTATGGTGTTAGGGAGTGTTCTAATTTCATGCTTTAACATGTAGCTGTCCAGCTTTCCCAGCACCACTTATTGAAGAGGCTGTCTTTTCTCCATTGTATATTTTTCCCTCCTTTATCAAAGATAAGTTCACCATAGATGCCTGGGTTTATCTCTGGGCTTTCTATCCTGTTCCATTAATCAATATTTCTCTTTTTGTGCCAGTACCATACTGTCTTGATTATTGTAGATTTGGAGTGTACTCGGAAGTCCAGGAGCCTGATTCCTCCAGCTCTGTTTTTCTTTCTCAAGATTGCTTTGGGTATTCAGGATCTTTTGTGTTTCCATACAAACTGTGAATTTTTTTGTTCTAGTTCTGTGAAAAATTTCATTGGTAGTCTGATAGGGATTGTATTGAATCTGTAGAATGCTTTGGGTAGTAGAGTCAATTTCACAATGTTGATTCTTCCAATCCAAGAATATGGTATATCTCTCCATCTGTTTGTATCATCTTTAATTTCTTTCATCAGTGTCTTATAATTTTCTGCATACAGGTCTTTTGTCTCCTTAGGTAGGTTTATGTCTAGGTATTTTATTCTTTTTGTTGCAATGGTAAATGGGAGTGTTTCCATAATTTCTCTTTCAGATTTTTCATCATTAGTGTATAGGACTGCAAGAGATTTCTGTGCATTAATTTTGTATCCTGCTACTTTACCAAATTCATTGATTAGTTCTAGTAGTTTTCTGGTAGCATCTTTAGGATTCTCTATGTATAGTATCATGTCATCTGCAAACAGTGACAGTTTTACTTCTTCTTTTCTGATTTGGGTTCCTTTTATTTCTTTTTTGTCTCTGATTGCTGTGGCTAAAACTTCCAAAACTATGTTGAATAATAGTGGTGAGAGTGGACAACCTTGTCTTTTTCCTGATGTTAGAGGAAATGGTTTCAGTTTTTCACCATTGAGAACAATGTTGGCTGTGGGTTTGTCATATATGCCTTTATTATGTTGAGGAAAGTTCCCTCTATGCCTACTTTCTGGAGAGTTTTTATCATAAATGGGTGTTGAATTTTGTCAAAAGCTTTTTCTGCATCTATTGAGATTATCATATGGTTTTCATCCTGCAGTTCATTAATATAGTGCATCACATTTATTGATTTGGATATATTGAAGAATCCTTGCATTCCTGGGATAAACCCACTTGAACCTGATGTATGATCCTTTTTATTTGCTGCTGGACTCTGTCTGCTAGTATTTTGTTGAGGATTTTTTCATCTGTGTTCATCAGTGATATTGGCCTGTAGTTTTCTTTCTTTGTGACATCTTTGTCTGGTTTTGGTATCAGGGTGTTGGTGGCCTCTTAGAATGAGTTTGGGAGTGTTTCTCCCTCTGCTATATTATGGAAGGTTTGAGAAGGATAGGTGTTAGCTCTTCTCTAAATGTTTGATAGAATTTGCCTGTGAAGCCATCTGGTCCTGAACATTTGTTTGTTGGAAGATATTTAATCACAACTTCAATTTCAGTGCTGTAATGGGTCTCTTTATATTTTCTATTTCTTCCTGGTTCAGTCTTGGAAGGCTGTACTTTTCTAAGAATTTGTCCATTTCTTCCACATTGTCCATTTTATTGGCATATAGTCACTTATAGTAATCTCTCATGATCCTTTGTATTTCTGCAGTGTGATGTTCTCCTTTTGCATTTATCATTCTGTTGATCTGAGTCTTCTCCCTTTGTTTCTTTTTTTTAAAAAAATCTATTTATTTATTTATTTTTGGCTGCATTTGTTTTCATTGCTGCACGTGGGCTTCTCACTGTGGTGGCTTCTCTTGTGGCGGAGCATGGGCTCTAGGCGTGCAAGCTTCAGTAGTTGTGGCACATAGGCTTAGCTGCTCTGTGGCATGTGGGAACCTCCCGGACTAAGGATCGAACCCGTGTCCCCTGCATTGGCAGGCGGATTCTTAACCAATGCGCCACCAGGGAAGCCCCTCCCTTTGTTTCTTGATGAGTCCGGCTAATGGCTTATCAATTTTGTTTACCTTCTCAAGGTACCAGCTTTTAGATTTATTGATCTTTGCTATCATTTCCTTCATCTTTTTCATTTATTTCTGATCTGAACTTTATGATTTCTTTCCTTCAGCTAACTATGGTTTTTTTTTATTGCTGTTGTTCTTCTTTCTCTAATTGCTTTAGGTGTAAGAATAGTTGTTTATTTGAGATTTTTCTTGTTTCTTGAGGCAGGATTGTATTGCTATAAACTTCACTCTTAGAACTGCTTTTGCTGCATCCCATAGGTTTTGGGCCATCGCGTTTTCATTGTCATTTGTTTCTAGGTATTTTTTGATTTCCGCTTTGATTTCTTCAGTGATCTCTTGGTTATTTAGTAGTGTATTGTTTAGCCTCCATGTATTTGTATTTTTTACAGATTTTTTTTCCTGAAATTGATATCTAGTCTCATAGCGTTGTGGTCAGAAAAGATACTTGATACGTTTTTAGTTTTATTAAATTTACCAAGGCTTGATTTGTGACTCAAGATATGATCTGTCCTGGAGAATGTTCCATGAGAACTTGAGAAGAAAGTGTATTCTGTTCTTTTTGGATGGAATGTCCTATAAATATCAATTAAGTCCATCTTGTTTAATGTGTCATTTAAAGCTTGTGTTTCCTTATTCATTTTCATTTTGGTTGATCTGTCCATTGGTGAATGTGTGGTGTTAAAGTCCCCTACTATGATTGTGTTACTGTCGATTTTCCCTTTTATGGCTGTTAGCATTTGCCTTATGTATTGAGGTGCTCCTATGTTGGGTGCATAAAGATTTACAATTTTTATATCTTCTTCGATTGATCACTTGATCATTATGTAGTGTCCTTCTCTGTCTCTTGTAATAGTCTTTATTTCAAAGTCTATTTTGTCTGCTATGAGAATTGCTTCTCCAGCTTTCTTTTGATTTCCAGTTGCATGGAGTATGTTTTTCCATCCCCTCACTTTCGGTCTGTATGTGTCCCTATGTCTGAAGTTGGTCTCTTGTAGACAGCATACATAAAGGTCTTGTTTTTGTATCCATTCAGCCAGTCTATGTCTTTTAGTTGGAGCATTTAATCCATTTACATTTAAGTTAATTATCGATATGTATGTCCCTATTACCATTTTCTTAATTGTTTTGGGTTTGTTATTGTAGGTCTTTTCCTTCTCTTGCGCTTCCTGCCTAGAGAAGTTCCTTTAGCATTTGTTGTTAAGCTGGTTTGGTGGTGCTGAATTCTCTTAGCTTTTGCTTGTCTGTAAAGGTTTTAATTGCTCCATCAAATCTGAATGAGATCCTTGCTGGGTAGAGTAATCTTGGTTGTAGGTTTTTCCCCTTCACCACTTTAAATATGTCCCACCACTCCCTTCAGGCTTGCAGAGTGTCTGCAGAAAGATCAGCTGTTAATCTTATGGAGATTCCCTTGTATGGTATTTGTTGCTTTTCCCTTGCTGATTTTAATATTTTTTCTTTGTATTTAATTTTTGATAGTTTGATTAATATGTGTCTTGGCATGTTTCTCCTTGGATTTATCCTGTATGGGACTCTCTGCCCTTTCTGGACTTGATTGGCTATTTCCTTTCCCATATTAGGGAAGTGTTCAAGTATAATTTCTTCAAATATTTCCTCAGTCTCTTTCTTTTCCTCTTCTTCTTCTGGGACCCCTATAATTTGAATGTTGGTGCGTTTAATGTTGTCCCAGAAGTCTGTGAGACTGTCCTCAATTATTTTCATTCTTTTTTCTTTATTTTACTCTGTGGTAGTTATTTCCACTATTTTATCTTCCAGGTCAGTTATGCGTTCTTCTGCCTCAGTTATTCTGCTACTGATTCCTTCTAGAGAATTTTTAATTTCATTTATTGTGTTGTTCATCATTGTTTCTTTGCTCTTTAGTTCTTCTAGGTCCTTGTTAAACGTTTCTTGTATTTTCTCTATTCTATTTCCAAGATTTTGGATAATCTTTACTATCACTACTCTGAATTGTTTTTCAGGTAGACTGCGTATTTCCTCTTCATTTGTTTGGTTTGTTGGGTTTTTACCTTGCTCCTTCATCTGCTGTGTATTTCTCTGTCTTCTCATTTTGCTTGACTTACTGTGTTTGGGGTCTCCTTTTCACAGGCTGCATGTTAGTAATTCCCGTTGTTTTTGGTGTCTGCCCCCAGTGGGTAAGGTTGCTTCAGTGGGTTGTGTGGGTTTCCTCGTGGAGGGGACTGGTGCCTGTGTTTTGGTGGATGAGGCTGGATCTAGTCTTTCTGGTGTGCAGGACCGCCTCCTGTGGTCTCTTTTGGAGTGTCTGTGCCTCTAGTATGATTTTACACAGCCTCTCTGCAAATGGGTGGTTTGTCTTCCTGTCTTGCAAGTTGTTTGCTGTGGGTTCTCCAGCACTGTATCTTGCTGGTTGTTGAGTGGAGCTGCCTCTTAGTGTTGTGATGGAGATTTCTGGGAGAGCTCTTGCGGATCAATATTACATGGAGCCAGGAGGTCTCTGGTGGTCCAATGTTCTGAACTCAGCTCTCCCACCTCAGAAGCTCAGGCCTGACACCCGGCCAGAGCACCAAGACCCTGTCAGCCACACAGCTCAGAAGAAAAGGGAGAAGAAAATAAATAAATAAATAAAATAAAAAAATTTAAAAATATTAGAATTAAAAATTTTAAAGGTAATAAAAAAGAAGAGAGCAACCAAACCAATAAACAAATCCAACAATGATAAAAAGATCTAAAATTTAAACTAATGTAAACTTATAAATCAGAAACTAGTCAGTCACATATAGCAAACCTCAAGTCCACAGTTGCTCCCAAAGTCCACCACCTCAATGTTGGGAGGATTTGTTGTCTATTCAGTTATTTCACAGGTGCAGGTACATCAAGTTGATTGTGGAGATTTAATCCTCTGCTCCTGAGGCTGCACGGAGAAATTTTCCTTTCTCTTCTTTGTTTGCACAGCTCCTGGGGTTCAGCTTTGGATTTGGCCCTGCCCCTGCATGTAGGTTGCCCTCTGACGTCTTCTCTTCACCCAGACAGGAGGGGGTTAAAGGAGCGGCTGACTAGGAGGCTCTGTCTCACTCAGGCTGTGGGGAGGGAGGGGTACAGAATGCAGGGTGAGCCTGCAGCTACAGAGGCTGGCCTGACATTGCAACAGCCTGAGGCGTGGTGTGTGTTCTCCCAGGGAAATTGTCCCGGGACCCTGGCAGTGACGGGCTGCACAGGCTCCTGGGAGGAGAGGTGTGGATAGTGACCTGTGCTTACACACAGGCTTCCTGGTGGCTGCAGCAGCAGCCTTAGCGTTTCATGCCTGTCTCTGGTGTCTGCGCTGAAAGCTGCGGCTCACGCCTGTCTCTGAAGTTCATTTAGGGGATGCTCTGAATCCCCAATCCTCGCGCACCCTGAAACAATTGTCTCTTGCTTCTTAGGCATTTCCAGACTTTCTCCCAGATTCTCTCCCGGCTAGCTGTGGTGCATTAGCCCCCTTCAGGCTGTGTTCACGCAGCCAACCCCAGTCCTCTCCCTGGGATCTGCCCTCTGACGCCCGAGCCTCAACTTCCAGCCCTCACCCATCCCAGCAGGTGAGCAGACAAGCCTCTCAGGCTGGTGACTGCTGGTCGGCCCCGATCCTCTGTGCGGGAATCTCTCTGCTTTGCCTTCTGCACCCCTGTTGCTGTGCTCTCCTCCGCGGCTCCGAAGCTTCTCCCCTGCGCACACCCTGTCTCCGCCCGCGAAGGGGCTTCCTAGTGTGTGGAAACTTCTCCTCCTTCACAGCTCCCTCCCAGAGGTGTGGGTCCCATCCCTATTCTTTTGTCTCTGTTTTTTCTTATTTCTTTTGTCCTACGCAGGTACGTAGGGATTTTCTTGCCTTTTGGGAAGTCTGAGGTCTTCTGCCAGTAGGTGTTCTGTAGGAGTTGTTCCACATGTAGATGTATTTTTGATGTATTTGTGGGAAGGAAGGTCATCTCTATGTCTTACTTCTCTGCCATCTTGAAGGTCCTCCCTTGGCATTTATTTTCTTTTAGCACTTTGAACATATTGCAATGCAGTGTCATATAGATTCCTTTTTTTTTTTAAGTGAAAAAATCAGTGGTTAGTCAATGCCTTTGAAAGTAATGTGTCGTTTTCCTTTGGTTGCTTTTAAACTTTTCTCATTGTCTTTGTTTCTAAAATTTTTATTTATTTATTTATTTATTTATGGCTGTGTTGGGTCTTCATTGCAGTGCGAGGGCTTTTCTCTAGTTGTGGCAATCGGGGGCTACTCTTCGTTGATGTGCATGGGCTTCTCATTGCGGTGGCTTCTCTTGTTGTGAAGCACAGGCTCTAGGAGTGTGGGCTTCAGTAGTTGTGGCATGCGGGCTCAGTAGTTGTGACTCACAGGCTCCTGAACGCAGGCTCAGTAGTCGTGGCACACGGGCCTAGTTGCGCTGTGGCATGTGGGATCTTCCCTGACCAGGGCTCGAACCTGTGTTCCCTGCATTGGCAGGCAGATTCTTAACCACTGTGCCACCAGGGAAGCCCTTCTTGTCCTTGGATTTCAGCAGTTTTGGTATATTGTGCCTAAGAGTGGTTTTCTTTTTACTTATTGTGTTTATGATTCATAGACTATTCAGTGAGTCATGATCTTTCTGGCCGTGATTTTGAATGAGAAATCAGCTATTCATCTATTGATGAATATTCCAAGTATTCCAAGTACATGATGAGTTGCTTCTCTCATACTGCTTTCAAGATTCTTTCTTTGTCTGTGGCTTTCACCAGGTTGATTATAAGGTGCCTCTACATTTCTTCGAATTTATGGAATCATTGAGCTTCTTGGTTGTATAGACTCATTTCTTTCATCAAATTTGGGAAGCTTTCAACCATTACTTTTTCAAATGTCATTTCTGCTCCTTTACTATCTCCTTTCCTTTTGTGACTTGCAATGTATGCATATGTTGGTATGCTTGATGGTGTTCCAGAGGTCCCTTAGCCTTTTTTTGTTTTTTTTTTCACTCTGTTTTTCTTTCTGCTTCTCAGGCTGGATAATCTGAATTGACCTTACTTCAAGTTTCCTGAATTTTTCTTTCGCCTTCTCAAATCTGTTGTTGAAACCTAGTGAATTTTCATTCGTTTTTGTAGTTTTCAACTCCAGAATTTCTATTTGGTTCCTTTTTTTCAATAATTTCTCTACCTATCAATCTAGTTCTATCTATCAGTATCTTTATTGATACTCCCTATGTGTTGAGACATCATTCTTCTAGTTTTCTTTAGTTCTTTATGGTTTCTTTTAGCTATATGAACATATTTAAGATAGTTTTGTGGGTTGTTTTGTTTTGTTTTGTTTTTTGTTTTTGGCTGGGCCAAATGGCTTGCAGGATGTTAGTTCCCTGACCAGGGATCGAACCTGCGCCCTGGCAGTGAAAGCGCCGAGTCCTAACCACTGGACCGCCATGGGTTTCCCAAAGATAGTTTATTTAAAGTTTTTAAGTTGATTTTAAGACAGTTGATTTTAAGTCTTTGTCCAATGTCTGGGCTTCCTCAAGGATGGTTTCTATTTTTTTCTTTTTATCCTGTGAATGGGCCATATTTTCTTCTTCCTTTGCATTACTTGTAATTGTTTGTTGAAAAGTAGTCATTTTGAATATTATTATGTGGCACCTTTGGATATCATATTCACCTCCTCCTCTTTAAGTGTTTTTTGTTGCTGCTTCTTGTCGTTCGTGTAGTTTGTTTAGTGACTTTTCTGAACAGATTTTGTAAGTCTGTATTCCTTGTCATGTGTGGCCACTGAAGTCTGTGTTCTGTTATCTTGGAGGTTAGCTAGTGATTTGACTGAGATTCCAACGAAACCAACCAACGAAACAAACAAAAAAACTCTCTCAGTCTTTGCAGATTGACTCTCTTTTGGGGCACTCCCTGAATGCTTATCCAGACAACTTCAATGCCTTGGCTTTCATGTCCTACTTGCACAGAGCCTGAATTAACCAGAGGTGAAAGCTAAGGGTCTTCGTAGGTCTTTTCTGTGCATGCTTTCAGCCTTGGGTTTGCATGTGGCCTTTTAGATTCCCTAAAATATGCGGAAACTTTCTAAAGTCCTCATCCCCCGGTATCTCCTTCTCCACCTTCTTTCTTACAAGGGTTTTTGGTTTGACTATTGCCTGCCCCAGCTGTTATCCCTTGCCCCAAGTGGCAGCAGCTAATACGTTTGCCTTTAAATGACTTTGATAAATACCATCCAGGAAGTCACATCAGCCCTGGGAAAGCTCTAAGGCAGTCAAAACAAAGGGAAACATTTGAGCCAGTCTTTCAGTGATCCACCAGACAGGTCAAAACTACACAGCTACAGTTCTTTGAGAATAAGATTTGTATTGTTCCCTCTGGTACTAGTAACCTGCATCAGGAATGCAGGTTGTTTTCTTCAAGGCCACCATGTGTCTGGGAAGTTGGGGAGGGAAATAGGGTGAGTTAGAACACCACAGAGCTCTCTTACCAAAATTCTGCAGCTTTTCCTCCTTTATTAAGTATTACCCTGGTGATTCTAAGTTTTTAATTAGATTCTTAATTCTTTAATTGCTTCTGACAGTGTTTGCCCGCTTATTCATTGCTTTTGTGGAAAGGTGGAGTTTCGGAGTTCCCTGTTCTACCTCTTTTGCTCTACTCTAATTTCCCAACTCATTTTATCATTGCATCAACTTTAACTTAACAATAATGTTGGTGATAATAAGAATCTTCATCTTTTGAACTTAATGAAAATGCCTTTGACTTTTACCAAGAAACATCACAGTTGTAATTTTTGAGCCATTTATTCTTTAATTATTTCAAGGGAGTATCTCTTTATTCCTGTTTAAATTTTTTTCCTATGATCTATGTATAAGAATTTCATGGTAATAGGCTTTCTAATTTTGAAGGATAAATGCCTCTTGGCCGTCATATATTTTTAGATAGAATATTATTAAACAATACTGAATTTGCTTTGTCTTCACTTTCTTCAAGAGTTTTTCATCTATATTCATAGTAAGATTGTTCACTAATTTCATAGTCAGATTTTGATTTCAGGATTTGGCTACTTTCTCAAAATGAATTAAGTCTTTCATCTTTTTCTTTTCTTAGAAACATGTCTTTAGATTTGGATAATTTTTGTTCTTTGAAAGTTTGAAATAACTTACTTCTAGAATTATCTCAGCTTGCACCCATTTGAAGAGAGGGCAAACTTTTTTGAAGCTCTTTAAAAATTCATCCCTAGTTATTGTTCTATTCTGGTTGTCTACTTCTTGACTTAAAGGGGGATTACTTGCAGGAAGGCATCAGATTAGTTGGAGAAGAACAGAAGGTTAATTCAAGGTGTTATAATGTGGTGTTATCTTATGGGAGGCCTTATATGCCTTTTTAAAGAATTCAGCCTTATCCCATTGTCAATAGGGGGCTGTTGAAAGTTTTTGAGAAAAGTGATCTTTATTAGCTGATGATCAAATCTCATCACGCTAGAGATAAGAATGGAATAAAGTAGTAGCCCAGATGTGATGTGATGAGGGTCTTCAGTATTGAGGCAGTAGAAATGAAAGAAGGAATGGACGCAGAAGTCAGTGTGTTTGAGGAATTGACATGACTTAATGGAATCCTACAAAAAATATTAGTAATGCTTTATTCTGTAAGATTTTAAGTTCAGAATCATATATATACTTAGAAATAATTAGTAATAGTCTTTAGCAATCAGAAATTATTAAAAATAAATGTAAGATTCTTATATTCATTAGAAACTACATAAGACATTTCTTATATGTGGGGTAAAAAAATATTTTGTTCCACGATAAAATATCCTAAGTCTTAGGATGCTTAGTGCTTTTGAAAGACCTCTGTTACTTGCTGTACTCTTTTTTCCAAATTACCATTGTTTTCATACTATAACCTTCTTGAACATCTATTTTCCTCCCCCTGGATTTAACTTCTTCAGAGCAGGCAACCTACTAGCTTTCTTCCTGTTTTTCCTTAATTGTCTTTTTAATTTTAGCTGTAAAGACTGATTTGTTTTACATTATTAAGTGATCGAAGATGAGATTTTCAGAGTTGATATAGGTCAATGAAAATTTCGAAATTGAAGTCAGAAGTTAATGGAGATAGAATTCAACTCATAAAACTGATACAATAGCTTTTACCCTTGCAGATAGAGCTGCCTCCCATTTTTGGGGGTGTATCTTCAGTGTATCTTGGGTGCCTCATTTATTTTATTGACACACCTCTCTGATAAATGTAAGAAATATAATATAATTATTAAGCATATATATAATTAATATATAATGTTATCAACGAGCATAAAGTATTTTATTATATATTTATTTATACATATAATAATAAAGTATTTTATTATATATTTACATATTTATTTATAAATTGTCCATATCCTTTTTGCTATTAACATTATGACTAAACTTTCCTGGGAAGCAAAGAGAAATAATCACAAGTTGTTATTCAAATATAAAAGTAGTTGTATAAGTTTGCCCAAAAGAGAAAATTTATATTTTGCAGTACATGTTAAAATGAATTTTTTACTTTTTCTAGGACATACCGAGGGAGAGTATATTTTAAACAGCACTTTTATAAGCAAGCAACTCAAGATCTTTCTACTGCAATTCACTTAGATCCTAATAACTGGTTAGCATTGTATTACAGAGCCTGCTTATTTAGGAAGAGTAACCCTCTTAGAGCACTGCAGGATTACAGTGTTTCAGGTACTTCACCTTTAATGGCAAATACATGGGAATTTAATCTGAGGTTCAGCAGCTCACTTTCATGGAGTAGAATACTAATGTGGGATGACTAATGTAATACGTATATTGTTATACATTTATATATATATACTTATATATTTATATAGCATATATATTTATTTATACTTAAAGCTACAATAATTTAGCTAAAAGTGTTTCTAATATTCCCTTTTAGTGTGTATGAGTGTGTGTGTGTTTACGTGTGTACAACTGTGACAGAGAGAACATCATATCAAAGAAATCTCTTTCTATATATGAAGTTCTGAGGCTATTTATGGAAATCCAGGCCATTTCTTTTTTGTTTGTTTGTTTGTTTGTTTTTTGCGGTACACGGGCCTCTCACCGCTGTGGCCTCTCCCGTTGCGGAGCACAGGCTCCGGACGCGCAGGCCCAGCGGCCACGGCTCACAGGCCCAGCTGCTCCGCGGCACGTGGGATCCTCCCGGACCGGGGCACGAACCCGTGTCCCCTGCATCGGCAGGCGGACCCCCAACCACTGCGCCACCAGGGAAGCCCCAGGCCTATTTCTTAGTCGTCTTGATAAAATGGTAGTGATTTTTCCTAGTGGGCTGTGTCCTACTCCATAGACCCAGCCCATGGATTAGTCAAATTCAGAGTTTTGTAACCCTTAGACTAAAAATGGGCTTTGAGAATCCTCAGTAAGAGGATGCAGCAGCAAAAAGTGGCCATTTTCTCTTTACCCTGTACCAGTGCATTCTTGGTATATGAATATGTCCACAATTCTGGGCCTAGAATAAGTGCTCAGTAAACAGTGTCCAGCTGAATAAATTAGCCCATCCTGACTGGCAAATTCTAGCCAGAGTCCAACACTCCAAACATGGCTGTGTTCACCTGGGTGCAAAGTGCTAGAATCCCAACATCCTAGATGAGGCACAATCTAGAGATTAAGGAGACCACTAGACTCTTAGGAAGAGAATACATAGCTCCTCAGGGGAGGCAATCTAAGATGATTGTTTCTCCTTTTTTTTCCTTTGGCAGTGCTTTGCATCTTGCGGGATTTCAGTTCCCTGACCAGGGATTGAACCCGGGCCATAACAGTGAAAGTGCCGAATCCTAACCGCTAGACCACCAGGGAACTCCAAAAGATGATTGTTTCTTGATATCTCTAAATCCATTTGCCTTCTGAGGTCACCCTTCCCATGAATATTCACATAAAATAACTCAAAGCCCATCCTATGTGCTGAGAGGAGTCTAGTGCCCTCCCTTCTATTTCCAAGGATTCCTAGAAGAGAGAACTGAGGATTCCTGTTCAATTCTCTTGGAATCTTTGTACCTAATTTCTGCTGTCTGATTGAGTCTCCATTTTTGTTCACCCGTTCACTGCTCACGGCTACCATCTGTTACTAAATGTTTTAGGGTTCAGAGGATAAAGTTAGCACAGATAATTTAAATTTGAAGGTTAAACACCCTTATTTCTGTAAGTTTATCTTTTATTGGTCTCTGTCAGCCCTGTCCATCTGCCATCTGGCGAAACCCCTTTCTTCCTGGTCTTCCTAAGAGCTGCTTTCTCGTATTTCCCTCTTCTCCAAGTTTTGGGCTTTTCACCTGCTCTTTTCTAGGCTATCACAATAATACAGATCCTTGTTATTTAATTATTCAGAGCAGACCAGCTTTATTTTAGCCTCAGTCTTTTCCTATAGGATAGCCTAAGGAGTTTTATCTTTCACAATCAAAAAGGACCCTCAATATATTTTTCTAAGCTAATAATAATATCTTACATTCATTAGGCGTTTCACTACTTGCCAAGCACTATTCTGAATGCTATATATGGAGAGTCTCAATTACTCTTCAGAATAATGCTATGAGGTAGGTACTATTATCATCCCCATTTTACTGATGAGAAAACCGAAGCACAGAGAGGATAAGTAATTCTAATATTTTTGTTTCCTCAAGAAGAATGTTTCTCATATGGACACCAAGGGGGGGAGAGCGGCGGGGTGGTGGTGGTGATGGTGTGAAGAATTGGGCGATTGGGATTGACATGTATACACTGATGTGTATAAAACTGATGACTAATAAGAACCTGCTGTATAAAAAAATAAATTAAATTCAAAAATTAAAAAAAGATAAATTAAAAAAAAAGAAGAGGGCTTCCCTGGTGGCGCAGTGGTTGAGAGCCTGCCTGCCGATGCAGGGGACACGGGTTCGTGCCCCGGTTCGGGAAGATCCCACATGCCGCGGAGCGGCTGGGCCCGTGAGCCACAGCCGCTGAGCCTGCGCGTCCGGAGCCTGTGCTCCGCAACGGGAGAGGCCACAACAGTGAGAGGCCCGTGTACCGCAAAAAAAAAAAAAAAGAAGAATGTTTCTATTTTTCTAGAGCAACCAACTAACCAACTGCAGCTATTTTTCTCCTTGCTAGACAGTCATACTGTGAACTGAGCAGTCAAATGGCCTTCAAGTGATTGCTTAATCTGTATGATCACTGCTTACACTAGGAATACTTCCCCAAATCTAGTATTGTGCATATTTGTGCCCCAGGCTGTGTGTTCATTTTTTGCAGAACTTTCCCTTTTTAGCTTGAGAAGCTTGGGCGATGTGGATCAAATGTAAAAATCTCATCTACTTCACTGCATGTTTTTGAAAGTTGAGGGGGAATCAGCAAGTGAGGAGACACGAGATAACCTCTAGACTGCTAGACTGGTCACTGATGAGAGCCACATGCCTGGAGTCCTGAGAGGAGGTTATTTTTGCCCCATGCTTCTGTTCTTTGGGATACGCATAGTCAAGTTGCCTGCGTTAACTCCAAGGTCTGCTTGCAATTGGAGTAGCCTCTTTGAGCTGTCCCTCCTGGTTTATGTGTATAAGCCTGACCTCTTCTGTCTGCCCCAGTCTGGGTTTGTACCAGAACCTGTTCTTGGGCCAGTAATGATGCCTTCCTACCTTCCAAAGAATAACAAGCCATCAAGGGCAATGGCACCTTTCTGACTGCAATCCTCTGCAGGGGATCAGAGGTTAGATTCTAGGCCCATCTTTGCCATTGATTTGCATGGTCACTGTACCTGGCCCCTTTGGACCTTAATCTCTTCGTCTGTAAAGTGAGTGGACTATCATAGATTAATACCAGGATTTCTCCCAGCTCTAATGAGTTTGTGAACCATAACAGTCACATTGTTCCTTATAAACAAATACACTTTTTTATGTGAGTACTGTGTTTTACTCACCAAATAAGTACACTCATGACAGATATGTTTTATTTTATGTAATGTTAAAAAAAATAAGAATAAACAGTAGGAAGGGGCATAGGCTAAAATGTAACTCGGATATGTTTGTTCAGAACCTGAATATGATATATCCCTTTATTCTTAAGCTCTCATAAATGACGGCTGTGAGAATCTTAGCTGCTTCCTGCATCGTGGCACACTCTACACGGATCTAAAACTTTGGTTGCTGGCAGTTTGTGACTTTGAAGCTGTTATTTCTCTAGAAAGGTATGTTTTCCCTTTGATTCTTACTGATTTCACTTTTATATAAAATAGGTGGAAGAAAAAGCTTTCTCCCCTCATCATTAATAACCTTGTAAAAATGAGACAATTATGAAGCCGTCCTAGAATTAGAATACTACCTCTGAAAATAAGCTTACTTCTAAAATAAGAACTGCTCTCAATATCTGTTTGCCTCAGATGCTTCTGCAAACTTTAGAGATTGAATGGGTTTGAGAGGAGTTTAAATCCAAGGATAGCAAAATCAACCAGTAATTAAGAGCAGTTTGGGCATGCCCAGGTTAAAACTTTTTGAAGTTAAGTTCATGGAAAATTGTCATCAAGTTTTAAGATAATGGCAAAATACTTGCTTGCTATATTGTTGCTAGGCACGATATACGACTCAGTGGGAAGAAATCCTCTATTTAGGACTTCTGACTACATTTTGTTTAGTAAAGCAAAATAAAAAAAGCAAATACCATTAGAACACAGGTTCAGGAAGGAACAGACTGAAAGTTACATACACTAGTCAGAAAGCCAGGCTGTAAAAAGTAGAAGTTAATTAAATAATTCCTCTTCTTTCCAAAGAAGTATTCTTTACAATGGAAGGTGTCAGAAAGAGTAACAAATCATGCCCATTCTGTGCCAACTGGCAGACTGCTTACTTAGCTTATTTAAGGTAAACTTTGAACTTGACTTGGGAAAAGTCATGGAACATGGCTCCACAATGGCCACAGTGGTTTTCTTTGGGATATTTTTGAGTCAGGAAGAGAAAGAAATGAGTTTCAGTTGCAGAAAGCCAGAAAGTGGGCAGTCGGCAAAAGGGTCAGGGCTTCTGTGCAGCTGGGATACAGAATGTGTAGTTTCCTCATTTTGAAATAGAGGCATGGAACAAATAATTTCTAAGGTTATTTCTACATTGAAAATTGTTTGATTCTAAGAGAGAAAAACAACTTTTATTTGATACAGAAAAGCAACTGGGTTAATACCTCTGTGGAGAGGATTTTTAACCCTAAGCCTCGAGAATATTGCTCTTTCTCACTGTTCCTCACCCTTTCTCTTGGCGAATATAACATAGCTTGAGGCAAAAACTTTTGAGTTGAGGAAAACTAAGCTTGTTATCCAAGATAAGTCAAGAATAAGTCAGGGAAGAGTGAAGTATTGCTAAGAGTCTAGGAGACTTCAGGAAATCAGTTCCTAGGACAGGCTCTACAAATGTTTATTCCTAACTAAGGATTTCATAAAGGTGTTTATAATTTTTAATAGAAAGTATTTAACTGATTTATTTTGCTTTAGGAAAACTGTCCTGTCCAAGAGAAAGAACCCTGGTATAAATTGATGTATGTATTTCATTAGGTTCATTTATAATTGGAGAATATCTGGAATAATTAAAATGTCTAAGAATATTTTGCTTTCTCATTTTTTTTAGAACCATTATTTTGCCTTATATAAATATTGGCCTCATATATCTACTACACCTGGATAACTACATTGAAGCCACTCGGTATTTTTCTGAGGCTATTAGACTTGACCCTATGTATATTCAAAGCTATATTTGTCGAGCAGAAGCCTATCATAAGGTATTTAAGGTTTGAGAACTTTGATTTTTTAAAAATGTTTCATTTTTTTGAATATTCAATGTAATTTCAAATATATCAACGTATTCTTTTTCAGCTAATTACAGAGCCTAATGCATTTATAAACAATACATATTAGGTAGATATATTGATAGTTAACTATAATTACCCACTTAAAAATCCTCTCCTGATTAGGTGTGAATTTTTGTCTTTTTTTTTAAAAATAATGCCTGTTTTTTTTCTTATTACAAAAGCAATGTATATTTACCACATGTAATATATGTATGCAAATAAGAATACATTAAAAAACATCCATTATTTCATTCTCCAGAGATAACTACTGTTAACATTTTAGAGTCCATCAGTTTTGTGTGTGTGTGTATGAGGAGTGAGTGAATGGGTGAGTTCATAGAATGAGATCTGTGCATAGAATGGGGTCCAAATCATTCACACTTTCTTTTAAATTTTTTTTTAAATTTACAAGTTATTTAAATTTAAAAATAATATATCCTTAGTGTAAAATTCAAACAATATAGTAAATAATAAGAGCTCTCTCTGACTCCAACCAACTTGGACTTCCCAGAGATAAAGACTGTTAGCTGTTGTGTCTACCTTTCAAAACAGATATTCCCTCTACTGCTCCATCATTAACTGTCCTGTCCAAGACACTGATTTCTCACCAGGGTTATTGCAGTAGCCTTCTGGTCTTTTTGCTTCTGTTCTTTATTCCTTTTTGATGGGTTTTCAAAACAGCAGCATAGTGATCCTGTTAAAACATAAATCAGATTATTTCACTTCTTTGCCTGGAACCCTTCAGTAGCTTCCCTTTGTGCTCAGAATAAAAACCAAATCTTGCAAAAGCCAAAGGCCTACAAGAGCTCATGTGAACTGGCTCCTTGTTACCTTTCTGCCCTCATCTCCTACAAGTCCTCTCCTCACATTGGTTTCAGTCAGGATAGCCTGTTATGCTGTGGAAAACAACAACAACAAATAAAAGTTCAAAATCACCATCTTAAAGTAACAAAGGTTCATTTCTTGCTCACACTGCATGTCCATTGGGAGTTTGCTAGGGGCTCTGTTCTCATTGTCTTCATCTCAGGATGCAGTGTGACTAGGTCCTTACCTTCCTGATGATGGAAGCAGAAGACCCTGGGGCCATTTTGGTATTATCCCCAGGGCAGGTTTGCTTTTGATCCCTGTTGGGAAGGGGTGGGGAGTGTGTGTGGCCCTTTTGCTTCACTCCCTGTTGATGGAGCTGAGGCCTTATGGGGAAGTTGGAATTTCCTCCGAGCATATTTAGAAACCAAAGCACCAGCATGATATCAAGGTGTAAGGACATATATTCAAAGACTCATTGTTCTGAGGAGACAAAAACCTCTTCACAGTAATGGTTGAATAAATTATGTTGTATTCACACTATAGAGTATTATATAGTCAATAAAAAGAATAGTTAGAATTATGCCAGGTGATTTGGAGGGATTTCCAAGAGATATTCTAGAACAAGATTTAGAAGACTTTAAAGTGTATACAGTATGATCCCATGGAGATAAAACAATGACAAACCAAACCCTGTGTATGTATATAGAAGAATACATATGCCTACGGTGTGGGTTTAGGCTCCAGGGTAAATCCAATCTAATGCTACCTGGAGAAGTCCAACCCCAGGAAAACTTGCAAAGACCAGAGAGTGAGCTTCCATCATTCCCAGTCAGGGTTTCCTCAATGCATAGCTATGTATGATTGGAACCAGGTGGAGCAATGCAGGCATATGACAAGGTGGTTTATTAATTATACCAACCTGATCAGGGTTAGCTTGAGAAGCAGCAGGCCTGAAGTTCCACAGTAATTCTTAAATTTATTTAAAAACATCTCAGACTCCCTCCTTTTGAATTCCCTCTTTTGACTCCACCCACTATTTCCTCCAAACACTTTGCACCATTTTAACAGGTATTGTCTACTTCTATGCACAAATGTTTTGATCACCATGTCAGCATAGTAAGAGGAGTCGTTGGTTGTCCCAGGTTCATTTTGCTGGGATGTGTTTAGTTCCCCCTTTTGTAATTTCCCCAATGTTTGTAAAAATTTGTATAAATTCAGATTATGCTCTGTAACCAGTATTAAGGAAAGAATCGTTGTTTACTTTTCATTGTATATTGATTTTAAACAGATATCTTTTTCATCATTGTTGTATTTTGTTTTATTCATTCATTTTACTCATTAAGTGCAAGCTTGTTTTTCCTCTCTTAATTTTAAGTGGAATTGACTTTTACTTTTTATTTTACATTCCTTTGCAAGCTAGTTTATTAGCATGAGTAAAGTTTGGTGTAAAAGGTGTTATGGTTGAGGGAGAAAACTGAAAAGCTAAACAAAAAAGAAAAACAAACTAGAATATATGATATAATCATATTTATTTAAAACTATATATTTGTGGATCTGTGTAATCATTCTTCAAATTTAAAGATAATTAAAAAAAAAGACTTTTGCTTCATAAATTTTTTTTTAACTTCTCTGTATCCCACTTGCTTTGATGATTCTTAAGAAACACATGTATTAGGAGAGATTCCTGCAAAATTTCTGTATTGAAGGGTGGGAGGGAATAACTATCAGAAAGGAAGCAATCAGTATTATTATGAGCTAAGTTTCTATTTATCACTCAACAGTTGCACAAATTGAAAAAGGCAGTAAGAGAGTTATCTCGTGCTATCCACCTTCAGCCAGATGGAATCCAATTATATATAATAAGGTATGTGTATAGAAATAGAATTCTTCTTGGGATAACTTAAGATCTGAGCTAGCTGTTGGAATCTTTAGTTCTTTCTTGATCCTTCCAGCCTCCTTGTTTTACATTTAATCTCCCAGAAATGGCCATCTTCAAATCAGCAAGTCAGATATAGTTGTTTTTGTTAAACTTTAAGATAATTCATAATATAAGATAACAGACCTTTCCCTTTGTTCTGTCCTTGCATCAAAACACAACTGTCTGTGTTTAAGTTCTTTGAGGCCTCTCTAGATTACTGGTTAGATAGTTATCACAGATCTCATGAAAGTAAGGTAATATATTTTGATTGTGTACCCAGAGGTACCAAGTATAAACCTCAGATAATTCAGTAAAAAAAAAGATACATTGAATTGTATTTCAAATGCAGTAGAGCTTGCTATAAAAGGACCCATTGCAAATTATGAGTTATCACTACCAAAAATATATTATAATTACTAACATGGGAAATGGATTTACAGAAAATGGGAAAATGGACTGGAACAATGCTTTCTGATAAGGTCTTGCTTCATCTTTTAACTCTTGAACCACATTTTAACAATTTATGTAAATACTTCTCCATTTGTATGCCTCTTAAACTGTGTTTAGCTTTTAAAATTTCTCAGCAACAGAGTATAACTTTTCAAATGCTGATAATTACAAAAAGATCTGACTATTTTTCTTTCAGCTTCACATTTACTAAATTGTTTTCTTCTCACATCTCCATGCTAATTGGCCTATTTAGACTTACATAAAATATTTATAATTTCAAATGTATTATAATAAGTATGAATAAATGTATTATAATTTAAAATTTTAAGTAACTGAGTATAAAAAACTTTATTTTAGAAAAATTATTTTTAACTGCTTAGAATTAAAAAGCTGTTATTTCTTCCAGAGGACAATATCTTCTTAGGATGAAGTGCTATGGTCTTGCAAAGTTCACTATTTACCAAGTAGCAGAAATGACCAAAGGTAAATATAATCAATGTAAAATTATAATATTGTCTTAATTTAAAAAGAAATACTTCTTTAAATTTTTTATACTATTTTCAGTAGCTCTGTATAGGTAGCATGAAGGGTTCACTTGAAAGTCAAAGTTAGATTTTGAAACTAAAACTTCAGTTTCACATGTATGTAACCAATTTGTAAAATACTTCATAGCCTAGTGAATTTTGTGAGAGAGATTATTATAGGAAATACCAGGCTTATGCTGTTATTTTTTGTTTGTTCATTTGTAGTTGGAATGTCTTATTGTTTGTTGACAGTAAGTAGATTTTAGTATCATATTGATTTATTAATTCATATTGTAAAAATAGATTATTGAATTGCTTGACTGTCTTAAGATAATTATATTCTAAGTCCTAGATACTTGGCAAAGTTATTGATAAATTTTCCTTTCCCTTTAGGTCTCATTGAGTTGAGTCCTATACAGCAAGCACTCATTTATTCATTTTGCGAGAAACATGACAAGGCCATTCAGGTCTTAGATGGGATCACTTTGAATAAGCCTGAGGCCACCATGTATGCTCTATTGGCAAAAGCTCAAATGAAGGCCAAGAGGAACAAGGTGAAAAGTCTTGAGTAACGTTTACTAAACCTATTAATGTAATTTTTATATTGTGCTTGGAATTACTGCTTACATATATATATATATATATATATATTTATTTTTTTTTTTACAAAACTAAACCATACCATTTATTTATTGATTCTTCTGTTAATTAATATTTGGGTTGTTTTCTTTTGTTTTTTTCCTCTTAAGAGTAAGGGTAATATTCTTTTTCATGTCTTCTGTTAACATTGTTGGTATGTAGAGAATGTAAATGTTTAACTTTCAAGAAAATGGCACATTGTTCCATAGGGTTGTACCAATTTATTCTCCCGCCTGTAGTGTATGAGTATTCCTGTTGATCTCCATCCTCTACAGTAACTGGTGCTGTCTACTTTATTTTTATCAGTTTGGTGGATAAAAACTAATGTCTCATTATGGTCTTAATTAACATTTCTCAGTTTGAGCAAAGGTTGAGGTATCTTTTTATATGTTTATACTTCCTGTTCTATCAATTTGCTGTACACATTTTTGTTTGTCCTGTTCATATTGATTTTTGGCATTGAAAAAAATAAGTCCTGTGTATTAGTCCTTGGTTGGTTACATGTGTGTCATGTATACTCTTGCAATTTGTGGCTGGTTTTAAAATTTTCTTCATGATGTCTTTTGATGAGCAGAGGGTCTTAATTTTAATGTAGTTGAATATATCTTTTTTGTTTTATTGTCACAGCTTTAAAAAAAATTCTTGTTTAAAAATTCCCTCCCTACACCAAGGTCATATTTTCCCATATTTTCTTCTAAAAGTTTAAAAATTCTGCTTTTTGCATTTAAGACCTCACTCTACCTTAAATTGATATTTTTGAATGTGATATAGTGATAAAACTTCAGTTTTCCCCATATGGATACTCAAATGTTCCAGTATCATTTATTGAAATGTTCTCCTAAACCAAAGATCTGAAGTGGTACATCTGTCCTATTATAACCTTTCATGTATGTGTGGATCTGATTTTGGGCTCTCTATTCTATTCCTTTGGTCAATTTTTCTATCCCTGGCCTAATAGTACAATGTTTTAACTACTGTTGCTTTATTGTAATTCTTGACATCTGGTGGAGCAAGTTGCCACACCATATTCTTCTCCAGGAAATTCCTGGTTATTCTTGGGCCTTTACTCTTCCAGCTGGTCAAGATTTTAAAACCCAGCTGGAATTTTGATTGAATTGTATTGAATCTGTAGATTATTTTAGGGAGAATTGACACCTTTATGATATCAAATTCCTTCTTTGGAATAATCTTAAATTTACTTTAACCTCCCTGAAACCTGAAATCACTTGATTGGGTCCCTCTTCTACCCAATCAGTAGTCATGCTCTCTTGGTTCTACTTTCTAAATGTCTCTCAAATCCACTTCCTTTCTCTGTTTCTCTGGTCATTATCCTAGTCCAGAACATATTTGTATTTTGTTTGAATTATATAATAGTGTTGAACTCTTCCAAGCTTTTCTCCACACGGCTGCCATGGTACTGTGTTTGGAATGTACATTTGCCCTATGAGAGCATCCACTACTTTTTTAGAGTAGTGAAGGAAAGAGAGGTGGGACATCAGCTAGAGGAGGAAGAGAAGATGTGTTCATTTTAATTTAAATGTGATGGAAGACTTTATGGACTCCAGGAGGCAATGAAGGGGCAGAGATCCAAAAGCAGAAGGCGGGACAGAAGGAGTTGGGGTCAAGGGCACAGCTTGAGGAGTTAGCTCTGAAAAGAAGAAAGGAAACTGTTCAAAGACAGGAGAAAAAAAGATGGAAATGAAGAAGATGTAGAGACTTTGAATAGTAAAAATGAGGGAAATTGAGAAGGTGATGAGTTTTTTTCTATTGCAAAGGCATGTGCTGAGTGAGGCTGGAAGGATGAATGTTGAGGTAAGCTTTAGACATGTGATGTAAACTAAGGGTGGGCACAAAGGACACAGCATATCCAAGTTAAACCTCATTGTTTCTTTTTTTTTTTTTTGCGATACGCGAGCCTCTCACTGTTGTGGCCTCTCCCGTTGCGGAGCACAGGCTCCGGATGCGCAGGCTCAGCGGCCATGGCTCACGGGCCCAGCCGCACCGCGGCATGTGGGATCTTCCCGAACCGGGGCACGAACCCGCGTCCCCTTCATCGGCAGGCGGACTCTCAACCACTGCGCCACCAGGGAAGCCCAACCTCATTGTTTCTTTAGCAATTTAATATAATTAAGAAAGTGGGCTAAAGAGTCACAAGTAGCTGTATTTCTATATATTAGGTAAATACATATTTATTAGGTAAGTATATATTAGGTAAATAGCTAGTTATGAAAACGCGTTTCTATTTGGAAAGTTGAATTTTTTTCATTAAGAGTTTCAACTATTTTGACAGAATAGTTTAAATGGGTAATTTTTGATGTTAGTTTATTTTCTGGTGTCAGTGGAACCCCCTTGAGAGCATAGCAGGACAAAATAAAAGTTGATTACAACAACCTCAGATATTATCAGTGGAGAACTTTTACTACCTAATAGCTGCCTGGCATTCCCTTCGGGAGAATTACTAGGAAATTGGTCATAAATTGGTCTATAAATTTTAGTCTGATTTAAGACTATGAGAAAATACCCTTTAGAATTTAGAAATTATAGTTCCAAAAGTCCACTTGTGTAACCCTGCTTACGTACCTGCCTGTAGGATAGGCACCTGGGTGGGTCAGATTTCCTGCCTGTCAGAAGTCCTCCCTCTTGGTGCACTGACAAGATCTGTGTCTTTACCAGGTCTGTGTGTCCTCTTGTGAAATGAGAGTAGGGCTGTGTGCTCAGGATTCCTTTTAACATCTAAGGCTGTTGTGTTAAATAAATATTAGAAAAAAACATTCCCTTCCCTCTCTTTTTTTTAAAAATCATTATAGGAAGCCATGAGAATGTTTAAAAAGGCGTTGGATATCTTTTCTCATTCTGATAAAGGACGAAATGCCGTAGCAGCTTCATCAGACTGTCTGTTTCACTTGGGTCTTTGTTACATGGAGGAAGGCAACTTACAACTGGTATTTTGTGTATTTAAGAGCATAGGTATTTTATGGTTTTAGAAATTGTTTCCTTGAATTCAGTTCCATTTCTGAAGGCTACCTAAACAGTGAGTGACTAGACCAAAGCTTCTTATAAAGCTTGGCTTACTATAGGCAGTCTGCACCCTGCAAAACCTACTACATTGTTTTATTTATTCAAACATTTTATTGATGCCTGTTTGTCAACACTATGCGGAAGACTAATGCATGTTTCCCACTAAACAAATTTAATTGTAAGAACTTATTATATCAAAATTTCATCACATTAGTATAAATTTACTTATTAAATTGTAAGTACTTTATATTGAGTGCTTCAGTGTAATGTAGAATAAATGGAAAATGTTTACGACACTGTTTGATTTCTGTTATTGACAGCTGAGCAATTCAAATCAGAATAAAACCAGATTCATTGAAAACCAGTTGATTCAATTATTATGTATTTATCCAGTATTTGGCTGTTTCCCAGAATTCTCCATTTCAAAATTTTCAATGATATGATAAATATGTATTTTCCATTGGCTATTTTTGAATATTCCACAACTACACACACACACACACACACACACACACACACACACACACACACACACCATTCCAGTCCTTATATTCATAGGGGTGGACAGTGTCTGAAACTTGCATCTTCATAACTTTAAAAAAGAGTTGCACTTGATTAGTTGTTCCATTTATTGTAAGAAATTACAATAAATATAAGATTAATTACAAATATTTTTCATGTTTTTAGCTTTGGACAAGCAGAGGAAACCTAGCTTTGCTTTACAATATTAGGAAAAATTTTGGAGTTCCATTGCTTTGAAATTTTGTAACCATATATCTGCTGGCCCACATGCAAAATAAATGTACTAATTGTGATTTCTTTGAAGAAACACAACAGGAAGAATAATGATTAAAGTTACACCTCTGAAAGTGTTGTAACAACATGGATTATGCAGACATTAGTCTGGGAGTAAGGGAACCTGTAAATTATAATAATAAATCTAGCTTGTTCATAAATTTTTTTTGCTCCACAAGGTTCGCTGGGAGAAACATATTTAAAATGACCAAAAACTAAAATGAAAACTTTTCAACAATAGTTATATACTGTAATGTATTAACATTTTAAATTAATACATTCTACTCACTACACGATTTGCTCTTCTAGGCTTTTGATTCTTTTACAAAAGCTGTGAAAGCAGATCCTGATTTTGCAGAAGGCTTTTATCAACGTGGGCTTTGTAAAGTAAAACTCCACAAGGACAGTTCAATCCTGGATTTTAATCGTGCAATTACCCTTGATCCAAAACATTACCAGGTATTTAAGTGAACAATTTCAGTGGTTTGGAAAGTGTGTTAAATTTGCTAAAACTATTAAATCTTTAAATGTTATTGCTATTAGTTAGCAACAGTTAGTTTTACTTACTTTTTAGCAGTTTTAATAATCCATATATCTGTATTTCCCCTTGAACTAAAAATATGATTTCCAACAGGGAAATTATATAGGTAAAAGTGCTTCGTGAATTGTGGTTATACAAATATTATAAATATTTTAATGTACCTATTAATAATTATTTTATATACTATGTTATTAATTTTACTTCTTGTTTTGCTGTCACATTGATTCCTACCTCTTAAGAGACTAGAGACAGCACAAAATCCAATAGGTGAAACTCCATTGGATCTTGATTTTAAAAGCATATGAAATTTGAATATGGATGAAATATTAGATGATTTTAGGGAAATACTATTAATTTTCTTAGATATACAGTGGTAGTGTGGTTATGTAGGAGAATGTCTTCTTCATGGGAGATGCATACTGGAAGCCTTGGGGTGAAGTTTTATGATGTCTACAACTTATTTTCAAATAGTTCAGAAAAAAATAGATACAACAAAATTGAAAAATGTTAATAATTATTGAATCCAGGTGGTAGGCCTATGGGTGTTTACTGTAGTATTCTTTCAATTATTCTGTATGTTTGAAATTTTCTTAATAAAAGAGAGTGACAGAAAGTCTATATTTTATACCATCTTTGGGTGGCATAAATTTGTTCCAGCTACCATGTATTTTGGTAGAACTGATGCTTTTACTAAAATATCTGTTCCTGCTTTCCTCCTCTCTTTCTCTGAAAAGGCATATTTAAGTCGAGTAGCCTACTATGGTTTGAAAGGCAGATACTCCAAAGCAATCTTGAGTTGTAATGAGGCCATCCAAATTTATCCTCAGAGTGTGCGTGCCTACCTCTACAGAGGAGTTCTGAAATACTACAACAAGGTAAGGCAGTTTCCTACCTTGTTCTCTGGTGGTATTTTAGAGTGGGTGGCTGCTCGGGTGCCAAGGAGGAACTCACTTTTTATCCTCTGTGAGAGAGAATTGCCATGGTATGAAGGCAGAACTACATAGAAGGTGTTACACTTTGACAGTACATCAAAAGGATTTCAATTAATAATTTTTCATAAAATGGTGATATTTATTTTTGACATTTACATTTTAAATAGCACTGATTATGTATTTTTATTAGGAAAGTAATATTCATTGTAGAGAATTTGGAAAATACAGAGAGGAATAAAGGAGAAGATTAAAGTCACCTGTTTTCCCACCATCAAATGGTAATTCCTGAGAGCTTTTTTTTTTTTTTTGTGGTACACGGGCCTCTCACCGCTGTGGCTTCTCCCGTTGTGGAGCACAGGCTCTGGAGGCGCAGGCCCAGCGGCCATGGCTCACGGGCCCAGCCGCTCCACGGCATGTGGATTCCCCCCAGACCGGGGCACGAACCCGTGTCCCCCGCATCAGCAGGCGGACCCTTGACCACTGCGCCACCAGGGAAGCCCCCTGAGAGCATTTTGATGTATTTGAATTTTGTCTTTTTTTCTTAATAAAATATAATATATACTTTCCAAAATTGTGACTATGCTACTTACATAATCTGTTTTGTGCCCTGCTTCTTATATTTAATCTTTGAAGATACCATTTTTAATGACTGCATAATATTCCACCATAGTGTACTTTTAACCACTTTATTGTTGGACATTTGGATTGTTTGAATTTTTTTATTATTTTACTATTTTAAATAATACAGTTATACACACAGAACAAAATAATTACTTGAGTTTATGGTTCCTAAATGGAAATTACTGGGTGTAGCAACACTATCGATATCTGATGCTTCAAGGAATACTTATTTTCTCCCTGTGTTTCTTTTTTGAACTTTCTCTGTAGCCATTTCATATGAAATATTTTGCAAATAATACCTTAAAGCAAAGGTAAGACCTTGCATTACCTGTTAATTCCATGAAAATTACTATCTATATAAATGGATGATCTAAGGTATCAGAGAAGCATCAAAGAGAAGCAAAAGAGAACATGGATAGAGAACATGACGATTATGTGATATGATGGTGAGAGTGACAGAAGCAAGCAAGCTCTGGTGAATGTTTGCTGGATGAATAAGGCTTGCTTCTCTTTTATCCATAAGAAATTTAATTTTTTCCTTGCTATATAGCAACAATGGAAATAAGATAATCATTTAAGTTGTTTATATATTGAATTTTATTTGCAGGTGAGAGAAACTATAGCAGTTCCTACCAAGGGACTTAATTAATTCTGTGAAAGATTAGCTTGATTGTCTTAATTTCATGGATGATACACAGAATGGTTAAATGAGTATTCTCAAAACTCTGATAGAATCAAGAATTTATTGTACAACTAAATTTCAGTCCATTATGATTAACCCTTCTCACTTAATTATTTTTTCTTTACAGACTTACAAACTAGCGATTACAGATTTAACTACAGCTATCAACATGGATAAAAACAGTTATATAGCATTTTATAACAGAGCATTATGTTACACCAAGATAAATGAACTTCAAATGGTAAGATGACCATCTTAGTAAACAACACTTTAAAGCATTTGTAAAGTATTTTCTTATTATTTTTGTTACAATTTTGGAAAAATAATTCTGTGGAAATACACATAAAACTTGAGAAACCAAAGAACCATTTCAAAGAATATTTATTTTCTTTTTTAGTGCTTACCAAATTTTCTTATACAACCTCTGCAATGTCAACTTAATTTTACAATGCTTTTATATAAGCATTTAAAGGCCATGTAAATTTAAATGTATTACATAATTTTCATTTGAGAAAATGTTTCTACTGATAAATGTGTGCAGAATTTTTAAGCAGTGATCACTAGCAATATTGTTTGCTTCAAAATCTCAACATTAACTACAATAGTTTGTGGAGGTATTTTTTTTACAGTGGTCAGACCACAGATGCAGCAGGGAATTTTGAGTGATGGTTTCCAGCTCAGGGACCAGTGACCAGGATTATCTGTGCGTTTTGAAGGCCTAACTGATGGCTGCAGGAAACCTTTTTCTCTATTTGTCCTGATGCAGATGCTACCAGTGTAAGCCCTCTTTTATATTTTTCCATCTTACCCCTTCTCCACTCTCTCCTTGTTGGTTTGGTTCTTTTTCAGTCAGGATCCCTCACTGGGGAGCAGGTCAGTAGTTTCTTAGTGTTTTGTCCAATCTCTTGCTTCCCTTTCTGCTGTCCACTTGTTTCCCTCTCCTTGTTTCTATCCACTTCCATAGTCAATGAAGCATTCTTTAAAAGATTGCATCATGTACCTGCTGCTGTGTGTGGTCACACTCCCACAATCTCCTGGAAACTTGGAAAGTTAAATCTGTTTAAAACATTTAGAAATTTAGTAATTTATTTGCTGTGGAAGGAAGAAGTTGAGAAACATTGTTTCTAAGAGGATGTAGAATTCCTGGTAACCGGATTATCAGGTTTCCTCCAGAAATGTTGACAAATGAATAACTAATTTTTAACACAGGCTGTTGTAAACCATTCTAGGAGCTAATTAAAGGATCATTTATCAGAGTAACCTGCACAGCAGGTATCTTTGACAGCTCCCTCCCCACCCGGACTCCTGCCTCTTCTGGGTAACCCTGAACTGCAAACAGTGGTCTGGGTGGGGGCAGGGAACTACTATCTTTGTTATCTCTTATGTGTAACAGAGCTAGTGCTCCATGAATAAAGAAAACGAAAAACTATGTACGTAAATAGAAACCTAACTAGAATAAGAACATATTGGGTATTTTAGAGCTGCCAGGTACCCAACGCTTTGCATCCAATGGGCTCCTTTTACAGATGAGGTTAGAAACACATCCAAGTCACACAGGGAAGAGGGACCTGTATCGGTGTTTGCAGGTTTGTTTGCTTCTGGTTAACAGTCTTTAGGTGGCTTTGTGAAACCATCTGACCTCCAGCATGTGGACCAGATGTCATTTTGCAGTGTCACCTCCTCCCTTTTGTCTACCTCCACCCGTTTCTCAGCATTCCTGCCATAACAAGACTGAGGAAACCCAAGTACTTTGTGCAGAAAATGCACTGCCAAGATATGATTTCATAAAAACCAGAAAAGGTGAATTCTGGTTCCTATCACCTTATATTAATAAAAACAGTAACAGTTACCACTCATTTCGGGCTTATTGTGTGACAGGCACTGGGCTAAATGCTTTACCAACATATAATCTAAATATTTTAAAGTGGACTTCTACAACAATATGATGAGTTATTAATACCCTGTTTTTGTGGATGAGGAAACTGAGGCTTAGTGTTAAGTAACTTTCCCAAGGCTGAAAGGTTAGTAATAATAGCAGAGGCAAAACACAAAGCCTGCTCGTTGTGACCTTCACGAAATCTCATTTCCCAGATTTTTTTTCCTCTTGTGTCACATATTCAGCTGCTTAGTGGATTTCTAAGGCATCTTGATATATATACAGGTTTTAATTCTGTGATTCTGGGAAAGGAAAATGGCAAACATTCTAGTTCTGTTTTGTTTTACAAGTGTTACAAATGATTTTTACAGCCTTGTCAATGTTTATTTATAGTTATGCCACAATATACATATAGTATATTTAATTGTACAATTCTTTTAGATGCTTGAGTGCTCAATCATGGGATAGTAGAGGAGAACCACTAAGCAAATAGTAAAATACTATTTTATTTGCATTTTCAGTTAGCATGTGCTACAGGCATATATGATATGATTTGGGCCTTTTCCGATGAAACCATATGGCTCTTTTGGACAAAATGTTCAGAAGGAAAATGAATTAAGAGATTCAGCTCCAGCCCAAATTTGGGATGCTCCTAGTACCTGGTACAGAGTAGATGACCAGTAAAAACTTGGCTGTTCATTGAATGAAAAAAAAAAAAAAGATAAAAAATGGAGAGAGGTCCTCTGAGTTGATTCTCAGCTTAGGCTAATATCTTAAAAAAACCGAGAATATTGAAGTAATATTCCAACAAGTCCTTATTTGTTAGTTTTATTAAGATCTGTTTTCATTGCTTTATGATTTATTCATTCAACAAAAATTTATCAGATGCCTAGTATGTGCAGGCATGGTGCTAGTTACTGGCTTTACAATGGTGAACAAAATGGATAATCTGTGCCTCCATAAAACTTAGGTTTCAGTGAAGAAAACAATAAATCACTACAAAGAAATTAAATTTCAAAAGGTAGCAAGTGCTCTGCTTTAATGTCAACAGTCATTTGGTGAAACTATTAAGATGGGGAAGGGTGTTGCATCCCCGCTTCAATCCATACACAATAAAAGTAGTTCACAGATGATTCACAGATAACATGTGAAGCGCAAGCGCAGTGCACACCGCTTATATTAGGAGGGAGCAACATCCACAGTATTTAATTAAGGGAAACCTTTAAATCTAACAAATGATTATTTTTGGCCATAAATTTTGTCACATTAAAGAACTAATTATGAGGTACTAGTTTGTCCATGGTCAATGCAGTAATGCTCTAAAGAGTTGACTTTAGGTTGTAAGTGATTATTTCATTTTTAGGCATTAACAGATTATGGAATTGTGCTTCTCCTTGATGCTGGAGAAACTGTGATGTTAAACACCTTTATTAATCGTGGACTCATCTACACAGAACTAGAGCAGTTCAGTTTTGCATTAGAGGTAAACCTTTCTGTTTACTTGTAAAAATGAACCCACTTGATTTTGCATGTTCACTTCTGAAAACCAGTGAAAAACTTTTTCTTGATAACAAATGGCAATATTAATGAGCAATAATTCAACTTTAGCAAGAATTGTGTTGAAATACTTTGAATGAGTAATAGAATCTTTGCAAAAAAAGTGTTTTTTTACTTTGTTTTTAATACAGATAAATAGCCAATATGTAAAAAAAAAAAAATTCCGAATTGATGAAATATCAAGACTATCATCTCCCCTAAGGGAGTGTCTTAGCTACAGACAAACAATAAAATGATTTATGTATCATTTACTTTGCTGCTTAGTGCTCTTTCTCATTCACAATTTTCCTTGTATTGATATTATTTTTCAACTTCTGGAGTCATCTTTTGAGATTCTGTCCCACAAAATTACTTATTATTAAGGAAGTGTCCGAGAAACTGTATTCTAGGCAATTTACACTATGGTGAAATGTAATTTCAAGAGTTGAACTCCCTTAGGTTTTGGTTTTGAGATATACCATTCAGAATTACCTCAGGTAGGGGAAGCTTTGTTTGGTGTAGGCAAAAATCTGTGGAACTCTGGGCAAGAGTGTTGGGTGGAGAAAGTGAGGAAAATGGGGGTTGGAAGCAAAAGACCTCAGCTGTTGGAGAATTAAATGCAGGGCCTGTGTTATCCACCTAGTAAGTATTTACTTAGTACTTAAGAACAACATTAACTCTAGTTATCGCACACTTACTACCTGCCAGATTCTCAATAATGCTGCACAATTTATCATTGTAACTTATGGAAGAGGAAGCCGATATTCAAAAGAGGTTAAATCAAGTCTTAGTCAGCCAGGAAGTACTGGGGCAAGATTTGAACTCAGGTCTCACTCGATTCCAAATCCTGTGTTCCTTCAGACAAGGCATGGTACTGACACTGGCATTGAAGATACGGAGACGAATATCAGTAAGACAGATTTCCAGTCCTTGAGGAGCTCATAGTCTGGTGGGAATCATTCTTGATCCCTCTCTTTCCTCATATCCCACATCTAAATCATGAGCAAGCGTGGTCAGCTTTGCTATCAAAACATATTTTAAATTCAGTCATTTCTCGTTTTTTGCCACTGCTCTCCTCCTCCCTCCAGCCTCCACCTTCTCTCCCCTGGATTACTGCAGTAGCTTCCCAACTGGCCTCTCTGCTTCTGCTCTTTTCCCTCTACATGCTGTTCTCCACACAGCAGCCAAAGAGGCCTCTTCAAAACATAAAGCAGAGCAAGTTATTCATCTGCTCAGAACCCTCCAGTGACTCCCCATCACACTTAGAATAAAATCTGAACTCTTGACTATGGCCAACCAAGACCCTAGTGACCTAACTGCTGCTCACTGATCTGACTTTGTTGTCAGCGTTCTTCTTTTCTCCAGTCAGGTTACTCCACTCTGGCCTTTTGCTATTCCTTGGAAATGCCAGGCTCCCTTCCTGACTCAGGGTCCTCACACAAGCTGTTCCCTATGTGTAGAATATTCCTCCTATTGGTTCACACCCTCCTTTCATTTCAGGTTTCTTCTCAAATGTGACCTCCTCAGTCAAAAAGAGTATTTTAATTAACACGGAATGTTAAAAAATTAAAATAATCCCAAATAAGTCTGGAATGAGAAAACAAAGGAACAGAAACAGAGGAGACCAGCAGAAAACAAATACTAAAATGGCAGACCTAAATTCAACCTTATCAGTAGTTACATTACATGGAAATTGTCAAAACACACCAATTGAAATATTGAAAATGACAGATTAGAATGTTTTAAAAGTCCCCACAATATTGTGACTGCAAGAAACACACTTTAAATATAAGATATAGGTAGGTAAAAGTAAAGAAGCTGGAAAAAAAATATGCCCTGCAAACACTACAGACCTGCCTTGGAATTACGGCAGGTTTGGTTCCAGACCACAGCAATAAAGTGAATATAGCAATAAGTGACATTTTTGTTTCATATAAAAGTGCATATAAAAGTTATGTTTATACTGTAGTCTATTAAGTGAGCAATAGCATTATATCTAAAAAATAGTACATGCCTTAATTAAAAAATACTTTATTGATTAAAAAATGTTAACCATCATCTGAGCCTTCAGTGAGCTGTAGTTTTTTTGCAGTAGTGACATCAAAGATTACTGATGATCACAGATTACCATAACAAATACAATAATAATGAAAATGTTTGAAATATTGTGAGAATTACCAGAATGTGATACAGAGACACGAAGTGAGCAAATGCTTTTGGAGAAAATGGAGCCAATAGACTTGCTTGAGGCAGGATTGCCACAAACCTCCAATTTGTACAAAGTGCAGTATTTGTGAAGTGCAATAAAACAAGATATGCCTGTAATTAAAAGCAAAAAAAATGTTTCTCCCCTCTGTACATTTAAAAAATTAATTTGAAAAATTTAAAAAAAGAGGCTGGCTGAGGTAGACCAATGAAGTAATATATGACTGAATAATAAGAGGGCTAAATGCAGAACCAAGAGAGAGCAGAGTCTTAAAACTTAACCAGGGAAACATTTTTAGTGGGAATGATTGATTAACAGAAAGGTCAAGTAGGATGAGCACTGAACACATGTTAGTTAATTGATAGTTGTGTGATCTTTATAAGAACACGGGAAGTAGAGTGCGGCATTTAAACTGGAATTGTTTAGGAAGTTAATGGTTAAGCTTGTTGGATTGAGAACATTTGTTTATTTCTTTGTCCTCTTGAAAACCAGGAAGACAGTAAAGGAATAAAAAGGACATAATCCCACAAGGTTAAAGATAGTGGAGAAGAGGTGCCCAGACACCCCAAACTACCATTCCCGATTTTAAAACTTAAATATGAGTGGGTAGCCAAAGATTCTACACTTGAGGGAAGTAAAATAAAGAGTAAAATAAACACATTGTCATAGGGATATGGAGATGGTGGAAGAAGGGGAGGTGTGTGGAGTGATGGTGTAAGGTAGCTAAGTTCTATCCTGTGTTGGAAGTTAAGCATGATAAAATACTCATGTTATTTAGAAATTTAGAGGTAAATAGCAGAAGGAGTAACAGAAAGATGTAAAAATGGTTGACTCTGGGGAGCGGAGCTCAGAGATAAGGAGAGGTGGCGCGGGGCATCCCCGTAAGCATTGTGAGTTTTCTAGTTTCATTGGACCCTCTACCCTACCCTGGATACATGAGTTACTTTGAGAAAAATAAAAATAAATTTAAAAATGCCTTTAGAGGCAGTTTTCAAATTACGAAATGAAATTGGACTTACTAAACAACAAGAAGTAGATGGCGTTTGGGGACATGGAGATGGTGAGTGTTGACTCTGCTTTCAGAGATTGGTAGAGACAGGAACTAGAAAGACAAAGCCATGTGTAGCTTGCAGGCAGGCGGGTTTGAGGGAAGGCATACTAGGTCAGGGTGGTGAGAAAAGGATTAAAGTTACAAAGGACAGAAGAAGATGATGGAGCAAGTTTCCAGAGATGGGAAGGATGAGGTCAAGAGCGCATCCTCTGACACACAGGAAGACGGTGCAGGTGAAGAGTCTTACAAATAAACTCATCAGCAGAAGGAAGGCAGTGGAGGGAATTTGCTTTGTATGTGAGTGACTTTGTGTGGTTTGTTATTTATGATCCATATTAGAAATAAAACTAGTGCAGAAGAGGAAAATCATAAAAACTGCAGTTAGCTTTATTCTAAGTAATCCTAAGTCATCATTTGTGTCTGTTGCTGATAATGTCTAATTACCATGTAGCATCACAATGATTTTATACATAGAGTCAAGCTGACTTTTGTAAGTTTTATCTGATTATAAAACTAAACTTGGTATCCTCAGCCCTTTAAGTTTGTGGTCACTCCTCATAACTCCCAAAATTAATGGGAATGTTTGTAATAAATCTCAGTTACACTGTAAGTTTGCCCCCATTTCAGAAAAAAAAAAAACTCTCCTACGGGAGTTATCTGGTAGCATATTTGATTAGACAATACATTTCTTATTTTCTAACAGATAATTCCATTTAGTATCAAAATATGCTGGGAATCTAAGTGGGGAGTCCATATTCTCAGATGGGTCTGTGACTTCTCCTCCAGTAGGATCCAGGAATGCTCAGTTTGACTGTACTGCTCTGTACTGCTCTGTCTTCCACCCCCAGTATTAGCAGAAAACTTATTCTACCCCCATAAAACAGCCATCTTCCTCTCTCTAGTACAGCCAAGGAAGGTTTGTGGAAGGATGAGGGGGAGGGGAAGGGGATGGAGGAGAGGAGGGAGGAGGGAGACTGTCATTATGGTTGGGTCCTCCCTTGTTGGGTAGAAACCAGAACTCTGACACTTGCCCTTTAAGATTGTAGAATGCCCACGTCCCAGCCTCCTGGAAATGAGAAAGGAGTCTGGAAGGGTTTCTTTTAGTCACTCCAGGGGACGATAGAGTACTCTCTACAGTCTAGCTTGGTGAAGTGAGCTCACAACCAAAACTGCCCAAGAAGATTCTTGCTGAAGCAGTCCTCTGGGAAAAACCAGAGCCGTCTTTATTCCTTCCTAGGCTTTGAACTCTTACTTTCGGAAGGTTCCTTTCCATTTTATGGCAGACATTGAAATCAGTCTCACATAATTTATGTATATATGTGCACACACAAATATACATATATATCTCATTGCAGTTGACATGATCTTTTGATATTTTATTTATTTCAGTTTAGTGATGTTTTTATTTTGCTTCAGGTTTCAGTTGTTTATGTAGGGCTTTGAAAAGCTAAAGAGCTTCAGACACTGTGTCTCTGGTGCCACAGCGGCAGCGTCTCTGGCAGACTTAGCACTTTTAGTTCTCTTAACCTCTTCCCCAGTGCCATTCATGTCCACCTCAGCTGACTGCCCTGACTTCAAATCTTATGGTTAGCGTTTCCATTGCTCCCTCTTGGGAGGCCTCTAGGATCTCGGGATAAAATGACACATTTTCCCCTAGAAGTGTGGGTTGCAAAGGTAGCAGCTGCTTTAGTTAATACACATAGAGGCTCAGTTATGCCCTTTCCCTGGGCGTGAGTGCCTGTTTGTCCTATGGTCATAAGGTTCTCTGCAGGTAAGTTTCTATCTCTGTCTGGATAGGGAAGTCTCTGGTGGTGTTCACTGGGAAAAAACAATAAAAAGAAAGTAAACCTGATACCTCCTTATAATACCAGGCAAAATCACAGGAAAAGTGGACAGTAGCGCAAGATTCTGAGTGAGTTTTTGGTTATGGGTTTCCTCTGCTCCATCTGTTCTCGCTCTATATGTGATACTAAAAGGAAGAAATAAGGATTTTAAGAAGATGTATATTTTAATGCTTGTGTAAATTTTATTCATGGTAGAATCAATGTTAGAAGGAAGTTTAAGAAAGCACAAAATATAATGCTGTAAAATTAACAGAAATTTGTTAAACTGTTTCAGGATTTTAAACAAGCTGCACTGATAAGCAAGACTAATGTGAGCCTTTGTCAAGCTACTGCCATGTGCTATCACAGGTATGGGGTGCAATTTATGTTGAGGTGAGAGCAAGTGAGACCATCAGATTTATAATTATAATAGAAGAATAGAAGAAACAGAGGAGAATATTGGGGAAGTGACAGAGTACAAAAATGGAGAGAGGCACAAAGAATCCCTGTATCAGCACTCTTCTACCTACTAATAAACTATTTTAGCCAAGTCAGCAAGTAAATACCTGCATCAGAGCATTGCGGGTATCCATCTGATTCAAGCCCATTTATTGGAAAGGACCTTGGTAATACACAGAATGAAATCATGCGTAACTTGAAATGTCTAAGAATAAAATAAAGTTATTAACTTTGTTCATAAAATGGAACTAGCTTTTAAAAAGCCTGTTTCTTGGAAGAGAGGTTGATTTAGAAAAATATTATATTTCCAAGAAAATTTTACATTTAGAAAGCATTTCTAAATCTAAAAATGATTAAAATAATACCAGTAAGTATCTACAAGGTATAATAAAATCTACAAAAAATGTATTACTTAAAACATTATTACCTGTTTCTGGTATTATTGTAAAAATAAGTAAGTTATAGAGGGGAGAAAAGAAGAGTTATATGAGGCTATAATACAGAAGAAGATCAGTTTAAAATTTACTCTGAGATAATATTAGAGTATAGTAGATTGATTTTGCTAACTATAATACTTACATTTCTACACATACATTTGACATTTAAAAATTAATTTCTAACACTTTGCTTTTAAAAGCATAGAAATGCAGCACATGAGTATTTTAATGTGAAATAAAGTGTATTTGGTTAAGTAATAGTTTACAGCATTATTTTTCATGAGAGAAACAATAGCAGTTAATTGGATGAGGAAATTAGGATAGTAGACTAGGCTGTGTAAATATACAATTTAGACAATAAAACATAGTTTGAATTATTTAGGAAATTGAAATTCTTTTTTTCCCCTTTTATTACATAGCTAGTACAGGTACATTTCCCTATGAGAATTAGATTTTTAAAATTTTATGAACATAGTAGTATAATAACTGGAACTTGTGAAGGCGTTTTTGGTTAAAAGGCCTAAACTGGTCTCGGACCTTTAATTTTATACAGAAAGCAAAACACAGTCACACCATTGTCTATTTTAATCCAGCAACCTTTGTACAATTTATCTTTTTAAGTAATTGTCATTCTTAAAAAGAAATGGAATAACGATGACTGATGTGTTTGTTTTGGTAGGCGAGTGCAGGCCAAAAATGTCTGAGGTCATTGAATTCTCTTAAAACTAAAAATAGACACCAAAATTTTTCTCAACCTCATTCCGATGTTTTGCAACTATTAGAGTCAGTAAATTTCTCTGTGTGTCAGTTCGTGATCTCTTTTATGAAATGTAATCACTGGGTATATATGGTGGAGCCTCCTTAAGCTGATACTGCTTTGCAATTCCAAACAACCACCTTTCATCATCCCGCTAGAATCCCTATTGTCCTTTAATAAAAGTAGAATTTAAATCAACAGTAAAGCTCTGATAACTCATAGTCCCAATTCCATGTGTTTTAACAGTTTTACTGAATTTAACAATACGGAGTGTTTAGTGATTGGTTACATTTATTTCAGGAAAAATATTTTTGCTTTTCAAGGTGAGCTATAACCTATTACTACAGCAGCATGGATTGTAAATAATGAAATTCACTATTGGCGTCTTATGGTGGAGAAAGTAAAAATTCTCCCATTTGGAAAATTTTTAAAAAGTAATAAATCTTTAAATTTTAGGGCTTTGATCTTTGAACTCGTGGGGTTGCAGACTTTTGAAGTGTGCCTTTGTGTATCTCTGGTTCTCACTCTTGTGGTTGCTAGGAGACAACATTCCTTAGGCTGAATATCCTACTTGTTGCCCAATTTGATCACTAAGGGTGTTAAGGTAGAGTTAATTTTTAGATCTCTTTGAGAAAGATACCTTAAGATTAAAAAAAAAAATGTCACAGAGGGAGAGCCTGGTGGCTCAGAGTTACATATTCTGTCCATTTTTTACTTCAGCACATTTATTTTACCATTCTTATATTTGTATAAAATATTTCTGAATCTTCGACTCTGCAAGCCACATTCTTTAGTTTTGGGAGGTATTTATGATTTATTTGTACAACTCAGTAGGGAACATCTGGTCACCTATGTGATTAATTTGTAAAATGAGGTGGGCCTTGGTGTCCGTGGCCTAGCCTTCAAGCTGAGCACACGATTCTTAGTGAATAGACACCATAATGAGAGGCATGCACCTTCCGTCGGTGATCACGTTATTTTAGATTTATACAAACACTTTTTGTTTTAGAAAAACTAATTTAATATACTTTTATATTTGTGTAATTGATGTTTAGCAATTTATGTGCCAGTGAACCTGTATCCTGATACAAGAGACACCGCCACATTTTTTCATTGTCTAACTACCATGTGATTATTTAACAGGAGCTCCAACCTGCAGGGCACTGTGTGATACACACATCTTCAGAAAAATGAAGTTGTTGTGTGTATGGAGTTTTTCTTTTTTTTTCTAGTGGTGGAGGGGTTTGGGAGTCTCTGGCTTTGGCTCTCTCACCTCCTCTGGACTTGATTTTTAGTTATCATCAGCTTTGAAGAGCTTGCCAAGTAGCTTTCGGGATCCCTTTCCAGGTTTAAGGTTTAATGATTATTTACTTAGTCAGAACAGACTAGATGTTCGTTAAACATTAGTGCTGATAACTAGATATGTATAGAAAAATAGCTTCAATTCATTGCTTGTTCTTTTTCTTTTTAAATTGGTTAGACTATTCAAAGGGTGAGATCATGTTTTATAAACCATATATCGGCATATGTACTCACAAGGATTTTAAATCTCCCTCTGCGTAAGAGGGGAGCAGTGTGTATGATACAATTTGGATGTAAATATACCAGAAGGATTTCAATGTTTTGTGGGAAAAATATGAGAGAGCTGGGGTTGCCCTGTAAACTTCAGTTTACATGGTCACCATAGGTATGCATCATAAGTAAGTAGTTCACTATCCATAGATAGAAATACTGAGCATAATAAAACCTATCAACTAAATGCATTTTTATACAGGAATACTACTGTGTAATTACTCTTGATAAAAAATTTGTTATTTATGCTAGAATTTTTTCTGTACTACAGTGAGAAAGTGGCTACAAGCATTGTGACCTTATATTCAGTGAACTTTTACTTCTCAAATAGTGCTAGTTATGAGGAAGGAGGAGGATAGTTTCATTGTAAACTACTTGAGGGAAGGGAGCCCATGTTTTCTTAGTGAGAATCCACAGAGTGAACTCAGAAGATACCAGTTGGCTTACGTATGTGAATGTTAACCTTCCCCTGTTTGTAACGTCAGAGGCCAGGCTTTCCTGGTGCTTCACTGTTGATTCTTGGGTGATCTTCTGACACAATACTTGGTGAATGCTTTTGGGTAGTGTTTGCCAAAACATGGAGCAAATATCATGAGTAACTCCATTATTTTTCATGGTGTGCACAAGCATTAAAAAAATATTGAATCACATTATGAGCAGCTGAATTGCTTTTCCGTTTCAAAGTGAATTCTTTCTCAAACCTTCTGAATACATCAAGGAGAAGGTGTCAGCTAAGAGTTAATCTTTAGCATCTTTCCCACACTTTGTAATAGATGGTATAGCTCTCAGGTTTAGTTTTCTGCAGACTACACTATCCAACACCAATATTTATTTATTTTCATGGTTGCCTTCTGTTTATGGCATGAGATACTGATTTTGTATTTGTGGTATTGAAATTAAGTTATTTTAAAAAATAGATTCACTTAAGTAAAAGAGTAACTTGACTTAAAGAAAAATACTAAGTAAACGGTAGTGTAGGTGGAACATAGGGCAACTGTCACAAAGGAGGGGCTGAGGTTTGGGAAACAGTATTTTAAAAGATAATGCTGAGTAATATCTAAGAGATGGTAGTTTCTAGAACGGTTACCCTGTGTTCCATGTATTTTACAAAGGAAAAGTTAGCAAAGTAATGATGCATCTCATAAAAATTTGAAAACTTTTTGAGAAGTAATGAAAAGAATGGAAGGAAGATAATAATCTTTATTGGGTGAGGGTCTCTGTGCTAAGGGTTTTTCACATGCTGTCATTTGATCCTTCTAACAGGTTTGAAAAATTACTATTAATTTGTACGTTTGGGCTTAGGTTTGAACTCCAAGGCTTTATTCTGACTACACTGTTGAGATATCAGCTCACTGGCTCTTGTGCACCAGTTACAAGTATGTTGAAGGTGAAGAATGTGGGTAGAGATGACTGTGGGAAAGCATGGATTTTGGAGTCTGGCTCACCTGAGTTTGAGTCCCAGATATTTGCTCAGTGCAATCTTAGCATGCTATTTACTATGTTATTTACTATGTGCAAACTTTTCTGAGCCATGATATTCTTTTAATCTATAAAATATAAAAAATTATAACAAGCTTACAGAAATGTTGGAAGGATTAAGTAAAATCACATATGTAAAGCACTCAGCACAGTACCTGGTAAGTAAGCAGTTATTCAGTGTTAGTGCCTTCATTCTATTAAAAAAAATTCTAGACTCTCCATATTAATTGAGATTAAAAATAATTATTAGATATGCACGTGAAGTGGAAAAGTGACTTTATATACCCATGGACATGGGAATATTCGATTCCTTCAACAGCCCTCTCCTCACCATAGGAGATTAATTAAGGAAGATAGAGAGACAGAGTTATCATTTAGTCACATATATTTACAAGTTAATAAATAAAATGCATTTTACTTCTTTTTCCCCCCTCCTCTCTTGGTGTCCAAGATGAAATGGGCTGCCTTTATAGAAGATCTGAAGTAAGAACTCCCATGTGATAAAAATTTAGCTCCTTTCATTATAAAGGACATATTAAATAAATAACAGTGGATTTATTTTAATCTGATTTAAATAGTGTATTTTATAAATAATAGCATATGTCTTTCTATACTGGCCACTGATAACTGTTAAAAACAGGTTCAAGAAGGCCATTCAGATTTTTATAATTCTGAAAAAGAACTCTAGCATGTCATCCCAGCATATTCTGCTATAAAAATGTCTCTTACCGCCCCTCTTTCCTTTTACCAATATCTTTAAAGAATCCATCAGGCTTCCTTAGGTCATATGGACTTACACAATTAGTTCTTATGATAATAAAAAATAATAAAAATTAAGTTTTTTAAGGGTCAATGCATTTCTTTATGAAGAGGTTATATACAGGAAAGCAGTTAGATTATTCACCAGAAAGCATCAATATTTTAATTTGTTTTCAGAAATAAAGAGTTTGAAGAAGCTGTCAATTTCTTTACCTGGGCTGTGAAAATTGATCCCTACTTTCTGGATGCTTACATCGGACGGGGAAATTCTTACATGGAATATGGACATGATGAGGCCATCAGACAAGCACAGAAGGACTTTCTGAAAGCACTGCATTTTAATCCAGTCTATACAAAAGCCAGAATTTGTTTAGGCTATAATTTGCAGGTAATACTGTATAACAACATTTTACCACGGAAGCACCTTTTGGGCAAGAAAAAGAATATATTTGGCCTGTTAGTGGTGATGGGGATACATGATATTTCTTTGGCTATGAACATTTTACCTTTCTTTTCTTATTCGTATTCAGAGCAGCGGTGAGAAGCAGGGGTTTGATGAGTTATAGGCAGCCTGCCTGGAGAGCATACCCAGGGACCTGGCGTGATAGTGAGATGAGGATCTTCTGAACCCGAGTTTCCTTAACGCCTGCACCCCTTTCTACCTCACCCCCTTATACCTACCACACTTATAGACAACTTTTAAACTTGCCTGATGAGTTTCACATATCAGAACCTGGCTAAAATTTGTTTCACTAGCTTATACCTGGGCTCCATAGGTTTTGGCCTATTAAATTAGTGAAAAGCTAAAGGGAATAAACAATGTATGATCTATGCAATGGACCAGACAACCACTGCATAGAGATTTCTGAATTCAGGTCATCTTCCAAATGGCAGTGACTTAGAACATACCGGAAGGCAAGAGACCAGGCATTCGTCCTTCCAGCAAGTTGGAAGGGTGTTGCTGTGTTGTGTTGTCACACAGGTCTCTGAGTGATTTCTGGGACACTCTGACCGGACCCATGCACTCACCGAGCTATGTGCACTGACAAAAGATGTAGTGGTATTCGTGGAATAAAGTGCTAGATGTGTTATATTTTCCATGAAAAGGAAAGGAATAATCTTTTTATCCCTTTTAATATTAAAAAATTTAAACAGTGGTCCAAAGTATATTTAAATTATGGTAATTTGCATAAATTCCTATTAATAATCTGTCATTAAAGTTGAATTTTTTTCATTTAGAAGTAAGTGAATTTGGCTGACCTAAGATTAATAATATTGGAGGTGGTTGTGGGTTTGGTTATAGTGAGGTATGCCCAAGAACTGATTAATAAGGGAAGTAAGATTGCCTTCTGAGTGTTAAACATAAAATTAGCCATTATTTGATCACAGTAGAAATTCGCAAAGTCAATTTAGAGACAGGGTGACTCCTAAAACAGCTAGAACTTACTGTAATCAAAAGAAATGTGTTAACAGCATCATTCATTGCATTCAACAAGGATTTACTGAGCACCTAGTATAGGACAGGAACTGATCTAGGCCTAGTGATACAGCAGTGCCCCAAATACACTGGTTCTTCTTGTAGAGTTTACTACCAACTGGAGAGAGAAGCACCAAGCAGTCTTATTAATAAGTATTTAATTCTATTCAGGATAAGTGCAACCAAGAAAAAGGATGGGTTTTAGGACAACTTATAACCAGGGAACCTAGCTTCATTTTAGGGGTGAGGGAAGGCTTTTTGAGAAATTAACATTTAAACTGAGGTGTGAAAGACTAGAATTAGGACTAGGAGTTAGGGCTTAGAACACAGTGTTCCAGAGAGAGGGAACAGCCCATTATAAAGTCTTGTGAGAAAGAGACAGAGGGCTCAAGGGGATGGAATGTTATGGACAAGGGGAGAGTGGTATGGGATGAGACTGAATTGAGTAATGACTGGAGGTGAAGGTCTTTTTAACTGGTCCAGGTCAGTGAAAAATGGGAATGTCACTCACCAGAGCAGTGACATCAGATTTGTGTTTTATGAAGATCTCACTGATCTATATCAATCTGAAGGAGGATTGAAAAACACATTAGTGTGAGGAAGACTTGAATCAGGAAAGGAAGGACTGAAAAAGGAGAGTTAGAGAGGCCCATCAAATCCTGTTCGGGGGAAGAGTGACCATTTCTCAGACGAATATGAAACAGATTCCCCTACTATGTGCCTACCCCTAGAGTTATGGAAGTGAGCAAAACAATTGTTGTCAGAACAGACAAGTTCAATTCCTTGTTCAATTCGATGTTGGTTTCCCCATAATTTACTGTGAGGGAGAAGCTTTACTGGTTAGAGAACAATGTCTAGTTAACTTATTCGTTATATTTCGTGTTAGTTTTATGCAAGAGTCACTGGGCTTTGCTTGGTTTATGTGAGAGTCCGCTTCTGAGGCTCTGGCAAGTTGGGATTTTGAACCCACAGGAATAAAGGACAGTCCCTGGACTGTGCTGAATTTATCAGCTCACTGCCTTCCTGTGATGAGGTATTTAGTTGCCAAATGGCCTTATCTAGGAAATACTCTGACATCATTCTGTTAACAGTGTCCTCTCCTAACCTTCTTTCTTTTTTTCCAGTTGGCGCTAAGGTTGGTATACACACCTGCTTGGTAGATTTGCATGCAGTTTTCATGGAATGTGTGTTGCTGGTACAACTTATCAAATAGGTTTTACACCATCAGTTTATTCATTTACTTATTCAACACATATTTATTTTATTATGTATAGTATGTATAACTGGAGATTCAATGCCAAACAAATAGACAATTCCTGCCTGTGTGTGCAGAGCTCAGTGTAAAATTTGTGGTGATTGTCAGAAGCATTGGTGTTTCCCGTCGTGGTCAAGATTTTATGTTGTTCAGGACTGGTATAAGAGATGACTCTGACAATTAGATTTACTTCAGTTAATTAAAATTTCAGCATAAATCCTCAGAGGTAATCAGTCAATTGAATGCACTCACAGTACAGCCTACTTCCTTGTTTAAAATACCTTAGATTAAGCACAATATAAATATACCCTTACTAAAGGCTTTATTTGATTAAGTTAGAATCATAAACATTTGTCATGATATGGACAATTTCCTACTTGGTGTAAATGGAAAATTATTTTAGGCCCAAGGAAAATTCCAGAAAGCTTGGAACCACTTTACCATTGCCATAGAAGTTGATCCGAAGAGCTACCTAGCCTATGAAGGAAGAGCTGTGGTCTCTCTTCAGATGGGTGATAATTTTGCTGCAATTCAGGATATAAATGCTGCCATAAAGGTAAAAATCCACTCAGATTATATTATCATTAGCATTAAATTAACATCATCAGTGAGTAAGATCAAATAAGAAGTTCTCTGTTGCTCTCTAAAAGTGACTTGTAGAGAAAATAATGTTTGTATTTTTTCCCTAGGAGATTCCTAAAGAGTTATTATAGCTTACCAGTTTTATAACCTAATGCATTTAAAAAATTTAAAAACAAATCCCTAATAAATGTTGATTCCTCTCAGTAAATGCAAATTTATAGTTTCATGATACATCAATATTATTGTGTAATAAAAAATGAATGCAAAAAATAAAATAATGTTCTGGGTTTGAAGGAACTAAAGAAAGAATAGTGTAAATCCCCAGCTTCTTCTGTAGTGAAATGGCAAATAAAAAATGCAGTGACAGAAAATCTGCCTTTTTTCTTCTAGATTTTGGATTCTTTTTTTGTAAATTTAGGTAGATGTTGTAATCTTTAACAGAGCTAAACAGATGAGCTTTTTCCCCCTTACATCTATTCTTTGCAAAGGAACTGAGTAGAGCACTAAGATTATTTGTTTTATTGCAACCAAATAAACCAAGTGTTGACACTGAACCAACTTCATTCGGAGTTGTTTCTCAAAATATTTGCTCTAATGGGGTTTCACTTGCCCTGTAAAATTACTAGTTTCCCACAAAGAGATTTCATAAAGTCCATTTTTGCAGACATGAAATTGGAGATAAGTACTATTCCCAGATGCTAAATACTCATACTGTTATATTGCAGATCAATACTAGAGCAGAATTCTTAACAAATCGTGGTGTGATTCATGAGTTTATGGGTCAACAACAGAATGCAATGAGAGACTATCAAGCAGCAATTTCTCTAAACCCCACGTACTCGCTGGCTTACTTTAATGCAGGAAATATCTATTTTCACCACAGACAGTTTTCCCAGGTAATATGAGTTTTCCTTAACATTTTCTTTTTGACCGTAAATGCTTTCTCTGCTACATATAGTTTCAAAATGCAATCCTTATATGTCAGGTTAATTTATTCATTAGCTCTTTAAAAATTTTTTTCTCTTTCATAAAAATGTTTATAATTATTTATTAAATGTTTACACCTCTATGGATTTTTTCTCCTCATTATCATCAGCCACTCAGCACTTGTCCAGTAAACACTGTTTTGGACTTCTCTGAGTGCCGGCAGTCGTCGCCTTGCTATCCATTGTCACCAGCTTCCAGCCTGGAATCCTCTGCTCTTTGCCCCCACTTAGCCAAATGTCAGACTTCCTTCCAGACTCTCTTTCGTGATGTGATTATCTAACTCGTCTTAATTTCTACCTTTGCTGAGTTTCAGTCACATGAGCACTTGACTGGAGTAAGGAGATATGTCTGTTAGTTCTGGTTTTCATGACAACTTAATCTTTTTGGACCTTAATTCATAACGGCTGAAATGAAAGTGTTGGGCTATTAGATGATATTTTTTATATTTTGAATTTATTTTATTTGAACTGTAATGCATTGCATGACTCAAACGCTATTTTTTGTTTTTTTAAATCTATATTCACTCTTTTGTTCATCTTCAATTTTATTTTGTTCTTTGTCTATCTTTTTGAGTCAGAAGCTTAATCCATTTATTGTCACCCTTTCATTTATATTGTGATAAATTGTTAAGGTTATGCTTCTTCCCCAAGTACTGTTTTCAGCAGTATCCCCTGTATTTTGCTCTTTAATGCTTTTATTTTTGTTTTCCCAAAACATTGCACTTGAAATTTTATTTCTCCTTTGACTAAAGAATAAATTAATAGGGCACTTAAAATGTTCAAGAGGAAGGGCTTTTATATTTTCTAATATTGGAGTATAATTAGTCTATATCCATACCTTTTTTTTTTAATTTGGTTTATCTTGGACAGAGAAAGGTTTATTCAAGTATCCTATAATTAGTGTGGCCCTAGATAGTTTTCTTTACATCTCTTGTAATTTCTGCTTTATGAAAATTGCTGCTATTTCATGTATAGATGTTCATACATATTACATATGCATTGCGAATTGTAGTCTTCAGCATTACAAATGCTCTTCTTTGTTTCTCTCTGGAATAAATTCTCCTTTATCTGATGTGAAGATCCTGACCTCTGATTTCATTTGGTTTGCTTTCGCCTGATAGTCCTTTGCCCTTCCTTTTATTTTCAGTGTTTAGAATCTTTCGTTTTAGCTGTGTCTCTTTTATACAGCGTAGAGCTGGATTTTGGTTTAGATGACAATTTGAAAATATTTATCTTTTAATAGGTAGGTTATATCCCATTGACATTTTGGCACGGTCAGTATGTTTGGTCTTAGTTCTGTTATTTTATATCATATTTTCTGTTTACATGTATTTAAAATATTTTATTCTGTGGTCTGTTTTATTTTAAAATTTCAGAGTTTTTCTAATATTTAGGAAGGTTTACAGTTTGCTTTAGTGATGACCTTTATAAAAATACCCTTGTACCCTTGCTTCCTTATTTCTTTAGTTCTCTTCTATGAAGAACAATAAAATGACCCTTTAATCTCTTCCTCCCTTATTTCTCCCTCTCATCTGTTAGTCAATTTTAGTTAGTATTATGCTCTTTTGAAAAATGTTTATATTTATATCCTTAAATCTGCTTGAGCTTGTTCTGTTAGCTTGTCATGTCAGCTTGCTTTCCATTCTCTCTGTATTCTTCCGTTTTGTTGTGTTTCGTCATTCCTACACTGCCAGAGGATTTAATATTTGCATATACTATTTTGTTACCTTTATTTCACGTTTAGTCTTAGTTCTTCAGTTAAATATATTTAATTCTCATCACCAGGCTTTTTGCCAAAGTTTACCTCCTAACCAATCATTTCTTGGCGGTCTGAAATTAGTCTTCTAGTAGAGTCCTGAGAAAGGGTTCATGAGAACAATATTCCTTGAATTGTTTCATGTTCACAGCTGTTAGCCTGCAGCCTTTATATCTTACGACAGCATGTCTGGGTTTAGAGTCCTTGACTCATTTTTTCTTTCCTTGAGTGTTTTGTAAGTGCTGTTTCACTATTTTTTTGGTGTTGCATATGTTGGTGTCAAAAGCCTGATGCAAACCTGATTTTCGTTATTGGTGACTTCTTTTTGTCAGGATAACCAAAGTTTTTATTTTATTTATTTTTTTTAAGTGAAAAGTTTTTTGTTTTGGTTTGGTTTTTTTTGCGGTACGTGGGCCTCTCATTGTTGTGCCCTCTCCCGTTGTGGAGCACAGGCTCCGGACGCGCAGGCTCAGCGGCCATGGCTCACGGGCCCAGCTGCTCCGTGGCATGTGGGATCTTCCCGGACCGGGGCACGAACCCGTGTCCCCTGCATCGGCAGGCGGACTCTCAACCACTGCACCACCAGGGAAGCCCATAAGTGAAAATTTTTTTTACTTAAAAGTATGTGTTAGAGTTAAGATTTTGGGGTCAAAGTTATCAAGTACAGAGTGTGCATTTTCAATATGTAGATTTCAGAAAATCTTTATTGAATTCAATGTAAATATTTTTCTCTATTTCATTGTTTTGATTTTCTTCATTGGGGATGAATACCAATGATTATAAATAGGACGTCTTTTGACTCCTATATGCCAATTATTTTTTTCAAATGTTTATCTTTTAACATCTGTTTCATTTTCTTTTGCATCCCCTAAATTTTTACTGTGTTTTCTATTATTCCGTTGTTGACCTTATGATCCAGGTTTCTTTAAAACTTTTTTTTTTAGTTCTGTCCCATTTCCATGACATATCTTCCTGGCCAGGAAGATCCTTTTTCTAAGATCCTTTATTATTTATTTATTTATTTCTTAAATGCAGTTTCTTCCTTAACAATTTTTTTCTAGTTTATTTTATAATGTTACATTATAATTTTTATCTACATTGTAGGAATACATTTTTTTCTGGGCAATTTTTATGATCTTTCCAAAAATTAAGCTCTTACTTTTTTATCTTTGTTTTTTACAGTGAAGGCATGCAAATTACTTTTCTGTTCCTTATATTTGAATGAGATAATTTTTTTTTTCCTGGACTAATAGCAGATTTTCTTGTGAGAGATACGGTGATAGGCCATGGTAACTTTCCGAGTTGAGCTACCACTGATGCTATTGCACAGGACTTTACAGTATGTCCTTTCTAGCCTAGCCTGGTTTGGGAAGGCTTCTACCACAAGCTCTGTGTTTCTCAGAACTTTCCACAGGCCTTGTTTCTAAGATAACATTCTCATTTTAAAAAGTTGTTTTTATTGCTTGCATTTTCTGAGATCTGTAACCTCTGTATTCTCCTCTAACACCTGATCCTGTCACCATACCCCTTAAAAATGATCTTTGGGGCACCTTTATCTACCAAGAGGCTAAAGTCCTTGTCTGTATTTTGCTGGAAAAGCTGAGCAGATATTTCCTGATTCCACTTAGTTCTTCATTCTTTCAATCTCCTTATATTTGTAATGTACCTGCCATGTGCTAGGAATTAAGATCCTGAGGATACAGAGCTAAACAAGATAAGGAAGACTTCTTTTATGATGTACCTTACATTTTATTGGAGGAAGAAATAGAAAATAAACAATATTAGTAGTGATAAACATTTAATACCATCTTATTTAAGCATCAGTATATCAGTACTAGCATACGTGTGGGACTATATGAGATTACCTGGGTGGATAGTATAGATGGAGAGAAGGGGTTTAAGGAGCAAGCCCTGGGGCAATACCAGTGTTTGGAAGTGAAGTAGAGAGGAGACTCCAGAGTGTAGACCGAGTGGGGAGTATCCAGTCAGGATGTTGGGAAGGAAAGCAGGAGAGCATGATATCACCTCAAGAATAAAGTACTTTAAGAAGGGAAATGTGTCCTGTGTCAAATGCTGCTGAGAAGTCAAGGAAGGGCAGGATGGAGAAAATCATTGATGACTTTGGCAAGAACATTGTTGGAGTCGCAATGGCATCAGAGCCTTGAGCGGAAAGGGTTGTGGAGAACATGTGAGGTGAAGAATTAGAGACAGTTCAACGAGTTGGAGAAATTCTTCTGTGAAGAGAAGTAGTGAAATGGGGGTGGTGGCTAGAGTGGAGTAAGGTGTTCGTATTTTTAATTTTTTAAAATATGAGGGATGCTGATTCATGCTCCTGTGTTAATGAAAGGATCTAGTAGAAAGGGAGAAATTGTTGGGGCAGGGGAGAGTGGCAGGGATAATTAGGATAAAAATCTTTGAGGATTTGATGGGGCTAAAGTTTGGAAGTTCCAGGGGTGGCCTTTGAAGGGAGCAGGACACACTATCCATTATGTTATGAGGGAAGGCAGAGAGTTGGGGCACAGCTGGCTGTAGCTAGGTAGATTTTGATAGTAGGTATTTCTCTTAAATGATTACATTTTTTCCATGGACTATGAGTACCAGTTACCAGTTAAGAGTGAGGATGGACAGGTATAAAGGGGGAGAGTATGGCTAGGAGTTTTGAAGAGAAAATGTGAAATAATTATTTTAGAGAGCGGTAGGGTGCATGTTCTAGGGAAGTATAGTAGAACCACCAGACAACTTCAAGTTCTCATTTGAGGTTGTGGTTAAATTTAAAGTGAGATCTTGACTCCATACTGCTTTGTATATAGTTATTGCTATACAGATTCAGTACAGCTTTCTGTCACCCCACAATTGTTTCTGTGTGTTAGTCTCTTATCTCCTCATTCCAGTTAAGCTCTTTAATGCCAGGAATCACACTGCTTTCTCTTCTCTCCATATTTCCTTACTCAGAAAGCCCATCTATACCCATGGCTTATACTACATGTCAGCCTCCACCTTTCTTCTGAGCTCCTAACTCATATTTATCGCCAGTTGCTAAAACTGGATGTTTTACAAGTGCATGAGAGCCAAAACTGAATTAATCTCTCTATCCTCTATGCCCCGTCCAACTCTTCTTTGTATAACCCTGTCTCAGTTCAAGATGTCATTCCATGGAGTCACCTGAGTAAAAATATTAGCATCAATTGCAACTTTCTCTTCCTCAACTTCTTCATCTAATCAGTCATCTAATCCTGTCAAATTTCCTTCTTAGTTTTTTTCTCAGATATGCCCTTTCCATTCTGTTTCTACTGCCATTGGCTTAGTTTAGCTGTTTCCCAAGTTAGATCAGTTAGCTTGCTGACCCCTGTGATGAGGCTGGTTGACCTCAGTGGTGAAGCTAGCTGCTGGGACAGAGAATTATCAAAGGTATTATTATATAAGGCATGAATGAGATTGTCATAGCTCAGACCTCAGACAGCTGGGAGGCTAATGTTTTCCCAGGCTGACAGGCCAGGGTCAGTTGCCTTAAACTTCCTCAAGCTCAGACCACACTCTGGCTGGGTCTTGGCAATGTTTCTCTGCATTGTAGAGTTAGTTAAGGAGCATTAGACAAACACAGTGCCCAGGGCAATTTTCTGTTTCTGTCAGTGTTTAAGGTCCACATGAGAGGGAGACCCTCACATTTAAACTTATTTGTCCTTAATCACTCTATGGACATCATGTATAAAACTATTTGGTTAGATCTAAAGTGTAGTTTGATCTTTGATTTTTTTTTTTTTTTTAAGTATGGCTCTTGCTCCCCCAAGCTGGGGACACATCAGCTGGGCAAATATTTGATCTAAAATGTATTCCGCTCTCTGTCTTGATATACTGGATACTCGGGCTTTGCAGTATGTGCTCCCTTCAGAGACAAGCAGACTTTGAGAGTAGCTATTCAGCTATTTTGGTATGCTGTATGCTTCTTTGTGGAGCAAATTCTTCTATTTCCTGTCCATCCTCCCCCTCCCGCTTTGTTTCTGATGTATGGAAAGAAGATTTAGGGCCAGGAGGAAGGGTCCCTCAACAGACCAGATAATCTCTAAAGGATTAAAACATGTATGTGTTCTGGCTTCTTTTATGGTTGGTTAGTGACTTAATGGTTTTAAACCACAATTGGATGAGCTACATGCATGTGTCATGAATTACAGGTGACTTTTAAAAAATACCTGGATCTGCTTCCTAATTACTTACAGATATGAGGACATTAGACCAATTGTTAAATCAAGGCCATCTATTGTGGTAGGCGTCTTTGGCCTCTAACTACTTCATAGTTAATGCTCCTGTTCTTCAAGTAACCTCATTAAATTTATAGGCTTTCATTTTCTAAGTAATATGTTTTCAAAGTTGTAACAGAAAGTTACATTGTTCAGAGTTAACCATACTATTTTGTTTTACTAAGTTCATTTATTTTAGCTGAGGTAGGCATTTGCTCCTACCTGATTGCAAGTCATGCTTTTGTGATGTAGAATTGTGTAGCCTTTATCGATCATTTACTGGTGAATTAAAATGAAACAAATTAATTTTTGAAGGAAATCTTGGCTCTGCTTCGAGTCATTCCCTTGCCTCATTTGTAATGACTGTGAGTCCAGCCTCCTGTTCAGGAGTGAATTCTCTTTAATTTAAGCTCTTCACAGAGGGATGTCAATTCTGCTGCCATCTTAAGGGATCCTTAAATTGCACTTAACTACAGCATAGAATAGCTCCCATTCTGGGATGAGATGGGTCACACAATCTTGATCTAATTGCTTCTCAAAAGTCTCAGGCAGTAAAATTCATGGAGTATTACCTGAGGGCTATGACATCTCTCCATTTGTAGACACTGGCAAAAAAAAAAAAACAGATGTATCAATAATAATTGACTGAGTCCTTACTATATTCTGCATATTTTTCTCAGTACTTTACCTGTCAGCTCACTTAATCCTCATAGCAGCACTGAAAGTAGGGTTCGATTTGTTGCCTCCATTTTATAGACGAGAAAAATCGAGTCAGAGTGTTTTAGTTACTCACCAAAGAGCTAATAAGTGGTAGAGCCAGGGTTTGAACCTAGAAATCTGGCCCCATGGTCTGGGCTCCTGGCCACCATGCTCTCAGTGTTTCACTTCACCCACAATGGAAGTGAACTGAGGACACATCCCTGAGAAATATAGAGAAAAATAGTTCCATGAAGAAGACTGATAGAAAATGATCAGAGAGGTAGGGGAAAAACTAGGGAGACACCCTGTCTCAAGGACAGAGAGAGTTTTAAGAGGGAAGGGGAGACCAAGAGCATCTGTGCCCCAGAAATGCCATGGAAAGAAAGGACTAGAAAATGCTTACTGGGCTTGACGACATCTTCAGCCTTAGCAAGAGCAGACCTCATGGGCTAGGGGGAGGTAGATAGAGCCCAGACTGTGCTGTACTGGGGAAAAGTCGAGTGGTAAGGAATTGGAGACAGCAAGCCATATTGTTAAAAACAACTTTTCCTTTAGGGAAGTTTTAAAGTAGGAGGCACATTTTCCATCCATCATAGAGTTAGAGATGAGATTCCTACCTTGAGTAGTAGGGTGTCTAATCGGCATCTCAAGCAATGTGTGATGAAGGACCAGTTTTTAAAAATTTTCTAACTTAATGTTGATCAAGACCCCAACACCAGTCGATGGACCACAATTTGGAGGGTCCCTTCCGGCTTGATGACGATTTGTGAATCATCTAGAGTTTTTGATCTTCTTGACAAGCTGATTTTAATCTTCTGTCTTTCTTCCTTTATAGCTTTTCATAGTATAACGGAGTTTTTAATCTCTTTTGGTAAGGTTTAGAACTTTATTTTCAAAATTTGCTTCTCTCTTTAGCCCTTACTCTGCTTTTATATGAAAAATGTTAATTTTCAAACTTATATTTATCCTCCTGTGTGACCTTCTTTTCTAACTTATATTTTACTTTTTTCTACTGCTGTACAGGGATGTGAGATTTGTGTGTAGTGGGGGAGGTGGAGGTGGTAGTGGAACATTTCACCTCAGCAGAGAGTATTTTGTCTCTGACACTATCTAAAACTGCTGACACATGGTGATAACAAAAAGCAGACCAACTATTGGTTGGTTTTATTATTGTCTTTTACATTCTCTACAGATGCTGGCACCTCCTTATCATCTGTATCTGGGATGAAATGCTTCCACTATCTCCTCAGTGTGCCACTGGCCTTAGTTTTATATTAAAAGTGTTTCAAGTTGCTGTATAGCTGCCAATTAAAATATATTCAGATTATCATTATCTTCACACTTTTATAGGCTATTGACTACTTCTCAAAGGCTTTAAAGTTTGATCCAGAAAATGAATGTGCTACCATGAATCGGGCTATTGCAAATACAGTATTAAAGAGATATGAAGAAGCAAAAGAAGACTTTGCACGTGTAGTTGAAAGCTGTCCATTTTGGGCTGCAGTATATTTTAACAGAGCATACTTCTACTGTTGTTTAAAGCAATATGAACTAGCTGAAGAAGACCTAAGTAAAGGTATATTTTTTTGTAATTTTTTGATTAATATTATAATGGTTGATTTGTTGGTTTTTGATGACAAAAGAAGAAAATCATCAAGTCTATTTGCCTAGATAAACTAACATTAGAATTAATGGTTTTATATATCATATCTTTAATGTAATCAGTATGGATTCCTTTATGTAATAACTTACAGCATTGGTAAGCTAAGACATAGAAAATTATTAGGGAAACCATACATAAACATTGCCAGCCTTTCAAAAAAGACATTGTACTGTGTTTTCCCAAGTTAATTTTCTTAGAAAGATTCAGTGTTTTAAATTTAACTAAATAATGAGGTACATATGAGGAAAAATGTTTTCAAATAGATAATACTAAAGTTCTTATATTATAAAATTTTTATTTAAAAAAGTGAAGCTTTTTGAATGCTAGCATAAAACATATCTTGAAATTTTTTTCTTTTACAGCTCTGTCTTTGAAACCTAATGATGCTCTAGTATATAATCTTAGAGCAGAAGTTCGTGGTAAAATAGGTCTGATTGATGAAGCTGTGGCTGACTATAACCAAGCACTTTATCTTCAGGAACATGCCTCAGTGGTATGACTACATAGACCATGGCTTCTGTAGTAGTCTACACAGCTGTTCTTCCATAAATTGAAAAGTATTTGTTGCTTTAAAAAAAGTTTGCACTGTCTTCATTGTTTTGTGCTTTATGTTTAGTCTTTTATATAATTCTTTAATGCATTTTAGCAACACCTTTTTGTTATATATTAATTATAAAACTTTCAGATCATTTTCTGCAGATTTGGAACAACTCAATAATTCAATTTCTTCACAAGGTGTAGAATTTAAATGAGAATGTTTCTCAAGGGACATATTAACACAAAATATTTTCTTTAAAGTAAAATAATTCCTTTTAAAATAATACTGTGTGATTTTAGAAAATGTCTCATTGACATTTTCATCAATACCTAAATGTAATCAACAGTATCCAGATCAAAAAAAAAAGAGAGCTGATGACTATAAAGAAATTGAAGTCAAGCACATATCCTCTCTCCTCCTTTGAACAATATCTACACAGGTCTGTATTCTTCCCGCTACTCATGTTTTTCCAGCATTCCTCTTTTTCATTCTTCCCGCTACTCATGTTTTTCCAACGTTCCTCTTTTTCATGTTGCCTCCCTTCCAGAACAGCACCTATAAAGATTTGGAGCGTCCTCTTTCCTTGACATGCCTCTGCCTCTTTAATGCATATGTCATAAAAGTATATAAAAAATCTGCATACACTTATAATTAGTGCATCATAGAACTTGACAAGTAGAAATATATTAAAACAGCTAAAATTTCTTTTTTTTTAACATCTTTATTGGAGTATAATTGCTTTACAATGGTGTGTTAGTTTCTGCTTTATAACAAAGTGAATCAGCTATACATATACATATATCCCCATATCTCCTCCCTCTTGCGTCTCCCTCCCACCCTCCCTATCCCACCCCTCTAGGTGGTCACAAAGCACTGAGCTGATCTCCCTGTGCTATGCCGCTGCTTCCCACTAGCTATCTATTTTACATTTGGTAGTGTATATATGTCCATGCCACTCTCTCACTTCGTCCCAGCTTACCCTTCCCCCTCCCCATGTCCTCAAGTCCATTTTCTACGTCTGAGTCTTTATTCCTGTCCTGCCCCTAGGTTCTTCAGAACCACTTTTTTTTTTTTTTTAGATTCCATATATATGTGTTAGCATACGGTATTTGTTTTTCTCTTTCTGACTTACTTCACTCTGTATGACAGACTCTAGGTCCATCCACCTCACTACAAATAACTCAGTTTCCTTTCTTTTTATGGCTGAGTAATATTCCATTGTATATATGTGCCACATCTTCTTTATCCATTCATCTGTCGATGGACACTTAGGTTGCTTCCATGTCCTGGCCATTGTAAATAGAGCTGCAATGAACATTGTGGTACTTGACTCTTTTTGAACTATGGTTTTCTCAGGGTATATGCCCAGTAGTGGGATTGCTGGGTCGTATGGTAAAAATTCTTAATAGGATATCTCTTTGGTGAACCAGAGAACCCCTTCCCTTTATCTCACTGATAATAACAAGGTTTCCTGACTTGTAAACTCATTTAGATTTGCTTCACTCAGTTTATTTTCCTTCTTCGTTTCATTCTTCCAGTACATCTCCAGCTCCTCAGAGACCTGTGTTCACTGAGATGAGGCATTGTGGAAAAAAATACCCCTATCTACTCAGTTTCCTTTGTTTTCAGTTTGATGTACCAGATTTTCACAATACAAAGCTGATTTTTATTCGTAAGCCACTGTGGGGATTCGTCACAGTCTTTCAGGATAGTTTTCTTAGCATGATATGTGGGTCCATGTGAGGACTGTGTCGTGCCTAGTAAGTTATTTCAGTTGGTGATTCAGACACCTTTAATACGCCTCTTCAGATCCTCTCATTCTCACTCGTCTCCAGAACCTTTAGTCTCAGCCCGGCCACAGATGAGATTCAGGCCAACCTCATGCACCCACAGACAGACCCTCATCTTGTGCTCCAGCCACACATCTCTCACCTACAGCGCTGGGCATCTCTTTTAAAGCTGAGGTGTCACCTGCTGCGGTAGTGCCCAGCCACATGCCTGGCAGATGTGTAGGGGACCCAAGTCCCTGTCAAATGAACTTTTGATGATGAGAGAAAGGAACTAGTAGATAGGCTCTTATCTATCTCTTGGTGGAGTGTCCTGAGACACTTGGTTTATACAGCCTCCCGGAGGATGGTCCTTGGAGATTAAGCAATCAGTTCACACATACTAGCGGCCAGCTTTGAGATGTATCTTGTACTGGGGCTTTTTGGCTTTTGGCTTTTGGCTTCCCTGCTTTGCTTCCTTTTGTTACTGCTCCTGCTTTTTTGGGTTTGCACTTCTTGATAAAGTCATTGCCCAGAAACATTTTCCTCTGGCTCTGCTTTCTGGGACAACCCATGCTAAGACAATTAGTAATTTAATATTTTTTTCCTGATTACATACAAATACTTATAACAAGAGGCAGGAATGATACAAACCAAGGGCCATGATAGCGTAATGGAGCAAATCATATCTAACATGCCAAAATGCTACATGGTGACCCCGGGTCCACATCCCCTGGGTACCCACAGTTTCTGTCTGTACTGACCCCCAACCTCTTGCAAGAACCTACAACTTTCCACCTGAGGCCCTTCTCTTGGTCCACACATAGGCTAAGCCAGACCAGGCAAGGTATAGTGTTCTCTGCCTCACGTTCGTTGTCTCTACTTCTTTACCCATGTCTTGTAAGGTAGCAGGTATCATTAGATGAGGAAACTGAGGCTCAGAAGGGTCCAGTTATATGATCAGTGTCACACAGCTTTTAAATGGTGGAACTGAAAGTCAACCTCTATTCTAGTTTAAAAGCCTCTGCTCCTTTTCACCTAAAGAGAAATAAAACAAGATGAACTCATAGTCTATTAAATAACCTTTATCGTGATGACATCAAAGCTCTCTGTCTGCCTAATGATTATTAGTGCAAAAAAGGGATTTCCAGTCTTTAACACTTCTTTTGTACTGGCATATATGTGTATTTATTTATGTCTATGTCTACGTATCTATGTATCTAGCCTAGCCTTAGATAAATGCGTGATGGTAGTAAGATTATCTTGAGCTTTTAATTTGAAATACAGTCAATGGGCAGCATTTTACATTTTATCTTTAATAATACAGACCAGATAGGAATGACAGTAGAAAGGTCAGTATGTTGGCAGCAAGAAAGGGAAGAAAAAGAAAATTTCACTTGCTAAAAATCTACTAAGTACCAGAAACTCACCTGTGGCTTAAGGACATTTTCATTTCACCATTGTACTTGAGACAGTCTTATAATTCTCATTTCACAGAAGAAAAATATCAGGTACAGAAAGGTTAAATAATTGGTTTAAAGCACCTCGAGTATAATGATGTTATCTAAATGTAGTTTCATTTTTATTTATTCAATATATTTCTTTAAGTTGACTTGCTAGTGTTAATTGAATTTATTTAGAGAGAAGGAATTTGTAAAAATAAATGCATAACTATTAATAAGTTTGTCCTTGTTCTACCTAAAGTAACCTTTTTATACCAGTGTTCCTCATATCACATTTTAGGAAACACTGTGCTGTATAGTGTCACTGCTAGATGGGTGTAGCTGGAAGAGAAATCACATTGAGGGAGGGAAAAACATATAATGCCTCCTCAGTGAGAAAGAAGAGAAGTTGATTTATGCCTGGACAGGCAGCTTGGAGCTAGAAGCAATATCCTTGAGCTGTGAGAGTCTCGGTCTACCTTCTTAGCGTGTTGTAACAAGATCTCACTCCTAGAGGTTCTCCAGTGGCATAAAAATGTTTTGTTTGTCAATGCCTGAGAATCACTGATTTCCAAAAATAACAGGCACTTTGACCATCTACTATGAGATCCCAATGTTCAACTTGTCTTCTCTGCACCCATCTTTACCTGGCTAATTTATTCTCAGGAAGAGATATCTTCCTCTCCCTAGGAGGGTGGCTTAGGTCTTTTCCCTCTACACTTCCACAGCACTGCTACCTACTCTTTTGGATTACCCTTCAAATCTGTATATCCTTGTTTAATGACTGTCTTCCGCACTAGACTAGAAACTTCGAGGGCAAGGATTAGGTCTATCCTGTTCACCATGGTATCACCAATGCTTGTCATAGTTCCTGGCACATAGCTGGTGCTTCATAAATATTTGATGTATTTACTTAAATAAAATGCAGGTCTGGACACTCATAATGCAGGACATTATGACCCAACACACTACAGATATGTGTTTTACTATTCATTTCTCTAATAAAGTGAGCATCCTGTGAGGTTCTAGGCACAGACTCTTCAAAGGTCAAAGCAATGACAGCACTCATCCTCAGTGCTATTCTTATTTAATATCTCCTGTGAGTAGAGAGGTTCTTAGCATCCACATAGCTTTCACAATGTCTAACTTACACACACACACACACACACACACACACACACACGGCACACTTAGAACTATAAGATGAATACCTTAGAAAATGAAATTAGGAAAAACCAAGATGTAATGAATGAGATCAGTCTGCTATAAAAATAACAAGTAGGTAGCTGTCAAGGTGATGAGGGTGAAATGTCTGAAATCATGATGTGTTAACATCTCAGACTAATCATTGTAATTTTTTATAATTGGATGATGTCATGACATAATCAAGCTGTAACCCAATCAAGTATAGTGAATAAGAGACTATAACAAATTTTTAATTGTTCCCCTTTAAAAAATGATATCTTGCAGTAATCAAGGGGCCATGGTGTATACTGTACCTAAAATTGGGGCAGGGAGTGGTCAGAGTGCAAACATTTATATGCATGTTCCTGGGCTCTATCTGCTGAACTGGTGTTCCAAAGAGTGGATAGGAACACTCTGATCTTTTGACTTCTTGTTAGTTCATCCCCATAAAATAAATGGGTCATACCATTGTCAAAGTTTTAATCCACTAAACCGTTAAGGTAATCCAGCTACTTCTGTTCTTTTGATTCTATGCTAGCCCGGAAACCTTTAGTGATAATTTGATTTTCATTATGTAGAACAATATTTATAGTATAATTCCACTTTATTGTAAAATTAAACATATAAAGAATATACCCATTATATCTTTTTTAAAAGCCTTAAATGATTTTAATACACCAAACTTTAACAGTTAGTACCTGTGGAGAATGTGATTGCTGGTGTAGGGTTTGTTGGTAAAGGGTGTGTGGGAGGTTTAAGAGAAGCTCAGTTTGATTTTTTAGTTTTGACGCTTCTGCATTTTCTGATTTTTCCATTTTTAAATCATTGAACGTGTCTTGGCTCTATAATAGGAAAAGTATAAAATAATCTCCCTCACCCTCTTAAATAGCTTATTTGAGGCAATATTTATGACCATAAAAGATGCACATTGCCTTCTTCCCTGGGTGCCTACAGTGAACTTCAAACTAGATCTGGCCTGCAGGCCCTCTTTAGAGGTCCAGCTGGTTCAGGCAGGTCCTGCCCACAAAGCATTTGAGGTCCATGTTTGCATCATCACCATCTCTTTGGAAAAACTTAGTCTTAAAAAAAATCTTTTTCTACAGTATGTATGGTAAGGTCATAGTCACTTAAATTTCCAAGGAAAATATAAAATTTGCTGTCCAAACTTGTGTGAGTGAGTTGAGGTCGTTTATCTTCTCAGCACTGCAACTTTAATTTACTTGCAAAAGGAGAAGATATTAGTTTGCAGGTACTCATGTGGTGATTTTGCTTTACTTTAGATCTCTTCTCTGAAAGTAGAAACATCTCCAAAGCCTCTGATGAGAAGAAAAAAAACCCACTGAAAACTTTGCTTCAACATGTGTATCAACTTCATGACACAAATTTTAATAGAGAAAGGGATCTTAAGAGACCAGTGGTTTATTCTGATGATACTTGTAATTTTATAACCATAAATTTTATAACTTAAAAGAAATAAATCTCTAAGTGGAAAAAGCATCATTTACATTTCAAATATAAAAATGCTCCTTAATCTTACTTCAATTGATTAATAGGTTAGACAATTCCATTTATTGTTACATATATTTTTAAAATTATTTGGCACTTTTTTAATATAAATTTTATTTATTTCTTTATTTTTGGCTGCTTTGGGACTTCATTGCAGTGCACGGGCTTTCTCTAGTTGCGGCGGGGCTACTCTTTGTTGCGGTGCGCGGGCTTCTCATTGCAGTGGCTTCACTTGTTGCGGGGTGCGGGCTCTAGGCGCGCAGGCTTCAGTAGTTGTGGTGCGCGGGCTCAGTAGCTGTGGCTCGCGGGCTCTAGAGCGCAGGCTCAGTAGTTGTGGCTCACGGACTTAGTTGCTCCTTGGCATGTGGGATCTTCCCGGACCAGGGCTCGAACCTGTGTCCCCTGCATTGGCAGGCGGATTCTTAACCACTGCACCACCAGGGAAGTCCCCTATTTGACAGTTTAAAGTATGATTTTTACTTATGTGGTTCAAAGACGTAAGGAATAGATCCCTAGTTATGTTACATGAAACATTTCTTTTTTTTCTATAATCTTCCCATAGGAGACCTATAAATCAACTTAGCTTGACTTACATTTGAAAAAAGGAAAAGTAACTAGGAGTTTAGCTTAATATTTTACGGCATTATGACTGTTACACAGTAGTAAGTGTTTTTAAAAAAATTGTTACAAATCGCAATAATCTGAATTTATCAGGCTGGGAGACCGCCATTTAGGTGTGTTTGCTTTATAAGCTAGGAACGAATCTCTCTTTTGAATTTGAAGACCAGGATAAGAATTTTAGTGTCTAAGTTAAGGTGATTTATTACACAAAAACTAGTGATGAGGTCTTCTTTCCTAAAAATGATAGAGCAATGAGTTTATTAAAGTTTTGGAGCCCTATTCAGGAAATTTACGAATTCTATAGTACCACTCTATGCCTTTGAAATGTGGGAGACATCTCAACACAATTTTTCAGGGTGTAATTTACCCTGAATAATGTATGAGCTGTGTAATAGCTCTGCAGTGTATTCTCATCTCCACCAAAAGCTGGCTTCTCTAGTATTGCATCTCCTGCTTTCAATTTCCATGCTGTGTGTTTACTATATTGGATCTTTGATGGTGAGTAGACAAGATGGGGGAAAAATATTTGAAAGTCCTTGGCAATCCAGAAAATAGCTTAATATGCTCAACTTTTCAGTATAGTTTGGTTTTGGAAATTTTTTTTTTTAACATCTTTATTGGAGTATAATTGCTTTACAACGGTATGTTAGTCTTTGCTTTATAACAAAGTGAATCAGCTATACATATACATATATCCCCATATCTCCTCCCTCTTACGTCTCACTCCCACCCTCCCTATCCCACCCCTCTAGTTGGTCACAAAGCACCGAGCGGATCTCCCTGTGCTATGTGGCTGCTTCCCACTAGCTACCTATTTTACATTTGGTAGTGTATATATGTCCATGCCACTCTCTCACTTCGTCCCAGCTTACCCTTCCCCCTCCCCATGTCCTCAAGTCCATTCTCTACATCTGCGTCTTTATTCCCGTCCTGCCCCTAGGTTCTATAGAACTTTTTTTTTTTAGATTCCATATATATGTGTTAGTGTACGTTATTTATTTTTCTCTTTCTGACTTACTTCACTCTGTATGACAGACTCTAGGTCCATCCACCTCACTACAAATAACTCAATTTCGTTTCTTTTTATGACTGAGTAATATTCCATTGTATATATGTGCCACATCTTCTTTATCCATTCATCTGTCGATGGACACTTAGGTTGCTTCCATGTCCTGGCTATTGTAAATAGAGCTGCAATGAACATTGTGGTACTTGACTCTTTTTGAACTATGGTTTTCTAAGGGTATATGCCCAGTAGTGGGATTGCTGGGTCGTATAGTAGTTCTATTTTTAGTTTTTCAAGGGACCTCCATACTGTTCTCCATAGTGGCTGTATCAGTTCACATTCCCACCAACAGTGCAAGAGGGTTCCCTTTTCTCCACACCCTCTCCAGCATTTATTGTTTGTAGATTTTTTGATGATGGCCATTCTGACTGGTGTGAGGTGATACCTCATTGTGGTTTTGATTTGCATTTCTCTAATGATTAATGATATTGAGCAATCTGTATATCTTCTTTGGAGAAATGTCTATTTAGGTCTTCTGCCCATTTTTGTTGGGTTGTTTTTTTTTTGATATTGAGCTGCTTGTAAAGTTTGGAGATTGTCAGTTGCTTCATTTGGTTCAGTGGGTTGTGTAGGCTTCCTGGTGGAGGGGACTAGTGCCTGTGTTCTGGTGATGAGGCTGGATCTTGTCTTTCTTGTGGGCAGGACCGCGTCCGGTGGTGTGTTCTGGGGTGTCTGTGACCTTATTATGGTTTTAGGCAGCCTCTCTGCTAATGGGTGCAGTTCTGTTCCTGTCTTGCTAGTTGTTTGGCATATGGTGTCCAGCACTGTAGCTTGCTGGTCGTTGAGGGGAGCTGGGTCTTAGCATTGAGATGGAGAGCTCTGGGAGAGCTTTCGCAGTTTGATATTACGTGGAACCAGGAGGTCTCTGGTGGACCAATGTACTGAACTCGGCTCTCCTACCTCAGAGGCTCAGGCCTGACACCCGGCCAGAGCAGCAAGACCCTGTCAGCCACACGGCCAGTCTTAGTGAGATAAGAGGTATGTGGTCTGCAACAACTCCATGAATCTGGGGTTATATCTCAGTAAACTGGATGCTTGCTGGATCTTTTAAGAAAGTGTCCCTGGAAAAGTTGTGAGAGGTAATCACAGAAGGCACTCAAAAGCACCATTCACGGTGTGCTGTTTCTTACAACGGATATAACTCAGGGAACAACCACATGGGAGAGACGCACAAGGCAAGGCACACAGGGAAAGGGCCGGAAGCTTCCATCTCGCTCTGAGGGCATCACTCTTGCAGCATCTGCCTATGTTCACTCTCCTGGAAGTTCGAAATGTGGTTTTTGAATAGAACTTCCCTCTTGGGTTTCTGAACCTGGGATGTCTTAACCACTAGGGAAATAAGTGGGTAGCCAATGCATATTAATTTTACTGGAGGAGTGTCAGAGGGAGAGAGGAAGGAGAAATTTAAGTAATTTAACTGGAAAGCAATTTAGACATGAAAAGATACAGCAATGTCATGGAATAGAACTTTAAAAATTCACACGAATCTTAACAGTAAAACATAAGACTTTGGAGACATTTCTCCCTTTTGGATGCTTTGGGATGTGCCACAGACCAGTAGGGGTCAGCATTCACTCTCCTCCGTTGCTGGGACCTGAGACACAGAAGCAGCCTCCAGAGCACAGCAACACAGCAACGTTACTCCTGAGGCTCCCTCCACAGTGGCTGCCCACGAACCCATTTTATAGATGGGGAAACTTGGGTCCAGAAAGATTAGGTGGCTCACAGAGGTCCCACAGTTCAGGGAGGAGCCATAATACAAACCCAGGCAACCTGAGAAATTTGAGAAACGGTGTTTCTGGAATACTTTGAAATGGAAATACCTATGAAAGCCAGATAAAAAAGGCTGAAGCTCCTCTTTTTTGAGTTTTGTTTGTTTGTTTAATGCATGTTTGACTAACCTGATGAAGAGTAATCCATTTCTCAAAGTACTTTCAATGATACATGTGTTTTTATTTAATATTTTAAGTTCCATCTTCGTATCTACTTGGATCCATTCTGTGCCAGGTAAAATATGTGGAATAATAAAAACACGTAAGTGCTTACTGTGTCAAGATCTTTTCTAAATGCTGTACGTGTATTAGCTCTTTAATTATTGCAACCACCCCATACAGTTATTATGATTAACATGCCCATTGTATAGATGAGAAAACTGAAGCAGAGGGAGATTAGGTAATTTGCTTAAAGTCACACATCAGTTAAGGGGTTGAACAATCTGACTCCAGGGCTTTTGCTCTTTCCTCTGATTTTAAGCTGTGTGAGGGAGGACAGGTACTGAGGCCCCATCATCTTCAAAGGAGTTGCCTGTCAGCAGCCTGCAGGTTTCAGGGAGATCTATGCCCTGGAAACTCAATCTCTTGGCACCCCAGAAATTACGCGATTCCTTGAGGACTTCAGGAACTCCACGTTTTATCTTCTGTTTGGAATAACCTAGACCCAAAGTAAGCAATTTAATTTTGTTTTAAAATGAGGAAGATTAAAGGATAAAATTTAACCTTAAAACCTAGTAATTTTCCTCACGATGCTATAGGGTTGTAGTTTCTACTGAGCCAGAACTTTATTTTCTGGATACTAAGACTCTCTGAGATTTATCCCTAGAAGTTTACGGGATAAAGGAAGGACCCTCTGAGAGGACATGGCTAATGTGACCTAACTCTCTAAACAGGGCAAGGCTTTAAGAGTAATTTCTGCCATTCAGCTCTCCAGTGACCCACAAGCAATAAATGACAGTCTTTTAAAAATGGCAATGGCTTATCGAATTCTTGGGCATCAGGCAGGGGAGAACTCAAGTGATTTCTCTACACCTGTAATGCCAAGAGGAGTCATACCCGGAGACCTGTGTTATAAAAGAGGAATTGTTTATGGCTAATGAAAAATCCTGGTGGAACTGTCCATCAAACTTTATGAAATGTGTGAGTTACTTAGGTATCAGCTTTCTGGATCTCATTTTCTTTCCAGAGCATTCAGAATTAAACCCTTTCCTTACTGGCTGCTTTCATACTGATAAACACAGAGCTGTTTTCTTTCCTTTTTCTTCATTTCCTAACTGTTTTTGTTGACTCTCTTCACATCCCTTCTTCTTTCTTTCATCTCCTCTCCTGAGACCATACTCGAACTCACGGTTTCTCAAAATGGGGTCTGTGGTCCACCTGGGTCAGAATAGGCTAGAATGCTTATTAAAAATGCATATTTCAGGCCTTATCTCAATTGTAGTAAAACAGATTCTCTAGGAAGGAGCCAAGGACTCTGCATTTCAGTAAGCTCCTGAGAGATTCCTATCCATACTGAAGCAAAGAAGGTCTAGTCCAGTGGGTTTCCAACTTAATGTTGCTCTCAAATGTTAAATATTAAGCATTTTGTTGTAGAAATTAAAATGTTACCAAAAGCCCTGAAATTTCTCTCTGTACTTCTGTGGGGACCATTGCTCACTTTCCATCTCTGCAGTTTCAACCCAACTCATGCTTCAGATGGTGACTCCCACTCCCTTCAGGAAGGCTTGATTCACACAACTATGAATCATCTCTCTCTTCAGACCCTCCCCAGCCCCTGCTTTTCACCTGTTCGAGGACACTACACTGACTGACTCCTTTCCTCCTGGGGATACACTTATTTGTGTTTGGGGGGAAGATGTTTCATCTTTCCTACCATACAGTAAACTCCTTAAATATGAGGTTTGTGACCTTTCTTATTTTGATTTGCTTCACAGGGGGGTACTTCCTTGATGTGCAACAGATGTTTGATTAATGAATGAATGTTTCAGTGGGAGAGGGATAAATTTAATTCCTTTAAGTCAGAGCTAGCCTGTTTATATTTTCCATTTGAAGTATCTGTCTTCACAGCAGTGACAATCATTCTTTCATTTAGCTGAGAAGGTAGGTCGTGTTGGGGATGAGCATCTTTATAGTAAAACTTAATAAAATCCAAGGAAAACTCTAGTAGGGTGCTGAGCTTTTTACTGGTTTCCTAGAAATAATCCTCTACTCTGGCTACACAAACTGTGGTTCCTGGACCAACAGCATCGGTCTCACCTGGGAGTATGTGAGAAACACAGAATCTTGGGCCTCAGCCCAGAATCAGAATAAGAATCAGAATAGATAGGTGTTTTGTCTGTGCATTCAAGTTTGAGAAGCACGGGATTACAGAATTTCCTTCTGACTGAAAAAAGAGTACTTAAAAAATAGTGACAAGTCAGTGCTGGAATTTTCATTATTGGTGATTATAAGTTTGTTTTAAAAGGGTTTTTTTTTTTTAACAAGATACTCTTGTGGTAACTGGGAGTTCTGCTGTGGGGTTTGTAACCATCATCAAAGGTTCTTATTAAATGGGCTTCATATTGTGCTAGACACTATTAAAGAAAAGTAATGAATCTGAGATTTACCACAAAACTACACATCGTTGATGTGGGTAAGTACATATTAAGGTGTAATTAAACACATGAAGCATATAGATGCAACCTCAATACAACATGAGTGGATTTGCTTTTGAATGTTTTTGTTGTTATTCATCTTCTATTGTCCACATTTCTTTGATTAGAGAGTTTTCAGAACAAGAGTTTTTTAGCTATATAGATGCAGAAATTTGGTATTAAGCAGTAACCTGTCATAATAATAAAGGTGTCTTCTCTTTGACTTTCACTTACAGTATAACTCAGGTATAAATGGGTCAGGCATCAAAGGCATAAAAACAATTTTAAATAAATTGTCAAAAGTAATGGAAAGTGTTTAGGTGCTTTTTATTAAAATGTTTACTCATAATTTAGGGTTCAAAGTATGTCACTATTATCCAAATACAAAAACATTCATTTAAGCTTATTTGAGATTATTGTACTTAAAATATTGATCTTTCCTGCTCCCTTGTGAACAGATTATGCAATATTTAATGTGCGAGGCTTACGTGGGATATGACCTTTCTTGGTTAATAAGGTCTCTTTCCTTTAATGACAGTTGTGGTTCTCAAAAGATGTTTATTAGTAGGGTCAGAGTGGCTGCTCTGAAAGCATGCTTAGTAGTGGATGAGCAGATCAGCAAGGCTGTTGAAGAAGTGTGGGAACTCTATATGTCTTGTTCATTATTGTGTTCTTTTTCTTTTTCATTTCTCTGGGAGGTTTTATGTGACATAATTTAACCAAAGAAGAGCAGTGTCATTAAAAAGCTATTTAGGATATGGATTGTAATACCAGTTGTAAACATTCTGCTCTCCCAGGCCTGAGAATATTAGAACAAGAGAATATAACAGTTAATTATAAAAATATCTTTTTCCATTTTACATACTATTATAGTATTTGAATGAATTATTTCTTTACCATTGAAGACTTTACTTTTAAACGGTCTACTTACTAGTTATATTACTGCCATTAAACTTGTAGCACATAATAGTTAATATATTATTCATAATAATTTTGTTTCACTGATGTTGTCTTTACTTGAGACTGTGGGATTGAAAACAACAAATGTGTGCTACCATTTCAAAATATGATATGACCGAGGTCATTATGAGCAGAACAAAATGATACCCATCTCTTCTTAATGGGAGAATTAAAACATCTCCAAATTTGATATGTACTTCTCTAAGTTACATGAAAATTAGCAATGTAAACAATCAAGTCTCTAATAAGGTATATTTTCCTGTGGGAAACTTCACTTTCTTGCTCTCCTTCCTCTCCTCAATATTAAAGACAAGAAGTCCTGAATTCAGTAGTGAATTGCATAGCATGGAGAAGGCATTTGGTGCATATTTGTAGAAATAAGTAAACTTAATATTGGGGGGAAATTTGACCTCTCAAAACAAAAAATAGAATTTAAAATGTGAACATGGATTTCAGTGTTCACAATAAAAAGTCAGGGTTTACTGCCAGGATATAGAAGGTAGTCATGTATTAATATGTTTCATATCAGTAGTGATGTGCATTTCAGTCTTGTATTAATGTGCTTTAATATTCATAATAATAGACTTCTGCATAAATGCATATAAGTTCCTTGATCTCACTCTATGTTTGTTTTCTAAATCAAAGCAAATTTAAAGTAAAATAAATTTGTTCCCAGAGATGAAATAGTTCAAAAGACTAGGGCACTTTTTTTTTCTAAAGTGCATATCTGGACTTAGGTTTAGAATTGCATGTCTGGAAAAACTATTCATAATTTGCTTTTCTCCCCTTTTCTTTTCTTTTTGCACGTATTTATTTTGGCCAGCTGGCGAGACAGATCTTTTTCAGGGGCTCAGCCTTCTAGTCTGAGTATGGTTCTCCAAAACCGATCTTTGGATCAAATTCCTGTCTTACTCGCTCCAGTGTCTGAACAGTATTGATGTCATGGGGGCATGGTGATCCAGTTGTCTGTCCCAAATGGCTGGTGGCTTGCCAAGTAAAGAGCTTAGCTATGAGGCCACATACTACCCCGCCTCACTAGGGGAAGGAGGTTGCCGTACAGTCCTTGGGCAACCTGTCTCACTTTTGCATCTCCCATGTCAGCTGATTGCTATGAAGGTAGACACAGGGGTCCCCATATAAAATAAATGGTCTCTCACCTCCTTCCCAGCATGTCTAGTTTTGTCAGTACATCTATGGGCTCACACAAGAGTTAGTTCAAGGGGTCAGGGGCTGGAAAGTTATTCTTGCTCTGGCTTTGTTATTCTTCCATGGCTTTGGTTCTGGGGGGGTGGGGGGAATGTAAACTTTGATTCCATTCTAGGTGGAATTTGTTCTAATGGGGTTTCAAGATTTTGGACTAAGTTTGGGCCCTGTGCATCATAGTCAGTCTTAGAAATTACCTTCCTTCTCAGAGATTCTGAAATTCCAGACCTAGACATCCCCTGAGAAAGCCGGGTGGGATGAATTGACTGGAAAGCAATGTTCCCTTGGAGTTGGAGAAGCTGAAGTGGGGCTTTTCACTTCTGCATCAGTTGTAACATTGGAATACAAACCACAGGAGGTTTAAGGGGTTCTATGCCTCACACTCCCATAATCTTGAAAGTGGGGATCTCAGGTGATGTGGTCATAGAGACATTCTACTACTGAAACTCTTTATCACCTTGCCCTCCTTCCTTCCATTGCAGTCATCTACAGACCAAGCGACCACTTTCATCCTTCTCTACTTGAGATAGATGAGGCATCATGGTGTAGTAAAAAGGCAATGGATCTGGTTGTCAGAACTAGGTTTTCTAGTCCCATCTCTATTAGTTGTGTCAACTCAGCTTCTCTGAACCTGTTTTCAGGATAGAGTCTTCAAGTCTCTTCTAGCCTTAAGCTCTGTGGATTTGATGGGGGTAGTATTTAACCTGCTTAGCCTACCCAACTGGGTTGTTGTGGGAATTAGAGATCATATTTATGAAACTACTTTGTAAATCCTCTACAAAAGATTAAGGAATGTGATACTATTAATTCCCTCTGAAGAATCAAAATAGCTTGCAATTTACTTTTAATCTTGTATTTAGGTCTTTAATGATGTGCACCCTAATGCAAGACAAATGAACAGAATAATCTCTCTCCCACTAGATGTTACGCCAAGTCATTCTAAAGCAGAGACTAGAGGGAGGAACTATTTTTTTTTGAAGACAGGTAAAATTAATCCCAGGTACACAGGGTTCTGGACTTTTTTTCCACACCTTTCAAAGTTCTGAGAAGTAGGTGAGTTTACTGTTTCACACCAGAGATTGCTTAAACAGAGCTGGGCGCTCAGCATAATATCTCCCCCAGGTGGGGAGAAGAATGCTGTAGTCCAGGACAACCCACAGCTGGGGGCCAGTGGGTGGTGATGGCAGGAGGAACATACTCAGAGCCCCAAGAGGAATAATGATATCCTTTGTACCTGGCTGTGACTGTTGAGATGCAGCAGCATTAAATTAGGTCATCTTTCCAGTTGTGATATTAAAAGAATATTTTCCATTGTTCCAATTCACAGGGTGACATAGAAACTAAAATACCCCAACTATTTTATATGTCTATCTTTATCTATCTATCTATCTATCTATCTATCTATCTATCTATCTATCTATGGTCTGTCTAGCTCTATATTTGGATGCAGCTAAGAGTACTATAGAAAAAAATGAGAGTACTCTTTAGGGGTACTGAACTGAATTCTGCATGCACATTGGTTCTCTTTTCATCTAGATATACTCTTTGAGGCCAGAAACCATGTCTTGGGATCTTTTTCATATTCTCTCCCCCTAACTTAACAGCATCAGACCCACCCCTTGGTCCATAGTAGGTACTTGATAACTTCTACTGATGAAGAGATGGATGCTCAGAGACCAAGGGAGGAGCATTGAGATAGGAGACCCCATTCTTATGCCTACCTTCTCTTATGTCATTGAGTTTTTTTTTGTTTTTTTGGTTTTTTTTGCGGTACGCGGGCCTCTCACTGTTGTGGCCTCTCCCGTTGCGGAGCACAGGCTCTGGACGCGCAGGCTCAGCGGCCATGGCTCACGGGCCCAGCCGCTCCGCGGCATGTGGGATCTTCCCGGACCGGGGCACGAACTCGTGTCCCCTGCATCAGCAGGCGGACTCTCAACCACTGCGCCACCAGGGAAGCCCTGTCATCGAGTTTTGAGCATATGGTTAAAGCTAATGGTTAAGCACTGTCCTTACAACTGCTAGTGAAACTTAGTAAGGTGTTGCAAAGTGTCCTGGGCAGGAGGATCCCAAAGGAATTGCCTACCCTCTGCCCACTCTTCCATGTGATGAATTCTAGATCACCTCATTGTATCAGCCTGTTAGGAGGAGGAGTCATTGAAAGTGACTTTTAAAAAAATCAAGCGTCTGGAGAGTGGTGCAGATCCAATGAGGGGACCAGCAGTGTTTATAATGGTACTGAAATTTAATTTCAATGCTGACCTTTTATTTGACATTTTAGATAATGCTGTGATATGCTCAGTTATTTGTTCTTAACATATTTTCCATCTTTTGGGGGGCACTAATCTACTTATATTCAAAGTCAATAAAAGAATAAAGTAAATTTTTGGCTTAAAAAATCAACTTTTGAAAAAAAGTTCATTCACAGTAGCAACAAAATATGCAATGCATATGAATTATCTTAAGCAATGTTCACGACTATGAAAAAGTGTAAAACTACAGAGGCAAAAGAAAATATTGGAAAGAAAAATCATGTTCTGAGGTAAGCAGAGTTCATATAATATATTATGTGTGTGTGTGCTAATTTTTCCAAATACGTGAAGTTACAAATTCTATTAGAACTTAATTTTTAAATTTTTTATTGAAGTGTAGATTTACAATGTTGTGTTAGTTTCTGCTGTACAGCAAAGTGAGTCATTTATACATATCCATATATCCACTCTTTTTTAGATTCTATTCCCATATAGGTCATTACAGAGTACTGAATAGAGTTCCCTGTTTCTTACAGTAGCTGCTTGTTAGTTATCTATTTTATATATATAAAATGGTGTGTATATGTCAATCCCAGTCTCCCAGTTTATCCCTTCTCCCCTCCCCCTTGGTAACCATAAGTTTGTTTTCTACATCTGTGACTCCATTTCTGTTTTGTAGATAGGTTCATTTGTACCATTTTTTAAGATTCCACATAAAAACGATATCATATGCTATTTGTCTTTGTCTGACTTACTTCACTCAGTATGACAATCTCTGGGTCCATCCATGTCACTGCAAATGGCATTATTTCATTCTTTTTTATGGTTGAGTAATATTCCATTGTATATATGTACCACATCTTCTTTATCCATTTCTCTGTCGATGGACATTTAGGTTGCTTCCATGTTCTGGCTATTGTAAATAGTGCTGCAATGAACAGTGGGGCACGTGTATCCTTTTGAATTATTATTTTCTCCTGATATATGCCCAGGAGTGGGATTGCTGGATCATATGGTAGCTCTATTTTTAGTTTTTTAAGGAACCTCCATAGTGACTGTACCAGTTTAAATTCCCACCAACAGTGTAGGTGGGTTCCCTTTTCTCCACATCCTCTCCAGCATATATTGTTCGTAGATTTTTTGATGATGGCCCTTCTGACTGGTGTGAGGTGATAACTTATTGCAGCTTTGACTTGCATTTCTCTAATAACTCACTATGTTGAGCATCTTTTCATGTGCCTGTTGGCCATCTGTATGTCGTCTTTGGAGAAATGTCTATTTAGGTTTTCTGCCCATTTTTGGATTGGGTTGTTTGTTTTTTTGATATTGAGCTGCATGAGCTGTTTGTATATTTTGGAGATTAATCCCTTGTCAGTCACTTTGTTTGCAAATATTTTCTTCCATTCTGTGGGTTTTCTTTTCATTTTGTTGATGGTTTCTTTGCTGTGCAAAAGCTTATGTTTTATTAGGTACCATTTGTTTATTTTTGTTATTATTTTCATTACTCTTGGAGGTGGGTCAAAAAAATCTTACTGCGATTTATGTCAGAGAGTGTTCTGCCTATGTTTTCCTCTAAGAGTTTTATAGTATCCAGTCTTACATTTAGGTCTTTAATCCATTTTCAGTTTATTTTTGTGTATGGTGCTAGAGAATGTTGTAATTTCATTCTTTTACGTGTAGCTGTCCAGTTTTCCCAGCACCACTTATTAAAGAGACTGTCTTTTCTCCATTGTATATTCTTTTTTTTGGGGGGTTACGCGGGCCTCTCACTGTTGTGGCCTCTCCCGTTGCAGAGCACAGGCTCCGGATGCGCAGGCTCAGCGGCCATGGCTCACGGGCCCAGCTGCTCCGCGGCATGTGGGATCTTCCCGGACCGGGGCACGAACCCATGTCCCCTGCATCGGCAGGCGGACTCTTAACCACTGCGCCACCAGGGAAGCCCTTTTTTTTCTTTTTTTAAAATTAATTTTTATTGGATTATAGTTGCTTTACAATGTTGTGTTAGTTTCTGCTGTACAGCAAAGTGAATCAGCTATACATACACATATATCACCTCTTTTTTGGATTTCCCTCCCATTTAGGTCACCACAGAGCACTGAGTAGAGTTCCCTGAGCTACCCAGTAGGTTCTCATTCCATTGTATATTCTTGCCTCCTTTGTCATAGAACAACACAGTCCTAAAGTTCATCTGGAAAAATAAATTGATCAGGTTGGTGAAAGTTTAAAAGCTTGAAAACACTAAAATCTGTGAGGCTGTGGAGCAATGGGAACTCTTATACACTGCTAGTAGCAAAGTAAATGTATAACCACTCTGGACAGCAACAGAAGAACACCGAGTATAAATTGAAGAATATACATGCCGCAACTCAGCAATTCTACTTATCAGTATATATTGTCAAGAAATACCTACATATATGTGGAGACAGGGACAAAATTGTTCATAGCAAAAGAAACCACATAAAACTTTATTTACAAGGTAATGCATAAATAATTTAAATGATACATCCCATTCGTACAATGGAATATTAGGAAACAATGAAAATGAAAGACTAGAGCTACATATATCAGTTGCACAAACTTCACAAACATAATATTGAACACTATCAATGTTAAAGAAGTATATGTATTGACATACATAGTAAGGATATAAGTAAACTCAAAAGAGCCTTAAGATGTGTGTTAGGTACATGAGTGTTCATTTAATTATTCTATGTGCCTTTTAAAATGGTTTAAAATTTTCATAACATCTTGAAAATTGTTAAAGGATAAATAGGTGAGACTAGCACAATTTCTATTTGAAAAAAACAAACCAATCATGAGGCCTTCACCATACCATACCAGATATTACGAGGTGTTATAAAGCTAAAATAAAATAGAGAAAATTGAAAAGAAAAAATAGAAAGTCCTCAAACTGGTCCATTCATCTATAAAAATTTGATATATAATTAAACGGGGGAATGAAATTTTTACCAAATAGTGTTTGGACAACTGGCTAGCTACTTGCAAAACACACAGCGACAAACCACTGCTTTGCCACCACGTTCCAACATAAATTCCAAATGGATTAAAGATATTTAAACATCAAACATAAATTCATAAGAATAGTATAAAAATTTGATAAATATTTACATAAACTTGAGTGTGCTAGATTTCCTATATCTGACAACAATCCAGAAATCATGAAAGTGAAAGGTGGATAGATATGACCATGTACAAATTTAAATGACTCTATATGAAAAATACTACAAAAATAATAAAACAAACATTAAAATATATTTGCAACATATATAAATACTTGTTTAACATAAGAATGAGCCCCCTTTCCCCGAAAAAAGAAAAAACCCAAACATACGAAGTTTAAAATGGACAAAGAACATAACTCAAAAAGGAAGAAATCACATGAGTAATATGCATTATAAAATATTTAAATACACAAATAATAAAATATAATAATATCCAGTGTTCAAGAAAATGGCCACTTTCATTCATTGCAGGAGGGAAATTAAATTGGTCTAACTTTTCTGTATGATTTGTCAATACTCATCAAAACCCTTTAAAATATGCCTATCCCTTGATCTAGAAATTAGACTTCTATAAACATGTCATAAGAAGTGATTAGAAATGTAAGCAAATATTTAGATAGCATGCTCATAAAAGTTCTGCTTTTAAAATGAAAAAATTGAAAACACTAAATCTACAAGAGCATATAGGTTAAATGAATTATGGTCTATTTATACAATAAAATGTTATTTCTCTATTAAAAACTACTGTGTATCATAGCTGAATTTTTTTCCAGAGAAAGATGCTCACAATATATTGTTCAATATACAACTACAAGGTAATGTGCTCCTGTTTACATAGCTATCTAGAGGAATATGTACAACATTGTACTAATAGTCATTATCTTTGAATGGTAAGATTAAGGGACTAAAGATTTTTCTTTAATTTGCTTATATAATTTTTCTAATTTTGCTAATAAAGATGTATTTTCTACCTTTTTGAAAAGAGAGAAAACTTTACATTGAATGTTTAAGTCTTTTAAATTTTGAAACTGTAAAGCAATTCTGAAATTAAAAGCAAATATTCATGAACTGCTGCAGGAGTCATGGAAGCATTTTCTATAAATAGAGATTATTTTGATTCCAACTAACAGGTGTCGGCTAGATTTCATGGAGTTATGACCATTGTTCCCATTTCATATTCTTAAAATGTGTGAAATAAAGTATATTGAGTTTATGCTATATTTAATGCCTCAAAATAAGACTCTCAATGTCTATGGGCTATTCCTGTTATTTTTACATAATTAACAAGGAAAATATCCCTGTAGAAAAAAAGATGTTTTCACCAATTTTCAGGAATGTAGTTGTGCATTAATGACTTTGTAAGTTATTTGAGATATTAAGAATACATGCCTGGGGATTCTGGACTATGAAAGAAGCTCCCCCCCAAATCTGTCTGAGGTGAGGAGAGATTGTGGGGCAACCAGAAAGACTTCCTGGAGGATGTACCCCTTGTTGGTAAGCATGGGTTAGAGTCATTTTTATATAATAATTAGCTATTCACTGTGTCTGCCCTGCCCCTCTCTCTAGCAGACAGACCTTCCTAATTATGATTGACATAAGCTATTATTTACGAGTTTTCACTCCCTGAGCATGCAGAAAGTGGGTAACCTGTAACAGTGTTCTGGGCAGTAGGAAAACATAAGTTTAGGATTGAAAACTGATGAACGATCTTCTTGCTTGTTTATGATACTGAGTCTTATTGTAACAGGAGTTACTGTAAAGTTCGATCATAAACCTGTCCCTGTATACAAGAGTTTTCTTGGCTGTTAAACAAAGATTAATTTTCCAGAAGTACTCATCAAGTCTCTCCTCTGCCAAGGAATCTTGAATGACTTCCCATCACTTTAATACAGAAAATCAGACTCCTTGACCTGGTGCACTCAGCCCTCCATTTCCTGACTATCCCACTTTTCTGACCATGTTTCCCACTATTTCCTTTCCTGTATACTATTGTCCAGACAATGGAACGACCTACTTTTATTTTTAAGCATGTGCAACCTTGCCCTTCTCAATACCATCACTCAGACTATTTCTCTTTGAGAATACGTTCTGCATCACCTTTGCACACACTAATTTTACCTCAACCCTTAGCTCTTATACAAAATCTTTCCAAATTCTCCCAACACAGAAATCATCACTTTCTTCCACCTGGCCAGTGCAGACTTTATCTGTGACTATATAATGACCCACTCCTAACCTGTGTTACGGATATTTGTGTACTTGTAGTAGCGATTAGTGCAAGCTTTTAGATGGCAAAACCAATGTGTAATTTTGTTTTGCAAAGCACTTAACCCAGTGTCTTGAAATATAAACATGTGTTGAATGAGTGAATGAGCGAATGAGTGAACGAATGAATGAAATGCCTAACCACGACCCTAGCCACTATATCTCTGAGTTCATCTGCATCTAGCCAGAGGTAACAGCTGGTGCTCCTGTTAACCGTATAGCACATACTTTTGACCCTTGCCTCCATCACTGCTGTGGGCTTCCATTTAGGTCCCCTCAGAGTCTCACAGTAAGTTCTGGGGGGTCCCTGAGTACTATGTCAGGGGGATTCATGAACAAACCTCAGTGGCTCTTATGTCGGCAGCTGCTGTTCCGCTAAAGCTTCCTTTGGTAGATTCTCTGCCACGGGCCTCTGTTGCTGATTGAAGCCCCTTGGGGGACCTCACCAATTTGGACCCTGCTATGAGTCTCCTTTATGTATCTTATAATGGGCCTGACTCCAGGGGTAAGATGCAGTGGCCCCCCGAGAAGTCAGGACAGAGAAGAGGCAGGGGCTGGCCTGCTGCTCTTCTCCACCCCATCGACAGGGTATCCTGCCTGCCGGCTCCCTTCATTTATCCTTTTTTAAAAATAATTATCCACCTCTTTTTGTTATGAGATTTTTGTGCTCACAGTAAGGAGTCTTAAAAATAGAACACACATCAGTCATCTATTTAACTAATCCCTACAGCGTTTTAGGAGCAACTAGAGAATTCTATGATGAGCAGTTTCATTGAAAACCCTCCGAGGAGGGAGGCTTACTATAAACTATGCGAAGTGTGGCAGTCCTCTAAATGACCAGAACACCAACAGCCTCATAACCAGCCTCCTTTGGGGTCTAACCTATTGTTTTGTGTCCTTCCTGCACTGGCTACAGCCATCCTTTGGCACATTTGGAAACTTTGGGTTCAGGGCAGTCCCACGACTTCGGTGAGCTGAATACAGAACGTGTCTCTTCTTCAACACCCTGGTTGAGAAGGTGAGCTACCAGGGGTGGAGGAGTACCCCTCATGGGGGAGGGGACAGGGGAAGGGAGTCCCTCTCTGCAGGTAGGTCAGCACAAAAGGGCCTCGTTCTCCTCCACAGCAAAGACAGTGGATCCCTTACCGTTTTGCACTTCATTTTCTTTGAGCTGCTGCCCTCTCTCCTACTCTGTCAAGTGTATGTGTTTGGCAGGGAAGTTGGCAAGCATTTCACAAGACAGTAAAGGTTAAGGTACGGTGGAGGTTGTTTAGTGCAGAACTGTAAATATTTGTTAAAGGTTTGTGGAGCTGCTTCTTTTGATACCTCTAATCCACTGAGACAGAAATAACTTCAAAGCCATGCCTTGGCTGACTTGGTCCTCGACCAAAGGGAAAGATTAGCTACTGCAAACGTATGTTTTCACTCACAGCCAGGCAGCCTGCCTTAGCAGGCGTCCTGAAGGATGAATCATCAGTTAATTGTCATCGGGCACTTGTACATCTGCTTAGGAACATCAACGGAGCAGGAGAGGAGCTGCGTGAATAAATGTGAAGGAGTCTTTACACCGTTCCCTGCCGTCAACAGCGGAATGAGAAGCGAGGTTTGTCTGTTCAAAACGATGGACTGAGCCAGATTCTCTGCCCAGAGCATGCAGGCTTCACACTGTGCTGCTGAAGCGGTTGGAGAGCAGTGATCGCTCTCTACCTTTTGGGCTTCTCTAGAGCTTTCAGAATCTAGTGATGTCCAAACTGTCCTGTGAGAGCCAGGCATCTGAGGAGGAGAGGAGAGGGAATTGAAAGTTATCTTATAATTGCAATGGGTTTTTGGAATCCTGGTAAATTGTTTTTCATATTTTAAATGTCTGTAAGCAATTACTGTTGAATCCAGCATCTTAATTTTCTTCCATCTCCAAATTATACCTATATTTTCACCTCATAGAGTCTTATTTGTTCCCCAAAGCAATGAAGAACAGACAGGAGTGAACAGAACACATGTTGCCGTCTCGAGGGAGAAAATGGATTACATGCCTGACTATGTCTGCCTAATGAACAGTATAAAAAGTGAACAGAGACATTTTTTCATCTTCTACTATTCCCAATGTCACTTAAATACTTAACTCCTACTTTTACTACATCTCTATAGCCAGTACAACCCAATTCTAACCATGGATTCTTGGCTAAAACCAAGTATGAATTCTACTCTGTCATGTTTTTTGTCTGAATTGTTAACATCGAAAAACTCTACTTACCAGCTGAAGAGGCTTTAGAAACTTTGGAAGATCTCTGAGCCGAAGTCAGCTTTTTCCCCAGCCAATGCCTTCTGGATTTGAGGTTGAGGTTTGGGGCCTGACTGCAGCCTCCCAGCCACTTTCACCAGAAGAATCATTCTTTGGGGGACTCTCACAATTATTCAGTGGAAAAAAGCCCTGAACCATTACTAGAGCTCACAGGAGGTAGGAGAAGTTCTGAAATGATGGATGTCAATGGATGTAGGAAATGTTTCATCAAGGAGGGCGCTATCAGATTTAAATGTCTCCAAGTTTAAGAAGAAAGAGACTTGATATAAGTTTATGTGATTTAACAAAAAAGAGGCAAATGAGTCAAAGGCTGGTATAATCAATGTATGCTGGGAGTTTGAGTTCAGAGGATAAGATCATCAGCCAGATTGCTCCAAAAGGACTTCATGAATTAAGCGAGGCCTGAGCTGGTTTTTGAAGGATGTATCTGGGGAATACAGTCTGGGAAATACATATGTCTGTGGTGGTAGCACAGAGTAGCCAGCTGTTCACCAAACCTGTGTCCTTCTCTTTCTGGACACCCTATGTGATTATATTAGATGCTGTTATGTGACTCAGCTCTGCTTTGTGCCTCCTCTGGGCCTGACCCATAATAAGCTCCCTGTGTGAGTCTCCCTGGTCTCTCTCCTTTTGGAGTGGCCCTGGAAACCACATGTTAAGGATGGTAGGGCCACAAGATTGAAGGATCCTGAATCCCAGAATCATCACTTGGAGGGGAACCACCTGCCAAGTAGGAATACCTGTTTTGGATTTTAAGTGAGCAAGCAATAAACTTCTCTTGTATTAAGCCACTGACATTTGGTTTATCTGTTATAACAAGTAGCATTATTTGGAAGTGAAACCCATGTTTGAAGGGCAAGAAACAAATTGATAAGTCCTGGAAGGAGGGCTGGAAATGGGATTAATTGGAGAAAATATTGAAAAAGTGGGTGGTGGCCAGCTTATGGAGGACTTTAGTTCCAAGGGGAAGTGCTTGAATTTTCATAACATTGTTCTTCACATTTGTATTTTCACATTAAAAAAACACTTTACATTCATTATTTAATTTTTCCTTACAATAACCCTACGAAGCAGATATTAATATCACATTTTATAGATGATGACATTTAGGGTTTAAGCAATTAAAGTTACAAAAGTTATTCAAGCATAGAGCTAAGATTTGAACCCATGGTAACTGATTCCAAGGCTAGCACTCTTTCTGTAACAGACCTGATTCATACGGCCAATGGAAAGTCAGAAACTACAGCAAGAAGTTTATGTTCTCAAGACAGAGTCTAAGGATTTTTGTTTTGGAAGCGGCTTTTAGGATGAATTAGCAGTGATTCCGATTAGTGAACTTCTGAGGTCAGCCGGGGGTAAAGAAATAAGAAGCTTGAATGAAGATGGTGGCAGATGAGAAGGAAAGGAAGGTCAGTGTGAAGTTTTACAAAGGAAAAGTTCATTTATAGAACCTGGTGCCTGAGTGTGAGAGACAGGCAGGATTAGACACTCTCCTGTTAAGGTTCAAGTGTATCTTGGCACGTTTGTCAAATGGGAGGGAAGGCCCTGAAGGAGTTAATTTACATAGGGGATGTTAATATTTCTTGGAAGGAGGACACCTGTGCTCCTTTGGGTGATGGAGGAGGGGTATTTATTCCATTTCCAGGGCCTTGGTCTATATCTGAGACAGGTGGAGAGAGAGGCAGAAGGTAGAAGTGATGAAGGTGTTTTCATGAAAGATTTTGTGACATGTGGGGCACAAGTCAGTCTGTTTCAAGGCCCAAGAAACGAAGTGGGACATGGAGCTGGCATGAGTGGCTCTGAGAGGCCCGAAGGGGATGTGCATCTTTCGGCAGCTGGTGTGTCTTGCAGATCTGGGAGACTGGGGATAGCCCTGGGACAAGAACGGCATTTGGGAATGGCTTCCCCTCAGAACGTGCCAGTAGTGGGGCAGCACCTGTGCTCACGTGGAGGGAGCAGGTGCAGACTTCTCATCTGCACGTGAGACACGTCCAGGGCATCTCAGGAGCACCTGGCTGGGGTGAGGGGAGGGCCCTCCAGGTGGGGACAATGGGCAAGGAAACTCGGAATGATTGCTATTGATGTAGTTATTTCCAAAGGTTGGTGAGCCCTGGGGACATTTTGGGTCTCACTGGGACCCACACTGAGAATATTAATGTATCATTTAATGAGGAGACACCTTCCATGCACGAGATAGGATCATTTAAGGATTGAGACCAGAACAACAAAAATGAGCTTATTCATACAAATGTAACTTAATCCTTACCTATTTTAAGCTTCTTATTGTGCCTTGTTACTTGATGGGACTTGGTCTGGCCCCGTCCTTGGTGTTTAAGAGGTTATATTTTCAGAAAATAGGGATTTTTTTTTTTTTACTTGAATGTTTCAAAATGCTTTCATGGTATGTGAAGAAAGCCACTTGATTAAAGCGTCTGCAGTTCACAATAAATCCTTTTCTTCTTTCCAAAGAATTCAAGGTTCTGGCACAAACTAAAAGGGTTAAACTACACCTGGCCCTTCCATTGTGTCATTTCACAAGCAGCGAATATTATGAGTAAAGTCCAAAATATGAGTCTTCATGCGAGTATTTGGCAATTTCTTCCCTCCACGCCCCTCTGCACCGTGTCCAACCCCATATATCTCACGATGTAAACGTTATTTATTAAGTACTGTGTGGCGATGAAGCAAATTAGTGGTTTTGTCACCCCTCCATTAGTAAAGAGGCAGAAAACCTGTAGAGACTAAACTTTTGCTCATTAATCTGTTCTTTGTTACCTCCCCTGTTCTCACAAAACCCTCGAACCAGAAGCTAGCTCCCCGGTAATGCCTCTGCGTTGTCTGCTCCACGGAGGGTGTGTTTGAGATGCAAATGGAAAGGGCTGGCTCTTTAAACACACAAAACCCATCTATACATCGAGTGAAGATGAGCCCATTCTAAGCCACACGCTATTATTTTTCTTGCTTTGAGTGTCATTACCGCAGGCTTCTGCCTCCCTCTCATTTGTCATCCTCCTCAAATAAATAGCTCCCATGGGAGACGGAAGCGGTGCTGCACCTTTTCGGCCCCCTCTAAGCAGCCCGGCTTATTTTGACAGATTGCTCCATTAAAGCAAGTCTATTTACTTAAAAACAGACTGCCAGCCTTCCTTGCATAAACGCCAGCGAGAGAGGGACAGAGCTGTCCCTTGTTCTCAGCCCAGCTATTCTCCACATTGTTTCAGGCTTTTTCTATTTTGGACGGGAGGATGGAGGCTGGGAGCAGTAGCCCTTTCTGGCGCTGCCCTGGGTGTTGCCTCCTCCCTGCTCCACAGCAGGGACCAATGTTATTTTTTGGCAAGAATGCAAAGCAAACGGAGATGCGGAAGGAAAAGTTTGTCAGAGCATGTTACACAGGCCCAATTCGACAACGGCCTAATAATAATTTATTTTTTTGCCCATTCGTTTTATCCTTCACAATATGCTTTAAGGCAAAGTTAGCACAATTCATTCCTTCATTCATCAAGTATTTACGGAGTGCCTATGATGTGCCAGGCACCGGACTCTGTAGTGAAGATATGGCACCGAAGAAACCAGATAAAAATCTTTCCTCTTTATGAAGCAATATTCCGTTGGGAAGAGACAGAAAAAAAAAGAAAAAGAAAAGAAAAAAAAGCATATTAGGCGCTAACAATGTGGTTAAACATAAAGTTATAGGTTTTCACATATTACATAAATCTATTTTGAAATAACTAATGATGGCATATCATTTTACAGTTTATAATTTTTTTACATGTCAGGTTAAATCATAGGCAATTTCATAAGTTTCAACTTCCACATCATCTCATCTTATTCTGATAACTCTGGTATTATTCTTGATCCTATTTACAAACGATGAAAGAGTGGATTGTGTAAACCCGAGATCACAGGCTCACCTCAAACTCAGGTCTCGGACAGAACAACTAGGAGAGAAAACCCCAAATCATGGATCCAGTAAGTAGCCAATTTAAAAAATAATACTGGAAAATCAAAAACTCAAGGTTATTAGTTGCTCTGTCAGTTCTTATATGGAGAGGGATTGAAGGAGTTTCATAAATTATGCTATGGTCACTTTCCCCAAATCCTTTCAGACTTTGCCTCTGAAAGTGACACGTACTCAGCAAACCCTGGGAGTGGAATGTAGTACAAGCAGTGTGGAACCAGCACACACTTTCTGGCTTACAGTGAGATGTGGTCAAAAAACCAGTGTTTAGAGTTTCCATACCCAAATCTGAGTTAAATCTGTGACTAGAGCTGGAGACTACAGTTAATGAGAGAGAACTTGGGGGTAACCTGGGTACTGCCAACTCTAGAAACAAAAAACCAAAAGCTCCCTTAGTGCAGGCAAAGATCTGCACTGAGGAGAAACTGCTGGAAGTAGAATCCAATTGAGAATAGAAATAATGATGGAAAAGGAATGAAAAGTTCTGATAGAGAGGGGAGAGGGTAACAGAAGGCACGTCTCAGAAAGCTCAAGGCCATGTAAATATTTATCTCTTCAAAAATAGGGCTTCCCTGGTGGCGCAGTGATTGAGAGTCCACCTGCCGATGCAGGGGATGCAGGTTCGTGCCCCGGTCCGGGAGGATCCCACGTGCCGCTGAGCAGCTGGGCCCGTGGGCCATGGCCGCTGAGCCTGTGCGTCCGGAGCCTGTGCTCCACAACGGGAGAGGCCACAACGGTGAGAGGCCTGCATACCGCAAAAAAAAAAAAACAACAAAAAACAAAAAACGAAAAAAAGAAAAAAAAAAACAACGCAAGAGGGAATCCTAGTACTATGCAACTAGAAAAGCTATGCACTCACCCCTCCTTCCTAAAAGTATAGTAAAAGCCCTCTGTCTGAAAAATGAGCAACAGGAAAGGATTGTGAGTGAATCAATACAGTTATTCAGAAAAGGAGAATAAGAAGTAGAATAACATCCCCATTCAATGAAAGATTCTAGAAAGATATTCCCACAAAGCAGATGACAATTGTAAACTAGTATTTCAAAACAAGCTAAAAGAAATTGATAGAAATTATGAGAGAACAACAGAAATCAGAATTAGGAAGACTCAGGAGATACTGGAGAAAGGGACATTTAAATGCAAAACAACAGAATTCACAAAAGAAGTAAAAATAAAAGAAAAAGAATTTTAGAAATGAAGAAACAAAGAAGAAAACAAAAGAAAATAAACGTAATGGATATTGCCTTAGAGAAATAGAAGAGGGGAAAAGGAAAACTTAAAAATCAAGTAGAACTGAAGAAACAGAATTTGAGAGTAAGTGATAGAAGGATTAGCAAAGAAGATCCAGTATACATATGGCAGGAATCCTCAAAGAAGAAAACCAAATAGCTGCAGTACAACAAATGTTAAAGTTTATAATTCAAGAAAACTTTCCTGAAATCAAAGATGATTTCAAGCCTCAGATTAAAAGAGAAAACTTGGGAAAACTGACCCCCAAACGGCCAACCTTGATACATAGTCTAGTAAACATATGGGACTTGAAAGAGGTAAAAGGAAAAAATCTTCAGGGTATCCAGGTTAAAAGACAATTCATGTGTTAGGTAAAGAAAATCAATTTTTATCAGACCATTCGAGAGCAATGTGTTATGCCAGAAAACAATGGAATAACATAATTAGGATACTCAAGGAAGGAAAATGTAAGCTAGGGAGTTCATATCCAGCCAAACAAAATACAGCGTTCAGACCCGCTGTCATGACCATGCCGAAACTCAGGAAGCATTGGTTCCGTGAGTTCTTCCTGAGGAATCTACTAGAGAATGTACCTTAGACAACCACAATAACCAAAGAGGCATTGATATAAGGGTATTGGATGTTACTGGAGGATATGCTCCACTAAAATGAGGAAAAAACAAAACAAAACCCCAAACACAGGAATCCAGGAAGCAGGATCCAACACCAAAATGTGAAACAGAATAATCTGACAAATTCTCCTTTGTGGAAAACTGTCTTTGGAAGGGACATTTTATAGAGGTGCTGGGGTGTGTGCAAAATTTAGTCAGATGGTCAAAGTAAACTAAGCAACTAAAAAAATAAGACAGTTATTTCAGAATAAGAAGGTTGTATAAGAAGCTAAATATAATCACAGTATATTATTGTCCTTAACATAGTATGTTCCTTGAATAATATTTACATAGTCATAATAATAGAAATAGTGACTATGTTACCAACCCTTTTGAGTCGGGGCCCCAACAAGGGTCCTTCTGCCTGGTGTCATTGGAGCCGACAGAACGAGACCAAGTTTGGTTCAGAACCAAAGGAAAACTTCATTCTTTGATCAGAGAATGGAGGGTCCTGAGCTCCGGCTCTAGAGCACATGCTCTACCCATAGGCTGGAGGCGGGGCTGCTTTACTGGGTTCTCCTCAGCGTGGGGCGAGGGATGGCGGCCGCGGAGCGCTTCCGGGTTCAGGGCGGGCGTGCTCCTCAGGCTTCAGATCACCGCGCAGGTGCAACGTCTCTGCGCACGGCCCGCTGCCGCTTCAGATCACTTCGCAGGTGCAGCGTCTGCGCACGGCCCGCTTCCGCCATCTGGAACTGAGCGTGGAGCGCCGGGATTCTGCGCACCGTCAGTCCGCAGGGCTGAAGTCTCAGTTGCGGCTGTTTGGACTAGGAACTCTGGTCTGAAGGGCTGGGTGCGAGGCTTCTTTGCGAGGCCCCCAATGAACAAGTGAAACTAGAGGAAGCGCAAAGGAAAAGAAGGTTAGACTTTGTTTTATTACCCAGATTCTATTTTTAGTTCCCAGGAATTGCTAATGGTCTTTGCTGGTGACAAATATAGACATGATACAAAAAACAAGAAAAATGGTATTTGGAGAATAATGAAGGGAAGAGATGGTGTGATTGAATTAATTCCTGATCCACCGGAGTAAAAAGCCAGTAGCTACTGGATCAAGTAGTGGGATTATATTATACATATTATTTGGAAATATGGAGGCAAATTGAAGAAGAAACAGAAAGGACTCAAAGACGTTGCTTCCAAGGAAAAGGATGAGGAGGATAAGTGGGATGAGAGGTTTATTTCAGTTATAAGCCTTTCAGGCCTATTTACATTTTAACCAGTTTGCGTGTAATCTTTAACAGATTAAAAACAAAAACAAAACCCCCCACAGCTGCCACGGAGCCCCCGCTTGCAGACCGAACAACTTCCCAACCACACGCCCTGTTGGGCCTCACCCAGCAGAGTGAGCAGCCGGCTCTCTGTGGGCTCTGCCTCCCTCTGACGCCCAACCCGTTGCCTAAAGGATAGGGATCCTTTCAGTTTTCTCAGAACCAGAAGCCCGGGTCACAGGATGTGAAGGTTGGAAACGCGCATTCGAGATCACCCTTTGCACTTTTTCCTCATTTCCTGCGGAGGAAGTCAAGGCTGATGGGGCGTGAGAGCTGGCCCAAAGGCACTGCTCCGTTTCCGTGTCTGGATCTTGGGTCTCCAGATCTCATGACGGGTGTGCTTTCCACTGCTGCAAAGTGTCCCCTCCTGCGAGTTTATTCTGGCCTATGTGAGCATCTCCCTCCATGCTGCTGATTTTCTTGGTGTCTTGCTTTTCCAGCTGCCCTCTTACCCAGGTACTGTTCTGAGCTTTATTATAATTACCCTCAGGGGTGTTTGGCCTGTTGGGGTGGGGTGGGTGGGTGGGTGGGAGGAGTCCTGTGCAATTTACCCTGAACTCTGCTGCCCCCTGCTGGCGACGGCTGATGTTTACTTTTCACCCTTTAGATCTGGGTCCCGCCAGCCTCTTAATGAAATATGTTACCTTTAGCACTTTGGCCTCTATCTCTAAGTGAAGAAAATCCTTTCCTTCAGGGCACTGATGTGCCCTCTGACCTGTGCCAATCTGTGTTGACCAGTCCAGTTTGTTCTAGGCCCTTCCTTGCTTCTTAAACTGTGATCTTTGAACTAACAGTGTAGACATTACCTAGGAGCTTGTTAGAAATGCAGAATCTTGGGCCTCACTCCACATTTACTGAATAAGAATCTGCAGTTTAGCTAGATCCCCAAGTGATTTGTGTGCACACGAAATTTGGAGAAGCACTAGATCAAACTCAACTACACTTCAGGAAAGAATTGAGATCAATCTTACCCACTTGGTAATTATCTCTGATCACTCTAATACCTGTTCCAGTCCTGTTACCTGGTAATAATCAATTCTTGCCCAGATACTTGTTTCTGCTCCATTTATGCCAGAACAACTGCCTATAATAACAGAGAACAGAAAGTAGCATAATTGGAATTCTAAATTTTAAAATTCACTGAATTAAAATTAATCCATTAAATCAAATGGTGAAAAGGCATAGCACATGAATTGTGCTACAGTATCTTAATCGTTCTGCGTATTTTCCTCTTTCCTCCCACAGTTATTAATAGAAATGGCATATTTTAGCTTTGAAGATAGACTAAAATTATTCTATAAGTTCTTAAAAGATCTATTTTGTTTATAATTTATAAAATCTCTGTGTATAACTGAATGGGTACTTAGGAAGCATTAATCTGGGGGGGGGTTCAGAATTCCAGAAAAAGAACATGTTATTAACTGAAGTCTCTCCCATGTTCTCCTGCACAACGTCATTTATTCTAAAGCATTCAGTCAGCAAACGTTTACCAAGCACCCGCTATGAGTGTTAGATGCTGAGAATTAATGGCAGATATGGTTCCTCTTTTCACTGATCTTCCAGTCTAAGTCAAAAGACAGCCATTAAACAAATTGTGGTTTAATAAAACTGTGTCAAGTGCTAAAAGAGAAAGTGTAGGGTGATGGAAGATCGGTTGACTTCCATGAAATAAATGACACTTAAAGGATACCGGAATTGGTGAGGAATGGGGGAAAGAGCATTTTAGACAGAGACGGTTCTGAGACGAGCAGGAACAGCGTGGCAACACCAAGAAGGTGACTGTGGCTGCAGCATAAGAACGGAGAGGGAGGGCTTCCCTGGTGGCGCAGTGGTTGAGAGTCCGCCTGCCGATGCAGGGGACACGGGTTCGTGCCCCGGTCCGGGAGGATCCCACATGCCGCGGAGCGGCTGAGCCCATGAGCCATGACTGCTGAGCCTGCGTGTCTGGAACCTGTGCTCCGCAACGGGAGAGGCCACAACAGTGAGAGGCCCGCGTACAGCAAAAAAAAAAAAAAAAAAAAAGAATGGAGAGGGAGAGTCTCCCGAGAGGAGACCTGCGAGATGTCGAGGCCCAAGCTGCAGGGTTTAAAAGCTCCTGGAACTTAGTTGGTGATTTATCATTAGAACAATGGGAGACACTGGAGAGTTAAACTCAGGGGAATGACATCATATGATCTTTTTGTTCTCACCAACATGCTGTTGTTTATACAGACTGAAGCTGACCCTGAATCTCTGGGCCGTGGCACCACTGCGGGGAGGACCAGTCTTTGGGTTGAGTGTAGGCTCTGTGCCCTTGGGATGGCTCAGCACTCTCTCACTCTTTCCTTCTCCGCATCTCAGTTTGGCGACTCTCTCAGGGAGTAAACTGCTCAGGCCCAAGTTCTAGGACAGATATATCGCACTGCACCCAGTGAGATGGGAGGACACCCACGTCTCCCCCGTCCTCACTCTCCCTCAGCACAGGCCTACAGTCTGTGCCTATGCATCTTCTGTCAACCCCCTGAAATAGGTCCTTGCCTCTTCTCTCCTAGCTAGCCCCCTGCTCCAAAGCTTCCGTGAAGGATTCGATGTAGTCTCCCTGAAGGTTTTTTCCCATGATGTGTTCTGACTCCATATGAAATGATGCTTATTCTTTGAAAATAAGCCCCTGGTGTGTAAAGGTTAAGGATATCTTTCTTTAGGCTTAGAACAGACACTGATGTCAGTTCATCCCTGGATAGAATTACTGGAAAGGGAAGTTCAAAGGGAGAGCTCTGATTTGACAAGAAGAATCTCAGAAGTATGACGTTGCTCAACAAAGTTTTACTTCAGGAGGAAGTACTCATACTATTCTAGAAGGAGCATGTGGATTATTTAGAAACTCTGAAAACTGACTAGTAGGCCTTTCTGATGCTATAGCTTTCAGCAGCGTAGAAGAAAGATAATGTTAACCTATTAGTAGAAATGGAGTTGCTTTTTTTTTTTCTTTTGCGGTACGCGGGCCTCTCACTGTTGTGGCCTCTCCCGTTGCGGAGCACAGCCTCCGGACGCGCAGGCTCAGCGGCCATGGCTCACGGGCCCAGCCGCTCTGCGGCATGTGGGATCTTCCCGGACCGGGGCACGAACCCATGTCCCCTGCATCGGCAGGCGGACTCTCAACCACTGCGCCACCAGTGAAGCCATGGAATTGCTTTTAAAATAACTATGTGGAGGTTGTGAGGAAGAGGAGTGAAAATGAAGTTGGTACGAGTCAGAAAGATTTTACTCTGCAATGAAGTTTTGTTTTCTTTGGTTCTGTATTCTGTTATTGAAAAATTATTGATTTATTGAAATTCATTGTTTAAGATTTCTTAACAGAACTATTTATTTTATGTGACTAACACTGCTCTGCAGTACTTACTGTCTGTCTTTGTCATAAGCTCCATGGGCAGCCAGGCCTGGGCTCCGGCGGGCCATATTGACTGATCACTTGAGCTCATGGCTGGGGGTAGCAGATGTGGTCTTCAGAAGTGTGCCCAGGAGCCTGGGAGAACAAGTCTCAGTACAAAAACCAAAGTGGGTATGTGGTTCTGAAGAGAAGTTTCTCCAAACTCACATAAACGTGAGTCCTAAAGCACTACCCTGACCACACCAGCACCTGTTGCTTTGGGCTGAAGCCAAGAATCTGATTTTGCAATGTTAGTGTGCTACCAGTATTCCAAAAGAGGCTGTAAAATCCTCAGACCTGGCTGACTGTACACTGATTTATACATTTCTATTTGTGCCAACATAAGCACATGCCATGTAACACACTGAGGGATTCTGTAGTGAAATCATACAATGACAGGTTGTAGCACCAAGAATTCTGAGCATCCAGTGAGTGTCCAGGCTCTTCTAGAACTTTGTACGAACCCTCAATAGAGCAGGTAGAGTTTGGGAAGGATTTGTCCCTCAGCTGAAGCCTATTCAAGTCACTTTCTAGAAAAAAAAATGCTGCTTCCAGGGAGCTGTCATTTCTCTCTATTTCCTTTTCACCCACCAATCTTCCTTGAACAAGACGAGCAAATGTGGGAGCAAGAGTGCAGAACCACGTCCTGAGGATCAGCGTTTAGCAGGTGAAGTTCTAGAAGGGAGACCAGTGTTTGGGTGCCATCAAAATCCGTAAGGGCATTTCTAGTGGAACAGAAACGTTTTCCCTGAAGGCAGATGTCTAAGGGCTCTCACACTTTCAATTCCTGGAAAAGGTAACAAATACAGTAAAATATGTGATTTTCCTTAGATCTTCCGGATGAATTTCCCGTGAGATTTCTCTTTGTGCCTTTTTTTTGGTGTGTGTTTGCTGTTTTGTGTTCTGTGTTCAAGAAAAAAACCTGTGTTTTCGTTATAACTGGTAGCAAAAGTCAACCAGGCTGGAGGTCTTTGCCTTTGCTCCAGCTGTCTCTTCTTTACTGCAAGGTACTTATTGTGGGGGGCAGAGGTTTTTGCAGAATGAATAAAACTGGGTGAGCTTAAAAAGAAAACCAGGGACAAAGAAAGTGGCTATATCGAGTGAGTTTAAAATGTCCTATTTTCTGCAGCAGTGCGTATAACAGACCAACCTCTGAGAGCCATGTTCACAGCCTCGTTAAATGCCCAGAGCTGGAAAAATATCTGCAGACTTTATTGGCCTATTTCTCACTCCATCCTTGCTTTGGTTGGGCTTAGGAACTTAGACTGTCCTGGTGAAGGAGGAAAGAAAGGGAAGTGAGAGAGACAGAATCATATTTAGAATGACAGCATTAAATTTGAAGAGACGAAGTAAACTTAAGGGGAAATAAAAGCTCAAGAACTAAAATAACATCAGTCTCAGTACATAATCTATGAAATTTATATCTGCTTAGTCACTAAACAGAGAACAGAGTAGCATCTGCACCACAGATGTCCTCAGAGCACTTGTATGTGTGGGACTCAAAAACCATCCTGAGGAATTTCCCAAAACAAAATTATCTCCAATGGTAACTAATATTTACCTTCAGAAAAGTGAAGACTAGCAGGTCCTCCTCAGCTGTTCTTTTGCTAAAAAAAAAAAAGTTCTTCATCTGGTATTGCCAGTTTTGTAATTCCTAAATCTGATATTTGTTAACTGCATATGGCATGCCTGGTACTGTGTAACCCTGGGGTGCTTCTATAAATATAAGTGTGATACAGTCCCGCCCAAGAAGAGTTTACATTCTAGTCAAAGAAATTAGCTACATACATATTGGGTAACATTAAGGGATAGGACTGGATCTGATGAAGTTTCATTGTGGTACAACTGAATACTAACATTTATTAATCACCTACTACGTACCAGCTTCTGTACGAATTCCTCTATGTTTATTAACTTTTTTATCCTGGCAACAATCCTCCGGGGTAGGAGCAATTATTATCTCCATTTTCAGAAGAGGAAATGGAGACACAGAAGTTTAACACCATCACCAGACTGTATATGGCTGAACTAACAATCAAAACTGGCAGTCTGGTTCCTGTGCTTCAGCTCTGACCTCTGAGATTTCCTGCCTCCTAGAGTGAGAAGGAAGGAGAACAAGGGCCAACATCATCTGGGTAGTTTCTTGGAAAAGGCATGGTTTGAGCTGGGTCCAGAAATACCAGTAGGCATGTGTGAATTGCTAGAAGCAGAGGCTGGAAGGGCTTTCCAGTTAGGGGAACAGCATGAACATGGGTGGGCTCCAGGCAGAGTGGGTGGAGGGGCAATAAGGAGTCATGCCCACATGGAGGCCAATGTGTTCCAGTGGAAAAAGAAGGGGCTCCAGGGTTATACCCATTTAGTTCAAGTTCTAGCTCAGTCGCTTACTTGCTTGATCAACTTCTCTGAGGCTCAGTTTCTTCATCTGTCTATTGGGAGGAAATCAATACTCTTGTCACAGCGTTGTTAGTAATGGAGATATTATACACATAGTCACATTATAGGTACACAATAAAAGAAAGCTGTTATATTACTGTAAAATCTGTGTTAGGAGAAATGGGAACTCATACAAGATAGGGAGATGGGGCCAGATTGTGGAAAGCCTTTAGGTTAGTGTTTTTCAAACAGGGTTAGGACCCATTAATGGACAGTGATTAGTTATAGTGGGCAGCAACAAGTTTGTTTTATTTATTTTTGGGTGAAATAGAGCTGGAATTGAAATTTCAGAGTGCATCTAGGGTAATAAAGTATTGTTTCATGATTCTCTTGATTCAGTTTATGTATATTTTTGTGTATTTTATGTATGTGTGTGCAGGGTCACGATATAAAAATTATTTTGTACTGTGGGTTGAGGTAAGAAAAAGGTTTAAAAGCCACTGCTTTAGGTGGTGCCTTCCTCTACTAATTCCAGATTTCCTGGTAGATAATAACTTGCCAACAAGACCCAGAGCAATTTTGAAATGCTTGACAGTGTAGTAAGTGTAGATTGTAAACCACGGCAGAGTGAGAGTATGTGGAGAGTTTATCTTGGCTTTATCCTGTGAGGCTGTAGAGGCACAAAACTGTGGCCAAACAACATGAGGAAAGAGGAGTTCCTTTGTAAGAGTCACACATTACTGCTTTTGACCTCAAGAAGCCATGTGGTGAAACTTGTTCCGAACCTGGCTAACAACTTTTACAAGTCTTCTGGAAAATTTGTGTCAGTTGAAAACTTTCTAAAGAAAAAAAAACATGTGGGAAATAATCATTCTTATAGAAGTACTATTTTCAAATTTGCTAAATAAAAAACATTTTCCCCAAATGTCTCTTTTCCCCACCAGCAGTACCTTCTAATATAGCCACTTGATAGGTTGGTTCTGTAGAGTTTCCTCACTCTTAGGAGGCAACAGCTGGTTCTTCCTAAATTGTTGTCAATGGCAACCATAAAGGAAAAAAGAAAAGGTAAAGGGTGGAAAGTTGGAGGCGGGGGGGGGGAATGTAAAAGATGTTTAATAATTACAGTTAACAATGTCAACCTAAAAAGAATCCTGTCCTGAATATTTTCGTAAGTGAGATTGCTGTCTGCTTTCTACTACGCAGGATATCTTTCTGTCCCCTCAGCCTCCAGAGTGCCCCAGCCCTTCTTTCTCCTTCCACATGGAAGCAGTTTGCCACAGTTCACATCTGACCTCTCTAAGGGCTGCAGTGACTTCGACCCAGCTTCTTACTGGTGCATCTCTGAAGTTGTAGTTCTGTTCTGAAAGGAGAAATTATTCTTGTCTTCTAATTATGCTTGCACTCCAGGAAGTCACTCTGGTATCTCCCTTCTAGTTTCATACTCTTACCTTGCTGCTCTGCTTGTCCATCAAAAACCAATCCCTTTTCCTCCTGCACAGTGATTTGAGACATTGCCCCCTGCACCCTGTGTCTTTATATCATAATGTATTTTCTTTCCTAGTCTCTCTAGTAATTATTTTGACCTTAGATTTTTCTGAAAGACTGTGAATTCCTGTATCTCCCAAGCCCGGCTTCCACCTACCTAACTGATCCTATTCTCCTTTTGCTTAAGGCCAGGAAATTGTCTCTTCACAATTTGTCTCTTGACAGTCTTTTTTTTTTTTTCCATTAAAATCTACATAAAGCAACTCTGCTTCTAGAACAACTTCCTACTTGCTGAATGCCTAATCTCATTTCCTTTTCTTCTGAGATATTTTCCAATATGATCAATACTTTTTAATACAGCAAAAATGTAGACTGGGTTCCCAAGACCCCAGCTACACTCACTGGTGACAGAAGAGAAAGGGGCACTTAAGCACATGAGATGTTAAATTCTGTAGTGACCTGGGCCCCAGGTCACTACAGAAGTCTGAAAACATTTTCAGGTATCTACTTAGCTGTTTGACACTAGCCACTTTCTTTTAAAGTTCTTGATCATGAAATCATTTTGTGTGAGTGGTGGTATGAGGTGAAACATTCCTTGGTGAAAGGTATTTATCTTCTAACTTCTCTAAATATTGATTTGTTGCACATTCAAAATGTTTTGACTCCTTGATTTAAAGATGATAACAAAACGTGGTTTTCTCCAATCTGTGTATTTTCATAAAAGGAATACAATCTATTGGAATAACGTACTGTAAAATTAGAAAAAAATAGAATGAAACTGTCCTCTTTCTCTTCTATTACTGTGATTTTAAACCAGGAAAATCACAAGGATTTAACACCCTTCAGAGGGATTTCTCACAGCTAGCACTGGAGTCCTTTTCCCTGGATATACATCATATCCATTGTCTCTTACTGAGTGTCCTATGGGGCCCATATCCTGCTAGGGACTCTTCATACATTCATCCCTACAACTTGAAGGTAGAGATTACTTACCAACATTTCCCTAATGTGGAGAGGCTCGGAGAGGTTACATGGCCTCTGTGCCAAGAGCTAGCTAGTAAGCCAAGGAGTAGAAATGTAGCTTGGTGCCTTGGTCTACAAAGCCAGGACCTTTCCCATTATTTATGGGTGCTTACTTTACCACTTTTGTGTTTTCAGTATCTAAAGTCTGCACTGTCCAATATCGTACCCACTAGCCACAGGTGCCTACTGTGCACTTCAAATGTGGCTAGTCCAAAATGAGATGGTGTATTTCACAGACCTAGTATGTGAAGTGGATGTAATGTGTCTCATTAATAATTTTTAAAATATTGATTACATATTGGAATGCTAACAGTTCATGTACATTGGGTTAAACATAGCTTATTATTACTATTCTTAGCATATTATTAAAATTAATTTCACTTATTTCTTTTAAACCTTTTTATGAGAATTTAAAATTACCTTCATAGCTTGCCTTACATTTCTGTCAGACAGGACTGATCTCAATGGAAGGTGAGAGAATTGGTAAACTTCATTGCCCTCTGTGTCTCCTAATTACAAAATTGGCTTCGTTGATTTATTACTGTGTGCCAGGCGAGTGAATGTGGCATGAGCCATTCCCCTGCACTTGCACGGGAGTGAAGTGCGTTCTCTGCTTAGGGAGTCTGAGCCTTTTAATGTTCCCTGCCAGAGGTTCATTCCCTTAGCTCAAGGTCAGTGGTATTTTGCTCACACACAGATGTTCCATTTTCTTGGCTGGCTGTGTGCCACGCTGTCTGTCTGCTGCTGTGTTGCACTGTCTCTCAGCCACCAAAGTCAATGTTACCATGTTCCCCTGCAGATCCTTGTGAGAGAGTCAGTGGGTAGCTTTTGGGCTTAAAAGGCTAAAGGCCTGTGAGTCTTTAGAAGTCGTTCCAGAAGCCCCAGGTGAGCAGTGTTGTTTGTGTAAAGATGGAAATATTTTCTATCACCCGTCCAAATTGTACATGGACATCTGACCCACCCTACCACACATCCTAACATCCCATTGTCTTGACTTAAAGTTCACATCATGCATGTCATCTCACATGTTTTGAGTAAAATTTTCAGACCCCCAACCAAATTCTGGGTTATGACTTTCTTCAAATGATGAGTAAAGCAGAAAATGTAAAAATAATGTGTTATTTTACTGACCAGGTCGGTGGCTACCTTTTTTAATTTAAACCAAATGAAACTCGTATCATATGTACTTAATTCATTCCAGTACACATTTATTTATTCATTCATTAATATAGCATTTACTGTGCAGCAGGTACCCAAATGACACATGTTCCCTCCCCTCAAAGTGCTCTTGCAAGCCACGTGCACAGTTGGACTCAATACTTGCCTAAATGTGAATTTGTATTTGGAGGGGTGGTACCAACAGAGTGCTTTTGGAGTTTAGTGGGGAAAGGACTTTTGCTCCAGAATGACCAGGGAAAACCTTAAAAAAAGGAGATATAATTTGGGCTGAACTCTGAGAGATCAAGAGTTCAGGGAAAAAGCAAAAGGATGTTTGAGTAAAGGAGAGAGGTTGATGTCCATGTGGGCGGAAGCAGGAGCTGAGGTCAGGGATGTGGGTGGAGTCAGATTAAATTCTGACTAGACTGACAGTGCTAGACTGAGGAGTGTTTATCTCTTAACCTCCCTACTTTTCTCTGTAAACAATGTTAGGGAAGACACTAAAGTAAAGAAATTTCAAGAAACATAAAGCAATGAAATAACAAAGCATAAATAACAGCTATCACACTAGGGGAAGTACCAATTAAAATAAGAAGACAAGAACAGATGACATAGCAGAGTAAAACCTCTGCTTATGAGATTCCTTGTGGTCAAAACGAAAAGGAAAGTAAGATTGATATTATAATTGCTACTGTCTGTGAGGAAGAAACTTTCCCTACCACCAAATTTAAAAGACATTTTGACATGGGCTGCGTAATATCTAGAAAATTCCTCAACTACGTAGATTTATTTTAATATCCCTTATAAAATCACAGGGAACACATTCTGTGGATTGGTGCTTTTCAAAGTGCAACGTGCTCAGTCACCTGAGGAACTCGTTAAAATGTAGGTCCTGAATCAGCAAGTCTGGGGCCAGCCTGATGTCCTGCATTTATAATAAGCTTCCACCGCTGCTGCCGCCCCTGCCATCTGCAGAGTACAATTTGGGTAGGATCAGCTACTATAAAAGTGTATTAAAGAAGAGAATCATAAAAAAAATCATGCATGTGACATTCATTTTATTATAACTAAAGGTGCAGTCGTTGAGCTGTCTTTTGATGTAGAGTCTGGGCCTTTTCTTTACTATCCAGTCTGAAGGAGGAATGATTCTAAATTTCCACATTTTTGGAAATTTCCCATTGTTTTTTTTTCTTACAGTTGTCTCATATAAATATAGTATGACAGCAATTTTTAGCACCTAATTTACTGAGAGTACCCAAAGCAATCAACTAAGTTTTCACAGAAACAACTAATCTCTTTTCACCCACATTTTGATTACTTTATATAATATTTAACCAAATTATAAATTATAGTAACAAAATTAAATAGTATAAATACATTTGAGAAAAAACACAACTGAGTCTTGGCAAGCAAATAACTGGGGAGACAGAAACGCTCTGATTTGCTAGCTGCTAGCATTCAGCTGGCCCTGGGCTTTCCTCGGTGCATTTTCAGAGGGAATGAGGAACATCTGTTAACCAGCTAGCTGGATAAGTGGAGGTCAGCTAGTGTGACTCCAAGAGAGCAGAGGCCAAGAATTCAGCTCTCTGATAATTAGGCTGGATAGAATATACAAAGGCCTAGATGGGCAGCGTGTCCTCCAGCAATATTCCTTAAATGTTTTAGCTTGACCTGATGAGCGCCTGACAGCAGCTGATTCAACACTGCTCTCTGACAAGGCTTTGTAGGAGGCACAATCTTGGGAATCTTTTTTATTCAGAGTAGGGTTCAGTGAATGGTAGCTGCTGACTGAATGGTTCTGGAAAGCCCAGGTCATCTGGAACAAGCCAGTTCACGATGATGTTTAGTCTACAGGACTTCTGGTCTCCACCCAGTAGCGGGACTCCCTGAGGAGCCAGTCAAAGCTTCCATGCCTAACCAGTGGCACACAAGTGCCAGAATAGGACAAAATATTTTCAGCTCATAAAATATGAAGAATTGGTGCCCAGCAGGTATAAAGAGCTCCTGCAAGTAGGTAAGAAGAAATCAAATCCAACTGCCAAAGAGAAAAAATGTATTTATTTATTATTTTTTTTAGCATCTTTATTGGAGTATAATTGCCTTACAATGGTGTGTTAGTTTCTGCTTTATAACAAAGTGAATCAGCTGTACGTATACATATATCCCCATATCCCCTCCCTCTTGCATCTCCCTCCCACCTTCCCTATCCCACCCCCTCTAGGTGGTCACAGAGCACCGAGCTGATCTCCCTGTGCTATGTGGCTGCTTCCCACTAGCTATCTTACATTTGGTAGTGTATATATGTCCATGCCACTCTCTCACTTTGTCCCAGCTTACCCTTCCCCCTCCCCATGTCCTCAAGTCCATTCTCTACATCTGCGTCTTTACTCTTGTCCTGCCCCTAGGTTCATCAGAAACATTGAAAAAACATATTTAAGCAGGTAATTTACACAACAAATTCTCAGGGAATGTAGATTAAAATGAGCTCTTGGATTAACAAAAATTTAAATGTCCTTTAATATGCAATGTTAGTGAGGGTGTGGGTCAGTGGGCACGCATACACTATTGTGATTATGTAAATCGATAAAGTCTTTCTGAAGGGTAATCTCAACAGTGTTCACTGAAAAAACATATGTTTTGAGCACCTCAGAGGTGCTAGCACTGCTCTATGGGCTGGGAATACACCAGTAAAAAAAGGAAGCCCTGTCTCAAAAAGGTTACCTTTTAGTGGAGGGAGACAGTAAACAAATAAATACGCGTCTTGGGATGATAAAAGCTGAGAAGAAAATAAAGCAAAGTCAGGCTCGAGAATGACAGAAGTGAGTGGGGTGCTATTTTGTATAGGACGGCCAGGGATACCCTTGGTCAAGGTGACATTTGACTATTTGCATCTCTTAGAAGAATGACATATCTATATGCATAGGCATTGAAAGAGCTTCAAGATCTATTGTTTATTGATAATAGCAAGTTGCAGAACTATATCTTGGGTATAATCCCTTTATGTTAAAAAGGGTAAATGTGTTTGTGTATGTATTTAAGTTCATACATACATACATATGGCGCCTAGATACAATACAATAAATACACGGGGGGTACACATATACACACCTCACGCTGTTAGCCCTGGTTGTCTCTGGGGTTAAATTTGATTGCACAGGCTGTGGTTGGAAGGAGAGGGATCCCATAGTATACGATCTGGGTTTTTTTTTTTTTTTTAAGTAAAAATCAAAATACTGGAAAGACACGATAATATTTGGGAAAAAGTACAGATTTAGTAGAAGATGGCAATGATAAAACATATTTAAACGTTTCTAAACTAATCATTTGGGGGTATGACCTTAAAGAAAAATGTCAGCAGCCTCAGAAAAGGAGCGAGAGAAGATAGGGAGATGGTGGCTTGGTCTCACAGAGGGACAGTTTGGAGCCACAGTTTATACTCAGGCATCCCCCAGCCACTTGTGGTGAGGCCTTGGGCCACTTAACCTTTCTAGGGATCAGTGTCCTTATCTGTAAAATGGGACAACTACTTCTCAGAGTAGTTGTGAATAATAAATGAGTTGATTCACAGACAGCGTTCAGAACACTGGCACATAGTTTAGTGCTTAATAAATGTTAGCTATTAAAAGGGTCCTCAGATCCACCAAGGTGGGGATGGCTTCACACCAGGTAGGCAGCCCATCAGCAGAAGGTTGGACCCTTTGACTTGCTCTTTAGCATCTTGGCATTTCTAGGATATCTGTGAAGTTTGAAAAATATTCGTTCGGTAATTAATCAGGGTACAAAGGACTGGCTGATGTGTGGTTTAGAGGTCAGGGAACAAGTGTGGGACACAACAGAGTCCGATACAATGGAGCTCAGAGCGGACTCCACCACTTAATAGCTTTCACCTTTGTCAGCTGAAAAATAAACAGGTCTCCAGACTCCCACTGGGGTGCTATTTGCACTTATGGCCAGTGGGAAAACAATGGGCAGGCTCTCTTTGCTTTGTTGACATTTGCCTTAATAAGCTATACTATTGGTCCTCAGAAAATCAAGGGGTTTAGTTGGCTTTCCAGATTTCTAGGAAATGTAAGTTTGCACACCTGCAAGTGAGTAATTAACTTTAAAATAAATTACTAGACATTTAAAAGTTTCCAGAAAGCAAGTTGTAAACTCTGCCCATTGTACTCCTTTGATTACAAATGGCAGGAGTGGGTGACACATTTAATTTTGCTGAGGGCAAATGGTAAGGGACGCTGCCTGAACTTCTTCTGTTGAGGAAGGAGAAAACCAGAATTCCCTAATATCCCACTGGACACACCGTTTGTTATTGCTTCCCCAATACAACCTCTCCCTTTATCTTCCAGAATAATGTTGCCAAGTAAGCCGAGGTATAGAATGACCCTGCCAGGGTCACTGTGCATTAGGAGCTTTGGGACAAAGCCAGGCATATTTACAGGACACTTAGTCAATCAGCCCAAGTTCTGACCTACCAGATCCCCTCGTGGAGCACAAAAGTGGCCACACACTCTTTGTCAAGGCAACCTCGGCAGGCTCTCTCTCCCCCTTTAACCCTTCTTCTGTCTTCTATTTATTTCCTTCTCTTCTTTTCAGCCAGTTCTTCTCTACTCCCTGTTCTGTGTATTTGCTATGTTATTTCTCATCTTGTTACCCATGGGGCACGCTCGCCAACATTCCATCCAATTTTACATTAATTTTAATATCCTTATGTGTGCTCAAAATAGACATAGGCTACAGTTGTCTCAGATGAAAAAAGTTGTCACTTACCAAGCTAGAGCAGGCTTAGTCAGCTTGCCACATCCCCATCTTTTTAAATGCTTCACAGTGTCTTTGAGAAATAACATCTTTGGGGAATGAGCTATAATTTATTGGGAGAAATTAGCTTTAGTAAATACTTAAGTACTCTCATGATGAGGGACCAAGCAAGATTTGTCTCTGTCCCTGAGTGTTTAAGAATTTAAGCATAAAAGCAGTAGCATTGTTCCTGGTGGATGGCAGCCCCAGAGGTAAAATGCTTCTGATTCAGGGGATTTTCTTTGGAGGTTTCTTGGCTAATGACTGTTGTGACGAATGCGTATGTATTCTGTTCTTGAGACTTAAATTTGTACGTGGGGCGTAGTGGTCAGATTATTGAAGAGGGAGCAAAAAAGCGGTGGCTTTATGAAACTCATTTATCCTCTTTATCAGGATTGCTTCCTTGTTTGTTAACTCAAAATATTAGTGAGGATTTAGGGAAATAATCTTGCTCTCTAATTAGATGAAATGGGAGGCTGCTTGCTACAGCCATAAATGATCTTTTGAGGTGTTACTAATCCAGCTACATCTCAGATGCCCAATTTGTATAGCCTGTTGATGATACTATTCTAGTGAAGAAGGGGTGGGGAGATTGGCGATGATTAAGAAAATTGGTTTTGCTTAAAACCTAATGATAACACTTGAGGGTAAGGTAAAAAACAATAGCAACTTCTAAAGTCAAGATGGGTTGTCCAGCAGTGACTTATTACTCAGCTACCTCCCACGATTCAGATTATTAAGTGCTTGGCTACGTGAGTAAGAAATGAATTACTAATTAATGCTGTTAAGGCTGATGTTCTTGTCTAGCATTTAGACTGACGTGTTGGTGTCTGCTCCGTCCTGGGGCCCTGCAGGGTGCCTGGTGTGCTCTCTTCACGGGGCTCCCAGATTGTCTCTCTCTGGGGAACAGTGGTAGGAAAGAGGCAAAACAATCTCCATGTGATGTCTCCACCTCTCTGGCATCAATAATCCAAGCTACCGGGTCTTGTTATTCTTTATCTCCATCCACGCTGTGCCTAAATAGTTTTCTTAGCCTTTGTTCAAAGAAATTGGCCATCCAATAAGTGTTGTGAAGGAAATGAGGATATATATCCTTAAATCTGTTTCTTTGCTTTGTATAATGTCCCCAGCATTTATTTTCCCGTAGAGATGCTGGCTTTCTAAGGAGGGGTCATTCTCTATTATCAGGGCAATTGAAAGGAACTGAAAAATGCAAAAGTGATTTGTACCTATATAGAAGATAATAAAGATCAGAAAATGCAAGGATGCTGCACAGACCGAAGACTCTACGCTTTCCTCTGATAGATCAGGCGCGCTCACTCAGGGCAGCTGACAAAAGAATATGGGTGGACACTTTGGGGTCCACTTAATCAGAGCTCGGTCTAGTGGGTCAATTTTAGGGCAGCCACAGATCTAAAGGGGCTCTACCAAGGACGTGTATGCCAGAGAAGCCTCGGGCCTTCCGAGAGTGGAACTGACAGCAGTTTTAGGAGCAGACGTGTAATAACCAGGCCTCCATCCTTAAAATCAATTCTGAAGCCTCCAGGTTTCTACCTGGCAACTCCAAAATACTGAACTCTTATCAATGCCATTATGATACTTTATGTGTGCCTCCATGCCTTTAAAAAATGTTTCTCAAAAGAGTGGTGGTTGTAATACAGTTTATTTTATTTTTTTTTCTCTCACGGTACGCGGGCCTCTCACTGTTGTGGCCTCTCCCGTTGCGGAGCACAGGCTCCGGACGCGCAGGCTCAGTGGCCATGGCTCACGGGCCCAGCCGCTCCATGGTATGTGGGATCTTCCCGGACCGGGGCACGAACCCGCGTCCCCTGCATCGGCAGGCGGACTCTCAACCACTGCGCCACCAGGGAAGCCCTGTAATAAAGTTTATTTTAAAATAAAAGTGTTGGCCATAACTGCTGGATAATAGAAAAACTTGACCTGCATTCTGAGGAGGATCATGAGTAATCTTTAAACTTATGTAAAAAGGGCTGCTTAGACGTTAACTGCCCAAATAGTGGCATCACAGCTCAGAGAGGACAAAAACAGGGCTTAAGAAGACATGTCTTGCAGATTGGATCTTGTTTGAAGGAACTAAATGTCAAAGGTAACATGATTTTGCACCTGCTGAATAATGAGGAAGATCCATTTCCAGAATATATTAAGTTAAAAAAAAGCAAAGTGCTAAAACTGTATATAATATGCTACCTTTTGTGTGTAACCAGGGCAGAAAATTAGAATATACATTTGATTTGCTTGTATTTGCACAAAGAAACCCTGGAAGGATAAATGAGAAACTAGTAAAAGTGGACAGATGGTGTGTGTGGGAATGGGGTAGGAGCATGACTTCTCGGGACACACCTTTATAGTACTTTGATTTTTTTTTTTTTGTATTTTAAAAATTCTTTTCCGTTGTGGTTTATAACAGGATATTGAATAAAGTTCCTTGTGCTATACAGTAGGACCTTGTTGTTCATCCATTCTATATATAATAGTTTGCATTTGCTAATCCCAAACTTTGATTTTTAAACTCTGTAAATGTATTCCTTATTCAAGAAGAATAAGTTAAAAGACAAACAACATGATTAGATGTTTTTCTGGAAAACTTAAACCCAAATGAAGCGTTGCTGGGAGAATGTAAAGCATGACATTTGAACATAAGCACAGCACTGTGAAGTAGTAGAAAGGTCAGTGGTCTGAGAAACAGGGGACATGGGTTCAGGTCTCAGTCTTAGTTTTGCCACAGATTACTTTGACATCGTTTAACACTGGATTGGCAAATGGGCTTAACGTATGATGCCAATCATGTTCATAATTAAATATGAAGAGGCTGCCTGGAGTATTCTTTTGGGAAAGATTTGGAGGCCAGTCCAAAAGATTTCTTTAATTGATTAGTGATCTCTGCCATGGTACAGGAGAGGAAGGGAAAGTGACAGCATGCATGCCTTCATTTGTCCTTCCTGTGATTCTTTTTCCTCACCTGTAAATTTAGGGACTTAGACTAGAAGATATTTAGTCTCCTTGTAGTTCTAAAATGTTAATAATATGTAAGGTATATTCCAAAAACAAAAAACAAAGAAGAAGGGCAGGAGGGGAGCTGCCACAGAGGACAGAGTACGGTCAGTAGTTAGAGGTGGGAAAGATTGCCTAAAGTAGAATGTAGGAAGAGCGAAGTTTTAGAGACGTGCCATCCAACCGTGGGGGAACAAGCTTCTGGGACCCAGGCTGAAATTGTCTAGCATTTCCAGCTCCTTAGTTATTCATTTGGAAGGTAGTTAGGACAGTGATGCAACACTTTCTCCGAGAATTTGCTGGAGGAGATTCTTGGAATATGACAGGCTTGACAGCCCCCATTCCCATTTCCTTATGGAACATTATAACAACTAAAGGAGGAAACTTGGGAGAACCCCTGGGCTGCTAGTCCCCTGTGCTGCTGTGAGGAGTTGAGAGACACAGAAACGGAGAGGGCTAGTCTCTCCTCAAAGCCTACGGTGAAATGGCAGATTTTTGTGGCTTCTTCAGGGCCCAGCAAGTGGAAGCCTCTGGATCCTCTTGAAAAGGAGCTGGCCTGTCTACTTGCTGTGTGTGGTTCCCAATGAACTGCCTGATCCCACTGTCTCCTTAAGTTTGAGAGCCACGGTTCTAAGTCTAGGGCCAGAAACCAGAGCAGCAAACCAAGTATGCAAGAGGAAGGGGACTGGCTACCCATGATCTTCATTAAGACATCAGGTAGAGATCCCTTAATGCCTGAGAGGGCTTCCTGGTGTTGTGGAAAACTTCATAGTCCTGGAGATGAGACATTTCGATGTTCTTGATGCCAGTAATCTGCAGAGAGGCAAAAGACACCTGGAGAGCTGACCCAGAGCCCGTTTAAGATGGCGATTTTCTTCTCCTCTCTGCTACCTGGACCCTCCTTTGCTCTGGAATTGCTGACAAAGCAGGCTGGACTCAGATATGCCAGCCTCAGGCTCCTGGCTCCTGTGGGTCAAGTGGGGACCCTCCTCTCCCAGCATCCCAGCCTGACAAAAGCTTCTAGGTTACACTGCCCAATGCAGTAGCCACTGGCCACATGTGACCATTTAAATTTAAGATAACTAAAATTAAATGAAATACAAATTCCAGTCCCTCAGTTGTACTAACCACATTTCAAGTGCCCAAAAGCCTTTTGTGGCTAGGAGTTACTGAATTGGGTAGCGCAGATATAGAACATGTCCCTCATCACAGAATGTCCTATTGGATGGTGCAGAGTGTGTGTCTGGAGGCCACTATGAACAGAGGGATCTACAACAATAAATAATAATAAAGAGTAAACCTAAAATCAACAAACAGGGTTAAGGTATGTATATTTTCCTTCACGTAAGATGTGAATGGGCTAAATTCATGAATTGAAAGACAGAGAAGTTCAGATTTGGTTTAAAAATATGCTATACGTTGTTTAAAGAAATTCATGCACTGCCAAGTGGCCAAGAAAAGTTGGAAAGTTCTTGTACACAAGTGTTTTCTTGTGGTTTAGACTTTATGTAGCTGTTTGTTATCTAATTTTACAAGCGATGTTGCCCAAGCTGTGGTTTTACAGGAGAATGCAAATCGGGCTTGGGGTGTTCATACTAAAATAAATGAACAAACTTGTGGACAGAGTCATCACTATCTGTGATTCTCGCTAGAAATATTATTCTGCTAGAGACGGGGGAAGCAGGAGAAATGAAGGGAGAATCAGTCCCTTTAGGATTTATCTTGTCACAGGGGCAGGCTTCCAACGAGCTGGAAAGAACCCTGTGTTGGGGTGGCTGGTAGGCATCCTCCTGGGAGCACTTATCCTGCCTGCTGTTCTGTTTACAACGCACCAAGGAGCCTGTCCTGGCAGGGCCGTTAGCATGCAGGGCCACCTTGGGAAACATCAGGTCCCTCCATCCATACTAGCTGCCCCCTGCCTCTGGGGGCTGGAAAAGTCAGGTGGGGCCTTTATACCCTGATCACTCTCATCGAATCCCTCCAGATTCCACAATAATATTTCTATTTGCATTTCCAGCCAACGTTCATGTCTTAGGATAGTCCCTGTATATTTGAACATCCGTCTCTTCCTCCAATGTTTCATAAGTTCTTGGGAGATTACAATATAAACAAGAATAGGAATTGAAAACTTTTGAAGTCTGTTTTAGCCATTATATAATATAAATCTAGCTGAGTCAAGCTAAGAGACTTGAGTAAACCTGATGTGCCTAAGAATATTTTCTTAGGATGCATATGTAGAGGAAAAACAAACACTTGATGTTGGAAACAAAAGTTACTTGTTTTTTGCCAGCCTTTTTCCTTGTACATAATTCTGTGATGACACATAACAGATATTCAATACATGGCATTAGATTAATGTCATTTAGGAAAATAAATTATATACACAAACTTGTATCCTAATAGAAATATAATTCAAAGTCATGGTGGGAGCTAAAATGATAAAACCTGAGCTAAAAGCTGAAATGAAGTGTACCCGGTTAGAATCATATAAGCAAATTAGATTATTTGGTTTTCTTTTTTGTACTACTTGAAGATGTGAGTAGAAGGCTGTGTTGTTGACAAACGGAGGACCTGAAATGACCTAGGTGTTCTGTGCTAACTTTTACTTTTTCTTCTCTAGTCCAGCATTTATGGATTGCAGCCCGGAGTCCCAGTTGGTTAGAGTGATGACTGGTCTTCATACTAAACACAGGCAGAGAGTAAGTGAGAACTAAGTTCCTGTTCGTTGAAACAACGGAACGTTTTCTTTCTAAGCTTGCCAGTATTAGAGGGTGAGCAAGAGAATGTGTGCATTGAAAGTTATTGTAGTCATTGCGTGACTTTTTTTTTAATGGGTTGGATTTGTTCCCCCAACGTGCTCCAGAGAGTGTACCCTAGTCTGGACCATCCCCCACTCTATTTGCAGGATGTAAGCAAAAGAGAAGGTCCTTCAGCATAAACCCATGACCATGGATAGGCAGATGCTGCCATGGCATTTGAACTGGAGGTGGTGCAAGAATAACTTCAGGGAGCTGAAGGCGTTTTATGACACTTTGTGATGTTACCTCCTTTTTTCAGAAAGACATCAGTAATAGAATGTAAGACTGTTCTTATAAATTTTTATGGTTTATGTGTGGTGTTAGACAAACATTTGGGGTTTGTCTTCTTGCTGTGTATACATTATAATTCCCGGGGATCTGAAGAACCTAGTATTAGATAGGTGTACATTTTTCACTCTTATACTATCCTTAGTTAAAAATACTTTAGGCTTGTCATCACCTGGCAGATGCAGGAAATACAGGCATGAAGAGTCCCACATGCCAACTGATAATTGGTGTTCTGTTGGAACTTGGTAATTCATGAAATTTGGGGCCCTTCCCAATCACCTGCCATCTCTTCTCACTGCCCTTAGTGTCTATCACAGCCCTTACAGTAGTCCTGGGAAGTCTCCCTTCTGGGAGGGCTCTCCAATCTTTCTTGAATCATAGAATTAGCTGTAAAATAACATATTACCATTAGGTGTCGCTCTCTAACATATAATGTACTTAGTGAAAACGAAAAATTTCAATTTATTAAAAAAAATCACTCAATTGATATTGTAGAACATTAAATCTGTAGATTTTGAAAACATTTTTTCTTGCAAGTAAGAAATTCTTTCAGATAGAATAAATGGGACATATTTAGTCAGAATTTAAGTAAATAAAATTTCAAAGTTTATTTTATTTGCTGGACAGATTGCAAAAGGAAATCTGAAACTTTTAGGCTGGAATTCAAATTTTCCCTGACTTATTTCAAACCTGCATTTCCAAAATTACATTTTATTCTATCTGTCTTTAAGTACCCCACCCATCAGTCACAAGGCCGCTTGCCTTTTTTTTTTTTTTTAATATTCATATACTTTGCCATGCTACTCCATTTGCTAGGAGTGTCCTTCCATCATCTTTTAATCTCATCTGTTCAAAACCTACATACTCTTACAGATAAGCTCAGATACTAAGTCCTCTATGAAACATTCCCTAATCTTCTCAGATGGGAGCACTTATTCCTACTTCTGTATCTCTGTGACATTTTACCGTGCTTCTTGTGCAATGTTTTGTAAACACTAGCTCAAATAATAATTATTCATGTATTGTCATGAAAGCAAGGACTGTGATATAATTACTACAAGCCTAGAACAGTGCTTAGAATAAAGGTTAGAAACGGTAGTGATGTTAGTTAAGTGAATGAAGTAATAATTTAAAAATATGGAAACAGGAAGATTTTATTCTAGTTGACTTTTGAAGCATTGCCAGTTCACTGTGTACTGGAAACTGGCCAATGATCATTAAAGAGTAACAATAAATGGTAGTATATCAATGTATGAAGAAATGCATCCTACACAGTGCTGTAGGGAGGCAATCAGTCCGATTGATTTATTGGCCCTGATAATTGATGACATGAGAAAGGAAACAGCTCATCAATCCCTTAGGATCTCTAGAACTTCTGCTTTTTAGCCATGCTCTTGTGCATAAGTAAGAAGTACAGTTAGAAATACAAAATACTCTGTCTGGATTCAATTCAGAAAATGTGTTTCCTTCATCCACCATATTCACGATGAAACTGAGAGACAGGGGATGCTTGGAGGAGAGGGTGGAAATTCTATCAAGGTAAAATTTAATGAGATAGAAATTTGAGCTCACCGCTTAGCAACTCATCCTATCAGGGAGAGGTGAACATCGAACTCATCAACAACAGTTTTTTTCTATCACCGTTGGCCTTTGTGATTATTATTGGTAACCTTGTTTGCCACCCTGTCTCATTACTTGTGTGGAAGGAGGATCATTCAGTCACAGCCCATAGGTTGGTAAACTGTCCCAGCAAGCAGAGATTCTATGAATCCTGACAGCCTCAAATTCTCAGGACACCCATACTCATTGGGACTTGACCCCTAACTTCTGGTGCAGTATTGAGTGAACTGCCTATTATTTTAATTTAAAAAATTACAAGAAACCACTTATAGAAATAGAAACAGCTATATATTTTGTATGATGAAATTACACAGGACAGACTAAAATTTAATTAATTATGCATAACTTTGATATTATTTTAATCTTCTTTTATACTCCTTCATCTTAAAGATGTTCCTAAAAGTAACCTAAAAACCTTAAAAAATCCCAAACATATACAGAGATTTCTAATGTTTCATGATGACCAACTAGTTACATCGATTTACCCCCTAACCTTCCCGTTGAGATACTCGTAAAAGTACATGCAGTGGCAGAGACATAGTGTCACAGAAACACGGAGATGATTTTCTGATTTGGCAACACCTGGGGGAATTGCCTCTAACCATCATGTGAATGATCAAAAACCTTGATCTGTGCATCACCAACAATGAAGTAGTAGGAAGGGCAACTGCCCATGCCCTTTGGTGTGTTCCATTTAAGGCAACTACTGGAGTCAGGAGATTCCTTCCAAACTTGACCATGGATGTTTTCTAATGTGGCTAATGGCATTCCTCTGTCCCCAGTCAGAACCTTGAGAATATCTATAGGATGTGTATAACCATTAGTCTGGGTTTTTTTGTGTGTGTGCCTCAGTTTTGATAGAGCACCAATATGCTAGGCAGTAACAGTGAGTGTGAGATGGAGTCTCTTCAGAGGCAGGTTTGCAAGGTGTCCCACATCTCTTGGACTCCTATGAGAGGACTTTGCAAGAGGATTACTGAAGAGTTTTGTCTAAACTGGTTTGTGAGAACAGTATAAATTTCGCCCCTAGTCTGGGGATGGGTGGGGCTTTCTCTAGAAAGGGGGCTTCAGGAGGACCACTCAGGGAGAGGACTGTGCTGCATGCCTGAGAAAGCTAAAAAGATTGTGGACTGAACTATCAGAGGTATTAATATGAATTTGTGACACATGTTTATATATATATATATATATATATATATATATATATATATATATATATATAAAGTTGACAGATATAGAAATAAATATTTTTTGCAGATAAGAATCATTGATGGGTGCTAAAATTAATGGGTGAAAGTATGATGAAAAGCAAGATATTTGCATAGCTTCAAAGTATCTCCCCAGAAGATACTTATTAGTTACAAAGTGGAAAATAGTAACTTTATAGAGGCATAATGTGGAAAACATGCCCTTAACCAACTGATCAAAGTTAACATCATCAGTGATAAGATAGGAACATTATGTACCTCCTGATATGATGCACTGGGAAGCCACAACATCATTTCTGTGTCATTATTGCTAAAAGTGCGTATTCTCAACCTAATCATTAAGAAACATCAGACAAACCCAAATTGAGGAAAATTCAACAAAAAAACTGACAGTACTCACCCCCCAAATTTTAAAGTCATGAAAGACAAAGACAGACTGAGGAACTGTCACAGATTAGGGGAGACTAAGGAGATATGACAGCTAAATGCAATGTTGGTTTCTGCAATGGAACCTAGAGCAATAAAGGACATTAGTGGGACAATTGGTAGACTTCTAAAAAAGGTCTGTGATTAATTAATAGAATTGTATCAATATTAACTTTCTGGTTTCAATAATTGAACTAGTTAAGTGTTAATGTTAACATTAGGGGATACTGAGTGAAGAGTATACAGGAAAGCTACTATTTTTGCAATTTTTTGAAGTCTAAAATTATTTCAGTATAAAAAAAGAAAAATGTCTATAAGAGAGTGAAAAAATAAGCCACAGAGTGAGAAAAGATATTTTGCAATACATATATCTGATGATGAACTGATATCTATAATATGTAAAGAGCATCTATAAGTCAATGAGAAGACAGACAACCCAACTGAAAATAGGAAAACCCTTGACACTTGACCAAAGAGGATATTCAAATGGTCAGTAAGCAAATAAAACAGTGAAATATCACTTCACACTTATAAGAATGCATAAAATAAAAAAGAAATTGATAATACTATAAGTTAGAAAAGATTTGGAACAACAGACACTCTCATGCATTGCCTATAAAACTATTTGGCAGAATCTGCCAGAGCTGTGTATACACATAACTTACGGGTAAGCATATGTATCCCCAAAGACATACTTATATCTCCCAACTGGAAATAAGTCAAATGTGTATCAATAGGAGGTGGGGTAAAAAATTATGCTATTTTCATATAATGGAATACTACAGAGAAATGAGAATGAACATATTCTGACTATGTACAACATGAATGGATCTCAAAAACATAATCCTGAGCAAAGGAATTTAGACACAAAAGAATACATACAGTATAATTCCATTTACATAAATTTCAAAAACAGGTAAAACTAATCTGTGGTGATATAAATCAGAATAGTAATTCCCTTTGGGTAGGATTAATGATTGGAAAGGGGTACAAGGAAGGTATCTGGGGTGCTGATAATGTTTTAATTTGTCATTTGGTTGGTCGCTATGAGGATATATCCACCAGGTAAAAATTCATCAAACTGCGCAGTGTAGATTTATAAACTTTTCTCTACACATATTATATTTAAATTTAAAAACTTATGTTAAGCAAAGAAAAACAAAACACCAATAAAAGGGGATAACATAGGACTGTTGTCTTTTTAGTACATCATGAAGCATACTGGTTCAATATAGGTTTTACACACACACACACACACACACACACACACACACAGTGTCTGGGAACACATAAAAAGACTTGTACAGGATCAGATTATCCAGGAATTAATGCAGCTCATGGCAGAGGATTTGACAAGAGGAGAAGGTATCTCCTGTAGTATCTCCCAGAGAAACACCTGGAGGGGCTGTGCTCATCCACGTTCAGGGGAGGGCTTGAGAGGGAGATGCTGTCAGAGCTGGGGAACACTGAGTGGGAATAAAGAAAAGACTGCCCCTGCTGCTTGGTATTCACCAGTCCTGGTGAAAATTCCTCCTCATTCAATTATGTGTAAATAAGGGGGAAAAAAAGCCCCAAACAGAACCTTTAAAAAATCCCCATGTAACATAAAAAAGGGAATGCACTGCTACAAAGTACAATTAAAAAAGTATGTGTGAAAGGTCATCATAGTAAAAGAAGAATATTTAAAATACAGCTGCTTTGAGTTATTAAAAGGCAAAAAGGATATCTGTGAAAGAGTATGTGAAGTGGGAGTGGATAAAGATTAAAAAAGAATTGCCAATGTTAAGAAAAGAATCCATAAAAATTAAAATACCACTGCAAAATTAGAATCCCCTTTGGGGACAGTTAATGTACAATCTATTATATAATGAAGAAAAAATGAAAATTATAAAAAAGAAAATGATGGATTTGGGGAATAGAACATGAAGCTATGAATAATTGGCATTCTTGAGGGTGACACTGAATGAATAGAAAGTATAATTAAGTGTATAATCAAAGATATATAAAGAAAAGTTTCTGGATCTGAAAAAAAAAATACCTGACACTATAGATTGAGGAAAATGTTTTAAACAAAATGAATAAAATGACGAGTTCCAGGCATATTCTGGTGAAAATGTGAATTCCCTGTATAAAAACAATTAAAGTTTTCAAGCCAGGTTACTTGTAAGGATAAAAAAAATAGATTGTCCTAAAATATGACACAAACTTATTTTTTAAAGTTTTTAAAATTTTTATTTTTTGGCCGCACCACGTAGCTTGCAGGATCTTAGTTCCCTGACCAGGGATCAAACCCGCGCCCTTAGCAATGAAAGTGCGAAGTCCTAACTACTGGACTGCTAGGGAATTCCCCAAATGAACTTATTGACCAAACAGAAACAGACTCACAGACATAGAAAACAAATTTGTGTTTACCAAAGGGGAAAAGTGGTGGGGGAGGGATAAATTAGGAGTTTGGGATTAGCAGATACAAACTACTATATATAAAACAGATAAACAGTAAGGTCCTACTGTATAGCACAGCGAACTATATTCAATATCCTGTAATAAACCATAATGGAAAAGAATATGAAAAAGAATATGTATATGTATAACTGAATCAATTTTCTGTACACCAGAAACTAACACAACATTGTAAATCAACTGTATGTCAATTTAAAAAATTAGATTATCCTAAAGGACCATGATGAGAGCACTGATGCCAGATATATAAATAGAGTGAAGCCCAAGTAATTATTTTAAATTGTTATCCAAATGAAATACAAGAATAAAAAATTTTAAAAGATAGAATGAAAAATAATTTGATAATATTTTAGGTGCATAATCTTGGGCTGTACTGGCAAGAATTTGGAAGTAAAAGAAGGTTAAACTAATACTTATACTACTCTTGGATTTTGTAATTAGAAGAAATATAAATTCAAATAGGATTTTGAAAAAGAACTTGATCGTATTATTTAAAAACTAGCTCTACCTTGTCTAAATCATAGATATGACTGAATATATAGATATGACTGACTCATTAGCTATATGCATATATGTATGAAAGTGAATTCAGCAAATTCTAACAGAGGTTACCTCTAGTTACTGAGACTGTAGATAACTTTTATATTATTACTTGTGCTTTTGTATTTTTATAAAACAGTAAAACGATATTAAAGCTATAATTCAAAGTAAAAGCAAGCACTGTTTTCTGTTTACAAAGGGAGAAAATCAGAATCAAGCTACTGTTCAAATATTCAGCAAGGTTTGTTTTCTTATTGCATCTTTGAATGATTATGGACACCAAATGGGAACAAGGCAGGAAAATCTCTGAACCCATTTCAAGGTTCTAATCATACTGACAATGCTGTAAGTTTGTCTCTTCTTTATGAAGAAATAAAATCTTTTAGGGCCATTAAAGCTGCCTTATGTAATCCTAAAGGATGTGTCATTCTCCACCTCTACAAAGCCAGGTCCATTATCTTAAGTAGAGAGAGTATCATTATTAATGTCTCCTAACTCTGCACCAGATTGCAAAGGTGATATGTAAGAGATAAATTCAGGTACAGATAGACTATAAATAGCTGGAGGTTTAGTTCCAAACTTAAATTTAGTTTCCTTGGGAGCTGAGCTGTATCACAATATGTCACAAAAATGTTTTTAATCTACAACAGTCACACCTAAGTGGATGAGATAAACTTTAACAAACACACTAAGAACCACAGCCACCACTACAGTATAGCCGTTGATGTCTGTCTCCCAAGATCACACACACACTGGGTGAAAAGAGGAAAGGAAAGACACCCAAGTGAGACTACTAAAGTCAGAGAGGAGAACGATTTGTTCCAAGGCCTACAGAAGTGCTGGTCTAAGGCATCCTTAGGGGGTGGTCCCATTGCAAGGCAGCCCCAGGTCCATTTTATTGCAGCAGGTGCAACATGAGAAAAAGACAAGCAATTCAAAAAAAAAAAAAAAATCCAAAACAACCTCTTCATTCTGTGGAAGCCTAAGTTCTAACTTTTCCCACATTTTCCCAAAAGCTCTCTTCTGGCTCAGTATGGCTTTGTACCTGATCCATTCTTTAAATATCCTACGCTCAAGTATAGGAATTCAACAAATATAACTAAAGAACCCAAGTTCATTGAATGGTGAACATACGGTAGAGAGGATAACTCAATTCTGATGCCAGCCTGAGATTTGGCAGTGTAGGGAGTCTAGACGTGAGCATTTTGCTTATTTCAAGCTAAATGAAGACATAGTTTAGCCTTCCTAGTCAAACACAGTTTAATTTTCACGTCTCCACTTATTTTAAGAACAATCTCCATCCTCACACCCTCCTCCCTGCCTTCCCAGCAGCTGCATACAGCAGGATGGGCAAACTGACGTAGCAGTTTCAGGGGGCTTCAGGCAATGTCAGTGAAGGAGGAGAATTTGAAATTGTACTTGGTGAAGAATTATGAAAGATGACGAGTGGAACCCTGCTTCCTTTGCTTCCACATGTGTGATGGAGAACATAGGTAGCTGGATCCAAGTGAGCCCTTGGGCTTTGGGAATCCCAGTGAGGAGACTGGGGGGGTGGGGCTTTCTCTGTGGGCTGGGTGAGAAGTTGAGAAGCAGCACTAGAGACCCTTGAGGTGAAGCAGAGGCACTTGGGAAAAGCTTCACAGAGGTCTGTGCCCACCAACCCTGCCCAGAGTGGGAGAAGGAGGATCAAAATCAGCTTTGTATAAATACTCCAGATTTTCCAGCTCACAAGAGGTCAGTGAATGAGTGGGCTGAGTCTTTCTAGGCAGGAGGCTAAGAGAATGTTGTACATGAGCTCTGATGAGTCAACAAGAAGAACAAAATAACAAAAAACACAAAACCCAACAAAATAACAACTGATCTAAAGACAGCAGCAGAAAGGTGAGTAGTGAGTACAAATAGAACACACACATGGCAAACAGAGTTGTAGGAATCAGGGCATTTTAAAAGAGTCAAGTATAACACAAATACTTCCTGTAACTAAAAATCACATTTTCCAACTAATGAATTCAGTGGCTGATTGAAGAAGAAGGTTACTTTTGAGATCGAAATTTGTGGAAAAATACCAAGAGATGGAAATCATTAGGGAAAAGAGAAGGTTGACTCTATAAGACCCACTGTATGCATTATGAATTCTAGAAGGAGAAGGAGGAACTCTTTCTTTGAAGAGAGAATCAGTGATTAAATACTAGCAGGAATTGTCCCTGATTTGAAAAACGATCTAAATCTGCACTCTGAAAGGGCTCCCCAGAAATCGGTAGGGTGCATGAAAAAAGATATATTGAGGCATGATAAAAATTCTTGAGCTCCTGTTAGAAAAAAATGATCCCAAAGTTGGACTAGGTAGAAGGGATTATTGGGTGCTTTTTCTGTGCAGGGCTGGGCTTGACTTTCTATTGACTAAACTATTTTATAAGTCTATAGTGGCTGAGATTAATATGCATATTTTTGTCTGGTAGAGATGAAAATAATTTTTGTTTGGTGGAGCAGATAACCCCAAAGTATATAGTTTATGGCTCTGTAAGACAAAATCAATTTTGTATCTAACTCAGCAATTTTATCTTAACATTCCTTTCTGACTCTACCTTTCTTTCTGCCTACCTTTCTGAATCCTCATTGAATTGCTCTCTCTCTCTCTCTTAAATATTTTACTGTTTTTCTCATTATTTAGTGAGTTAAAAAATCATTGGCAAGTGCTTATATTGCATGAGAATTGTGGTTTTACCTTTTTGAAAATGATTCTTGTAATAGTTTTGGAGATCTTCCATTGAAATACCTAAGTGCACTCACTTGAAGAGCTGCTTCTTTGGAGAAGTCACCTCAGGAGCTGCTCGAGCATTTCTTGCCCCCTGGAGTAAATGCCAAGCAGCAATAGAAGTTTAGCTTTGCTGATGCTCTGCTTCTTCAGATTTCTCTCTCTCTCTCTCTTTTGATTTTGTGTTTTTGCTTTTTCTGGTTCCTGCATGGTCAATAAAGCCATTCCCCATTGGTGGCAGCAATGGTTGGGAATTTGGTTTTATGGTCTGACCATTGGTGATCTCTGTCAAATGGATGATGAAGATCTAGTCCCTGAGGGGTGAGAGTTTGATCTGTTAATCTTTTTCTGTTTTCCTAAAGATCTGTTAATCTTTTTCTGTTTTCCTACTTTTCCATTCAAATCATCTGAAACATATTTGTTGACCATTGGGAAGGGCAACGACTCTTGAAATCTAGACTGATGAATTTTGGGGTTTCTGGGTTTACTTTTGACCTGCAGTTAAAATTGTACAACGGGGCTAAAAGCTGTGTGTTTGTAATTCATAAAAACCTTTACCTCTTGTGTGTGAATGGGAAGTATTTTCTTACTTCTGGAGGGTATTAATAAATTAGATTACAGTTTATAATAAATTTGAGGAACTCGGTTCTGGTTGATTGGTTTTTAGAGATGAACAAATGCTTATATAAATTAAATATTCCTAGAATTCACAGAAAATAAAGAAACTAACCTTTTACTATTTTAAATGCACTAGGCATTTGAAGAAAAAAAATCCTTCTCACAGAAACTGCTATCTTAGGAACACATTAAGCATCCAAGTTTACATAATTAAACTGAATCTTTGGATGAATTATACTGGTTTAATAATTTTTTTTTATTTATCAGTGTCATTATAATGCAGTGTATTTTTTTAAACACGATTTGGGTATGTTTTCTCATGAAGAGACTAGTTTAATATAAAATTCCTAAACTTGTTACTTTGACTTATTAATCAAATAAACTAATATTATAGATACATAATGCTTAAGATTATAAAATTGTAAATTTGTCTTCACAATTCTGACACTTTTATAGCAGTAATTATTTTTGCAGTGTGTCAGTTTGAACATCATTTCCGAAATCAGTAGGTAACTTAAAACCTTGGAATTTAAAAAATTGTGTTATTTAAAAGATAATCAATAGATACACAGATAATTTATAAGTATTATTGATAGTAAAACATTGATTACTAAGCATAATTTCAAGTTCATATACTTTTTGCATCTGACTTTGATACACTGTAGAGCTGCTATATCTTTGGAATATTCATGTTAATGAATGTTGTATTTTCGCCACTTTATGAAGGTGTAAAGGATGTGTGTATCTGGAGAAAATTTGTTATCAGTATTCATGAGTTTTGTTAGACTGATAAAATTCTTAAGTATGATACATTTCTCAATTTTCTATCTTCTAGTTTGCTTTGTGAAATAGAAGTTATTTAGTGGCTGTACCAATATAAAAGTTATAATTAATACGGTTGCTTGAGACTATAGTAGGAGCCATAGTGTGAGAGAAATGCAACTGTGTATGTACTTTTGTTTTTTTAAGAAAAAAGAGTGATTTATTCTTACATTAAAGTGTGTTTGTTCTAGAATATTCTCAAGAGAGCACAGTGAAGGACAAAAATCTGAGTATGTACAGCAAGTTGTAGAGAATTTGAGGAAAGTGATTTTATTTGCCTTGAATTATAATAGTTTAGTCTGAAAAAAACTATGAAATGTATTAAAATTCTGGCAAAGTTTGTTCAATTTTGAAGAATTTATTTACAAGATAATTTAAGAAACAAAAAAGAGCTTGTGAATCTTTTACTGCCAAATATCATATTAATAAAAAAACTAGAATTTAACTTTCTCTGTGTGAAAATAATAAATTAATCTTAACAAGGGATAGAAAAATGTTATTCTGTACCCTCTGTGAATGTTATTCTGTACCTCTATTCAGATAGTAGAGACTCCATATCTCATCAGAATAATTTTTTCTGTTTTGTATTAACTTTTTATAATGTCCTTAATTATTTTTTAGAAAGCAAAAATAAAGAACAAAGATCCTTCACTTGTGAAAGAGTTAAAATTCCTTACAATGTTACCTTGCTTGATGTTATTTTAAAATATCTTATTGACACTGTTTAAATAGAAAGCCAGGTACTAGTTCTCCTCATCCATGATGTTATCTTAATTAACTATCCAAATCTCTTCTAATAACTGTTTTGATTTAGACCCTAAAATTAGAAAAATAAAATCAGTACGTCTTTTACATCTAAAACTGTCTTTGAGAGTTAACAGAGGGCCCTAGAAAACAAAAAAGATTTATTATTTTATCTTATATTTATACCTTAACTTTACCTATACCTATAAGAATGCTAGAAATAAATGGGAGTGTTTGGTATACTCCATATTTCACAATTAGTTTGACACCATTGTAAAAACTACATGGGAGTAATTGTTAAATCAGAAGACATGCTGACTCTTCTTCCCTTTTTAAGTTTATATAGGAAAAATGTTATTAAGATAAATATTTCAGAAATTGTACATTTTGTGAGAAAACCCTTGAGATTTATTGGTGCTCTCATTATTTCTATTCTCAGGAAAAGCATTGATCAAACCCTTATCAAATAGTTATATACTGTACTCCATTGGAGAATATTATTTTCCTCCATTCTGATACTATTAGTCACTGTATTAAGTTGACCACATTCAGTTTCATTATTGAACAAGTTCCAGCTTCCCTTAGATGTTTGCCTGAAGGCTATTCTGTACACTACAGACTAGTATGATGTATCTTCAACAAAGAAGGACAGTTTTAGAGTCTCATGGGATGGACTCTATCAGACACTATATTGACACTTTAAAGAACAGATACTTGGATATATATTTCTGAGCTCTCAATGCTTAGATGACTTTCAGATTTTACCATTGGACTGTTAGGAATTCCAGGACTTTTTCCAGTCTTGAAGCAGATATATATGATGAAAGCAGACTGTTTGGCCCAGGATCCAGTGGAACAAAAGTGAATTATATGTGACTAAACAAACTGATAAAGGAAATTAAATTGTGGTTATTTATTTGAAATTTAGTTGGCATGATTTTTAATGTTCCATTTTTTAATGCATATATGAGTAAGTTCTTTCTGTTTGTTCTTAAAATATCACTATGTCCCAGTTTAGTAAATCTTGCTTTTTAAAACTGAAATAAATATTTTAATGGTAGCTGGTTCTCACTGACCCTTCAGAATTCAGAAATAGTTCTATACTTAGTGTTCTTCCTTCAATAGCCATAATATTATTTGCAAAGGTTCAGTAAAAATCTGTCCTCCTTTTTACTACAATATAATTAGACAAATTGTGCAACTGAATCCATACCTGTAGTGTCATATCTGAGAATAAATCTTACTTATTCAGGTATGACATGCCCACCATTAATAAATAAGGATTAGTTTTGTATGAGGAGCCGAGGTTATCCACTGTGTATTCCTTCTCAGAAAACCACTTGGTAAAAGACTCCAATCAAACACAAAATGAACCATATCAGAAAGTAAAATAAGGGAAGATGAAGAGAGAAAACAGGGCGAATCAATTTAAATTATCCATTAAATAGAAAGTGATAAGTTTTCTGGTAGAGCATAATGTAAGAGCTGAATCCGGATTCTGAACTGGAAGGAACCTACTACAAGAAAAGTCTAATAGTTTAGGCTAAAAAAGTACAAAAATGTAGCAAACTATCTCAGCAAAAGCAAGAATTGGCTTGGAGCGGGCAGAGTAAAAGTATTCCCAGTGTCTCATGGGGCAGGTGGAGGGAACATGAAGTAGTCTAAAAGTATCATTTTATTCAGAAGGAGAATGTTTATGAGGGAAACATTTGGTATTTTATTTCAAATATCAGTAGAGACAAAAATGCATCTGATTATGAAAGCAGGTAAATGGAAGGTATCTCAAATTAATAAAGGAAAAAGTGGAATAAGTAGTAATTTGATTTTACCAGAAAAAATGGGAAAAGGAAGCAACTTTAATGAAACATTAGTAATAATCTTTTCATTTATTTTATAATTTTATGCCTCTTCTTACAAAAGTTTTTGAAATCACTTTCACTGTTTATGTGCCCATAGAATATGACAGGGATCATAATGTTCTTAAATGTTTCCACATTAACAACATACATAGCCTTATGCATTTTAGGTTATGAATAATGCAATATCCTGTACTGAAGTAAGTATTCAAGACCACTATTTAAGGGCAGGCAAGGTTGACATATTGTTGCTTCTTTCAAGCTTATTAAGAAATTTTAAAGTGGAAAGTTCACGAGCAGTGGGCATTCTGTAACCAATGATAGTAATATTTTGCACCCCTTGTTTTTTCCCTTTAATTGAATATATTTTTAAAAATCATGTCCATCTTGGTGACTGCATGCTAAACACAATCTGAAAGTTAATAGGCACTTTATATTTTGATTGAATGATTGATAGACTGAACCAATGAATAAAACAATTCATTCACACTAAAATATTAGAGACAGTGTGTTAGTGGGACTCTATGTTGAGAAATCTGTATTTTAAAGCAGATTAGTAGGTATCACAAAGAGGAGAAAGGGGAGTGGTAGATATTTTGCAACATTTCTGTGGAAGGACTAGCTGTGAATTCTCTGATTACACCAGCCTGACAAATGTCTAAACTTTCTATGCCCTGCTATTCTTTCTACATTTTGGAGCTCCAGAATACTTGTCAGGTTTCTGTGGGTGTCTTCAAAGTATTCATCAACTATTTATATCCCTATGACTTGGGGGGAAAAAAAATCAGTGGCCCCTTCCTAATCTTGACAGGGAAATCACTAGTTTGCATGCAAAGAAGCCTCCAGGTTCATAGACCTTTGGTTTTGGGAATCAAAACCTGGTACAACCACACAGAGCTTTATTATTTGGCTGTGTTCATTAAAGTAATTTACCCATTTGACCTCGTTAGCATAATTTTTAAGATTCCAGGAAACTCTTGCCCAGAAAGAGAAAGTTGCAAGTAACTTTATTATTTCAGGAACATTCCCCAAATCCACTCATCTGAACACTAGACTATTCAATGTACCCTCATCAGAATAAATATTCCTTTTCTGAATAATGGATAACATCAAATGATGGTTTATTCCTCAAGATTCACTTTGAAACCCTTGCCTTGTTGTGTTCACCAATCCTAAACTATTACATCAAAAGTCTGACTTATCCTAATCAAACTCCCCTCTCCACCTTTTACAAAAAAAAGAAAAAGAAAAAAAACCCTGCCTAAACCAGACCCTAAAAACCTTATAAATGGCCTATCTTTGCTCTCCTTTCTCTGAAATGCTACCAAGAATCTTTCAAGGAAGTGATCTCCCATACCTTAGTAAGCAATAAACTTAACGTTGCTCTTTTAACAGGTTATTTTGGTGACATTTTCAGGAAGTCAGTATTTGAACATCTAGAAGGAGGAAATTGTGAAGTCTGATGACTTATTCAAGTTATTTAAATAAATGAGTTTACTTTCTGAATGGAATTCTTAAGTTGTTTAATTATGTGATGCTGGTGTGGTGGAACTGACTTGTATCAACTCTCACTGGCTCTCAGAACTGATTTTCAAATAATCAAGTATTTGCAAGTTGTTTGTTAAAATATTGGTAGCTTTAACTGCCCGTGGTAGGAATATTTATAGCATGGAAACTACATCCTGTAGCAAATACTACAGATCAGGGCTTTTTTATTTGGAGAGCTGGTATACCAGCACATCACTAGTTTATTGCTGGGTTAATGTCATATGGGATCCTCAAGGGATCCTTTGCTCATCTTGGGAAATAGGGATGAAAAAATCCCCTCTTTTGAGATAATGAAAGCTTTAAAGCTCAGTTAATATCAGGGATATATGTATGTTTTTCCATTACAAAAATATTGTTATGGGGTGTGGAGTCAAGATGGCGGTGTGGGAAGATGCCGAGTTAGTGTCTCCCCACAACTAGGGTGCCTGCCAGCTGTTGATGGGGTACCCTGATGCCCAAAGAGATGGGAGGAACCCCCAAATGAACTGGTAGGACATGGGGGGACTGAGGGGGGAGTAGAAGTGGAAGCCAGACAGGATAGGCACCCCTGAGGCTGAGGAGATCAGGAGAGGCAGGCAGGAGGGGCCCTCCGGGAGGAGGGGGAGAGGAGCGGAGGGCAATCGCCCAGCCCGCTCAGGCCTGGAGAGTCTGCTGAGCTCCCAGGCCAGTCCTGCCTCCAAAGGCCCCTCCAGGCTGCCTGGGTCCTGGGGGCATAGGAGGGAGGCTGAGAGGAGAACAGGAGAGGCAGGCACGAGGAGCCCTCCCAGAGACACTGGAAGAGCAGGAGAGGAGAGGAGGGCGTTTGCCCTCCCCACTCGAGCCCAGGAAGCCTGCTAGGCTCCCAGGTGAGGTCCCCCGCCCTCTGAGACCAGGGGTGGGGGGCATGCCTGGACCCCTTCTGTTCCGTTGAGCCTAAGCCCCACCCCCCACAGTGCCCAGGGCCTTTTCCAGCCCTGTGGGTCCTGAGCATAGGCCCTGCCCACCACCCAAACCTCGCCCTTGCTTAGGCCACACCCTCCACAGCCAAGGCCTTTCCCCCCACTTTTTTTTTTCTTTTCCCTCCTCCTCTCTTTTACTATTGTGGTACTGTTGTACCTTCCAGTTGTTGATTCATCTATACTTTTATTTTTATATTCTTTCTAACATATGTTAGTTTCCTAGTCTAATTTTATTTTTTTACTTTATTATTGTTCTCTCTCTCTCTTTTTTTTAACACCCCACACAGCTTGCGGGATCTTGGTTCATGAGCCAGAGATTGGGCTGAAGCTTCTGTGATGGAGCTTCGAGTCTGAACCACTGGACTAACAGAGAACCTCAGACCCCAGGGAATATTCATTGGAGTGAGGTCTCACAGAAGTCCTCATCTCAGCACTAAGACCCAGCTCTACCCAACAGCCTACAAACTCCAATGTTGGAAGCCTCAGGCCAAACAACTAGTAAGACAGGAACACAATCCCACTCATTAAAAAAAAAAAAAGAGCAAAAAAATATGTCAAAAGTGAGGGAGCAAGGTAAAAACCTACAGGACCAAATAAATGAAGAGGAAATAGGCAATCTACCTGAAAAAGAATTCAGAGTAATGATAGTAAAGATGATCTAGAATCTCAAGTCAAGATGAGGCACGGATTGAGAAATAGAATGGAGGCACGGATTGAGAAATAGAAATAGAATGGAGGTACGGATTGAGAAAATAGAAGAAATGTTTAACAAAGATTGAGAAGAAATAAAGAATATACAAACAGAGATGAACAGTGCAATAACTGAAATGAAAAATAGACTAGAAGGAATCACTAACAGAAAAACTGAGGCAGAAGAGCAAATAAGTGAGCTGGAAGACAAAATGGTGGAAATAACTACTGCAGAGCAGAATAAAGAAAAAGAATGAAAAGAATTGAAGACAATCTCAGAGATCTGTGGGCCAACACTAAACACACCAACATTCGAATTATAGGGGTCCCAGAAGAAGAGAAAAAGAAAGGGTCTGAAAAAATATTTGAAGAGATTATAGTCGAAAACTTCCTTAACATGGGAAAGGAGATAGTCACACAAGTCCAGGAAGCACAGAGAGTCCCATACAGGATAAACCCTAGGAAAAAGACACCAAGACACATATTAATCAAATTAACAAAAATTAAATTCAAAGAAAAAATATTAAAAGCAGCAAGGGAAAAACAAAAATACTATACAAAGGAATCCCCATAAGGTTATCAGCTGATTTTTCAGCAGAAACTCTGCAGGCCAAAAGGGAGTGGCAGGATACACTTAAAGTGATGAAAGAGAAAAACCTACAGTCAAGATTACTCTACCCAGCAAGGATCTCATTCAGATTTGATGGAGAAATTCAAAGCTTTTCAGACAAGCAAAAGCTAAGAGAATTCAGCACCACCAAACCAACTTTACAACAAGTGCTAAAGAAACTTCTCTAGGGGGGAAACACAAGAGAAAAAGACCCACAAAAACAAACCCAAAACAATTAAGAAAATGGTAATAGGAACATACATATCAGTAATAACCTTGAATATAAATGGATTAAATGCCCCAACCAAAAGACACAGACTGGCTGAATGGATACAAAAACAAGACCCATAAATATGCTCTCTATAAGAGACCCACTTCAGACCTAGGGCCACATACAGACTGAAAGTGAAGGGATGGAAAAAGATATTCCATGCAAATGGAGATCAAAAGAAAGCTGGAGTAGCAATACTCATATCAGATAAAATAGACTTTAAAATAAAGAGTTACAAGAGATAAGGAGGGACACTACATAATGATCAAAGGATAAATCCAAGAAGAAGATATAACAACTGTAAATGTTTATGCACTGAACATAGGAGCACCTCAATACATAAGGCAAATGCTAACAACCATGAAAGGAGAAATCGACAGTAACACAATAATAGTAGGGGACTTTAACATGCGACTTACACAGGTGGACAGATCATCCAAACAGAAAATAAATAAGGAAGCACAAGCTTTAAATGACACTGTAGACCAGGTAGATTTAATTGATATTTATAGAACATTCTACCCAAAAGTGGCAGAATACACTTTCTTCTCAAGTGCACATGGAACATTCTCCAGGATAGATCACATCTTGGGTCACAAATCAAACATCAGAAAATTTAAGAAAATTGAAATCATATCAAGCACTTTTCTGACCACAACACTATGAGATTGGAAATTAATTACAGGAAAAAAAAAAACTAAAAAACACAAATACATGGAGGCTAAACAGTGTGCTGCTAAATAGCCAAGAGATCATCGAATAAATCAAAGAAGAAATAAAAAAATACATAGAAACAAATAACAATGAAAACATGACGACCCAAAACCTATGGGACGCAGCAAAAGCATTTCTAAGAGGGAAGTTTATAGCAATTCAGTCTCACCTCAAGAAAAAAAAAATCTCAAATGAACAATCTAACCCTACACTTAAAACAACTAGAGAAAGAAGAACAAAGAAAACCCAAAGTGAATAGAAGGAAAGAATCATAGAGATCAGAGCAGAAATAAAAGAAATAGAGATGAAGAAAACAGTAGCAAGGATCAATAAAACTAAAAGCTGGTTCTTTGAGAAGATAAACAACATTGATAAACCCTTAGCCAGACTCATCAAGAAAAAAAGGGAGAGGACACAAATCAATGAAATTAGAAATGAAAGAGGAGAAACCACAACTGACACTACAAAAATACAAAGGATTATAAGAGACTACTACAAACAACTGTATGCCAATAAGATGGACAACCATGAAGAAATGGACAAATTCTTGGAAAAGTACAATTTTCCAAGACTGAACCAGGAAGAATTAGAAAATATAAACAGACCTATCACAAGTAATGAAATTGAAACCATAATTAAAAATTTTCCAACAAACAAATGTCCAGGACCAGATGGCTTCACAGGAGAATTCTATCAAACATTTAGAGAAGAGTTAACATCGATCCTTCTCAAACTCTTCAAAAACATTGCAGAGGGAGAAACACTCCCAAATTCATGCTACAAAGCCAACATCACCCTGACTCATTAAAACCAGAAAAAGATATCACAAAAAAAGAAAATTATAGACCAATATCACTGATGAACATAGATGCAAAAATCCTCAACAAAATACTAGCAAACAGAATCCAGCAACATATTAAAAGGATCATACACCATGATCAGGTGGTATTTATCCCAGGGATGCAAGGATTCTTCAATATATGCAAATCAATCAATATGATATACGACATTAACAAATTAAGGAATAAAAACCATATGATCATCTCAATAGATGCAGAAAAAGCTTTTGACAAAATTCAACACCCATTTATGATAAAAACTCTCTAGAAAATGGGCATAGAGGGAACCTACCTCAACATAACAAAAGCCGTATATGACAAACACCACAGCAAGCATCATACTCAATGGTGAAAAACTGAAAGTATTTCCACTAAGATCAGGAACAAGACAAGGATGTCCACTCTCACCACTCTTATTCAACATAGTGTTGGAAGTCCTAGCCACAGTAATCAGAGAAGAAAAAGAAATAAAAGGAATACAAATTGGAAAAGAAGTAGTAAAACTGTAACTGTTTGCAGATGATATGATACTATACATAGAAAATCCTAAAGATGCCACCAGAAAACTACTAGAGGTGATCAATGAATTTGGTAAAGTTGCAGGATACAAAATTAATGCACAGAAATCTCTGGCATTCCTATACACCACCAACAAAAACTCAGAAAGAGAAATTAAGGAAACAATCCCATTTACCATCACAACAAAAAGAATACAATACCTAGGAATAAACTTGCCTAAGGTAGCGAAAGACTTGTACTCAGAAAGCTATAAAACACTGATGAAAGAAATTAAAGATGACACAAACAGTTGGAGAGATATACCATGTTCTTGGATTGGAAGAATCAATATTGTGAAAATGATTGTACTACCCAAAGCAATCTACAAATTCAATGCAATCCTTATCAAACTACCAATGGCATTCTTCACACAATTAGAATAAAAAATTTTACAATTCGTATGGAAACACAAAGGACCCTGAATAGCCAAAGCAATCTTGAGAAAGAAAAACGGAACTTTGTACCACAAAGCTATAGTAATCAAGAAAGTATGGTACTGGCACAAAAAAAGAAATATAGATCAATGGTACAGGATAGAATGCCCAGAGATAAACCCACGCACATATGGTCACCTAATTTATGACAAAGGAGTCAAGAACATACAATGGAGAAAAGACAGCCTCTTCAATACGTGGTGCTGGAAGAACTGGACAGCTCCATGTAAAAGAATGAGATTAGAACACTACTTAACACCATACACAAAAATAAACTCCACTATTAAAAAACAAAACCAAGTTCCAGATCCAAAATAATGAACCTGCCGGTAACTATTTTTCTCATGGTTCTAGCTTCCACTCCACTTATTTTTTAAATTTTACATTTGCACCTTTTCAAGAATGAGTAACAATTTTTATTTGATTAATATCTGTGAGAACTGGACTTAACTTTCTTCATATTAATTAAAAAAACAAAGCAAAACCACACACACCCTAATCAAACTCAGAGAAAATACACATTTGTTCAGTTGTGGAAGATGCTGTTAATTTTACTTTAAAATGAAAATGGGGTGTTTCTCTATTTTATTGTTTTCAGTAAAATATCTTAAGTGTTTTGAAAAAAAACTCCAAATGGTTTAAAGACCTAAATATAAGACCAGACACTATAAAACTCTTAGAGGAAAACATAGGAAAACACTCTTTGACATAAACCACAGCAAGATCTTTTTTGGCCCACCTCCTAGAGTAAAGGAAATGAAAACAAAAATAAAAACATGGGACTTAAACTTAAAAGCTTTTGCACAGCAAAGCAAAGTATAAACAATACAAAAAGAGAACCCTCAGAATGGGAGAAAGTATTTGCAAATGAAACAGCAGACAAAGGATTAATCTCCAACATATACAAACAACTCATGGAGCTCAATATCAAAAAAACAAACAATCCAATTAAAAAACGGGCAGAAGACCTAAATAGACATTTCACCAAAGAAGACATACAGATGGTCAAGAGACACATGAAAAGTTGCTCAACATCACTAATTGTTAGAGAAATGCAAATCAAAACTACAATGAGATATCACCTCACACCTGTCAGAATGGCCATTATCAAAAAATCTAGAAACAATAAATCCTGGAAAAGGAGTGGTGAAAAGGGAACCCACCTGCACTGTTGGTAGGAATGTAAATTGATACAGCCACTATGGAGAACAGTACGGAGGTCCCTTAAAAAACTAAAAACAGAACTACCATATGGCCCAGCAATCCCACTACTGGGCATATACCCTGAGAAAACCATAATTCAAAAAGAGTCATGTACCACAGTGTTCATTGCAGCTCTATTTACAGTAGCCAGGACATGGAAGCAACCTAAGTGTCCATTGACAGATGAATGGGTAAAGAAGATGTGGCACATATATACAGTGGAATATTACTCAGCGATAAAAAGAAATGAAATTGAGTTATTTGTAGTAAGGTGGATGGACCTAGAGTCTCTCATACAGAGTGAAGTAAGTCAGAAAGAGAAAAACAAATACCATATGCTAACACATATATATGGAATCTAAAAAAAAAAAAAATGGTACTGATGAATATAGTTGCAGGGCAGGAATAAAGACATAGACATAGAGAATGGACTTGAGGACACGGGATGGGAGGGGGAAGCTGGGGCGAAGTGAGAGTAACCTCAACATATATACACTACCAAACATAAAATAGATAGCTAGTGGGAAGCAGCAGCATAGTCCAGGGAGATCAGCTAGGTGCTTTGTGAGCACCTGGAGGGGTGGGATAAGGAGGGTGGGAGGGAGGCTCAAGAGGGAGGAGAAATGGGGACATGTATATGCATATGGCTGATTCACTTTGTTGTGCAACAGAAACTAACACAGTATTGTGAAGCAATTATACTCCGATAAAGATCTATTAAAAAATATTGTTATGGAGAATAATACATGTACCAACAGAATTTATTGTTTCACATCTCTGGTAGCTATTTTCCTAAGTCCCTTACTTTTACTTTACTATAGATAAAATTATAAGTGGGTGCACTGAGTGTATAAAAAGTTCTACAGTTAGGAGTTTCAAGTTACTTAATATCTTGCAGAAAATCAGCTTTGAAGGAGCAAATATATAAGGGTATACCCAAGTGGAAAAGGAATGCTCAGTTCTATTTCAAGGGGCTGACTTCCCTCACTGTCCCAGATCTACAGGTCTTCACCTCAGCTTCCTGAGTCATTCCCTCTGCTCTTGATTCTTCAGCGAGGGCAAAATATCTGTCAGTTGAAGCAGGTTGGAACTTAAAAAAAACCTTTTACTAATAACATTAATTAGAAAAGCAACAACAAAGTAAATAAATAAGATATAAAAGCGTGGTCATACGTGGTGCACATAATTCTTAAAATCAACCGTTTCTTTCCTCTTTGCCACGTTTCTCCTCCCCTTTTTTCTTTATGTTTGTTCTCTGATTTGAGGAAAGGGCTGGAGTGAGAATTGGTTAGATTCTTCCTTGCTGGTGAATGCTGGATAGTAAATAAATAGATGTGTGAAGTTGCATGTATTTTATTATTACACATATTTTATTTATTCCCTTGGCTACATTGATCTTTTCTCTGGGAACATACTGACTAAAGGAATAGGTGACAACAACAGCCAGGAGAGCCATGTAACTCTGTCTTAGTTTGTTTGTCTTTCTTATTTTCTTTTTGTTGTAAGGTATTGAGTTATTGGAATGAGGTCAACACTAAACCCTGGGGGAATTTGATTGATAAAGGCCTTAAAATTCAAACATAGTTATGGTGCCTATAACTCTCCTCAAGCTCGGCAGCAGAATGAAGCAACTTCTCTTTCACCGTGTGGGTTAAAAAATGAATAAACAAACAACAACCTCTGAGATCCCTGGGTAGGTGCTCATTTGTAGTACTTTTCTTCACATGGATCCTTGGGTTTCTAATTGAGTGAGAGGGAGAGAGCTGAGAAAACAGAGAATACTCGGTGCTTATTTGTAGAAGCTTATAAAATCATAGAACGTAAAGGGACCTTTGGGTAAACAACACTAACACCCCAAACTTACGGAAAAGGAACAGGAGTGAAGTTGCAACCTTAATGTCACATTGTTAGTGGTAGAATTAGAATCAGATACAGCAAGTGAGTGGACTCCAGACTTATGCTGGTTTTTGGCAGTAATGACTAATGTGATGTTGGGTTTATATATATATATATATTTAAACTTTTCCATTTCCCTCTTCCTATCTCTCTGCCTTACTTCCCCCCCACTCCTTTTTAAAAAGATTTTTTATATAGCAGGTTCTTATTAGTTATCTATTTTATACATCTTAGTGTGTATATGTCAATCCGAATCACCCACTTCATCTCACCACCACCCCCGTCCCCCGCTTCCCCCCCCTTTGTGTCCATACTCCCCCCTTTTTCCTGTTTCTTCCATTGCCTTTCAAATATGTGCAAGTCTCACAATGAAAAGGAACAACCTTTAGAAATGAACAACATAACTTCAGATTTCCCCCCTTATATTTCAAGGGTCATTGGTGAGCAATTTAACAATCCACATTGGAGTCTAGCATGAATTTCCACGTGTAGACATCCAAGTCACAAATAAAGGTAATGGAAGAGTGGAATTTTTTTTCAACAGATTTTCAAAACTGGCTTCCAACAGGTGACACCCACCACATACGGATTTCTTAGGCAGTCTGGAAAGACACAGCCTGCTGAATTAATTTACTGCTCCCCAATCTGTGGTCTTAAAAAGTATTTAGCCATATTTTTCCTGTGGGCAAACTCTGTGTGGAAACCTTCTTTTGGAATTAGCCACATTCCCTCTTTCTGGTCACTAGAGTATCATTCAGTTAATTGCTTCTTTAGAGATCCTTAGTGGCTGGAAAGAATTAATGAAGTTACTAGGTAATTTCTGCACTGTGAGAATCTGGCTATAATTTGTTAAAAAGAAGACAGTCCATACTGCAAGCATTTCCAAACAGTAATTCTGTTTTTAGGTTTGTTCATTCATCCAGCAAACATTTGTTGAGTACCTACTCTAGGTAGGCTAGTTATTAGGCACTGGGAAGGGGGTGTGGGACAAGATGAACAAAAGCAGTCCCTGACACCAAAAAATAAGTCTTGTGAGAGAATAGCCAGTAACCTTTAAATGTAGTGGGATATAGCCTCATAAGAGACATGCACAGGATTACCTAAGTAGATCGGGCTGTGGTGGTGGTGGTGTCTGTGAGTGGCAGAAGCAACAATGATGGTGGTGGTAGCAGTGGTGGGTGGTGTTGAGGGATGCAGTGGGGATCACAGAAAGCTTCTTGAAGAAGGTAATTGCTGAGTTGAGGTCTGAAGGATAAATAGAAATTAGCAAACTGAAGGAGCAGCATATTCCCTTATTCCTGCCCCTAAGTGCCTCAAACATATATGCAATGCATTTTAATTCAAAATTCCAATTTAGTTAACGTGAGCACAATTTTGAGAGGTTCTTCAAGTTCTCACCTTACAGTTTGGCTTGGCTTTCCCGATGTGTGATACACATCTCATGTATGCATCATCACAACTCCCCACACATTTGTAACCTATTCCATTGGTGAATGTATTACATGCCATCATTTTTGGCCCTGTGTCAGTGTTTGATTCAAAGCAATACCTTCTCCATCGCCTTTACTCTAGCAAGAAGTATGCCATGCATCATCAGACTGCCTGGTAATATTGACACTTTTATGTATCCCTGAGAAATAATTTCTGCAGCTGAAAGGCCAAAAAGTTTGTAGAGTAGGATTTTGGAGAAATAAGCAAAATGAAGACAACCTGTTAAATTCTCTAGTGTTGATACACTTTACAAAAAATGGCATTCTGGGAACTAAGGTCACTGAGGTGAGAAAAATGAGGCATGAGGCTGTCACATAAATCTCATCTGTGTCCTATAATTTTTAATCTGCTCCAAATCAGTAGGGGTTTTGAATGCCTGGCCAGCAGGAATGGGGCATTCAAGATATTCCTCAAGGGACCCTCTGAAGAAATACAGGTTATTTTATATCTTTCTTGCTATGGGGACCAAGAAACAATGAGGTCCCTCTTGATACCCCAGGACATATTGTACTCTTCTTAATATACCCACACATCTATTTCTAGTCTACTGAGCCGTTGTTTTCATTTTAGCTCTCACCTACATGTTCTCTGTTTCACTAACAAATATTATTGTCTTATAATGGCCTTCCTAAGCATCAGACTTATTTATTTATTTATCTTCCACAAAATTTATTGGTGGTAGAAAACATTACCTATTTTTAGTACTGGCTTGAATTGAAATGATGAATAATCAGACAAGTTGTGGTGTAGTGCTTTCAAATATTGATAGCTATTATTTAGTAAGTGCTTACTCTATGCCAGGTATTGTATGTATTGATTGTCATGTATCTGTAACACCCCTATCAGGTGGGTATTATCGTTTTACAAATAAACATATATGTTCATAAAGGTAAAGGAGTTTTCAAAGATAACATACTAGAAAATAGGAAAAGTGGAATTTAAACTCAGAGCTAATGTTCCTCCTGTCATATTGAATAGATTTCAATCTTTTATAGATGTACATGACTAGAAATTTTTTAATCAGCCTTCACTGTACTTGAACTATGGGTGCTCTCTAATTATGAAACAGATACATTGGATCTTATTAAGATATTGAGACATAGGGCCTTTAGAATAGAAAGTCTGAAAAGAGTAATGCAGGAAACTTAGTAGTGGAGAGGAGGAGAATTTCACAGAGAAATGGAACTTTAACTAAAACCTCAAAGATATATGGGGCATATAGAAGAGAGAGGGGAGGATGTTTTAGGAAGTGGGATATTAGTTTGAGGAAATGTTACAGATGAGGATATACATAAAGAGTGATGATAATCTGACTTTTCAATGTGATTGTTGTCTAAGACCTGGGCAGGACCAGGATGGAAGTCAGGGCAGGTGAGTGAGTGAGTATTTATTGGTCAATGAGGAAATGGCACTGGATACTGAGATTGTACTTACTTCAGAAAGAATAAGAATCAGAGAATTTCCTTGTTATGATTGCATTTCAACTGCACGTTCCCAAATCTCTATATGCAATAACACCAATAATGATCAGTACTTTTGGAAGGCAAAGTTCTATGACCTTCATCAGAGGACTGATGTATGAATACTTTAAAAATATATATTTAATTAATTCATTAATTTATTATTCTTGGCTGCATTGGGTCTTAGTTGCATCACTCACGCTCTTCGTTGCAGCATGAGGGCTTCTCTCTAGTTGAGGTACACGGGCTCAGTAGTTGTGGCACGTGAGCTTAGTTGCCCCATGGCATGTGGGATCTTAGTTCCCAGACCAGGGATCGAACCTGTGCCCCCCGCATTGGAAGCGGATTCTTTACCACTCGACCACCAGGGAAGTCCCTGAAAACATTTTTAACTATTACCCCTTCCCTTGTCTTTAGAAAAGCATCTAATGCCCCAAGGTTCTTCTACCAGAAATCCTTCAAGGCATGAAGTTAAGAAATGAAAAATGCAACAGGTCTGACATTGGTATGGTCTCTATGGGAAATGGTAAATCAACTAATGATTTCCAGAACTTTTGCAAGCTTCTAATAGAATTTTCACTTTCATTATTTCTTGGAAATAATGTTTTTTGTTGTTATTGTTTGTTTATCTTTCAAGTTCAGAGCAAGGAATGAACAAAGATAATTTGATGAGATGGGGCAGTTTGGAGACAGTTAAGTGGGGAGAGAGAAAGCAGGACTGATGACTCAGGCCTGAGGTAGTTGAGTGTACATCAAGGGATTCTATAATGTCACATGCTTCTCTAGGAAACCGTGTCACCTCAACAGAAAGCAGCAAGGCCACTATTCAGCTGGTATGCTGCAGTTCTACATACCAATTAGCACCAATTTCTGATTGGTTGGGTACCTTTCCAATAAGCGGGACCCATGCTGTACTTACTGTTAAGTATTTTGAACATCCACCCTGGGAACAGGGCCAGCTGTACTATTTTGCACAGGGCCCTGTGCAGAATGAAAATGTGAGACCCCTTTTTCAAAAGGCAAGAAAAAGGGCTATTAAACATGCCAAAATATAAAGCTTTGTTCTTCCGTCTGTGGTCTCTATCTTGACTTGTCATGATAGGTTTTTTTTTTTTTTTTTTTTTTTTTGCGGTACGCGGGCCTCTCACTAATGTGGCCTCTCCCGTTGCGGAGCGCAGGCTCTGGACGCTCAGGCTCAGCGGCCATGGCTCACGGGCCTAGCCGCTCCGCAGCATGTGGGATCCTCCCGGACCGGGGCATGAACCCGTGTCCCCTGCATCGGCAGGCAGACTCCCAACCACTGCGCCACCAGGGAGGCCCCATCATGATATATTTTAACTTACTATTTAATGTCATTCTACCTTTAGATAAATTAAAAATTTAATAAGTAAATAAAATTGTTAAGAATTTCTAGATGGTGACAGGAGAGCATTAAACCGAGTGAGGGGCCCATCTGAGTGTGGGACTTTGCAAACACATGTCCGTGAAGCTAGCCTTGTTTAGAAAGCAGTAGTCTAGAACTTTAGCAGCACCAGAATGAGCATTTGGTGATAGTGATTTCTTGTGGGTTAAAGAAAGAACTGAGGTGTAGCTTAACAGAAAAAGTCATGTTAGCAAGACACAGGAATAGAACATTGAAAATGTGGATTCATAGTTGCACATGTGAAAAAGACCTGGAAGCTTCAGTATAATAATTACAGCAAATACTATGTGAATCAGCAGCATGAAGTAGCTGGAATAAGATAGCTAATTTGCTATTGAGCTACATAAATAGAAGTATAATATCTAGGACAAGGATGGCAATAATGAAATCCAATTCTGTACTCTTCAGACCACACCTGTGGTATTGTCTTCAGCTCTTTGCATCACATTTTAAAAGTGATATAAACAAATGAGACTATGATTAGTGGAACTGCGTAGGAAGAATGCAGGGACTCACAACAATGTAATCTAAGGAGCAGTGAGAAAATGGGGCTCTTCAGTTTTGCAGAAAGTAAAACTTGGCAGAGGAGAAGGGGTGAAATGAAAGGTGCTTCTGGATATTTGAAGAGCTTTCAAGCAGAAGAGGAATTAGATTAATTTAACAATGGGGTGAAACTAGAGCCAATGGTGACTACTAGAAGGGACTAGATTTCAGCTCAGTGTTAGAAGGAACTCTGAATTGTAAGAGCTTTTAAAAGAAAAAAGGAACTGCTTTGGGAAGTAATGAATTTCCTGTTGCTGGAGCTTGGGTGTGGTGTTATCAAGAAAGGTTAATTTTTGAAGTCAGACAATCGGGTTCACATTCAGGCCTTGACACTTACTATTGACACTTACTAGTATAACTTGGTACACTGCCTAATGTCTCCTAGCTTCAGTGGCTGATGGAGGAGATGTCTAACTTTTCTAGACGGCGTGGTTGGAGTATTAGAGAAAATCAATGTAAATCCCTTGATATATCTTCAAATGTCATGCTCACGAGGTACGGAATGTGCATCACAGGAAATATATATCGTTTGACACATGTACAAGAACATATTTCTGGCTAGTGAAGGAGCTTACTTTGACCTAGATCTCAAGATGTCCGTCTGAAAACCTTTTAAAAAAGGAACTTACTTAACATAGTTCTTATCAAACTTTTCCCTTAACTTCTTATATCATAGAAACTAAGATCATAAGAACCTGCCTAATAAATATTCTTAGAGTTTTCCTAGTGAAGTCTCAGTTTTTACATGGGGTTATAAATATGGCATTGCAAATTGTGATAGTCAAAATGAAACATTTTAAAGTAAGTGGAATTTAATCTATTGCAATTCTTGTATAAAATATCTATATTCTCATCTTATCCTCTGATCTCCGTTTCTCTGAAGCATCTTTTAAAAATCAAGGTGTTTTTCTGGACGGGGGCAAATGTATAATTAAAGGATTATGGGGATCAATACTCTCACATCCAGCCAAGTTGGATAAGATAAATTCCATTTTATAGCTGGAAAAACTGAGGCTATACCAGCGGTAAAACTTATTGTGCTCGTTCCACATGTCAAGTGTTGTGTCAGACACTTTATTTCATGCAGTACTAGTGACAACCCCAACTGAAGCAAGCATTATTATCTTTAGTCATAGGTGAAGCACCGAGGACAGAGGACAGAGACCATGCCTCTCTTATTAACTGCACTCACCCTGGGACCCAGCATAATGCCTGGCATACTAGGCATACAAGAAATATGTGTTGAATTAATGGCTAGTTGAAAGAACAAATGGAAACATGGAATCTCAGAAAGAACAAGTAAACGGACTGAGGTCATAAAGCTTTGTAAGTGGTGGAGGTCGGCTCAGACTCAGGTCATTGTGCTTGCCCTCTTCAAAGACTTGCGGAATCTACCTGTGATGACTGTTGATTTCCAGGCACTGTATCAAGTGTGTAGGTGGTAATATGCATTTTCATACTGTAAGACCACTGAATATCTGGTAATTGACATTGGGTAAACCTGAGATAAATTATTTTTATGGATTTTTATCCTCTCTAGGTGTATTGTTTTATTTGCATTTTAGGAAGCTTGTTTTATACATGTTGATTCCACTATTTTTGCTATCTCAGATACTGTTAAAAGTAACACAACAGGCCCCAAATGGAGTCACTTATGCCAAGCCACACATCACCAAACCCAGACTTAATTATAGTTTCAGCTCTCCCAGAAATGGAATCTTAAACCAGTAAATCAGGAATTGCCTGATCAACACCTGCCATCCCCTAAAGGAAAGTAACCTTGCAGGGACCAATCCTTTTTTTTTGCCTTGTATAACTTCCTTATTCCTAATCCCTTCTGCCTGTTAAAGTCTTTTATTTTGTACAACTCTTCAGAGCTCCTTCCTATCTGCTAGACTGGATGCTGCCCGATTTGTGAATCGTTGAATAAAGCTTTAAATTGTTGAATAAGATCTTTAAAGTTGAATTTTTTTTTAACAGATGCTGTTTTTAGAATAGCCCCTTTTCTCTGATTATGAAAACAATACATGGGGGACAGAATTAAATTATGTAGACCTAGATTTGAATTCAGACTCTACCATATATCAGCTAAGTGATCCTTGGCAAGTTACCTAATGGGGTTAATACTTCCTACATAGGTTCTTTTTTTTTTTTCAGTACACGGGCCTCTCACTGTTGTGGCCTCTCCCGCTGCGGAGCACAGGCTCCGGACGCGCAGGCTCAGCGGCCATGGCTCACGGGCCCAGCCGCTCCGCGGCACGTGGGATCTTCCCAGACCGGGGCAAGAACCTGTATCCCCTGCATCGGCAGGCAGACTCTTAACCACTGCGCCACCAGGGAAGCCCCTACATAGGTTCTTTATTCCCTCTTTCAGTCAGAATTATATAAAATAACATGTGCAATTTTCTTGGCATAGTGTCATGTATGTTATAAGCATTAAACTCATATTAAACCACTAATGATAAAATACTAACAATATATGCTCATTGTAGAAAACTTGTAAAACACAAAAATATTGAAAAGAAAGTAATAAAGCACTCATAATTGCATCCTCAAAGATGACCACAGTCAGCGTTTTGTTGTGTTTTCCTCTAAAATATTTTCTTTTCTTCTAAAAATGTTATGTACATTTTTAAATGGTTGAGATAGCACTGCATATATAATTTTGTGAACAGCTGTTTTTGTTTTTACCTCAGCAGGAGACTGATTTGGTTAAGAGCTAAACGGTGAAAAAAGTCAGGTGTGCCTTCCACACTAGAGCATTTTGATGGTATGTTCCTAGACCCTAAATGCGCACTTCTTCGTCTTTTAAATTACTTTTCTGCTCAAGGAGTGATGAAGCTGAAGAGTTGCTTGCCAGGATATCTGGGAAGCCGTAATTACTCTGCTCTCTAATTGAAGAATAAACATCCAGTTTTTACTTTGTGCTTTTTCCAGGACTGCGCTAATCAGGATGCTGGATCTTTGCGCTCTCAGATAATTAGTGATGAACATTTCGCTCTGGTTGTTCAGTAACCTTCCCTTTCTTTTTCAATGCCTTCTCATTAGTAATCAAAAGAGAAATTGCATCAAAAAAGCTGAATGTAAGTTTATATGGCTCAAATGTCATCACTGGTTTGTGAATTACTCAAGAACCTGGGAGTATTTAATTTGGAAACCAGATGTGCTTATAATGATGAGAAAGGGATTGCCTTTTACAAGAGATGCACTCAGTTCAAGGGACTGATGGTGAAAAGGTCATGGGCTGCTTTCTTCCTGGCTGTTTGCATTTCTCAGAGTGACGGAAACAGGATTTAGCTAAGTTCAGGGACTGTGAGGGATTGATGAACTGCTACTTTTGGCTCTCACTTCATCTAGGGAAGACACTGTCATGTCAAAATTACTTTTACTATTTTCAGGAGAGAGAGAAATAGAGATCCAAGGCAGCCACTGAATTCTCAAAGCAAAAATACTATGAACTATAACTATCCTAGAAAGTAAAATAAGACACAGTTTTAAGTATAAAGAATTGGCCATGAGTTTTCTGTATATTCTAGCTGTGCCAAAAGCTATATTCCTGACTGGAGTAGATTTTTAGAATTATCATCACCACCATCATTATTTTCATCATCATCATCATCATCATCATCATTGTCGTCATCATCATCATCATATTTAATAATTTGAGTGAGTAGGGGAGTTACATCACATTTTGGAAATCCTCGGGATACTGAGGATGTTCTTCTTTAAACTCAGGTGCATCTTTTAAAGTGCCTATGTTAGACTTGATCTGCATATTGGATTTCTGGATTTCTGACAACTGATTTTTCTGAGTAAGGATTTTTCTGACTTGATTTTCTGTTAAGCTGGTAGATATGGCATGTTGTGGGTTGAACTGTACCCCCCAAAAGATATTTTCAAATCCACACCTCCTGTATCTGAAAGTGATCTTATTTGGAAATAGGGTCATTATAGATGTAATCAAGTTAAGATGAAATCATACTGGACTGGGGCGGGAGCAGGGTGCTAAATCCCATGAGTGGTGTCCTTACAAGAATGCATGTGAAGATACAAGAGAGACATACACGGGAGAACTCCATGTGAAGACAGAGGCAGAGATTGGAGTGATGCAGCAGCAAGCCAACGAATGTCAAGGATTGCCAGGAGTCACCAGAAGCTAGAAGAGGCAAGGAAGGCTCCTTTCCTAGAGGCTCCAGAGGGAGCGTCTTAGACATGCATGTTTCAGAATGGTGAGCAAATACACTAAGTTTGTGGTTATTTGTTACTGTAGCCCTAGAAAACTAATACATAGTATGGATGAAGTTGACCTCCATCTATACTAAAGCGCCCCTTTTCAGGAGGACTAGAGCACTTTTATATTCTCAGACTGAGTTTTATACTGCTTCTTATTCTTCACTGCCTACCACAGTAGAAAATGGAGAAATAGGGTGTTTTTATAGTTCAGAGGGACTCACGGACACACGTATCATCTTAGGTTGGGTTTCCCCAGAAGCAGACACTGAGACAAGGATTTGTGTGAAAGTAGTTTCTTTGGAGATGATCCAAGGAAGGACTGACAAGGGAGTGGGGACATGAGGTAGGCAAGAGAAGGAAGCAAGTATAAGGTGAGTCGATCAATTTACTACTGGGATGTAATTGTATTGGCAAGCTCTGGGGTACAATGTAGAACACCCCTCAGAATACCCCCCTGGAGGAGGGGAGTTGGCAGATAAATACCTCTCTTTTTGCCACAGATGCTCTTTTATTTGCTTCAAGAATTTTCTTCCTGTATATGTCCTTAGAGTACATGGTTTGCATTCTTAGAGTTTGCTTTTTACCTCTGCGAGGTTCACCTCTTAATCTTCATAGTTGAATTCCAAAATCATAATGGGAAGGACTTTTTAAGCATAAAACCAAATCAAATTGTATGTAGTCTTAAGCTTCTTTCCGTGAAAATGCTGGACCCTTCTAGCCTGTCACTTTTTGTGCATCATTCTGGAGGAAGTTTTCCTCCTAGATGTGTCTCTTCATCATGGGCTGCGCACAGTGCCCAGGAAAGAATAGATTTGCAAAAGGTAACACTGAGGTCAAATTTCCACCTACCCTGAGTCTGCTTAAAGCATAGTAGTGTAACTCCTTTGAGTATGTGAATTTATAAACAACTGTATAGCTGTGGAAGCCTGTTTAGTTGATCTTTTTAAAAAAGAAAATTTTCAGTCTTATTCGTAGTTGTGGAGTCAGAATGCGTGCTTTAGAAATGTAGTTTTTTTTTTTTTTTTACATCTTTATTGGAGTATAATTGCTTTACAATGGTGTGTTAGTTTCTGCTTTATAACAAAGTGAATCAGTTATACATATACATATGTTCCGATATCTCTTCCCTCTTGCGTCTCCCTCTCTCCCACCCTCCCTATCCCACCCCTCCAGGCGGTCACAATGCACCGAGCTGATATCCCTGTGCTATGCAGCTGCTTCCCACTAGCTATCTACCTTACGTTTGGTAGTGTATATATGTCCATGCCTCTCTCTCGCTTTGTCACAGCATACCCTTCCCCCTCCCCATATCCTCAAGTTCGTTCTCTAGTAGGTCTGTGTCTTTATTCCTGTCTTAGCCCTAGGTTCTTCATGACATTTTTTTCCCTTAAATTCCATATATATATGTTAGCATACGGTATTTGTCTTGCTCTTTCTGACTTACTTAACTCTGTATGACAGACTCTAGGTCTATCCACCTCATTACAAATAGCTCAATTTCGTTTCTTTTCATGGCTGAGTAATATTCCATTGTATATCTGTGCCACATCTTCTTTATCCATTCATCCAATGATGGGCACTTAGGTTGTTTCCATCGCAGGGCTGTTGTAAATAGAGCTGCAATGAACATTGTGGTACATGACTCTTTTTGAATTATGGTTTTCTCAGGGTATATGCCCAGTAGTGGGATTGCTGGGTAATATGGTAGTTCTATTCGTAGTTTTTTAAGGGACCTCCATACTGTTCTCCATAGTGGCTGTACCAATTCACATTCCCACCATCAGTGCAGGAGTGTTCCCTTTTCTCCACATCCTCTCCAGCATTTATTGTTTCTAGATTTTTTGATGATGGCCATCTGACAGGTGTGAGGTGATACCTCATTGTAGTTTTGCTTTGCATTTCCCTAATGATTAATGATGTTGAGCATTTTTTCATGTGTTTGTTGGCAGTCTGTGTATCTTCTTTGGAGAAATGTCTGTTTAGGTCTTCTGCCCATTTTTGGATTGGGTTGTTTGTTTTTTTGTTTTTGAGCTGCATGAGATGCTTATAAATTTTGGAGATTAATCCTTTGTCAGTTGCTTCATTTGCAAATATTTTCTCCCATTCTGAGGGTTGTCTTTTGGTCTTGTTTATGGTTTCCTTTGCTGTGCAAAAGCTTTAAAGTTTCATTAGGTCCCATTTGTTTATTTTTGTTTTTATTTCCATTTCTCTAGGAGGTGGGTCAAAAAGGACCTTGCTGTGATTTATGTCATAGAGTGTTCTGCCTATGTTTTCCTCTAAGAGTTTGACAATTTCTGGCCTTACATTTAGGTCTTTAATCCATTTTGAGCTTATTTTTGTGTATGGTATTAGGGAGTGATCTAATCTCATACTTTTACATGTAACTGTCCAGTTTTCCTAGCACCACTTATTAAAGAGGCTGTCCTTTCTCCACTGTACATTCCTGCCTCCTTTATCAAAGATAAGGTGACCATATGTGCGTGGGTCTATCTCTGGGCTTTCTATCCTGTTCCATTGATCTATCTTTCTGTTTTTGTGCCACTGCCATACTGTCTTGATGACTGTAGCTTTGTAGTATAGTCTGAAGTCAGGGAGCCTGATTCCTCCAGCACCGTTTTTCGTTCTCAAGATTGCTTTGGCTATTAGGGGTCTTTTGTGTTTCCATACAAATTGTGAAATTTTTTGTTCTAGTTCTGTGAAAAATGCCAGTGGTAGTTCGACAGGGATTGCATTGAATCTGTAGATTGCTTTGGGTAGTAGAGTCATTTTCACAATGTTGATTCTTCCAATCCAAGAACATGGTATATCTCTCCATCTATTTGTATCATCTTTAATTTCTTTCATCAGTGTCTTATAATTTTCCGCATACATTTGTCTCCTTAGGTAGGTTTATTCCTAGATATTTTATTCTTTTTGTTGCAATGGTAAATGGGAGTGTTTTCTTGATTTCACTTTCAGATTTTTCATCATTAGTGTATAGGAATGCAAGAGGTTTCTGTGCATTAATTTTGTATCCTGCAACTTTACCACATTCATTGATTAGCTCTAGTAGTTTTCTGGTAGCATCTTTAGGGTTCTCTATGTATAGTATCATGTCATCTGCAAACAGTGACAGCTTTACTTCTTCTTTTCCGATATGGATTCCTTTTATTTCCTTTTCTTCTCTGATTGCTGTGGCTAAAAGTTCCAAAAGTGTATTGAATAAGAGTGGTGAGAGTGGGCAACCTTGTCTTGTTCCTGATCTTAGTGGAAATGGTTTCACTTTTTCACCATTGAGGATGATGTTGGCTGTGGGCTTGTCATATATGGCCTTTATTATGTTGAGGAAAGTTCCCTCTATGCCTACTTTCTGCAGGGTTTTTATCATAAATGGGTTTTGAATTTTGTCAAAAGCTTTCTCTGCATCTATTGAGATGATCATATGGTTTTTCTCCTTCAATTTGTTAATATGGTGTATCATGTTGATTGATTTGCGTATATTGAAGAATCCTTGCATTCCTGGAGTAAACCCCACTTGGTCATGGTGTATGGTCCTTTTAATGTGCTGTTGGATTCTGTTTGCTAGTATTTTGTTGAGGATTTTTGCATCTATGTTCATCAGTGATATTGGCCTGTAGTTTTCTTTCTTTGTGACATCCTTGTCTGGTTTTGGTATCAAGGTGATGGTGGCCTCGTAGAATGAATTTGGGAGTGTTCCTCCCTCTGCTATATTTTGGAAGAGTTTGAGAAGGATAGGTGTTAGTTCTTCTCTAAATGTTTGATAGAATTCGCCTGTGAAGCCATCTGGTCCTGGGCTTTTGTTTGTTGGAAGATTTTTAATCACAGTTTCAATTTCGGTGCTTGTGATTTGTCTGTTCATATTTTCTGTATCTTCCTGATTCAGTCTTGGCAGGTTGTGCACTTCTAAGAATTTGTCTATTTCTTCCAGGTTGTCCATTTTGTTGGCATAGAGTTGCTTGTAGTAATATCACATGATCCTTTGTATTTCTGCAGTGTCAGTTGTTACCTCTCCTTTTTCATTTCTAATTCTATTGATTTGAGTCTTCTCCCTTTTTTTCTTGATGAGTCTGGCTAATGGTTTATCAATTTTGTTTATCTTCTCAAGGAAGCAGCTTTTAGTTTTATTGATCTTTGCTATCGTTTCCTTCATTTCTTTTTCATTTATTTCTGATCTGATTTTTATGATTTCTTTCCTTCTGCTAACTTTGGGGTTTTTTTGTTCTTCTTTCTCTAATTGCTTGAGGTGCAAGGTTAGGTTGTTTACTCGAGATGTTTCCTGTTTCTTAAGGTAGGATTGTATTGCAATAAACTTCCCTCTTAGAAGTGCTTTTGCTGCATCCCATAGATTTTGGTTCGTTGTGTCTCCATTGTCATTTGTTTCTAGGTATTTTTTGATTTCCTCTTTGATTTCTTCAGTGATCACTTCGTTATTAAGTAGTGTATTGTTTAGCCTCCATGTGTTTGTATTTTTTACAGATCTTTTCCTGTAATTGATATCTAGTCTCATAGCGTTCTGGTTGGAAAAGATACTTGAAACAATTTTAATTTTCTTAAGTTTACCAAGGCTTGATTTGTGACCCAAGATATGAACTATCCTGGAGAATGTTCCATGAGCACTTGAGCAAAATGTGTATTCTGTTGTTTTTGGATGGAATGTCCTATAAATATCAATTAAATCCATCTTCTTTAATGTATCATTTAAAGCTTGTGTTTCCTTATTTACTTTCATTTTGGATGATCTGTCCATTGATGAATGTGGGGTGTTAAAGTCCCCTACTATGAATGTGTAGTAAGATTTCCCCTTTTATGGCTGTTAGTATTTGCCTTATGTATTGAGGTGCTTCTATGTTGGGTGCATAAATATTTACAATTGTTATATCTTCTTGTTGGATTGATCCCTTGATCATTATGTAGTGTCCTTCTTTGTGTCTTCTAATAGTCTTTGTTTTATTTTATTTTTTATTTTATTTATTTATTTTTTTTGCAGTACACGGGCCTCACCCTGCTGTGGACTCTGCCGCCGTGGAGAACAGGCTCCAGATGCGCAGGCCCAGCGGCCATGGCCCACGGGCCCAGCCGCTCCGCGGCATGTGGGATCTTCCCAGACCGGGGCACGAACCCGTGTCCCCTGCATCGGCAGGTGGAATCTCAACCACTGCGCCACCAGGGAAGCCCAATAGTCTTTATTTTAAAGTCTTATTTTGTCTGATATGAGAATTGCTACTCCAGCTTTCTTTTGGTTTCCATTTACATAAAATACCTTTTCCATCCCCTTTCTTTCAGTCTGTATGTGTCTCTAGGTCTGAAGTGGGTCTCTTGTAGACAGAAAATATATGGGTCTTAGTTTTGTATCCATTCAGCCAATCTGCGTCTTTTGGTGGGAGCATTTACATTTAAGGTAATTATCAATATGTATGTTCATATTCTCATTTTCTTAATTGTTTTGGGTTCATTATTGTAGGTCTTTTCCTTCTCTTGTGTTTCTTGCCTAGAGAAGTTCCTTTAGCAGTTGTTGTAAAGCTGGTTTGGTGGTGCTGAACTCTCTCAGCTTTTGCTTGTCTGTAAAGGTTTTAATTTCTCCATCAAATCTGAATGAGATCCTTGCTGGGTAGAGTAATCTTGGTTGCAGGTTTTTCTCCTTCATCACTTTAAATATGTCCCGCCAGTCCCTTCTGGCTTGCAGAGTTTTTGCTGGAAGATCAGCTGTTAACCTTTTGGGGATTCCCTTGTGTGTTATATGTTGTTTTTCCCTTGCTGCTTTTAATATGTTTTCTTTGTATTTAATTTTTGACAGTTTGATTAATATGTGTCTTGGCGTATTTCTCCTTGGATTTATCCTGTATGGGACTCTATGTGCTTCCTGGACTTGATTAACTATTTCCTTTCCCATATTAGGGAAGTTTTCAACTATAATCTCTTCAAATATCTTCTCACTCCCTTTCTCTTTCTCTTCTTCTTCTGGAACCCCTATAATTTGAATGTTGGTGCATTTAATGTCCCAGAGGTCTCTGAGACTGTCCTCAATTGTTTTCATTCTTTTTTCTTTATTCTGCTCTGCAGTAGTTATTTCCACTATTTTATCTTCCAGGTCACTTTTCCGTTCTTCTGCCTCAGTTATTCTGCTATTGATACCATCTAGAGTATTTTTAATTTCATTTATTGTGTTGTTCATTGTTGTTCATTTCATCTTTAGTTCTTCTATGTCCTTGTTAAATGTTTCTTGCATTTTGTCCATTCTATTTCCAATATTGTGGATCATCTTCACTATGTTTATTCTGAATTCTTTTTTAGGTAGACTGCCTATTTCCTCTTCATTTAGGTCTGTTAGGTCTGGTGGGTTTTTATCTTGCTCCTTCATGTGCTGTGTGTTTTTCTGTCTTCTCATTTTGCTTATCTTACTGTGTTTGGGGTCTCCTTTTTGCAGGCTGCAGGTTCGTAGCTCCCGTTGTTTTTGGTGCCTGTCCCCAGTGGCTAAGTTTGGTTCAGTGGGTTGTGTAGGCTTCCTGGTGGAGGGGACTAGTGCCTGTGTTGTGGTGGATGAAGCTGGATCTTGTCTTTCTGGTGGGCAGGTCCACGTCTGGTGGTGTGTTTTGGGGTGTCTGTGGACTTATTATGATTTTAGGCAGCCTCTCTGCTAATGGGTGGGGTTGTGTTCCTGTCTTGCTAGTTGTTTGGCATAGGATATCCAACACTGTAGCTTGCTGGTCATTGAGTGAAGCTGGGTGCTGGTGTTGAGATGGAGAACTCTGGGAGATTTTTGCCATTTGATATTATGTGGAGCTGGGAGGTCTCTTTTGGACCAGTGTCCTGAAGTTGGCTCTCACACCTCAGAGGCACAGCACTGACTCCTGGCTGTAGCACCAAGAGCCTTTCATCCACATGGCTCAGAATAAAAGGGAGAAAAAGTAGAAAGAAAGAATTAGTAGAAGTAGAAAGAAAGAAAGAAAGAAAGAAAGGAGAGAGGGAGGGAGGAAGGAAGGAAGGAAGGAAGTAAGGAGGGAAGGAAGGATAAGAAAGAAGATAAAGTAAAATAAAATAAAGTAAGATAAAATATAATAAAGTTATTAAAATAAAAAAATTATTATTAAGAAAAAAATTAAAGAAAAAACAAACAAAAAAACCAACGGATAGAACCCTAGGACAAATCATGGAAGCAAAGCTATACAGACAAAATCTCACACAGAAGCATATATATACACACTCACAAAAAGAGTAAAAGGGGAAAAAATCATAAATCTTGCTCTCAAAGTCCACGTCCTCAATTTGGGATGATTCATTGTCTAAAGGAGGGAAGGAAGGAAAGAAAGAAAGAAAGAAAGAAGATAAAGTAAAATAAAATAATTAAGAAAAAAAATTTAAAAAGAAACAAGAAAAAAAAAGGAAGGATAGAACTCTAGGACAAATGGTGGAAGCAAAGCTATACAGACAAAATCTCACACAGAAGCATACACATACACACTCACAAATAAGAGGAAAAGGGGAAAAATCATAAATCTTGCTCTCAAAGTCCACCTCCTCAATTTGGGATGATTCGTTGCCTATTCATGTGTTCCACAGATGCAGGGTACATCAAGTTGATTGTGGTGCTTTAATCCGCTGCTTCTGAGGCTGCTGGGAGAGATTTCCCTTTCTCTTCTTTGTTCTCACAGCTCCCAGGTGCTCAGCTTTGCATTTGGCCCCGCCTGTGCGTGTAGGTCGCAGGAGGGCGTCTGTTCTTCGCTCAGACAGGAAGGGGTTAAAGGAGCAGCTGATTCGGGGACTCTGGCTCACTCAGGCCGGGGGAGGGGGGAGGGAGGGGCACGCAGTGCGGGGCGGGCCTGCGGCGGTAGAGGCCGGCATGACGTTGCACCAGCCTGAGGCGCGCTGTGCGTTCTCCTGGGGAAGTTGTCCCTGGGTCCTGGGACCCTGGCAGCGGCGGGCTGGACAGGCTCCCCGGAAGGGGTGTGTGGATAGTAACCTGTGCTCGCACACAGGCTTCTTGGTGGCGGCAGCAGCAGCCTTAGCGTCTCATGCCCGTCTCTGGGGTCCGCGCTTTTAGCCGCGGCTTGCGCCTGTCTCTGGAGCTCCTTTAAGCAGCGCTCTTAATCCCTCTCCTCGCGCACCAGGAAACAAAGAGGGAAGAAAAAGTCTCTTGCCTCTTTGGCAGCTCCAGACTTTCCCCCAGACTCCCTCCCGGCTAGCCGTGGCGCACTAACCCCCTGCAGGCTGTGTTCACGCCGCCAACCCCAGGCCTCTCCAGGCGCTCCAACTGAAGCCCGAGCCTCAGCTCCCAGCCCCGCCCACCCCGGCGGGTGAGCAGACAAGCCTTTCGGTCCGGTGAGTGCCAGTCGGCCCTGATCCTCTGTGCGGGAGTCTCCCCGCTTTGCCCTCCGCACCCCTGTTGCTGTGCTCTCCTCCGCGGCTCCGAAGCTTTCCCCTTCTGCCACCTGCAGTCTCCGTCCGCGAAGGGGCTTCCTAGTGTGTGGAAATCTTTCCTCCTTCACAGCTCCTTCCCACTGGTGCAGGTCCCGTCCCTATCCTTTTGTCTCTGTTTATTCTTTTTTCTTTTGCCCTACCCAGGTACGTGGGGCGTTTCTTGCCTTTTGGGAGGTCTGAGGTCTTCTGCCAGCGTTCAGTAGGTGTTCTGTAGGAGTTGTTCCACGTGTAGATGTATTTCTGGTGTATCTATGGGGAGGAAGGTGATCTCCGCGTCTTACTCTTCCGCCATCTTCCCGGAAGCCCTCTAGAAAATGTAGTTTTAAGCCCTGGATTTGATTTGGCAAAGAGAGTATTTTTAAAGTTAGCAAAAATTATGTAATTTTCTCTCTCACCGAAGAAGTGATGGACAGGACCAGAGATTGCCTTTTTATTTTTTTTTTGGATTCATACAGAAAGACTTGCCCTACAGGAAGATGCTGTCCCAAACTCAGAGAGCGTTTTGGGTATTACAAATTTTGCAAAAAATTCAAGGCATACAGGAGAGGGAAGTTTTATATTACCTCGAACAGTAGCGAGTGCAATGGAACACCTGTCAAATGAACCTGGCTTTCCTTCCAGCAGCAGCAGCATTGAAATTTTCAAGGTGTGGTGAATTATTATCCACCATCTGTTTTGCAATATGTTAATTCTTCTTGAACCAAAATCACAATCCAGCAAATGAGCTCTTAGCAAAGCAACAAGTCATCATTCATATGAGGCTATAGAAAGAACTTGAGCCAGAAATTATTAGCACAAATGCTTTGCCAGAAACAGAGTGGAATCTTATTAAAGACCAGAGAAAATGGTCAATTAGCTAATGAGACACAAAATAAGCAGTCAGTGATGGGAAGAGGGGAAAATAGTATCTACAGAGGTTAAACTAGAGGATGTTATTCTGTTTTATCCTTCAGAAAACAATTACTGACCACCTCTATAAAAATTTTCATGTGACATTTGTCCATGGTTGCTGTGTGAGTGTGCCCCAGAGTTGTGAAGTGTAGTTGTGCTGGGTTTTTCTTTGTCCTGTGACTGTAGTAAGATTATTGTGTAGAGAACTTGTACCTAAAATCCATTCTTTATTTATATGTGATATACAATTGAACTTGAGATGAATAGCATATTTTGCGGGTATTTTATTTAAATAAATAAATATCTGTGTAGTATAATCCATAAATATATATTGTCTTTTAGGAATTGTAGAAAAGTTTTAGTTATTGATATTGACTGGGACTACTTTTTCTTATGAATTATGGATTAATCTATAGCTATATCATATAAATAATATAAACAGAGATCAACACTAATGCATTTTGTATTAAGCTATGAGATAATAGGTGATTTTTAATATAATGTGTGCTTCACAAAATTCATTTGCAAATAAAATTTTATTATTAAAATCATTTGCTGATGTATTTCAAAATTGTAGATTTTTCAAAGTAGGAAATTTAACTATCTTAAATTTATTATCTAAATTGCTAAATATAATATGCAGTATATTTAATAATTTTCCTTCAGCTATTTATTTGGCTGTAAATCTTTGGTGTTTTAAATAAAACTTATATTCTTTCTCTTAAATCTTCCTGAACTATGCACACCACCTGTTCTATTATGAATACATAACAGACATAAAAAGAAATGAAGTGAAAATTGTCTAGTGACTGGACTGTTTAATAATTCCTTCCTGAAATTTAAGATTAGGATTCTGAAAATTTGGGAGATGTGTTAAGTTTGAGTTAAGGGACTAAAGAGGATATACTGGAAAATATGAGTGGGTCTCAAGTATGATTCTGAGATCTCTGATAAATGTATACGTACATCTAAGCCTATGTATACTTCATGTATATGTGTATGTTTTGTATTTACATCCCTATGTATAGCTATCTATGCCTACACATTTACAGTAATTCAAACAATAGACAGCACATCAAATGGACTGTATATTATATTTTACATATGTAAAAATTTTTAAAAGCCTTGAATTCAATACAATTAGTTCCAATTTCTTTGCTTTTTGGACGTCTGAGATGATGTCTGCTGATGTTGCTGATGATTTTGGTGATAAATGAAGAGAAGTAGATTTTCCTGGGAAGAATTGTCCTCCCACTCTTGGGTCTCCAAGTTCTTAGGTTTTCTTTGTTCTACTCGGAACTTGAAGTTGTGAGATTATTTCTTGAGAAGGCTTACCATCTTTTGGGTGTGTTTGAATGGCACTGACTGAAGCCCAGGAGTATCTTTTCTTTTTTTTTTTTTTTTTAAATGACATTGTGTGTTTGTTTGCTAATCATATTATAATATATAATTTAATTATAGGACATTGGGGGAATTAAAAAGGATAAAGGAAGAAAATAAGTTATTCATAATCCCTATCATCCCAAAACAGCCGTTATTATCATTTTGGTACACATCCTTCCAAATATGTAGTTTAAAGCTTTTCAGACATTATAATTCTAAAGGCATAAGTAAAGTTAAAGCAACAGTAGTTATCATAAACTTCACTGGCTTGAGCTCCCTCCAGCAGATGTAAGAGTCTAAGCCCTCTTCAGTACTACACCATGTTATTTTGGCATGGCCAGGAAAGACTCTTATGGCCTCATTACATGTCCTCCACACCCTGACATCACCTGCAAAACCACTTGGATGACAGCTCTTCAGCTGCCTTGATGTCGTGGCTTGGCCTTTCGGGTAATCAGCCCCCATCCAAGAGCCCACAAAGAGTCACTGTTAGAACAAAAGCCATTTCTATTACTGAGGAAATTCCAAGGGATTTAGGAGCTCGATGTCAGACCCTCCTATCCCTCAGGAAATTATAACAGCCTTAGGAGCTCTGTGTCAGGAACAGAGGCAGATACCAACATATATATTTACTATCGTTCCACATTTATTCACACTGGTTTTGACCTATTCAGAAAACAACAATCTGTACTACCTATGAGGTTCTGAATATACCTGCGCTGCCCAATCCTACTTATTTGCACACCTCGACTATCCCCCTATGATCCTATACTTTGTGTTCAGCAGAAGCTTTCCCAAATCATGTCCTGGTCTTTTGCCAAAGTGGCATTTGAGACTCTGCCTTGATTTCTAATTACTTCATTTGCATCTGTATCTTCAAATTTTAACGTTAGCAGGAGACAGGGTGCCATTGTCTAATTGCAGCTTCACTGAATTCTCCGTCCATTTTATTAGCTTCCTTTCAGCCCAAGAGCTCAGGACCACAAATGCTTTGTGGTCTCCTCCTTTTTTATTGCATTGTTTCCCCCTAAAGTCTTGTTAACTGTGCAAAACTATTGTACTTTTTATTTTGGGGGGTCATGCCACACGGCTCGTGGGATCTTAGTTCCCTGATCAGGGATTGAACCCGGGCCCTCGGCGGTGAAAGCACAGAGTCCTAACCACTGGACAGCAAGGGAATTCCCTAAAACTATTGTATTTTTACTAACTAACCATGGTATCATTCGTTTAACATTGTGGGTTTCTCTTCTGATCCATGCTACCCAGACAAAAGAAAAAATGAATGCTCACCGAGTGATTCTCTTTGAAAGTCTCTTTGCTCCTCCTTATAAAACTGTATCAAATCACTGAAATCTCTTTCAAAGGCCCTGCCTTACTGTATGTAGTTTATGTACTAGATTCCTCTGTGTCATCACTCCTAAGATGTAAAGTGAGAATGATAATAATAGTACTTATCTCATAGGGCTGTTATCAGCTTAAATGGGCTTACAGTATTACCTGGCACATACTAAGTGCTTAACAGTATCATTTAAATAACCATTACTATAATTATTGCTACACTGCTTCTCTCTAAGTGTGGGTTTTGTATTTTATTATGAATACATTGGGCTTTAGTATGAATATTAGTATGAATTAGTATGAATATTAGTATGAATATTATAATAATATATTATAATATAATAATAATATTATATTAGTATGTATTAGTATAATAATAATATTAGTATGTATAGTAATTGGTATGTAATTAGTATACTAATTAGTAGGTATACTAATTAGTGCACTAATAATATTATTAGTATAATAATAATAATATTAGTATGAATATTAGTATGAATACACTGGGCTTTAGTATGAATATTTAGTATGTATTTTAGTATGAGTACACTGGGCTTTAGTATGAATACAAATGGGAGGGGGCTAGAACTCTGCAAATAGAATCTATAGGATATCGAAGATGAATTACTGCCTTTTGTAAGAACAATTAACTTAGATGGAAAATTTTCTTTGCTTCAGTATGTTCTACACAATGCTGGTTCTTGTTTTAATGATGTTGAGCTCTTCTGTATCCTAACTGTTCTGTATTTGTGTACCTTTATGGAGGCCAGCTCTCTTTCAGTCACAGTTGGTGTTCAGGCTTTCTAATGGTGAGAAGGACATTTTAAAATCCTTTCTGAGAGTCCTTATTGGGAATGGATTCCCCATTGTGTGGCATCATAAGATTTCCTGTTGTTAAAAGATAAGCTGAGGCATATTAAAACTTTTAAGAGTTCATTTCAACAAAAACTGATTAGAATCAAGCAACATCCAATCTAGCAAGTAGAAAGGACCTCTGAGGAACGGTACAAAATGAAAGACTTTTATAGGCAGAAGGGAGCAGGCACAAGGAAGTTATACTAGGCCATAAAGTGTGCTGGTTATTGCAAGTTTACTTTCCTTTAGGGGATGGCAGGGATCTATCAGGCAGATTACTAACCAGTGCTATCAGGTGATTCCTGACTGATTGGCTTATGATTCCATTTCTGATAGAGCCAAAACTGTAATTAACGTAAGTCTGTTTGTTGATGTGGGGCTTAGCATAAATGGTTCCATTTTGGGTCTGATTATCTTGTTTTTAACACTGTGTAACACCATTAAGCCTGAGATCCGCAGCTGATGAGCCCTACTGTCTTGATGTTCACCATCTTTTGTCTTCCTAAAGCACTGCATAATCATAATATATTTTCACCAGGTTAGGAGGCTGTTACCAACTGTGCAGTTGGCAAGAGGCAGAAGAACAAGCCTGGAGGTCAGTGATCCAGAGTTGCATTTCACTTCATGAGGAAGTCATAAAACAAAGCAACGGATCCAACATGCACACAGTTGTGGAAGAGATACGGACACAATTCCATGTGCCCTCAGTGAAGGAATACAGGTCCCCTTCTCCTCTCAAAGGTGAGCTCCTCAAGGACAGGAGACCTGTCTTAAGCATCTTAGTATCTCTGTGCCTGTCTAAGTGTAATCAGATGCCTCCCATGGACCTGAATCTGTGGCAAGGCACCTACCTGATCTCCTCAAATTCCCATCAGCACCTGAGGGGTAGGCAGTGATAGACTCATTGAAGACCACGTTGGGGGAGCTCTGCTTGGTTAAATAGAGAGTGGCAGAATGAGGAGCCAGATTCAGGTCTGATGACCACAGTGCTTTGACAGGTAGGTAGTGGGGTCCTGGAGCTGGGCTGCCAGGTTCAGATCCTGGCTCGGTCACTCACTAGCTGTGTGAATTTAGGCCAGTCTCTTAATCTCTTTGGTTCTCCATTCCCAAGATGTAAAATGGGGACAATAACAGTCTTCAGGGATGTTATCGGCTGAAGATTACAGCATTGCCTGGCATATACTAAGTATTCAAGAAATATCAGCTAAAGTAATATTACTACTACTACTACTATACTGCCTTTCTCTAAGTGGGCTTTATATTTTAGTCTGAGGGCACTGGACTCAATAGGGAGCTAGAACTCTGAAAACAGAATCTGCAGGATATGAAAGATAATATTACTGCCTGACCTCCTTTAGTATCTCTTAGTATCTTTCTTTCCATTATGTTTGGATTTCTGGCTCAGTTTGAGTCATTCCCTAGAAAGAGACAGAATGTACTAAAATTCCACCTGGGTAACAGTTTCAACACTAAACAGTGTGTCTGTCCATAGGAAGTCATAAAAATTCATGGAAAATTTCATCTTAAGAGTATAACTGATCCAACAAAGGAAAAGCACAGGCAGTGATACATATTTGCTAACTTTTTCTGGGCGTTCCATTTCCCAAGATAAATACACAATTCTGAATATTTTAATCCATTAAGATTTTCATTTTATAAATTGCTGAGTAAATTATGTATTTTCTAGGCAGAAAAGCTCAAGGAATCCAATCCTTCTAATTTAATTTACTTTCCTTAAATAATGGTTGAATAAATATTAAAATGAAAATATTCTTTTCTTTTAAGCAAGGAAGGAATTTATATTTATTGCATTTCTTCCTTGACCAGATTAATTTTGTCCTTCCAGTTCACTACTCAGTGGTGAATTTAGAGACACATGGTGTTGATCATTTCTTTTAGGGTTTACAACTGTTCTGTGGATGTGCTTGGGTATTAAGAGAATGTGGGGACAGTGGGAGAGGTTGTTGTGTTTCACATATTTTGTTTCTTTCGTTAGAAAAACATTTTTAGAAGTGCACAGATATTCTGTACTTTTCAAAGATATGAAAGGTGATCTTTATATCCAGAAAAAAGTATGTTTGGGAAAAAAACCATAACCACCTATGGCTTTTTAAAATGAATTTTAGAAATTTCCTTGTGTATTCAGATTTCTCATGCCATAAAGTTACTCTTTTCCCCCCTTTCCATATACTGTGGAAAGGAAGGAAAGAAGGAAATCAATATTCACAGTCCACACTTAAGGGGTGGGGTGTTAGGCTCCACCTCCTTGACTGTGGCATATCTGCAAAATTATTTGGAATTCTGCTGGGGAAAGTTGTCTATTCTCCCCAATTTATTTATTTATTCAGTCACTTACATCAGCATGGATTCATGCGTGCTCATGGGTATATATTTTAAGTTATAACCTAATATTACTTTATTAATTTTGTTGCTCAAGTTTTTCCAGCTTTGTTGCTCAAAGTTCCATTGGGAGCTCTTTCATTTGGTTCCTAGATCCCTTTGACATACCTACATCATTGTTATTTATTATTAGTCTTTTTTTTTTTTTTTTTTTGCGGTACGCGGGCCTCTCACTGTTGTGGCCTCTCCCGTTGCGGAGCACAGGCTCCGGACGCGCAGGCTCAGCAGCCATGGCTCACGCGCCCAGCCGCTCGCGGCATGTGGGATCTTCCCGGACTGGGGCACGAACCCGTGTCCTCTGCATCGGCAGGCGGACTCTCAACCACTGCGCCACCAGGGAAGCCCCTTATTAGTCTTTTTTAAAGCACCTCCTTATTTTCTGATACTATAGGATGCTCCAGGCTCATCTTGTGTATTTCCTGCCGCAGTCCTAGAATCAGCCATTTCTCCCAGGAGCCCTGTTTTTTTCTGAAGGATGGTATTTAAAAGCAAGATCTGGGCACTGATTGTGCTCCTACTGGGCTCTCTCAGCTGAAAGAACAGGAGATATATGTGTGTATTCTAACCTATGTATATACACCTATCTAAAAATACTTGGATATGTAACCAACTGTATCTATATGACAAAGCTGATCCAGTGAGTTCTTACTGATGTTTCCAACTCTTATTATTTCATGGATCATTCTAGTTTTCTTCCCTTCCTTATCTCTAAGGTCCCACTCCCCCCATCTGTCATCCGTTTACTTAATTTTTCACTTCTGGCATACACATACAGTGCTTTCAGAAGTGTTAACACATAATCCAATGGGAAACAACTTTATTACAGCACTATGTCCAGTTCCTATTGCCTTTACTCTTACAGACTCCATTCATTTCCAGAGTTATTTAGGTTGCCAGCTTATTCCCCTACCCATGTCAGTGAGGGTGTTTCATATATTTATAAGACATTTAGATTCTTTTGCCACATCCTGCATTCTCTGTTGTGATCCTACCACCTCCTAGATTGATTTTTTTAAAATTTTGCATACATTGAAGTTTGCTCTTTGTGCTATAAAGTTCTATGGGTTTTGTCAAATGCTTAATAGTTTGCATTCACCATTACAATATCACACAAAATAGTTCTACCACCCTAAAAAGTAATCCTTTGTGCTATACCTGTATAATCACCTCCTCCCCCTGAGTCCTTGACAACGACTCATCTATTTACCATTTCTATTATTTTACCTTCTTCAGACTGTCATATGATTGGAATCATACAGTACATAGCTTTTTCAGACTGACTTTTTTCACTTATCAATATGCATTTAAAATTCATCTATGTCTTTTTGTGGCTTGATAACTCTTTTCTTTTTATTGCTGAATAACATTCCATTTGATGTATATACCAGTTTGTTTATCTATGCTTACGGAAGGCATCTTGGTTGCTTCCAGTTCTTGTTGATTACGAATAAAGCTTCTATAAACTTTCACATGCATTTTTGCATGGACATAAAGCTTTCAAATCAGTTGGGAAAATACTTAGAAGTGCAATTGCTGAATTGGATGGTAGGGCTACATTTAGTTTTGTGAGAAACTGCTGAACTCTCTGCCAAAGTGTCTTCCAAGGCTGTACCATTTTTCATTCCCATAAACAATGAATGAGACGTCCTGTTGCTCCATATCCTCACCAGTCCTTGATATTGTCAGCTTTTGGTTTTAGTCATTCTAATATGTGTTTAGTGGTTTCATATTATTGTTTTAATTCGAAATTGCCTAATGACAGATAATGTTGAGAGTCTTTTCATATACTTATTTGCCATCTGTATATTTTCTTTGGGGAGATGTTCAGATCTTTTGCCCATTTTTTTCATTGAGGTGTTTGCTTTTAAGAGATCTTTGTATATTTTGGATACAAATCTTTAATCAAATACATGTTTTGCAAATATTTTCTCCATGTCTGTGGTTTGCCTTTTCATTCTCTTGAGTGTCTTTCTTAGAGAATGCAGCTTTTAATTTTAACAAAGCCCAACTTATCAATTTTTTCTTTTGTGGATCATGCTATTGGTGTTGTGTTAAAAAACTTATCACCAAACCTAACATCGTGCAAAACTTCCTGAAGAAGTTTTATAGTTTTGCATCTTACATTTAGTTTTATTATACATTTTGAGTTAATTTTTATGTAAAATGTAAGATCTGTGTCTAGGTTTATTTATTTTTTGCATAGGGGCATCCAGTTGTTCTGGCACCATTTATTGAAAGACTGTTCTTTTTCTATTGAATTGTCTTTGTTCCTTCGTCCAAGTTCAGTTGACTACATGTGTGTAGGTCTAGTCTGGGCTCTTTATTCTGTTCCATTGTGCTATGTATCCTTTTGCTGAGATGATGCTATTTTGATTACTGTGGCCTTTAAATAAGTCTTGAAATCGAGTAAGGTTAGTCCTCCAACATGGTTCCTCCTCTTCTCCTTCTTCCTCTCCTTCTCCTTTTTCTCTTTCTCCTCTTCCTCCTCCTGCATCTCTTCCCCTCCTCCCCCCTTCCCCTCCTCCTCCTGTTCCTCCTTCTCCTCTTCTTTGGTACTGGGTTGGTTGTTCTAGGTCTTTTGCCTTTCCATATAAACTTAAGAATCAGTTTGTTGACATCTACAAAATAGTTTGCTGGTATTTTGATTGGGATTGCATTATATCTGTAGATCAAGTTTGGAAGAATTGACATCCTAATTAACAATATCGAGTTTTCAATCCATGAACATTGCTCTATTTATTTAGATATGCTTTCATTTTTAAGCAATCACTGTTTTATTGTTTTCTGTATACAGGTCCTGCACATATTTTGTTAGATTTAAACCTAAGTGTTTCATTTTGGGAGGATGCTACTTTAAATGGTATTGTCTTATTAGTTTCAAATTCCAGTTGTTTATTGCTGGCATGTATATAGGAAAGTAATTGACTTCTGTGCATTAACTTCATATCCTGTGACTTGCTATACTTGCTTATTAGTTCCAGAAGTGTTTTGATCATTCTTTGAGATTTTCTGCATTGTATATCTTGTCATCATGAATAGAGACAGTTTCAATCTGTACACCTTTTATTTCTTTTTCTTGTTTTATTCCACTAGCTAGTACTTATTGTATAACATTGAATTTGAGTGGTGAGAGAGAAATCCTTATCTTGTTTTTAGTGTTGGGGAGCAAGTGATCAGTATTTATTTCACCATTAAATATTATGTTAACTTTATGTTTTTTGTAGATGTTATCAAATTGGGGAAGTTCTCCTTCATTCCTAGTTGGCTGAAAAAAAATTTTTTTTTTATCATGAATGGGTTGGACTTTATCAAATGCTTTTCTGTGTCAGTTGGCATAATAATATGATTTTTCTTCTGTAGTCTGTTGATTTGGTGGATTATATTGATTGATTTTCAAGTGTTGAACCAGCTTTGCCTACTTGGAATAAATGCCACTTGGTCATGGCGTATAATTCTTTTTAAACATTGTCAGATTCAATTTGGTAATATTTTGTTGAGGATTTTTACATCTATATTCATGAGAAATAATGGGCTGTAGTTTTTGTTTCTTGTACCATCTTTCTCTGCTTTTGGTATTAGAGTAATGCTAACTTCATAGAATGAATTAAGGAACATTCCCTCTGCTTCTGTTTTCTTTAGGAGATCAGTGTCATATCTGTTTCTGACACTTGCTTCCTCTACTTAGACTATTTCTTCTTGCCTTTTGGTGTGCCTTGGAATTTTTTGTAGGAAGCTGTACATGTTGTATTGGATAATAGGACCTGGGGAAATAAGCCTTCACTGTGATGATTTATGTTAATATGCAGTTGGGCTGTATTTGCTCTTGATAAAGGTGCCAGACACTTTAAATTCCTCTTATCTCCCCTCTTGACTTGGGTGCCCTGCTCTTATCTCCCCTCTTGACTTTGGGTTTCCCTAAGTCCTTCTCCTCCAAGAGGATCTGTGTCTTGAAGTTTTTTCAGCTATAATCCACTGGTATCACACTGGAGTCTCCCTGGTGTGTGATATTTTGTGGGCCTGTGTCTATGGCCTGAGATCCTCACAAGAGTTTTTTTTCTTAATAGCTTCTCCTCTCTCCCCCACCTCCCCTAGATGAGACAGGAAGGCTGTGAGGGCTGGAGTCCCAGGGGTTGGAAACAAGCTCTGGTAGAGTCTTTTGTTCTGGAGAGTAGGTCTTTGCTATATAGAAGACTCTGGATGTATTTCACAAGGATTCCTCTTCTTTTCCTCCTACCAGAGACACCAGGGCATTTTTCTAATTATTCAAGGTTACCATTTAAGTGTTTTTACAAGTTTATAGCTCCAGTGGTTTCTGCTATAGATAGGCAGATTTTGACTGTCACTCCCTGGATTTGCCCATTTCTTCAGATTTGGGAGTGGTTGTTTCCCCTGCAAACTCAGTTCTTTCATGGGTTTAAGAAAAGTTATTCGTTTTCAGTTTCTTCAGCTTTTTCTTGTTGTAAGGATGGGGTAAAGAATTCTAAGCTTTTTGCATGTCGTAGCTGAAACTTCTAGTACATTTTTAGTGACTTATTATTTTATTCTATTAATTTGTTGCTTCTTAATAGGGCATGACATATCTCTGCCTTGTCTTACCCATTCTTTCACCCCTCACTTCCAGCTCCCCACTAACCCATGTCCACATATTGTACTTGTCCCCTGTGGATCTCTGTAAGATTTTCTTTTCTATCTTGGCTTTTATTATCTATTAGTTTTTTCTTCTTAACATTTTTGATTCATCTTGAATTTATTTTGGTTGAAGGAGTGAGTTAGCCATCCATTTTTGGTTTTGCCGAAATGCCAGACCATTTTTTTGGATAAATTTATCTTTTCCCCACTGATATAAAAAATTTTACTTTTTGTATACTGAATTAAAAATATATATGATCTATTTCTGAACTCTTAAATTTGTTCTATTGATCTGTTAGTGTACTCCTGTGCCAGTACCAACTTTTTAATGTAGGTTTCATAGTGTAGTGAGTTACTAAGAAAAATAGTATTTTACAAATAGTAATGCATTAATGATATACAGTATTTTAAGAATAACTGATGTTGGTAATATTTATTTTGCTTTTCTATGAACAGGTATCTTTTTATTTATTCATCTTGCATTGTATCTGTTAGTAGAATTTTAAAAGTTATTTTTTTACATAGATCCAATATACTTCTTATATTTATTTTAACTATTTTATCTTTTCATTGTATTTTCTCAGCAGTAATTATTTGTATACAAGACAGCAATCGATTTGGGGACATTAATTTTATAACCAGAGATTTTGCTGAATTATCTCATTGTGTCTAATAGCTTTTTAGTTGTCTCTCTTGGGTTTACGGTTATGTAACCATATCATTTTCAAATAATGATAATTTTACATTTTCCTTTTTATTTTTGCCTCATTTATTTCTCCTGCTTAATGACAATGGCCAATCTTTTAAAGAACGATATTAACTAATAGAACACACTTCATTGTAATAAACTTTTTTTAACCACAATTATCTCATTGTTTTGTTAAACTGTAAAATCCTTGGGGTAGGGACTTTTATTCCTAATGCTTAACATAATATAGGAATAAAAAATAAGTACTCAATAGGCAGCTGTTGAATGATCTAGGGCAAGGTAAGGTGAGCTAGGCTGAGCTGAGATACCCCACTCTAATACCTTAGCCTATATGAAGTGTGTGTCCTTGAATGTCACAGAGATAGCTAAAGTGCCTCTTCATCAGACCCATGAAAGTCTGGTGTGAGTCCCATAGCTAGAACCTATGATTTTTGGCCACAATTGAACCCTCAAAGATCTGTAGCCTTTGGGCCTATCTCAGTTCAGTTGGAGTGAGGGAACACTCCTGCCCTAGGTCAATCTTTTAGGCACTCTGCCCTGGAAGACAGAACTTTGAATTTTTAAAGATGGTGTATACAGAGGAGAAGCAGAAGTCAAAGTACTTTGTAGATTCTACACACTGTCCTGCAGCACAAGTCTCATGACATACTCACAGAAGCAGCAGGAACCTTCCTGGCTCCTGAATGGGACTCCAACAGCCATCTTGTGTTGGGAGTAGGAAGATGGAGGCAGAAGCTTGGCTTTTCTATGCATAATAAGCATCAATACTTTTTGAAGGACACGAAGAGGCAGACTTTTGTACAAGGCAGCTTTGAGAGCTGTATCAGTGGGGCCTGCCTGGAAAATGGTCAGGGTAACAGAATGTCAGCAATGGGAACATGAAAAAGACAGCTCTTGGTTGGAATGAGACCAGAGTGAGAACAAGTGCAGTAAATAAACCAAAGACACCTGTATTCTTGGGTTATGAGCAGGAGCCAAAGTCGTTTAATGACCTCTCAAATTAATGGGCAGACTTGAAACTCAAAGGTTTTGGCTTGTGGCCTGATGGACAAGTGTCTCTGGCTTGGTACTGGCTCCTATAACCCTAATATGGTGGCCCAAGAATAGTGCTCTCCTTTTCAACTCTATTCCAGTAAGTTCTTTATCATGCATCCCTATTTCAGAGAAGATTGCTTCTTACTTTTCCATTAGAAAAATGAATATTATGATGGATTTCATTTTTCCATTGAAACTAATTGACCATGGACAATAATACTAAGCACTATATCTAGTCGAAAGGAAAGCAGTGGGATTTTGTTCACAAATTGCCGTGGGGAGGCAGAGATCACAGCTCATTTGAGGAATCGAGGCTTCTGATTAGCGGTGCTACTTGAGGCAGGCAGGGTGCTTCTCAGTGTCCAGCAACTTATTCCCAGAAGGAGTTTGCGCATTTGTTCTTGCATTCATTAAGCCATTCATTCTTTCATGAAACTTTTTTGAGGTATATCATGCACAGAACTGTAGATTCAAAGGTAAATAGACCATCTTCATGCTGGTGTGGATAATGTCACTTGCCTTTCTTGAGTATATAAAAATAATTTTGGTCATGAATCTCTATGGAAAACTTAAGGAAGCAAAGATCCATCTTCCCAGGGGAAGACACATAAGCCCCTAATTTTCCATACAGTTTCGGGGGATGCACAGCCATATGATGCATGTCCATGGAGCCCCTCAGGTTGAGATCTCCAGCAGGAATGCAGTAGATATCAGGATCGATGGCAGAAGACTGTGAGCTTCACACATCAGAGTAGTGAAGACCATGTTCTTTGACCAAGCTCCTCTTTGACATTCCTTTCCCTTTTATAACCCGTCTGTCTCTGTTACTCTTTTAATTTGAACTCTTAAATTTTTCTCTCTCTACAGTAGTATAATATTACTGAACACTGGTGAGGGCTTGGCTAGGGATGTACACTGAGTGTTTTGTAATATTGCCAGTTGGAAGTCTGTGTTTCTACAGCAGTGTTCCACCCCCAGAGAGCTGAAAGAGATTCTGGTTGGACTGATTCACAGTCTTGCCTAGGATTCCATGGCTTATTAATGGTAGAGCCTGAACAGAGAATTCCTGATTCTCAGGTCTGCACCTTCATCACTGGCTTAGCTCTAATTCCATCCCCTATTCCATCTTTAGTTCTATCTTCTGGCCTGAAAACTCCGTGTAAGGTCTAACAGGCACTTTTTCTGAAGAGAGGTAAGAATTTGTTAGCCAGAGTTGTTAGAGACAAATATGGGGTTAGTGATGTATTTTCCTGATTACAGTGAATATGTTAATACAGTTCTCCACGCCCGTCCCATCACACATCACACACAATTTCAAAGGCCACCAAAAATGTATCTCAAAAGAAGCATTTTATCTTACTCAAGAGATAAAACAAAAACTTTTTTTGTGGTCCTAAATGAATACAGTTTTTTTTTCTGAAAAGATAGTTTTCTGAACAGAGCTTTCCTTTTTGTGATGTAGGACACTAGTGTTGCCCAAATAGAACAGGAAAAGGCAGAAGTTAGGAAATGAAATGCTCACAACCTCAGGGGCCAAATGGCATCACAGTGATTTCTCACATATTTTAACTTTCAGAAGACCCTAGAGACTGCTTTTATTGCACATTTTAAGGAGCCATCTGTCTTTTTACCAGAACTAGTATGTGTTCAAAACTTTAAATAATTTTTTTCCTGTGTCAAAGGACCAAAGTCACCCACTGTAGTTGCTAGTAGGAAATTCACAGGGTTCACAATGGAAGAAAGAGTCTTGGCACAGCCTAGAATCCTGGTACATCTGCTGCTATGGAAACTGCACTAGGTAGGCATTGCTTGTGTTTTCCTACCTCGGCTAAGAATAATCAATGCCATAAATCATCTTAGATGATATATCCTTTTAGGGATCTTCCTTTGGGTTTGCTGATATGGTGCCATTTAGAATTCATTATATTTCAATTGAGACTTCATTAAGAGGAAGGCTTCCTCCAAATCCATATTTTGCTGCCTGAGAATAAGAGTGAGGGACAAGATACGAAGTAACAATGTTTTGCCTGGGGTAAAGCACTATGGCAACTATGTGAACGAAGTGGTTTAAGCCTCAAGAAAGTCTAAATATAACCACCAACACAGACATATATAACGCAAGTTCAAGAATAGTTGAATATAAAGTATGTAGGGCTTGATATAGGAAAAGCATTCAATACAGTCAACTATTATCTACTAGTGTTCTTACTCCTACTGCTACTACTGCTTTTCAAATCAGATTTATAAAAATTATAGCTAACGTAATGGAAAAGCTGCTGAAGCTACTTTCACGTTGTGAAAGATGCTTTAATTTCCAAATAAATATAGGTCATCCTAGCAAGAACACAAGAATAGAAGAACCTCTAATTTTAAGTAAACCTGCCGGCAACAATTTTTCAAGTTTTTTGGGCAAATTGACAGCATCTCTTTGGAGGATTGTTAGTATTCAGGATTAGAAATAAGTATACTTGTTTCTCAGAAGTTGATCTAGAGAATTAGGTTTGGATTAGAGGACAATCTAGGTGCTGCTGGTGTTTTTAGATGAGGGTAATAGTAGTGGTAGGGGAGTAGGGAGAGGGCCTGGGAATGATCAGCAGTTCTCAAATTTGTGTGTGGAAGAATCACTTGGTGTGTCTGTTAAAAATGCAGATTTCTAGAAGCGAGTCCCCAGTGATTTTGATTGAGGGGTCCCTCAGGCAGCCACCCCATAGGCACACGTCCAGGCACTTCTCCTGCCCCATGCTCCCTCCCTCTGCCTTTCACTTCCCAGCTGCCAAGATCTTGGAAGCTTTGAAGCTCACCAAAGAAGGGAAATCCATTGAGAACAGTCTGTAAACCGTCAAGCAATTTCCAGATATTACATGCAGTCTGCCTGTCCCCTGCCTCAACCTGGGTTTCTTCCATTGGGTGAGTGGTCCTGGGTCTCACATTGGCATTGCTCATTTGGTTGATGAGGACATATTGACAGAGTTGTTACTGCTGACTGAGAAGTAGAGGATAAGATGGCAGAGTAGAAGGACTTGAGCTCACCTCGTCTCACGAAAACACCAAATCACCACAAACTGCTGAATAACCATCGACAAAAAAGACTGGAACCTACCAAAAAAAGATATCCTACATCCAAAAACAAAGAAGCAGACAGTAGGAGGGGTAGGAGTGTTTGAAGACATAATAGCCGAAAACTTCCCTAACATGGGAAAGGAGACACTCACTCAAGTCCAGGAAGCACAGAGTCCCATACAGGATAAACACAAGGAGGAACACACCGAGACACCTATTAATCAAATTGACAAAAATTAAAGACAAAGAAAAACTACTAAAAGCAACAAGGGAAAAGCAACAAATAACACACAAGGGAATCCCCATGAGGTTATCAGCTGATTTTTCAGCAGAAACTTTGCAGGCCGGAAAGGAGTGGCAAAATATATTTAAAGTGATGAAAGGGAAAAACCTACAACCAAGAATACTCTACCCAGCAAGTCTCTCATTCAGATTCAACAGAGAAATCAAAAGCTTTACAGACAAGCAAAAGTTAAGAGAATTCAGCACCACCAAACCAGCTTTACAACAAATGCTAAAGGAACTTCTCTCGGCAGAAAAGAAAAGGGCACAACTAGAAAGAAAATGGGAAAGTTCACCGGTAAAGGCAAACACACAGTAAAGGTAGGAAATCATCCACACACACGTATGATATCAAAACCAGCAAGCATGAGGAGAGTACAAATGCAGGATATTGGAAAAGCATTTGAAATTAAGAGACCAGCAACTTAAAAACAATCTGGTGTATGTATATATATATATATATATATATAGAGAGAGAGAGAGAGAGAGAGAGAGAGAGAGAGGGTTGTATCAAAACCCAATGATTTTTGTTTAACATCTTTATTAGAGTATAATCGCTTTACAGTGTTATGTTAGTTTCTGCTGTATAACAAAGTGAATCAGCTATATGCATACGTATATCCCCATATCCCCTCCCTCTTGCGTCTCCCTCCCACCCTCCTTATCCCACCCCTCTAGGTGGTTGCAAAGCACTGAGCTGATCTCCCTGTGCTATGCGGCTGCTTCCCACTAGCTATCTATTTTACATTTGGTAGTGTATATACGTCAATGCTGCTCTCTCACTTTGTCCCAGCTTACCCTTTCCCCTCCCCATGTCCTCAAGTCCATTCTCTATGTCTGTGTCTTTATTCCTGTCCTGCCCCTAAGTTCATCAGAACCTTTTTTTTTTAGATTCCATATATATGTGTTAGCATATGGTATTTGTTTTTCTCTTTCTGACTTCACTCTGTATGAGAGACTCTAGGTCCATCCACCTCACTACAAATAACTCAATTTCATTTCTTTTTATGGCTGAGTAATATTCCATTACATATACGTGCCACATCTCCTTTATCCATTCATCTGTCAATGGACACTTTGGTTGCTTCAGTATCCTGGTTATTGTAAATAGAGCTGCAATGAACATTGTGGTACATGACTCTTTTTGAATTATGGTTTTCTCAGGGTATATGCCCAGTAGTCGTATGGTAGTTCTACTTTTAGTTTTTTAAGGAACCTCCATACTGTTCTCCATAGTGGCTGTATCAATTTACATTCCCACCAACAGAGCAGGAGGGTTCCCTTTTCTCCACACCCTCTGCAGCATTTATTGTTTGTAGATATTTTGATGATGGCCATTCTGACTGGTGTGAGATGATATCTCATTGTAGTTTTGATTTGCATTTCTCTAATGATTAGTGATGTTGAGCATTCTTTCATGTGTTTGTTAGCAATCTGTATATCTTCTTTGGAGAAATGTCTGTTTAGGTCTTCTGCCCATTTTTGGATTGAAAACCCAATGATTTTGATTGAGAAGATAGAGAGTGTGGACCAAGAAGCTGCATTGTCAAGAATTTCCCCATCTGATTCTGATCAGCCAGCCCATGTTCCACGCTGTGAAATGCTGGAGATCCCGTCTTGACTTTGACTTGTAGGCTAACACTTCTACATTCCATTCTGAGTAATTACAACTTACAAAGTATACTCATTCTATATCCCTGGGTAGTGGTAGTTTTCTTTTCAAATCACAATACGTCAACATATTTGGTTTAATAATAAGTGCAATGAAATATGATTTATATTAAAAATTCAGATGATACAACTGCAGTATGACAATTTACATTACAATAAACATTTTAGTGTGGTGTACAAATACAGAAAATATTTTTATTAAAATTTAATATTATACACTACTTCCTTCCTCCCCCATAAAAATGATCAGTTTCCAACATGTACCTCATTAGTATCCAAATGAGTATCCATTATTCTCAGGTTATTTATGGGTTACAACCAGTAATCTCCTACTTTATATCATCCACTCCTCAACTACATTAGTCTGTATTACAAACCAATCTCAAAATCTACATCTTTCAATAAAACATAAGAGCATAATGCTTTTGATCAATAACAGGCTGACAGAACTTAAATACAGTTTTCGCATAGAAGTCACATAATATATTGATAGAAAAACTACTAGATTAATGGTACATTGTTTATCATGTTACCCCAGAGATGACAAATACCTTCCTTTCCACACTTAGGCAGACATTATTCATTGTTCATACCACTCTTCCCAGCTAAATCACATGCTGCCTCAGAATCCTCTCCAGCAAAGGTGGTCACTACCAATCTATCAGAGTCGGCTTGAGGATAAAATTGTGTTTTCCATACCTGCTCTACACCAAACAAAAAGTAGTTCACTCTGTCATGTACTCACACATTCTCTCTCTATCCCCTCCACCCCGAAGCATTCAGAAACAAGTCATCCATATAACTCATAATAAGGTAAAGTCTTGGTAGAAGACCCTATTTCACCATACATTAAATCAAGAACAAGGTTTCCTTGTTTGTAAAAGGAAGCATGGGGTTCCATGTCTTCTTTTGCTTTTCTAGAGATTCTCCCCATAGTGGCACATTTGTTCATAAACTTGCAACAGATAGTTCGTATCTATCTATTGTTAAGAAGACAGTGATTTCAACCCACATATTGAAATTCATTAAAGTACTGAGGAATCAGGAAGCCTACCTTTCTCTTTGAAGTTCCAATTTAAAATAAACCAGCCAACAAAAAAACCCTAAATTATTTTAGGAAAGCATCATGTGTCTCAATTTAACCATTTTTAATGCTTAGCCAATGTCTTAGTCTATTCAGGCTGCTATAACAAAAATACCACAAACTGGGTAGCTTAAACAACAGAAGTATATTTCTTACAGTTCTGGAGACTGGAAGTCTGAGACCAAGGCATGGATAGATTCACTGTCTGGTGAGGACCTGCTTTCTGTTTCATAGATGATCATCTTTTTCCTGTGTTCCCACAAGACAGAAGGGGCAAAGGAGCTCTTTTGGGTCTCTTTTATAAGGGCACTCATCTCATTTATGAGGACTCTGCCCTTATAACCTAATCAACCTCCTCAAAGCCTCACCTCCAAATGCCAACACATTGGGGATTAGGTTTCAACATATGAATTTTTGGAGGGACATAACATTCAGTTTATAGCAGCAAAATTTTATTTCTTGTATTTTTCTATAAAATCTATATTTTGTTAAATTATAATGCTTATATCATGTTTTAAATTTAAAAATAAAATAATCATTTAGATAACAACATTCAGAAAAATCCATAAAATAAAATTAAGACCATCTATAAAAACACTATCCCGAAATAACCATTTTTGACACTTTGGTATATTTATCTCCATTCTATTTTCTATGTATCTTCATTTGAATGTGTCTTTTTCTTTTATTTTCCCACAATAACTGGCTAATTTGGGGCATAGAGTTTGTATCTTGCTTTTAAAAAGATAATATTTCATGAAACATTTAATTTAAAATTAGAGTATAAAATTAAATTATCTTTTCAAAACGTGTTTTTAATGTGCCTTAGTCTGGGTCCTCTGAGGAGCAAATGCCAAGAAATGATTAAACCTGCAAGGATTTTATTAGAAGTGCTTGTGTGAGAGAAAATAGAAAGGGAGTCAGATAAGACTGGGATAGCCATCATACCTCCATGCAAGTCTGACCAGGAATGAGTCTGTCCTAGTATTATATTTTGTCTCTTTGGTCATTAGCTGGGAGCAGGCCTTGGGAGGTATAGCTTCAGTGCAGGTGGAACAATGGATTTCAAAATGCGGCAGCCAAGTAGGCCCTTGGTCAATTATATTTTCTATAGTCGGAGGTCTATGAGGGACATTTTCATGGTCCCCACATTAAGGTCACATGATTGTCCATCATATGGATAGATTTTTTTTTCCTCCAGTCTTTTCCAACAATTCTGCATTAGTGATTATTTTCTTAGTTGGGTTCCTAGAAATGAAGTTGCCGGATCACAGTATGAAATTTATGTCTAAATATTTTATAATATACTTAATATTTCTAAATAGTTTTTCCAAATGAATTTCTATATAAACTATGATGTTTTTACTTGAATCTCTGCAGTTATTTTGAAGGTACACATCATTCAACTAGTGGCTATTTTAAGTTTTCAAAATAATTTTTTTAGTCTCTGTTTGACACCAGCCTGTAAAAGTTATTGAAGACATTGTCATGCCCTCCTTCTCTTTAATTTTTCTTATACTAACTTCTCCATCTTCATGAATATCATACAGAGTTTGAGGCTAAGATTCTTGCTATTAAATTATGTTATTAAATTTCAAAAATACTTTCTTTAAGGTGTATATATATTTTACATTAGTGATTAGTATAAAATTAGAAAGAATAGAGTGTTACTACCATAAATAAGCTGAAATAAACAAGTAAAAACCTTTTTCTAAGAACCATACTTTGAAAGAGTATCACCTATTCTGGTTAACTGTGTCTTTTGATACCGGATTTTATGTTAGCAGCAACATCGCAGGGGAAAGAGCTATCTTCACTGAAACACAATTTTCTTTAAAATTGATTTTGAACCAAGGAAACTTGGAGCTGATTTAACATGTCGTGCTGTACTACTGTGAGTTGGCCACAAAGAGCTTCTTCCTCCCACTCATCAATGAAGTTCACTACTGGGTAGGAAGGCTGCCTTCTGTCTCCAGCCGTAGGGTGGTATCATCATTCTAATGAGGGTCAATTTCCATTTCTCCCACCTCTGTGCTGCATAATGTTTCACAGCAGAAATACTGTAACACAATTCTTGTGGCCACTTTGATGGTAAAATGCTGATTCCCTGCTGAAAATATAATTCCACATCCATCGCTCTCCTGAGAAGAGAAAGTTTTAATCATCTCACATGAGGTATTAGCAGGGTGAGTAGACCCAAAACCGCAACAACCTGCATATGTTTCCAACACTGGGAAATGAATTCTTCTGTAAATGTAATTTTCTTATTTACCTACTGACATTTTTTTACTCCTTGTCAGGGAAATATGTCTCATTCTATCTATATCCTAAGGGCTAACCTACAAAATCCCAAAGAGGAGGCAAAGCAGGGGAACTGGCAGGGGTGTGGTGGCTGATTAGTATCCTGTTAAAAGGATAACAGAATTGTCCTGTGCAATATTAACCACCCATAACACCATTTAGTCTGATAACAGCCAGCCCTGTGAATATTTAACTTTCACAATATTTGCTTTACTGATAGTGGGTCACTTTCTTATATGAAATATAGCCTATTGCTTATTATTAATTAGACCCGAGTTGACCTTCAGAATTTAATATTCTTTCAACAGTGATATGTGTAATTTACTATGGTAGCATACATTCAAAATGTGAGAACGTTAAGATTTAAGACATCATAGGCTTGGAAAGAATCTTGATGGGTCATCTTATTTATTCATCCAACTGTCTGTTGAAAATCATTTACATGCTAGGTGCTGGAGGGCATTCAGTGAAATATAAGATGCCTTCTACCCCTTATGTACTCAGGCTCTACTTTCAGGGGCAAATGAAATGACCTTGTATAAGAATACAAGGCAGTGCTGGTTGACAGACAATGAGACTCTTGAGTTCAGAGCAGAGTAAGGGTGATGTGAGAAGCAGGCAAAGACCTCGTAGAGGAAGGAACAGTTGGAGTGGCCGTGGAAGGGAGGGCAGGGCATAGATAGGCAGGCAAAGGGAACAGCAGGAAACCAGACAGCACCTGCTGGTGATTGCAAGGACTTCGTGGACAGGTCTGCAGGTCAGCCAGCCTCGCAGCTGGCTCAGGCCATGGTGTGAGTTTGAAAGTCCTGACCGCTTTTTAGAACTGCTGATGGCTGAGGCAGGTGGTTACCTTTTGGAGGGACATACAGCTTCTTTGATCTAGTGATTTATAGAAGGCCTCTGTGATATGAACACAGGCTTATCATCTATGACTCTTCTCAAAGCACCCCATATTTTAGTCAAACACACTTCTTCCTGTTCCTTGTGGCTCAAATTTATTAACTAACATGATGTGAGTGCAGGTGCCGAAAGATAAGATAGACCCTGAGGGCAGTATGCGATGCGGTGTCACGTCATGCTTAAAAGTTAGGACTTTGATCATTAAAGTGTTAGAAAGCCATTGGGCTAGGGCTGGGCTTTTAATTGGGGGAATGCCGTAATTAGATTTGCGCTGTATACAGATGACTGAGTACAGTGGCGATATCCACATCGTACGGTTGTTAATCACCAGAGTTCTGGAGGCAGACTGCCTGGGTTTGGATTCCTTCTCTGATCTTATGAACTCTGACTTTATTAACTTCTCTAAGTCTCAGTGACCTCATCGGTAGAATGGGGATAAAAACCATTGCCTGTCTTATAAATTTGTTGTGTGGATTAAGTGAGATAATGCATGTAACGTACTTAGTCTAGTACCTGGCATAGAGAGAGCATTTAGCATTTTTGGCTGTTATTATTATTCTTATCTCTCCAGGAATAGTATAAAAGATGGATGACTCTGCTGGCAGCTGGCAGCTGGAGGACAAAGACCAGATAGAAATCCATTCATGGCAATATTTTAAGAAAGGCATCACACACTTAATTAAGGCAATAGCATAAGGATTGAGAAGGGCAAACAAAGTTAACACCATAATGGGAGTAAAATCAACGGGACTTGGTGTCTAAGTAAAAGTGGGGGACAAAGAAGAGGGAGAAATCATGGATGATTGTAAGATTTCTAGCTGGGGTCACTGGTGGTGTGGCGCCATTGACCAAAACGCAGAACACAGCCTGAAAGCTGCAGTGCGCTTCCAACGCCTGAGGGCTTTCTCTGGTGGCAGAGACAAAGGACATGGGAAGTGCTGGAGAATTAATGTCCTGGTAACACCCTCAACCAGTGTTTGACGGGAGTTGTGGGTAAATGCCTTGGCACCTTTGCACCACAGGTGGGATTACTCTGAGTTTTGTATTCTATTCGCAGAGTTCCCCAGTGGGATATGGCTCTAGGTTCCCATAGTGGTAACTTGTTTGATAACTAAGCCTTTTTGGCTGCCTTTTCTCCCTGGTCTCACTGCTCCAATCCCTGAGTAGTCTTTCTTGGATCACCATTCAGATAAACTATTTGCACCGACATTCTTGTCTGGGGGTTTGCCTCTGGAAGAAGTAAACCTAAGAGATTAGGAAAGGGTAAAGGAAAAAGGGAAACAGGAAAATAAATTCTGTTTTAGACATTTGAGGGGGACATGCCTTTGGGATATTCACCTGGAGGTGGTCCAGAATGCAACTGAAATAGGAAATGGAATTTTAATAAATAGCTGGGCTCTGGTATTCTAGATTGGTGAGTAAACTGTAAAAATGTGGTAGTTGAAATCTTGGAAGAAGGCATTTCCTCAAGAATAGTTTGTAATTTATGGAATTTGAAAAAGCTAATGAAAAATGCAAAATGGACACAAAAATAATGTTCTTAGGGCTTCCCTGGTGGAGCAGTGGTTGAGAGTCCGCCTGCCGATGCAGGGGACGCGGGTTCGTGCCCTGGTCCGGGAAGATCCCACATGCCACGGAGCGGCTGGGCCCGTGAGCCATGGCCGCTGAGCCTGTGCGCCCGGAGCCTGTGCTCCGCAACGGGAGAGGCCACAACAGTGAGAGGCCCAAGTACCGCCAAAAAAAAAAATTGTTCTTGGAAAGGTGAGAGCAGAGCAAGAGGGTGATGTTATGGAAGCCAGAAGACAAAATTGTTCAGGAAGGAAGGAATTTTTTTATTAAAGTACAAATCCTTTTAGGGAAGTCCATGTTTTATCTTGGTAATGGCCAAGGTGTCTCACAGTAATAATAATAATAGTAATAAAATATTTGTTGAATAAATATCACTTTTCTCCATCCCATTCTGAAGATACAGGAAAAACAGAGGTGGTGAAATTGAGGGACGAGGAGTAACTTGACAAAAATTCTCATCTTAACACAATCTTTTTCTGTTCCTTGGTTAGTTCTCTGCCCTTGTTTGCTACACAGTGGATTCATATTGTGAAGAAATGGGTCCTATCATGTTCCCTTTACTAGCAGTTTTTATTCTACATGAGTTTATTCCCAGTATAACTAAGATCAGTTAATTTCTTCATGGAGTAAAAGTTCAAGGGGGAGAGGTCTTGAAGGAGGCTGAGGGAGAAAGGATAGGGAACTCCATGCTACATAGCTCCAGTTCTTGTTCACCCTCTTCTGCCATTACTGTTTCTCCAAAATTCTCCTTCACTACTTTATTATTGCTTCTTAGGTTGGAATAGGAAGCTGTAACATAATGTTATCATGATGTCATTACTTTCTGGCACTGAGTTTTGATATCACCTCATTTCTTTTCTTTCTCTGTGTTTTGAGACAGTACAGAGCAGTCAGAGCTTTCAGTGCCTCATATTACAACAAGCTCTTCTAAATTATGAAATATTTCCAGTCTGTTGTCAATGACCTATTTATTGTAGGTAGACTTAGATGCAATGAAATTCCTAAATGTATTCAAAATTTTCCACTGTCTTTTGGAGTTATAGGGGATTTAATTTGTAGGGCAAAGGGGCATTTACATTGTTTATGAAGGGAGGGGGAGTGCAAACACTTGTCTTAAGTTTCAGGCCTTTCCTTATTTCCTGCTCTCCTTTAATACTTTGCATCTAGTTTTGTAAGATTGTCCAGAGAAACTTTCTTCAGTCTTTTCTAGAATGAAGAAAAAGTGGCTTTTTGTTGGAAATAGAAGAGATGGACTCAGTTGTTTGCTAACAGTTCAGCCAATTTTATAAACTCCAGAAAAATCAATGTTGTTTTTAAATACATACATCATCTAAAGAATAATTTCTGACCAACTCTATACTTTTCAGTGTTCAGCGCCCTTAAGATTTCAGTATCCCTGAGATTGTACTTAATGCCCTGTTGCCTCCTGAAGTATCTTTTCTCCATTGTCTACTGTTATACTAAGTCAATTACCAAGTTGTCTTTTCCCATTTATGTAAAGCCATTAAACCAATGTCCTGTCCTGTACAGATACAATAAGCAATCACTGACGGTTTTCCACTTGATTACATGCTTCACTGGGTGCTTCATGATTGAAAATATTCTCTCATGATTTCCTTTGTTTTATGCTCATGATCTTACCCCTGTAACATAAGGAATGATAAAGAAAGATCTGATTCAACGAGATGGCTTTTCTAGGTAGTAGCTGTACCTGTCACTCCAGTGAAATACATAACATCTTGCCCTTTACATTCAGGCTGGAATATTGGATCTGGGTTCTCCCCTGGGGGTTACTGAGTCTTTCATTTTACAAGAGGTATTACTCAGCCCTTGGGTTATGACTTCTCTGGAAGCTGCTCTTCAAAGGCCAAACATCTGCTTCCGCTGGCCTTTTCTTGTGCTTGGAAGAAGCAAAATGGCTGTTACATTTCTATTCAGGATTGTTTTTTCAACTTCCTGACCTCTTGGTTATTGGACCAGTAATTAGTGAGCTCCTACAACCCCTATGACATGGAAGCACTCAAACAGTTTTTGAAAAAATCACAGAAATGCCTTTTCTCCACCAGGAGTGTTATTTATTGGACCCAGAAATATAGTGAGACCAATGGATGCTTTGAAATGAAGGTTTTTCTTGAATTCTTGTTCTTATGTGTTTGAACTATCAACCCTTTTAAAAATCTTATAGTCGTGTTATTGCCATGGAGTGATAATCATGCCAGCCAAGTTGACCTCATGAGGAAGAAGGTACCTGCTGGGTTCAGCATTCACCTTTTTTTCCCTCTCCCAAATTCTTTCTCCAGAAGAGCAGGAGAAAATATAATTGTTAGATTAATTTATTTTGCTTAAAGTGTTTGGTCTGCTAAAATAAAATTACTTCAAGAAGAAGTAACAACTTAGGACTCATTTATTAATCACTGGTTAATTAATCACCCTGTATACAGTACCATGTGTATAAAAATGTCAGAACTGGGAGGATTGAATGCAGAGTTCAATCTTGTTCAAGTTCCTTATTTCATAGACAAAGAAAATGAAGCACAGAGTAGGTGAAGTGACTTCTCTTGATGTTGACTCCTTCTCTTAGAACTGGCACCAGAACACAGATCTTAGTACAGCTCTCTTTCTTGCTCATGAGGTCCTTGCATGAGAGCAAGTTTTGTTAGAAAAGGTAAAATCTTAAAGGTGGAAGGGAAAAAGGTCAGCCTGAGGGGCAAATGTGGCAGGGGAAGGGAAGGCTGAGATTATTACTGTAATACTTTTTCTGGGAGCTGGCTTGGTAAGGCAGTGAGTTCTTGATTCCATTTGGAACCTGGGAGGTACCTGATACTGTCTCAAATATCTCACTTTCAAAAAAGTTTGTCTTTTTAAGACTGAGTCATTTTTCCTTCTTTTGTTACTCTATTTTGGAAATCCAAAATTTACTAACAGAATTTATACAATAGAAAAGATAAAAGGACATTGGTTGGCTTTTCACCTCTGCAATGTAGAAGACAGAACCATTTCTAAGCAGATTCCTTGGGCCTTGGGTGACCGGGGGAACCTGGCTCATTCCTGTTGACATCAGAGAAGGAACACTTAGGTTGAGTCACAATGGTCAGGAAAAGAGGTGGAACCTGAGCTTGTCCTTTAAGGCCAGGCAGAATTTGAGTAGATTTTCAATCGCTGGCAGGGTAGGGGTGCTTATTAAATGCACACATTTGGAAATGAGCCTTGGTTCTCACTCTGAGTAGAGTGTTAAAGATTAGTGGGAGATGAGCTTGGTGAGCTAGAGTGGGCCTTCACTGGGGACCCCCTGAAGGTCCCCCACAGTTGTGGATAGGATCCAGTCCACAGCAGGTTCCTGAGTAGGGGAATGGCTTTGGGAATGTAACACTGTAGGAAATTCAGCCTGATGTTCTGGATGTATTGGAAGAAGTGGAAGCAATAAAAGGAAGATGCTAGAGTACACAAGACAGGGCGTGATGACCTGGCAGCCTTGCAAAGAAGAGGAATGAACCTGTGAGACAAAACCAAAGAAGCTCGAATCGTACTTGGAGTGACTGAATGCAGGAAAACATGGGAAAGACAACTTCAGGGTTTCAAAGTGGAGAGAAGGCTGGTGTCAGTGATGAATCTTATAAACATTGGGTTAAAATATAGCAGCACTTGGTGAAAAGTTGAATATCAAGGATGAAGGAAAGAGAAAAGTAAACTGTGATCGATCACAGTGTGACACTTTTCAGACTTTGGCACCTACCCTCTGGTTTATTTGTCACTATCCCTGGCGGGACTGGGGACATGTTGGGGGTGAGGATTATACCCCATTTCTCTGGGCCCAGCACATATCATAGAGACACATACTAGGTGCTCAGTAGGATAACTTGAACCCTGGTATCTGGGAGAATGATAATGTTATAAACAAACAATAGGGGCTTTAGATGTGGAAGGAATACCATTTAGAAATTCTATGTTTATAGAAATGGCAGGAACCTCATATAGAAAGATCTTAACTATGGTTGGGAATACTGGATCACTGGGTGAAGTGTCAGGCCCAACGATAGAGTTGTGCATTGGCAGGATGGAATTTAGAGTTGAGTTTTGAGATTGAACGAAGTCTCTGAGAATGGGGAATTAGGGAGGAAAGCATACAAGGTTTGACTATAAACTGTCAGTTCCCACAAGAGTGATGTCTGAAAAAAATTATATGTAAATTCACTGTTCATTGTTGAGTTTAGGAGCTTCTGTTTGCCCAGCAATGTTAATTCCCTAGTTTATTTGATATATTTTTTCTCTTTATTTCTATTCTCGAAAAGCAGAGGACAGCATCTCAACTAGGTCAAGAGGAGGACAGGAAGGGCCAGGCAGCTCAGTCCCCTTGCTGTCCTCAGTGAGGCTCATTAACCTTGAGGCATCAGCACTAAGGGGAGGACTTGGAGATTAATGGAACAATGATGAAAGAGGAAAAAATACAAAACCTAAGAAAATAAGACAAAGTTGCAAAAGAAGCCTTCTCAGCCAGAATAATGTACAATTGTACATGAAGGATGAAATTTTTATTATAATTTTTTGTTCCTAATATATGAAGAGAGAGTAAGCCCAGTAGAGAGCCTGAGAGAGCAGATTATGGAAAAATGTCATCGGAATGTCTGAAAGATCAAATTATCTTTTCATTACTACATTTTAAAAAGAGGAACATTTCAGAGACTGAAATATGTTCTGTTTTTCTGGGGAATTATATTGTTAAAAGCCCATTATAGCTTCTTTCTTGATATTAATGTACTTGGTAGGCCTGGTGAATCATGGCCAAAGACGTTGCTGCACAAATCAAAAAACATTTAATGAAGATTACAGTTGAGTAGTGCAAGAGGGTAGAAGTGTGATGGCCTTGAGCTGTATGAACATCTCTCAAAACCATGAGTGCTTGACTCATCTGGAACCCAGATCAGCCTCAGGGTCTGTAGTATGACTAGTACTACATAATGAAAAATGAGGCTGGATGGAGTGGTGAGAAATGTGACTGGGGAGATCACCAGTGACCTGGTTATGTAGTCCTTGCCTGTAAGTCTGTTTAAGGAGTTTGGACTTTCTTGAGGAAGTAAAATGATCCATTCTCCGTTTTAGACATCTCTGTCTGACTGAAGTTTGGTGGTTGTATTGTTACAAACATTGGTGGGAGACAAATAGTGTAGGTGAGAGAACTAAGATAAAAGCAGTGGGGCTGGAGAGAAGTTGGCAGATTTGGGAGTTATCTAGAATTACAGGGATGATGGATTGGGTGTAAAGTGGGAGTGTCAAGAATGACTTCCTAGACCCCTCCTTGGCTTGAGCCGCTGGGTAGATAAAGGTGCTGCTCACTGAGAGAGGGAATACTGCAGAATATACCAGCTCTGGGATATTAAAGAATTTTAAAAGATTTTTTAAAGTTGGAAAACACCATCTTAATGTAGGTATACAGTTCAGTAGTGTTAAGTACATTCACATTGTTGTACAACCAATCTGCAGAACTTTTTTCATCTTGCAAAACTGAAACTCTATGTCCATTAGACAGCTCTCCATTCTTTCCTCACCCAGCCCCCGGAAACAACTATTCTGCTTTCTGCCTCTATGAATTTAACGACTCTAGGTAGGTACCTCATATAAGTGGAATCAAACAGTATTTGTCTTTTTCTGACTGGTTCAATTAGCATAATGTCCTCAAGATTCATCCATGTTGTAGTGTGTGTCAGAACTTCCTTCCTTTGTAGGAAGACTTTGCAAAAAAATCCTCTGTTACTACATAGGAATATATTCTATTCTATTCCATTTCATTAAAAATCAATTTATTTCATGGCCCATTAAATAAATTGATTTTATGACTTACAAGTAATTTACAATGTAGAATTTGAAAAATGCTCTTCTAAAATGCCTTTCTGCCTGGTAAAACTACTAGAATGCTAAAATTTTCATTTCCTGGACTCCTTTGATAAGGGCTCAGATGTGATTAGATTTTGCCAATCAAATGCACTTGCATGAAATTAGAGGCCACGTTTCAACTTTTCTTCCTCTTGTTTTCTCCTGGAAAACAGAGTTGTGGAGACCCTGGGTTTACCTATAGCGGAATTCTTGTGTCCAATTATTAGCTTTGTAGGCGTTGAGAGGTAGGGCTTGGAGCATCACTAAGATGTACGTTCCCGAAGTCAGAATTCCAGTGGCAGCTTCCTGATTGCCCTATTTCCTGATTGTGGTCTTGGCAGGTCAGTTCTGAAGTGGTTTGATAGGAGTCATTCCACAAAGCCCAACCTAGAGCTCTACCGTTGATTTTGTAAGTACGCAAAGCTCTTTTTTTAAACTTCTTTCTTTGGAAAGTAATTTCCATTTTCTGCAAATCAACCCTGACTGGGATGGTATTATAACCCTATGGGTATAATCAGTGAGAAGATCTCTTTTAAAATACATGGGCAAATCACAGCTACAGATCTGGATGGGACTGGGCCTGAGGGTAAACATAATGTACAGTCATATCAGAGATGCAGAATCTTTCTCTTTTGAGCAATTCTGACATCAAGTGACTATAGAGCTCTTGGAGATGACAATGAAGTCTTAATGATCTTCATTGCTTTATTGAGTACTTAAAAATCACAGATATTACAGGCCATTAAAAAAATAGGTACTTTGTATGATATATTTGTTTGAATATAGTTGGGATACATATTTTCAGTTTGAGGGTAATATTCTTTGCATTCTTTAGTCTTTGAGAACCCTAAGGAACAAAGAGTTTTAAAAGGTTGACTGTATGTGTAAGCATATATACATGTGTATACTTATATGTAGGTAAAGTATGAAAAATATTTAACTATTGGTGTGACCCAGTCACTGACAAATTAGACAGTGAGAATTGATGCTAACCATAAACACCCTAGGCAGCTGAGCTGGTGCCCCAGAGGCTGATCATCAGCCATGTTTATTAATGATAATTTAGTCCAGAAAGAAGTTTGTTTACAAAACTACAAAAAGATGAAATAATATAAACATAGAAAGGTAAATAAATTTGGCCAAAGGAAAAAAGAAAGTAGGAAAGACAAGATGAAGCAGTGGAAAAAATAGATATACTATAATATGCGTATTGTAAGATCAGAGACATTTTAGGGACAGAAGGAAAAGGAGGGTGCCTTTCATCATACTCCACCAGGGGGCACTGAACCTGTGATGTCTACTGCTTCCTTCTGCAGCATTTGAGGTCACCCACATTCTCCATAAGTCCAGATTGACCATGTATATGTTAACCATGGGTTAAAGAATTATCTTTCAATCCTTAGGAAAATTCAGAGCATTTTTCATTTCCTGACACAGAAATTCTCCTGATCTCTCTCTTTTTCCAGAGGGCAGAGGGAAAAATAAATGAGAAATGGCTCCTCAGAACAGAAAGAGCAAATTTGAGTTCATCTTCATTATGGCAGACTGGATCTGAGTCATGGTGACCACTTAGGCATCATGCAATTGAGTGATAAAAGCAGGGTCTGTTTTTCAGCTTCAGCCTCTTAACTAGCTACGAACAATCCCTAATAATCACCAGCTTGACTCTTTCATGCACTGTTTCTCTTATCAGCCTAGTTCACAGATTTGCTTTGTGGAATCGTGTTTATCCTCTATATTCTTTGAAATACTTGGCCTCAAACACTTGCTGAGGGGAGAAATTCTAATGAGTGAATAAAGTTAGTGCCTCTGAATCAGTAGCTCTGAATAGTACATAGTTAATGTACAAAGAACAGTGCTGGCATATAGCAAGTGCTATAAAAGTACAGTCGTCCCCTCTCATCCCTGGCTTTGTTTTCCACAGTTTCAGTTACTCTTGGTCAACCACAATCCGAAAATAGTAAATGGAAAATACCAGAAATTAACAATTCATAGGTTTTAAATTGCACGCCATTCTGAGTAGTGTGATGGAATCTTTCACCGTCAGGTTTCAACCCACACAGGACGTGAATCATCCTTTTGTCCAGCATATCCCGCCAGTTAGTCACTTAAAAGCTCTCTCGGTTATCAGATTGACTGTGGTGGTATTACAGTGCTTGCGTTCAAGTAACCCTTATTTTACTTAATAATAGACCCAAAGCACAAGAGTAGTAATGCTGGCCATTTGGATATGCCAAAGAGAAATTGTGAAGTGCTTCCTTTTAGTGAAAATGTGATAGTTCTCGACTTAATAAGGAAAGAAAAAAAAATCATAGGCTGAGGTGCTAAGATGTATGTTAAGAACGAATCTTTGGTCCATGAAATTGTGAAAAAGGAAAAAGAAATTCATGCTACTTTTACTGTCACACCTCAAACGGCAAAAATTACAGCCACAGTGTATAAGTTGCTCAGTTAAGATGGAAAAGTCATTAAATTTGTATAATAAGATATCTTGAGAGAGAGAGAAGTTATAAAATAACTTTTATTACAGTATATTGTTATACTTATTCTATTTTATTATTAGTTATTGTTAATTTCTTACTGTGCCTGATTTATAAATTAAAGTTTATCATAGGTATGTATGTATAGGAAAAATCATAGTATATATAGCATTCAGCACTATCCACTGGGGGTCTTGGAATGTATCCCTTGTGGATAAGGGGGGGGACTACTGTAATTGCTATTATGCTGTTCACAATGAACTATTAGAAATACTTCTCATTCCCCATATTAGTCCTTACATCCAAAAGCCATATAGTTAAAGAGATAGGATCACCTACAGTCCCAGCAGTCTTTATAGCTGTTTTTACTCCTCAGACAAAGGTCAAAAAACAGTAAGATTTTAGTGTGTTAACTGCTAATCTCCCACGTGGTTGAAACAAGAGAATCTGCAGGGCTTTAGGATTTAAACCTGAAACCAGAGATTAACGTCAAATGCTTTTTTCCTTTTTTTTTTTTTGAAGCAGGTATTTTCCTCAGGCTAAATCATTACCCTGAGGCTACTGGAAAGTCATAGAAATTGAAATACAGAAAGATATATTTAGAAATCTCCCAAATAGAGGGCTTCATGATAAATTTTGACAAATAACCGCTTAAACCTCTTTGAGAACATCTAAGTGAAATTGACATCCTTAACCCTTTCTTGCTAATGATAATAATAATAATTAATAGCAACGACAGCCAACATTTATTGAACACCTAATTATGCGTCAGGGGCTGTGCTAAGTACATCAAATCTGTTGCATTTTGTAAACCTCACAACTACCTTTTGAAGTAAGTACAGGTTTTACAAGTGATGAGTACAGGTTTTACAAGTGATGAAACAGTACAGAGAAGTGAAGTAACTTGCTAGAAGTCTCATATATAGTGTGTGGTGGAGCAGGTTTAAAATCCAGGTCATCTAACTCGAGAGGCACTCATAATTTCTATGTCCTGCTTTTCTGTATCCATACAGCTAAAGAAACACGAATCAAGCAACTCCACGCTGTGGCTTCTGGGATGACTCAATGGCTCATGATCATTGGATCATATATGAAACCTATTTACTGTAATCAGAATTGGTAGTGGATAGGTTAATCTGAAAAGTCCGTGTGTGTGGAGGAATCATGACAAATGATAAATACAGATTATTTTGGTGTCCTTGAAAACAGCTTTTTATACACAATAAAGATTGTTTAGGGGTTACTTTGGATTTTTAAATTAACCTTTGAGGTATTAAAGTAATAATATGATGAATCTAATTTTTTCTTAAATATTTCAATTTAATTTAAAATATTATTATTATACATATAAATCTAGGAAATTTCAACAGTTACTTTTAAGGGAGGTTTTAAACTTCTTTTACAACTTATAGATGAAAATTCTCCTAAGCATTTAAAATATAAATGTGATAATAGTAGTATAATAAAAACGTCACTAATAAATTCTTTTTAAAGATTTTGACAAAATTCCACTTCAAATACTCAAATAACTCTCATACGGTAATGAAATGAAGTACAAATATGATAATTCTGAGTTCTCTTAACACTCCAATAGTATTATCAAACTTAAAAAATTTTTATATATTATACTAAAAATCAGACAAATCAATCAATTAATTATACATTTTTTATTGTGGTAAAATACAAAACAAAATTCAGCACCAGCCATTTTAAAGTGTACAGTTCAGTGGTATGAAATATATTCACGTTGTTGTACAACCATCAACACCATCCATCTCCATTAACTCTTTTCGTCTTGTGAAACTGAAACTTTATACCTTTAAACAATAACTCCCCATTCCCCTGCTAACCCCCAGCTCCTGGAAACTACTATTATATTTTCTGTCTTTATGATTTTGACTATCAAAGTACCTCCTATAAGTGGAATCATACAGTATTTGTCTTTTTGTGACTGGCTTATTTCACTTGGCATAATGCCCTCAAGGTTCATCCATGTCATAGCATGTGTCAGAACTTCCTTCTTTTGTAAGGGCTGAATACTATTACATTGTATGTATGTATATACCACATTTTGTTTATCTATTTATCTGTTGAAGGACTCTGGGCTTGCTTCCATGGTTTAGTTATTGTGCATAACTGCTATGAACAGAGGTTTACAAATCTCTCTTCAAAACTCTGCTTTTAATTCTTCTGGGTATATCCCCAGAAGTGAAATTGCTGGATTATATGGGAATTCTATTTTCAATGTTTTTGAGGAATTGCCATACTGTTTTCCACAGAGGGTGTACCGTTTTACGTACATTTCCACCAATAGTGCACAAGGTTTCCAATTTCTCCACATCTTTGCTAACACCTGTTGTTTTCTGTTTTTTTGATAGTAGCCATTCTAATGGATGTGAGGTGGTATCTCATTGTAATTTTGATTTGCGTTTCCCTAATAATTAGTGATGTTGAGCATCTTTTTATGTGCTTATTGGCCATTCATATATCTTCTTTGGAGAAATGTCTATTCAGGTCCTTTGCTCATTTTTGAATAAGGTTGTTTCTTTTTTTATCGTTGAGTTTTAGTGATTCTTTATGCATTCTAGATATTAATTCTTAGTAAAATATATGATCTGCAAATATTTTCTCCCATTCTGTAAGATGCCTTTTTACTCTGTAGATAGTGTCTTTTGATGCACAAAATTTTTCAGTTTTCATGCAGTCCAGTTGGTCTATTTTTTCTTGTGCTACCTTTGCCTTTGGTATCATATCCAATAAATCATTGCCAAATACAATGTCGTGAATCCTTTTCCTGTGTTTTATCCTAAGACTTTTATTGTTTTAAGTCTTTAAGTCCTTGATTCATTTTTACTAAATTTTTGTGTATGGCATTAGGTGAGTCCAACTTCATTCTTTTGTATGTGGCTATCCAGTTTTCCCAGCATCATCTGTTGAAAACACTTTCCCCAATTAATGGTCTTGGTGTCCTTATCCAAAATAATTTGACATATATACAAGGATTTATTTCTTGCCTCTCTATTTCATTGGTCTACATGTCTCTCTTTATGCCAACATCACATTGTTTTGATTACTGTAGACTTGTAGTAAGTTTTGAAATTGTAAAGAGAGAATCCTCAAGTTTTGTTCTTCTTTTTTAAGATTGTTTTGGCTATTCAGGTTCCCTTGAGATTCCATATGAACTTTAGGATGGGTTTTTCTGTTTCTGCAAAAAAAACATCATTGGGATTTTGATAGAGATTACATTGAATCTGTAGATCGCTTTGGGTAGAATTGATATTTTAACAATATTAAATCTTCCAATCCATGAACATGGGGTGTCTTTCCATTTATTTTATGGCTTCTTCAGTTTCTCTCAGCAGTGTTTTGTAGTTTTCACTGTACAAGTCTTTCATCTGCTTTGTTAATTCCTAAGTATTTATTCTTTTTCATGCTATTATAAGTGAAATTGTTTTTGCAATTTTCTTTTCAAATTGTTCATAGTTTGTGTATAGAAATGCAACTGATTTTTGTATGTTGACTGTGTATCCTGCTACCTTGCTGAATTCATTTATTAGTGCTAAAAGCTTTTTTTGTGTGAAATCTTTAGGACTTTATACATATAAGATCATATCATCCGCAAACAGAGGTAATTTTACTTCTCCCCTTTCAAATTGGATTTCTTTTTTTTTTTTCTTTTTTGCCTAATTGCTCTGGCTATTACAATGTTCAAGTACGATGTTGAATAGCAGTGTTGAAAACAGGCATTCTTGCCTTGTTCTTGATCTTAGAGGAAAAGCTTTCTGTCTTTCACCATTGAGTATGATGTTTGCTATTGGTTTTTCTTATATACATTTTATTATGTTGAGGTAGTTTCCATCTAGTCCTAGTTTACTGGTGTTTTATCATGAAAGGGTGTTGAATTTTGTCAAATTGAGATGATGATATTTTTTCCCCCTTCATTGTGTTGATGTGGCATATTACATTTTTTTTTTTATATGTTGAACAATTCCTGCATTCCAGGAATAAATCTCACTTGGTTATGGTGTATAATCCTTTTTATATACTACTGAATTCTGTTTGCTAGTATTTTGTTGTAGATTTTTGTGTCAGTGTTCATAAGTGTTGTTGGTTTGTAGTTTTATTTTCTTGTAGTGTATTCATCTGGCTTTGGAATCAGGGTAATGCTGGCCTCAGAGAATGAGGATGTCTTCCCTCCTCTTTAATTTTTGGGAAATGTTTGAGAAATAGGCATTAGTTATTCTTTAGATGTTTGGTTGAATTCACCAGTGAAGTTATCAGGTCCAGGGCTTTTCTTTGTTGGGAGAGTTTTGATTACTGATTCCATCTCCTTACTAGTTATATATAGGTCTATTTAGATTTTCTATTTCTCATGATTTAGTCTTGTGTTTCTAGTAGGTTTTGTGTTTCTAGAAATTTGTCCATTTCATCTAGGTTATCCAACTTGTTGGTTCACAGTTTTTCATAGTGTTCCCTTATAATCCTTTTTATTTCTGTAGAATCTGTAGTAATGTCTACACTTTCTTTTCTGATTTTAATAATTTGAGTCTTCTCTCTTTTTTTATTAGTCCATGTAGTAAAGTTCGTCAGTTTTGTTGATTCTTTTTTTTTTTTCTTTGCGGTACGTGGGCCTCTCACTGTTGTGGCCTCTCCCATTGCGGAGCACGGGCTCCGGACGCGCAGGCTCAGTGGCCATGGCTCATGGGCCTAGCCGCTCCGTGGCATGTGGGATCTTCCCGGACCGGGGCACAAACCCGTGTGCCCTGTGTCGGCAGGTGGACTCTCAACCACTGCGCCACCAGGGAAGCCCTTGTTGATTCTTTTGGGGAACCAACTTTTGATTTCGTTGATTTTCTATTTTTAAAAATTCTTTATTTTATTTATCTCTGCTTTAGTCTTTAATATTTCCTTCCTTCTGCTAGCTTTGTGTTTCTATTTCTATTTCCTTAGGGGGTTGATTGATGCTATATTTGGAGACAGCAGAAGTTAGGAAAAGCAAAGGGTATTGGGTGTATATGTGTGTGTGTGGGATCCTTATTACTCAAACAACCCTCACCTTCCATCATCCCAACCATGGGTCACTCTCAAGGGAATAACTGTTAGTGCAGTTATTTGTCTAATGTGTGTGTGGTGGGAAGAGGAGTGGGAGCACAGAGGTAGTTGGCACTTTAATATACATTTTATGGAACATAAAGAATAACAATTTCCTGCCTTGAAATCCAAATGTGGTTACAAGCCCAGAACCTCTGAGTAGATAAATTAGGCATCTGGAGCCCAAAACCAAACCCAAAACCAAACAAACAATCAAAGAAGCAAAACAAAAACAAAACAAAAAAACCTACAAATTTATGTGAAAGATGTCCAGAATCTATGAGGTTGAGCCAACAAAAGATTCAGAGGAATTAAATTCTGATTCTTTTCTTTTTTTTTTTTTAACATCTTTAATTGCTTTACAGTATAATTGCTTTACAGTGGTATGTTAGTTTCTGCTCTATAACAAAGTGAATCAGCTATACATATATCCCCATATCTCTTCCCTCTTGCGTCTGCCTCCCATCCTCCCTATCCCACCCCTCTAAGTGGACACAAAGCACCAAGCTGATCTCCCTGTGCTATGCAGCTGCTTCCCACTATCTATTTTACATTTGGTAGTGTATATATGTCAATGCTACTCTCTCACTTCATCCCAGGTTACCCTTCCTCCTCCCTGTGTCCTCAAGTCCATTCTCTATGTCTGCATCTTTATTCCTGTCCTGCTCCTAGGTTCTTCAGAACCATTTTTTTTTTTAGATTCCATATATATGTGTTAGCATATGGTATTTGTTTTTCTCTTTCTGACTTACTTCACTCTGATTGTTTTCTTTATCACCATATACTCTTCACAATAATCGTATGAAGTAGGTACTATTTTGCAAATGAGAAAATTAAGACTCAAATGTATAAAATAATGTAATGGATTGCACAGAAAGAAAATTAGAAACTCAGCCCAGGTTCCCTTACTTCAAATCCAGTACTTCCACTCTGCCAAGATCTCGTACTTTTTGGCAAATGAGAGCCAGGAAAGAGAATTTCATGTTACTTAGCTACATAGAATTTGGAAATGGTGCTTTGAGCACTGGCTGGACATAGAGCGTGGCACCCTAGCGAGAATGTGCCTTCTGGGATTCCCTGTTATGCTCATGAATAAGACTCTATATTTTGGACAAAATAGAAAGCTCTGAGCCTCAATTTCCTCTTGCAAGTGAAGATAAATTATATTTCACATTTATTTATTTTCTGTCTCCTCACTAGAATGTCACCTCTGTGAGGGCAGGGACCGTTATCCTCCCTAAGTAGAGGCAGTTATTAAATATTTGTTGAATGTGGGAAATGAATGACTATACCCTGTTCTTGTCACCTCTGTTAGTTTCTTTAGGGCTGCTGTAACAAAGGAACACAGATCAGGTGGCTTAGAACAACAGAAAGTTATTGTCTCACAGTTCTGGAAGTCCGAGATCAAGACGTCGGCAGTGTTGGTTCCTTCTGAGGGCTGTGAAGGAGAATCTGTTCCATGCCTCTTTCCTTGATTCTGGTGGTTTCCTGGCAGTCTTTGGTGTTCCTTGACTTCTGCTGCACAACCCCCATCTCTACCTTCATCTTCAAGTGGTGTTCTCCTTGTGTGTGGGTCTATGTCAAATTTCTCTTTTATAAGGACACCAGTCATATTGGATTAGGAGCCCATTCTACTCCAGTATGACCTCATCCTAACAATGACCCTACTTCAAAATAAGGTCACATTCTGAGGTATTGGGTGTTAGGACTTCAACATATGAATGGAGGGGGGCAACAGTTCAACCCATAACATCACCCAAACACACACTTGAATAAAATATAGTCCTTGCTTTGAGGAGCTCATAAAATCCCAAATATGACTTAAGAGGCAATTCCAGAGGATGCTCATAAAGTTTGAGCAACAAATGGGTTTTATGCACAATAGGTTAAGGAACTTTTGAGTTAAAACATTTAAGGAGCATTCTTTATTTCAGACTTTCTCAAGACTTTAGAATGTGAATGCATGTTGTGTAACACCCTTTTCATGGAGGATCTCACATGATCAATTCTGAGAAATGCTGGCAGAGTTAGAAAAACACTGAGTTGGGAAGTTGGTCTTGGAAAATATTTGGTGTTTTCTCCTCAGCTTCTTCATTTATAAAACATACCAACCTTCTGCAGAAACTGCTACTGAGGGTTGTTTCAAGGATCAAATAAGATCAGGTTTCTAAAAGTGATTAAAATTAGTAAAGGATTATAGATATATTTAGAGCACACTTAAAATCATAATCAGGAATGTACAACTTGAATCAGGTGGATAAAGATATTAGCTTTAGTGTCTAGATTTAGAAATTGGTATAGCAGGAAATTTAAAAATGTATCTTAATTGCTTATTTGGAATAAACATGTAGCTTTTCTACTTCTTTGCTCATCTGCTATGTTTTGCTTCCTGGTCATTGTTGCCTGCAGCATGGACTGACACACTTGCTATGTGGGCTCCACGACAACACATTTCCATAGCTCATCCTGCCATTGCTGCACTGTAGCCAATTTGGTAAAGGACCCCTGACTTCTATGGTGAGGGAAAAAGTGCAAATGGGAGGAAAGCTAAATGTCTTGATTTGGGGAGAGCAGCACCTTATTTATCTCAGAGCTACATTCTAATCTGCCACTCTTTTCTACTTACATCCCAGGAAATAGCTGAAGGTTACTCAGCTTTCTAGGAGCTTGGAGAAAACTGGTCTGAGTTTTAGTCTCTCTCATCAATAGGGATATGAAAATGCGTATGTGTGTTCCCAGTTGTTAATCCTGCCTGGCCAGAGTAGGAGAGAAAGCAAGTGGCAGATTATGAGATGAAAAGTACATCAATGCCTGTTTTTAGAATAGGTGTTGTTGGATTAAAAATGAAATGCAGGCATGAAAGTGAATGCTCTTCAGTCCTTTTCCTTAACAAAGGAGATGTGCATCTAATTCAGACTGATGGAATTTTTGGTGATAACCATGGTTACTAAAAATGGATCACTTTATACTCATTGAGAGAAAGCAGCATGACAACAGTTGCTCATTTCACAATAGTAAAACTCGTCATGGCAACTAAAAATGGAAGAGACATCTTATGTTTGAGAGCAACTTATTTCAGCCTGAGATTATCCGTTTAAGCTAAACAACATGATGAGATGCTTAAACTCAACAACATGATGGGATGCTAAAATTTGGTAAACACTGAGACATGTACTTGAATGAGGAAACATCATGATGTAAGCATGGCAAAAATGGTTTGGGGAGGGCTTCCCTGGTGGTGCAGTGGTTGAGAGTCCGCCTGCCGATGCAAGGGACACGGGTTTGTGCCCCGGTCCGGGAAGATCCCACATGCCACGGAGCGGCTGGGCCCGTGAGCCGTGGCCGCTGAGCCTGCGCGTCCAGAGCCTGTGCTCCGCAACAGGAGAGCCCACAACAGTGAGAGGCCCGCGTACCGCAAAAAAAAAAAAAAAAAAAAAAAATCGTTTGGGGAAGTGGAACAAGATGCTTTTTTCTTTAGTACATTTATTAGGCATAGACTGGATCCAGATAATGGGACAATAGCACTAATCCCACATATAGACAGTAACAGAAATTCTATTTACTAAATTGTTCTCCAGTATTACGACAAGAGTTTTTATTTTGAGAATATCCACACACAAATACATCTGATGAAAGAAAATTGATGTTTAGATTCCTTCCACATTTTGATAATATAGAATACTGATTTGTATTATTTGACCTACTCCCTGAAAAGGAGAAAGCACTTACCTCTCAGTATTCAATACATTTATACTTGAATTTGATGTAACCAGGAGGAATTTATCTAGTAGCCACTGGAAACAGAACTCTTGGGTTTTAGGAGCTTCCCTGCTCTTGAGCAAAGCTTGCTCAGGATCCATAAAATATCTGCCCATTTTATAAAGCCCTTAGAAAGTTCCTTCCAATAGGATGCAAATACAAAGTGTAGTTTGAGTTTTTTGTCTTTATTCAATAACTTTTTCCATAAATATTTATTGAATGTCAGTTATGTGATAGGCAGTTTTAACCCCCCCTCCTTATTTAAATGTAAGGAACTCTCCTTCCAACTGATAAACGAATGTATTAAAAAATTTTTTTTCCGTGTTTACATAGTTTTATTTATTTATTTTTAATTTTTTATGAAGTGTGATTGATTTACAATGTTGTGTTAGTTTCAGGTGTACAGCAAAGTGATTCAGTTATACGTATACATACATCTAAAGAATCTTTTTCAGATTCTTTTCCCATTTAGGTTATAACAGAATATTGAGCAGAGTTCCCTGTGGTATGCAGTAGGTCCTTGTTGATTATTTTATGTATAGTAGTGTGTATATGTTATGTATGAATGTATTTTAAATAGTGGTCACAATGCACAAACCTTAGAATATTTAGGTTGAACCGTATGGAATTTCCATATTTGACCACTATTTACTTATAAAATTCCATAAATTTTGACATACACACACACACACACACACACACACACACACGGACACACACACACATACACACACACACTTCAGCTAAAGCAAAGTTTGCTTTTATAGCCCTGGCTTTATTATATATTCTTTTCATTGCTTATTTCTATTAATTTCACTAATGTATGGAATATGGCTGAATTAACTTGCTGCATAACAAACAAGTGCAGAATCTCAGTGACACATAACAGTAAACACAGGAGGCACTCTGCTTATGCTCCAGATCTTCTGGTCTGCTTGATATATCTCTTAACCTCCTTGGCCCAGCAGACTCCCAATGCATGTCTGTGTCATGGCAGTGTTAGAGGTGCAAGAGGGCGAGCAAAATGTGCAAGGCTTCTTAAGGCCTGGATGTGGAACTGGCACAATGTCACTTCCAACACGCCATTCCATTGGCCAAAATAAGTAAGTAAGACATGAATACAGAGAGGAGGTGAAGAATTGAGGTCAATAGTACAAACCTACACAATGACCTAGCATTGAAAAGCAACACGTTATCTCTTTATGTCACTGAAGGTTGCTAGGACAGTACCTTCCTATAAAAAAAGAAAACGTCATCATAGTTGTCATCATCATCAACACCTTGATCTCAAACACATATCATGCTTTCTACATGTCAACACCTCTTCTAAAAGCTTTACATTTCATTTTTGCAACAACTCTATCAGGTCGTCACTACTACCATTTCCTCCATTTACAGCTAAGGAAACAAGGCACGGAGAAATTAGTAAAGATGTTCATTGTTTTCCAAGAAATCGAGAATATTGGATGTTTCAAACTGCACTGTTGTAGCATAGAATCATCTATTGGAGGATGTGACTATGTTTAAGAGATTTTAACTTCTTGTCAGGGCACTTATCTGCCCTCTAAGTCACAGAGAGGAGGAACATCTCCACAGTTGGTGGGGTGACGGCAGCCCAAACGTACGTTCTGTTGGTTACTCTCCAATTCAGTGGCTTAGTCAAACAGGTATTTTTCTGGAATGTTTAGCCCATTTTTCTACCTGGGAACAAGAGTCAGGACTACCATTCACCATTGTTCTTTTCTTTCTTAGTGATTGTTTTGTTCATCCAGTGTAGTTCTCCTTTTAGCACACTGGTTAAGATTCCACTTAAACGTATCGTCAAAAGGCTTTTATGTACTTTTACATCCAATAAATTAATACATCCACCAATTCTATCTGTGATACTTACCCCTTTGCTCTATAGAACATGATGACTTTCCCTTTGGCTACAGGACTAACTTGACACAGAGAGAACCAGAGAGCCAGGACCAGGGTAGAGCAGGAAAAAAAATGGACTCCGGAAGCATTCATTTCCACTTAGAACCTAGATAAGAAACTACAAGCTAGTCTGGTCCAGAAATCACTCTCAGTATTTTACATAAAGAAGAATCAAGGCTTCAAAGGAATGTGTGATAACATATATAGTCACATAATTTTTGGTAAGTCCTTATACATGATTAATTCTTACAGGATTTTAAAAAATCCTTGAATTTAATTTTTTAGATGTGCTCCCCCAATTTTTTGACTCAATGTTTTTCTTGCCACAAATACTTTGTATTAAAAACTTTTTACTGAATATATTAAATTGTAGCTTTTCCCTATACTATTTTCATTTCTAGACATTTAAGAATTATTTACATATTCAAGAATTAGGAAAATTCTTCCTAATTTTGTTCAATAGTCAAGTTTCCCAGGATGCCTTACCTCCTGGGTGCTGGACTGGCTTCTAGAGCCTTGAGTAAACAAGGCTAAGGGCTCCTTGCTTCAGTGCAGTGCTTTAGGGTTTACCTTGGAAATCGGACCTTGACATCCCAGCATCTGCAGGGTGGATGACACAGATTCTATTTGGAAACGAATGCTGTGAGTTTTAGAGTAGTACCCAAGAGCTGCTCTTTCCAGGCTCTTCCCAAACCATCAAAGAATTGCCACTAGCTAGAAACGTTTAAGAAGTGCATTTGGTAATGTTATCCTTTTGAGGAATCATTCCTGTCAGAAACTTTCTGGCTTCTCAGCTTTCACTGCAATGATATTACTGGATTACAAGCAAGCATCTCATTAGGGAGTAGAGGTGGTGTCTGTCTCATTTTTCAGAGACCCCAACACCAAGTGTGGGTCTTGGCCAGCAGGGGGAGCGAGACAAAGGCAATGTGAGGTTGGGGGTACAGCCTCACCGCCTCAGCATTGATTTGCTTTGGCAAAACATTCATTCATTTTTTAATTCAAAAAATGTTTATTAACTGCTATTATGGGCTTGGAACTGTGCTCGGCACTGGAAATAAAACAGGAAACTAGAGAAGTGTGATCCCTAACTTCCTAGAGTTTTGGGGATGGAGGATGATAATCGCTAATAAATTACAAACAAACCGACACATAAGTAAAATAGTTTCAAATTGTGAACTCTGCTAAGCAGAAGCCAAGGGGACTGAGATAGGGAATAATTGGCAGGGGGAGAACTGAGAGAGTCACACTTGCGCCTCATGTTTCCTTCTCAGGGGTCTGTGAACAAGGCCCCCCTCCTCATGCTCAGATAGGAAACCATCTAAAAGAGTTGCTTTAAAAAATGATGGATGAAACGATGGTTCATGTACAACAAGGTTCTCTGGAGACTTTGACATTCTGCTCTCTAACTCCCAGAATCTTGACTTTCTTGAATGCCAGGACCCTGTTGAGCTGAAAAATCTTTCCTTCAATTTAAATGACTTATGGTACAGAGACAATGCCTTCTGTGGAAATGTTCTGGAAGGCTCAATTATTAAAAGAAAAATGACTCTCAACTAGAATGTGTTATGCTTTTAGGTTTTAGTATTTGTATGTGCTCCATACTGAACTAGTTTTATACAGAGGGATTCCTATACTGATCAAATAATAACATACAATTAACATAGCTAATTAATTCTTTCTTCCCAGAAGGATTATGAGGGTTTGCGTTAACTAGCAGGGTGCTAGACTCCTAGAAGATATTTGAAAATATTTGTTGAGTGCTATGAAACCTGAAGAACTTGAAGAATTAAACCAATGAGCTGTAGCCTGTATATACACCATTGCTGGTTGAGTTACTAGCAAACTTATATTTTTACAAACTCTTCTCTGAGAGATTTCTTCAGACGAGGAGTGTGTGTACACACACATGCTATTTTTCAAGAATATCTGTATTATCTACAAAAACAGAGGATGTAGAGGAAAATGTAAGAAATTTTTAAACAACGTGAGCTGATTTCATAACCTGTTTCTTCTAAAGAGCGGATTTTAGCATTTTCCTTACAGTAAGAGCCACTGGGCTGTGTTGCTGGCAGGTCACATGCTATGTAGTCTGTTGAGAGTATTCACTGATATGCAGCCATGCTGACAGGACAGTGAGAGAATCATCAGGGAACGGAAACCAGACTGTGGCCCAACACCCACCTCTTCCTTGCCTGAACATATAAGGCTGGAAGTGAACAGCCTTATAAATGAATAGTGTCTGCCTGCCTAGGATTTACACAGGAGGAGGAATAAGCGTGGCTGAATTCTCTTACATATGAGGTGTGTCTCCAGCTCATAAATAAAGCCCTGTGTCTCTCCTCACCTACTTCCAAGAGGTTCTTTGGCAGAATGCCTCTCTTCCTTTATGATTAGTCCAGGATGGATTATAGAAGCACTGACTTTTCAACAGCTAGAAAAAAAGAGAATGATGGAAATGGGAGAGGCAAGTAAATATCCTGACAATGATTTTTATTTCCTTTCTTCCTTCATTCCTTCCCCCTCCTTCTCATCCTCTTTTCCCCTCATTCCTTCCTTCATTTTTGAAAAAATATGACTTATCTACTTGTTTCTGTCATCCCTTAGGAATGAGCAAGGCTGTCAGTGATATTTCTGGGCAAATTGAGCTTAGCACCTTGCTCTGATTTTGTTGCCACACCAACAAAACATTGTAGTCACTTTCTCTCCTTGGAGGGATTAACAGCAGGTCCCAGCAGCCAGGCTGAAGGATGTCAATATCCCAGCCAGAGTCTCAGCTTAAAGCGACTCCCAGCAAATTGGGCCTGAGTCTACAATAAACCTTTAGGTTTCCTTGGAATGTTTGGAATCGTTAGATATCTATAATTGAACAGATGGTGAGGGCTGGCTTTTGACATTTTTTTGTTCCTCGAGTGGGTTATCAAACAGCAAAAACCCTGTAATTTTGAAGGTGAAATTCTTCTATCTTCCTTCCTATCCCTTTCCCTGATCACACACAAATTCTAGGACATTATAGGGATAACTTACTTAATTGTGTTTCTCAACTTTTATTGTGCACATGGATCCCCTGGGAGTGAACATTCTACCTCAGTAGGTCTTGGTGAGGCCCAAGATTCTGTGTTTCTAACAAGTTCCCAGAAAATGCAGATGCTGCCCCGCCAGCACCACACTTTGAGAAATAAAGGGCTATTATGTTTGAACACCCATGCTTTAGAATGGACTCTCAAGTGTGGATTCCTATTTTTTCGAGGGTTTTCACTTTAGCTAGATCCAATTTACAAATGTGTCCTTAAGTGGTACTGAGTGCAATGTCTATAGTGAAACTCTGCAGGTCAGCTTGAAAGATAACAAACTGAATACCGCAACTAAAGATTGCTTAACAGGCTGAGGTTGTTCATTGTCTTAACAAACCTTGTCTTTTTGACATGGAGAACCACGAGGAAAACTTATGAGTCATAGCAGAGGTCATCCCAGTTAAGTGTATCCTGAGACAACCAGACTCTCTCTGCTCCTTCCAATGACTCTCTGTGAACCTGAACAACAAATTGTCTCCTTTCTGACTCAGTTGCTACAGTCACACATTGTGAAAGTGAGTGGATGGCTCTTTTCCAACACAGCTTGAGAGGATTTTTATTGAGATTATACAATCAAACATGGGACTTATGACTTACATACTATATATTTCATTCAGAAGGATCTAGGAAAATGTGTTAAAATATAATTTTGAATAACAATACTTATTATGTGCCAAATAGTCCAAGTGCTTACCACGTAGTAAGTAATACATTTAATCCTCCAAACACTCCCATTAGGAAGGTATTATCTCCATTTTATGGTTAGAGAAATAGAGGTACTGAGACAATAAATAACTTTATCCTGTGTCAAGTCAAGCACATGGACCTTTTATGGTAAGAGGTTGCAAGTTGAGGGCCTACAACTCAACTTCTGATTGTTTTTTTATCTGCCTGAAGATTTTAAAAAATTAAATTAGTTGTCAATATTTACAGGCTATTTCCTGCTTCTTAAAAAAACCCTGGAGTTATCTGGCAGCTTTAGGCTTGCATTCTTGCACAGGAAGCATCAGTTGGTGCAGAGTAGCAACGCTGCCCTTAGATGGGGTGTGAGCACTCCATCTTGTCACAGTTCTCACCTTAGTACCCAAGCCCTATGGAGTCCAGCAGGGTGATTTCCACGCTGTGAAAGATCAACAAAATACTAACAAGGGTGGTGATTCCTACCCTTGTTAGTAGGTAGGTCTTTGATGATGAGGATGCAAAGGGATTTCAGATCTTTGATTTCAGAGATCCTTGATGATGAATATGCAAAGGGATTTCAAACTGAAATGGTTACTGGAGTCAGGAAATAACAAAGACCCAACACAGCCAAAAATAAATAAATAAATATTTTAAAAATCTATCTTTTTAGGAAAAAAAGAGAAGTGAGTAGGTTGTTGCTGAGGGCAAGGTTATAGGGAGATTTTAAGGGAACTGGTGCAGAAGAGAGAAGCAAGAAAAGAAGGATTTCACAAAGTGGATGATCCAGTCAACCAGTGCTTATTAGGCATGAGAGGGGAAAGAAATATAACTATAGTAGCAATTTTTACTGAGCTCTCACTATGGGACTGGCTTTAAATGCTGCTTTAAGTACTATGCAGTACTAATATTCTCATTTTATAGAGGAGGAAGCAGAAACACAGTGAGATTAACTAATTTGTCTAATGTCACATAGGTAATAAGTGGTATGTATAGATACCACTTTTTTTTGTTCACTGTACAAATGCAGATTCATTGTTCTTTCCTTTATCCATAGTAGGAAAAAGGTTGGAAATTGTTAGAAAACCAGCTTATATACAAAGCACTTCTGAAATTATGCGTTTCTTTGGAAAACAACTTATAAAAAATAATAAACACTTAAAAAATTCAAGTCCGTAAGTATTTTACACTTCTGAAGGCTAAAACTCCATGTGTTTCCTAAAATATAGAACAATTTAAAAAAAAAAAACTCATAAAGTGACATTGATTTGAATTCCACAGAATCCCTGACCATTAGAAATATGTTCTTCCTTGTAAAGTGAATTTGTTCTTCACAGGCAAAGTTATAGTTAAAGTGTGTTTCTCTGACTAATTCATTGAGATTGAATTTACTCTCCAGCTAATGTCTACAGGAGACTAATGGTAATTTATAGTTTCTTCAAATAAGTTAACAAAACATATCCAAAATGTTAATCACCACATGCATGATTCTGGGAGAGTGACAATATCTATACATACCAAGGCATCCTGATTCTAGCCCAAGCTCATAAAAACACCCTGCTAGGGTGGTTATGAAACAGAGGAGAGGAAAAGAAACAGGGCCAGGGATGAACTGGGTAGAAGAGGGGCCAAGTGAGCAGGAAAGTGGAGAGTTCACCACCCTGTTTGGTCACATTGAAGACTTGAAAGAAGAGAACCAAAAGAGTTTATCAACACTAACTGGCCTTACAAGAAAAGTTAAAGAGACTTCTTTAAATGAAAAAGAAAAGGCCGTAACTGGAAATAAGAAAATTATGAAGGAAAAAATCTCACAGGTAAAAGCAAACATATGTTAAGTGTACTGGACCAACCACCTATAAGGCTCATAGGAAGTTTACAAGACAAAAGTAGTAAAATCATCTATATATAAAATAATAAGTTAAGTATTGCACAAAATAAAAAGGTGTAAAATATGACATCAAAAACATAAAACATAGGGGTGGGATAAAAATGTAGTGCTTTTAGAATGGGCTCAAACTTAAGCAACCATCAACTTAAAATAGACTGCTATCTACATAGGTTGTTATATATAAACCTCATGGTAACAATAAACCAAAAGCCTATAACAGATACAGAAAAAATAAAGAGAAAGGAATACAAACATAACACTAAAGAAAGTCATCAAATCAAAAGGAAAGAGGACAAGAGAAGAAGAACAGAGAACTACAAAAACAACCAGAACAATGAACGAAATGGCAAAAAGTATATACCTATCAATAATTACTTTAAATGGACTGAATGCTCCAATTAAAAGACATAGGATGGCTGAATGGATAAAAATACAAGACCCATTTATATGAGATAAGAGTCTCACTTCAGATCTAACTACACATACAGATTGAAAGTGAAAGGAAGTAAAAAGGCATTCCATGCAAATGGAAACAAAAAGAGAGCTGGGGTGGCAATACTTATGTCAGATAATATAGACTTTAAAACAAAGACAATAGCAAGAAACAAAGAAGGGCATTACATAATGATAAAAGGATCAATCCAACAAGAGGAAATAACACTTGTAAGTAAATATCTATGCACTCAACATAGGAACACCTAAATACATAAAGCAAATATTAACAAACATAGAGGGAGATATTAACAGTAATACAATAATAGTAGGGGAACTTAACACCCACTTACATCAATGGATAGATTATGCAGACAGAAAATCAATAAGTAAACATTGGCCTTAAACACACTAGACCAAATGGACTTAAAAGATATATGTAGAACATTCCACCCCAAAATAGCAGAATAGACATTCTTTTCAAGTGCACATGGAATATTCTCCAGAATAGAACACATGTTGTATCAGGTAACAAGTCCCAATAAATTTAGGAAGGTTAAAGTGATATCAAGCATCTTTTCTTTTCTTTTCTTTTTTTTAACATCTTTATTGGGGTATAATTGCTTTTCAAGCGTCTTTTCTGACCACAACGATATGAAACTAGAAATCAGTTACAAAAAAGAAAACTGGAACAAACAGAAACATGTGGAGGCTAAACAAAATGCTACTAAACAACCAATGGGTCACTGAAGAAATCAAGGGGGAGATTAAAAAAAAAAAGTGGAAAAAACAGCATTCCAAAATCCATGGGACGTGGCAGAAGCAGTTCTAAGAGGAAAGTTTATAGTGATACAGGCCTACTTCAGGAAACAAGAAAAGTATCAAATAACCTAACCTTACACCTAAAGAAACCAGAAAGAAAGAACAAACAAAGCCCAAGATTAGAAGAAGGAAGGAAATAACAAAGATCAGCGTGGAGATAAATAAAATAGAGACTAAAAAAAAATCAATAGACAAGATCAATAAAACTAAGAGCTGATTCTTTGAAAAGATAAGCAAAATTGATAAGCCCTTAGCCAGACTTATCAAGAAAAAAAGAGAGAGGACCCAAATAAATAAAAGACTTATTGTGGCAATCAATTGGTAATGTATATTAATGTCGAATCACTATGTTGTACACTTGAAACTAATATAATATTGTATATCAACTCTATGTCGATTTTAAAAAAAAAGAACCTTTGCTCCACCACTTGTGAATGTGGCTCTGAGCCTCAGTTTCCTTATGTACATGTACAAACTATGCATGATAGAGTAAGAGCTTGTCACGATTAAATGCAATGAGGTAGACAGAATGCACTTTGGGCATAATACTTTGTATTGGTGGAACACTAGGTGTTGAGGGTGTTTCTGTTAACAGAATGAATAGAAAGCTTAATCTGACCATTGCACCTGTGTGCGCAGTAAGTTACTTTCCTCCCGTGACACATATTCCTGGCTGATGTCCCTGCATCTCCGCTGTTGGGTAGAGCTGTTGACTTCTTTATTTGGCTTTTGCTGCTCTGTTGATTTTTCCAAGTGTCTGAAAGAACATCAGATTTTCTTCTTTTTACAGGATCAGTGATCTTGGTCCCCTGAGCCTGTATTATTGACCATTCTGTTAGTTACTGCCACTGCTAAGAGGTATCAGTGGCAAAGTCACTGCTATGAACCTAACAGCCCCTTGGACTCCTAAGGGCCACATTTTTCTCTCTTGCCATAGCAGGGTCATTTGCTCAAAGTCAAACAAAATTGATTTTTCTATTTTCTTTACAGTGACTGATGGCCCCTCAGAGTTTACCCGTCCCTGCTGTCACCGACCCTGGTTGTTTAGAGGGTGCAAAGTGAGTGGAGGAGACAGGCTGTGCACACCTGGGAGAGGAGGCAGTGCCGCCTTGTTTCCCTCTCACCTGTACATAGTTTATCTCAACATGGCACATCTCTGTCCAGGATCAGGGTAGGTACAGAATGACACAGGCAAGGCTTAGCGCCCTCTGGTCTTTCCTTTCAGGGATCTGCTCTGCAATTCACTTCCCCCTTCTACTCTTGTTTCATTCGCTGCAGATGGTTAATTAATCTTTACTTGAAATGTCACCGCTTCTAGCAGTGTTTGGTTTTTAATAGAAAAATGGTGAAGAAAAGCCTGTAGGACCCCAAAGGATACGTCTTTCTGGAGGTAGAATTTCAGGTTTTGGCGCAAGAATTCCTAGTTCCTGAAATTCCCAAATCCTGGGTCTTTTCACTGTTGGCTCCTTGTGCTCAACCTGCTCTTCTTCCTAATTAACAACTGGCTTGTCACCTCTCGTCATTCAGGTCCTAGCTAAAATGTCACCTCCCCAGAGACGCTTACACTCGCTCCCTTATGTAGTCTATTATTCCCCACCAACACTGATCTTGCCTTAATTTTTTTCATAACATGTATCACTACTTGATACTATATTCTGTATTTTAATTGTCTGTCAGCCCTAAATAGAATGCAAGCCATGTGAGCTCAGAGACGTTGTCTGTTTCAATCATCACCCTGTGCCCTAAAATAGTGTCTTATTAGGCACTATAAGATTCTTTTTAAATTTAAGTGAGTCATTGGAAAACGTTTTTCTGGTGCTTCTTAATTTTATCAGATATGATATCTTTATACTTGTATATAATATAACTATGTCTTTAGCACATGGTTTACATGTATTCATTGGTTAATTAACCAAAAATTTTAACGTCTACTAAGTTGCAGTCATTAGGCTGGTGATCAGAATAGAAGGATAAATAAGGCAGAATCTCAGCCTTTGAGCTGCTCATGTCTAGTGGAGGAAGCATGTGAGTAACAGACAAGTGCAATAGAGTGTTAGGTTTGGCAAGACAGTATACATCTGTAGTATTTCAGCACGGTTATCAAGATGAATGAGAACTACCGGAAGACCTGGGGGATGAAGATGTCTCTCCAGGCAGAGGAGATTAGTATCTGTAAGGTCAAGAAGGTGTAAGTGTTCATGGCGAATTCATTGAGGTGCAGGCAGCTGATAATGTCCATGCTGGATGGTACGGGCAAATACTGAGTGAAATAAAGATGGACGTAAGTGAGATAAGGTGGGAAGTTATAAACAGTTATGAATGTCATTTTAAAAAACTTGAATTTTTTCTTCAAAGAGCTAACAAAGAATTTTTAACAAGAATGAGATGTAATTAGATATGTGTTGATTTACCCTCCCTGCTTCCTCTCAGATTTCCTTTTACACCCAGAATTAGCATCGCCCACAATAGGAGAGCAGTACAGGTGTATGTAGAAAAAGACTGTTTATTTATATTAAGTATGACCAGTGTCAGTGAGAGATAAAGGAAGTCTATAGTACTCAAACAGTTCTCTGGTTGGCCTATCTCTTTTTAAAACTCTTTTAAATGGAAAATTTCGAACATATACAAAATAAGCAAATGGTATAATTAACCTCCATGAACTCATCACCCAGTTTCAAAACTTGTCAATATTGTGTCATTCTTGTTTCATCTGTACCTCTATCCACTTTTGACCCTAGCCAGTAAAAAGCAAGAGGTTTATAATGTGCAATCAGATGGAGTCATAAACAAGGGAGTGAGGGAAGGATATAATTCAGAGTCCTGGGTGAAGGATTGGTCTCAGGCAAGCTCAGAATGAAGGGAAGAGGAAAGAAAGGCATGGATGTGAGTAAATGTGTAGGTGGAAGAAATGGAGGGTGTGGGAAAGCAAGCTTCTTAAACGCAGGGACTGTGTCCTATGTCTTTGAATTGCTTGCAGTCAACACAGTACTGCGTATCATAAACATGCCATAAGCATTTGTCCAATTGAATTGAGCTCATGTCCAGGGGTACCTGTCTTCTTTATGAAGCCTAGGCCTGGTCACTGATGGGAATGAGACAGACATAGAGAAAAGACTAGGGGAGGATAAAGCTATGAACTAGTTTCAGTGGTGCATGGAGTACATGCCACTGGCCCACACATGAAGATGCTTCTTTTTACGTGCCCTGTATAGTATGTGCAATATCAAGAGAGGATGTTTTCTTCCTCAGTGTTTAAAAGAAGAGGGTAATGAGTGATTTAAGAGCAGGCTTTTTTAGTCTTTGTGTTCCCTTTGACAGATACACCCTTAGATACACCCTTACAGGGGTTCAAAAAGTTTGTAGAAAAGATTTTGGACTTTAGTTTTCTTATCTGTTTTTCCTTTCTTTTCCTTTATTTCTTATTTCTCATGATCTATCATGAGTGCCGATGGTCCTTCTCTAGTCTAACAGAAGTATCTTTACTCAGTTTTCTGAAGTGCCCGAGACTGAAACTCAATGAGTCAGAGATTCTACTCTATGTGCCACCTCTGTTCCAGAGAATAGAAGACAGGATAAAATAAGATAAAGCAACAGATTTAACTTGGAGTTTATAAAATGTGATTGTGTGGAGCGAATGTAACACATTCAGTGCTAAAGGTGCAAACAAGTTGATCTGCTAGATAATGCAGCAGACTGGGTAAAATGCATGTTTCATGTTGCATATTTGTAATTATTCATCTAAAAACATATTCTGAAATGCAGTAACTATTCAAATATATTACTCTGAATGTCAAGGATGATGTATAGATGTTCCAGTTACTGGGCATTGTCATTTGATATTGAAGAAATGAGGGAAAAAAGGTTATTAGAATTTTTAAAGCTATTTTGCAAATGTTTTCATCACCATCATTCTGCCAAAGTTTAAAATCTTTAGGACTCAAATTTTTATTACACAAAGTTTATGTCCTTCACATGCTGGTAAGTTTTATGGTCATGAGGTATCCTACCCTTCCTTCCTTCCTATTTTCTGCAAATATCATTAAATTCTAGAAAACTTATTAAACAGTGATCATGAGAAAGCATGATTGCCACACTCAATGAACTCACAGACTGGTTAACAGCACCCAACTCAAAATCGCCTAGTGTGTAAACGCTTTCCCGGAATTAACCAGTCACTGGTGTCTTCTGTACATTCCTGTTGCTTCCTAGTCTTACCCCTATTATAGAAATTCTCATAGTGTTTTATAATTATATTTTGGTTCTGTTTTTCTCGCTAGATGCATGGAGGGCCAAAATGATGCCACTTTATCTTTTGGGAGACAGTTTTCAATGGCATTTCCCTGTGTCTCATATCAACTTTTGTCATGGACTGTCTTTTCAAGGATGTTTGTATAGCAAACAGCCTGAGAACGTGTTGTGTCTCACATCCCTTAAGGGGCAGAAGGTGTTTTTCTAAGCAGGATAATAAAAATATCTCCCTTGGGGGAAAGGGTGAGTAGATTTTCTAGCAACCCCTTTTGAAAGATGGGATTTCCTAAACTCCAGGTTCCTCAGCTGTGACACAAACCAGCCGTGTGTGCAGCCTCCACTTGAGACTCCTTCCACATCACCTGCAATCAACCTGGGTGGAGGAAGGGAGGAAGATTGGTGTGAACGTGAAGCTCATCCTGCCTGCTGTGCTGTGAGTAGTCAGGTCTTTTTCTCGGAGCCCAGGGTCTTGTATCTTCTGCCAACAACCATGAAATGGGGTAGGCTAATTTGTTAGCTTGCAAATAGGGCACAATTGCAGACCCTTCACTGTTTTTGAGTTTCTCCAATATTGCGCATTTTGCCTGGCACGGTGTAGATGAGTGAACTAGCTGTTCAGTGCGAGTACACTTAATTTAATTATAATTTTAACTATAGAGTGAATGTTGTCATCAATATTTTTCAGTTACCAGCTGCATTATCTTGGTAAGTTTCTTAACCCGCCTCACTTCAGTTTCCTTATGTGTAAAATGGAAAGAGTAAAAGTGTCAGCCTTATAGCTTTGCAGCAGATGTGGAACAGATATGGAGATGTGCTGTCCAGAACCCCTTTGGGAAGCACTTGTGGCCCAGGTGCAGGGACTGCTTTTAGGATCTGCCTCAGCTGCGGAGTCACCTCACCTGAGGTCACACCCTTCCCTGGGCAGTCTGCGTCCAGTGTCTGAGCAGTGTGTGTATAGGTTGTATAAAGTTCAGCCATTTGGCCCCATAAGAGATAACTTTGCTAACTTTGCTGGGCAATAGTTGCTTCAAAGTCCCCTGCTGGATAGGCTGAGGCTTCGTCAGGCCTGCATAACGATTCAATCTTTCTCTCTGTGCAGTTGTGCGTCCTTTTGCAGATTTCCCTTTTACGGGTTTTGATCCCTAATAAACATCTTACTCCCCTGCTGCCTCCTCCTCTCAAACTTTGTCCCAACATCTGCTTCCGGAGAACTCAAACTGTGTCAGGATTACTGAGGTGGTAAGAGAGTTAGGGAATGTAAATCACTCAAAGCAGTCCGTGTATACATTTGGTACCTATAGTTGTTCTCTTTAACATTATTATTATGATCAACATATGGAATACCCTAGAAGCATAGTTCTTGCAACTAAGGCTCTAATGGCAGGGTGACTTATGTAAGCAAATCAAAATCTCGGCCTGTAAATGTCTCAAAGTTACAAAATCAAAACACTAAGGACAACCAATCACAAATAGCCAACTAGGCTTTAAGCTACAGCCAATCAAATAATTTCTTTGCTTTGCTTCTGCCGTTTCTCTGTATAAGTATTTCCCCTGGCTCCTGTGCTTCTAACCACTTCCAGTTTGGTGCTGCCTTATTTGAATTAATCTTTGCTCAAATACACTCTTAAAAATTTTAATACACCTCAGTTATCTTTTAACACTGGTAAAGCGTAAAAAATAGTGGTAAAGTCACTCAAAACCATATGATAAGATGATTTGTTGAAACAATCAGAGATTTTCAACCTGGAGGAGGAAAACTTTTGAAGAACCCGGGAGCTGCCGGCCAATACTCAAATGGCTGTGGACTGAGAGTGAGATTAGACTTACTTTGGGTGAACCCCAAAGTGAAGACAAGGACCAATGTAGATATCGATAAGGGGCATATTTGGGCTCAAGGTAAGAGAAGCTTTTGAACATGGATGCTTACAATGATTCAGGCTCTCACTGGCGGGACTCTTGTTGGAGATGCTACCCAGGGGACTCAGGGTCTTGATGAGGATTAGCAGGAGGGGAATATACCTGATGACTGAGATTACTGGTCAGAAGAAAATTGAGAAATCCATTATTTAAATTTTCCATAGAAAGCAGAAAGCATATATTTACTCTCTCAGTCTTTCCAAAACAAATACCTTAGAGTTGTTAGCTGTGTACTGTTGACTCAATATGAATGATGAACCAACTCAGTGGTAGAAATTTTAGTTTCTGCTCTGCTAGCTTAATTCGTGTATTATAAGGTATGTGCTCAAATAGATAACTAAATATCTACACTACTTCATTGTGTAATGGGATATCCGGAGATGTGGAACTTTAAATATATGTATGTATTTAATAAGAGATCTTGTCATAAAAGTTCCTAGAGAGCAAGACATTCAGGGCACTCTGGAGAAGACCTTTTTTGTTGGGGGGAGACTACTTCAGTGGGTCCTTTTGATAATGTAGCTGTAAGGTAAGGATGCTACCTCTGACAGTTCTGGACTTTTTATTTCCTATCCCCATTTTAAAAGTTGCTGGGGAAGAGATGGGCAACTTTGTCAAGGGATCAAAGAGCCTTCCAGGGACATGGTACTCTAGGTTTTGATAATTTTCCTGTAAGTTTGAAAGTTATTAAACTCTATCTGGTGTACTGGAGTGGCCCTTCCTGGACTAGCCCTGAGATGAAACTGACTGGAAGGAAAGCCATGTTCTGGATTCTGAACTGATAATGTAGGCCTTCAAGGGGTTCTAGAGAGCCAGTCCAAATCACAGCATTCCTGGCATCATAAAGAGATCTGGTGTGCGTGTGTGTGTGTGTGTGTGTGTGTGTGTGTGTGTGTGTGACAGAGTGAGGCAAAAATAGCATCCTTTCACCCCAGGTTACCTTAGTCAAATATTTTTATCTTTCCTGAAGCCTGGCAATGCCTGCGTCCCTCGATATCCCTGAGGGTGATATGCTGTTGTCAACACCTTGATTATGGGCTCTCCCCTATGGCAGTGGGCAGGCTGTGTGGACAGCAGCTGGAAAGGATGGCTTCATCACCTGCAGCCAGTTTCAGCTGACATCAGGGTCAGCTGCTTTGTGACAATTTGTGTGGAGCAAAGTTATATATAATAAACAGTGATTTCTCTGTGTGTGTGTATTCATTGTCAAACTAGATGTTTCCAGTCCAAATCCAAAACTGATTTCTTGGGTCAACATAGGGACTTATCCAAAAAGCCCTTCTGTGGTTTTCTGAAGAAGCTCGTATGTGTTTTTAGCTGCAGGTACTGCTAGCAAAGTCTGACTGCAAGCTCATCAGGGTGTCTGCTCCAGGCGATACACACTGGCCCACCCTCTTTTTGTTTTTTTGGTTATGTTAACCTGACAGACACATTTTACTCCCCCACCCCCATATCTGCTTGATTTCTTCTGGGTGACAGTCGCAAGATTTTAACATAAAAGGTCCATCCCCTAGGGAGACTTTCTCCAGTTTCCTGTAATGCTTTGTGTGGGGAGACCAGAGGTAGTTAAAGCACCGGGAAAAGAAACATTGCCTTTTTCTGGTCTCTTCTGAGAAACTGCCCCCAGAAAACCTAGTTTCTGTGTAGCTCATGCCTGGATCACTAAAGTACTGCCGGACTCCGTGATTTTTGGTAGCAACGGTAGCAAATACAATTAAGGGGACTGATGAGACTTTCTGATTTTTTTCTCTGAATCACTCGTAACCAGGACTGACCTTCTTTGTTTGAATAAACACCCCTGGGCTTCATAAACTTACTATGAAACGGGAGTGAGACACTAGCGAGAAAAGGCAGACGTTCTCCAGATAGGTGGGAGGGACTCAGAGTGGATGAATACTAAAAGGGGTTTTAACCTTCTTTCATAGGTGAGATGTGTCAGATAACACTGGTTAGGATAAGTTAGTTCATTACAAAAGGCACAACCATGCACACCATGACATTGCCTGAATCAAATGAACCTGACTGGATTTAATTTTTCAAGCTAAATTTCAGACCCAGGTTAATATTAACTGTCATATCAGTACTAAATCTTTATGGGTCATTTGGGACCTTCTTCAGATGGTGAGTGTTCCCTTCTATTGGTGAGGCATTTAGTTATAAACTCAATAAATTTTAAGCAAAAAGATATTTGTTCAAAAACCTCAGCCTAAAAGTCTGATGGGATGATGGTGAATAAAGGACACAAGGACTTCATTTTTTCAAGCTGTAGTGAAAAGGGAAAAGAAAAGTGCTCTAGCTAGTAATGACATCCCCTATGAGCCCTTCAGGGATAAAGGAAGCAAAAATGAGTTAAAAGTCATATGTCTGCAGGGGCTGATCATGAGACCATTTGTAGAGGAGCAAGAACAGAGGCTCCTGTTTAACTCTACCTGAAAGTGTCTTGCCAGGCATCGTATAAATGTTTAACTCAAGGAACTGGAAAAAATTGTGCCCACTATCCTCTGTGATAACATATGATCTGATGTTCTGATGTTTTCCCACATACCCTGTAGTTGAAAGTGTTAACTTGTCTATCCTTTGAAGTAGCCGATAGAAATGTCTTTGAGGTCTTTAATTAAATGCTAAAAGCTGATTCCAGAAACTTCCTATTGTCTGGAACTATTCTGATTAAAGCTCAAGTAGCCACAGAGTCTCGGGAAAAAAAAAAAAAGAAGAAGAAGAGGAAGAAAAAACAGTTAAAGAGGCAGAAAGTAAAAAGTAAAGAAAAAGACAGGTATTTCATTCAAAAGACAGGTGTTTCCCTTTACGTGTAACCTTTAAGTTAGACAGTTCTCTCCCAAAGGGATAATATTCTGTCACTAGTCTCCACAGAACACAAACCAGGGGAAAGAGGCAATAGTTACAATAATAGATTTGAGTCTCTGGATTTTTCACTTAACCATCATTAGGGTAGGCCAGATCAAAAAATAAAAGGGCCCAGACAAGAAAAACATCCATTTGTCCATAGAGAGACCATATGGACTTGATGGAAAGAAGTGCAGAATATACAAGATAGTCTTCTCATTTTTAAAGCAGTATTTTAAACATTCTGTAGTGGACTCATTCTACCTTGACCAAGCAAGCATATATGCATTATAGAGCTTCATATCAGCAGTGTTCATAACAGCAACAAGCAGGAAATAACCATATCCACCACTCCGTGGCTGACTGTACAAATCAGGGGTCAGCAAACTATGACCTGCAGGCCAAAGTCTGCCTGCAGCCTGTTTCTGTAAAGTGTAGTTGGAGTACAACTACACTCATCAATCAGGTATTGCCTTTGGCAGAGTTGAGTAGCTGTGAAAGAGACCGCATAGCTCACAAAGACTGAAATAGCTCACAAAGACTGAAATATTTACAGTATGACCCTTTGCAGAAAAAATTTGCCAACCACTGATTACATGGTTGTACACATTCAAAGGAACACTCAGCTACCATTAAAAGAATACAAAAGATTTGTATAGATTGTATGAAAAGATATCTGATATCAAGAAAAAATGAATCAAAATAGTGTAGATATAAATATTTCAGATGGTATTTGCCTAAAAACAAAGAATATAAATATACTTCAAATTTTCCTGGAAGGTATACAAGGAAGTTAACAGTGATTATCTCTGGGGTGCAGAAATAGAAAGTGGGACTGGGGAGAGGGAGGGAGGGAGGGAGAAATATTTATTTTATACTCTTGTCTATCATTAAAAATTTTAAATTCCCTTTATGACATGTATATTTATAAATAAACTAAATTAAATTTTAGAAGTAATGGGCGTTTGTTAAGAGCACATTTATTTGTAGAATGGACTAGTGTACTGTTCAATGGCACAATAATAATGACAGTCTTCTTTTTCTTATGGATATTTTTGTTTGAACATCTATGTAATATCTTCTGTTTCTTTTGACTAGTAAGTAGGGTAGCTGTTGTCTCATGTTTAAATATCTATCTGAAATTTTAGGTTCACTATTTGCTTTATTATTTTTTTTTCATTTTAACATCTTTATTGGAGTATAATTGCTTTACAATGGTATGTTAGTTTCAGCTTCACAACAAAATGAATCAGTTATATATATACATATGTTCCCATATCTCTTCCCGCTTGCGTCTCCCTCCCACCCTCCCTATCCCAACCCTCCAGGCGGTCACAAAGCACCGAGCTGATCTCCCTGTGCTATGCGGCTGCTTCCCACTAGCTATCTACCTTATGTTTGGTAGTGTATATGTGTCCATGCCTCTCTCTCGCTTTGTCACAGTTTACCCTTCCCCCTCCCCATAGCCTCAAGTCCATTCTCTAGTAAGTCTGTGTCTTTATTCCTGTTTCACCCCTAGGATTTTCATGACTTTTTTTTTTCTTAAATTCCATATATATGTGTTAGCATACGGTATTTGTCTCTCTCTTTCTGACTTACTTCACTCTGTATGACAGACTCTAGGTCTATCCACCTCATTACAAATAGCTCAATTTCGTTTCTTTTTATGGCTGAGTAATATTCCATTGTATATATGTGCCACATCTTCTTTATCCATTCATCCGATGATGGACACTTAGGTTGTTTCCATCTCTGGGCTATTGTAAACAGAGCTGCAATGAACATTTTGGTACATGACTCTTTTTGAATTATGGTTTTCTCAGGGTATATGCCCAGTAGTGGGATTGCTGGGTCATATGGTAGTTCTATTTGTAGTTTTTTAAGGAACCTCCATACTGTTCTCCATAGTGGCTGTATCAATTTACATTCCCACCAACAGTGTAAGAGGGTTCCCTTTTCTCCACACCCTCTCCAGCATTTATTGTTTCTAGATTTTTTGATGATGGCCATTCTGACTGGTGTGAGATGATATCTCATTGTAGTTTTGATTTGCATTTCTCTAATGATTAGTGATGTTGAGCATTCTTTCATGTGTTTGTTGGCAGTCTGTATATCTTCTTTGGAGAAATGTCTATTTAGGTCTTCTGCCCATTTTTGGATTGGGTTGTTTTTTTCTTATTAAGCTGCATGAGCTGCTTATAAATTTTGGAGATTAATCCTTTGTCAGTTGCTTCATTTGCAAATATTTTCTCCCATTCTGAGGGTTGTCTTTTGGTCTTATTTATGGTTTCCTTTGCTGTGCAAAAGCTTTAAAGTTTCATTAGGTCCCATTTGTTTATTTTTGTTTTTATTTCCATTTCTCTAGGAGGTGGGTCAAAAAGGACCTTGCAGTGATTTATGTCATAGAGTGTTCTGCCTATGTTTTCCTCTAAGAGTTTGATAGTTTCTGGCCTTATATTTAGGTCTTTAATCCATTTTGAGCTTATTTTTGTGTATGGTGTTAGGGAGTGATCTAATCTCATACTTTTACATGTAGCTGTACAGTTTTCCCAGCATCACTTATTGAAGAGGCTGTCCTTTCTCCACTGTACATTCCTGCCTCCTTTATCAAAGATAAGGTGACCGTATGTGCGTGGGTTTATCTCTGGGCTTTCTATGCTGTTCCATTGATCTATATTTCCGTTTTTGTGCCAGTACCATACTGTCTTGATTACTGTAGCTTTGTAGTATAGTCTGAGGTTAGGGAGCCTGATTCCTCCAGCTCCGTTTTTCGTTCTCAAGATTGCTTTGGCTATTCGGGGTCTTTTGTGTTTCCATAAAAATTGTGAAATTCTTTGTTCTAGTTCTGTGAAAAATGCCAGTGGTAGTTTGATAGGGATTGCATTGAATCTGTAGATTGCTTTGGGTAGTAGAGTCATTTTCACAATGTTGATTCTTCCAATCCAAGAACATGGTATATCTCTCCATCTATTTGTATCATCTTTAATTTCTTTCATCAGTGTCTTATAATTTTCTGCATACAGGTCTTTTGTCTCCTTAGGTAGGTTTATTCCTAGATATTTTATTCTTTTTGTAGCAATGGTAAATGGGAGTGTTTTCTTGATTTCACTTTCAGATTTTTCATCCTTAGTGTATAGGAATGCCAGAGATTTCTGTGCATTAATTTTGTATCCTGCTACTTTACCAAATTCATTGATTAGCTCTAGTAGTTTTCTGGTAGCATCTTTAGGATTCTCTATGTATAGTATCATGTCATCTGCAAAGAGTGACAGCTTTACTTCTTCTTTTCCGATTTGGATTCCTTTTATTTCCTTTTCTTCTCTGATTGCTGTGGCTAAAACTTCCGAAACTATGTTGAATAATAGTGGTGAGAGAAGGCAACCTTGTCTTGTTCCTGATCTTAGTGGAAATGCTTTCAGTTTTTCACCATTGAGGACGATGTTGGCTGTGGGTTTGTCATATATGGCCTTTATTATGTTGGGGAAAGTTCCCTCTATGCCTACTTTCTGGAGGGTTTTTATCATAAATGGGTGTTGAATTTTGTCAAAAGCTTTCTCTGCATCTATTGAGATGATCATATGGTGTTTCTCCTTCAATTTGTTAATATGGTGTATCACGTTGATTGATTTGCGTATATTGAAGAATCCTTGCATTCCTGGAGTAAACCCCACTTGGTCATGGTGTATGATCCGTTTAATGTGCTGTTGGATTCTGTTTGCTAGTATTTTGTTGAGGATTTTTGCATCTATGTTCATGAGTGATATTGGCCTGTAGTTTTCTTTCTTTGTGACATCCTTGTCTGGTTTTGGTATCAGGGTGATGGTGGCCTCATAGAATGAGTTGGGGAGTGTTACTCCCTCTGCTATATTTTGGAAGAGTTTGAGAAGGATAAGTGATAGCTCTTCTCTAAATGTTTGATAGAATTCGCCTGTGAAGCCATCTGGTCCTGGGCTTTTGCTTGTTGGAAGATTTTTAATCACAGTTTCAATTTCAGTGCTTGTGATTGGTCTGTTCATATTTTCTATTTCTTCCTGATTCAGTCTTGGCAGGTTGTGCCTTTCTAAGAATTTGTCCATTTCTTCCAGGTTGTCCATTTTATTGGCATAGAGTTGCTTGTAGTAATCTCTCATGATCTTTTGTATTTCTGCAGTGTCAGTTGTTACTTCTCCTTTTTCATTTCTAATTCTATTGATTTGAGTCTTCTCCCTTTTTTTCTTGATGAGTTTGGCTAATGGTTTATCAATTTTGTTTATCCTTTCAAAGAACCAGCTTTTAGTTTTATTGATGTTTACTATCATTTCCTTCATTTCCATTTATTTCTGATCTGATTTTTATGATTTCTTTCCTTCTGCTAACTTTGGGGTTTTTTGTTCTTCTTTCTAATTGCTTTAGGTGCAAGGTTAGGTTGTTTATTCGAGATGTTTCCTCTTTCTTAAGGTAGGATTGTATTGCTATAAACTTCCCTCTTAGAACTGCTTTTGCTGCATCCCATAGATTTTGAGTCGTCGTGTCTCCTTTGTCATTGTTTCTAGGTATATTTTGATTTCCTGTTTGATTTCTTCAGTGATCACTTCGTTATTAAGTAGTGTATTGTTTAGCCTCCATGTGTTTGTATTTTTTACAGATCTTTTCCTGTAATTGATATCTAGTCTCATAGCGTTGTGGTCAGAAAACATACTTGATACATTTTCAATTTTCTTAAATTTACCAAGGCTTGATTTGTGACCCAAGATATGATCTATCCTGGAGAATGTTCCATGAGCACTTGAGAAAAATGTGTATTCTGCTGTTTTTGGATGGAATGTCCTATAAATATCAATTAAGTCCATCTTGTTTAATGTATCATTTAAAGCTTGTGTTTCCTTATTTATTTTCATTTTGGATGATCTGTCCATTGGTGAAAGTGGGGTGTTAAAGTCCCCTACTATGAATGTGTTACTGTCGATTTCCCCTTTTATGGCTGTTAGTATTTGCCTTATGTATTGAGGTGCTCCTATGTTGGGTGCATAAATATTTACAATTGTTATATCTTCTTCTTGGATCGATCCCTTGATCATTATGTAGTGTCCTTCTTTGTCTCTTCTAATAATCTTTATTTTAAAGTCTATTTTGTCTGATATGAGTATTGCTACTCCAGCTTTCTTTTGGTTTCCATTTGCATGAAATACCTTTTTCCATCCCCTGACTTTCAGTCTGTATGTGTCTCTAGGTCTGAAGTGGGTCTCTTGTAGACAGCAAATATATGCGTCTTGTTTTTGTATCCATTCAGCCAATCTGTGTCTTTTGGTGGGAGCATTTAGTCCATTTACATTTAAGGTAATTATTGATATGTGTGTTCCCATTCCCATTTTCTTAATTGTTTTGGGTTCGTTATTGTAGGTCTTTTCCTTCTTTTGTGTTTCTTGCCTAGAGAAGTTCCTTTAGCAGTTGTTGTAGAGCTGGTTTGGTGGTGCTGAACTCTCTCAGCTTTTGCTTGTCTGTAAAGGTTTTAATTTCTCCATCAAATCTGAATGAGATCCTTGCTGGGTAGAGTAATCTTGGTTGCAGGTTTTTCTCCTTCAACACTTTCAATATGTCCTGCCACTCCCTTCTGGCTTGCAGAGTTTCTGCTGAAAGATCAGCTGTTAACCTTATGGGGATTCCCTTGTGTGTTATTTGTTGTTTTTCCGTTGCTGCTTTTAATATGTTTTCTTTGTATTTAATTTTTGACAGTTTGATTAATATGTGTCTTGGCGTATTTCTCCTTGGATTTATCCTGTATGGGACTCTCTGTGCTTCCTGGACTTGATTAACTATTTCCTTTCCCATATTAGGGAAGTTTTCAACTATAATCTCTTCAAATATTTTCTCAGTCCCTTTCTTTTTCTCTTCTTCTTCTGGAAGCCCTATAATTCGAATGTTGGTGCGTTTAATGTTGTCCCAGAGGTCTCTGAGACTGTCCTCAGTTCTTTTCATTCTTTTTTCTTTATTCTGCTCTGCAGTAGTTATTTCCATTATTTTATCTTCCAGGTCACTTATCCGTTCTTCTGCCTCTGTTATTCTGCTATTGATCCCTTCTAGAGTATTTTTAATTTCATTTACTGTGTTGTTCATCATTGTTTGTTTCATCTTTAGTTCTTCTAGGTCCTTGTTAACTGTTTCTTGCATTTTGTCTATTCTATTTCCAAGATTTTGGATCATCTTTACTATGATTATTCTGAATTCTTTTTCAGGTAGACTGCCTATTTCCTCTTCATTTGTTAGGTCTGGTGGGTTTTTATCTTGCTCCTTCATCTGCTGTGTGTTTTTCTGTCTTTTCATTTTGCTTATCTTACTGTGTTTGGGGTCTCCTTTTTGCAGGCTGAAGGTTCGTAGTTCCTGTTGTTTTTTGTGTCTGTCCCCAGTGGCTAAGGTTGGTTCAGTGGGTTGTGTAGGCTTCCTGGTGGAGGGTACTAGTGCCTGTGTTGTGGTGGATGAAGCTGGATCTTGTCTTTCTGGTGGGCAGGTCCACGTCTGGTGGTGTGTTTTGGGGTGTCTGTGGACTTATTATGATTTTGGGCAGCCTCTCTGCTAATGGGCGGGGTTGTGTTCCTCTCTTGCTAGTTGTTTGGTATAGGATGTCCAACACTGTAGCTTGCTGGTCGTTGAGTGAAGCTGGGTGCTGGCATTGAGATGGAGATCTCTGGGAGATTTTCGCCGTTTGATATTATATGCAGCTGGGAGGCCTCTTGTGGACCAGTGTCCTGAAGTTGGCTCTCACACCTCAGAGGCACAGCACTAACTCCTGGCTGTAGCACCAAGAGCCTTTCATCCACACGGCTCCCTAATTTGGGATGATTCGTTGTCTATTCATGTATTCCACAGATGCAGGGTACATCAAGTTGATTGTGGAGCTTTAATCCGCTGCTTCTGAGGCTGCTGGGAGAGATTTCCCTTTCTCTTCTTTGTTCTCACAGCTCCCAGGGGCTCAGCTTTGGATTTGGCCCCGCCTCTGCGTGTAGGTCGCCGGAGGGCGTCTGTTCTTTGCTCAGAGAGGACGGGGTTAAAGGAGCCGCTGATTCGGAGGCTCTGGCTCACTCAGGCCGGGGGTAGGGAGGGTCACGGAGTGCGGGGCGGGCCTGCGGCGGCAGAGGCCAGCGTGATGTTGCCAGGCTGAGGCGCGCCGTGCGTGCGTTCTCCTGGGGGAGTTGTCCCTGGATCCCGGGACCCTGGCAGTGGCGGGCTGCACAGGCTCCCCGGAAGGGGGGTGTGGATAGTGACCTGTGTTCGCACACAGGCTTCTTGGTGGTGGCAGCAGCGGCCCTAGCGTCTCATGTCTGTCTCTGGGGTCCGCACTCCTAGCCGCGGCTCGCGCCCGTCTCTGGAGCTCCCCCAAGCAGCGTTCTTAATCCCCTCTCCTCGCGCACCAGGAAACAAAGAGGGAAGAAAAAGTCTCTTGCCTTTTGGGCAGGTCCAGACTTTGTCCCGAACTCCCTCCCGGCTAGCCGCGGTGCACTAACGCCTTGCAGGCTGTGTTCACGCTGCCAACCCCAGTCCTCTCCCGGCGCTCCAACCGAAGCCGGAGCCTCAGCTTCCAGCCCCGCCCGTCCCGGCGGGCGAGCAGACAAGCCTCTCGGCTGGTGAGTGCCGGTCGGCCCCGATCCTCTGCGCTGGAATCTCTCCGCTTTGCCCTCCGCACCCCTGTTGCTGTGCTCTCCTCTGCGGCTCCGAAGCTCCCCCACTTCGCCACCCGCAGTCTCCGCCCGTGAAGGGGCTTCCTAGTGTGTGGACACTTTTCCTCCTTCACAGCTCCCTCCCGCTGGTGCAGGACCCGTCCCTATCCTTTTGTCTCTGTTTATTTTCTTCTTTTGCCCTAACCAGGTACGTGGGGGGTTCCTTGCCTTTTGGGAGGTCTGAGGTCTTCTGCCAGCGTTCAGTAGGTGCTCCGTAGGAGTTGTTCCATGCGTAGATGTATTTCTGGTGTATCTGTGGGGAGGAAGGTGATCTCCGCGTCTTACTCTTCCGCCATCTTCCCGGAAGTCCCACTATTTGCTTTAGATGATTAGCATTTACCTCTTCATTAACTTAGTGAAGAAATCATTAAGGCATTTTATACCAATTAAATAGTTTAGATTTTTAGTATGAGGAATTTCACACAGAGGTCCTATTTTCCAATGTAATTTATAAAACACAATTTAAACTCCATTTGGGTCTTTTAAAATTTTTAACTTTTTTTGTTTCTAATTTGAGAAAAAAAAATTTGATTTTGGGCAAATTATTTAAATACTTCTTGATTTGTTTTAATCTGAAAAATGGAATGAAAAATGCCACCTGCCTCACCAAATAAAATTTTGGTGTTATGAAGAACTTTTCAGTGTTCAGTCAATTATCAGTTGTTTCAACTATATCATTTTGGCAGAGTTTTGGTGCATTCAAAACGTGGATAGTCACAAGAAGGTTTTTGGTGTTTTTTTATGGTATGCATGGAACAAATTCAGAGAGGCATTTTTTTTTTTTTAAATCTACAGTCTGGAATCTTAGGCTCAGACCACAGATGATCCTGGGAAAGCCACACATCAACTGTGAGAAATTAGAAAACTTGGGCTTCAAATAAAAACAGTGGCAAGGTCTCTTTTAGCATGAAAACTGTCTTTTTTGAAGCCAGTGCCCATTTCTCATCTTCAAACTGGGGATGGTTGTACCTACTTAGCCAATTTCATAAGATTTTTGTGAAAATTTAATGAATTAATGTATACTAGAGAAATTAGTAAATTGTAAGTTTGCATACCAGAATTTTCCAAAACCTGTTGCTTTGCAAGATGATTTTCAGGGGAATGAAAAATTTTGTATTCTAGTGATTATGTGTTTATTTCATATTTACTTTTTATTTATGGTGAGTGTTATACTTATGGTAGCCTCCTTTGAAATTAATTTTCAGAAGTAAAACTGTGAGTCAACTTAGTGAAAAATCTCAAATAACTCACACTACAAGTGGAAGATATGACAAAAATCAGGATGACACTTTGTGCAAGTCCACAGTTCAGGAAACACTGCATTATAGAGATATAAATTTCACTTGAGTTTTCATATTTTGCCATGTGGATCTCAATTGGCATTGTTTAATCTGTGTGGCTGCAAACATACTGTGATAAAGCAAGACACATGGAGCCCTTTTGCAGTAAAGGAAGAAAGAAAAGCCACAGATGCCTAAAGCATTTAGGAAAGGAACCCCACTGTAGCTGAAATACTGGCCAGCATGAGGTTCCTAGTCCCAAGTTAGTGTGGGGTGGGCTGAGTCCACTGAAAGAAGAAGAAGAAAAACAACCACCACCAAAGAACTGAAAAGTATATCTCTAAAAAGGACTTACAACATTTCTGAGAGATTAATTTTAGGCAGATTACAGTAGGAGAAGTGTGACTCTCATGCTGAGCAGACCCAACTGTATGTCTGATCTGAATCTCACAGAACTGTCAGCCCAGTGAGTCCCCATCATTAAAGCTGCTAGAATTTGGAAAGGGCAACAAATATGGGAGAGGAGTGGTGTTGGGAAACCCACCTCTGTGTTCACAGCCTAATGCTACTGGACTCTGCCTGAATATGCTTTCCTGACTCTAGGTGACAGAGGCATGCCAAGCTCAGGCTGGGAGGAAGTAAGGGTGGGGTCAAGGTACCTGTCTTCCTCTGTGACTTAGACAGCAAAAATGTCTTGTCATGACACAGTCACAAACCCACTCAGGCCTTTCCCCCCAGGCCCTTCCTATTCTGCCCAGCAGACAGCTCCAAGGGCAGAGGGTCCTTCTCCTGGGTACCTGTACATTCCTCCCTCTCTGTTCCTCAAATCTGCCTGAGAAGAGTACATTTTGTTCCCTCATCCAATTTCATGCTCTTAATTTAGGACTAGAGAAGCAAGCTATGACATTGAAAGTTGAGGACTCCCATGTAAGAAATGGGAACATCTTGGTTTCTAGTACCTGCCTGTGTAACTACTGATTTTTTTGTCCCTGCAAATTCAGATGAGTAAGGAAATGCTTATGCAGCAGTTCAGAGGCAAGATGGAGTATCTATCTTGATTATTTATTTAAAAAATTCTTTGAAGCCTACCATTTAACCCCAATAGAGGAGTTTGGACTTTTCAGCCATACGCAGTGATTTTGTTCCTCTGGAGCCTTGTATGAATTATTAAGGTATTCAGAAAAAAGAGCAAATAGAGTTCTGCAAGGTAATCAAAAGTAAATATGCTAATGTGGGCCTATAGGACAGTATTTTTATCCGAAAGGACATTAAACTTAGATCAGTTATTCATCTAAATTAAGGAAATTGAAAAAGAGGACAAGACTAGCAAATTACCTTTGCTGATGGTCGAAATCAGCCTTATCTTGGACTCTTTCTTAATCGCTTTTCTCACTGTAAAACCTAGTTACTAGGATACGGCTGTGTGGCAGCATCTTTATTAGAAATAGTGTGGGAGAAAAAAAGGTCAGAAGCTCATTTCCAATAACGGTTTGACAAGTAACACGGAGAAAAGGGCAGAAGGAATTGAAGTTTGTGGGGTTTCCCTACATCAAGATTTTGAGAGAATAGCAATTATGTCAATGGGAAGTTTCCAGGAGTATATTTTATTAATCTCAGGGCTGAAAGAAAGAGACATGATATCATATTATCTTCAATTAAAACCAGGAAGCCTAAAAAGATACATAAATATCTTTTTAAAGGATCAGGTAAATATCAAGATATCAAGTAAAGAACAAAAATCCCACCATCGGTCACTGATAAAAATTTGCTTACCTTAACTCTGGCTAAATCCAGACCTCTACAATATATAGATAGAAGTCACAGATCCAATTATCACGATTTGAAAATAGCCAGTAGCTTAAGGGTTTAAGCACTGTAGAAAACTTTACAAGACCCAGGAGGCTCTCTTTGAACCAAAGTCTTCAAAGAGGTCATTATTCCTCTCTGCACTAGTATATCCTTATATCAGAATAGGGATATATTAGTAAAATTACACTAATGAAAATTTCTTTGAATTAAACCCTATCTTACCATTGTCTTCTAACAAGATCAGAGCTGTACTAATAAATTACCAAAATTTATATAAAGATGAAAAAGCTCTACAGTAAAACATGTCTGAATTATTAACAATACGATTTGCAGAGAGATAAGAAAGCCAAGAAAAGAAAAACACCTAACACCTCAGACACTCTGCCTTTTTGTGCCTTCCCTGCTCTTCTCCCCCACCGTCACCACACACAGAGGCAGTCTGGGCTAGGATAGAGCTTCTATGTTTTGGCTTCCAATAAACCTGATATTGAAACTCAGGTCTATCAATTTATTAGCTGTGTGACCTCGAGAGGATCCCATAGCTCATCTGAGGCTTAGTTTCTTCAGCTATAAAATGGACTTAATTTTCAGTCTTATTATGATCATTAAATGAGGTCATATATTTAAGCTGTAGGTATTTAACAAATATTAGCTTAATTACTAGAGTTTTGAGGGGAAGTCAATAAAGAACACTCTTCTACCCTGCCTAAGAATGGAACAAGTGAGAAATGGACATAGAAGGCTGACAGATGGACCTCAAATTACTCATAACAGCTGGATTGAAGTCATGACTAGGGCTACAGTGGGCTTACTAATAATTCCCCTCTAAATAAAATCTACCCATCTAGTCACTGGCACAGCTGGACAGGGACAGGTGTCTTGCATCATGGAAGAGGATAGACTAGAATATACTCTCCCACTAGGAGGGTGCTTCAAAAGAGACAGCCCAGAGTACCTGAGTGTGATTCCCAGACACTTTTAAATGCACCTATCATTCCTTCTCCTGGGAGGAGTAAATGAGGTGTTTGAGAGAGGCTGGAAGTCCCTCCATGTGAAAACATAAGAGGGAGGGACATTGAGATTTCTCCCCAAATATTATTATACTTTTGATGGCTATAATTTTAGAAAATTGATTTTTTTTAACCAGCTGAAAAATGGACTACTACAATACTTATAAATTTATATGAGTATATGTGTGTGTATATAAATATATATATATATATGTTTTTTCTCTTCCTTCTTCTTTGATATTTTCTCCTTCTGAAGAAAGTTGAACTATTGTTCCCAATGATTACCTTTCTCCCACTAGGAAGGATTTTACATGCTTGCCCTTTGCCACAGTTTTCTCAGTATCTTTCCTATAGGTGGACCATTTACCCCTGTCCCATTAACTTTGGCCATGGTCACGTGACATGCTTTGGTCACTGGAATATGTGTGGATAGGAGGTAAACCATGTCTGGGCAGAAGCTTTAAATGATCTTGTGTGATTTGTCTCTGTCCACCCTTGACCATCTGCTCTCCATCACGAGGACACCAGGCCCGAGGCAGTGGCTGCTTCTTTAGACTAGATCCCAAGAAGAGTAGACATATGAAGCTGGCCCAATGGAACCAGCTTAGCCTAGGTAAGCCCAAACCTGGTTACCTATGTAATCAATACACCTGCAGCTGACCTGAACTCCTTAGGAATAAACATTATTGTAAGCCACAAAGATTTTAGGGTTGTTAATATCACAAAACAGTTTATTAAGCAGCGCACAATTTGTTCTCAGTAGATGCTTGACCAGACAGCTTGTAGGGTCATATATCAGGTGAGAGGTAAGGACAGCAGTCAAAGCTCAGGACAAGCCTCTCCGAAACCTGTGGAATTGTGTTGAGTCAGCTCAACACCCATTCACCTGTTACTAACATAATAGTGACAGTCAGGATTCTCACCAATACTGTTAGCACTTTTTGAGCTTGGCAAGGAATAGGACATGGTCAGACACTGGCTAGGTGCTGAAGCGTTCTGTGAATGCCAGAGGCAGTGCCATCCTTACTGGAGGAATCCTATGTCTCCCAATCTGTATAGTCAGAGGGAGAATTATAAAAAAATGAACCTCTTTTAAATGCACGACCACCAGGAGTATACTAAATTGTCTTAGCCCTTCTGCATAGTATAATTTAACTTGTGAACTTTCCAAGTGTGCAGTTGGTTCTGTGAAAGTGAATTATGGCAAATACTTAAATTTTATTACAATAAAACATTATAATGGACCGCTGGTGACCCAAAAGATTTCCAAAATCTAGTAATCGCCAATTTTTGGGGGGAAAAATGTTAAAGTAAAATTTGATGTTTCCTCACTTTGTATGATAGAATTTGACTTATAAACGTTTTTCTTTTGGGGGGCAGTATACTACAAGTGACTAAGAGTAAAGGCTCAAAATGAACTAACAGGACTCATTTCAAATGCCTAGTCACCACAAGTCCTAACTTTATATTCTTTGGCAAGTCACACTGAGCTGTTTCCAGGCAGGAAGGGTAATATGCCTACATAACAAGGTTGAATAAGGATTATGTGAGATTATATATTTAAGGCACTTAGTACATTGCTAGCATCCTGTAAGCACTTGGTATTTGTTAGACATATTTTTAATTCTTTGCCATAAATAATTATGTACAAAGCACAAACACTCAATATTTTTCAAAGTTTCAGTTGTTGATACTTCCAAATCATTAAAATATGGGTGAAATTTTATCAAAAAATGAGATTCTATCATGATAGAGATGATAACAGGAGAAAAAGGAAATTCTGTTTTGTTTGGACAAAAGACAAGGCAGCCATTTCCATAAATATTCAACAGCTAACACCAAGAGTTTGAACATTTCAAAATGTCACTGTCTTTTAGTAATAGTACTTTGCTAGCTTTTTTTTCTTAATCTTTTTCGTAATCTTCCCAGCTATTTTACTATAAAAGTTATTTACATATGCACACAATTCTTCTCTACCAAAGTCAATGGCATTTCTAAAAACAATAAATATTGAAAACTTCCGCACCACTCTCAAGGTTTTATTTTACTTTTTTGCACTACTAATTCATTCCCTTTTTCTAGAGGTTTGCTCCTCTGACAAGACCAACCCAGATTTATCGATTGACTCATTTCTTTAAATCTATTTTATTATGAAATTTCAAATACACAAAGAAATATATGAAAATATTAACATGAATACACATGCAACCACACACAGATTTTTCATTACATAACATTTTCTCTTTTTTTTTTTAAAAAAAAAACAAGAGACTAGAGATAAAGTTGTGGTCCTCTGTGTAATTTTCCTTCCTTTGTTCTGTAAATGCACCTGCTATTTCTGAATTTGCTACAGTTTTGCATTCTTCTAAGCTTCACATAAATGTTGCATATTGTAATTGCCATGATAAAAATTCCACTTTTCCTCAATATCATGTATTTAAATGTATCCATCTTGACTAATGTAGATCTACACTATTCATTTGAACTGATATGTAATACTCCTTTGTATGAGCAAACAGCAATTGATTCATTTTCAGGTTCATGTTTATAAATTTTGCTATTTAGCATATGCTGTAGTTTTTGCCCTTACAACCTTGGCATTCACTTCTTCAGGCTGAAGCCTGCTTCCAGTGACACTCTGCTGGAGGGTTTTTGTTCTGATACACTAAGAGCACACTCAGCCTGCTTGCAGAGCAAGTTGAAATGCCAGAGAGCCTGAAGCAGTCTTCATTCAATGATAGAAAGGAATTTAGTGGATAAATACCCCAGCTCTTTTCATACCGCTTATGAGAGAACTCTGAGGTGTGTCTCCCACCAGTATTTGCCTCAATTGCCCACGGTTGCAATTTGTTGATCATGCACCCTTTGTTTTCCTGCCTGTCCCTGTGTCACATCTCCACTTCCTCACTTGTTTTTCCTGGGATCACCTCCCAGATAAACTATGTGAATGCAAATCCTTGTTTCCAGATCTATTCTTGGGAACCTAAACTAAGGCTGCTATTCAAAACACGCTTGCAAGAGACATACTCTAGTTGTACATTTCTGCTTATCCACATGCAAGTGAATTTCTCTAGGGCAGAATCAGCAAAAAACCAGTCCAGGAGTCCAAATCCAGCCTGCCACTTGTTTTGTATAGCTCGGGAGCTAAGAAAGGATTTTACATTTTTTAAAGGTTGAGAAAAATCAAAAGAAGAATGATATTTCAGGACATGTAATTGTATGAAATTCAAATTTTAGTGTCTATAAAAAGGTTTTGTTGGAGTTCAATAATGCTCATTTGTTTACTTATTGTCTATGGCTATTTTCACACTACCACAGCAGAGATGAGTGGTTGCTTCAGAGACTCGATGGTCTGCAAAACTAAAAATATTTACTGTCTGGCCCTTTATAGAAAAAAACTCATGAACCCCTGCTCTAGGGCAGCGGCCCCCAACTTTCTGGCACCAGGGACCGATTTCGTGGAAGACAATTTTTCCACAGACCGGGGGCAGGGCAGGGGACGGTTTCAGGATGATTCAAGCACATTACATTTATTGTGCACTTTATTTCTATTATTTTTACATTGTAATATATAATGAAATAATTATACAATTCACCATAATGCAGAATCAGTGGGAGCCCTGAGCTTGTTTTCCTGCAACTAGATGATCCTATCTGGGGGTGATGGGAGACAGTGACACCCGAAGTGTGTTGCTTATGTCCAGTCTAGTCCATAAGAGGCAGCTTAATTGTCACTTGCCACTCACTGATAGGGTTTTGAAATGAGTCTGCAAGCAATTGATTTATTATGGTCTCTGTGCAGTCAAACCTCTCTGCTAGTGATAATCTTAATTTGCAGCTGCTCTCCCGTGCTAACATCACTGCCTCAGCTCCACCTCAGATCATCAGTCATTAGATTCTCATACAGGGCGCACAACCTAGATCCCTCGCATGCACAGTTCACAGTAGGGTTTGCACTCCTATGAGAATCTAATGCTGCAGATATGACAGGAGGCGGAGCCCAGGCGGTAATGTGAGCGATGGTGAGTGGCTGTAAATACAGATGAGGCTTCACCTGCTCTCCCATACTCACCTCCTGCTGTGTGGCCTGGTTCCTAACAGGCCACGGACTTGTACCAGTCCATGGCCCGGGGGTTGGGGACCCCTGCTCTAGGGTATGCATCTAGAAGTAGAATTTCTGTGTTCAAAATAATGCATATATATATGTATGTATACACATACATATATTTATATATATACATATATAAATATATTTTATGTATTTATATACATTATATATGTGTGTGTGTATATACAGACACACACATGCACACATACTGTAAATACTGCCAAATTACTCTCATAGTGGTTGTTCCCATTTATACTCCCATCCACCAAGGGTATTTGAGTGTTTCCATTTCTCCATGTCCTTACCAGCATGTTTTTCTTAACGCCTTTATAATACTGGCTAATCTCTCTTTTTAACAAAGGAATGTTTGTGTCTCAGGCTCTTTTAAAGACAATAATATCTAAAGAAATGTTTTGTATTAAAAGTCTTTATGGTTATCTTTAAGTTGTGACAGATGATATTGGTTTTTCATTTAAGGGAGTGATATAAAATTTCCCTTTAAAAATTTTCTTAAGGAAAAAGAATAAGTTATTGAGAGAGAAACAGTTAAGTGTATAACAGAAAAGTGATGTGCAGATGTGGCAAAATCATAAAGATGGATTCTGAATGAATGAAATTTGTGAATCAGTGAAGGAGTGGAAACTCGAGGCCTGTGTTTTAATCCTGGGTCAATCACTTGCTCATTGTGTGTTCTTGGACAAATGATTTATCCTTTCTAGATTTCAGTAAAATGGGAACAATGGCTGACGCTTCCTATAGATTCTCTCATAGTATTATTTTGAGGATTCATTGAGATTAAGAGTTTAATAAAGGTGTAGAGCGTTATGTAAGTGTAAGACATTTGCTGTGTTGCACCATCTCCACGCACAACCTCTATCACAGCCTAACTGGAGTTTCTACCATTTTTCCTAAAGATGAAGAACATGGTCTACTTTTGGTGTTTGGTTTTTTGCTCACATTGATACCTTTGTTGATAGTACCAAGACCAGGCCCTCTGTATCTTATGGTGGAAATTCTATTGACTGTTCATCAAACTTTTTCCATGAAGTTTTTTGCAGATTCCATTTTCTCTTGTCATCTTCTATGATCTCTTCCTCTCGTAAATCTTTATATTATTTAAAGATGTTCTCTCACAACATGGGGCACAGTCCACTGTCTATTAGTTGGGCTGCTTATGTATTATGGACACAGACAGTTGTACTCCTTTGGCATCTTTTTCAGAATCTAGCATTGTTCCTTGCAGATAGCACTAGCAAATGAATATATGTTGACTTTAATTTTTTTTATATGTACCTGTTACCTCTTTTTAAACTACGTTTGCACAAATTTTGTCTGTATGGCTGAGAATATGAGCCCTTGGTAGGGTTTACAAGGCTTCCTTATGGTGGGCCTCTTCCTACCTCTTCAGGCTCATCTTAAAACAGCCTGTCCTCGGGGCTTCCCTGGTGGCACAGTGGTTGAGAGTCCGCCTGCCGATGCAGGGGACACGGGTTCGTGCTCTGGTCCAGGAAGATCCCACTTGCCGTGGAGCGCCTGGGCCCATGAGCCATGGCCGCTGGGCCTGCGTGTCCGGAGCCTGTGCTCTGCAACGGGAGAGGCCACAACAGTGAGAGGCCCTGCGTATCGCAAAAAAACCCAAACAAACAAACAAAAAAAACCCCAACCTGTCCTTGATCGCTCTGTGTCAGCCACACTGATCTGCCAGTCCCCCAAATGTATGTGCTCCTTCTGCCTCAGGGCCTTTGCACATATTATTCCAAGTGTATGAATGATCTCCCTCTCCCTTCACTTAAGAATTCTACTCATTTTTCAGACTTGAAAATCGCCTCCTCTCCAGGGATACCCTGTCTTACCTTCTTGGCTATGTCAAATTTCCCTCCTGTCTGCACTGATAGTATCATAGACTTTTCATTGACAGCATTTTTCACATAGAAATTTTATATTTATTTGTATGATTATTTGACTAATGTTAATATTATCCATTAAGCCTTATGCTTCATGAAGACATGGGAATATTTGTTTTCCCTTACTGTTATATATATAGCATCTAATACAATGCTGGGTACATAGTAAATGCTCAATGCACATCTGTTGGATAACTTGCTGAATGAATAAAGTGTTGCTCTGTTCCCTGCAAAATCAAATACAAGGTACTGTTCTCCCTTGTTCCTGTCTTCCATTATCAACAAGGAAATACATATGAGCAAGGGCATACATTGCGCTTTATCTGCTTTAGCCAAGTAGTCTTGGAAAACTTCCAGGGTGTCAAGACCCCAGTCACAACTTCCAGGAATCAGTGACTTCCTACAGCAGTTCTTAGCGACCTGTGGCTGCTGACCCCTGCCTTTTGAAAATTATATTTTCCTCAAGCAAATGCCGTCTGTGATAGTTAGATTCCAGCTTGCAGGCCACTCTCAATATATCCAGGTGCCATTTTACTTTAAATTCCTATCTAAAAATAATCAGGTTTTTGAACCTGATGAATAATACACAATTTAAATTCAGGTGCCAAGTGCCACGTTGATGTCTAAAGGAACAGGTAATCTCGCGTTTGGTTTCTGACATAAAAAGACCTGCCTTGCTGTGAGGCATGAATTACAGACAACCCTGCAACCTCACACATCAAACCTGACACTAAGGGCAGCCTCCATATATATGTAAACAAATGTGTGTAATTATTATTCAAACTCTATATTTTAAAACCTACTTTTATGGTCAACAACACTAGGCTTTCACCACTTATTAGTCTTCATACTGTGGCAATAAATTATGGCATAGAGGATTTTGAAAAGTACTTATCTGTTTGCCACTTTACTAAAGCAGGTTCTTCGAACTCCATCCCCATCTCTTTTTATTTTTAGATTTCTAAAATGACCTGTGAGGTTATGTTTCAGTGGAGATAAAAAAATTTGGCTTCAGAGTACCATGTTTACATATCTTTATTATAAATGCCTTCATACTATAGCTCTGGCAAGGACATGGTCCATGAACAGATGCCAGCAGACGTACAGTGGCACTGCATCTATGTAACTGGGTCAAGGCCCCCTTCAGCAGCATTGTCTGTTGTCTCTCCACAACCCATTAGCATTTGTGTGCTGCTCAGGGCCACACATTTGGACCATAAGGAATTGTATTCTCCCAGATTTCGGTGTGAACTGAGCATTACTTGTCTGAATCTAAACTTACCTCTTTACCTTTTCTACCCTGAGAGTGAAAAAACAAATGCTTGCTTTTAACCACAGGAGGCGATCAAAGCTAATGGTCTGGATAATGTGGCTGTGAGTACTGGTTTAGTCAGTGATTTAATCTGGGAGAGAAATTATTGCAGAAAATGTTCCTATGCAGTCCTGGATTTTCTAAATTAAAGAAGACTCTCATTTCCATTTTCAAAGAGTGCTCCTGGGTATCATTCCTGTTTAATGTTGCGTTGCTGGGTTGGTAGTGGATTGGCCTACAAGTGGGGTAGAGAGAAGGTGCCAGTCAATACTAGAGTGGCCCAGGATGAAAGAGCGCCAACAGAACATCTGGGTTAGAGATCCAGCTGCTTTGGGGAAGGCTCTGATCCAAACTTATCATGAATTTCATAATGACTTTCTAGCACAGGGTCAGAGTAGTGCCAGGACTGCTATTTACAGAGGAACCATTTGTGTTTCATTTTATTTTGCTTGGTTTCCTCCATTGCATTTGTGATGAAACCTATGCAGAAATTTTGATAAAGAAGACATTTAAACATTTTTAGTAGTGAAGTTTAGAAAATATATTGAAAATTGAGTATGTGGCAATGTAAAAATCTGTGTTTTGAGTTAATTTTCTTTGATGGCATAAGCAAACATTGATGTGAAAAGGAGTTTTTAACTACAAAATAGTATAATCCTATATCAGCAGTGGTTATTTCTGGCTGGAGGGCTTTGGATGATTTAAAATTCTTCCTTTTTTGTTTGTCTTCATTTTCTAAATGATTTATTTGTATTATAAAAGCACACACACGTATACATGAACATACATGTGTGTACATTTGTGCATACATATACAACATGTATACTTAGGTGGATGTTTTCCTTATGAGGAGCTGCTATTTCAAAGAAACATCTGTTTTCACCTCCCAGGATTCTATGTCAGAAGTGTGTGTTTATGGGGTAGGAAAAGTAAAAAGGGGATGAGAAAGGGTGGGCTAGAGACAAGCAGGAAACTCTAGCTCTTCCCTTTTCTGGGGATGGGTCTCTGAGCTCCCATTTTCCTCTGAATCATACCTGGTTTGGCTGTAGGACTGTCACTTTAGCTTTGCAACTGTGATGTTCAGGTCAGGAGAAATGAATCACTTGGCTTGCTAATGACTTATGCTCCACTAAGACCTTCAGTTGTGCGCATTATGAAATTTCCTTAGGGAAGTTTGTGGTTTGTTGGTGTTATAGACCACTGTTTGCTTACAGAGCAGTCATCTGCTCTACCTCAACTATTTCCTTGTTAAAGAAACCCAGTGTATTGGGTGGCCATGTTTCATGTGCTCTTCTCCAGTTTCAAGCGGTGAGGATAGTGCAGGTTTTCTAGTCTAAGTCAGTTGTACTAATTCTTTTCCTCTTGCCAGTGATGGGTGTCAGCGTGGACATGTGACACAGTCCTCGTTGATTAGATACAAATGACAGTTCATTGGGGAGATTTGGGGAAATGTCTCTAGAAAGGGATATAAAGCAGTGGCATGGGGTTTTTTTCTCTCTTTTTTTTTTGGATTTGAATGTTGTTGCATTAGAACTGCTGCAGCCATGTTGCTCTCATGGCAGAATGAAAGACAAAGTCGTTCTGAAAGTGCTGAGGAAGGCAGGTAACTTGGGTCCCTGTTGATATTGCCCTGTTGCTGAAAAATCTACCTCTGAATTTCTTGTTGTGAGGCAATAAGCTCCTTAAGCATTTTAGCTACTTTGTTTTTCTTGTTGTTGGAACTCTGTGACTTACAGCTCAAATCATCCTAACTGATTCAACCTATAATCAAATTTCAAAATGAATCTTTTTTTCGCCTTCCTATAGGAGATAAATAGCTCAGCAACATGATAGCTGCTACTTGGATAAGTAGAGCTTTGATATCACTCCTGCCCCATATAATGGTTCATTTTAAGGAGAAGGAGTACACACACAGACATGCACACATTCTGCCAAGTGCTTTAAAATAACTGTTTAGTGTTTCACTCACATTTGAATTAAAAGTTTGGAATGAATTTAAATATCTACCAATACGGCACTAGTTGAATATGGTATATAATGGACAATGGAATACTAGGCAATAGTTAAAAAGAATAAGATAGATCTATATGGATTTATCTGGATAGATCTTCAATATATATTTTATGTAAAAAAAGTTACATATTTATATATACAATATATTATTTCATATTTGTGTATATGTATAAATGTAGGTATATACAAATTATATTTTCACTGAAATATATTTATAAATAGAAAAGTTCCAGAAAATTTAACAACAAATGGATGGTGGTGGTTACCTTTGGGAAAAGGAGCTATCCTGGGGGAATTGAAAGGTATATTATAATTTTTGCTCTATGTATTTAAGTAATATTTGAATAAATTTACTGAATTTATTCCTGTGTTACTTATGTAATTAAACATAAAAAAAATCTACAAATCATGTTAAAATACTTACAGTTGCTTTTAACTCTGTGATTATTACTTCCCACCTAATCCATTAAACAAAAGTATGCATGTATTTGCTTACTTTTAGTGATATATTGAACAATATATAGAGTTTTTTTTGACTGTTGTGCACCTACTTTTCTCCCCCTTCCCCCTCCAAAAACACAGCTATTAGGCCCACATGTCCATTTTGTGAAACTTTTCTATTACGGGTAGTCCAAGAAGGGTGGATATTCCCTGGCTTCAGACTTCCGCTCTGGCCTCTAATCTGAGGGACCAATTCCCTGGTTTAGCCAAGAGTAGGAGGCGCTTGCTCCTGGAACTTTTACGTGAGTGATTCAAGGTGAAAATAGTGTTTGGGCGTCGGACTGGTCACAGAGAGTGGCCCAGTAACCAGATTTTTCCTGCCGTAGGGCATGGATCCTTTTGTGGCCCAAACTATGAGAGCTTCAGACCTCTTTGGGTTTCTGCCTGCTCTCCAAACCTTGCCTTGGGAACCCCCAATGTCCTTCCCACCTTTATGATTAGATAGCTGAGTGCACTTTTCTTGTATGCAGCCAAGAACTGACTGATACAACTAATATTAACTAAAATAGACCCGTCTCTTTTTCTACATGAAATGATCAATAATCACTAGAACCATCCTATGGGAAAAGACTATTTTTGGAATATGAATGTCCATAACAAAGTTTTAATTTGTGATTTATACAGCAGCAAGCCAGCTCTGGGGCTTTTTCTGTTTAATCATAGTAATGATGATGCATTATTCTTTTATATCCCTCAGACTGCATTTACTTTTGATAACATGAAGAAGGAACAGAATTCCTAAAGACCTAATGAATCGAGATGTCTTTCACCTGGAGATTGACTCTTTTAAAACATCCTATTTGTAACTTGCTTTATAGTTGTAAATTGTGGACCTACAGAATGGTTGTCATTGAATTTAGTCCCTGAAAGAAACTCAGTAATTATCTAGGAACATGCTCTTATTTTATAGCTAAGAAACCAAAGTCCTCAGTAAAAAGACTTACCCCAAATCACATAGCTATTTAAAAGCAGAGTTGGGCTTAAAATTCAAGTCTTCTGACTCCCAAGTCCAAAGTTCCTTCTCTACATGCCATTCTCCAGAGATTTCATGATAAAACAAAGAAAGATGGAGTTAAAACGTCACTTTGCTTTGAAAACAATAGTAAATATATTCATAATAATGCTTTTTAGACTATGGTAAACATTTACATTGTTTTGATTAACAAGTTTTAGGAAAATATGCCTTTAGATAAGAAATTGGAACAAGTAAAAACCATTTTTAAATGTTTTTCTTTTCTGCCCTTTTCCTTAATTCTACATGTCAAATACAGTCATTTCCCTAGAATATTCAAGGTGTAAATAAGCAGAAAACCCATATTTCACCTTTCTTTCTAAAAGTGTGACTGTAGCCTGGGGTTCTGCAGGACGCAGCTAACTGGGACAGCTTTAGTACTCTGGGGACAGTCTCCACATCTCCAGGCTTTACTACTTCATATTATTTTTCTTTTATGTGTGTGTCCTGACCCCTGAGTGAGATTACCTTCTCAGAGGGCCTTCAGCAAATATGTTTTGATGGTTTAACTTTCATTTGACAAACATGCACTGGGCATCTACAATGTGTCCTGCATTATGATGGGGATTAGTGACACAAGGATGAGAAATAACAACCTTTACCCTCAGGGAACTCTTTCTACTCAGCAACCTGAATTTTAAAGTGACAGATGGTAAGAAATGATATACAATCAAAGTAGGGTACTGTCATTCTTAAAAATCTATCATTATATCCTTAAGAACCCAGATTAAGAACCTCTGTTACAAACTTCTAACTAGGTTTTACTTTGAGCAGTCTGCAGAGGGCTGTATAATAGTCTGTGAAGGCAATTATAGTGGTAATTAAGACAAAATACATTTATTCCTATGGATAATAATGAAATTATCTCAAATACTACAAATCGGTAATTTAATTTCTGTTTTTTCCAGGACAAGAATACATGTTTTTAGCAAATATGGGCAAGAAAATGCTTAGAACAGATCAACGTGAGCCAAATGGGTAGAAAATGGGCTGAAACTTCTGTGAAGATTAAGGGAGAATGGGCAACATAAAAATTGTAGAGTGACAGGGCTGGCATGCTATGGACTTAGCATCAGCTTTGTCTTGGCAATGATATTGGGAGGTTCCATGTTTGTTACTGATGTATAGATACATTCATTCATTCAGCACATCTCTTTTGAGCATAACTTTGTGTCAGACACTGTTCAGACACCTGAGATACATCAAAACAAAGATGCCTGATCTTGTGAAGCTACATTTTTGTCTTTCTTGCTTACGACATTTCAAATTATTCTCTATACGTTCAGGATAAAATCCAACAACATTAGTGCAGCATACAAGGCCCTGCTGATTTCTGCAACTCTCGACACTCCTCTTACTCTAAGCTCCAGTCATGCAGAGCCACTTCCAAATTCTGAAAACAAGGAAAAGAAGTTCTGTCGAATCTTCACATTTCACACATACTCTTCCTTCTACTGAAATGATCTTCCCAACCCTTTTAACCACCTACTCAACCTTCAGGTCTCAGCCAGCTCAAATGTCATTTCCTCCAGAAGCTGCTTCTGACTTCCAGAATAGGTCTGGGCGTCTCTTCTGTGTTCTCATAACATCCTGTGCTTAACACACATCACACGCCATGGAATTTGCCTCTTTATCTCTTTGTCTCTCCAGAGAGTCCTTGAGATCAGGTACTGTGTCCTGTACACTAGCACATCCCTAGTGCCTCACATGGTGCCTGATACCTAGATATTTGTTTAAAATTGACAACACATGGGGAGCCAATGAGATGTTACCAGCCAAACGATTACACCAGCCATAGGATTTTTCTTCAAAGAATTCACAGTTGGTTGGCTGTCTACTACCTGAATCAAATAACAAATCTTTATCAGAATTTTCTCACCAATGGATTAGATACATTGTGAATTCCAGTCATATGCCTAGCTAGAGTTAGATGCTCTTTTGTTTTTAGGGGGAGAATCCTGGAGTTGAAGAGAGAAAACTAATACAGTTAGGGAGAAAGCTTGAAAACAAAACAATTAGAGAAAAAGCAGTACAAGGTAGATACGGACTGTCTGACTATGTGTGGCAGGTTATGCTCATTGTTGGCACTCAGAGGAAACAGAGACCACTGAAAACTGAAACAGTCATAGAAGAATTCATTGAGGAGGTTAAACTTGAGTAATCGCTGTAAGCTCTCCATGTGTAACATTTCGTCTAAATCTTACAGTTACTCTTCTTTGTGGTCATTATTGTTACCACTGTTATAGAGAAGAGGAGACATAAGCACAGAGAGGGTAAAGGTCTTGTTCAAGATCATGCAACTTATAAATAGTGGAACCAGAGTTGAATCCCAGACTTGTTCAACTCTAACCTCATGCTTCGTCTTGAACACTTCACTGGGGGTGAGGACATACATCCAGCTTTTGAACTGTGGCACTATTCTAAGCACCTACTTTAAAAAGGAACATACTCAGAACATTTGCTTCTGCACATGTTAGAGTAACTGGGATGAGACTTTACCATCAACAACAAGAAAACCAGAAGAAATAAATGAAACTTCTGTAAACATTGGACATCAGTAAATGTGGGGAAATGATCACTATGAGAGAGGCAGTTAAGTGAGGCGAACCCTACATTTTCCTTGGATTTCAGCCTGGAGGCATTTCTGGACTAAAGTACAGGGAAGAGACCCAGCCAGAACACAGTGGTCTCACTGAGTTGAGAAGAAATTGAGGAGTTGAGGGAGGCTGAGGTGGTTGGCATTTGCAGGGAAAATAGCAGAGAAGTAACTCAGGAAATTTGCACAGGGATACTTTTGATTCTTTTGCTGAATATTCAGCCACAAATGATGCTAGAAAAGGAACAAATAGAAAGCTCTAAGCTGAAGCAATTCTCATAGCTTATGCCAGGCTAGAAGACATTCGAGTTCTAATTAGCCAGAATAGAGGGTCCTCAATGAACACTTGGGACATTCAGTAAAGACCCTAGAAAGCTCATGTATAAGTGGTATGTTTAAACTAAACCCACCTCAGCAGAACTTTAAAAAAAAAACCTCAAAATAATCAAGCTGAACAAGTAACTTAACAACCTGACAGAAAAATGTTTAACCCTTTTTAAGAAAGAAAACAAAATCTGGCGCTCAAGAACATAAAATTCAAAATGTCCAGCATATGATAAATACAAAGAAATGAGAAAATGTAACCCATTGCCAGGAGAAAAAAAGCCAAGTCTACAAACAGACAAAGAAATAAATGAGATATAAAATTAAAAGAGTGACACTTTAAAAAATAAAAGATAGGTAGACTGAAGTTTTTTAAAGATAGATAGACTTTGAAGGAAAACATAACATAATGAGAGAAATGGAAAAAAGACCCAAATGGAAATTGTAGAGCTGAAAAATACAGTGCCATAAATGACAAATTCATTGGATTGGATTAAAAGAGGTAAACTTTGCAGGAAAAAAAAAAGATCAGTAAACTTGATGACATAGCAGTATGTATTATATATTATACTGTGTGAAGCACAGAGAGCAAAATGTCTGAAAAAAAAATGAACAGAACTTCAGTGACCTATGGGACAAAATTAAGTAGACTAGAATATGAGTAATTGGAATCCCAGAAGGACAGGAGTGGGGAGAGCAAAAAAAAAATTGAATAAATTAAGGCCTAAAATTTTTTCAAGCTATTTTGAAATTTTTCACTGATGAAAATTATAAATTGACTGATTCAGTAAGACCAGTGAGCTACAAGGAGGATAACACAAATAGAATCACACCAAGGTATACTAAAATCAAAATGATGAAAATCTGTGATGAAGATAAAATCCTTAAACTATTTATAAGGAAAAAAAAAACCACATTACATATAGAAAATCAGCGAATTACTGTAGCCATTCCATCAGAAATAATACAAGCCATAGGACACTAAAAACACCTTTGAAGTTTTCAAAGTAGAAATCGTTCTATCTGTATTTCTATATCCAATAAAAAGATTCTTGGAAATAAAGGGGAAATAAAGACATTTTCAGACAGACAAACGTTGAAAGGAATATGTCACCAACAGACCTGTTTGAAGATAAAGGTAAAAATGTTTCTCAGACAGTGCATGCAAAGAGGTGATTATAATGATTGGTCATGAAATTTAAGTTGAGTAAGGGAAGGAGAGAAGTCAAAGGGACAGGGTAAGGGTATATAGTCAATATACTGGCTATCAAGTTGGTATCATGAGAATGTTGAAACTGAGGTTCTAGAGGGAATGAGGTGGGAAAATAGGGTTATCAAAAAACCAAAATGTATAAAATTAAGACTATTAAAGGATTTGTAGTTACTGGTAATGATGAGAGGTTCATGGTAAGGACCATGGGAGTGGAAATTCTGTTAAAAATGGATGCTTGCAGAAATGATACATAACAGAGATATATCCACAAAGATGACATTTTAGCCACCATGACAGAAAAGAGGGGCCCTACATCTTTTTTCACCTACACAACTGCTGATTATCCCTGCAGGTACTTCATTCCAGCCGTGGTCTCCTACCTGACTTCTACTCGCTGTCTCAGGCTCAAGGGTGGTGGTGGACCCAGTTCTGACTTCATGGTAACTATTTTTTCGTGAGTGATGAGCTTGACAATATAAGATAAGGGCAGAATTCTATATCATTAACTGAAGTGTTGTTGTTAAAATTAAAAAAAATAATAGGAAGACACGGAGACAGAGATGGAAGCAGCCTTTACAAGCTCTTTAGGGGGAAATTGCCATTCCAGTTAGACCCATGGGCTGTCACCTCAGCAAACCCATGGCCAACCATTCAAACATTGTGTCACTAGGGACATGCTTGTCATTTTGACTAAGTCGTGCAACGTGAGTCTTCAACTGCAGGTCACTGTGACTTTTTGTCTGAGAAACTGATGGGCTGCTAACATTGGCTGAAACAGGCAAATGCTGGCTGCATGGACAGCTCTGTTGAGTGTTGCTGAAATTCTCCACTTTCAGAATAATTATCCTTAGACTTCCTCAGGATTTATATAGGTTTTTTCCTAAGCTAAATAACAACATAATGCAGGAGGAATAGAAAGACTATGATGGGGTGAGAAGAGAGAAGAATGAATCTGCTTGAGAATTTAACTAAGAGTAGATTTCAAATTAATTGGGTTATTCCATTTCCCAAAGACTATGATTCTGATCTTTCTGAAAAAGATTTTTTATCCACCAAGATATGGTAAACTGAATAAAATGACAGATGGCCCTCTTTTTGGTAGCTCACAAGAGTCCCTCCAAAATGTGACCAGTCTAAGTTCTGTGCTTTGTTCTAGAGATTGCTCAAGATTATCTTCCTCAATGAATCCTTCTATGACTGTTCCAGTTTTCAGTGGTCTCTCTTTCCTCTGAGTGCCAACAATGAGTATATCTGCCACACATAACTAGGCACTTCTACACTATCCTGTATTGCTTTTTCTCTAATTGTTTTGTTTTCAAGCTTGCTCCCTAATTGTATTAGTTTTCTCTCTCCAACTCCAGGATGGTCTCCCTAAAAACACAACAGCATCCAACTCTAGCTGGACATATGATTGGAATTCACGATATATTTAATCCATTGATGAAAAACATTTTTTTAAGGATTTTTTTTGGATGTGGACCATTTTAAAAGTCTTTATTGAACTTGTTACAATATTGCTTCTGTTTTATATTTTGGTTTTTTGGCCACGAGGCATGTGGGATCTTAGCTCCCTGACCAGGGATCAAACCCACACCCCCTGCATTGGAAGGTGAAGTCTTAACCACTGGACTGCCAGGGAAGTCCTGATAAGAAACTTTTGATAGAGATTTGATATTTGATTCAGGTAGCAGATACAGCTAACCAACTTTGAAATCTTTGAAGAAAAATCCTATGGCTGGTGTAATTGTTTGGCTGGTAACTTCTCATTGGCTCCCCATGTGTTGTCAATTTTAAACAAATATCTAGGTATCAGGCACCATGTGAGGCACTAGGGATGTGCTAGTGTACAGGACACAGTACCTGATCTCAAGGACTCTCTGGAGAGACAAAGAGATAAAGAGGCAAATTCCATGGCATGTGATGTGTGTTAAGCACAGGATGTTATGAGAACACAGAAGAGACGCCCAGACCTATTCTGGAAGTCAGAAGCAGCTTCTGGAGGAAATGACATTTGAGCTGGCTGAGACCTGAAGGTTGAGTAGGGGGTTAAAAGGGTTGAGAAAATCATTTCAGTAGAAGGAAGAGTATGTGTGAAATGTGAAGGTTGGACAGAACTTCTTTTCCTTGTTTTCAGAATTTGGAAGTGGCTCTGCATGACTGGAGCTTAGAGTAAGAGAAGGAGTGTCGAGAGTTGGAGAAATTAGCAGGGCCTTTGTATGTTGCACTAATGTTGGATTTTATCCTGAACGTATAGAGAATAATTTGAAATGTGGTAAGCAAGAAACCACCGTGGTCCCATCATTGAAAGAACACTCTAAATGGAATGTGAATGGAATGGAGGGCAGGAATAGATGAGAGGAGAGAAACTGGAGGTGAAAAAGTACAGAATTTTTTTAGTGCTATAATATATTATTTTTTCCCCACATTTTATTATTTCTGAAGTCTGCATTTATCTTACCATTGGTGGCATGTTTTAGATTAACCTGAAGCTTTTATTTTCTTTCTCAGTGATACAATAAATAATAGTGCAGTTTACATAGTATGGAGGCTTAGATTCCAGTAAACGAAGCCAGGAATTATTGCCCTCTTAACTAAAATAGTAGTAGCATGATGAAGAAAAGCGGATGTGAAATCAAGGGGTATTTTAGAATTTAGATCATCAGGATCTGATGATTGATTGCATTTGGAAACGTGAAATTGAGGAAGAAGTTGATTAGTTCTCCTATTTTCATTTTAATTTTTTCATTTGGGCAGTTGGGGGTGTGATAAAGAACTCAACAGGGTTTGTGGTGGTGAGGAAGGGAAAGTAATGGGATAGAGGAGATAAAAAGTACAGTTCTGTACATAATGAGTGTGAGGATTCTGGGGACCATCCAAGTTAGAATGCTCCATTAGGGTCTGTATCCACATCTCTGTTGATGAAACGAACCTGAACGAGAGATGTAGGCTCTTCTGAGATGGTTTTTAATCAGCAAACCCATTAAATAACCACAGATGCCATGCACTACGAGGGAAACAGTTTCCATTCAAAGACTACTCATGTCATTAGGTCTCATTCCAGAACAAAGCGTCTCTAAAGCATGAACTCTGATATTGAGTTCTCCATTTTCTGCATGTTGGGTAGATTTCCCTTAAGAAAAGTCTTATCTTCTCTTTCCTGGATCCTCCACATCTTCTAGCTTGTGTTTATTTTCACATTAATGTCACACTTTGTAGAAAAGTCAAATGTATACTCATCCTGAGTCCAGGAACCTAAATTTGAGAGAAATTAGCTGTTAAGTCTTATCTTCATAACTTCAAAGACCAGGAAGGAGGTGTATAATTGTCTGTAGGAATAGTAAAAAGATAAGAGAACGAATAGAGTCTGTATTCTGATCATGTCCCTACCTGCTCTCTCTCCATAAATTCTTCCTAGACTACCAGCGTCATCCACCTCCTGATTAGGCATCTGACAAGAACTTTGCCAGGCACTGGTCCTCCTTTCCCTGTGGTAGGGCTCAGAACCTTTGCAGGTACTGCTGGGTACATGGGTTTGCCTGATGGGTATGATCAGGAGACTCTGGGCTGAGCTCCTGGATCTCAAGTGCTTTCTGGATCCTGAATGGGGCTTTGGAGTAAGGACTGAAAAATCGCATATGACCTTTTTTATTCTTATGGTATTTACATTTTATCAGAAGTTTTCTTATGCATTATCTTATTTGCTCATCATAAGTACTCAAATAGATTAGTTTGATATTTTCACAGTCATTATATTTCCATCAAGAACGTTGAGTTTCAGAAGAGGGAAAGTTCAAAGACAGGCAGTCTTTGGCGTATTAGAACCCGAGTCTCCTGAATTCCAGTTCAGTTCTCTTCTTACTGGGAAGCTCTTGAGAAGAGAGGTCCTCTGGATCCTCTGATCTCAGATGTTATGGGGCCTTCAAAGTACCTCCCAGACTTTGTCCAATCTTGCAAAAACAGGAAGGAAAGCCACATATGGAAGTGTTCTCATTTACTGAAGTCTATATGTATTTCCTTCATATCTCTGTTGGAAATGTTTGGCCTATTTAAGCCTGTGCTTTCTGTAGTTCTCAAGGGTAAGCTATGCACATACTTAAATTGTGCTTATAAATAAATACAAATTATTAACCAGCCTATAATAATTTCCTACAGAAAGTGAATTTAATCATTACTTTTTTAACCATCTTCTAAGCAAAAAGTGATACTTACTCTGGGAAGGTGACTAATCAGTTCCTCCAGGGCTCAATTGAACTTGATAATTCTAATCTCTCTCAAATAAATTCAGTGACTGGAGAAAAGAGCATGTCTCCAGAGGTGACTGCAAAGGAAATAAGGAAGCGATAAGGAGGCCCAGTAGCCTATAAGCACCTATGCCCTTGGATATCATCTCCTGACCTATTTCTGAACAGGTGGCTGCCATCTTCTGAATGTCAGGGTTTGAAGAAATAACATTTTGAAAAAACACCAAAAATTTCCCAGAGAGATTATATCCAAATGTCAGGTGTGAGTTGTAGTAGAAAATAGATACTTTCTGGAAGCATGGCCTTTTTGTATGTGTGTGTTTATTTAAAAATGTATCTGCTGGCATAGAAGGCAAAAATCAAAACGGTTTATGGAACTGTTTATGGAACATGGCCATCCAAGTATTTTTCATCCACTAAAATATTTACTCACCATTTTCTAACTACCACATAGCGTATCAACCAACATCATCACACTGTAGGCTCTGCCAGATGTTGGTACTGTCCTCATCTGTAAGTATATCACATTAAATTATTTTATTTTACCCCTTATATCTTTAACAATAATAATTCTCAGACTTTCCTGACTGGCCTTACAGGTAGAATGCCAAGGCAGACACACCCTAAGATCACCCCAGGGAAGCACACCTTTGTGTAATCCTTTCCCTTGAATGCAGGATGGACGTGTAGTTACTTCTGGCCAATAGAATATGGTAAAGGGATGTCACTCCCTTGATTAGGTTACGTTATATGGCAGAGGTGCTGGGATGTCACTCCTGTGATTATGTGAGGTTATATAAGCCTCCTTCTCAGCAGACCAGAGTGAGAGCTTCTTCTGCTGGCCTGGAAGAAGTAAGCCAAATACAGTGGGACAGTATATGGAGGGGGACCTGTGGCAGGGACCTAGGGAGTCCTATAGGAGCTGGGAGCAGTATACAGCCAACTGCTAGCAAGACCTTAATCACACAGCCACTAGGAAAGACATTTTTCCAACAATCTGAATCAGCTTAGAAAAGGAGCACAGGCTCCAGATGAGAACTTGGTCCAGTTGACACCTTGATTGCAGCCTTGTGAGATCCTGAGTAGAGGACCCAGCTGTGTCCAGAATCCTGACCTATGGAAACTGTGAAATAATAAGTGTGTATTGTTTTTTTTTGGGGGGGGGGGTCCATTTGTTACACAGCGATAGGAATGAATATAGATGCTATGTCCTGCCTATCCTATTCATTTTCATTTCCCTATTGAAAGAACTGAGTGCTAACAGAATTGTAGAGTATTAATATAATTTTAAATGATTTCAGCTTTTAATAAACTTTAATAGCTCACTTAAGGTTACTAGTAAATAGTCAACCTTTTAATTGTATGCAAAAATGGAAGCCTAAGGAAAGGCAAGTCATTTGTGCACTCAGAGGGGATTCCGTATGGGAACCAATTGTGGGATGCTTGAGTGAGCTGAGGATTTGTGCTTTCTATTATTGCTTTCTATTTTAAAGCTTGGAATTTTTTTGGATATCTCAGCTGCTAAGCATTGTAAACACATAGGTGTTTTCATGACACTAATTGCTCTGTTTTCTGGAGTTATGATGGGTAATGTAATCAGAGGGGCATCCAATAGAAAAAGGAAATTGTAGACTGTGACATTATTCCTGAATAAGGCTGAGAACTATAATTTAATGTGAGGACCTCTCTAACTTGCTCTTTGTTTCAGTTTCTTTAAAAAAAAATAACAACCTAGATTTTTAAATTACAAAATTAATGTAGTTCCAAGGTAAAAATGTCAAGCCATGCAAAAGTACACACTAAAATATCTGCTTCTGACCTCAGATCTTGAACTCTTTCCCCACGGGCAACAACCGTCAGCAGTTCCTTATGCATCCTGTGAGGAGTGTGGGATGCATTTAGATGTTCACATATCATTTTGGAGATTTACGTGAACATATCTTTTTGGACATACTTAGGAGCACAAGACCCACTCTGTTTTCTCTTATTTTTTTGAGTGTAACAATATATCCTGGAGATTTTTTCTTATCAACAATGAGCTTACAGTGTTTTAAAATAATTTAAAAATATGACAATTTAAAATAATTCAAAAATATAACAATTTTAAAATATCACAATATTGCAAATATAATTTTTAAAATATAACAATATTTTAAAATATTTTAAAAAATATTTTTAAAAAATATTTTTAATTTAAAATATCATATATACCTTTATATATGTATGATACAAATTGTGTCATAAGAACCTTATATGTATTAACTCTTTTCTTCTCAACAACAATTCTATGAAATAGAGACTTCTTTTAGCACCACCTTACAGGTGAGGACACTAAGGCACAAGAGCTTTAGGCCCTTGTTTGGGGTCACAGAGCTATACCAGCCCAGGCAGTAGAGTCCCAGGGCTCATGCCCACTTAACCCTCTAACTGTACTGATACTTAGATTGTTCCCAGTTGTTTTTATTTTTTTTAATATGTCAAACTGTGCTTCAAAGCCTTTTTCGGGGTACATTTACAGTTGCACAAATATGAAAGTCTATCTGTAGGATAAATTCCTCAAGATCAAATTTCTGAGTTGGCGGGTATGCACACTTCTAGCTTTCATAGATACTGTCAAACTGCCTTCCAAGGAAGTTATGACACTGTGTACACCCACTGCCAGTGTGTGATAATGCCTTTTTCCTCACAACCTTGCCAAGACTGTATACTATCAAACTATTGCCAATCTGGCAGCTAAAAACTGCTATCTTTATTTTGCTTTAATTTGCATTTATTTATGAAAAGGATTGGGCATCCTTCCATCTACTTATAAGCCATATGTGTTTATTTTTTCAGTGAAATGCTTATTAATCTATATTTTCCTAAAGGATTTTGGGTATTTTCCTTATAGATTTTTAGGACAGTTTTATATTTTGAGGAGAATAGCCTTTTATTTTTGAATATATTACAAATATTCTCCCTCAATTTGATTTTTTGGCTTTTGTCTTCTATACTATTTGGTTTTAACCACACAAAAGTTTCAAATTTTCATGAGGGCAGTTTACCAACATATTCTTTTATGGCTTCTGGATTTTCTAGTCTTGATTTAAAAAGTTTTTTAACTTCAGAATTTTGAAAAATTGGGATATATTCTTTATTATGGTTATAATCTCATTATTTTTCCTTCCAAGTTTAAACCAGTTGAATTTATTTTTGTATCAAGAGTGAAGGAAGAATTTGACTTTACTCTTACTTTAAATAGCTAACTAGTTTATATTTCTGTACTCTTTGTAATCAGTACATAATCTGGCTACCTAGGCTTCCCTCTGCTCCCCACCCCTGCCTCTTCATTACTGGGTTTTTTTTTTCAGAATTTTCTGGCTATTCTCACATATTTATTTTTCCAACTAAACTTTATTTAAAATTTTATTTTTAAAATAAAAATTGTATATATTTGAGGTATACAGCATGATGTCTTGATATACGTGTACATAGTGAAGTGATTACTACAGTCAGGCTAATTAATATATCCATCTCCTCACATGGTTATCATTTGTGTGTGTGTATATGTGGTGAAAGCACCTGATAGCTACTCTTTTAGCAAATTTCCAGTATGCAATATGGTATTATTAACTATAGGCACTATGCTGCACATTAGATCTCTAGAATTTATTCATCCTACACAGCTGCAACTCTGTACCCTTTGATCAACATCTCCCCATTTTCCCCATCTCCCTGCTTCTGGAAACCATTGTTATACTCTGCTTCTATGAATCACCTTTTTTAGATTCCTCATGTAAGGGAGATCATACAGTATTTTTTTTAGTGTCTGGCTTACTTCACTTAGCATAATGTCCTCCAGCAATTAAAGTTGAAAAATAATTTGTCTCTTTACAAAAATATGTTGTTATTGTTAATGATATCACACCAAATATTTAGATTAATTTATAGGAAACTGTAATATTTATTATTGAATATTTTAAACCAAGAATAGATATATATTTCCAGTAGTTCATATGACTAAGAAAATTTTGAGGTTCTCTACCCATTTCTTTTTTTATTATCAAGTCATACATGAATGTGTGTACATGAGTGTTGTTGTTGGTAAATAGGATCTTCCCTTACACTGTGCTATTTTTCAAATGGTTATAGTTGTTTCTTTTTTTAAATTTTATTTTTGGCTGTGTTGGGTCTTCGTTGCTGTGCTCAGGCTTTCTCTAGTTGCGGCGAGCGAGGGCTACTCTTTGTTGCGGTGCGCGGGCTTCTCATTGCGGTAGCTTCTCTTGTTGCAGAGCACGGGCTCTAGGCAGGCGGCTTCAGTAGTTGCAGCACGTGGGCTCAGTAGTTGAGGCGTGTGGGCTCTAGGGTGTGTGGGCTTCAGTAGTTGTGGCACACAGGCTCAGTAGTTGTGGCGCACAGGCTTAGTTTCTCCGTGGCATGTGGGATCTTCCCGGACCAGGGATCGAACCCATGTCCCCTGCATTGGCAGGTGGATTCTTAACCATTGTGCCACCAGGGAAGTCCCGGTTATAGTTTTCATACAGGAAAGCAATTGGATTTTTAGGATACCAATTTTGTAACAACTAACAAATGTTTTGTTGTTTCTTTCCTTTCTTCCTCCCTCCCTTCCTTTCTTCCTTCCCTCTCATCTTCCTTTTCCCCTCCCTCCCCCGCTTTCTTTCCCTCTTTCTCTCATTCTCTTTCTTTTCTTCCCCTCCCCTCTCTCTTTCATTCATTCATTCTTTCTTCCTTTTGATTCTCTAGTGTTGTTCAGATAACAGTTATATCATCTGTAGATAATTTTGCCACTCTTTTCCTCTAAAACTCTTATTTTTTTCCTCTTAGATAATTGGATTGATTGGTACTTTCAGAACAATGTTGAATAATACATTAAAAAAAATTTTTACCTTGTTCTTGACTTAATGGGTAAGCTGTTGATTTTTAACCACTAAAAGGCTCTTTGCTGTAGGCTTCTAGTAAATCTGTTATCAATTGTATACCAGTTGTTAAAGGATATCTTCCAAATTTAGCCAGGAATTTTTGAATTTTACTAAACAGTATTTTTTATTATGTACAGAAATGATAACATGTTTTTTTACTTTACCTATTATGATGAATTATATTAACTGTTTTCCTATTATTACTTGTTTATGGTGCATTGATCTTTAAATGTGCTACTGAAATGTAGTTGCTAAGTTTTATTTTGAATATTTTTCATTGTTATTCATTGTAAATGAGATTGGTCTGTTGTCCTTTTTGTGGGCTATTTTGTCTAGTTTGGGTGTTAATATTATGCTGCCTTAGGAGAAAGTATTTTGAGACGTTCTTTCACTAGTTATGTTCTGGAACAATGTAAATAACACTGAAATAATCTGTCCCATTCACAAATATATTCAACTTTTCTTATTTTTTAAAACATTCTGGACTTTTCTCATTAGAGGGCAAGTTCTTATCAGACTCACCAGAATCTGATCAGATTCTCAAATGTAACTAGTCAATTTTAGCTTTCTGGAATTACTTTTAGCAATATTTCTCTAAAATTGTTTAGAAATGACATTTAGTTTTTCCAGATATTTCAAATTTATATGAAGAGTTTTACAAAATATTTTTGCTAATTTGTGCTTTTTTCCTTTTTTTTTTTTTTTTTTAGATTTGCTGGCAGTTTATATACTTTCATGTTGTTTTCTCCACTGCTCCAAGAACCGCCTCTTGTTTTGTTCATTATTTCTCTTATTTTATTTACATTATCGAAATAATTTTTACTTTTATCTTACCTTTGATATTTTTTCTGTATTGTTTTTTAACTTTATTAATATATTTTTAGTATTTATTCTTGAATAACATGGTATAAATTTCCACTGAGTATTGCTTTAGGTATATTACAAAAATTCTGATTAGTGGCATTATAAATATCATAATTTTGCAAAGTAATTTGGGGGTATTAGCAATGCTTTTTTTTTTTCTATATTTTTATTTTTTTTGCTTTTCCTGGGAGTATATTTATACATTTGAACATCCTTAAGTTACTATTACTTTATCATCCACAGGTAGAAGCTAGTGACTCTACCCTATGAAAGATAAAGAAATCTCAGTCTTTTTCTCCTATCTTCTGGAGCTCATTTCCTAAATTTTGTTAGTTAAATTATAACTTTTAATTTTACTTCATAATACTGGTATAATTATATTCTGTATCTATAATTTATTTAACATCTGTTTTCAAAATAATTCAATGCTTAGCATCTCTCATTTTTAAGTGGCTTGTCCAATTATTTCTTGGGGTTTTTTGGATTTTGTAATTCTATTTTTCTCCTCAAAATACATGAATGTCTATTTAAAAATCAAACTGTTTTATTCATATAATTTTCTTGTGTCTTTTCTTTTCGAGTGTGCTCCACTATCTTCTTCTCATCTGTTTTTTATGATTTTGCTATTTTATTTTCATTTTTAACGCCATTTTATTTCTACAAAGCAATACATACACATTGCAGTAGATTAGAAAATAAAAATAAGCAAAAACAAAATCACAAGATCACATTCCAACCCCCAAACATCACCTGTACAATACCACTAAATGGGTACAGTACATATCCTTTAGATATTTTCCACACATACATAAATATACACATACATAATAGTTTCCTTATCATCTAAAATATGAAAGTTCTTTATTAATAATCCAAGGCCATCCTGTTTGTATTCAGCCTTTAGTAGCTTGCTTTTTGGCCTGGATCATAGTACATTCTCAAACTTGAAGTCTAATAGTTTTACCAAATTGTGTTACTGTATTGGTTATTCTATAGTTTTCCCACCAGGGTGTGTATTCCCTTTTAACTTGCAGATTCTGGATTTTCTTTATTTCATTGTTCTGATATTAGAGTCAGAAAACAGAGCAGTTAAAAGCTTCAGGTATCTCTGAAAATAATCTTAAAATACAGGCATCCCTCGGTATCTGCCAGGGATTTTTTCCAGGACACTCCCATGGATACCAAAATCCTCAGTGCTCAAGTCCTTTATATATAATGGCTTAGTATTTGCATATAACCTACACACATCCTCCCACATACTTTAAATCATTTCTAGATTACTTATAATACCTAATACAATATAAATGCTGTATATATAGGTGCGGGCTTGTAGCAAGCTCAAGTTTTGCTTTTTGGAACTTTCTGGAATTATTTTTTTTAATATATTTGATCCACAGTTGGTTGAATCCTTGGAAACAGAACTGGGGATACAGAGCACCAACTACCTTGGACCATGGAAGGAGAACACACTGAAACCCTCCACAATGTTGGCAGTGTTGGCATTCCAAACCATATTTAAAGATGATCTCTCAGACCACTTTATTCATAGAAGTTTAACTTTATTGATACTTTTACAACTATTTCCATGTTAAGAAGAACTACCAGTTCTTTTTCAGTTCATTTCATTTATTTAAAAAAGAAGTCATTTCCAGGTCTTTCTCTTTTTACCTCATGGTGAATTTCTACCATAAATTTCAATTGGTGTAGAGTAATTCAAGAAGGATTTTTGCTGTACTATTTTTTTCGTATAGTTTCCCCCTTACTTCTTATTTTCCTATTTCTTTTTCTCTTTTTTTTCTGTCTCTCTCTACACGTGTGGCATGGAAACACATATGATAACACACTCATGCACACCCACACAGGCACATACATTTTCAGTCTTCCACTGTTTTTGTCATAAGTGTGGTGACAGTCTGAAAATTAATACCATCATATGGTACTGCATATGGACCCATATGGTCATTGTACAACTATAGAAAGTATGCTTCTGAGGTAAGAGGAGGTTGGAGTTTCTGTTGAAATTTCCTAGGGAAAGTAAGTGAAAGGTCCAATATAATCCATTATATTTAACAATAGTCCAAAACAATGTTTCAGGTTTCCTTTTTCTCTCTTCTCATAAAGATTCCAAAACAATCATGGAACACGGATAGCAACATGAGGTTACATGACAGAGGGTGGAGGAAAAGGATTAAAACAAAGCAAACTAGTTTTATAACCTAACCATCCTTGGAAAACCAGGCTAATGAAATGCATTTCCCTTCTAATGGTTTTCATTTCAGGGTACTGTTCGTTTTTTCCCAAAAATGTGATGAATTCTTGCTTTACAAATCATTTCAATTTCCTCTTATTGTCACATTCTGTGTAATTTTGCTGAGTTACTGGCTGTAATTGACTACAGTGATGGAGAATTATCACCACCAGTATTACCAGGGATCAGAAAATAGGACTGAAATCATATCTTCCACTAAGAGTTCTGTGACTTAATTTTCCTGCAGCTTAACTGATAAGGAAAACAGAAAATGACATGTTGCTTTATAATCTCATAGGCTTGACTGTGAAATGCCCTGTATAGAATCTTCTCAGGGTAGGTGCTCAGTAAATATTGATTTGTTATTGAACGAAAGAATGATGGACAAATAAAAGAAAGAAATTTAAAGAAATAATCATGAGGTTTAGACTCATTAGAAAGGACAATTTATGACTAGGATAATTCAGTAATTTCTTCCCTGATTATTTGGCCCAAATCCAAAACACTGTCCATATTGTGGGACTTGCAAACCTCTGCTACTGAGAAGGAGCAATTCTGAGTCCTTGGATGGATAACTTTTTGCACAATGGTACACATACACATACTCATTCACACATATGCAATCACACCCAGTGCAGAAACATTGTAGATTAAATTAATGTTGCTCTTGGTATTGTACTGTAATGATGGGAAAGACTGGGAAATGGATCAGCTCTCTATTTTATTGTTCATTATTGGCCAACTCAAGCTCAAAGCTGAAAAGTTTAACTCCCAGGCAGTCCCTTCAAAGTTTGGAGATTTATTCAGGATAAACATCTGGAAGACTGGAGGCTTATCTACATTATTCAGTCCCATCCAGCCCCAGATGTGGTTAGAAACATAACAAGATTCTTTCCTGTGGGAGAAAGTTGGACTTTTCTCTTGTCAGCAAAACTAGAACTGTTGGATTTTTTTTTTTAATTTAAGCAATTTCACAGTTTCTCGTAATCCAGCTGTGTCCAGGAAGTGACAATTATAATCAAAGTATAATTCATATGTTTTACACTCTTTCCAAAACCTTGGGAAATTAGGAGATGATGGAGATTTATGTGTATTTTTCATTCCTAATAAATTCAAATGTGATTGGATTGGTTTTTTGGGAAAGAGGGAATTGAATACCTTGAACCTATCTCTGTCAAAACAGAGACTTTTTTTATATCAGCTAGAATCACTCAGTAGAGTGCAAACCATTTTTGTTCTTTCGAGGAGATACAGATAAATGATTTGAAGGATATTTTCCAGAACCGAAATAATGGCACTATCTTGTTGTAAAGGGACAGAACTTTGGGTGGCCTGAGGACTTTCCTGGGCCACAGGCATCAATGAGTCTTGCTTCAGGGATGGTGGCTTTGGTATGTCATATACAGAATTCATCTTACAGGAGTTGCTAGTGTAGGTTAATTTTTAAAGCCCAGGATCTTACGAATCACTCATGATTTAGGGATTACTCCTGTACCCATTAGAATCACAGATTTTAATATAATAAGAAATTGAGATAATCTAGTCCAGTGGTTTTCTTAAAATAAAATTTTAGTGTTCAAATTTGAAATTCTTCAAACACACTGAAAATTATGGAAAATAACAACCTGCATTCACTACCAGTATTAAGCAAATGGTAACATTTTGCTATATCTGCTTCACATCTCTTTTTAAAAAATAGGAGAAAATATGCCTGATACAGCAAACCACCCCTCTTCCACTCCCCAATCCTTTTGCATATTTTTTTCCCCAGAAGTAACCTCAACCTTGAAATGCATACAGGGTTTTTAATCTTTTCTACATATGTCTTTATTCAGGAACACTATATGGTATTGTTTTACATGTTGTAAAATTTACATAAATTGAATCACATTATGAATTCCATTTTGCAAATTGGCACTTATTATTGATTTTTGAGATTTTTACTAACATGGTACATTTGCCATGTTGGTAAATGGAGATCTAGTTCAGTTATTTTAACTGCTGTATTGTATTCCATTTTACATTTGAGAAATGGTTAAGTTATTTCCCGGTTCTTATTATTCTGAACAGTACTTCAGTGAGCATCCTCACGCATGTCTCCTTGTGCACATATCCCCTGTGCTTCTCCAAGGTCAGGAAGGTGGAAATAAAAGTGGAATTTCTGGGTCATAGACTACTTACATTTTAAATTTTATTGGCTCTAGTTCAGTTGCTCTCCATCATGCTTGTACCAATTTATATTCAATTTACATTCACAGCTATTCAGTAATAGCTACCTGGCAAAGAGTTTGTACTCTTAGATTGATTAATTTTTGCTAATGTGACAAGTGTGAAATAGTATCACGTTGTAGCTTACTTTGCATCTCCCTCGTTTATTAGTGACATTGAAAGTCCTTCATCTCCCCTTCTGTGACTTGTCTTACTGTATGCATTGTTTATTTATTTTTACTGGTCTGTTATTTTTCCTCATGGTTTTCTATGACTTCTGTATATACCCTGGATTCTTTGCTAATTACATGGGTTGCGTTTGTCCTCTTCTAATTTGTGTCTTACCTTTCACTTTGTTGGCTATGTCTTTTGTTGAAGAGAAATTTTATCTTTATATTTACTGTGTCTTAAGAAATTCTTATCTTCTCCAATGTCATAAAATATTATAAACTTTCTTTGAAAGTTTTCATGTTACTGATTTTCTTCTTCTTTAATTCATCTGCATTTTATTTTTGTGAATGACATAAAGTAAGAATGGTTTATCTTTTTCTGTATAAATAGCCAATTTTCCAGAAGTATTTATGGAGTAGTCTACTCACAACCCATTGGCCAGATCTAGTCACATGGCCCCATCTAACATGAGGGGGCAGGAAATTCACTTCTACAGTGTGCCCAGAGTCAGGGAGAATTGCACACATTGATGAACAGCAATAATTACTTACATGGATGCAATGGTTTTAACATACATTCACAGATTCTTTGACACTCCACTTTTCAGAAGGTGGAGTCTAATTTCTCTCCTTTTGAATGTGAGCTAGACTTAGTGATGCACTTATAATGAATAAAATGTGGTAGAAGTGATGGTGTATGGCTTCCAGGATAAAGTCATAAAAAGCATTGTGGATTCCTCCCTGTTTTCTTTTGGATGACTTGCCCTCCAGGAAGCCAGCTGTCACACCCAAAGGATGCTCAAGCAGCCCTATGGAAAACACATGTGGTGAGGAACTGAGGCCTCTTGGCAACAGACAACACTAACTTGCCAACCATGTAAACAAGCCACCATAAAAGCAGATCCTCCCATCCCGGTCAAGCCTAAAGTGGACTGCAGCCTTGGTCAAAATCTTGACTGCAAATTGATGAGAAGTCCTGAGCCAAAACCACTCAGCTAAGATTTTCCTGAATTCCTGATGGACTGAAGTCGTATGAGATAATGAATGCTTATTGTTGTTCTAAGCCAGTATATTTTGGAGTAATTTGTTACACAGCAATAGATAATTAATAAATTGAGTTTTTCCGAATTTGAGAATTACGTTTGGTTCAGTATGACTTAAAATACAAGCCCTGTGACATGAATTATATCTAATTTAGTAGTTCTACGAGATCATCTCAGAGAAACTTAACAACCAGAGCAGATTAAACTGATGGACAACCAGAGGCCTGGAAACACACCTATGCCTGTTAAGGTGCTATGGACAGAAAAAAACAAAAAACAAAAGAGTAAACACTAAGAGGAACCTCAAATAGAAAGTTGTAACTGTGAGTGCTCCAGATTGCAGTGACTAACTTGCTATTCATCTGCTTTTTACACAGGCAACTCCATGGAACTATGCTTCAAATTGACTAGAGATTTGTTTATTTAATGTCATGTTATTGGGGAACAAGAGGAGGATCCAGCTAGTCTTTAGCATAGAAATATCACCACTGGCCTCCACACTTCATATCGTTTTGGGATGGTTAAAGTAAATAATGTGAGACAAGGTTTTGGGAGCACAAAAAAACTGTGCAAATGTATCACTGGAATTACAGATCAGCCAGAAAAGGTTAGGTTTTGCTGTGGTAATGGAAACTCCAAAATCTTAAAGCCTCATGTTAGTCAGTTTCAGGTTGGCTCTGGCTTTGTCATGTCATCTTCACTCTGAGACCCGGAAGGCAGAGCAGCCTCTAGCTGGAGCAGTGACACTTATCATGAGAGAGGAGAAAAAGCTGTGAAGGACTTCCTGGAAGTGACACTGTGTCAGGGGTCCCCAAGCTCACCCCTAGATATGGTGACTCACTAGAAGGACTCACTAAACTCACAGCATATACTCATACGGTGGTGATTTATTACAGTGAAAAGATACGAAGCAAAATCAGCAAAGGAAAAGGTGCATGATGCAAAGTCTGGAGAAAACCAGGCACAAGTTTCCAAGAGTCCTCTCCCAGTGGAGTCACACAGGATGGGCTTAGTTCTTCCAGCATCAAATTGTGAAAACATGTCTGAAGTGTTATTTGCTAGGGAAGTTCATTAGAGACTCACCACCCAAGAGTTTTACTGGAGGATAGTCACATGGGTACCCTCTGCCTAGCACATACCACAGTTCTGGACTCCAAGAAGGGGGCCCTGTGTTCAGCATAAGCCACACTGTTTGTGCAAACAGTTTGGGTACAGTGAGCTCGTCTTACCAGAGAATGATGGGAACATTCTGAAACCAAACTCCCCAACACCAGCCAAGGGCCAGCCTTGAAAGTGGGCCTTTCTAAGCCTAACCACCTCAGGTCTGCTATGTTTACTCACTTCTGCACAGATACATATCACTTCTGCTCACATTTCATTGGACATAGCAGGTCATATGGCCAAACCTGAAATCAATGCAATGAGAAAGTATAATCTTCCTGCAGGGAGTGGCAGGCAGTCCATAGTTTTGAACAATAATATAATCTACTACAGATTATTACATATAGATCTTCTAACAAAAAAACAACAAGAAGAAGGAATTTATACCTCCTATACATGTGTATATGTACACCTTATACATATTTTCACGGCCTGGGTTCAAGTAATTTAAATATTTTTGTTGAAATGAATTGAACTACATAATGACATGAAGGAAAAATGTAGCAACAGATATTAGAGAGACACTGAGTACTGATAAATAAAAAAGCAATCATTCTTTCTACATTATAATTTTCTTTTTTTTTCCAGATCAGATGGGTCTCTGATTCCTTTTGGAGGCAAGCACTTTCATTTTGTTTTTGACTTTCTCTGAAGCAGTGCTATATTTGTTAAAGCTCTAATTGTTTTGGGCACTTGTGATTAGACCCTGAAGGGCTGTTGCATGCCCTTTACTATGTTTTCTTATTGCTCTATCTTTTGAGCTTTCACCTGTATTTTCCAGTTCTGGCCTGCCTATGGGCTTCAGCATAAATTCCATCTGCAAAATGGTTTGCTCCAATGCTTTCCTCATCTCTCCTCTCAATTGTTTTTATGCTTCTTTTTATTATCTTTCCTCAGCTCTTTGACCTTTTATTCATTAGCTTAAACTACATGAGATACATTTTTTTTTTGGTTAAGGGTTAAGTCAGAAAAATGGAAAAGTGGTTGGCTTTTGGCATATGTATATTACATTTTTAACTTTTCTATTTTTGTATTTCTTGTATAGTTTGTTTTCATTAAAAAAAAATCTTGTTCCTCCTTCAAAAGAGAAGCAAGTTTAATTATCTAGAAATAGAAATAAAAATCCCAGTTTTAAAAACTGCAGCTTTTAACCTCTGCCTCTGCCACCAAAACAGTTATTTAATAGGAACTCACAATGTATGGAGGCAACGATATTTTGCAGCTTAGTTTTAGAAGATAACATCTCCCTTTTCAATGAAGGGAGGACTTTATGTGAGTCTCTTCTTTATGGTTAGATGGCAGAATGTTTTATTGCTATTCATAAAAGCCTGCATTAAAAGATTGCAATTGATTCTCCCAGAGTGGGATCTGTTTGGAAAACTAATTATCTCCAAAAGGCTGCAAATTGTCAAGAATCTGCCAAGAAGACAAATCAAGAATACCATCTAAATGACTTACTGCAGTAAGGGATACTTTGGAGCTCTTGGGACCTCCCCAGCAGCTATTTAAAGCCCTCCTGCTCCCTTCCTCTCCTCCTCCATTCCAACCTCTGCAAACTACCTCAGCTCGTATTTCACAGAGAAAATAAGCACCAACAAGGGAGACCTTGCTCAGCTCACTCTCCTGCCCTGCCTACATATTTATCTGCTTTAATGGCGTTCTAATGCTCTTTCCTTCCACCTCAGTGGAGGACTGTGCTCTGCTCCATCAGAGGCTGATCCTGCCTCGTGAGTTCCTGCAATTTCAAGGTTCTTGTTCCATCAAACACCTCTCCCTCATCTGCAATTCCCCCACTGCCTCTTTTTTGGCTCTTTCCTTTCAGCCTATAGATCTACTCAAGTTTTTTCAACTTCAACAACAACAGTAACACCACACACACACACACACACACACACACACACACACACACACACACACACTTGCTCCAGCTACTCTTTCTCTTTCTCTTAGAGAGGTTGTTACTGTACCATCCAACACTCTGTGCCGTGGCAGGCGAGGCAGTGCGCGAGGGATGCTGCTGCAATCTGAGTGCAGTTTGATGAGGGCTTCATCACGACCACTTCTACTTGCTTTTCATTTCTCATTCCACAATATATGCAGCACAGCTTGGTTGAGCATGTATTTTTGGTAAATACCTCAGCTAGTAAATACTTAAAAGGCAAAGAAATGATCTCCTTCCTTTCTCCCGATGGGGTAGATAACATGTACTGAGAACTTATTATGTGCTAGACACTGAGCGACACTGTTTATGTGGATGATCTCATTTTATCCTAATGATAACCTCATGAGACAGATAGTATTATCATTTCCTTTCTTCAGATGGCAAAACTGAGACACCAACTGTTAAGTAACTTGCTCAAGCTCAGACAACAAGCAGGCAGAACAGCCAATTGTTTCCTTTCCAAGACTTCAAGATCATCATTATCTGTCTTTGGGGGTTGGACACCATGTCCCTAGAATAATGCCAGCCCTCAGATGACAGGAGCATCCATTCTCTGCAGTTCTCCCAAGGTCATTGAGATACCTCATGTGCCGTCACGTCTGCTTGTTCATTCTCTTATCATAGTGGTTTTCAACCTAGGCTGTGCATGAGATTCATGCCTGGCCCCAATCCAGACTAATTTAATCAGAAGCCCTGGGTGGAGTGTGGGTACCTGTGTTTTAGAAAAGCTTCCTCCCCCGACAAATGATTGTGATGTGCAGAGTGGGTTGCCAGCTCTCTCTTCCCTCCATCATCCTACTTCCTGTTGCCTTTCTTCTTCTGTTTTATGCTTTTCTGTGTGGAGAAAAACATTGTATTTTGAACAACAAAATCGTTTGATAATCAGCTTCCTGTGGATAGTGTTACTGGGAATAATTTTATAATTGTGTTTATTTCACTAAAAATAAGTGCAGCTCATACTTGATTGAGTAAATACTTATGGTATTGTTAAAAGATTTTTAAAGGCGCAATTTTTCCCCTGGACACTAGAAAAAACATGAATCAGATGTCCTCAGGCTGTTTCTAGTCCAAGGTTCTACTAAGTCTTGGAAACATTCAGTGAATCAATGTTACCTTTTAGTTCCTCTACTCATACCACAGTTTCACACCAAGTATTCCATCGAATCACCAAGCTACTGAATGTGCTATATTGCAAGGAGGTAGAAAAGAGTTATGAGGTGACTGGCTTCTCTTCTTTGCCAATTTCAATTTAACTCTGATAGTCTATGAAACAAAACACCAAAACTAAATTTGAAAAAAAAACTAAAATAATAATTTAAAAAATTCTATACCACTTTGTAGAGGGAAAATAATTATTTTCAAAAAACATTTCTTACTTTGCTAATTTTGAGGATAATCTGTGGCTCTCCGCTGAGATTCGATTTTTTGTCCTGGTGGAGGTATCGATCACCAGAAAATTGCTGTACTGCCTTCTAAATATTGCACTTCATCCTCAGAATATGTACAGTACTTCTAAGATTTATGACACTAATGGAACTCTCCTGGCAGCAGTGTGATCCATTTTGCTGACGTACAGGAAGCAGACACAACTCTAATCTACTGTTGCACATATCCAAAGACTGAAGAAATCAGCATCCTAATTAGCGTGGAAACAAGAGATGTGGAAGCCTTCAGTCCCTTAATTAGTGTGGAAACAAAAGATGTGGAAGTCCTGTAGTAGAGCAATATAGAAAAGAATTAGTCTTGATCGTGTTTTAAAAAAAATTGAAACAAGCTTTGGCCATTACCTGCTACATCACTTTAATCAGAGGGCATCAGAAAATAAATTCAATTGGGATTTTAAAGGGCAACCTCTATTTCATAAGATAAAGTTTGTGACCTGCAAAATAACTGTATTTATAGATTTTAACAAGGAATAACTTGTACATTAAAAAATATAACTCTGAAATAGAGTGTGTCAGAATTAAAGAACACTAAACTAAAGTCAAATTGAATTTCAATCCCTGTTTTTCCATTAACTAGCTGCGTGATCTTGGGTCAATTACTCTGTCTTTCAGGGCCTCACTTCCTTTGCTGGACTAGATAATCTCCAAAGACCTTTCCAGCTGAATCATTTTATGATTTCATTAGATTTCCCATAGTAGAAGCTACCAAGTGAGCGGGAATTGTAATAAACAAGACTACTCTTCTCTAGTGAAAAGGATTACATGACTATAAGTCAAAAGAACTGCATTCTACTCTCTGCAGCACCACTTAAAAACCACCTGACCTGGGCAAGTTCTTAATTTCCTCATCTGTAAATTAGAGATAGTGGTACCTCAATGCATTGATAGGAGTTTTAAATGAAATGCCATATCTATTATTCCGCTTGGGTTGGCATAAATAAACATAAGTTGCGCTACTTAAATACCAGAGATTTATTTTCTTACAGTTCTGGAGGCTAGAAAATCCAAGACCAAGGACCAGCGGGGTTGGTTTCTGGTGAAAGCTCTCTTCCTGGCTTGCCAGAGGGCTGCCTTCTCACTGTATCCTCACATGGCTGAGAAAGAGCCCTGGTGACACCAGCCCTATCAGATCAGGGCCCCACCCTTATGACCTCATTTAACTTTTATCACCTCTTCATATGCCCTGTCTTCAAATACAATCACATTGAGGGGTAGGTTTTCAATATATGAATTTTGGGGGACACAACGGAATTCCTAGCATCATATATGAAAATTCTTTGTAGATACATACTACTAATGTCTAATAAGAATAAGGATCTGTGGCTAAATGGTCCTTCTAATGTTTGTGGGACTACCCAAAGTTATAACGTTTTTGAAGGACTATTTAGCAATATCCATTAAAATGTAAAGTGTTCATACCTTTTGAACCAGTATTTGCACTTTAAAAATTTCTACTCCCGAAGCACTCTTAGAATTACACAAAGATATATGTATGGAATAGTCATTTAAATATTGTTGAAAAATGGAAACGATCAATAAACAAATAATTTAATATGTTATAGTAGATCATACAATGAACATTTTATGTGTGATATATACCCAGAATATGAAATATTATATATCCGTTAAAACTATAAACACTGACATGAAAGGATGTTCAAGATCTGTTAGAGAATAAAGAAGTGCAAGTTGCAAATTTTCTATAGTATGATTGCTTTTTTGGGTAAAAAAAATATTTTGGAGGTATTATACATTAAACTGTTTATACTGGCTTTCTTTGAGTGGTTTGGAATTCCAGGAGACTTTCACTTTCCAAGTTATACTTTTCTCTAATTTTTAATTTCATTTTAAGGACATATATTACCTTTGTTTTAAGAACATAAGAGATTAAGAGACTGTAAACTATCTCTAGCTCAGACTCTATCAAATCTTCAGTTTATATTTGAAATACGTTTAAAATTATTTTTTATTTTTATTGACAAATAAATGTATGTAGTTTAAACAATTACAAAGCTTATTACGAAAAACAGAAGTCCCTGCCTTTGCCCCTTCCTACTCCTGGTCACCTGGGGAAAATTTATTCTACTGTGTCAGCAGTTTCACTGCATATTTACCTATGTGTTATGAAATAACATGCATATATTGATATTTGTTGATGGCTTCATTTTGGACATTATCTGCTGATTTTCATCCACAGAAATTTTAAACTTCCGTCTTTGCTTTTTGCCTCCCCCTCCCCCAAAATTACTCCCCAGCCTGTCACTTTATGGATATCACAACTTTGGCTTAATTAATATTCAGGGTTTACATTAGTATTACTATGTCAATATTGTTCATAGTTGAGCTACATACTCTTGTATTCCTGTAGTTACTAATTACCTTATATTTTGTCTGTTTAGTTTCCTATGCAAGTATCATTATTTCATTCCCAAATTTTTCCTTCAGAGTTCTAAAATTCCTATCAATATGGTCAAACACAACAGATAATGTATTAGTTTTATTTTAAGTGATGTCATCTCTCCTGGTGTGTCATACAGAAAGCCAGTAGATAGCAGTGTTTGGAGAGCTAATTCTCATGAAATAGTAACAAATTTCCCCCTTGCCTTTTTCTTTAACTTTCGGTCCTTTCCTCTGGGCACCTAGATCATTCTGTTCTTATTTTCTCAGGTAAAAAAATGACAGCAAAAAGGTAGAAGAGGAAGAGGAGTCTTTTCCTGACTTTGAATTCCAAAGTTTATACCCTGAGGAAATGAAAAGGGCTTATGGTATGTAAATCAAAATATTTTGGATAAAACCCCAAGAGTAAGAGACAAATGTCCCCAACTCCACTCCTCCTGCCAGACTAAAAGTCAGAGGAGAAATGATGGAAGAGAGGAGTCTGGGGTGACTGGGACAGGACGTAGCAGAGTCAGTGTTGACTGATGGCCTATTGTCCACTCCTATGGGCACTTCAGACCCCCACACATCAGGCTTAAGTTAACAATTCTTTTATCAGTTCCTGGTGAGAACATTCCTCAACAGCAGCCAGCATATCTTCCACAGAACACCCCAGGTGTGAGATGCCTGTGACTTTGTAAACACCCCCCCCCCCCGCCCCCAACTCCCAATGACACAGGACACTTGCAAACCTCAGAAGAGCTTGGGATCTGGATTCCTAGCACTTGGTGGTGCTGAACAAAACCAGCTTGATCTTCTTCATGACTTGGGTCAGTGCAAAAGCACAGTCGTATTATAAGTGCAAATGCTTTAGGACAAATCGAACTGTTATATAGGCTGTCTGTTAAAATTGTTGAACCAATGAGTTAGAGAATAAATGTAATGAAAAGCTCCCATAATGGCCCAGTGGAAGGAACAAGAAGCCTAAATTCAGGCAAGTCAATTAATTACTGTACCTGATTTCTCATCTGTAAAAGGAGGCGAGCAATAGCTTTCTACTTTTTAGAATGGTTCTTTAGCTGTGGTGTAAGTAAAAGCATATTGAAACTTTAAATGCATAACACTAGGTATTATTTTATATATATGCCAAATATTTGACCCATTCACTGATTTCATAATTCAGCAAACATAAGTAGGGTATAGACACTAAATTTGAGCAGAACAGCAAGAGCATATTTTCACAAGTAAGCCCATTATTAGTATTGCAGCATTTCATTTTGCAGCAGTATTTCATATTGCCTCTCCAAGTGATTACACCTGAGAAAGGTCACTCAAATGTTACATATTAATTCTAAATACTTCTCTAGGCTATTTAATCTGTATTTCAAACTCAGTGCCTACTTGTCAAATATAATCTGTAAACACTGATTAAGCCTCTGTGAGTACCACTGCATGCTTGTCACCCACAAAGCAAGTTATGAGACCTTGTCCTGTCACCTGAAAGCATTCAATCTGACCATGACTGAGTGCCAATTTTAATAGTAGAGGATCTCTAAGAGTCTAAACTTAAATAATATCATGGTGCCTCACGAAAAGCAAACAGTAAATTTTTAGGGATAATTGTTTTCATCCACCGTAGCTCTCTTCTTTGACAATGGGAAAGAAAGCAGAGAAGCGAAATCTACTTACAGAAGAATTCCAATTAATAAATATAGGAGGAATGAGGAAAATAGAAAGTCATCACTAGGCAAACATAACTGTTGCAGGGAAGGTCCACAGATGGATGCCAAATGGAAGTTTGAGGAGAAACTATATTTGCATAATCTCTAAGGGCAAGCTGGGTGAAGGGTATATGGGGACTCTCTGAACTGTTTTTGGGGGTTTTTTTTGCAACTTTTATGTAAGTCTGAAATCTTTTCAAAGTAAAAATAATTAAAAATATGGAAGAAATTTGTATTATAAATTTCCGTACCCCAAACATCTTTTTTTGGTTTCTTAATTTTACTTTAAAACTCATGCTTCATATCTTGTTGACCTACAACAGCATTCACCTTCCTTACACAAATCTTCCATATTGTTTCCATAGTTGCTCTGAAGTCCTCCCCACTTACCTTCTAGTACCAGTAGAGGACTGTAAACATTCAAGAAAGACTTCTTCAGGTATGTCTTGAATATCTACTATTTTCATGGAAGTGTGCTAACAGCTGCAAGGGACTAAAACTCAGTCTATAATCCAGTCCTCCCTCGAGGAGGTAATAAGCATGTTGGGAAGATAATAGTATGCACGTGAAAGAATAAAATAGCAACTTGTGAAATTATGTATGGTCATGCTTTATTTTCATGGTATTAGTTACAGGAGTTGATAGAGACAGAGAAAAGTGACACATTCATGAATAAGAGCAAGCTGGACCTAAAAAATATGTAGGTCTTGTATGGTGAGTGGATACAGAGAGTGTGTACAGTCTTTGTGGGAAGCAGTCATAAGACCCATCTGAATGGGGTGGAAAATTTGAGGTGATGAGAAGAGGAATGGGCCCAGATAGAGCTGAGCCAGATCACAGAGGGTTGTGAAAGCTAGACTGAAGAGTTTTTGGTCCAGACAGAAAAGGGAGGCTATTTCAAGGGCTTTGTTAGGGTCAAATTACTTTTCGAGCACAAATGTAAACATGTATGGTGGATCTCAAGCCAGAACCAGCTCCATTTTGAAAATCGTATATCTAATAATGGAACTTTGAGAAATCTTTTCTGAAATGCAAATTAAATTGTCCTCGTCTTCTCCACCCTACCCCACCCTCTTTCTCCCTAAAACATTCTAGAGGTTTCCTTTTACTTTTAGGATAAAGACCAAAATCCTGAACATGGCTCTAGGAGATTGGACCCCTCCCCATATGCCTAGATTTCTCTGTACCCTATTCCCCTCAAGGCTTGCCTTCTTTTGCTTCCTTCAGAACTCTCTTCTGTTACAGTTTGCATACGCTCTTCCCTTTGATTCATCCTTATCTCTTGACTAGTTTACTCCTTTTCATCCTTCAGATATCAGTTCAACACCCCAGTGATCACCTCCAATGCAGAAACCTTACTTTCTGCTCTGAATGGAATTATTCATAATACCAAGTATCTCAGTCTGTAAAACTGTCAACATTTGTGTATTTACAATATGGATTATTTGATTTAATTATGTGATTATTTGATTAATGCCTTTTTCCCTCATCAGACTGCAGACTTCTGAAGGCAGAGACTATTTTCATCTGTGTTTCCCATTGTATCTCCTGTCTCTTGCATATAATAGGTACTCAATAAGAATTTGCTGAATAAATAAGGAAACAAAAATATTAAAATACATTCATTTTCTCCATTCCTAAGACACTATTCTATTCCAATGATATGATCTTCTGAATCATGAGAAAAATGTCCTATCTCAACTTTGAAATTATAAAACAGGGAACTGTGCTCAATATTATGTAACAACCTAAATGGGAAAAGAATTTGAAAAAGAATAGATACATGTATATGTATAACTGAATCACTTTGCTGTACACCTGAAACAAACACAACAGTGTTAATCAACCATACTCCAATATAAAATAAAAAGTTAAAAAAAAGAAATTGTAGTATACTCCCAGTATTTTAACACTTTTGGAATGTGGGCTCTAAAAGTGTTATTCAGATGATTACACTGGATTGAATTACTAGAGCTTAAATAGAACTTGTTGATCAACAGATCGATATCCATGTTCAGGGCACTTTACTGAGCACTGTGAATTATTCCAAGCTAAATAATATATGGTTTCTTCCTAGCTTATAATCAAGTAGGGGATAAAGCTACCTATATTATATGATAGACAGTGAGGGTGCTAAGTACTATAGAAAGATGGAAAGGGGAAGAGTTATTCTGACTGAAGGAATCTGACAAGGCAATAGTGAAAAATAACATTTGAGTCAGGTCTGGAAGGATAGATGTGCTTTTGACAGCCACACTTTGGGAAGATAAAAATTCCAGGCAGAAGGAAAATAATAACTAAAACTACAAAGCACAAAAAGTGTAGAGCACTGTAGCAGAAAGGCAAGAGGGGATAGAGCAGAGGGTGAGTGGGCTGCAAGTACGTTGTGATAGGGAATAGATTAGAAAAGTGAGGTTTGAACTAATAATATGCTACACAGTTGGTACATATTTGATGGGTAATGAGCAGTGACCAAGGATAATGAACAGGGAAGTGCCACAATCACATGTGTGGTGTCCAGTGGTAATGTGATATGATAGATTAGAAGAGAGCTCTACAGATTAAAGAGGGTAGGAGACCAGTGGCAAGGAGAAGAGAAATTTACAATGGCCTGGGGGAAGCTAAGCAGGACCTGACTGGGTTAAGTAGCCGTGGAAAAAGAGAGGATAGTTGACGGAAGCATTCAGAATGTGGAAAGAATAAGATTCAGCAAACATTTAATATGAAAATTGAAGAATAGAAAGTTGGAAAGTTTTGATCTCATGGCTTAACTGATAATTTAACTAAATGCAAAACTAGTAGTGAGAACAGGTTGGTAAGAGTAACCTGTTCTTGCTGCCTTAAATCTTCTTGTAATAGTAATATTTTTAATATTATCCAAATCTCTTGATGGTGAGTAATTACATCATTCACATTTTTACATTATCTAATAATGTATTTGTCTGTAACTTTTGTTCATACTTGTCAGCTGTTGAGTCTTTTCTGATTTAAAATCCTGCAGAATTTATTGGTATTTATTCCTTTGCATGACTCCTTTTCACTGCCTCATTTTTCTAGTTGTCTGATTTTATTTTTAGCAAAACATGATTATGCTTTACATGTGGATCAGAGGATAACACCTTCTTTCTGCTGTCTGAAACCCTCTCACTTCCATTATTCTTTGAGCAATTCAACCCAATGGATGCTGAGTTTTTTAAAATATGTATTTATTTATTTACTTATTATTGAAGTATAATTGACTACAATATTATATTACTTTCAGGTATAAAGCATAGTGATTCAATGTTTATATAGATTATACTTCATTTAAAGTTATTACAAAATAATGGCTCTATTTCCCTGTGCTGTACAATATCCTTGTTGCTTATCTGTTTTATACATGGTAGTTTGTATCTCTTAGTCCCCTCCCCCTATTGTGCCCTTCCCCCCTTCCCTCTCCCCACTGGTAATTGCTAATTTGTTCTCTGTGTCTGTGAGCCTGTTTCTGTTTTGTTATATACTTTTTTTTTTTTTTTAGATTCCATGTATAAGTGAAAGCATAGAGTATTTGTCTTTGTCTGACTTGTTTCACTAGGCATAATGCCCTTTAGGTCCATCCGTGTTACTGCAAATAGTGGACACTGATTAAGTAAGTAACTATCTGCCCAACATCCTGGGAGTCTCAGATGATTAAGGCACTACCTTCAAGGAACCCGTATAGATGTAGAACTTCAATCCCAGTTAAATATAACATGATATAGAATATTATAGCACTAGTACAAATAATTATTATAATTATTCAATAATCATAATAATAATACAAACAACAAAAGCTACCCCTTACATCTCCTTTCCTTTCATTCATTCCTTCCTTTAACAACTGTTCTGAGAGCCTCTGCCCAGTCTTTAGCCAGGAACACGATTTAGAGCAGTGAACAAACCTGAGCCAAAATGCGCTCCTGTGGAGCTTATTATAGTGAAGGAAGCTTACACTAAAAGGTAATATGCAAATAAATAAATATAACGACTGTGTAAATACAAGCTGAGGACATCTTGTGAAGCACTGGTAATAATAATAGCTATCATAGGACTAATAGCAATATTTGGTTAGATCTTAGTTCTAAGTGCAGGTACTCTGGTTCCAGAGCTAATCACTTTATATTACATTATCTACAATGACAGAAAATATATTTTCTCAGGTGGGAGTATTTACTTATATAGTGTGATAAGCAAAGGCTTGTCTAAGAAGATAATGTTTAGGCTAAGACAAGGTGGATAAAAAGGCAAAATCTACACAAAGATTCAGGGCAGAGCATTTCAGGCAGAAGAAATAGGATGTAAAAAACCAGAAAAGAGCTTCGTATTTTCTAGGAATAAAAAATAGGTTAGTTGGCCTTCCCTGGTGGCGCAGTGGTTGAGAGTCCGCCTGCCGATGCAGCAGGGGACACGGGTTCATGCCCCGGTCCTCGAGGATCCGACATGCCGCGAAGCGGCTCCGCCCGTGAGCCATGACCGCTGAGCCTGCGCGTCCAGAGCCTGTGCTCCGCAACGGGAGAGGACACAGTAGTGACAGGCCCGCGTACCACAAAAAAAAAAAAAAAAAAAATAGGTTAGTTTGAGTTGAAGATAGTGAGCCATGGGAGAAAGGATTTGGATGGGATTGAAGAAATAAACAGGAACCAGATCATTCAGTAGGTCTTGTCGTATACAGAAGAGAGTTTGGCTTTTATTTTAAGAGAAATGAGAAAACATCATTTGCTATTTATATTTTTAAAGTATCCTTCTGGCTCCTATATGAAAAATGAATTAGAAAGTGCAAAAGGGGAAGTTAAAAGATAAGTGGCAAAATCAGGATTTGAATTCAAATTGTGACTATAAAGTCAAGACTTATACCTACCACATTACTCTATTCCCTAAGCTGTAGTAGATTTGCAACCTGGCGGGGGGCATTGTCCTACCAGGTATCAGAGATCCATAAATTGTACCCTTTCTTGAACTCTCCTTGCCTCTGTGACCCCCCACTCTGTCTTTTTTAGGTCTTGGGGCAGGGACATATTTAAAGGTTTTCTTGAGAAAAGAAGAAATGATGGATGTTAATGACTTTTTAGCTCATCCTTACTCTCTTCTTGTTTGAACATAACTTCCCATCTCAGCCACACTGGCATACAGTAGTGGTTTTTAGAGTATATAATTTAAAGTAGCTTTTATAGTACATAATTAGTTGCCTGGTGGGGTGCCGGTGGTCAAAATGCAAATATGTGACTCACACCCCCAGAGATTCTGATTCAGTATAACTGAATTGGGGCATTTTAAATAAGCACTCCAGTTAATTCTGAGCCAGATGATCCAAAGACTACATTGTAAGGCACCAGTTTACGGTGAATAGGTTTAAGATTTTATCCCAAGCATAGAATGATGACATGGACATATTGATTCTGTTAATATTATCAACATTAGAAGCCATCAATTGCAAGTAACCCCAGAATTTAGTAGCCTATATATTTTTGGTAGACATCACTCCCCAGTGCAATATAATACAATACACGGATCATCAATTTGATCCCTTTCTTCAAGCAAGAGACCAAAAAATTTATATAAACAATTTCCTGACTGGTCAGTCCCCATGTGGGCTAAATATATCATGCAGATTAATGATAGAAGGGTTTTTCCAGCTGGGTAGAAACAGAATATTGCCTTCCCAATATTAATACAGGGTTACATACAAGATTCAAGTAATTATTGCCCAATAACTCTTTTGGAGGTAGTTTTGTAATATAGACAGGACAAAGAAGTAAATAAAAAATGAAAGTGAATCAAACTTCTTCACTACACATCTTGTACAAAATAATTACTAACCTATATAAGTGGTTATTTAAAAGGCAATAATAATAGCCAATAAGATGAATCACAATTATAAGTCATTCTAAAAATCAGCACCCTAATTATATTTTGGAGTCATATTCTGAAGAACACTCTTTACTGTAGGAATCACCCAGCTTGCTCCTTATAGCTGTGCCTTTTGTAAAAATGGCATACATCATTAGTGATTTTCCTGCCATCTTAAATCTTTTCCATGGTTAATATCATGCATAATTAGGCCTTAGGACATCTAAAATATACTGACTTTTTATCTTTTACATTGGTCTTAACTAGTCTGCATTTTACATTCTCTAAATGAATGAGGTAAAGAATCAGGACACATGTCTGTTCTATGATGCTCAAAATTGCTAATTATTAGAGAAATGCAAATCAAAACTTCAGTGAAGTATCACCTCACACTGGTCAGAATGGCCATCATGAAAAAGCCTACAAACAATAAATGCTGGAGAGGGTGTGGAGAAAAGGGAACTCTCCTACACTGTTGGGAATGTAAATTGGTACAGCAACTATGGAGAACAGTAGGGAGGTTCCTTAAAATACCAAAAGTAGAGCTACCATATGATCCAGCAATCCCACTCCAAGACATATATCCAGAGAAAACCATAATTTGAAAAAATACACGCACCCCAATGTTCATAGCAGCACTATTTACAATAGCCAAGACATGGAAGCAACCTAAATGTCCATCAACAGAGGAATGGATAAAGAAGATGTGGTGCATATATACAATGGAATATTACTCAGCCATAAAAAAGAATGAAATAATGCCATTTGCAGCAATATGGATGGGCCTAGAGATTATCATACTAAGTGAAGTAAGTCAGAGAAAGACAAATATCATATGATATCACTTATATGTGGAATCTAAAAAGATGATACAAGTGAACTTATTTACAAAACAGAAACAGACTCATGGACTTTGAAAACAAACTTATGGTTACCACAGGGGAAAGGTTGGAGGGGAGGGATAAATTAGGAGTTTGGGATTAACATATATACACCACTATATATAATATCGATAATCAACAAGGACCTACTGTATAGCCCAGGGAACTCTACTCAGTATTCTGTAATAACCTATATGGGAAAAGAATCTGAAAAAGAATAGATATATGTATAAATGAATCACTTTGCTGTACACCTAAACCTAACACAACATTGTAAATCAGCTATACCCCAATATAAAATAAAAATTAAAAACAAAAAAAGAATCAGGACATGTGTCTGTTCAGGACCAGTTCTGATTTTGTGTCAGCTCCAAACTGGTCTCTTGAGAACAGCAATATTACTCCCAAATCTTAATGGTCTCAGTTACAACAAATATATAATAACTGAAAGATATCTCAGTATGTGCTCTATAGAGGCAGGATTTTATTAACCAAATTTACAGATGGTTTTAAGAATTACTCATATATTTCATGAAAAAAGTATTCATTGAGCACCTAGTAAGTATCAGGCACTATTCTACGCTCTGGGGCAACAGAGATAAAAAAAAAGAAAGTGTTTCTGCTCCTGGAAATTACACACTAGGCAGTGAGATATACAATATATAGAAAAACAAGTATAATATGATAGATAAGTACAATGCAGGAAAATGAAGGTTAGGGGAATGGAATGTGACAAAAGTGGTCAAGGATGACCTCTCTAGAGATGACAACATGTATGCAGACACTTGAATGAAGTAGACAGTGAGCTATTCAATTATCTGGGGGTGAGAAATCTAGGCAGAGGAAATAGCAAATGAAGAGGCCCTAGATAGGAACATAACTGGTACATCTGAGAAACAGATAGGAGGATAACAAGGGGAAGATTAATAGAAGATGGGATTGGAGAAGTAGCAGGAACCAGGTTGTATAGGGCCTCAAATTGCCTTGGTAAGTAAGGACTCTGAGTAATATGAGAAGTGTGGTCGATTAAAAATGGCCAAATATTATTTGCTAATCCCTCCATTGAGAGGTGGAGTCTAATTCCCTCCCCTTGAATCTGGGCTGGCCGTAGTGACTTGTTTAACTAATAGAATGCAGCAGAAGTGATATTTGGAAACAAAAATGGGTCATAATAAGTCTTGAAACTTCCACCCAGGTATCTTGGAACCTACCAGCTGCCATATAAGGAGTCTGACAACTCTGAGATCACCAGGCTGTGAGGAAGTCCAAGCTAATCATGCAGAGAGCTCTGTAGGGAGAGAAACATAAGACGATGTCCAGCCAGACCAGCTGTTCCATCCATTCCAGCCTAGCTACCAGATATGAGTAAGGAAGTCATCTGCGTCAATCCGACCTCAACAGATGTCAGATGAAGAAGAACCAAGGCCCCAGACATATGGCCCTAGCAGAGCTGTTCTAGCCACTTCCAGCCATTCAAATGGGCACAGCTGCGGCTCACTAGGGAGCAAAGGTGAACAATCTCCACTGTGCCTTTTACCATTTCTTGACTTACAGATCATGAACATAATAAAATGGTAGCTATTTTATACCTCTAATGCTTGGATGATCGATTTTGCAGCAATAGATGACCGGCACAGGATAGATGAGAACAGGAAAATGTAAACTTGATCTATACTCTAAAAGGATGCCTCTAGCCACTGAGTGGGATCTAGACTTTCAGGAGAACAAGAACGAAAACAGGATGATCAGTTAATTCAACTAAAATTGAAGCAAGAGAAAATAGTGATTTGGATTAAAATAGTGGCATAGGAAACAGTAAGAAGTGTTTGAACTTGAGATACGTTGTGAAGATACTTGACAAGGGCTTCCCTGGTGGTGCAGTGGTAGAGAGTCTGCCTGCTGATACAGGGGACACGGGTTCGTGCCCTGGTCTGGGAAGATCCCACATGCCGAGGGGCGGCTGGGCCCGTGAGCGATGGCTGCTGAGCCTGCGCGTCCGGAGCCTGTGCTCCGCAACGGGAGAGGCCACAACAGTGAGAGGCTTACGTACCACAAGAAAAAAATAAAAAAGATAAGCTGACAATATTTGTTCAAATTACAGACAATATCTTTTTTTTTAACATCTTTATTGAAGGATAATTGCTTTACAATGGTGTGTTAGTTTCTGCTTTATAACAAAGTGAATCAGTTATACATATACATTTGTTCCCATATCTCTTCCCCCTTGCGTCTCCCTCCCTCCCACACTCCCTATCCCACCCCTGTAGGTGGTCGTGAACCACCGAGCTGATCTCCCTGTGCTATGCAGCTGCTTCCCACTAGCTATCTATTTTACGTTTGGTAGTGTATATATGTCCATGCCACTCTCTCACTTTGTCATAGCTTACACTTCCCACTCCCCATGTCCTCAAGTCCGTTCTCCAGTAGGTCTGTGCTTTATTCCCATCTTACCCCTAGGTTCTTCATGACCCCTTTTTTTTTTCTTAGATTCCATATATATGTGTTAGCATACGGTATTTGTTTTTCTCTTTCTGACTTACTTCACTCTGTATGACAGACTCTAGGTCCATCCACCTCACTACAAATAAATCAATTTCGTTTCTTTTTATGGCTGAGTAATATTCCATTGTATATATGTGCCACATCTTCTTTATCCATTCATCTGATGATGGACACTTAGGTTGCTTCCATGTCCTGGCTATTGTAAATAGAGCTGCAATGAACATTTTGGTACATGACTCTTTTTGAATTATGGTTCTCTCAGGGTATATGCCCAGTAGTGGGATTGCTGGTTCGTATGGTAGTTCTATTTTCAGTTTTTTAAGGAACCTCCATACTGTTCTCCATAGTGGCTGTATCAATTTACATTCCCACCAACAGTGCAAGAGGGTTTCCTTTTCTCCACACCCTCTCCAGCATTTATTGTTTCTAGATTTTTTGATGATGGCCATTCTGACCGGTGTGGGATGATATCTCATTGTAGTTTTGATTTGCATTTCTCTAATAATTAATGATGTTGAGCATCCTTTCATGTGTTTGTTGGCAATCTGTATATCTTCTTTGGAGAAATGTCATTTTAGGTCTTCTGCCCATTTTTGGATTGGGTTGTTTGTTTTTCTGTTATTGAGCTGCATGAGCTGCTTATAAATTTTGGAGATTAATACTTTGTCAGTTGCTTCCTTTGCAAATATTTTCTCCCATTCTGAGAGTTGTCTTTTGGTCTTGTTTATGGTTTCCTTTGCTGTGAAAAAGGTTTTAAGTTTCATTAGGTCCCATTTGTTTATTTTTGTTTTTATTTCCATTTCTCTAGGAGATGGGGCAAAAAGGATCTTGCTGTGATATGTCATAGAGTGTTCTGCTTATGTTTTCCACTAAGGGTCTGATAATGTCTGGACTTACATTTAGGTCTTTAATCCATTTTGAGTTTATTTTTGTGTATGGTGTTAGGGAGTGTTCTAATTTCATACTTTTACATGTACCTGTCCAGTTTTCCCAGCATCACTTATTGAAGAGGCTGCCTTTTCTCCACTGTATATTCTTGCCTCCTTTATCAAAGATAAGGTGACCATATGTGCATGGGTTTATCTCTGGGCTTTCTATCCTGTTCCATTGATCCATATTTCTGTTTTTGTGCCAGTGCCATACTGTCTTGATGACTGTAGCTCTCTATATAGTCTGAAGTCAGGGAGCCTGATTCCTCCAGCTCCGTTCTACTTTCTCAAGATTGTTTTGGCTCTTCGTGGTCTTTTGTGTTTCCATACAAATTGTGAAATTTTTTTGTTCTAGTTCTGTGAAAAATGCCAGTGGTAGTTTGATAGGGATTGCACTGAATCTGTAGATTGCTTTGGGTAGTAGAGTCATTTTCACAATGTTGATTCTTCCAATCCAAGAACATGGTATATCTCTCCGTCTATTTGTATCATCTTTAATTTCTTTCATCAGTGTCTTATAATTTTCTGCATACAGGTCTTTTGTCTCCTTAGGTAGGTTTATTACTAGATATTTTGTTCTTTTTGTTGCAATGGTAAATGGCAGTGTTTTCTTAATTTCACTTTCAGATTTTTCATCTTCAGTGTATAGGAATGCAAGAGATTTCTGTGCATTAATTTTGTATCCTGCTGCTTTACCAAATTCATTGATTAGCTCTAGCAGTTTTCTGGTAGTGTCTGTAGGATTCTGTATGTATAGCATCATGTCATCTGCAAACAGTGACAGCTTTACTTCTTCTTTTCTGATTTGGATTCCTTTTATTTCCTTTTCTTCTCTGATTGCTGTGGCTAAAACTTCCAAAACTATGTTGAATAAGAGCGGTGAGAGTGGGCAACCTTGTCTTGTTCCTGATCTTAGTGGAAGTTCTTTCAGTTTTTCACCATTGAGGATGATGTTGGCTGTGGGTTTGTCATATGTGGCCTTTATTATGTTGAGGAAAGTTCCCTCTATGCCTACTTTCTGGAGGGTTTTTATCATAAATGGGTGTTGAATTTTGTCAAAAGCTTTCTCTGCATCTATTGAAATGATCATATGGTGTTTCTCCTTCAGTTTGTTAATATGGTGTATCACGTTGATTGATTTGCATATATTGAAGAATCCTTGCATTCCTGGAATAAACCCCACTTGGTCATGGTGTATGATCCTTTTAATGTGCTGTTGGATTCTGTTTGCTAGTATTTTATTGAGGATTTTTGCATATATGTTCATCAGTGATATTGGCCTGCAGTTTTCTTTCTTTGTGACATCTTTGTCTGGTTTTGGTATCAGGATGATGGTAGCCTCATAGAATGAGTTGGGGAGTGTTACTTCCTCTGCTATATTTTGGAAGAGTTTGAGAAGGATAGGTGTTAGCTCTTCTCTAAATGTTTGATAGAATTCGCCTGTGAAGCCATCTGGTCCAGGGCTTTTGTTTGTTTGAAAATTCTTAATCACAGTTTCAATTTCAGTGCTTGTGATTGGTCTGTTCATATTTTCTATTTCTTCCTGGTTCAGTCTCAGCATGTTGTGCATTTCTAAGAGTTTGTCCATTTTTTCCAGGTTGTCCATTTTATTGGCATAGAGTTGCTTGTGGTAACTCTACAAGCTTGATCCTTTGTATTTCTGCAGTGTCATTTGTTACTTCTCCTTTTTCATTGGAGAGTCTTGATTTGAGTCTTCTCCCTTTTTTTCTTGATTTGAGTCTTCTCCCTTTTTTTCTTGATGAGTCTGTCTAATGGTTTATCAATTTTGTTTATCTTCTCAAAGAACCAGGTTTTAGGTTTATTGATCTTTGCTATCGTTTCCTTCACTTCTTTTTCATTTATTTCTATTCTGATCTTCATGATTTCTTTCCTTCTGCTAACTGTGGGGTTTTTTTGTTCTTCTCTCTCTAATTGCTTTAGGTGCAAGGTTAGGTTGTTTATTTGAGATGTTTCCTGTTTCTTAAGGTAGGATTGTAATGCTATAAACTTCCCTCTTAGAACTGCTTTTGCTGCATCCCATAAGTTTTGGGTCCTCGTGTCTCCATTGTCATTTGTTTCTAGGTATTTTTTGATTTCCTCTTTGATTTCTTCAGTGATCACTTGGTTATTAAGAAGTGTATTGTTTAGCCTCCATGTGTTTTTATTTTTTAAAGATCTTTTCCTGTAATTGATATCTAGTCTCATAGCGTTGTGGTCGGAAAAGATACTCGATATGATTTCAATTTTCTTAATTTTACCAAAGCTTGATTTGTGACCCAAGATATGATCTATCCTGGAGAATGTTCCATGAACACTTGAGAAAAATGTCTATTCTGTTGTTTTTGGATGGAACGTCCCATTAATATCAATTAAGTCCATCTTGTTTAATGTATCATTTAAAGCTTGTGTTTCCTTATTTATTTTTATTTTGGATGATCTGTCCATTGGTGAAAGTGGGGTGTTAAAGTCCCCTACTATGATTGTGTTACTGTCAATTTCCCCTTTTATGGCTGTTAGCAGTTGCCTTATGTATTGAGGTGCTCCTATGTTGGGTGCATAAATATTTACAATTGTTATATCTTCTTCTTGGATTGATCCCTTGATCATTATGTAGTGTCCTTCTTTGTCTCTTGCAATAGTCTTTATTTTAAAGTCTATTTTTTCTGATATGAGAATTGCTACCCCAGCTTTCTTTTGATTTCCATTTGCATGGAATATCTTTTTCCATCCCCTCACTTTCAGTCTGTATGCGTCCCCAGGTCTGAAGTGGGTCTCTCATAGACAGCATATATATGGGTCTTGGTTTTGTATCCATTCAGCCATTCTGTGTGTTTTGGTGAGAGCATTTAATCCATTTACATTTAAGGTAATTATCAGTATGTATGTTCCTATTCCCATTTTCTTAATTGTTTTGGGTTTGTTATTGTAGGTCTTTTCCTTCTCTTGTGTTTCTTGCCTAGAGAAGTTCCGTTAGCATATGTTGTAAAGCTTATTTGGTAGTGCTGAACTCTCTCAGCTTTTGCTTGTCTGTAAAGGTTTTAATTTCTCCATCAAATCTGAATGAGATCCTTGCTGGGTAAAGTAATCTTGGTAGTAGGTTTTTGTCCTTCCTCACTTAAAATATGTCCTGCCACTCCCTTCTGGCTTGCAGAGTTTTTGCTGAAAGTTCAGCTGTTAACCTTATGGGGATTCCCTTGTGTGTTATTTGTTGTTTTTCCCTTGCTGCTTTTAATATGTTTTCTTTGTATTTAATTTTTGATAGTTTGATTAATATGTGTCTTGGCGTGTTTCTCCTTAGATTTATCCTGTATGGGACTCTCTGTGCTTCCTGTACTTGAACTATTTCCTTTCCCATATTAGGGAAGTTTTCAACTATAATCTCTTCAAATATTTTCTCAATCCCTTTCTTTTTCTCTTCTTCTTCTGGGACTCCTATAATTCAAATGTTGTTGCGCTTAATGTCGTCCCAGAGGTTTCTGAGACTGTCCTCAGTTCTTTTCATTCTTTTTTCTTTATTCTGCTCTGCAGTAGTTATTTCCATTATTTTATCTTCCAGGTCACTTATCCGTTCTTCTGCCTCTGTTATTCTGCTATTGATCCCTTCTAGAGTATTTTTAATTTCATTTACTGTGTTGTTCATCGTTATTTGTTTCCTCTTTAATTCTTCTAGGTCCTTGTTAAATGTTTCTTCCATTTTGTCTTTTCTATTTCCAAGATTTTGGATCATCTTTACTATCATTATTCTGAATTCTTTTTCAGGTAGACTGCCTATTTCCTCTTCATTTTTTAGGTCTGGTGCATTTTTATCTTGCTCCTTCGTCTGCTGTGTGTTTTTCTGTCTTCTCATTTTGCTTATCTTACTGTGTTTGGGGTCTCCTTTTCACAGGCTGCAGGTTCGTAGTTCCTGTTGTTTTTGGTCTGTCCCCAGTGGCTAAGGTTGGTTCAGTGGGTTGTGTAGGCTTCCTGGTGCAGGGGACTGGTGCCTGTGTTCTGGTGGATGAGGCTGGATCTTGTCTTTCTGGTGGGCAAGTCCATGTCTGGTGGTTGTTTTGGGGTGTCTGTGGACTAATGATTTTAGGCAGCCTCTCTGCTAATGGATGGAGCTGTGTTCCTGTCTTGCTAGTTGTTTGGCGTAGGGTGTCCAGCACTGTAGCTTGCTGGTCGTTGAGTGAAGCTGAGTCGTGGTGTTGAGATGGAGATCTCTGGGAGATTTTCGGTGTTTGGTATTACGTGGAGCTGGGAGGTCTCTTGTGGACCAGTGTTGTAAACTTGGCTCTCCTTCCTCAGAGGCACAGCAGTGACTCCTGGCTGGAGCACCAAGAGCCTTTCATCCACACTGCTCAGAATAAGAGGGAGAAAAAATAGAAAGAAAGAAAGAGAATAAAATAAATTAAAATAAAATAAAGTATTTAAAATAAAAAATAATTATTAAGAAAAAAAATTTAAAAAAAAAACAACGGACGGACAGAACGGTAGGAGAGATCATGAAAGCAAAGCTATACAGACAAAGTCTCACACCGAGGCATACACATACACGCTCACAAAAAGAGGAAAAGGGGAAAAAATAATATATCTTGCTCCCAAAGTCCACCTCCTCAATTTGGGATGATTCGTTGTCTATTCAGGTATTCCACAGATGCAGGGTACATCAAGTTGATTGTGGAGATTTAATGCGCTGCTTCTGAGGCTGCTGGGAGAGATTTCCCTGTCTCTTCTTTGTTGACACAGCTCCTGGGGTTCAGCTTTGGATTTGGACCCGCCTCTGCGTGTAGGTCACCTGAGGGCGTCTGTTCCTCCGCCCAGACAGGAAGGGGTTAAAGGAGCAGCTGATTCAGGGGCTCTGGCTCACTCAGGCCGGGGGGAGGGAGGGGTACGGATGTTGGGCGAGCCTGCGGCGGCAGAGGCCAGCATGACTTTGCACCAGTCTGATGCAGGCCGTGTGTTCTCCCGGGGTAGTTTTCCCTGGATCCTGGGACCCTGGCAGTGGTGGGCTGCACAGGCTCCCGGGAGAGGAGATGTGGATAGTGACCTGTGCTCGCACACAGGCTTCTTGGTGGCTGTAGCAGCAGCCTTAGCATCTCATGCCCGTCTCTGAGGTCCGCGCTGATGGCCACGGCTTGCGCCTGTCTCTGGAGCTCCTTTAAGCAGGGCTCTTAATCCCCTCTCCTCACGCACCAGGAAACAAAGAGGGAAGAAAAAGTCTCTTGCCTCTTCGGCAGCTCCAGACTTTGTCCCGGACTCGCTCCCGGCTAGCCGTGGTGCACTAACCCCTTCAGGCTGTGTTCATGCCGCCAACCCCAGTCCTCTCCCTGGGATCCAACCGAAGCCCGAGCCTCAGCTCCCAGCCCCACCTGCCGCAGCGGGTGAGCAGACTAGCCTCTTGGGCTGGTGAGTGCTGATCGGCACCGATCCTCTGTGTGGGAATCTCTTCGCTTTGCCGTCCGCACCCCTGTGGCTACGCTCTTCTCTGCAGCTCCGAAGCTTCCGCCTCCACCACCCGATGTCTCCGCCCGCAAAGGGGCTTCCTAGTGTGTGGAAACCTTTCCTCCTTCACAGCTCCCTCCCACTGGTGCAGGTCCCGTCCCTATTCTTTTGTCTCTGTTTATTCTTTTTTCTTTTGCCCTACCAGGTACGTGGGGAGTTTCTTGCCTTTTGGGAGGTCTGAGGTTTTCTGCCAGCGTTCATTAGGTGTTCTGTAGAAGTTGTTCCACGTGTAGATGTATTTTTTATGTATCCGTGGGGAGGAAGGTGATCTCCGTGTCTTACTCTTCCGCCATCTTCTCAAATCCACTCCTACAGACAATATCTTTATGTCAATTTCAATCTTGAAAACATTTAAAAAATATACTAATATTTCATGTATTACACTTACTTAGAAATACCCGGAGCATATGACCAATCTAAGGTCTGTTAAATAAATGAAAATATATTGAATCTTTCTTTGACTCAGAATCTGTCTGTAGGTCTGGTTAATCATTTGAAGCATCAAATAATATCATATTTTCATTGTAGAAAGTTTTATTCACCCAGGGCTTGCCCTAGAAGCTTTTAGTGTGTGCCTTTTTTTTCTCCACAGAACTCATTTGTTAACTTTTTTTAGTTCTTTCAACAACTATTTATGAAGAGCCATCTATGGATACATTGCTAGGTATTCAAGATACAGTTGTGAACAAGAGTAGGCATAGTTTCTTTTGATGGAAGGTAGACTTTTTTTGAAGGTGGATTTTAAACAAATAACCATCCAAATAACTATGACAAATTCTGTATCCACTGTCAGGGTGATAATAGGAAGTTTTGACTTAGCAAGGTGAACAAAGGTTTTCCTCAGGAAATTGAAGAATAAGTTGAGATCTGGAAGCAAAGTCAGAGTTAATTACTGTAAAGTAATTAACTTCACAGTGCAAGAGTACTCTAGACAGACAGAAAACCAGTGCAAATGCTGTATTGTCTAGAGCATGATATACTAATGAAACTCAAAGAAGAACTCTCCAACCTCTGCAATTTGGTCTTCTCACTGAAACTAGAATGATCTTTCTGAAATCTAAACATGGAATCTCCTACTTGTCTCTTAAAATGCTAGATGGCTTATCCTCCTAAGTGCAACACAGATGGTGATTCCATTTACTGCTTTCAGAAGCTTTGGAAGAGACAAAATAAGTTAAGTTTTGGGGAGAAGAAAATGAGTTAAGTTTTGGACATATTGGATTTAAGATGCTTTTGAGACATGCTAATGGATATGTCAAAAGTGAATTAGATATATGGGTAGGAAGGCCTGTCTGGAGATGTGTAAGTTATCAGTCTATAAGAGATACTCAAATGGCATGGACGAGCACTCTCACAGAGAGATCATGAAAAAAGAGGAGACTGAGGACCACACTTTAAGAAACCCCAGTGGAGAAAAATATACATCTAAGAAAGAGACAAATAGAAGTTGCCAAAGAGGTAAGAGAAAAACCTGGGGACTATAGTACCATAAAGGCCGAGGGAAGACAATCTTTCAAGCAGATGTGCATGGTTGACTACATGGGACACAGCTGAGGGTCAAGAAAGCTAAACAATTTTTTGGATTTAGGACACATAGGGAGTAACGGGTGGTATAAGGAAAGAACATTGTTCTTGAAATACAAGAACTGATATCTGTCACCTGTACCACTAGGCAGACCTGTTGGCCTGTTTATCCATCTTCTCTGTGCTTCATTTTTTCATGTAGAGCCTCTTGAGCCCTTTCCCAGATTTACTTACAGATCCAGCAACAACTTATTGAACTCCATGAATTATAAAACATATGCTGATCTCCTTAAAGTTTTCAACTATAACTTCCTTAAGAAACATAGTTAAGCAAGTAAACACATGAAAATATATTCAACATAATTGGCCATTAAGGAATACAAATTATAAACACAATGGGATACCACTACACACCTATAAGAATGGCTAAAATTAAAAATAGCAATAGGGCTTCCCTGGTGGCGCAGTGGTTGAGAGTCCGCCTGCCGATGCAGGGGACACGGGTTAATGCCCCGGTCCGGGAAGATCCCACATGCCGCGGAGCGGCTGGGCCCGTGAGCCATGGCCACTGAGCCTGTGCGTCCGGAGCCTGTGCTCCACAACGGGAGAGGCCACAACAGTGAGAGGCCCGTGTACCGCAAAAAAAAAAAAAAAAAAAAGCAATAACACCAAATGCTGGTGAGGATGCAGAGCAACTGAATTACTCATGTATGTTGCTGGGAATATAAAATGGTACAGTCTCTGTGGAAGAAGTTTGGCAGTTTCTTAAAAAGCTAAACATGTAACTATCTTGCAACCCAGAAATTGCACTCCTGGGCATTTATACCAGAGAAAAGATGATTTATGTTCATATGAGAACCTGTACGTGAATGTTTATAGCACCTTAATCTATATTTGCCCCAAACTTGAAACAACCCAGGTATTCTCCAGTGAGTGAATGATTAAACAAACCATGGTGTATTCATACCATGGGAGTATTATTCAGAAATAAAAGCAGTGAACAGTTGATACATTCAACAACTTGGATGAATATCCAGATAATTATACTGAATCAAGCTAGTGGGAAGCAGCCACACAGCACAGGGAGATCAGCTCGGTACTTTGTGACCACTTAGAGGGGTGGGATAGGGAGGGCGGGAGGGAGATGCAAGAGGGAGGAGATATGGAGATATATGTATATGTATAGCTGATTCACTTTGTTATAAAGCAGAAACTAACACACCATTGTAAAGCAATTATACTCCAATAAAGATGTTAAAAAAAATTCAATCACAAGTGGTTACATACTATATGATCCCATTTATACCACCTTCTTGAAGTGACAAAATTATAGAAATGGAGAACAGATTAGCAGTATCCAGGGGTTAAGGAGGGGGTGAAGGCAGGAGTGAAGTGAGTATGGCTATAAAAGGGCAATATGAGGGATCCTTGCAATGATGGAAATGTTCTGTATCTTGACTATATCAATATCAATATCCTTCTTGTGATATTGTACTTTAGTTTTGCAAGATACTATCATTGGGAAAACTATGTAAGAGGTTAACAGGATCGTTTTATATTATTTCTTACAATTGCATTTGAATCTACAATTATCTCAAAATAAAATTTTTAATTAAAAAATAAACATGTTCAGGAAAGAAACTGTGACATAAAAGAGAAACATAGATGAAATGTTACAGTATAGGGAGGGAGAACTTATTTAGATGGGGAACTTGGGAATGATTTCATGTAACAGATGGGTAGGATCTGAACATTCAAATCTAGGGGAGGACGTTCCAAGCAGAGAAAATAGTATAAGATATGAGGCCAGAAAGCTTGTGACATATTCGGAAGCCATGTTTAATTTCACTGGCGTCCCATGTTATTGTAGGACAGCAGTGAAATAAGATTGGAAAAATAGATTGCAGAGAGACTGTGGAAAGTTCCAAATGTTGTACTAAGGGATTTGTTTCTGTGTGTGTGTGTGGACCCTCTAGAGGATTTAAGGTGGGAAACAATGGCTGACATTTTGTTTTGGCATCAGAATGTTGGAAATGGTTGGGGGCAGGTAAAGATATGGGAGGCAGGAAAACCAGTTGAAAAGGATGGTGATCATTTAGGAGTTTAGGTAAAGGAGTACAGTGGCAGTGGGAAGAAAGAGGTGGTTCAGACCCAAAGCTGTTTCACAGTTGTGTCTTTACCTGTACTAAGCACAGCACCTGACCCACAATGTTTAATAAATATTTGTTAAACACAAACATGAAAGGATATATAAAGAAGCATCTTTATGGATATAATAGAAGCATCCTGGGCTTCTATTTGTGGCAGTTTTACTACCTGGGATACTTGCTGTTTGAAGCCTCCAGCCTATGTAGTAGACATTTTACCTTTTCCAAAACTCTCACATCTGCCGTGAGAGTTTCAGAAATTTACTGTTTGCTCAGAATAATCCCATGTGCCCTGTTGAAGTCCATGGTGTATGACTTACTTTTTTCAAGTTGTTGATAATATATCGTGTCATTCCTGTCTACACCTTCATGGCACATGTTGAAGATCTCTTAAGTTCAGTCTCACAGTTCCTCATCTTTGAATTTAACTTCCAATGCTCTCTAGCCAAAGACCTCCGTAAACACATTTGTTGTATGTTACGTTCATTATTACATTGATTATTATGAACTAACAATTTAGGTTAATTACCATAGCAGCAAGGGAAATGAAGGTGTTAGAAAAGGATTTGGGCTATGATTGAATATCTTAATAAATCTTATCTAGGAGGAAGGCAAACTAGATCCAGGCTAGCACTGTTAATTGGTAAAGCAGCAGCAGTCACTCTTTATAGGGCAACTAGCATGGGAAGCTGTACAGGACAAACCACTCAGCTTCTTTAACAAACAAATTACAAAAGAAAGAAGGGCAGGGGGAAGCCACAGTCACTCATATTGGCCAGAAACGGAACGTGTTGTCACTTTTGCGGCTTGGACGATGTTCATGTTTTGCTTGTGTTCAGACATGCTGGCAGAGTGGTCTTGGTTTTTGCCTTGATCTATCACAGCCTTGTGGAGTGGCCTTGTCTGACGTTAATGTTCTGTGAAATTGTTTATGCTTGTCAGGAGGACATCAAAGTCTTACTGTGACTGCAAATACAACTTATAACAGCACCAAAGCATGATAATACCAGGCAAGCTCCTGGGTGCCAGGGGATACTTTTATCTTTCTCACACTAAATACGCATTAATTTCTTCTCCAAATTACTGTAGTACTACATCTTACTGTGAGATTTCATTAGATGCAGCTTCCTTAGTATTAGACTACAAGTGTACTGTCTCTCCTCACAGAGAGGATAAGCATTATAGGGTAGTGACCACAGCTTAGAGCTTTTGGTCTCAATCTTGGTATTTAAAATCCTCTAGATCCAATTCCAGTAATAGATGTTTACTGTTAAGTTTTTAAATGAATGAATGAATGAATGATTTGGGCTCAAATAAAACTCATTTCAGAGTTTTTCAATTCTAAAGAATTAAAGGAAAAGAAATCAATTCTTGTTTAAATCAAATAAAAAGATGTTTTCCCTTCATATGATAAATCAAAGAAGAATTGAGGTGAAAGTAAAGTTGATCAAGTTGATGCAAATATTTGAGTGAAGAAAAGTCTTGCTAGTGCAGTTGAGACATCAGTAATAAAAATCTTTAGCTAGATATGAGGCATTATTCAATAAAAAATGGAAATTGCTTTTTTTTTTTTTTTTTTACCGTGCGCGGGCCTCTCACTGTTGTGGCCTCTCCCGTTGCGGAGCACAGGCTCCGGACGCGCAGGCTCAGCAGCCATGACTCACAGGCTTAGCCGCTCCGCGGCATGTGGGATCTTCCCGGACCGGGGCATGAACCTGTGTCCCCTGCATCAGCAGGTGGACTCTCAACCACTGCACCACCAGGGAAGCCCGGAAATTGCTTTTTATTTCAAAACTTGATGGAATATTTCACCTGCCAAAAAGAAAATTTATTCATTTGGATATTATCTTCTAATACACGACTAAATCTTCTCCCTTCCTCTAAATGCTAAAGTATTCACTATCTCCATGAGTTTCTGTGAATTTCAAATTTAATTCATAGATGCATAAAAATTGATGTTCCATTTTCATTTACATGTTTTTATTTACTTTCTTTTGAACTAGGTATATTCCTAACAGTTGGTAATCACTAAAATAAATACCATAAATAGAGCACTTAATAAAATCAGGGGGGAAATATATTAACATTTTTAGAGTACTGTGACTTAAAAATCTCTCTGCAAATAACTCAAAATATGGAGGTAATATCACTAGGATAATAAGTTATATCTATATATGTGTTTATACCTAGAGAGATTTTAAGGAAGTGGATCACATGATTATGGCAACTGGCAAGTCTCAAATCCATAGGGCAAGCTGGCAGACTGGAAATTGAAGTAAAATTCGATGTTGTAGTCCTAACTTTGAAGGGTGAAAACTCAGGCAGTCTGGAAGCAGAATTCTTTCTTCTTCAGGAAACAGTCTTTGCTCTTAAGGCTTTCAACTGATTGGATGAGACCCACCCATATTATGCTTTACTTAAAGCAATTTACTGTAAATGTTAAAGTTATTCATGCATTAAAAACACTTTTGCAGCAACATCTAGAGTTTGACTAAGCAACTATTTTCTATAGTCTAGGCAAATTGATACATAAGATTAAACATCACAATATATTTTTGACTACTCATTGACCTGATGCAAAAAGCTTATATTGAAAGTTTCCCTCTTGTAAAACAGTCAATTTTTTAAAAAATCAACTTTTCAGTGATATTTTAGTAGCAGATATAATCATTCTGTTGTATAGATGAGGACACAATATTTGGGGAGTTGAATGATTTGCTTGAGATCATTAGTAAGTCTGTGATGTAGCTTTTTAATAAAGAATCCAACCTTCTGTTCTCAATCCAGCATATCAAGGCCACCCTATTTCTGTGAAATCTTGGTGTGCATGACAATTCCTTACACATTTTAAATGTCTCCTTTTGTTACCCACTGAGGCATTAACACCAGCCATCCGTAGATGCTTTCATTATAGTCCCCAACTAATGGCAGTTTTTCTCCAAGCTAACAAATGTCTTCCTACTTCTAGATAATGTAAGGGTAACCCCCATTCCCACTCTGTTAGAACATTGGACAGTCATCGTTGCTTCTTATCTCTACTTTGGCTCCTTTGATTTATGATAGTCACAATTCCTATTTTAAAGAAGAGTCAGAGAGCTAGATAGAGGGCTCTAGCAATTGGTACTTTCTCTCCTCAACTTCTACCTACCCAAATCTAGTTTCTTACTTTAATACTGTACTTTCCAAGGTTCAGATTCAGACTTCTAATGCTGTCACATGCCACGCCCCTCAATTTTGTACTTGCCGCTTATTCAATATTCCCATTGATTCTGAATCCTGTATTGGCCATTTAATAGCTTCGTGATTTTCTGAGATTCAATTTTCATCTTTTGTTAAAATATAGGCGCAAATTCTAACCTCACAAGATTTTTTTTTTTTTTTTTTTTTTTTTTTTTTGCGGTATGCGGGCCTCTCACTGTTGTGGTCTCGCCCGTTGCGGAGCACAGGCTCCGGACGCGCAGCCTCAGCGGCCATGGCTCATGGGCCCAGCCGCTCCGCGGCATGTGGGATGTTCCCGGACCGGGGCACGAACCCGCATCCCCTGCATCGGCAGGCGGACTCTCAACCACTGTGCCACCAGGGAAGACCCTCACAAGATTTTTTTAACATGATGTGTGCTATATACATACCTCCCCACAGTGTCTGGCACCTATTTGCTGTTTGATAAATGCTAATTACCTTACCACCCACTTACGATTTTCTAAATCTGCTTACATAACTCTTAATCTGCCTCTAGCCCCATATTCTCTCTTCCCTGATCAAATTGAGAAATGCCATTTTCTACAGTAGTTAGGATCACGATAATAAAGAGTGACAGGGTGAGAGTGAAAATATTATTTTGCCCCATTGTAAAGCTTTCAAGCTAATCCTGAGTGATAATGACAAGCTCTGAATGGATCCCCAATCAAATTCTACCACTTGGAGTTAGAGCAGCAGGTTGCTGTTGGGAGGTAGAGGGTTGGCTTGAAAGAAAAGTGAAATAATGAGGAATCCAAAATTGAACTCTGAAAAATTATTGAGTCAAAGTGGAATCAAACTTCCTCCAGGGCAATTACTTGTACTATTTAAACTTCAGTTGCTAAAAATGTGATAGATGGAAATGATCGGTGACTATTTCATGTACCACTCTCATAGGTAAAACCTGAAATGAGGAATAGTCATAATTTTTCTATTTGTCAGGATAAATATTCTGTGAAATGGTGCATTGTTTAGAGTACATGACATCTGCCATCATGAGATTGAGTATTAAATGACGCCTAGTCACCTATCTTCCTAACAATTGTCACAACCGTATCTTCCACAATTATTTGTCAAGAGGTGCATGAAGAGAGCGTTCAGTGCCATATAAAATAGTATACACACTGGTGTGTTTAAACATGCATGCAGACCTTCATATTGTAAGTATCAGAAAACCTATAAAGTTACATTCTAATCTTATAATACTTGAGATAATTTTTACTTCTAAATGTAGAACATGGATAGTGATGTTGGTAGTGATGATGATGATGATGATGATAAAAATACGTTGCTATTGTACTCGGGTACCTACAGCAATTTATACCTCCTTCTCTTAGAGCACATAGCGCATATTTGTAGTTAATTTATTTATATGCCTGTCGCTTTCACTAAACTGTGAACCCTTTGATGGCAAACTCTATGTCATCCATCTTATCTTGGTGCTGGACATCTGCCTGACACATAGTAGACGGTAACCATACATTTGATGGATTACATTTTGTTAAATGATAGAAGGAAAGAACTCCATCATATCATGATTTTAGCGTTTACTGCACTCAAGGCACTATATGAAGTCTTATGTTTAGCTAAAGCCGTTTAGACACAGACTCTATCCTCATGCTTCTTATAGTGGCTGATTTAGAGAGTTTGAGTATTTACTGCCACTTGACTCTGAGCTTCCCTTTCCTGATGGTCTGGGTGTTTTGAGGAGCTGTTTCCCATTAGGCATGTACCTGAAGGCTCACCCATGATTTTGAGCTTGGGAAAGCTAACTGTAACCTAGTCATAAAGCCAGCTAAGATATCCAGATTGCTTCTAAAACATGTATCAGCTTGTATACAGTCTCTTGAGAATTTGATTTCCAGGTGTAGTTTTATAGACCAAATATCCACTGTGCTAAAGAATTTAGTCATCCAATTTGAGATTATAGGAGGGAAAGAAGGAACATTATTAAATTGTGCACCCAGCTATATGCTTTAATTACACAGCAAAAAAAAAAAATAAAATGAAGTTAAAAGCTATACTGTGTCCCAAAATATTCGTAAAGTCATGTCCATTAAATGTTAGAAAATGATGTGATATACTGTACTGCAGAGAACTCTCAAATCATCTTATTCATTTTTTCTGTTTGCTATAAAAAAATCACAAGCAAGTCAATTAAATGACAGAGTGCTGGGATTTTAAAACGACATATGCTTTAGTTTCATTTGGCTTTTAAAATCTTAGGCATCAAAAATAATTTTAAAATATCATGGACTATAAAAAAGTAATTGATTTCACTCAATTCCAAGTGTCAAATTATGGACAGTAGTAAGGTATTCATGAATTGTGGCCATTCTGCAGCAAATATGCAGAGTTGGCAACATTTCTACCAAAGACAGCTCAACTAATGGTCTCCATGCTGATCAACAGAAAACTATTTGAACTGTGATAAGGATCTTCTAGAAGTAGTTTTGCATTTTTAAATTTTAATAACTTAGGTTATATGTATATTAGAAGGAAAGATCTATTAATGACACCTAAAAGCAATTATTGTAAAGTTCAGGACCATTATAATATGTACCTTTACACAATATATTTTCATTTCTGGCCTGGAAACTAACAACAATAATAACAAAATAGCTGACACAAAGCCCAAGGCTACCAGAATATCAACTCTCAGGAAAAAAGGAAAAAGACAAAGAACTACAAAACCAAATATAGACTTTTTTTTTTTTTTTTTTTGCAGTACACGGGCCTCACTGCTGTGGCCTCTCCTGCTGTGGAGCACAGGCTCCGGACGTGCAGGCCCAGCGGCCACGGCCCACGGCCCATGGGCCCGCGGCATGCGGGATCCTCCCAGACCGAGGCATGAACCCGTGTCCCCTGCATCGGCAGGCGGACCCCCAACCACTGCGCCACAAGGGGAGCCCCAAATATAGACTTTTTATTAGATTTTTTAAGTAAAAATTTTAAACTACTACTGACTTATTTTTCAAAATAAGATTTACTAGATGTAGAATCAAATAAAGCATGGGTGGGAGGGGTAAAGGTGAAAAAAATTAAAAAGAACTGACTTGTAGATATCACTGTGCTATTTCCAAGTGTTATTGTGGAAACAATTGTTTAAATACAACCCAATCTCTAAATGTACGCTTGTCTTATTTCCCTCCCTCTCACTTTAGACTGTAAGCTCTGGAAGAGCAAGAATTGTGTAATTAATAATACAGACTGTATAATAATATACGTGTGTATATCATTAGGGCCATTTGCTAAACTGAATTGTGGGTACAAAAAGCCTTCCACAGTTTTATAAGGAAAGACCTGTGGCCACAAATCAACACCTTCAGTCTCATGCACACACTTAAAGTGAGCTATATTCGTTGGTTGCATTTTTAAAATAAAACAGAGAGGGTGCTTAAAACTATTTGTACATTATGTGAAGGAAATGTTATTCTGTTGTTCATCAGCATACTTACTAGACTTAGTTGCTCATATATTCTTTGGTATTTAATGAACTCTTATCTAATATAAGAGGTCCTGTGTTAATTGGAAGAAGATCTTCAGCATGAGAGAAATGTTTTTCAGTGGCTGATGAATCACTCATTTTACAAACAAGTAAAAATAAATGGAAAGACATCCCATGTTAGTGGATTGGAAGACTTAATATTGTTAAGATGTCAGTAATACCCAAAGTCATCTATAGATTCAAGGCAATTTCTATCAAAATCCCAGTGACTTTTTTGGGGGGCAAAAATAAGAAAAAGTCCATTTTACAATTTGTATGGAATCTCAGAGGACTCCAAATTGCCCAAACAATCTTGAAAAAGAAAAACAAAGTTAAGCACCTCACATTTTCTGATTTCAAAACTTACTGCAACGTTACAGTAATAAAAACAGTGTAGTACTGGCATAAAGACAGACATAGAGACCAATGGAATAGAATAGTGATCCCAGAAATAAACCCTCACATATACTGTCAGCTGATTTTTTTTTAAACAACTTTATTGGAGTATAATTCCTTTACAATGTTGTCTTAGTTTCTGATGTATAAAAAAGTGAATCAGCTATATGTATACATATATCCCCATATCCCCTCCCTCTTGCGTCTCTCTCCCACCCTCCTTATCCCACCCCTCTAGGTGGTCACAAAGCACCAAGCTGATCTCCCTGTGCTATGCGGCTGCTTCCCACTAGCTATCTATTTTACATTTGGTAGTATATAAGTCCTTGCCATTCTTTCACTTCATCCCAGCTTACCCTTCCCCCTCCCCGTGTCCTCAAGTCCATTCTCTACCTCTGCTTTCTTATTCCTCTCCTGCCCCTAGGTTCTTCAGAACCATTTTTTTTTTTTTTTAGATTCCATATATATGGGTTAACATATGTTATTTGTTTTTCTCTTTCTGACTTGCTTCTTTCTGTATGACAGACTCTAGGTCCATCCACCTCACTACAAATAGCTCAACTTCATTTCTTTTTATGGCTGAGTAATATTCCATTGTATATATGTGCCACATCTTCTTTATCAGTTCTTCTGTCGATGGACACTTAGGTTGCTCCCATTTCCTAGCTATTGTAAATAGTGCTGCAGTGAACATTGTGTTACATGACTCTTTCTGAATTATGGTTTTTCAGGGTATATGCCCAGTAGTGGTATTGCTGGGTCCTATGGTAGTTCTATTTTTATAAGGAAAGTCCTTACTATTCTCCATAGTGGTTGTATCAATTTACATTCCCACCAACAGTGCAAGAGGATTCCCTTTTCATGACACACTTCCCAGCATTTATTGTTTGTAGATTTTTAAATAATAGCCACTCTGACTGGCGTGAGGTGATACCTCATTGTAGTTTTGATTTGCATTTCTCTAATGATTAGTGATGTTGAGGATCGTTTCATGTGTTTGTTGGCAATTTATATATCTTCTTTGGAGAAATGTCTATTTAGGTCTTCTGCGCAATTTTGGATTGGGTTGTTTGTTTTTCTGATATTGAGCTGCATGAGTGGTTTGTATATTTTGGAGATTAATCCTTTGTCAGTTGCTTCATTTGCAAATATTTTCTCCCATTCTGAGGGCTGCCTTTTCAACTTATATATAATTTCCTTTGCTGTGCAAAAGCTTTTAAGTTTCATTAGGTTCCATTTGTTTATTTTTGTTTTTATTTCCATTTCTCTAGGAGGTGGGTCAGAAAGGATCTTACTGTGATTTATATCATAGAGTGTTCTGCCTATGATTTCCTCTAAGAGTTTTATAGTGTCTGGCCTTACAATTAGGTCTTTAATCAATTTTGAGCTTATTATTGTGTATGGTGTTAGGAAGTGTTCTAATTTCATTCTTTTCCATGCAGCTGTCCAGTTTTCCCAGCACCACGTATTGAAGAAACTGTCTTTTCTCCATTGTATATTCTTGCCTGCTTTATCAAAGATAAGGTGACCATATGTGCATGCGTTTATACCTGGGCTTTCTATCCTGTTCCATTGATCTATATTTCTGTTTTTGTGCCAGTACTGTACTGTCTTGATTACTCTAGCTTTGTAGTATAGTCTGAAGTCAGGGAGCCTGAAACCTCCAGCTCCATTTTTCTTTCTCAAGATTACTTTGGCTCTTCGTGGTCTTTTGGATTTCCATACTAATTGTGAAATTTTTGTTCTAGTTCTGTGAAAATGCCATTGGTAGTTTGATAGGGATTGCAATGAATCTGTAGATTGCTTTGGTCAGTATAGTCATTTTCACAATGTTGATTCTTCCAATCCAAGAACATGGTATATCTCTCCATTGTTTTTATCATCTTTAAGTTCCTTCATCAGTGTCTTATAGTTTTCTGCATACAGTTTTTTTCTCCTTAGGTAGGTTTATTCCTAGGTATTTTATTCTTTTTGTTGCAATGGTAAATGGCAGTGTTTCCTTAATTTCTCTTTCAGATTTTTTGTCATTAGTGTATAGGAAGGCAAGAGATTTCTGTGAATTAATTTTATATCCTGCTACTTTACCAAATTCATTGATTAGCTCTATAGTTTTCTGGTAGTGTCTTTAGGATTCTCTATGTATAGTATCAGGTAATCTGCAAACAGTGACAGTTTTACTTCTTCTTTTCCAATTTGTATTCCTTTTATTTCTTTTTCTTATCTGATTGCTGTGGCTAGGACTTCCAAAACTATGTTGAATAATAGTGGTGAGAGTGGGCAACCTTGTCTTGTTCCTGATCTTAGAGGAAATGGTTTCAGTTTTTCACGATTGAGAATGATGTTGGCTGTGGGTTTGTCATATATGGCCTTCATTATGTTGAGGTAGGGTCCCTTTATGCCTACTTTCCAGAGAGTTTTTATCATAAATGGGTGTTGAATTTTGTTGAAAGCTTTTTCTGCATTTGTTGAGATGATCATATGGTTTTTCTCCTTCAGTTTTTAATATGGTGTATCACATTGATTTATTTGCATATATTGAAGAATCCTTGCATTCTTGAGATAAACCTCACTAGATCATGGTGTATGGTCCTTTTAATGTGCTGTTGGATCCTGTTTGCCAGTATTTTGTTGGGGATTTTTGCATCTATGTTGATCAGTGATATCGGTCTGTAGTTTTCTTTTTGTGTGACTTCTTTGTCTGGTTTTGTTATCAGGGTGATGGTGGCTTTGTAGAATGAGTTTTGGGAGTGTTCCTCCCTCTGCTATATTTTGGAAGATTTTGAGAAGGATAGGTGTGAGGTCTTCTCTACATGTTTGATAGAATTCACCTGTGAAGCCATCTGGTCTTGGGCTTTTGTTTGTTGGAAGATTTTTTAATCACAGTTTCAGTTTCAGTGCCTGTGATTGGTCTGTTCATATTTTCTATTTCTTCCTGGTTCAGTCTTGGCAGGTTGTGCTTTTCTAAGAATTTGTCCATTTCTTCCAGGTTGTCCATTTTATTGGCCTATAGCTGCTTGCAGTAATCTCTCATGATCCTTTGTATTTCTGCAGTGTCAGTTTTTACTTCACCTTTTTCATTTCTAATTCTGTTGATTTGAGTCTTCTCCTTTTTGTCTTGATGAGTCTGGCTAATCAATTTTGTTTATCTTCTCAAAGAACAAGCTTTTAGTTTTATTCATCTTAGCTATTGTTTCCTTTGTTTCTTTTTCATTTATTTCTGATCTGATATTTATGATTTCTTTCCTTCTGCTAACTTTGGGGGTATTTTTGTTCTTCTTTCTCTAATTGCTTTAGTTGTAAGGGTAGGTTGTTCATTTGAGCAGTTTCTTCTTTCTTTAGGTAGGACAGTATTGCTATAAACTTCCCTCTTAGAACTGCTTTTGTGGCATCCCATAGGTTTTGGGTCATTGTGTTTTTATTGTTATCTGTTTCTAGGTATTTTTTAATTTTCTCTTTGATTTCTTCAGTGATGTCTTGGTTATTTAGTAGCGTATTGTTTAGCCTCCATGTGTTTGTATTTTTTGCAGTTTTTTTCCTGTAACTGATATCTAGTCTCAGCGTTTTGGTTGGAAAAGAAATTTGATATGATTTCAATTTTCATAAATTTACTGAGGCTTGATTTGTGACCCAAGATATGATCTATCCTGGAGAATGTTCCTTGAGCAGTTGAGAAGAAAGTGTATTCTGTTGATTTTGAATGGAACGTCCTATAAATATCAATTAAGTCCATCTTGTTTAATGTATCATTTAAAGTTTGTGTTTCCTTATTTATTTTCCTTTTGGATGATCTGTCCATTGGTGAAAGTAGGGTGTTAAAAGTCCCCTACTATGATTGTATTACTGTTGGTTTCCCCTTTTATGGCTGTTAGCATCTGCCTAATGTATTGAGGTGTTCCTATGTTGGGTGCATAAATATTTACAATTATTAAATCTTCTTGGATTGATCCCTTGATCATTATGTAGTGTCCTTCCTTGTCTCTTATAACATTATTTTAAAGTCTATTTTATCTGATATGAGAATTGCTACTCCAGCTTTCTTTTGTTTTCCATTTGTGTGGGATATCTTTTTCCGTCCCCTCACTTTCAGTCTGTATGTGTTCCCAGGTCTGAAGTGGGTCTCTTGTAGACAGCTTATATATGAGTCTTGTTTTTGTATCCATTCAGCCAGGTTATACCTTTTGGTTGGAACATTTACTCCATTTACATTTAAGGTAATTATTGATATGTATGTTGCTATTACTATTTTCTTAATTGTTTGAGTTTGTTTTTGTGGGTCTTTTTCTTCTCTTGTGTTTCCTACCTAGAGAAGTTCCTTTAGCATTTATTGTACAGCTGGTTTGGTGGTGCTGAATTCTCTTAATTTTTGCTTATCTGTAAAGGTTTTAATTTCTGTGTTGAATCTGAATGAGATCCTTGCTGGGTAGAGTAATCTTGGTTGTAGTTTTTTCCCTTTCATCACTTTAAATATGTCCTGGCACTCCCTTCTGGCTTGCAGAGTCCTGTGATCCAGGAACTCTGGATCCTAGGAGAAACAACCCAAGACACAAAAATTAAATACAAAGTAAAAAAAAAGGAGCAAGAGAAAATCAACAAATAACATACAAGGGAATCCCCATAAGGTTAAAAGCTGATCTTTCAACAGAAACTCTGCAAGAGATAAAGCTCTTAAAGGAAACAGGGGAGAAGCTTCATCACATTGGATTTGGCAATGATTTCCTGGATTTGAGATTAAAAGCACAGGAAACCTAAGAAAAAGTAGTAAGCTGGACCTCATCACAACTGAAAAATTTTGTACATCAAAGAACAATATTAAAAGAGTGAAAAGGCAACCCACAGAATGGAGTAAATATTTACAAATCCTATATCTGATAAGGAGTTAATATTCAGAATATATAAAGAGCTTCAGTTCAACAACAGAAAATCAAACAACCCAGTTGAAAAAGTGGGTAAAGAACTGAATATATATTTCTTCAAAGAATATATACAGATGGTCAATAAGCACATGAAAAGACGTTCAACATCATTAGCCATTAGGAAAATGCAAAAAATTAACATAGAATTATTGTAAGATTCAGCAATTCTGCTTCAGCAATATATGCCTCAAGTAATTTAAAGCAGAGACTCAAACAGATATTTGTACATCAATGTACACAGCAGCTTTATTCACAACAGCCAAAATGTAGAAACAATTCAAATGTATATTGATGGATGAATGGATAAACAAAATGTGGTATCAACATATGATAAAATGTTATTCAAACTTAAAAAGGAATGGAATTTTCACACATGCTACAACATGGAGGAAAATTGAAGACATTAAGCTAACCGAAAGAAGCCAGACACTATAAAGTACAAACACAGTACGATTCCACTTACATGACGTACCTAGAGCAGTCAAATTCATAGAGGCAGAAAGTAGAATGGTGGTTGGCCAGGGGCTGCAGGGAGGGGAGAATAAAAGTTATTGTTTAATGGGTACAGAGTTTCAGTTTGGGGAGATGAAAAACGTTCTGGAGATGGAGGACAGTGATGTTTATACAACACTGAACTGTACACTTAAAATGGTTAAGATGGTAAATTTTATGTTATGCATATTTTACCAAAACAAGCAAACAGACAGGCAAACCATCAATAGCCTAATGGATGAAATAAAGATTTAAAATCTCATGGAGTTTCTCAGAAGAAAAGGTCTCCACAATAGTAAGTGAAAAGGCAAGACATTGTTCAGATTCTACCATTTATCAATTAAGAAGGAGGTATCATCACTGAAAAGACAATATTTCACAGGTTTGGCTTGAAACACCAGGATTGTCGATTTAAATACAAAAGTCCCCATTCTAATGTATGTCCGGTAATGCTGCTGAAAAAAAAAGGAAATCAGCAAAAGCTTATTTTTTTCTCTCTATTTTAGTTGCATGCAATTTTCAGAGCTCTTACGGATTCCCATGAGAAATAGCTTTTGAATTTATAGATTTACATCTATACTCTTCTTCCATGTTCTTTTAAGAAAGCAATCAAAGCTGTTGCTGAGAAGTGAAAAATGACAGATATCACTAGGAGAGGTTTTTTCAAGGACAGGGAACTGGTTTTTATTGAAGGGTAAGCTGTGTGTGTGACCCAGAACACAGTTGGAAATCTTTGGGTACCACTAATCTAAACTACTAACACCTTGAAAGCTTCCTGCTGTAGTAATTAGCTAACCCGAGAACTCAGAGGTGACTTAATCAAATAGAATATAATGCTTGTATAATGTATGTTATAAAATTAGATTTTAATAAACATTTGCAATGGTTCCCACTTCCGCAGAAATGTAAAGCAAACTGTAGAAAGGTCAGTCTGTTAGCACAAACAGCTTTTCTTAGCAACCCAGCATTGAACTTGGAAGGCAAAAAGGAGCTCTGCCTGAAATCAAGGCAGAGACAGACTTTTCCTAAGGAGAAGCCTTGGAACTCTGCTCCACCGGACCAAAACACCATTGTTCTGTAGTTCAATCCAAGTCTGTTTTCCTCCCACTTGCAACATTGCTGTAGCTACTTTGGGGAGAATAAACCATAGGAGAGGAAAATTAGTTTTTTTTGTTTTAAATTTTAATTAAATGTATATTTCTATGTGGGTGTGTTTGTTTTGCTCTTTATTTTCCCCCTAGTATTCCTAGCTATTTTCAGCTAAATTATGTGATGAGTAGGAAAGATTTTAAAAGTCTTTTGCTATATCTATCTATCTATCTATCTATCTATCTATCTATCTATCTATCTATCTATCTATCTATCTATAGTACCCTGTGCCCTGTGGGGTGGAAGAAGAGACACTGGAGTTATATAGATTCTTTATTAATTTTTTCCCCAAAGAATAGTTTTGTTTTCAAAAGCAATAATGAGCCCTGAAAACCCTCAGATCCTGAGGGGAAGACACTACCATTCTAAGCGTACTCTTTATTTTCTGGAAATAAATTCATTACATAAATCACTACTTATCATTTAGAATAGTGCTTCTCAATTTTTCTGAATGTATTAGGATCACCTAGGAAGCTTGAAAAATACTGGTGTCCTGGCCCTTAAATGTGAATCAGCATCTATGGGTTCCTGACATTCATGTTTTTAATAATTTCTCTAGTGATTCTGATCTGACCCAACGCCTCAGAACTATCAACACTCTGGAAGACAAGTAGTTAGCATCATTGTGCAAATTTCCCACTCTAAAGCTAAATGGAGTTTTTCTGGTCCCCACTCTTTCTGTTGACAACAGTTAGTGGCTCCTTGCGTTGACCAAAGTTCATGAGTTTGTAATAATACCAACTAGTGAGCTCTTGAACTACCTAAAGAAATTATATAAGCATCATATACTTTTATTTGGAAGCTGTGGACAAACTAAGCAACGAGAACAAAGAAGCCGATAACAATTTACTTGCTGTGGTAGTAGAGAAACCCACTACGTCATACGGTAAATGGAGAACCTGCCATATTCGACCTCCATATGCAGATCCTAAGGGCTTTTCAGTAAGCCTAAGTAAAGAGGGAAACTCTTGGTTATGGAAGTTTTCTTGAAACAGGTTGAAAATTTCTGGCAACATCTAAACTATTGACTTTCCCGAGATTAATTAGTACTTTTGAGGTAATTGGGAAGCATAGAATCTAAACTTTATCTTATGTTATCTATCACGAAGACATAGATTTTTCTTTAGACTAATAGCATTTCCACATAAGCACATATGAAATTAACTCTCATTCTCTATTGCCTTAACTCTTGCTCTTCAAGAAGTTACCAAGTTGCACGGCATCTCCACAATTACAGATTTATAACAGGGAGAGAAGAAACATGTTAACACACAAAACCCAACCTCTAAAAAAAAGTAAGGCAAGTTTATTCCCATTTTCCAAGCAAGGCCTATGGCAGAGTCTTAGAGTAAACAAAGAAACAGGATTATTTTATTTTTCCAAATGTTAAAAAGCACAAGATCAAAGTTATTGCATTTCTTTGCTTTTGCTTTTCTATTTATAAAATGTTTGCAAAATGCCAAATTTAGGCTCTTGATTTTTTGCACAGGGCATGGGCTCAATTCAGTCATCATGGTGCTTCTGAGATGGCAATGTTAATTCTACAGTAGCAATAACAACAGTTGGAGCTCCTGGGAATGCCTTCAGCATCAGTTCCTTCTTTCCTGCTACAGTTACCATTTTGATTCTGTCTTAATGACTCCACGTTCCTCAGTGGCAGAGTCAGGGCACATTGCTGACTCCACCCAACAGAGCAGATTAGGACTGTAAATCTCAGGGCACAAACTGCTTACAGACATCTTCTGTTGAGTTGTTTCTCTGTTGTAATTACAGATGAGCATGCACTCTAGGCTCTTTTATGCTCTGGGGAAATCACATGTGTGTCTGAAAGGCATTGTCACTCTAGGTTTACATTCACTTCCTATCAAGGCTTTTTTTTTTTTTTCAGATTGTAGTAAATTCAGCTCTTTACTAGAGAATTCATTAGTTTGATGATGTCAAATGGAAAGTGTGATCCCTGGACTCCACACTTTCCATTTACTAAAGAGCAAGCGAACAGGAAGAGGGAAGTCCAGAGTACTTTACTAATATGACTAGATTCTTGGTTAAAGTGGATGCAATATTAATATGGGATCTAACTGTTCGACTACTAAGAGATTAAGCAGTTATGTATAGATTATTATAAATTTCTCTCTTACCAGTGTGTTATTTTATCACACATACATGAAAAGTAATCTTTTTATTGGGCTATTTTATATTATGTTAGGCTGTTAAAATTATTTTTACTTCTTCCTTCCTTTTCTCTCTTTCTCTCTCCCTTCCTTTCTTTCTTCTCTTCCTTTCTTTCTTTCTTCTTTCTTTCTTTCTTTCTCTTTCTTTCTTTCTTTCTTTCTTTCTTTCTTTCTTTTCTTCCTTCCTTCCTTCCTTCCTTCCTTCCTTCCTTCCTTCCTTCCTTCCTTCCTTCCTTCCTTCCTTCCTTTCTTCCTTTCTTCCTTTCTTCTTCTCTTCCTTTCTTCCTTTTTCTTCTCAACTTCAAATACTCCAGCTTTGGGAGTGTACTGATATCCAGAATTACACAAGAGATGTTTCCTCCAAATTAGGGACACCATCAGGATGAACATTTTATCCAGCATTAAAAGTCAAGTTCAAATACATATACAGTTCTTAAAAACTTAGCTCAATCAAATAATTAAGTAAGAAGAAAATTTTCCACATATATTAAATAGGATATATGTCTGACAATACAATATATTTCCAATAAATATTTTCAATTATTATTTTTATTTATAACCTGAATTACCTAGTCCTTGACTCCAAATATTACTCAGCTTCAGTTTTCTTCCAAACTTGGAAACTTCATTGTTTTTTTCTTCTTCTTATTTTTTTATACAGCAGGTTCTTATTAGTCATCAATTTTATACACATTAGTGTATACATGTCAATCCCAATCGCCCAGTTCATCACACGACCACCACCACCACCCCACGGCTTTCCCCCTTGGTGTCCATACGTTTGTTCTCTACATCTGTGTCTCAATATCTGCCCTGCAAACCAGTTCATCTGTACCATTTTTCTGGGCTCCACATATATGTGTTAATATACGATATTTGTTTTTCTCTTTCTGACTTACTTCACTCTGTATGACAGTCTCTAGATCCATCCATGTCTCAACAAATGAATCAATTTTGTTCTTTTTTATGGCTGAGTAATATTCCATTGTATATATGTACCACATCTTCTTTATCCATTCGTCTGTTGATGGGCATTTAGGTTGCTTCCATGACCTGGCTATTGTAAATAGTGCTGCAATGAACATTGGGGTGCATGTATCTTTTTTGAATTGTGGTTTTTCTCTGGGTATATGCCCAGTAGTGGGATTGCTAAATCATATGGTAATTCTATTTTTAGTTTGTTTTTTAAGGAACCTCCATACTGTTCTCCATAGTGGCTGTATCAGTTTACATTCCCACCAACAGTGCAAGAGGGTTCCCTTTTCTCCACACCTTCTCCAGCATTTGTTGTTTGTAGATTTTCTGATGAAGCCCGTTCTAACTGGTGTGAGGTGATACCTCATTGTAGTTTTGATTTGCATTTCTCTAATAATTAGTGATGTTGAGCAGCTTTTCATGTGCTTCTTGGCCATCTGTATGTCTTCTTTGGAGAAATGTCTATTTAGGTCTTCTGCCCATTTTTGGATTGGGTTGTTTGTTTTTTTAATATTGAGCTGCATGAGTTGTTTATGTGTTTTGGAGATTAATCCTTTGTCCATTGATTTGTTTGCAAATATTTTCTCCCATTCTGAGGGTTATCTTTTGGTCTTTTTTTTTTTTAACATCTTTATTGGGGTATAATTGCTTTACAATAGTGTCTTAGTTTCTGCTTTATAACAAAGTGAATCAGTTATACATATACATATGTTCCCATATCTCTTCCCTCTTGTGTCTCCATCCCTCCCACCCTCCCTATCCCACCCCTCCAGGCAGTTACAAAGCACCGAGCTGATCTCCTTGTGCTATGCGGCTGCTTCCCACTAGCTATCTACCTTACGTTTGGTAGTGTATATGTGTCCATGCCTCTCTCTCGCTTTGTCACAGCTCACCCTTCCCCCTCCCCATATCCTCAAGTCCGTTCTCTAGTAGGTCTGTGTCTTTATTCCTGTCTTACCCCTAGGTTCTTCATGACATTTTTTTTAATTCCATATATATGTGTTAGCATACAGTATTTGTGTTTCTCTTTCTGACTTACTTCACTCTGTATGACAGACTCTAGGTCTATCCACCTCATTACAAATAGCTCAATTTCGTTTCTTTTCATGGCTGAGTAATATTCCATTGTATATATGTGCCACATCTTCTTTATCAGTTCTTCTGTCGATGGACACTTAGGTTGTTTCCATCTCCGGGCTATTGTAATTAGAGCTGCAATGAATATTTTGGTACATGACTCTTTTTGAATTATGGTTTTCTCAGGGTATATGCCCAGTATTGGGATTGCTGGGTCATATGGTAGTTCTATTTGTAGTTTTTTAAGGAACCTCCATACTCTTCTCCATAGTGGCTGTACCAATTCACATTCCCACCAGCAGTGCAAGAGGGTTCCCTTTTCTCCACACCCTCTCCAGCATTTATTGTTTCTAGATTTTTTGATGATGGCCATTCTGACTGGTGTGAGATGATATCTCATTGTAGTTTTGATTTGCATTTCTCTAATGATTAATGACGTTGAGCATTCTTTCATGTGTTTGTTGGCAATCTGTGTATCTTCTTTGGAGAAATGTCTAGTTCGTCTGCCCATTTTTGGATTGGGTTGTTTGTTTTTTTGATATTGAGCTGCATGAGGTGCTTGTAAATTTTGGAGATTAATCCTTTGTCAGTTGCTTCATTTGCAAATATTTTCTCCCATTCTAAGGGTTGCCTTTTGGTCTTGTTTATGGTTTCCTTTGCTGTGCAAAAGCTTTTAAGTTTCATTAGGTCCCATTGTTTATTTTTGTTTTTATTTCCATTACTCTAGGAGGTGGATCAAAAAAGATCTTGCTGTGATTTATGTCAAAGAGTGTTCTTCCTATGTTTTCCTCTAAGAGTTTTATAGTGTCGGGTCTTACATTTAGGTCTCTAATCCATTTTGAGTTTATTTTTGTGTATGGTGTTAGGGAGTGTTCTAATTTCATCCTTTTATATGTAGCTGTCCAGTTTTCCCAGCACCACTTATTAAAGAGACTGTCTTTTCTCCATTGTATATCCTTGCCTCCTCTGTCAGAGATTAGTTGACCATAGGTGCATGGGTTTACATCTGGGCTTTCTATCTTGTTCTGTTGATCTATGTTTCTGTTTCTGTGCCAGTACCATATTGTCTTGATTACTCTAGCTTTGTAGAATAGTCTGAAGTCTGGGAGTCTGATTCCTCCAGCTCCTTTTTTTACCCTCAAGACTGCTTTGGCTATTCGGGGTCTTTTGTGTCTCCATACAAAAGATTTTTAGATTTTTTGTTCTAGTTCTGTAAAAAATGCCATTGGTAATTTGATAGGGATTGCATTTAATCTGTAGATTTCTTTGGGTAGTATAGTCATTTTCACAATATTGATTCTTCCAATCCAAGAACATGGTATATCTCTCCATCTGTTGGTGTCATCTTTAATTTCTTTCATCAGTGTCTTATAATTTTCTGCATACAGATCTTTTGTCTCCTTAGGGAGGTTTATTCCTAGGTATTTTATTCTTTTTGTTGCAATGGTAGATGGCAGTGTTTCCTTAATTTCTCTTTCAGATTTTTTGTCATTAGTGTATAGGAAGGCAAGAGATTTTGGTGCATTAATTTTGTATCCTGCTACTTTACCAAATGTGATTAGCTCTAGTAGTTTTCTGGTGGCATTATTTAGGATTCTCTATGTATAGTATCAGGTAATCTGCAAACAGTGACAGTTTTACTTCTTCTTTTCCAATTTGTATTCTTTTTATTTCTTTTTCTTCTCTGATTGCTGAGGCTAGGACTTCCAAGACTATGTTGAATAATAGCGGTGAGAGTGGACATCCTTGTCTCGTTCCTGATCTTAGAGGAAATGCTTTCAGCTTTTCACCATTGAGAATGATGTTTGCTGTGAGTTTGTCTCATATGGCCTTTATTATGTTGAGGTAGTTTCCCTCTATGCCCACTTTCTGGAGAGTTTTTATCATAAATAGGTGTTGAATTTTGTCAAAAGCTTTTTCTGCATCTATTGAGATGATCATATGATTTTTATTCCTCAGTTTGTTAATATGGTGTATCACATTGATTGATTTGCATATATTGAGGAATCCTTGCATCCCTGGGATAAATGGCACTTGATCATGGTGTATGATCCTTTTAATGTGTTGTTGGATTCTGTTTCCTAGTATTTTGTTGAGGATTTCTGCATCTATATCCATCAGTGATATTGGTCTGTAATTTTCTTTTTTTGTAGTATCTTTGTCTGATTGTGGTATCAGGGTGATGGTGGCCTCATACAATGCATTTCAGAGTGTTCCTTCCTCTGCAACTTTTTGGAAGAGTTTGTGAAAGATGGGTGTTAGCTCTTCTCTAAATGTTTGATAGAATTCACCTGTGAAGCCATCTGGTCCTGGACTTTTGTTTTTTGTAAGTTTTTTTTTTTTTTTTTTTTTTGCGATATGCGGGCCTCTCACTGTTGTGGCCTCTCCCATTGCGGAGCACAGGCTCCGGACGCGCAGGCTCAGCAGCCATGGCTCACGGGCCCAGCTGCTCCATGGCATGTGGGATCTTCTCAGACCAAGGCACAAACCCATGTCCCCTGCATCGGCAGGCGGACTCTCAACCACTGCACCACCAGGGAAGCCCTGTTTTTTGTAAGAATTTTAGTCACAGTTTCTATTTCATTACTTGTGATTAGTCTGTTCATATTTTCTATTTCTTCTTGGTTCAGTCTTGGCAGGTTATATCTCTCTACGAATTTGTCCATTTCTTCCAGGTTGTCCATTATATTGGCATAAAGTTGCTTGTAGTAGTCTCTTAGGATGCTTTGTATTTCTGCGGTGTCTGTTGTAACTTCTTTTTCATTTCTAATTTTATTGATTTGAGTCCTCTCCCTCTTTTTCTTGATGAGTCTGGCTAATGGTTTATCAATTTTGTTTATCTTCTAGAAGAACCAGCTCTTAGTTTTATTGATCTTTGCTATTGTTTTTTTGTTTCTATTTCATTTATTTCTGTTCTGATCTTTATGATTTCTTTCCTTGTTCCAACTTTGGGTTTTGTTTTTTCTTCTTTCTCTAGTTCCTTTTGGTGTAAGGTTAAATTGTTTATTTGAGATATTTCTTGTTTCTTGTGGTAGGCTTGTTTAGCTATAAACTTCCTGCTTAGAACTGCTTTTGCTGCATCCCTTAGGTTTTGGATCACCAAGTTTTCATTGTCATTTGTCTTTAGGTATTTTTTGACTTCCTCTTTTATTTCTTCAGTGATGTCTTGGTTATTTAGTATGTATTGTTTAGCCTCCACATGTTTGTGTTTTTTTATGTTTTTTTCTCTGTAAATGATTTCTAATCTCATAGCGTTGTGGCCCTTCTCCATTGAATCTGAATGAGATCCTTGCCGGGTAGAGTAATCTTGGTTGTACATTCTTCCCTTTAAGGGAAGTGTCCGACTATAGTCTCTTCAGATCATCCCTTTAAGTATATCGTGACACTCCCTTCTGGCTTGTAGAGTTTCTGCTGAAAAATCAGCTGTTAACCTTATGGGAGTTCCCGTGTACGTTATTTGTCATTTTTCCCTTGCTGCTTTCAATAATTTTTCTTTGTCTTTAATTTTTGCCAATTTGATTCCTGTGTGTCTTGGCGTGTTTCTCCTTGTGTTTTTCCTGTATGGGACTCGCTGTGCTTCCTGGACTTGGGTGGCTATTTCCTTTCCCATGTTAGGGAAGTGTTTGACTATAATCTCTTCAACTATTTTCTCGGGTCCTTTCTCTCTCTCTTCTCCCTACTGGGACCCCTATAATGCAAATGTTATTGTATTTAATGTTGTCCCAGAGGTATTTTAGGCTGTCTTCATTTCTTTTCATTCTTTTTTCTTTATTCTGTTCTGCAGCAGTGAATTCCACCATTCTTTCTTTCAGGTCACTTATCCGTTCTTCTGCCTCAGTTATTCTGCTATTTGTTCCTTCTAGTGTAGTTTTCATTTCAGTTATTGTATTGTTCATCTCTGTTTGTTTGTTCTTTAATTCTTCCAGGTCTTTGTTAAACATTTCTTTCATCTACTCGGTCTTTGCCTCCATTCTTTTTCCGAGGTCCTGTATCATCTTCACTATCATTTTTCTGAATTCTTTTTCTGGAAGGTTGCCTATCTCCACTTCAGTTAGTTGTTTTTCTGGGGTTTTATCTTATTCCTTCATCTGGTACATAGCCCACTGCCTTTTCATCCTGTCTATCTTTCTGTGAATGTGGTTTTTGTTCCACAAGCTGCAGGATTGTAGTTCTTCTTGCTTCTGCTGTCTGCCCTCTGTTGGATGAGGCTATCTAGGAAATTTCATTGTTATCCACAGGGTTTGGCTGAATCTTTTTCTTCAGATATTATCTATCAGTAAATAGGCATAGGTCTATCCTTAAGCAAAATAAAAACACTCTACATGTATGGAGTTGAGAAGTATTATGATCTCAGTTTTAAAGACTAGAAAAGGGTGTCTTGAGGTAGATAGAGGCACAGAGGCAAACCTGCAAGGGGCTCAGATCTGTGGCTGCCTAGACTAGGGAGCTTCACACCATACTCTCTACTCCAGTGGTTCCAGGGGTTCATGGAACATTAAAATAGGTATATTTGGGGAACCAAACTAGAATTGGAATTTTTTTTCTTTCCCAAGTATGTTGATTAGACAGTACTGTCCACCATCTGCTGTCACCTTATTTCATTAAATCGAGTAAATTTATTGCCAAAAACATAGGAAGGGCATGATTTCAAAATAAATGGCAGTCTTTAAGTTAAATAAATTCAGTGCTATGAAAAATGAACTCCATTGCTCTTATTCTCCCCACTGTCTTGGGGATGGTAATGCTGCTCTGTCCTCAGCTCTGAGATCTGGTGTAGTTTTGGAAAGAATATAGACTTTTTGACCCAATACTGTCCTGAGGTTAAATTTTTGTTTTCTTATTCAGTAGCTAAATGGCCATGTGCAAACCAGCTTAACTATTCTGAATGTCTGCTTCTTTGCTTCTATAAAAGAATATAATAAATCTAGCTCTCAGTTAAGTTGTCCTGAATAAAATAGATAGAATATTTAAAATATCTAGAACTTTGGCATGAATAAAATAAAACCTAGAAAACTTTACAACATTGCATGCATTTCCAAAGAAAATAAAACAGAGTGTGGACACTGCAAATAACTTGAATTCCATCAATAGGAACATTTATGTAAGTTATGATACACACAAACTATGAAAAATTATGTAGTTATTAAAAAGAATGAACTAGATCTATATGTATTGACCCAGAGAGGTGTCAATGATTTACTTTTCAGGTGAAAACATAGGTTGCAAAGTAATGTATATAGTATAATATAATCCCATTGTGTAAAAAGCATTTAGGCAAACAATATGCAAGCATTTATATTTGGAATACTTATGAGAACAGAGAAAATTACCGAAAGATGTTTTCACTCACTTCTCCAACATCATATACTCACTCAAGTGCCAACTTCTCAGCAAGGTATTTCCTGATGGCACTATTCAAAACTGTTCACCTGCCCTGTACCCCTGCTCCTTCTATCCCCTTCCCTGTTCTATTTTTCTCCATAGCTCTTATCATCTCTGATATAATATTTATTTTACTTATTTAGTTTAAACTGTCTGTCTTCCTCCACTAGAATGTAAGCTCCAGGAAAGCAGGTATTTCTTTCTGTTTAGTTCACACACCAAAAACACACCTCTGTCATAATAGGGCCTGATAAAAAGCGAATAGTCAACACATATTTGTTGAATCAATACACAACAAAACTATTGTGGATGCTGATTTTAGAAGAAGAGGGTGGTGTTGGGGGGGTGATAAGAATACAGTTGACTTTATTTTATGCACTGGTTGTGTTTGCATTCTGTGAAAATGTACGCATTGCTTTTGAAATCTAAAAGAACAATATAATAATTTATTAAAGAGCAGTACACCTAGTATACTTCCTGACATTACCTGATACTCAGTGAATGACTGTTCCTTTCCTCCCTCACAATCTCCTCCTCATCCCCAGCTCTGCAACACATATGCTTTTCCCTGTGTGCCCAGGAAAGGATTTTCTTTGTCTTTTAAAATTTAGTGTGAATTTATAATAACCTGTTAACTACTTGAAGGTGGTTTGCATTTAACTGTACAGCAAATTTCTTTCGTTTTCTTCTGGAAAAGAAGATAGAAAACAATGACAAAATGGATCTCTGGGGCAGGCTGGGGATAAATTTGGGTTACAGGGTAGCAAAGTGATGAGAGAGCAAACCAGGGAAGCAGTGAGGAGGTGGAGGAGGAGGATAAGGTGGCTATGGGCTGGAGACAGCAGATGCTGGGGGCTGGACCCTAAACAAGACGAGGAGAAGGGGCTTCCCCCTGAAAATGGCTTGTTACTCGGGGCAAGGAGATTGGTGTGGAGAAATGAGGGAGAATAATGGGCTCCTGGTGCCTATTCATGAGACCTTTTGGTTATCACAAATCATGGTCTAGGAGGTTTGTGAGATCATCTATTTTACTGCCCTCAAGTTACAAATGAGAGAATCGAGACCTCGGGAGCTCATCTTCCTAGCTCTTGCACAGACATTTCAAACAGTGGTTATACTTGTGGGAAGTATGGCTCTCTATCCCTTCTTTGCAGGGCAACAGGTGTGAGGTTTTCAGAGCCTGGGGTAATGCACAGTTCTATGCCCCTGAGCTGCTAAGAAAGTAGCCACTTCTATAGAGTAACTAGTATTTTAATGATTCTGAACCCACCAGGGAGACATAGGTGGTACATGAAATACCCTTTTCTGAAGAAAGAACTGAAACATCATTGCAGATCAGAGGGTTATTCCTGTTAGGTCTGAGTTGAGAGATCCTGTGAGATGCCACAAGATGTCATATCCGAGGCCAGGTTTATGGACTTGAACCTGAGTTAAGTGGTCAGTAGGGAATAATCTCAGCGTGACATGAAAGGTACTTTCACAAATCTCTTTCTCCTTATCCACTTGAAAAAGTTGTCTTGCTACTGAATCCCCTGACAACTGGTATTTCTTACCAACATAAACTTTTGGAGCTTTTGCACTTTATTTAAATCTGTTTGTGTTTCTTTGTGGGCCTTATGAATGCCAGGCTGGAAAGGACGGGTAGCTTAAAAATGATATTCTCTAAATCTTCACCACCAGGCTGAAAACGAAGTGAATGTCAAGATCTGCGGTATAGGATAATAAATTTGATTAGCAGAAAACGCTCATGGGTGAGAACATTGGAACAGGAAGCAGCAGTATACCATGGCTGGTGTGGCACAACTGAATGTCAGCGCTTAATTGCAAAGCAGGAGGCCATTATCCACTGGCAGCAATTCCCCCGGTGACGTTGTTTGTTTTACAACAAAATATTAAAGCAGTGGGAGAGCAGTGCACTCAGTAGCAAGGCACTGCCTCTAACAGGGGCTCTCTCCTGCACCACCCCCAACCCCAGGGTGCCACAGCTTCACGATGCCTGCCTGCCTTTGTGGACTGGGGAGTCTGGAGTGAGAGGCAGAACACGGAAGGGGGCTGTGCCCGGCATAGGGCACCTCTAGGCTTCTGATCATATATGTCTGGATGTGTGGCGTTAGGACTTGGATTGACAAGTCTTATTCCTTTGCCACTAGCTAGCTGTGAGATCTGGAGCAAAGTAAGTTGACTGACCTATTGGGCAGCCATGAGAAGGAGTCTTGCAGACGTCCTACCTCAAGGAGAGTAATGGACACAGGGTCCCAGCACCTGAAATCCATCACAAGGCTATTAAGGCAGCCACATCCCTGGGAGATAAGGGGCAGCTTGGTGACCTTGGCTCAAGGAGCTCCCTGGTTGAACATCCTTAGTTCGGGGCTGAGACAGTGGCAGAAGACACATTCCCCCACCTACCTCATGGGCTCTGACATATTGAGAAGTCAAATACACATTTGACTCATTTCTAGTATTCTGGGCAGTTGTGTTTTATTCCAGGATGATATAGAAATATTCAAAAAAGGTTAGAATCTCTTCTGTGAAGTATGGAAGAGGGGATTAGTTCTCTGGCTCTTTGAATTCCCGTGAACACATCACCTCTCTCAGTGATACCTGAATTTAAGCTGTACTTCTAGTTGTGTTCCCTGTTAAAGTAATCAACGAGCAAGCAGAAGAAATTGGAGAAGGAAGGGCTTCCCTGTTCATGGACTGAGAGCATGCTAGTGCAGACCACCATCCAAGTGCTCGTCCTACTAATAAGCAAAACAGAACAGTCTCAGCCTGGCACAGGGATCAGGAGTCTTGTTTTTAATCAGATTTATTCCAGACACATGGGAGCCATAGAAATCTATAATTAAGGAAAAGTAATCAAATTCAGAGGTGAGAGTTTATCTCTGAAGCATAAATATATGATGAATATATATAACAAGGGCTATACTTCTCCAGGCAAGCAGACATTTTCCAAAGGCCAACTGGCAAAAATGGAATCTAGTGATGGTGACCAGCAGTGTTAATATGATCGTATCAGGGATGAGGAACATTTTTGAAGTCATCTCTTACCAGCAATTCTGAAGGAAGATGGATTTTCGAAAGGACAGTTAAACCTTCACCATAGTTATGCTTTTAAATCTAAGCTAAAGACTTTCTTTATTGAAGTCTAACCTATGTACTTTCCTACTTCAGCCATTTAGCTTCACAGACATAATTTTCATCAGAAAAAGCGTTTATTTTGTTGTTCTCAGAGTCCAAGTGTTTTTCAAAGTTCTTTGGCTTTTGACCTTGGACCAATCACAGTATCTTTTTATGCATGCGCCTGCCCAGGAGGATGTTAATAAAAATGTTCTCCGTGCCCAGGTGGGGAGCAGCACTTTGCATAACTGTCCCAGGGCAAGATGGTTGGGTGACTTACCATTCAGTCTAAATGTGTCAGAAAATTTAAACCCACTTATACACGCATTAGGAAAAGACTCACAGATGCTGTTTTTTTTTTTTTTAACGTCTTTATTGGGGTATAATTTCTTTACAATGGTGTCTTAGTTTCTGCTTTATAACAAAGTGAATCAGTTATACATATACATATGTCCCCATATCTCTTCCCTCTTGCATCTTCCTCCCTCCCACCCTCCCTATCCCACCCCTCTAAGAGGTCACAAAGCACTGAGCTGATCTCCCTGTGCTATGCGGCTGCTTCCCACTAGCTATTTTACGTTTGGTAGTGTATATATGTCCATGCCACTCTCTCACTTTGTCACAGCTTACCCTTCCCCCTCCCCGTGTCCACAAGTCGATTCTCTAGTAGGTCTGCATCTTTATTCCCATCTTCCCCTAGGTTCTTCATGGCCTTTTTTTTAAATTTCAAATATATGTGTTGCCATACAGTATTTGTTTTTCTCCTTCTGACTTAGTTCACTCCGTATGACAGAATCCAGATCCATCCACCTCACTACAAATAACTCAATTTCCTTTCTTTTTATGGCTGAGTAATATTCCATTGTATATATGTGCCGCATTTCTTTATTCATTCATCTGTTGATGGACACTTAGGTGGCTTCCATGTCCTGCCTATTGTAAATAGAGCTGCAATGAACATTTTGGTACATGACTCTTTTTGAATTATGGTTTTCTCAGGATATATGCCCAGTATTGGGATTGCTGGGTCATATGGTAGTTCTATTTTTGGTTTTTTAAGGAACCTCCATACTGTTCTCCATAGTGGTTGTATTAATTTACATTCCCACCAACAGTGCAAGAGGGTTCCCTTTTCTCCACACCCTCTCCAGCATTTATTGTTTCTAGATTTTTTGATGATGGACAGTCTGACTGGTGTAAGATGATGTCTCATTGTAGTTTTGATTTGCATTTCTCTAATGATTAATGATGTTGAGCATTCTTTCATGTGTTTGTTGGCAATCTGTATATCTTCTTTGGAGAAATGTCTATTTAGTTTGTCTGCCCATTTTTGGATTGGGTTGTTTGTTATTTTGACATTGAGCTGCATGAGGTGCTTGTAAATTTTGGAGATTAATGCTTTGTCAGTTGCTTCATTTGCAAATATTTTATCCCATTCCAAGGGTTATCTTTTGTTTATGGTTTCCTTTGCTGTGCAAAAGCTTTTAAGTTTCATTAGGTCCCATTGTTTATTTTTGTTTTTATTTCCATTACTCTAGGAGGTGGGTCAAAAAGGATCTTGCTGTGATTTATGTCATAGAGTGTTCTGCCTATGTTTTCCGCTAAGAGTTTGATAGTGTCTGGCCTTACATTTAGTTCTTTAATCCATTTTGAGTTTATTTTTGTGTCTGGTGTTAGGGAGTGTTCTAATTTCATTCTTTTACATGTAGCTGTCCAATTTTCCCAGCACCACTTATTGAAGGGGCTGTCTTTTCTCCACTGTATATTCTTCCACCTTTATCAAAGAAGAGGTGACCATATGTGTGTGGGTTTATCTATGGGCTTTTAATCCTGTTCCATTGATCTATATGTCTGTTTTTGTGCCAGTACAGTACTGTTTTGTTTTTTTAAAAATATATTTATTTATTTTTGTTTGTGTTGGGTCTTCATTTCTGTGCGAGGGCTTTCTCTAGTTGCGGCGAGAGGGGGCCACTCTTCATCGCAGTGCGCGAGCCTCTCACTATCGTGGCCTCTCTTGTTGCAAAGCACAGGCTCCAGACGTGCAGGCTCAGTAGCTGTGGCTCACAGGCCCAGTTGCTCCGAAGCATGTGGGATCTTCCCAGACCAGGGCTCGAACCTGTGTCCCCTGCGTTGGCAGGCAGATCCTCAACCACTGCACCACCAGGGAAGCCCCATACTGTCTTGATTACTGTAGCTTTGTAGTATAGTCTGAAGTCAGGGAGCCTGATTCCTCCAGCTCTCTTCTACTTTCTCAAGATTGTTTTGGCTATTCGTGGTCTTTCGTGTTTCCGTAAAAATTGTGAAATTTTTTGTTCTAGTTCTCTGAAAAATGCCAGTGGTAGTTTGATACGGATTGCATTGAATCTGTAGATTGCTTTGGGTAGTAGAGTCATTTTCACAATGTTGATTCTTCCAATCCAAGAACATGGTATATCTCTCCATCTATTTGTATCATCTTTAATTTCTTTCACCAGTGTCTTATAATTTTCAGCATACAGGTCTTTTGTCTCCTTAGGTAGGTTTATTCCTAGATATTTTATTCTTTTTGTTGCAGTGGTAAATGGGAGTGTTTTCTTGATTTCACTTTCAGATTTTTCATCATTAGTATATAGGAATGCCAGAGATTTCTGTGCATTAATTTTGTATCCTGCTACTTTACCAAATTCATTGATTAGCTCTAGTAGTTTTCTGGTAGCATCTTTAGGATTCTCTATGTATAGTATCATGTCATCTGCAAGCAGTGACAGCTTTGCTTCTACTTTTCTGATTTGGATTCCTTTTATTTCCTTTTCTTCTCTGATTGCTGTGGCTAAAACTTCCAAAACTATGTTGAATAATAGTGGTGAGAGTGGGCAACCTTGTCTTGTTCCTGATCTTAGTGGAAATGCTTTCAGTTTTTCACCATTGAGGATGATGTTGGCTGTGGGCTTGTCATATATAGCCTTTATTATGTTGAGGAAAGTTCCCTCTATGCCTACTTTCTGCAGGGTTTTTATCATAAATTGTTGTTGAATTTTGTCAAAAGCTTTCTCTGCATCTATTGAGATGATCATATGGTTTTTATCCTTCAGTTTGTTAATATGGTGTATCACATTGATTGATTTGCATATATTGAAGAATCCTTGCATTCCTAGGATAAACCCCACTTGATCATGGTGTATAATCCTTTTAACGTGCTTTTGGATTCTGTTTGCTAGTATTTTGTTGAGGATTTTTGAATCTACGTTCATCAGTGATATTGGCTTGTAGTTTTCTTTCTTTGTGACATCTTTGTCTGGTTTTGGTATCAGGGTGATGGTGGCCTCGTAGAATGAGTTTGGATGTGGTCTTCCCTCTGCTATATTTTGGAAGAGTTTGAGAAGGATAGGTGTTAGCTCTTCTCTAAATGTTTGATAGAATTCGCCTGTGAAGCCATCTGGTCCTGGGCTTTTGTTTGTTGGAAGATTTTTAATGGCAGTTTCAATTTCAGTGCTTGTGATTGGTCTGTTCATATTTTCTATTTCTTCCTGGTTCAGTGTTGGAAGGTTTGCATTTCTAAGAATTTGTTCATTTCTTCCAGGTTGTCCATTTTATTGGCATATACTTGCTTGTAGTAATCTCACATGATCCTTTGTATTTCTGCAGTGTCAGTTGTTACTTTTCCTTTTTCATGTCTAATTCTACTGATTTGAGTCTTCTACCTTTTTTTCTTGATGAGTCTGGCTAACGGTTTATCAATTTTGTTTATCTTTTCGGAGAACCAGATTTTAATTTTATTGATCTTTGCTCTTGTTTCCTTCATTTGTTTTTCATTTATTGCTGATCTGATCTTTATGATTTCTTTCCTTCTGCTAACTTTGGGGGTATTTTTGTTCTTCTTTCTCTAATTGATTTAGGTGTAAGATTAGGTTGTTTATTTGAGATGCTTCCTGTTTCTTAAGGTAGGATTGTATTGCTGTAGACTTCCCTCTTAGAACTGCTTTTGCTGCATCCCATAGGTTTTGGGTTGTCGTGTTTTCATTGTCATTTGTTTCTAGGTATTTTTCAATTTCCCTGTTGATTTCTTCAGTGATATCTTGGTTATTAAGTAATGTTTTATTTAGCCTCCATGTGTTTGTATGCTTTTACAGACTTTTTCCTGTAATTCATATGTAGTCTCATAGCGTTGTGGTTGGAAAAGATACTTTATACGATTTCAATTTTCTTAAATTTACCAAGGCTTGATTTGTGACCCAAGATATCTATCCTGGAGAATGTTCCATGAGCACTTGAGAAGAAAGTATATTCTGTTGTTTTTGGATGGAATGTCCTATAAATGTCCTATAAATATCAATTAAGTCCATCTTGTTTAATGTATCATTTACAGCTTGTGTTTCCTTAATTATTTTCAGTTTGGATGATCTGATTGGTGAAAGTTGGGTGTTAAAGTCTCCTACTATGATTTTGTTATTGTCGATTTCCCCTTTTATGGCTGTTAGTATTTGCCTTATGTATTGAAGTGCTCCTATGTTGGGTGCATAAATATTTAGAATTATTAAATCTTCTTCTTCGTTTGATCCGTGATCTTTATGTAATGTCTTTCTTTGTCTCTTGTAATAATCTTCGTTTTAAAGTCTATTTTATCTGGTATGAGAATTGCTACTCCAGCTTTCTTTTGATTTCCATTTGCATGGAAAGTCTTTTTCCATCCCCTCACTTTCAGTCTGTATGTGTCCCTAGGTCTGAAGTGAATCTCTTGTAGACAATACAGGTCTTTGTTTTTGTATGCATTCAGCCAGTCTATGTCTTTTGGTTGGAGCATTTAATCCATTTACATTTAAGGTAATTATCAATTACCATTGTCTTAATTGTTCTGGGTTTGTTATTGTAGGCTTTTTCCTTCTTTTGTGTTTCCTGCCTAGAGAAGTTCCTTTAGCTTGTGTTGTAAAGCTGGTTTTGTGGTGCTGAATTCTCTTAACTTTTGCTTGTCTGTAAAGATTTAAATTTCTCCACCAAATCTGAATGAGATCCTTGCTGGGTAGAGTAATCTTCATTGTAGCTTTTTTTCCTTCATTACTTTAAATATGTACTGGCACTCCCTTCTGGCTTGCAGAGTTTCTGCTGAAAGATCAGCTGTTAACCTTATGGAGATTCCCTTGTGTGTTATTTGTTGTTTTTCCCTTGCTACTTTTAATATTTTTCTTTGTATTCAACTTTTGATAGTTTGATTAACATGTGTCTTCGCATGTTTCTCCTTGGATTTATCCTGTATGGGGCTCTCTGTGCTTCCTGGACTTGATTAACTATTTCCTTTCCCATATTAGGGAAGTTTTCAACTATAATCTCTTCAAATATTTTCTCAATCCCTTTCTTTTTCTCTTCTTCTTCTGGGACCCCTATAATTCGAATGTTGGTTTATTTAATATTGTCCCAGAGGTCTCTGAGACTGTCCTCAATTGTTTTCATTCTTTTTTCTTTATTCTGCTCTGCAGTAGTTATTTTCACTATTTTTTCTTCCAGGTCACTTATCCATTCTTCTGCCCTTAGTTATTCTGATATTGATCCCTTCTAGGGTATTTTTAATTTCATTTATTGTGTTGTTCACCATTGTTTGTTTGCTCTTTAGTTTTTCTAGGTTCTTGTTAAACATTTCTTGAATTTTGTCCATTCTATTTCCAAGATTTCGGATCATCTTTACTATCATTATTCTGAATTCTTTTTCAGGCAGACTACCTGTTTCCTCTTCATTTGTTAGGTCTGGTGGGTTTTTGCCTTGCTCTTTCATCTGCTGTGTGTTTCTCTGTCTTCTCATTTTGCTTAACTCACTGTGTTTGTGGTCTCTGTTTCACAGGCTGCAGGTTTCTAGTTCCTGTTGTTTTTTTTTTTGTCTGTCCCCAGTGGCTAAGTTTGGTTCAGTGGGTTGTGTAGGGGGTGGGGGGGGACTAGTGCCTGTGTTCTGGTAGATGAGACTGGATCTTGTCTTTCTGGTGGGCAGGTCCACGTCTGGTGGTGTGTTTTGGGGTGTCTTTGGCCTTATTATGATTTTAGGCAGCCTCTCTGTTAATGGATGGGGTTGTGTTCCTGTTTTGCTAGTTGTTTGGCATAGGGTGTCCAGCACTGTAGCTTGCTGGTCGGTGAGTGAAGCTGGTTCTTGGCCTTGAGATGGAGATCTCTGGGAGATTTTTGCAGTTTGATATTACGAGGAGCTGGGAGGTCTCTTGTGGACCAGTGTCCTGAACTTGGCTATCCCACCTCAGAGGCACAGCCCTGATGCCTGGCTGGAGCACCAAGTGCCTGTCATCCACACGTCTCAGAATAAAAGGGAGAAAAGAAAGAAAGAAAGAAAGAAGATGATAAAATAAAGTAAAGTAAAATAAAGTTATTAAAATGAAAAATAATTATTAAAAAAAAATTTTAAAGTAAAAATAAAAAAAAAGAAAGAAAGAAGAGAGCAACCATACCAAAAAACAAATCCACCAATGATAACAAGTGCTAAAAACTATACTAAAACAACAACAAAAAATACAGACAGACAGAACCCTAGGACAAATGGTAAAAGGAAAGCTATACAAAGTCACACACAGAAGCATACACATACACACTCACAAAAAGAGAAAAGGGGGGAAAAAATATATATCATTGCTCCCAATGTCCACCTCCTGAATTTGGGATGATTCTTTGTCTATTCAGGTATTCCAGAGATGCAGGGTACATCAAGTTGACTCTGGAGATTTAAACCGCTGCTCCTGAGGCCACTGGGAGAGATTTCCCTTTCTCTTCTGTGTTCCCACAGCTCCTAGGGTTCAGCTTTGGATTTGGCCCCGCCTCTGTGTGTAGGTTGCCTGAGGGCGTCTGTTCTTCTGTCAGACAGGAGCAGGTTAAGGTAGCTGATTCGGGGGCTCTGGCTCACTCAGGCCGGGGGGAGGGAGGGGTACCAAGTGTGGGGCGAGCCTGTGGCGGCAGAGGCCAACGTGACGTTGCACCAGCCTGAAGTGCACCGTGTGTTCTCCCCGGGAAGTTGTCCCTGGATCACGGGACCCTGGCAGTGGCGGGCTACAGAAGCTCCCGGGAGCGGAGGTGGGGATAGTGACCTGTGCTCGCACACAGGCTTCTTGGTGGCTGCAGCAGCGGTCTTAGCATCTCATCCCCGTCTCTGGGGTCTGCGCTGATAGCCGCGGCTCACGCCCGTCTCTGGAGCTCCTTTAAGTGATGCTCTGAATCCCCTCGCGCACCAGGAAACAAAGAGGCAAGAAAAATTCTCTTGCCTCTCTGGCAGCTCCAGTCTTTTCCCGGACTCCCTCCCAGCTAGCCATGGCGCACTAGCCCCCTTCAGGCTGTGTTCACGCCGCCAACCCCAGTCCTCTCCCTGCGATCCGACCGAAGCCCAAGCCTCAGCTCCCAGCCCTGGCCACCCCGGCGGATAAGCAGACAAGTCTCTCGGGCTGGTGAGTGCTGGGCGGCACCGCTCCTCTGTGCGGGAATCTCTCTGCTTTGCCCTCCGCACCCCTGTTACTGCTGTTTCCTCCGTGGCTCCGAAGCTTCCCCCGCTGCTACCCGCAGTCTCCGCCCGCGAAGGGGCTTCCTAGTGTGTGGAAACTTTTCCTCCTTCACAGCTCCCTCCCACTGGTGCAGGTGCCGTCCCTATTCTTTTGTCTCTGTTTTTTTGGGGAGTTTCTTGCCTTTTGGGAGGTCTGAGGTCTTCTGCCAGCATTCAGTAGGTGTTCTGTAGGAGTTGTTCCACGTGTAGATGTATTTCTGATGTATCTGTGGGGAGGAAGGTGATGTCCGCGTCTTACTCTTCCGCCCTCTTGAAGCTCCTCCTCCTATAATCCAGGTGCTGGTTCTTAATACTCATTTTTATTCTAATTTGGCAGTTCCAAATGGAACCTAACTGCATTTTTTCTGAAGGCAAGAGCTTTGGGCTATCAGGGTAGAAATGCAAGGACTCACAGGTGCCCTGGAGAAGAATTTGGTCATCTCTTCCCTTTACGAATGAGCAAACCAAGGTGCAGGGAACATGGCTGGTGGGGCTCAGAGCTGGCTAATTTCCTCAGGCCCCATTCTGGCCATCCTAGAATATGCTCTGACGGCTTGCAAAACTTCAGGAGTAACTTGCCACTTGGAGCTGTGCTGTGTGACCCACCCTGCCACAATTTGGAATTAGAGAATTCTAGAGCTGCCTGGGAGCTTTTAGCCTCACCTGCCCAGTTCACAGAGGTAGAAATGAAGTAAGGCTAACAAAGTGGTTATTTTCTGGGGGTCTCACAGCTGGATTAATAAGTATCTCTAAAGTGTTCCACACACCCAGAAAGGTGAAGCCAAGAATAAAGCCCACTTCTCCCAAGTATAGTATTCATCACAGGCCAGGCTGCCTTCCTATTCTGTCACACTTCAGTGAAATTAATTTTGGAATCATTTTTGATCAATATTTAATTTTACCGATACTTACCCTAGTAATAACATTTAATTCCATCAATGGATAATTTGATAAATACTTAATTCTTACTTTTAAATATATTAATGTTTGAATTTTGGTGGGGGCAGCGTATTTGCATTAGATTCCTCTCCCTTTCTGTGTGCTCTTTCTTATAGCAAAGATTTGTAATTAGTTTCTAAGCCAGAAAGAAGTCAGATCCTCCTGTGAGGAAGACCTTTGTGCTGTAAAAGGTGTCTGTTTACTGGGGAAAACATGGCTTTGGTAAATTTTCATAACAAGAATCATTCCCCTGGCTTTGAAGCTTTTAGGTACAGCTCTGCTTGTCCCATAGTGGCTGGATTAGTTAGAATTACAATCCGTTTTTTGTCTCAGGGCACTTCTTCAGCTGTATCCTTGGAACCAGAGGACTCAGCAAGGCATTTCTGGTTGCTTCTCGAAGCTTTGAAAGTATTTCATAATGTGTGCCTGTGAGCGTATGTATATGTATTTAGCTAACATTTACTGAGTACTTTATTCTGTACCAGACACTGAGCTAAGTACTGTACATTGCTTAGTTCACCCTTAGGAGAATGTGTTATGTTCACCATTTTAAGGATAAAGAAACTGAGGCCTTTGAGAGGTTAGGGGACTTACCTAAAGTTGCATGGATAATTTGTGGCAGAACTTGTCTTCTGAGTCCCAAACCTGCATTTTCAAGCTGAGTGCTCTACTGTTCTCTTTTTGAAGGAGGCATAGCCTGTCTCACATTCACGTCTGGAGTTCTCAGAGGAAGCTTTCCAATTTCTAAATCTTTAAAAATCACTTCATCTTCCACAAAGAAAGCAAGTACCCACCTGCTGCTGCCTATTGTGTCCAGAAAAGATAAGAATTTTCTTCTTTTGCAGAGCCAATTGCTTTAGTGTTTCTTTCATCTGTTTTCTAGGAGCAAAGGAGATTTTTCAAAAAGCATTAATCTCACAGAAAACATACCTCTGCACTGAGGGGAAGTTTGGTTTTTCCCTTTAGTCTAATCTCTCTTTAAAAATGATGGATGAGCCTTTATGCTTATGAGCTGTCCCTTCTCACATCTTGAATTTTCCTATGCAGAGAGGTAATCTTCTAAGCTGAGGTTCCGTAAGTTAAGAATCTCCTAAGAGCAACATTCTCATACAGTTATTATACCTCATTTTATTTTGTTTCATGGATCTAAATATTGTTAGTGACTAGGGAAATAATTCACTAAGAAATGAACATTTGACAGACAAAAGAAGAAAGGAGCATGTACTAGTATTCTTTTTACAGATGATTCTAAAATTGGTTCAGTGGTTTCTGCTATATTACAGCACAATTTTGTCTGGTAGGATTAAGTTAAATTTTTTTTTGTATTTAAAAAATTGTAATAATACTTGTTAGTGTATATTTTAAAGTAGCCCAGCATGGTCTGTTATGAAATGTAAGTATGGTTCAACAATAGAAATGTTCATTAAATATTAACATTAAAGTAGTTAGAGTAGAAAAAGAAAGCTATGACAATATTGATAAGTACCAAAAAAGCATTTAGTAAAATTCAACAGTCATTCTTAAAAAATAATGTTGAAAAGAGGAAGAGAAAGAAATACCCTTAGCATTAAACACACACACATGCTCACAATTCAGAAACTAATGTCAAATATACTTAATAGTAAAACATGAAAAGAATTCCATTAAAGTAAGACCAACACTAGGCTGATCACTGTCAATGCTGTTTTTTAAGTTAGCCTGAACTTTTGGGAAAAGAAAAAGCACAAGTAATCATAGACATATTGTGTGTTTGGTTTCTAGGTTAGAGTGACAGCATTTTTGGTGGTCTTAGTATGTTTTACAATGCAGCAGTTTATTAAGGACCTGTGGAGGGTCATGAAATTGGGGGCATCATCACATTGGATGTTGGGATCAACTCCTCGCTATTCCCTGCCTTGAAAATGCCCCCGACACCTGTTGGGCATCACTGTGGCTGTACCTGGTGTAACTGCCATTTTGGTTTCCTGTAACAGACACTGCACTTCTGCTTCCCCAGATCAGATTAGCAACCCTGGTTTAACTTCTCAATAAAGTTATTGACCCCACATCAATGTCTCAGCACACCCACAACTCAGCTTTAGCAATGAGATCTAAACAAGTTCCTCACACAGCCTAGCAGAGAGGTGGTACAGCACAGTGGTTAAGCATGCACGTTCTCTGGGACCTCACAGTCTGGATCCAAATCTTGGCTCTGCCAGTTACTAGCTGGGTGACTCAGGGCTTATTACTTAACTTCTCTGTGCTTCAAAGTCCTTGTCTGTAAAATGGAAATGACAATGCTAATAGTATGTACTTTATAGTTTTGTTGTGAGTATTAAATGAGTTAATGTAAGTAAAGTGCTAAGAAGAGTTTGCCACGCCTGCTAATGCTTTTGTAAAATGTGACCTATCCAGGTAATGTAGTGAATTTGTGTCAAATGCATAAACACACCCTCATACAACTTCTATGAGTAACCCTCACTACCCACCATCCTGCCTAAACCAGGAGTCAGGTCAAGTCACTCCTTCGCACCATGTTCCAGCCACATAGGACGCTAACGTTGTCTAATCTGACTCCCTCATTTTACAGATGAGGAAGCTGCAAGCTAGAGGTGAAGTCAACTTGCCCAAACTCGCAAAGTTAATTGGTAGCCAGTTCAGAGCTCATATGCCTTTGGTTTTATAAAGAACAAACAGTCTGAATGTTATTTTATTCCCACTCTTTTAATGAAGTTTATGCTCATAAAACAACAGTAATAATGAACAATAAAACCACCCAATCTTACCAGGGTATTTCCCTTAAGGGAGAGTTGAATGTGACATATTTTCTTTTTTTTTTTTTTTTTTTTTTTTGCGGTACGCAGGCCTCTCACTGCTGTGGCCTCTCCCGTTGCGGAGCACAGGCTCCGGACGCGCAGGCTCAGCGGCCACGGCTCACGGGCCCAGCCGCTCCGCGGCATGTGGGATCTTCCCGGACCGGGTCACGAACCCGTGTCCCCTGCATCGGCAGGCGGACTCTCAACCACTGTGCCACCAGGGAAGCCCGTGACATATTTTATAATTCTAAATTACTTCGAACATATAAGCAAACAAAATGATGACATGGCATGTTTGGATTTTCTTTACCACTGATTTCTTTGAAGTTCTTGAAACTATGAATGCAAAGTGGAATAGTCCTCTTACTCACATCTCCCTGAGACTCATACAAGGTCAAACTCATTTAATATGTGATGAATATTGAAGGGAAAGTGACTCTGTCACCTACAGTTCATGACATAAAGCTTAAGTTCAGTGTTCCAAATCTTGGAACAGAAAAATAAGACCAAACTCTCTATTAATAATCCTTCCCAACCATTATTTCCCAAGAGACTCTTACATCGTTCCCATGTCACACTCAATTTGCTTCAATAATCATCAGATTTATTTCCAACCTCATTCTCCATTTTGAAAATTAGATTCTGACTTCCAGCACAGGTTCCTTTTCAAATTAAACACTAGGGGTTAGCTTCTAACTGATATGTTAAATAGTCTTAAATAGAAGTTGTTCTAATGTTCGTAGCTATATTCAGTATTAAGGGGCAGAAAATGCTAGCTGTCTGTGAGAGGTCCATCATTTATTATTTGTTAATTATAAAGCTAGTTAAAATGGGAAATTGAAAGGCAGATCTCAAAGATGATCAATTACAAGTATTTTACATGGAAATTACAAAACACATTATCCTAGTCCCCTGATTCCCTGCAGTAAACAATTTTAAAACCATCACCACAACCTTATGCCAGCCTTGTCAGAAAGAACCTTTGACTCACTCATTGATGCCTGAAATCTACAGTTAAAAAGTAATTCTTTAGGTCGGTGTTTTCCAAGTGTGGTTAATTTTCAGAGTCACCTGGGTTCCTTGACACCGGGGTTCCCTGACACCTGGGTTCCCTGAGATCTGCTGAATCAGAATCCTCAGGAGTGGGATTTAGGAATGTGCATTTCTCACAAGGATTCCAGATGTTTCTGAGAGTTCACTACACTTGAGAAGCTCTGCTTTGATTTAAGATTTATATTCTCTTATTAAGGGGCACACCTCTGCCAAATTCAAGATATTGAAGCTCTGTAGTGAGCTGTTTACATCTGAACCTATGTGATTTTTATACTAGAACAATTCTGAAGCAAGAGCTGTGAGTAACACCACTGAGGAAGAAAAAAGAGAGTACAAAGAGGGAAGACAAATTTCCATAATAGTGCCCAATAGTGGGCTTTGTACCCACTCCTTTGTTTTTCAAATTTATTGAAGTATAGTTGAATTACAATGTGATATTAGTTTAAGGTGTAAAACATAGTGATTCACTAGTTTTGTAGATTACATACCATGCAAAGTTATTATAAAATATGGATTGTATTCCCTGTGCTGTACATCATGTCCCTGTAACTTATTTATTTTATAATTGGTAATTTGTATCTCTTAATCCCCTTCACCTATTTCACCCCTCCTCCCACCCTCTTCCCTCTGGCAACCACTAGTTTGTTCTTGTATCTGGGAGTCTGTTTCTGTTTAAGTTTCAACATATAAGTGAAAGCATAAAATATTTGTCTTTGTCTGACTTATTTCACCAAGCATATTAACAGTCAGGTCCATCCATGTTGTCATACATAGCAAGATTTCATTCTATTTTATGGCTGAGTAATATTCCAGTGTATATATACCACATCTTCTTTATCCATTTATCTGTCAGTGGACACTTAGGTTGCTTCCATATCTTGGCTATTGTAAATAATGCTGCTCTGAACATTGGAGTGCGTATGTCTTTTTTGAGTTAGTGTTTTCGTTTTCTTTGGATAAATATTCAGGAGTGGAATTGTTGGATTGTATCGTAGTTCTATTTCTCTTTTTTTGAGGAACCCCCATACTGTTTCCCATAGTGCTGTACCAGTTTAGATTCCCACCAACAGTACACAAGGGTTCCCTTTTCTCCACCTTTTCATGAACACAATTCTTGTCTTTTTGATTGTAGTCATTCTAAGAGGTGTGAGGTGCTATCTCATTGCGGTTTTGATTTGTATTTCCCTGATGATTAGTGATGCTGTGCATCATTTCATGTACCTGTTGGCCATCTGTATGTCTTCCTTGGAGAAATGTCTATTCAGGGCCTCTGCCCATCTTTTTAGATTGTAAAAAATTGATTTGGGTTAGTTCTTAATATATTTTGGATATTAACCTCTTATCAGATATATCACTTGCAATTTCTCCTATTCAGTAGGCTGCCTTTTTGTTTTGTTGATGTTTTCCTTCACTGTGCAAAAGCTTTTTAGTTTGGTACAGTTCCATTTGTTTATTTTTGCTTTTGTTGCCCTTGCCTGCTTTTTCTTCTAGGAGTTTTATAATTTCAAGTCCTACATTTATGTCTTTAATCCATTTTGAATTTATTTTTGTATATGATGTAAGAAAATGTTCTAGTTTATTGTTTTACATGTAACTGTGCAGTTTTCCCAGCACCACTTATTGAAGAGACTGTCTTTTACCCATTTTATATTCTTGCCTCATTTGACATAGATTAATTGACCATTACACGTGTGGGTTTATTTCTGGTCTTTCTATTCTGTTCCATTGATATGTGTGTCTGTTTCTGTGCTGATGCCATACTGTTTTGATTACTACAGCTTTATGAATAGTCTGAAGTCAGGGAGCATGATACCTCCAACTTTGTTTTTCTTTCTTAAGATTGCTTTAGGTATTCGGGGTCTTTGGTGGTTCCATACAAACTATAAGGTTATTTGTTCTAGTCCTGTGAAAAATGCCATTAAAATGTTCACTGAACTTGGGAAAAGAATAAAGGAACACAGTGAGAACATCAACAAAAAAATGTAAAAAAGAACCACTTGAAACTGAAGAATACAATAACTGAAATGAAAAGTACACTAGAAGGAACTTTGAAGGCCAGAAGGGAGTGGAATGATATATTTTAAAAGCTCAAAGGAAAAATAACCTACAACCAAGGACACTCTATCTGGCAAAGTTATCATTCAGAATTGAAAGAGACATAAAAAGTTTTCCAGACAATCAAAAACTAAAAGAGTTCATCACCACTAAAGTGGCCTTACAAGAAATGTTAAAGTGTTTTTTTTTTAAAAGAAAAGAAAAAGGCAAAATAAGAAATAAGAAAATATATAAAGAAAAATATCTCACTATACCCAGCCTTGGTAGCAGCAGGGTAGGTGGAAACTAAACTCTGCTCTGTAAATATGCTCTTGTTTCTGAGCTTTGTGATAACTTTCTGGAGTAGAAATGACTGGATTGTTTAAAGTGTATATTTTTGTCAGAGTTTATAGCAAAATGGATGTTTCTTTTTGGAAAAGGACAAGCAGAATAAACTAATTGTTATGTATGTTTTAAATGCACTGAAGATGTGACTAACTTGACTGCTTAGGTATATTATATTCTAAAATTAATTTTTTCTTAGATTAAAAAAAATAATACCATAGTGCAAAATAGTTTCCAATGTATACTAGTGTGTCATTTTCTAAATTTGCATGCAGGATATATTGAAATCTAAAGCATACATTTCCCATTAGTGATTATGGCAATCTAGGGTTTTGGTTCCCTTTAGAATAGGTTTAGGGTGTATGAGTGAAGTGAACCTCTCAATACTGAAATGAGAGAATAAAGATCATACTAGAGAATCTAGCACAGGCTTCTCCAATAACAAACAAATGGGTGGGGCTTCCCTGGTGGCGCAGTGGTTGAGAATCTGCCTGCTAATGCAGGGGACGCGGGTTCGAGCCCTGGTCTGGGAGGATCCCACATGCCGCGGAGCAACTAGGCCCGTGAGCCACAACTACTGAGCCTGCGCGTCTGGAGCCTGTGCTCCGCAACAAGAGAGGCCGCGATAGTGAGAGGCCCCCGCACCGTGATGAAGAGTGTCCCCCGCTTGCCACAACTAGAGAAAGCCCTCGCACAGAAATGAAGACCCAACACAGCAAAAATAAATAAATTAATTAATAAACTCCTACCCCCAACATCTTCAAAAAAAAAAAAGAAAACCACAGCTTTTCTCCTTTTAAAAATAAATAAATAAATAAAATAAACAAATGGATGGCTAATCAAACAAACATTAGACATCTGTGTCCACGACTGCACTACTGTAAGAATTTTTTTTTTTTTGCGGTACGCGGGCCTCTCACTGCTGCGACCTCTCTTGCTGTGGAGCACAGGCTCCGGACGCGCAGGCCCAGTGGCCATGGCCCATGGGCCCAGCCGCTCCGCGGCACGTGGGATCCTCCCGGACGGGGGCACGAGCCCGTGTCCCCTGCATTGGCAGGCGGACCCTCAACCACTGCGCCGCCAGGGAAGCCCAAGTATATCTTTTTATTTGGACTTTTTATAATATGATAAAACCAGAATTACTTGTACATGATGTGAGAGGTTCATTTTGAAATGACTTAACTGTGTTGTATTTTTAAAAAATTATGTTGCAGGCATGAGTTTATTTAATTTCAGGTAATTGTATCCAAATCCAAAATCTTGAACAGATCACAAAATGGTTAATGCAGTTGCAGGCCTTATCATCTAATATAACTTTTCTTTAAATTATAGAGAATGGAAAAATGTCTGTTTAATTTTTTATTCTCTCCTTATTTTATGACTGGTACTGACTGCACTTTGGATCATACAAGTTATTAAATAATAAACTATAGAGCTGAAGTATAAATCAAAACCATTGAAATGACCTGAGACAATATAATAAAGAATAAATAGTTAAGTGGATGAATGCATAGATGGATGGATGGATTTTAAGCAGAAGAGAGACACATCTTTCATATTTCATAAATGTCACTTTACTGTTCGTGCAAAAAATGGACTAAAAAAAAATTAGAAGACCAATAAAAGAATGACTTGGTAAAGAACGAGCAGTGTCCCCCTAAAATTGATGGCACAAGAAGCATTTTGAGCAAGAGGACCCACTGCCGACCTCATTGGTAGGTAACCTCACTCTGTGCTCTAGATGTAGGGACTAGTGTTTTTATTTTACAGCAACTACTAGGTTCCTTGACCTCTTGTAGTGAATTAGTTGTGTCTAAAGGATTTTAATACAGGTTTCTCTGACTCTAAAATCACAGCACTGTGCATGTGTGCTTTTGTGTGTTTTTACATCTTATGTACATTGTATGGTATTCTAATTAAACCCTGGGAATTGGTAAAGCTGTTAGTATTAGTAACTAATACTTTAGTACATGAACCCACTGCAAATAAGGAGAAGGATGTGACTACATAACATAAAATTTTACTGAAAATTAGTATGACTCTTTAACATAAACAATGAAAATAATATCAAACACTAATATTAATCTGAGCTTGGCAGTTATTTCTGTTAACCACAGTTAATGTTAAATAAAAATATGTCTGAATGTCTTATATAAAATAAATAATACACGTGGAGAGATTTTCTTTGGGATCAAAATCAAAAGGGAAAGGCTATATTAGATATGAATTTTTCAATGTTGAAGCTATTTAAGAAAAATAATATCCCTGTTCTGAAGGTGTAGCTGAGAAAACTTTATTACACCAGTGATTTCTTTGCTCTATAAAATTATGTGAGTACATACCCTTTATTGAGCAGATTTATATTATGGTAATATCATTATTTTTGTCATGAATATAATTATTCAAAGCTAGTCTTTCAGTCATGACTAATTTTGTACTGTGGTGACTCATATGTCTCACTATTAAATAAGGAAATATGTACTTTTAGATTTTTTAAAGGTAACTAAAGCTAAAGATTTGTATAGTTAAACTTTAGTTATATTTCTGTTTACTTAGATATGTTCAGCTAAATATTATAAATATAATGTGTGAACTGTTTTGGCATTATTTAAAAAGATAAAGTGACAATTGATAAAGACAGAGATCTCTGTTCAATGTTAACCCTCAGGTTTACTTTCACCAACTTGAAGTCTCATCTTGGTGGATAAATTGCCAACATCATGACTCGGTCACACAGACTGGCCTTGAAACTGGGTCATACATTTTGTAACTCTAACAAAAGTGAGCCCTTTGGACTGATCTTTCTTGCCCTAAGCATCAAGGGTGTACCAGAAGTCCCCAAACAAAAAAGAAAAACTGATTTCCATTCTGGTGGAATATTTGTCCAATAACAAGTGTCTCAAATAGTCATGTATAAAATGAAGTAATACTAATGCCTGACTGTCTCATTAGGTCTGGTAGGTTCTGGCTGGCATAAAACCTACACAAAGAAATACTCAATAAATGTTAGCTTCCACTTTAACACAGAGATAATATTTCACTAGAAAAACAAGCCATTCTCATGCCTCAGTTTGGTTTAAATTTCAGAAAAGTTTTGTGATTCATGAAAACACAAGATGATGAAATTATAATAAAGATTTTGGAATAGACCTTCTAATGAGTAAGAGTCACTTTGATACTATCAGAGTTGTGCAATGACTCTCATAATGGGAATTTTTTTTTAAGAATGGATATAGGCAGTCACCAAACTGACTTCTGTTGGTCTACTGAATAACTCTATCAATAAAGTTAGAATTATTATGACTATTGCTTAAATCTGTTTTTGAATAAGATTGCCTCATTATACTAATACTAGATATTTAGAATAGGGATAAGACTTTGCATGTGGGAATTATTAAATAGGAAAATAGCAATTTGACATCTGCAAGTGGCTCTGTGGTTATAGGTTAGGATTTTCCCTACTTTCCAAGACTCACTATTGGGACCCACTGTTTGATTGTTCAGTCATTTCTACTCCATTTTAGAATCATTGCCTTTGGACTGCTTAATGATCCAGGAAAACTCTGTTTGTTCAGCCGAGAAATAAGAAACACGCTTGTGAAAGAGCGGTAAGTTCTCTTGGAGATGCTGTAGTTTTGTCCAACCCTCCAATACACTGATAATGAAGTCCAGAGACTTATTCAAAATCACACAGAGAATTAGTGGGCAAGGTTTCTTGACCATTAGTCCAGTGGATGTCTGCAACAGACATCCCATTACTTCCTGCTTAGTGTGTACAGAGTAAAGGACCTCGATGCGACAACCTTTACCCAACGTGCAATCTTGCATGGTCATCACTGAATTTAAGTACTGAGAATATGAGTCTGGAACAGACCTTGTCTCACACTGTGAACTAGAGATGCACCAGGCGTCCCAGTGTGGAATTGAGGATCCGTTTTTATATAAAGCGTTGTTATGTATGAGTGCTTAGCACTTGATCATGCGATAGGCTGATTAAGCCCTACTGAAGGCACCAGCACAGCTATGGCACGAGGAATGAAAAGAATTCATCTTCATTTTGGATATACTTATCTAAAATGTTTGCAGTCAGAAATTTAAAAGGTTATTTTAATTATTGGATGTAGACAAATTTTGTGTCTTTCAAAAAAGGCAATGTATTATCTTGAATCATGTGTAAGGGGATCACAATCTTTACAGTATTTAGGTCTTAATAAAACCTAGTGGTATTTCATGTAAACTACACTTTAAAAACTTTTTTGTGGGTAGACCTGTGGACCAACCCCATGTAAAACATTATCTACCTGGGGAAATTAATTCTGAGCTCCAATCAATCAATTTATAAGTTTTCTAAACTATTAAAAAGTTAAGGACTTCCCTGGCAGTCCTGTGGTTAAGTCTTCGCCTTCCAATGCAGGGGATGTAGATTTGGTCCCTAGTCGGGGAGCTAAGATCCCACATGCCTCGTGGCCAAAAAACCAAAACATAAACAACAGAAGCAAATTGTAACAAATTCAATAAAGACTTTAAAAATGGTCCACATCAAAAAAAAAAAAAAAAAAATCTTGGGCTTCCCTGGTGGCCCAGTGGTTGAGAGTCCACCTGCCGATGCAGGGAACGCGGGTTCGTGCCCCGGTCCGGGAGGATCCCACATGCCGTGGAGCGGCTAGGCCCGTGAGCCATGGCCTCTGAGCCTGCGCGTCCAGAGCCTGTGATCCGCAATGGGAGAGGCCACAACAGTGAGAGGCCCATGTACTGCAAAAAAATAAATAAATAAAGCAGACTAAATTTAAATGTTTTTTGTTTTGAAAACTGTTCTCTGACATAACTGGAAATGTCTTGTGTTGCTGGAAACCCATGGTTAGAAATAAGCAGCTCATGTAAAGGAGAAGTAGAAACTTCTGTTTTCCTGTCAAATTCTTCCATTTGCCTATGTGACATAGGATCACCCTTCAGTCACTGGTGTCCTCAAATACTAAGACAAGGTCCATAAGGCAGAACTCTCTTGGCTCAGGAAAACTGCAAAGGTGATGCAGGGGTGAGCCAGGGTGGGCGTGATGATGGTGAAAAAACTATACCTCCTCCTCCTACCTACCAAGAGAGAATTGCCAGCAATATTTTAAGTGCCAAAAATGATCTCATAAATTCCCACAAATGAATCAGTAAGGCAGGAAAATGGCAGAATTTTGATAATCAAATTATGTGAAAACAGATGTCATTAATTAGCAGACCTAATTTTTAAAGTTTGGGCTTCAAGCTCACTTTCTACAATTTTCTTGTAGTAAAGATGTACAGACAATTAAACAGTTTTTTGATAACTAACACTTAAACTGTTCTTTGAACATAATATTTGAAATGATATGATGACAGGGATGATGGAAAGAGGCAGTATTTGCATCCCTGATTGCACATGCACATTGTGGCCCATATCTAATCTGTTTTTATATTAATGATTCCAATAACTTATTACATTGTGGATAAATCTCTTCTAGCTGCATATTCTTTCAAATTTGGAGCAAGAAGCTCTGTGTAGACCATACCTTATACAATTCTATGGTCATTTTAAAAGTAATAATCGAATTGGCTTTTTTATAACACATTTATCTCATAGAAATAGAACACTTAAAGTGATAAAAAATGGTTTTCTCAAAATGTGTCAAAATAGAAAAGATTTAAAATTTAATAGGGGTGCTTGAGGGTTTGTGTGTGTGAGTGTGTGTGAATCTCCAATAAACCTCACTGTAGTACAGCATGACCTGTTAATGTAGACATAAGATTTTTAGAGCTAGAATAAAGTTGGGAATTAGAAAGCTGACAAAAACTCCTCCTGAGTTAAATGCCTTAAAGCCATGGGCTTTTCTCCATCAGAAGGTGACACATTAACTTGCCTCATTCAATCACCTAGCCACCCAGTGTCTACTGAGCACCTACAATATGCTAGGCATTGCACTGAGGGTAGGATACTCTGTCCTTGAGAAGCTCAGAGTTAACTGGAGAAATAAGTGGGAATAAATAGCTATGATGAAATATTAAAGTTACATAATAAAAGTATGCATAAAATTCTAAGAGGGCATAAGAGAGGCAGTTAATTATGCCCTAGGAAGGCTTCACACGGAAGATGATATTTAAATGGGAGCTTTAATGATGAGTAGGCATTGAGAAGACGGAAGAAACAGTTGAAATTTCGAGCCACTGGAAGAATCTAGCACAAGGTGTTTTGCTCAGAAAAGGGCAAGGGGTCTATGTGGCTTGGACTTGGGGTGAATGCATGGTGCAGGGATCCTTTCTAAGCGGTCGTAACTAAAGAGTAGCATTCTCTCACAAGAAATCACTCATCATTCATTCACCAAATATTCATCAAATATCACCAAATATTCATTGAGTGGAATTTTTTGGCCAAAGCCCTGTCTTATGTTCCCAGAGTAAATTTGCTTCTTGTCCACCAAAGATTTCAGTTTAGATGAGAAGTCAATATGTAGTGTGTTAACTGAGCAGTCTGGGCAGGGGGATGGACAGAGTTGAGGGCAGAAGGATACAAAGTAACAGCAAAAGCACCAAAGTCTGGAGCAAGGCATTATAGGGAAATGCAGCTGAACTCACTTCATAGACCCTGAGGACCTCACTGCATCATTGTACAGTACAATCATTCACATTCATCATGTTCCTCTGAGTCATCAAGAAAAAGTTACATCATAGAATTTTATAATCAGAATAGAACTTAGAGGTCATCACATCCTCTCTGCCCCAAATCACTGCTGAAAACTAAGATCTAGCTTTTCCTCTCTGGCTGAAAGTGAAGTGAACTTCAGTATTTGAGAGCAATTAGTTTACTCTCATTTTAGATAGCTCTGAAGGTGGTAAACATCCTACTATGTTCCCCTAAATTCTGCCTCCCTGTTTGTTTCTTCCCACATGGAGTTCCTGAGAGAAGGGGATAAAACTACTCTCTTCTCTTCAGAACTTGGATTCTATTTGATATTGGAGAGGGGATAGGAAAATGTGTCTGTAGGAGCTTTCAGCCCTCTAAGGCCTCTGAGGTACAAGGAACTTTTAAAAATACTGAACAACCATAGTGATACCCCTGCAGGTATCCTATCACTTGTTTTATACCTGATGACCCATATGCCGAGCTATAGCCATGCTAGCCAGGTTCCACAGTAATGTGTCTCCTGTGTGGTTATGAATATAACTCACAGTGGTATTTCCCCTTCTTGAAGATGCAAAACCAGTGTGCCAAGTGACACACAGCCAATCTGAGGCCCATCCTAAGATTCATCTTGTATAATTCATAAACACAAGAAAAAAATGCTCCAATAAAGATGTTAAAAAAAATTAAAAAAAAAAAAAGAAAAAGATGGCACAGCTCTTCCTAGAATAGGAGTGGTGCTCACCTCACCCAGAATCTCCTCATGTGATGCGGGAGGGGATAAAGCTACCCTCAACTTCTACTGTCAGTAAAAGAACTGGGGTCAACTGTGCAAACCGGTTGCGATTGCTTACTAAGCACAACTGTTTCCTAATTTTTCATCATTCTAATCACCTTGAAGATTCCTTTCCTTATTTTTACTTATTCATATTCATGGAGCTTCAGACCAAGCTTGTGAAGTGGATGTGTTCCACTCTCTGAAAACCTTTCAGCATCTTCTCCTCTCTTCCATATATTTCAGGGCCCTTTTGCTGCCTCTGGCAGCTCAGGAACATGCCTTCCCCCTCCGCATAAACTACCTCAGTGGGCCAGGCTGTACCTAGTCAGTTATAATGTGTCAAGCATTGAGTTAGGGTATAAGAGTAAACAAGAAAACCTAAAAGCCTGTTCTCCCTGGGCTTAATAGTCTAATGGCAGAGGCAGATAAATAAGCAAACAGTTTTAAGGGTGTGTGACAGCTTTATGATTTAAAAAGTATACGCTGGGCTATAAGGAACCTAGAAGTTGCCTGGAAGACTTTCTAGAGGAAAAAGCTAAGACCTGAGGATTAATCCTCATAACAACCTCAAGAGGTAGGAACAATTGATGTTTATCTATTATGCCCATTTCATGTCAAGGGAGGCATCGCAGATCAACGAGGAAGGAAGAAGCAGACTGAATATTTCACCTGTTAGAGCTGGAATGGCTTACAATAACTTGATTCTATTAAACATTTAGTTCAACTCACTTTGTTCAGATACCGTGCTCTGGCAGAGACTGTCCTTTGAGTAACAGAACCGCTCACCTCTGCTGTACAGCTGAGTTTTAGCAGGACACATGGCCACCTCCTTAGAGACTACATTTTCCAGCTTCTCTTAAGGTTGGTCATGCTACAATATTCAGGACAATGGGATGTGAGCAGAGTATTTTGTGAAACTGCTGATCATAGCTTTAAAGCAGAAACACACCTCCATCCCCTCCCCCACATCTTCCTTTTGCTCCATTGCCTCTGGCTGGAAGATGTGGATGGTTGTGAGACAGCTCCCACCAGGTGGACAAGGGCAGCCCTGAGGGATAACGATATGCCACCACAGCAGAATCCGGATCCCTAGATGGCCTCCTGGAGCAGAATAGCCTGTCCAGTCCGGATGGTTATGTGAAAGCCATGGTATTCTGGCATTTGTTAAAGCAAAATAAAATGGAGACCAGACTTGAAAATCCCCCAAGCAGACAAAACCATTTGAGCCGTGTAAACAAAACTAAATCTAGCTTATTTCATGAACGTTAAGTGAAACTAAACTTAGGTTATTTCTTATAGATGCCTCAGATAATCATAAAAGATACTTAAGTCATCTTCCTAAAATGATGTTAAGATAACCACTTTTAACCAATCTCCCACCATCTGGAACCCACATTGTAATAATTAATCATTGTAAAGGTTAAACAACTCCTCATTTTCACTTTATAAGCCATCCTGTAACGTCATGCCTCTGAACTTCATCTCAGCTTTGGAAGACTCCCAATTTGTGAACTATTCTTTTGAGCATACTAAACTCGCATTAAATACTATTTTACTGATCTGCTTTTTACTGTTTCTGGATTTTTGACAGGTTTTCTGTGATATATTAGCCTATACCGTAAGTAACACAAATAATTAATAGTCAGCTTTCTAATAATTGACTTCCAATGTCATTGTTCCAATAGAAAGAGAATTAACATTTTTAAGGATTTTTGTCCCTGTAACAGGAATTAATAGTTATTAACTAATAGATTAACCTTGTGATTATAATTTTATTTCCCATGTAATTCTGCTTCTGGAGAAAGATAGGCTGGTCTTGCATATGTAAGTGTTCTGGGTTGAGATCATTATCTTGCAAGCTTGGTTAATTGCCCATTCACCTCTTGATACACAGGTTGACAAAATTTAGTCTCTCATTCTGCAAGACTGAGAGCCAGACTTGACTATAGTAAAAAAAAAAAAAAAAAAAGAAAAGAAAAGAAAAAAAAATCACTAAAGTTTTCTTTCAACGGACAATGAACTCACCCTTCTTTGATGGACCAGTTCAACTTCCTCAAAGGTTATACATATCACTGAGTAGCCATCGTGTGAGCTATGATTTTAACTTAATTGAGTTTCTATGTAAATAAAGCAGAAATAAATAAAAGAGACAATATTGTATTAGTAAAATCTCCATTATAAACCTTTTATTTTTTCATGACAAAAGCAAAGGTTGAGTTTAGCCTAATTCTCTGAACTGCATGTTCTCATTTTCAGCACCCCAAATTTTGTAGTGTCATGATCTTTTTTTACCTTCTCTATATTTTTGACTTTTTATTTTTAACTTGTTCCTTTTTGCTACCTCCCTATTGGGTAGGCTACAGGAGAAAGGGAGGTTATTTATGTCAATTTTCAGTTATAATAAAGGAGAGTGTTTTATTTGGCAATAAAAGCTGGGCAGCAGCTGGCAGTATAAATTCATTTTCAAATAGTCTTGGCAAACAATTGAATCCAACCTCCACGGCAAAACTTGATCAGGCCTCAAATGTCTGCTTTGGGGCCCCCTGAAATTTTTGATGTTCTAAATTACTCTTCTTAGGGTTCACATGCTGTAAGACATTCATTTTATTTTGCAGTAAAACAATATAGAGAAGGTGTATTGGAGTGTGATGTTATTGACGATGTAGGGGCCAAACATATGGCAAACTAAGGTCTCTCTCTACTTCTATTATACTTATGAACAAGACTTTGAATGAGATGATTGCATTACTAAAGAAGCTCCATCAATCACTGTTCAGATGTTTAAATATTACAATTGGAGGTACTGTAGCTTACATTGAATAGTTTCACCATCTGTCTCAACAAAGAACATTTGGGAAATTTGTTTTATATGCTGTGTAATCTTCTATTATGGGGGATTTCCCACAAAGGACTCTTATTTGCCTGTTAACTGAACTACCCTTGATAATTTTAATGATCCAGGAAAAGGATCCAGCAAAAAGAAATTGCATCGCTAATTTCTCAAATCAAAGGAGCAGTTTTCAATATATAGCAATGCCCTTACCATTTGGGTAAACAAAGCGGAGATATATTCTTTTCAGAAAATTTGAAGTTCATTCAGATATACCAAACCCTGATCATTGTGTAGAGAACTGTGTCGGTGTTCTGCTCGGACAGCACGGAAGCAGAATACAGACACTTGGAGTGTACGCCATCCGAAATCCAGTAGAATGCACAGCAGGGCCCAAGACTTGATAGCTATTTTTTTTTTAACATCTTTATTGGGGTATAACTGCTTTACAATGGTGTGTCAGTTTCTGCTTTATAACAAAGTGAATCAGTTATACATATACATATGTTCCCATATCTCTTCCCTCTTGCGTCTCCCTCCCTCCCACCCTCCCAACCCCACCGCTCCAGGCGGTCACAAAGCACCGAGCCGATATCCCTGTGCCATGCGGCTGCTTCCCACTAGCTATCTACCTTACGTTTGTTAGTGTATATATGTCCATGCCTCTCTCTCGCCCTGTCACAGTTCACCCTTCCCCCTCCCCATATACTCAAGCCCGTTCTCCAGTAGGTCTGTGTCTTTATTCTTGTCTTACCCCTAGGTTCTTCATGACATTTTTTTTTCTTAAATTCCATATATATGTGTTAGCATACGGTATTTGTGTTTCTCTTTCTGACTTACTTCACTCTGTATGACAGACTCTAGGTCTATCCACCTCATTACAAATAGCTCAATTTCGTTTCTTTTTATGGCTGAGTAATATTTCATTGTATATATGAGCCACATCTTCTTTATCCATTCATCCGATGATGGGCACTTAGGTTGTTTCCATCTCCGGGCTATTATAAATAGAGCTGCAATGAACATTTTAGTACATGACTCTTTATGAATTATGGTTTTCTCAGGGTATATGCCCAGTAGTGGGATTGCTGGGTCTATTTCTATTTGTAGTTTTTTTAAGGAAACTCCATACTGTTCTCCATAGTGGCTGTATCAATTTACATTCCCACCAACAGTGCAAGAGTGTTCCCTTTTCTCCACACCCTCTCCAGCATTTATTGTTTCTAGATTTTTTTATATGGCCATTCTGACTGGTGTGAGATGATATCTCATTGTAGTTTTGATTTGCATTTCTCTAATGATTAATGATGTTGAGCATTCTTTCATGTGTTTGTTGGCAGTCTGTATATCTTCTTTGGAGAAATGTCTATTTAGGTCTTCTGCCCATTTTTGGATTGGGTTGTTTGTTCTTTTGTTATTGAGCTGCATGAGGTGCTTGTAAATTTTGGAGATTAATCCTTTGTCAGTTGCTTCATTTGCAAATATTTTCTCCCATTCTGAGGGATGTCTTTTGGTCTTGTTTATGGTTTCCTTTGCTGTGCAAAAGCTTTGAAGTTTCATTAGGTCCCATTTGTTTATTTTTGTTTTTATTTCCATTTCTCTAGGAGGTGGGTCAGAAAGGATCTTGCTGTGATTTATGTCATAGAGTGTTCTGCCTATGTTTTCCTCTAAGAGTTTGATAGTTTCTGGCCTTACAATTAGGTCTTTAATCCATTTTGAGCTTATTTTTGGGTATGGTGTTAGGGAGTGATCTAATCTCATACTTTTACATGTACCTGTCCAGTTTTCCCAGCACCACTTATTGAAGAGGCTGTCCTTTCTTCACTGTACATTCCTGCCTCCTTTATCAAAGATAAGGTGTCCATATGTGTGTGGGTTTATCTCTGGGCTTTCTATCCTGTTCCATTGATCTATCTTTCTGTTTTTTTGCGAGTACCATACTGTCTTGATTACTATAGCTTTGTAGTATAGTCTGAAGTCAGGGAGCCTGATTCCTCCAGCTCTGTTTTTCGTTCTCAAGATTGCTTTGGCTATTCGGGGTCTTTTGTGTTTCCATACAAATTGTGAAATTTTTTGTTCTAGTTCTGTGAAAAATGCCAGTGGTAGTTTGATACGGATTGCATTGAATCTGTAGATTGCTTTGGGTAGTAGAGTCATTTTCACAATGTTGATTCTTCCAATCCAAGAACATGGTATATCTCTCCATCTATTTGTATCATCTTTAATTTCTTTCATCAGTGTCTTATAATTTTCAGCATACAGGTCTTTTGTCTCCTTAGGTAGGTTTATTCCTAGATATTTTATTCTTTTTGTTGCAATGGTAAATGGGAGTGTTTTCTTGATTTCACTTTCAGATTTTTCATCATTAGTATATAGGAATGCCAGAGATTTCTGTGCATTAATTTTGTATCCTGCTACTTTACCAAATTCATTGATTAGCTCTAGTAGTTTTCTGGTAGCATCTTTAGGATTCTCTATGTATAGTATCATGTCATCTGCAAACAGTGACAGCTTTACTTCTTCTTTTCTGATTTGGATTCCTTTTATTTCCTTTTCTTCTCTGATTGCTGTGGCTAAAACTTCCAAAACTATGTTGAATAATAGTGGTGAGAGTGGGCAACCTTGTCTTGTTCCTGATCTTAGTGGAAATGCTTTCAGTTTTTCACCATTGAGGATGATGTTGGCTGTGGGCTTGTCATATATGGCCTTTATTATGTTGAGGAAAGTTCCCTCTATGCCTACTTTCTGGAGGGTTTTTATCATAAATGGGTGTTGAATTTTGTCAAAAGCTTTCTTTGCATCTATTGAGACGATCATATGGTTTTTCACCTTCAGTTTATTAATATGGTTTATCACATTGACAGATTTGCATATATTGAAGAATCCTTGCATTCCTGGAATAAATCCCACTTGATCATGGTGTATGATCCTTTTAATGTGCTGTTGGATTCTGTTTGCTAGTATTTTGTTGAAGATTTTTGCACCTATGTTCATCAGTGATATTGGCCTGTAGTTTTCTTTCTTTGTGACATCTTTGTCTGGTTTTGGTATCAGGGTGATGGTGGCCTCGTAGAATGAGTTTGGATGTGGTCTTCCCTCTGCTATATTTTGGAAGAGTTTGAGAAGTATAGGTGTTAGCTCTTCTCTAAATGTTTGATAGAATTCGCCTGTGAAGCCATCTGGTCCTGGGCTTTTGTTTGTTGGAAGATTTTTAATGGCAATTTCAATTTCAGTGCTTGTGATTGGTCTGTTCATATTTTCTATTTCTTCTGGATTCAGTCTTGGCAGGTTGTGCATTTCTAAGAATTTGTCCATTTCTTCCAGATTGTCCATATTTTTGGCATAGACTTGCTTGTAGTAATCTCTCATGATCTTTTTTATTTCTGCAGTGTCAGTTGTTACTTCTCCTTTTTCATTACTAATTCTATTGATTTGAGTCTTCTCCCTTTTTTTCTTGAAGAGTCTGGCTAATGGTTTATCTATTTTGTTTATCTTCTCAAAGAACCACCTTTTAGTTTTATTGATCCTTGCTATTGTTTCCTTCATTTCTTTTTCATTTATTTTTGATCTGATTTTTATGATTTCTTTACTTCTGCTAACTTTGGGGGTTTTTTGTTCTTCTTTCTCTAATTGCTTGAGGTGCAAGGTTAGGTTGTTTACTCGAGATGTTTCCTGTTTTTAAGGTGGGCTTGTATTGCTATAAACTTCCCTCTTAGAACTGCTTTTGCTGCATCCCATAGGTTTTGGGTCATTGTGTCTCCATTGTCACTTGTTTCTAGGTATTTTTTGATTTCCTCTTTGATTTCTTTAGTGATCACTTGCTTATTAATTAGTGTATTGTTTAGCCTCCATGTGTTTTTATTTTTTACAGATCTTTTCATGAAATTGATATCTAGTGTCATGGCGTTGTGGTCAGAAAAGATACTTGATACAATTTCAATTTTCTTAAATTTACCAAGGCTTGATTTGTGACCCAAGATATGATCTATCCTGGAGAATGTTCCATGAACACTTGAGAAAAATGTCTATTCTGTTGTTTTTGGATGGAGTGTCCTATGAATATCAATTAAGTCCATCTTGTTTAATGTATCATTTAAAGCTTGTGTTTCCTTATTTATTTTCATTTTGGATGATCTGTCCATTGGTGAAAGTGGGGTGTTAAAGTCCCCTACTATGAATGTGTTACTGTCGATTTCCCCTTTTATGGCTGTTAGTTTTTGCCTTATGTATTGAGGTGCTCCTATGTTGGGTGCATAAATATTTACATTTGTTATATCTTCTTCTGGGATTGATCCCTTGATCATTATGTAGTGTCCTTCTTTGTCTCTTGCAATAGTCTTTATTTTAAAGTCTATTTTGTCTTATATGAGAATTGCTACCCCAGCTTACTTTTAGTTTCCATTTGCATGGAATATCTTTTTCCATCCCCTCGCTTTCCATCTGTATGTGTCTCTAGGTCTGAAGTGGGTCTCTTGTAGACAGCATATATATGTCCTTGTTTTTGTATCCATTCAGCCAATCTGTGACTTTTGGTGGGAGCATTTAGTCCATTTATATTTAAGGTAATTATCGATATGTATGTACCTATTCCCATTTTCTAAATTGTTTTGGGTCCGTTATTGTAGGTCTTTTCCTTCTCTTGTGTTTCTTGTCTAGAGAAGTTCCTTTAGCAGTTGTTGTAAAGCTGGTTTGGTGGTGCTGAACTCTCTCAGCTTTTGCTTGTCTGTAAAGGTTTTAATTTCTCCACCAAATCTGAATGAGATCCTTGCTGGGTAGAGTAATCTTGGTTGCAGGTTTTTCTCCTTCATCACTTTCAGTATGTCCTGCCACTCCCTTCTGGCTTGCAGAGTTTCTGCTGAGAGATCAGCTGTTAACCTTATGGGGATTCCCTTGTGTGTTATTTGTTGTTTTTCCCTTGCTGCTTTTAATATGCTTTCTTTGTACTTAATTTTTGACAGTTTGATTAATATGTGTCTTGTCATATTTCTCCTTGGATTTATCCTGTATGGGACTCTCTGTGCTTCCTGGACTTGATTAACTATTTCCTTTCCCATATTAGGGAAGTTTTCAACTATAATTTCTTCAAATATTTTCTCAGTCCCTTTCTTTTTCTCTTCTTCTTCTGGAACCCCGATAATTCGAATGTTGGTGCGTTTAATGTTGTCACAGAGGTCTCTGAGACTGTCCTCAGTTCTTTTCATTCTTTTTTCTTTATTCTGCTCTGCAGTAGTTATTTCCACTATTTTATCTTCCAGGTCACTTATCCGTTCTTCTGCCTCAGTTATTCTGCTATTGATCCCATCTAGAGTATTTTTAATTTCATTTATTGTGTTGTTCATCTTTGCTTGTTTCATCTTTATTTCTTCTAGGTCCTTGTTAACTGTTTCTTGCATTTTGTCTATTCTATTTCCAAGATTTTGGATCATCTTTACTATGATTATTCTGAATTCTTTTTCAGGTAGACTGCCTATTTCCTCTTCATTTTTTAGGTCTGGTGCATTTTTATCTTGCTCCTTCATCTGCTGTGTGTTTTCCTGTCTTCTCATTGTTTTTATCTTACTGTGTTTGGAGTCTCCTTTTGCAGGCTGCAGGTTCCTAGTTCCCGTTGTTTTTGATGTGTGTCTCCAGTGGCTAAGGTTGGTTCAGTGGGTTGTGTAGGCTTCCTGGTTGAGGGAACTAGTGCCTGTGTTGTGGTGGATGAGGCTGGATCTTGTCTCTCTAGTGGGCAAGTCCACGTCTGGTGGTGTGTTTTGGGGTGTCTGTGGACTTATTATGATTTTAGGCAGCCTCTCTTGTAATGGGTGGGGATGTGTTCCTGTTTTGCTAGTTGTTTGGCATAGGTTGTCCAGCACTGTAGCTTGCTGGTCGTTGAGTGAAGCTGGGTGCTGGTGTTAAGATGGAGGTCTCTGGGAGATTTTTGCCATTTGATATTATGTGGAGCTGGGAGGTCCCTTGTTGACTAGTGTCCTGAAGTTGGCTCTCCCTCCTCAGAGGCAGAGCCCTGACTCCTGGCTGGAGCAGCAAGAGGCTTTCATCCACACGGCTCAGAATAAAAGGGAGAAAAAGTAGAGAGAATTAGTAGAAGTAGGAAGAAAGAACGAAAGAAAAAAAGGAGGGAAGGAAGGAAGGAAGATAGAAAGAAAGAAAGAAGAAAAGAAGGAAAGAAGGAAACAAAGGAGGGAGGGAGGGAGGAAGGAAACAAAGGAGGGAAGGAAGGAAAAAAGAAAGAAAGAAGATACAGTAAAATAAAATAAAGTTATTGAATTAAAAAATAATTATTTAGAAAAAAAAAGGGACGGATAGAACCTTAGGACAAATGGTGGAAGCAAAGCTATACAGACAAAATCTTACACAGAAGCATACACATACACCCTCACAAAAAGGTAAAGGGGAAAAAATCATAAATCTTGCTCTCAAAGTCCACCTCCTCAATTTCGGATGATTCATTGTCTAAAGGAGGGAAGGAAGGAAAGAAAGAAAGAGAGAAAGAAAGAAAGAAGATGAAGTATAGTAAAGTTATTAAACTTAAAATTATTAAGAAAAAAATTTAAAAAAAAAACTAAACAATGCACGGATAGAACCCTAGGACAAATGGTGGAAGCAAAGCTAGACAGACAAGATCTCACACAGAAGCATACACATACACATTCACAAAAAGAGGAAAAGGGGAAAAAATCATAGATCTTGCTCTCGAAGTCCACCTCCTCAATTTGCGATGATTCGTTGTCTATTCATGTATTCCACAGATCTAGGGTACATCAAGTTGATTGTGGAGCTTTAATCCGCTGCTTCTGAGGCTGCTGGGAGAGATTTCCCTTTCTCTTCTTTGTTCTCACAGCTCACAGGGGCTCAGCTTTGGATTTGGCCCTTGGAGGGCGTCTGTTTTTCGCTCAGACAGGACGGGGTTAAAGGAGCCGCTGACTGGGGGCTCTGGCTCACTCAGGCCGCGGGGGAGGGAGGGGCATGGCGTGCGGGGCGGGCCTGCGGCGGCAGAGGCCGGCGTGACGTTGCACCAGCGTGAGGCGCGCCGTGCGTTCTCCCGGGGAAGTTGTCCCTGGATTCCGGGAACCTGGCAGCGGCGGGCTGCACAGCCTCCCCGGAAGTGGGGTGTGGATAGTGGCCTGTGCTCGCACACAGGCCCCTTGGTGCCGGCGGCAGCAGCAGCCACCTTAGCGTCTCCAGCCCGTCTCTGGGGTCCGCGCTTTTAGCCGCGGCTCGCGCCCGTCTCTGGAGCTCCTTTAAGCAGCGCTCTTAAACCCCTCTCCTCGCGCACCAGGAAACAAAGAGGTAAGAAAAAGTCTCTTGACTCTTCGGCAGGTGCAGACTTTTCCCCGGACTCCCTCCCGGCTAGCCGTGGTGCACTAACCCCTTCAGGCTGTGTTCAAGCCGCCAACCCCAGTCCTCTCCCTGCGCTCCGACCGAAGCCCGAGCCTCAGCTCGCAGCCCCGCCCGCCCCGGTGGGTGAGCAGACAAGCCTCTCGGGCTGGTGAGTGCCGGTCGGCACTGATCCTCTGTGCGGGAATCTCGCCGCTTTGCCCTCCGTGCCCCTGTTGCTGTGCTCTCCTCCGTGGCGCCGAAGCTCCCCGCTCCGCCTCCCGCAGTCTCCGCCCGTGAAGGGGCTTCCTAGTGTGTGGAATCCTTTCCTCTTTCACAGCTCCCTCCCACTGGTGCAGGTCGTGTCCCTATTCTTTTGTCTCTGTTTTTTCTTTTTTTTCTTTTGCCTTACCCAGGTACGTGGGGAGTTTCTTGCCTTTTGGGAGGTCTGAGGTCTTCTGCCAGCATTCAGTAGGTGTTCTGTAGGAGTTGTTCCACGTGTAGATGTATTTCTGGTGTATCTATGGGGAGGAAGGTCATCTCCGCGTCTTACTCTTCCGCCATCTTCGATAGCTATTATTTATATTACAATAAATAACAATAGATCCCTATAAGAGGCTTCAGTATTATGCAAAAATATTCATTGATGGCTGTGGACTCTGAACTGAACTCAAGTCAGCTATCCGCTATGACCAGCTTAAGTTTCATAATTTTATTTTCAAAACATAAGTTTTCAAGTTGCTAAAGGCAGTATTTAAGATTAAAATCTTTAAGGTTTTTCTCTAAGATTAAAATCTGAAGATTACTGAGAGCTTCACCGTGGACATACAATATGTTCTTTTCTTTACAAGGAATTTTCAGTTTGTTAAAGCAAGACATAACACAAAAGGCTTCTGAAAATAACAGATTTCCCAGACCACTGGGGATGTGGGACACATTTAAGCCAGCCAAACAACTGGACTATAAGAAGTTGTCAATATATTTCCCCACGGATTCTTTGAAGAACTGAAAACTGGTTCCAAAGGTGAACCACTATCACTGTAGTCATTAAAATCCAGTTGTTCCACCAATTTGAATGCTAGGTATTGGTTTTAGTTTTAAAAAAGGAAGCATTAATATTGTATTCAAACTAACTGTACTCAAACTATCATTTATCTGGTGAGTTACACCAATAGTTTTGGAGTTAAAACTTCTCTGAATGCAGAGGTGAAAGAAAAATTTAAATAAGTACAATTTACAAATGTTCCCACTTTCAAGAAAAGGGGCCTTTACAAGAAAAAACAGAGTTTCTTGAATAACAATCATTATTCAGGTAGTTTCTAAAGTGTGGTTTCCTACCAAAAAAACAGAAGGCTCACATGCTTCAAAGGAAAGCTGAAACTATATGTCTGCTATATGCCAGGCAGTGTGCTAAGTAAACACTTTACATAATTATTACATTTAATCCTCAGAACAATCCTATGAGGCAAAATTACCACCCCTTTGCAAATGAGGAAATGGAAATTGAGAGAGAATATGTAATGCCCAAGATGACAGTTATATAAATATAAGAACTGAGACTCAAAACCAAGTCTAAATAATCCAAAGTCCATTTTTTCTATTGTGCCATAAACTGCATGTCGTTATATATTGGCCAGACAGTAAAAATGACTTCGTATAATTTTATTTAAAAAGTTAATACAGCACAACCCTAAAAAATCACCCATGTTAGCAAGCTAGAGGCTAAAAGCAATTTAACACTGAATTTGCAGCTGTACTCATTGAATTTTATTTGGTCTCCAACCCCTCCTCCTTTTTTCCCCCACCACAGGTGAACTGACTCCCCATGCCAGCTCCATCCCACAACTCATATCCTGGCCTTAGTTGGGACAGGTTTCAGTAAGGGAGCCACAAATCTGTGTGTGGTAAATAAAACAGTGCACCCCTTCCCCCCCAAAGATGTACAAATCCTAACCTTCAGAACCCGTGAATCCTGGATTATCCAGGTGGACCCAATGCAATCACAAGGGTCCTCATAGAACCTAGAAAAGACAAGGAAACGAATTTTTCCCCTACTGCCTAAAGAAGTAACAAAGTCGTGCCAACACCTTAATTTTAGAGATTCTGACCTCCAGAACTGTAAGAGAATAAATTTTGGTGATTTGTTACAGCAGCAATAGGAAACAGTACACTGGGTCCTTGCCTCAGCCCCTCCATGCTGATCTTGGCTCTGATCCTGAGCTCTAGGTCTGGTAAACAGGTGTTTGTTTTTGTCCTAGTATCTCAGTCTGCATTGCTGAATATCCCAGATCTCAGCCTTTCCAGGAATCTCTTTTTGCCCAAGTGACTTGAAAACCAAGTACAGCTGGAAAAAGAAAAGTACTTACAGTTATTATTACACATTTCCCACTGAACAAGTGGTAGAACAAAAATAAATCTTTGTTCTATGTATTTTGTTGAGGACAGTCTTAAGAAAAATGAGCTTTGTTTCCCAAGATGTATTGAATTATTATTATTTAGGTGAAAGAATAGGGTACATAAACATGGGTATGGAGTAACACAAAGGCCCACCTGTTAACGCTAACACTTTAGAGCTCGGCTACTGCTTGATGTTTTGAGCACTTCCTCCTCTTAGGGGATGGAAGACTGGGATCTGAGCTAAAGCTTTTCCTTTTGCGGTACGCGGGCCTCTCACTCTTGTGGCCTCTCCCGCCACGGAGCACAGGCTCCGGACGCGCAGGCTCAGCGGCCATGGCTCACAGGCCCAGCTGCTCCACGGCACGTGGGATCTTCGCGGATCGGGGCACGAACCCGTGTCCCCTGCATTGGCAGGCGGACTCTCAACCACTGCGCCACCAGGGAAGCCCTAAAGCTTTTTCTTCCTAAAAGATTTCCCAGGCCAACTGCCTGATTCTGAATTTCTTGTGTTTTAACTATAGTGTTTTTATTTTGAGATTTGTATTTTTATCTATTTTTATCGGTACAGAATATTGTACCAGATAGCTTGAACTTTGCCTAGCTACTGTCTTCCCAAATGTAAACAATTTCCACTCCGCAATGCTCGCCTTCCCCCAGCTCCCCTTTCTCTTATGGAAATTGTGGGAACATTCTCTCCTTTATTGCGCTGTAAATCATAGTATTGTTCCATATAAGTCAAGAGAAGGAATATGAGTTACCTGTAATTTTGCTAGATCCATGATTGGCATTTATCGTGAAGATAAAATGAATATTTACTCTAGTAATTTCTTTATCCATAACCAGAATACATTGTAACTTAGTCTTCTGACTTGACTGCTTGAGCAGAGTGGCAGATGCTCTCCTGAGGTTTTTTTGTCATAGGAACAAGATGATTTCAGGCTCCAGCAGAAAGCACAGTTTATTAACTCACTTACTGGGGAGTCCAGGGGCTTTAAACTTGGCTGAATCCCAGGGCTTAAACCACATAGTGGGGCTTCTTGCTCCCTCCTCTAGGTCCTATGTCTGTTCCTACTAGCTGCCGACATTCTCCTTCTTTCCTACAGATGAGCATTTTCTGAGGAAAATGCACACGCCTTCCCCCTCCCCCGTTCACCATCTGTATTTAGCAGTCCAAGGGGAAGGGAACATCTTTCAACTTCTTTTTACCAGCATCCATATATCAAGTCCAAAGAACTCTGATTGGTCTCACTGGTCTACATGCTCACTCCCAGACCAGTTACTGGTTCCAGGAGAATAAGATATTGTAGTTCAGTAGGATAGGCCTTTATCAAATGGCTATCTCTGGGCTAGAATGAAGTGATGAAGTCCTGAAACTAAACATGTTCACAGGGTGGGGTGGAAAGTTCCCAAAAGAATGTATGGTGGCCAGTCTTAGGAAAAGACTTACCTCTCTTTATTTTTGTGTTCCTAGAGCTAACTGTAGTACTTGACCAATAGTGGTAATCAGTGTTGGGTGAGTTGAATTAAATTGAATTGCATTACATTTTAGCTTTCCTTATTATATGAGTCATTATAGTATAGTGTGGTGGTCAAGAGCATCACTCTGGAGTGAACTGACTGGGTTTACATATCGGCTCTGTCTCAGTTTCCTCATTTGTAAAAAGGGGATAACAATGGTACCTGTCCTTTAGGGTCATTTGGCCAGAGGAGTCAATACAATTAAAACACTTAACATAGTCTGTGGCATATAGTAAGCAGTCAAAAGAAAGTTACACATTATATTTGTACACTTTCATTGTGTGTGTATGTATATAAATATATACACAGAGACTTTCTTATATGTATGTGGGCATATACATATATATGTGTGTGTATATGTATGTGTAAACATACACATATATACACGTATATTATATATATATTTTAATTTTTTAAAAAAATTTATTTATTTTATTCATTTGTCTTTGGTGGTGTTGCTCAGGCTTTCTCTGGTTGCGGCAAGCAGGGGCTACTCTTTGTTGCGGTGCACAGGCTTCTTGTTGCGGTGGCTTCTCTTGTTGTGGAGCACAGGCTCTGCACACGGGCTTCAGTAGTTGTGGCTCGCAGGCTTAGTTGCCCCGTGGCATGTGGGATCTTCCCGGACCAGGGCCCGAACCCATGTCCCCTGCATTGGCAGGCAGACTCTCAACCACTGCGCCACCAGGGAAGTCCCACACGTATATATCTGAGTGGATGAAAAGCATGCATATGTTTTTTATTGGCATATTTATACCCTAGTAAAATATCAGACTCTTTGCTAGATTCAGTGGATTCAAAGATGAAGAAGACATATCCCTTGCCCTGAAGGAGCTCATGAATATAGGCATTATGAATGTCACACACATACTCTAATCAAGCTGGAAATCTTTCCTGGGAAATGTTTGTTTGTCATATGTTAAAAAACCATGACAGAAATGTCAAGTAAACTGGGTTCTAGACCTAGTTCTTCAATACTCCTTCAAGTTTACATTTTATAACTTTTCTGACAATTCAGTTACACTAACTGAACTTGGTTAAGCATCTAAGAAAATACGCCCATATGGAACAAGCCCAAGCATTAATACAAATGACTTATTTGTAAACTAAACTGAAAACAGGGATAGGAGTGGGGCGGCAAGTTCCCCCAAAAAAGTGTTGTGGCCAGTCTTAGGAAAAGATTTATCTCTTTTTATTTTTGTGCTCCTAGAGCTACATATCAATAAATGTGTGTAGTAAATATTGGGTGAGTTGAATTACACTGAACTTCTAACCAGGACTGATTAGAAAGACCATTCAAAGCCATACATTTATACATGTATATAATATAATCTTGTCCCACCTTCTCCAATTTTGGATATTACCTTTTCTTAATTAAATAGCTTACTTATTTTCCAAACCTGCAGAACATGAGAAATTCTAAATTAGAATAAAAGTAACTTATCTTTTCCATTTATAGAAGTATCTATCTGTATATGGTTTAATAAAGAGATTATCCATATATTCTCCATCCAAGATAAGTAGAGCATTTGTCAGTATTTTAGGTGTTTCCCTTTGTGTCCCTCCCCAATTATTGCATTCCCTTCTTATCCCCCACTATCCTGCCTTTTGCAATAAACATCCTCCTGGGTTCTTTACAGTTTTATCACATGTTAGCTTTGTTTGTTTGTGAGCATTGTGTAAATTGAAACTTATTTAATAGGTAGTTCTGTGACTTGCTCCTTTATTTTGGAGATTTGTTTGTGTTGTACATATATATAGCTACAGTTCATTGATTTTCACTGCTGTTTCATTGTGAATATACCTTAATGTATTTATCTGTTGAACTGTTTTCTTCTGTCAGTTATGTTAATTGAAGCTATCTTCTTCTTACTCTGTCTCTCTCTTTTTTTTTTTATAAATTATTGTTTTTATTTTTGCTGTGTTGGGTCTTCGTTTCTGTGCAAGGGCTTTTTCTAGTTGTGGCAAGCAGAGGCCACTCTTCATCGTGGTGCGCCGGCCTCTCACTGTTGCGGCCTCTCTTGTTGCAGAGCACAGGCTCCAGACGCGCAGGCTCAGTAGTTGTGGCTGACAGGCCCAGTTGCTCTGCAGCATGTGGGATCTTCCCAGACCAGGGCTCAAACCCGTATCCCCTGCATTGGCAGGTAGACTCTCAACCACTGCGCCACCAGGGAAGCCCTTACTCTATGTCTTGTATTTTCCCTCTCTTTACAGTATTTTGATGAACAGAAGTTCTTACTTTAATATGGTTGGTTGAAAAAGGTATGGCTATAATTTGGGCATTTTGTGGATTGTTAAAATTTCTTACCCCAAATTCTTCAAAAATTATCTCATATTTTCTTCTAAAAGTTTTGTGCTTTTGCCTTTTACTTTAGGTTTTAAACCTAACTAGAGCTGATTTTTCTCTATGGGTGTGTAGGGAAGTGGGAAAGAGGTATGGATACATATTCTTCCCCCATCTTGACCTCATATGGATAACCAGTTGTCCCAGAATAATTAGTAAAATCCATCATTTACCCACTTGTTTGTAATGTCAGACCATTCCTTCATCAATTGTTCATGTATATTTGAGTCTGTTTCTAGGCTCTGATTTAACATATTTTTGTCTATTTATTTGCCCCTGTGCCGAAACCATATTACCTTACCTACTATAGCTTTATACTAAGGCTTGCTATCTGGGAGAACAAGTCCTCTACTTTGTTCTTCTTCAAGAGCATCACACAGAACCATATGTTTGTATAAAATTCCTGGTCATGCAAAGTACATGTGCCAGCATCCACTGAGGCTGCCATCTCTTACACAACTAGAGTGGAACTCTAGGTTGGATGGCACAGAGCTCTGTCACTGGGCTGACTCCTTTCTCCTTTGCGTGTCCTTGTTTTTCCTTCTCCTTCTATCTTGTACAGTGCATTTCTCTCGTCTTTATGAGCTTGTTCATGACTAAACTTTATAGCATTTCCTATATAGAGAGAAATTGGGAGAAATTACTTCTAACAATGAAAGCCAATGTTTTCACAGTGAGAGAATCAACTGAAAAATCTTATTTATGGAAACTTACATTGACTTGGTTGCTTAAAAAAATAATGCCTGGATCTGTGGGTAAAACCATTCATTAATCTTTTATGCACCTCCCTACCCCAATTTGGGGTTCCTTATGGTAACCGGTGCTTATTCCTTAAGAGCTTTCACAGTGACAAAGCTCAGCCACACTGATCAGAACAACAAGAGGGAGGAATGGGCGTGGAAGTAGCACCAGCCAGGAAATCTGGTCACTGACCCTCCACTGACTTGGGGTGGTTGTTGGTCTCACTCCTACTCTATTTTTAGTTTCTTATCGAAAAAATGTCAATGGCTTGGGCAGTGAAAATTCTGTGATTCTAGATACATCTGTAAAATTACAAGAGCTATAGAAAGGAATATTTCTTGTTCGATTTCCTTCATCTCTGATATTTTCTTCCCCCACTCTTTGCCTTACAAACATTTTTTGATTAAACTTTAAATTGCAAGGCCAGAACTCTCTTACCCCACTTAATAGGTTTTTCCTTTTTTTTTTTTTTTGCCTGGTTTTCTACACTTGTCAACCAGTGTGATTTAAAAAAAAAAATTTTTTTTTTAAATTATAGGCATAGCCTGTAGACTCATTACTGCTATTTTTATTTTGTGTTGCCAAGAGACAATCTGAGTGACATACACAAGACCTGAGCACTGCAGTTCAGGATTTCACAAACTCAGTCTTTCACAAAAGACTCATTGTTTCTTCCCCAACTTTTCAAATTTATTTTTAATAAAATATTTCCATGTTGATTGTAATATTTCCCTGTTAACAGTAGAAAATGGTCAGCTATTCTTGTTTCAGAATGAAACAAACCACAACAATCTCAGGCCATATTCTGTTAAAGGGAGGAACAAAAAAATCATCTGTATTAACTCTTTTAGGCAGACTGGGTACCATTAAATAAATTTTTACTCTAGCTTGGGAAATCTCAGCTTGTCAGTATGAAAGAGCTCCTGTAACTCTGGAAGAAAAATTTATTCAACGCACATGGGAACAAGGCCAGTATACCTTAAAATAAGGGCAAATGTAAGTGCACCTGAGGATGAATGAATGCCATTCATGGATTTGAGTCCTAGTTCTTATTCTTCAGTTTCTTACTAGCGTGTATGCATGGAAAACAAATAGGTGATTTCTTCCAAAACAACTTGTAACCGAGGGCATGAACTTGCCTAAAGGTGGAGGTGCTGACCTATCCACCTGTCATCCAACTTTCTACATAAAGCCCTATTGTAATTTTCTAATGACCCCTTAGTGACCTTAAAACGTTAATGTAGCTTCTGAAGGTACCTGACTCTCTCCCAGTGATTGATAACATAATTCAGTAAGTCTAACTTTTCTGAATGAGCAAATGAAGCTTACCTTTTTATGAGCTATGTATATACACAAACTAAAGCAGTGAAATTATCCTAAATTATTATTGATCGGTAAATAGTGTACTGTACCAACTCTTGATCTCAAAGCTAAATGTCAATAAAGACTTCAGTTAGTAAATATTTTCATTATAAAATTGAATTTTATTGATGTCTTTTTTGCATAATCTATTTAATATTAAAATTTATAAATTGAGTCTACATATTTTAGTACCAGTAAAAAAAGCGCAAAATGAATTCTCTGATTGCTATTGCCATATTTACAAAGACACCAAGAAGCATGGGGTAAGATTTGCTTTAAATGTGTGAATCCTATTGATTTCCCATTGGGTGTTCGCACATAAACAGCTAAATTATTTGGCAACCTCTTCTGGGGTTTCCTCTTTCCTCACTACCTACAGTAGATTATTCTTTAGCTTTGTTCACTTTTCATTTACAGCTTGATTTAATGAAATCTTAAAAAGGGTAGTTTTCTCATTCATTCCAGATGAAAATGGTAGTGTAATTATTACCACTTTCAAATTTGTCTGGCTTTAACTTTCCTCATCTTTATAATCTGGTACATTCAAATGAAATTTTAATTATGCATAAAATTAATAAAGAGCAGTTTATATTACCAGTGGGTGTCGACCAGTTGGTGATAAATAGAAGACTGGATCCTTGATGAATTTTTTTTATAACAGGAAAAATAATTAAATGGCCATATCATCATTATCAAGGAGGAATTATTGAAGTATTGCTTCTTACGCAAAAGCCTTTTGTTCAGCTATTTGAAAATGAAAATTAGAAACTTATGCATAAGTAATTGGGATGAGCGACTGGTTCCTAGGTTTTATGCACCAAAATATCAATCAAATAGCCTTTGTATGGGTGTAGGACTTAAAATATGATGGGAAAAATATTGTACAAGAAAGAATTAGAAGTACACAGCCCCGGCTCACCAGGAGGCTGTGTGTGAACATTGAAACAACATCAATACACACAGGTAGGGGAGAAATCTTTTAGGGTGAATTAGGTAAAAGGAAAAAATAGATGTCTGTTTTTTTGGGATTTCCAGACTGTGATGAAAAAATGGACTATGTCCACTGAGACAAGACTTGGTGAGCTACAATATCACATCTGTAGTAGAATCAAAGTTTACATTATATTCAAATACAAGGGGTAGTACTTTTGTTTTCCTTTTATTTTCTTGTTATGGTTCTTCTATGCATAGAAGATAGGACTTAAAAACCACAAATTTGAAAGATACAATTCCAATTTTTAAACGTTTTGCCATATGTGCAAGCATATGTATTACCCATTCTGTTTGAACCACTTTAAAGAAAAAGATAATTTGAGAAACACAGTAGTAAGTCAGACTTCTACCAATTGTTTTAAATTTCGGTATCTAGTCCAGGATGTCATACATTTATTCATTCATGCCCTAGATATATGTTGAGCACTTATTAAATATCAGGCATGCATAGTAGGTTTATATGTATTTATTTCACTTAATTTAAATAACAATGAGCCAGCTAGCTAAGAACTTGTGTTCCAGTGTTAACAGAGCATAGAAAATCTCGTCCCATCTGTGACGGCATAAAACTTGAGAGCACAGTTGGCATTTATATTTTACTTGGAGGAGAGCATCAGAGAGTTCAGAAGATTTCCCCCCCTACCCAGTTTTTGAAATAGGTCAAAAAAAGTATATCTCAATGAAAAACACCTACAATACTTATGGAGGAGGATAAAGTAAAAGCATTTGGTAAAAAAGCATTCTCCAACAGATAAGAAACAATACTTGACCTTTGCTTTCTCCAAGTCATTAATTCTAAGGTTGCTGCCTCTGCTGGGTCATTTTTATTTCGCGTTCACAAACATTCACCTGCTTGATCATTCCAGGCCTGTTTGGCAGGGCTGGAGGCATGGCACCTATGCTGTGAGGTGCTGGCAGAGGAGAAAGCGTTCGGTCCTCTAACTGCTGCTGGAGTAGACCTGAAACTCTCACCTAGAAGGTGTTTATCTAGCTCTTCTATCAATCTCTTCCACCTTGACCATTCCTCAATCCAAACGTCGCCTCAGCCCAGTCTGTTTCTTCTATACACGGCTTCTGAGACTAGATTTTAGAGGCATTTTCCCCCATTCCAGGCCATTCTGGAAATTGTTGTTAACCTAATTTTACTTGAATGAAAATGGTGATGGGGTAGGAAGAGGAGTTGTTGCCTTTCTAATACATTTTCCCAGAAAGTTCTAAGTCCTCCTTCCCATCTTTGGGCGGCAGGGGAGGGATGGTGTCAGGGTAGTGGGGTGGGGAGATATAAATAAGGTGGGGGGTTGTGCACACATCATAGTAATCGGATGACAGTTTCACCTTTTCTGGCCTGGGCAGAAAGTCAGTTTTATTTTTCTAAGCCAGTGTAGCATATAGGAGAAGTTTTGGCCTCCATGTTTATTTAGAGCTCTTCACCTCGGACATGAGGCCTGGACTTCCTCAGTTAGTGCTTGTGGATGTTTTACCAATATTTGATTAGGGAATCTTAAAAAAAAAAAAAAAAAAAGCCAAAGAAATGAGCAGAAAGACACACACACACACACACACCATCATGTGGGCTAGGTATAAAAAAAATAAGAAAATAAAAAATTAAAAGAATTCAAGAAATCCCAGGAAAAAGAGAAAGCATTCCTTATGCATGTAGGAGCAGAATATCTCTGTTCCTGGAGCTTATGTGGCATGTGGATGAAGGTTTTGGGAAAAGAGGAGGCTGAGAAGCATATACATTTTACTAGTGAGTTCTTTACCAGTAGTCTGCTATGAGTTAGCTGCATATCCCTAAAGAATTCACTGCCCTGGTCTGAGTTTTCTTGTTTGTAAAAAGATGATGTGACCTTTAAGGTTTCTCTTAGCCTTACCAATAATGAGAATAATAATAACTCATAATAATAGCTATTATTTACTGAGAAGCTACAGTATTTGATATAATTCTCCCAAGCAGTAATCAATATCTCGATTAAAAGGTGAAGAGATTGTGGTTCAGATGTTGAGTGGTTATCCACAGTTCTGTATTTTATATACAAAATATTTTAACAAAATGAAATTGTTAAAAGAAATGCATACCAACTAATAATTAGCAATGCATGAATTATTTGTATATTTAAAATTTGTTGCCTGATCTTATTTTAGTAAATGTTTATTTATGAACCTATTATTCAGCAAATGTTAAAGTAGTAGGGTGTAAAGCACTAGACTAGAACAAGGAGATCTTCCCAGGAATGCTGGGCAGATCTCTTCACCTCTGTGAGCCATTTTCATCACCTCTGAACTAGACCAGAGTTTCTGAATACAGACTACAAAGACGGAGTTGTGAAACTCCAGATATTATATGAAACACCATAGAAGTTTGTATATGCTTTGTGTTGATATATCTGATATTTTGAGGAGAGGGCCCCAAACATTTACCAATGTCTAGGACAGTGATTTTTAACCAATAAAAATTGAGCACCACTATTCCACATGATCTTGAAGGAACTTTCCTTCCCTGCCTTGGTGTTTAGGTATGCAGATTGTCTTGGTTCTCCATGATTTGCTTTCTATTTGTGAACTTTATTCTTCTGAGAATCATGTTTTTTTGTTTATTTGTATGTTTGTTTTCCAATTCTCTGTCTACAGTGGCCCACATGAGGGGCATTATATATGGTATTTCAGAAACATTCTTCTATGTCCTTCCATTGACACTCTTTTGAAACTCCACCCGAATTCTATCACAAAAACCTTAGGCCAAAGAGGTAAACAAGAACACATCAAATATCAAGTCTCGTACAAGGAAGAGTATATCCAACTCCACATAGTCCTTGCTTTGTAATGTAAGGATGCACCGTGGAACATAGTCTGAAGAAACCAGTTACATGAATCATGTATGAAGCACTGTACCTGCTCCTATTTTCAAAAGGACATATTGACGAATGAAACTCCTCAGATGGGAGAGTAGCATCCCTAGCATATCTGACAACCAAAGCAGATCAGTTTTCAACAAACACTCCTTTATATGGTGAAATGGTTCTCAGTAATAATTATGAAATGAAACATATGATAATAATAATGGCCAGAAAAGAAATATTCTTTACAGCAAAAATAAATATTAAGTCCAAAAAAGAGAAAGAAAAAAAAGTAATGGATTATTTAATTATTTTAAATAATTATTTTAAATATTATTAAAACTATTAAATTTAATTATATTAATGTCTTTTTTGAAAGAAAAAGGGAGAGAAACAGGAAAGAAAAAAAAAAAAAAACACTTCCAAAGGGTGAAATCCTCAAGATTTAGCAAGTGATTTGCACTTAGAATGACAGGATTGAAGAAACTCACATTTTATTTCTTCGGCTTTATGATCACTGTGAGATATCATTGCTTATTTCCAATCTACTGTTTAAATACAGAAATATGTATCGATAGTACCACAGGGATTGCAGACACGAACTGAGCCTGAAGCAAGTTTAAATAATTCTGATCTCTGACAAACTTATTCTTGTACTGAAAATGTGTGGCTGAGTCCTGGAGGAAAAGTATAATTGGAAATGCTCTGAACTAAATTCCATGTAGAATAGAGTTTTTATCAAATGATAAGTAATAAAATGTACCAATATGAGCTTTATAGATATATCAGTAAACTCAGTTGTAACTATAACAATTGTTTGAACATAAACCAGCACAGTATTTTTTTCAATGCTGAGTATTTTATCACTGACAACGCTTAGGACTGTTGGTGCGTGGTGATAATAAAAACAGAGGAGCGTTCTGTTGACTTTATTACTTTTAAATTAACTACAGTCAGTTCACCCCTTTGATGCTCATCACCAGCATGGGCCAATACCTGTCCTTGATAGGACAGGAGAAGAAGGAATTACTTTCAGTTTTTAAAAATAATTTACCTTTACCTTAAAAAGAAACATATTATAATTATGTTACCAGACTGCCTTTTATGCTGCCCAGGATGCTAACTTACGAAAAGTTACCAAGCTTACAAAAGCTTTTCCAGAAGGATGGTCTATGAAAAGCCTTTGACTTGCTACCAATGAATATATGGTAAATGTCCTCCAAGATCTTAGATTAGCTAATTTTGTAGCAATCAATTCCTTCTGTTTAGGAAGGTATCAGATAGAAGTCACAACCATGCCAAACACTGTTTCTGCAGCTTCTCTGAGCCAGGACATCTCTAGCAGTAGACAGAAAATTATGCTTGTCATTCTCTTTTAGGAGCAGAGTTAAAATGAAAATGTGTGTCATGTTGACCACTCTCTTCTGTTCCATTGATTTTATCCGGGCGTTAGAGTTAAAAGACAATAGAGAGTAGCTCCATTAATGGAAACTGTATGGTCTGACATTAGTTATGTTTTCATTAAGCTTGTGGTAAGTAATTTAGTGTTGCTCCAGCATTTAAGCCAAAAGATAGACAATTACCATGATTGTATATACTATACTGAGATAGTTTTGCCTCTGCCCACACCAATCTCTCCTGCAAAAACAGAATTTCTACCACTGCATTAAAAACCAGAACACAGCTCTTGTTCTGACACTTTGAAAAAAGACCTTTTCAAGCTTTGCTTGGAGTAGGTTAATAACTGAAGACTTTGTGGGTTTGGGGAGTCTGAACTATTCAGATACTTGCTCATTTTTAAAATGGACACCTAGAAAAAATACCCTAAAATATCGGGAACGTTTTAATAGTTTCAGTTAATTAAACTTGTATAATCAAGAGGTGAATAATACAAACAATATGTATGTGTGAATTTGAAACAATGCACTAGTCTTTCTTTTTTGAGAGGTAAGATGGTCTATTTTGTTTGCAGAAAATGTGAGTTACATGCAGAAGGGTTTCCGCAAGCAAGCAGTTTAGGGAATATTGAGTTTTTTTAAGGCTAACAGTTTTTTTTTCCCTCTAGTGTTACTCACAGCCTTCAATATGCTAATTTGCTTTCAATATGCTAATTACACCCAAGATGGGGATATGGTCTGATGTGTTTCCAAATTGACTACAGAATTCTTTTTTTCACAACGTATCTTTTGGAACTTAGCATTCCATAGACCCTACTTTGAGAAACTCCTCATCTCTCTTCACCAGGTCTCAGATGGAACCCAGGGAAAAATGGCATGTTTCTGTCTCTGAGAGCTCTCTCTATCAGATTCCAAATCTTCTGCTTAGGAATGTGGGTCACATATTTTCCTGATACTACTAAGGGAGATCACCAGACATAATCTGCCTGTTAGGATCAGACACCTATAACATGTTCCCTGAGGAAATGTGATACCATGGGAAGAACAGGAGCTTGAAATAGCATTTTCATGCCTTAATTATGACTGTCATATCATAGATGTGTAGTAACTATCAGTTAGATCCTCTCCCCAGTTATCTGTCTGAAAAATAAAGATTTCTTTATGTTAAATTTGCTTCAAACGGAATAATCTTAAGTGTAATCCTGGAAGCTCCCTAAATGCTATTTGTTTTTCAGGGGATGCGTTTATATGAGCCTCTAACGTGTAGTCCAGTTTAGATGAAGAAACATTAAAATGATTTGGTAATAAGACACTCTCATCTATAAGACAAAAGCCATCAATGGATGGATATTTATTATTCAGTAATATTCTTGGAAACTGCCAGTCCTGAGATTGACTTCCAAGAGAGATTTTGAAAGAATAAATCACAGTTTGACTTAATCATATTGTCTTGGATCATCCAATTACGCAAAATGAATTTGAAGCTAAGACATTTATAAGAAAAATCATGTTATTTAAAATTATGGTGACTTAACTTGATTTGATGCAAGGGCATTATGTTTCTAGCTTTTACGCAAAATCTACGCTAAGGAATTTTGATGTGTGTGAGATTTGAACTCTTCCAAAATTTAAGATGTATGCCCTATAATTACTAGCATTGTCAAACCCAGGTTCGTGTGCCTGATACAGTTAGGCCTAGCAAACAGAAACCTCGAAATTTGGAGTAGATATTGCAGGGCCAAGGAAGGAGAATAGGGTGGCTCATGCTCAAAAGACCTGAGCTCCCCAATGGTTTTCAGGGAAACGTTTTTATAGGTAAAATTTGGGGGGAGGGCTGCATGGTGTGTGGCTCTCCTCTGATTGGTTGGTGGCGAGGTATCAGGGTGGTGTTCTAGGAATCTCAATTACCAGCCTTCTGATTCCAGCCAGTCTGGGGTCCAAGTGCTTCTGCTCAGCCTGAAGTTACCATCCTCCACCTGGGTGGGGGCCTTAGCTCCTGCAGAACTCAGAGATACCTTGTTATGTATATAGCCTAAGGAGGAACCAGGACCCAGCTTTAAGGTTGCACCGTTGTTTCTTAACTGCTTCTCCTTTGTTTCTGCATTCCCTCCCTTCCATAATTAGTAACTTTGAGTCTGTCCTTTGGAACTCAGGGAAGGTCTAGGAGGTTGAAACCCTTTTCCTACAAACAAGAAAGGTGGAGGTGTGGGGAGGTGGACATGGAAAGACTTTTGCACCTGGGGAGGCGCCACAGGGTCTTGCTCGGTTTCAATCCCCCCCTTTTCTTTGATTCCTCACTCTTGAGGAGAACAGGTGTTGGAGAAGAATGGTAATAACGTTTTGGATAGAGAGGTTAATCATAAACTCAGCAGAGGAACTTGGTTTTAGGGGGACTCGGTTTTAGGGGGACTCGGTTTTAGGGGGACTCGGTTTCACTTGCATAGGACAGAGGGTGGGCTCTAACAGGAGGGAAGGAACATGGATTGTATATCTCCTATATATGAGGAACATAGATGTTTTAACTCTATCAGCAGCCCTATGGAGGGTCTATTATTATTCCAGTTTGACAGCCTGTGCCCACAGATACTAAGTAAAACAACCAAGGTTACATAGTTATTCAGTCTGGACAAAGGATTGGGAACCTAAATCTGTTAGGCTCCAAAGTCCATATTCTTTCCATCAGTAAGTGGTCTTGAAGTAACAATAGGATTTTGTTTTATTTTTCATAGTATTTTAAAAACATACAATAGTAAAGTTCCAAGTGGATTTAAAATTAGTCAGTTCGCAAAAATTAATTTTTACAGGTGACTCTTACACAATACCTGTTATACTAAGACAACAGGTGGTAAGATGTGCTGCCCTTGTTCTTTTCAATTCCTGCACATTATGGACACTCAACACATATTTAAAAAACAATCCACAAACAATGCCCACAATGACTGGGCCCAGGTATTTTTAGGTTGTTATATAAAACACTCATTCATGAAGAGTCATGGCAGGTTTAAATTTGCTTAATGTTCACTCAAACTTTTTTCTCTGGTCTTCACATGACATTTCCGTTTCTTTCATTGTATTTTTAAATCTCAGAAAAATGTATTTCTTTGAATTTAAGAACCTATTTCTAGTGGCCTGAAAGTTTTATTATATGAACTAAAAAGGAGAGACAAGAATTACTCACAAGAACAAAAGGAATGTTTATTTAGTGAATCAGAAACAAATTAAGGTAGAGAACATAGAAAATAAATCAGCATTTTTACAGCATGTACAATGTTGCACACATATCTGTCACTTTGAAAAATGGCTCTTAAAATTTGCTAATAGTATTTCCAAATTGCTAAATTGATTGTAATTAAGTATTCAAGTAATAATTTAAAAACTGCTCATTTTGCAATGCTTACTTGAAGCAAAAAAGAGAAACCTAGGCAGATCAAAGCATCTCCTAGCATGGGAGGAAGGACCAAGAATAAGATGCATTGTGTCTACTCTCTACCAGCCTGATCTGAAAGAAATTGGTTTATAATTTCATTAAATAGAAATTAAAAGCATGTGTTCTGTTATTCATATATAAATACTAAATTAAACATTTATATGTGAAGCTAGGAAATATATATAATTTCTAGAGAAGAAAATATACTGGGTGATTGAATTAAAATGAGAATGAAATATTACCCCATTTCATCAGTTCTAACTGACAGATTGTCTATATCTGAAAATATTTTGACACTTTAATTTAATATTTGAAGTCAAAGTTTAATACCAAAAACTGTGTGAAAAAAAAAATATAGAGTTAATTCTGATCTGTGTTACTAAAGGACTCAGATTGGACCAAGATGTGGTAGGCAAATAATGCAGACTCTGTTTTACTCAAGATTTCCAGCTCTCTCCCACAAAACTCTCACCACAGCTAGTCAGTGGTAGCACATTTAAGAAATATCAGTTTTATTCTCTGTACTTGTACTTCCCTAATGAAGGTCCCAATGTTGTTGAAAATCCCCATTCCTGAAAATGTTTGTCCCTATTCTTTTGATCTGCCCAAGGATCACCTTAGACAGGACTTCATCTTCAAGATACAACTCAAGGGCTTACAGGCCCACTCATCTGTGATCATTAAAGACTTCAGCACTTGGCTAAGTCTTCACCTCCCGGTCCCCCTACAGTTTCACTGGCCCTGTAGATGAATGACTCTACATCCTCACCAGTGGTTTTGCTTTTACTCCACTCCAGTCACCCACAATCATACTATAGACGTTGCCCTTCCCAAGTCTCTTCCACTGCTGAAGTGTTAAACGCCGGCATCCCTCTCTCTGTCAATAACCTTGTAGCCTTCCATTTCTTTCCTTTTCTTCTTACTCACATTATACCTATTCTTTGACCTCATTGAGACTTCTTATCTTTTCACTCTTTCTTTTCCTCCCAGTTAGTCCAGTTAGTCCTCCCAGTTAGTCAATTCCCTACCAGATTCACTTCTTTATGTAAAATAAAGCCAAGACTTCAGTAAATCTGTTCCTGGACAACTTCTTCTGTCACTGAGATACTGGTTTCTAATAAGTGAATCAAAACTTATTTATTCATCGATGCATTCTTTCTTTATTTTTTTCTTTTTATTTTTTTAACATCTTTATTGGAGTATGGAGAAAAGATGAACATAAAGGATAAGCAGATGATAAATGTCAGCAGAGAAATTGAAACTCTAAAGAATTCAATTTCTAGAATTTATAAGCATATATCTCAAATGAAAAATTTACTGGATTACCTTAATAAGAAATTGGAGACTGTAAAGAATAGGTCACTGAACTTGAAGACAGATCATAAAAATTATCCAATCCGAAAAATGTAGAGAAAAAAGACTTGCAATTAAATTAACAGAGTCTTAGGGACCTGTGGGACAAGAGCAAGCAATCTAACAAATGTGTAACTGGAGTCCCAGAAGGAAAGGAGAAAGTTAAGTAGAAACAATACATGAACAATGACCATAAATTTACAAAACTTGGTAAAAACGTTGACTTACAGATCCAAAAACTTAGGAAACCTCAAGTAGAATAAACATAAAGCTAACCATACCCTGGCACATCCTAATCAAACTGCTGATAAAGAGAAAATATTAAAAGTAGTCAGAAAAAGTACACATTACATACAGGAAGACACAGATAAAAATGATGGCTGAGAAATCAGAAAAATGCAGACCAAGAGAAAGTAGAATAATATCTTTAAAAAGCTGAAAGGAAAAAAGAAAAAACATTAAACAGGATTCTACACACAGTAGAAATGTCCTTCACAATGAGAGTAAAAGACATTTTCAGAGGAGTGAAAACAACAAATTTCATCTCAGCACACCTGCACTATAAGAAATGCTAAGGCTAGTGGGAAGTGATACCATATGGAACCATGAATCAATAAGAAGGAATGAAGAGCACTAAAAATGGTAAATACGTGGATCGATATAAATAGTTATCTCTTTCTCTCCTCTTAATTCCTTTAAAAGATTACTAACTGCTCAAAATAAAAATAAATGTATGTGGTCAAATTTATATAATATGAAGAAGTAAAATATATGGTAACAATTGCCCAAAGAACTGTGGAATAAATGGAATTGTACTCTGATAGGATTCTCATGTATTACATGAAGTGGGACAATATTAGCTGTAAGAACACTAAGTTGTGAATGCATAATCTTTAGTGAAATAACTAAAAATCAGTAATACAAAGAGCTTCATTAAGAGTCACATCTCAGACCTAACAAATCTGCCTCGAGATTGTCTTGAAGATACTCTCTGGCAGGTCAAATCAGAGTGCCTTCATGAACCAGGTACCATGATGGTAGTGCTTTATCATGAAATAGCTGATACGGCTTCTTGGCCTCAGATTGTCTATGGCTTCCCATACAAAAATGGTTGTAACTTTCTTATTTATTTCTGTTAACTGCCATTCTTTTTGCTTCTTGAGAGTGAGAACCATGTCCAAAATAACTTAGAATGAAAAAGTGTCTCTTCTTTGAAGGAAAAAAAAAGAATTATTGACAATTTCTTTAATCCTTACATTATGTTCTGTGGGAAAATCAAAAAAGTGACCCTAGATGGAGATTGAGTAATAGACTTAATGGTATGTTCTAGGTAACTACATGGACTTAACACTATTGTTAGCATAAGAAGAATTAGGGGAATGGTAATCCTTTCTCCTTCTACAGTGATTTTTCTAATACCTTGAAATATTTTATACTCTGATTGCATAGGGGTATTTTATATTCTTTATAGCTATTTTTAATAACGGCAAGGTTCACCTTCTGAAGTGCTGTGCTGGTTGACAGAACTCAAGCCTGGGACTTATAACATCAAAAGAAGTTCTGATATTTCCATTTAACTCTAGCCTTTTATTCACATTCTTTTATGTTTTCTTTTCCAGCCATTCTTTCATTTTTCCAGTGGTAATGAGAGAGATGATTGGTTAGAATAAGTCTTTTAGTCAAACAAATAAGCTGACATCTGCCTTTGAGAGCAGTTTTAATCTTCCTTTGTGCTGAGGTAAATCAGATGCCTGTCAAGCCACGAAACGTTTTACAAATTCATTCATTTTCTCTCCTAGTAAAATATGCACTGGTTTAGGCATCAAGACCACACTGTAGAGAACTGTGTCCTTCTGAAGTCGAATAAATCCTTGAACACATTGTCATTCAAGGAGTAGAGCAGGGATGCTTTAAAGCGATATTCTTCTGGAGACTTCCCCACTGATAAAAGGAAAACTTTTGCTCATTTGCAGGAACAAGAGAAGTTGAAAGATTCATGTTCCTCAAAAAGAATAAGTAAAATCACATTTCACAGACCAAGACATTTGAGGTTATTGTATTGTACAGATCCACACCAAACAAAGAGGCATGCATTTACTCTTTTGTTCATCCAACATGAAGACATTGCATATTGCCTGGATTCTGACCTCAAGGATCTTACCTCCTTTGTAGGAGACATACACATCTACAAATACTTATAATACAATGTGAAAAATCAATCATTAGTATAATCCCCTGTGTACTAGAGAATTTAACCTTGCCAAAAGGGATATCTGGCCTTTGCCCTTGGTAGGCTTCTGGAGGTGTTCTCTAAACGCTTGGAATATCATGCCAGGTAAGAGTGTCTTTACCTGCTGGAAAGTCAGATAAATAGCACTGGGGTTTAGGGTGGAGGCTTTGGGTCACACAGTATTAGCTTGATTTCCTGAGGGGCTGGAGCTGGAGATCAGCCACTGATCAGTCAACTAAGCTTAAGTGATGAAACCCCCGTAAAAACTCTGGACACCAAGGCTTGAGTGAATGTCCCTGGCTGGCAACATTCCATGCTATCATCAGACATCAGTGCTGGGAAAGTAAAGCTTTCCATGACTGAATGGGGAGAAAACAACTGGAAGCTCTGAGCTTGGTACTTTCCAGGATTTTGCCCTAGATACTTCTTCCCTAGGTTGATTTAATCTGTATCCTTGTAATAAACCATAATTGTAATGATAACAGCTTTCAGTAAGTTCTGCGAGTCTTCTGGTGAATTATCAAAACTGAGGGTGGTTTTGGGAACTCCCTGAACTTGCAGTTGGTCTCAGAAGTGAGGATGGTCTTGTGGACTGTGCTCCCTCTAATACCACATCCCCTATATCCTCAATGTCTTCCAAGATCTTCACCCTGCTCTGACTTAAACCTAGCTTTCTTCTAAGAACACTTCTTCTTCTGAAGGCTTCTCAGATAGTGGCTGTTTCTCTCCCACTTTAACGTCTGGACTTAGAGGTAGGATAGGTGCTCTCCATTCTCCTCATTGCCATTATGGACCATTCTCGTAGCCGCTTCAAGAAAACCTCCACTTTAAATCTCATGCTGTCACTTTCTGCCACCCACTACCCTTCAATGTTACAATTATTTACTTCCCCATGCCCTAGATTACTCTCATACTACAGTTGACCCTTGAACAATGCAGGGGTTAGGGGCACCAGCCCTCCTTGCAGTCAAAAATCCAGTATAACTAATAGTCGGCCCTCTGTTTACATGGTTCCTCCATGGTTCCAGTTCCATATCCAAGGATTCAACCAACTGCAGATCCTCTAGAAGTGTAGTATTTACTATTGAAAAAAAAAAAACCCAGTATAAGAGGACCTGTGCAATTCAAACCTGTGTTGTTCAAGTGTCAGCTGTAATTACTTTACCTGTTTGGTGAATGTGTGACTTTTGTTAGAGAAGTAGCAACCTGAACAAAATCCAGACCCTGATCTGCACCAGTCAAGACCCCTGTCCAATCTGGGTTCTCCCCACCCCGAGTTGATGCTTCCATTGATCAAAGGCCTACTTTCTCTAATGTGATTTTTATTGAGTTCTTTGAGGTAGTTTGATCACATAACACACCAAAGTTTTGGTTTTATATAACTCTGCATTCTTTTTGACTCCTTAGTCATTTCATGAGATATATCAGTGGTCAAAGACCATTCCTAGGAATATATTTACAACCCATTCATTTTTTTGGTTACACTTCAAACAGTTATTAAACCCTGCTATGTGCCCAGGAATGTGATTTTTTTTACTTAAGATTCAAAGATAAAAGAAATTATACTTGTCCTCAGTAAAATCACTGCCCAATCCGGGGCAGGGCAGGAACTTAAATATACATTGTAGCACAAAGTGATACTAAAGCTATCGGACTAAAGCTATTGGAACACAAAGGAGGGAGTTCTGATGGAATCTGTTGGTGGTGGGGAAGTCAAAAATCCCGTGCAGAGTCACTGTGAGAAATGAAGGAAGGTTAAGGCTGTTGCCTTTGACTCTGAAAGAACACTTAGTGCTACCAGTTGGAGCACAGCCAAAGGAGATGAACCTGAAAGTGGGGAAGGAGTGAAATCATGTTAGTCAAAGAAAATGGAGCCTTAAGCCTGAGAAAGAGAATTGGTGTGGAAATGATAGTTGGGTTCAAATGTGGGAAGTGCTGTCTTTCAGGAGGATGAATGTGATTCTTAGCAGCCCCAGACTGCAAAATTTAGAAATTATCAAAAGTATCAGGTTTCAAATCATCTGGAGAAGTTTTGTCTCCCTTGGAGTGTCCTAAAATGCAACGACTGCTTCAGGAGGTAATGAGACCTCTGTCACTGGAGAGGCTTAGGGATGGTTTGGACATGTCTTTCAAGGGATGTTTTAAGGAGGATCAACTGGTCATTTAGTGATTGGACTAGATGGCTTTTATAGCAGCTTCTGTTTCTGAGGTTCTACACTTCTGTGCCTCTCTTGGCTGTCTGTCATCTGGCACAACCCAGGAAGTAAATGAGGGTGGGGAATATTACTCTTCCAGAGGTACACACTTAGTTTACACAGCCTTTCCTTTCCTCTGTGGCATTTCTTCCCTAATCTACACAGAGCATATGCAATCAGCAAATTTAAAATGTAGAGTTATTTTAATACAGTGGAAGAAAATGTCAACATAAGTAAGATAGAGTAGGTAGGTTTTAAGTTCATAGCCTAACATTATTTAATTAGCTTGGCAGGGATTTAAAGAATTAGCCTCTTGCAGACAATTCCTTTTCACCCTCTCTTATTCACTGGGCTCCTCTATCTGTATCACCAGGGTTCTGAGTGCTGACAACAGAATCCTCTCTGGCTGGTCTAAGGAGAAGATGAATTTATTTAAATAGTACAAGCAGGTATTTTATATAAAATATTAAAAAAATAAAAGAAAGATTATCAAAACTCACCCTCTTCACACAGGTGCAATACACTTGTAGAATGTTCTTACTTTATTAGTTTCTTGGGGCTGCTGTAACAAGTTACTAAAACTTGGTGGTTTATAATCACAGAAATTTCTTCTTTTACAGTTCTGGAGGCCAAAAGTCCAAAATTAAGATATTCCAGAGCCATGCTCCCTCTGAAGCCTACAGGGGAGGATCCTTCCTTGCCTCTTCCAGCTTCTGGTGGTTCCTGGTGTTCCTTGGCTTGTGGCAGCATCACTCCAGTCTCCACCTCTACATGGCCACCTTGCCTGTGTATCTTTCTCTGTCCTTGCCTTTTCTTAAAGAGCACTAGTCATTGGATTTAGGGCCCACCTTAAATCAGGATGAATTCATCTCAAGATCCTTACTGATTACATCTGCAAAGACCCTTTTTCCAAATAAGATCACATTCTGAGGTCTTGGGTGGACCTCAATTTTGGTTAAACTCTATTCAAGCCAGTATTCTTGCCATAACTGAAACTGGGGTCCACACTGAGGACCCTGAATTTCTCTCTCAAGAGCATCTCAAGAGCATTCTTCCAGGGCTCCCATTGCCCCTCTTCCCTATTATTCCATTATTCCTCTGTGTTTATGTGAAAAACACATCCTCCTTTGAGATCTGTATCCTGGATATTCCTTCTTCTTTCCTTTCTTAGCTATTAAAAGATAGACATTTCCAGAGTATATTTAAAACAACAATGGCAAAATTAGCTATACATTATTTATGAGAGTGTGGTGGTTTTGGACTATGTCAATTTAGCTGAGCTATGACTGTTGCTGTAGGTTGTCAGGGTAAAATGAGCATAAGTGAAGCAGCAGCCATTACTCTGTGAAGGTCCTGGAGGTTAGATGTAGGGAGAGAAGAGACAACAGCTGTCCCTACCCTGATGCATGAGTTCTTAGGTTCCTGCTGTGACAACTGGATGGGTCTGGTTTCAGGAGTCCTGCTTAGTGACTTTCCCAACTTCCTTCAACTCTCTCCCTCAGACTGCTATATTCCCAGCTTTCCCCACCATTGTGGAAGGTATTATAGCTATAATAAACCCTTTAGTCTGTAATATTTATAGAGATTCTACTTCCCTGATTAAATCCTGGCAGATACAGATAGAAACACAACAGCATTCCCCAGTAGCATGTAGATTACATACAGCAGACTTTTGGGGGGTTTTTTGTTCATTGCTGTGACCTTAGAACAGTACCTGGCATAAACTAACTGGTCAATGCATTTTTTTAGAATAAATTTATAATAAGCAGAGTTCAGGAGAAGGTGGTGATGGAGGTTTGAAAATGTTGAGTTGGATAGGCACTTGACCATCTAAGTGAAGGTGTCTAATAGGTAGTTGGTACTCAGGAAATGCCTGGGGTAGGGATAGATATGTGAGTCATCAGCCTAAAGGTAAAGTTGTAGCTGTGATAATGCATGAGATTGCTCTTGGGGAGTGGACAGAGGGAGAAGATGCTTGAGTGTAGAACCCCAGGGAATATCAACTTAAGTGACGTGCAGAGAGGTAAGAGGAAAATTAGACAAGAGAATGTCAAGGAAACATTGGTAGGATAAATCATTAAGAAGGAGAGAATATTAACATTGTTATATGCAATTGGAAAGTCCCTAATATAAGGTCTGAAATGTTTCATTATATCTAGCAAAAGGAGAACAGTGATGACCTTAATAAGAGCAGGTTGATGATAGAAAACGAGATAGCAAGTGCTGATTGTTCTTCCTGAAGTGTTGGCCCTGAATGGAAGGAAGGTGCAAATAAAGGGGCATAGAGGGGCAATGGAGGGTTGTTTTTTCTTTTTTTTTAAATGAAAAGCACAGTCTTTTAGAACAGCACACATATTTGTGTGTGTGTGTGTGTGTGTGTGTAATTAAATATTGCATCTACTGGAATATAGACAACTGAATTGAAATCTGTTATTTACTAGCTGTGAGATGTCGGGCAAGTTACAAAAATCTTTTTATGCCTCAGTTTCCTCATATGTTAAATGGAGAGGTTCGTGTCCTTACTTCATATTCTTGTGAGAATTAACAAGATTTAACTGAATTAAACAAAAAATTAATAAAATGAAATAAGAGAAAATCCTTGGCAGCATGCCAAATGCCTAAGATCAATACATGTTATTGGCTGAGATACTTGCTGATGCTAAGGAGGAAAAGCAAAGAGACAGTCCACCACAAAAGAGGGAAAGGGGACAACTTGTGAAGGAATTCCCTGAGGAAGCTGGAGGGCAAGAGATCCAAAGCAAAGTGGGGAATTTGCTTAAGAAAGAGATATGTTTTCCCCCAAGATTAGAGGGAAGGAGAGAAAGATGAGTTTGGTTGTTAATAGTTTGTGGTGGGGGGGTTGGGGGAGACTTCCGTGGCGGTCCAGTGGTAGGACTCCATCCTTGCGTTGCAGGGGGCACGGGTTTGATCCCTGGTCGGGGAACTAAGATCCCGCAAGCCCTGTGGCATGGCCAAAAAACAAAAACCAAAAAACTTTGGGGAATAGAGTGAATGAACATGAGGGATTTTCTACCTCATAGATGAACTCTGTTTTTTCTGTGAAACATCAGAGGTCCAGCGAGAGAGAATTAAGGAAAGACAGAATGAAGTAGCGTACTTGAAAGGAGTGGTACTGATTTGAAGTAGCAGTTGTGGGGAATAGGAAAGGTGACTGTGTAGGGATAGATCAAAGTCTTGTCAGGCGAGGTTATGGGTCCAGTTTGAGATGAAAAGCGATTTTCAGTAGTAACAATCCCACGCTGTTGAGGAATTTCTCTAGCCTCCATTCAGCAGCTTGGGTTTAGAGATGGAGAACATGGATAGGATTGGTCAGGGGTGGCGATTTTGCTGGGCAACTGCAGAAATGAACAGGGAAGCAAGGATGTTGAGAGTGCTAGTAAGAAAGTATCTAGAGTAGTGCATCCTGGGTCTGGTCAGAATAGGGAAACCTGTGAAGTCATGAGGGTCTGACGTTGGAAGTTCTGACCTGAAGAGCATACATGCTAAGACAAGACGTGAACTATCTGGAAGAGCTGATGCTTGTGTTTAGGGCACAGATTTTTCTAAAGTTGGCGAGAAATCCTTCCTGCCATTTCTGGTGCTTCCTTTCCTTCGAGGTTGTGTCAAGCTCCAAGGGTATTTCACACCCACATCTGAAGTATCTGGAGACTCTTCTGGACCTTGGTTGTTGGTCTACATTTGTTACAGCTCAATCATCCAGGGACCAGCTTTCACAGGCCACTATTCGGCTGCTCCCATGCTTGTTCCAGGTACAGAACTCATGGATGAGACTGGTAGCCCTGGGTCTACACTCAAGCCTCCCCGCTATGGGATGTGGCCAATGACTTCAGGGTCCTGCCATACTTGTAGAGTTCTTCCAGGGAGCAAAGTCAAGAGGCTCTCTATCTTTGGAACCCACAGACCTCTCCCTTGCCCTGACCCCATCATGTTGCCAGGGAGCTCCTTTTATTCTGGAGGAATATTTCTTCTCAAAATGTATTCTCTCAGTTGGCCTAAGCCCTACAGAATAAAAGCCTGGAAACCAGCCACATACCACACTGAGGCAAGAACCTAACAGTGTGTTGCCTATTGAGCTGGGGAAATAAAGGGATAAAAACATTCATTCAAATCTAAAAAGAAAAGAAACAACAAAAACCACTCACATAATATTTTAAAGGATGCGCTTAGTTTGTTTACTATACTGCGTGGGAAAAAGGATATATATATATATTTTTTTTTTTTTCACTCAAGAGTATGAAAAAATTCATTCACTGGGAGAAAGGACTGAGTCATTTGTATGCGGAATTCACCTCTGAAAATGGCAGAAAGGGAAGTGTCTGTACTAGAACCAGCACCAGTGGTCTTTTTATCCTGTTTCTCAATTCCAGGAAAAAAAAAAAAAATCCACAAAACTGCAGTTGTTAAACTGGGCATTAAGGACACCTCCATATGTTAGTAGGAGTTAATCAAACTTTGGAGAAGACATTGCATCTTAAATCCTGTTACAGAGTTCTTTCTAGAGATCATCTATTTAAAAAAATTAACTGGAATTTTGATAGCACCATGTTGTTGCTGCTTGATACAAACAAGTGATTTGATGGGGCACAATGGTGTTCGTTATCCAGATTTCTGCAATAATATCAGATTTCTGCAGTAATATCATGTCTCCCCAAATAAAACAAACTGTTTCAAAAATATCCCTTATATACATTTTTTCATTTCTTCTTTTATCATTCTTATAGAGAACTGCAGTGTCAAAGCCTGCCCTGAGGGGCCAAATCAAGGTATTATGCATCAGTGGAAACCAGGAATTACTGACAGTGTACATAGTGGCAGTGGCCTGAGATTACTCTGTCATCTATGTCATCTAATTCCCCTCTAGAGACACAAGGTCTTATCCCATCCACACCCAGCTCCCCTCCCCAGACACACTCGGACACCTCTTGTATTCTCTGACAAGACAGAGCAATATTTCATCAGTTCTCCCTAGCCACTCAACCCTGGTTTTAATATAGCTGGAATATTTTGAGGAGCTTTATCAAGATGTAAACCTTATCATCAAGGCTTAGTTCAAAATTTAAGTTGTTCCAGCTGTCAGGCGAAATACAACTATGTCAAATCCAGAACTTCTCTATAGAAGTTCTCAATGTTAAAATCTCCCTCTGGTGGATTTTAAGAGCATGTGTTCTCACAAAGAGATTTGGATAGAATTTTCCAAGAAAATAAATAGGTGCTAAAATGTTGCAGGTGTGAAAATTACATCTAAGAATCTCTAAGTTTAGAGCTGATAACATAGCAATTAAACTTTTACCATCAAAAAATAATAATTCCAGTGCTAAAGTAGAATTGTTTTGGACAAGTGTGAATATTGAACTTTAAAATTTTGTTCTCTTATGTGACTACCCCAAGTGAGTTAAGGCATCTTTATGAACTGAAAATGCTGATTTCCCACTTCATTGTTTAGTGAAGAGAAGCATGACGTTTCAATTAGGAAAGAATGTGCCCCTATCTGAATGAATCTGGCATCTGTATATTCTCAGCTTTGTTACAGCTGTCAGTCAAATCAGTCAAGGTCCAAGTGCCAAGCCCTTAGACCACTTGAAATGTACATGCACTTGCTTTAAAGAAGAAACATTTATTTATTTTTTAATTGATTTTGTTTCAGCAGCAATCCCTCTCCCTGTCCTGGGAATACATTTTGGCTGTAATTCTGTGGAGTCAGTACAAATTTCAAAGCAGCTCCCAGTCCTTCCCCTCTATCAAGCGACTCTGCTGACCCACTGCTTGGTATACGTTTATCTGAGGTAGGGCAAAAGTAAGCCATGGCAAGAACACAGGAATACAGCAGGAAAAAAAAACTACACAGAAATTCTCATGCAAAACGAAGTGCTAAGCTGCCTGCAGTGCTGACCATTACACGTTTACAACTGAAAAATGGAGGTCAGCAGTTAATGAAAAATGCATTTTCTTTGGCACAGATATATCAATGGCTCAGTCTTAAATTGTTTGCAATAATGTTTTATTAAGGCTAATTTTTTTCAAAACACATTATTCTAAATTTCTAACCAAGGGCACATTTGTTTTTTTCAAATGATTAGGCAATACAAATAAAGGGGGAAAATGAAGTAATTGTTGGACTCATTGAGGAGAGCATAAATAACAAAAATGACAGATTTGCCTTTTATGTAACTTCTTTACATCCAAAACCATCTTTTTATTGAGTGAGTTCTGTAAGAGATAAGACCACAGAAGTGTGGAATGGTCGTTAAGAGGATAAGCCCTCTGCTAGATTGCAAAAACAAATCTGAGCTCTGACTTTTTTAGCTGTGTGACCTGAGCCTCTTATCTAACCTCTCTGTGCTTTGATTTCTTCATCTGCAAAATGAGGGTAGTAAGTAGAAACTTCCTCATAGTGTGGTTGGAAGTTCAATACAACAAAACTGAGTGGAAAGTCTTAATACACATGGGTCTCATAAATTTTTGGTTCACTTTCAGATATTAACAGTCTCATTTTCAGACATTATAAAAAGCAATTCTTTCTAAATTGAAATGTTAATTTCTGATTCAATTTAAAGCTCCCTGTCCCTGTACCAGCTTCAGCCTGACCCATGCTTGGATTCTACAGTAAGGAAGAGGCGAGTGGTTGGATTCTTTATTATTTCTTCTTTTTAAAAATTTTTAAATTGAAGTATAGTTGATGTACAGTATTATATAAGTTACAGATGTACAACACAGTGATTCACAATTTTTAAAGGTTATACTCCATTTATAGTTAATATAAAATATTGGCTATATTCCCTGTGTTGCACAATATATCCTCGCAGCTTATTGGAGTCTTTATTATTTCTCTACATTATTTTCCCTCACTCCTTTTTTCTGCCTTTGGCACCTGTGAGGGAGAGGGAAGGGCCTTAAGGGACAGGAAGGCTCTTCCTTGATTGGCAATTATAACTGTGCATGGGTGACCTCTGGGAGTGGCTCTTTCTCTTGTGGAATTCCTTGGTATGTTCTTCAGCATCACCCCCATGCCTTTCTAGAGACTTCCCCTGTGCCCTTCTCTGGCCCAGCAACCTCTGCCAGCTGGTCTTGCTCCCCCCCAGCCCCTCCCTCTGGTACACGAACTTCCTGCTGAGGTCATCTCACTCCGCCAGGCAACCTGGGTCCCTCCAGGTGCTCCCACCTGTCTGCCTGCTGTGCTGTCCATTCCAGCTCACAGGAAACACCGCCTCTGCCCCACTTTGAGCTTTTTCCAATTGTAGTCTTTCCTCTTCACTCTGTCATCAGAAGTTCCAGCAGGTCTCTTGCTCACCTTCAAATTTTCCAAATAAGAATCAGGCACCGTCTCTGTGTCTTACCAACCTCAGGGGACATCTGACAAGCTCTCTAAGTGGTTTTATAGAAGCCCCCATGCTTTATTGACTGGGTAGGAAGTCACTTTCCATCTTCCGTGGGAGGGAAAGTGCACAGCACTCTGACAACTCTCTCTAAGGAAATAATCTCCCTCAATCTTACTTTCTTCTCTTAAATATAGAGTGGAAGTGGGTGATGGGCTGAGAGAGGTGGACCAGCACCTCTGTTTAGAATTTGAAAACATTTTCTGGGAATCCCCTGGTGGTCCAGTGGCTAGGACTCCCCGTGTTTCTACTGTGGGGGGATGGGGGGAGGAATGCAGCCCAGGTTCCATCCCAACTACAGTTATCTGCTTGGGGTCTTGGAGGTCTCACTGGAAATTGAGACAAAAAGAAAGGTTATAGTAAACTCAGACTGTGCCTGTGTAACAACTGGGTTATTTGAAGCAACGAATACAGTGGTGCGTTCAAATCCTTATGATGTGGATGGACTGGATTGACTTTGGCATGATGTTGATAGAAGTGATTAACATTTTAGAGTTATTTTAGCTGAATGTGTGACATGCACTAAAAGCCTGTGGTGGAACACAGTTCACAGAGCTGAATTATGAAACTGTGTAGGCAGGAGGGAAAAGAAAGGATAGGTAACATGCACATAGTAACTGCTCAGTAAATATTTCTTAAACTGAATAAGTGCGTGCTAGACCTACTGTATTATGTTCTTGAGCAAGAGGCAAAAACAAAATTGTTCTTTTGACTGATTAAAAAATAATGTTACATTGTAATTCATACTTTAGACATTATTTTATATGGGTATCCCCTGCATACTGAAAGTTCGATTTATGCCACATCCCTTTTATGAAAGACCTACATTAGTAACTGTTTTTGCTAAGGGAAAGAAATCCAAAGAGGATTTTTGCTTCTACGAAAAAAAGCAAAAAGCAAAAATAGCAGTCGGCGTTTGTTTTGCAATGAATGATTATATATAGAGGCACCACGCAGCCGAAGTAGGGAGAGAGGCATAGCCAAGGTCCTTCCCCAGAACTACATTCAACATCTCAGCATCAAGCACCATAGCTTTGAAAAGTGTCTGTGAGCATCTGTGTTTTATCTTGATTTATTTTGCGTATCTGTTAGCAAAATGCGTCCTAAGGTAATTGCTTCTTTGCTTTATGCCATTTCTGCTTATGAAAGGTTTCAAAGGAATGCTCTACTTCCAGATAGCAGGGGAATCCTGTGATACTAAATACTTATATAATGCTTACCACATGCGAGACACAGCTCTAAACACTTTGAACATATTTAGTTCTTTTAACAATCCTGTCAGGTAGATGCATTATACGTCACAAAAGAAACGGAGGCACAAACAGGTCAAATAATCTGCACAAGGTTAAATTCATGGAAAATATGTAATTTAAACTCAAAAGTTTGGCAGTAGACAACTATACCATGCTTTCACAAACAGTATGGTTTTTTGTAATTTACATGACAATAGCGATTTCAAGAGGTGGGCATAGCAGACTCAAGCACACTCAAGAGACCACATGGCCATGGGGCTATAGGGGTTTCTGGAAGAAAGTAGACTACTCCAGCTCCTGTTTTAGTTCCTTCTATCACCTTCTATTGGATACATTTTCTTTACTATTTAATTTGCATCACAACATGTTAATTTCTAGAATAAATTTATTACTGTTTCTCTGAAAGCAAAAATAATTAAGGAGAAAATAAATTAGCAAATGCCCCATTAAATAGATCAGACACTTTATGGCCTGGAGTCTTTTCTTTTTTTTAAATGAAAAAAAAAAAGCTTTTATCACTTTTATTTAAAAGCAATACACACTCATGACTGAAAAATTAGAAAATCTCTATGTACAAAAGGGAGATGTCATCCATTACACAGCTGCCTCATGATAACCACTTTTAATATCTTAGTAACTGCCCTTTCAGACCTATGCAGACATATGCTCGTTTGGGGGTGTGTGTGTGTGTGTGTGTGTGTGTGTGTGTGTGTGTGTGTGTGTGTGTGTGTGTGTGTGTGTGTGTATTGGCTCATATAGCTTTGAAATAGACTTTTCACACAGCAATGTTTTGAATGTTTCTGTGTCTATAAAAATTCATCAGCAACATCAGTTTTAGAGTTTAATTACTGTTCTGTTGTATTAAATACAAGAAATATGCCTCCTTTGCCCCATCCAGTTTTTCACTGTTAAAGGTGTGACAGGCGATTGTTTACTGGCAAATTTGGGACCCAGATGTTAACCACATTTCCATAACACCTCACCCCCATCGTTCTTCCAAGGGCCTGAGCCACCTTTTGTGCTGTTACTTCTTTGCTTCAAGGGTTATTTATGTAATAGTTTGCTTTGCGACTAGAGGAGGAGCAAAATTTCATTTTGAAATGGGGAAGGGCCAAGGGAACGGGCAGAAAAGGAAACAATGGCTGGTACCACATCCTCTCTGCATATTCTCAGTGGCCTGGGTCGAACATCTGTGCTCAGAGTTCTCCCAAAGACCCAATTGTTTTGTTTGGTTGGCTTACCCTGAGGGTTATAAATCCAGCTTAGAATCTATTAATAAAATATGCCCTATCAGGCTTCCCTGGTGGCGCAGTGGTTGAGAGTCCGTCTGCCGATGCAGGGGATACGGGTTCGTGCCCCGGTCCGGAAAGATCCCACATGCTGCGGAGCGGCTGGGCCCGTGAGCCATGGCCGCTGGGCCTGCGCGTCCGGAGCCTGTGCTCCGTAACGGGAGAGGCCACAACAGTGAGAGGCCCGCGTACCGCAAAAAAAAAAAATGCCCTATCATCTTACCTTCGTTAGGACCTGGTAAAATTTGAATGTAGACTCCGGCACTCCTCACGAGCTCTGCACTGGAATCTGCCCACTTCAGTTTCCACCCCTGGCTCTGTCCTGCACAGTGAGCAGCCTCATGTACAGAGTAGAGACACCTTGGCCTCCCCTCCAGCCTAGAGGTGTCTGTATCTGCTCTGCAGTCGGCCACACTGGGCCTGGAAGTGGGCTTGGGACCCCTGGGCAGGGAGTGACAGGGGCTGTGCTCTCTAGGAGGTGCTGAGTCAACTGAATCACTAATTATTCCCTTTTTTTTTTTTTTTTGGCGGTACGTGGGCCTGAAGTGTGCCTGGCACCCCTGCTTCACACGTGCTGCTATAACTGAAGTTACAGTACTCCCTAACCTTCACATCCTCCAGGGCTGCTCTTTCATCATCACGTTCCCTGCCCTTTTGATCTAATCTAGGTCAAATACACCCACCCCTCCAGCACTCTCTGGTCTCTTGCCCCTACTTGTCTTCTTAGAACTTACCACTAAATGCAGTTACATTACCCATGTGTCCATCTGTTGACTCTCTTTCTGCCTCACTAGAATTCCGCTGGAAAGTAGTTAATCTTTGCAACTGCATCTCCAATGCCTAGAACAGTGCCTGCCAGAGTGGGCACTCAATAAATATTTGTTAAATTAATGAACAAATTACTCAGTTTTGATTAAAAACACAGCATTATTCATACATAATGGAATTCTGATATTAATTTCCAGTTCTTTCTCACTAAGAAATGGGGACCTTAAGTGACGATATACAATTATGTAATTATGTCAGTATTCTACTATAGTCTGAATATTTCTATGAATTTTTAAAAAAATCATAGGATATAGTATCAGAAACCAGTGTTCTGGCTAATTGCATGAGCAGTGAAATTTCAGTTCACCCAGGCAGCTGTCAAAGAATGGTGACTTCCTGATCAGGCCAGGTGGTCCCACCTGGACTGTGCAATCTTCTCACCTGCTTCTCCCAATAGGAAATAGGGGTAGGCATTCTCGCTGCTTCCTCAAGGTCAAAGTGAAGTACCATCCCTTCCCCACTCCTGCCCCAGCAACTGCCTAAAGAAAGGAGAGAGCAGAGGCAGGGCACAGTGTAGGTGGTGAGGTTGCCAGTCCTCAGGAGGAGGGAGTGAGCAGGCAATCCAGCCATTCCCTTCCTGGACCACTCTCAGTGGTTCTGAGTCCACCACCCATGGCCCATTCTTCCTGCTTCCAGCAGAAGACAGACATGTAAGCAACACAGACATGCCACTGACCAATTCCAACTTAATTGTGGAAAAGGAGAAAAGACCAGCATTTAAGTTGCTTCCTGTCATCTAAGTAAAGCAGTGTTTTGGCTGATGGAGCACGTGCCTAGGCAGGTGTTATGATGGCTACATAGATTTAAATCTCTCTCTAATTATATGCCTTTTGTTTTTAAATTAAGAATAAAACGTTTTATATCTTAAAGAAGGCTACATAGCTTTCACCTGCAAAATGGCTTTACTTTCCACACCTGGCCCTTTGCTGGCTTTGGGTTGTTCCTTAGCTGGTGAAGCTGACTGACAGATACAGCCCACTCCAAAGGAACAGCCCTCTCTCAAAGAATGGGTGATTTGTTGTAAATGTTTAGACACTCTGCTCAAAAATCAAACATCAGTCAAAAGAAACAAAATTATGATTTTGTGCCTTTGAAAGCTTTTTTTTTTTTTTTTTTGTAGTTTCTGCTAAAAAGAAAAATGCCACCAAAGTGCATCGAAACCAATGCAACCAATCTTGAAATCCTTGACTAACAGAGACTACATTACAGAAGAATGTATTACTGGGCGGGACTACTCAAAATAATACAGGTAACGTGTGGCTGCTTTTGTTTTATTTTTATTTATCCATCAATAATAGTGAAAACTTTTCTGTATGTGTTGAATTCTTGTTCTCAGAAATATCATTTAGTAGTAGAGAATCCATAGAGATAAATGGGAGTTGTTGCACCATGTGTGTTTTTTGAAAACACACAAAAAAAGACGCTGTCCTGCTGTTTCACAGAGAGGCAATAGGAAAATCAGTGAGCTAGGGCGGGTTTGCTGAGATTGGTGATGAACTGAACCACACGCCATCAGGGCTCTTGTGAAGCGATGGGGCATCATTGGGAAATGAGGTCCAGGATTGTTCCTTAGCCCTATAGCTACCTTTGCACTCTGGTGACTTTCTTATTAGGCTGTCATCATGTTAACTACTTAATGACAGATGGCCCTTGAGTGACCTATACCTCTGCTGTGGGTCATATTGCTGAGCGGTGCCCACCCCTCATAGCCAGTTTGGTCCCATCTTCCAAGACAGGTGTGTGTAAACACAACTCTGATGATGCCAGTGCAGAGTATGTTCCAGGAAGCGTTCCCTTTAATTCCTGGCCCCAGCCAGCCCTTTACCACTGACCTGGATTAAAGGAGCTCATTTGAGGATCACCATAGGATCCAACTGGAAAAAAACACATTAGTAATGATTTTGACAGAAGCAGAGTTTGAGTTCCTGTTAATTACTATTTCACCAAACCAACTGGGACATAGGGCTGCAGTGAGAAAGAAATGATCTTCCACGTATAATGGTTTTCACACTGCATGATACTAGTAAATAACTATCATTAGCTACTAAAGTATGTACTACCCATTTTCCAGAGCCCTTTCTCTGCCAGTAAATTTAAGACCAGGAATGATCAATGAATGAGTCATCGGCGTGACCACTGTTGATATAGGATATGCAGATTGAAATTATTCAGAAGATTGAAATGTATACGGAATTATTACAGATGGTGATATTACACAGATATCAAAGCTCTTCTTGCAAGAGGCCCAAAGTTCATTTCTTTGTGCCTAAATTTTATGGGTTAGAAAAAAGAAGGTACTATCCATGGGGTGCCTTAGGAAAATAGAACGAGGAGGCATTGCGCAATTTTCCAGGTTCTGTGCTAGGTGTTGTGGGTATAAAGATAAATAAAATATAGCCCCTGTTCTGGACAAGCTTACAGATTTAGAAGTGAGGACAGACAAGTACACACACACACACAAATCACAGCACAGTGTGATAAACACAGTAATCAAAGTGTACACCTGGTACATGATAGCACAGGGGAGTGTAGCTTGTAGGAGAGAATTGAGGTGGGGGAAGAAAATCAGTCTGCCTAAGAATCTGCAGCTTCCTAAATTAGGACTTTCATTCTCCCCTTCTTGAAAGCCATCTTCTTTCTTCTCTCATATGGAGAAATATTCAGATCATAGAGGCATAGGAAAGATAGTAACAGAAGAAGAGAGAAATGAGGGACAGCTAACAGTCTTGGAGAAAACAAGCTCGTTTTAAGCTTTTCAAGGCTTTAGATACATAATTAACTACATTAGCGTTCTTGTCTCTTTAAGAAATGCTTATATTAAATTGAAGTCTGAGAGGAAGGCAGATTCCTAACTGAGCTCCTGCCCTTAATATAATTTTAAAACAGCTGCAACTCCAATCATATGTTGTTTAGCCCAGAAACATGCTGCCTTTTTCTTGGTTGTTTTCCTTTGTTCATGCATTAGTTCACAGATGCAATGTTAAGAAATACATGGCTGAAAAGATTTGATACCACTGCATGGCTCCTAGCCATCTCAATCTCCCTTTTTATTGAAGGGAAATTCACATGACATGAAATTCATAATCTTAACCATTTCGAAGTGTACAATTCAGTGGCTTTTAGTACATTCACAGCATTGTGCAACCACTACCACTATCTAATTCCAGAAATTTTCATAAACCCCCCCAAAAACCCCATACCCATGAAGCACTCATTTCCCATTCCCTCTCCCCCTCAACCCCTACCAACCTCTGAGCTGCTCTGTCTCTATGGATTCGGCTGCTCCGGATGTTTCATATAAATGGAATCATGCAATATGTGACTTTTGTGTCTGGCTTCCTTCACTCTGTGTAATGTTCAGGGTTTGTCTATGTTGTAGTGCGTTTTGAAACTTCCTTCCTTTTTATGGATGGATCATAAAAAGATAGACCACATCTTGTTTATCCATTCATCAGTTGATGGATATTTGGATTGTTGATCTCTTTGGCTACTATGAATAGTCCTGTTGTGAAGATTCATGGACAATGTTTCGTTCAAATACCTATTTTGGTTTTGGGGAGTAAATACCTAGGAGTGGAATTGCTGGGTCATATGGCGATTCTGTTTAACTTTTTGAGGAATCATCAAATATTCTAAAGTTGCTGCATCATTTTTTATGCCCACCAGCAACATATAAGGGTTCTAATTTCTCCATATGCTCAACATTTGTTATCTTTCTTTTCCTTAAAAAAAATTATTATAGCCACCCTAGTGGATGTAAAGTAACATCTTATTGTCAGTCTCTTTTCATGGATTAAAAATTCATCATAGAAACCACTTCACAAAGAAACAAAAAAGCATGCTCACATCAGGTCTTAAGTTTTCTTCTTTTGTATATGAGGCTACCGGTAAATTGAGAGGAGATTTCCCTAAAATGAGCTGCAAAATAAACATATGAGATCCTGAACAACAGAGCTGTGCTTTACTGGCTCCCATCACCCACTCCCCCTGGAGCAACCATGATCAAAGCCAAGGCATCTAGATGATGACTGTTGAAATGTCACCCCCCTGAGGAATAGCCAGGTGTCCTTAGTCAGTGACTGGCAAAGAGGCATTTAAATCATTACGAGGTTTGGCTTGTTAAAAGCTCTGCTGGGGAAAAAGAAGCCGGTTTTTAAAAAACCTGATGAACATTCTTTTTTTTTATTCTCCATATGCACTGTATTTTTTAAGGAAAATGAAATACAACTAACCACGAATTCCACATCCTACTTAAAGTAATTTGTTGAGATAAAGCAATGGGTTAAGCAGCTTGGGTCTTAGGAAATTTCAGATTTCTTCCCAGCACATTTCTCATTAATAATTCAGTGTCCATTGCACACATTCCTGTGACAGTCTGTCATCTTTTCTTTTATCTCTGATTGCCATAATCAACACACTACAAAAGTTATTCTTTTGCTTTGAGGAGCACTTAGTTTTGAGAACTAAAGCACATACATGCAAATGATACCCAGATAAAGCAAGGGGGAAATAGAAATTTTACTTTTTTTTTCCTTCCAATTTCTGCATCCATTTCTGCATTCTGGACTGTCTGGTACAAATATCCTCGATGAGGAATTTAGTTTCTGTTTAGGTTTGCGTCTTCTTAGTGTAAACTGTACTGATGAGAGGGAAGCTGAGACTCACAGCACAGTGGGTGCCGCCTGGCTGAGAGGAAGAACTAACAAAAACTGACACAAAGCTTAGGCTTGAAAGAGGCCCCGCAGCACTAGGCTGCTGAAGGTCAGTCTTCCTGGGAACCTGCACGGTTCAGACAAAGACTTGAAGGGATCTTGAAAAGAATTGGGGAGCTGGATGGAGTGATTCTTCTTTGGACTGGAAGGATTGGAAAGCCAAAGGGAGCCCAGACTGGGGATGGTGGAAAGTCCTAGAGATCCTTAAAAACCATGATAATTGAACTTTTTTTTTTTTAAACACAGTAACTGTTCAGTTCCTAAATGAAGTCAGTGAGCTTTAGGCATGCCTACATTGATTTTTGTGTCTTAAAAGTTTAGGCACCTGGCACACATCCAGGGGCCTCAGAAAAATGCAATCTTAAGTATTTCACAGAGAGACTCGAAGGTCTTCCTGATGTTCCTGGAGTTGGTGACAGGTCTGATCACCTGCCGGTCCCGACTGGCATCCCTGCTCTCCCAGGCCTATACCCTCTCCTCCCCCGGGGCCCACCAATTCTCCCGGGTACAAAGTACATCAGGGATGCGGGCGGAGCCTTTCCAAGCGGCGCAGCCGTATCTATACCCAGCGAACACCTAGATGGATTTCCAATACCGCGCCTGGCACGTTTGGGAGGGGAGGGGGCGGGGAGGGGGAGGCGGGGGGAGCCTCGGGCTCCTTCTGTGCCCCCAGGCGCGCGTCCTCCTTTCTAAAGTCGATTTTCCTCTGGGAGACGCAGTGGGCTCTGGGCACTACAAGCTGTATTAAGAGATTCGCGATGATTTTCTCAGGCCTCCGAACACTCCCTCCCTCGAAGAGCCGCCTGCGGGGTTGTAACGCAGGAGTCCCTAACGCACAGTTGCTGTCCTTCTTCCTTGTAATGTTCGCGGCGTAGGGTCAGTTTCCGCGACTCTTCAGAGTAAATCTGAGTGGGCGCCTGTGCTGGGGTCCCGCCCAAGGAAAGGAGTGGGACCGCACGAAGAACGTCACCGCGCTACCAGACCTCACAGGCACTTTGCACGGGCCATCTACGCGTCGGTCTGGAGGTAGCGTGCCCTGGGTAAGGACTTCCGCAGCGGTTCTCAGGAGCAGAGCAGGCGGGGGGGGGGGGGAGTTTGGGGTCCCGGACGACTGGACGGGAGTGGGTCCCCCAGGGTGGGGCAGCAACTGAGGGAAACGGAGATGAACTCCAGACATCCGTGCCTAGGGTCTGCTTCAGTCTTTGCTTTGGATAGAAGCAGGGTGAGATGGGACAGAATCTCCACCTTTGTTTCCCATCCACCCTTCATGAAAGCGGAGAAACTCCCCAGGTCCCCCTGAAGGGGATGGGTGTGCTGCAGGGGAACCCCAGAAGCAGCTGCTCTAGTCGATCGGAGCTCAAAACTGGGAAGGAAAAAATTGGGCGAGGGGTGATAAGCCACCTATATCGCCTACCTCCCTCTCTTTCTCCGCCCCCCCCCATTTTCGTAGCTGCTGACGCGCGGGTGGTGCCTATTAATCATTCACCAGCCCACAGCCGCGGCAGTTAATGGCTGTGCCGCGCGGGGCCCTAGTCTCCCGGCACGTTCGCGTGTGCCCAGGTGCCCTGGAGCGGCGAGCGGCTGCGCGCAGGCAGCCGCTGGGCGATGCGCTTCGCCGGCGCCGGTGGAGCCGCGCTCCCTGCAGTCTCTGAGCGCTTACCCCAGGCGCCCAGCGGCTGTGAGCTGCGGGCGGACGGCCGGGGTGCCAAGTGACAGCGCAAGCGGCGGGGGCGCCAGTAGAACTCCCCAGCCCTGGCAGCCCCATCGGCCCCCATGTTGTTCCCCAATGGCACCGCCTCCTCTCCCTCCTCTCCTAGCCCCAGCCCAGGCAGCTGTGGCGAAGGCGGCGGCAGCAGGGGCCCCGGGGCCGGAGCTGCAGACGGGATGGAGGAGCCGGGGCGAAATGCATCCCAGAACGGGACCTTGAGCGAGGGCCAGGGCAGCGCTATCCTCATCTCTTTCATCTACTCCGTGGTGTGCCTGGTGGGGCTGTGTGGGAACTCCATGGTCATCTACGTGATCCTGCGCTACGCCAAGATGAAGACGGCCACCAACATCTACATCCTCAACCTGGCCATCGCCGATGAGCTGCTCATGCTCAGCGTGCCCTTCTTGGTCACCTCCACGTTGCTTCGCCACTGGCCCTTCGGCGCGCTGCTCTGCCGCCTCGTGCTCAGCGTGGACGCAGTCAACATGTTCACCAGCATTTACTGTCTTACTGTGCTTAGCGTGGACCGCTACGTGGCCGTGGTGCACCCTATCAAGGCAGCACGCTACCGCCGGCCCACCGTGGCCAAGGTGGTGAATCTGGGCGTGTGGGTGCTATCGCTGCTCGTCATTCTGCCCATCGTGGTCTTCTCGCGCACGGCGGCCAACAGTGACGGCACGGTGGCCTGCAACATGCTCATGCCCGAGCCCGCCCAGCGCTGGCTGGTGGGCTTCGTATTGTACACTTTTCTCATGGGCTTTCTGCTGCCCGTCGGGGCCATCTGCCTGTGTTACGTGCTCATCATCGCCAAAATGCGCATGGTGGCCCTCAAGGCCGGCTGGCAACAGCGCAAGCGCTCAGAGCGCAAGATCACCCTGATGGTGATGATGGTGGTGATGGTGTTTGTCATCTGCTGGATGCCTTTCTATGTGGTGCAGCTAGTCAACGTGTTCGCAGAGCAGGACGACGCCACGGTGAGCCAGCTGTCGGTCATCCTCGGCTATGCCAACAGCTGCGCCAACCCCATCCTCTATGGCTTCCTTTCAGACAACTTCAAGCGCTCTTTCCAGCGCATCCTTTGCCTCAGCTGGATGGACAACGCCGCCGAGGAGCCAGTCGACTACTACGCCACGGCCCTCAAGAGCCGCGCCTACAGTGTGGAGGACTTCCAGCCTGAGAACCTGGAGTCCGGCGGCGTCTTCCGTAATGGCACCTGCACGTCCCGGATCACTACTCTCTGAGCCCGGGCCAAGCAGGGGCTTTGTACCAAGAGAAGGGGAGGATGAGGAGAAAGGAAGGCCGGGTGCGAGAGGTGAAAGTATCCCAGGAGTCAGGGTGCAATGGGGAAAGTGGGGCTAGGACACTGTGTGCTTCTGGTGGAGACCCGGGAAAGGCGCGCGACAAAGGTGGAATTGGACGCTTTGCTTATAAACTGGGAAGACTAGCGGGCCCCCTTCTCCTCTTTCGCTTCTTCCGCCCCTGCGATTGCACTTCTGCATCCCTCTTCGCCCCTCCCTTGGCAATTTCGGTCTTTCTTTACGCCCCGTCCTACCGGTGCAGATCGTGAACTTATTAACGTGGCCAGCTGAGCCTGACCCTCAGCCCCGCCAGCCGTCGTTTCTGTTTAAGCTGAGCCACGGTTACCGCCACGGGTTTCCCTCGGGAAAACCCAGCTGGCCCTCAGCCGCGCCTTGCAGGGCCCCTCGCTCGCCAGATTCTGCTTGATGCCTCTAGCGGAGTCTCGAGAACCACCACTCTCCCTTTCTGCAGCCCTACTTCAAAGGAAGTCAGTCTTGAGAAGGATCTCGGCAGCTGGTCTTTTCTCCCACCCTCGGGTGAAAGGAAGGTGCGCGCTTCGCCGAGCCCCTCCGCCCCTCCCACTCCACCCAGAGCGGAGCCAGGTGCTTAGTAAAATCGGTCCCGCGCTTCGAACCCCAGGCATCCCGCAGTCCTTATCCAAAGCCCACTTTGGAGCAAAAAGGAGCTGAGAACAAGCGACTAGGGGTTTTTAAAAGATTCCGGGCTTTGGTGGGGGAGGAGGGCTTGTAATGGAAGCCCCCCTCCCGCCCGGCTTACAAACGGCTCTTTTAGTTTCAAAGACCAAGAGCTAGGCACTCCCGGGGCGCTGGTCTGCATTAGGCCAGGAAGGACAGGGCGCACTTTCCCCGGGGGCCGCCCGGGAGCTTGGCTGCAGCTCCACTAGGCTTTCTCCTTCACCCAAGCTTCTGGAGGTGCACATCCAAGAGTAACGACAGGCACCGGGCCGGGACCTCAGGTGACGTCTTCCCAGTCTCGGCCGATCCCGACCGCGTCGCCGCCACCTGCAGGTAGAGGGTGCGGCCTGCCCGACCCCTGAGGGCTGCTGCCTTTCAAGCGGTGCCTAATAGGTTATTTTCTTGCTTAACATATTTATTTATTTATTTGTGGTGTTTGAAAAAAATGTGTCTCTGCTTTCCTTTTCTCCACTTGCCTAGCCCAGGGCCTCTTCTTCGGGACACTAGCGATGGGGCGGGCGCGGAGGTAGCAGTGGGGAAGGCTCTCTCCCCAGGGTCCCGTCCAAGCCTCTCTGTGCTAGGCCCTCTTTTCTTATCCTTTCCTCTAGCCTTTCTATTTTTGCTTGTGTTCAGTGAAGTTTGGAGAGTTTTCCGTACTTTTCTTATGTAGTCTCTTGTTTGTCTTATAATAAATAAATAACGTGGGTTAGCCTTCTCCCATGCAGAGTGGAAAGTCCCGAACTCCTAGCTTTCAACATCACCCTACATATGATTTGAATATATACTATATTCAAATAATATATACTGTATTCAAATCATAATATACTCACATACTATATATATATATTTATTTATCTTGCTCCCTTATCATGAGTACGTGAGACAACTGCCAAATACAGTCACTCACAGTGGCAGGTGTGAGACTGGCTAGAACACTTTCAGATACGAGGGTTCAAGCAGCCCTCAGACTTAGAACTCCGAAATCTGATTCAGACAGACTTTAATCGGTGCCGAGGATGCCCCTGCCTATGTCCCTGCTTCCTCTCGGTTCCAGCATAGGTGATTCTAACATACGATCTAGTTAACATCATCGCTTCTTTTGAAGACATTGAAAGTAGAGTAATTTGTGTCTGTGTTTAATCTGACCACTTCATTGGAAGCCTGAGCAGGGCAAGAACCAATAATTTTATTTCTTTGTGTTTCCTGTATTGCTTTAGGATGCTGGCTTGTACATAGTAGGCACTAAATACATGTTTGTTGGTTGATTGTTTAAGTAAACCAGAGTGTATTGCAACAATCGGAGAGTTCTCAACATCTGGGGTTCTCAGGTTCACTCACTGACATGATACACAATGGTTGAAATCACCATGGAAAAATATGTTTTGTGTATACTTGCTTCAAGAACATTGTGCTTTCCTGAAAGCAGCAACCAATAGTTAAAATGTCCCTACTGTTTTGTTTAATGAACAAATATGCTTTGGGTCATAAATTTGAAAGTTTAGATCTGTCATTTAAAAATAATGCATATTATTACTCCTTTGGAAAATAGATTTTTAATAGTTAAGAACAGTGAAATTTACAAATAAAAATCTTGATCACTATCCTCTTTTGAGGACACAGATCTAGTGCTCTTAACCTGTTACCACTGTAATATTAACTAAATAAACAAATGTATTATGTTGCTGCAAGTTGTCTGACTTTGCCATCGGAACTTTCCTGTTTCAACAGATTACTTAAAACACACACAGATTGGCTTGGTTGCTCTTTCATAGATTTTAAGAAGAAAGATTTCGATTAGCTTTGGAATTTTTACCAAGATTGAAGTTATAATTTGATTTTTTCTGGTAAAGAAAATCTGTTAGTTCAAAGAGAGAGAAAAAAAAAAGAAAAAAAAAACTGAGTCACTATGAATAGGAAGTACTCTATGGTTTGCTGTTGTTACCAAACTAACTAGATGATATCACAGTCTCTCACAGATTAAATTACTGTCTGCCCTCATTTATGACCTCAGACTTTGTTGTGGGAGCTAAGTAATTGCTAATTTACATCCCAGGGAAAGGTAATGGAAGGAAAAAAAAAAGTGATCACCTAAAGATGTTTCAGAGGACAATAGGTAAAGGGAATATAAAAATCAGATTTCAACATAAAAGAAGAAAGACATATTTTATGCTTTGTTCAATGATGGCCATTTCTATCCCTGGAAGAATTTAAGAAGGTACTAAAGGAGTTTTTTTTTTTTTTTTAACAGACCTTATTTTTTTTAGAGTGATTTTATTTTCACAGCAAAATAAGGAGAAAGGAGTATTTTCCAAGCAGTGATTCCAGAAGCAGGGTGGGGGGACTGTGGCCTTCAAATACCTTCAAATGCCTTGTAACTGTAGGCTTTATAGTTCTGTACATTATCTCAGCTGGACTTGTTTTTATTACTTTTAAAAGCTATAGCAAGGTGGCAAATTGAACTCATAACTTTGATGTGCAGAGAAAACATTTTGTTCTTTTGGTTTTAACTAATCTGAACATAATTCCAAGCCCCTTCCAACTGGTTAGCTGGGAGGAAAAATTAATGTTCAAACATCCAACTGAGCTCATAATTTAAATAGCCATTTTCAGAAAATTTCAACTGTCTCTCGGCTGGCCTCCCTTTCCCATTTTATCATCTCTAAAATGGCTTTAGAGTGAATATTGGGAGAGACTTTGTGTCCCAATGGAGGAAGGGACGAGGTGGGGTCCTTGGAAAAGCAGCTCTGTCTGCCCTTGGCTCTCTGGAAACAGGTCATTTGTCACCTGGATGATTCCTGGTTGCAGTTTGTTGAAATCAGCAGCTTCTGGAGCCTGTGATCTGACTTCTCAGCTTGGTGAGCGCTGCGCCACAGCTCCTGTGCGCCGCAACCCTCTCAGAGTCTTCTGGGGGTTCTCATACGGCCCACCAGCCTGGGGTCTACCCCTGCCTCTGAAAGCAGTGACCTGGCAGCAGGCAGCCCTGTGGTGAGCCTCTTGGCTCCGTGACCACAGGGGGTCTAGGGTAGCTCTGGACTGGTGACCCTCAGGAACTCTTCTGGCTGATAACTTTTTCTGTGGCTCTGTCTCAGGTCTTTTGCCCCTCTCCTTACCTTTGTCAACCTCACTCATGAAAAACATTCCACATACCCTGCATCCGTGTTACACTAGAGGAAAAGCATAGGACTTGAGTCCTTTAGTCTTAGCCTTTAATGTGTGAAGGCAGGAAAAAAAGAATTTAGAAATCTCTAGGCAACCCCTATCCCCCCTGCCTCACCTGATTTCCAAGCCTTTCTGCACTGCCTAGAAGTTGGAAACAAGCTCTCTCTTACGCTAAGGCGATGAGCCTCACCTCGGGGTGAGAGACAGCAATGAAACATTTATGGAGGAAGGTAAAATGTATCAGTTTAATGTCCTTGCTCTCTCTCTTACTGGGGACCTCTGTGTTCTCAGAGTGGAATTTCTGAGGTCATCTTCTCCCCCCAAGAATGGCCCAAGAAAGGATCACGTTTGAAAATCTTTGACGCTTCATCCAGTTAACACTGACCATTGAAAAATGCTGAATGTATGGTTTGGGCATGAGGAAAAAGGCAAGGAGTTCTCCTGGAAAATATTATGGAAGATACATTTTTAAAAATAGTGATATATTCCCAACATATTTTAAACAAATAATAGAGATGTTGTATTTATATCAATCTTCTAAAAAGCACTTTGGTAGTAGGGTTATGTCTTGCAAATCTCACTCATTCCCTTCTCCATTCTAGCATGCCACATCAGAGAGGTTAGGTCCTTAACTATAATGATTCATAGACAGTTGCATAATTGTTACAGTAGTGTGTGCTTTAAAAACAAGGTATTGTAAAGTCTGTGCTGCTGTCTTGCTGCATCATACACCTCTGAGCCCATGAGAACCTCTTCCACATATTCAGACGGATATCTTGCTTTTCATTTAACACATTTCATTTGTTGGTGTTAAAAGAAGGCAGAGAGGTTCAACATTGTTACATAGTTTCCCAAGATGGAGGCAGGTGCCCATATAATGTTATAAGTGATTATTTACTGCTTTGCTGAATATCTGGAGACAGGGTACTGTATTGAGTGTGCTCCTGAAAGAACTGCCTTAGGGATGAGCAGATACATCCAGCTTCTGATTTCACCCATAAGGAAAAGGAAGGTGCTCCTGCAATGATGACACAGCTTGTGAACAGAAGCAACCAGTTCAAACTAAAATATCAAAACACCTGCTTGTCAAACTGTTGGGCAGAGAAAAGCATCATCTAAAAAGGAGATATAATTTTATCTAAAAGCCCTTTGGTAAAATGTTCACTTTGATGATAAACCTAACTATTGTCAAAACATATATCAAATGCAATCTTCTTGGCCTAAAGCTGGAAATATTATACTTATTTAAGGCGGAGACTACAGGCATGCTTCTAAAATTCTTTGGAATAATAATGAGCTTAAGACTCTAAAAATAAGTACCTCTTTAAGCCACACTGATTCAAGTCTTCAGTTTTGAGTGGACAAGATGTATAAAATGAAATGAGATGTGGCCATCAGCTAATGTACTATATCTGCAGTGGAATTCAACTCTACGCCCCTCCTCAGCACCTACATGCCGGGACCAGACAGACCACAGACCTCCAGTGCTCCCAGCTTTAAAAATTTAAGAAAGATTTACTATGTATCAGACTCCATTTGGAGGAAGACTTATTATGGAGATGCTGTAGGATAGCATGTACAGAAAAAGTTCTGACTTTCACAATAATAGTACCTGTATCAAAAGACAACGAATACTTCATTTAAATTTAAAGAGAGAGAGAGAGAAATCTGAGACAAGATAGGCAAGCACAAAAATATTTTACAATAACACATGTGACTTGTGTGACTCTTCTAGGAAAGGCTGTCCAAATATTGATGAACAGTAACTCTCAATAGTGTTCTTTGTCTCTATAACCCTCGAACAATTCATTAATCTAGCTAATATTATTAGCAGTGGCAAAATGTCTATTCAAAGTCAATAATTAAATTAAACATTCTCCTTCATGTCCAATGAGCCACTGTAACTAGCAAACTCAACCAGATGTCTGCACGTCTATTTCAAAAGCCCCTCAAGTCTCCCTATATAAAACTCGGTGTGGAATCTGAACTTAAACACACACAATGTAATTAAGCAAAAAGGGATTTCTTAGGTGATAATTGGTGAAACAGAACTTCAGACCTCTGCCCCCCACCTCCTTTCCCTTTTAAGTTCCCATTTCCTAACTCTCCTCCCCCCAGCCTGGGACTCTTTGTTTTCTGACTTTTCCCACTTCTTCCAATAGAGCTTTTCTCAGAATTTCTTTTGATCTGTAGTTTACATCACTGACTAGGCTTCAGGTGTTATTTTCCAGAAGCAAAGCTTTTTAATAAGGACATAGTATCAGAAGGTCAGGCAGCAGTATCCTTGAAATTACATGTTTCTAAGGCAAACATTTCTTAACAAGTGGTCTATAGCCCTGCATCAGAATCACCCAAGAACTTAAAACATGTATGTTCTCTATGCTCCACCTTAGAGATTTTGATTCATTAGGTCTGGGGTGAGCCTTGGTATTTCTCAAGTACTTTAAAGTTTGAGAAGTAGCGATTTAACTGTTAAGAGCATGGAGTCAGCCATCAGCTGACTGGCTCTGCTTTCTTCATTAGGTGATACTGGGCGAGGTAATCTCCATGACGCACATTCATCTGTTAGATCAGGGTAATAATACCTTCATTATAGGGCTATTATGATGAGCTGATGCATGTCAAGCGCCAAGCCAGTCAGAACTCTTTTAGTTGTGAATGAATGAAAACCTAATTAGCTCACATAACTGAACATTCTCGAGGAAGATCTGGCTTCACAGTGTACTTGATCTATAACTCGGTACGATCTTTTTTTTTTTCAGTCTCCTTTTCTCATCTCTGACTTTCTCAATCTTGGCTCTATTTTCAGATTGGCTACTCCTGTGTAATTACAGACAGCTGCAGAAAACTGAAACATGACATTTTTCCAGGTTCAAATTTCAGGGGAAATAGTAAAAATGATTCTCCCTAATTAGACTGTCTGAGATCATGTATTTGTTGGGAGGCATCCCTCCATGTGTCTCTCACCTCCCATGCACCCTGCTGGGTATGCCAAGAATATGAGGCACTGACGACTTTTTACCTAGATTATTTCTCAAGGTTGTGTTTGCAGCAAGCAACCTTGAGCAAGGACAAAGAGAAGGCTTGATTACTGCTTACTATAAATTGGTGGTTTTCCCAAGATCAGTGTCCCTCATCTATGACACAGACCCACTGCTGCACACCATCCATCTGGGCTCACCATGAGAATCAGGGGCAAATGGAACTAAGGCAAATCATGTTGCTTACTGGCTGCACAGTTCTTTGTCCCTGACTCAGAAATCTTGTGTCTTCTGCTGGCATCAATGAAATAGCAACAGACCAATTTATTAGCTTGTAAGTAGAGTAAAATCAAATTCCAGATCCTGATAGTATCTACCACCGAATCCATTAGCCAGGCCTGGGGGTTATGGTTGGCTGGGCTTGCGTGATACACGCTACTTTTAGAGCTGGGAGTGTCAACTCCACCCAGAAGTGGGAGGGGCAGTGGGACAGATCCCAAGAAGAAAAGTTATATACAATTACCCAGAGTAGATAATGAAGGGTATGTTATGTGACAAAAATAAAATTAAATAAGAATCATCTACAAATGTCAGACACGGATTCAGGTGCCATATATATATGTCAGATTCTATTTTTATTAGCGTATATGCAGAGGTAGTAGAAAATTAAAGTGATTCAGGTTTTAAAATTCTTCTATTTGATCTAGCCATATATTTAAGTATTAAATAAGTAGTAAATACTTTAATATACAAAACTTTACATCATTTCTTTAAATGTAAGAACATATGAAAGTTTAGCAAAATTTATTTTTATTTATGTAATAAAATGATAAAGAAAATTAGTGATATTATTTATTTGGGAAATTCAAAATATCTCACAAATTATACTTCTGGATTCCATAGGACGTTAAGAAAATGAATCACCCTGTGCATCAGATTCTGCATCTTTAAAATGACTGATTAGACATCAGTCCAGATTAGTAACAATTTATTACATTCCCATAAGATTAATATTTTAAAATAAGGTTATAAAGGCATTTTTATGTTATATAGAGCATACAGTTAAGCATATTGAGATGGCACTGAGATCAGTAACACATATGAACAACATGAAGTGATACACAAAGATTTGTATATCAGATACTAAAATATGGCTCAAGCTATATCTTATCATCAGCAATTGGGAAAATGTTTGCTGTAAATACAGTTTTAAGTAATAGAAATAAGATAGCCCACGGCAGCCAGAAGCAGGTACCAGTGATTAGTAAAATAATATCCAGATATTTGGATTTCCTTCTGTTTTACCGTAGCTTACAAATACCTCTGTGTGCCACTTATTTGGGGCCTGAAATATCATCACGAAGATAACCAACTCCCATGAATTAGACTGACAGTTTCAGTTCCCCTCGATTTTATAGCAGTTACATAAAACTGTCAGTAACCAGAGTTTATAATATAGCAGAAGGGCAGGCAGGGAAGAAAAGAGAAGTCATATTTATTCAGTATCTACTTTGTAAGTGACACATTTTGCCAGATGCTTTTACGTGCTATCTCATTTGGCCTTCACCAAAATTCCTATGAACTAGAAATCTCTATTCCTCTTACAAAGCAAGGAAAGAGAGAAAAACACACGAAAAACATAAACCCCCCCCCCACTTTTCTAGCATGCTAAAATTGGTAGTTGACAGAACCAGGACTAAAAGGCACACCTATTGGCTCCAACATGATCCTTCTACCCTATAGTTAAAGTCTTTTTAAATGGCACGCAGATTCCATTCCACAAACTACACAGAAATGGGAAAAGTCTGACTAGCGCCTCAAGCTTTACAAACCATAGTGACCAAAATCAGATCAACACGCTACTCACGGTCCATACCTAAGGAAAAAACATGAAATAAATTATTGGTGAATACTAAAGAAACTGTAATATTCGTCACAGAGACAATCAGTTTGTCTACAAGAAACACCAGTTTTGGGCTTCCCTGGTGGTGCAATGGTTGAGGGTCCGCCTGCCAATGCAGGGGACACGGGTTCATGCCCCGGTCCGGGAAGATCCCACATGCCGCGGAGTGGCTGGGCCCATGAGTCATGGCCGCTGAGCCGGTGCGTCTGGAGCCTGTGCTCCGCAACGGGAGAGGCCACAACAGTGAGAGGCCCGTGTACCGCAAAAAAAAAAAAAAAAGAAAAGAAAAACCAGTTTCACCTCTAAGTCGAATGCGGCCGTGTCAAGAACCGCTCCAGACAGGAGACGCCGTAGCACAGTGACTAAGACGGTGGGGTTAGAAATCAGAACACCTAGTTTAGAATCCTGGCTTTGAAAATCACTATGTCACTATGGGCAGGTTATTTACCCATTCATTCTTCATATATCTTAGTTAAAAAATAAGAATTAAAAATAATTTCTACCCCATAATGTTAGCAAAGTGACAGTAAGTCTTTTCAGCATTTTTTACGTACTTCAATAATCCTTTTCATTTATATAACTATCAGAGACATAGCGATAGTTCAAGAACAAGGAAAACCAGAAACAGTTTTCTTTTCACTTATGAAGATACAGTAAACATGTTTCCATTATTAGGAATTAAATAATTAAGAAACATTAAAATAATGATCAGACACTACAACTTTAATGGCCATTAGAACGGGACAAAACCCCAGAGTTTAGAAGGCAAAATTCTAGATAAGCAACATTAATTCAGTCCCATAAACTACTATAAACAGCTTTTAGGACATTAGTAACAGTTGGGATTTTTTTCCCCTCTCTATTTAAACTAGTAAGTTGTTCTGCCGTAACAATAGTGTAAAGTGATTGAAAAGCATTAAACTAAATCGCTGTACCTAGTACTCTGCCAATTCAGAGATCGTGTCACTCGGCAGGATACCAATTAAACAGAATACCCTGAGTTAGTCAAATGAATAGAGTCTAGTTAAGGAGACATGAGAAACTCAGAAAAAAAAATTCTTCCCAAATATTAAAAACTGATTTATTAAAATAGAAAACAATTTATTTGCTTATAATTTTTTCTTGTAAATTATCTCAAATCCATGAGCAGGAGGAGTAGTATGCAAAACAAAGAGGTAAATATGCAAAGCACGATTTCAAACAGCTGTGGACTCTTTTAAGCTGGGGTCTGCCAAGGTTTTTTGTTCTTTTTGTTTTTTTTAATGAGTGCTCTCTCACCTGCAGCCGCATCGCTCACCCCATTTGCAAACCAAGGCTGGGTCTATAAAGAATAAAATCGATTGCATCCATTCCTCTGAGAGTTAATCCTTTTCCTATGGCAATATCTTCTCCAAAGTGAGAATCTCTAGAATCATCACCACCAATATCCGGTTACATCCCATTTCAAAATGAAATAAAACCGACTCCACTCTAACTTAAATATATATTCAAGTTTTCCAATTCCCCCCGCCCCACCGACAAAAGCACAGGGGAAACCAAGGGGAAGCATTTGGCAAGCCAAGTGATGGGTTTTTGCAAAGATGGTGAACAGTATGAGGAGGACGAAGGTCAACCAGGATTTGCTTGGGCAAGAACTAGTTCTTGCTCTCTCTTCCTAAAGTACTGAAGGCAGGAACCTGATTTCCCAGTTGTATTCCATTAGTCAGTCTATAGACTCCCTATGGGTTATTCATCTTCGATTCCTCAGTGCCTACCCTGCCATCTGAAAGGTCACAGTACCCAGCAGTTAGCAGCAGGAACTGTGGAGCTCGGCCACTTAATAGTTCAGGTAAATGACTTCATATTGTCACCTTAGCTTTAGTTTCCTCATCTGTAAAATAGGGGAAATAGTAGAACCTACATCATAGGGTTGTTATGAAGGTTAAATAAGTTAATATTTAGAAAGTACTCAGAACAATACTTGGCACATGGTGAGTTTTCTAACATTCAGCAAAATACCATTACATTAAATTGATGGATTTATTAAGACAAGGCAAAGCCTTGAAGTCATTGATTTTGGTGCTGGGGCCATTACTTAGAGCTTGAGTGTTTCTCTCCCTGCCCTTAGTCTTCTGGAGTCTTCCCCACATAAGCATCTCACTCTCATAGGTCAACTAATTTTTCTAAAGTACAAGTTGTTATTGACTTACTATGAATTCCTTAATCCTAAGTGTGTTGGCTTTCTAATGGGAGATAATAACAATGGTTCCTTAACCTGGATACACATCAAACACACTTAGGAAGACTTTTAAAAACATATAATCCTAATGCCTAGCTTAGGAAACTCTTGAAAATACAGCCAAAGCATCATTTGGAAACAAGGTTTCCACAGGATTCTGATACAGGTGGTTTCACTAACTGGTATTGAATCTCAACTATAGATTTAAAAGACTTCATAAAGAAAAGCATTGCATTTCTAGTGAAGAAATTTTGAGTGCTATGATTAGTCTATTAGTGGTGGAGATGTATTTTGCAGTATGGGACCTTCTTTGGTCCTTCAAATTGCACCATACCACCATCAGAATTGCCTGGCACTCCAGTAGCTCTTCAGAAGCCTTCTGTAAATCTCCTAAGTACAAGAGTATTGTTGTCAACCCCTCTTTTACTGGTATCATTTTCAAGGGTGATGGAAAATATTCATCCTGACATTCTTCTTCTTTGATATTCTTCCTGCAAGACACTTCTCTTCATGGGAACCAGATTTTGTAAATGTGTAAGTTTCTGTAGCTTTCCTTTCCATATCCTTTAATACTCCCTCGAGTCCTGGTTCATGCCCCATCAGTTATTTAAAAAAAGAGCATAGATGGCAAGGAGTAAGACGTGGAGATCACCATCCCCCCCACAAATATATCAGAAATACATCTACATGTGGATCAACTCCTACAGAACACCTACTGAATGCTGGCAGAAGACCTCAGACTTCCCAAAAGAACAGACGCTCTCAGGCGACCTACACACAAAGGCGGGGCCAATCCAAAACTGAACCCCAGGAGCTTGCGAACAAAGAAGAGAAAGGGAAATCTCTCCCAACAGCCTCAGGAGCAGTGGATTAAATCTCCACAGTCAACTTGATGTACGTTGCATCTGTGGAATACCTGAATAGACAACAAATCATCCCAAAATTGAGGTGGTGGACTTTGGGAGCAACTGTAGATTTGGGTTTTGCTGTATGAGACTGATGGGTTTCTGGTTTTATGTTTATCATAGTTTAGTATTTAGAGTTTATTATCATTGGTAGATTTATTTATTGATTTGGTTGCTCTCTTCCTTTTTTTGTTACATATATATATATATATATATTTTGTCCTTTTTCTCTTCTGGTGAGTGTGTCTGTGTATGCTTCTTTGTATGAGTTTGTTTGTATACCTTTGCTTTTACCATTTGTCCTAGGGGTCTACCTGTCCATTTTTTTTTTTTTAAATATAGTTTTTAGCGCTTGTTATCATAGGTGGATTTGTTCGTTTGGTTGCTCTCTTCTTTCTTTTTTCTTATTACTTTAAAATTTTTTTAATTTTAATAATTAAAAAAGTTATTTTAGTAATTTGTTTTCTTTTTCTCTTTCTCTCTCTCTCTTTCTGTCTTTTTTTCTCACTTTTCTTCTGAGCCGTGTGGCTGATGGTCTTGGTGCTCCAGCCAGGGGTCAGGCCTGGGCCTCTGAGGTGGGAGAGCTGAGTTCAGGACATTGATCCACCAGAGACCTCCCAGCTCCACATAATATCAAACGGCAAAAGCTCTACCAGAGATTTCCATCTCAACAATAAGACACAGCTCCACTCAACGATCAGCAAGTCACAGTGCTGGACACCCTATGCCAAACAACAAGCAAGACAGGAACACAAACCAACGCATTAGCAGACAGTCTGCCTAAAATCATAATACTGTCACAGACACCCTAAAACACACCACCGGACGTGGTGCTCGCCAACAGAAAGACAAGATCCAGCCTCATCCACCAGAACACAGGCACCAGTCCCCTCCACCAGGAAGCCTACACAACCCACTGAACCAACCTTAGCCACTGGGGGCAGACACCAAAAACAACGGGAACTACGAACCAGCAACCTGCGAAAAGGAGACTCCAAACACAGTAAGTTAAACAAAATGAGAAGACAGAGAAACACACAGCAGATGAAGGAGCAAGGTAAAAACCCACCAGACCAAACAAATGAAGAGGAAATAGGCAGTCTACCTGAAAAAGAATTCAGAGTAATGATAGTAAAGATGATCCAAAGTCTTGGAAATAGAATGGAGAAAATACAAGAAGCGTTTAATGAAGACTTAGAAGAACTAAAGAGCAAAGAAACAATGATGAACAACACAATAAATGAAATTAAAAATTCTCTAGAAGGAATCAACAGCAGAATAACTGAGGCAGAAGAACGGATAAGTTACCTGGAAGATAAAATAGTGGAAATTACTACTGCAGAGCAGAATAAAGACAAAAGAATGAAAAGAATTGAGGACAGTCTTAGAGACTTCTGGGACAATATTAAATGCACCAACTTTCGAATTATATGGGTCCCAGAAGAAGAAGAGAAAAAGAAAGGGACTGAGAAAATATTTGAAGAGATTATAGTTGAAAACTCCCCTAATATTGGAAAGGAAATAGTCGACCAAGTATAGGAAGTGCAGAGAGTCCCATACAGGATAAATACAGGGAGAAACATGCCAAGACACATATTAATCAAACTATCAAAAATTAAACACAAAGAAAAAAATAATAAAAGCAACAAGGGAAAAAGAGCAATAACATACAAGGGAATCCCCATAAGGTTAACAGCTGATCTTCCAGCGAAACTCTGCAAGCCAGAAGGGAGTGGCAAGACATAGTTAGTGATGAAAGGGAAAAAATTACAACCAAGATTACTCTACCCAGCAAGGATCTCATTCAGATTTGACAGAGAAACTAAAACCTTTACAGATAAGCAAAAGCTAAGAGAATTCAGCACCACCAAACCAGCTTTACAACAAATGCTAAAGGAACTTCTTTAGGCAGGAAATACAAGAGGTGGAAAAGACCTACAATAACAAACCCAAAACAATTAAGAAAACGGTAATAGGAACATACATATCGATAATTACCTTGAATATAAATGGATTAAATGCTCCCACTGAAAGACATAGATTGGCTGAATGGATACAAAAGCAAGACCCATATATATGCTGTATACAAGAGACTCACTTCAGACCTAGGGAAACATACAGACGTAAAGTGAGGGGATGGAAAAAGATATACATGCAAATGGAAATCAAAGGAAAGCTGGAGTAGCAATTCTCAGGCAAAATAGACTTTAAAATAAAGACTATTACAAGAGACAAAGGAGGACACTACAAAATGATGAAGGGATCAATCCAAGAAGAAGATATAACAATTGTAAATATTTACGCACCCAACACAGGAACACCTCAATACATTAGGCAAATGCTAACAGCCATAAAGGGGGAAATTGACAGTAACACAATCATAGTAGGGGACTTTAACACCCCACTTTCACCAATGGACAGATCATCCAAAATGAAAATAAATAAGGAAACACAAGCTTTAAATGATACATTAAACAAGATGGACTTAATTGATATTTATAGGACATTCCACCCAAAAATAACAGAATACACTTTCTTCTCAAGTGCTCATGGAACATTCTCCAGGATAGATCACATCTTGGGTCACAAATCAAGCTGGTGAATTTAAGAAAATTGAAATCGTATCAAGTGTCTTTTCTGACCACAATGCTATGAGACTAGATACCAATTACAGGAATAAAATCTGTAAAAAATACAAATACATGGAGGCTAAACAATACACTACCAAATAACCAAGAGATCACTGAAGAAATCAAAGAGGAAATCAAAAAATACCTAGAAACAAATGACAATGAAAACATGATGACCCAAAACCTATGAGATGCAGCAAAAGCAGTTCTAAGAGGGAAGTTTGTAGCAATACAATCCTACCTCAAGAAACAAGAAACATCTCAAATAAGCAACCTAACTTACACCTATAGCAATTAGAGAAAGAAGAACAAAAAAACCCCAGAGTTAGCAGAAGGATCATAAAGATCATATCAGAAATAAATGAAAAAGAAATGAAGGAAACAATAGCAAAGATCAATAAAACTAAAATCTGGTTCTTTGAGAAGATAAACAAAATTGATAAAATATTAGCCAGACTCATCAAGAAAAAAAGGGAGAAGAATTAGAAATGAAAAAGAAGTAAAAACTGACACTGCAGAAGGATCATGAGAGATGACTACAAGCAACTCTATGCCAATAAAATAGACAACCTGGAAGCCATGGACAAATTCTTACAAAAGCACACCCTTCCTAGACTGAACCAGGAAGAAATAGAAAATCAAAACAGAGCAATCACAGGCACTGAAATTGAGACTGTGATTAAAAATCTTCCAACAAACAAAATCCCAGGACCAGATGGCTTCACAGGCGAATTCTATCAAACATTTAGAGAAGAGCTAACACGTATCCTTCTCAAACTCTTCCAAAATACAGCAGAGGAAGGAACACTTCCAAACTCATTCTACAAGGCCACCATCACCCTGATACCAAAACCAGACAAAGATGTCACAAAGAAAGAAAACTACAAGCCAATATCACTGATGAACATAGATTCAAAAATCTTCAACAAAATACTAGCAAACAGAATCCAACAGCACATTAGAAGGATCATACACCATGATCAAGTTGGATTTATCCCAGGAATGCAAAGATTCTTCAGTATACGCAGACCAATCAATGTGATTTCAAACTATACTCCAAAGCTACAGTCATCAAGACAGTATGGTACGGGCACAAAAACAGAAATATAGATCAATGGAACAGGATAAAAAGCCCAGAGATAAACCCATGCACATATGGTCACCTTATCTTTGATAAAGGGGTAAGAATATACAATGGAGAAAAGACAGCCTCTTCAGTAAGTGGTGTTGGGAAAACTGGCCAGCTACATGTAAAAGAATGAAATTAGAACACTTCCTAACACCATACACAAAAAAAACCTCAAAATGGATTAAAGACCTAAATGTAGACACTATAAAACTCTTAGAGGAAAACATAGGCAGAATAATGTATGATATAAATCACAGCAAGATCCTTTTTGACCCACCTCCTAGAGAAATGGAAATAAAAACAAAAATAAGCAAATGGGACCCACTGAAACTTAAAAGCTTTTGCACAGTAAAGGAAACCATAAACAAGACGAAAAGAGAACCCTCAGAATGGGAGAAAATATTTGCAAATGAAGCAACTGACAAAGCATTAATCTCCAAAATTTACAAGCAGTTCATGCAGCCCAATATCAAAAAAACAAACAACCCAATCCAAAAATGGGCAGAAGACCTAAATAGACATTTCTCCAAAAAAGATATACAGATTGCCAACAAACATGAAAGGATGCTCAACATCATTAATCATTAGACAAATGGAAATCAAAACTACAATGAGATATCATCTCACACTGGTCAGAATGGCCATCATCAAAAAATCTAGAAACAATAAATGCTGGAGAGGGTGTGGAGAAAAGGGAACCCTCTTGCACTGTTGGTGGGAATGTAAATTGATATAGCCACTATGGAGAACAGTATGGAAGTTCCTTAAAAAACCCAAAGTAGAACTACCATATGACCCAGCAATCCCACTACTGGGCATATACCCTGGGAAAACCAGAATTCAAAAAGAGTCATGTACCAAAATGTTCATTGCAGCTCTATTTACAATAGCCTGGACATGGAAGCAACCTACGTGTCCATCATCAGATGAATGGATAAAGAAGATGTGGCACCTGTATACAATGGAATATTATTCATCCATAAAAGACACGAAATGGAGTTATTTGTAGTGAGGTGGATGGACCTAGAGTCTGTCATACAGAGTGAAGTAAGTCAGAAAGAGAAAAACAAATACCGTATGCTAACACATATATATGGAATCTAAGAAAAAAAAAAGGTCATGAAGAACGTAGGGGCAAGATGGGAATAAAGACACAGACCTACTAGAGAATGGACTTGAGGATATAGGGAGGGGGAAGGGTAAGCTGTGACAAAGTGAGAGTGGCAAGGACATATATACACTACCAAACGTAAAATAGATAGCGAGTGGGAAGCAGCCGCATAGCACAGGGAGATGAGCTCGGTGCTTTGTGACCACCTAGAGGGGTGGGATAGGGAGGGTGGGAGGGAGGGAGATGCAAGAGGGAAGAGATATGGGAACATATGTATATGTATAACTGATTCACTTTGTTATAAAGCAGAAACTAACACACCATTGTAAAGCAATTATATTCCAATAAAGATGTTAAAAAAAAAAAAAAGTCATGTACCACAATGTTCATTGCAGCCTTATATACAATAGCCAGGACATGGAAGCAACCTAAGTGTCCATCGACAGATGAATGGATAAAGAAGATGTGGCACATATACAGAATGGAATATTACTGAGCCATAAAAAGAAATGACATTGAGTTATTTGTAGTGAGGTGGATGGACCTAGAGACTGTCATACAGAGTGAAGTAAGTCAGAAAGGGAAAAATAAGTACCATATGCCAACATATATATATGGAATCTAAAAAAAAAAAGTTCTGAAGAACCTAGGGGCAGGATAGGAATAAAGATGCAGAGGTAGGGAATGGACTTGAGGACACGGGGATGGGGAAGGTAAGCTGGGATGAAGTGAGAGAGTGGCATGTACACACATAATCTACCAAATGTAAAACCGATAGCTAGTGGGAAGCAGCCGCATAGCACAGGGAGATGAGCTCGGTGCTTTGTGATCACCTAGGGGGGTGGGATAGGAACGGTGCGAGGGAGACGCATGAGGGAAGAGATATGGGGATATATGTATTTGTATAGCTGATTCACTTTGTTATAAGGCAAACACTAAACTAACACACCATTGTAACGCAATTATACTCCAATAAAGATGTTTTTTTAAAAAAAAAGAGTATATAACATTCTTGATCATAACCTGTTCCACTGCATCTTTTTGTAGTTCTCTCATGTGATTAGCATATGGAATACAAAAGCCCTGAGTGAAAGGACAGTATGTTTCTTCAATATTTTAGCTCATTAACCATTATTAAAATGGAGAGTATGCTGGGGCCTGAGGAGGTTGTGATTGTGACTGGTGGAAACAGTATGGTGGTGATGACAGTGACTATTATCTCCATTATCCTTATTATGACCTCCTGGCTATAGTTGAAGCAGCTTCAAAGAAGTGGTTTATTAGCGTTCAGATAAGAAATCATAGGGTCTCACTTGATAGTTAAAGGAACGTTTAAAAAAATGAAATGAAGGACTAACGACTTGGAAAAAAAACAAATGACAGATATGACTATAAAGGGAGAGTATAGAGGTTTACATTTAATATACAAAAACAATCTTTAGCCAAGGTATAAAAGTGTAGTAGCACAACAGCCAAGAATAACTCAAAGAAATGTATTGTTTCATTTGTTTCCCATAAGCTGCGTAAAACTAGAAAAAATAAATATTCATCAATAATTTGAAACAGAAGACATTTTGCAAAGAACTTTCTAGGAATAGGAAAAACTTTTTTTTTGGTCAAAGGTATTACAGAAGGAAAACCAATGCTTAAGAGTCCAGTTTCATTGAATTTATTTGTCCTAGTGTTTAGTAACACATAAGATTTTTTAGTACTGGGAATAGGTTTTTTTTTCCAAAACTCACACCTATTTACTCCCATTTACTTTCATATTTTATCACCACTTGAAAGCTATGTCTGAGTTAGAAAACACATATTTTAATATTATGTCCAGTAAGTTAAAGACTCAAATAATATTCTTAGAAATCAGAGATTAGTGATAACATGACTTTGTAAATAGCCTGATTCTGCATCTCTGTTTCAACTGCTTGTCCCCAGTAATGTTTTATTTCTTTTACAAAAATGGCAAATTTTACATAGCAAAATTGCAATTGTGTATCCTTAAATTCGTATCATTTGAAACGATTGTATTCACTTTATTTCCTCACTGGAGTAATGTGCTATATGTGGATTAACATCCCTAGACAAGTAATATTGGTTAATAATACTATGCATAGCTGAGGTGTTATGAGGAAAAGTTCTGTAAAAGTGTTTTTCTTTTACCTTGGGATTTGCCTTTTTAATGAAACCAGCATGAGTCATCATCTATATTGGCCAGAAAAGGCCTGTCCTTGTTCTTTAGGGTGGAATATCACTTGTCCTGTTTATAGTACTCAGTCAGCAATTCTTTGGCATGAAAATGAGATGTTGAGAAATACACATTTATTTCACATATTAAGCGAGATATTTGGCAGGACCTAGTGTTGTTATATTTATTGAGCAAATTCTCTATAGGATCTGGTTTTTACAAGGGCACATGAGTCTTTAGGTTATCATGAAAACTTGCTCTAAATTTCGTGAATTGTGTAATTAATGACTGACAGATTAGCTGATTTACTCTTTGGTTGAAGGAAAACTAAATTAAAAATTTACTCAAGTTTTCTAGATTCCCATTTCTAGAATTTATTTTCCATCTCAGTGTCCAGAGTTAGAGAAAATGATTAGTCAAAGTTATAAATAAAAGAAAGTATTAGCATAATTTATGGAAAAATATATAATAATACTCTTTGTGTTAAACAATGCCACAGAAAATAATCTAGAATTGTATTTAAATGACTCAATATATTTAAGTTTAAATCTTAACATTTAAGTTTTAATCTGAGGCAGACAAAATCACCCTGTGGCATATTTGTCTATGATTTAATTAGAAGCCCCTCCACTTTTAGTATTAGCTACTGTCACTGCCTTTGAAGGGCTTTTCTTTTTTTAAGAGTGGGTCTTGACCTATAAAGGATTAGTATTACAGTTCCTAAGTTAGTATGTGAAAATGGAGATTGAAGTAAATGCAGTGGCTTCTAAAATTTATTGAATTCTAGACCTTTTTTGAGTTTAAATTTAAAAGAAAGCCAATCTTATTTTGTGGATGAGTGGAGAAATTTCCATCCACATGGCATCAAATGCTTTGACAAACACAGAAATGCAAAGATGATACAGTTGTTAGTGAAAAAATACTAGCTTTTACTGTGTAAGCCAATATTAATTTTCTCATTCACACGAGAAATATTTTTAGTTGCCTAGAACCTTGAACAAGACAGATAAGTTCCCCACTTTCATGGAATTTATATTCAAGTGGGATGAGACAGACAATAAACAAATATAGATTTATTAAGAGCTATTGTGAGGATAAAACAAGGTGATATGAGATAGAGCTTCTGGGAGACTAAAATCAACCTGTCAGAAAATGCACTTCTGAGGGGCTGCTGTTTAAGGTGAGACTTAATTGTCATGTAGGAGATTGAAGGAAAGGGCATTCCCAGCTGAGGGCCTAATACGGGAATGATGTATTCGGGGAACACACTGGCGATTGAGCAGAAGAGGATGAGCAGGAAAGAAGTGGCCAGTGAGGAAGGAGGAGAATCAGGAGAGGAAAGTATCTCTGTGAAGATCAGTGGTCACCCATGCCAAATGCTTATGAGAAGCCTAGTAAGATATGGATGACCAAGTGACCATTACATTTGATAGAACGTCCATTGTTGCTGACCTAATGTAGCACAGTTTCAGAGGAATGGGAATAAAGACCCATTGGAGCGGGCTGAGGAAGCAAAGGAATGAAGAGCAAATGGAGACAACAACTTCAGTCAACCCTTCTGGAATGTTTTTTCTCCAAAGGGGAGCTGAGAAATATGGCAGGATCTAGAGGAAGGAATCAAGAGAACGTGTTTACACTAGTGGGAATGATTAAGTTCAGAAGGATAAACCGATGAAAAGAAGGAATATAGCAGGAAGAGAGTCCTGGAGTAGCAAAGGCGCAGGCTGGAGAGCATGTGCCCAAGTCCTGGCTTTGGTGGAAGCCAGCATGCTCATCTCTTACAAAGGCAGGCGTGAGAAAATGGGTGCACAGAGGGTGGGCTGCATCTCAGAATAGAGATGGACGGTAGGAAAATTGTGACATAGCCTCATCTCGGAGAGTGGGAAGTGAGCAGCCATTAAAGTATAGAGATAACCAAGCAGTACTGAATACCTGGTATGGATGTGTGATCATGAGTTTAAACTGGAATTGGTCAGCAGAAAGTACATGCTTTTCTGCAGACTTGTTCGGCTGCCAGTGTGGAATAAGAGCTAGTGGGACAACCGGAGTTAGAGTTTTTTGGGGGGAAAGTGAAATGGAAGAAAAAGGGGGCAAGAGAGTTAACTTTCTTAAAGTACACAGATATAGTATGATATAGTTGAATAAGGAATAAAGAAAAATTAGAGAGATCATGAAGAACGAACAAAAGTAAAGGTTGATAATTTGGAGAACTTGGTGTGACCAAAGCACAGCCTGAGTGGGAATGAGAGAGAATGAAGGGCAGTAAGGTTAAAAAACTGTATATAGACAACCGGGGGACAGTACAGTTGTCAGTGATAACAAGGTCCAGGGTATACCTGCAGGAGTAGGTAACGTAGTAAGATGGGGAAAAGGGCACTGAAGGTGAGGAGGGTCTAGGAGCTGTGCAGCCGTGTGAGTGACGGGTTTTTCCCAAGGATATTGAAGACACCAATAAAAATGATAGCTAGAGGAGTAGAGGAGATGGAGAGATTCACATACTGAAATCTTCTATGAATAAATGAAGTGACCAGGAGGTTAGTAGATGGCAGCTACAAGAAAGGTGAGATAGTCTGACATGAACTGCAAAGATGGCTGAAGGTTTCAAGGAGGGAGAAGTTACACAAAAGCACAAGGAGAACAGAGACACCAACCTCACTGCTGAATCCCAAGGGTTATCTGTATTAATGACCAAATTATTCTCTTTTACCTAAATAAGTGGTATCATGTGGACAACATAATACCTGTCCCATCAACAGCCATAGGTAGAAAGGGATAGGATTCATTAGAGTTTAACCCTCATGTTTCATTTTTATTCTATTACATAAAGATATTTAACCTCACCCATGCACAGAGGTACTCTAGAGGATAACTAGCTATTAAACATAGAAGTGTGTGAAATTATAATATATGCAACTCTATTATTCATTTTAAGATTTGTCTTGTATGAAATCAACTTTGACATCATAGAATATTTCACTGGAGGGGATGGAGAATTGTGATATAATGACTAGAAAATACAAGAGTAGGAAGAAGTTGTATTCTCATAGGTAGTAAGATTGCATATTTACAATTTCCTTTTCCTTCTCAAACTGTGAGCATAATAACTTAACACTAAAGAATGAACCTTCTCTTTGGCTGCGTGAAGCTAATAATGCAAAATAATCAGCATGTCTGGGGTACACTTTACAGGAACAACTTATAATTCACACTTCTTCCAGTTCTTTTGACAAATGTATTGGCTCTGTTGACACCCTATGATAGATCCATTTCTATCTGTCTTTTTAAATTACGTATCTCACAAGGAGGATAAGCAGAAAACATATTATACAACATAACTGTTTGTTTCTTCATTTCACATTCATGGTTGCTTGAGCCACAGATTACATACGATTCAAACCAGTAACATATATCTGTGCCTGACAGAGGACATTTCTCATCTTTTGAGTCTGGGTTGCATCTTCAGCAGCAGGTGTTGTGAATCTAAGTGAAATGGCTCAAGCTTCTAAATTCACTTCTCAAGTTCAGCATACTTCAGAGTGTCTCATGGGACCAGAAATAAAAGCAACAGCTTTGTCTTTCTATTCTAGACCATGAAAGTCTAGCTTACTTGCAGACACTATAAGCTTGGATAACTCATTTTAATGTGATGCTTCTCCTTTTGATCAGAGGCCAGCTACCTGGCTCACCTTTCCTGTCCTTTGCCCCAACCCTTTCCTCTGCACACATTTGATCCTGTTGGGTCACAGCAGTAATGGGAGCAAAACCCCAAGTGACTGTTCATACCTCCTCGCCTTTCCTGGTGCTTGGAATGCTCTTAGTGTCTTCAGCCTCTGGAACGTTTCAACACATCCTTCAATGTTCAGGTAAAGCGTCGCCTTCCTTATGAAGCCTTTCCAGTCTACTGCATTCATCTCTCTCCCAGTTAGTCATTCCCTCGCCTTTCTTTCTATGTGCATTTGAACAACAGTTACTGTTAGGGTGGCCATAAAACACATTGTACAAACCAGGGCATTTTTGAGAGAAAAGGGGTCCATTGTTAATAATTACCCTGGGACACCAGGCATAAACTATGACCGTCCTGGCTAACCAGGATGTGTGGTCACATTACAGCATTTATGGCATTGCACTGTGGAACCATCCTCTTCCTGCAATCAGACTGTGAGGGCAAGACTGTTTTGCACCTCATGCAATGGCCAGTGAAATTTAAATACTTAGTGGATATCTACTGCCTTACTATCACCTTTCTTCTAATGCAGGTGTCTTTAGGGAATCACCGTGCCACGTTCTTTGTACTCTTCTAATCCTCACCCATGTCATTTGGATGGAGCTGAACCTACCCCCTCCCCACCCTTTGCTCCCTGTGGAGCAAAGGTTCCCTCAGGTTCCATGGGTCAAAGTGACACAAGTCACTGGGCAGCCCCTACTGTCAGTGATTGGGTCAGATCTGCACATGGTGGTTTAATTAGAGCCAATCTTATGGGCTTTGTTCATACCGCGAAGGGGAATCTCAATTTCCACTTTGGTTTCTATACTGTGACCCTGGAACTGCCAGGGGATCCCTCACCTCTAAGGAGAACTACTCATGAGAATGCAGGGAACACTGAAGAAAACAGAGACAAGAATGGATCCCCCAGGAAACCACTGGAGCTTTTGTCTCCAGTGTTGCCTGAAGCTGGATTTGTTTACCCTGTACTTTTGAGTTGCATGGACCCGTACATTCCCTTTTTGTTGAAGTCAGTTTGCGTTGTGTTTCCGTCCTTTGCAGAAAAAAGATTTTTTTTTCCTGACTGTTGAGGCCTGGGCGATTGGAGGCAATCAGTAAGTACTGGTGAATGAGTTGATTGAATGGAGTAAGGATTACTTGTGGGAGGCCTCACAACTGGGAATGACCAGCGATAACTCTTGCCCGCCTGCAGCTCCCAAGAGCCTATTGCCAAGTTACCTGTCCTTCAGGAGTGCTCTGCCCCAGCGGGGCTTCCTTCATGGAGAGCTCCTGAGGCAGTCAACACAGGCTCTCACTTTTGTTTGTTTCTTTGTTTTTCTACTTTAAAGGCCTTTTTTCTTTTTTTTTGCCATTGGTGACTCAATAGTAATTTGGTGACAGCTAGGTAACTAACTAGAGGTTTGAAATACACCATCAAGATAAAACCATTTCTCCCAGATAAATTAGGAGTTTGGGATTAATATATACACACTACATATAAAGTAGGTAAACAACAAGGTCCTACTGTATAGCACACGGAACTATACTCAGTATCTTGTAATAACCTATAATGGAAAAGAATCTGAAAAAGAATATATATATATATATATATATATGTATATATATATCTGAATCACTTTGCTGTACACTTGAAACTAACACAACATTGTAAATTAACTATACTTCAATAATAATAATAATAATAATAAACCCATATTCTCGTTAATCATTCTCCCACCCCTTTTACTAAGACAAAGGGGCTTTGTCCAAGCACACACACTTCAGACAGCCAGTTCGGTCTCATTTGCCCAATTAACACTGCTCACATCCCCTCTGATCTAAAAGGCCTTGTATAATGATATATATTAAGAAAATATTTTAGAGATCCCAGATGCCAAGCCCTATGAAACAGTTTATGAAGGGGAGGGCATGGATACTGTCATAATCGTTATGTAAACAGCCCTTGCCCAGGATGACAGCTCACCAAGGAGATCCCGCTGTGCTCAGCACCATGGTGAATGCAAATTAGTTCACTTTTTAGTCAGCCAGTTCGTTTTGGATTCTGGGGAAAATGAACTGGAGTGGAGCTGCCTGATACGATTTGACTAGAGAATCCATATCTCAAATGTATTTTTCTGAGGGCTGGAAGTGGGTGGAGCATAAAGAATACCATTTTGATGAAACAACTATAAACATCTATTTGGAATTAATGGTATTTGGGGGACCCTTGGATAAAAATTCACTTTTACTCTTTTGAACCAAGCACTAAATAGCGTTAACATTAATGCACAGAATGACTGGTTAATGTCATCTCACCAACCATCAGTTATTAACCAACTTGGTTCTAATGACCCACTTAGGTATCAAGACCTCTTCCCAGTGATGACTGTGACACAGGAGCTCTGGGGCTACACTCCAGAGGCCCAAAGGACACCCTCTCCCTCTTCCTCTGTGGCTTTGCCCACACAGCTTGTATTACTTCATGGGGGTTTTGATCATCCATGCCTCCAAATCTATTCTCCACACAGCTAAGTAATTTTTAGCATCATAAAATAGAGCATATTTTTCCCCAGTTTAAATCTCTTCACTGGATTTTCATACTCTCAGAATAAAATCCAAGCTCCTTGGCATATTCTATAATGCCCTGCCTGCCTGGTCCCTCTATATGCAAATCATACCACCCATGCTCTTACTCACTAAACTCCAGCCAGAGCCTTCTTTTAACGTCTCAGATGTGCTGTATTCATTTCAGCCTCAAGGCCTTTGCATATGCTGTTCCCGCTGCCTGGAAGGTTGCCATGCCCACCCCCACCGCCCCCGCCACGTATCCCCCTCCAGTTTTTCTTGCTTTAAAGCTCTTACTGCATTTGGTAATTGCACATTCATGTGCTTGTTTATTTAATATCTCTCCTCACTAGAGTGTAAGCTCTGGGAAGGCAGGTGGGGACCTGACCTGACCTATTCTATCACTCTGTTCACCGGCACATGGAAGGTATTCAATAAATATTTGTTGAAATATGATAAAATAAAATCATGCGATGGCATAGAGTTCATATGCCACTCGGCTCAGGAACACCTTCCCCATTCTTAGTGACCCGCAAGAGCGCTGTCCTCTCTTCTCTAGTCCTAGGTACAAACCCACCCCCCAGAGGCTTTTTAAAATCATAAATATTAGAGCTAAAAGATACACTGGAGATATCAGTTCACAGATGGGAACCTCAGGTTTATAAAGCTGAAGTGACTTACCTTGGGAGGGGTCATTTCTTCACTCCTCTCAGTTCTTTGATGAGGGAATTTTTCCTCCTGGCTGCTGACTGATACTGCCCACTTGGAGGCACAGTGAGTTGATTATGAGTTTGGAGAGGAACTAGGTGTGAGGGTTCAGCCCTCAGCCCCTCTTTTGCGTAGGGCTCTGTCCCAGGGCATGCACATTCTGCATTGCTTCTCCTCCCCCACCCAAGTGTGCAGGGTTAGGCTCTGCTGTGGAGGGCCTGCAGTTGTGCTTCTGACTGGGGGTCATGGGGCAGGGGTTGTCTAATTCTGGGTTCCGTATTTGCAGGGCTATGGTGCCTACACATTTAAGCTCTGTTCTCAAGTCTATCTTTTACTAGTTTAAAACGAAATAATTTTCTGATTTCCTCTTCCTGCTTGACTTGGTTCAGAACTGGGTGAGTTTCGTCCTCTCGTATCTCAACACCAAAGCCCCACAGTTGGTCAGAGTTAAGGACTAGAATTCGAAGCTTCCCAAGATCCAGCTCTGATTTCCAGGTGTCAGGTGCACACCTTAGCCAGCGCCACCACAGCTTTCTTCCCAGCCACACTGGAACTGCCTCTCCTACCGTCAGCTCCCCTGTCCCAGCGCTGCAGGGGCAAGACTGTCCTCGGACCCGTGCTGTCCCCGCACTGATTTTGCTTAAAGACATATTTATAATGATTTCACCATGCACATGTTTTGAGTTGAATGAAATAAATGTTCATAGAGCCAACTTAATAGAAAAATTGGGTAATGATCAGATTAAAATAAATTAAATATCTCATTATGAGTTTCTCAGGTTATAAATACATTTTTTATCATCATGTTCATTTTTACTTTTCCCCAAATTATTTTCCCAATTCTCTAATTTTGCGTTTTGTTTTAGATTGTTTCATGCAGCCTCTTTAAAGCTATCATTTCACTCTGACATTTATCTGGATATGAGATCAGGCTATTAGTCCTCTTACGGTGGATGCATATTTCAGTTAATCATGAGTAAGAAGAGAATTGTATTCTGCTTTATTATTGCTATAACGTTAAAACTTATAATATTTCTAATGGACCAACAGGTAGAGCTTTTCCATGTTTAAATGGAGTATGAGAAAATTGTTGGGTATAATTATGACCTTACTTGTTGAAACAAATACCTTCCCTAGTCATCCTGGAAACAGAGGGGAAAAGAAAATTACTTGTGAGGAAAAAGCAAAAGAAACACATATCTTCATTGAGAATCCTTAACCACTCTCTATTGTTCCAACTTAAACACAAAGCAAAAGAAATAATAATATAAATAAACTAAGACTTAGCAAACCACACTGTCTCCCATGAAGTCATGCTCTTTTTCTCTTTGGTTTAAAAGGTTAAAGCCATTTCACATTGCGCATTTGGAGGAGCAATGGGGCAATGGATGTTTTCACTGAAGTATTACTTCCTTTTCCATTAGAAGACAGACCTTCTAAACATTTTTCTGTTTCAAGGTGGTACCTGTCCTTCTCAGTTTGGAGGCTACGTGATGCATTTCAGAGATTCTACTGACTTTGGTATAGCTGGATATAGAGTTTTGATTTCTCATATTTTGGTTTCTTCTTCTTATCAATCAGCCAACAGCTATCTACAAAAGAATACCCTCCGAATGTAGAAATATGCTAGATCTTGAAGAAACCACAAAAGAAGTGTCTTCTGTGTTTTAGTTCTTGCTAGCTCAAAGTTTATTATTGGGTTGGAAACAACCAGATGTGTGTTGATATTCCTTTTGTCTATTTTAATGCCACAGTGCTATTCCCTTACACAAACCCTAAATCCAGTCAAGGCCATTGTCTCTCTAGACTCTTCCTGGATTAGTTGGGATTTAGGCTAAGCTACTGAAAGAGAGAGACTTCAAGACACAGGTGCTTGAACCTCATAGAATTTTATTTCTCTCTTCCACGACAGTCGGGAAGTGGGAGTTCCAGGCTGGTGTAATGGCTCTGCTCCATGAAATCATTCAGGGGCTCGGGTTCCTTTCATCTTGTGTTTCCACCATCCGCTAGGGCATTTTCCTCATTTTTATGGTCAAAGACTGGTCAGTACACGTACGTGTCTCAGCCTTCAGAAAGTAGAGATTAAGTCTATGACATGCAATTTCATTTTGTGTTAAGTGTAACAGACATAACAATATTTACCAGTATCCAGTTCTTTTCTATTTATGGGCACACGGAAGGTTACACTTCTTCACTTTCTGTGACTAGGCACAGCCACGTGACCAGTGTTGACCAAAGCGATAGGAGCCAGTGTGGCATGAGTCACCTGAGTGCCGAGGTGTTCATTGCTGGGGCTTGGTTCTCCATCCCTTGCTCCCCTTGCCACGATGACCACAAAACACGTTGATGTGGAAATGTGACAAGATGGAAACCTGCGGGAATCCTGAATGAATGTGAAGAAGTCCCCTGGGCTTGCAGCGGACTTTTGTGAGCAAGAAATAAAACTGTGCTGTTTATTCCACAGCATAATCTATCCTATTCTGAATTTTACAGCAGATGATGTGGACACCGTACACATTCTTTCTGCTCACATTTTATGGATGAGAACATAAGTGCATGGGTAGTCCTGGTTCAAGGGCTAGAAGGGCTGTGTATGCTCCATCGCTATGGAAACAACAGAAGCAGATGTGTGTGTGTCGGGAGGGGCGGGCAGTGGGTCCCACTTCTTTGCCTCACATTCCAGTGCCGCGCTTGCTTGGAATGCCCTCCTCCCACTTCTCAGTCTGTGCACGGCCCACACATCCTCCAAAGCACAGCCTTCTGCAAACTCCTCAACATTCTGCTCTCTCTCTCCTCTAAATTCTGATTGCTCAATGTTTATAACCTTTTATTATGTGAGTCATTCATTTAAAAAGGGTTATGGACTCGGGCTTCCCTGGTGGCGCAGTGGTTGAGAGTCCGCCTGCCGATGCAGGGGACACGGGTTCGTGCCCCGGTCCGGGAAGATCCCACATGCCGTGGAGCGACTGGGCCCGTGAGCCATGGCCGCTGAGCCTGCGCGTCCAGAGCTTGTGTTCCACAATGGGAGAGGCCACAACAGTGAGAGGCCCACGTACCGCAAAAAAAAAAAAAAAGGGTTATGGACTACTTACCCACCTCTAGGCATTGTGCTAGGTCTCTACTGGCGACGTAATCTCTAACTCGCAGACTTGAAGTTTCCACCTGCTTAGGACGGTGCCCTATCCAGTGACGTGGTTAATACATACTCTCTGGTTGAATATATGAATAAGTCAGCAATATGATGGTATGTGCATAAATGTTAAGTGGCAGCGCACCATTGGCAGACTCAAGAAGGGAGAAAATCCTGAGGTAGATTGTAGGGTGTATGAGCACAGGGATCATGTCTGTCTTGGATTCTGCCTTATCTCCAGTGCCGATCACTGGGCCTGGCACAAAGTACGTGCTTAATAGGTTTTTGTTCTTTTCCTGGATAACTGTGAGGCAGGCCTGATGGGTGTCTTGAGGGATCTTGGGACATAAGATTAGACCAGTACATAGGGTGGGACCAGATTTTGAGAAGTCAGTCATGGATTTTTGGGTTTTCGTGTGCTAGAAAATGAGAAGCATAAGCTGTTTTTGTTTTTAAAAGCGGAGCCATAGAAAGTTTAAACTTGTTTGCCAAGTGAGTTTAGATATAAATATTAAAGAGGAGTAAGTGAGGACTATGGTGATGAAAACCTAGGTTGGGATGGCAATGGTGGACCTCAACACAAAAGGGCAAATCTAATGGACAAGTCAAAAGGAGGCGCAACAGGAACTGATGACAGAGAATATGAAGATTAAAGAAAAAAAATGGATTGAAAAAGAGCAACTGATGGTTCCAGATGGGAATTCTGGAATGAGAGTTGTGTCATTAAAGAGATCGATGTTACAAAAGGCACCTGTGACGAGCTGAATTTGAGGCATGTTGTATCTGCGCCAGGGGAGGAAATCTAAGTGGGGAGCTGAGCAGGCAGCTGGGCCCCGAGAGCAGGTGTTGTCAGTATGAAGATACAGCCTCAGGAGCCATGTCTGGGGTCAGGCAAGACCTGAACGGACCTCTGCTCAGCTTTGATATTTTCCAGCATATGTTACGAGATATGCAGGACAAGTCCTCAATACAGTTGAAAAGTGGGCCTTGCCCTCTTGTGGACTCTTCCTGTGTCAGTGGAGCTCCTGGACTGTCTGTAAGGGCTAATGTATAATAATGAGGTGGAAGATGTCAGATCACCCAAAGGGAGGGCAAGGTAGAGGAGAGCTGGAGGGCTAGAGAGTGGTAGAAGGAATGCATCCCTGAGAGAAAGGTGTGTTTGGAAGTGCAGAGGGCTAGAGCAGAGGCACATAGGCAAAGTCTAAAGAGATAAAAGATGTGTGTATCTGTGTGTGTACATCGGTGTATATAGTCACATGCATATGTATTCAGAAAAGATCAGCAAATGTGTCTCTGCCCACCAACCCTGCCCTTTAGCTGCATTTCAAACCATCTACCTATTCCTCCACTTATTCAATAAGGGATTAGTACCATTTACGTGCCAGACACTGTAGACATGGGAAAAAAACAGTCAGACGTGGTCTCTGCTCTTACAGGACTTATATATTAAAGGTGATATAGATGATGAATACATACAAATTAATTAATTTACTAAAAAAGTGAAAAGGAGAGAACTACGTGCTCTTAATTCTATCAATCTTGCCTCAGAGTAAGAGAGGAGGTAGAGCTCTGCAGAAGCAGGAGGAATTCTGAATCAGATCACACCCTGAAAATAGCTCATTTGCAAAGATACTAGCCTGCTGGCCTGGACAGGAGGGTCTGACTGTGGACACTTAGAGCCATTGCTACCTCACTTGCTACCTGCAGTTCTGGCATTGAGACCAAAAGGCAGTCTCAATGAGCGCAGAGGTCTGCCTTCAGCTTTGGAGGCTGGGAAATATCTATCCAGCGTTCTCCTCACTTGCTTCCAATTTCAGTCTGTAGGTCTGTCTTTGGGTTCAAGAAATGAAACAAGGGACATAAGGACGGTGACATGGGCTACCAAGAAGAGAATAGTAATAGGGGAGGCTTTGGGTAAGAGCAAACAGACTACAGATGTGTAAATTATTTTAAATTTAATAATTTTCTAACCATTGGATCACAGATCTGTTGAGTCTGGATTGGTGTCGTTGGCTGGAAGCACTAAAAATCCTAGTTCCATAGACTCATGAGCAGTGAAACCTGTGTGCCCAGAGACCCCTCTTCTCCCCACGTTACAGCTGGGGGACTGTCCCGTTGGCTAGTTCCTTCTACCAGGCAATTTCATCCCCAGGGACCAAGCCCACTGCCACGTATCCTTTAGCTTCGGGCTCACTGCCTGCCTTGGATTTCTCTCCACCTTTACTCCCCCAAACAATGGCATTCCGGAAAATCCAACTGCTTGTTTTGAGCTGTCAGGACATCTGACACTGATCTTCAGAGAGGGGGGCGTTGAGCAGGGTAGGGGGAGCAGGCAGGTGTTGGAGGATTTTAAGAGAAACAGATCCCCTCTGGCTGTCTTATTTAGGCACGTCTTTGTAAGAAAAGAGATGGTCCGGGGAGAAAGAGTGTCTCAGTTCTTAACCATGCAGGAGGGTATGTGTGGATACAAAGAAAGTTAGACTTTCAGGGATACAGATCAAAGAACTTTGTCTCAAAGTTGTCTAGGTTAATGCATACATATCATGAAGTGAAAACTTGTCTAAGGAATCCAGGAGAGCTTTTAGTAAATAATAGTGCATAATAGAGTTACTAAATTATTTTTAAGGATTTAAAAACTGTAGAAACTTGATTATTCAGTATAAAGTTAATATTCATTTAAACAAATTTATTATCATTTCTGCCTAATTAGAATTCATTTAGAAAACATCTATTTATAGCTTGCAGTGTAAAGGCAATTTGTTTTTTACAAAACATGTGAGGTGTAGTTCCTCACTTCAACAGCATGCAATACAGTAGAGATGATGAAAAACATGGATGCCAGCAGCTATAATAAGAATGATTCAAATAAAGTGATGAGAGATTTCAGAGAATTGGTTTGAGTCTGAGGTGACTGGAGAAAATATCTTGGAGGAGGTAGCATTTAAACTGGGATTTGTAGTATGGACACATTTCAGCATGCCAGCTGGTAATGGTTGGCGTTCCAGGTATTGATAGAAGAAATTCGTGTTAAAATTATGGAGCTGTAATAAAGCAACACTGAGTAATTCAGGTTGGCAAAAAGCCAGGGTACAACATGAGACAACCTGATAAGTAAGGTCTTGGAGGGCCCTGGGTGAGGTTCTGGAGCGTGGACTTCAATGGGGAAGCCTGGGATCCTTTTGAGCTGCAGAGTTGAATGATGCAGTGGAGCCTTAGGAAGGTAAAGTTGCTAACAGGTTGGGGTAACTCACCAGGAGGAGAGAGATGAAGAGTAAAAGGGAAAAGCAGAGGGTGCTTCCCTGGTGGCGCAGTGGTTGAGAATCTGCCTGCCAATGCAGGGGACATGGGTTCGAGCCCTGGTCTGGGAGGATCCCACATGCCGCGGAGCAACTGGGCCCGTGAGCCACAATTACTGAGCCTGCGCGTCTGGAGCCTGTGCTCCACAATGAGAGAGGCCGCGATAGTGAGAGGCCCGCGCACCGCGATGAAGCGTGGCCCCCGCTTGCCACAACTAGAGAAAGCCCTCGCACAGAAACAAAGACCCAACACAGCCATAAATAAATAAATAAACAAAACAAAAAAACCCTTGATATTAAAAAAAAAAAAAAAGGGAAAAGCAGAGTGATAAGCCTTCTGTTTGTGGTAGTGATTTAGGATGGGGCGGGCTTAATGGATGAATAGTCTAAAGGGAAGACCAGTGCAGAGAGGAAAATGAGACAATCTCAAATGATTGAGAGGAATGTCCAGACCATAACATCTGAGAGCAAGGATTTCCCAGCATTGGTCCATGACTCTTGAGTCCCCTGCCAAATACGGGAGAAGCGTGTAAAAGAAGTTTTAATCCTGACTTGGCTTTCACATAAATCTGAAAAGCTCAGTCAGATGTGGCTCAGCCTTAGGAACATAGAAATTTTAATCCATACAAAACTCCTTAACTTCTTACCTTTTCAAGCAAGACGATCTTGTTAAAATGAAAAATCTGGCAGATCTGCTATATGATAACAGTTGCAATACTTTGTCAAGTCTCAGCTTAGGAAGAACTGTCACAGACACCGCAGATTTCTACTCATCTATCCCTCCCCATTTCCACAGGGATTATGTGAGAATAAATAAAACATGATAGTACATGTAAAAATATTGTTTTCTACAAAAAGTTGCTGTGTGGAAATTATAGGTTTATAAAAAAGTATTACTATATGGATATTACAACATATCAGAGAAATCTGGAATTATTTTGCTTTGTTCTTCTCAATTTATATTCGACTTTCTTGCAAAAAGAATGTAAAGGAGTTTGTTTATGGTTTATCATTTTTAAGAGCTTTCTATACATGTTGATGAGGGGAGGAGAAGGAAAGAAAATACTTTAAACCAAGCACAGTGCCCTGGTAATAATGGGGTCGGCCAAACAGACACTCTGGACACTGTTGATGGGCCCACAATCCCAGCACTGTACAGTCAGGCCATCTGCATCTCGTCCGGGCGCTAAACTATAATCACTGCCTCCTGAGACGCTATAATTCTAGGAAAACCTACCTACTGAGGTGGCTCACTTAAAGGACATGTTCCTACCCAAGGCTCTCAGAAAGAGGATTTCTGGTCACTTTAAGTATCTGCCCATCCAGTAGCCATTGGCTGATACTCCATGCTCCCAGCTCTGCCACTTGAAAGAGAGAAATGTGAGAACTGGAAACGGATCATTTTTAAAATTATGAGGATTACTACTAGCTCCCATCATATCCTCGTATCATGTTAACAAGTTAGCAGTCTTGGCAAAATGAACAAAAATATGTTTATCTTAGGCACGTCATTTGCTATCCTTGGACATATTTAAGTGCCTTTTTTTTTTTTTCAGAGTTAGAGACCAGTAGGCTCGTTTTCTGGTTCTCAGCACTCTTGAATTACGTTTGCTGGTTTATAACGACATATGTAAGACTTCCTAAAGCCCTGAATAGGTGTGGTCTGAGTGGTTTATAAATATCACGATGAGGGTATTTCATAGCTTCCCTCCTCAGTCTGCCAATAGGTCATTTGATGAGTGCTTACTCTACTCCAGGTCACTGTTATACATCTCTATATTCATTTTCTCATAACAATTTTATGAGGCAGTTAACAGTACCTCTATTTTAAAAAGCTAAAAGCATGTACAATTTTTTTCCTAAGAAAACAACTAATAAAATGTACATACAAATAGAAGTTTCTTTATTTCTCAGTAGCAGAACTCAGTTCTTGAACTCCATTTCTGTTGATGACAGGAAACTTAATCCTGCTCCATTAAAGTAAATTCAGTTATTTCTGATTTTTATTAGTGTGTCTTGGTTAACTGGTCACGCTAGGATTCTCTCCCCTCATTTCTTCACGTATCCATGGGGATAACCTAAGTTCTAGGAAGTATACATATTGCCCTAGAATTGGGGGGTGGATGCTTAGTCCTATGGTCACTAGATCTGTCCAGCCTGGTTTACAGTGGGACATACAATCTCCAGTGCTTTTTGGATACCTACATCTGTGGATGTTAAGGTACAAGTTCTCCTTTGATTTTTGTGTGTTGGGTCTATTCAGGTTATTCAGTATCACGATTGCTCCGACCCTAAGGTTTCACAAGATCCACAGGCCCACTCTCAGACAAAAGAAATCTTAGCTTCTCTCTCACACCATTCTATAATGCATCCCTCAGGTCTACCCACCTAGATACCTCCCTTACACACTGCTGCTCTACAACATGAGCACCAAGTTTGACTGTGGTGTCTCTAAGAGGTTTTCAGTTTCCCTGGGCCATGCCCTAGGAAGTTATCAATTCACTTCATACTCATTATCCCCCAATCTGTCCAGTTTCTATCACCATATCCCCCACCCCCAGTGAGAAGGTGAGCAAATGTCCACTTAAGGACACTTAGCTGTATACCTCTCTTTCACTTCTACATATTTTTTCTGTCTCTTGCTGGTAGAATTCTATTATTTCAGGAATCATTATATTTTCTAGATCTTTCCTCTGAGAAGGCCTAGAAGCAATGACCAATTCTATAGCAGTGGAATCCTTACAGCCCAGATTGCAGTCTTGAAATATCATCTTCCATTAAGAGAAACCAGGAATCCCTGGAGAAATGGCTAATTCCAGATCTGAGGCAGGAAAGATATATAATGAGCCTGGAAAGTCTTGTAATACCAGATGGCAAGGAAATCATCAAAGGACACTAGAATCATGTCAGAAGGACTCAGGAGTCAACTTAGGAAGCTCTCGCTGGCCAAAGATAGGATACTTTAAGCTTCAGTAAAGATATGAATTGCAATTGATTGGAACCCATCAAAAATGTCTAATCCTGTAAATTTATATTAATAGTAAAAAATATAATTGATAATCTTTTGAGGATTATAGGGAAAACTAATTATCTAAAAATTGATAAATATAAGAAATAAGTATCCTGCCTTTCTTACATATGAAATGTATAATTTGATAACCAACTAGTAAATGAAGGGAAGTCTCTCCTTATAAAATTGCCCAGGTAATTCATGAAAACAAATAGCACCACTTTGTAATCCCAATGAATTAATGTATCTAAGCTTTAAGCATCAATGGCTGCTAATAGTAAAAAACAGTCATTATGTGCTCTCATTAAAAAAACATACCGCAACCTATAGTCTTGTCAAAGGTATGACAAATAAGTCTGTTCAAGCCTCTGAATCTAAGTACCAATTTTCAGGAAATACAGGAGACAGAGGAAAATGTCAGACTGCATCATGAGTATGAAATCAGTAGACTGTGGCAATCTTTATAGGTCAAACACCCCAAATTATTCAATATGAAAATTATAAGAAGGAATGGGATGGAAAGGGAGCATATCTGTAGATCAAAAGATACTTCAAAATATAAAGTTAAAAAATACATAGCATTCCACATATAAGTAATATCATATGGTATTTGTCTTTCTCTGCCTGACTTAACTTCACTTAGTATGATAATCTAACAGAAATAGAGTTACAGATATAGAAAACAAACTTATGTTTACCAGGGGGAAGGGGGGGGGATAAATTAGGAGATTGAGATTGACATATACACACTACTATATATAAAATAGATAACTAATGAGGACCTATTATATAGCACAGGGAACGCTACTCAATACTCTGTAATAATCCATATTGGAAAAGAGTCTTAAAAAGAATGGATATATGTATATGTGTAACTGATTCATTTTTCTGTACACCTGAAAATAACACAGTGTTGTAAATCAACTATATTCCAATAAAAATATTTTTTACATAGGATGTGCATACAACATGGTACATCCCCTCTAATGGAATACCATGAAGCTGTAACAAGGAGTAAGGAAAATCTATATGAACTAATGATATGAAGTGATTTTCAAGATATTTATCATATATATGTAGGTTTTACATATATATGTAATAGCATTATATCAATGGCAATTTCCTGATTTTGATAATAGTATGGTAGCTATGTAAGATGTTAACATTTGTGGAATCGTGGTAAAGGGTATTTAGGAATTTTTCTATTTTTGTAACAATTTTGTAAGTCTGAAATTTCAGAATGGAAAATCTTAAATTAAAAACATTAAAATAAAAAGATAAATTGTGCAAGATTATAATACAATGTCAAAGGATGCACACTTGCATAATACAACCATACAAATGTAAGAAAATGATTTTTACAAATATCAAAATAGAGGCTACTTTTGAATTGAGGAAGGGGCCGTGATTGGGACGGGACACAGGGAAAGGCTCCTGAGGTGGCTGGCAAAGGTCTGTTCTTGACCCTGGGGGTGTGATGGTTACAGGGTGTTCCCCTTATAATAACTCACCAAGCTATATGTTTGTTTTGTGTAACTCTCTGTATCTGCATTTTATTTTATGAAGACAAACAGATAAAAAAACAGAAACAGAAAAATATGCCTTGGTTTTCAAGATCTTCTCTCTGATATGAATGTCAAAAACCTATTTTGAAATTCAAAAGCAATGATTTGACTTTTTGCTCTTAAACTAACAGCCTCTTTTAGTGATATAAATATCACTGGCTCAATAACAGGGGGGGGTCCTAGAAGGGGTCCTCTAGGGAAATAGGTAGTAAAGAGAAAATTTCTGTTAATAGCTCAAAATTTCTCCCACCACAAGGGGCTTAACCACTACAATATGCTTTTAAATGAGGGACATGCTCTTATCACCTCTCCCCTCACCATTTTTCATAGCTTTACAGTTGTTCTTCTTCATCCTATTCTGGATGAGCTTAAGCAAAAGTGTCATAGAAGTGGAAGAACAAGACTATAGCAAAACAGTCAAGAGGACATAGCTACAACAGGACACTTCAATATCCCTTTGAGACTTGCTGAAATAAAAAAACTGTACTTCTGCTCATTGATTAAGCACCCACTATGCTCCAGACACTGCCAGATAGTGGGAATGGAGAGAAGAGAATATTAAACTTTTGTATTGAGGTATATACATACAATTGCATAGAATGGTTTGTAAACTTTATTTAATATCAGAATTACCTGGTTGAAGTTAAAACATATCTATATAGAGAGATTTCAAAGCCCAGTCTCTAAAGACTGATTTAGTAGATCTCTTAACAAGTGCGTGCACAGACACAAATGTCTGAATTTGTGATTTCAGATGTAGAGCAGTTTCAGAAACATCTGAAAGGCTAAGGTGGAGGCTGAAATACAGTGGAGCTCATTAGAAGTGAGGAAGTCGAGGAACTGCAATGCACAGGCATTGAAAGAGTCATACAGGAGGACCTGGAGATTGTGTAAGATGATAGCAGGACTTAGGCTAGAGAGAAAGACTGTAACTTAGGTTCCAAGTTTTCCTTTTAAGGAAATGACTGAACAGGCAGCTATGAGATGAGTGCAGGGGCAAAGGGTTTTAAGTAAGAAAGGGATAAACCTCAAAGAGGTTGGAGAAATAATGAAGAAGCGATAGTAGAGAAGTATTCAGAGGAAGAACACTGACCTGATAGCTCTTAAGAGATCATGGTTGGCTAGCCTGATTCTGCCATGGATTCAAACTTTTATGAAAAACGTCACAGCCAGAAATCAAAGGAAATTATACAGAGCCTGGTCTGCAATTGCTATCTGTCAGGAAGTCAGATGTGAAAACACAGTTTTCTGTAATTCTTTCCTGATCTACTTACATGGGGAAATAACAGGGAAGAGTAGTTAAGTAATTGAGCTGACACCTATTTGTTCTTCACTAGGGCATTTGGACCCCAAGATTTGTAACGCCACCAGTGGCATCTTGCACAATAAGTTAATGGTGCAGCCGTCCCCAACCTTTTTGGCACCAGTGACTGGTTTCGTGGAAGGCAATTTTTCCATGGACCGGGGGTGGGGAGATGGTTTCAGGATGATTCAAGCCCATTACATTTATTGTGCACTTTATTTCTATTATTATTACATTGTAATATATAATGAAATAACTATGCAACTCACCATAATGCAGAATCAGTGTGAGCCCTGAGCTTGTTTTCACTTGCCACTCACTGACTCGGTTTTGATATGAGTCTGCAAGCAATTGATTTATTATGGTCTCTGTGCAGTCAAACCTCTCTGCTAGTGATAATCTGTATTTGCAGCTGCTCCCCTGTGCTAGCATCACTGCCTCAGCTCCACCTCAGATCATCAGGCATTAGATTCTCATAAGAAGCGCGCAACCTAGATCCCTCGCATGCGCAGTTCACAGTAGGGTTCAAGCTCCTATGAGAATCTAATGCTGCTGCTGATCTGACAGGAGGCGGAGCTCAGGCAGTAATGCCAGCGATGGGGAGCGGCTGTAAATACAGATGAAGCTTCGCTCGCTTGCCTGCCACTCACCTCCTGCTGTGTGGCCCAGTTCCTAACAGGCCATGGACTGGTAGCAGTCCATGGCCCAGGGGTTGGGGACCCCTGCTCTGTTGTACTGTAACAATGATACAAGGGCACCCTACCTTAAGACAAAGTATGTGTACACACATACACAGAGATAGATATAAATACTTCTAGATAATTCTAGATATAGATAATTTACAGTTCAGTTCAGTTACAGATAGGCTATTTTTCAACTTACAAAAGAAAGTACCATATATTCTATTCAAATAGGTACCTTCTCTATGGAGAGGTCATACGGTAAACAGCAAAGATTAACACCGTAACTGAGGTGGACTGAGACACACTCTAACAAGCTGGGGACACTGGGTAAGCCATTTACTTACCTGATTTTAGTTTTGTTTGTGAAATGACTTTACGTAAAATTCCTTTGAATGTTGTTAATTCTAATTCACTTGTGATTTTATTTAAATTTAACTATTTAGACATATATTTAGTATATGAAGCAAATCACCTAATACTTTATTCCTTTAATGTTACAATACCCTATATAATATATATATACAATACATTATATACTCAATAACATCAAAATGATTTTATGAAAATAATAGTGTAAACTTCTTCTTGTTTCCAATCTTCCTGGTTACTCAGCTTGTTTCTCTATCTCTATCCATGCATCAACCCACAAGCATTTAGTTTTAAAGTGTTAGCGTATTAATAGAAGTGGGATATTTTCTAGGGGGTCTCAGTCCCACTAGAAAGTGATTATTATTATGTCTTAATTGTTTTTTAGAAGAATGCTCAATTTAGATAACTTTCTAATACCCCAAGTCATAACGGGATGATAGATATTTGTACTTTCCACTTATTTCTTATACTTTTAATTCCTATGGAAAGCTGTTTACCTAATGCCTTTGCCCATGTAGAACCTTGTGAACTGGTAATTATTCCAGGATGGGCAGGTATGGTCACTGCACACATTTTTATTAAGGGTGGTGGGGGGGAAGAAAATCGTTTGGAATGCACATTTTTCCATGGGTTAAACAGTGCACAAGAACCTAGCAACTTTGGAGGAGATCCAGCTTACTTTTGCTTTAATGTACCCAGAAGGTTTCAAATTAGTACTCAGCATTACTGTTTTAATTGAAAATTAACCTCGCCATAACTGGAAGTGAGGATCAGCATCCTGATGTTTAGGAGACGGCTGTATGGTTGGGGAGGTCATTACAATGGACAGCAGAGACACTGAAGAGGAAAACACAAATCATTTGTTTCCTCAAGCAAGGACATGCAGTCAACACTTGAATTGGTGGTCAACTATAATTTGCTTCCAGAGTCAGCAACTCTGGCAACACTACAGTTTGGATTTATAGCAGGGCACACAAGTAACAATGACTTTGAAAGTAATGTATAAAAGAACCAAGGAAAAAGTTCTTAAGGATCTACTCCTCATTCCAAGGACTTTCCCGCTCCACCTAAAAGCAGGAGGTGCTCTTGTTCCTATTCCCAACATGCCCTCGGCAGTTCTTCCTGAATAATTACTCCTCCAGGAAACCAATGATATTTGAGTCTGGGTTATCAACAATCCTTTATTTTTTGCCTGGGAATTTCAAACCAATACACTCCCAGCCTGAACAATGTAGACAGAAGTTTTCCTTTCCATTTGGTAAAAAATAAAATTTAAAAAAAATTCTATATTTGCTGCCAATGTCCTGAAAAGTTCAATCACCTCTCCAAATTCCCCAGAATAAACACAAGAAAATACCTCTCCCCAGTAGGATCCAGGCCCCGCACTACCACCCTTAGGCACTTCCACTTCCTCCATCTTCAGGGAAGGAGTGTCCAGTTCAGAAGTGGCTCCTCAGTGGAGAAGAGGGAATTTAGGGGAAGGGGAATTTCTTTAGGAATTGTCAGTCCCACAAGTAAGTTCCTCTTTTCCTTTTCCCTTTTCACTGAAAGTGAAAAACTGCTCACAACAAGTGCTCACTGTCCCGTTTCCCTATGTGTCACCAGAGCCAAGAGAGGACCCCGTCAACGAGGCTCCCTCTACTCTGTCCCGCAGACCACAATCTCCGACCTTCACCCCATTGTCTGTGCAATGTGTAGAACTGGAGCTCAGAGCAGTGGCCTCAGCATCACTCTCCATGCCCGGGGAAGCCAAAGGCCCCTTTCTTGGCCGAGGGGAAGGGCTCTTGTGGAAGCAGAGTTTGAAAAGCCCCAGCACTGTCACGGTCAATATCACCAACACTACTACTGCTATGCTCACAAGTATGAAGACCACGGTGGAAGAATCGAAAGCCTGGGGATTGTCAGAGGAAGACGTGGAATTAAACTTGGGAATCACGCTTCCAGAAGAGTTGATGTCGGCCTTTGCCTCTGTTTGAGGGGATATTTGAAGAGTAGATATTGTGCCCTGTGCTCCCCACCGAGGAATCTCGGGAATAGATGTTGCTGAACTGCTTTGTCCAGGGGCATGGGGTACCTCTCCTGGCTTCTCCCGGACACTGGGTGACCAGGTTGCCTTCGACACGGGGCTGGCTGCAGTGGCTGGCGGGTGCCAGGTGGGCACCTTGGTCCCCCCAGGGGCCGGCTGTCCTTCCCCATTGGTTACACAAGAGCGTCCGTCTTTCCCTAGCACGAAGCCCGCAGCACACTCGCAAGCAAAGACTCCCAAGTCGTCTAGGCAGTCGAGGAGCTTCACGCATTTGCCATCACGGAGGTACCTTCCGGGACAGGGACAGAGCACAGCCCCGGAGGGTATCCCGTCCCAGCGCGCGCCGACCTCGTCCGAGGTGCAGGTGGCCGTGATGGAGAGCTGCCCGGGGCAGAGCGCACTCACCTCGGTCCCGGGGGGACTGAAGTCCAGCGCCGCGCTGGAAAGCTGGAAAGGCGCGCGGTAGCTCAAGTCAGAAGCGGCCCCCGGGCGCGGTGCGGGGCACAAGCCCTCGAACTGGTACTTGCACAGATAGCCGTTGGCGCGCTGGTGGCATCGCATCTCTTTCCAGCCTGCGGGCTCGATTCCCCGGGTGGCCTGGAGTCCCGCGCAGCTCCGAGCGGTGCAGGAGCGTTGGGGCTCCTCCACCCACTGCAGCGTGTCGCTTTCGGACCCGCCGACGTCGGGGGACAACCAGGAGAAACCCCGCAACGGCTCATTCTCCAGGGTGCAGTTGGATCGCCTGCGCTCCAGCGCCACCCAGAAGAGAAGGTCTTTGGAGCCCCCTCCGGGCCCCGGGCCCGCCCGTAAAAGCGCGACCACCGCGCGGAGCTCGGCGTCCCCGCGCACCGTGCTGAGCGCCCCGCCGCGCAGGCTGCAGGCCTCCTCGGCCTCCTGCCGCTTGAAGGTAGCGTGGTGCAGGCTGTAGCAGGCCCCCGAAGCCGAGCAGCCCGCGCGGTCGGCGGTGGGGTGCTCTCCACTGCCGGGCCGGGGCCAGAACGTCTGCCAGAGAAGGCACAGGGCGAGCGCCTGCCTCATCTTGGAGGCCCAGCGCCCGCGGCTGCTCCCAGCTTGGATCTGACCCGCCCGAGGGCGTGGAGCTGTCCCAGGAGCGCGGTCACCGCCCCCCCTCCCACAGCTGGCTCTCCGCCCCCCCACCCGTCCCCCGCGCCCGTCCCCTCAATCTCCAAGAATTCCCGTCAGGGTTCTGGCAGCAAACAGCTTCCCTCCCTTAGGCCTCAACAGGAAATGTGTCCGGAGCTCTGCCAGGCCCCGTGCAGCCCTGCGGTCAGGAACACAGCTGGCGCCGGGGCACAGGGAACGCAGTCGCCCAGAAGGTCAAACACCCTGTTTAGGGCAGGAGAAAAAGAAAGAAAAATCGCCACTGGGAAGAAGTGTATCGTTTTCCCTGCTCAGGGAGTTTCACAACCTCAGATCCCAAAGCACTTTGGTGAACACTGGCAGGAAGGGCTGGAGAAGAGGAACTTGCTGAGCGCCCACGCGCGCCCACTGTGCTCCGTCCGGAGCGGTGGTGGAGTTGGCCTCACAGCAATGTGTAGAAGGCTCCAGGCTTCGCCAGTCTCGCGATTTTGGGGGGAAAAAAACCTTGTGAGAAGTAGAAGCATCTCCCTTTGCCACCAGAGGCAGCACGACGTAACCACCAGTTTCTTCCTGGCTCTGCTCCTCTGTGCTGTGGAAGGAGATCCAGGCGTGCTAATTGCTGGTCAAAGAATTTACAGTTCCTTTCCGGTATATTAAAAGGGAGAGCCTGCTTCTGAAGTCAATGCTCGCCTTAACACGTTTGTTTTTCGTTTCCATTTCTTTCTCTTTGAAATGGCCTTATTGGTTCATTCAGGAAAGGAAATGTATTTCTAGGCCTAAATGAAAAATAATGGACACAGATCTTAACTGTTATGTTAGGTTTCCTTACCGCTATATTGATTCATAACTTCTTCAAGCTTATAGATAATATCTAAATGAGATCATGGCCTGTTTGAGAACAAGCACCCCACGTGTGATTTTATCCTTGAACTATTTTAATGTCATTTTCTTCTACGATTAAGTGCCAATATTTGTAACAGTAAGTTGGAAGTCCCCTCTAAGGGACACAAGAGTTCAATAGCCTTAAGAAATTAAAATATTTATTACATTATACTGCATGTTGTATACCATAAAAAAAATACCCTGCAACTTAAAAAACAGGTGAGTCAATTTCTTCAGTTCCAATGGCTGTTTTGTTTTAATACAAACACTTCAACTCAGTTGGAAGCAGTGAGGAATTAAAGGTGAATAAAGGAAGGAAAGTTAAACACTGCATTGTCTATGAAACGATTTTCTTGTTAGCAATTTAGACAATATGCATCATTTTAGAAGATTATTATCTATTTTGGCTCACAGTGACCAAATAAGTTGCAATCAGAAATACATAAGGTTTCAGCTAAGCCCTCTTAATGATGCATGATGCTTTTAAACATCTGTAATCAGAATGAAAGTTGCCACTCCACGGGTAATGCCTACCACGCTTTTAAACTCCCTTGTACGGATTGAACTGTTCAGGTTAGTGAGGATGGGTGGGAAGGAAGGTTTCAGGATCACATCTGTACACTCCTACCTCATCTTCACCACTACTCTCACTCTTCTTTTCCTCTTGGAAATTCCATGTATTTTAACAGATGATAATAAACACCAGGAATCATCATCACACTTACCCTGCTTTTGCTGACTGTGGAGTTCTGCAGCAGGATTTCTCTCCTACACCCTTGCTGTTTCCCAATTTAAACGACATTCATTAGTCCTTCATTACAGATGCCAGAGAATCACCTTAAACATGACTCTGCATTTAAATTAAGTTAATGACTTATGAAAAAGGAACATGAAAATCTAGAAATCTAATTAAATGGATTTTAAAAATACCTAATTACTTGGGCCAGCTCTATATACCTTTGCAATCTAATGACTACATGTTGTAAATGTGTCTATGCGGTACTGTATATTTTAATAAAATAAAACCTTCTACAAATCTAAGCAGTCAGTGGAAACCTCTTAGATATTTTAAAAATCACTTGAAATGAGGTGAGGTTTCTAGAGTAAGAAAGAATGAATGCTTGAAAAACTTAAAGTAAATACATGATCTCCCCTCCTGGCATTCTGCCTATAGGGAGGTAGGATATTAGAAGAGATATCCTACCTGGCCATAAGGGCCATAATGACTGCATATTACAGTCCTGGCCATGCCTGTAGTGATGTGAGAGAAGAGTTAGAAAAAAAATTAGCTCAAAGTAACACATAGATCATTTTGTAATTAATTACTTTGTACTGACTTATATACCACTAACATATTTTGAAATGTATAGTACACCTGAGAAAACTAGAAATGAAGGAATGTTTTTGTTTTTATTACTCTTTTACTTATTATTATTTTTTATTAACAGCTCACTTGATTGAATATTTATTCTGGCAGTTGTGGGTTTAGTGCTTATGGCTACTGTTGGAGGTTAGTGTTACTTATGTACCTATTTATCAGATAAGAAAACTGAAATCTAGAGATCATGTATGTAGTTGGCCTGTGGTCAAATGAGCAAGGATGAACCCAGGCATCTGAACCCAGAGCCTGTGTTCCTTTTTTTTTCTTTCCTCCAATGGAGGTAAAATGCACATAACATAAAATTAACCATTTTAAGTGTACAATTCAGTGGTATTTAGTATTGATACATTCTCAATGTCAGGCAATCATCACTTCTATTATTTCTAAAACATTCTGATCACCTCAAAAGTAAACCTTATCCCCAGAATGTTTTTATTTTTAAATAATGCTATTATGATCATAATAGGATACCATTTTATCTCCACTGGATTCCAAATATCGGAAATGCTGACAATGCCGTGGATCCACAGTCTCTTTTATATGTTACAGATGAGAGTAACAACTTTGGAAAAGCTTGCTATTTTTAACTAAAATTGAACACTTACATACTCTTTACTCCATTATGACCTTCATGCCCAGGTATATACTCAAGAGAAACTTACACACGTACAAGAGAAGATATATAAAAGGATGTTGAGGGCTTCCCTGGTGGCGCAGTGGTTGAGAGTCTGCCTGCCGATGCAGGGGACACGGGTTCATGCCCCAGTCCGGGAAGATCCCACATGCCGCGGAGTGGCTGGGCCCGTGAGCCATGGCCGCTGAGCCTGCGCGTCCAGAGCCTGTGCTCCGCAACGGGAGAGGCCACAACAATGAGAGGCCTGCGTACCACAAAAGAAAAGGATGTTGATAGCATCACTGCTCATATTAAAAACCAGAATGAATCCAAAGGTTCAGCAATGGATGATAGATAAATAACCTGTGGTACATTCACTCAATGAATATTGTACAGCAATCAAAATGAATGGAATATAGCTGCAAGTAGCAGTATGAATTAATCTTATCAATACAATGTTAAATGACAAAAGTTCCAAAAAATTATACAGATTCTGATATTCTTTTTGTAAAATTAACAAAAAAACCATTAAATATATATTTGTGTATTTTTTAGGAAAAAATAGTTACTACAGTGAGATAAAAGGAACAATGGGTGATGATGGATCCTTTGGGTGGGTGGGAGGAGGAGGAGGATGGACTAGTAGGAAAAATAGTATTTGATGTGGGCTGTTGTCATAGTCCTAGCCTTTGTTTTGGATAGTGGCTTTGTAGGTGGTTATTCCATTATTAAAAAATCAATAATTACATAATTAACAAAATAAAGAAAAGTGGCTTTATCTAGACAAATGATGAGACAATGACATGAATCAAAAATTACAATTAGGGCTTCCCTGGTGGCGCAGTGGTTGAGAGTCTGCCTGCCGATGCAGGGGACACGGGTTTGTGCCCCGGTCTGGGAAGATCCCACATGCCGCGGAGCGGCTGGGCCCGTGAGCCATGGCTGAGCCTGCGCGTCCGGAGCCTGTGCTCCGCAACGGGAGAGGCCACAGCAGTGAGAGGCCCGCGTACCGCAAAAAAAAAAAAAAAATTACAATTAATCTGACTCTGAGCAACTGAGTTCCAAAATGTAAAATCTAAACAAAATTAAGATGCTAGCTATATTTTTAAGAAATATTGTCAGTATATTTCCCTTTGATCCCCAGATTCTTCTGCAGGTAACACATTTCTAAATTTAAGCCAATTATTAATCTGAAAAAGCATAAAAAATAAAATATTTTCCTATGTTTCTAGACTTTTCAGACAATCTGTGTATTATTATTAAGAATCATGTATGGTATTTATTTGTTCATCATTTATACAAGGTTATCCCATCCAAAGAGCTAGAGAGAATATATAAGGAAAATAAGTTTAGTTCACATTTTCATTTGATTATTAATTTTAAAATGTCAGAAACAAATATGGAGAAAGATAGAATTTCACTAATCACATCCCAAGTAATCTCATAAATTTATAAAGTTGTCGATCCTCACTGAATAAATTCTGTTATTGTTGAAAGAAAACAACATCTGGGCCTTAGCATATTTCTGAGTTCACCAAAGATATATAAAAATACTTCAGAGAAAATTGGAAAGGAGACAGCATTCCATCAGGAGAACATGGTGTTCAGAAGCGAATCTAAGCTAGAGACCAAGAATTGTGAAGATTCTTTGCCTTTTAGAACTATATTGGACCTTAACAAAATGATCAATGATCAATATCTTTATACTTTTAACTGAGTAAATTTTAAATTCTAAGTCTCAAGTGTCCACGAAGTGCTTAACGAATGATAAAATTTGGTAATTTTATTTTCTGAAAACACAACTTCTAATCATCATTAGGTACATGTTCTAAATCAGGATATATGATTTGACCCTTCACCCAACAGATCATAGAGACTCATAACCTAACAAATTCATATACTCCTGAATAGGTAAAGACTTCTTTTAGGTGGCACTGTCTTTAAGTCATCTGCACACATTTATATACAGTCAGTCATTTCAGAAATGTATGTCACAATGACAGGTAGTCTTCTGGTTTAGTACAGAAACAAGAAACTTTAAAAAACATTAAATTTTCAGCTCCTTCATTTAAACTGCTCTCTAAACAGAGGCAGTGCTGATCATGTCCCATGGGCCCTGGAGGTAATATAGAAAATTATTCTCTGGTGGCCATTACAGAATTAGTACATCGACCATTGCCAAGTTTATAATCAAGAAATAATGGAAGAATGACTCATGCACACAAAAGGCTTGTTATAATCCAAATTCCTACCAAGTTCTAAAGTATAAATATTTATTTTACTACTCAGATATTTTTTCACCATTGCCTACAGAGCCAGTTTATGAACTACACTTGAAAATCAGCCTTACTACTTTAAAGTTACACACACACATGCACACACACACACACTCACACCTCTCACCTAGACTTTTTTTTTTTTGACCGATCACAATAAGGTGAAACTTGTAGGGTTAGCTAACATCATCCAGCAAACAAACTTAACTACAGTTGTATGGAGGTGGGGGAATGGTGCATGAATTGCAGACCTTTTCTTTAGTTAAAGTTTGGCATCTATCTGATCAGGTCCATAGAATTTGGAGTTTTTCAGGTCCTACTCCTGGGCCCTTTTCTCTTTCCACTGGATACTCTCATGTAATCTCATCTCGTCTCATCCTGTGGTTTCGGATATCATCTGTACGTCAGTGATGCCCAAACGTATCCACACTCCATTCTTAGCTAAGCTCTAAATTCGTATATCCACCATGTACTTAATATTTGATATCTCATAGGTATTTCAAATTCCCATTTCCTAAACAGAACTTTGGTTCCTGCCTCCTGAGCCAGGTTCTCAACTTGCTTTCATTATTTCAGTAAATGGTACATCTAGCCCCTAAGATGCTCATCACCAACTTCCTCACCTCTTATATGGGTCAGGGTTTTTTTTTTTTTAATTGTAATTGACAGAAATCCAACTCAAATTAGCTAAATGCAAAAGGGAATTATATGATTCGTAACTGGGAAAATCCTGGAGTAGTTCCAATAGTTGAATAGAATACTGCCAAAACCACAGCAGCCAGGAGATTCAATCACATCAGGATTTGTCTTAATCTCTCTCCCTTTCTCTTCTCTCTTCATGGCTGCATCCTCTCCTGCTTCCTTCTGTCTTTCTTCAAAGGACCTGAACAAGACCACTGGCAGTCCTCATGTTATACCCTTATAACATTCTACTAAAGGAGAGCCTTCTCCTCTAGCTCCAGAGCAAAATCCCAAGAAAAGATTCTGATTGATCAAGCTTCAGTAATATGCCAGTCATTTGCTCAATCATTGTAGCCAAAAAGATAGGACTCAGTGATTAGTGATTTCCTTCTGGGGGCAGAGTCTCTATCAGAGTTATATTAAGGAATATTCAATTCTAAGTCTAAAGTATACTTTGAATACATGTAGTTTTATGTTTCACTTTGATCATCCTAGTCGGCGCCTGTCAAATGTCTTCTCACTGTTCTGCCTGCATCATTCTGGACCCCATGGAATCAATTCTTCATAGACTCATCAGGAAGATCTTCAAGAACCTTAGTCTGATTATGTCTCTCTTCTGCATATACCTCCGTTGCTCCTAAAATAAAGCTCAAATCCTTACCGAGAACTACAAAGTATTGACTCCTATGCCTCTTCCTAGTTTATCCTCTTGTCTCTCTGGTCTCAGTTCAGTTGCCAGCACCTAAGTGAGAACTTTCAAGGCAACCCAGTCTTCATTTCCCCACCAATAATTCTCTAGCCCCAGTCTCTTTCTATGATACCAACATGTTTTTTTTTCCTTCATAGCAATTATCATGTTCATTTATTTGATTGTCTTGCCTGTCTCTCACTCAATATAAGCTCCATAAGGCAGTGCTTGTCACAAGTGAGTAAATGAATGTATGATTGAATCCACCACCATTCTCCCCCTTGTTGATTATGGTCCAGCCACACTGGTCTGTTCTCTGTTCCTCCAAAACATCTCATAATTCTTACACGATTTCCCTTTACCGAAATCATTCCTCTCTTGTCTGTTAGATTTTTTAAAAATTACATCTTTAAAAATTGTGGAGTAAAATGTACGTGTAGAAGTGTACATAAATACTTATGTACAGTTTTACAAATAACCATGAAGCCATTTCCGAGTCAGGAAATAGGGCCAGCTTATGGTTATTTCCTCCCTGCTCTGTTCAATCCCAAGGTAACATCTGTTGCAGTTCTCTAAGATTAGGAGAGATAGTTTTACTTCTGGTTTACCCTGACATTGAGGATGTAGCTCAGCTGATTGGTAGGAGGTTTCCTGGGGTGGGGTCAGGTTTAGACATTTGTTCTTCTCTCCCCATGAGGCTATAAAACCAAAAGTTCAAGATCAACAGGATTGGTGGCAAATATCCAAGCTCAAAAGTAAGTAGTCTCAGTGCTCATTTTAGGTTTCTGTGTTCTTTCTTCCCCCTTAGACTTCAACCTAGTTGTGTGTGTGTGTGTGTATGTACAGATATAGACATAGACGAGTGCATGTATATTTCATCACTGTTTGTTGTCTTCTTTGAAAGGGTTGATTTCTTAATTTGGGTTCCCTCAAAAGCAAACCCTGAGACAAGGATTTGGGAGCTACTAATTTATTTGGAGGAGAGGCAGAAGTCATTGGCAAGGAATGAGACAGGGAAGTTAATATGAGTTATAGCTGTGGGAAACTAGGGGCCAATATTGCAGGGAACCATCTGAGAATCTATGAAACCCAACTAAGTGTGTCCCACCAATGGGTGGTGAAGCTGCAGTATTTATTTACAAACTCCTGTCCCTCAAGCAAGTAGCTGCAGGGTATTTGGCCTTAGGCATTTCCAGCAATCCCTGAGCTAGGTCAGGCATACTCTGGTGTACAGGAAAATACCTTCAGGCACAAAGACACCAAAGGTGCATGTGGCATTCACTACAGTAGGTCTCAATAACTTAGTCTGCCGCATTCTAAACCCCTTCAGCTTATGGCTTAAACAACCCCTCACCAAGCCCTGAAGTATATGTGGGGCCCCCCACTTTATTTGATCTCATGGATCCTTGCACTTTTTCCTTCATATCACTTTTCACAAATGTAAGCATATAATTGTTTATTTGTGGAATGTAATATCTATGCCCTCCAGTACCTTACTACTCAAATGCCAGCAACATTGGCATTAAAAGGGAATAGTTAGAAGCACAGAATCTCAGCACTACCCCAGACACAGTGCATACTAATGATATCCCCAAGTGATCTGAATGCATGTTAAAAGTTTGAGAAGCACCGCTCCACTAGACTGTATTTTCTTGGAGGCAACGGTTATGTCTCTTTTCTTCAGCATTTATCCCAGGTCCCTAGTAATGTAGCTGGTGTATAGTAAGCACTAAAGAAATAACACACACACACACACGGTTCACGTGTGTGTAGGCACACGCATAAAGTGCCAGTGATTTAGCAAAAGTGCTGTATATTAATAACTGAACACATGGAATTTTCTAGCTTTTTGTCATGAATCAGATCATTATTCCATGGGGCCAGCAGTTCCAGGCCCATTGGTTAGTGTGTCTCCTAATAAATTGAACAGAAGTACTACTATTCCTGTTTTAAAGAAATTCTTATTATAACAAAGTGGCCAGCATTTTTATTTAGGTCTCTGGACAGCTTACTGTGGTGCATAGTTTCATGCTCTGATCTGGTCTGGAAGGATTTGTATGGTAAGTGTGCTTGATCACCAGGGCATGCCTTAAGTCTGAAAGTGTGCCTTTTCTATGGGTGCCTCCAGAATTTCCACTTCGCAGAGCTGGAAGAGGCAGGGAAAAGAATCACAGCTACTTAAATTCAAATCCTATTAGGCTTAGCTGTTGTCACTTTGTAAGTACTAGGGATAATCAGCAGTTACCTTAGCCCTTACCTTGTAGAGGCAGGGACCTTGAACTTATTATTAGCCAGACTTACTATCTGGCCTATTTTAAGGTCTGTGTATTGGATAAATTCACACGCCCCTGCACAACAGATTCTATATTGGCTTGTCTATTCCAGAAATGTGATTGATTCTTACTATTATACGGCATTTCAAATCTGATACCTTCAGAAGATTTTTGACCTTCAGATTTAGCATCAGGAATCTTTGTTTTAAAATAGCAGTGATTTAGGCAAGGCTATTCAATAAAATTGGATGTCATATATCGTTTTGGTACTCTGCCTCTTTGTTTTGTACCGAATTCACATAATGTGACGTGATTTATTACAGTGGGGAGAGAGGGAGGATGCTGCTTGCTACCCTATAGTTACAGCGCACACACACATCTATGAAAGAAGATCATTATTATTATATTTTTGCTAAATTATATCTTTTGTGAATGGTCTTACTGTGGATTTGGCTTTACAGTTATTGGAAGAGTCGAATACTTTGTACAAACTTTCTTTCACTATCTCATATTTAGCATAGGAATTCACAGTTTTAAATGTATTTGTGAATATGTCACTGTTTAGTAATAACCCTTCCTCACACACTCTCTGTGTGATTGGGTAGGTGCTAATTGGAAATCTCACTGGGGAATCCTCTTGAGAATTATCGATCATTTTCCTGGTCTTCTCTTTAGCAGGGTCACCCTGAGTCCAAGGAGATGCAAGTGGAGAGCCGGGAAGGGATTTAGAAATGCTTTGTCCATTACAAGTTGGGTAGTCTTGAACGACTGCAGCACTCTTGGGTTAGTATCTGAATGTGCCTTCAGAACAAGGAGGGGGAGACGTGGGGGAGGGTGCAGTGTACCTCTTACTGGGTCTTCTGACCAATGGCATGGAAAACCAGCAGAAATACTCTCGGTCCGGGAAAAGGCTGTGTAAATCCCTCCCCACTGACTCCTGAGCCTCCTGGAGGAATAGTAGGACTGTGAAGAAAGGTGATTTCAGCAGAGAAGGCTTCACCAGCACAGCAGGAAATCCTCTCCCCCTCTCTGTACTGAGAGAATTCAGTAGAGGCTCTGCTGGGTCTCCTTTTGCTCAGACACAAACCATGACTTTGCTACACCTGGGGATCTCAACCCAGAAGTGAGAGGGCAACCCCACTGGCCTTTCTCTGACTCTCTCGTCATGTTGTAGAATATTAGCTCTGTCTTTTCCCTCTTTAACGATGAAGGATAAGAATTCAATTTGCCGGCCTCTCTCTTGGAATAAATAACATTTACCTTTGTTAATTCTCAGACTCTAATAGATTCTTTCCATCTTCCCTCTCCAAATCTTCTCCATCTGAGACATTTTATAGATACACATAAAATAAAAGATATATACTTTATCTATAAAATATATATATTTTAGTCAACAGGGAATGAATACAATGTTTTTATTGTTGAGACTACGTTTATATTCAGGAAATTTGTTCTCTTCAGTTTTTGAAACTGTTAAAGAGAATACTCTGGATTCTTTTAAAAGAGCACAGAAATATGAGAGAGGTGTTAGAGGCCAATATCCTTTGGGTATTTTGAGTTACTGACATCCCATCAATATTAATAATTAGAGCATATGAGGCTTTAAGGGGAGATCAAATGATGAAAGAAAATGAAATCATCTTAAGTTCAGCTTGGGGTGGCTTAATGAAAACAAAATAGTAAATGCTAGAAAGAAGGCCAAATAAAATATATTAAATTTCCTAATTTTTTTTCATACTACTTCATAGTCAGTATAAAACTGATATTCAGGCTTTTATGAACAATGAGAATACTTAGTCCATCTGGATGAAAACTCAGGGTAGCGATAAGGTTAGAATGGGTTTATTATCTAACACTCCATCTTCTCCTCCCAGGCTCTCCACTGAAACACTTGGGTTTACAGGTTCCAGTATCATCCAAGGAATCTGTCAGCTGAGATGCTGCCAACGTGCTTAACGGCAACCAGTAGGCACCCAATGAACACCTCGCATTTTTTTTTAATTTGGTAAAAAACATGTCATAAAATTTACCATCATAGCTATTTTTAAGCACACAGTTCAGTAATCTTAAGCATATTCACATAGTTGTAGACTGTTGTTGGTAATACAAAATGGTGCTGCTGCTATGGAAAACAGTATGGCGGTTCTTCAAAAAATCAAAACTAGAATTATCATACAATTCAGCACTTTGTAATCTGAATTTGAGTACAGCTCAACTGCCAAAATAAAGCACTTTTTTTCTGGCTTGTAATGTAGCATTCCCCGAGAGCATGAGACGAGAGAGAGAAAGCTTCCAGTCACCCAGGTTTGAGTCACTGACATCTCCCTTCTTGGTCTCCTATATCTGGTGAGACATTACACCCACTTATATTTTTCCATCACGCTTTTATCTTTAACTTCCTCTCCAATCACATACAACTGACTATCAAATTTCTGCTCATGGAGACAGCATCCATGAGGTACCCAAAGCATCAAAGGCAATGGAACTGAAATGGAGAATTCATTCATTCATTCAATGTATATTATTGAGCACTTCCTACATCCTGGGCACTGAGCCCCATAGTGGAAATACAGTGATGAATAAAATAGAAACATGTCTTTGTTTTAAAGGAATTTATGATCTCATGAAAGACAATAAGTAAATTAACAGATGGACAGTTACAAAGTGTGATAAGTGCTATGAAGAAAAGTAATAGCAAGCTATAAAAGAGGATTTCAGAGAACATATGCTTGACTTGCTGGTCCTGGAAGGGTGAGGATGCATCATTTAAACTGAGGTTCAAGGGTGAGCAGGTGTAGTGAAAGTAGAAATAGGATCAAATCCTACTGGAGGAGTGAATGAGAATGGTAGCTTAGCATCAAGTCTGTGTGAATGTTAGAGCTCCCTTTTCAGGGGTGTTGAGTGGTGAGAACACTGTAGGCAGCACCAACTTCCATTTTATATGTATATCGCCTGCAGTCAATTGAGCCCTGAGTTCTATCAGAAGTCTCACCTACAGTCACGATATTTACCTGAGTTTTCTAACATCAAAAGCATCCTGTTCTTGGACTGAAGTTATCATTGTTTCATGCCAAAATTCCCAAAGCTACCTATTTCAGGTTAACATCCTTCTCCAAAGGAGAAACCACAGATATCCTTGAACCTTCCTCTTCCTCTCTTCCATGAACAACTGGTTACTCTTTCCGCCTTAAGACATGTCTCTTGAATGCATCCTTTGTGCTCTTTCTGTTCCCATTACCTCTGCTTTACATCACCCAGACTCTTATAACAGCCTCCAAACCAGGCTCCTGGTCTCTACTCCTGTTACACTCTGCCGTCCACACTCCCTCCAAGGTTATCGCAAAGCACAGCTCCACTTAGGTCACCTTCCTCTCCCCACTCCTGCTCTCAATTTTAAAAATTCTACATGGCTTCTTATTTCTCTCTAACACAACCAGAAGCCTTTGCTATATGAACATATCGCCTCATATTATTTGCTGTTGTTTCCTGTGTGATAGTCCTGGTTTCCCAACTGCATTTCTTGAAGTCTTTAATACTTTGGACTGAATCTGTACCCTCCAGAGCAACTAGAATAGCAATAAGCAGGTTGTCTGATTAATATCAACAGCTAATAAAGGAAGCCCGTGGGTCCTGTTTTATTGCTAGAGGCTGGTCAGAACCATGATTTGCCTTTTCATAATTAAAATAATAAACACTGGCTTTATTTGACCAATCAGAACGTCTGGTTGCCTGTGGAGGCTAGCTGCCTTTGTTTTGAGACCTTGGTCTCTACACATTGTAGGTATTTTTGTGAGGAGAGCGTTAATCCCATGTTAAATCATCCATTCATTACATCAGACACTGCTCACAGAGTTCAATGCACTAACGTGCTCTCCTTTCAAAGCAAATGGACGAAAGCTAGCCTCAAGGTATAAATCTTTTAGTTCTCTAAGTGTAAAGCAGACAACTTAAACATGAGCCCAGATTTAAACTGTGTATGCTCTCAAAGGAATTCAAGTGGAGGGCCCTCTTATTAGTACTGGACACAAGAAGAGTCTGGAAAACATATCCTCCATTGACATGGCGAGAGAGAGAACTGCTTTTTTTCTTCTTTCCACTAACATACTCTGAAGGCTTAATTCCAAGGCTGCAAAGCTTTATGGTGAATTTCCACACTCTATCTTGAATAGTCATCGGGGTATACTGTACTAATACCTTTTATTAATTTCAAATATTCTGAAGTCTTAAACAAAGAAAGCCAAATACTAGGAACTACTGAATTTGGCAACAACTATCTCCACCTGAGACTCATTAGGATAACAATCAAGATACTCTTCAGCTAAAACTGGGTTTAGCTTGAATTTCACCATTAGGAAATTCCCTTTGATTTATAGATATACAACCTCTTTCACGTAATTGCTTCAGTTTCTTCCCAACCTGAAGATGAGAAGGAAATATTTTTTCTTTGCATTATGTTTAAATCGTATCTCACTTTCTCTTTTCCTTTTTTTTTGGCCACACTGTGTGGCTTGTGGAATCTCAGTTCCCTGACTGGGGGCTGAACCCGGGCCATGGAAGTGAAAGCCCAGAATCCTAACCACTAGGCCACCAGGGAACTCCCTCTATTACCTCTTTTAACTGCTGTTTAACTTGCTTAAAATTATAATTACCAGAGAATATAATGCCTTAGATACAATAAAAGAAACAGTTATTACAGGTTGAAAATTATATTCATCTAGTATTTAAAAAATTCCCTTGAAACAACTTTCAGTAAGAGAAATCTTTCTGTTCTTTCCCAATTATAGTGGAACCACCCACTAATCTCCATTACTGGAAAGCTAGACTTTCCACAATAGGGAATCATCTCACTCCATGCAGCTGCTGTACCTCAACCCTAGGCTGTCTATTGTGATGTCCGTTTTCTTGATATATATCCATAATCTCTCTACCACCTACCTACACTGCTTCTTCAAAAGGAATTACTTTATCAATTTTTGGCAGTAATACTTACACACTTTTAATAGAAAATGTCAGTGTGGCAGGAAGGACTTGTCTGATATTTAGAATTTCGGGAAGAATCCCTAAGTCATTTTCTCTGAATTAAAAAAAAAATGCATCTGCCTTTGAAATTCAGAGTGCATCTCTTAACACAGAATCAGACTAAATCAGCACATTTATTATTTATACCATATTTATAATCTCATAAGGCCAGATTTTTCAAATGTCTTCAACTAGTTTATATGCTCCTGCAAGTTGTCCTTGTCTCCTTTGTCCACATATATTAATGTTTTTATTGTTTTAAGGGACTCAACTGAGTTTTCCTAGTAAAGTTAAAATACCAAAGGGGCCTGGTGGTTTAGAGAAATAAAACCCACCTATTATATTTATATACACTGATTTTTTTAAATAATTTTTATTTATTTTTGGCTGCGTTGGGTCTCTGTTGCTGCATGTGGGCTTTCTCTAGTTGCAGTGAGCGGGGGCTACCCTGTGTTGCAGTGCACAGGCTTCTCATTATAGTGGCTTCTCTTGTTGCGGAGCACAGGCTCTAGGCGTGTAGGCTTCAGTAGTTGTGGTGTGCAGGCTCAGTAGTTGTGGCATGCGGGCTCTAGGGCATGCGGGCTTCAGTAGTTGTGGCTTGAGGGCTCTAGAGCGCAGGCTCAGTAGTTGTGATGCATGGGCTTAGTTGCTCCACAGCACGTGGGATCTTCCCTGACCAGGAATCAAACCCGTGTCCCCTGCATAAGTAGGTGGATTCTTTTCTTTTTTAAAATTTTTTGAAGTGTTTATTTAACAGCAATAGCAATATTTTTAGACTTTTAAAGAGTGCTGACACTACCTTTCCACTGTTGGCTATTAAAAAGTAGGTTTTATAACACTTCAACAAACTATTTTTCTATTGTTCTCAAAACAAACATTCTGATGCATAATCTTTGTGCATATTTACATATGCACATTTATAAAAATATTTATATTGTATTTCTGCATATGAATGTGTTTTATTGGGCTACAGTTGTTTTACAATGTTATGTTAGTTTCTACTGTACAGTGGAGTTCCCTGTGCTATACAGCAAGTTCTTACTAGGTATCTATTGAATACATATCAGTGTATATATGTCAATCCCAATCTCCCAGTTCATCCCACCCACCACTCCCGCCCCCGCTTTCCCCCCTTGGTGTCCATACATTTGTCTCTACATCTGTGTCTCTATTTCTGCCTTGCAAACTGGCTCACATGTACCATTTTTCTAGATTCCACATAGATGTGTTAATATATGATATTTGTTTTTCTCCTTCTGACTTACTTCACTCTGTATGACAGTCTCTAGGTCTATCCACGTCTCTACAAATGACCAAATTTCGATGCTTTTCATGGCTGAGTAATATTCCACTGTATATAGGTACCACATCTTCTTTAGCCATTCCTCTGTTGATGGACATTTAGGTTGCTTCCATGACCTGGCTATTGTAAACAGTGCTGCAGTGAACATTGGGGTGCATGTGTCTTTTTGAATTATGGTTTTCTCTGGGTATATGCCCAGTAGTGGGATTGCTGGGTCATATGGTAATTCTATTTTTAGTTTTTTAAGGAACCTCCATGCTGTTCTCCATAGTGGCTGTATCAATTTCCATTCCCACCAACAGTGCAAGAGGGTTCCCTTTTCTCCACACCCTCTCCAGCATTTATTGCTTTTAGATTTTTTGATGATGGCCATTCTGACTGGTGTGAGGTTTCTTTTGCATTTCTCTAATAATTAGTGATGTTGAGCAGCTTTTCATGTGCCTTTTGGCCATCGGCATGCGTTTTTTGGAGAAATGTCTAGTTGGGTCTTCTGTCCATTTTTTGATTGGGTTGTATTTTTGATATTGAGCTGCATGAGCTTTTATATATTTTGGAGATTAATCCTTTGTTGATTCGTTTGCAAATATTTTCTCCCATTTTGAGGGTTGTCTTTTCATCTTGTTTACAGTTTCCTTTGCTGTGCAAGAGCTTTTAAGTTTCATTCGGTCCCATTTTTTAATTTTTGTTTTTATTTCTATTTCTCTAGGAGGTGGGTCCAAAAGGATCTTGCTGTGATTTATGTCATAGAGTGTTCTTTCTATGTTTTCCTCTAAGAGATTTATAGTGTCTGGTGTTACATTTAGGTCTTTAATCCATTTTGAGTTTATTTTTGTGTATGGTGTTAGGGAATGTTCTAATTTCATTCTTTTACATGTAGCTGTCCAGTTTTCCCAGCACCACTTATTGAAGAGACTGTCTTTTCCCCATTGTATATCCTTGCCTCCTTTGTCATAGATTAGGTGACCATAGGTGCATGGGTTTACCTCTGGAATTTCTATCCTGTTCCATTGATCTATATTTCTGTTTTTGTGCCAGTATCATATTGTCTTGATTACTGTAGCTTTGTAGTGTATTCTGAACTCAGGGAATCTGATTCCTCCAACTCCGTTTTTTTCCCTCAAGATTGCTTTGGCTGTTCAGGATCTTTTGTGTCTCGATACAAATTTTAAGATTCTTTGTTCTAGTTCTGTAAAAAATGCCATTGGTAATTTGATACGGACTGCACTGAATCTGTAGATTGCTTTGGGTAGTACAGTCATTTTCACAATATTGATTCTTCCAAGAACATGGTATATCTCTCAAACTGTTTGTGTCATCTTTGATTTCTTTCATCAGTGTCTTATAATTTTCTGCATACAGGTCTTTTGTCTCCTTATGTAGGCTTATTACTAGGTATTTTATTCTTTTTGTTGCAATGGTAAATGGGAAGGTTTCCTTAATATCTCTTTCAGATTTTTCATCATTAGTGTATAGGAATGCAAGAGATTTCTGTGCATGAATTTTGTATCCTGCAACTTTACCAAATTCATTGATTAGCTCTAGTTTTCTGTTGGCATCTTTAGGATTTTCTATGTATCATGTCATCTGCAAACAGTGACAGTTTTACTTCTTTTCCAATTCATATTCCTCTCATCTCTTTTTCTTCTCTTATTGCCATAGCTAGGACTTCCAAAACTATGTGAATAATAGTGGTGAGAGTGGACATCCTTGTCTTGTTCCTGATCTTAGAGGAAATGGTTTCACTTTTTCACCATTGAGAATGATGTTTGCTGGGGGTTTGTCATATATTGCCTTTATTTTGTTGAGGTGGGTTCCCTCTATGCCCACTTTCTGGAGAGTTTTTATCATAAATGGGTGTTGAATTTTGTCAAAAGTTTTTCCTTCATCTATTGAGATGATCATATGGTTTTTATTCTTCAGTTTGTTAATATGGTGTATCAGATTGATTGATTTGCATATGTTGAAGAATCCTTGCATCCCTGGATAAATCCCACTTGATCATGGTATATGATTTTCGTAATGTGTTGTTGGAATCTGCTAGGATTTTGTGGAGGATTTTTGCATCTATGTTCATCAGTGATATTGGTCTGTAATTTTCTTTTTTTGTAGTATCTTTGTCTTGTTTTGGTACCAGGGTGATGGTGGCGTCGTAGAATGAGTTTGGGAGTGTTCCTTCCTCTGCAATTTTTTGGAAGACTTTGAGAAGGATGGGTGTTAGCTCTTCTCTAAATGTTTGATAGAATTCACCTGTGAAGACATCTGTTCCTGGACTTTTGTTGGAAGATTTTTTTTTTTTTTTTTTTTTTTGTGGTACGCAGGCCTCTGACTGTTGTGGCCTCTCCCGTTGTGGAGCATAGGCTCCAGACGCGCAGGCTCAGCGGCCATGGCTCACAGGCCTAGCCACTCCGCAGCATGTGGGATCTTCCCGTACTGGGGCACGAACCCGTGTCCCTTGCATCGGCAGGCGGACTCTCAACCACTGCGCCACCAGGGAAGCCCCTGTTGGAAGGCTTTTAATCACAGTTTCAATTTCGTTACTTGTGATTGGTCTGTTCATGTTTTCTATTTCTTCCTGGTTCAGTCTAGGAAGGTTACACCTTTCTAAGAATTTGTCCATTTCTTCCAGGTTGTCCATTTTTTTGGCACAGAGTTGCTTGTAGTAGTATCTTAGGATGCTTTGTATTTTTGTGGTGTCTATTGTAACTTCTCCTTTTTCATATCTAATTTTATTGATTTGAGTCCACTCCCTCTTTTTCTTGATGAGTCTGACTAAAGGTTTATCAATTTGAAGAACTTTGTTTATCTTCTTGAAGAACCAGCTTTTAGTTTCACTGATCTTTGCTATTGTTCTCTTTGTTTTTATTTCATTTATTTCTGCTCTGCTCTTTATGATTTCTTTCCTTCTGCTAACTTTGGGTTGGTTTGTTCTTTTTCTTCTAGTTCCTTTAGGTGTAATGTTAGATTGTTCATTTGAGATTTTTCTTGTTTCTTAAGGTAGGATTGTATTGCTACAAACTTCCCTCTTAGAACTGCTTTTGCTGCATCCCATAGGTTTTGGATTGTCTTGTTTTCGTTCTCATTTGTCTCTAGGTTCTTTTTGATTTCCTCTTTGATTTCTTCAGTGATCTCTTGGTTATTTAGTAGTGTATTGTTTAGCCTCCATCTGTCTGTGTTTTTTACATTTTCTTCCCTATACTTTATTTCTTATCTCATAGCATTGTGGTTGGAAAAGATGCTTGATACAATTTCAATATTCTTAAAATTACTAAGGTTTGATTTATGACTCAAGATGTGATCTATCCTGGAGAATGTTCCAATGTGCACTTGAGAAGAAAGTGTGATCTTCTGTTTTTGGATGGAATGTCCTATAAATATCAATTAAATCTATCTGGTCTATTGTGTCATTTAAAGCTTGAGTTTTCTTATTAATTTTCTGTCTGGATGATCTGTCTATTGGTGTAAGTGAGGTGTAAAGTCCCTCACTGTTATTGTGTTACTTTCAACTTCCTCTTTTATAGCTGTTAGCATTTGCCTTATGTATTGAGGCGCTCCTCCTATGTTGGGTAAATATATAGTTACAATTGTTATATCTTCTTCTTGGACTGATCCCTTGATCATTATGTAGTGTCCTCCCTTGTCTCTTGTAACATTCTTTATTTTAAAGTCTATTTTATCTGATATGAGTATTGCTACTCCAGCTTTCTTTTGATTTCCATTTGCATGGAATATCTTTTTCTATCCCCTCACTTTCAGACTGTATGTGTCCCTAGGTCTGAAGTGGTTCTTTTGTAGACAGCATATATATGGGTCTTGTTTTTGTATCTATTCAGCCAGTCTGTGTCTTCTGTTTGGAGTGTTCAATCCGTTCACATCTAAGGTGATTATCAATATGTATGTTCCTATTATCATTTTCTTAATTGTTTTGGGTTTGATTTTGTAGTTCCTTTTCTTCACTTGTGTTTCCCACTTAGGGAAGTTCCTTTAGTATTTGTTGTAGAGCTGGGTTGGTCGTGCTGAATTCTCTTAGCTTTTGCTTGTTTGTAAAGCTTTTGATTTCTCCATGGAATCTGAATGAGATCCTTGCTGTGTAGAGTATTCCTGGTTTTAGGTTCTTCCGTTTCATCACTCTAAATATATCATGTCACTCTGTTCCGGCTTGCAGAGTTTCTGCTGAGAAATCAGCTGTTAATCTTATGAGAGTTCCCTTGTATGTTATGTGTCGTTTTTCCCTTGTTGCTTTTGATAATTTTTCTTTGTCTCTAATGCTTGTCAATTTGGTTACTATGTGTCTTGGCATGTTTCTCCTTGGGTTTACCCTGCCTGGGACTCTCTGTGATTCCTAGACTTGAGTGGCTATTTCTTTTCCCATGTTAGGGAAATTTTTGACTATAATCTCTTCAAATATATTCTCAGGTCCTTCATCTCTCTCTTCTTCTTCTGGGACCCCTATAATGCAAATATTGGTGTGTTTAATGTTGTCCCACCAGAGGTCTCTTAGGCTGTCTTCATTTCCTTTCATTCTTTTTTCTTTGTTCTGCAGCAGTGATTTCCACCATTCTGTCTTCCAGATCACTTATCCATTCTTCTGCCTCAGTTATTCTGCTATTGATTCCTTCTAGTGTAGTTTTCATTTCAGTTATTGTATTGTTCATCTCTGTTTGTTCTTTAATTCTTCTAGGTCTTTGTTAAACATTTCTTGCATCTTCTCGATCTTTGCCTCCATTCTTTTTCCGAGGTCCTGGATCATCTTCACTATGATTATTCTGAATTCTTTTTCTGGAAGGTTGCCTATCTCCACTTCATTTAATTGTTTCTCTGGGGTTTTATGTTGTTCCTTCATCTGGGACATAGTCCTCTGTCTTTTCATTTATCTATGTTTTTTGTGATTGTGGTTTTTGTTCTGCAGGCTGCAAGATTGCAGTTCTTGCTTCTGCTGTCTGCCCTCTGGTGGATGAGGCTATCTAAGAGGCTTGTGCAAGCTTCCTGATGAAAAGGAGTGGTGGTGGGTAGAGCTGGGTGTTGCTCTGGTGGGCAGAGCTCAGTAAAACTTTAATCCGCTCATCTGCTGATGGGTGGGGCTGAGTTCCCTCCCTGTTGGTTGTTTGGCCTGAGTCCACCCAGCACTGGAGCTTACTGGCTTCTTGGTGGAGCTAATGGCAGACTCCAGGAGGGCTCACACCAATGAATACTTCCCAGAACTTGTGCCGCCAGTGTCCTTGTCCCCAAGGTGAGCCACAGCCACCCCCTGCCTCTGCAGGAGATCCTCCGACACTAGCAGGTAGGTCTGGTTCAGTCTCCAGTGGGGTCACTGCTCCTTCCCCCGGGTCCTGGTGTGCACACTACTTTGTGTGTGCCCTCCAAAAGTGGAGTCTCTGTTTCCCCAGTCCTGTCGAAGTCCTGCAATGAAATCCTGCTAGTCTTCAAAGTCTGATTCTCTGGGAATTCCTCCTCCCGTTGCCAGACCCCCAGGTTGGGAATCCTGACGTGGGGCTCAGAACCTTCACTCCAGGGGGTGGACTTCTGTGGTATAACTGTTCTCCAGTTTGTGAGTCGCCCACCCAGCAGTTATGGGATGAGTTTATTGTGATTGTGCCCCTCCTACCATCTCATTGTGGCCTTTCCTTTGTCTTTGGATGTGGGGTATAGTTTTTGCTGAGTTGCAGTGTGTTCCTGTTGATGACTGTTCAGCAGTTAGTTGTGATTACGGTGCTCTCACAAGAGGGAGTGAGTGCACATCCTTCTACTCTGCCATCTTGAACCAGTCTCTCCGGCAGGTAGATTCTTAACCATTGCACCACTAGGGAAGTCCCCATACACTGATTTTTAATGGCACGTGATCAAAATTCCTAAGTTTTATTCTAAAAAGTTCTTATAAGAGCATTGTCCTAAATCTTTCTTAGCTTTACTCGTTTCTTAAATTTCGGGTGATATTATATCTATATATATTCTTGTCAAATGCTCTTTTGGTTATGATTAATAATCATCAGCTTGGCACATTATCAGAGATAGGAGAGGAGAATTGGAGGAGGTGGTGAGATAGGGAGAAGTGGGAGCATAAAGGGAAGGGTGGGGGTGGGGTTCTGCTTATTCATCTTCTGCTCTATCTCCCAACAGGATGGAGAGATGGCATTGATAGTGCAGTGCTTCCTCCTTACCTCCATTCCCAGGCCTCCACAGTTAGACAGACTCAACTGCAATCATCATTTACTAAGGAATCACCCTGAGAAGGCTGGAGAGTGGGAAAGGATTTGAACAGGGTTGCTACTGACAAGTGACAGTCCAGTGTTGGGGCCTGGACTGGGTTTTGTCTGACTATGCACCTGGAAAAGTATCTTAGAAATGTGTGGTGTTGGCCACTGCTGGTACACTGCTGGTATCATGTGTTATTACTTTGGGGGAATAAGAATGGATTTGGTGGGGAGCCTATTGAAGAGAGGTAGAAATTCTCCATCCTCTTCTTGTTTCTGAAACAGTTAAATAATCATTTTTGCCCTGGGGTGTAAAAATAAAAGAGGCAGAGTTCTTTTCAGCAAATAATATGTTACAATTCATTTCATGTTCCTATCACAAAATAAGAAGCAGTTTGACTAAACAAAATCTAGGACTGAAGTAGCTTATGACTGTGCTTTTGTTTGTTTGTTTGCTTTGTTTTGTTTTACTTTATGTTGAGAGAAAGCTACTTTTAAAACACTGAGAACCTGAATAGTGTTTTGGTTGAGTTAACAAATTATTGCTCAAATGTTTAAAAGGGTATTTTATTACATTTATTAATGCCTCAAACAGGCAAGAGATTTCACAAATGAACTGGGAAACAAACACAAAGACTGTTACATGGACCATTTATTTTATAATAGTTGTATCTGAGAAATGAAATTTGACTGTTGTCTGTGGGTGGTGAGTGTTGCTAGAGCAACATATTCCTTAGGTGAAACTGGAAGGTGATCATGGTGATGAGGGTAAAAGTCAGGAAATAGAGTTGTTGAGATAGGTTTTGGCGCAATATGAGATCATGGATATTTTAATTCAAGGTATGTGAGGGAGAGCAGCTCTGGGGGAGTCAAAGATCTGAGGTGAGACGTGCAATGCAGTGCACTGGCTTAGAATCTGAGCATTACGGGGTCTGGTTGTTTTGGTTCACACAATGACAGCTCTTGCATTAGATAGCTGGAGCAATACCAGCCAAAAGGAGAAAGAATCAAAGACTATTTTCTCACACATAATAATAACAGGAGCACATATCTATTTTGTCAGGTGCTCTTTTGAGTACCTTACACATATTATTTCTTACAATCATCACAAGAACCCTAGGAGGTAGGTAACACATTGTCCCTATTTTACAGATGGGACAACTGAGCCATAGGGAAGTTAAGTAACTTTCTTGAGGTCATGAACCTGGTAAGTGGCAAAGAGGAACTAAACCCAGACAATGCATCTCTGAGTCAGTGCTGCTCGAATTCCTGTTATGCAGCCACTAGGTTTAAAAGCAGCATGACATGAATGAGGGAAACACCAGTTTTGTGAGGAGGTTCTACTTTCCATTTTCTCAGAACTTGAAGATCATCTTGAAGAAAGGAGGACCCTAGTAGCAAAATTCTTGAGTAAAACAAACAATAAGGTATTTCTTTTTCTTCTAGAAAGAAAAGAAAAAGAGTGTGGGGGACAGGGATTGTAGGCTTGAAGCTATTCCACTTCTTAAGATCTGTCATTAGAACCCACCCACTCTACCAGTGTCGGGCAGAAAAAAGGTCCATGATCAGGAGTTACAATGCCCTGAGTTCATGGTCATCCTCCAGGTAATCAAAGGCAAGCCATTTTAACCCCTTTGTGCTTTAGTTTCTTATTTTTCAAAAATGAGAAATAAAAGCTGGCAGCTTTTGCTACAGAGGTGTTGTGAAAATCCAGTGATGTGGTGAATGTGAAATGGTTCATAAACTCAACAGGAAAAAACAAACATAAAGGGAGTATTATTAGAGTTAATGACCATCAGCATTATTTGCAGCTTTTCTTGGCCTTGATAATAGTGTGCATGTATTCACTTATCTAGGGAGGATGTGACACTGGAATCTGGTTTTGAAAGGCAAATAGCTCTGGCTGGAAGGTTATTCACACAGAGTATAGAGAAAGAAGTCTGTTTAAAATGGCTTTGTAGGATTTGTAGCTCTTATAATACGAGCTATGATGTATTGACAGCTTACCACTTGCCAGACACTATTCTAAGCAATTCTTGCCTGCTGTAGCTCATTTATTCCTTACAATAGCCTTATGCACTAGGTACCATTTCTATTTTCCCAGCATTAGTAGATGAGGACACTGGGGAAGGTAGGTAAAAAATAAGCTTACTCGAGGTTGCAGACATAGGAAGTTACAAATCTAGGTCTCAAAACCCGGCACTGAACTCCAGAGTCAGTGCTTTTTCCTGCTATACTGTACTGCCTCTGTGTTATGCATTATTATTACATCCAAAATAAGGTATATGTATAATGCATCAGCATATGTGTGTGTGAATTATTTTTATTTATTTACTTGTTTATTTTCAGTAAAAGGAAAAGAAACTCTTTCTACCTGGGTGATACACATATTTAACTACTGAGAAAACTGGCAAACATTAACTCTTGATAAAATGATCATTTAAAAAATATCAATTATTTCACAGATGGACAGTTTTATGAAAATGATAATAAAAGAGGAGTTCAATTTTAGCTGAGGTGTCCAGGTTATGCTATCATCTATTCAGCTGTATTAGGCAGCAGCTCTGGACGCCAAATACTCCCCATATTAAAGGATGCATATGTCAGTGGACCTGCCTTCTGGGAGCTTTCAGATTAGATGTGGAAATAGGATGTGTACATGGCAGGAAAGGTAGCAAACACGAGGTTCAAATAAAATGCTAAAACCTTTCAAAGGAATATCAGTACTTCTGCTGGAGCTGTGGGTGGGGCAGGATTATAACCTGGCTTACTCATCCTTTTTTGTCTATTAGTAACATTTGTCCCATTATAAATTCCTTTAACTCCATGGTTAGTATGTGTTACAGGTTACTGACTTTGTATGCATCCTGCCTGTGTCTCACAAGCTACTTGTTTACTCCTTACCCATATGTAGCATATGCCACGAGTTTTCCCTGCATGTCATAAGCTACCAAATTACTCTCTATACAACACTTCTTGTGCATTTCATCCATCTTGTTTGAGGTTTTTATAGCAGAATTGAATATTCTCAAAAAAGATAGCAAACTTAGATTAGAAGATCAGATGTGAAATGATCTGTCTTCAGTGCTTATGTAAGTTTCATCTGGAAGCAATAAAATGTAGTGACCAGAGAAAGGGAGCTAAGGATAAACCTAGGGGAATGCCTACAGATAGCAAAAAGGAGAAGGAAGATAATCTAGGCAAAAAAAAGTCAGAGGGGAAGGAAAGCCAAGATTCCATTAAAATGCATCATGGAAGTCAAAGGAAGAGCTTCAAATTGAGGAGATTGAGATTAGGCAATCAGACCAAAAGAGTCCCCCCTGAAGATGCTAGTAAGAGAAGAGTCTTCCCCAAAAGATAAAATCTCTTCAGAGCTTTGACCTGTCTCTCAGAGAACAATGGCAATAAGCAAGCAGTGCAGTGAGTGAGGAGTACGGACTTGGGATGACCAGAGGCCCAGCACATGGAAGTTAAATGCACAGGTGTTGACATCCATTGAATCAGGCCCCAGCTTGTGGTCTGACTTGGACAATTTGTTTAATCTCTCAAGACCCAATTTCCTCAACTGTAAAATAGGATAATAATAGTACACATAGGGTTATAAAATGAGATAATGCATGTAAGTAAGGACCTCATAAGTTATAGCTATTATTTTTGATTACCAGTTTTAGTGAATATTAGTGAAAAACATTCTAAATATGGGAGAATTTGGTCAGAACAAAATGAGGGCTCCTCTATGAGACATAGATCAGGGTTAGAGTGTAAGATGAGTATGCAGGGAAAGATCTGGACTGAATGTGGGAAAAGGCAGTGGTAAGGGGTTGGCAGGCTATATCTAAAGCTGGATCTTCAGGCAGGCTTCTCCTAACTCTTTCCCATCTCTTACATGATTTCATGAGTCTATAGGCCTAGAACAAGATGACTAAACTAAATACCTTTATTCCTTTCTCAATAGCTGAACCTTTGGGACAGAGATTGCTTTATATGTGATCCAGATTCATGATAAATCTCTCCTTTAATAATTAAGGAAACAGTAAGAGGGAGCCACAATCATTTGGGCATGATTTTATTCTGAGAGGTCTAGAAAATAGTCTAGATGCATTTCTTTTCAGGTATTGTCAAATTTCTCATTAAGGAAAAATAATTTGGAGAAATAAATTAATTTGCAAAACCCTCTTGTTAATTATCATTTGAATAAAAATTTATTTCCAAAAAGTATCCACAAGCTTATGCACAATTTATAGTTCAATCAAAGCAGTTCATTTGTAGATGTTTAAACAAAACACCTTAAGGTCATAGACCCATTGATTCCTTTGCAGTCCTAGAATGAAATTCAATCTTGACTTAAAATTCATTTCCATTTTATCCCACCAGGTTTCTTATCCACCCATTACAATTCAGTCTTGCTGGTTTAGTCATATGAGGTGGATGGATGACAGCAGGATATCAAGGGAGATGCAGTGTGGTGTGAACTGAAAGGGGACAGGCATGTTGGAGATAATGCAAAAACACTTCAAGAGTACAACTACTGAAACACATTTGAATCAATGTGAGACATATGCATATTGTTACCAGACCCATTGAATAGATGAAGGAACCTACTGACATAGAATAATGGCACTTCAACAGGAAAATCTTATTTTCTGGGATAAAAGTGACAAAGATTTAAGTTATACCAACCAGAGAAAAAATTCTAAGTGCAATATATATAGATGATTGATTGATTAATCAATCAATGATCAATGATGCTATCTATGATGCTTGTTGATTATTTCTAGAAGCATCATAGATAATTTAAAGATGAGTAGGATCTATTTAACTATATGCCCTGCTGCTTATGAAGGAGAAATGGCATAAATAGATCCCCACTTTTACCAATAAATATATAAGTAATTTAATGATAGTCAAAAGGTGACACAATAGCTATGGAATAAATACTCTTACTGTAAACATTTCCTTGATCCATCTTCAAGTATTTTTAGAATTGTAAGTATTTGGAAAAGTATAAACACAAGTTATGTCATGTACCCTGGACTATCTGATTAAATAAAGAAGATACAATGAAAACTTCTTTAGTTTGTACTTTACCTTGCTTTTACAAAATGGGACATGATATAACATGCACTTTTAGAAAATGGAAGTAAATACTTGGTGTAAACAATAAACAATTTTCTTTAACCTCAGGACATACAATAATACTTTTGGACATAATTTCAGTAGTGAAATTATGATTTAACTCTATGATTTAACAAGGGAATATGATTTAACACTCTATGATTTAACAAGGGAATATGGAGGGGCAATGGGAAAGATCATTGGACACTAAAATTGCATTGGAAAATCTGGATAATATATGTGGACCGCGTCTTTTTCTTTTAAATCTATTTTCTATTTTTATCAAGTAATACATGCATATGACTTAGTGTCAAACAGTGAAGCAAGACTTGTTACTAAGATAGCACTCCTCTGACCACTGATCCCTATTTCCAACACCCCACTTTCCACATCTTTGTATATTTATATTGACCTCCACATCTTTAAATAATATGTTTATATTTAAACTTCTAGATATTCTGATTTGAGACTGAAGGAAAATGAAGGCTTAACTCTTCTTCAGCCACCACCAACTACATATGTGCATACTTTCCTAAGTCTCCTCTGTCAATGTGGTTCTTTTTTTTTTTTAACATCTTTATTGGAGTATAATTGCTTTACAATAGGGTGTTAGTTGCTGCTGTACAACAAAGTCAATGAGCTATATGTATACATATATCCCCATATCTCCTCCCTCCTGCGTCTCCCTCCCACCCTCCCTATCCCACCCCTTTAGGTGGACACAGCACCGAGCTGATCTCCCTACACTATGCGGCTGCTTCCCACTAGCTATTTTACATTTGGTAGTGTATATATATCCATGCCACTCTCTCACTTTGTCCCAGTTTACCCTTCCCCCTCCCCATGTGCTCGAGTCCATTCTCTACGTCTGCGTCTTTATTCCTGTCCTGCCCCTACATTCTTCAGAACCATTTTTTTTTTTTTTGGAATCCATATATATGTGATAGTGTAAAGTATTTGCTTTTCTCTTTCTGACTTACTTCATTCTGTATGAGAGTCCTTAGATCCATACACCTCACTACAAATAACTCAATTTCATTTCTTTTTATGGTTGAGTAATATTCCATTGTATATATGTGCCACATCTTCTTTATCCATTCATCTGTCGATGGACACTTAGGTTGCTTCCATGTCCTGGCTATTGTAAATAGAGCTGCAATGAACATTGTGGTACATGACTCTTTTTGAATTATGGTTTTCTCAGGGTATATGCCCAGTAGTGGGATTGCTGGGTCATATGGTAGTTCTATTTTTAGTTTTTTTAAGGAACCTCCATGCTGTTCTCCATAGTGGCTGTATCAATTTACATTCCCACCAACAGTGCAAGAGGGTTCCCTTTTCTCCACATCCTCTCCAGCATTTATTGTTTATAGATTTTTTAATGATGGCCACTCTGACTGGGGTGAGGTGATACCTCAATGTAGTTTTGATTTGCATTTCTCTAACGATTAATGATGTTGAGCATCCTTTCATATGTTTGTTGCCATCAGTATATCTTGTCTGGAGAAATGTCTATGTAAGTCTTCTGCCCATTTTTGGATTGGGTTGGGTTTTTTTTTTTTTTTTTTTTGATACTGAGCTGCTTGTATGTTTTAGACATTGATCCTTTGTCAGTTGCTTCATTTGCAAATATTTTCTCCCATTCTGAGGGTTGTCTTTTTGTCTTGTTTACTGTTTTCTTTGCTGTGCAAAAGCTTTTAAGTTTCATTAGGTCCCATTTGTTTATTTTTGTTTTTATTGCCATTTCTCTAGGAGGTGGGTCAAAAAGGATCTTACTGTGATTTATGTCAAAGAGTGTTCTGCCTATGTTTTCCTCTAAGAGTTTTATAGTGTCTGGCCTTGCATTTAGGTCTTTAATCCATTTTGAGTTTATTTTTGTGTATGGTTTTAGTGAGTGTTCTAATTTCATTCTTTTACATGTAGCTGGCCAGTATTCCCAGCACCACTTATTGAAGAGGCTGTCTTTTCTCCACTGTATATTCTTATCTCCTTTATCAAAGATAAGGTGACTATATGTGCATGGGTTTATCTCTGGGCTTTCTATCCTGTTCCATTGATCTATATATCTGTTTATTGTGCCAGTACCATACTGTCTTGATGACTGTAGCTCTCTATATAGTCTGAAGTCGATTCCTCCAGCTCCGTTTTTCTTTCTCGAGATTGCTTTGGCTATTCAGGGTCTTTTGTGTTTCCATACAGATTGTGAAATTTTTTGTTCTAGTTCTGTGAAAAATGCCACTGGTAGTTTGATAGGGATTGCATTGAACCTGTACATTGCTTTGGGTAGTATAGTCATTTTCACAGTGTTGTTTCTTCCAATCCAAGAACATGGTATATCTCTCAATCTGTTTGTAACATCATTAATTTCTTTCATCAGTGTCTTACAGTTTTCTGCATAAAGGTCTTTTGTCTCCTTCGTTAGATTTATTCCTAGGTATTTTATTCTTTTTGTTGCAGTGGTAAATGGCAGTGTTTCCTTAATTTCTCTTTCAGATTTTTCATCAGTAGTGTATAGGATTACAAGAGATTTCTGTGCATTAACTTTGTATCCTGCTACTTTACCAAATTCATTGATTAGCTCCCATATTTTTCTGGTAGCATCTTTAGGATTCTCTATGTATATTATCATGTTATCTGTAATCAGTGACAGTTTTATTTCTTCTTTTCCAATTTGGATTCCTTTTATTTCTTTTTCTTCTCTGATTGCTGTCACTAAAACTTCCAAAACTATGTTGACTGACAATGGTGAGAGTGGGCAACCTTGTCTTGTTCCTGATCTTAGTGGAAATGGTTTCACTTTTTCACCATTGAGAACAATGTTGCCTGTGGGTTTGTCATATATGGCCTTTATTATGTTGAGGTAAGTTCCCTCCACGCCTACTCTCTGGAGGGTTTTTATCATAAATGGGTGTTGAATTTTGTCGAAAGCTTTTTCTGCATATATTGAGATGATCAGATGGATTTTCTCCTTTAATTTGTTAATATGGTTTATTACATTGATTGATTTGCATATATTGAAGAATCCTTGCATTCCTGGGATAAACCGCAGTTAATCATGGTGTATGATCCTTTTAATATGCTGTTGGATTCTCCTTGCTACTGTTTTGTTGAGGATTATTGCATCTATGTTCATCAGTGATATTGGCCTGTAGTTTTCTTTTTTGTGACATCTTTGTCTAGTTTTGATATCAGGGTGATGATGGCCTCGTAGAATGAATTTGGGAGTGTTCCTCCCTCTGCTATATTTTGGAAGAGTTTGAGAAGGACAGCTGTTAGCTCTCCTCTATGTGTTTGATAGAATTCGCCTGTGAAGCCATCTGGTCGTGGGCTTTTGTTTGTTGGAAGATTTTTAATCACAGTTTCAATTTCACTGCTTGTGATTGGTCAGTTTAGATTCTCTATTTCTTCCTGGGTCAGTCTCGGAACGTTGTGCTTTGCTAAGAATTTGTCCATTGCTTCCAGGTTGTCCATTTCATTGGCATACAGTTACTTGTAGTCATCTCTCATGATCCTTTGTATTTCTGCAGTGTCATTTGTTTCTTCTCCTTTTTCATTTCTAATTCTATTGATTTGAGTATTCTCCCTTTGTTCTTGATGAGTCTGGCTAATGGTTTATCAATTTTGTTTATCTTCTCAAAGAACCAGCTTTTAGATTTATTGATCCTTGCTACTGTTTCCTTCATTTCTTTTTCATTTACTTCTGATCTGATCTTTGTGATTTCTTTCCTTCTGCTAACATTGAGGTTTTTTTGTTCTTCTTTCTCTAATTGATTTAGGTGTAAGGTTAGGTTGTTTCTTTGAGATTTTTTTTGTTTCTTGAGGTAGGATTGTACTGCTATAAACTTCCCTTTTAGAACTGCTTTTGCTGCATCCCATAGGTTTTGGGTCGTCATGTTTTCATTGTCATTTGTTTCTAGGTATTTTTCGATTTCCCCTTTGATTTCTTCAGTGATCTCTTGGTTAAGTAGTGTACTGTTTAGCCTCCATGTGTTTGTAGTTTTTACAGATTTTTTTTCCTGTAATTGATATCTAGTCTCATAGCATTGTGGTCAGAAAAGATACTTGATATGATTTCAGTTTTCTTAAATTTACCAAGGCTTGATTTGTGACCCAAAATATGATCTATCCTGGAGAATGTTCCATGATTCCTTGAGAAGAAAGTGTATTCTCTTGTTTTTGGATGGAATGTCCTATAAATATCAGTTAAGTCCATCTTGTTTAATGTATCATTCAAAGCTTGTGTTTCCTTATTTATTTTCATTGTGGATGATCTGTCCATTGGTGAAAGTGGGGTGTTAATGTCCCCTACTATGATTGTGTTATTGTCAACTTCCCTTTTTACGGCTGTTAGCATTTTCCTTATGTATTGAGGTGATCCTATGTTGGGTGCATAAACATTTACAATTGTTATATCTTTTTCTTGGATTGATTCTTTGATCATTATGTAGTGTCCTTTTTTGTCTCTTGTAACAGTCTTTATTTTAAAGTCTATTTTGTCTGATATGAGAATTACTACTCCAGGTTTCTTTTGATTTCCATTTACATGGAATATCTTTTTCCATCCCCTCACTTTCAGTCTGTATGTGTCCCTAGGTCTGAAGTGGGTCTCTTGTAGACAACATATATACGGGTCTTGTTTTGTATCCATTCTGCCAGTCTGTGGCTTTTGGTTGGAGCATTCAATCCATTTACATTTAAGGTAGTTATTGATATGTATGATTCTATTACCATTTTCTTAATTGTTTTGGGTTTGTTTTTGTAGGTCTTTTCCTTCTCTTGTGTTTGCTGCCTAAAGAAGTTCCTTTAGCATTTGTGGTAAAGCTGGTTTAGTGGTGCTGATTTCTCTTAGCTTTTGCTTGTCTGTAAAGGTTTTAATTACTGTGTTGAATCTGAATGAGATCCTTGCTGGGTAGAGTAATCTTGGTTGTAGTTTTTTCCCTTTCATCACTTTAAATATGTCCTGCCACTCCCTTCTGGCTTCCAGAGTTTCTGCTGAAAGATCAGCTGTTAACATTATGGGAATTCCCTTGTATGTACTTTGCTGCTTTCCCTTGCTGCTTTTAATATTTTCTTTTTTTTTTTTTTTTTTGTGGTACGCGGGCCTCTCACTGTTGTGGCCTCTCCCGTTGTGGAGCACAGGCTCCGGACGCATAGGCTCAGTGGCCGTGGCTCACGGGCCCAGCTGCTCCACAGCATGTGGGATCTTCCCGGACCGGGGCACGAACCCGTGTCCCCTGCATCGGCAGGTGGACTCTCAACCACTGCGCCACCAGGGAAGCCCTGTTTAATTTTTGATTGTTTGATTAATATGGGTCTTGGCATGTTTCTCTGTGGATTTATCCTGTATGGGACTCTCTGTGCTTCGTGTACTTGATTGACTATTTCCTTTCCCATGTTAGGGACGTTTTCAACTATCATCTCTTCAAATATTTTCTCAGTTCCTTTTTTTTCTCTTCTTCTTCTGGGATCCCTATAATTCGAATGTTGGTGCATTTAATGTTGTCCCAGAGGTCTCTAAGACTGTCCTCTATCTTTTTCATTCTTTATTCTGCTCTGTGGTAGTTATTTCCACTATTTTATCTTCCAGGTCCCTTACCCATTTTCTTTCTCAGTTATTCTGCTATTGATTCCTTCTAGAGAGTTTTTAATTTAATATTATGGTTTACATCAATGTTTATTTGCTCCTTAGTTTTTCTAGGTCCTTGCTGAACATTTCTTGTATTTTCTCCATTCTATTTCCAAGATTTTGGATCATCTTTACTATCATTACTCTGAATTCTTTTTCAGGTAGACTGCCTATTTCCTCTTCATTTGTTTGTTTGGTGCGGTGGGTTTTTACCTTGCTCCTTCAACTGCTGTGTATTTCTCTGTCTTCTCATTTTGCTTAACTTACTGTGTTTGGGGTCTCGTTTTCGCAGGCCACATGTTTGTAGTTCCCGTTGTTTTTGGTGTCTGCCCCCAGTGGGTAAAGTTGGTTTAGTGGGTTGTGTAGGCTTCCTGGTGGAGGGGACTGTTGCCTGTGTTCTGGTGGATGAGGCTGGATCTTGTCTCTGTGGTGGGCAGGACCACATCCGGTGGTGTGTTGTGGAGTGTCTGTGACCTTATTATGATTTTAGGCAGCCTCTCTGCTAACGGGTTTGTTTGTATTCCTGTCTTGCTAGTTGTTTGGCATAGGGTGTCCAGCCCTGTAGCTTGCTGGTTGTCGAGTGGAGGTGGGTCTTAGGGTTGAGATGGAGATCTCTGGGAGATTTGTCTCCATCTGATATTACATGGGGCTGGGAGGTCTCTGGTGGACCAACACCCTGAACTTGGCTCTTCCACCTCAGAGGCTCAGGCCTGACAGCTGGCCAGAGCACCAAAACCCTGTCAGAAGAAAAGGGAGAAAGAAAAAGAAAGAAAGAAAGAAAAGAATAAAATAAAATAAAGTTATTAAAATAAAAAATTAGAAAACATTATTAAAAAGTAAAAAGAAAAAAGATAGAAAGAAAGAAGAGAGCAACCATATGAAAAAACAAATCCACCAATGATAACAAGTGCTAAAAACTATACTGAAAAAAAAAAGACAGACAGAACCTAGGAGAAATGGTAAAAGTAAAGCTATACAGACAAAATCACACAAAGAAGCATACACATACACACTCACAAAAGGAGAAAAAGGAAAAAAAAAAGGAAGCGAGCAACCAAAGTAATAAACAAATCTACCAATCATAATTAGCTCTAAATAGTAAACTATGATAAACATAAAACCAGAAACAAATTAGATGCAGAAAGGAAACCCCAAGTCTACAGTTGCTCCCAAAGTCCACCACCTCAATTTTGGGATGATTTGTTGTCTATTCAGGTACTCCACAGATGCAGGGTATGTCAAGTTGATTGCGGACATTTAATCTGTTGCTCCTGAGGCTGCAAGGAGAAATTTCCCTTTCTCTTCTTTGTTCACACAGCTGTTGGGTTTCAGCTTTGGATTTGGCTCCGCCTCTGCATGTAGGTCACCTGAGGGCATCTCTTTCCTGCCCAGACAGGACAGGGTTTAAATAGAAGCTGATTTGGGGGCTCTGGCTCACTCAGATGGCGAGTGGGGTAGGGAAGGGTATGGAATGCGGGGCAAGCCTGCAGTGGCAGAAGCCAGCATGACGTTGCAACAGCCTGAGGCACGCTGTGTGTTCTCCCGTGGAAGTTGTCCCTGGATCACGGTACCCTGGCAGTGGCGGGCTGCACAGGCTCCTGGGAGGGGAGGTGCGGATAGTGACCTGTGCTTGCATACAGGCTTCTTGGTGGCTGCAGCAGCATCCTTAGCGTCTCATGTCCATCTCTGGTGTGCGCGCTGACAGCCGCGGCTCTCGCCCATCTCTGGAGCTCATTTAGGCGGTGCTCTGCATCCCCTCTCCTTGCGCACCCTGAAACAATGGTCTCTTGCCTCTTAGGCAGGTCCAGACTTTTTTCCCGGACTCCCTCCCGGCTAGCTGTGGCGCACTAGCCCCCTTCAGGCTGTGTTCACGCCGCCAACCCGTCCTCTCCCTGGGATCCGACCTCCGAAGCCCGAGCCTCAGCTCCCAGCCCCCACCCACGCTGGCGGGTGGGCTGACAAGCCTCTTGGGCTGGTGAGTGCTGGTCGGCACCCCTCCTCTGTGCTGGAATCTCTCCGCTTTGCCCTCTGCACCCCTGTTGCTGCGCTCTCTTCCGTGGCTCAGAAGCTTCCCCCCCTCTTCACCCCCCGTCTCCACCAGTGAAGGTGCTTCCTATTTTTTGGAAACTTTTCCTCCTTCACAGCTCCCTCCCACTGGTGCAGGTCCCGTCCCTATTCTTTTGTCTCTGTTTTTTCATTTTTCTTTTGCCCTCCGCAGGTATGTGGGGATTTTCTTGCCTTTTGGGAAGTCTGAGGTCTTCTGCCAGCATTCAGTAGGTGTTCTGTAGGAATTGTTCCACATGTAGATGTATTTTTGATGTATTTGTGGGGAGGAAGGTGATCTCCATGTCTTACTCCTCTGCCATCTTGAAGGTCTCCCCTGGTTCTATTTTTTAAATAAATTTTTCTTTTAGAATAGATTTAGATTCACAAAAAAGTTGCAAGGATAGTACAGAGAGTTCAAGTATACCCTGAACCCGTTTCCCATATTATTAACTCTGTTCTTTGTTCATAAGTACCCTGGTGTCCTACCCTTTCCTTCTTGAAGAGGTCTCTTAGAGGCTAAATGTTCTCCAACATAGTTTGATGCATCTCTGAGTCTGCTAGAGCTCTGCAGTCTTGGGAACTGCTTTCACCATTGTCTCTCTCTTGTGCTACCTCCTGGAACCTGTGTCTGCCTCTCTGTCTATATGTGTCTTTCTCTCTGTCTCTCTCTCTCTCTTTTTTGTTTATTCCCTTATTTTCATGGAGCACATCCTCCAGGGAGACTCTGCATGTCTGACAATGACTTTGGTTTACTCTTGCATTTAGTGGGTATCTGTTGGGTCTGGAGTCTTAGGAAGAAAATAATGTTCCCTTAGTATTACGAGGCATTACTCAATTGTTTTCCACATTCCAGTTGTCTTTGTAATAGCCAAGACATTCTTCTTCTTAATCCTTCTTAGGAAACCTGTTTTTTCTTCTTGGTTACTTTTAGAATCTTCTTTGTCCCCAACTTTGGCTTCTAAGACCTACCTCTGCTCTATTCTCTGAATATTACAGGCATCTAGTCTGCTCTTTTGGATTTAAGAGGAATGAACTAAACAGCGTATTGAAAGCTGTGTGCGTAAGTATGTGACTTGCTATCTGAGGGCCTTTCTATAGTAGAACCTCCAGTGTTAGTCAGGATTTAATATTCTTTCCTCTGGACCAGTTAGACTAGTTAGAATCCTCACAGAAGGTTCTTCTAATCTCCTACCTGGAGGGCAAAAGTCTGGCTGCTCATCCCCTATTTTAATGTATAGTCTTTCAAATCTGGAGACAGTATATTTTAACTTTGCAGAGATTAAAACTCCTGGAATGAGGAGGAGCTGTCATCCAGCTTCACAGGGAAGGGGAGAGGACTTGAGACTGTCTTTTTAAAAAAGACTAACAGTTATAATTTAATTTTCAGCCCCAACCTTCCCCCCAGAGGTTAGTGGTATCATTAATTTGAATTTTTTGAGAATTCTTCTGCATAAAATTAAGTTGTTCCTCAAATACCCACTGCCAATTTAAGATTTAACTTTCTAGTCCATCTGCTTTCCAGTTTCACATAATTTGCCACCATTGTGTTCTCTCCAATTATCTTTGTCCTTGTTATGCTATTTTAAAAATCCTTTTATTGTTGTGTTACTTGGATTTGAGGAAGGAATGAAAGCTAATGCCTATGATCAACCCACCATTTAACAGGTGTAACCCTATCATTGACCCAGTTAGAGCAGATGCTTTACAAAGGAAACATAAATTCACATATCCATATCCATTTCCTCTCATTTCACGGGAAATCAGGGCAGAAATTAGAATAAATGCAGAATGTGTAATGATTTTAGATTTGCCTATGATCTCTGACTAGACTATTCTAAATTCATAAAACTTTCCTATTTAAATTTCAGTTTATTTGAGTGTTATGAGCCATTAAAGCACAGAGTACGTGAGAGAGGAAAGCAGTTGGATCATGCTCCAAAACAACTCTCAATGTTTACTGGAAAGTGTTTTTTTTTTTTTAAGGAGAGAAGGTTAAGTCTCCAGGAAGCTTATCTTGGTACTTTCAGATCAAAGCTATTCAAACAACGACTGAATAAACACATTGGCTAATGATGACGACAAAGATTCTAATATGGTATTAAGAAAATTACAAATCTTGGAACAAAGTAACTTTGGAAAGAGTTAAGAATATCCTTAAGAAATAAACTTTTTCACTCTACAGTTAGGACTACGGTAACTTGTCAATCTAAGCATGTGCTGGTGTGAATTTTATAACCGCAACTCTTATTAGACAATTGTTTCTTGAATAATCATTCTGGAATACTGTCTTTATCATATCACTTTTAAAGTACATTGTATTCAAAATCACTAGAGTCTGCATTTATTTATGATACAGGTCCAAATTTACATGAGTATTAAACAGTATCTCAATTGTTTCTTTAGATTCTTTGTAACAAAATAATGTGTAACAATGGGATGAACAAAATTAGCTTTCATCTTTTGAACTGGAGATTTTTTCTGTGCAGGATTTTTTATGCTTTTATCTCCTTGAAAAAATGGCAGCATGGCCCATCTTAAAATAATTATGTTCAGCTCTAAATACCAATACCTGTCTCTGGGAAAATTAGACCTATAGATAGGATGTATAATAGAAGCAGCCTTTTATAAGGACAATTATATAAGAGTTTCCAAAGTATTCATATCCTCTAATTTTTATTTCAAGGAACTTTTCCTTGCCTCAAATGAGAACGCTTTTAAGTGCATCCTGTATGAGAGATTACACTCCTTGTTATAGGAATCTAAGACCATAAAACTCCTAAATGAGACTGTACCTCTCCTCACAATTTCTGAAGTACATACCTACACTTTAACATTCTTTTACAGATGAGAAGCAAACTATTAAAAAGGAGAGAGACATTATTAAAAAATGGAAAAGCTGCTTAAGCATTTTATAAGGTTAATGTTTATGACAAACATTAGGTGAAAATTTCCTTCTTAGAAATCACAAGCCAGAGAACTGGTTTGGGTGCAAGAAATCAGGAACCACTATGCCCTGAAAGAGGACACTGATAGTAGAAAAGTAGTCCATTGATTTGGGTTCTACTCTGTGACTTCTGCTGCAACAGCCACTGAGATATATTGATAAATCAGGTTTTTATTGTCTATTTTTTAGTCTTAACATTGCCATAGAGATAGGATATGGAAGTAGGGAACCTCAAATATGAAGCAGACGGCTGCCAAATTTGGGAGTATCTTTTACTAAAGGAAATCCTTTGAGGAAAAATGTGGAAGATTCCAGCCCTACCCATTGGGTCACCCTAGTCTCTTAAAGAAGGAGTGTCAAGAGCATGTGGGATGGCATATAGATTGTGGCTACCTCTGGGAAATACAATCTGCTACCAGACTGGTTAAACAAATTATGGCATATCTAATGGTTGGAATATGAGAAACTAGAAAAAATGCTTGAAGACCATTTAATAATAAATACTGTTCATGCTACAATTATATAGTAACACAGATACAAATATAACAGAATTGATAATGTAGAAATAAATATAATAAGAGAGAATATGATGTAGTGCTATTCCTCAGTAGATATGAGCACATAAAGTACTTTTTCTGAAAAAGGAAAGATGCCAAAATTAGCATGAGAATAAATTATAAAAGTTGAAGAATAGATTAGTAATTATTAAAGGTTTTGAAATAATATTCAAAGATGTTGCCAACTCTTAAAAAGAAAAAAAGAAAGAAAGAAAAAGGAAAGAAAGGAAGGAAGGAAAGAAGAAAGAGATACGTTTAACCAAGAAAGTTTTGCAGGTGATTTCCATCAAACATTCAAGGGACAGATGATCCTTATATTTTTTAAGTTGTTTCAGATAATTAAAAAAAGAGAGAGACGCTCAAGCATTTTATGAAACTAGTATAACCTTGACTTCCAAATTAGATAAGGATAGTATAAAATTTTTTTAAATCCATAAGTCTATTTCACTTATTAACACATGAGAATTCTAAATAAATTATTGCTAACTGAATTTGATAGGATATTAAAAATAACACAGTATAATTAAGAGTTATCTCAGGAATGCAAGGATGATTCAACATTTGGGAAATTTATCAATTTCATTTACTAAATGTATCTCAATTAATATAGAAAACAATGCAGAAAAGGCACTTGATAAAATTTAGAGACTAAGAGAAAAAAAATCCCAAAAGTGAAAAATTTAAGAGACATTCCTTAATTTAACAAGACCTCTAAACCAAAGCCTACAGTAAATTTTACAACAAAAAAATATTAGACACATTGCCTGTAAGTTTGGAAACAAGACAAGGGTGTTTGGTGTCTCCACTAAACTTCAACATAGTGTAGCAATTCAGTATAAAAAAGGAAAGGACACTTGAAGGAAAATGACAAAACCATTATTATTTGCAAACGCATGACCATCCACATAGAAAACCAACAAAACCAACAGATAACTTATTACTTAATAGAAGTTTAGCAAGTTTATTGAATAAAATATCAACTTAAAAAATCTACCATGTTTCTCTATATCAACAATAACCAAGTGTAAATTAAAATATAAATGAAATAGTAGCAACAAAAAAGGTATAAAATTTTTGGAGAGTAACACGAAGAATAACAGACCTTTATGGAGAACTTTTAAAAACTTTATTAAAGAATATAAAAAAAAGATGTGAATTAGTGGAGAGGTAAATTATGCATATGAATGAGACGACTTAACATTTAAAGGATGTCTACCATTTTGATATTATTTTAATAAAAATTTCATAAAGATTATTGAGGAAGCCAGAAACAATTATAAAATATATTTATAAAAATAAACACTAATGAATAACTAAGAAACCATTTTTTTTTACCCATTATTTATTTATTTATTTACATCTTTATTGGAGTATAATTGCTTTACACTGGTGTTTTAGTTTGTGCTTTATAACAAAGTGAATCAGCTATATGTGTGTGTATATATATATATATATATATATCTCCCCATATCTCCTCCCTCTTGCGTCTCCCTCTCACCCTCCCTATCCCACCCCTCCAGGTGGACACAAAGCACCGAGCTGATCTACCTGTGCTATGCGGCTGCTTCCCGCTAGCTATCTATTTTACATTTGGTAGTATATATATGTCCATGCCACTCTCTCACTTCGTCCCAGCTTACCCTCACCCCCGCCCCCCGCCGTATCCTCAAGTACATTCTCTATGTCTGCATCCTTATTCCTGTTGTGCCCCTGGGTTCTTCAGAACCTCTTTTTTTTTTTTTAGATTCCATATATATGTGTTAGCATATGGTATTTGTTTTTCTCTTTCTGAATTACTTAATTCTGTATGACAGTCTCTAGGTCCATCCACCTCACTACAAATAACTCCATTTCGTTTCTTTTTATGGCTGAGTAATATTCCATTGTATATATGGGCCACATTTTCTTTATCCATTCATCTATCGATGGACACTTAGGTTGCTTCCATGTCCTGGCTATTGTAAATAGAGCTGCAATGAACATTGTGGTACATGACTCTTTTTGAATTATGGTTTTCTCAGAGTATATGCCCCGTAGTGGGATTGCTGGGTCATATGGCAGTTCTATTTTTTGTTTTTTAATACTGTTCTCCATAGTGGCTGTATCAATTAACATTCCCACCAACAGTGCAAGAGGGTTCCCTTTTCTCCACACCCTCTCCAGCATTTATTGTTTCTAGATTTTTTGATGATGGCCATTCTGACTGGTGTGAGGTGATACCTCATTGTAGTTTTGATTTGCATTTTTCTAATGATTAGTGATGTTGAGCATCCTTTCATGTGTTTGTTGGCAATCTGTATATCTTCTCTGGAGAAATGTCTATTTAGGTCTTCTGCCCATTTTTGGGTTGGGTTGTTTTTTTGATATTGAGCTGCATGAGCTACTTATAAATTTTGGAGATTAATCCTTTGTCAGTTGCTTCATTTGCAGATATTTTCTCCCATTCTGAGGGTTGTCTTTTCATCTTGTTTATGGTTTCCTTTGCTGTTCAAAGCTTTTAAGTTTCATTAGGTCCCATTTGTTTATTTTTGTTTTTATTTCCATTTCTCTAGGAGGTGGGTCAGAAAGGATCTTGCTGTGATTTATGTCATAGAGTGTTCTGCCTATGTTTTCCTCTAAGAGTTTGATAGTGTCTGGCCTTACATTTAGGTCTTTAATCCATTTTGAGTTTATTTTTGTGTATGGTATTAGGGAGTGTTCTAATTTCATTCTTTTACATGTAGCTGTCCAATATTCCCAGCACCACTTATTGAAGAGGCTGTCTTTTCTCCATTGTATATTCTTACCTCTTTTATCAAAAATAAGGTGACCATAGTGTGTGGGTTTATCTCTGGGCTTTCTATCCTGTTCCATTGAGCTATCTTTCTGTTTTTGTGCCAGTACTATACTGTCTTGATGACTGTAGCTTTGGAGTATAGTTTGAAGTCTGAGGAACCATTTTTAAATGAAGAGCAAAGAGGAAAGTAGAATTTATTACATAGTTATAAAAATAAAAATAATGTGGTATCTGCCTCAATAAGCAAATAAAACAAATAAAAGAAGGGCTCTGCATAAGTAATTGACTCTACTCTGTCATGATTTAAAAAGAAAGTTGAAGGCTGAATAGTCTAGATTGGGTGAACACGGGTACAGAAGCATGGGTGAAAGATTGTGGCAATTTAGGGAACTGACAGTAATTTAGTATTGCTGGAGCATGGGAAGCACATCTGGATAAGTGGTGGAGATGAGGCTGAAGAAGTCTATAGAACTCAGATCAAGAATAGCTTGTATTTCATACTAAGAAGTTTAAAAATATAGGTCATTGAAAGCTTTGAATAAGGAAATGGCAGGCTGTGTTTGACATTGTCAGCAATATTGAGAATGGATTGGAAAGGTTGGAAAAAGGAAGAGAGTTAGGAGGTTTTGCAGGTGTTTGATTTAATGTGGTAGCCAGGGGAACAGAAGAAGTCAAAAGGATGACTCTGAGATTCTAGGTGACAGTACATGTTGATTCCATTAACCAAGATAGAAAATGTAAGAGTAAGACAAGGATGCCCCAGAACCTGAGAGTCAATGTGTAAAATAACACTTCATGAATAAGATTAGTTAGATATAAGCTAGATGTAACATTTTCTCAACCAGAGTTCTGAAGTACAGACAAGGTCAAGCTATGTTAGCATATATATAATTGCTCTGGGATAGTCTAACAGCTCCCTGTTCCAGTCTGAAACAGGATAACTTTAGAAGATAATTTGTGACAGTAGAGGTGGTGATGTGTGTTCAGCACTTTCCATCGATATGAAAGACAGAATATGGAGATGGCAACTAACATACTATTAGAGAAGTAGCCCCTCAAAGGGGCATAGATGTGCTCTCTCTTGGCCTGGATATAATATCTCCAGTGAGGTCAGAGCTCTAGTTCTGCTTATCATGTGGCCTCTTTTATTGATATCTGGAGAAAGAGAGAAAAAGAGAGAGAGAGAAAGAAGGGGGGGATTTGCAGATACACTGATCCATATGAAAATTTTTGTTTGTATTATAAATTAGAAAATTGGGAATTTAATGTTTCTTGTAAACTGATTGGAATCATTCAGTTCCCCTATCTATAGCTGACATTAGAGCATTAGATAAGATCAGGTTCATGAACCTGAAAGGCTGAGGCCTGGACCTGAACTATGATAAATTCACCCCATTCCACCCTGGGAAACATCTAGGCAGCCAACCAACTGGGTTTCCTCTGACCAGCTGAGATGTATATGAGACATCTAAATGAAATTGTTTGTTTAAAAGTTACCTGAAATTAGAATGAATTTGGGCTAGAGAAAGTGGACTTGGCTTGCTGGACCTTGTAGATGGTAGATGCTGCTTTAGCAAGTGAGATGCCCCAGGAAGAACATGTAAAGTGAGAAGAAAAGCAGGTTAGGAGCTGAACTTGCCCAAGACTAACATGAAGGGATGAGGAGAGACAAATTTACCTTTTTATGAGTATTTATCAAGAAGTCAACTATCCAGGCAAAGATTTTAAGTTTAAGTGTTTAAGATTTAAGTGAGAATGCTGGTAGCAACAAGAAAGGAAAATGTGAAAAAACAGCAAACTAGGGAAGAGTAATAACCCTCAGCTCTCATCTAATAGTACTTATTTAAATTCACAGAACTCTCATTTCCCTGAGAGCTTCCTGCCCTGAAGGCACTGACCTTTCCACCTATATCCATCACCTGAGCTAGATCCCAGTGCATCTGCTAAATCAGGGGAAGCCCCTGCAGTGAAGTGTTACCACAGCAGGTAACCTAAAAGGCTAACAAGAATTGTTCTACTTGACTGATTACTCCCCACTGTTATCTGGAGAAGGATAGACAATTTTCTTTTGGGAGAAACAAACACACTTTTTTGTTTTTTTTTAAAATTCAGTTACAGCAAGTAAATGCCTCCACCAATTCAAACAAAATCTGTATAACAAACATTGGTGGCGTTGACTAGTGTTCTCAAAGTATGATTCCACAGAGCAGCAGCACCAGTGCCTTGGGAACTATTAGAAATGCAAATTCTTGGCCTCCTCTCAAACTTAGTGATGAGAAGGGCCCAGCAATGTGTTTTACCAAGCCCTTTACCGAATTTACCAAGAAGTTTTCAGATGATAAAATAATTCTTGATTCTTTCACTTGCTCAACAAGCATTACTGGGTAGGCAGCTATAATTTGGGCGAGGTTCTTTGAATGAATTAATGAATAAGTGAATGAATCAGAACCTATTTCTCCCAGACCCTAGCAAGAGAAAAAAAAAAAAAAAGAACACTGTTCTTATTTTCCAGAATTTGGTAAAGCAATCTGACATGTGCCTTCTCTGTTAGGGATACAAATCACACCACATTCCTTTTTTCTGTTGTGCAACAATTCTGCATGTGGAGGATAAAATAGCCCTGGACTTTTTATTTTGCCTAATGGAAACTCAATCTCTAGATAATTTCAGAAGCACCAGTTTCAAGATGTCTAAGACATATTGAAGCATAATCTCATGTTTCAGTAATGTTCAGACACTTCAAACTTGTCTTAGTCCAATATTTTTTAGAATAAAACAAAACAAACTAGATGTTTATATTTTTCAATAATTTTAGTATTTTGACCCTGAAATCATGTTGACAATAATTCCTAAGGCCAGGAAAGAAAACTTTATTTGAAAATGACTATGTTAAATTGATATATAACCCTTCTTGACCAGAAGGTATAGAACTTAGAAAAGGATTGGAGACAGTATATGTTCCTGAGCCATGTTAGATTGACTAGCTTCTCAGGGTTGGGTCCTTTCTCCATTCTGCCATCCCCCATCCTTCTAAGCCTTTAATTCTGTGTTTTATCTGTTACCCCATAACCCTTTGAAGAGGAAGCATTATTTTCCTTAAGAATGTACCCTTTTCATTGAGTGGTTGTGGATAAGCGTTCTTAATATTCCTTGCCGCTGCCGCCTTTCATCCCATGGAGTCTGCAAGACGTTAGGAAGCCTGATGGCACTGTGTTAACAAGCTAAATATTGTGGTCGTCAACAGCAAGAACTTATGGTCTTTAACCAATATCAAAGCACTGCATATTGCATCCCTGCTTTGTGTGTAAGTGAAGGAGGTTGCCCAGGAGCTGAGAGGGAGAATGGGGGCTGGGGAGGAGTTGAGGACCAGGGAGGGAAAGCCAGCAGTGGCCTGCTGACCTAGGCTTAGTAGCATGACAGCTTGAAGATGTGTGTCGCCTCATTAAAATACAAGAAAGATAAGTTTTGAAACCCATGGCAAAACAAATAGTGCAGTTCCCGTAATCCAAAGTGCAGTGCTGTAGAAAACTTACAATGCTCAAAACTTTTATCAGTCTTCAGTTGATAAAATGCAAAAGTCACTCAGTGATCTGAAGAGTACAGAGCACTAGTGAGTTGCCAGATACCAAATCTTGAAGAATAATTAGGCATTGTAAAACACTTGATAAAAAAAAAAATTCTCAAATTGTTCTGTTATTCAGAATCCTCAATTAGGTATTGAAATTCAGTTTTATTTTCCTTGGATTTGAAGCTGAGTTTTATCTTCAGGAAATAACCTGGAAGGCTATTCTTATTCATTTCCTGCTTTCAACATATCAAGTTTCAATCAGGAAAATGAAAAGGGAGGAAAAGAATGAAGTATGAAGTCAAATAAAAGATGGGACTAAAATAACTCTCCTAAAATGAAAACAAAATATGCTAAAATCAGTTAGAATGTGTTGAAAAATTAGGCAAGGAAGAAAATCAAAGCAAGATTTTTATTACTATGTTCTTTAAGTATGCAGAGTATTTTTCAGGCTTTGGGTAAGAAAATGGGCAGGCATTAGTGCCTTCTAGTTAAAACTCTAAGAATAATGTCTTTTTATAACAATGCCTTTTTATGATAATGCTATTCCATAGTATGGTTTTCTTTCTCCCATTTGATATTAAATATGAAGCTTATTTTTTTTACATCTTTATTGGAGTATAATTGCTTTACAATGTTGTGCTAGTTTCTGCTTTATAACAAAGTGAATCAGCTATATGTACACTTATATCTCCATATCCCCTCCCTCTTTTGTCTCCCTCCCACCCTCCCTATCCCACCCCTCTAGGTGGTCGCAAAGCACTGAGCTGAGCTCCCTGTGCTATGCAGCTGAAGCTTATTTTTGTATAAAATAGAGAATGTTAAGAAAAGAATGTTAGAAGCAGGTGTTGGCCATCTGAACTGAGAAACTGCCTATTGCGTATCAAACATCGATTTGGGTTCCTCTTTTACAAACAACGCTGTTTATTCGGTGCTGAATAAGACAGCAAAGCAAATAGGATATGGGGTTGGTGGGGCGGGGAGAGGGGAATGAGCATTTCTTGCATATAAACAAAAGGGCAGAGTGCTGAAAATATTAAATGGAACTAAGAAAGGATGAAAATGCCAGTGCTTTAAAAGCAAAAAGCTAAAAGACATAAGTAAACAGAACCAAACAAACAGAGTAATGACGATTTGATTGGAATTTACATTCTCTATACTAACTTGCTATTTTCATGAAATTGCAAAATGGGCCATAGTGTCAGAGTCCTGCAATTGTGTCATTAAGGGTATTTGGCTGCTTATGAAAAAACATTCCTTTTCTCAGGGAACTGCTCACAGTTTTTTTAAAATGACATGTTCCTTGCGATTTGTCTTTCAAGTAAAAATTAAGAGCGTAGGATTATTACCAAGTTTTTTCCAATTACTGCTTTATGGTTGCTAACTAATGGGAAAGAAAAACAAAAACAGTACCACTACCTTCACAGAAAGAAAGTACAGATACTTCCATTTCTTAATTCAAATTGGCTGCTACCAAAAACATCACTGCTTCAATGCAAGGATATCTCTGGTTTTGCCTCAGTTGCTATCAGATGATCTTTCCGTGTTTGGTGCGATGTCTATTTTCGCTAAATGTCTTTTTGGTTTTTTTCCTTCTCACATAGGATGTGAGAATCAACAGTTCTCCTCAGTGGGTTCTCCCAGCAGTTCCGGACCCCATGAGATAAATCCCTGAAGCTTCCTCGTCCCACAAGCACTGTGTAAACTCACTGAAAACCCTAAATAATGGAGTAAAACTGCTTCCTGTGGCTTACTGATCTGACTGCCACAGTTCTCAAATCCTTTCCTTTGCCAAAATAATTAACCCCAACACAATCATAAATGCTAAAAAATTTCATGAACATATTAAAAGTATCTCATGTATTATAAATGTTTTCTTTTACATTCAGCTCAACTTCTCTGGTACTAATTATTCCCAGAATATTTCTAAATTTGTTTTTTAATTTACTCTTGAGAGCAGTGGACTATAACTGCATTCTAATTGCTTAGAATATTCTACTTATCTATCTCTGATTGTGTGTATTCAATCGTTTCAACATTGGTGGTTGTGCCCTTGTAATCAGTTCAATAGAAGAGGGAGGCTGCAAAAAATCTGGACTCTTATTTATGACCAAAATTTAGAGTATAATTGTTTTCCATAAGGAAGCTTTACAGGTTTTTTAGACTCTTTATGTATTCTACTATCACACTGAGAAAAATTGGGTTCAGGGAAGTTTGTATTACTTTTATGCTCTTTTTTTTTTTTTTTGCGGTACGTGGGCCTCTCACTGTTGTGGCCTCTCCCATTTAGGAGCACAGCCTCCGGACGCGCAGGCCCAGCGGCCATGGCTCACGGGCCCAGCCGTTCCGCGGCATGCGGGATCTTCCCGGACCAGGGCACGAACCTGCGTCCCCTGCATCGGCAGGCGGACTCTCAACCACTGCGCCACCAGGGAAGCCCTATTTTTATGCTTTTAGTCTGGGTAAAAAGTGTTCAGTATCCCAAATGTCTACAAGACAGAAGGATTTCACTTTTCATCCATTGGCAGATATTTGACCTCCCCTGAGTTGCATTCACTTAATAAGTATTTATTGAAAGTCACCAATTTTTTAGGCATTTTTTTTCAGCTTGTAGGACTATGAACAAATTAAATACCTCGATCCTCATGGAGCTTACATTCTAGCAGGTGAAAGAGATAATAAACAAATCAACATGTTACACAGCATCAGGTAAAGATGAATGCTATGAAAAAAATATGTAAATGATTAGACAGTGACTATGAAAGAGCTATTTTAGACGGGTGATCAGGAAAGGCTTCTCGAAGAAGGTGGCATTTGAGCAGAGAAACCAGTTTGTGCTTGAATTGATTTGTGCTTCTTTCTGGAATGACTCACTAAATCCTACAGCTCTTATTTGTCTAGCTGATATTCTTGAGCCCTGCTAATGGCGTTATAGTGAACATAAGCTCTATATCCAAATAGGGGTCTTTTAGGTTACCTATTAAGACTTTCTGGAATTCCCTGGAGGTCCAGTGGTTAGGGTTCCACGCTTCCACTGCAGGGGGCATAGGTTTGATCCCTAGTTGGGGAACTAAGATCCCACATGCCGTGCAGCATGGCCAAAGAAAAGAAAAAAAAAAGACTTCCTTTCTATTACTGAGACTCTATTGGATTTGCAATACTACAGGTGAATTGTGAGGTCAACATTAGATTCCATGACAGTAGTTAAATATAATAGTATATGACGATGATGGTGATGATGATATAATAAAAGGCACTCAAGATAAATTTAAAAACCTGTAAGTACAGAATTTGTTCTTGTTTTATATACTTCATTAAAACAAGAACCAAAAATTCCACATATTTTCCTACTATTGTTTCTATAAATATCAATTTCTTAAGACTTTATCACATGTTGATTATAATAGAACGTGGTAGACCACTGCTCAGTAACAGCCTATGCCATATATGATGGATAATTTTAAAACTGAGTCATTTAAATACAACCTATTGCTTTTTACTGAACATATCTTTCTCCACTGGTTCCTTTGAAAGCAGTTAGATTGCAAGTGTTCCTGAATAGTTTCAGTTGCAAAGAATAAACTGCCAGGTGTAACCCAGAGGCCAACTGTAGTCTAATATTTCCAAGTTTCCTGTGAAGACTTCAGTGAAGCAATAGGGCAAATCCTAATTTACAAAGATGTTGGGGGACAAAAAAAAATATACAAGTACTGTAATAACACTTTTCTCTCTCATCTCCTTTTATAATGGTTATATTCAGTTAGATACACTATTTGATTTCATTATTTTCTGAACATGATTATTGCTTCCTCATCTTGACTTTTTGTTTTACCTTTTCCCATGACTGTTCATGATATTTAAATAAGTTCAACTAATCAATAGGAGATTTTTCCCTCTTAATTATGGTGATCATATTGAAGAATTAATTAGCTTGTTTCATAGAAACTATAAAATTAAATCTAAATTTGGTCATCATTCTTTGTTATTTTATAAAAGAATGCTTTGGTAATGATAACTGCTCATTAAAGTTAATTCTACTGTCTCTTTTGTTATTGAATGTCCTTTTTATTCATTGACCTTTAAGAGAATTAAGTAAGTGTTACTAGTCCAAGTAATACAAGATCCCAAATATTTTTACTGTGAAAATTTGGCTAATTCATCAAATAGAAGGATAATCTTTAAGAGAATATTTTCTAGCATAACTCTTTGGGCAAAAGATAGTTGATCTTCTGTTTTATTAATGCTAATCGAATAGGTACGTGGCTGAGAACTCTGGAGAGTATGACTACAGAGTCTTTTTCAGAAAAAACTTGAACTGAAAAATCCAGAACGATCAGGTTACAGTTTATAAGCTGAATGGGCCTTTCACCATAGATGTCTATATATTATCTTTATTGTGTGAAGATAATTTATTTAACCCTTTTAATTTTGCCAGAAACTACACTTTATTAAGCCTTACTATAGATGAATAAACTGAATCCTTCTTGAACAGAAAAATAAATAGTAGATTAGTTCTCAGTAAGAATTTATCTTTTGGATCCATGAAAGGAAACTCTGGAAACACAGAAAGGAACATGCTGTGGGTTGCTGCCAGTTCTAGTAGTTAAAAGAACAACTCAGAAGGAGTTGGGCCAACAACATGGAGTTTAAGTAAAAATTATCAAGGAGTCATAGAGTAATAGAATCTTGAAAACACTGAGTTTAAAAAGATACCTTAAATTACATGAAATAACCGACTACCTAGTGCTTTTCTCCCTTAAAAATGCCTACTAAGTGACTGTTTCAGCCTATGATTGAACACATACAATGGGCCACTCACTACCACACTTCTACCTTTTATATCTCTAGTAAAAAGTAATTACAATAAAAATCAAACCTACTGATACTGACCCTAGTTTTATCCTCAGAGGGGTTAAATAGAACCCGTCTTGTCAGATAGAACATATCAACAACCCACTGTTTGAAGACAACAGTGAATATTCTGAAGCCAAATGAGGCTACCATTCCTCCCTCATTCTAGAGTCAAGAAACCATTTCTATTAATGTGGCCTAGGATGACATTAGCCTTCATAGGTGGACATCACATACTCAACATGAAGTGAGCTCAGGCAGTTTTAACAATGTTGCTGCCAAGTCATGTATCCCAATTAAAAGGATTTATAGAGTCTAATTCTGCATCCTTTTGAGTTTTTAGCTTAATTTTCTGGTCTTCTCCAAAACACATCACATATGCTAATACATTTAGTCATATGCTTATAATTTGGTCCAAATGACAAACATATTGAAAACAAGAGTTACGAAGACCTAGGCAATTCATGCACTCCTAGAAACTCCTATCAGTGTCATGTGGTACAGTCACTTAACCAGTTTGCAATTCACCTAATTATAATGGAATTTAGCTATTTCTCTATTTCGGCAAGAATTGAATCATTGAGGTGCCTTTTATATATTAGCTGATATCCAGATAGCCTGTCGTTACATATGATTTACCTTTGAACTTAATAATACCGTCAAAGAAAGAAACAGAATTGCTCACTTTTTTTTTTTTTCCTCCTTCCACAATCCAGTCAATCACCAGGTATATAGCTGATTTTCTTCTACATATTGATGTAATCTTTTCCCTTGTCATGCTCTCACTGACCTCTGTCCAAGCATATTTCACCTCAATTTATTCACCTCCTAACCAGAGGTGGATCCACGTTTGAGGAGATCTGGAGATTATATCATTTTCAGGGTCCTCTTTAAGAAAAATAATAAAAAATTACAAAAATAGAATTATGTATATTAAAAGTGACCTGTGCAAGGGAGGAAGCCGGAAGCTTACCTTCACAGTAAAGCTGCCTCTGGGCCTCACTGATTGATCAGCGTTTGGAGTAGCGTGGTCACAAGATTGACGTGGTTCCTGATCCCATGGCACTCACATTCTAACCACAGGAAATAGTTCTGCTGCATTAAGATCAGCAGCGGGTCATGGTTCTCAGGTGCTGATTTAATATGAGCATAATGTTGGCAAAAGAGATGGGAAGAACGACTTTAAAACAAACTGATTAACAACGCTTTTCCTTCCTTCCTTCCTTCCCTGCCTTCCTTCCTTCCTTCTTTTCTTTCTTGCTGGTTTTTTTTTTTTTTGACTCCTATTCATATTCCTCTTCATCCCGACTCACACCCCACCCAGGACTACCTTTCCCAATCTGACTTAGATTTCTGCCTTCATGTTTTAATTGAAGACATCTGCCTTTGGGAAACTATTTTTCCAAACTTCTGGTTCCTAGTCTCCTGTCTTCCTAGTCCCTCGTCCTCAGGGCCGCCAGCACCACACGATGAGCAGGCAGGTAAAGTGTGCAGCTGAGAAAAGCAGGGACTGGAACTTCATGCTTTGTGTTCTTTACAGTGGCTTCACTCCTCATTGTGGATGTCAGGAGACACTGTGTAAACATATTTGTGGTTTGATGTCTTATAAAAGCCAATATTTGTTATGATAATGAGTGTTTAAACATCAATTTTATTACCTTAAATTGCATGTACATGAGATCCTTGACATTTGCTGGATACCAAGCTCTTTATGAATGTTCACTCTTTTTTTTTTTTAATTGAAGTATAGTTGATTTACAATGCTGTGTTAGTTTCAGGTGTACAGCAAAGATTCAGTAATACGCATATATATATATATATATATATATATATATATATACTCTTTTTCAGATTCTTTTCCATTATAGGTTATTACAAGATATTCAATATAGTCCCCCGTTCTATACAGCAGGTCCTTGTTGTTTATCTATTTTATATTTAGTGGTGTGTATCTGTTAATCCCAAACTCCTAATTTATCCCCCACCCCCTTTCCCCTTTGGTAACCATAAGTTTGTTTTCTATGTCTGTGAGTCTACTTCTGTTTTGTAAATAAGTTCATTTCTATCATTTTTTTAGATTTCACATATAAGTGATAATCATATGACATGTCTTTCTCTGTCTGACTTACTTCACTTAGTATGATAATCTCTAGATCCATCCATGTTGCTGCAAATGGCATTATTTCATTCTTTTTTATGGCTGAGTAATATTCCATTGCATATATATATATATATATATATATATATATATATATATATATATATATATATACCACTGTTTCTTTATCCTGAATGTCTGCTCTTATACTGTGAAAGCATATTCTGAATAACATTACTACATTCTCTCTTAAAATGTAAGCCAGTGAAAATGAGCCACCTGTATCAGGAATAACAAGGAAGCTTTTAAAATGCCAATTTCTAGGTCCTGTCCCACTATGTGGTATAGAGGGTAGCAAAGGCCTTCATGGAAAATGACAGGGCTAGTGGTTCTCAATTTTTAGCAAACACCAGAATCACCTGGAGGGTTGGGTAAACAGATTGCTAGGCCTCAATCCCAGAAGTTTCTGATTCAGTAAGTTTGGGGTGATGCCTGGGAATCTGCATTTCTAACAAGGTCCTAAGTGACTCTGAGGCTGCTGGTCCAGGGACTGTGTTTTGAGGAGCATTGGGAGAGGCCCTCCCACAAGCTCAGTGACATACACAGTGGCAAACTCTTCCTACAGGTTCATCAAGAACACCATTCAAACCGATGCTTCAAGAAAACTACAAACCACCACAAGTCACAGATTTAACAACACTGTATGTGGTCAATTTTAAATCCATAAATGCCATGGGTCTACTGAACTTTTTCTGCCTTTTTATAGTTGAGTGCTGTACTTAAGCTTAACCTTTTGTCTCTTTTTTTTTTTTTTTGCAGTACGCGGGCCTCTCACTGTTGTGGCCTGTCCCATTGCAGAGCACAGGCTCTGGATGCACAGGCTCAGTGGCCAGGGCTCATGGGCCCAGCCGCTCCACAGCATGTGAGATCTTCCCAGACCGGGGCACGAACCTGTGTCCCCTGCATCAGCAGGCGGACTCTCAACCACTGCGCCACCAGGGAAGCCCAACCTTTTGTCTCTTTTATAAGGGACACATTTCTTTTATTCAAGTACCTGGATTGTAATTAACATCATGTAATTAACATGATGAAAATCTAATGACAATAAACTAAATGCAAATATCAAGTTTTTATGTAAATTTCCAACTGAACACCTGCTTCTGTGCATTAGTACTTAGAGAGTCACTTATTTTAAATCTGTCACACTGTGGCAAGGACTGTGTATTACCAAATTTTGCTAGATTATTTGCATTAACGAACAACTGCAAAATCTCAATCACTTATAATGGTAAAGATTTTTTTTCTTATTCATGTTATGAGTTACCTGTGGATCCCCTGCAGCTCCACTCTACCTACCTTCTCATCTGGGACCCAGGCTAAAAGGAGCAGTGCCTATCTGGGGCATGCCACTGTCATTGCAGAGGGAGGGAGAAATGGCTGAAGCATGCTATGGTTCTCAAAGCTTCTGCTTGGACACACTATATGCCACTTCTGCTTACATTCCACTGGGCAAATAGTCCCATGGCCCAGACTGATGTTAGTGTGTCATATGAACATATGTGGGGTGTATAATCCTATAGGTTAGACTTCAAATAATTGGAAAGAAAAGTACAATAGTACATACTAGAAACTAAGCTTTTCATTTAGCTCTAAATAGGCCAGAGAGTATGCCTGGGGCTTTCCGAGATTGAAATAAGACTCTAAAACAAAGAACACATATGTATTATCTGCCTACTTTGTATTAGAGAAAAAGGACAAGGCCAAACGACGGACAAACTGAAGAGGGAAGAGCGTTACAAGAGTCCTAGTCAGTCCATCCCTGAAAATAGAAACTATTGGCCAGGCTACTTGGTTTCTCATCTGCAATGCAAAATTAGAAAACATCCCATAATCCTCCAGGGATAGTATAAGGATTCATTAATTTCCAGAGAGGTAGTAATTTCCCCCAAGGTATTTTCAAGGGTCTGTGTTCCCTCAGAAAAAAAAATTGCTCAAAAGTCTAAATTTATTTTCAGTTGTTATTAAAGTCATGACATTATACTTACTTGGAGTTAAGCCTGAAAACTTAATTTCTGACCTTGTTAAAGAGATTTTAAACTGCTTTAAAATTTTTTTTTGTCCTTTGATAGATTATGTATCCTCCGCTATTAAATGAATAGGACCAAGGGTACTTGGTAAAAAAATTAACCTTAACCTCCTTTCTAAACTTAATAGAATTATCTTATTTACTAGTTAATATATATAATTAATACTTGGAAACATAGTTTTCTACTAACCTATTTTCTACACATACTCAAAACAAATGTTTACTTACTGAAACTTTTTGTTTTCTAAGGAAGAAATTCTAATTGCTCTTTTATGATAGGCATGTGATGTACACTTCCTGGTCCTTTCACTGATGGCCTGTTGTTAAGACAATGTAGAGAATGATGCTGTTGAATTTTTTAATCTGCCAATTCTCAAGTACCGAGTTATGACATAAAATTGAGGATGCTATTTGCTGAACAGCTGCCACACTAAACAGGACAACTTGTAATTTCCATGACTACCGGAATCCAACACTAATGGAGGGGTGCCCAGATGAATCTAAGTGACAATTCAGAACAGCTCTCAGGAGTCTGAGACAAGAACCATGACAATAATTGCCAATATGAAAGGAGTCAGCCAGTAAAGAATAATTTCTTAGCGGGGTGCAATGCCTGATAAGCAACAGAAAACTGAAATGTAACATGGTTATTATTTTCTGGACCTATATACACATTTTCTTTTTCTCTTAAATTATGTTTTTACCATCTTGTTATTAATAGATGGCACGTAGACCACAAAAGATCTTCCCATGTACCATCTCATTCTCTTCTCAAGGCTTTCTGGTCATATCCACTTTAAAGATAAGAAAATTATATTTCAGATAATTTATCCAAAGACTTATCCAAAGACACACATCTAGTTAATGAAAGAATTGGAACTTCCTTTGAATTCAGGTCCTCCGTTTCATATTCTGCCTTTACACTAAACCTTGGCTTCTCACTACTGAGTTTTAAAAAAACCTTAATCAAATTGCCTTGCAGTCAATTTAGTTCCCTCATCAAAATTTCTGAGAGCATTGAATTGATTATGCTTAATCTCATGTTATTACATAGAAATGATCTGTATGTCTATTACATACTCATTTATCAGAAGTGTTTAAAAATAGCCCATTCTTGCTTCTAGGCAGAGTCTACTTACTATAGCAGGTTTGGTAAATTTCCAGGTACAAAAAGTATTTCTTACATGCATATTTAGGTTGGAGTTTGCCAGAAGGTTCTACCAGATATCTGAACCACTTCCCCCACACCTGAGATACCAAATTTGAGTGCAGATGGTATGTCTATTATCACCCACTGATAACACCTGGCAAAGTTGCCTGAATCTGTGAGAAATCAATTAGGATAGGCAAAGAGATGCATTTTGGGAAAGACAAGGTTTGCTAACTTTTTAGTCAATTACTTTCTCTAGATTACCTTGCTAGATATTATGAAAGATATCATGGGAAATTTGCTATAGAAAACGTACCATCCAGATGAGATAGTACAAATACCTCAAAGATAACTAATGATGCATGTTAATGAATTCTTTCATCATATATTCAACAAATATATATCGAACACCAAACTTGCACCAGGTACTATGCTAGAGGTGATGGATACATAAAGGAACAAAATAGAGGAGACAGCAGTGAAGACATTAAAGCAGAATGGATGCCATGCATTCTTGAAGAACAAAATACAAGAATTCAGTGTAGACGTTAAAGCAATATAGATGCTACACTTCCTAAGAAAGCAAAAAACAAGGAAACTGCAGTGTAGACATTAAAGCAACATAGATGCCACACACCTTGGACAAATGGAGGATTATCCTGGTATTTTCATGGAAGGCCAACTGAGGCCCTAAAGAATGAGTAGAACCAAGAGAGAAAGATTTTAAATCTAAAGACATTTTAGATTAAAAGACTAATATATGTAAAGTTTTAGAAGATGGAAATAAGCAAGACTTATCTGGAAGAGTAATGAGTAATATATTCTATCTATGACAAAGGAAGAAGTGGGAGAAAGGGGTTGAGATGAGTCGATGGAAGGATTCAAATTAATTACAAGTTAATACCTTTAGGTATCTTGTTACAGTGGGGCACCATTAAAGTTACCAAATAGAAGAATGGAATGAACAAAGCAACAGTTTAAGAAGATTAAAGATATGCAAAATGGACTGTAGTAAAGGGGTTGGGGAAGAATATCAAGAGTGGATAAGAGTTAAGGGTACTGCCTGGGAGGGGGCTTGAGGTAGTCTTTTGGGTTATGGAAATGTATATCTTGTTTTGTGGTTGGTTAAACAACCATATACATATACAAAGTGTCAACAGACTGAACACTTAATATTTGCTTAATTTACTGAAATAAGTTTTACTTCAGTACAAAGAAATTAATACAAGAACAACAGAGTGCTTCCAGAGAATGAGGGGAATGCAGATTGAGTAGTCTCTTTCCCTTATCTTGCATCTCTAATCCATCCATAAGTCAAAGTGATTCTACCTTTAAAACATATTTTTAAATCCTACCACTTCTCTCCATCCCCACCACTTCCTTCCTAGTTCAAGCCAATGATGTCTCTCAACTGGAATATTCCAGTGCCTTCCTAACTGCCTTTCTGCTTCCACTCCTGCCCCACCTCCTTCAGTTTTTTCTTAGTACAGGGGCCAAAGTCAAATCTTGTAGATCAGATTGTGTCACTCCAGCTGAACATCCTCCCCTCCCACAGCCCCCAGGAGCTGCCATTTAACTCAAGAGTACAATACAACCTCCTACTTCTGACTTACCAAGTTCCGTGTGTCCTGGCCTTTGTCTGCCTCCTCCAAATCCTTCCACACTATTCCATCCTGCTTGGCTCTAGATATCCTGCCCTTTCTTTTCCTCAGACATGCCAAACTCATTTTCAAGTAGGACTTTGATGAGCTATTCTCACTCTAGCTGAAATGCTTTCCCCTGATATTTCCTAGACTCTTTCTTATCACATAAATCTCTGTTTAAATGTCACCTCCTCAGCCACCTTTTACATTTTAGTAAAGGACACAGACAATAAATTAATTAATTAATTTTTTAAAAATCAATGTTAATAAGTGCTATGCAGAGAACTGAGGTATCAAGATGTGACAGTGTGACTAGGAAAACCTTTCCAAAGACATGCTAAATTATTCCTCCTGCCCTCATGATTATCATAACCCCCACTGTGGTATCGCAGAGAAAATATCTGAGAGTCTTAGCTATAATACCATCTCTTTTTAGAATGATACTTTTTAAAGCTTCTCTGAAGAAGCTTGCTAGATCACCCAGATTACCTTGAAAGAAATTCCATTAACCACAGCTTGTACTTGTTCACAGGAGTCTAAGAGATTATACCCCATTTTAAATTGCTGAAGTGATTCTGCTAGACTAACCACAAACTATTACATCAACACGAAGACAGTAAAAAGGCAAACAGACAATTCCTTCCTCCTTTTCGCCATCTGTTGAATGAGGTTAATGAGATGTTGCGTCGTACTACAAAAGTCTTTATAAAAGAGTTTGGATATAAATAGAAAGAATGGAACTGTTTTGTCTTAAATATGTGTCACATTTATTCATTTTCAATCATCACAGGGTTTATGGATTGTGGAGGAAAGTTCTGTAGGTTTGCAATGATTCTGACAAATAACCAAAATTGTCTACCACTGGCTAGGTCTAGAAACCTGGGCACCAAAATTCAAGACACTGCCCTTAACACAAATCTCAGTCATCTAGATTGTCTGTAACGAGTTGAGATATTTCAAAACAAATCTAAACTCATGTAGAGAAAAATGAAATCATCTTTGAGAAAAGTATTATCTGGAACTCGAAAGGAAAAGCACATAGGAATAGAAAGTCTCAATACTTATGATTAGTTTTCTGTATTAGGTTGCTTCCTAATGGAATAGATATATCCATTCAAAAGAAGAATATTTTAAGAAAGTTTGTCACCACTGTCAAATAGTACCAGTGCTAGTTTCATAAGGTCACACTATATCTGATGAAGAACCTTTTCCTTGATGCTTAATGTTATAATAGATTTTAAAATTTAATGTGGATTGTTTCCTGCTATGTGTGTACTGCATATCCTTTGATTGCATTACAGTTGTACTATTCTAATGTTAGGAAAAAATTGAGTTTTATTAGGCTTCTTTTTTTCTTCTTGTTTGGTAATGCTACTAGTTTTATAACATTCAACTATGATTCACTTTCTGGCCTTTGTAGTTCCTTTAAGGGCTTACTAACATAATAAAGAATAATATTCTTATTATATTATTGAGGATTTTAATACAAAATAAAGTGATTATTATTAAAAGTGTCAAACTTTTAAAAAGGGAACTCTTTACAATCCCTCATGTTGTTAGGTATCATCAACTTCGAAACATCAAAAGGCAATTGAATACCTGATTTTCAACTAAGGCTCATCTGCAGCAAAACAACAACAACAAAAAAACTGGAAGTATTACCTGAAAGATTGAGGCATTTTTTTAATAATGGAAAACTGTATTGTTAAATTTCTCTTTTTTAAAGCATATTAAAATATTTCACAGAATTCTTTTCGTCAAATGTGTGTCTTCCCTCAGGAAAGAGAACATATCCTTGGGATGAGATCTCAGCATATTCAAAAATGGAAAAAGGCAGCTGTAACAGAACTAATATTTAAATTTTATAAATTATGCAAGAATTAAGTTAATACTCAGACTAGAACATAGTTGTGAAAATCAGAATATCAACTGTTAATGTCATTTTACAACTGACTCGAAGGATATATTTTCTCATGTTTTGACGTAAAAAGTATTAATCTAAATGTTTCATTTTTATAATATTATTCTACCTGAAACACTGCCATTTGTCCTATTTTCTAGTAAACATAATCTGCATCTTATGTAGTTTTTAAATGCCAGGCACTAGGCCACACATATTACATGTCTCAATTACTACAACACCCCTGTGAAGTAACTACGAGCTTGACGAGGGTAAGCAGTCCATCTCTTTTGTTCACTGATAATATGTAGAACTTAGAACTATGTCTGCCACATAGCAGGGGTTCAATAAATATTTGTTGAGTTGAATGAATTTTACACAAGGCAAGTGAAAGTGCTATATACATAAATGAAAAGTCATGTTCCTGTTTGGTTAGAGTTTTTCTTACCTTTCATCCCATGGCAACATATAACTGACTTCCTAGAAAAAAACAAAAACAAAAAAACTATTTCTCCTAGGTGGAGAAAAAGCAATTACTAATTCTATATAAGTTTTGAGTTTTCCTCTGTGGGTTTACAACAGCCAAGCCTCCAAGCTGCAGATCAGATAACAGAGCTGATAGTAGAGGATAAATGGTACCAATGGCTGGGGGTTGTATGATACTAAAAGTGTAGTTTTAGAAGGCTTTGAACATAGGAAATTAATATCTCTGGGAAGACTCTCATTTGCAGGGAACTTGGGCTGGAGGCTGGGGATCTGATGGAGCTCCTGACTCTGGGTGGCAGTGGTAACATAGCAGTCAGACCCCTGAGGAGCTTCTGTTTCTAAACATCTTATGAACTACAGAGCTTCAGCCTATTGAGATTGGCCCCAAATGATCAGGAAAGATGGTTGAGAGGTACGCCTGAGTAGACTCTAGGTAGCCATGTTAACTTACAGATCACTAAGCCGCCTTTATATCTTTCACTATAGTCAAGGTTTTGCTCTATCCACAACCTAGGACAAAAGAGAGGCTATGAAATTCTGTAAAGCCAAAAACTGGAATGGATGTGGTCAAGAGGCCAGAGACAGCCCTGCACAGGCCTAACCTGGGATTCACAGACCAATGGACAACATCATTGAAGAGATCTCTTTTAGAGTGCTTATTGGGTTGGGGAGGCCAAGAGGAGATAATACTGGTGATTCCATAAAAGTGAGGACCCAGAGATCACAACTACCCAAGTTCTCTTTACAGCCATTTTTCCAAGCCCCTCCCCCCGCCCAAAGAATCCACGTCCTTTCTTTAGCACAGCACCACATATTTCTGAACCATATTAGAAAACCTGAGTTGCTAAATACTGACAGAGTGAATATCAGCAAACTTAAGGAAGACAACTGAGTTAGTGAAATGCCTTAATATTAAAAGCTGCTTCCCTGAAAATGCAATCCCACAACCTAGTGCTAGTTTTTGACTTAAAGTTTCTGTTAATAATCCCCGGTTCTGAATATGCTCCTTAACCTATTCTTAGCAGATCTCCAGCCAGAATTTGAACATATGGAAAAGAATGAAAGAAATTTCCAGGGGAGTATAGATACAAAGGCTATTGGTTTGAAAACTTTTCCCTAAAGGTAGTATTTAATGTTAATATTAAAATTTTGTATCATTTTACCTTGGGTGACTAAAAGAGAAAGGCAGCAAGCCTCGAATGTTAATAATGACTTTTAAAAAATAATTCAAAAAGGTCTTAGATTAAAAAATAAAGCAGTTCTCTAAATTTATTGTTGTAGCTATTTAATATAATTTATTGTAAATGTTTTAACTTCTTGTTAGTTTCTTTAGCTTCTTGATTAGTTAATGCATACACATGTGGGTGCACACACACACACAAACACACAATTATATCATTAGTATTCCTTCAGGTCACTTAAAATATCCACATGCCTCCTCTCTAACTTCTTAATCCCTTTCTAAAGCTAGTGACAAATAGCAATTACCACTGGCACAAAGCTAAAGGGAAACTGTAAAAATTATTACATGACCTTGGGAATCAATCAATAATCTGAAAACATGCTGGAAAAGAAATCATTACCTTTTTAGAGCTTTACTGGCTCTGATTCAGATGCTTCTGTCCTGACTTTCCGATTTGAACGTAGGATAAGTAACCACCACTTCCTCATTTGTAAATGGGTTATTCTGGCACAATCCTTTACTTTCCTTATAGGAATTTCCTAAGGAATCACTAGCCTGCAGTTAAAACAAAAATAAAGTTGTAGAAGTTTCAGGGGAAGTTCCATGTAATCATTACAAACATCATTCATGTTGTGAATGTTGCATGAAATAAGAGAAGCAAAACAGGTATTTTTTTTAAATAGTAGAGTTCTTTCTGAAAAACCATTTCTACATCCAATAGACGATATAATATTTTATAAGTGGTGAACATCTACAGGTTATTTAAAAAACATGTTTTGAGACTAACAGCTAAAGAAGAGTTACTATTAAATAGGGCTTTCTAATGAAAACAGGTCTTTACACATAAGGTATTTAAAGTGCATTTTAGTTTTAGAGCCTAGTACTGCTTCTGGCACATCATAAGGTCTCAGTAAATATCTGTATAATTAAATGAATTTTACCGATGGGGAAAGTGCTATGTACAGTAAGTGTAAATTGGCATTCCTGTTAGACTAAATGCTTACCTTTCATCCCTACCACACAGAAGAGTGGGATGTTCCAGAAAAAACTATCTTATCTATTGAACTATTGTAATTCCTTTATTTACCGCAAAACATTGGAATAATATAACCTTACAAAAGCAAGCCACTAATTAGTCTCAAAGATGACATAGTATTCTTTTAAACTAAAAGCTTTATTTGAAAATTTTTCAAGTAGATGCGAGTAGCAAGTCTAAATATGGATAAAACTAAAATGCAAGTTTCAAAATCTAGATATCCACTAAGGAAACTGTTAAATGTTTAACACTTTATTTGAAAATTTTTCAAGTAGATGCGAGTAGAAAGTCTAAATATGGATAAAACTAAAATGCAAGTTTCAAAATCTAGATATCCACTAAGGAAACTGTTAAATGTTTAACACTAAGGAAACTGTTAAATGTTTAAACAAAACAAATTATTGTTTTCTTAAGTAATAAGATAAAAGCCTGAGGTAAGTATTGCATCTAAGATCATATTGATCCCAATGCCAAAGTAACCTTTAAGCTAAAATTTTCTATGACATCCTGCTACCTAATTTATTTCAATGGATTTTTCTGATCACTAATATATAAGAATGTGATTTAAATCATTCAATACTTTCTATCTGGTAGGAACATTCTTTACATTTTAGTACTGAATGGATGATTTCTTTTTGCCATCAAGACCAATAGGATCACAGGATAACAAGGATAATTCAGATATAATTAACTGCTTTCAAATTAGGAAAGCATTTATTTCTCTTCCTCTTGCTATTATTTATCTTTGGCCCCTTCATTATTTATTTGCACCCCTGTTTCTGGAAAAGAAAACAATAGGGAAAGGAGGTAAAATTAAGAGAAATAATTATGACTAATTGTTCAAAAGTGATGAAAGATTAGATGGGAAGGCTGAAACCAGTCTTGAAGCAAAACCTCTGAAGGAATCTGGATTTTCGCCAAAGATGGTAAAGTTATATGAATGCTCTGACATATCAGCCCTTTGCACAACACTGGTCTTAGCAGTGAGTTTCTCTCTAGAGAGGTGACTTGATCCAGGTCTGAAGATAGGGGAGGTGGTGAAGGAGGGCTGATATTGAAGCTTCTCACAATGAAAACTTCTATTTAAAAATAAATTGTGCAGTTACAGTTTCCCAACATTCAGATTTTCTTGTTCGTTTTCAGATTTATATTACTTGTTTTTTTTTTTTTTTTTTTTTGAGAAAACTCTAACAAGGCAAATTTTATTTTTTTCAAGTTATAAAAATATGTCCATGTCAAAAATACAGTCTAGTCCATATAAGAGTAGTTCCAGCCATTTAAAAGTTATACAGAATTTGGAAAAAGCAGTTAACATACAAGTCTTAAAACACTGAGTTCATAAACAGTACACAACCACTCATTTCAGTTATTGCTTGTTATACGCAGCTTTTACTTGAAACTCTTCCTCTTAAGGGAAAGGGCAATATGTGGGCAATCTGATTGTTGCTGCTAAAGCTGTGGTTTTAAAAAGCCAATCCAAAATTAGAGTAAACTTACTTTGAGTAGAATATAATATGTAAAGTTTAGTCAGTACTACAAGAAGGTAGGACGGTGTGGTCTAAATTGCAGCTCCATCCCCTTCTACTTAATTCTATTTTGCTAATATATCAGAAATGCAATGTGTAGTTTGCGACGAGTAAATGAATCACCAATTTTCAAATTAAATGACAAGAAACATTAACTTTGAGTTGCAATGTAGAAACAAAGCTGGCACACCTAGTGTAAAAACATGAAAACAATAAATTCAAGAATGGAGAAACACTTAAAGCTTAACCAAAAACCAAAGCTAGATTTCTTTCTCTTTAGATGTTGAGACATAAAATGAATCAACTGGTTCTTTTGAAGTTTATGGGCTTATGAAGATCTGCTGTTCTGTTTTCTCTAAAAAGACAAAGTGTTAGCCAAGTAATAGGAACATGTTTTATAACAGCTCTATTTGCTCAATGCCATATGGAAGAACAAATCATAAGATTAAATAATTTTAACTTTAAGTAGTAAAAAGACCATGCAGCTGACAGTGTAAACACAGAGAACAAATCACTCACTTTGGGGGTGGGTAGTACATAGGAGACTTTTGGCCTGAAGTTCACATGGAAGACTTAGAAGTTAAGGGTCCCAAAGAGGGAGTGATGGCTTTGTTTCCAACTTTCCTGTCAGACCCTGTTGGAGGGTCAGGCTTATTGCTGACATTTTACCCCCATAAGTTCTTGAACAAACTGAGACATATACTAGTGATAAGTGTGAGGTGAACTGGAAAAATCTTTAAAAGTAATTCTTAGAACAAAAGTGGCCTTCATGACCATTTGGTTAGGATACTTATTAATGACTTAAATCCTAAAATTAGGCTACATTTTTAGGAGGTAGAAACAAGTACCAAAAGTGTACCACTTGGCCACCCCGCCTTGCTTTTGCCCAACCTCGGATCTCTACACTTCTCACTTCTCATTCTCCCATTAAAGCTCTTAGTACTACTACGATTCACTATCTAAAGTTATAGACCTGGAGCTGCCAAGAAAAAGCTTTCTTAAGTTTTGCTTTTAAGCCACTGAGTGAATCTAACACTCAGGTATCAGTCGAGAACATTTTACACCTCTCTAGAAGATTAATTCACTTAAGAAAACATGCCAACATAAAAAAAAACACCTACATTACTTAACATAAAAAGACTACTAAACATCTCTACATGCCATTCTAGTATGTCAGAGTACTTATGTAAACCTAAATTAGTAATGTGTTCATTGAACTGATTTGAAAAAGCCTCATATTTAAACTGCATTACCAGTGTTTACCAAAAATAGGTACATGTTGTACTACAAAATTAGCCTAATAACAAAAAAAAAAAACCACTCCACTTCCTCCCAGAGAGTTACATTGTGCTGATATCCCATAGACAGTACTATAAAGGGATTTCATTTTTGCAATACACTGGGCTCACAGTGAGTATATTAGTACAGAGACCATGGGTTTAATGTTACTGTAAGAATGTCATTAGTGAAACATATATAAGGCATGTAGAAAACTAACATTAAAGCTCTTAAGGGCAATGATCTAAACTGGCAGCTGCTAGAAAAGGTGCCGCTAGGAATAAAAAATATTAAAGAAATTTAATTTCAGCACATACTAGTTTTTAATGGTTCCACAATGCAATGAACTACTACTTATAAGTTTCTACTGCTGGAACTAATGGACCAAAAGAGAATGGACTTTTGTCCCCTTTAACTACTTTCCCAATCTTGAAAACGGAAGCAGTCGCTTGCAATCTTCCACACGATATTGTCAGCAGTAGACTGAGCAGTCAGCAGGAAGTTCTGGTTGAAGTAGTGTTGTCTGTTTCCATCAAACTTCACAGTTCCACTGGTCACCACAAGAACTGTAGCCTGGGCCTGAGTAGCTTGCTCATGAACTGGCTGGCAATCTAGCATATTGACCTGAAACTCACTAGAAGGCAACACGTCAAAAAACTTAGTTAGGGCTTCCAGCCCTGTTACAACATTTCCATTCCATACTAAGGTGGCCTTGTCCAGATACAGCCTGGTTAGTGCCTGTCTTCTCTTGTCCATTGTCTCATAGTAAATATTGACAAATTCCTCAGCAGCTTTGCATGCCTGATCTACATAAATTTTAAAATCCCCAACATTCCGGACTCTCGCTATTTCCCATCTCAGGGTCCTTTCCAGGATCGGAAAAGCGACTGCACGGCCCTGGAGGTGGGCGGTCGGGGGCTATATTACTTGTTTTAAACAGTATATTCGTATTTATTGAAAATGTGTGTAAATATGAACTTAATGTAACACCGAGAGAACTGCTGTCTATTTGGCTTCAAACCTACTTGTGTGTCGACATTTTCTCATTTTAGTTGGTCATCCCACGGTTGCAATCGAGAAGCAACTGCTCTGCAGTTCAACTTTCTGGTTAGAGTACGGAGCATGCGAGACTTACTAAAAGGGCGTTATCCTGGAAGATGATTGCAAGTATTGAACCTAGACTTCTATGGCAAATAAGCCCATAAAATTTAATAAAGTGCTGGAGTGCAAGTTATGTGAAGTGGAAAGCTCTCAGAATTGTACTGACTTAAGTGGGTTTCTGATTTGTATATGATCACATGCCATTGATTTTCAAATCACTGGTTATACAGCTAGATAGGCATAGATAAGTCTTGGTTTGTTTCAGATATTAAAACTCTAACTCAGAAGCTACTTTCATAGAATATAAAACACACTGAGATACTGATATCCTAGTGCTCATATATATTTTATGGTGTGTGTATGAATCTGTATATTTAAGTCTGAGAATCTTAATTATTTATGGGACAGTTAGTACCTCTGGTTAAAATTAAATGATAATGCTAATGAGTTTGATGTCATGGGTAGGAATCTAACAAAGTCGAATTCCCATTGAGTTATGTATAATTTTTTCCAAGATTTACAACTGCATGCTTTAGCTTGGCTGACTATTTCCAAAATGTTTCACTGGTCACAAAGAATGACATAAGAAGGTGTCCAGTTTTCAGCCATATAAATACAAGTAATCATTGTGTTATTTAGCACGTAAGTATTATATAAATATTAGCTACTATTATTACTACTATACAATAGACTACTTTAAAGATAACCAGAAGATGAGTTCCTACTGATAGTAACTAATACCAGTTATAATAGATGGCTATACTTTTATATCATATAGTTATGATAGATGTGGGCAGGTAAATACATATGTTCATTTCTACTAAAAAAAGACTTAATTTTTCACATCTTTCAGAGATGATCCTCTTGGACAATGTTATCTTGAAGTGACATATTCAATGAATAGTCTTCTTAAGGAGGTATTTACAACAACAAAGAGGAAAGAATAGACTGCTTCTTATTTTCAGATTTCCTAGTAGATGTGCCCAATATCTATCAAGGGATGATGGTAATTTCAGTGCAGATCACACAATTTTCAATATGCATTTCTGCTGCAGAAGTTATTATGATTGCAGTTATATTTATAATTTCAAATGTTAAAATCTTTGAGAGAATTAAGCTTCAATTAGTTTAAATTCAATTCGACAATTAATCAAAATGTGTGTCTACTCAGAAAAAGAAGTAAAGACAATACCAGTGCATGAAGATAGCCTAGATAACATAGTTCACATCTTCCTTTCAACTGCAGTGAATGTAGAACAATGAGAGAGGTAGCTCTGAGGTCAACAGATTTGTGTTTATGGCTAAACACTGTGAAATATTAGCTTGTAACATTCACCCCAAAAGTGACACTGCCCAAATTTAAATGTGGCAATTGTCATAAGAACCATGGCCTCCATATCTGACCTTGAGTAAAATTACATTTTATTGCAATTCCGTGTAAAATAAAACATAACTTATTGCTTGTTTCAATTACCTTATTTCAATCATTTCTCAGTGTTTATCCAGTTGTACTAATTTCCAAAAAACTACTTTGCCAATTTTACTGAAATTAAGAAATGGTAAGCTATTTTTGATAAATCTTATACAAATCCATATTCTATTCCTTAGTTCTTTAGGAGACTTGTCTTAGATGAACCTCAGAATGATAAATCCACCATTAAAATAATATTTAAGCAGGAGAAAATGCGCTTACTAAGTTAGCTTTCAAAAGAGAAGAAACTTCTGAGATTTCCATAATAAAAAGGTAAAAATATATCATTATGCTAAGATGTAAGTGGATACCCAAATAAAAAGGAAAATACCTCATTTTCAGGAGAATTCTTCTTAAATAGTATTTAAACTGCATCATCTAAAATCAGTAGCAAAAGTGCACAAATGCCAATAGTGTGAAAAGCAAACAATATGAACTAAAAACATTTTCTAGGATACTATGTGGGTCATTTTATTCACATCATCATAAAAGATCTCCCTGACAGTTGATGGAATTCATTAAAAGACTAATAAATCTCAGCATGAAACGTTAGGGGAAAATGGGAGCTATTACTTGGACAACTGTGTGGTCTGTAAGTAAATTTACCAGGAAAATGGAGCAGCCCATTAACAGTAGTGGAAAAGATAGCGAGGTGTCCGTGGAATGGTGAGATTTAATTTGTCAGTACCTGGCTTTAAAGGTAATTACTTAAACATGTGGTTGGATCACATGATGCTTTAAACTGCATGATTCAGACATTATGTTAACCAGGGCACCGTGACCTTCTGTCTGCACACATAAATCTGAGAAATGAAATCTATTCTAGATAATGCCTGATGTAGTGTATACTGTATTTTACCGATTACGGGAATACTTGTGAAAGCAGTTTGTCAATATAGGATACTGTAAAGTGCTACTTAATCGGATCCCAAATAAGTGGACCCAATTGTACCCTCTAACATGAACATAAGAGCAAAATCCAAAGATAAATTTTACTACAGGCCATGTTTGGGTAATTGATCTAACCGAGCTCTTGAAAAGTGATCTTATTTCTGAGCCCCAGTTTCTTCTGTTGAACATACAAAGACTTCTTTAAGTATATTCTCAGATGCATGGCTGCTTTGCCTTAACACCTACTGGGAATCAATGGGTTGTATCTGCTTAATGTCGGGTTGAATGAAAAGCATCTACCACTGGATAAGACACTGGAACAGCAACTCCTACTAGATAAGTAGTATTAAGGGTATTCATCACTTTGGTATAAGTGAAGTAGAAGTGCTGTATATAGCAAATGGGTTCTAAGTACATATACAGCAGTCAGAGTAAAATGGCCAAATGATGGTTAGGTCCTGCCAGCCCTCTACTCAGAACCCTCCATTTCTATATGCAACGCGGTACCCTCAATTAGATCAGAATCTAGGAAAAAGAAAAAGGACATTAGTGGAAAAGTTGATAAATTCCAATGAAGTCTGTAGTTGAGGTGTTAGTAGTACTGAACCAGTGTCAATTTCTTAGTTTTGAAAAGTGCACTATGGTCATATAAGATATTCACATTAGAGGAAGCTAGGTGAAGGTTATACAGGATCGTTATACTATCTTGGCAATTTTTCTATATATTTAGAATTATATAAATATACATATAGAATTATATTGAAAATAAGAATTTTATTTAAACAAAACAAAGTAAGACCTCCATTTGCTTCCTGTGTTACTCCCAATAAAAACCACAAGCTTACAATGGCCCATACATGTTCTGTCATCCAAGTACTTCTCTGATCTCAAGTCCTATTACTCTCTCCCATGTTCAGTCCTTTCCAGTCACTGGTCTTCTAGCTATTTCTCCAACACACCAGGCATGATCTCATCCCAGCACTTCGCAGTTATTTCTCTTCTTTAAACATTCTCCCTCCAGATACCCACAAGGCTGAGTCTCTCACATCCTTCCTATCTTTTCATAAAGACCTCAGTGAGACCATCCCTAGCCTTGTCTATTTTCCCTGCTAGAACGTAAACTCTAAGAAGGCAGAGATTTTTGTGTGTTTTTTGTTTATTACTTTATCCCTGTACCTAGAACACTGTTTGATATATAGTGGACACCTGATATTCATTGAATAAATGCATGCACAAATGAAAGAAGAAAGAAGGAGATAATGAAAGATAGACAAATATACCAAACAGTAGCTGGAGAGTACTAGGTTTTTAAGATACATTTATAATCATTTAATGTCACAGAATCATGTAATTTTTAAATAAGAAGGATTCCTCTTTTCATTGTTCCATCACCCAACATGTTATTTCTGCAACAATTTGTATTTCTTGTTATTGTTAATAAAAATGGAAGCAGAGGTTGTAGCTTGATTTCTAGATCTTGGACAGAGTTGCCTGTGAAAATAATTTATTTTTGGACCCTCATACTAATTAATTGATATAAGTTATTTTGCAAAGATTTCGATTTCATCCCCACCAGTATGTTAGAGAAACATTTTCAACCTTTTTTCCAAACTTCCACTTGTTCTTGTCATACTTACAAGTGCTCCTCTCTTTGTCCCCTTCTAACTATATCCACCATTACGCATTACTTCTGTTTGTAGGCATGTGATGTGACTCGACAGGCAAAGGCTTACTTGGATTTCCAGTTCAGGCAAACATTTCAATGTAGACTGAACAATGAGAACGGTAAATGACCACTAAGTATATATTTATATCCTACACACACACACACACACACACACACACACACACTGTGTAGACCTAAGCATTCTGACATATTTAACTTCTGCATTTCCAAGGCTGTTTCTAATATAAAAACTCTAGTTTTAATGTATTTTTGCATCATAAGGACAATTATTGTTTAAATAAAGATAAATGCTCATAAATAAAGATAGATGTTCATACAATTTACCCAGATCCAATATAAGCAAACATTATGAGTATTTGATAAAGGTGATGATGGGCTACACTGTGTCAAACTAGAGGAGGGAGTACTGTCATTCTCTAATCCCTCCACCTCCACCCCCAAAAGGATCAACAAATAAATGTCCAAATGCAAATGTTCTAGTATTATATACTAGTGTATTTTGTAAGAAAAAATATGCATTTCTTTTACTTTCCTTTTTAATCATTATCCCTGGGCAGTATCATTTATCATATTGTCTACTTATTTGTGAAAGCTCACAAATTGTGATGCTGACATTCTCATGTGTATTGTTTTTGGAAAGGGGTATTTTGGAAATCCTGGCCCCAAGGCCAGTGGGACATTACAGCTTAAGTCTTTATAATATCACATTGTCAACTGAGACCTTCAATCACCTATGAAACCCCAGCTTCCCACCTCTAATTTTCCACTCTTCTACTTTATCTCATGTTTTTTTAAACAATTTCTCAGCAATTCCTATGGAAGTATCATTTGTATATGTTCTCCACTCTCAAGGATGTGACTCATCCTGGCCAGGAAATTTGGAACACATTTAGAACTGCCAGGTGTTTTTTTCGATTGTTCTATCCCATCTTGGACTTCCTTTCCTTCCCAACAATATTTTCTACCTTTTTTAGTGCCAATATTATTCATGATAGAGAAGAAAAATCAGAATGCTAACTAAACAGACATTCAGAAGCAAAAAGCATCAGGTTTTTTTTTTTTTTGCGGTACGCGGGCCTCTCACTGTTGTGGCCTCTCCCGTTGCGGAGCACAGGCTCCGGACGCACAGGCTCAGTGGCCATGGCTCACGGGCCCAGCCGCTCCGCGGCATGTGGGATCTTCCCAGACCGGGGCACGAACCCGTGTCCCCTGCATCGGCAGGCGGACTCTCAACCACTGCGCCACCAGGGAAGCCCAAGCATCAGGTTTTAGAGACAAATTATGTGTAAAGGTTGAGGGAAGTATGGAGTTGGGGACAATTTCCAGGACTCTGGGTGGTGTATTAGAGTTCTCTGGAGAAGCAGAATATATATATATATACACACACATATATATATATGTGTGTGTATATATATATACACACACACACACGTATATATACATATATGTATATATGTATACACACACACGTATATACAGAGAGAGATTGACACTGATATTATATAAGAAATTTGCTCTTATGATTTTGGAGGCTGAGAATCCCCAAGATCTGCAGTTGATAAACTGGAGACCCAGGAGAGCCAACGGTATCAGCTGATGGTTCTAGTCCAATTTTGAGGGCTTGAGAACCAGGAGAGCAGATAGTGTAAGTTTCTGTCCTAGTTCAAATTCAAAGGAAGGAAAAGACCAATGACCCAGCTCAAAATGAGGTAGAGAGAGCAAATTCTCCCTTGCTTGGCCTTTTTGTTCTTTGCAGGCCTTCAGGGGACTAGATGAGACCTATTCACATCAGAGAGGGCAATCTGCTTTACTCAATCTACCAATTCAAATGTTAATCTCATCCAGACACACCCTCACAGATACTCCAGGATAATGTTTAACTAAATACCTGGGGACCTGGAAGCCCAGTCAAATTGACACATAAAAGTAACTATACCAGGTAGTTAGGTGAATTATGATGTTTTCACTAAAACAGTTGACTTCTGAACAGGCATAGTATGAAGTTGCCATGTAATATCCATTTGGAAATATTGTTTGGAGCCCAGAAAAGATTTTGAGACTCTAGATTCAGATCTGGTGAAAGTTAAAGTCATAGAAATGGATGAAACTGTCTAGGAAGGACACACAGATTCATTAACTGCATCATTTATTGAATATCTATTATATGATGGGTAAATAGGAAACACTAGGAATATAATATTTAACAAAATGAAGACAAACGTTACCACGTGGAGCTTAAATTCCAGGGAGGAAGAAAGATATCAAATAAATAAACAAACAAATTATATCATCAAAAGCATGGTAAATGCAACAAAGAAAAATGGTATCAATCTATACGGAGAGGGAAAACTGAACAGCTACATGTAAAAGAATGAAATTAGAACACTCCCCAATGCCATACACAAATATAAACTCAATGTTGAGCTGCATGAGCTGCTTGTAAATTTTGGAGATTAATCCTTAGTCAGTTGCTTCATTTGAAAAATGGATTAAGGACCTAAATGTAAGACCAGACACTATAAAACTTGTAGAGGACAACATAGGAAAAACACTCCTTGACATAAATCACAGCAAGATCTTTTTTGATCCACCTCCTAGAGTAATGGAAATAAAAACAAAAACAAACAAATGGGACTGAATGAAACTTAAAAGCTTTTGCACAGCAAAGGAAACTACAGACAAGATGAAAAGACAACCCTCAGAATGGGAGAAAATATTTGCAAACGAATCAACGGACAAAGGATTAATCTCCAAAATATATAAACAGCTCATGTAGCTCAATATTAAAAAGAAAAAAAACCCAATCAAAAAGTGGGCAGAAGACCTAAACAGACATTTCTCCAAAGACAACACGCAGATGGCCAAGAAGCACATGAAAAGCTGCTCAACACCACTAATTATTGTAGAAATGCAAATCAAAACTACAATGAGGTATCAACTCACACCGGTTAGAATGGTCATCACCAGAAAATCTGCAAACAACAAATGCTGGAGAGGGTGTGGAGAAAAGGGAACCCTCTTGCACTGTTGGTGGGAATGTAAATTGATACAGCCACTATGGAGAACAGTATGGAGATTCTTTAAAAAACTAAAAATACAATTACCATATGACCCAGCAATCACACTACTGGGCATATACCTAGAGAAATCCATAATTCAAAGAGACACATGAACCCCAGCGTTCATTGCAGCACTATTTACAATAGCCAGGTCATGGAAGCAACCTAAATACTCATTGACAGACTAATGGATAAAGAAGATGTGGTACATATATACAATGGAATATTACTCAGCCATAAAAAGGAATGAAATTGGGTCATTTGTAGAGACGTGGATGGATCCAGAGACTATCATACAGAATTAAGTCAGAAAGATAAAAACAAATACCATATGCTAACACATATATATGGAAGCTAAAAAAAAAAAAAGTTTCTGAAGAACCTAGGTGCAGGACAGGAATAAAGAAGCAGACATAGAGAATGGACTTGAGGACACGGGGAGCGGGAAGGGTAAGCTGGGACAAAGTGAGAGAGTGGCATGGACATATATACACTACCAAATGTAAACTAGATAGCTAGTGGGAAGCAGCCACATCGCACAGGGAGATCAGCTCGGTGCTTTGTGATCATCTAGAGGGGTGGAATAGGGAGGGTGGGAGGGAAACGCAAGAGGGAGGGGATATGGGGATATATGTATACGTATAGCTGATTCACTTTGTCATAAAGCAGAAAGTAACACACCATTGTAAGGCAATTATACTCCAATAAAGATGTTCATAAATAAATAAACTACTGACTTTGTAAAGTAGAAATATTTTTTTTGGCGACCTTCACAAAAGTAGCATCAGTTAGTTTGGTATAAGCAGAAATCATATTTCAGTGGGATGAAAAAAAGTGGAAAGGGAGAAAATAGAGGCAGGATCTGTAGGCCCCTCTTGAGTGTTGCAAGGAAATGGAGGAAGGCGGAGTCAAAGAATAAGACAAGGACCACGGGAGCAAAACCAGAGTCGTATATGTTCCCTTGCCAAGCAGAAGGGAAACAAGTTATTCAAGGAGAGTTTTGTGGGTCTCCAAAAGCTGAAAGAGGAAGGACTAGATAGGAGGCCAAAGAGGGAGCTTATTCCACATGAGAAAGGATTCTATGCACTACATTCTAACTGGTTAAGGGAGGATTATAAATTATCTCTTGGAATTGATCATGAGTCTGCAGTATATAATAAAAGTATGACAAGGGTTTTTAATAATCCCAGAAATGCTTCCTTAGCCTTGGAATGCATATTGGGTATTTTCCTATGCACTCTCATATGCTTGGGACATGCCACACTTTTCTCTTGCCCCAGGCAAAGACTTGAAGCGAAAGCACAGTCAAGGGTACTACTTTTAGAGCCAAGATGCTTTGAACAGGTTTCTAGGTTTAAAGTATTGGATGAAGAGAGTGAGAGAGTGACAAATTTATGAAATACTGTGAGACCAAGAACTTCAGAAAGTAGTAGAGATAACTCTTCCTTGAACACGGCAGGTGACACTGAATGGAAATGAGATTGAGGGTAGAAACTGAAGGCTGGAAGAGTTTACTCCTGTTGCCTCTGCTTTCTCTGAGAAGTTCAAGGTGGATCATCTGCTAAGAGTGAAGGGACAGTGGATGTATCCCTTCTGTGATCACCTTTTTGTTCCAAATACAATTTTAAGAATGCAGTTTCACCCATAGCGACTTTCATACATCTCAATTCATTTTGTATTTTAACCTTCCTGACAGTCCCTCCTAACTTAATCTAAAATTCATGAATATACATGGGAGTGTAAGTTAATTAATAAAAATTTGGAAGGCAATATGGCAATTGGTATCAAGAATGTTAAATGTTCATACACCTTGATTTAGTAATTCCACTTCTATGAATTTATAGAAATTAGAAAACAATACACAAAATGGTAATTGAAGAACTGTATTTGTTATTATATTAAACTGAAATATACAGATAGGGATTTTTAAAGGTAAATTATAGTATGAACATACATACAATAAAATTGTGTGCAAAAATAAAAATTATGATATGTATCTATGTTTATTTCTACGGTAGTATTGTTGAATCAAAACAGAGATTAGTAGCTTGATGCTAAATGTGATTCTATTTACATAAAATTGTTTATATTGTAGTGTGTGTGTGTGTGTGTGTGTGTGTGTGTGAGTGAGAGAAAGAATGTAAATAAAGATCAAAATGTTAACAGTACTTCTTTATTGGTTGAAGGATATGGAGTTGTGTTTACTTTCTTCTTTTTAATTGTTGTATTGTTTGAATAATTTATATTAAACATTTATCACAGGTGTTGTATACATGAACCAAAGATGGCCTCTGTGTATAGACTAGGTAGTTTATTTCTTCGCTGACACATTAGCTCAAAAGCCCAGCAGCACCAAACTCAAATTCTGACACACCCAGTTGTTTTTAAAATACCCCAAGCAAGCAGATTTTTAGCTATTTAAAGCCTATCTGCTCTGCATACCCTGTGCACTGGACAGCTGTAACCCACAGATAAGAGAGAGCCTTCTGGTTATAACTCCCCAAGCCGTATGACCCTTTGGAGCTCGCTGACACAGATACTCCCTGCTATTGCTGAGCAACAGTGTCTCAAGGTGGAAGCCCGCCTCTAACTTCCTCTCCCCCCCAGGAGTCTCTTTGCCCTCCTCCCGTTCTGGATGGTGGTCCCCTCACCTTAAGCCTCTGGATGTCTCAAGCTGTGAAGAACTTCCCCCATCACAGCCCTGTATGTTACGGCCTCCCATGGCATATCTTTTACATTGATCAGCCTCCAACTCCCTTGAACCCCCTACAATAGGCGTTTGTAATAGCACGTAAAAATAATAAAGCACTTTTTAGAGTTTTTTTTTTTTTTTTTTTTTTAAGGATTTAAATGGGCCCGCAGCTTGTGTCAAGAGGAAACTGGGTAGGATACAGCTTCCAAGGAAAGCTGCCTTGCAAAGCGAGGACCCAGGGCCTTAAGCCTCCAGTCAGAGTCTCAGTTGACAACCAAGGTCAGACAGAAAGTATCCTGCCATGACCACAGAGTCACATTGTCCTGCTTTTTGGTCTCAAATACCCTTTGTTTTTAATATTACCCCGTTTTTGTGACTGGTAAGCAGGCAGTGGATATTCTAGGTGTCTTTTCAGGCCAACTGTTCCATTCTTTTTTTTTTTTTAATATAAATTTATTTATTTATTTAGTTTTGGCTGCTTTGGGTGTTGGTTGCTGTGCGCGGGCTTTCTCTAGTTGCGGCAAGCGGGCGCTACTCTTCGTTGCGGTGCGAGGGCTTCTCATTGCGGTGGCTTCTCTTGTTGCGGAGCACAGGCTCTAGGCGCACGGGCCCAGTAGTTGTGGCTCGCGGGCTCTAGCGCGCAGGCTCAGTAGTTGTGGCGCACGGGCTTAGTTGCTCCGCAGCATGTGGGATCTTCCCGGACCAGGGCTCGAACCTGTGTCCCCTGCACTGGCAGGCGGATTCTTAACCACTGCGCCACCAGGGAAGTCCCCACCTGTTCCGTTCTTAACCCAGGTGAGTCATCAAGGACCTCGCACAACTTCCTCTTCCCCTCAGGTGATACTTGCTCCTTCTATAGAAGTTCATAGATTCATCTGAGTGTTGTTTTCCTTCTTCCTCCCCAGTCAGATTGCAGGCCAGCAAGCTTCCCCACTCCTCCCCTCATGGAATGCTCCCCTCCCTTTGGAAAGAGGCTTCATCTCGGTGTCTTCAATCCTGTTTCAGAATCCAGATGCAGTTTGTTGATACCATTTGCATCTCTCAGGTCTTTTTCTCTCCACTTGCAAGATTGAGAGCTACTACTTAACTCTCCCGCTCCCACTCCCTAAGTTATCTTTTCTGATCAGGTAAAAGCTTGATGACTAACTAGGAAATGATCAACCATTAATACTAGACTTTGATAATCAAAAGATTATAAAGCATACCATATCTATATATCTATAGTCCTATATTCCAGACTGTGCTGCAAATTTGAAAGTTCAGCAGGTGCTGTTGTTCATTTGCAATGCAAAAGAAACATACAATTACTATATATTGAACCTTTATTTGACTCAGATAAGTGGTAAGAGTGATTCTCATTTTTCACTGGGGAATCTGAATCGCCTTTGAGAAAGCAGGAGAGAGAGTCGCCCTGTCGTTAGAGGGAAGGCAGTTATGGAGAAGACAAACTAATTTCCTGAATTCCAGTACCATGTTCTTTGGAGATGTTCCTTGATAATCTTTGCCTCCTTCCCCTTCAAATAAAAAGTGCTTAGTGTTAGTATTCCTCAAGTGAAACAGTCTGTGATTTAACCAACAATGGGGAAGGGAACATCATATTCAAAGATTTATTTTTGCACACTTCTAAGTGAACTACGGATAAAGAAAAGCCATAGAGGTGCCTGAAGTGAATTTCAGTCCATGTAAGCTTTGCAATTTCTCTCTCCTAGACCTGTTGCAAGAGTGATTGCCAGGTGAATAGGCCTTTGTGACATGTCAGCATAAACCATTTTGATAGAATTATATGTTTCTTTTCACCCAAGATCCTCTTTTTCCTTATACCTTTTGTTCCTGTCCTTGTCTCTAATTCTCACTGTGCGTTGGAAGTGATTTACTACAGGCTACAGAAAGTCACTCTGCTTCTTTCTAAATGTCAATCCTGGGAATCTTCTCACACTCTCTTAGAGCCACATCAGGGTTAAAAAGACTTCCAAATCAGACTTTAATTACAGTCACTGTTGAGGGCACATCAGCCTCTCCATAATGACTAAGTTAACAGTGTTCATAGTACAGTTCTAACAGTGATCCAGGTTTTTCAGGCATTAAGTGGTTTCATCATTTCCTTACTTTCATTTTTTAAAAAAACAAACTCGGAATATGCTTCAAAGAATAAACTTAAAGACTCTAGCTTTTACACTTGGTTCACTGTTGCATATAATTAACACATTCTTGTTCTCTTCTCTACTTAATTTAGAACAACATTAAATTTCCATGCAACCCACAAATGTGTAAGTAGTTTATTGTTAAGAAACCCAATTGTGAGTTGGCAAAGTCTTCGTCCAGAGATGTCTGGAACCCAATTTGCCAGGAACGGGTTGATGCAAAGTTGTGAGGAAGGTAAGTTTAGCATGTCCCCCACTTGGTTTGGAGTATTGGTTCCCTTCTAAGCACCCTCAAGCCCACCTCATCCCCATCCTTGGCTGGAAGGACGCCCAGGGATGTGAAACTCCCCTCATGGGAATAATATCCTCCCAACACTCACACTGCAAGGGACCGCTTTACCAACTAAGCAACTTGATAAACCTTGTGCTAGAGTAGCCATTTGAGCAGTGGCTTCCTGAACATAATGTCTCTTCCTTGTCATCTAGATCCATTAGTGATTCTCCTGGGAGCAATTTCAGTTCTGGGGACAAAGACATCTTCTTATTAGCTTCCCACAAAATATTTCTCAGTATGTAAAAAAGCCACATGGTATTAATAATAATAATGATGACGATCAGTAATAACAAACACTCAAAGGGCACTTATTTTGCTTCATAACAAAGTGTCCTAAGTGCTTTGCACATGTATTAACTCATTTGATCATCATAAAAATCCGATGAGGTTGATACCATTATTATCTGCCATTTTACAGATGGTCTTTTGATGACATGTGCAGACTGCTTTCCCACTGACTTAGGAGCCTCTTTCTCCTACTCGGGATTCTGTAATGACACGCAAAAGCTTTTTAACAGTTGACAGAACATAATTCAGTATTGCTGGTGTCAATATGTGCTGCAGCAAAATCCCTGACAGGAGAGGATAAAAGGAGTCAGCTCGTAGTGAGTGGAGACTGAACTAGACAGAGGTTCGGACATTAAGAAGCTCCTATAGCACAAGGAGAACACTCAGGGAGGATTTCTTTGGCTCGTGCAGCTTTAGGATGCCATCTAGTTTGGGCAAGAGTCTTGAGATACCCACTAAAGATATCCTTTAAGGAAGAATTGGTGACAAAAATTCTAGGAAGGTATGGCACAGACTTCTAGTTGCTGTACCAACATCCATTTACTCTTTCTTTCTTTGTAAGAGACCTCCAATTACGGAGGTGGCAATGTGCCTAGCTAAAATAATGCATTTCTCAGCTTCCTTGGTCCTAAAGTGGCCATTTAACTGAGCTATGACCAGTTACACATAAACAAAAGCTATTAGGTGGAGAAGACAGCTAGGATGTGCCACTTGGCCCCTTCCTCTTTCCTACACCCTGCTTCCTGGAATGCAGATTTGATGGATGGCGCTCCAACACCATATTGGACTACTGAGGTGACTTTGAGGATGGAATTCAGATACCAAGAATGGAAGAGTAGGGGCTTCCCTGGTGGCGCGGTGGTTGAGAGTCCGCCTGCCGATGCAAGGGACACAGGTTCGTGCCCCGGTCCGGGAAGATCCCACATGCCGCAGAGCGGCTAGGCCCGTGAGCCATGGCCGCTGAGCCTGCACGTCTAGAGCCTGTGCTCCGCAACGGGAGAGGTCACAGCAGTGAGAGGCCCGCGTACCACCAAAAAAAAAAAAAAAAAAAAGAATGGAAGAGTAGAAATAAAAATGGAAGGTGGGTCCCCGGCAGCCATGGAGTCACTACATTTGGCGGACTGTACACCCCCCCATACTGATCTTAGGTGAGATAAATGCAATACACGGTCATGTGTTTAAGCCACTGTTACTTCTGACTTTTTGTTATATGATGATAACATGATTCTAGCTGTATACATAAAGTTAGCCCGAGGTTTTATGGGCAGCAGAATCTCTCCATTTTTTACAAGCAGAGAAAACTCAAAAGACCCCTTTATCAACAGACTGGTCCTGAGGGGAGAGACCAATTGAAGAAATTTGGGCCAAGATTTCCTGAGCCCTGAATGATGGAATTAACCTCTCTGCTTCTCAGTTGTCTCATTTACAAAACCAGGATGCTGAATTTGATCATTAAGGCTCCTTTCCAGGTTGAAAATTCTGTAATTTTTCAAGTAGTAAGAATAAGACACACACCAGTGTTGCTCAACAAGCCCTGCTGAAACGGTATCAGTCTGAGTGAACTGTGTGATTTTCTCCTGGTAGAGGGGGTACCTGAATTGAATTCAGCTAAAACCCTGTCTCAGGCAGTGAGATCCTGTTGCTCAGGTAGTAGCAACTCTGTGTCCCTTTGCACAGAGTTGCTACTACTTTTGAATCAGGTCACGGTTGCCATAATCAGGGAGCATTTAATTGGAACAAACAGAAGCTCATTTAAGCAGGCTGAAGCATTCCTTATCCAAATAATACAGAGATACCTTACTGAATAGAAGGGAACTCCAAGGCAGGAAGTCCCAACAGGGAAACTGGGAATGGAAAGTTGAGAATTCCCGTTCTTGTCTCTGGTCAAAGTGATATTCAGTCTTTGCTTTCCTCTCCTGCTTCGTACCGCTGTCTAGCTTTCTCTGCTGCAGTGCTTGCAAGGTAGAAAAATGAAAAAAGCTTTCCCACCTCTACATAATCTCCTTTACAAGCTAGTACACCACAGTGAGTTAGATGCCATCTCATTCAAATTCTTAATTAAATCTGATTGGCTCAGGTTTAATTGGTGATGGCCCTGAGCTGGCATAAGGTCACAGGGTACAAACAGAGTAGGCAGGGCTTAAGGGCTGATTCTGTAGGAAGGCGCATGACTGGGAAGGGATGATTTGCATCTTCAGAGAAACAGCAAGAAGGTCTTCAAGCATGCCTCTTTAGGAGGGGATGCAGTTCTTCACAACTGAAGAGCTGTCCATGGGACTCTCCTGAAGTGGGGAAGGGCAATGACCATGTATCATATCAAGATACTGGGTTGTGCTTCCAAACCTACCTGGAGTGGGAAAAATATGTCGCTGTTTTGAGTTTGTAACACTTACTACAGATGTGCAGTAAGATGTTTGTATGGGTATACTTGGAATGATTATAGTTATTTGAAATAACTATATTGTGAAATTTTTGTTGAGAATCTAGCAGCATCCCTTCAGATAATAAAAGTCTCAGGAGACTGAAAACTGCTCATTTAAGCTCTCTTTTATCTCTTTCTCTAGCTCCTACTAATCTAAGATCTCTTTTATCTGTTTCTTTTATGTTACTACCCTTTCTATTTCATGCAGACCTTATCTGTGTTATTCAGATTTTTCTAATTACTACCTTAACCAGTTCTAAGCTCCATTATTTGTGAATCACTTTGATAATTAACTGAATGTTTCTATATTTTAATTGGATGGAATTCATTATTTTATAGCATATTTACAATTACTGTAGTATAAAAGACATTTTAGTAATAGGTATCCTTGCTTTTTTTGCTATAATAATATAGATAAACTTAGAGTGTTTTTGTTTACTTTAGGATTTGGCTTAAAATAATGGTTTCCATGACATCTTTCATATCTCACATTAGTAATTATTTTATCCTCAAGAACATAGATTTTGGTCGCTTGGTAAGATTTTCTGGTTTTTCAAAATTTAATTTTTTGTTTTTCTTTCGTTCCTTAAAGCACAGGAAAAAACTGAAATATAATTCAGAGGGAATACACGAATGTAGAAGTAATATCTGGACTTAAAACTCACAAGTTATGATAGCTTCAACATGTCATTGAATTCTTCTGAACTTCAATTTTCATTATGTAAAGTGACCAAAACAGTATATGAATCTACTACTCCACATGATTATTAAATTTATCAAATTAAATAATGGTTATGAAAATAATTTATAAAATGCAACTATGTCCAGCATCCTATGATGGTACCAACAGGGAGTTTACCCACCTTTCCATATTTTGCAAGATGATGAATAGTGGCTGCCAGAAGTAAAAGTAGATGGAGCATAAATAAATTGGGTCACCTGGGCTCAAATTGGTGAATAGCACAAGAGTAAACAAACCTCTCTATGTTAAGTGTGAGTGAGACATCATGATTGGGGGCAAACTAATGTGCTATTTCATCAAGGCAGCATGTCCATACAATATAACAGAAGGGCTTTTAGGGGAGACTCTATATTTAAATGTGATGCTTGCTAATCAATAATCATTTATTCTTTTATCATGTAAAGTTCCAGACCACTGATTTGACAAGAATCTCATGAATTAGTTTAAATGTATTCCTGATGTGTAACCAGTATCTCCAGCGGACTTCAAGAATGCATTTCAGTGTGTACATCCTTATTAGACATATCAAAATAAGACTTACCCGAAGTTAGTATCATCAAATAAGCTCTTGAGTGCAAGAGCTTACTTCTGGCTCAGTAATCAACTTCTCTAAAATTGTCACTGAGGCTGAAGGGACAGCCTAATAGAATATAAAATTGCAGGCTTGCCTTCCTCATACTTTCTAAAAAGGTGTTACAGCAGATATAGATACACAAAAAAATACCTTAACTCATGTGAGTATTATATGCTTTCTCTAAAGGCATTTCATATTTTGAGATTAGAAAGTATTCAATCATCTAAATCAGGAATTGTATTAAAATCTGACTCACTTTTCTTGAAATCTTGTATTGGTAGCTTGTTGGTGTTTGGGCCTAGCTTCTGAGAACAAATTATTTCAGAGGTGAATAAGCTGTGACACATAAGACACATAAGCTGTGTCTCAGATCTATCACCACAAAGAGGTAAACTGAAAACAAATACAAGCTGAAGAAACAAACTGACTGTCAGAGCTCTAGCTCTAAGGAAAAACTACATACCATTTTCCTCTTAAACATGACACTCTGATTTTTTCAGGAGTCTATCTGATAATGGTGGTCTAGACTGATACCTCCTTGTCAGTGCCCCAATACTGCACCCCAGCAAATGGGCTGTCAGATCTGACAGAGAACAACAGTGAGTTCTCCTACAGTGAAGACTTGAAGAAAAGGAAGTGTTTCTGCTCCTGAAATTATGGAAAAGAGAAGACAATGTAATATCCTCAAAGAATTACCTAGAACAAAGGGAAATGTTACAAAGGTTCAGTCTAACATAGACAGACTTTAGTGACATGGTTAAAGGGGAGAAAAACCAGCATGTGGAGGCTTGGGAAAATGATTACAGAGACATGCCCAGAAAAATGAACAGTGATGATTTCTGCATGTTAGAAAGGGGTGATGTGCATATATCTATCTGTATGTATGTAATGTATGTATTTCTTTTATTTTTTTAAATTTATTTATTTTATTTTTGGCTGCATTGGGTCTTCTTCATGCAGGCTTTCTTTAGTTGCAGTGAGCAGGGGCTGCTCTTCGTTGTGGTGTGCAGGCTTCTCATTGTGGTGGCTTCTCTTCTTGTGGGGCACAGGCTCTAGGCACGTGGGCTTCAGTACCTGTGGCTCGCAGGCTCTAGAGCGCGCAGGCTCAATACTTGTGGCGCACAGGCTTAGTTGCTCCGTAGCATGTGGGATCTACCCGGACCAGGGCTTGAACCCGTTTCCCCTGAATTGGCAGGTGGATTCTTAACCACACCACCAGGGAAGCCCATAATGTATGAATTGAAACTGTTTTTTTTTTTTTTCCTTTTTTTCTTTTTCTTCCTTCCTTCCTTTCTTCCTGTCTTTCTTTTTCTGCTTACCTATAGGTTCAAAATTCTCTTCGGTGAACATGTACCACTTTTGTAATAAGAAAAAGAGTGTAAAAAGAAAAAGGCTACACTGTGCTTATGACAGCAAAAAAGGTCTCTATTTGGTGTATTCACTCAATAAACAGATGTGGTCATTCTTATGTCAAAGTCAAGGACAAAATATGATAAAGGAAGATGCTATATTTTAGAACTCCAGTTCTATATTGTTTTATCCTTTCAAAATATGACAGTCTCTTAAAATCACTATGTATTTATCAATATTTACCAAGAAGATTACTAAAATACATTTTTGTTATATCTGAATAAGTCCGGTGGGAGAATGAGTTGCTGGCTAGCCTCACATAGAGCAGTGCTGCTTCTAGCCTCAAAGGATGATGCTTTTATGGGATCACGATCAGATGAGAAAAATAAGGAAAATGTAATGTGAGCTTTACGTAAACGAAGTTCATTTAACTTTTAAACTTTATTTTTAAGAATGATGATGAGCTCTACCCACCACCAGTCCCTCCCATCAGGAAACTCGCAAAAGCCGCTTAGATAGCCTCATCCACCAGAGGGCAGAGAGCAGAAGCAAGTAGAACTACAGTCCTGTAGACTGTGGAACCAAAACCACATTCACAGAAAGACAGACAAGATGAAAAGGCAGAGGGCTATGTACCAGACGAAGGAACAAGAAAAAACCCCAGAAAACCAGCTAAAGGAAGTGGGGATAGGCAACCGTCCAGAAAAAGAATTCACAATAATGATAGTGAAGATGATCCAGGACCTCAGAAAGAATGGAGGCAAGGATCGAGAAGATGCAAGAAATGTTTAACAAAGACCTAGAAGAATTAAAGAACAAACAAACAGAGATGAACAATACAATAACTGAAATGAAAAATACACTAGAAGGAATCAATAGCAGAATAACTGAGGCAGAAGAATGGATAAGTGACCTGGAAGACAGAATGCTGGAATTCACTGCTGCAGAACATAATAAAGAAAAAAGAATGAAAAGAAATGAAGACAGCGTAAAAGACTTCTGGGACAACATTAAACACAACAGCATTCGCATTATAGGGGTCCCAGAAAGAGAAGAGAGAAAGAAAGGACCTGAGAAAATATCTGAAGCGATTATAGTCGAAAACTTCCCTAACATGGGAAAGGAAATAGCCACCCAAGTCCAGGAAGTGCAGTGAGTCCCATACAGGATAAACCCAAGGAGAAACATGCCAAGACACATAGCAATCAAATTGGCAAAAATTAAAGACAAAGAAAAATTATTGAAAGCAGCAAGGGAAAAACGACAACATACAAGGGAACTCCCATAAGGTTAACAGCTGATTTCTCAGCAGAAACTCTACAAGACAGAAGAGAGTGGCATGATATACTTAAAGTGATGAAAGGGAAAAACCTACAACCAAGATTACGCTACCCGGCAAGGATCTCATTCAGATTCGATGGAGAAATCAAAAACGTTACAGACAAGCAAAAGCTAAGAGAATTCATCACCACCAAACCAGCTCTACAACAAAAGCTAAAGGAACTTCTCTAAGTGCGAAACACAAGAGAAGAAAATGACCTACAAAAACAAACTGAAAACAATTAAGAAAATGGTAATAGGAACATATCTATCGATATTACCTTAAATGTGAATGGATTAAATGCTCCAACCAAAAGGCACAGGCTTGCTGAGGGGATACAAAAAGAAGACACATATATATGCTGTCTATAAGAAACCCACTTCAGACCTAGGGACATATACAGACTGAAAGTGAGGGGGTCAGACCTAGGGACATATACAGAGTGAAAGTGAGGGGGATGGAAAAAGATATTCCATGCTAATGGAAATCAAAAGAAAGCTGGAGTAGCAATACTCATATCAGATAAAAAAGACTTTAAAATAAAGAATGTTACAAGAGACAAGGAAGGACACTACATAATCAAGGAATAAATCCAAGAAGAAGATATAACAATTATAAATATATATGTACCCAACACAGGAGTACCTCAATACATAAGGCAACTGCTAACAGCTATAAAAGAGGAAATCGACATTAACACAATAATAGTAGGGGACTTTAACACCTCACTTACACCAATGGACAGATCATCCAGACAGAAAGTTAATAAAGAAACACAAGTTGTAAATGACACAACAGACCAGATAGATTTAATTGATATTTATAGGTTATTTCATCCAAAAACAGCAGATTACACTTTCTTCTCAAGTGCACATGGAACATTCTCCAGGATATATCACATCTAGGGTCACAAATCAAACCTCAAGAATTTTAAGAAAATTGAAATCATATCAATCATCTTTTCTGACCATAACACTATGAGATTAGAAATCAATTAAAGGGAAAAAAACATAAACAAACACATGGAGGCTAAACAATACATTACTAAATAACCAAGACTTCACTGAGGATATCAAAGAGGAAGTCAAAAAATACCTAGAGACAAATGACAATGAAAACACAATGATCCAAAACCTATGGGATGCAGCAAAAGCAGTTCTAACAGGGATGTTTATAGCTATACAAGCCTCCCTCAAGAAACATGAAAAATCTCAAATAAACAATCTAACCTTACACCTAAAGGAACTAGAGAAAGAAGAAAAAACAAAACCCAAAGTTAGCAGAAAGAAAGAAATCATAAAGATCAGAGCAGAATGAAATGAAATACAACAAAGAAAACAATAGCAAAAATCAATAAAACTAAAAGCTGTTTTTTTGAGAACATAAACAAAACTGATAAACCATTAGCCAGACTCATCAAGAAAAAGAGGGAGAGGACTCAAATCAATAAATTTAGAAATGAAAAAGGAGAAGATATAACAGACACCACAGAAATACAAAGCATCCTAAGAGACTACTACAAGCAACTCTATGCTGATAAAATGGACAATCTGGAAGAAATGGACAAATTCTTAGAAAGGTATAGCCTTCCAAGACTGAACCAGGAATAAATAGAAAATATGAACAGACCAATCACAAGTAATGATATTGAAACTGTGATTAATAGTCTTCCAACAAACAAAAGTCCAGAAACAGATGGCTTCACAGATGAATTCTATCAAACATTTAGAGAAGAGCTAACACCCATCCTTCTCAAACTCTTCCAAAAAATTGCAGAAGAAGGAACACTCCCAAACTCATTCTATGAGGCTACCATCACCCTGATACCAAAACCAGACAAAGACACTACAAAAAAAGAAAATTACAGACCAATATCACTGATGCATATAGATGCAAAAATCCTCGACAAGGGCTTCCCTGGTGTCGCAGTGGTTGAGAGTCTGCCTGCCGATGCAGGGGACACGGGTTTGTGCTCTGGTCCGGGAAGATCCCACATGCCGCGGAGCGGCTGGGCCCGTGAGCCATGGCTGCTAAGCCTGCGCGTCTGGAGCCTGTGCTCCGTAATGGGAGAGGCCACAACAGTGAGAGGTCCAGTCCGCGTACCGCAAAAAAAAAAAAAAAAAAAAAAAAAAAAATCCTCAACAAAGTACTAGCAAACTGAATCCAACAACACATTAAAAGGATCATACACCATGATCAAGTGGGATTTATCTCAGGGATGCAAGGATTCTTCAATATATGCAAATCAATCAATGTGATACACCATGTTAACAAACAGAAGAATAAAAACCATATGATCATCTCAATAGCTGCAGAAAAAGCTACTGACAAAATTCAACACCCATTTATGATAAAAACACTCCAGAAAGTGGGCATAGAGGGAACCTACCCCAACATAATAAAGGCCATATATGACAAACCACAGCAAACACCATTCTCAAGTGTGAAAAACTGGAAGCATTTCCTCTGAGATCCAGAACAAGACAAGGATGTCCACTCTCATCACTGTTATTGAACATAGTTTTGAAAGTCCTAGCCACAGCAATCAGAGAAGAAAAAGAAATAAAAGGCATACAAATTGGAAAAGAAGTAAAACTGTCACTGTTTGCAGATGACATGATACTATACATAGAGCATCCTCAAGATGCCACCAGAAAACTACTAGACCTAATCAATGGATTTGGTAAAGTTGCAGGATACAAAATTAATGCACAGAAATCTCTTGCATTCCTATACACTAATGATGAAAAATCTGAAAGAGAAATTAAGGAAACACTCCCATTTACCATTGTAACAAAAAGAATAAAATACCTAGGAATGAACCTACGTAAGGAGACAAAAGACCTGTATGCAGAAAACTATAAGACACTGATGAAAGAAATTAGATACCAATAGATGGAGAGATATACCATGTTCTTCAATTGCAAGAATCAACATTGTGAAAATGACTTTACTACCCAAAGCAATATACGGATTCAATGCAATCCCTATCAAATTACCAATGGCATTTTTTTTTACAGAACTAGAACAAAAAATCTTCAAATTTGTATGGAGACACAAAAGACCCCGAAGAGCCAAAGCAGTCTTGAAGGAAAAAAACAGAGCTGGAGGAATCAGACTCCCTGACTTCAGACTATACTACAAAGCTACAGTAATAAAGACAATATGGTAGTGGCACAAAAACAGAAATGTAGATCAATGGAACAAGATATAAAGCCCAGAGATAAACCCATGCACCTGTGGTCAACTAATCTATGACAAAGGAGGCAAGGATACACAATGGAGAAAAGACAGTCTCTTTAATAAGTGGTGCTGGGAAAACTGGAAGGTTACATGTAAAAGAATGAAATTAGAACACTCCCTAACACCATACACAAAAATAAACTCAAAATGGATTAGAGACCTAAATGTAACATGGACATTATAAAACTCTTAGAGGAAAACATAGGAAGAACACTCTTTGACATAAATTACAGCAAGATCTTTTTTGATCCACCTCCTAGAGTAATGGAAATAAAAACAAAAATAAACAAACGGGACCTAGTGAAATTTAGAAGCTTTTGCACACAGCAAAGGAAACCATAAACAAGACGAAAAGACAACCCTCAGAATGGGAGACAATATTTGCAAACGAATCAACGGACAAAGGATTAATCTCTAAAATATATATACAGCTCATGCAGCTCAATATTTAAAAAACAAACAACCCAATCCAAAAATGGACAGAAGACCTTAATAGACATTTCTCCAAAGAAGACACACAGATGGCCAAGAAGCACGTGAAAAGCTGCTCAACATCACTTACTGTTAGAGAAATGCAAATCAAAACTACAATGAGGTATCACCTCACACCAGTTAGAATTGGCATCATCAGAAAATCTACAAACAACAAATGCTGGAGAAGGTGTGGAAAAAGGGAACCCTCTTGCACTGTCGGTGGGAATGTAAATTGATACAGCCACTATGGAGAACAGTATGGAGGTTCCTTAAAAAATTAAAAATAGAATTACCATATGACCCAGCAATCCCACTACTGGGCATATATCCAGAGAAAACCATAATTCAAAAAGCACATGCACCCCAATGTTCATTGCAGCACTATTTACAATAGCCAGGTCATAGAAGCAACCTAAATGCCCATTGACAGACGAATGGATAAAGAATATGTGGTACATATACACAATGGAATATTACTCAGCCATAAAAAGGAACGAAATTGGGTCATTAATTTAGACGTGGATGGATCTAGAGAATGTCATACATAGTGAATTAAGTCAGAAAGAGAAAAACAAATATCGCATATTAACGCATGTTTGTGGAACCTAGAAAAATGGTACAGATGAACCGGTTTTCAGGGCAGAAATTGAGACACAAACGTAGAAAACAAACGTATGGACACCAAGGGGGCACAGCGGCGGCAGTGGGGGTGGTGGTGTGATGATTGGGCGATTGGGATTGACATGTATACACTGATGTGTATAAAATGGATGACTAATAAGAACCTGCTGTATAAAAAAATAAAATTAAATTAAAAAAATGAATTATCCTTATAGTAGCTCCCCTCCCCCACCACACAGTCTATCCTCATTATTCACGGACTCCATATTTATGAATTTGCCTGCTTGCTAAAATGCACTGACATGCATAGAGCAAAGAAAAATTTGAATCACCCAATCACTCACTGAGGTCAAACAAGGTGATGCTCTGACTTCCTGTTTCAGCTTTCATACTGTAAACATGCCCTTTTCACAGTCTATTTAGTGCGACATTCTTTGCATTTTTATGTTTTTTATTAATTATTTTGCTGTTTAAACTTGCCCCCAAGTATAGTGTTGAAGTGATGTCTAGGGTTCCTAAGCACAAGAAAGCTATTATGTGCCTTATGGAGAAAATACATGTGTTAGATAAGCTTTGTTCAGGCAGAAGTTACAGCAGTGATGCCATGAGTTCAATGTTAATAAAGCAATAATATATATTAAATGAGGTGTTCTTAAACAGAAACACACTAAAACAAGGTTACGTATGGCTGACTGATGAAAGTGTTTTGAACAGAAGGCTCTCCGGAACCTAACCTTGTAATTCCCCTGGGAGCAATGGTTCAGCATTTGCTAATTCACTGTTCCCAGCAAGTTTATAGAACATAACTCTCATTAATAAAAAGAATATAGCTATATATATATATATATATATATGTATGCATATATAGATCTAAACATATATATGCACATAAAGTTTTTAATGTTATGTTACTATTTGTTAAAAAGTAAATTCAATAACTTAATGTTCACCCTCACAAATTCCTGTTTTAAATATCACATCCATAAAAATTTCAAGTTCTGGGAGCAACTCACTTTCATTCATTCAAACATTATTTAGCTAACACCATTTATTCTCTGCTAGGTTTTGCTGAGAGCACAATAATGGAGAGGACATTGATAGTACCTGCTCTTTCGAAATACATATTCTAAGGGAAGACACAGTCCACTCCCCCCAAAAGACAAGTAAGCACATGAATAAAATGACTTGACATGGTAATTTACGTTATGAAAAGAATAAAGAAGGGACTAAGATCAAAAGTGAAAATGGGGAAACTTACTCTAGGTAGTTTAGTTGGAGCAGGTTTCTGTGGGGGGGGTAACGTTTAAGACTGAAACTTGAAAGGATAAAGGGAATTAGACACATGACAAGGGGGAGCACATTCCATTCAGCTGGGAGATGTTATGCTGAGATCAGGAAGTGGAAATGTGCTTGGCCTATTCAGAGAACTAGAAGATGACCAGTGTGACAAGAAGACGAGATAGGAACAGAGTGTAAGTGGAGACATGAACAGGTGATAAAGGATGCAGGAACTGTAGCCTCTGGTACAGAATGTGATTTTACTTCATTATTATGGGATGCCACAGGAGGAATTTAAGCAAAGTATTCACATGATTTCATTTACATTGTAAGACCATTTTTGCTGCAGTATAGAATGGACCAGAGAAGAAAAAGCATTAAAGTTAGGAGACCCAGTGAGAAGCCTATTCCAATAATGTGAGTATAGGCTCACAGATCATGATGATCATGATAGATCATGATGGTCTAACAAAGGTGAAGCAAAGAGACTGAAGCCAAGAAATCTATTGGACATAGAAGGACATAGGGATGAACTGGATGTAGGATGAAGAAAAGTGAGTATTCAAGGGTAGCCCAAGATTTCTGGCTTAAGTATAAAATAGGGATAATAATGTTTACTTTACATGGTGTACTAGGGGTTAAATAAGGTATTCCATACAAAACACTTATTATGATGCTTGACACGTAGTAAGTACTACATGAATATTAGCTATTATTATCAGATACCATTGTAGAAATAGGTGCTATTTTGTGTTTACAACAGTATTTTTCAAGTAGTTAAATGTCTCCCTGGGTATGTTATTATAGAGAATGATGGTGAATTTAAGGTGAAATTAGAATGCTATTTGACCAAGGGGCCCAAGAATATTGAAATCCTGACTTAGTCTAATAATCCTGCCTTCCCGTGAAGTCTCCAAATTAAAATAACATCTAGTTTACATATAGAATTTGGGCTCTCAAACCCAATATAATTTAGACTGGACCATGAAGACAGTCTTTTTACTATACCAAGTAAGCCTGTGCTAGCTTCTAACCAAAGCAGACTTGTTCACTTATCCTGTGACACCTCCCCGTTCAAGTGGAGTTTGTATCTAAGGTTGGGCTGAGTGAATAGGAGCCATCCTCAACCTCTTGGGAAACTATATGCACTTAATGAAGCACAATCATGGTCTTGGACTCCCCTTAGGGGTAGCAAAAGGGCTGGAGTGAGGGGATGCAGGAAGGCAGAATTCCTGAGCTCCCTTTAAAGGATGAGGTACACTATAAATTGACTTAGAAAATTCTTTTTCTCATGGCTCAAGCTAAAATGGACTTATTTCACTCCCTGGCCAAATCAGTATATATCCTAAAATTACAAGAGAGTAATATGATATACTAATTAAATTAGCCACAGGAAAGACTCCCTTCCTCAGAGAAGGACATAATGAAGTCTGGGGCATGTGAGTTTGGTCCCTTTCGGATGCTATTAAAGCCTGAACCAGCCTAGTGGCTGCAGGCGTGCTCATTCACTCAACATGCATTTATCGAGCTCCTGTTCATTAGGGCCATCACACAACAATCTGATTACTTTTAGTCTTCATGGTTTTCATCATAAAGAAAACTGGATGATATTACTCTTTTCTGGTAAAGGCGGGTGTGTTATTTTTTTTTAATATCAATCAAGTTCAGTTTTGTCAAATACAGCTAAACCTCCTAAAATTTTGAGAGAAGTGTAACAGAATAGGTAATCTTTCTTTTTTTGTGTTTATCTAATTGCATCAGCACAAAATGCTTATTTGCCACTCAGGGTAAAACTGTTAAATGAATAATTAATTTTTTTGCTGGCTGCATCTGTTTAACATGTCAGTTCTTCCAGTAAAAAGGAAGACACTTTTTACTGAGTGATACACTATTTATCATTTATTCATTAGATTTCTGAAAATGTGCTTGTGTTTTAAGACTAGTTACACAACAGAAAAAATATTTTTTAAAATACTGAGGATCCCCCCAGAAAAATACTCAAAGGTACACATACATACATATACACACACATAAATATACATAAGCTTGGAATCCTATCTTGTTACACCAGGGTGGTAGGTAGGCAAAAGAAGAAACTTGCAAACATGCTGAAAACAGCAGTCAGAGAAGTCTGAAGATGCTGGTCTCTCCTATATAGCTTGTTGATTTCAGCAGCTTATGATTGCATAGTATGAACTAATTAAGTCAATACTTACAACACTGGCTAGCCATCAGAAAGGACCAGAGATAGATAACATAATAAGAGTAGAGAAAACAATGCATATGGATGTATATCATAACTACGGCAACTTTCTATTCTAAGAACCGATTAATGCAAAGTCAGAGAGTCCTCTACTATTTTAATGAGTTCAGTTCATATTCATCAGAATTTAAAATACATAGTAATAGTAGTGATTAATTGTTATAGTTATCATAGTGTGAGTGTATAATAAACTGGAACTCACAGGAGATATCATCTGCTATAGCGTAAAATTCAGTAGAACATAGATTGATTTCAGACTCCTCTAGATTACAGATATTCATCATAGCAAACTAATTTGTCACAAGTGACTGAGAGATGCAATCTTCTCATTATTCAATAATTAATATATATATTGATAAAATATATTGTATATGTAAACACAACGTATAATTTAAATAATTGAGCATAATAAAATCGAATCCTTAAAAATCTCATGAAATATAATTGAGTCTTTATTTGCTATTTCCTGAAATATCTGAATTGCCTTAAGGTTATTCTTTCAAACACCGATTATCTATATACAGTACAGCATCAAAAGTTCTGCACTAGTTTTGTGAATATCAGATAAATGGATCTTTTCTGTATTTTGGCAACCCAGTCCCATAACCTAACCTTAAGAATTTTTCTGTTACTCAGCCCTATTGTATGACAATGATATTTTTGATTCCCCTGAAATTTCACAAGTTCATTTACCAGCTGTCTCAGAGTTTAAGAACAGCTTTTTCGTCATGGTAGAACAGCTTATATCTAGTAATTTCACCCACTAAAAAAGGAGAAAACAGAAAAACAACATTGCAAGTTACATTAAAATGTAATCTTTAGACTGTAAAATAACCAGAAATACGATTTCTACCCAATTAAGTAGCAGAGAATACATTCTAATGACTGCATTTACAGAAGATACCAGCAATCGTTAGTAAACAAACTGCATGCAAATTCACCAGGTAACTGAGAACACCAGGATAATAAAGTTCCTTTTAAGTGCACTGAATATAAAAACAAATAAACAAAAACAATAAAAAGTGTGCAGCAATCAAACAAAGCCTGTCTTCTTTGTAATGAACCATATACTAATTACCAAAAAGGTTAATGTTAGTGAAGATAAAACAGAAACCTTCTAACTAAAATCTTCATAGAGTCGAAATCTAGTTAAGTTTTGTTAAAACAATAATTCAATGGAGAACAAGCAGAAATACAAAAGAACAAAATTTTCTACCTCCTGGGAGGAAAATACAGAAGGTACTGACAGTGGGTGAGGAGATGGTTTACTTGGGTGGGATAAAAAAGCAACAATGATCATTGAGTCAACCAGCCAGCATTCCAGTTGTTGAATTCAACTGCATCTAATTAAAGGAGTAATGACAATGGGAAAATATTTTGAAATGTGCCATCCATATCCCCTGCTGTAATATATATATATATATATATATATATATATATATATATATATATATATATATACACATACACACACACACACACACACACACATAAAAGGCAAACCTGAGGCATTTACTTTCATACTGAGGGACATTTTCCTGTCAAAATGTTCTCATTTGATAGCTTCACCCCATAAAATAACTAAACAAAAACAAGCAGCAGGCAAGCTACTCAGCTGGCCAACTAGGTGCTTATTTCAACACTTATGAAGAAATAATGTCAGTGGCATGCCTAATAAAGTGGTCTTCCTTGAGCTGGATGCTTGTCAGTGATGGTGACAATGTATGAGTTGAGTATATCATAAAAACCTTCTTAAATATATAGTTCTTTCAAGCAGTGCACTTATCATTAGATTAGCAATCTGTTGGCTCAATTGAGTATTACTCTTGTGTATAATGTAATTTAGAATATTAGATGTCTTCATGTAGACTTTGCAAAGTGAATGGGTACATCAGAACAGATGGGATGATCTTCCTCTGTCCTCCACCAAAGATAAGATGTAGAGGAAAAAACCATCACTGTGATTGAGTCAGGTCTACTCCTACTACAATAATCTGAAAAAGAGCATCCTGAAAACTCAAATCTCATTTCCCAGTGTTTTTGCTTATCTCCTTTCTTAAAGTGAAAGGGTTTTCATGAAGAAGGTAGGATAGGAGGTCAGACTGGTCTTCATTATTAAGAGATCAAGAAGAGGGTTACAGGGCTGGAGGAGAGGGAAAGATGGCTAGAAGCTTGGTGTTGTAGACCTTTTGGTGTTCTCACTGGTAAAAAGCTCCGAGGCTCCTCTTGTGTACAAGAAGATTGAGAAATGGGGGGAGAGGGGTTTAAAAGTGCTACTGTAGGTTTTAAATTGGATCTTTCTTAATTTCCAGTAAGAAATAAAATGCTTTTAAAATTACCTTTGGGGCTTCCCTGGTGGTGCAGTGGTTGAGAGTCTGCCTGCCAATGCAGGGGACACGGGTTCGTGCCCCGGTCTGGGAGGATCCCACGTGCCGCGGAGCGGCTGGGCCCATGAGCCATGGCTGCTGAGCCTGCGCGTCCGGAGCCTGTGCTCCGCAACGGGAGAGGCTGCAACACTGAGAGGCCCGCGTACTGCATAAAAAGAAAAAAAAAATTACCTTTGGTTGTTGAACTAAGCCTCTTCCAACACAATCCCATCCAGAACTGAGACACCTCAAGGATTCATTAGGGTTACCTACACCATGGCTCCAACACCTGGAACCTATGATCTAGAGCTACTTCCAAAAATAATAAAAAGTCTATATACCCTTTGATTTGTCCAATGAAGTCATGTAGATAAAATGGTAATGTTTAAAAATCATGACATTACCATGCAAACAGCAGCAAGAAAGAAGTTTCAAATATTCCTCTTTCTTTTAAGGAATGATTCAATGATGTGATTAAGTGAAGAATAAATGGGATTATTTTTTTCTGGTTGTAGTTGTAACTAGTCTTAAAGAAAGCATTAATAAGGCATATAATTCTTTAAATCTCTTGGATCCATTTAATAAAATATGCAAGAACATCTTCCAGATAAAGAGAATTGTGTGTTCCGGTTTATTTTTACCATTGTTTAGGAGTGACCATGAGTGGTTGCTTCATGTTATTGTCTTTAAATTTTAAATTTATTCAGAAACTAAATTCAAATCTATCCTAGAGACACACAGAGATCTTATACATTTTGTATTTTCTCTATGGAAACGTGGCAATCTATTTTTTCACCTTCCTATGGAAATGATCATGAGTTTCAATTTCCTCTAATCAGACTTCTAGTTTTATATTCATTTGAAGATTCAAAGTAAAGTCCTTAGATATTTGAGATATAGCTGGATCACTCTCATTTTGTGTCTTCTCAAGGGGACCGTGACAATCCAGTTATCTCGCAAAATGAATCATGTGAACGAATCTGTCACTGTTAAAGTACTATCTCCTTGTAACAAAGGAAAAGTGCTTTCTTACATTAAAAAGCATCAATATTTATTCAGGAATTATTTCTACTAAAGAGGTTTCAATATTTGGATAGAGGTAAGAATGCAAGCTGCAATGACTTCTGACACCAACTACCAAGAGTTGAGCCAAACTTCACAGGTTAAGGGCACAGTCCTCTACAAGACTGCCCTCCCTTCAGATATCAGCCCCAAGCTCAGGAGTCCCCAGGATACCCTCTGGTTGGCAAAAGATTTGGGTGTTTCCACTACCCCCTCAGTTTCAGTAATTCAATAAAATGACTCATGGAACTCAGAAAAGTGCTATAGTAAGGATTATAGTTTTATTATAGCAAAGGGATATACGTCAGAATCAGTCAAAGAGAAAGTTGCCTTGGGTGAGGTCTGGGAGGATCCCAAACATGAAGCTAATTACATTGTCCTCTCCCCATGGGATTGGAACACATTACCCTCCTGGCACATGGATGTATGACAGACAATGTATTACCAGCCAAGGAAGTTCACCTGAGCTTCACTGTCCAGAGTTTTTACTGGGGTTCCATTACGTAGGCATGATTGATTGGATCATTAACCCAAAGGTTGAATTCAATCTTCAACAGCCCTCCCTTGCCTGGAGATTGGGCTGGTATCATGTGGCTCAAAGCCCCAACCCTCCAACCACATGAATGGTTTTTCTGGCATGACTGGCCCCCATCCTGAATCATCTTGTTAACATAAACTATCTTTGAAACCATTATTATTAACAAAGAAATTCCTATTACTCAGGAATTCTCAAGGGTTTAGAGGTCACCTCCCAGGAACCAGGGACAAAGGCCAGCCATATTCTTTATTACACAAAGCCTAGGAAATCTTATATCTTACTAAATTATTTTACAATCAGTTTTGAACATTTTGGGGGAAGTAGGAACATTTAGGGGAAGTAGTCTTAAACCAAACCCACAACTGGCCCTTGTCTATTGGCCTATATTCAAGTTAGACAAGAAACCGTTTCCAAACATAAATATAAAGCTTCCTATTAAACTCTTACTATAAAATTATTACTTCCTAGGAATGTAATTTCAAATAATGATGAACATGTTATACATTTCCCAAGGCAATAATTATACTAATAACTGGATGGTACATCAGAGTAATGATAAGAACCAGGTTTTGCAGTTACTGCTAGATATGGATTCTAAATTCGTATATTGAACCCATATCTGCCATTTGTTTCTGAAATAGGAAACACATTAAGCATGTTTGCAATTATCAAATAAGATAATGTATTCCTTGGTCTCTGGAAGGGCTCACGCCAAGGAGGACTTCCCAGAATATCTGCTATCTGTGTCCTTGTCCCCACGGTGAGCCACAGCCACCCCCCACGTCTGCAGGAGACACCCCAACACTAGCAGAAGGCAGAAAGCAGAAGCACTACAAGCCAGCAGCCTGTGGAACAAAAACCACATTCACAGAAAGACAGACACGATGAAAAGGCAGAGGGCTATGTACCAGATGAAGGAACAAGATAAAACCCCAGAAAAACAACTAAATGGAGATAGGCAACCTTCCAGAAAAAGAATTCAGAAAAATGATAGTGAAGATGATCCAGGACCTCAGAAAAAGAATGGAGGCAAGGATCAAGAAGATCCAAGAAATGTTTAACAAAGACCTAGAAGAATTAAAGAACAAACAAACAGAGATGAACAATACAATAACTGAAATGAAAAATACACTAGAAGAAAACAATAGCAGAATAACTGAGGCAGAAGAACAGATAAGTGACCTGGAAGACAGAATGCTGCAATTCACTGCTGTGGAACAGAATAAAGAAAAAAGAATGAAAAGAAATGAAGACAGCCCAAGAAACCTCTGGGACAACATTAAACATAACAACATTCACATCATAGGGGTCCCAGAAGGAGAAGAGAGAGAGAGAGGACCAGAGAAAATATTTGAAGAGATTATAGTTGAAAACTTCCCTAACATGGGAAAGAAAATAGCCATCCAAGTCCAGGAACTGCAGCAAGTCGCATACAGGAAAACCCCAGGAGAAACGCACTGAGACACATAGTAATCAAATTGGCAAAACTTAAAGACAAAGAAAAATTATTGAAAGCAGCAAGGGAAAAATGACAAATAAAATACAAAGGACCTCCCATAAGGTTAACAGCTGATTTCTCAGCAGAAACTTTACAAGCCAGAAGGGAGTGGCATAATATACTTAAAGTGATGAAAGGGAAGAAACTACAAGCAAGATTACTCTACCCGGCAAGGATCTCATTCATTTCGATGGAGAAATCAAAAGCTTTACAGAAAAGCAAAAGCTAAGAGAATTCAGCACCACCAAACCAGCTTTACAACAAATTCTAAAGGAACTTCTCTAATGGGAAACACAAGAGACCAAAAGAACCTACAAAAACAAACCCAAAACAATTAAGAAAATGGTCATAGAAACATACATATACATAACTACCTTAAACGTGAATGGATTAAATGCTCCAACCAAAAGATACAGGCTTGCTGAATGGATACAAAAACAAGACCCATATATATGCTGCCTACAAGAGACCCACTTCAGACCTAGGGACACATACAGACTGAAAGTGAGGGGATGGAAAAAGATATTCCATGCAAATGGAAATCAAAAGAAAGCTGGAGTAGCAATACTCGTATCAGATAAATTTACTTTAAAATAAAGAATGTTACAAGAGACAAGGAAGGACACTACAAAATGATCAAGGGATCAATCCAAGAAGAAGATATAACAACTATAAATATATATGCACCCAACATAGGAGCACCTCAGTACATAAGGCAACTGCGAACAGCTATAAAAGAGGAAATCGACAGTAACACAATAATAGTGGGGACTTTAACACCTCACTTACACCAATGGACAGATCATCCACATTGAAAATAAATAAGGAAACAGAAGATTTAAATGACACAATAGACCAGGTGGATTTAATTGATATTTATAGGACATTCCATCCAAAAACAGCAGATTACACTTTCTTCTTAAGTGCACATGGAACATTCTCCAGGATAGATCACATCTTGGGTCACAAATCAAGCCTCAGGAAATTTACGAAAATTGAAATCATACCAAGCATCTTTTCTGACTAAAATGCTATGAGATTAGAAATCAATTACAGGGAAAAAAACGTAAAAAACACAAACACAGGGAGGCTAAACAATATGTGACTAAATAACCAAGAGATCACTGAACAAATCAAAGAGGAAATAAAAAAAAATACCTAGACACAAATGACAATAAAAACACGATGATCCAAAACCTACAGGATGTAGCAAAAGTAGTTCGAAGAGGGAAGTTTAGAGCTATACAAGCCTAGTTCAAGAAACAAGAAGAGCCTGAAATAAACAATCTAACCCTATACCTAAAGGAACTAGAGAAAGAAGAAAAAACAAAACCCAATGTCAGCAGAAGGAAAGAAATCATAAAGATCAGAGCAGAAACAAATGAAATAGAAACAAAGAAAACAATAGCAAAGATCAATAAAACTAAAAGCTGGTTCTTTGAGAAGATAAAAATACCTGATAAACCATTAGCCAGACTCATCAAGAAGAAGAGGGAGAGGACTCAAATCAATGAAATTAGAAATGAAAAAGGAGAAGTTAAAACAGACACTGCAGAAATACAAAGCATCCTAGGGTACTTCTACAAGCAACTCTATGCCAATAAAATGGACAACCTGGAAGAAATGGACAAATTCTTAGAGAGGTATAACCTTCCAAGACTGAACCAGGAAGAAATAGAAAATATGAACAGGTCAATCACAAGTGATGAAATTGAAAGTGTGATTAAAAATCTTCCAAGAAACAAATGTCCAGGACCAGATGACTTCACAGGTGAACTCTATCAAACATTTACAGAAGAGCTAACACCCATCCTTCTCAGACTCTTCCAAAAAATTGCAGAGGAAGGAACACTTCCAAACTCATTCTATGAAGCCACCATCACCCTGATACCAAAACCAGACAAGGATACTACAAAAAAAGAAAATTACAGACCAATATCACTGATGACTATAGATGCAGAAATCCTCAACAAAATACTTGCAAACAGAATCCAACAACACATTAAAAGGATCATACACCATGATCAAGTGGGATTTATCCCAGGGATGCAAAGATTCTTCAATATACGCAAATCAATCAACGTGATACACCATATTAACAAATTGAAGAATAAAAACCATATGACCATCTCAATAGAGGCAGAAAACGCTTTTGACAAAATTCAATACCCATTTATGATAAAAATTCTCCAGAAAGTGGACATAGAGGGAACCTACCCCAACATAATAAAGGCCATATATGACAAACCCACAGCAAACATCATTCTCAATGGTGAAAAACTGAAAGCATTTCCTCTAAGATCAGGAATGAGACAAAGATGTCCACTCTCACCACTATTATTCAACATAGTTTTGGAAGTTTTAGTGATAGTCATCAGAGAAGAAAAAGAAATAAAATGAATACAAATCGGAAAAGAAGAAGTAAAATTGTCACTGTTTGCAGATGACATGATACTATACATAGAGAATCCTAAAGATGTCACCAGAAAACTACTAGATCTAATCAATGAATTTGGTAAAGCTGCAGGATACAAAATTCATGCACAGAAATCACTTGCATTCCTATACACTAATGATGAAAAATCTGAAAGAGAAATTAAGGAAACACTCCCATTTCCCATGCAACAAAAAGAATAAAATACCTAGGAATAAAATTACCTAGGAAGACAAAAGACCTGTATGCAGAAAACTATAAGACACTGATGAAAGAAATTAAAGATGGTACCAACAGATGGAGAGATATAACATGTTCTTGGATTGGAAGAATCAATACTGTGAAAATGACTATACTAACAAAAGCAATCTATGGATTCAATGCAATCCCTATCAAATTTCAATAGCATTTTTTTATGGAACCAGAACAAAAAATCTTAAAATTTGTACAGAGACAAAAAAGACCCCGAATAGCCAAAGCTGTCTTGAGGGAAAAAAACAGAGCTGGAGGAATGAGACTTTCTGACTTCAGACTATACTACAAAGCTACAGTAATCAAGACAATATGGTACTGGCACAAAAACAGAGACAAAGATCAATGGAACAAGACAGAAAGCCCAGAGATAAACCCACGCACCTATGGTCAACTAATCTATGACAAAGGAGGCAAGGATATACAATGGAGAAAAGACAGTCTCTTCAATAAGTGGTGCTGGGAAAACTGGACAGCTACATGTAAAGGGATGAAATTAGAACACTCCCTAACACCATACACAAAAATAAACTGAAAATGGATTAGAGACCTAAATGTAAGACCCGACAGTGTAAAACTGTTAGAGGGAAACATAGGAAAAACAGTCTTTGACATATATCACAGCAAGATCTTTTTTGATCCACCTCCTAGAGTAATGGAAATAAAAACAGAAATAAACAAATGGAACCTAAAGAAACTTAAAAGCTTTTGCACAGCAAAGGAAACCATAAACATGACGAAAAGATAACCCTCAGAATGGGAGAAAATATTTGCAAATGAATCAACGGACAAAGGATTAATCTCCAAAATATATAAACAGCTCATGCAGCTCAATATTAAAAAAACAAAAAACCCAATCCACAAATGGGCAGAAGACCTAAGTAGACATTTCTCCAAAGAAGACAAGCAGATGGCCAAGAAGCACATGAAAAGCTGCTCAACATTACTAATTATTAGATGAATTCAAATCAAAACTACAATGAGGTATCACCTCACACCAGTGAGAATGGGCATCATTAGAAAATCTACTAAAAACAACTGCTGGAGAGGGTGTGGAGAAAAGGGAACCTTCTTGCAGTGTTGGTGGGAATGTAAATTGATACAGCCTCTATGGAGAACAGTATGGAGGTGCCTTAAAAAACTAAAAATAGAATTACCATATGATCCAACAATCCCACTGCTGGGCATATACCCAGAGAAAACCATAATTCATAAAGACACATGCACCCCAATGTTCACTGCAGCCCTATTTACAATAGCCAGGTCATGGAAGCAACCTAAATGCCCATCGACAGATGAATGGATAAAGAAGATGTGGTACATATATATAATGGAATATTACTCAGCCATAAAAAGGAACGAAATTGGGTCATTTGTTGAGACACGATGGATCTAGAGACTGTCATACAGAGTGAAGTGAGTCAGAAAGAGAAAAAGAAATATCATATATTAACGTATGTATGTGGAACCTAGAAAAATGGTACAGATAAACTGGTCTGCAGGGCAGAAGTTGAGACACAGATATAGAGAACAAACATATGGACACCAAGGTTGGGAAAGTGGCGGGGGTTGGTGGTGTGATGAATTGGGCGATTGGGATTGACATGTATACACTAATGTGTATAAAATTGATGACTAATACGAACCTGCTGTATAAAAAAATAAATAAAATGAAATTCAAATATTAAAAAAAGATAATGTATTCCTTGAATATATTAAATGTACAGTAAATGGATTCTATTATTATTATTACTATATATATACGTGAGGTGAAATATATAGAGATTTTGTGGTCTATTTATATATATATATATATATATATATATAAAAAATAAATGACAACACAAAGACAAGAACGTTCCTTGGAAAAAGAGAACTAAATATCTTGTTGATCCATGAAACTTTTATATATTGACATTCAAGTATAAGTCATAAAAGCCCATTGGAACTACTGATGTGTCAGAATGTGTGAAAATAATAAAACCCACATGTAGGGGACTTTCCTGGTGGTGCACTGGTTAAGAGTCCTCCTGCCAACGCAGGGGACACGGGTTCAATCCCTGGCCCGGGAGGATCCCACATGTCGTGGAGCAACTAAGCCCGTGCGCCACTACTACCAAGCCTGCGCTCTAGAGCCCGTGCTCCACCACAAAGAGAAGCCACCACAATGGGAATCCCGCGCACAGCAACGAAGAGTAGCCCCCGCTCGCCACAACTAGAGAAAGCCTGCGCACAGCAACAAAGACCCAATGCAGCCAAAAAATAAAAATAAATAAAATTTTAAAAACCCCACATGCTGAGTTTTTGAAGTTCCTTAAATTTCTTACAACTCTCCTCTTGTCCACCCCTTAATCTTTTCTAATATGTCAAAACACTGGCAATTCAGCCGTTAACACAAGAAGTATCAGTCACTTCTCTCAAGAAACTGATATTAGAGTGGGGGAATAATTAACAAAATAAAAAATAAACTATAGAGAGTTTTAGAAGATCAATCTATGAAAAAAATAATCTAGAAAGATGAGGATGAAGAGGTGAGGCTTGCAAATTTAAATAGGATTCCCAGGGAAACTGCAACCTGAGGGTGGTGAAAAAGAGAAGAAAATTCCAGGCAGAAGGAACAGCAACTGCAGTGGCTCTGAGGCAGAAGTCTGCCTTCTTTCTTCAAAAGGCGGCTAATAAGGTCAGCGTTGCCTAAGTGGAGTGAGCAATGGGAAAGGAGTAGGAAATGCAGTCAGAGAGGTAATGTGGGGGGATGGGAGCCAAGTAGATCATTGAAGGTTTGGTCCTTATCTTGGAGAGCCATTGAAGGGTTCTGAGCAGAGGAGTGACATGTTTTAAAAGGATTCTGTCTGCTGTGTTCAGAACAAAATGAAAGGGAGAAGGTGAAGAAATAAGAAAACTATTTAGGATGCTATTGACAATATGCCAGGTGAGAGATGAGAGTGGTTTGGATCATGGTGGTATTGGCAGGGGAGGGGGTGTGAAAGCGTTTAGTTTCTGGGTATATTTTGAAGGTAAAATCAAAAGGGTTTGATGGCAGATTGTGAAGCTTGTAAGAAAAAGAATAACCAAGGATGACACCGAGATATTTAGCCTAAGGAAGAGGAAGCATGGAACTGCCATTAACTAAGATGGAAAGACTGAGAGAGAAGTAGACTTTGGGGGAAGGGAAGGTAAAGAGCCAGAATTCTAATCTACGTTTGTCTGATTCCAAAGCTTGTACTCTTAACTACAACAAGTCAGTATACCAGCTTTCATTTACTGGACACCTGTAATGTTGAGAGGGCTATGGTTTACATATTTTGCCTTATTAAATTCTTTCAAGAAGCCTATGATGATGAAAATAACAATAGGAAAAACATATAATGCTTACTATGTGTCCTTAACAGTTATATACCTCCCTGCCCCCTGCACACATACTCATGTAACCCTCACAGTAATCATAGGGGTAGATAACTCCTAAGTCCATTCTTTTATCATCAGGGAGGGATGTAGAACTGAAGGTGGAGGGTCAAAGGGCTTGTAACCTAGAGATCACACTAATGTTTGTTCCTTACATAGTCCTTTGGCCAATGGATTATAGAGAATAGCACCTTTCAACTTTTCCTAGGAGAGGGGCCAGGAGTAACAACAGAATCAGTGGCAGTGGCCTGCTATTTCTGGGAACTCTGCTTACGGACTCTAAAGTAATCTAAATGTATGTGGATGTGTGTGTGTGTGTGTGGGGTGTGTGTGTGTGTGTGTGTGTGTGTGTGTGTGTACATGTTTAGTTTTACTGTATTAGTTTCCTAGGGCTGCCATAACAAGGTACCACAGACTGGGTAGCTTAAAAAACAGACATTTATTTTCTCACAATTCTGGAGACTAGAACTCCAACATCAGTCGGCAGGGTTGGTTTCCTCTGAGGCCTCTCTGATTTGCTAGTAGATGGCCACCTTCTCCCTATGTCTTCATGTGGTCATCCATCTGTGGGTGTCTATGTTCTAATCTCATTTTATAAGGACACTTGGCAAATTGGATTAGGGCCCACTTTAATGACCTCATTACGACTTAATTTCCTCTTTAAAGACCCTCCCTTCAAATACAGTCACATTCTGAGATGCTGGGGGTTAGGACTGCAATACATGAATTCGGGGCTTGGGTGGGGGGAGGACACAATTCAGCCTATAACTCCTACCTAACATTTGTTCCTTAAAATCTTCTTGATGCAGTAGTTAGCAAATCTCTTTCCCCCTGAACCTTAAAAGTAGATTCTAAATGTCTGTCAACGGATGAGGGATATAAGAGGCAGCAGTGTGATGGCCCCTGGGTCTCTTTTACTCTAATGGCCTTTTCTCCTCCACCTGTACTCTATGTCTCAGACATGGGAAGACAGACAGCAGGTAGTGACAGCACCTGGCTCACTCTTGGGTATTGCAATAGCATGCACAGTGAGGAAAGTTTCGTCAGAAGATAACCGATTAGTCAGTTCTGTCAGTAATTCAGGAAAACTTGTACCACCTACCCTCTGCTACATGATGGAAGAGAAAAATAAATGCTTTTCAAACTCTTAAATTTTTGAAGCTGAGACTAAGCTGACAGACACATATCAATGTTGAGCTTCTATGGCTTTAAGTCAGTTTCATAAGATTTTTTTAAAGTTGAATTGGACACTTCAATTTTCCTATTTTCCTTCAATAGGAAAGATATGTAGAATTGTTCAGAATGTCTATTGATGGAAAGATACTGGAGATTTTTATTAAAAATCTACATGTAAATGTATTCCCTCAAGATTGTAAAGTATTCTCTCTTCTGAAGTACAAAACTGATTAAACTCACCTAGAAATAATCTAGATTCTTTCCATACATGAAATGAGTACAATTTTAGCTAAAGGGGAAATAGACATTGTCTATTTTCCAGGAATTCTATAAAAACAGTAGACTGACAAAAGTTCACTAAAACAATAATGTGAAATAGACTTGCAAGCTGCTTTCAGAAATGCATTAATATTCAATAGTTACTGGTGACTATAACCCTGGAGATGAACCTATTGGGTCAACCTTACAACGCACTGGAAGAACTGAATAACGTAGGGAGATGGATTTGCCACACGCTTGAAAGTAGGACGGCAGGGCAGAAGCATCATCAAATTGTAAGGTCCTTAAATTCAAATCTGAAGAAGATATTGTGGGAAGAGACAGAACTCCAGTATCCAATTCTGTATTCACAACCTAAGGTTTAATGGGTTAAATATGGCTTCTGTTTACAAAGCTTTTAGTTGATTTCTACTGGGGACTTGGTCCTGATGACCCACTTCCCCAGGCCTCCAAAGAAGGCCTTAAAGACTGGGTCACTTCTAACTCCCGCCTCATTACACAGACCTAGAAGAAATGTAGATCCTGAGTTTAGAATGAGAACCAAGCTGAAGGTATTTGGGAAGAGTTAAACCTTTTGAAGTTTTTGGTAATGGAATTAAATGCTTGGTTTGAATTAGAAATGGCAAGTTTCAAGTTGCAGCATTTATTAGACTGTCTCCTCCACGATAAGAACAATTGCAATATCTACTTATATTTTCAAAAAGCTTTATAACTTATGAAGCTTTTTATATTTGTTATTTCATTTAATAAATTTTTTACAATGTAGAGAAAAGTCCAGGATTCAGCTTCTAAAGGCCTTTGTTCGTGTGTCTGAGCCTTGATTTCCTCACCTATGCTGGAGATAATCACATGAACTCTACTTAACTCAAGGGACAGTTATGAATGTCAAAGGATATAGTATTATAAGAAAACAATTCCAATTCCATTGTTAGGTTTTATTTATTTTTATTTGTTTTGCGGTATGCGGGCCTCTCACTGTTGTGGCCTCTCCCGTTGCGGAGCATAGGCTCCGGACGCGCAGGCTCAGCGGCCATGGCTCATGGGCCCAGCTGCTCCGCGGCATGTGGGATCTTCCCGGACCGGGGCACGAACCCGTGTCCCCTGCATCGGCAGGCGGACTCTCAACCACTGTGCCACCAGGGAAGCCCTAGGTTTTATTTTTATAACAGATTTTATTAAACCACAACCTATTAATTAATCATGTATAATTTTTTCTGGTGAATGATGACGAGAATGGCTCCACTGTCCTGACAATGGAGCTGCCAAAATCTTTAAAACAAGACTTAAGTATTATATAAAGTTGAGGGAATTGAGTTCTTATGGTCATTATACCTATGAAGACTGAGAATTTCAGTTAGTTAATGATCACCTTGGATACATCTAGCAGCTAGTAATGGAAAAAGATTAAAAAATTGCCAGTGAGAGGGCTTCCCTGGTGGTGCAGTGGTTGAGAGTCCGCCTGCCGATGCAGGGGACACGGGTTCGTGCCCCGGTCTGGGAGGATCCCACATGCTGCAGAGCGGCTAGGCCCGTGAGCCATGGCTGCTGAGGCTGCATGTCCGGAGCCTGTGCTCCGCAACAGGAGAGGCCACAACAGTGAGAGGCCCGCGTACAGCAAAAAAAAAAAAAAAAATTGCCAGTGAGAAAGGTAGTTATTTCTTCCTTTAGGATGTGAAAATAACAATTTCCACTTATTGAGCACCTACTTTGTGCCAAACACTGTTCTAGGTGCTTTGTATATTTCATTTTCATCCTTACATGAGGATGTGTTTACTTTTATTCTGTGTGTGTGGGGGGGGGGTGAGGGAGAAGCTGAGAGAGGTTAAGCAACTTGCAATTTACCAAAGGTTTCCTCAACCAGGAAGTAATGGAGCTGAGATCTGAGTCCAGATCTGTTCAGCTCTAAAGTCCCTTGTTCTTTCTAATCAAGATTTTACCACATAAATATTGACAATTACCATGTGTTCTTGTATCTGAATGCATGGAGGTCTAGTAGGGCTAAGACGAAGATGTACATGTTTCTACGCACGTCAGAATTAGCACAGATACTCTGCAAAAGGCTGCGATTACATTTGACTTTGTCTCAGCTTCTCCTCTCATGTTCCTAAGGGCGTCCTCATACTAATGCCACAAGAAGGGGATAAAAGAGATTATTCACCAAAACACTTCATGGAGAGGCCGTTGTTTGTGTTAGAAAGAAATACTTTGAGGAGTCATTAGAGGAGGAAGTTCCAAGGGTGGGGAACTGCAGCAAGCAACAGTTGTTAATGCCCTATGCATAAGTCAAAGAGAGGAACTTTTGTTGTTCCTAAGAAGGAGAAAGAAAAACTGAAATGAAGATGGAAAGTTAGCTAACAAGCTTGGGTCCTGAGCAATGAAAGGGCCAGAGAATGAAGCTCTTAATACAGGGAAGCCAAAAAGAGTCATAGGAGAGAACAAACACATGTTAGGGGTTCTCCAATTGGTCGGTTGAGGAGTATAATGTAAACACTTTATTCCACTTCCTTCAGGAAAATTTGCTATAAAACTTAATACGATATTGGGGAAATGCGATGGTCCAAATTTTTGTGCCCCCCCCTCAATTTATATGTTGAAATTTTAATGCCTAATGTGATGGTTTTAGGAGGTGGGCCTTTGGAAAGTGCTTACTTAGGTCATGAAGGTGAAGCCCTCATGAATGGGAATCATGGTCTTATAAAAGAGACCCTGCAGAACTCCCTAGCCCCCTCCAACCATGTGAGGACACAGCAAGAAGGTGCTGGCTATGAACCAGGAAGAGGGCCCTCACCAAAACATGGCCAGGCTGGCACCTTGATCTTGAACTTCTCAGCCTCCAGACTGTGAGAAATACATTTCTGCTGTTTATAAGCTACGCAGTCTGTGGTAGTTTGTTACAGCAGCTCAAATGGACTGCCATAGGTTTGTACATTAATTTGGAGGAGACTAGAAGTGTTGAATTCTCAGTTAGGGTCAACATAGGATAAAACAGCACATGTGCACAGAGAAGGTGGAGGATAGGGGACACCAACATCTGCATTATGTAGTCCTCTGCTTGTGGCATCCCTTCCCCACCACCATCATTTCTACCCTCCCTCAAAGTGAACCACCTTGTGAAATATTATTGCCCCCTTCCCATCAAACTTGTTCTCTGAGTGCACTTAAACTAGGCAAACATTCCGATGTCCTTAATAAAAATAATTCTGAGAATTTTAGCATTGTGTGGAACCTCAGAGCTAATATAATCCTGCTCCTTGGAGTTTAATTCCCCCCTTGGTGGAATATTCTTGAAAGTATTTGGTACATAGCAAGCATTCAACAAGTGTTTGTTAATGTGCCAGACTGTACTACTATTCACCAATATTTACTTTCCCTTCTCATCCTGGGGGAAGATTATAGCACCTCCCCCATTAAAATCTGGACTAGTCCCTGGACTTGCCTTGGTCAATGAGTGGGATGAAAGTGACATTTGCCACTTGGAGGACAATCACCCTAAGGAACCAGAGCCCATGGGTTTCCATATGTCTCAGATGACAAGGTGAAAGTGCTATAGGTTTTGAAAGATGGACATGGATTGCTTATTGATGGTCCAAGGTTAGAGAGGGCAGCATTAGGGTCCAGAGAGGAAATTACTAAAAGTAAAATAAGCTAACTTATTCCAGTTTTTCTCATTGCCTAGAGAGAGTTTTAATGAATAACTAGAGGAAGAAGGAGAAGAGAGGAAAATTTTATGCCTTTGAAAAATTTAGGAAAATGGAGCTCCCTGACAGAAAAACAAAGAGCCAAGTCACCTGAGTGTCTCCAGGTCATCAGAAGGAACTCAGAAAGCAGGACTGCTTCTACCTCAATTCCTACTCTTTCCAGCCCCATAAGAGCAAACTTTTTTAAAACATATTTAAATATTATTAAAATATTAGAACAAAGCATTAATAAGGAGGGTAGACTTTCCATTTTTAAATTGTGAAATAAAAACGGCAATTTTTACTTTTCCTCTTGGAAATCAGACAAAAGCAACAAGAAGAAAAATGAAAACTTTATCTTCACTAAAAAGTTGGAGAGGTCATTAATTCCAAATCACACTATATGAGGGAGGTCAAATAGGATTGTGGGAAGATGCTGAGAGAAGATGACCACATTGCAGGTCTCAGAAAAATATGGCAAAGCACAATTTCCCACAGTATTCCAAGACAATAGTATAACAAGGATGTGTGTGTGCATTGGCATTAGGAGTCATGGACCTAGTTTATCAAGAAAGACTTAGAAGTGAGGTGAGATGTAGGAAGTGAGGAATCATGCAGACAAACTATATTTATAAGAAACTCACTGAGATCAGGTGAAAAGGAAATATTCTGCATTGTTAGCAGTCCTGCACGTCATATCTTAGTTGCCTCAGGAAAAGAAAAGACTAAAAGAACCCAATCACACACCAAACACTGTGTCACAGGTCCCTTCCCCACACACTCCTTAATAATACTCCTGAAAATAACTTCTCCTGAAAATAATACTGAAAATAACTACTCCTGAAAATAACTTCTCATTCAAGGGTAGACTAGAATCTATATAAATACCCTGTGAGGAAAGAAAATGAGTGAAGAACAGAGAAAAATGACAGAAGAAGGAAACTTTTTAGAATAATGTTGCCATAGGTTAAATGAGTAACCAAGCATATAGCCAAGAAAAAGAAAACCTAAATAAAGCAATTGCTTCCATAAATCAAGGACACAAGGCAGAGTTCACCTGCATTGTAGAAGGATAAGACAAGACAACAAAAGAAATGAAAATAAACTTAGCTACAGATTTTTGAGTGTTACGTGAAATAAAATTTCATGTAACAACACCTCTGAGAAACAAAAGACTTGCACAAACAGAAAACATGCTACTGATTCAGGTAGGAGGATTCAACATCTTCGTGGGTTAATCTATAAATTTAATACAAGTTAACTCATCATGTCAATAAGATATGTTTTGGAGCTATGCAAGCAAAACTTAAAATTAAAATAAAAACAGAAATATTCAAGAATAACCAGGAGTCTTCTGAAACAGAAAAGTAATAAGCTGAAGAAAGGGAGAACTAGCCCTACAAAATTCTGAAACATAAAGTGAAACATTAAAAGAGTTTGGAACTACTACATGAATAGTCAAACAGATCAATGGAACAAAAGAAATTCCAAAATAGGCCAAAATGCATTTGAAAAATTAATATATGACAAAGGAGACATTTCAAATTAATGGATTAAAGGTTAATTAGTCAATAAGTGATGTTGGAATAATGGCTAGTCATTTTGAAAACAATTAATTTAGGTCCCTACCTCAGAACTTACACCAAAATAGATTCTTTATGGATCAAAGATTTAAATTTTTTAAAAGTCTAAAGGAAATATACAAAGTATCTCAATAAAATCAGACTGGGAGGGCTTCCCTGGTGGCGCAGTGGTTGAGGGTCCGCCTGCCGATGCAGGAGACACGGGTTCGTGCCCCGGTCCGGGAAGATCCCACATGCCGCGAAGTGGCTGGGCCCGTGAGCCATGGCCGCTGAGCCTGCGCGTCTGGAGCCTGTGCTCCGCAGAGGGAGAGGCCACGACAGTGAGAGGCCCGCGTACCGCAAAAAAAAAAAAAAAAAAAAAAAGATAAAAAAAATCAGACTGGGAAAAATCTTTCTAATTATGACACAAAACACAGATGCCATAAAACTGATAAATTAGGTTCAACAGAAGTTGTAAGTTTTTGCATTGACTAAAAGCACTGTAAATGAAGTCAAAAAATAAATTAGGAAAAGTATTTATAATTTATATTGCAGATAGGAGATAATTTCTTAATCTACTATCAACATGTTATAAAATAACAATAAGATGAACAACAAAATAGAAAAATGGGTTTGTGTGTCAGGGGTTCTCAGACTTGATGATTCACTAGAAGGACTTGACTAAGAAAAGCTGTTATAGTCACGATTACTGTTTATTACAGTGAAAGAATACAGATTAAAATCAGCAAAAGGAAAAGGCACACAGGGGAAATCCTGGAGAAACCAAGTACAACCTTCCAGGTGTCCTCTCCCAATGGAGTCACATGGACACACATAATTCTTTCAGCAATGATGTGTGACAACGCATGCAAAGTGTTATCAAGCAGCGAAGCTCACCCAAGTCTTGGTGTCCAGGACTTTTACTGGGAGTCAGCTATGTAGGCAGGTCATATCTGTGCCACTGACCTCAGCTACTCAGACCCTACGTACCCCAGAGCAAAACAGATGTCCTTCGTAAATCACAGTTAGCATAAAGTATCTCATCAAATTGGTGGCCCAAGGTATCAGGTGTATAAAAGCACCCTTACAGGCAGAATATTCCAAGAACTCAGAGTTCACCTCCCAAGAGCCAGCCAGGGTTTGGGCCTGAGACAGAGCTTTGTTGGGAATGTGAAGGTGTTGAGCCACCCAAGCCAACAGAGTTAACCCTTTACTTATTGGGAATGAAAAATGGTACAGGCACTTTGGAAGTAGCTTGGCAGTTGCAGAAATGTTAAACATATAATTGCCATGCAACCCAAGAATTCCACTCCTTCACATCTACTCAAGAGAAATGAAAACATACGTGTGACTTGTGTGTGACCATTCATAGCAACATTATTCATAATGGCCAAAAAGTGGAAAAAACCAAATGGACATTAACTGATTAATGAATAAACCACAGGTAATATACCCCTACGATGGAACACTGCTCAGCAATAAAAAGAAATAAAGTACTGTTATATGCTACAACATGTATGACTCTTAAAAGCATTAGGCTAAGTGAAAGAAGACAGTAACGTAAGACCAAATATTACAAGATTGCATTTATATGAAATGTCCAGAAAAGGCCAATCTATAGAGACAGAAAGTAGATTAGCGGTTTCTTGGGGCGGGGTGGGAACAGGGAATGATTGCAAATGGTCACCAGGGATATTTTCAGAGTAACGTAAATGTTGTAAAAATTGGACTGCAGCAATGGTTCCATGACTGTAAACTTACTACCAATTATCAAATGTTCACTTAAATGTAATTAACTGTATAGTATGTAAATTATGCCTCAATAAAGCTGCTAATTTTTTTTAACGGTGCTGCACAGCACTCTGAAATGCTACCACTTTTGGAAAAGAGCATAGTACCTCTGGAAGCACATTCAAGAAACTGGCAACAGTGGCTGCCTCTTGAGGGACAGAGGGGCACAAGAGGCCGGGATGGGAAGAAGAGATCCTCTATAATGTATAGCTTCGTACTCCTGGGATTTATACCATGTGTGTGCAATCACTTTTCAAAAAATAACAACCTAAAATCTTTCGCATCTCTTGGTGACTAGGAGATACTTGACTGCCATTGATAGTAAGGAAGTCATCAGTAGTAATGGGATTATTGGAGAGGATAGTCTGAGAGGTAAATGCTGCATTGACTATTTTCAGAAACGATCATTTTTATATCGTAGAGTAATATCTGAGTGGCAATATCCCAGAATCAAGGGACTTGCAGTGTATGCAGAGCCTGAGATAAAGTTACCTGCATTCTTCATTACAGTGGGAGAGATAACAGCTGAGGCTTTCATTTTTTTGATGCAGGAATGATCATTCAGAAGGTTTTGGGAGAGAAATATATCACACTTTATATTTTAGTCATTTTGCCACTATCCTTGTTTTCTATTAGATACCATAAATGCAGCAATTCAAGAGAAAACTGTTGGAAAACACGTTCAACTCACCTTCTGCAGCTTTTTATCTCTTCAAATTCTCGAATTCACTGTGCTCTTTTGGAAGCTAAGTGGATTTTTTTCATATGCATGGCTTTCCACACAACTGAAACTGCTAAATAATTATTAAGGTTCTGCTCCACTTAGAAAACCTGTACTAATTAGTTGTAATAGGTTAAATCCCATTACGATCAATTCCCTAATAATGAATATCTCTGTAATTTCAAAGATTTTCAAGTCCTAATCCCTTGCTCACTTATTATTATACCTGATGTTGAACACAATGATATTGCAAGCAAATGGAAGTATTTGAGCATCTTGGTAATGAAATTTCAAGATGCTTGATGAGAAAGCATCCTATAAATTACTAATACTTGGAAATTTTTAAGAATATGTCATTTAGAAATGAATCTGTGTGCCTAATGTGACTGTCTGCTTTTTATTACTCAGAATCTGTGAATCAAAGCAGGATGCTATGATCTCTTTTCTTTTGTGACTAGTACCTTTCTAAGCTCTTAATCTTCCATTATGACTAACTGCCCTCAATGGTCTGGAGATGAATATGATATCGTAGTCTGAGAATATGTTAAATGATGCTTTCTAAATGAAATGCTTCATTTAACCTTGGAGACCTCCTTAAAATTTTATTTCCCATATGATAATTCTTAGTTAACACTAAGGATAAAAGGGTAAGGAGACAGATAATGTATACACAGGTAACTACGGGGAAGCAATATGAGCACAGCTAGGGTTAGCCCCTAGAAACTGCGATGTATAGTGAGTTAGTTAAGAGTATGGGCTCCAAGTTAGACAACCCAAGTTCAAATTCCAGTTTGGCCACTAACTTGTTTGTGTAATTAGATTGAGCAGATTACCGAAATCCTTTTAAAATTCATTTTCTTATATGTGAAATGGGGATAATACTAGTGTCTACTGCAAAGAGTTGTTAAGAGCATTACATAAGACCATCTATATGAACTGTGTAGTAAAGCCTTCATTCGTTATTGTTCAAGGTCATGTTTTGATGCGAGCTTCAAATTTTATAGGAAGAGGAGAATAAGTTTACCCACAAACCAGGGTGCTCTTATTTAAACAGGATCAAGAATTCAAAGGCTACCCAGAGAGCAGAAGATGTGCTATAGAGATAGCTCAAGATTAATCTGAATAATGATTGAAGGACTTAGAATTGCATGGTAAGGAAAAATGGTCTTGGAATTTTAAAACTATGTGAACCTAGCAACTTGGTTAACCCTCTGAGTCTTACTTTACCAACTATAAAATGGAAACAATATCTTATGAAAATTAAGTATGTCTATGAATATGAAGTAGATAGCACAATTCTTGGCACAGTCTGGGTGCTCAAAAAGTGATAGTAACTTTTACTAGGAGGATTTTTATAATTAACTGTTTATATGATTTGCAGTATTAAGAACAAGAGCAAATCTTTCATACAAAGTAAATTGTGTACTAGCTGTGTGTAGAAAAGCAGGATGTATGAAACATACCAAATTAAGAGGGAGACAGGCAGAGCTGCACAAGGACCAGGACACCATGGGGAAATGGGGTGTCCAAGAACTAAGCAAGTCACATCTGCCCACATGACTTTAAAGAGACTCCTTGGGGCACCAAGAAAAGAAGGAGAAAATAAATACATTGATTTCCAGATGGTAGAGTGGGTGGAAAAGAGAAGGAAAATAGAGGAGCTGGAGGTAAACAACAGCTGAGGCCAAAAGAAAAATCATGGCAGGAGGATGTTAGGTGATCTTGGTTGAAAGAGACTATTCTGTCTGGGACTAAAAATCCTCAGATTAGGAATAAAGATGCAAGAAAAGTATCCCCAGAAACTGTGGTGGTAAAGAGAAAGCAGAGAGCGGCCCCAATGGAGGTACAGACAGTCTGCTAAATGTAACACAGCCTAGTCATTTGATTAGGGCCTAAGACTAGTGGAGGAGATGACTCAAAAGGGAAGGAAACAGAGTTCCAAAGAATCCATGAAGCACTAATTAAAAACACACATGGAGTAAGGACAATCAACAGGAAGAAAATACACACATGAGAACACAAAAAGCTGGAGACATGATCTAAGGGACTCTCAGAGAAGAAAAATTGGATGTATTCCTAGTGCAAAAACATAGGCTGATGGGGGAAAAGAGGCAAATAATCCTCATAGAAGAATTCTAAATAATACCTGGAGTTATCTATAGATACCTCCCCACCAAGAGAATGGATTTAGTTCCTAGCCCTCCTACCCCGAGGGTGGGCTACATGTAGTGACTTACTTCCCTAGAATAGAGTAGGAGAAACCTGGCAAACACCACCTTAGCCAAGTGATGAAAGTTAATGTTACTATAGTGATTTCATGTGGATATCAGGTCCCCTCTGACGTGATGTAAGGAGAAGGGCACTTCATCCCTGTAGTAGTCTTTCCCAAAACCCATAACTCCATCCTAATCATAATAAAAGGATCAGATAAACCCAGAATGGAGTGCATTCTGCAGGATACCTGACCAGTACTCCTCAAGACTGTCAAGGTCATGAAACTGTCACAGCCCAGAGAAGACTCAAAGACATGACACCTAAATGCAGTGTGATGCAGTAGACTGGATCCTGAAACAGGAAGAGGACAATGGAAAAACTGGTGAGATCCAAATAAACCCTAGAGTTAGTTAACAGTGACCTACCAGTATCAGTGTTTTACTTTTGATGGATGTACCATGGTAAGATGCTAACAATGGGGGAAAGATGCTGAAAGGTACTTTTTCTTTTCTTTTTAATTTTATTGAAGTATAGTTGAGTTACAATGTTGTGTTAGTTTCTCATGTATTTCGTATGGGAACTCACAGTACTCTCTCTGCAACTTCTCTGTAAATCTGAAATTATTCTAAATTAAAATAGCTTTTTTTTTTTTTTTGTGGTACATGGGCGTCTCATTGTTGTGGCCTCTCCCGTTGCAGAGCACAGGCTCCGGACGCGCGGGCTCAGCGGCCATGGCTCACGGGCCCAGCCACTCCGCGGCATGTGGGATCTTCCCAGACCGGGGCATGAACCCGTGTCCCCTGCATCAGCAGGCGGACTCTCAACCACTGCGCCACCAGGGAAGCCCAAAATAGCTTATTTTTAAAAAGATGATAGCATGTCAAAAGGACACAGAAGTTAACTGAAATATCTCCCAATAGCCAAATGATGATAGAATTGGATTAAAATCCAAAGAATAAAATAAATATTCATGATAATATACTGATAAAAGTAAATGACTGAATAAATAAAGTAATCGTGGAGAAGGGACAACTGTTCCTTACAGAAGAATTCCAATTAATAAACGCAGAAGAAATGAGGAAAGTAGATAACACCATTAGAACACCACAGTATTATTACCACAGTAATAATTGCTATGGGCATAATCAACCAATGAATGCTAAAGTTAGTGAGAAAGTTCATGGAAAAACAGGATGTCTGCATAGCCCTGAAATTTCTTCCAAATACTTTTTAATTACAAAGGGTGAAAAAGGTAACTTTACAGTGAGGAAACCTGGCAGACACCATCTCGGTTACCAAGTGATCAGTGTCAACATCACCAGTTATAAAACATGAGCAAACATCAGACAAACCCAAAATGAGAGACATGCTACAGAACACCTGAAACAATTCTTAAGAAGTGTCAAGGTCATGAAAGGGAAGGAAAGACACAGAGAAACCATCATAGATCAGAGGCAACTAAGAAGACATGACAACTAATGCAATGTGGGATTCTGGATTGGATACTGGAACAGAATAAGGACACTAGTGGGATTAAGTCTGTCGTTTAGTTAATAGTGTTGCACCAATGCTAGTTTCTTACTTTTGATAAACACATCACAGTTATGGTAAGATGCTGATATTAAGGGATGCTGGATGAAGGACACATGGGAACTCTTTATACTATCTTGCAACCTTTCTGTAAGTCTAAAGTCATTCTAAAATTTAAAAATATATGCAAATCACACACACATACACACCCCAAAGGCTAAACATAAAGAAGGCTCACTTGGGGTTTGGTGTCCAAATATCACCACGTGCCCTCTTTCCTCTTAGTCCTGAATTCTGGCTAATAGTGCATGCTCTCAAAGACTGAGATAACTGGCTAATTCCTAAGCTTTAATCAGCACATCCTTATTGGTGTGGCTGGAGAACACAGTGGAGTCTTCCCACGGCGCTCACTGAGCCTAGCCTGCGGGTCCCCTATCGCTCACATTTGAGTACTCAGGCCCATCAGAGAAGCTAGAGAACAGAAGGCTTCCCACCACACTGGGGAGAGTCTGTCTTTCATGTTCATCATGTGGAGAAAGGTAAAGCAGCAGCAGCAGTACATGATTCGAAAGGCAAGTTCAAAGATGTGAGAGGGTCATGCGAGGCCCTTGATTTCAGTGCAGCCATAGCCCCTGGCTACAATGTCTCAGTGGATATCAAGCTCTCCCCAGTTCCCAGTCTCACCAATCAGATGGTTTACTCCTTTTCCCACTATGAGACTGGGTGAATTCATTGCAGTTATTCTCCCATTCACTGAGAAGTTGATTAGAGGAAGTTTTCTTTAGTATGCCGTTCTCTTGGTGATTGGATTGAAAATCCTTTCATTAAAACATAAGAATGAGGAGCACGAGAGTTTCTCCCCAACAAAAAGGTCCTCGCAAAGAATGTCACAAAAAGGTTTATTTTTTGCTTTACTCTCCATGATGATTATGGTTAAAAGATACGTGATCTTGCTCAGAAAACATAGGGCTGAGGATACAAAGTAAGTGAGGGAAGACCAAATTTGTGAAAGTTTATACTTCCCAAGAGAAATACAAAAAAGGAAAATTTGTTCAATAATATGGCACCATGCCTGCATTTATTAAGATGGGTAACGTTGAATGGAGAACTTAAGTGTATTTACAGAACGGTAGAATGGGTTGGGAAGTAATAAAATATTGGCCCATAAACCCAAATATTTAGAATTGTCCATAATAATACAATACTTAATGCAAACACTAAGAGTATGGAATAACCTCTGAGAAATTATTTAAAATAAAGCATTTAAAATATGAGAGGTAATTAAGGGTAGGTAAGTTTTATTCTATTCTCAAGATGCCAGAGGCCTATGGGGCAGCTTAAAAAGTTATAAGGAGTGAAACAGATGCCCCCACCTGCAGATATAGTTAATGGAGACATTTAGAGAAAAAGTAAAGAAGTTAAAGCAGAAAGAGTAAAGATGACTCAGTAAATGGGTGGCACCAATATAGATATGATCAGAATCATAAAAACACCAAAAAAAAAAAAAAAGGCCAAAGAGACAGATGTATCACAGTCTTGCACAAGGACACAAAATGAAGGTGGATACAGGTGTGGCAGCAAAATGGACTTTAATGAGCAATTGTGGAAAAGTGGAAGTGTTTTTACAGAGCTATTTTAAGAGAAAGAAATACTTAGAGAGTAGTGCCACTGATGTAATTCTGCAAAGGAAAAGTCATGAGACATAACTGCAGACATCACAGTTCATAAAGTGAACACAGTTAATTTGCTGATCTGAAGAAGAAACGTGACTGATCTAAATGACCTCAGAACTGCTTTCAGCAAAGTTTCTAAGCACAGCCTGTGCAAACATTTGGTGGTTTTTAGTCACCTTGGAAGAAAGGTAGAAGTGACCAGTGACATGAAACAAGGCTTGCCCACCCTGATGTGCTGAAAAGGAGAAAGGGAGGATATTAGGAAAAAGAGAACACTGTCAATGCCAACACCGACCCAAACTGCAGAAATCCTACTGCACGATCTGAGTGATACGGGTCCAAACACAAGGCACTGCAATGAACCACTTGCAGAGGAATCAGCTATGGAGGAGGTGGAGGGACAGTATTTTATACTTAGATCAAGAATAAGAGCTTTCAATTGACAATGATTCGTTCTGCAAAAATATACAAAGATATTCCAGATGAGCTTTGAGGATATCATATATCAAGGTGACCAGTAGAGAGAAATTAACGGAATGGGTCTCTTTAATATATGTGGCTATCCATCAGAGAAAGTCCATCTCCAATTTAATACGTTCAGTAGAGAGATGAAAGCAGGGATAGTGATATAGAAGCCAGAGGTAGATCTCTGTATGAAGGAGATCCTGGTAAAAACTGTGCATGAGACAAGGTGAATTTTTCTAAAGTCACCTGTTTTTATCAGTTTGCAAGCTTGAACCTTCTGATTCACATTCTTGGCAAAATCTGTTTCACATTCTTTGCCTTATCACCTTCTTTCCCATTCTTTTTTGTATGGTTGTAAACTTATTAATTTATTACTAATCAGTAATAATTACTTCCCAGCCAGAGGTAAATTGTCTTTTTAATTGATTAATGTGCCTATAAAGTGCCTCTTCAATTATTACTACAGCATATATGGAGTTTCCATAGTTAGCAAGGACAAGCAGGCTGTGTGTGCATGTACTTGGAGTGACCAGGACTTTGCAGAATTCTTATTGGTTACGTTTCTCACAACCTAATTGTCCCAAATGTGACTCAATGGCTCTTAGTCACAAGAAACAGGTCACAGTGGATGATTTTCAGTGAAGTAATAATAGTAGTTAATGGTTTCTGAGCACTTATTATGTGCCAGGCACATCATCTAATTATCTCTTCACTGCAGTTGTATGATATACAGTATAGTATTATCATACCTATTTTACAATTAAAAGAAAAAAGCAACAACTAAGGATAAAAACAATTTAAATAATCTGCAGGTCACTGCATTAGTCTGTTCAGGCTTCCATAACAAGATATCATAGATTGGACGTTTTAAACAACAGAAATTTTATTTTCTCATAGTTCTGGCATCTAGAAGGCCAAGATCAAGGAGCCGGTTGGGTCAGTTTCTGTTGAGGCCTCTCTTCCTGGCTTGTGGACAGCTGCCTTCTTACTGGTGTCCTCACATGGCCTTTCCTCTGTGTATAGAGAGCTTGTGAGCCCTCTGTATCTCTTCCTCTTCTAACAAGAACACCAGACATATTGGATTAGGGCCCACCCTTGTGACCTCATTTCACCTTCATTACCTCCATAAAGGCCCTATCTCCATAAATAGCCATGCTGGGAGTTAGGGCTTCAACACGTAAATTTTGAGGAGACGTGATTCATTCCATAACAGTAGCACAGCTGATAAAGGAAGGTCTAAAGATTTGAACCCAGAAGTTCAATTCCAGATCCTGTAATATTACACTCTCCTGCCTCCATATGCCATACACAGTACATACTTGTTTTTACTAATTCTAAATAAAACATCTGGCCATTCATTTTACTGTCAAACACAGAAGAAACATCTAAAATCTGTCTCTCATGAAAAAAATGGCTGAATATATGTGAAAAATCATATTTTATCATTTGTGGAAGCTCAACCCATGTGAATGAAGGGTACCATGATTGTCATCTGCACCATGGAATATTCTGCATAATAAAGTTAGGCCAGATGGCATTTGCTAAGGCCTAATATATAGTGCATGGGGTAGGAAAGTAGTATTTGCCTCAATTGACAAGGAAAATTTGAATCTATATGCAAGCCCAGCCCAGTTGAGGATGAGAACACTTATCCATTTATTTAGTAAGCTATGCGTTATACTTGTATTACGTGCTAGCTATACTGTGCCGTTAGGTAGGATGTTAGGATAGTACAGCCAGTACAGCAAAAACAATGCTTATTACTCTTTGCATAGGAGAGCATAATAGGTGCTGGATATCTGTGCAGTATGTAATTGGGACACAGAAAAGGATGTGGCAATTCAGCTATAACATGGATGGATATCCACAGAGGAGTAAATGTATGCCAGGGAATTTAGACAAAAGGCAAGAAAATAAAGGTTAACCCAGAAGAAGGAGAAACCAAGAAAACTTCAATTCTACTGATAATTTATAAATGGAAGATGAAGTAAGCAGATATCTTCAGTATCCTTTGATGAGGAAGAAGATGAAATTAGGATAATGGGAAGTTAAAGCCTCCATCAAGCCAGTAGTGTTTGCTACCACGATATATCTCAATATTTTCTTATATATTTCAATTATAAGTACACAGATCAGTGTGAAGTACTCCTAGGCACACATAAAAGTCAAAACAACAAAGGAAAACTTATGTTTCGAATGTGCTTATTAAGAAGATGGTAATGTGGGGGGATACTGGCTTGAAGAGAAATGCATAAAAGCAGGGTATTGGAGAAATATTTTTTAAACATTTTAAGAGGCCATTGGAAATAAAAGAATCAGAGCAGAGTCACTGCATGCATGCTTTACATAACAAAGGACCAGCTAAAATCAATCTAAACTTGTGGTTCAGAAATGATGGCACCTGTACCAGAGAACGTTAGAGAGAAAAGAAGACAGGGTAACAGTGGGTCTGTGAATTGCCAGTGAGGAGACAAAGGCACGTAAAACACACTTCCTGGTGTTTCAGAGAAAGGTTCCATGGAAAGGATACAGTTGTTCACATCTGGCTCTAATATTCTGAGAGGTGATTACAGAAAGAGAACTTCAACTTCAATGCATAAATATTTTGTACGTATTTTTCTTCTGGCTGATGTTCATCAAAGAAAAGAAGCCTAACACTGGTCCAGGGTGTTTCCCCAATTTCCCTTAACTTGCAATCTAGAGAGGGAGATAAAACATCCTGCCCATATACAAGATTAAAAAAACCATATATATAAGACTTTATGATATTAGTGCCAAGCAGTTATTAAGTGGAGGGTGAAATTGCCGGGAATTTCTGAAGGAGGAAAGCACCTCTGGAAAAACTCAAATAAATAAAGAAGATAAGGAATTTCTGAAGTCTTCTTTAAATTTCGATGTTTCATTTGAATAAAACTTTTGGGCAGTCCCATAGGTTATGCGGTAGTAGAAGCCAGGTTTATTATGAATCTACTCAAGTGCTTTTAAACTGTCTAATTAATTCTGATTCTACCTAATTGCCACAATGCCTGGAAAATGTAAATAAACCAAGACGTCTTGGTGACAATTTATTATTAGGGATACATTGCAATTGATGAATTTAGGATAAATGATCGACGTTAAAAATTGTCCCTAGCTTTCTTCATTGTGTTTTCTAAAGATTTTCCCGTCATTTCTCATCAAAAAATTAACTGAGTTTAGCACAGGATTGGCTTTCCTATAATTTTACCCATTGAGCAAGATTACCTATAAGAGGCTGTCATTAGAATTTATTTTTACATTGGGGTAGGTTAGTTGCCATAGTGAATCTATTTCTAGTTTCTTACCTCATTTTAAATAAACATGCACAATGTGTAAGGCTTCTTAGAAGCAGAATTGAGCTGCTGCTTCAAGATTGAGAGTTTGGCACCCTCCCAGATAGTTCTCCCATTTTTGACATTTAGGGTGCACTCTATTGCCTGAAATGTGTCCCTTGCAGATTTGTATTTTTACACTTTGTAGTCAGAAGTCCCTTTTCTTTTCCTTGTTCTTCCACTCCTCTTCATTATCCTTTCCTTCCTCTTCTCCCCCTTCTTCTTGACCTATACAACAGCACTGAGCATGAGTAAATGGTACAGTCCCTTGTCCAAAAGACCAGGCCTAACTCACAAAGGGGCTCGCTGATGTGAGTCTGGAGTCAGGTCTCAATTGCGGTTTGCTTGGTGAACTTCATACAGTGGCTCTTGAAAGACCCGTCCAGCATCATTCTATTTCCCCCTTACTTCCCATACTACAGCCCTACTGAATGAGTTCACACTCCCTTAAATTCCATCCTCCCCATGCTCCTACCCATGCACAGGCTGCTCCTCTGTTTCCTGCCTTCTCCCACCTCTATATATGTCTCAAAACCAAGCCAGGCAGTCTTCCCCCTTTGTCCCATCTCCACCCCCAGCCTTGCATGGGCGCCACCTTCTCTGTGCTCCCCTAGTTCCCTGTGCATCTTTCAATTATGGCACTGACCATGACACTTTACTTTTCCATTAACTGATCTGAGAGTCCCTCTCCTACCTGCATCAGCATGGCACCTGGCCCAGAGCAAATTCTTAATAAATTCTGTTGGATGAATGAGGACAGAGAGGGCATGCAGATAACATTTACAGAAGACACAAGGTTGGACTTGAGAGCCGTCGTGCTGGATGATAAAAGCAGTTTCCGAAAGCACATCAAACTACATCTGACAGGGAGGAATTTCATAAGGGAAAAATGTCAAGATTTGCACTTAGCTTCTAAACAATCAACTGCAGATGTGTAGGGCTGTGGAATATTAGTGTAGGTAAATATGACTTCAGGATTTACTTGACTCTAGCTCAAGCTCATAGAATCCGAAAGTCTGAAAGCACATTACAGCTCACCTTGTTTAACCCTCTCTGTGATTCACTAGTCTGTTCAATGATGTGCCTGGTGAGGGCCATTCTGCCTTCTGTGTGAATCCTGCCATGACTTTGTCAGCCTGGTGCTAGCTGACAAATGTTTTAAAATGAAATAATAAAATAAAATAAAATAATCTTCAGCTGCATCAGTGAAAACAGAGTGCTCAGACAAGGAGATAACAGTGTGGTTGTTCTCACCCGTTATGACATTTACCACATTGCATTTTTGACAATCATTTGTTTCCTTATCTAACTTCTTTATTACACTGTGGACAGTTCTTTGAGGACACAATCTCTACCCTGTCAACTTTTATATCCCAGTATCTAGAGCAATGTACTCAATGATCAAACACCGAATGAAAGAAAAAATGACGGCACTATACCTATGGCAAGCACAGACGATCACGTCAGATTGAGAGTGCAGGCTCTGAAGTCAGGCTTGAGTTAGAATATCAGCCCTACCACAGCTTAGCTGAGGGACACATCCTCTAACCTCTCTAAGCCTTGGTTTTTTTGTCTGAGATAATAATAGATGTTTTGAGGATTAAATGACAAGATAAACATAAGCACCCAGCACTGTCATCCTTCTGGAAATCATCTGAACAGAAACACTGACAAACCAAAGAGGCTTTAAAATGGTGAAGAAGCATAAATCCACAGAGAATAGTAAAGGATATATGGAATGTTTGCCTTAGAGAAGGGAAGACTTAGGCGGGAATGTGAGTTGAAGAACTATTAATGCAAACAATAACCTACTTGCCTGGCATTTTATATTTCAGAAAGAAATATTTTCCATAGGCTATTTTACTTGATTTTTATTTTATTTTATTTTATTTTGATTGTAAATAGCTGTCTAACTCAGGGAGGGAGAGTAGGCATGCATCATTATTCTTAATCTATCAATGAAGAAACTGAGGCACAGCATTGCCACTTGCCTGATGTCTCACAGCTGAAAGTGGTGCAACAGGGGCTGACCCCAGGTGTGCTGGTTTGTGGTCATTTTTCTTTCCACTAGAGCACAAAGCCTCTGGAGAGGCTTGGAGGGTGAATCTTAATGTATGACTCTGAAAGTCAAAGTTAAGATTAATGACTGAAAAGTCATGAAGAAGTAGATGATGTCTCAACGGAGAGAGGAGTTTTTTGGAGCAATTGCAATCAACCCAAATCACAAGTGAATAAAGAGCCTTGTGAAGAAGTAAGTTCCCTGTCATTCTTCATATTTAAGGAGAGAACAAATGCTACCCATCAGAGAGACGGAGGGGAAATATAGGGCACAACGTGGTCCAAGTGTCCTTCGAACACTAGTTCTGATTCTAAGTCACTTATCATAAAAAAATGAATTCTACACATTTAAAGTTCCCCTATCCACTCCCCACAAGAATATTACTGACACAACAACAATGGCAAGTCTTTTGAGTTCTTGCAAAGGAAAATGTCATGTTAATTCAAAGTGGCTTTCTATTTATCAGTGGAAAAAGAAAAAAAAATCTTGGACATCAATGTATCTAAGAGGTGATTCTTTGCTAATGACCCAGGAAAATTTCTTAACCCTCACATTGTTTATTGATATTCTTATGTATTTCCTCTCTAAATAAGGCTAGTTTGTAAACACTGTCTATGTAACAAGTACTATTATAATAAAAAATTTCTGAAATTATGGATACTACTTTAAGTATGCGTTACTCTATCCCAATTGAGATCATCTCAACAGTGTTTATAGGCAACATACAAATTAGATATAATTAAAGATGATGCATTCACATGTTTTAATTACTGCTCTCAAGCAGTAGTTGGACTAAATGTGAAAATTATTTCAGGGCACTGTATTCCAAGAGATGCACAATAATAAAACAAGTTCTGCAATTTTAATTTGCTCAACTATGTGAATGTCATTCATTTCTTTCTGGATTAAATGTGACTAATTATATTTTCCCAAAATCCATTTTATGCAAAGTTATCAGAAGGAAAATTCATAAGGTAGGAAGAAAGATAGATTTGGATTCCTAGTAGCATGAAACATTAACTCCCAATGAAAGAAACTTACTATTATTTCTTTCTAAGGGATTTTAAAAATCATCCATTAATCTTCCTTCAGTTATGTTTTTAAACTAAGAAAAAACACTAATAATATATTACATTAATTTAACTAACATATGATAGTGTAAGTACAAAAGAGAGTAACAGATTTTCTGATTTTTATATATGTATACGAACACAAAGATTGCAGAACTAGTAAGAGATTATCTAACTTACTTTCTAAAATTATTCCAGGGAATTCCCTGGTGGTCCAGTGGTTAGGACTCTGTGCTTCCACTGCTGGGGGCATAGGTTTGATCCCTGGTTGGGGAACTAAGATCCCGCAAGCCGTGCAGCACTGCCAAATTAATTAATTAATTAATTAAATTATTCCCAGAAATACTAAAAAAAAAAATCAATGTAAGTAGCACATCATTTAATTTTTGGAAAGATATATGCCTATGTATTTAGAAATATGGAAAATCTTGATTATTGGTGAAATCAATCATTAAATATTTAAATGTTTAAATAGTCAAAGCTAAGTCATTGTATTCAAGATAAGTTCAATGCTCTTCAACTTTTATTTAACCTTTAATAAGTGAGTGTTCTCACAAATGGGAATAGATTTCATTTTAAACTACATTTCATTCAATTATGTGCTGAACATAGGATGAAAAGCTTAAGTGATAAACCATACTGACAAATGAAACAAAAAAGGTAGCAGTAATCTATGTCAGTTTTCACTGATTATCTGGCAAAACTCAATCACAGATTTTGTGCTTTGAAGATGGAACAGCTATTTAAAAGGTAATTATTGTATTTATAGATTCCCATAATGCCTTGAAAGCACAAAAGCAAATAATAAAGACCTTTCTCCTGAATTACATTAGCTCAAATATAAGATCAAGAGCTGAGTTTTCTGGTATTTTACTGACTGTACAATGTAATGTATTCTATAATTATCTTTTGTAAAGTTGAAGATATTTAAGCTCACTGTTGGATGATCTGGAGCATAATTTAGAGAACAAGTAATTTAACATATTTAAAAAACAATAATGACAAAAATTCTTCAATCTGATGAAATAAGGGATTGGTGGTGGTTAAGGGAAATTTCAAGGGGGTGAGAAGGGAACGTATTTCGCTATCAGGAGCATCATAGAGGTCAATGAGAGAAATCTCTGCCCTGACAGTTAAGGGTTAAAGTGGACACATTTCGAGAAATAGTTTTGATTTTTTTAATCAGCTGATTTTACTGCATATTTCACCAATACGAAGTTTCAACGACTGTACTTCCATTAGAGAAAGGGTTCAAAAGTTCCTTATCACTGAGAGTATCTTTTTTCAATAAGGATATTTCTAATGATATTGAACCAAAAATACACCAAGTTAAATTTTAGTTTATTAGAATATCTGTTTCTGAAATTTCCCAAAAGATCATTTATGTAGAGCAATGCATTTATTCCTGATATGTATTTATATTAGAATTTCTAAGCACTTTCTTAGACACTATGTAATTTGATGCTTTCCAAGGAAAACATTAATTTATAGCTACTTGTAACATTCTCTTTTCTGAGATGAAAATGAGATTGGCCTACTTCAGTGGACAAGACACACTGTATTATTTAGGTATTAAATATCATTCTCTTATTTTAAGAACAATACATTATATTAACTGCATTATATACAGTTTGACTTGTTTTAAATACAGCAAATGTGATCGTTTTATCAGATGTGAAGTCTTGAAAAGAATATAAACATATTTGGGTCTACCCTAGGTGAAGACGTTTTGTAAACAAAAGTAGAAAATTTTATTTTGCTCGAGAAGAATGAGTCATACAAGTTAGAAACCTTGACATTGCGCAAAACCGGTAGTATTATACGAATTAAGTGAATCAAGAAGTAGAAGAATGATTTACAGTGAAATATAACACAGACTCTCTCCCTCTGTGTCTCTCTGTCTCCACTGTCTCTGTCTCTCTTCCTTTCTTTTCTTTTTTTCTTTTTAGTTGCTAAGGAAGTTCTTTCCCAGTTCTACATCGTTACTGTATGTAAGTGTTAAATGACTATTAAATCTAGTCATTTAATATTTGATATTTAAAAACTTAAGTCCCAGAAAGTAGAAATAATGGTGGCTTTAAACGCAGGTTATCAGTAAATCTTGCAAAGTAAATGTGGATACAGCAGGCAGGAAGGGCTTGTGGATATGCTTGTATTTATAAACGTGATTGCTACAAATGTAGCAAAACATTCTGTTTTCAAATACATACCATATTTAACAAACAGCCTTTATTTTGTTTTGGTTATAAATATTCTTGACTCCCAAAAGCCACTTTCCCTGGGTACCAATGAGGGATGAAAATCTCCTCTGAAGAGTTCAGCACTGCCAATTAGATCACCTGGGATGTAGACTCCTTTTATGTTAAGGTGAGTAGAGCAGCCATGCCAACACATCATGCTGACATTCAGGGGGCCAGGGTGGTTAGGAGAGTTCAACGGACCATGGCAAAGTGGCTGCTTAAGAAATGTAAAAATATTGAATTGACTTGGATCTTTTATTTTTTCCTGATGTTTAAAAAAAAAAACAAGTTTTGGAATATATTCAACTCAGCCTGGTAGGGAAATCCTAGAAATCTCATTGGGTATATGCGGTGCAGAAAAATAATGTGAAAATTCAAGAAAAAGGGGACTTCCCTGGTGGCACAGTGGTTGGGAATCCACCTGCCAATGCAGGGGACATGGGTTCAAGCCCGGGTCTGGGAAGATCCCACATGCTGCGGAGCAGCTGGGCCCGTGCGCCACAAGTGCTGGGCCTGCACTCTAGAGTCCACGCGCCACAACTGCTGAGCCCGCATGCCACAACTACTGAGCCCACGTGCCTAGAGCCCATGCTCTTCAACAGGAGAGGCCACTGCGGTGAGAGGCCCATGCACCACAATGGGGAGTGGCCCCCACTTGCTGCAACCAGAGGGAGCCCGCAAGCAGCAATGAAGACCCAAGGAAGCCAATAAATAAATAAATAAATAACAAGTCATTTCATCCATTAACATGAAAAATCTCCACAAAAAAAAAAAAAATTCAGGAAAAAGGTTATCTATGCGAGAGAGCCAGAGGGAAGGAAAAAGGGTACAGTGCATTGGTAGATGCATAATTATTATAACATTCCGGTTCTTTGGTCTGGGTGGTGTGTCTGTGGGTAAACATTTTTATTATTGTACTTTACAATTCAGGTGTGTGTGTGTAGACACAAAAATTCTTTTGAATGTAACAATTATAACATTCCAAAAAGAAAATAATGTAAAAATGTTTTATAAAATGAAATAACTACAGTTATCCCTTCGAGAGGGTATCGTACATGTTCCACAAAGATTCAAGAACTTTTCTTTCTGGGGAAATACAAGATCAAACTCTCTACAGTTGCTAATATTTTTTTATTGCTTCTACTACTAATAAGGTTTTGTGTTCTGATTTGTTTTTGCTTTTCTCCTTTTTTATTTGTCCTCCATTCTTATCAGGCTTTGAACAGCTATTTGCGACTTGCCTGCTCTCTTTGACCACTCCTCACCTCTACCCACTAAGACCTTTGCTCTCTCGTCCCTGCCTGCAGGACTCTGTGATCTTCCTTGCCTGTATAAACACTGCTGAATGAGTGTCCTTCTCACTAAAATGGGAAACAAGACTTACAAGGGTATCTTTCCCTCCATCCTCCCTCACATCAATGTACTTCTCTTTTGGTACTCTAAGTCTCTGCCTCTATCATATCTCACCTTATCCTCTCCTTCACCTATCCTTTCAAGTGGATATCAGAGGACATTTTGACCCTTTTGACATTTTTCTTCCGCACAGGTAAGTTGATTTGCTACATGCTTTTGGCCTTGAGAGAACGAAAGCTTGTGGGCTGTCTCTGTACCAGGAGTCAGCTACTTGCAACATCTATCATCTTGTTTTTCTTTCCTGTCTATGTATTGTTGATTGTCAATGGTTTATTTTCAATTTGTTCCTCTTTGCCTCTGTAACTTGTGTTTCCCCAGAACTGTTTTTTAAATTGTGCTGAACTGTGTGTACTATATATCCTTCCATTAAAAATCAGTCTGTCCCCCTCTCTTTCCTCTCTCACACACATACAGTTTTCTATAGTGCCCAAAATATAGCGTAGCCTTTTTAGGTTTTATTCATCACACTTGCACGTGTCTCCTTTGAAGACTGCGTCTGTCCTGCAGTTGGAATGGTCGGATCACCCATGCAGATTTCTGGGACATGGGCATAGTCTACAAAGATGGATTACATAGTTTTGTAATTTCATAGGAAAATACAATAGAATGTATATGTTTTACACACACAGATCCTTGTCTGCTGCTTTTGAATGAACTAAATAATTAGGAGGTTTCAGAAGCTGTCATGCAACCACTTATTTAAAGAAAATAAAAACTTAATACCATGGCATGGTAAAAAATGCCTTTATTCCATGCTAAAAACGTCTTCCTCTGTTTGACCTGTGTATCATAGCTCAGAGGGAGTTCTGTTAAAATGAACTTCAGGAGATGATATTGCCATGTTTCTTGCCTAAATCAGTCAGCTACTGTCACAATAATGCTGTTATAAACCACTCTCTCAAAATACAGTGGCAGAGGAGACTTTCAAGATGGAGGAGGAATGAGACATGGAGATCAACTTCCTCCCAATAAATACATCAAAAATACTCTACATGTGGAACAACTCCTACACAACACCTACAGAATGCTGGCAGAAGACCTCAGACTTCTCAAAAGGCAAGAAAAGCCCCATGTACCTGGGTAGGGCAAAAGAAGAAAGAAAAAACAGAGACAAAAGAATAGGGATGGGACCTGCACCTCTGGGAAAGAGCTGTGAAGGAGGAAAAGTTTCCACACACTGGGAAGCCCCTTCACTGGTGAAGGCAGGGGGTGAGCTGGGGGGAAGCTTCAGAGCCACGGAGGAGAGCACAGCAACAGGGGTGCAGAGGGCAAAGCGGAGAGATTCCCGCACAGAGGATCGGTGCTGACCAGCACTCACCAGCCTGAGAGGCTTGTCTGCTCACCTGCTGGGGTGGATGGGGGCTGGGAGCTGAGGCTCGGGCTTCGGAGGTCAGACCCCAGGGAGAGGACTGAGGTTGGCATGAAGACAGCCTAAAAGGGGTTAGTGCACCACAGCTAGCCAGGAGAGAGTCAGGGAAAAAGTCTGGACCAGCCGGAGAGGCAAGAGACCTTTGTTTCGGGGTGTGCGAGGAGAGGAGATTCCTTCCCAGTGTGCCCACAGAAGGCAGAGCACTGCCTAAATAAGCTCCAGAGGCAGGCACAAGCCACAGCTATCAGCTCGGACCCTAGAGATGGGCATGAACTGCTAATGCTACTGCCACTGCCACCAAGAATCCTGTGTGCAAGCTCAGGTCACTATCCACACACCTCAGAGCCTGTGCAGTCTGCCACTGCCAAGGCCCCGTGATCCAGTGACAACTTCCCCGGGAGAACACACAGTGCGCCTCAGGCTGGTGCAATTTCACAACAGCCTCTGCCACCTCAGGTTCGCCCCACATACAAATTATGACTACCGTATCCCTCTCTCCCCGAGCCTGAGTGAGCAACAGAGCCCTAATCAGATGCTGCTTTAACCTCCTCCTGTCTGGGAGGGGAAGAGACTCCTGAGGGTGGCCTACATGTAGAGGCGGGGCCAAAACCAAAGCTGAACCCCAAGAGCTGTGCAAACGAAGAAGAGAAAGGGAAATTTCTCTGTGCAGCCTCAGGAGCAGCAGGTTAAATCCCAACAATCAACTTGATAAACCTGCATCTAAAGAATACCTGAATAGACAATGAATGTTCCCAAAATTGAGGTGGTGGACTTTGGGAGCAATTGTAGACTTGGGGTTTGCTTTCTGCACCTAATTTATTTCTGGTTTTATGTTTATCTTAGTTTAGTATTTAGTGCTTATTATCATTGGTGGATTTGTTTATTAGAATAGTTGCTCTCTTCCTTTTATATATATTTTTCCCTTTTTCTCTTTTTGTGAGTGTGTATGTGTATGCTTCTTTGTGTGATTTTGTCTGTATAGGTTTGCTTTTACCATTTGTCCTAGCGTTCTGTCTGTTCATTTTTTTGTTTCTGTTTTTCATTTCTTTCTCTCTTCCTTTTCTTCTGAGCTGGGTGGCTGACAGGGCCTGAGTGCTCCAGCCAGGTGTTGGGCATGAGTCTCCAAGGTGGGAGGGCCGAGTCCAGGACACTGGACCACCAGAAACCTCGTGATCCCACATAATATCAATCGGCGACAGCTCTCCCAGAGATCTGTCTCAACACTAAGACCCAGCTCCACCCAATGGCAAGCAAGCTCCAATGCTGGACGCCCCATGCCAAACAACTAGCAACACAGGAACACAACACCACCCATTAGCAAAGAGGCTGCTTAAAGTCATGCTAAGCTCACAGACACTCCAAAACACACCACCAGACGCACTCCTGCCCACCAGAAGGACAAGAAACAGCCCCACCCACCAAAACACAAGGCATGAGTCCCCTCCACCAGGAAGCCTACACAACCCACTGAACCAACCTCACCCACTGGGGGCAGACACCAAAAATAATGGGAACTAGGAGTCTGCAGCCTGCGAAAAGGAGACCTCAAACACAGTAAAGTTAAGCAAAATGACAAAACAGAGAAATATGCAGCAGACGAAGGAGCAAGGTAAAAAACCTACCAGACCAAACAAATCAAGAGGAAATAGGCAGTTTACCAGAAAAAGAATTCAGAGTAAGGATAGCAAAGATGATCCAAAATCTCGGAAACAGAGTGGAGAAAATACAAGAAACGTTCAACAAGGACCTAGAAGAACTAAAGAGCAAACAATGATGAACGACACAATAAATGAAATTAAAAATTCTCCAGAAGGAATCAACAGCAGAATAAATGAGGGAGAAGAACGGATAAGTGAACTGCAAGGCAAAATAGTAGAAATAACTGCCACAGAGCAGTATAAAGAAAAAAGAATGAAAAGAATTGAGGATGGTCTCAAAGACCTTGGGGACAACATTAAACACATCAACATTAGAATTATAGGGGTCCCAGAAGAAGAAGAGAAAAAGAAAGGGTCTGAGAAAATTTTGAAGAGATTATAGATGAAAACTTCCCTAACATGGGAAAGGAAATAGTCAATCAAGTCCAAGAAGTGCAGAGAGTCCCATACAGGATAAATCCAAGGAGAAACAAGCCAAGACACATATTAATCAAACTATCAAACAGTAAATTCAAAAAAAAACTATTAAACGCAGCAAGGGAAAAGCAACAAATAAGATACAAGGGAAACCACAGAAGGTTAACAGAAACTCTGCAAGCCAGAAAGGAGTGGCAGGACATATTGAAAGTGATGAAAGGGAAAAACCTACAACCAAGATTACTCTACCCAGCAAGGATCTCATTCACATTCGACAGAGAAATTAAAACCTTTACAGACAAGCAAAAGTTAACAGAATTCAGCAGCACAAAACCAGCTTTACAACAAATGCTAAAGAACTTCTCTAGGCATGAAACACAAGAGAAGGAAAGGACCTACAATAACAAACCCAAAACAATTAAGAAAATGGTAATAGGAGCATACATATAATTACCTTAAATTTAAATAGATTAAATACTCCAAAGAAAAGACACAGACTGGCTGAATGGATACAAAAACAAGACCCATATATATGCTGTCTACAAGAGACCTACTTCAGACCTAGGGACACATACAGACTGAAAGTGAGGGGATGGGAAAAGATATTCCATGTAAATGGAAATCAAAAGAAAGCGGGAGCAGCAATATTCATATCAGACAATATAGACTTTAAAATAAAGACTATTACAAAAGACAAAGAAGGACACTACATAATGATCAAGGGATCAATCCAATAAGAAGATATAACAATTGTAAATATTTATGCACCCAACATAGGAGCACCTCAATACATAAGGTAAATGCTAACAGCCATAAAAGGGGAAATCAACAGTAAAATAATAATAGTAGGGGATTTTTAACACCCCACTTTCACCAATGGACAGATCATCCAAAATGAAAATAAATGAGGAAACACAAGCTTTAAATGACACATTAAACAAGATGGACTTAATATTTATAGGACATCCCATAGAAAAACAACAGAATAATACACTTTCTTCTCAACTGCTCATGGAACACTCTCCAGGATAGATCATATCTTGGGTCACAAATCAAGCCTTGGTAAATTTAAGAAAACTGAAATCATATCAATTATCTTTTCAGAACACAACACTATGAGACTAGATATCAATTACAGGAAAAAAACTGTAAAAAATACAAACACATGGAGGCTAAACAATACACTACTAAATAACCAAGAGATCACTGAAGATATCAAGAAGGAAATAAAAAAATACCTAGAAACAGATAACAATGAAAACACAACAACTCAAAACCTACGGGATGCTGCAAAAGCAGTTCTGAGAGGGTAGTTTATAGCAATACAATCCTACTTCAAGGAACAAGAAAAATCTCAAATAAACAACCTAACCTTACACCTAAAGCAATTAAAGAATGAAAAACAAAAAAAATCCAAAGTTAGCAGGAGAAAAGAAATCAGAAAGATCAGAAATAAATGAAACAAATGAAGGAAACAGTAGCAAAGATCAATAAAACTAAAAGCTGGTTCTTTGAGAAGATAAACAAAATTGATAAACCATTAGCCAGACTCATCAAGAAAAACAGGGAGGAGACTCATATCAACAGAATTAGAAATGAAAAAGGAGAAGTAACAACTGACACTGCAGAAATACAAAGGATCATGAGAGACTACTACAAGCAACTATATGCCAATAAAATGGACAACCTGGAGGCAATGGACAAATTCTTAGAAAAGTACAAACTTCCGAGACTGAACCAGGAAGAAATAGAAAATATGAACAGACCAATCACAAGCACTGAAATTGAAACTGTGATTAAAAATCTTCCAGGGCTTCCCTGGTGGCGCAGTGGTTGTAGGTCTGCCTGCCAATGCAGGGGACACAGGTTCATGCCCCGGTCCGGGAAGATCCCACTTGCTGTGGAGCGGCTAGGCCCGTGAGCCATGGCCGCTAAGCCTGCGCGTCCAGAGCCTGTGCTCCGCAACGGGAGAGCCAGAACAGTGCGAGGCCCGCGTACCAAAAAAAAAAAAAAAGAATCAACAAACAAAAGCCCAGGACCTGATGGCTTCACAGGCAAATTCTATCAAACATTTAGAAAAGAGCTAACATCTGTCCTTCTCAAACTCTTCCATAATATAGCAGAGGGAGGAACATTTCCAAACTTGTTCTATGAGGCCAAAATCACCCTGATACCAAAACCAGACAAAGATGTCACAAGAAAAGAAAACTACAGACCAATATCTCTGATGAACACAGATGCAAAAATCCTCAACAAAATACTAGCAAACAGAATCCAACAGCACATTAAAAGATCATATACCACAATCAAGTGGGGTTTATCCCAGGGATGCAAGGATTCTTCAATATACACAAATCAATCAATGTGATACACCATATTAACAAAATGAACGGTAAAACCAAATGATAATCTCAATAGATGCCAAAAAAGCTTCTGACAAAATTCACCACCCACTTATGATAAAAAGTCTCCAGAAAGTGGGCATAGAGGGAACCTACCTCAACATAATAAAGGCCATATGTGACAAACCCACGCCAACATCATTCTCAATGGTGAAACACTGACACCATTATCTGTAAGTTCAGAGACAAGACAAGTGCCCACTCTCACCACTATTATTCAACATACTTTTGAAAGTTTTAGCCACAGCAACCAGAGAAGTAGACAAATAAAAGGAATCCAAATCGGAAAAGAAGTAAAACTGTCACTGTTTGCAGATGACATGATATTATATGCAGAGTATCCTAAAGATGCTACCAGAAAACTACTAAAGCTAATCAATGAATTTGGTAAAGTAGAAGGATACAAAATTCATGCACAGAAATCTCTTGCATTCCTATACACTAATGATGAAAAATCTGAAAGAGAAATTAAGGAAATGCTCCCATTTATCATTGCAACAAAAAGAATAAAATACCTAGGAATAAACCTTCCTAAGGAGACAAAAGACTTGCACGCAGAAAACTATAAGAAAATGATGAAAGAAATTAAAGATGATACAAACAGATGGAGTGATATACCATATTCCTGGATTGAAAGTATCAGCATTGTGAAAATAATTATACTACCCAAAGCAATCTACAGATTCAATGCAATCCCTATCAAACTACCAATGGCATTTTTCACAGAACTACAACAAAAAATTTCGCAATTTGTATGGAAACACAAAAGACCCTGAATAGCCAAAGCAATAAATCTTGAGAATGAAAAACGTAGCTGGAGGAATCAGGCTCCTGGACTTCAGACTATACTACGAAGCTACAGTAATCAAGACAGTATAGTACTGGCACAAAAACAGAAATATAGATCAATGGAACAGGATAGAAAACCCAGAGATCAACCCATGCACATATGGTCATCTTATCTTTGACAAAGGAGGCAAGAATATACAATGGAGATAAGACAGCCTCTTCAACAAGTGGTGCTGAGAAAACTGGACAGCTACATGTGAAAGATTGAAATTAGAATACTTCCTAATACCATACACACAAAAAAACTCAAAATGGAGTAAAGACCTAAATGCAAGGCCAGACACTATAAAACTCTTAGAGGAAAACATAGGTAGAACACTCTATGACATAAGTCACAGCAAGATCCTTTTTGACCCACCTCCTAGAGAAATGGAAATAAAAACAAAAATAAACAAATGGGACCTAATGAAATTTAAAAGCTTTTACACAGCAAAAGAAACCATAAACAACCCTCAGAATGGGAGAAAATATTTGCAAACGAAGAAACTGACAAAGGATTAATCTCCAAAATATACAAGCAGCTCATGCAGCTTAATATCAAAACAATCCAATCCAAAAATGGGCAGAAATCTAAATAGACATTTCTCCAAAGAAGATATACAGATTGCCAACAAACACATGAAAGGATGCTCAACATCACTAATCATTAGAGAAATGCAAATCAAAACTACAATGAGGTGTCACCTAACACCGGTGAGAATGTCCATCATCAAAAAATCTACAAACAATAAATACTGAAGAGGGTGTTGAGAAAAGGGAACCCTCTTGCATTGTTGGTGGGAATGTAAATTGATACAGCCACTGTGGAGAACAGTATGGAGATTCCTTAAAAACTACAAATAGAACTACCATATGACCCAGCAATCCCACTACTGGGCATATACCCTGAGAAAACCATAATTCAAAAAGAGTCATGTACCAAAATGTTCATTGCAGCTCTATTTACAATAGCCAGGACATGGAAGCAACCTAAGTGTCCATCAACAGATGAATGGGTAAAGAAGATGTGGCACATATATACAATGGAATATTATTCAGCCATAAGAGAAACGAAATTGAGTTATTTGTAGTGAGGTAGATGTATCTAGAGTCTGTCATACAGAGTGAAGTAAGTCAGAAAGAGAAAAACAAATACCGTATGCTAACACATATATATGGAATCTAAAAAAATAAAAATGGTTCTGATGAACCTAGGGGCAGGACAGGAATAAAGACGCAGAGGTATAGAATGGACTGAGGACACGGGGAGGGGGAAGGGTAAGCTGTGACAAAGTAAGAGAGTGGCATGGACATATATACACTACCAAATGTAAAATAGATAGCTAGTGGGAAGAAGCCACATCGCACAGGGAGATCAACTTTGTGCTTTGTGACCACCTAGAGAGGTGGGATAGGGAGGGGGGGAGGAGGACGCAAGAAGGAGGGGATATATGTTTATATATAACTGATTTACTTTGTTGTACAGCAGAAACTAACACAATATTGTAAAGCAATTATACTCCAATAAAGATGTTAAAAAGTATACAGTGGCAGACAACAATAAACAAATACACTCAGAGTAGCTGGTCTGCAGGCCCTTGAGGTATTTCTGCATCACATTCTCTTATTGCTCTGGGACCAGCAGACTGTCTGAGGCCTGTTCTCATGGCGATGGTAGAAGTGCCAAGTGGGTGAACAGAAACATTGTGCTGCTTTTTTTTTTGTTTGTTTGTTTGGTTGCGCTGCATGTAGGATCTTAGTTCCCTGACTAGGAGTTGAACCTGTGCCCCCTGCAGTGGAAGCATGGAGTCTTAACCACTGGGCCACCAGGCAAGTCCCTCCTGTGCTGCTTCTTAAAGATCTAGCTCAGAACTGGCACACTGGTCTTCCTACCTATAGTGTATTAGTCAAAGCAATTCACAGCTGTAATGTGATGGGAAATATACTCCACTCCTACTAGGAGGAACCTCAAAGTCAAAGGGCAAAAGGTGAGATTATAGGAAAGGGTGAAGGATTGGGAACAAATATGCCATGTATATCATTGTCATTCTTTCCAATTCAAGGAAGGCTTGACACTAATTATTTCAGACACGAAACTCTAGATGCTTACTTAAATATTTTCCAGAAAGGTATTTACAGATCTTTTCCTTATTTTGAGAAATCCTTAAGACAGATGATAAGCTTTTTGTTTGTTTGTTTGTTTTTTGTATTTAGAAGAAATACATGTTTAGCAGGAAATATCAGTTAATTGAATGGAAGACTGTTGGAATCAAGCATATTTCCTTTACAAAGTAAATAGAATTCTTCTAAGTAACCATAACCTATACATGAATTATGGCTTTAAATAGGACTTTGTGTGTGGCTCATAAATCATTAAAATCCTTAGCGATATTTACTATTATGTTCTTTTCTGTTTTCTTTTCTCCAAGAGCTACATCCTCCATGAGTCCCAATTTTCTTTATGAAGACACCTCACTGGAGGACAGAAAAATTCAGCATGTAGAGAGATTATAATAATTGGAGGGTACTTTAAGTTCATTTATAAATAGACACCTTTTACATGTCTTGTCTCATTAAGAAGAAAACAGATATAATAAAGTCAATTCCCTAACCAGGAATAAAACAGATTTATGGGCCTGTATACAGTTCCAAGGTAGATATTCAATATGTACTTATTGAATTAATAACTAAATATAAGAAAAGCTTGGTTATTATTAGAATGAAAAAGCAAATAATTAATAGGAAATGAGTAATTAAATAGATTGGTGAATCTGATATAACTTGATCTTACTCACTAAAACCCTGGATTCTTCATTTTTAGGATATGTAGCAATTCTACACAATGGTTTAGAAATCATTGTGTTAAAATTGGAATGTCATTAGAGATTATAACTCACACATAATAAGGAATGGAAGACAAATGTTTTTTCATGTTGACTACAAATAACTAAATCCTCTGGATTTCAGAACCTCAAAAAAGTGAAAATAGTTTCATTTGTTATATTATCACCTTTTATAGATGGTGAAAGTAAACCCACCCCCACCAAAGTTTGGAGTTTCACAAGCTGGTTTGTACACTAAAGCTTAGAGACTAGGTCTCTGGATCTCGGGGCAAGGTTGCTCCTGTGGAAAGATATCAAAACCTACGTTTGACCATGATGATATTCACTTTATTTTGCTCCGAATGATGTCTGTGAAATTTATCCATGTTGATGTGTTTATTCTTTTTAATTGCTGAGTAATATTCCATTGTGTGAATACACCATGACTTGTTCATCCATTCTACCACTGACATGCATTGGAGTTTCATTAGTCTTGGGCTATTTTGAATATAGTTTCTGTGAACACTCATATCCTAAGTCTTTTTGTGGGCATATGTTTTCATTTCACTTGGGTAAATACCTAGAAGTGGAATTTCTGGGTTAATTGCCTGATAACTGTATCCTGAAATTTATAAGAATCTGCTAACAGTCCCTTAAAGGCAGCAGAGCAGTGCTTATAGAAGTCCTCAAAAAAAGAGTTAAATGAGATTTCTGTGCCCAGAAAAAATGTAGATCAGGTATAAAGGCAGAAGATAAACTTCTTTAAAAGTGTGATGAATATACATTCCCTGAGCTTCTTGAAAAAGTGAGAGAGAACAAGCTTTTTATGGTAAAAAGGCATGGCTGTGATCATTACATTCATTTAATCTTAGGACTTGAAAAACAAATAGTAAAATTTTTTATTGCAAACTAAAATGTTAATGTCTTAATCCCTAACAATGCAGAAATGATAAAAATCACAACTGTTAGTAAGAGAAGGGAGAGTTAAGGACAGTTAGTACAAGTAAGTTTATCTTTCATAGCCAAGCAGTTGAAAGATATTAAATGGATTAAGCAAGAAATAAAAATATAAACATATTTAAAATATAAGAATAAACACTAATAAAAGTGTACATAGCTTAAATTTATTCTTTCTCATAATAAGGAATCAATACATGAGCCTAAAAATGTAGAGGATTCAGTACATTGCACAGAGTTAATCATTAGGTAAAAAGCAAAGTAAAAGATTTTATACATAATAAAAACAGAAAGCATTACATAAAATATGGTGATAGAACTAAGACCAAACATTTCTGTCACGTCAACAAGGTCTGCCTTTTCCAATGGAAAAAAAAAGACTCCTACTGAACCACAAAGGCAAACATAACCACACATTGTCTACAAGAGAGACACACTTAGAACGAAACACCAATGTCCCGAGATAACCACACGAAATAATGGGACACAGTGAAAGTTCAGTCCATACCCTCCAAATGTGACTGAAGTGAGGGAAAGGGCCCGGCTACACAACACACCCATGAACTGGGCTGAACGAACCTTTAATTAATAAGCTGTGCTCTGTAAATACATCCATCAAAGCTGATGTTCTATTTGTTCTCTCCACCTTCTCCTCTAAAGGTCTTTTTGGAAATTTAGACCTGCTTTTTCCTGACAATGGGCCAGCAGTGAGGACCAGCGAGGGGACCCTATCTGTGTACCTTCCTGCTCACCAAGGTTCTGAGATGCCTCTAGACCCAAAAGACACACCACGCTTGTGGTTAGCTGCGAAAAATAGAAGACTAATGGTGATCTGACACAATGACAGCCGATTTCCCCTCTCCAGGGCAGCAGCAACGCTCCATTTATCTTGAGCCCTTTGTGGGTGGGCTACCTGTGCTCTTCTTGTTCTTATGAACAAGGATGGGCAGGGTGGACCAGGGGGCAGCAGTGGTGTAACTGGGCCTCTTGTAGAAGGATAGGACTAAAGAAGAATTGCATTGATATGAATAAAAATATGGAGTTTAATTTGTCTGATTGTATCTTTCATTAAACACACAATAAGCTCCAACAGAGAGCTATATCTCCAGGCCAGTGTTACTAATATGAGTCTGCATTTATCTTACTCTTACTACGGGGAGTACTTATGTTTTACAGCCTCATGGTCGTTAAGATTTTTTTCTCAGCTACAGGTACTAGAAAACTGATGATACATTCAGTGGTATTCAAGGACATTGCAAGTAGCAAAGGGTGCTTTACTGAAAACACATTTTAGATATTTGGATTATCTTTGAAATGCAGAGCGTAAGGCAGTAAAATGCAAAACATTCATCTTTCCTCTGAGCTCACTTAAATATTCCTTGACCATTGTGGGATTTCTACCTCTCCAAGGTGAACATTTTTTCTAAGGAGACTTACGGGCTCTGAAAAGAGGGAACCATCTGAAATTAAAATACCCTGTGGAAATGATGAAGAATGAATGTTAAAATAAAAATGGTCTCAGTTTCTTCCTCCTTCGGTATAGAGACAGAATTCTTTAGGGCCTGGTGTCTGCATATTATAAGTTATTACACAAAGGTACAGCACAATCACACACAAATTAGAATTATTCTTTTCAGATGCCTTGTCTGTTTCATCTCCTATCACGACATATCCCTGAAATAAGCGATCACTTAACTTAAAAAACTTAAGAATTAGCATTTACTTGTGTGAATGGCAATGATTAGATAAATTTTTGTAGAGTCCTTACAATTCACTTTTGTGAATGTCACCTTTATTTACTCCCCTGTTCAATCAACACAGTACACTTTTAATAGTTAACGTGTGTGGAATAACATGGAGAAAAATTAAATGAAAATTCGTCCATCTCTCCCAATCCTTTTAAAGGAGCTCTGACTCCTTTAAAGGAGCTCCTTTAAAGGAGCTTTTCAGGACCAGACTTCAAGCAAATGTTGAACCTCACTCAGTTGACAGTGCAATATTTTGGTGAGGATGACTCACAGCCCAGGATCTTGTATTTCAGAAGACATCTCAGGGAAGAGTGTCAGTCTCACAGGCAGTCTGCCTGCTGGCTGCCAGTCCCTATATGAGGCCAGTCTTGTGCCCCTGAGGCCCACACCACAGCAAGAGTCATTTCCGGTCTTAAATGAAGAGTGAATCAGTGCCCTTCTCTGAAAGTGTCCAGAGCAGGCCCCTAAACTGTGGGACACTTGCCTTGACTCCGCCTTCTGCTGCCTGTTTAGGGTCCTAGGAAGCCCATGGATCTGGTGTAACCTCAACTTCTCTACTTCTCTGGCCTTATGGTCCCACTCTTAGTTTCAGTGTGCTGTCAATATGTGTATTTCAGTCTGAGCCATGGGAACCTCAGCTCCTGATTTCAGTATTACTCTAGCCTGTTACCTCACCAAACACAGCAAGTTCCAGCCTTGGCACCATCTCCACTCCCAGTAGCAGAGATCCAGACACCAATCCTATGCAACACACAAGCTTCCAGGACTGCTCTGTGCCAGAAGCAATACTCCCAAAGGCCTTTAAATGCTCGGGAAGAAAGAAAAGCCATGAAGATTTGCACCTGATGCTCAGTGCCTACATCACAAACAGAAGAAAAGCTCCTCTTCTTCATGTCCACAGAATGGCAGCCTTTTGTGATCGATCAATGGAGAATTAAGAACTAAGGCACAAGGGAGAAAAAAAGCAAGAAAAAGTCAGTTAGAGAAAGAAGGAAGAAAGTAACAAGTAGAGATCAGAGAACCAGATGGGTGATAAAAGGAGCTGTGGTGGTGATGATTAAAACTGAGATGGGAAAAAAAGAGTCTTCCTCTAGCAGAAGTCAATTAGTAGAAGCACGGAAAGGCAATGATCATCTAAAGAGAAAATGGACACACATTTATGACTGGATAGGGCTGGGCATAAAAAAGCATTAGTAGATAATCACAATATTCTTCAACATAGTATATAAAATATCAGGGAGCAGGATGGCTGATATTTAAAGGCTCAACAGATTTTCAGTCTTTCGAAGTATGAAGGGAGCATATAGTTCTAGCTCTAGAAAGAAAACCATTTCCTATGCCCCACGATGCTCTCATGTAAATAAATTAGGAAGACTATATGGTGTTCTGAGTTAGTGGTTCTCACTGAAAAGATAGAAAGATGTCCTTGTCTCCAACCCAGTGCTCTTTGAAAAGGCAAAAGAGTTTTATGAGCAAATGCAAATGACTCATTCATGTGTATTTTTGAAGGAGTATCTTTGGCATTTTAAAAAGACCCTTGGTATTAAAAAGGTTGGATATAACATGAAAAATAGTTAGCAAATGACCATGCTGCAGTAGCATGTCATGGCATTTTCAGACAGCTCATTTCTTAGAACAGTCTCTCTTCTGTGCACTGCAATGGAGCTGCTGAAATCAAGCCCCTCTGGGAGCCAACAGAAGAAGGATTATTTTTACACGTGCAAGTTGAACAGGCTCTCTGAAATAAAACTGCTGGGTTAGAAACTCCATTATCCTACAACTTCCAAAGCCAAGAAACATCTTCACTCGTTCCTCACAGATTGCCAGTTGTTGCGAGGATGAACACATGCATTTGTTTTGCCTTGATATTCAGAGCAGTCCAGACATACAGTTCTAGCTCTAGAAAGAAAACCATTTCCCAGTCACGTGTCCAGGATTATGAAGCTACTCTACCCATTCTCAGGCAGCAGGATCAGTTTGGGAAATATTTTTCCTACATTCCTATATAAAATGTACTTTATTGATTTGACCCATTGTTTGGGAATCGTTCAGAACAGCAAATAATTCTAATAACAGCTAACATTTACTTAGTGCCAGGCAGTTTTAAGCACTTTACATAAGTGTACTCATTTAATCCACAATAGGGTGTTTCTACCTGGCACCATTAAGGCGAGTTCTTTAACTCTGACAACTAATTGGAATTCTGACAGTCATAGCTTCCTCCTATGATGATCTGAAATGAGGCAACAATGAGAAACGAGACTTATCTGTCAAGTCAGGAGGTCGGAACACATCCAGCCTTAATCCTGAACCAATAACTGAGTAATTAAGACGCTTGAAGCTGACAAATGACTCCTATTGAGCTTGGTCTTCTTGGGAAGAGTGATATTTATTCTAAAGGCTGTAATATTGGTCTTGATGTGGGGATTTTATACAATATAATCTATGAATAAGTAATTGAAACAGGTATTTTAGTAAGTAAATATGTATCCATGTTCTACTCCAACACAATAATCCTTAAAATCTTCTCTAAAATGTGCCTAAGAAGGCTTTTCTAAATAAGTTCTGCCCAGAGCCAGTCACTTGTGAAGGCAGTCCTTGGTCGCACCCTACTAGGTATTCTTTGCATGGATACACTGACTATTGCAATAAAAGAATTAATTCCTATTACACTGGGGTTCTAATAAATCAATGGATTGTAACTAGTTTGCCTTTTGGAGGGAGTAGATGACAACCAGAACATTTTTTAAGATCCCCTATGCCTTAGGTATTTTCTAGGAAACAGAATGTAATCACCAAGAAAATCTTCTTTCCTACAATAACTAAAATCTAAAAACCACAGTTAATTCAGTACAGTTATCCAAGGACAGAGGAAACTTGCCCATTGGTGCCTCAGTATCAGGGGAATGATGAGCCCCACTCCTTCCTTCCTCGTGGTATTTATTTTATTCCATATAACTTCTTAGCTCCATATAGGTGACATGCAGCACATCTTAAAGATTATCTTCCCATATGGCAAAAGTGATTGCCTTAATTAAAAGTTTGTCTTAAAAGAATTATCCTTCCAGATTGGTTTGAGGTTATCAGTTACTTTTTTACTGTTTACATAACAAAGAATACACTGCCAAATGTCTCCTGTCTCCACTTCTGAAGTGCAGAGGAAAGGATAGAGTGTATCCGGCAGATCCCCAGGATAATAAAAAGTGGTTAGAATTAACTTTAAGTTGAATGGTGTGTCAATTACTTCCTTCAAAAATCCCCTGTATCATCCACTCAGAGGCCAGATTTATAGAGAGAAATACTCATTTACAGCCAGCTCTCCAGCTGCACTTCATTTACAACTTTCATAGTGGCCACTGAGAGGCCAGTGGTAAAAGGGCAAGACCATCCTCCCAAGACCATGCTCTTATGAGGGCGAGAGAGCTGGGTGTAGAGCTGTTCTCTCTGAGCAAAGGGGCAGGCAGTGTCTATCCTTCTGGGGTTTCTAACAGCTCTTCTCACACCAGCACGAGCCAGTCAGATGCAATGCATTTTTTAAATTGCTCTACTATATGAGAATGTAATTGGATTGAAGATATTTTAAATTTATTCAATTAAAATTTATTCAATTTTTTTTTTTTTTTTTTTTTTTGCGGTACGCAGGCCTCTCACTGTTGTGGCCTCTCCCGTTGTGGAGCACAGGCTCCGGACACGCAGGCTCCGCGGCATGTGGGATCTTCCCAGACCGGGGCACGAACCCACGTCCCCTGCATCGGCAGGTGGACTCTCAACCACTGTGCCACCAGGGAAGCCCCAGTTTAATTTTTATTCTTGTTAAGATCAACAGTAATTAAATGGTATAAAATCACCTCAAGTTAATTTATTTTCTAAGCCCTTTAAATGACCTTCAGGAACAAATAGCTTTCTCCCTTTCAAGTAAAACATATAATGCCTTTGCTTTAACACAGATGGCAAGAAATGGGAATAAATTTTACCGGTGCAACATATTATAAAATCACAACTAAAACAGGAGAGAAAAAATGTTTCCTTCTCTCTTTGCAATACTATGTCATAAAGTAAACCAAGTAGAGTATAAATATATAAAATACAAGTTACCTAAAGCAGTGAATTAAACTTGGTAGCTATCCTTCTACAGTGCTATAAAGCACTACCTTTTACAAAGGTTATTTTTCATGGTTATCATTCTAGATGCTTAGAGCAGCAGTATAGCACTTAATTGAAAAATGTATGGTCTTCATCTTAAGCAGACAAAACTTAACATGGACATAACTAACCAAGGTATACATGGGATGAAATTAAAGTAGAAGACTCAAACAGAAAGAGGTGTGCGGAGAATTGTGTTTTGATTTTCGGCAGATAGCAGACAGTCTCTTGAAATAAAATTCCCTATCTACCCCTGATGCTCTGAATGTCTCTAAATCACACTTGAGCACAGCTATCCACTACAATAGTGAAAAATATGAAAAGGAAATAACCCACCTGTAAGTGATACATTAGAGTTTATTCACACCTTGGAATAATACTATGGTAGATAAAATATGTATTTTTAAATTTCAAAAACATAATGTCGAGTGAAAAAAAAATCAAGAAAATTGCAAATATATAGAATTACATATGTGTGAGTATATACGGGTTGGCCAAAAAGTTCGTTAGGGTTTTTCATACCATCTTACAGAAAAAGGTGAACGAACTTTTTAGCTAACCCTATATATGTGTATATGTATATATACACACATATATAAATATATACATATATATAATACAGCAATAATATACACTGTTTATGGATACAGTCACAAATAGAAAAAGCACTAAAACATGCGTGGAATGGCACTCTCCAACTTCCGGATAGTGATTTTTCGGGGAGGAAAAAAAAATAGATAAATGCATTAGAATTTAGGTGCATCCATAAAATTTTACTTGAGAGAGACACCAGATGCAAACAGAACAAAACGTTAAAATCTGTTAAATTTGAGAAACAGATGCGTCGGTGGATTTAATTTTTTGCTAGTTTGAAATATTTTATTAGAAATAAATAGAAAAAGAAATCAAATGCCTCCATATATATTTTATCATTACCATCTGAGTATATTGCCTTATTATGATTAGAATCTTATTATGATTAGAATAATGTGCTTGATTTTTTTTGAATTTTATTTTATTTTTATAGAGCAGGTTCTTATTAGTCATCCATTTTATACACATCAGTGTATACATTTCAATCCCAATCTCCCAATTCATCACACCACCACCACCACCCCCTGCCGCTTTCCCCCCTTGGTGTCTATATGTTTCTTCTCTACATCTGTGTCTCTAATTCTTCCCTGCAAACCAGTTCACCTGTACCATTTTTTTAGTTTCCACATATATGCGTTAATATACGATATTTGTTTTTCTCTTTCTGACTTACTTCACTCTGTATGACAGTCTCTATATGCAAACACGTCTCTACAAATGACCCAATTTCGGTCCTTTCTATGGCTGAGTAATATTGCATTGTATATAGGCACCACATCTTCTTCATCCATTCGTCTGTTGATGGGCATTTAGGTTGCTTCCGTGACCTAGCTATTGTAAACAGGGCTGCAATGAACATTGGGGTGCATGTCTCTTTTTGAATTATGGTTTTCTCTGGGTATATGCCCAGTAGTGGGATTGCTGGGTCATATGGTAATTCTATTTTTAGTTTATTAAGGAACCTCCATGCTGTTCCCCATAGTGGCTGTATCAATCTACATTCCCACCAACAGTGCAGGAGGGTTCCCTTTTCTCCACACCCTCTCCAGCATTTGTTGTTTGTAGATTTTCAGATGATGCCCATTCTAACTGGTGTGAGGTGATACCTCACTGTAGTTTTGATTTGCATTTCTCTAACAATTAGTGATGTTAAGCAGCTTTTCATGTGCTTCTTGACCATCTGTATGTCTTCTTTGGAGAAATGTCTGTTTAGGTCTTCTGCCCATTTTTTGGTTGGGTTGTTTGTTTCTTTAATATTAAGCTGCATGAGCTGTTTATATATTTTGGAGATTAATCCTTTGTCTGTCGATTCGTTTGCAAATAATTTCTTCCATTTTGAGGGTTGTCTTTTTGTCTTGTTTATGGTTTCCTTTGCTGTACAAAAGTTTTTAAGTTTCATTAGGTCCCATTTGTTTATTTTCATTTTTATTTACATTACTCTAGGAGGTGGATCAAAAAAGATTTTGCTGTGATTTATGTCAAATAGTGTTCTTCCTATGTTTTCCTCTAAGAGTTTTATAGTGTTCACTCTTACATTAAGTCCTCTAATCCATTTTGAGTTTATTTTTGTATACGGTATTAGAGTGTTCTAATTTCATTCTTTTAGATGTAGCTGTCCAGTTTTCCCAGCACCACTTATTAAAGAGACTGTCTTTTCTCCATTGTATATCTTTGCCTCCTTTGTCATAGATTAGTTGACCATAGGTGGATGGGTTTATCTCTGGGCTTTCTATCTTGTTTCATTGATCTATGTTTCTTTTTTTGTGTCAGTACCATATTGCCTTGATTACTGTAGCTCTGTAGTATAGTCTGAAGTCAGGGAGTCTGATTCCTCCAGCTCTGTTTTTTTCCCTCAAGACAGCTTTGGCTATTCGGGGTATTTTTTGTCTCCATACAAATCTGAAGATTTTTTGTTCTAGTTCCGTAAAAACTGCCACTGGTAATTTGATAGGGATTGCATTCAATCTGTAGATTGCGTTGGGTAGTATAATCATTTTGATAATATTGATTCTTCCAATCCAAGAACATGGTATATCTCTCCATCTGTTGGTATCATCTTTAATTTCTTTCATCAGTGTCTTATAGTTTTCTGCATACAGGTCTTTTGTCTCCGCAGGTAGCTTTATTCCTAGGTATTTTATTCTTTTTGTTGCAATGGTAAACGGGAGTCTTGTTAATTTCTCTTTCAGATTTTTCATCATTAGTGTATAGGAATGCAAGAGATTTCTGTGCATGAACTTTGTATCCTGCAACTTTACCAAATTTATTGATTAGCTTTATTAGTTTTCTGGTGGCATTTTTAGGATTCTCTATGTATAGTATCATGTAATCTGCAAACAGTGACAGTTTTACTTCTTCTTTTCCAATATGTATTCCTTTTATTTCTTTTTTTCTCTGATTGCCGTGGCTAGGACTTCCAAAACTATGTTGAATAATAGTGGTGAGAGTCGACATCCATGTCTTGTTCCTGATCTTAGAGGAAATGCTTTCAGTTTTTCACCATTGAGAATGATGTTTTCTGGGGGCTTGTCATATATGGCCTTTATTATGTTGAGGTAGGTTCCCTCTATGCCCACTTTCTGGAGAGTTTTATCATAAATGGGTGTTGAATTTTGTCAAAAGCTTGTTCTGCATCTATTGAGATGATCGTACGGTTTTTATTCTTCAGTTTGCTAATATGGTGTATCACATTGTTTGATTTGCCTATATTGAAGAATCCTTGCATCCCTGGGATAAATCCCACTTGATTATTGTGTATATGTCCCTTTAAATGTGTTGGATTCTGTTTGCTAGTATTTTGTTGAGGATTTTTGTATCTATATTCATCAGTGATATTGGTCTGTAATTTTCTTTTTTTGTAGTATCCTTGTCTGGTTTTGGTATCAGGGTGATGGTGGCCTCGTAGAATGAGTTTGGGAGTGTTCCTTCCTCTGCAATTTTTTGGAAGAGTTTGAGAAGGATGGGTGTTAGCTCTTTTCTAAATGTTTGATAGAATTCACCTGTGAAGCCATCTGTTCCTGGACTTTTGTTTGTTGGAAGATGTTTAATCACAGCCTCAATTTCATTACTTGTGATTGGTCTGTTCATATTTTCTATTTCTTCCTGGTTCAGTCTTGGAAGGTTATACCTTTCTAAGAATTTAACCATTTCTTCCACGTTGTCCATTTTATTGGCATAGAGTTGCTTGTAGTAATCTCTCAGGATGCTGTGTATTTCTGAGGAGGCTGTGGTAAGTTCTCCTTTTTCATTTCTAATTTTCTTGATTTGAGTCCTCTCCCTCTTTTTCTTGATGAGTGTGGCTAATGGTTTATCAATTTTGTTTATCTTCTGAAAGAACCAGCTTTTAGTTTTATTGATCTTTGCTATTGTTTTCTTTGTTTCTATTTCATTTATTTCTGCTCTAATATTTATGATATCTTTCCTTCTGCTAACTTTGGGTTTTGTTTGTTCTTCTTTCTCCACTTCTTTTAGGTGTAAGGTTAGATTGTTTATTTGAGAGTTTTCTTGTTTCTTGAGGTAGTCTTGTATAAACTTCCCTCTTAGAACTGCTTTTGCTACATCCCATAGGTTTTGGATCATCGTGTTTTCATTGTTACTTGTCTCTAGGTATTTTTTGATTTCCTCTTTGATTTCCTCAGTGATCTCTTGGTTATTAAGTAACGTATTGTTTAGCCTCCATGTGTTTGTGATTTTTACATTTTTCTCCCTGTAATTGATTTCTAATCTCATAGCGTGTGGTCTGAAAAGATGCTTGATATGATTTCAATTTCCTTAAATTTACTGAGGCTTGGTCTGTGACCCAAGATGTGATCTATCCTGGAGAATGTTCTGTGCACACTTGAGAAGAAAGTGTAATCTGCTGTTTTGGGATGGAATGTTCTATAAATATCAATTAAATCTATCTGTTCTATTGTGTCATTTAAATCTTCTGTTTCCTTATTTATTTTCATTTTGGATGATCTGTCCATTGGTGTAAGTGAGGTGTTAAAGTCCCCCACTATTATTGTGTTACTGTCAATTTACTCTTTTATAGCTGTTAGCAGTTGCCTTATGTATTGAGGTGTTCCTATGCTGGATGCATATATATTTATAATTGTATATCTTCTTGGATTGATCCCTTGATCATTTTGTAGTGTCCTTCCTTGTCTCTTGCAACATTCTTTATTTTAAAGTCAATTTATCTGATACGAGTATTGCTACTCCAGCTTTCTTTTGATTTCCATTTGCATGGAATATCTTTTTCCATCCCCTCACTTTCAGTCTGCATGTGTCTCTAGGTCTGAAGCGGGTCTCTTGTAGACTGCATATATATGGGTCTTGTTTTGTGTCCATTTAGCAGGCCTGTGTCTTTTGGTTGGAGCATTTATTCCATTCACGTTAAAGGTAATTATTGATATGTATGTTCCTATTACCATTTTCTTAATTGTTTGGGGTTTGTTTTCGTAGGTCCTTTTCTTCTGTTTCCCACTTAGAGAAATTCCTTTAGCATTTGTTGTAGAGCTAGTTTGTTGGTGCTGAATTCTCTTAGCTTTTGCTTTTCTGTAAGGCTTTTGATTTCTCCATCGAATCTGAATGAGATCCTTGCTCGGTAGAGTAATCTTGGTTGTAGGTTTTTCCCTTTCATCACTTTAATTATATCATGCCACTCCCTTCTGGCTTGTAGAGTTTCTGCTGAGAAATCAGCTGTTAACTTTATGGGAGTTCCCCTGTATGTTATTTGTCGTTTTTCCCTTGCTGCTTTTAATAATTTTTCTTTGTCTTTAATTTTTGCCAATATGATTACCATGTGTCTTGGCGTGTTTCTCCTTGGGTTTAACCTGCATGGGACTCGCTGTGCTTCCTGGACTTGGGTAGCTATTTCCTTTCCCATGTTAGGGAAGTTTTCGACTATAAGCTCTTCAAATATTTTCTCGGGTCCTTTCTCTCTCTCTTCTCCTTCTGGGACCCCTATAATGCGAATGTTGTTGAGTTTAATGTTGTCCCAGAGGTCTCTTAGGCTGTCTTCATTTCTTTTCATTCTTTTTTCTTTATTCTGTTCCACAGCAGTGAATTCCAGCATTCTGTCTTCCAGGTCACTTATCCGTTCTTCTGTCTCAGTTATTCTGCTATTGGTTTCCTTGTAGTGTAGTTTTCATTTCAGTTACTGCATTGTTCATCTCTGTTCGTTTGTTCTTTAGTTCTTCTAGGTCTTTGTTAAACATTTCTTGCATCTTCTCGATCTTTGCCTCCATTCTTTTTCCAAGATCCTGGATCATTTTCACTATGATTATTTTGAATTCTTGTTCTGGAAGGTTGCCTATCTACACTTCATTTAGTTGTTTTTCTGGGGGTTTATCTTGTTCCTTCATCTGGTACATAGCCCCCTGTCTTTTCATCTTGTCTATCTTTCTATGAATGTATTTTTTGTTCCACAGGATGCAGGACTGTAGTTCTTCTTGTTTCTGCTGTCTGCCGGCTGCTGGATGAGGCTATCTAAGAGGCTTGTGCAAGTTTCCTGATGGGAGGGACTGGTGGTGGGTAGAGCTGTTGCTCTGGTGGACAGAGCTCATGAAAAGTTTAATCTGCTTGTTTGATGATGGGTGGGGCTGGGTCCCCTCCCTGTTGGTTGTTTGGCCTGAGGCGACCCAACACTGGAGCCTACCCCAGCTCTTTGTTGGGGCTAATGGTGAACTCTGGGAGGGCTCACGCCAAGGAGTACTTCCCAGAACCTCTGCCTCCAGTGTCCCTGTCCCCATGGTTAGACAGAGTCACCCCCTGCCTCTGCAGGAGACCCCTCAACACTAGCAGGTATGTCTGGTTCAGTCTCTATGGGGTCACTGCTCCTTCCCCTGGGTCCCAATGCAGACACCACTTTATGTGTGCCCTCCAAGAGTGGAGTCTCTGTTTCCCCCAGTCCTGTCGAAGTCCTGCAATCAAATCCCACTAACCTTCAAAGTCTGATTCTCTAGGAATTCCTCCTCCTGTTGCCGAACCCCGTTTGGCAGCCTGATGTAGGGCTCAGAACCTTCACTCCAGTGGGTGGACTTCTGTGGTAGAAGTGTTATACAGTTTGTGGGTCACCCACCCAGCAGTTATGGGATTTAATTTGATTGTGATTACGCCCCTCCTACCATCTCATTGTGGCTTCTCCTTTGTCTTTGGATGTGAGGTATCTTTTTTGGTGAGTTTCAGTGTCTTCCTGTCAATAATGGTTCAGCAGTTAGTTGTGATTCCAGTGTTCTCTCAAGAGGGAGTGAGATCACGTCCTTCTACTCTGCCATCTTGAACCAATCCCTGAGAAACTTCTAAGTATCAGGCACTGTCCTTCAATATCTGTTGTTCACCCGCTAGTGTTGGAGAGTCTCCCACAGAGGTAGGGGGTGGCTGTGGCTCAACATGAGGACAAGGACACTGACAGCAGAAGCTCTGGGAAGTACTCCCCGGCAGGAGCTCCCCCAGAGTCCATCCAGAATAATGTGCTTGTTGTTAGCACATTAACCACTTAGTTATAGCATTGCAAAGCACCCATTTCCTCTCATTTCTTCCTTTCTAACCAAGGGAGAATGCAGTTTTCAGCTTTCCCTTATCATTGTCCCCCAAAAGACTGTTATCAAACATTGCTACCTTGGGTAGGGCCATTTGTAACATTCTCAACCCCATCTAAAAAAAAGTAAGGAGCAAATTCTTAGTGAATGTCAGATTTTCCCAGTGTCAAAATTTTTAAAAATTAATTAATTAATTGATTGATTTTTGGCTGCACTGGGTCTTCGTTGTGATGCGCGGGCATCTCATTGTGGTGGTTTCTCTTGTTGCAGAGCATGGGCTCTAGGTGCGCAGGCTTCAGTAGTTGTGGCTCGTGGGTTCTAGAGCACAGGCTCAGTAGTTGTGGTACACACGCTTAGCTGCTCTGCGGCATGGGGGATCTTCCCAGACCAGGGCTCGAACTTGTGTCCCCTGCATTGGCAGGCAGGTGCTTAACCACTGCACCACCAAGGAAGCCCCCCAGTGTCTAAATTTTTACCAGAGTTCAACTTACTAACTGAGAGCACAAATGTCATGAATTATACCCACATGGTCTAAAATAAATTTTCAAAGATGCTTAACATCAAAGAGGAAGAAACTTAAACACTGTGAAAATGATAAATGATATATATACATAATTATAGCAACTTAATATAGGAAAATTCATAATTAAATCTGTCCTAAGTGAAAGAGTTTTAAGTGAATTAGCCATATACTGATGTAAACATTTATATTGATGAGGTTATAGCATACCCAACAGAAGGATCAACTGTAACAATAACTGAAAATTAGATTAGTGTATAAAAGTGGCAAAATGGTCATTAGTGCACTAAGATAAAAGCATATTTTGTGACAAGTTCACATCCATGTGATACTTAAGGGTACAGTGTTAAAATTCACACACTTAAAATGGTAACATAAACTTTATTTGCCATTGTTTCACAAGATTTGGCAAACCCTGCAGAGGAAATTATTCTGGGAATAATATTAATGGTGTTTTGCTTATCATGGTAATTATAAGAGAAAAATCTTTGTTTCCAAACAAATGGAGTAGAGGTAAGAGTCATGAGTTATGGAAGAAGATTCTGTGATGTTTAGGGTTCAAACTTTCCTGGATAATCTACAGGGAACAAAAAAAATAGAAGGGAAGAAATAGGATGTGTTATCATTTCAATTCTTAGTTCTGAGTAAGAGATGCCAGAAAAATTTGATATGAGCCCATAAGCAACTGATTATATTACTTGAACCTACAGAATACACTGAATGCTTGAAAGTTACAAATAAATTATCTGTTTTCCATTTATTTGAATCATTTTCCAAAACATAAATGAACAAAAAGTGTAAAAACAAGTGGAACAAACTATGCTTTAAAAGATTCAGCCCTGTAGAAGTGTTAAATAGTGAAATTCCTTGGGAAACTCAACCATGTGTTTTGTGCCTTATCAGCTCTCAATAAATAATGTAGGCTGTCTGCCAAATTAAGAATCTCATAATAAGTTGTTCAGATGGTGTTATAAGTGAGAGATGGACTGGGCTGTGCTCTCCTGAAGGAAGTGGGTAGATGACATTGGTGGAAAAGGAAAATGCACGTTAGTGGCAAGGACACAAAATTAAAAATGACAGAATAAGTGTGAGATAGTAAAGCAGGTGATGAAAGGATTTTAGAGAGACAAAAAGGATTCTCTTAATTAAATGTGATTAGGCATCTGTTATTTTTTTTAAAAAAGGAAATCAAAGTAGTATCAGGACACGTTTTTCTGATTTTTCTGATTAAGCAGCAAGATTCCACCACCACCCTTCATCGTTTTTAAACTTTCAGTTTTGGTGTGTGAATTCTAAAGTAAGTCTCAGACGTGAGTAATTTTAGCCTGGAAGCTATAAGAAATAAAGAGAATTTTGGAATGAAGGTTGTAAAGTCAGCCATTGGGACTTCTCCAAGTAATAACAGCATGTAGTTCTATTAAGCATGATAAATTCCCCTTCCAGATTTTTTTAAAAACATCAGACATAACTCTCATAGAGACAGGGACTTTACAGGCTAAATTATTCTAAATAGCCATTTAATTAATGCCAAAAACACAGAATAAGATTTCAATCTACAGGGGACCCTTATAATATTTTTTTAATTAAAGCACCTGTAAAAATAACATTGTTATTTTTATAGTAGTAACTACATTTGGATACTATTAATGTTGTTATTCATTAGATTCCTCTTCAAGGTGTTGCTTTAAATTTGATCACTCAGGTTTCCTATATCCCAGTCACTACTGAATAATTAATTCGAAGAATGATTATTGAACAATTGATATATACAAGATAATATGATAGATGTAGGGGTGGGAAATGAAGAGAAGTTTATAACTTAGCCCTTATTTTTAGCAACTTTTTTTTTTTGGCTGCAGGGCATGTCGGATCTTAGTTCCCCGACCAGGAATGGAACCCCGCCCCCTGCAGTGGAAGCGCAGAGTCTGCCAGGGAAGTCCAGCCCTTATTTTTAAGAAGCTTAACATCTAAGTAAGAGATAGTCAGGAAATGTATGATCAGGGAAGACTATGGAAAAGGTAGAGATTGAACTGGGCTTTGAAGGATTCTTCACATTTTAAGAGCCATGACTGGGGAAAAAGAAAAAACAGTGCCTAAGTAACAGGAATCAGCTACTTCAGGCTGAGCAAAACAATGGTTCCTGCCCAACTACGTAAGAGGAAACTTAGTGCTGAAAATGAATTTATAGCTAAGAGATATGTATGAATTAATTAAACCAAGATACTTGGTTTAAGAACATGCAGAAAGTTCTAAAATAAATTAGCAGTTCACAGTCTGAGAATTTCAGACCCCTAGAGGGATCACTGAATTATTGCAAGCAACTTATGAAGGTAATCCGAGTCCAGGCAATAGATTTAATAAATAACATCATCGGCAAATACTAACCACTGGCTTTCAAAAGCTGTTGTGGGTGATAAAGAATATATCCACTTAATAGCACTAGTGCACTGAAGGAATAACTATTGAAATTTCATATCACTTCATTGTTTTATTCAGATTAAAGAAACTATATATATACATATGCATCATACTGCATCACCATTTTTGTTGACATTTTTAGTTAATATATTATGACTATATTTTTGTGTGAACGAATATACTTATAAATCTTATAAAGCTTATAAATCATTTCAAAATATTGACTGGTATTTTGTTCTATTCTATAATTAATTTAAACATTCCCCTACTTTGGAAGATTTAAGTTGTTCTATATTAAAAATGATGCTGTTTATAAACATTCTTGCTATAGCTAAGTATTATATACATCCTTAAATTTGGGGGGATGAATCCCTACATATGAAGTCGCTAAGTCAAAAAGTATACACTTTTTAGGATTTCAATATATATTGCTAAATTGCCTTCTCAAAGATTCTATCATTATGTGTTCCTTCCAGCAGGTTATAAGACCACTAACTTCCCTGCTAATATGAAACAATATTATATACAAAACAGAAGTAGAGTCACAGATATAGAAAACAAACTTACGGTTACCAGGGGATAAGCCGGGGGAGGGATAAGTTGGGAGACTGGGATTGACATACACACACTACTATATATAAAATAGATAACTTATAAGAGCCTGCTGTATAGCACAGGGAACTCTACTCAATGGTCTATATGCGAAAAGAATCTAAAAAACAAAAAAGAGTGTATATATGTATATGTATAACTGATTCACTTTGCCGTACACCTGAAACTAACACAACATTGTAAATCAACTATACTCCAGTTAAAAAAAAAAGCAAGTGGGCAATGAACAGATGACCTCCTCTGGAGACTTTAAAACAAACAAAATGGATATAGATTGGCAAAACTAAAAAAAAAAAAAGGGGTATTCATAGTCAAATAGATTAGAAATTTCCAAGCTACAGCTATATGGCATGTGAAGTACACAGACAATCAAAACATATTTAAGTATTTTGTGCATGTGTCTCAGGTCAGCAGACAGATCTATGACAGCTATCGAGAACTGTGTACAGTGTTTCCTATCATCAACCACTCATACACTTTCCTAAGAGATATTCACCTTGTTGAAAGTTCTTTGCTTCTCTGTAGCCTCAAAGAATTACAACCCAAGGTGCTCTGAAAAAGGAGTCAATACAGTAAGAAATATCCTGGTTTCCCAATGTGCACAAACATGTGAGAAAGACTACTTTCCCTTGCAGAGGATCTTGTTACTTCGACAGCAGCAGTATCTACATAGAAGGGAATGAGAACCGTGAAAATGTGCTCTCTGTGAATGTGGTAGCATTACTCCAATTCATCCAGAAAGAAGACAGTAATAGAATTGGAAGTTTTTATCAGTTTGGGCAACTTAGAAAATGTGCCTTCTATGCACACATTCACTGTTTTCTGTGCATGGCAGGAAAAGAAACTGATTTGTTGGATCTGATTACAGTTATTAAAAAATCAAAAAGCTTTGCCTCTATTGATTTCTTTAAGTGATGCCTATTGCATTTGGAGAGGATTGGAAACTATCCTTTGAAAAAACTGTAGGTCTCAGGAACCTGTAGGAGTAATTTCTATTAACTACACTTTGAGATCTCTGACTATCTACACATTTCAGTAACATTCACTTATGCCTTTAAAACGAAAATAAGAAGTCTTCCTTCTGAAAGAGAAAATGATGATGTAAACAGGCAGAGGAGAAATTGAGATTTTAAAAACCTGAAGTCCTTCAGAATACTTTGATTCTATACTTAATTCTATTCCTACATCCTCTTCCCTGATTTGGTACTTGATTTTGTTTTCCCCCAAATATTGTGTCATCCTATGTTGATGCTGCCTTGTTTATTAGAGCTCTAGTTTACCCTACAAATTCATAAGGTCTAATTCCTTCAGTATCTGTTGTTTTTTTGGATGCTAGGGAGAGGAAGCTAAGAATTCCAGGCAAGAATCCAAAGTCATGTTGTTCAAATAAACCTCCAAATACACTGACCATGGGAAAGGATTTGCCTTTCTAAACCATTATTGAAATCTATCAAGGGTATAAGCCAATCAGGAGAGCAACAGGGATGGGACTAAGGCCCACGGAAGAAGATTTGAACTAGTTAAAATTCAGCATGTGTTATCTGGGCTTGAAAGTCACAGAGCAGCTAAAGGGATTTATGGGAATTCACAACAGAGTGAGTTGTAGGAGAGAAAAATATCAGTAAAACTCCTTAAAATGAAATAATCTAGACAGATAACAGAAGTTGCTGCCCTAAAACACCAGTTGCCAATAAATACGACATAAAACCAAGCACTCATTGATCAGAAGATTTCCTGCAGAAAGAAGCTGATGCCAAATGCTTGCATTACAGAGAGGTTGACAGCTGAGCTCTGTTGGGAAATTGGGGGGAAACCACATGATTTTTTTTTTCTGCAAAATTTACAGAAAATCCTCAAAGAAAGTACAGAGAATTTCCCCATGTCCCTTACCCAGTTTGTCCTATTGTTAATATCTTATATTCTCAGAGTATATTTTTCAATTCTAAGAAACCAACATTGAGTAACTAAACTTGATAATTTATTCAGATCTTACTAGTTTTCCTCCAAGATCCTTTTTCTCTTCTGGGATCCCATCAGGGATACCACATTGCATTTGGTCATTATGCCTCCTAAGACTCCTCTTGGCTGTGACAGTTTCTCAGAATTTCCTTGTCCTTGCTGACCTTGACAGTTTTGAGGAGCACTCGCCAGGGTTTTCTTTTTTTCTGAATGTCCCTAATTTGGGTTTGTCTGATGTTCTAATGGTTAGACCGGGGTTGGCGTTTTTGGTGAACAAAACCCACAGAAGTGAAGTAGCATTCTCAGAACACTCATGTTCTAAAAGATAAAATTAATAGATTGCCCTAAGGCTTTTGAAACATTTTTCCTATGACTCCACCTCCTAATTAACTGAAAGCCTAAATAATAATAAAATGAAATCAGCGAGGCTGCCATGACCTTTTCCGTCGAGAACCAGAACTTTGTAGTTGTGGTTGTGACTTTTCCTTCGCAGTGATATTCTCTCTTTCTGAAGGGCAGATATATTGATACCATTCAGTGTATGTCATAACTCAGCTATGGGAGTACAAAGGAAAGAAATACAAGCTTATAATACTGGATGATACAACAGACACCACCCTGGTTGGCCTCTAGCAGCCACCGCCAGCCCTCTTTCACCTTGCCCACCTCCTACTTTAAGGTCTAAAAGGCTCCCTCATATTTGATCCAGTGCTAGTCTACGAGATGAGGGCTGGCTAGTCTCCTGGGGTGTTCGGCAGGGCTGTGAGGGGGGACACTTCCTCTTTGACAGACGCGGCAGGAAAGCTTTTTCACCTGTTCTGACATGGCAACAAGTCTAAGGACAAAAAGCCAAATGTTGAGAATGGAAGAACAGATGACGAAAACAGTCTGACTTCTAGAAGGCATCACTGAGCCACTGAATCAACCCTGGGACTGCTAGAGGAACTGGTAAGGTCCTCACTGTTTGTCGGGTTTGCAGCTCAAAGCATCCTTGCTGAGACATGCAGCAATATTGACATTTCTCATGATAACTCAGAGGAGATGCATTGGCAACCCATAGACATGTTTTGTATTGTTTACACAGTGTTAAAACTGTAGTTACTCTCTCTTTAAAATAAGTTGATTTCACAGGGAGAAAATATTCTCACTTCTTTTGAAAAAATCAGCAGATCTGTCAACACTTGGCCCACAGGTCGACCTGCCAACAGTCAACTGGAGCTGGTAGCAGCTGCCACTTTTAGACGAGATCTGTGCTTTGCTCTTCTGTTCACCATAGTTCCCACCCTGGCCAGCTTCATGCATTTATATTATCTCTATGAACCTTGTAGCATCTGTGAAAAAACCTTCATAGCTGGGTTTCGTTTAAGTCAAGTCTTCTAGATGTCCCTTTTGATTTTTTTTTCAGTTTTGCATAAGAGGAGTGGCCCTTAATTTTGGAAGAACGTGTGCAATGAAAATCATAGAAATATGGCTCTGACAAACTTTGCAACTTCTTTGTGATGCCACACCTCCTTTTCTGCTCTCCCTCTCCTCCTCACCCTCTGGCCTCCCACAGTGCTGCTGAGGAAAAATGAGTTAAGATTAACTTTCCAACTAACATATCTCAGATGCTTTATTTTGCCTGGAAGTTCCTATAGTCAGTCAGGAAAAAAAAAAGTAAACCTCTCATATATCCATTTACCCTCCATAGAAACTCACCTAACTGATCTAGACTTACCCTTTGGATAGAGCCTAACAAAGTTTTATCATTGCTATGTTTTGAGTTTGTAGTTCACAGTTCCTAACTAAAGAAATGCAGTGCATGGCCCATGAACCACGCTCCAGGGCTGAACACATACATACAACCCATGGATTACAGCTTTTTGCTGGGGCATTTCCCATAGCTACAGAAAGAGTGGCAAAGGGGAAATCCAGCAAAATGTACTCAGACTTCAATGGCATGTGTATGATTGGAAAGGTAAATATGATGAGTTTGTTTAGATAAGGCAACTTGATAGGAGGAAGGCAAAGTTTATTATTACTTCCATAGAGGGTAAGCATGAGACTTCTCTGGAGAGAAACTTTTGAGACTTGCCTCAAGATTTCAGAGCCACCTTCTTCAGGGTCACCCCCTACCCTTAGCAGTAGCATCACTGCAACAAATCCAGGAATAATATGCCCCTCCGTGCATCACCTACAGAAGTCACAAGCACAGTGCCACAGGAAATGTGATGAGTGGGGCAAGCTGGAAATGAATGCTTCAGCAAGCACTGTGTGGATAGTGGAACCTGAAAGATGTAGCCCCAAGCCTTGTTCAAAGGGGCACTGCCAGTCAGCGGTAGCCTCATTACTAGGCAGGACTATGAGCTCAGTTGTAGTTTAAAGTAACTGTAACAGGTCTCTAGGCTCACCTGATTTCTGATGAGAAAGTTTTATCACTTTAACCAACTAACCTGATGTTCATTGCATTATAAGAAACAGAGCTGGATAGAGGCAGGACTTTGATTCAAAATGATCTCCAGCGTATGTCTTCTCTATTACTTCCAACAACAACTCCCATGGAACAGGTTGGTTAATTATTTCGGCTCAAATGTCAGTATCCAATGTTTTCAAAAATTATTTCTTATTTAACTTTAATCTGCTTTTAATTACTACTATTTCAAAAAGAATCAATTCCTACTTTCATTGCAAATGCTTTTTGTAAAGGTTCCTTATTTTCAATATAGTGTTTGTCTGGAAATGACAACATAGGGCAGGTTGCACTGAAGGCAGTCATATGTTTCCATAAGAATAATGTTATAATGAGGAGGAGGATATGCCATCTAATGAATAATAGTAATAACAAACATTTATAATGATAAAAAGGATAAAAATAACAAAAATATGGGGCTTCCCTGGTGGCACAATGGTTAAGAATCTGCCTGCCAATGCAGGGGACACGGGTTCGAGCCCTGGTCCAGGAAGATCCCACATGCCGCGGAGCAACTAAGCCCGCGCACCACAACTACTGAGCCTGCGCTCTAGAGCGAGCCACAACTACTGAGCCCGCGTGCCACAACTACTGAAGCCTGCGTGCCTAGAGCCCATGCTCTGCAACAGGAGAAGCCACCGCAATGAGAAGCCCGTGCACAGCAACAAAGAGTAGCACCCACTCGCCACAACTAGAGAAAGCCTGCGTGCAGCAGCGAAGACCCAGTGCAGCCAAAAATAAATAAATAAATAAATTTATTTTAAAAAAGTAATTACTATGGGCTTATTTTTATGGTAAAATTGTACTTCCAGTCACATAAAATGGGCATAAAAGTAATATACAATGGTTTTATATATATGTATATATATGTACACATATATATATATGACAATCATACAAAGGGCCTCAGTATATCTATATATCTCTCTCTATATTTAACTAAACAAATAAACTATATCATAAATTTGACCTAAAATTAATATATTACCTACAGTAAATACTAATCAATAATTCAATAATTTTGTTTAACTTCTTAGCATTTAGAAGAGATTTACCTTGGATAACTTATAAATCATCCCAAGCAATATCTGTCACAAAGGTATGAATTTATACATTGCTTTTCCTTTAAAAATTTTCCGTTTAGTTAGCGGAAATGTTTTCCATTCTTTTTCACCTCATTGCTTTCCTAAAGGATGGCATGGGTATGGAGCTCCTATATATTTTCCTTATGGTTGTATTTCTTGTTATTGATGATGATGATGATAATGGTGATAATGATAACAATGCAAATAACTTGTTTTTGTTCTATGTCCTTGGTTTGCGTTTTTAGAAAAAAAAATCTTTAAAAATCTATAGGTAATCCCGACATTTAAAAAAACACACAAAACTATTTAGTAGAAACATTTTTATAAGCTCAAGTTTTTAAAATGTTACTTATTACAGACTGGTTCGGGGGAATGCTAGGTGTATTCAGTTGAATGCAAAAATATGAAAATAGGAGAAGTTAATAACAGCTTCACTTTATATCAACTTCAGCATCTAATTTGTCCCTGTGTTTCTGTGATATATTTCCGGTTGCATAGCATTACGAAAATATAATATGTAGGGATGTAAATGCCAAAAGTTAAAGTGATAGATTGTAATTTCAGGATTTTTTTAAATCGAAGTTATCTAAAAGTTTGAAGGACGACTAATAAGAATCTTTTTGTTAAAAAAATAATTAAAAATAGATAATAAATCAAATTTAAGCTATAATAGCCACTTATATATTAATCTACACATTGTAAATAATACTACACACATATATTCCTATATGCAATAAGGTATTATTACCACACCACTTGCGAGCTTGCATACTGTGAACATCAGCCAAGCAGAGGCTGGTGTTTTGCCCATCACATGCATGCTGTGGCAGTGTATTTTCTTTTGTTATTATACAGAAATTGCAGAGCTGGAAAATGCCTTTATTTATTAGTTATATCTAACACCTAGCACAGAGCTGGACCATAATAGGCATTCTTGTTGAATGAAATGAATAAAACTATTAAAGCTCTGATGAGACCTCTCAGATCATTTCATAAATGTGAAAATCCAACACGCCAATTACCAAGTCATTACAAAGAACCAATGTAAAAATTAATAAAATATTATGTATAGTTAAAATGCACAGTGTAGACATGTTTGCATAAATTTTGTTGTCTGTTAAAACTTTGCAAAAGGGGATACCAGTTGTGAAACTGGCCATTAACCCAGCTGCATCAAGTGATTAAGTTGCAGTGTGTGAAGGAGCAAATGGAAGGAATTTCTTGCCTTTCACTTACATTGTGGGTTAAATAGGATTATTGTGCTCTAACCTGAATCATCAACACAAAAATATGCATTCAATGAATGTTTTATGATGGTTCTGTTGATTAGTAGCATTGTTTATTTGTGAAAATGTGCTTATGAGATTCAAATAATGGATTTATACATACATTTTTGCACCAAAGCCTATTTGTAACTTGAGAAATTTCCTTACCATCCTGGGTGTTGTATCTACTTTAAAATATTGCTCCACAGAACTAAAGTATTTGGCATTTGTTTAAAGTTTTTGAGTTTTACTATTAATAATTTTGGTTATGGCAATGGTTTTAAAAGCTAATGAATGTTAGTGAATGTTCATGGATTTAAAACCATGTCAAATGCCAGGAATTGTATCAACACATTAAATGCTGTCTCATTTAAACCTACAAATTGCCTCATTATTACTGTCATTTCACAAATTAGGAAACGGAGGTCCAGGGAAATTAAGCCATTTTTCAAAGTCACAAGGCCGTTGAGTGGGTAAGCCATGATTTAGACCCAGGGGTGATCAGTCCAAGACACTGCGATTCCACTTTGCGTCTTACCCACGAATGCAAAAAAGATCATGAAATGAGAACATTGTGACACTTGGATCTTACGATTACTTCTATGTAATGTCTCTGGAGGGTCTTAAAAAATGACTTGGAACTGACAGATACTGCAGTAAGTTAGACTCTGCAGCAGGGGCTTCCATGTTCTTTAATCCTCCAGTCTGGACATGATACCCTCTATGTGTTCCCCATATTCTCTGAATTTATTTTTAATATGTTATACTATAATTGTCCATCTACATTTTCTTTGTTATCCATTAGACTGTGAATAATTTGAAGGCAGGAATATTTTGTCATTTACCTTTATAACACCAATGCTTAGCCCAAGCCTATCAACACATAGTGCAGTGCTTGGTTGGTACTTAATAACTAAAATGAATGAATGAATGGGAAGTCAGAAAGCATTTACCTTTATTTAGGCAGATCAGTCTCTGCCTAAATAAACAGGATAAAATGCAGAAAACCTACTTCACTTACTATTTAGCCTTTAAAAGACACCAAATTTTGCCTGCTATTTCTACTTCCTTCCTGTAGATCACTGATTCCCTTTGTCTAAGGATTTAATGAAGACTGGTGCAATACGTATGTTGGAAAAAAATCTGAAACAAAAGTAAGTTATTATGGTTCTTATTTTAGTTCAATAATAACTAAAACAATTATTCTCAGGATCACACAAACATATTTTCCTTTCTTTTTTGGAATTTCAAACCATCACCATGTAATGTAACTAAGCAGAAGGAAATTTTTCTAGTAATGTAAGAAGACATCCCTTTTTAAAAGTTCTGTTACAAAATTAAAACATTTTTGCCAAAACATTACTAAGCAGTTTCTCACTATGTGTCAGTGAAATGAAAAACACAAAAATAAAAACACTTTTGAATAACAAAGCTATAAAAACACATTGCTATTTTAGATGGCTAGTTTTCTAAAATCTTCTTTCCCTACACTATTCATCTATCTCCACCTACAGAATTTTACTAATGGCTCCTTTTAGATTTTGTTAATTGCAAGCTACATAAATCCTCAATAGAAAGTGACCTTTTTCATTCTATATTTTGTGGTAAGAAAGTGCTATTTAACTGGAAGAAAGGTACAGATGCTCAACCTAAACTTTTCACACCATAGTCCCCAGGAATGTGGAAACATTAAGATACATGGAATCCAATATCCACCTACACAACTTTTTACTTCTAGGTCTTTGAAAAAATGTTAAGAACATACTCAAGTATAAATAATTTAATTAAATAGGAATATTTAATTAAAATCAAATTTCTTAGGTACTCATTTCTTATTCTAATCACTTATGGAATACAGTATTGATCATTTTTATGACAGTTTTTGTACCCTTTGGTAATCCATTTCAAGTACAGATGTGTGAGAATTCCCTAGGGTAACTGTAAACCAGCAGGTATCCTCCAGGCTTGTATTATTAAGAAGCATTTTCTGAAGAGCAACATGTTGTGAGTGTGGAAAAGCACTGATCTCAAAAGAAGTCAGAACATTTGAGTTCAATTCTTGGGTCTCTCATTAACTAGTTATATACCCTTGAACAAGTCATTTAAGCACTCCTGACCTTGGCTTCTTGATCTGTGAAATGATGGTGTCAGGCCTGATAAGTTCTAAGATCCTGCCCAATGTGAAATTAAATTAAATTAATAAAAAATCTTCCTTTAAGATTCAGAAAATATTTGTATTTATAGGAAATAATGGATGTTAACTAAACATATTGTGGTAATCATTTTATAATATATTTAAGTCAATCACTATACTGTATACCTTATACTTTATACAGTGCTATATGCCAATTATATCTCAATAAAGCTATGAAAAAAAGATTCAGAAAATAATAAATACATGTACAATAAAGGGATTATCCTTACGAATATCAGTTCTCATTCTGTACAGGCTAAGAGTTGATTTAAAAGAAAGAGTTCTGTTTAGTGAGATTCAAGTGTTAAAGTTATAAAAACTAATATTTGTAAAGACCATTGAAATTACAGTCTTTTATTTTATTTTAAGTATAAAACCACTTATTCACTTAATAAACAGCATTCTAGTCAATGAGTTTGTGACAATTGAGACTGCTCTAACCAATGCTGGGACGTGGCTCAGATCTGTGATTTTAACATAACCTCTCATAAGATTAGACAATATTTTCAGAATTTTCTTCGCATTACCTTAGCAATTAGGCTGACATGGAAAACTACCTCTCCCATCTCATGTATATATAAATGCTGGATCAACATAAGCATACCCCCATTTGTATACATTTAAATAAGATGTAAACTAATAAAAGTATCCACATGCAAAAGAATGCAGTTGGACCTCTACCTCAGATCATATACGAAAATTAACTTAAAATGGTCCATATACCTGAGTATAAGAGCTAAAACTCTTAAAATCTTAGAAGAAAACACGGCATCAAAATTTTCATAACTCTGGGTTAGGCAATGATTTCTTAGATATGACACCAAAAGCATAAGCAACAAATGAAAAAACAGATAAATTGGACTTCATTAATATTAAAAACTTTTGTGCTTCAAAGAATACCATCAAGAAAGTGAAAAGATAATCGACACAACTGGAGAAATATTTTCAAATCATATATCTAATTAAGATGTTTTTTATCCAGAATATATAAAGAACTCACAACTTAACAATAAAAAGATAAATTATACAATTAACAATGGTCAAATGATTTGATTAGACATTGCTCCAAGGAGCATACACAGATGGGCAGTTAGCACAAGAAATGATGCTCAATATCTTTAATCACTGGAGAAATGCAAAAAATGCCATACCACTTCACACACACACGCTAGGATGGCTATAAGCAAAAAGACAACAAGTACTGAGTGTTGAGAAATTGGAAACCTCACACTTTACTAGTATGAATTTAAAATTGTGCAGCCACTATGGGAAACAGTTTGGCAATTCCACAAAATACTGAACATAGATTTACCCCATAACTAAGCAGTTCTACCCCTTGGTATATACCCAAGAGAAATGAAAACATACATCCCACATAAAAACTTGTCTAATAATGTTTATAGCAGCAGTGTTTAAGATAGCCAAAAAATGCAAACAACCCATGTCCATCACCTGGTAAACTAGATAAACAAAATGTGGCATATTCACACAATGGAGTGTATTTTGACAATAAAAAGAAATGAAGTATTGATAGAGGCTACAATGTGGATGAACCTTGAAAACATTATCTTAACTGAAAGAAGCCAGTCACAAAAGACTAGATATTGCATGATTTCATTTATACGAAATGCCAAGAATAGGCAAATCCATAGAGATAAAAGTATCTGGGGGTTCCCTGGGGGAGGAAGGAGGATACAGAGAGTAACTGTAAATGGATACCAGGTTTATTTTTAGTGTAATGAGAGGTTCTAAAACTAGATAGTGATGATGGCTGCACAATTCGATGAATATACTAAAAATCACCAAATTATGCAATTTAAAAGGATAAAATTTACGGTATGTGAATTATATCTCTGTGAAACTGTTTAAAAAAATAATTTACCTAATCTAAAACAAACCAAAAAAGGATGGGTAGTTTTGACACTAAATCAGATATGTGAAGAGAAAAACAGTCAAATGGAATCTAGATATAAATAAATCATTAAGGATGAGCTAAATAAATAGAAAATTATAAAATGAGCAATTGTGAGAAACAGATGCTGGAATAAGAAGGTCAAATATATGTCTAATAGAAATTCAAGAATGAATATAAAATGGGAGAAAGACAATATTCACAGGAGGTAATGACTGACAATTTTTCAGACTTGAAGAAGGGTAGTTTGAAAAGGTACAAGTCCTGAGCAAGACAACAAAAAACAAATTTAGAGAAATTTAAAAAACAAATTATGGGGACAACAGAAATCACTAAAATTTAGGAGAAAGATTATATAAACCTCCAGAAAGAAATTTATGAAAAAAGGAGTGAAAATCAATGTAGGATTTGGTCTATATAAACTATAATTCAAAAGTTGCAGTGAAAATAGACTTTCTTGGCCAAATACTGAGTTTATTACTCACAACACTACCAGAAAGAAATATTAAAGTAGGTACTACAAAAAGAAAATTGAACCAAGAAGGAAAACATAAGATAAAAGGAGGAATGGCATGCAAAGAAAGTGATAAATATATTTTGAATCTCAATTATATTTAGTAGATAAAAAAAATAATAATTATATAAATAACTTCTAATTAGGAAATTAAAAATAAGGTAGAACTAAATTACTAGACAACAATAACCCAGAATACAGAAGATCAGTGTTAAAGCAATCCAAAGCTGTCATATTGTTCAAGAAACAGATAAAGATACAGATTAGTTTTACATCGTGGTTAATTATTATATACATATATTTAAATTTTAAGAGAGGCTGTCAACAAAATAGGAATAGAATATATAATTTTTAAACTCAGAGGAGGAAAAATACAATAGAGAAATCTATTCATCCAGAATGGGAAATGAAAAGGGTAAGAATAGGCAAATAAGTAATACGATAGAAAACACAAAATAAGTTAGAATAAATAAGTCCAAATATTTTAGTAATTGCAATAAGGTAAATGCTTTAAATGTATCTATTAAAAGATAGAATATTAGCATGGATTTTACAATTTAGGTATATCCTTAAAAGGGATACAATAAATTCAAACAAAAAAAAAGACATACAAATACTGAAAATAAAATAATAAATACAATGGAGAGTACTAACCAAACAAAAGTTGCATTAATATTAATACTGGATAAAATTGAATTTTAAAATCCGTTACAAAGGTAAGAAGTGACACCATGAAATTTCACAATGATAAAAGAAACATCAAACAAAGTGTTAGAATACAACAAGCATGTACTTGTTTACACAAAATAACCTGGCCTCAATATATAGAAAGTAAAACTAACAGAATTAGAAAAACTAAATCCACAGTTAGAATGGGATACTTTAGTATACCTCTCTCCAAAACTAAGAGATGAAGCAGGCCAAACAAACAAACAAAACAAGGATATAGAAGATTTGGATAATCTCAACATTTAGCCCTCATTTAACAAACCACTCAACTCTGCCCTTGTAGCACTAAAGCAGCCACAGACATTACATAATAAATGAGCATGTCTGCATTCCAATAACACTTTCTTTATGAACACTGAAATTTGAATTTCATGTCATTAACATGTTTTGAAACAATATTCTTTTGATTTTTTTAACCATTTAAAAATGTAAATAATATTCTTAGCTTATAGGATGTATAAAAAGAGCAGTGAACAGAATCTGGCCCACAGGCTGCAGTTTACCAAGCCTTGTACCAGACCACACATATATGCTTACAAATTCCAAATGCAATAATCTACTTTTCATAAAAAACATATAATTTCTGTTAGCAGAGAACCAGTTTATTACTGTTACTTTTAAATGAATTAAATAGCTAAATATATTTTTTCAATTTGTGAGTTTAATACAATATACTGGCAGATAAAACCGACATTAACAAAAGTCTTTGGGGCTCTGAGTATTACCTGAGTGTAAAGGGATCTTGAGACCAGTAAGTTTGAGAACTACTACATATAAAGTGTTGTTTGTAATAATGGAAAAAAGTGGGAAAATCCTAAATGTTCATTATGGTAATAAATAAATGTTAAGAGTAGATTTATTTAATAAGTAATAGATGGTTGTTGAAATGAATAAACAGGACATATTAGAAACACAGATACATCTCAATACACATTTGGCTGGCATTTAATAAAACACAGTGTGGGGCTTCCCTGGTGGCGCAGTGGTTAAGAATCTGCCTGCCAATGCAGGGGACACAGGTTCAAGCCCTGCTCCAGGAAGATCCCACATGCCACGGAGTAACTAAGCCCATGTGCCACAACTACTAAGCCTGCGTTCTAGAGCCCATGAGCCACAACTACTGAGCCTGCATGCCACAACTACTGAAGCCTGCGCCCCTAGAACCCATGCTCCGCAACAAGAGAAGCCACTGCAATGAGAAGCCCATGCACCACAATGAAGAGTAGCCCGTGCTCCCTGCAACTAGAGAAAGCCTGCGTGCAGCAATGAAGACCCAACGCAGACAAAAATAAATAAATTTAAAAAAAGAAAAAGAAACTAACCTCAAAAAAACCCCACATTGTAGTTATTTTGGCATTGCTTAATTTTTAAAATCATATATAAACGCTATATGTTTCAAAGATATATGTCTATATATATGCTATTTGTATAAAATATACATTTATTTTCATAATATAAATATGAAAAGTAATCCAGAAAGATACTCACAAAATTCTTTATACTGGCTGCTTGTAGAGACAGAAGAATAAACCTAGGAAGCAAGAATAAAGTGGGTTTCAACTCTTTACCAAAAATATATATACACATGGCAAATATGATCAAATGCTAACATCTGTTAATTTTCTATTCTATGTGGTGAGTACACAGGCAAATTTATCCCCTTCTCTAATGGGGATAAATCATCAATGCAAATCATACATTAAAGTCACAAAATGAACTACAAATACCACTTTAAAATTTCAAAACTTGAACAAGTGAGAGCAAGGAAGGCCTGGGGATTCATTTAGTATAGGACTAACTCTGAGGTTTGTGGGGTTATTCATAGCTTTCTTAAAATGCGTAGTCAGTAAAAACATTAGAAAATATAGCCAAATGATGGGAGATGCAGGTCTTTGAGGCACAGTCAATTCCACAAGGTGATGCATTTCAACCTATGGAGGAAAATGCCACTATTATTATTATTATTATCATGTTTCCAGGCGCTCCTGTATGTGGCTGGTTCATGTTGTCCAGCCATTCTGAGATCCCAGGACAATGGAAAGCCCTCAGCTTCTCAACTGGTGGGGCCAGGGTTAGGTCTCAGCAGAATGATGCCAGGGTCTGTGGCATCAAACAAAACAACTTCTATGCCTTACATTCCTTATCTATAAAATGGAGATAGTAACATATAGGCATTAAAGCTATTATGAAACCTAATGAAATCATGTATTTAAGCATTTAATGCTTGGCACACAGTAAATTCTAAATAAATTTTGGTTATTACTGAAGAAATACTCACAAACCACAGACTGGGAATAAACATTAGCTACAAACATGTGAAGTTTTTACAATGTAAAAACTTATACTGAATGAGATTCCCCTCCCCTGCCTTATACATGTAGAAAAATCAAGAGAATAAATGTATAGAGGATATGGCTAATAATTGTGAAAAATATCCAGACTCACTTACTAGGTAACTAAAACAAAGGCATGCAAATTATAAAAACTTAACACAATACTGTATTTAACCACCCAAATTGACAAAGGTTTTTTGTTTATTTAAGTCATATTTACTTATGATGTGATGAACCCAGCATTTTTGGTAGAAGGCAGGTGAAAAGTTCTTTCAGCTGGCTTAGGAGACAATTTCATAATACATATCAAAATTAACTTTTAATTTGATAAAGTAATTCCACTTTTAGATATCTGTCTTAAGGAGATATCCAGAGCTATGAATCAAAATATATATACAACCCAGTGTTTCCAATTTTTCACTATTATAAATACTTCCATTTAACAACAGAGTATGATTAAATGAAGTGTGGTTCATACAAATAATGAATTTTCATGCAGACATTTAAAATTGTGCTCTCAAATAGTTTAAATGACATAGCAATATATAATTAAAATACTAAGAGAAACAAAGCAATACAAACACAATACTTAACCAATTTGTTGAATATAGGTATAGAATACAAAAACAATGCATCAAAATGTGATAGTTTATCTGTGTTTTATTATACAGCTAGTTTATATTTGTTTAATAATAAGAAAACAAAGAAAAGATATATATATGTACATATATATAAGGGGGAGTGTTAATTTACGTGTCAACTTCAGTGGACCACAGGGAGCCCTGTTATTTGGTCAAACATAATTCTGGTGTTTTTGAATAAGCTTCACAGTTAAATTTATAGACTAAATAAAGCAGATTGCCGTTCCTAATGTGGGTGGGCCGCATCTAAACAGTTGAAGGCTTGCATAGAACAAAAAAGTTGACCTTGCCCCAAATAAGAGGGAACTCTTCCTGCCTAACTGCCTTCAGGCTGGAACTGAAACATCAAGCTAGAACTGGTATTTTCCTGCCTTCAGACTTGAACTAAAACATCAGCTCTTCCTGGGTCTCAAAACTGCCAGACTTTGGACTAAAACTACACCATCAGTTCTCCTGGGTCTCCAGCTTGCCAACTGCAGATCTTGGGCCTTATGAGCCTCTATAATCTCGTGAGCCAATTCTTTATAATAAACCTCCTTCTATATATAGATAGATATTAACCCTATTAGTTCTGTTTCTCCAGAGAACTTACACTAGTACATACACTTTAAGAAGGGTACATAAATTTATACTGCTACCAGCAGCATATCAAAGTTCCCAACTGCCTGCTCCAAAGCCAATGCTGTGTGTTAATTCTCTGTATTTACCAATTTGGTACAATAAAAATACTATCACATTGTTGTTTTAATTTACAGTTATACTAGTAAAAATAGATACTGTCATATTATTAGTGTTATTTCAATTTTTATCTTTAATAAATGTTCTTCATTTGTCTATTTTTCTATTTATGTATACTTTGTAAAGAAGCTTTGTGACGGGCGTCTTGAAGACGGCAGAGGAGTAAGACGTGCAGATCACCTTCCTCCCCACAAATACATCAAAACTACATCTATATGTGGAACAACTCCTACAGAACACCTACTGAACTCTGGCAGAAGACCTCAGACTTCCCCAAAAGCAAGAAACTCACCAAATACCTGGGTAGGGCAAAAGAAAAAAGGAAAAACAGAGACAAAAGAATATGGATGGGACCTGCACCTCTGGGAGGGAGCTGTGAAGGAGGAAAAGTTTCCACACAATAGGCAGCCCCTTCACTGGCGGGGACAGGGGATGGGCAGGAGGGAAGCTTTGGAGCCATGGAGGAGAGCGCAGCAACAGGGGTGCAGAGGGCAGAGTGGAGAGATTCCCACACAGAGGATCGGTGCCAACCAGCACTCACCAGCCTGAGAGGCTTGTCTGCTCACCCACCGGGGCAGGGGTGGCTGAGAGCTGAGGCTCAGGCTTCAGAGTTCAGATGCCAGGGAGATGACTGAGGTTGGCTGTGGGAACACAGCCTGAAGGGGACTAGTGCACCACAGCTAGCCCAGAGGGAGTCTGGGAAGAAGTCTGGACCTGCCTATGAGGCAAGAGACCATTGTTTTGGGGTGCACAAGGAGAGGGGATTCAGAGCACCACCTAAACAAGCTCTAGAGATGGGTGCGAGCCGTGGCTATCAGTGTGGACCCCAGAGACAGGCATGAAATGCTAAGGCTGCTACTGCAGCCCCCAAGAGGCCTGTGTGCAAGCACAGGTCACTAACCACACCTTCCCTCCCGGGAACTTGTGCAGCCCGCCACTGCCAGGGTCCCATGATCCAGGGACAACTTCCCCGGGAGAACACACAGCATACCTCAGGTTGTTGCAAGGTCACACTGGCCTCTGCCAATGCAGGCTCGCCCTGCATTCCATACCCCTCCTTCCCCCCAACCTGAGTGAGCCAGAGGCCCCAAATCAGCCGCTTCTTTAACCCTGTCCTGTCTGGGTAGGGAACAGATGTCCTCAAGCAACCTACATGCAGAGGCAGGGCCAAATACAGAGCCGAACACCAGGAGCTGTGTGAACAAAGAAGAGAAAGGGAAATTTCTCTCAGCAGCCTCAGGAGCAGTGGATTAAATCTACACACTCAACTTGATGTACCCTGCATCTGTGGAATACCTGAATAGACAACGAATCATCCCAAAATTGAGGTGGTGGACATTGGGAGCAACTATAGACTTGGGGTTTGCTTTTTGCATCTAATTTGTTTCTGGTTTTATATTTATCTTAGTTTAGCATTTAGAGCTTATTATCAATGGTAGATTTGTTTAATGATTTGGTTGCTCTCTTCCTTATTAAATTTTTAATTATATATATATATACTTCTTTTTTCCTTTTTCTCTTTTTGTGAGTGTGTATGTGTATGCTTCTTTGTGTTATTTTGTCTGTGTAGCTTTGCTTTTGCCATTTGTCCTAGGGTTCTGACTGTGCGTTTTGGTTATTTTTGTTGTTGCTGTTATTTAGTATAGTTTTTAGTGCGTGTTATCATTGGTGGATTTATTTTTGGGTTTGATTGCTCTCTTCTTTCTTTCTCTCTGTTTTCTAAATTACTTTTTATTTTTTAATATTTTTTTCTATTTTAATAACTTTATTTTCTCTCTTTCCTCCCTCTCTCCCTCCCTCCCTCCTTCCCTCCTTCCCTCCCTCTCTCTCTCTCTTTCTCTCTTTCTCTCTCTCTCTCTCTCTCTTTTCTTCTAAGTCAATCTTGATGCTCTGGCCAAGTGTCAGGCCTGAGCCTCTGATTGGGGAGATGAGCTCTGAGTCTCTAAGGTGGCAGAGCCGACTTCACGACATTGGGCCACCAGAGACCTCCCAGCCCCACATAATGTCAAACGGCAAAAGCACTCTTAGAGATGTCCATCTCAATGCTAAGACCCAGCTCCACTCAACGACCAACAAGCTACAGTGTTGGACACCCTATGCCAAAAAACTAGCAAGACAGGAACAAAGACAACCCCATTAGCACAGAGGCTGCCAAAATCATACAAAGCTCACAGACACCCCCAAAACACACCATCGGATGTGGTCCTGCCCACCAGAAACAAAATATCCAGCCTCATCCGCCAGAACACAGGCACCAGTCCCCTCCACCAGGAAGCACATACAATCCACTAAACCAACTTTACCCACTGGGAGCAGACACCAAAAGCAATGGGAACTACGAACATGCAGCTGGCGAAACTGAGACCCCAAACACAGTAAGTTAAGCAAAATGAGAAGACAGAGAAATACACAGCAGACGAAGGAGCAAGGTAAAAACGCACCAGACCAAACAAATGAAGAGGAAATAGGCAGTCTACCTGAAAAAGAATTCAGAGTAATGATAGTAAAGATGATCCAAGATCATGGAAATAGAATGGAGAAAACACAAGAAACGTTTAACAGGGAGCTAGAAGAACTAAAGAGCAAACAAACAATGATGAACAACAAAATAAATGAAACTAAAAATTCTCCAGAATGAATCAATAGCAGAAAAACCGAGGCAGAAGAACAGATAAGTGACCTGGAAGATAAAATAGTGCAAATAACTACCACAGAGCAGAATAAAGAAAAAAGAATGAAAAGAATTGAAGACAATCTCAGAGACTACTGGGACAACATAAACCGTACTAACATTCAAATTGCAGAGGTCCCAGAAGAAGAAGAGAAAAAAGAAGGGACTGAGAAAATATTTGAAGAGATTTTAGTTGAAAACTTCCCTAATATCGGTAAGGAAAGAGTCAATCAAGTCCAGGAAGCATAGAGACTCCCATACAGGATAAATCCAAGAAGAAACACACCAAGACATATTAATCAAACTATCAAAAATTAAATACAAAGAAAAAATATTAAAAGGAGCAAGGGGGGCTTCCCTGGTGGCGCAGTGGTTGAGAGTCCGCCTGCCGATGCAGGGGACGAGGGTTCGTGCCCTGGTCCGGGAGGATCCCACATGCTGCGGAGTGGCTAGGCCCATGAGCCATGGCCGCTGAGCCTGCACGTCCAGAGCCTGTGTTCAACAACGGGAGGGGACACAACAGTGAGAGGCCTGCGTACCGAAAAAAAAAAAAAAAAAAGCAGCAAGGGAAAAGCAACAATTAACATACAAGGGAATCCCCATAAGGTTAACAGCTGATCTTTCAGCAAAAACTCTGGAAGCCAAAAGGGAGTGGTAGGACATATTTAAAATGATGAAAGGGAAAAACCTACAACCAAGATTACTCTACCCAGCAAGGATCTCATTCAGATTTGCAAGGGAAATTAAAACCTTTACAGACAAGCAAAAGCTAAGAGAATTCAGCACCACCAAACCAGCTCTGCAACAAATGCTAAAGGAACTTCTCTAGGCAGGAAACACAAGAGAAGGAAAAGACCTACAATAACAAACCCAAAACAATTAAGAAAACAGTAAAAGGAACATACATATCAATAATTACCTTGAATGTAAATGAATTAAATGCTCCAACCAAAAGACATAGAGTGGCTAAATGGACACAAAAACAAGACCCAATATATGTGTGTACAGGAGACCCACTTCAGACGTAGGGACACATACAGACTGAAAATGAAGGGATGGTAAAAGATATTCCATGCAAATGGAAATCAAAAGAAAGCTGGAGTAGCAATTCTCATATCAGACAAAATATACTTAAAAGATTATTACAAGAGACAAAGAAGGACACTACATAACAATCAAGGGATCAATCCAAGAAGAAGATATAACAATGGTAAATATTTTTCACCCGACATAAGAGCACCTCAATACATAAGGCAAATGCTATAGCCATAAAAGGGAAAATCGACAGTAACACAATCATACTAGGGGACTTTAACACCCCGCTTTCAGTAATGGACAGATCATCCAAAATGAAAATAAATAAGGAAACACAAGCTTTAAATGATACATTAAACAAGATGGACTTAATTGGTATTTATAGGACATTCCATGCAAAAACATCAGATTACACTTTCTTCCCAAATGCTCATGGAACATTCTCCAGAATAGATCATATCTTGGATCACAGTTCAAACCTTGGTAAAACTGAAATCATATCAAGTATCTTTTCTGACCACAATGCTATGAGACTTGGTATCGATTAAAGGAAAAAATCTGTAAAAAATACAAACACATGGAGGCTAAAAAATACACTACTTAATAACCAAGAGATCACTGAGAAAATCAAAGGGGAAATCAAAAAACACCTAGAAACAAATGGCAATGAAAACACTATGACCCAAAACCTATGGAATGCAGCAAAAGCAATTCTAAGAGGGAAGTTTATAGCAATAAAATCCTACCACAAGAAACATCTTAAAGAAACAACCTAACCTTACACCTAAAGCAATTAGACAATGAAGAACAAAAAAAACCCAATGTTAGCAGAAGGAAAGAAATCATAAAGATTGGAAGTGAATGAAGAAGAAATGAAGGAAGCGATAGCAAAGAACAATAAACCTAAAATCTGGTTCTCTGAGAAAATAAACAAAATTGATAAACCATTAGCCAGACTCATCAAGAAAAAAAGGGAGAAAACTCAAATCAATAGAATTAGAAATGAAAAAGCAGAAGTAACAACTGACACTGCAGAAATACAAAGGATCATGAGCGATTACTACAAGCAACTATATGCCAATAAAATGGACAACATGGAAGAAATGGACAAATTCTTAGAAAAGCACTAGCTTCCGAGACTGACCAGGAAGAAATAGAAAATATAAACAGAACAATCACAAGCACTGAAATTCCAACTGTGATTAAAAATCTTCCAACAAACAAAAGCCCAGGACCAGATGGCTTCACAGGTGAATTCTATCAAACACTTAGAGAAGAGATAACACCTATCCTTCTCAAACTCTTCCAAATTGGCAGGAACACTCCCAAACTCATTCTACAAGGCCACCATCACCCTAATACCAATACCAGACAAAGATGTCAAAAAGAAAGAAAACTACAGGCCAATATCACTGATGAACATAGATGAAAAAATCCTCAACAAAATACTAGCAAACAGAATCCAACAGCACATTAAAAGGATTATACATAATGATCAAGTGGGGTTTATCCCAGGAATGCAAGGATTCCTCAATATACAAAAATCAATCAATGTGATCAACCATATTGACAAATTGAAGGAGAAAAACCATATGATCATCTCGATAGATGCAGAAAAAGCTTTCAACAAAATTCAACACCCATTTATGATAAAAACCCTCCAGAAAGTAGGCACAGATCAAACTTACCTCAACATAATAAAGGCCATATACGACAAACTCACAGCCAACATCGTTCTCAATGGTGAAAAACAGAAACCATTTCCACTAAGATCAGGAAAAAGACAAGGTTGCCAACTCTCACCACTACTATTCAACACAGTTTTGGAAGTTTTAGCCACAGCAATCAGAGAAGAAAAATAAATAAAAGGAATCCAAATAGGAAAAGAAGAAGTAAAACTGTGACTGTTTGCAGATGGTATTATACTATACATAGAGAATCCTAAAGATGCTACCAGATAACTAAGAGAGCTAATCAATGAATTTGGTATTGTAGCAGGATACAAAATGAATGCACAGAAATCTCTTGCATTCTTATACACTAATGATGAAAAATCTGAAAGAGAAATTAAGGAAACAATCCCATTTACCACTGCAACAAAAAGAATAAAATACTTAGGAATAAACCTATCTAAGGAGGCAAAAGACCTGTATGCAAAAAACTATAAGACACTGATGAAAGAAATTAACGATGTTACAAACAGATTGAGAGATATACCATGTTCTTGGATTGGAAGAAACAACACTGTGAAAATGACTATACTACCCAAAGCAATGTACAGGTTCAATGCAATCCCTATCAAACTACCAGTGGCATTTTTCACAGAACTAGAACAAAAAATTTCACAATTTGTATGGAAATACAAAAGACCCCGAAGAGCCAAAGCAATACTGAGAAAGAAAAACGGTGGTGGAGGAGTCAGGCTGCCTGACTTCAGACTATACTACAAAGCTTCAGTAATCAAGACAGTATGGTACTGGCACAAAAACAGAAATATAGATCAATGGAACAGGACAGAAAGCCCAGAGATAAACCCACGTACATATGGTCACCTTATCTTTGATCAAGCAGGCAAGAGTATACAATGGAAAAAAGACAGCCTTTTCAGTAAGTGGTGCTGGGAATACTGGACAGCTACATGTAAAAGAATGAAATTAAAACACTCCTTAACACCACACATAAAAATAAACTCAAAATGGATTAAAGACCTAAATGTAAGGCCAGACACTATCAAACTCTTAGAGGAAAACATAGGCAGAACACTGTATGACATAAATCACAGCAAGATCCTTTTTGACACACCTCCTAGAGAAATGGAAATAAAAACAAAAATAAACAAATGGGACCTGATGAAACTTAAAAGCTTTTGCACAGCAAAGGAAACCATAAACAAGACGAAAAGATAACCCTCAGAATGGGAGAAAATATTTGCAAATGAAGCAACTGACAAAGGATTAATCTCCAAAATATACAAGCAGCTCATGGAGCTCAATATCAAAAAACAAACAACCCAATCCAAAAATGGGCAGAAGACCTAAATAGACATTTCTCCAAAGAAGATATACAGATTGTGACAGACACATGAAAGGTTGCTCAACAACACTAATCATTAGAGAAATGCAAATCAAAACTACAATGAGGTATCACCTCACACCGGTCAGAATGGCTATCATCAAAAAATCTAGAAACAATAAATGCTGGAGAGGGTGTGGAGAAAAGAGAACCCTCTTGCACTGTTGGTGGTCATGTAAATTGATACAGCTACTATGGAGAACAGTATGGCGGTTCCTTAAAAAACTAAAAATAGAACTACCATACGACTCAGGAATCCCACTACTGGGCATATACCCTGAGAAAACAATAGTTCAGAAAGATTCATGTACCACAATGTTCATTGCAACTCTATTTACAATAGCCAGGACACGGAAGCAACCTAAGTGTCCATCGACAGATGAATGGATAAAGAAGATGTGGCACATACATACAATGGAATATTACTCAACCATAAAAAGAAACGAAATTGAGTTATTTGTAGTGAGGTGGATGGACCTAGAGACTGTCATACAGAATTAAGTAATTCAGAAAGAGAAAAACAAATACCATAGGCTAAAAAATATATACAGAATCTAAAAAAAAAAAAAAAAAAAAAAAAAAAAGAGGTTCTTAAGAACCCAGGGGCACAACAGGAATAAGGACGCAGACATAGAGAATGTACTTGAGGATACAGGGAGGGGGAAGTGTAAGCTGGGACAAAGTGAGAGAGTGGCATGGACATATATATACTACCAAATGTAAAATAGATAGCTAGCGGGAAGCAGCCACGTAGCCCAGGTAGATCAGCTCGGTGGTTTGTGTCCACCTGAAGGCGTGGGATAGGGAGGGTGAGAGGGAGATGCAAGAGGGAGGAGATATGGGGATGTATGTGTATGTATAGCTGATTCACTTTGTTATAAAGCAGAAACTAACACACCATTGTAAACAATTACACTCCAATAAAGATGTTTAAAAAAAAAAGAAGCTTTATAAGTCACAGATATTATTTATTTGTCACATACACTAAATATACCACAAACGTTCTCAGTTTTTTTTTTTCCTGTAACTCCGTTTATAGTTTATTATTGTATAAGAAACTTTACTTAGGTATGCTAAGTCAGCACTTTTCCCCAGTTTAGTTTCTGGTTTAGTGTCTTTCTAAAAAAGTTCTTCCTCAAACAAGACTATCTAAATATTTACCTATATGGCCTTCTAAAACTTCTATTATTTCCTTTTTATAATAAACTCTTCAATTCATTTGGAATTTATTTTGGTGTAGAATGTGAGATCTAACTTTTTTCTCCTTATTACATAGTCTATTTTCATTCCACTAAAATGAGATGCTTGAGGTGATCCAGTATTCGATGCCATTCATTTTTATCAGGAATAGCATTATCAGAATCAGGCAATAGAACAATGACCCCTTCCGTCAGTAAGTCTTATATGGTGGGTCTTAATTTCTGTAGGCCTTGTTTAAATCTATATTGAACTGTTTTAACTTTTTAACCTGGGAGGGCATTGGTCACAAGAGAGAATCTAAGGAATTCTATTTTATCAGGCCAAATGTAAATGACAAAGACTTAATTTTATTTTATGACTTTTTGGGTCAGAACATCCTTGCCTACTGTGGGATATTTTCAGATACTGGGTACCATGATCATGAGGAATTTAGACAAGGTAATATTTCTGATGGTTAGGATAAGGCATACCTGTTTGCCCCCTATTTTATGTTCAGTAACTCCCCTAAAAATATAGGGGGTACCTTGTTTAAATTTAGTAGAATCCCAAGGTCTAACTGTAATTCAAACCACAGTATCAATTTAGACCATGAATGTTTGCCAATTGGTACATCTCAGCTGATGTTAAAGTTAAGTTAGAACCTATATTGTAGGTTCTAAACACAATAGCCAGTGTTTTATCTTTTCTTGCATAAATTCTTTCAGTAAATTTTGAACTTCCAAATAGGTCAAATCACAGACCCCTGCTACAGTTCCTATTTCCTTCCACTACATGTAGAGATCATTTTCTTTTATCTTGTTTTGCTTTGGTTTTTGGTTACTGGATACACTATACGGGAGAGGGGAGTCCTCTCTATCCTAATAGTATTAATAAGTCTCCCATCTCCAGAGAGTTCCAAATCAGTAACATTGAGGCTAGGGTCCTCTCCCAGGATGAATGTTGGTTTTTTGGGTTTAGGGACCTTAAGATTAAGTTGGGTTTGAATTAACCACATGAAGTTGGTAAGTTCCGTACTCAGTTTAACCCAGTTTGTATTTGTACTCAGTTTGTCAGTTTGTATTACAGTTAACCAATAGAGCGATGGTATCCTCTGGTCCACACCGTGGGGTACAATGGGAATTTTTACCCTATAATCTTAAAGATCAGGATCTTTGTAACAATAGAGGCATAGGCAGCAGCAGCAGAGGCATTGTAAGGCTTTAATGCATCCTAGTGAGCTCTCTGAATTTAGGAATGTGGACTTGGGCATGCAACATGGTGACCGCTCTTCCTCACACAGCAACCAACCTGGGCCCATATGTTGCACAGGAGGTCAACGCCTGGTTCAGACATGCAACCAGGGATCACAGTATAAGAGTTGCTCCCCTGAGCCTAGAGGCAGTCATGGCTTATGCTGCAAATGAGACACATGGATAGGTCCAGGTCAAAGTCCACAACCCAGGGCCACTTTATGGACGGCCTCAAACCCCATACTCCTGTCCCTAAATGCTTATTACTGAAACTTCTAACTTGATTAGTTTAATCTATGAGATGTTTGGTAGGACTCAGCAAATGCATCAAAGCACAGCACAACTCAAAATCCAACAGAATGTAAGCTTCCTGGCCCACAGCAACACAACTCAAAACACATGCTCACCAGTAGGCAGTCGAGGCAATTGGCAAGCCTTAAGCAAGAGAAGACCCCCAGGTCTCACGATGCCAATTGTTTTGTAGTTTCCCTGCAAAGGGCAGGATCAATCCCCTGCCTAAAATTGGTTCCGATAACAAGAGACTGATGATGTCACATGTGCAACAAGACAGCATGAAAAGGTTTATTAGGCTCTTGGGGAGAGCAAGGCTGGCCCCAGTGCCAGTCCAAGATGACTTGAGAGAAGAAAGGGTCAATTTTTATTATGTTATATATTCCAGATTATTCTATTTAGGTCACTTATATTTGAAAAACAGTTTTAAATTTCCTTTATACTGGGGGCCCCAACCCCTGTACCAGGGACCGGTACCGGTCCACAGCCTGTGAAGAACCAGGCCACACAACAGGAGGTGAGCAGCAAGCGAGGGAAGCTTCATGTGCCGCTCCCCATCACTCGCATTACTTCATGAACCATCCCCCCCATTGCTCCCATTACCGCCTGAATCATCCCTGCACCTCCTCACTGCGCCCCCAGTCCATGGTAAAATTGTCTTCCATGGAACCAATCCCTGGTGACAAAAATGTTGGGGACCACTGCCTTATAGGACTTTCCTGTTTTCTAAGTTTCTTTTTGTGCTTGTGGGTGAAAGTACCTCAGGTTCAGAATATTGAGTTAATCATAAACTAATTTCATGGGGTATTACAGTTATTGGTCCATTCCTTTAATTTATTGATTTATTTAATCCACTGCATTCATTCATTTCCTTCCCATTTTCTCTCTCTCTCATAGGAAAATAATATGTTTGATGTATATCCTTTATATGTATGAATTATTGTGAGTCTTCTATTGTTATGTGCATGTATTTTGATTTAAATAATAGCATCATTCTGTAGATACCATTCTGAGTATTACTTTTAAACTCAGCCCTATATTTTTAAAGATATGACCATATTTCTGGACATCTATCCATTGCTTCTGAATGCTGCATAATAGTCTGTAATGTGCATCTACATTATGCTACTTATCCATTCCCCCAGTGATGGACAACTACCTGGTCTCCAGCTTCTCATTACCACAAATAAGACTGTAATAAAGATTCTACTACATGTCCCCTCATGGGCCTGTGTGCGAATGTCCCTGTGATGTGTAACCAGGAAACAGGCTGCTGGAACCCACGGTAAACATCTACTCATTTGACTAAGTATACCCAGATGTTTTTCTAGAATGGCTGTACCAGTCAACGATCACAAAAGAGGGAATATATTCCTTTTTAGTTGAAAAAAATTTTTTGATTTTATAAATCAAAATTAATAAAAATTAATAAACTGATAAATTAATTTATAAAAATTAATAATAAAAATAATAAACTGATTAATTAATTAATTAACTGATAAAATTAATAAACTGATAAATTCTTCAAAGTTATAGAAGTAAAATACTAATGAGAAGGGCACATCTTCCTTATTCAATCATTCGTTCATCACGTATTTAATGAGCACTTATCAGTAAGTGTCATGTGTAAGATGGTATGTGCTGAGGTTACAGAGATGTCCAGACAGTTTCTACTCTAAAGGTACTTAGAGTCAAGTGGAGGGTACAGACGTGAAACCTATTGTGACAGCTATTAGCTCATACATTTGTAGAAAATATGTAAGTTGGGACATCAAAAAGGATGTTATCATTTCTGTAAGTCATCAAGGAGAAGGCCAAACTTGAGCTAGGCAGCAAAAGACATGGAGGTAATTTCCATGCACAAAGATGGGCACAAGATAGAGAATGAAATTGCCTGCTGCATTCAGGACTGCAAGAAATTAGATGCAGCTGGAGCACAGGGTAGAAATGAGAGATGAGATTGGAACATTAGGAAACAACAGATAATGGAAGGATAGCCTTGTAGGTGCTAAAGAATTTGAATGTGAGCTGACTTATGCTATAGGAAAAGCTCTCTGATATCACCAGGTACCCAAGGATATGAGTCCTGTAAATAGTTATATACATAAGACTAGGGCTCAGGAAAAAGATCTGGGATTAAAAAAAGAAATTTAGGGCTTCCCTGGTGGCGCAGTCGTTGAGAATCTGCCTGCTAATACAGGTGACACGGGTTTGAGCCCTGGTCTGGGAAGATCCCACATGCCGCGGAGCAACCAGGACCGTGAGCTACAACTACTGAGCCTGCGCGTCTGCAGCCTGTGCTCCACAAGAAGAGAGGCCGCGATAGTGAGAGGCCCACACACCACGATGAAGAGTGGCCCCCGCTTGTCACAACTAGAGAAAGCCCTCGCACAGAAATGAAGACCCAACACAGCCAAAAATAAATAAATAAATAAAAAGCCAAGCATTTGAAGCCCTTAAAAAAAAAAAAGAAATTTAGAAGTTGTATATATATACACAGCAGTTGTAGTCAAGGGTTTGAATGAAACTGTACATTATATAAAATGTAATATTTATAAATAGTATATACCGAAGATAAAACGTAGTATAATTTCTTATACTCTAAAAAATAATTCTGTAGAGGCAAGAAGACGCCAAAAATAAGGTAAAATTTTCATATTTTAACTTTTATTTGTACCTTAAACTGCCCAATCTATCCTCATCAACTCAATTTGCACTATACTCTTGTATTTGTTCACATGCAGCTTTGAAAGTGTCTTTAAGTCTTATTCAAAAGTTTTACTATACTAATTAGACTGTCATCTCTTGAAGAACTTTACAATAATCATAAATTAAATCTTAAAAGTGTAAATGCATATATAAAGTGGCTCTGATAACCGTATTTCTTTGTTTTACATCCATAAATATCTGGTTGGGAGTAATGAAATAGTATGCTATTAAACAGTGATATTAATAAGGCACTGAGGGGCTTCCCTGGTGGTGCAGTGGTTAAGAATCTGCCTGCCAATGCAGGGGACATGGGCTCGAGCCCTGGTCTAAGAAGATCCCACAGGCCGTGGAGCAACTAAGCCTGTGCATCACAACTACTAAGCCTGCACTCTAGAGCCCACGTGCCACAACTACTGAAGCCCACTCACCTAGAGCCCATGCTCCACAACAAGAGAAGCCACCGCAATGAGAAGCCCACGCACTGCAACGAAGACCCCAAACAGCCAAAAATAGAATAAAATAAATTTATATAAAAAAATAAGGCACTGAGATTCTTAAGAATTTCACCTGATTAAGTCAGATCCATCCAGGATAATCTTCCTTTTGATTAACTCAAAGTCAACTGATTTAGGACCTTAACCAAATCTGAAAAATCTTTTCATCTTTGCCATATTCTATTGGCTAGAAGCAAATCTCAAGTTCTGTGTACACTCAACGAGAGGAAATTATGCAAGAATATAACTCATTGGAGGTCACTTTAGGGTATACCCACCATGCATGTCCTTGTTCAATGAATATTTATTGAGTGCCCATTCTGTTCCGGGTGATCAAGACAGAACGAAGTCCTTGATCTTACATAGATTATGTTTAGTTATGGGAGACAAATAAAGGATAAATAAATAAATATATATACATATTTATGTAATACTTATATATTTACATTATATGTGTTTATGTAATATTTATATGTTTATATAATATCTATATTAAGATGTAATAAGTGCTATGAAGGAAGTATAGTAAGACAAGAAAGGATGGGAGTATATGTAGAGAAAGTTTGGCCTCATATTCCAATGAAAGATGCTCTGATTGAGTTCAGACCTAGAGGAAGACTCACTTTTTCCAATCATAATTACACTTAAAGCACGATGAAATTGTGTATCTGCTCCTTTCATTACTACCCCTAGTTGGTAGTTATGACTCCAAACCAAGAAAAAACCCATTGAAAGCATGTCTTGCACTCTAAAGACAAAGGACTGAGAAATAAAAACTTGTCCCAGTTTCTAGAACTCTGCTTGACTACGCTGATCATCCAAGTCTATTTTGGGGTAGGGATTATCCAAAAATAGGAATTACCCACTTCTCTTTGGGAGTAGAGGCAGAAAAGGGACTTAATTACAAACGTGCTGACATTTGGGAAAAGGATTTCTATCCCCAGAAAATAAGGTCTAATCAGAGTATCTTGATACATCTCTTCCTTTGAGAGTATCATGAGAACAAAGAGGAAGTTTGAGATCTCCCTGGAGTAAAAAACTAGAGTAACAACAGAAAAAAAAATTAAATTACTATAATAGTAGTCATTTATCTTTCAATATTCAGCAGTATTGGTATGGAACTGTAAGACCTAGAAGTTGTAAATAATGTCAGTCTTTATTAGAAGAGTTAATACCAATCAAAATAAGTTAAGGTCCACTACCCTTAGAAGTTACTTAAATATGTGCATGTTTTAAAATGCTGCCTTGATCCAACTGACTGATAAACATTTCATGGACCTTAGAGAGTAATTGATAAAGTTATGGAACTTTAAATTTGTAATCTCACTTTGGTTCAATCCACTTTATTGAAATGAAAGAATATTAAGTAAAAGCACATTGCTGAGGAATAAAACACTTCAGCACAGATTTTTAAAATATTTTCACTTTTATCTGCAATGAATTAAGCATTAAAAATATTTCATAAAGTTTATGAGCAGAATTATATAACTTGGTAATGAAATGCAAATGTCTCTGTTCATTAAGGCTCAACTATTTCATCAACTTGCATACATAGTTCAGAGGGGACTGATAATTATATTTCAATGTGAAAAAATGTTTATTAATTATCAGTATGAGGCAGCTAGGTGTATCCAATTATACCCATATAATGCAGTTTCACAAAGTGATTTGATTTTTATTTATTACTTCACAGCCTTGATTTTACTGGATTTGATGGAGTTTGGCATATTCACAAAGTGAATTATAAGTTATAAAAACACTTAAATAAACATCCAGAGTCCTTAAAATTAGGAGTCTGATTTTATTGGTATTGTGTATATGTGTGCAACACAACCCTCTTTAAGATTATATAGAGAAGTATCACTGAATTTTTAAGGTTGTGGGTGTGCATACCATATTTGTTCATTTATTAAATACTTTTGTAAATTTAAACTCTAAATTTTAACCATTTAGAGTTTTGATCTTAATATTAGAAGTTTTGTTTTATAAATTAGTTATGCCAGATTCCTTTTTCAACTTCATTATAACAATTCCATAAAATAAAGTATGTACTAAAAGGAAAAATTGTGGTATCAAGATGGATCTTCAAATACGTGGGATTTCCCCTATAAATCAATAATGATATTGCTTATAGGAATTTGTAACTTGATGTGCTAGTCAACCACATTCATAGTCATAGTTGTCAGACACCAGCCAATTATTCAAGGAGATGCTTTGGGGAATATCCTGGGATTGCATCTTATTCTTTTTTTGCCGTACACGGGCCTCTCACTGTTGTGGCCTCTCCCGTTGCGGAGCACTGGCTCCGGACGCGCAGGCTCAGCGGCCATGGCTCACGGGCCCAGCCGCTCCGCGGCATGTGGGATCTTCCCGGACCGGGGCACGAACCCGCGTCCCCTGCATTGGCAGGCGGACTCTGAACCACTGCGCCACCAGGGAAGCCCGCATCTTATTCTTTAACAACCATACCTAACCAGTTTTCACTAACTTGCTCCTAAAGTTACAGAGATTTTCCTCTTTCCTTCAACCCCCAAATCAACTCTCCTACATACACGCAAACAAAACTGGGCAGATGGCTTCACCACCATGGATAGATCTGCCCTTCTTCAGAGTAACTTCTTATCTGAATTTATCTTGCCTTTCTTTCTGATTTTTACCCTTTTGTTTTTTAGAGGTATACATCCTTCTGATCTAGCTTATTTAGTCCCATATATTCTCCATCTTTTATTCACATCTTCAGTCTTTTACACTCATTTAATTGCCCTTTTTCTCAAACATACATAACACTTCCCATTAAAAAAATCAGAAATAAAACCCTCACTTTATTCTACTATTCCCTTCACTACATGTTACTTTTGTGTTTTCCTTTACAACCACTGTCCTTGAGTTTTTAAATAAACTGCTCCATTTCCTTACCTCCTCTTTTCTGCTTAAAAACCTGAAATTTAATTTTCAATCTGATGCTCCACTGAAGCTACCATTTGGAGGTCATCTCTTACCTCCCAGGTAAATTTAAACCCATTTCTCCGTCCTCATCTTAACCTTGCTTCTTTCTCTGATCCGACCAATCGGTCCCTTCTCTTCTACCCTCTCTTGGTTTCCATGATATTTTATTCTTCTGGTTCTTCTCCTACTTCTCTGATCACGATTTCTTTGTCTTCTCACTGGTTTTACTTCCTCTTTCAATCCCCTTTAAACAGTTATTAAAGTATAACAAAAATAAACAAAAGACAAAAAGCATAATTGTGCAGCTTCATATATTTTCACAAATTATACACTCCAGTGAAACTAGCATCTAGATCAAGAAACAAGGTATTGACACCATCTCAGAGGCCAGTCACTACCCCATCCCCAGCTATCCTAACAGTCAGTCCTTAACTTCCATTCTTCTCCTTCAACAAGTAACTTTTGCAAATTCATTCACCATGACCATACTGATAAATCCCACATTGCTATTTCAAGGACTGATGCATTGTTTGAAATATTTTGCTCCTTCCTCTCCTAACCCCTCTTATTCAAGCAGATATGAAAATGTGATAGTATTTTTTCAACATCTCAAATTGTTTCTTTCTTTTCATTTCCATGTCACCACTGTGGTTTAGACCAAAAGTCAGTAAACTACAGCCTGCAGGCCAAATACAGCCCTCTGCCGTTTGGTTTTTTTCTAAATAAAGTTTTGTTGGAATGCAGCCATGCTCATTCATTTACATATTGTGTCGAAGAGCTGCCACAGAGACCATATGGTCTAAAAAGTCTCAAATGTTTACTATTTTATCCTTTACAGAAAAAAATGACCAATCCCTGGTTTAGGTCTTCACTATTTTACACTAAATTGCTGCAGTAACTTCCTACTTGCTCACAGTAATTCTAGTTCCTCTCTCCTGCACCTTTGGGTAATGGCCTTGCTATGCCTCCTCAAACACATTTCATTTTCCTCATGAATTCCTTTGCTCAGTATAAAATCAAACTCCTTTCCCTGGAAGTCAAAGTCTCTGTTACAACAAAAAGTAAGAAGTACAGACGTTAAGGAAGGGAGCAGTGGTGTACAACCTTTAAGCCACACACCACAACTTCCTTCCTCAATGCCTATACTTCGAATCCCCTATACTTTAATCCCCTTCACACATGCCTCACTCGTAGCTATAGTTTGCTGTAACTTAGATGCTCCCCTCCTCATTCCCTACAAGCATTTCCCTCTTCCATCTCATAAATGCCTTCATGGATTATACACCTTTCACAGCTGCCTCAAGTTCTAACTCCACCTCCTCCAACTCCAAAGCTGTAATCTTCCCCTTTTCTGTATCCCATTACCCTTGTAGGTTTTAACACAGAAGCTGCCTCTTGATTCTCTATTATCTTAAACTATTTAATCATTGACTTGAAGCTCCCCCATAGCAGAGCACATTACTTCTGCTTTCTAGAACACACTGGGCACACAGCAAAAACTTAACAAATACAGGTAGCTTTGATTTCTAGGCTTCATAAGTAAATTACTATCAGCAACCAGAATCCTTGTTCATAAAACAATGATAGAGTCTCTGTTACCATGGCAGACTCACGAAACTACATTTTTGATTATGCCCCCAAAGCCTTAGCATGGACTAGAATCTAGAAATTCAGGGGACTGAGCACAACTGATGAAGAAGAATATTCTACAGAAGTTTGTAGCTCAAAAAGCCTTCACTTTCATACCTTAAATCACCTCCACTTTGTCATTCTAGGTACAGTAACTTCGAAATGGCATATTTCACATTCAGTAAGTTTTCATCTTTGCCAGAATGTTCATTTTCTTAATACTTATTCAATGTCTCAAAAATCATATTGAGTTTTTTTAATCATTTTTTTTTCTGGTCTCCAAATCTAAAAACAAAGACTTTATTGCAAACAACCACAAAAGTAATTTAGAACTTGAATTCAAATGAAATACAAAACCTTAAGGCAATACATATACACACACTTGGAAATATTCATCAAAAAAAGAAAAAAGAACAGGTAAGAGTTAAGAGTCTGGAAACTTAAAAATATCCAAGGATGAAAACTGCCATAAGCATTGTCTTGTTTGAAAAGGCCACTGTGAATAACTTTACAAGTTTCTCCACCTCAACTGCAAGAAAAGATCTTACTTGCAATGAGTCTAAATGCTTAGTTTGAAGTTCTCAGGACTCCAAATTGCATGGTTACCCTTCAGAGAGAAAGCAAACTCCCCATGCCAGTCTAAGAATAATGTAGTCAAGGCAGAAGGAATAGCAGACCGCAAGGATGCATCAGTCTAGGCTATTTGCCTACAATTGTGCTATCCAAGAAAATATTCTGAAAGATTCATTGTGACCTAAAGATATTGGCTGCAGTCCAGTAACAGTACCAACTATAAGTCCAAATAATAGTAATAATCATAATAATAGCAATAATACTAGTAGCAGTAACTGGTGATCCAAGAGAGTGGGCACAGAGCATTCAGCATCTATATGAGAGATCTTTCTACTCTTTGCTTCTCGCAGCAAAATTAACACATATAAACAAAAAAAGTCATTAAAAAATCCTAAATTACAAATAACAAATACCATATATTAACGCATATATGTGGAATCTGAACCAGTTTTCAAGGCAGAAATAGAGACACAGATGTAGAGAACAAATGTATGGACACCAAGGGGGGAAAGCGGGGGGTGAGGGAGGGGTGGAAAAACAAAAAAAACAAGTAACATTTACTTTCTAAGCCTGTTTCTTCTTTCCTGCCATTTCATGTTTTCTTTTGGAGTTTTATGGAATAGGAAACTATAAACCATAAAGAAAAACTCACAAGTGTTTAGGGTCTAGTGATTAGGATGAAGCAAAAGTTTATGGCAATTTAAATGGCCTCTGGGACAGACTAGTTTACTGTGATTTCTTTTTGTTGATGGCAAAGTATTGCAATTTGTTTTCTGCTCCATGATTACTTCAGAGCCTAATCTCTCTCTTGCACTCTCAAGGCTCAGGAGTGACCCGTTTTCAAGGGCTTTGGGGCCTCTGTTCACTGACTGTGTAGAGGAAACATGACACCAAGATGATGCCCCAGAGCAAATGTAAATTTTACCTGGGTTCTGCTCTAAAAGACTTCTTGTCACTTAGCAGCACTATGAATTTTAATATGATTCTCATTGAAACTCAGTGGCTTACTTTTAATCTTCAATCTTTGGAGGGTATTGATCATATTCATCAGGTCACAGAGGTGCCCTTGCTGCAGGCATCAAGGCTTTTATAGAGTAGCATATTCAGTTTCTGCTTAAATTCGTTATTTCATTCTTCTCTCTCTGAAAATTACTTCCTGATTTCAATTTTCAGCTGTTTTTGGTTTCATCTTGATTGTTACTAGCCTGAAATTAACTTCAAAAATATTGTCACCTATAATATCTGATCAACGTAAACATTTATATAACCAGTATGTGACCAAATATTCCATTCAGAAGCATTCATTCAAATCACATATATTAAGTAGTTACTGCATACACAGACAATGAGCTCAGAATTGGGAACATCATGATAAATAAAACCAAATAAAACATTTTCTTTATGTAGTTCAAGGCTTAGTGGAGAGATATAAACCCTAATCAAATAATCATAAAACAAATGTGAAATTTCTACTACATCAAGTATTATGTAAAAGAGCCATATCATTCTGTGAGAATCCATCATAATATTTTTTGAAAGATTAGCTCATTCTTCCCTGAGGAATTGATGTTGGAACTTAAATCTGAAGGATGATTAAGAGTTAAACTAGGCAGAGTGGAGAAATGAGCATACTAGGTATAACAAATGGTATAACAAAGACCCTGTGGTAGACGGGTGCCTGGTGAGTACAGGGATTGAAAGAAAGTAAGTGAAGCTGAAGCAGAGAGAGCAAGAGGGATGTTAGTATAAGAAGCTAAGTCCTGTTGATTCTACCCTCAAACTATTATGTTCATCTCCCTCTGTCCTCACTCCTACCACCCTACTTGAAAGTAGAATCAAATACAGGTCTCTCCTACAATAATGGATCTGTCTACTATCTGCTCTTAATTCCCTTTTGCTCCCTACAATTGATTCTCTGCGCTGTAGTCAGTGATCTTTTCCAAATGCAAATTACATATGTCACTTCTCTACTTAATACCAATCAATGACATTCCACTTTTCATAGGATGATAGAACTACCAGGACTATTCAAATGGTCTGTCCCTATCCACTTCTCCAATCTCATCTCTCGCTATTTTACCCTATGCCTTCAATGCTTCTGACACTCTGACCTTCTCTCTGTTCCAACAGAGAATATTTATGCAAGCTGTTACCTCTGCAGGGAAGCTTCTTTACCTCTTTACCTGGTAACCAAATATGGCTTCCCTAAAGAAAGCCTTGGTAATGAAAACCCTACCCCCAACTTGATTAAACCATTTATATATTTTTATGGTATCCTATAAATCTCCTTCCTGATTTATATGATACATTGCATTTTGGACTCCAATTTTTCACTCTTCCCTATGTCCAAACACTTTGCCATGTAATTTTATAGCTCCTGCTACAGAAGAATGTGTACATCTCTACTTCCTTTGGGCTTAACCATGTAATTTGCTTTAGCCATTGAGATATTAACAGCCAGCCAATAAGCTAGGACATGAAAACGTCGTTTGTGGTTAGATTGCCCCCACTGTTAAAAGAACATATCATGGTTAGCCCACTGGTCCAAGAAGGATGAGACATGTGGAGCAAACACAACCTGCAGCTTAATCCTCTTCAACTGAGCCCAGCAGAGATCAGCAGAGCCACCAACCCATGCCAAAGCCATGTGAAAATTAATGGTTTTTGCTGTATATGTGTCAGAGATTTTTGTAATTATCTGTTAGCAATAACTGACTGATACAACTTATAACAGGTGTGAACTGTTTTAAAATGGGAAATATAAGGCATGTCACATTATTTGTCTAAATCAATAAAGTGCAATCAATACTATAGGTAACCACTGAGTAATTTTTACAGATGATGATTTTAGCTACCTGGAAGATGTTAGTGATAACCAGAAAAACAGCTTACTGTCACTACCTGGATGATCATGAACTAGTCACTTAACCCCCCAGGTACTCTGTTTTCCCATCTTTAAAATGAGGGGAATGGACTCAGCAGTGGTAGTAAATAGGTCTGTCTTGAGAACTGACTTCAGTTAATTGTTGTGACTTTCTGTAATGCTATGCTGACAATAGCCCTAAGGCCAAATCTAAGTTCAGTCGACTGAGTGCCATGAGCAATTAGCAATGTCTTCCCTGGACAAGAGAGGGGGGTGCTGCAGCACTAGAGCCACCTATATGACACCCTTGGATGAGAGAATCTCTAACCTTCATTCCATACTTGACACCCCATCACTCAAGGAGTCAATAAATTGATAGAGACAATAGAAGTGAGATCTAACTATAGTTTTGGACAGGTAAGAATTACCTCTTTTCTTTCTTTTTTTTTTTTATGTTTCTCAGCAAAGTGCTAATTACACAGAATTGTTTAATAAAGAATTGTGATTGTTTTATTATTTGTGGTAGCTCCATAGCTTGGGAGTTTACTCAATGGGCTTATAAACCAGAAGCCTCTTAGATGCAAGTGACAAACACTCACCTTTAACTTACAGAGGGAAAAAAAAGGTGAAACTTACTGACTTACATGATTGAGAAGTCCAGGAGTTGTTGGCTTCTTGTATAGCTAGATTTGGGGCTTAAAATCATGTCACAGGACTTAGGCCTTTTCTATCCATCACTCAGTTCAGCTCCCCTTAGTGACCCTACATGGTAATCCTGGCAGTTCTAAACTCCCTTAATAGTTTCAGGGATAAAAATGAAGACTGAGTCTTATTGGACCTAATTTACTGATCTTAAGTCATATACTTACTCCTAAACTAACCAGTTTTTCCAGGGGGAGTGTGGTATTGCATTGACCATGCCAAGGACCCAGCTGTGCCTTTTTGGAGGCATTGTAGTTGATTTTGATTTTCTTCTCCATATTTTTCCTATATATTCTGAATTTTCTACAATGACTATGTGATATCTTTATAATCAGAAAAATTATTCATAAAAAGAGAACAAATAAGGAGGAGCAAAAGTTCTGATTGGTTCTTCTTTTGGACAATATATGACATTACCACCTTCGAACCTGTCTGTTACACTCAGTTCTGGTGAAATGAGATCTTAGACCTACCTCAGTTTTCCAAGCATTATACTACAAATTAAGACTTCATTTGATATAGGCTGTTCTTCATTCTGCTAAAAATAATTTTTGCATGAAAGCTACTAGACAGCCTGACATGAGAAAACTTGATTTAAAATGTTCTTGATGTGCTAACAAAAGATCCTGGACACAGTGGTGTATATCTTTGTTCTACAGAGATGACTTGGTTATTTCTTGTGTTTTACATGCCACACTTATTTGCAGGGTTATATGATGCTTCTAAGTATAGACCTTCCACATAAACTTTGAGACAAACAAAAGGATAAAGTTAATTATAAATTTGGGAAAATCTGGTGTACCAAAATCAAATCTATGATGTAATGAGTCCACCATAACGATACTAACTTTGAATGTGTATTTTTGATCCAAAGCCACATACTGTATGAGATTTCCCCCAAGACCAAAGTGCACTGTTCAGCTCTCAAAAGGAATTCTTAAGATTTCTCACTATACAAGAACCATGAAATAAGACTCCTGTCAATGTGCAATAAATTTGCAACTAATAGTATAATTAACAACGTTAACTATTTTTATTTTTAGGCCACAATGAACTAAACAAGCAGATCTACATCTCACTTATCCTGAATACTAGGATACCTCTTCCTTGACTACTTTCCTTCAGTCAAATTCTAATGTTGCACCCGTGACCCCCACCCCACCCTGCCTTCAGCCAGTTCAATTTCTTCAGGTCCTGCTTCTGGAAGGGATCAGAATAAATCAACGATGCTAAGGTTAAAATAAATAATTCAAAAATGTGGTTCATTTTGCCTCTTAATATATTTTTTATGTTTTGTAACAGTTTTTTCTTTTCTTTTGGGGAAGACAGTGCTTTTATTTGTCTAAGTCAATATCTTAACCAAAATAAATGGATGAAAATTTCATCACCTTAGCACATTAGTATGCAAAATCATATATATATATACAATGCGGATTTCAGGGTACTCAAATCACATGTAAAGCCAACACCTTAAGACATACACATATTATTAAAAACTGCTTCCTCTGTGCATATTTGACTCAAACATCTACACAGATATATGTATCTAGATTTTATTCTAGAGAGACACAATGAAAATAGAATCAAAGAAATTATTTTCTGTTTCAGGAATAGCAAAAAGACAAACTTGAACATTAAAACTCACCTCCAGTAACATTTCTCTTTTTAACAACAGAAAAATTTTCCATGGAACACAGAAGTGGACATAAATCGGAATCTTTTTTTTTTTTTTTGCTGAACGCGGGCCTCTCACTGTTGTGGCCTCTCCCGTTGCGGAGCACAGGCTCTGGAAGCGCAGGCTCAGCGGCCATGGCTCACGGGCCCAGCCGCTCCGCGGCATGTGGGATCTTCCCGGACCGGGGCACGAACCCACGTCCCCTGCATCAGCAGGCAGACTCTCAACCACTGAGCCACCAGGGAAGCCCATAAATCGGAATCTATAAAGGAGAAGTTAATTTGTCTAATCATTTGTCCAATGTTCTCTCTTCTCTGTTATCTGCAACCGAAAAGTGTTAACTTTTTAGTTACACTTTGGAGTCACTGTAGTCTGTCACACCAAAATAATGATACTGTGGATTTTGCATTATTGTGCAAAACCTAGGACTGCTACATTTCTGTAGCTTAGGTACTCAGTTAAAATACTTAATTTAAAATGACATAATTTAGAAATAACAAGCTTCTTATAAAGCAAGATTGCTTTAGTAAATTATAGCAAGCACCTAACAGTACAGTGTGCAACCATTAAAAACGGCATTTAAAATGGTATGTAGAAATAATAAAAATGTTTATGATATGATTTTATGTATAAAAAAGCTGAATTAGTGGGTATATTTAAATCTGGAAGGTTGCTTTATGGAAAAGGGGCTGGAAGAAGTTACTGCTGCAGGTGGCCCGGCTTAGGAAGACCAGTTCTGGAGGATGGGAACTCTAAGATGAAAAGTGCTGGCCAATTCAGTTCCTGATGTCATCTTGTGCTACTGACCATGGATATGTTCAGGAGACCCTGAGGTCCAGCAGAGTTAGCCATGGGGCTGACAGGGTCTTGGTGCTCTAGCCAGGTGTCAGGCATGAGCCTCTGAGGTGGGAGAGCCACGTTCAGGACACTGGACCATCAGAGACCAGCCAGCCCCACGAAATATCAATAGGCGAGAGCTCTCCCAGAGATCTCTGTCTCAACGTTAAGACCCAGCTCCACTCAATGACCAGCAAACTCCAGTGCTGGACACCCCATACCAAACAACTAGCAAGACAGGAACACAACCCCACCCATTAGCAGAGAGGCTGCCTAAAATCATAATAAGTTCACAGACACCCCAAAACACACCACCAGATGCAGTCCTGCCCACCAGAAAGACAAGATCCCGCCTCATCCACCACAACACAGGCACCAGTCCCCTCCATCAGGAAGCCTACACAACACAATGAACCAACATTACACACTGAGGGCAGACACCAAAAGCAACGGGAACTACAAACCTGCAGCCTGCGAAAAGGAGACCCAAAACACAGTAAGTTAAGCAAAATGAGAAGACAGAGAAATTAACAGCAGATGAAGGAGCAAGGTAAAAACCCACCAGACCAAACAAATGAAGAGGAAATAGGCAGTCTACCTGAAAAAGAATTCAGAGTAATAATAGTAAAGATGATCCAAAATCTTGGAAATAGAATGGAGAAAATACAAGAAACGTTTAACAAGGACCTAGAAGAACTAAATAGAAAACAATGATGAACACAAAAAGTAAAATTAAAAATTCTCTAGAAGGAATCAATAGCAGAATGACTGAGGGAGAAGAATGGATAATGACCTGGAAGATAAAATAGTGGAAATAACTACCACATTTCCACTAGTTGAAAATTCCCTAATATGGAAAAGGAAATAGTCAATCAAGTCAAGGAAGCGCAGAGAGTCCCATACAGGATAAATCCAAGGAGAAACATGCCAAGACACATATTAATCAAACTATCAAAAATTAAATACAAAGAAAAAATATTAAAAGCAGCAAGGGAAAAGCAACAAATAACATACAAGGAAATGCCCATAAGGTTAACAACAGCTGACCTTTCAGCAGAAACTCTGCAAGCCAGAAGGGAGCGACAGGACGTATTTATAGTGATGAAAGGGAAAAACCTACAACCAAGATTACTCTACCCAGCAAGGATCTCATTCAGATTCGTCAGAGAAATCAAAAGCTTTACGGACAAGCAAAAGCTAAGAGAATTCAGCACCATCAAACCAGCTTTACAACAAATGCTAAAAGAACTTCTCTAGGCAGGAAACACAAGAGAAAAACAGACCTACAAAAACAGGGGCTTCCCTGGTGGCACAGTGGTTGACAATCTGCCTGCCAATGCAGGGGACACGGGTTCAGGCCCTGGTTTGGGAAGATCCCACATGCTGCGGAGCAACTAGGCCCATGAGACACAATTACTGAGCCTGCGTGTCTGGAACCTGTGCTCCGCAATAAGAGAGGCTGCAATATCGAGAGGCCCACGAACAGCGATGAAGAGTGGCCCCCACTTGCTGCAACTAGAGAAAGCCCTCACAAAGAAACGAAGACTCAACACAGCCAAAAATAAATAAATAAATAAAATTAAGACCTACAAAAACAAACCCCCAAAAATTAAGAAAATGGTAATAGGAAGATACATACAGATAATTACCTTAAATGTAAATGGATTAAATGCTCCAACCAAAAGACACAGACAGGTAGACTGAATACAAAAACCAAGACCCATAAATATGTTGTCTACAAGAGACCCACTTCAGACCTAGGGACACATACAGACTGAAAGTGAGGGGATGGAAAAACATATTCCACACAAATGGAAAACAAAAGAAAGTTGGAGTAGCAATTCTCATATCAGACAAAATAGATTTTAAAATAAAGACTATTACAAGAGACAAAGAAGGACACTACATAATGATCAAGGGATCAATCCAAGAAGAAGATATAACAATTGTAAATATTTATGCACCCAACATAGGAGCACCTCCATACATAAGGCAAATGCTAACAGCCATGAAACGGGAAATCGAAAGTAACACAATAATAGTAGGGGACATTAACACCCCACTTTTGCCAATGGACAGATCAACCAGAATGAAAATAAATAAGGAAACACAAGCCTTAAATGATACACTAAACAAGATGGACTTAATTGATATTTATAGGACATTCCATCCCAAAACAACAGAATACACTTTTTTCTCAAGTGCTCATGGAACATTCTCCAGGATAGATCATATCTTGAGTCACAAATCACCTTGAGTCACCTTGGTAAATTTAAGAAAATTGAACTTGTATCATGTACCTTTCCCGACCACAACACTATGAGACTAGATATCAATTACAGGAAAAAAAACTGTAAAAAATGCAAACATATGGAGGCTAAACAATACACTACTAAATAACCAAGAGAGCACTGAAGAAATCAAAGAGGAAATCAAAAAATACCTAGAAACACATGACAATGAAAACACCATGACCCAACACCTATGGGATTCAGCAAAAGCAGTTCTAAGAGGGGAATTTATAGCAGTACAATCCTACCTCAAGAAACACCTCAAAGAAACAACCTAACCTTACATCTAAAGCAATTAAAGAAGGAAGAGCAAAAAACCCTGAAGTTTGCAGAAGGAAAGAAATCAGAAAGATCAGATCAGAAATGAATGAAACAAAAATGAAGGAAATGATAGCAAAGATCAATAAAACTAAAAGCTGGTTCTTTGATAAGGTAAACAAAATTGATAAACCATTAGCCTGACTAATCACGAAAAAAAGGGAGAAGACTCAAATCAATAGAATTAGAAAAGAAAAAGAAGTAACAATTGACACTGCAGAAATACAAAGGATCATGAGAGATTACTACAAGCAACTATATGTCAATAAAATGGACAATCTGGAAGAAATGGACACATTCTTAGAAAAACACAACCTTCTGAGCCTGAACCAGCAAGAAATAGAAAATACAAACAAACCAATCACAAGCACTGAAATTCAAACTGTGATTAAAAATCTTCCAACAAACAAAAGCCCAGGACTAGATGGCTTCACAGGCGAAGTCTATCAAACATTTAGAGAAGAGCTAACACCTGTCCTTCTCAAACTCTTCAAAAATATAGCAGAGGGAGGAACACTCCCAAAACTCATTCTACGAGGCCACCATCACCCTGATACCAAAACCAGACAAAGATGTCACAAAGAAAGAAAACTACAGGCCAATATCACTGATGAACATAGATGCAAAAATCCTCAACAAAATACTAGCAAACAGAATCCAACAGCACATTCACCAGATCATATACCATGATCCAGTGGGGTTTCTCCCAGGAATGCAAGGATTCTTCAATATAAACAAATCAATCAATGTGATACACCATATTAACAAACTGAAGGAGAAAAACCATCTCAATAGATGCAGGAAAAGCTTTTGACAAAATTCAACCCCCATTTATGATAAAAACTCTCCAGAAAGTAGCCATAGAGGGAACTTACCTCAACAAAATAAAGGCCATATATGACAAACTCACAGCCAACATCATTCTCAATGGTGAAAAACTGAAACCATTTCCTCTAAAATAAGGAACAAACCAAGGTGGCCCACTCTCACCACTATTACTCAACATAGTTTTGGACGTTTTAGCCACAGCAATCAGAGAAGAAGAAGAAATAAAATGAATCCAAATTGGAAAAGCAGAAGTAAAGCTTTCACTGTTTGCAGATGACATGATAATACTATACCTAGAGAATCCTAAATATGCTACCTTAAAACTAATAGAGCTAATCAATGAATTTGGTATAGTAGCAGGATACAAAAGGAATGCACAGAAATCTCTTGCATTCTTATACCCTAATGATGAAAAATCTGAAAGAGAAATTAAGGAAATGCTTCCGTTTACCACTGTAACAAGAATAAAATACCTAGGAATAAACCTACCTAAGGAGGGAAAGACTTGCATGCAGAAAACTATAAGACACTGACGAAAGAAATTAAAGATGATACAAACAGATGGAGAGACACACCATGTTCTTCAATAAGAAGAAACAACATTGTGAAAATGACTATACTACCCAAAGCAATCTACAGATTCAGTGCAATCCCTATCAAACTACCAATGGCATTTTTCACAGAACTAGAACAAAAAATTGCACAATTTGTATGGAAACACAAAAGAACCCGAATAGTCAAAGCAATCCTGAGAAAGAAAAACGGAGCTGGAGGAATCAGGCTCCCTGACTTCAGACTATACTACAAAGCTACAGTAATCAAGACAGTATGGTAGTGGCACAAAAACTGAAATATAGATCAATGGAATAGGATAGAAAGCTCAGAGATAAACCCATGCACATATGGTCACCTTATCTTTGATAAAGGTGGCAACAGTATTCAATGGAGAAAAGACAGCCTCTTCAATAGGTGGAGCTGGGAAAGCTGGACATATAAAAGAATGAAATTAGAACACTCACTAACACCATACACAAAAATAAACTCAAAATGGATTAAAGAACTAAATGTAAGGCCAGACACTATCAAACTCTTAGAGGAAAACATAGGAAGAACACTCTATGACATAAATCACAGCAAGATTCTTTCTGACCCACCTCCTAGAGAAATGGAAATAAAAACAAAAATAAACATGTGGGACCTAATGAAACTTAAAAGCTTTTTCACAGTAAAGGAAACCATAAACAAGATGAAAAGACAACCCTCAGAATGGGAGAAAATAGTTGCAAACAAAGCAACTGACAAAGGATTAATCTCCAAAATATACAAGCAGCTCATGCAGCTCAGCAGCAAAAAAACAAACAACCCAATGCAAAAATGGGCAGAAGACCTAAATAGACATTTCTCCAAAGAAGATATACAGGTTGCCAATAAACACATGAAAGGATGCTCAACATCACTAATCATTAGAGAAATGCAAATCAAAACTACAATGAGGTGTCACCTAACGCCGGTTAGAATGGGCATCATCAAGAAATCTACAAACATTAAATGCTGGAGAAGGTGTGGAGAAAAGGGAACCCTCCTGCAGTGTTGATGGCAATGTAAATTGGTACAGCCACTATGGAGAACAGTAAGGAGGTTCCTTAAAAAAACTAAAAATATAATTACCATATTACCCAGCAATCCCACTACTGGGCACATACCCAGAGAAAACCATAATTCAAAAAGGAACATGCACCTCAATATTCACTGCAGCACTATTTACAATAGCCAGGTCATGGAAGCAACCTACATGTCCATCGAAAGAGTAATGGATAAAGAAGATGTGGTACATATATAGCATGGAATATTAAAGGAACCATAAAAAGGAATGAAATTGTGTCATTTGTAGATGTGGATGGACCTAGAGACTGTCATACAGAGTGAAGTAAGTCAGAAAGAGATAAACAAATATCGTATATTAACCCATATATGTGGAATCTAGAAAAATGGTACAGATGAACCAGTTTGCAAGGCAGGAATAGAGACACAGATGAGGAGAACAAACATGTGGATACCAAGGGTGGGAAAGGGGAGGATGGGATGAATTCCATATATATGGAATCTTAAAAAAAAACAACAAGGTTCTAATGAACATAGGTGCAGGACAGGAATAAAGACGCAGACATAGAGAATGGACTTGAGGACATGGGAAGGGGGAAGGGTAAACTGGGACAGAGTGAGAGTGTAGCTTTACATATATACACTAGCAAATGTAAAATAGATAGCTAGTGGGAAGTAGCTGCATCGCACAGGGAGATCATCTCCGTGCTTCGTGACCACTTAAAAGGGTGGATAGGGAGGGTGGGAGGGAGACGCAAGAGGGAGGGGATATGGGGATATATGTATACGTATAGCAGATTCACTTTGTTATACAGCAGAAACTAACACAACAATGTAAAGAAATTATACTCCAATATAGATGTTAAAAAAAAAAAAGCTGAATTAGAAAATGTGTCACAACCATAAATACAAATGGTTAAAGACAAGGCTTAGAAAGAAACTTGCAAAAAGATGAAAAGTTGTGATTGAGTACTGGGATTAGAGATGATTTATTTTAATATCTTCTTCAATATTGGTAATAATGATTTCAATTGAAAGGAACAAAGTTAACATCTTCATACTTAGCTATGGTTGTTTCCATCGTTAACAGATATTCATAGATATGCTTGTGAGAGTTCATAATATCAACTGTCTTTTATTTCTTAAACACCTAGTTGTGGAACATAAATCCCCCTGTTAAAGCATCCTCTATTTAAGATTTCTCACCTGACTTCCCCATGTCTTCTTAGTCAGTGAATGCTATCAGTTGATGAGTTTGATTCATTTTCCTTCAGTTAAGAGCAAATATTTTTGTTATTCAAATTATGTTCATCATGCTACTAATTATATACAAAGCATTGTTCCTTCAAACTCTTTCATGACATTATTGGTATAAAGTAAGCATATGCACATCTTCACCAAGGATTTCAAGCTAATGCAGCTTAAAAAACATCAGTCTACCTAGAAATATGCATATGTTGACTTTACTTTGATTTTGTAACTACAAAGGAAAGTAAAAGGACAACTGATTTGAAAATGTTGTCTTGCATACATAAAAATAAATAATTGAGTATCAGACTTATGAAACATTTATATATATATATGTTACACATACACACACATATGTATACAATTTAGATATACAATTTAGATTTGAATATTCATCTATTGCTTCATGCCATTGAATAGGGGGAAATAATCTTCCTGCAATCATTAAAGCAATTTTGGTATCTGTCATGACATAACACTCAAAAGGCAGCTACAGGGATGCAGAACCTTGTGTGTCAGGGAACACAACCCTACCACCAGATAACTCCCAGAAGTCATTATCATGGTCTCAAGAAAGATCCCTAGAGGTCCTTCTCTTTCTCTCATGTTGCCTTTATCACCATCACCACAGCCCAACTTTCTCTCCTTTACCAAGCTACCACCTACCCAATAATGAAAAACTCCTTGTCTCAACTTGAGTTGTTAAAATTGAAGGTCACAATGCAAAAATGTGTGAATTTGATTTTTTCAATAGCTTAGTCCCACAGTGGACTTCTGCATATCCGAAATTTAAACAGTAAAATTTAAAGCCCACGGCATCACATTCTTCTCCCACCATACTAAATTTCTATTACATCTCAAAATGGCAAGAACCATGGCCTATAGTATGCAGAATCATCACTTTGTTCTAGCCACCTTCTCTCTTGAGAGAAACCCCTGTGATCTTTGATGTTTTCTCTCAGCCTCACTCATGTTCCTGCCCAGACCCTATTATGGTCAGTATGTGACTCTTTATATCTCATTTTGATAATCAGGGTCCCAAAGGACTTTTGTCTCATCAGTATCAGAAGTAATACTAGAAATTTAATTTTAAAACCTATCCTAAGCAAGAAGAGATGAATGCGTTTAGTATGCTGTGTCATTATAGTAAGAGTCATGATTTCTTGAGAATTTGGAGGCCAGGCATTATGCAAAACACTTTTAATCTCATTTGATCCACACAAAAGCCCAGTCGACAGATAAAAACATTGAGGAATATTCAAATTCAAGTCTGACCGACTCCAATGCTCTAGCACTGTACTCCACTACCATCTAATACCTATACTGAATAGGTCTATACCTAAATCCAGCCCCCATGCCTAAACTGCCCTGTTCATCATCTCTATGCTCAGGCCATAGGTCCTGCACTCATATTTATTAAAGACCTTTAAACAAACACAATGTTGGCTATAAAATGAGACCATTTTCAGAAGGGAGTCAGGAACTTGAGCCCAGGAACAATGACTAAGAGAACAACAAACATGTCTTCATAGCCCTGTGATAGAAAGGCACAGTTGTGACTTGAGACACAGGGATAACAAGCAGCTGTCTTTGAGTGGATATATATTTTCATTTCTCTTTGATATAAATACCTAAGATCTGAATGGCTGGGTTAAACACTATATGCACATTTAACTTGTGGAGAGACCTACAGTTTCTCCAAAGTGATTTGCAATTTTACGTTTCCATCACCAGGATATGAGAGATATACAAACTGGCAATTTGTATATCTTATTTTGTGAAGTCAATATTCAAGTAGTTTGTCAAATTTTCTATTGGGTTGCTTATCTTCTTGTAACTGAGTTGTAATTGTTCTTTTTCGGGATACAAGTCTTGTCAAATATACATATTGGAATGTTTTCTCCCATTCTATGTCTTGTCTTCTCATTTTCTTAATGGATATCTTTTGAAGAGTAAAAGTTCTGAATTTTTATAAGGTCCAATTTATCATTTTTTTCATTTTTCATGAATATTTTCTACTTTTTAAATAGTTTTACAGCACTAGATTTATATTTATTATGCATTTAAAGCTAATTATTGTGTATGACATGAAGTAATGGCTAATAATGTTCCTATTTAAAAATATATCTTTCTAATTGATTCGGCATCATTTGTTTGAAAAGACTTTTTCCCCCATTGAATTGTCTTGACATTTTTGTTGAAAATCAATTGACCATGTATTTGTGGACTATTCCTGTGCTTTCTACTGTTTCATTGATCTATGTGCCTATCCTCTTGACAATACTCCAATGTCTTAATTGCTGTAGTTTACAGCATATCTTTAAATCAGAAAATATAAGATCTCCAAATTCGCCCTTAAAAAATTATTTTGACTATTCTAGGTCATTTAAATTTTCATATAAATTTTAGAATTAGCTTATCAATTTCCAAAAACTCTTGCTATATTTTGTTGGAATTGAATAGAATTTAAAGATCAATGTCGGAAGAATTGATATTTTAACAATATGAAGTTTTCCAGTCCATGAGCATGGTACATTGTTCCATTTAGTTAGAGTATCTATAATTTCTCTAAGCAATATTTTGTGAGTTTTAGTGTAAGGTCATAAATGAATGTTATTACATTTCTTTAATAATGAATAATTAATTCAACTTCAATAATCTCATTTTCTAATTGTTTCCAATTGTTTGATGTCAGTATATAAAAATGCAGTTAACTTTTATCCTACAAACTTGATAACTTCATTTATTACTTTTAATAACTGTTTTATCGATTTCTAAGAATTTTCTACATAAACAGTCATGTTGTCCAAAAAAAACACAACAGTTTTACTTCTTCCATTCCTAAGTTTATGCCTTTTTTGAAATTGCCTTGTATGGGAATAGAATCTAAAAAAGAGTGGACATATGTATATGTATAACTGACTCACTGCTATGCAACAGAAACTAACACAACATTATCAGCTATACTCCAATTTAAGAAAATATCTTGCCTTATTGTAACAGCTAAAACCTCCAATACAATGTTGAAACAAGTAGTAAGAGTAGACATATTCATATTGTTGCTGATTTTAAGGGAAAAGCATTTAATATTTAATGATTAAATATAATATTAGCCACAAGTTTTTCCATAGATGTCTTTTTTTAAGACTGAAGTAGTTCCCTACTGTTCCAGTTTTAAAGTTATTTTAAAATCATGAGTAAGGGTTAAATTTTGTATAGTGTTCACTCTTTATTTATTGAAGTATCATACGAATTTCTCCCTTTTTATATTAACATTTATTTTTGAATGTTAAATCAACCTTGCATTCCTTGAATAAACCTCACTTGATCATGTTGTATTACCCTTTTAATATATAACTGGATTCAATTTTTAGGAACTCATCTGTGTATATGTTCATGAGGGCTACCTGTCTAGTTCTTTTTTTCTTTAATACTAATGTCTGCTACGTGGATGATGAGCACAACATGCAATACAGTGCCAGGGGCTCCCAGTCCTACTTCACGGTGGCCCATGCCATCTCTGAAAGGGTGGAGAAACAGTTGGCCCTCCTCTTCAATGGGACCCTGAAGCATTATCAGCTCCAGGGCCTGGAATGGATGGTTTCTCTGTATAATAACAATTTGAACAGAATCTTTGCTGATGAAATGGGGCTGGGAAAGACAATACAGACCATTGCACTCATCACTTATCTGATGGATCACAAAAGACTCAATGGCCCCTATCTCATCATTGCCCCCCTTTCGACTCTAACTGGACGTATGAATTTGAGAAAGGCTCCTTCTGTGGTGAAAATTCCTTACAAGGGCACCCCGCCATGCGTCGCTCCCTTGTCCCCAGTTACGGAGTGGCAAATTCAATGCCCTCCTGACTACTTATGAGTACATTTTAAAGACAAGCACCTTCTTGCAAAGACTCGGTGGAAATACATGATAGTGGACGAAGGCCACCAAATGAAGAATCACCACTGCAAGCTGACTCAGGTCCTGAACACTCACTATGTGGACCCCAGAAGGATCCTCTTGACTGGGACCCCCCTGCAGAATAAGTTCCCGGAGCTCTGGGCCCTCCTCAGCTTCATCCTTCCTACAATTTTTAAGAGCTGCAGCACGTTTGAGCAGTGGTTTAATGCTCCATTTGCCATGACTGGAGAGAGAATGGACTTAAATAAAGAAGAAACTATATTGATCATCAGGCATCTGCATAAGGTGTTGAGACCATTTTTACTGAGGAGACTGAAGAAAGAAGTTGAATCCCAGCTTCCAGAAAAAGTTGAATATGTGATCAAGTGTGACATGTCAGCTCTGCAGAAGATTCTGTATCGCCATATGCAAGTCAAAGGGATCCTTCTCACAGATGGTTCGGAGAAAGATAAGAAGGGGAAAGGAGGTGCTAAGACATTTATGAACGCTATCATGCAGTTGAGAAAAGTCTGCAATCATCCATATATGTTTCAGCACATTGAGGAATCCTTTGCTGAACACCTGGGCTTTTCAAATGGGGTCATTAATGGGTCTGAGCTGCATCGGGCCTCAGGAAAGTTTGACCTACTTGATCGTATCCTACCAACATTGAGAACGACTGATCACCGCGTCCTGCTTTTCTGCCAGATGACGTCTCTCATGACCATCATGGAGGATTACTTTGCTTTTCGGAACTTCCTTTACCTGCGCCTTGATGGCACCACCAATTCTGAAGATCATGCTGCTTTGCTGAAGAAATTCAATGAACCTCTGTCCCGGTATTTCATTTTCTTGCTGAGCACAAGAGCTGGAGGCCTGGGCCTAAATCTCCAGGCAGCTGATACCATGGTCATTTTTGACAGCAACTGGAATCCTCATTAGGACCTGCAAGCACAAGACCACGTCCACCGCATCGGCCAGCAGAACAACGTCCGCGTGCTGAGACTCTTCACCGTGAATAGTGTGGAGGAAAAGATCCTCGCAGCCGCAAAGTACAAGCTTATTCTTTTTGTTGCAGTGGTAAGTGGGAGCGTTTCCTTAATTTCTCTTTCAGATTTTTCATCATTAGTGTATAGGAATGCAAGAGACTTCTGTGCATTGATTCTGTATCTTGCTACTTTATCAAATCATTGATTAGCTTTTGTAGTTTCCTGGTAGCATCCTTAGGATTCTCTAGGTATAGTATGTCATCTGCAAACAGTGACAGCTTTACTTCTTTTCTGATTTGAATTCCTTTTGTTTTTTTTTCTTCTCTGATTCCTGTGGCCAGAATGTCCAAAACTACGTTGAATAATAGTGGTGAGTGGGGCAACCTTGTCTTGTTCCTGATTTTAGAGGAAATGGTTTCAGTTTTTCATCACTGAGAACAATGTTGGCTGTGGGGTTGTCATATATGATCTTTATTATGTGGAGGTAATTTCCCTTTATGTCTACTTTCTGGAGGGTTTTTAATAAATGGGTGTTGAATTTTGCTGAAAGCTTTTTCTGCATCTATTGAGATGATCATATGGTTTTTATCTTTCAGTTTGTTAATATGGTGTATCACACACTGACTGATTTGCATATTTTGAAGAGCCCTTGCATTCCTGGGATAAACCTCACTTGATCATGGTGTATGATCCTTTTAATGTGCTGTTGGATTCTCTTTGCTAGTACTGTGTTGAGGATTTTTGCATCCATTTCATCAGTGATATTGGTCTTTAGTTTTCTTGTGACAGCTTTGTCTGGTTTTGGTATCAGGGTGATGGTAGCCTTGTAGAATGAGTTTTGGGAGTGTTCCTCCCTCTGCTATATTTTCGAAGGGTGTGAGAAGGATAGGTGTTAGCTCTTCTCTAAATATTTGATAGACTTTGCCTGTGAAGCCATCAGGTCCTGGGCTTTTGTTTGTTGGAAGATTTTTAATCACAGTCTCAATTTCAGTGCTTGTGACTGGTCTGCTTATATTTTCTATTTCTTGCTGGTTCAGTCTCAGAAGGTTGTGCTTTTCTAAGAATGTGTCCATTTCTTCCAGGTTGTCCATTTTATTGGCACAGAGTTGCTTGTAGTAATCTCTCATGATCCTTTGTATTTCTGCAGTGTCAGTTGTTATTTCTCCTTTTTCATTTCTAATTCTGTTGATTTGAGTCTTCTCCCTTTTTTTCTTCATGAGTCTGGCTAATGGTTTATCAGTTTTGTTTATCTTCTCAAAGAATCAGCTTTTAGTTTTATTGATCTTTGCTACTATTTCCTTCATTTCTGTTTCATTTATTTCTAATCTGATCTTTCTGATTTCTTTCCTTCTGCGAACTTGGGAGTTTTTCTTCTTCTTTCTTTAATTGCTTTAGGTGTAAGGTTAGGTTGTTTCTTTGAGATTTTTCTTGTTTCTTGAGGTAGGATCGTACTGCTATAAATTTCCCACTTAGAACTGCTTTTGCTGCATCCCATAGGTTTTGGGTCATCATGTTTTCACTGTCATGTTTTCTAGGTATTTTCTGATTTCCTGTGTGATCTCTTGGTTATTTACTAGCATATTGTTTAGCCTCCAATTGTTTGTATTTTTTACAGTTTTTTTCCTGTAATTGATGTCTAGTCTCATAGCGTTGTGGTCGGAAAAGATATTTGATACAATTTCAATTTTCTTAAATTTACCAGGCTTGATTCGTGACCCAAGATTTGATCTATCCACGAGAATGTTTCATGAGCACTTGAGAAGAAAGTGTATTCTGTTGTTTTTGGATGGAATGTCCTATATATATCAATTAAGTCCATCTTGTTTAATGTGTCATTTAAAGCTTTTGTATCATTATTTATTTTCATTTTGGATGCTCTATCCATTGGTAAAAGTAGGGTGTTAGAGTCCCCTAGTATGATTGTATTACTGTTGATTTCCCCTTTTATTGCTGTTATCATTTGACTTATGTATTGAGGTGCTTCTACGTTGGGTTCATAAATATTTACAATTGTTGTATCTTTTTGTTGGATTGATCCCTTGATCATTATGTAGTGTCCTTCTTTGTCTCTTGTAATAGTCTTTATTTAAAGTCTATTTTGTCTGATATGAGAATTGCTACTCCAGCTTTCTCTTGATTCCCATTTGCCTGGATTATCTTTTTCCATCCCCTCACTTGCAGTCTGTATGTGTCCGTACATCTGAAGTGGGTCTCCTGTACACAGCATGTATATGAGTCTTGTTTTTTTGTCCATTCAGCCAGTGTATGTCTTTTGGTTGGAGCATTTAATCCACTTTCATTTAAGGTAATTATCGATATGTATGTTCCTTTTACCATTTTCTTGTTTTGTTTTTGTTTTTGTAGGTCTTCTCCTTCTTTTGTGTTTCCTGCCTAGAGAGGTCCTTTAGCGTTTGTTGTAGAGCTGGTTTGGTAGTGCTGAATTCTCTTAGCTTTTGCTTATCTGTAAAAGTTTTAATTTCTCCATCAAATCTGAATGAGATCCTTGCTGGTAGAGTAATCTTGGTTGTAGGTTTTTCCCTTTCATCACTTTAAATATGTCCCACCACTCCCTTCTGGCTTGCAGAGTTTCTGCTGAAAGGTCAGCTGTTATTCTTATGGGCATTTCCTTGTATGTTATTTGTTGCTTTTCCCTTGCTGCTTTTAATATTTTTCTTTGTATTTAATTTTTGATAGCTTGATTAATATGAGTCTTGACGTGTTTCTCCTTGGATTTATCCTTTATGGGACTCTCTGCACATCCTGGACTTGATTCTTTCCTTTCCCACGTTAGGGAAGATTTCAACTATAATCTCTTCAAATATTTTCTCAGACCCTTTCTTTTTCTCTTCTACTGGGACCCCTATAATTCAAATGTTGGTGCATCTAATATTGTCCCAGACGTCTCTGAGACTGTCCTCAATTCTTTTCATTCTTTTATCTTTATTCTCCTCTGTGGTAGTTATTTCCACTATCTTATCTTCCAGGTCACATATCCGTTCTTCTTCAGTTATTCTGCTATTGATTCCTTCTAGAGAATTTTTAATTTCACTTATTGTGTTGTTCATGATTGTTTGTTTGCTCTTTAGTTCTTCTAGGTCCTTTTTATTTCTTGTATTTTCCTCATTCTTTTTCCAAGATTTTGGATCATCTTTACTAGCATTACTCGGAATTCTTTTTTAGGTAGACTGCCTATTTCCTCTTCATTTGTTTGGTCTGGTGGGTTTTTACCTTTTTCCTTCATCTGCTGCGTATTTCTCCATCTTCTCATTTTGCTTAACTTACTGTGTTTGGGGTCTCCTTTTCGCAGGCTGCAGGTTCGTAGTTTCCATTGCTTTTGGTGTCTGCCCTCAGTGGGTAAGGTTGGTTTAGTGGGTTTTTAGGCTTCTTGGTGGAGGGCACTGGGGCCTGTGTTTTTGTGGATGGAGCTGGATCATGTCTTTCTGGTGTGCAGGATCTCATCCTGTGGTGGTTTTGGGGTGTCTGTGAACTTATTATGATTTTAGACAGCCTCTCTGCTAATGGGTGGTGTTGTGTTCCTGTCTTGCTAGTTGTTTGGCATGGGGCGTCCAGCACTGGAGCTTGCTGGCTTTGGGTGGAGCTGGGTCTTAGCATTGAGACGGAGATATCTAGGGGAAGTCTCGCCAATTGATACTACATGGGGCTGAGAGGTCTCTGGTGGTCCAATATCCTGAACTCGGCTCTCCCACCTCAGAGGCTCATGCCTGACACAAGGCTGGAGCAGCAAGACCGTGTCAGCCACATGGCTCAGAAGAAAAGAGAGAAAAAGAGAAAGAAAATAATAATAACAAAAAAATAAAATAAAATAATTAAAATAAAAAAGTAATAATAAAAAAGGGAGAGATCAACCAAACCAATAAACAAATCCACCAGTGATAACAAGCACTAAAAACTATACTAAGATAAATATAAAAATCAGAAACCAGTCAGTCGCAGACCAGTCAGTCCCAAGTCTACAGTTGCTCCCAAAGTCCACCTCCTCAATTTTGGGTTGACTTGTTGTTTAATCAGGTATTTCACAGATGCATGGTACCTCAAGTTGACTGTTGGGATTCAATCCACTGCTCCTGAGGCTGCACGGGGAAAATTCCCTTTCTCTTCTTTGTTCACACAGCTCTTGGGGTTCAGCTTTGCCTTTGGCCCCACCTCTGCATGTAGGTTGCCCTCAGGCATCTGTTCCTGCTCAGACAGGATGAGGTTAAAGCAGCGGCTGTTTAGGGGGCTCTGGCTCACTCATGCTGGGGGGAGGGAGGGGTATGGTAGTGATAATTGGAATGCGGGGCAAGCCTGCAACAGCAGTGACCAACATGACTTTGCAACAGCCTGAGGCATGCTGTGTTCTCCCAGGGAAGTTGTCCCTGGATCACAGGACCCTGGCAGTGGCGGGCCACACAGGCTTGTGGGGGGGTGGGGGCCGCATGTGGATAGTGACCTCTGCTTGCACACAGGATTCTTGGTGGCTGCAGCAGTGGTGGTAGGGTTTCATGCCTGTCTCTGGTGTCCAAGCTGATAGCTGCAGCTCGTGCCCATCTCTGGAGTTAGTTTAGGTGGTGCTCTGCCTTCTGTGGGCAGTCAGGGAAGGAATCCCCTCTCCTCACGCACCCCAAAACAATGGTCTCTTGCCTGTTAGGCAGGTCCAGACTTTTTCCCAGACTCCCTCCCAGCTAGCTGTGGTGCACTAGCCTCCTTCAGGCTGTGTTCACGCAGCCAACCCCAGTCCTCTCCCTGGGTTCTGACCTCTGAAGGCTGAGCCTCAGCTCCCAGCCCCCACCCACCCTGGTGGGTGAGCAGACAAGCCTCTCAGGCTGGTGAGTGCCGGTCGGCACTGATACTCTGTGTGGGAATCTCTCCACTTTGCTCTCTGCACCCCTGTTGCTGCGCTCTCCTCCGTGTCTCTGAAGCTTCCCCCACCCCCCAACCCCCATCTCTGCCAGTGAAGGGCCTTCCTAGTATGTGGAAACTTTTCCTCCTTCACAGCTCCCTTCCAGAGGTGCAGGTCCCATCCCTATTCTTTTGTCTTTGTTTTTCCTTTTTTCTTTTGCCCTACCCAGGTACGTGAGGATTTTCTTGCCTTTTGGGAAGTCTGAGTTCTTCTGCCAGTGTGCAGTAGGTGTTCTGTAGGATTTGCTCCACGTGTAGATGTATTTTTGATGTATTTTTGGTGAGGAAGTTGACCTCCACGTCTTACTCCTCCACCATCTTGAAGGTCCCCTCATGTTGTGATTTATATTCTTTCTCTTTTTGTCTTGGTAATTCCTATTAGGTATATTTCAATTTCTTTTTTTATTATTATTATCATTAGACTTTATTTTTCAGAGCAGTATTAGGTTTTTTTTTTAGAGCAGTTTTAGGATTAGAGAAAGCTGAGTGGAAAGTATAGAGTTTCTATAAACCCCCCACCTCCAGTTTTCCCTATTATTAACATCTTGCATTGATGTAGCATTTTTGTTGCAATTGATGAGCTAATATAGAGACATCATTATTAACTTAAGTCCATAGCTTACATTATGGTTCATTCTTTGTGTTTTATAGTCTATGGGTTTTGATAAATGTATAGTGACAGGTATCTACCATTACTGTATCATACACAATAGTTTTAATACCCTAAAATTCTCCTGTGCTCTACCTATTCATCCCTCCCTATCTCATTCTAAACTGTTTGCAACCACTGATCTTTTTTACTGTCTCTATAGTTTTTGCCTTTTCCAGAACATCATACAGTATGTAACCTTTTCAGACTGGCTTCTTTTACTTAGCAATATGCATTTAAGTTTCTTCCATGTGTTTCATGGCTTAATAGCTCACTTTTTATTGCTTACTAATGTTCCATTTGATTGATATACCAGTTTACCTATTCACCTATTGAAGGACATCTTGGTTGCTTCCAAGTTTTGATAATTATGAGTAAAGTTGCTATAAACATCCAGGTTTTTGTGTGAAAGTAAGTTTTCAACTCATTTGGGTAAATGCTAAGGAGCACAACTGCTGGATCATCTTATGAGTATGTTTAGTATTACAAGAATCTACCAAACTGTCTTCCAAAGTGGCTGTACCATTTGCATTCCCACCAGAAACGAATAACATATGATGTTGAGCATCTCTTCATATGCATATTTGTCAAATGTATATCTTCTTTTGTAAGATGTCTGCTCAGATCTTTTGCCCATTTTAAAGTGGGTTGTTTGTGTTCTCCCTGTTGAGTTTTAAGAGCTCTTTGGGTATTCTGGATACCAGTCCTTTATCAGATATATGTTTTGCAAAGATGCAAAGATTTTCTTCCAGTCTCTGGTTTGTCTTTTCATTCTCTTAACAGTGTCTTTGCAGACAAAACATTTTCCTATTTTAATGATGTCCAGCTTATCAACTCTTTCTTTCAGGGATCATGCTTTTGCTATTATCAGATAGGTCACTGCCAGACCTAAGGACACCTAGAGTTTCTCCTATGTTATCTTCTAGGAGTTTTATAATCTTGCATTTTGCATTTAAGTCTACTATCCATTTTGAGTTAATTCCTGTGGAAAAGGTAAGTTCTGTGTCTAGATTCATTTTTTTGCATGTGTACGTCCAGTTGTTCTAGCACCATTTGTTGAGACGACTACCCTTTCTCCATTGAACTGCCTTTGCCTCTTTGTCAGAGATCAGTTGATTCTATATGTCAGGGTCTATTTCTGTGTTTTCTGTTCTGTTCCATTGATATACTTGTCTATTCTTTCACCAGTACCACCCTATCTTGATTACTGTAGCTTTACAGTATGTCGTGAAGACAGGCATGGTCAGTTCTGACTTTGCTCTTCCCCTTCAAAATGTGCTGAGTATTCTGGTTCTTTTGCCTTTCCATATAAACTTTAGTATCAGGTTGTTGATATCCACAAAATGACTTGCTGGGATTTTGATTGGGATTAGAGTCCTATAGATATCAAATATTCAAGATGACTGATAGAAGAAAGAGAACTGTCAACCTGAAATTCTATATCTAAAAGAATTATCAAGTGAAAATGAAGATGAAATAACCTTTTAGGTGAATGAAAAACAGCAATTCATTGCCACCAGAACTACACTAAAGAAAATGCTAATGGAAATTCATCAAGCTGAAGGGAAATGATACCAAAAGGAAGACTGGATCTTTAGGAATGAATGAAGAACACTGTAAATTATAAATACTTGGGTAAATATAATAGAGTATTTTTTTAGCTTATTTAAAATATACAGGACTATTTAAAACAAAGTTATAATACTGTCCTGTGGGGTTTATAGCATATATAGATGATATATATAACAATATCATTCATTTACTGAACTTCAGTTGCAACAGGAAAAAAAAATAACTAAACTTGGTTGTTTAGATGAACAGTATAAAATCTTCAAAGTTTCTCTAAATAATGCTAACTCATGAATTTTCACCGACTTCAGAAAAAAAATTTTGTTAAAACAATTTCTACACTGACCATTAACCCAAATTGCAAATTTTACATAACCATGGGAGTTTTAAGATTCTCTAGTGTTTAGATGATAATTTTAAGGCCCAGCTAGTGTAGGCAGCTGATCCCAGTTCACAGCTGAAACTAGGATCTAGGTTCCCAGACTCCTCATCAAGTACTCTGTATCTCTTTGGTTTCTTTTAACCTTATTTGCCTTCATGTCATGGTCCATGTTATTTTTGATTCTCTCTTTTAAAGTTTTTTTTGGAAACCTGCTTTCTTAGAGTTTTCCATACACAGGAACTGTTTCTTCTACTCCTCACATAACCCTTCCAATGCCTACACCTAAGAGGGTTCTACAAACAGTGGCCTCAAAAATTCTTGCTGAGTAAATGAACCCTTGTAAGTGAATATAAGCCATGTGAAAGTTCAAAGGGACTTCAAGGAAGTGTACGAAACAGGAAGCGGCACTTGCACTGCTTAAAAAATAAACAGAAAAAGCGAACTCTGAAGTGACCCAGACACTGTCCCTTCCCAAGCCATCCCTGACCAGATTTGCTGAAACATAGGCAGCCTTTCATCCTTCCTGGAGTCAGCATGTGTTTCAGTTGAGCTTATTGTTTTCCTTTCAGCTTCCCTATAACTCAGCCTCTGTTTACATTTAATAAACTAAATGTGTTTCTCTAGGCTGAGATTTAAACCAGAATTTGATCCCTAGCGTTTTGCACAAGAAATGATGCAAATGGTGATACAGCTGCTTGTGCCAGCTTCAAGTAACAGCAGCATAATTCTCAACAAATCATCATTTAAGCAGAAAACGAAATTGTTTTATTTTTAGATGATCACTTAGACCTTGATTCTTTTTAACATCATAATAAGCCTCTATATTGTGGAAGACATGAGTCCTCCAGATAAATTTCCCTCTCTCAAAGGTTTCTTGATTGAGAGTAGAGAAACCAAAACGCAGAACAAAAAGCTTGGCCAATTTGCAATCCATCCAAGTAGCAATCATGTGGAATTGTATGATTTGTAGAGTACCTAGAAACTTTTTAGTACACTGTAGCTAGAAAAATTCAATAATGATTTATGTTAAAGAAAGTAACAAGTTGAAAAGTTTACTAGTAATTCAAAGGTGCTATTTGTGCGATAAATTACTTAGTTCCCTAGTATTCTTAATTTAAGGTAGTAATTATATAGTACTGGTAGAATTCTCAAGCTAAATAAAGATTCATAACATCTCTCTACCTATCCCTTCCTTTTCATTTCCTCTGTGTGCATCTTTTTCCAATCTTCTCCCTTTTGTTCATGGTTGGTTGTAGTAGCTACCTCACCTGTTTCCTAAAGTCCCTCTGCCCACTTTAACCTGTGCTGCCAATTATTTTTCCAAACACATTTTTTTCACCAGTTACTTCCTTGCTTAAATTATCTTAGTAACTCTGGTTATCTACTTTATATATCCCAAATTCCTTAGCTTCACATTCCAAGTCCCATGACCTAACACCCAACTCCCCTATTTAGCAACTGCAGCCCCCCGCCCCCAACGCCTGTCCCTTCCATCTCGGCTGGACACATTTATTCTCTCATGTATTCCTCCTCTTCTCTCTGATCCCAACTCACCCCCATGGGAAGCAGACACCTTGTGCCCTCTTGTCAACCCATCCAAACACTACAGCCCACAGCATATCTCATACTCAGTATCACTTGATAATAGATTCGTAACTCTTGCTGAGTTTTCCTTTTCAGTGTTTAATTTATATTTGGTGACCTCAAAAGAAAGTTATTCTCTTAATCATATCCTCAATCTTCCCTAAAGATGATTGAGGATCAAGGGCCACACACTCCACCCTTTCTTCTTCCTGCCCATCCACAGAGTTATGAACTAAAGAGGTCCAGGTCTGGCTCCAAGCAAGGCCTAATCATTTCTCTGAGCTGTAGTTTCCTCATATATGAAATGGAGACAGCACCCACCTCAAAGGATTATTGTAAGTATCAAATAAGAAATCTATAAAAGGTATTTAAAGCATCTGCTGCAGCATAAGCACTTAGTAATAGCTATTATTATTTTTCATATTTAAATTATTACCACTCCTTCTTGTTTTTGTTTTTTATTCTATGCAACTTTTAAAGGCCTGGAGACAGTTTCCAAGAAGACGTGAGGGTGGCTGAGGCATGTGTAGCTGTGGACAAATGGGCCTAACTCACCTTCCTTTGCTCTCCACATTTCTCTGTCAATTTCTTTGAACCCTAAGAAGTGAGGTCATTTACACCATGACAGTAAAAGGATATGACACTCAGAGTTGGACTTTTATTGGAACTAGAAAAATCAGGCCCTTATCCTGCTTTAATCTGGGTCTATGGAACCAACTAATACTGTCAAAAAAGTCACTGGATGGGATACTTGCAATAATTAGATCCTAGTAGTTCATGCGTGGTGAGTACTGTTAGGACCTTGTTAACAAAGATATTAGCATGCTGATGGCCACCAGCAGATAAGGTCAAAAGAACTGAGACTAGGCTGTGTAGCACTGAGGATGCAGCACTGCTGCCTGCTTGGAAAGATCAGAGTCACCTTCTACTCCATACACTCTACTAAAAGCCGAACCACTATTATAGGAAATCAACTGCTAAGTCACTTCTATTTTGCCAAAATCTGTTAGTTTTAGACAGAGCTAACTTCAGAGAAAATAGTTCTTTCACAGAGACTCTCTAGGGACATTTTTTTCCTTTTACTTTGCTGGTGGTCTGGACCTGTTGCTTGAGGTAAAGAAACATGATTCCATAAAAGTCAATGCCTTCCTTTCTCCCTCCACTCCGTTTTCCTGCCTTTCAACATATGACTATCAACAGCTCATGGGTATTCTGTGCACAATTCGAAACTGTTTACCAAGAGCAACTTTCCGACCAACTGTTTGAATGTGGGTAGGACACTCTGTATTCTGAAAACTTTCAAAGGTTCTTCAGGGCCTAGAAAAAGGCCAAACTCCACTGGCTTGTATTCAGAACACTCCAAAATTTTATTCCAGCCTATCTCTTGAGTCTAATCTCCCAGAATCTCCTATAGCATACCTCATGTTTCAGCCTAATTAATTCATTCATCCAAGACATAGTTATTGAACACGTACTTTGAGCCAGACCCTGTACTAGGTACTGAGGATTCATTGATGACACAGTTTCTGAGCCAGTGGAAATTAGAATCTAGCGAGAGACAGATATTAAGAAAATTAATTACTCAAAAATTTAAATACAATTGTGGTAAGCACAACACAAATATATTGCGAAGTGTGCAATGACAGTGTATAACAACAGAGTGCTTTACCAAGCCACTGGACGTTAAACTTTGTGAAAATTATGTATAATCTGGACTGTAAGATTCAACAGATGTTAGTCAGGTGAAATCAGAATGGACAAAAGGAATATTCCAAGCTGAGGGATGGGTGTGGTTGAGCAGAGTATCAGCAGTTAAGTCTGAAGAATAAGTCAATCATGAGGGACTTGTGAAACAATTTGAATATTTGACCATTTTTCTTTCACATCATGAGATTTCCTGCTTTGGGTTTTTGTGCCCTGCGTTCCCTCCTCCCTATGTATCTAAATATGATTGATCCTAAAAAGCCAACTTCACGTGCTGTGCCCTCCATCCAGGGATCCCTGTTCACTGAAACTGGGCACACCAAGGTAGAAAGGGGCTCCTGTGGTCCTCAGTCCTCAGTGGCTTCTGTTTAAATGCCTTGACTACATCGTTCCTACACAGCTCAACTTCTGTGACTCAGAAATCTAGAAATTCATAGAAACCCAGCCTCCCTATGCACACAATGCAGGAGTTTTCTATAATGTTTATCAGATAAATATCTTTAGGGTGCTTCCACCAAACAGTTTCGGAGTCCACTTTTCTCTGAACCCTCTTTACCCTCCCAGATTTTTTATTAGTGTCAGCTAACTTGCTCCCCTCTGTTTTCACGATCCTCAAACGTCCTTGGCATGATCTCAGTAAATCCAGGCTTTGAGAAAGCAAAGCTGGGAAGACACAATGTTTTACAATCACCTTTTGCTTTTGGCCCCCTAATTCAGGCACTGGAAGGTCTGAGGAATAAGTAAAAGGAAAACATAAATATCCTGCTGTATTTTCACTTATCAATTAGATGGGAACCCTATCTATGGTGTGAGTAGGATTTTCACAGCAGTAGTTCCAACACACAGAAAAATGCTGATATCTTCCCCAGGTTTCCCAGGGAACCAGTTGATGAGTCTGTGAAATGGACAATTTTCTTGCCTCTCCTTGGGTATCTCTTGCTTTCCCAACACTGACCACAGAATATCCCCCAGTCCGGATAAGGCTTAATGGTCTTACTTTACCATGGGATTAGACAAAAGCAACACTATGAAGATTCAGTTCTGGCAAATCATGAGGGTTGCCCTTCTACCCAGACTCTAGCCACATCTTACCTTTCTCTGTGGTATCACTTGGAAGGATGCCCATATTATCATTCAAACTCACTTTGGACAGTGAAAGGGCTATATATAATTATGCTGGGCAACAGGCATAGACAGACTGTTCTAAGTAAACTACGACTTAGGTCATCGTATCAGTCATTCCCCAGGCTCTAGGCCCCAGATTTCAGGCACCTACATTACAGGACAGAGCAGGAGGGTATCTGCTATGTAAGCACTCAGGCCTTCCTCTACCCAGGGATCCATGGGCAGCCTGAGAAGTGTTCCATCCTCTTTCTTCCCCTCTCTTCTCTTCTAGTTTGTGATGTTTGATTACAGTCATGGTCCTTCTCTGGTCTCTCAAACCCAAAACATGCCTTAACTCCCATGTTACTAGCAATAGACTCTCAGAAGGCTATCTTAGAAACATTCACCCTCAAGACTACATAGCCATCTTCTAAGTTTCTTTTTGAAGTATTATCTCCAATTTTAAGACCCATACTCTCAGTCTTAAGGCACCATATTAGTAGCTGATATAAAGGCAAATAACTTTGATGATATTCCCTGCTCCTTTCTCCTGGCCATCTGGCTCTCTGAAGACTATGACTAGTATTCTGACCTGATATCCCAAAAATACACTATAAAGTGGCTGTTAAAACATTTAATATTTCAGTAAGTTTTTTCTTTGGGGGGTGGGGTACATGGGCCTCTCACTGTTGTGGCCTCTCCCGTTGCAGAGCACAGGCTCCAGACGCCCGGCCCAGCGGCCATGGCTCACGGGCCCAGCCGCTCCGCAGCATGTGGGATCTTCCCGGCCCGGGGCACGAACCCGTGTCCCCTGCATCGGCAGGCGGACTCTCAACCACTGCGCCACCAGGGAAGTCCCACATGGTAACGTTTTAATAAATAATCTGTCACAGCTATAAATAATCAATTCTTCCTTTTCATAACCATAGCACACTGTACCTTATTACTTTTGGCTTTCTGCGTATGAATATGTTTGTATATATATACATGTGTATCTTTATTTGTCAGTTAATAAGATTTGTAAAGGAAGTAATATAACTTATTCTTCTTTCTTTAATGCCTCATAATAACCAGCACGAAGTAGGCTCTGAATAACCATTTGAAAAATGAATGAATGAATGTTTATAAAGCAATGATAATGCTATTTCAAATTTTAAATGGAAATTATGATTTCCAAATAGGAAAAAGTAAGATTAAAAATGCTGATACAGGGCTTCCCTGGCGGCGCAGTGGTTGAGAGTCCGCCTGCCGATGCAGGGGACACGGGTTCGTGCCCCGGTCCGGGAAGATCCCACATGTCGCGGAGCGGCTGGGCCCGTGAGCCATGGCCGCTGAGCCTGCGTGTCCGGAGCCTGTGCTCCACAACGGGAGAGGCCACAACAGTGAGAGGCCCGCGTACCGCAAAAAAAAAAAAAAAAAAAAATGCTGATACAAGCAATTTATTTTATTTCTGAAGTCATTCAACTGCTATCAAACATCATTCTAACTATACACGCTCGAAAGGCTAGATGTGGTTTAAAGTATTAGATTTCTGACTAAACTAAGGAATAGGCCAGGAATCATCATTATTTAGTATTAGTAACTCACTCCTTGGGAAGATATTCTTGTCTCAAGACTACTAAAGAAATGAATTGACATTCTTATCTCCCAAACCTAAGTATCTTAAATTGTTGTCAGCTCAGTATGAACTGACATACTCAGTATGAACCCTCAGCTAAGTCTGAACACTCAAGGTCTAGGTCTACAGACCTAGACAAAGGTTATACTACAAGTTTGTTCCCAAGGACAAACATTGGGTTTTAGCCACCAAAAGATAATTAGATGATAGCAATATGTGGGTATATTATAGATGCATTGCACAAATCTTCACAGTTGCAAATTGCACTGCTTATGGATTTTCTTAATAATTTTTATATGCTCAATCCACCCTACTGAGGCTAGCAAATACCTTGCTTTAGAGGACTGAAATTAGTTCACATTCAAATCAAGTGATGAGTAACATAAGGAAATACTTCACAGAAACATAAAATTCCTTAAGGCTTTAGAGCTCAAATTTTCTTCCTTATTTTATGCTCTTAAAACATTAATTATTACAGGGCACTCATATAGAAACACACAGGGGAACAAGACCAACTGTGTTTGTCTTAGAAATACATTTGCTTCTGTGAAAGGACCATGTTCATTTTCTATTTAAACCCAATTTATCTTGTCACATTGTTAGATTAAGGCATTTCCTAAATATTTTAGTGTCAAATAAAACCATCACCCTCATTAGCTTGAGGAAATTGGAAAGATCAAATTGATGAGAGGTGTCAAGAGTTCTAAGTTTTTAATTTTGATTGTGGCAAATAGCCCAGCCCCATGCTATTCATTAATAGCATAAGCTAACCTGGAATGTACCTGTCCATACACACACACACACACACACACACACACACACACACACACACACACATGGTGTGTGTGTGTGAGAGAGAGAGAGAGAGAGAGAGAGAGATTGTGGTGTTGTTTTGGATTTTCCCTCAGGCACTCTAGTATTCAAGCCTTTTGAATTCTTCTCAGCATTTTGTGCTTGAGAAGAAATCATTTTGGGAAAGCATTAAAAACATAGCAAATGTCATTGTAACATAAACAACATTCTTAATACTATAGCAATGTCCTTTGGCCCTGGACACCTGCTCTCCAATAAATACACCGAGATTACATTCTCCTTTGAACCCACTAAAATCCGATTTTACATCATTGATTTGGTCAAGGACTAAACATGCAAATCCTGGAGGTATTCACCTTCCCACTCCAATACCAATACCAATAACAACAACAACAAAAAAATTCCCTTGACTCAAGCAGGACCTATTAATAGACAGTAGTAGTGATTATTGCTGACCACAAAATATCACTCTTAATAACATTCCAGTAACCAAAATATGTTACTGGGGCTCTGGAAGAAGCTAAATTCTAATGAGTAATTCATGCAAGGAGATAAGATTGAATAACGACAAAAAGGGATTTCTAAAAAAAATACATGGGCCTTATATTTTATAGAAAGACCAGGACAAAAGCATAAGGACCTCAGTATCAGTGCTTTATTTTACTACTACAAAGATGATTTTTTTTTTTTGCAGGGCCTCTCACTGCTGTGGCCTCTCCCGTTGTGGAGCACAGGTTCCGGACACGCAGGCTCAGCGGCCATGGCTCACGGGCCCAGCCGCTCCGCGGCATGTGGGATCTTCCCGGACCGGGGCACGAACCCGTGTCCCCTGCATTGGCAGGCGGACTCTCAACCACTGCGCCAAAAGGGAAGCCCCAAAGATGATATTTTGAGGGCAGAGTTAACCTTTAGCTGCACATTCTCCAGCTCTGATTTCACCCTGTAATGTCAAAGAATGTTCTCAAAGAAGAAAGCCAAAGGAATAAAAATTCTTGTTAAGTGTTCAACAATTTTCACTGACACTAACTCCTTCATTTGTATAAATTGTTAGGTAGCCAAAACAATCAATCAACAAATATTTATTATGCATCTGCTTTATTCAGGGTCCTGTGCTAGCTACAGAGGGTACAAAGATGTATAAATCACAATCTCACCCTCTAAGAGCTTGTACTCTAACTCCAGAATTGCAAATTTACGGCACATGTGCCATTATTCTCTCCTCATAGATTTTGACTGACACAAAGTTCAACTCTTTGTTAAAGAGGCATCAACCATATATTATGACTGCCTTACTCCAACTTGGTGCATGAAGAATTGAATAGCTCTGCACCAAAGGTTTAACCCCTTTGTAGCTCCATGCATGTGCAGCCTATGAACACCTTAAGATGGAATAGAGAGTTGGTTCATCATATGTGCCAACTATAGTAGGTGGGTATCAGAAGCCTATGAAGCGGACTTCCCTGGTGGCGTGGTGGTTAAGACTCGGGGCTCCCAATGCAGGGGGCCCGGGTTCAATCCCTTGTCAGGGAACTAGATCCCACATGCATGCCACAACTAAGAGTTCACATGCCACAACTAAGGAGTCCGCCTGCTGCAACTAAGAGGTTACACCTTACCCTGTGGGTCAGGTTGGCTACCTGATGTAAGGGTGTAAAAAAGACCCCCTTGCCTTTGGGAAGGACAATTTCTGCAGCAACATTCACACTCCAGAGCTCCCCGTGGGAAGAGGCCAAGGCTAGATTTCTCTTGCAACATATGTTTGCTTGACTTCTGCTCTATTATGCTTCCTTCATTCCCTTACAGGTTTCTCTAGAGAACACTCCCTCTATAAATAACTTCCACAAAAATCTCATGCTTCTAGAAACCTTACCCAAGACCATTGGTACCAGGAGTAGATCTACCAGGGATGAAGAATATAAAGTTGGTTGAGGGAGAATTTCTTTTTACTAGTGCAACTCTCTTCCTGTTTCTCAGTTTAATACCATGGGAAGGGATTCTTGAGTTGGCTTATATACACTTGTGGAATGGCTCTTAAAATCTTGAAAAAGGTGATGGCCCACTTTAAACGTATGCCAGAATTTCTGCGACAGGCTGTGGAGGAAGAAATTAACAGGTTCAGAGTAGTGGATAGAATAGAACTATCATATATGGTCATAAAATCCACCAGCTGACTACATTTCTGGAAACAGCCAGGGAACATTCCCCTTGCCAAGGCAATAAGGAACGCTCAGGTGAGGGGTCACCAGCATCACTGAAAAGTCAAAGTTCAAGTGTGGTGGTTCTCTGGAGACCAGTACTAATCGTCAGAGAAACTGTTGCAGAACTGTGCGCCTCAGCAACAGTAGGGAATCCAAAGTAGGAAAAGCCAAAAGGTAGCATTTAACCATCATTGACAAGGAAGAAGTAATTATTCAAAATGGGGAACAAGTTGGAATGGTAGCCAAGAAAGCCTGACTCAAAGGGACCTATGGATATCGCTCACACTCACTTCTTATGTATCCCTAAAGGCAAGATAGTCAAATATCCAACAAGCGTATTGCATAATATAATCAACAGAGATTAAGAAAGGATGAGGAAAAGGCTGAGATCAGGCCTCCTAGAAAAGTCACGATTCCTTTCCCCATTTCCAGACCTAAGCCAGCTCTTTGACCCAGAACAAATCTACTGACAGAAAGCTGGTTCCCCTTGAGGAAGGTCCTGCAACATCATAGCCAATATACAAAGCAGTGATTCCCCCAGACTTTCTGCCAAACAGACCTATGACCATTTACTTGGTTGGCTGTACACTGGAGAAAGGGGACATTCAGCTCTTTCACATATCTGAATAACCCCATATCAACTAAAGAAATTAAATTCATTCATTCACCAGTTGTTTCACTGGCAAATTCTATCAAACAATTAAGGAAGAAATGATATCAATATTGCACAAACTTCTAGAAAATTGAGGAGGAGAGAATACTCCCCATATTCCCACATCCATAAATACCAAACCCAGGCACTAATATGTGAGGGCTCAAAGCTCCATTACGGCCTCCCTATTAGAGTAGGGGTATATGGAAATTGAGCAATAAACGGATTTCTGGACTAACGTCATCTACGGTGAGTCCACTGAGTCCACAGACACATCCAGTGGTATTTTCCCAGTTTCCAAATGGATAATTGGACTAGCCATCTCAGACACTGACATGACCCTAATGCAGGCTCTTTTGAGCCTAATGAATAAAACCACTATACTAGTGAAGGTGAAGCAGAAACCCCTGAAATTGCCACTCCCTGTTCGCAACTAAGATAGTAAATAAAAAATATACTGCACCCTCAGTAGAATAGCAGACATTAGCATCACCCTCAAAGACTTAAGGGATGCAGGGGTGATGGTCCCATTTTGTTCCCATTTAATTCACTAGTCTGTCCCCTGCAAATACCAGTTTGGATCATAGTGTGTGACAATTAAGTAGAAGCCTCAACTGCAGATAATGCACCAGATGTGATATCAGTTGGTATGCCCCAACTGAGCTCACAGATGTTCTTTTTCATTCCCATCAGGCAGGAGAATCAGAAACAGTTCTTATGAACACCGGACGAACAACACTCTGCATTCACGGTTTCACTCCAGGGTTCTGTTTACTCTCCTGCTTTTGGTCACAATATTCTCTTCCTCATCATGAGCAAGAAAGGACTAAAGGGGAGAGGAACTATAGGTTGTCTTATCTTTTTCTTTCCTTCTATGTCATTATTTTCTGTGTAAGTGGTTGGCTAATACAAGAAAGTAACATGAGTGAAAAAGGATATGATAGGGTTTCTTGGTTGTTCATGTTTCTTAGAAAAATATTACCTTCTGGGCTTGCCTGGTGGCGCAGTGGTTGAGAGTCTGCCTGCCGATGCAGGGGACACGGGTTCGTGCCCTGGTCCGGGAAGATCCCACATGCCGCGGAGCGGCTGGGCCCATGAGCCATGGCCTGAGCCTGCGCGTCCGGAGCCTGTGCTCCACAACGGGAGAGGCCACGACTGTGAGAGGCCCACGTACCGCAAAAAAAAAAAAAAATTACCTTCTTTCTTCATTGGAAGCAAGTTCTGGCACAAACATAAAGCATGGACGCTTGGAGCTGTCACCTCCCCCTACTTACTCAATTACAGATGTATCATGCTTACCTTGTACTCACTTTGAGTCTCCCTGAACTTGTATGCATCCTGGGTCCTCCAGAATGCTGTACTCATGGAACATCACAAACTCTGGGCAAATGGAGTGATGAGGAAGAGTGGACACACCTATTGCATGTATTTCTTCTGCTCTGCTCATACATATATTCATTGCATTGTCCCATCAAACTTCACTTACAAAACATAAGTTCAAAGATAAAATTCCAAGATGGTGACAGCAGAGCATTAAACCAAGCACAATACTTTTCTGAGCTTTGGAGTCTCACGCAACTGTACAGGTCACACTCCACTGAAGCCAGTCCTGCCAACATGATGCTTTGTAGAAATTTTAGTGAAGAAATGCACAAATGAATCTCACTAAAAAAGAAAAAAATGAAAGAAATTCAAATTAATATAATGAGTTTTTTTAATCTATCAAGTTATCAAACTCATTTTTTTCAGAGATAATACCAGTAGGGGTGAAGGTACAGTGAAGTGGGAATTATTAAACCACACTGGTAGATTGTTTCTACATTTCTGCTGTAAAGACTCTAAGCAGGGTTTGCATTCTTTAACATAGCAATTCTACTTATGGAAATCTAATCTAAGGAAGTATTTCAAAATTGCAAACAGATTCATATTTGATCATGTTCATTGCAGCATTATTTTTAAGAAGGAAGAACTGAAAACAACCTTAATGCCCAAGAGTGGCAGAGTAACTAGAAAAAGTTTAATATTTCTATGTGATAAAATATTAGGCCATCATACAAAGCATGTGTATGAAAAATATTTCTTATCATGAAAATGCCTCATAATATTAGTTAATGAAAGGGTAGAAAATTATGTACACATTATAATTGTTTTAATAATTACATATTTAACAAATACATAATAAATATATACATATTAAAGACCAGAAGGATTTCAGGAAAACACAAACAGTGCTGACCCTGGTAGTGGTATTACAGGTGATTTAGCTTTTTTATATGCTTCCTACTTCTCCTTCCTTCTACCATCCTTGACTTCTTTTGAAATTAAAAATATATATATTAAACAGCTATCAGAGGAAAGGCTTCAAACTAATTCTAAGCCTTTTTGGACTTTATTAATATTGTAGAATGCATTCACTTGTATCTGGTACATTTTTAATAATTTGTATTTCTCTTTATCCCTTCAATTGCTTTCTGAAATCAACTGCTTTTAGCTCATGCTATTAAGCCTAAGAGAGGGAGATAAAACAGTGCAAAGGTAATAACAGTTATATCGACAAAAGAAGAGAAGAGCCAGGCATTCAAACAGCTTGTGTATTTGCTATTTTTACTCATGTACAGAACTGAAATTTCAATTGATCCTTGAGCCCAACACTTCTTACCTCATCTCTCTATGAGATGAACTCTGATAAAACTGATATAATTAGGTACTTGAAACACTGTAGAAACGGCCTCAAGGATGCTATTGCTGCTCTTGTATACAATTATTGCCTCTGTAATTATCATTATGTTTTCATATAATTTTAAATAGTATTTATTCTTTTACATTTCCTATTTGTGCTTATGTTTCACGGTTAGGAAAAGAAATACAGATATATCACTATCATAAATTGATCAATACTTGAATATTCATGACAAAGATATACACATACACACACACACACATACATACATACACACTTCTACTGATATTAATAGAAGTCCAAATGGTCATTTCTAACCATATATTTAATTAATAGGAAAAGCAATGAATCTAATCTCTTAATTTATTCAAGCCATTGTAAGCAACTGCCTACGGAAAAACAGTTTGTGTATTATTTTGTAAAGAACTTTAAGTTGTGTTTGAACTTTTTAATGAACAGAGAATGCATCATCTCCTCTTTCCTAAATAGATAAACATTTCAAAGGACAACACTCAAATTGGAAATACTTAGGTCTAGATGACCTGCCTGCCCTTTGCTGGACTGATTGAATTAAAAGAAAGTTTATATCCTCAGGACAGAGCATCTCCCTGCATTGCCCCTCCACACATCAAGATTAGGAAGTTTGCATCAACCTAAGATTCTCAAGGTTGGAGGTAAACTTGCAGGTCATTGAGTCTATCGGTTCTCAAATGAGTCTTCTTATGTTGTGGTTCTAGTGATTCTCTGTGAAATAAGTAAAAACAGAGACAAAATAATGTGTGTTTCATAAAGCTAATTGTATTCAATTCAAAGTCATGTCCTTTAATGTCAGACAATATCCTTTTAACTTTTTTGGTATTAAAATATCTTTTTTTATGAAAATTAAGTGGCTGTCTTCTTTGATTTTTAATATTCTTACTGAGAAAATAGATGACTGGGGGTTAGTTTTATTAGAAAATTCTCTGTTCCATGAAAACCTAAAGTCCTAGCTCAGGTAAACAAAAATCTTGTTTCTACCCAAGACTGAGGCAGCTGGTGAGCAACGACCTGTGGGCTGTGGTGGGCAGGGAGCTTTGGAGGCAAACGGAATAGGATTTGAAGTTTGTGTAACTTTAGAGAAATGACTTAACCTAGTTAAGCAATTCATTTCTTTGCCTATACCAGTTGAACTACAGTTACCTTTTCCTCAAGTTGTGAAAATTACAAAATGAGTGGTTGGCTGGCTCTTTAATAGCTCAATGCAAATGTCACCTTTTCAAAAAGGTCTTGCTTGTTCCACCCTATCTAATGGGCACCCTCTCCTCACCCACCCACCCAGCCATTCTCAGTCCCACATCAGGGTACTTATCATTCTCTGGAATAATTTTATTTTCCCAACCAGGATATGACTCATGAGAGAAGGGACCTTGTCTGTCCTCTTCCCATTGCATCCCCAGCAATTAAAATATATGGCCAAAACATGGTAGTACCTTTCTACCAATGAATATTCATTGAATAACGAATGAATATTAAGTGTTCAACACAGAGAAGACTCAATAAATGTTAGTTCCCTTCCTTCTGACTGAGAAAAAAAATCCATCTCCCTAAAATATCATCTTGGTCTTCATCCTCTGAGGCCATCAGCACCCAACCCCAATACATAAGGTATCTCTCTTTCCAAACATACATTCCCGAATAGGGAGTAATTCTTTAGGTAACTTATTTGATGAGGTCATCTTTATTTCAGAGCTGGCTACAATTAAGAATGATTATGGGATGGCAACTTCAAATTGGGCTTTGGATGCATATTTAGTTTGTTGAATAAAGAGAATGCCTAATCTTTGAGATTTATACAGATTGCCAGGAAAATGTCATTTAAAGCCTTCCATTTTAAGACTATGTATAGTATCTGATAATTGCTTATATTAATTTGCATTTCAAATCAGTATTGAAAAGATTCACCAGGCAGTTGTCTTCAGCTAAATTTTCCTATTCTGCTAAAAGCTAACATTAATGAGGAAAACATTTAACTTAACATAAATATGCTAAGTACTAATATTAAAAAGGAAAAGGAAGGAGGGAGGGAGGGAAGGAAGGAAATAAAGAAAGAAAGGGTGAGAGAAATGTATTCCCACACAGCAAAAAGCAAAACCATAAATAAGAAAATTAAAGTCTTCAGAGTGTCTCTAAATCTCAGAAATCAAGCCTCAGGGAGATCCTACATACCTGAGACGCCAGAAATGACCCTTCCTGAGCAGGCCAAGGCTCCAGCCCGACGGAGAAGTGTGGATTCTTTTTGGATTTATTTTTCTTTTTTTGGCAATAATGCAAATATACATGTCTGGGAGAAGATAACAGGAAGCTGAGTGGGACAACCCCACGTGATCTCAGCTGTCATCCATCACTCACCCTAAGTACGAAATTAGTGCCTACGTTTAAAGGATTGGCAACCATTAAAACACACATGCCAAAGCTCCAACTAGTTTCCCCTGGCAAAAAGAGTGTGCTGTGCAGCTGTGGAAGTGCTGGGGAAATGGGCTGAGTAGCATTGGTGAAAACACAAGCCAAGACATGGTGTGCAATTCCTGTTTAGCACAGTGCTAGGTACTGTAAAGGATACCTAGACTTCCAGTTTGGGATTCAACATGTTAAAAGCTTGGAAATCATCACTTCCATCCTTAGGAAAAGAAAATGTTAAACAAACTGATAATCAGTGACTTTTCTTGGAAACATCAGAGAACTGAGGTTTCAGGGCAAGCCACCATGCCAGATTCTGGAGAGCCACAGCTGAGATCTGAAGCAGAAGCATTGGGGCCATAAACTGGTAGAAACATTTAAGTGGTAATCTTGATGAATTGCTGGAGACTGAAAATGGACTAGCTTGAGAGTGAGAGAATCCTGGGACTGCAGGGTCTTAGGGGACCCTTATACGTTCATGAATTTCACCTCCAGGAACCTAACCAGTTTCTTCCCACCAGTGAAGAGCCAAAAAAGACCACCTTGTGGCTATAGCGAGGGATAGGCAATCATAATCATTGTGAAATACATCAGAATGCTCTCCATAACAAAGATCTACTTTCCAGAGCTTTATCCCATCTGGAAAAAGGGCATTTCTCCCCTTCTAGCCTTCATCTCATTCGAAGGTTGGGAGAGGGAAACTAAGAAACACACACGAGGGTCATAACCCAGAGACACAGGGCCACTGAAAGACTGAAATTTAATAATAAGATTATAAAATGCTATCCCTCCTGCATTACTTACCACCACACCAACAGGGTTTTAGTACAATAATAGTGAATTCAGGTCTGTTTAAGAAGAAATTTTTAGTGAAACCCAAGAACAACAGGGGAGACAAAAACAAAGATACGAGAGGAATTGAAGCCTGTGGTATCTATAGCTATGACATTAAACACAGTCCAACTGCTAGCCAAATTAACATAAAAATTTATACTAAAGTCTATGTACCTCATTTCCTATTACTCAAAACATCATGTCCAGCTTTCAACAACAAAAATACAAGGTAAGAAAGAACACAGTGTGAAGAGACAAAGCAAGCATCAGAATCAGACTCCAGTATGACACAGATGTTGGTTTTATCAGGCCTGGTCTGGAATTTTAAATAACTATGATTAATATGCTAAGTGCACTAATGGAAAAAGCAGACAACACGCAAGAACAAATGGGTAATATAAACAGAGAGATGGAAACTAAGAAAGAATCAAAAGGAACTGCTAGAAACCAAAAACACTGAAACATCAACTCATACCAGTCAGAATGGCCATCATCAAAAAATCTACAAACAATAAATGCTGGAAAGTGTGTGGAGAAAAGGGAACCCTCTTGCACTGTTGGTGGGAATGTAAATTGATACAGCCATTACGGGGAACAGTATGGAGGTTCCTTAAAAAACTACAAATAGAACTACCATATGACCCAGCAATCCCACTACTGGGCATATACCCTGAGAAAACCATAATTCAAAAAGAATCATGTACCACAATGTTCATTACAGCTCTATTTACAACAGCCAGAACATGGAAGCAACCTAAGTGTCCATCGACAGATGAATGGATAAAGAAGATGTGGCACATATTTACAATGGAATATTACTAGCCATAAAAAGAAATGAAAATGAGTTATTTGTAGTGAGGTGGATGGACCTAGAGTCTGTCACACAGAGTGAAGTAAGTCAGAAAGAGAAACACAAATACCGTATGCTAACACATATATATGGAATCTAAAGAAAAAAAAAGGTTCTGAAGAACCTAGGGGCAGGACAGGAATAAAAACGCAGATGTACAGAATGGACTTGAGGACACAGGGAGGGGGATGGGTAAGCTGGGATGAAGTGAGAGAGTGGCATGGACATATATACACTACCAAATGTAAAGTAGATAGATAGTGGGAGGCAGCCACATAGCACAGGGAGATCAGCTTGGTGCTTTGTGACCACCTAGAGGGGTGGGATAGGGAGGGTAGGAGGGAGATGCAAGAGGGAGGAGATATGGGGATGTATGTACATGTATAGCTGATTCACTTTGTTATAAAGCAGAAACTAACAGACTATTGTGAAGCAATTATACTCCAATAAAGATGTTAAACAAAACAAAACAAAACACTGTAACAGAAATGAAGCATGCTCTTGATGGGTTCATGAGTAGACTGGACACAGCTGAAAAAAGAATCAGTGAGCTTGAAGATAGGTCAATAGAAACTTACAAAACTGAAATATAAAGAGAAAAGAGGATAAAAAAGAAAAAAGAATGTAATATCCAAGAACTGTAGGATAATTTCAAAAGGTATAACATATAATAATTGAAATATCAGAAGGAAAAGAAAAACAGCAGGATAAATACCTGAAGTAATATTGGCTAAGAATTCCAGAATTAATGATAACAAACCACAAATCCAGGAAGCTCAGAGAATACCAAGCAGGATGAATACCACATATATACATATGCATACACCCCCCCCCAGGCATACCATATTCAAATCACAGAAAATCAAAGACACAGAGATAATCTTGAACAAAGCTAGAGGGCAATGTGGAGGTCACGAAGGGCCTTGACTAGGGTAGTCTCTGCAATGTGATAAAGACAAAAGTCTGAATGGAGTCAGGTATGGAAGAAAGTGAGGTGAGAATGTGGAGACACTGACTCAAGAAGTTTTGCTATGAAAGGGAGTAGAAAGATGAGCAGTCTCTAAGGGGCATCTGGCATAGAAAGAAAAATCCATTCAACTTTAGAAAGCATCATATATTTGGCTTGAGCCAAACCAGGTGAGAAGGACTGTGTGAGCAAAGACAGAAGACCTGCATTTTTCACAGAACTAGAAAAACATAATCTTAATATTTGTATGGAGACACAAAAGACCCAAATAGCCAAAGCAATCTTGAGAAAAAGAAAAGCGGAGCTGGAGGAATCAGGCTCCCTGAATACAGACTATACTACAAAGCTACCGTAATGAAGACAATATGGTACTGGCACAAAAACAGAAATATAGATCAATGGAACAGGACAGAAAGCCCAGAGATAAACTCACGCACCAATGGTCAACTAATCTATGACAAAGGAGGCAAGGAGGCAAGGAGGCAAGTGACTTCACACTATACTACAAAGCTACAGTAATCAAGACAATATGGTACTGGCACAAAAACAGAAATATAGATCAATGGAATAGGATAGAAAGCCCAGAGATTAACCTTTGCACATATGGTCACCTTACTTTTGATAAAGGAGACAAGAATATACAATGGAGAAAAGACAGCCTCTTCAATAAGTGGTGCTGGGAAAACTGGACAGCTACATGTAAAAGAATGAAATTAGAACACTGCCTAACACCATACACAAAAATTAACTCAAAATGGATTAAAGACCTAAATGTAAGGCTGGACACTATCAAACTCTTAGAGGAAAACACAGGAAGAACACTCTTTGACATAAGTCACAGCAAGATCCTTTCTGACCCACCTCCTAGAGTAATGGAAATAAAAACAAATATAAACAAATGGGACCTAATGAAACTTAAAAGCTTTTGTACAGCAAAGGAAACCATAAACAAGATGAAAAGACAACCCTCAGAATAGGAGAAAATATTTGCAAATGAATCAAAGGACAAAGGATTAGTCTCCAAAATATACAAACAGCTCATGCAGCTCAATATCAAAAACACAAACAACCCAATCAAAAAATAGGCAGAAGACCTAAATGGACATTTCTCCAAAGAAGACATACAGATGGCCAACAAACACATGAAAAGCTCCTCAACATCACTAATTATTAGAGAAATGCAAATCAAAACTACAATGAGGTATCACCTCACACCAGTTAGAATGGTCATCATCAGAAAATCTACAAACAATAAATGCTGGAGAGAGTGTGGAGAAAAGGGAACCCTCTTGCACTGTTGATGGGAATAGAAATTGATACAGCCACTATGGAGAACAGTATGGAGGTTCCTTAAAAAAACAAAATAGAACTACCATATGACCCGGCAATCCCACTACTGGGCATATACCCTGAGAAAACCATAATTCAAAAAAGACACATGTACCGCAGCGTTCACTGTAGCACTGTTTACAATAGCCAGACAGGGAAGCAACCTAAATGTCCATCGACAGAGGAATGGATAAAGAAGATGTGGCACATATATACAATGGAATATTAAAGGAACCATAAAGAGGAATGAAATTGGGTCATTTGTAGAGATGTGGATGGACCTAGAGACTGTCATACAGAGTGAAGTAAGTCAGAAAGAGAAAAACAAATATCGTATATTAACACATATATGTGGAATCTAGAAAAATGGCACAGATGAACCGGTTTGCAAGGCAGAAACAGAGACACAGATGTGGAGAAGAAACATGGACACCAAGGGGGGGAAGGGAGGACAGGATGAATTGTGATATTGGGATTGACATATATACACTAATATGTATAAAACAGATAACTAATGAGAACTTGCTGTATAGCACAAGGAACTCCACTTTGCTGTACAGTAGAAACTAACACAACATTGTAAAACAACTGTACACCAATAAAAAACAAAATTAAATTAAAAAAAAAAGAAAGGCAGGAGACCTATTTGAATACAGCCAGCCAGTCTCTGTCTCCTTCCCCCATTGGTTTTGGTCCAAAGCTTCCTTTTTCTGAGGTAGTGATGCTGTCTTACCTTCAGGGAAAGAAGACATGGGCCATCATATTTGTTTCTTGTTTACATTATGATGATAAGCCCTCTGCGTCTAAACACTAGGGCATTTAAGCAAGTGTAATGTAAACTTTGTACTCACAACCGAAGTTTCATTACTAACACCAATAAATGGCTCACATTTGGGGAAACTGAGGGAAATGTGGCATTCTGTTAGCATTAGCTTTGGAATCTAGAGGAAGACCCATTTTCTCCTCAGTAGAAGTTTCCCCCCAACTTTCCCTAGCCAAAGAATCATCACAGAGAAAATGAACAAATAGGATGGATAGATAATAGATTCAGTAAGTAGATGGAAAGATAGATAGATAATTTGTTTAAGGAATTGGCTCATGTGATCGTGGAGACTGACAAGTCCAAAATCTGCAGGGTGGGCCAGCAGGCTGGAGACACAGGAAAGAGTCGACATTGCACTTCAAGTCTGAAGGCCATCTGCTGGGAGAATTCCCTCTTCCTTCAGGGATTTCAGTTCTTTTTCTACTAAGATCTTCAACTGATTAGATGAGGTCTGCTCACATTATGGAGGGCAGTCTGCTTTACTCAATGTCTACCAATTTAAATATTAATGTCATCTACAGAATATTTTCACCAAAACATCTAGACTAATGTTCGGTCGAATATTTGGTTACCATGGCCTAACAAAGTTGACACATAAAATTAAGCATCACAAGTCCACCGCTTGTCAACTTGGCACCCATACAGATCTCCTCAAATCATACTGAATCTCCAAATAAAAACAATAACAAGGTCATACTTCCACCTGACATGATACAACTATCTTGCCTACACCAGAAATACACTAACCCTTTCCCCAGAAGAGGATGCAAACTCCTTAGGTGATTTGCTCATTTTGCCAACAGACCTCAGGTCTCAGAATAGTGCCCAGGGAGGAGCCTCACTAAAAAGAACAGTAATGAACACATGGGCTCCCAAAGAATGTCAATTTTATGGCTATTTTAAGAGGTCCTTTAATTACTTGTTTTCTGGGGCAGTAGGTCTGCCACATAAAACCATTTTCTTTTAGCTGGTGAATTATCAATTTTAGCTGGGCTTATTTCTGTACAAATACTATGTAAAAGAAAAAAACTCATGAATTAGAATTCCTCTTGCATTTTCTTTCCCTTCTCCATGTGATATTTTAGCCCTTTGGGGGAGGGACAGAAATCTGCACTACAAAAAGGATACTTGGTACAAACACCATGAACAGTAAGTATTGATAACTGATTGCAGGCTTGGGAAAAAGCTAAATACTAACTTGATACCAATGAATTTTCCACCTTAAAGACTGTGGTTTCACTAGTAAAAAATTCGAGAACCCAGTTTATTGGAAGAAACTTGCCAATGGGAAAGGTACAGTGTTGATAACTTTGTACACTATTGACCATAAGCTTGCCTCCTGTCCTGTTTCACATATATTTTTGCCTTATAGAATTTTTAATGATATCCAGACCTCCTGCTTGGTAAATGTAAGTACTAATACTGTTTCTATAAGAGCATTTAGATATGTTCTATCCCTTGCAAATAGTAGGTGCTAAATCATATTTCTGGAATGAATATAAGAAATGAGGGAACTAGAAATAACAAGTGTTGGTGAGGATGTGGAAAAAAGAAACACTAGCACACCACTGGTAGGAATGTAGTTGGTGCAGCCACTATGGAAAACAGTACGGAGATTCCTCAAAAAATTAAAGATAGAACTATCATATGATCCAGCAATTCCACACCTTGGTATTTATCTGAAGAAAATAAAAACACTAATTAGAACAGATATATGCAAGTCCATGGTCACTGCATTATTTACAATAGCCAAGATATAGAAACAACCTAAGTGTCCACTGATAGATGAGTGGATAAAGAAAATGTGGTGTATATATACAATGGAAAATTATTCAGCCATAAAAAGAACGTAGTCTTGCCGTTTGCAACAATATGGATAGACCTTGGGCATTGGGCTAAGTGAAATGTATCAGGCAGAGAAAGACAAATACCATACGATTTCACTTACATGTGAAATCTAAAAACAAAACAACAACAAAAAACAAAAAAAAAAATGAACAGATTGGTGACTGACAGAGGCAGGGAGTGGGGAGTGAGCAAAATGGGTAAAGTGGATCAAAAGGTACAAATTTCCAGTTATAAAATAAATAAGTCATGGGGATATAATGTATAGCATGGTGACTATAGTTAATACTACTGTATTGCATATGTGGAAGTTGCTAAGACAATATATATTGAAACGTCTCATCACACAAAATAATTTATAACTATGTGGTGATGGATGTTAACTAGACCTATAGGGGCTATCATTTCACAATATATACAAAGATTGAATCATTATGTTGTACATCTAAAACTAATAAAATGTTATATGTCAATTTTACCTCAATTTAAAAAATAGTAACAATAATAAACATTTTATTTTAAAAACTATATTAAAATAAAGAACTATAGGTTCCTATTTTTTAACCCACAATCACTCACAACATGTGCTTATCTAGTGTAATGGCAGGAAGATTTGCCCAAATTTGTTTTGCTACCATATATCATTGAATCTGAAGACATTAACTGTAAGATGTGTAATTTATTTACCACTAAGAAATTTTAAATGCTGTCAACTGAACTATGCCATGCCTGAACTATACGAAGAACCTCGATTTTACAAAGGTTGATGTGTATCTTTCAATCAGTAAGTACAGTATTAATGAGACAGGCTGGGACTTGGGACCCTTTGCTGCAGCGCTGCAATGCTTGCACCTGGACATACCTCTCCTCGAGCAACAAAATACAGAGAAACTGTATGGGACTAAAAATAACTGTGTGCATGGGCAGCTGAAGCAAATTCTGGACCCAAAAGATACAAAGAGACCAAAAAACCCAACTGCCACTTTTGAGGAACCTGGAGCAAAAACAGGGTGCCAGGAGCAAAAGCAGGGCACTGCATATGTCCCCTCCACACACCACCACCTAAGGGGTGGGGAAAACACCTAAGCCACCCCTCTGGCCCAACCCCTGGACACATCCCTACCCTCACCCCATATAAGAGAAAGGTTCCCCTTGGGGAGCAAGCAAGCAAGGGAGCCTGTTGTTTGTTCTTGCTCCCCCCTGCTGCAGCAGGGGCCCCAATAAAGCCTTGACTGAATTTCTTGTCTGGCCTCTAGTCAATTTCTATTGACTGGGGAAGGCCAAGAACCCTGGTTGGTAACATTAACATTATGTAAGTATTAACAAACTACAAGGAAATCCATTTTGTGTACCCTACAGAGCCTTGTACATAGTAGACAATAATCTTAAAAGAAGAAGAAAAAAGTAAGAAATAAGGGAATTGAATTTGTAAATTAAATAAAACCTAAGACCAAAAGTAAAGCTAGAGATTAGAAGAGGAACTAAAAGCTGCTTCATCCCAGAACTGGAGGGATAGAGTGAAGTGAATTCGGGTCTCAGGCTAGAGGAGGAATGAGCTCAAGGGTTGTTAGGTTCTCCAAACCTATAGTAGCAGTAACATCACCCAGTGCTCCCATCCTGTGCCAGTCCAACGAGGTACTGCAAATTGTAATGGTAAGATATCCGCTCAGAAAACTGTCTGCAGAAAAGACATTTTGACACATAAAGCTTGTTGGTTCTGGACCTTGTTAGTAAGTGCTGTTTAATGTTTGTACTGGGGAAAATTTATTCCTCCCCGCTGCAAATTCAAGTCCACCCAGAAGCTCAGAACATGACCTTATCTAGAAATAGGATCTTTACAGATGTAATTAGTTAAGGTAAGGTCATACTGGATTAGCGTGGACCCTAAATTCACTGACTGGTGTCCTTTTAAGAAGGCTATGTGAAAACACAGAGACACACAGGGGAGAAGGCTATGTGAAAACAGAGGCAGAAACTGGAGTGATGTGTTCAAAAGCCAAGGATTGCGTCCAACTACCAGAAGCTAGAAGAGGTAAAGAAGGATTCTTTTCTAGAACCTTTGGAGGGAGCGTGGCTTCAGACTTCTAACCTCCAGAACCATGAAAGAATAAATTTCTGTTGTACTAAACAACCCAGTTTGTGGCAATTTGTTAAAGCAACCCTAGAAATAACATAGTATTTTTCAAAATAATAATTTGCAACCAGAATCTGTAATTTATAGTTTTTAAAGCTATTTATTAGGTTTTTAACTTATAATAGTAATACAGACTCAGTCTACCAAATTAAAATATGGAAAATTATAAGGTTAAAAGTAAAATTAGAATATAGAAATTTATAAAGTAAAAGCCCTACCTTTACATCCCAGATCCTGCCCCTGCATATTTACACTTTTTACCTTCTCTATGGATACACGCATAAGCACTTTTTTTTAAATAAAAATGGGATCATCCTATGCATAATGTTTTTTAGCTTTCTTTTTTTCAGTAACTATATTATGAAATATATGGGCATCTTTACTTGCCAATATACAGAGATCAACATCATTCTTTTAATGGGCTGCATAACAGCTCCATTATAGCTACCATCTCATAATTCACAACATTTTATTCAATATATATTTATTATCAGCTGTGGGCTAGGCATGAAATTCCTGTTTCCAAGGAGTAGAAGAGATAAATAAGTAAAAAAGAAATTGTATTGCAGTGTGATAAATGTTTCAACAGACACAAGCACAGAGGACTGTGAGAGGGGATGGGAAGGGTGCTTCAGGCACAGAGAACAGAGTATACAAATGACAGGAGATATGCAGAAATTATCCTTTGGGGCAAAACAAGCAGCATCTCATCATTCTGCAAGAGACTGCAAAGAAAGAATGATCTACACGTGAGCTCTGGAAGGTTAAATGTGGTCAATTTTGCTGGATTTAAATAGACTCATTTCAAGAAGGGTATGTAAAATTATTTAATGATCGGTTGGCTCAACACAGTGCACTATGTGGCCTCAGTACTTTATCAGTTTAAATAAGTATGATTTGTTCTACTGGTACTTTAAAAGATGTACACTTCATTTCGTATGAGTCTTGTGCGCTGGCACATGGACCTAAATGAATCATTGCTTAAATTTCTAGGACGTTTTTTCAAGGATGAAGCTCTGAGGTGGGGCTCCAGACAGGTACCATCCTAGAAAATGAAGCCAAAGAGCAGAGCTAACAGTGTTGAGCAATCTAAAGGCAGAATCCTCAAGCTTGATCTAACTGAACCCCACATAAGGATGATTTATTACCAAAGGACAGAAGAAAATGATTAGCCTTAATGAAGCACCTCGTAGTTCATGCAAATTGGATTTGATTCACCACTCATGTTGGACTTCTAGCTAATCAACTTTAATCACAGGCATGCCTAATGGGCCTTCTGTCTGAGGCCTTGCTGTACTGCCTGACTTCATTATTAAGTGATGGGGTGGGAGGGCAAATGCCTACAATATGGAATGGAGTGGGACAGAACAGACACCAGTTCACTTCCCTGTGGTAATGCCTGAAACCTTCTTTCCACCTCATCCTCTCCATTCCAGTTACCAGAGGAGAAAGCAGGTCTAAGTTCTTTTCCTTGAATGAAAAAGGGCTCAACTGCAGCAGGGAAAATTAGGGCAGATCCCCCCCCAAATTAATCTGTATTAATATAAAGAGAACATCCCTATTCCTCATTCTGTAGATCTTCAGAGTAGCACTGGCATTATCAGAGACTCAGCCTGGCCCAGCGGCAGTACCATAAGAAAATGGAAGAGAAGAACCTGGACATTCCCTTTCAGACAGTTTTATCTCACCTGATTTTTGTTTTAAAGTCTGAAATAACTATGTAATGGAAGTGGTTATCGTGTTATTAAGCAGAAACTATCACTGAATTCTTCCTGAATGGCTGATGCCTCAGCAGCTACTGGGAAAACTCTTTTATGAAGGGTGCGTGCATGAGTAATGGCTGAATGCTATCTGCTCTTGCACCTGGCAGTCAGTCTGAAAGTGTCTGCGCCAAAGGGGTCCTCACTGGGACCAACATTTCATCTAGTTACAAAAGTAGCTTATCAGCTGCAGGAACGGAGAGACTTCCTCAGCTAGTTAAGACTTGCCTTATACTCACAATCTCTCATTCCTAGTCTTAGAATATTTTCCACTTAGCAGATTCTGCTTCCTGGCTTTGTTGCTAAATCAGCCAATAAGAACTAATTTCATGTCTCCTTTGAATCCTGTCAATCTGACTTATTTTGAGGGAGAGAAAATGGGGGCATCAGTCAAAGCAGTCACATCTCACAGTCCCTCAGACAGCTTTTCAAGAGGAACTCAACTAAATCACATTTCATTCACTGAGATGGATATTTATTCAGAGCTCAGCACAAGGGGAGCTGGGTCAGTGGAGGGAGCTGGCCAAGCCAGTGACCAAGAGCTTCCACACAGAAACCTGGTCTTAGGTGCCTTCTGCCAGGGATGTCTCCCACCTCAGACTTCGCATTCCACAAACCAATACAATTTCAAAAGCCAATGTGTATTTACCAACTTTTTATTTGGTCTGATTAGCAAATTAAAATCAGCTGCCAACTACTATTGCCATCATTCAGAAAAGGACATTTTTAAATAGGAAAACAACAGGAAATTCTTAACTAAAAATTTTTTTTAAATTGAAGCATAAAACTAGCATTATGAAAAGCCCACTTTGCTGTCCTTGTTTTTTCCATTTTCTTCAAATTGGTGGAAACCTTCCCGCAGTAGAGTGCCCTAGAGGACAAGAACAGCTGTTTTCCTCCTGATTGGAGGAACACAAATAAGGAGGGAAATGCGACAAACGAATCAGTGTGACTTGTTACACTGGTCTGTGTCCTCCAGCAAATACACCCAGGCACAACTAGAGACCGTTTCTATGTCCAATAACCACTCACTGCTCCCAACACCCACCTCAGGACCCCCTTCTGAATGCCTCTAGAACCCCACATTCCATACTGTCTTTTTAAAAAGTAGCATGCTTATGATATTCAAAATTGAAAATAAATTTTGAGAGATAAACCTTGTTTACAAGCCAATGTATACAAGGGAAAAAAAAAACCCTTATACTGTTTCTATTTCAAGACATTCACACTCTATAATAAAATAGCAGTGTTCTCTCAAATCATGTAAAGTTTTCTTTAAAGAAGCTTTAAACTTTCCAGTGCTGATGTTCATTGCAGACGACTCTGTCACAAGGCCACCTGATGTTGTTTATCACCAGTACCATGTGGGTTACCTTAGTCACTTCCTGTACTAGGGACTATGGGGCTAGGGAAGTAAACATCACAAGTCCCCTGGGTTCATCCTTTGGACAAGTTATTAAACCTCTCTGAGACTCTGATCTGTAATGTGGAGAAACTAATCCTTCTCAACTCAGAGCATTATTGTAAAGATCAGATAAGACATGTAAAAATAACTTGTAAACTGTGAAATTATCTACACATATGAGGTATTGTTGATGTTGCTTTTTAGTAGAAAGAAGCAATGAAAAACCGGAATAATATTTCAAAAATAACTTCCCAAGTGATAATAAAAATGATGATGATGATAATGATGATGGCACCAAGAAGCAAAAATAAGAAAATAACGTTTCTCGCGGGCTTTCTTTGGGCCAGGTATTGTTCTAAGCACTTTTTATGTTTTTTTTTCATGTAATCCCACAACAATCGCATGAGATAAACACTGTTAACCCAGTTTAATAATGAGGAAACTGAATTTTAGAGAATTCAATAGCCTTGCCAATTTCACACAACTTAGCACAAAGCAGAACTGAGATCCAAGCCTTGGTTCTGTCTGATTTCATAAACTCTATGAGCAAGGCTTAGCACAAGTTTCTGCAGCCACAAAGAGACCTTGTTTTTAAAGCTAGACTTAGGGCAAAGAGAAAAAAATAAGCAGAGGTTGGCCTAAATCTTAAAGCAGATGGTATAACACTGCCTGATGACAGAAAAGAAATAGAAATATTCAACTATTTTGCTTCCTTTTATACCATTAAGAATAATAATTGTCAGTTTGGAAAGGGTAGAATAAATACTATTAAAAAAAAAGCAAAAACTAGAATTGAATTTTGATACTGAAAGGAGCCTCAAAAAAATCATACAGGCCAATGTTTTTGGTTTACACATTTTAAAAAAATGCAATTAAGTTTCTTGCTCAGTCACAAGTACATGGCAATGCTTGGGTAAAACTAGACTCCTGGCTCCAGCCTGGTGTAGTGCTATTTTCACCTACTGCATTTGAGTGATAATAATGAAACAAAGTCCCTGGGTTCTAATGAGTGAAATCACACAGGGTACTGAAAACTAGAATTATAGAATGTCTGATGGCATTTTTTGAAATCACGGGAAGTGAGAAATGTATTAGAAAATAAGAGTTGTTCTTAAACTGCATAGCAACTGGAATAAGCACTGTTAATTCATGAAAAGGTTCTGCCACTCTGCACCAGAAAGTTGTCTTAAGCAGCAAAGGAGAATTCATACTTTATTTAGCTATATACATCAATACCTAGAGAGCTCCCTAAATTTAAAATGTTATAAAAGTTAACTGAAAATGGGTACTCCTTTACTGAACTATAAGAACTATATGCATCTCATTATATATACACTAGATCTATTACCTGCCATGATTAAAAGAATCATTAACCACTTTTAAAGAATGTTTAATAGAAATCCTTAAAAATTAATATTGTCATTTCAGTTATTTCCTGTAATTTTAATAATTACTGTAGGGTTGAAATAATTTTCAATTTGGTCACTCCATTTATCATTCTATGTCCAGTGTACAAATGAATAAGCTCATGCTGCTGCCTTGCTCTGGCCATACTACAAAGAGTTGCCCCTGTAAGAGGACATTCAGTATAAGCATCTGCCTCTTTGATTTCCTTATAGTCATAATAAGGCAGATTCTCTCTAGGTTCTACAGATAGTTGCAAGAAAAGAGGTTCAGTGGAATTGATATTCTCCAAAGCCAAGCCATCACCAAAACTCACTGAAATGCAGAGGGCTATACACCATAATTGTTTTTTGGTTTTTTTAATTGTCTGGATCCTAAATGTTACACTCTTAATAATTTCTGTTCTCGTCTCCAATGTATTGTATTCTAATGTGGTACTGTATTCCAATGTGATTTTACCAGTGGGACGGTATGTCCATTTAAACCCAGCTTTACATTTCAAACCTCATCAGTGGGGGGAAAGAAAAGCACAGAAACAGAATAGCATAATTGTAGGGCTCACCATTTGTTTTCATTTTGAAATCTTTTAGTAGATATAGTGTGTCTTTATCAGTTGGCAGCCAAACACCCCTCTAACTGGACTTTATGATACCTGCCTATGCAAAATAAAAATCGTCTCTCGGGCTTTCCTGGTGGCACAGTGGTTGAGAGTCCGCCTGCCCGATGCAGGGGACACGGGTTCATGCCCCGGTCCGGGAAGATCCCACATGCCGCGGAGCAGCTAGGCCCGTGAGCCATGGCCGCTGGCCGTTGAGCCTGCGCGTCCGGAGCCTGTGCTCCGCAGCGGTAGAGGCCACAGCAGTGAGAGGCCCGCGTACTCAAAAAAAAAAATCATCTCTCTTAATTATCAGTTACCAGCTTCTCCTCACCCCCAGTTTCTCCCAAAAGTGAATTCTGGCATACTATTTGGCCTCTCTTTTAAGTCAAACCACTGCAATATTTACAATGGTTATTATATGGTTATCCTCCCTACTTTGTGAAAAGCCACTCAGGTCTTTTGGTATTCTGTGGAAACAGATGACAGACACCTAATCTTATCCAACTTGAAAGCATATCACTGGAGTTCTGGTATAGATGTACACTTCTTCTTCTCAAAGGAAGTAGGGATAACCTTTAGCAGTCTTACTTTTCTGGGATAGTCTGGATTCTTCTTTCCATTGAACATGTTCTACAGATTTACTTCCTTGCATCCTACTGCCAACTGAAAAAGATGCACAACCTACAAGTTGAGAATTACGTTTTATTCGGCAGACTTGCTAAGGACTTAAGCCTGGGAGGCAGCCTCTCAGATAGCTCTGAGGGACTTCTCCTAAGAGGTAAGGGAGGAGCCAGGATGTACAGGAGTTTCTGCAGTGAAAAGAAGGTAGTCAGAGCATCAAAAGATTACTGCTAATTAAAGAAAAAACAAACATCTCAAGTTAATGAATTTAGCACTATTCCGTGAATGGGAAGATGCAAGAGTCTGGGCTCATTGAAAGCATTCCTTTGATATGCACCTTAGCTGTCTAGGGCCAGTATCCTGTTTTTCTGCATCTGAATCCTCTCGGTGTGCACAGTGGGGGGGGGGGGGGGGGGGGGGAGGTGGCTGCAGTGGCTGATGGCTTGAAGCCTGCAACATCCTTTGTTTACTGATATGATAGGCAACAATTTTTGTCCACACTATACTGTTCTTTTTAAAACCATCTGTCTTAGGATATTACTTTCTTAGTTTGGGATGAGCACTGCTTTTCAGAGAAACTCACTGATGTGGGTCAGGGCAGGCTGCCCCCAAATATGCCACTCTGGCATATTACTGAATACTCTGAATTAAAGTTACTTAAGAAACAGCCAATGCAAGAAGGACAGTCTGACCCTCCTTTGTCCTCCTGAAAGCAGGAAATAAATCTCCCATGTGAAAGCAACCCTCCCTGGACCAGGAAGTAAAGAGACATCTTTATCATCAGAGATAGGAAACTCAAGGCCAAGAAGGCTGTATAAACAAACCTCCTTTACTAATTTACTATCCCAAGCTCAAACCCCTTTGTCTTGTCAATTCACAAATATATTGTTTCTTTGTTTAAAATGTATAAAAGCTGCCTGCTTTGGTCACTTCTTTGAGTCCTATGAGGCCTCCATGTGTACAAAATTAAATTTGGGTTTTTTTTCTCCTGTTAATATGCCTTGTGGCAATGTAATTATTAGATCAGCCAGAAGAATCAAAAGGGATAGGGGGAAATTTTCCCCTCCCCAATATCACCAACTTCAGCTTATGAACTCACCTAAGCCACGGTTTTACCAACTAATTTCTCTCAACTGATATCAGGATATTTCAAAGCAACCATCAAAGCATCCATCAAAGCATCAGGATATTTCAAAGCAACTCTCAAAGCAACCATCCTCTCCCCCACTCCATGCCCCAGTGCTGCCCTCGGGCCTAGGGTAGTGATTGAAGAGATTTGTGTTTATTTCAGGACCAATATGATGGTTACAATCTCATTTTCAAAAGAAAGGAAGTAAACTGACTCGATTTTTTATTATGGCTCTTATATCGGTTAAGCAATAATTAACTAATGTGAAAATTAACCAAAAGGCTAAAAAAATAGTGTATCTTGACATCAACAGGCATTTTTACAAAGTCTTATATGGCAACCTTATATAAAAGACAGAAACATTTAGCTAACAAAACATTTAGGTGAATTCTTAGCTGGTTGAACGACTCTTCCCAAATAGTGTTGGTCCATGGCCTCCAAGTTGTACCCTTGACTCAGCTCTGTTAACATGTCTAATTAATAATAATAGGTAACATATATTAAACCTTACTCTTGGCTAGGGTTAAGAATTTTAAGCACTTTATATGTTAATGATTTATTCCTCACAAAAACTCTATGAAGTAGGTACTATTATATCCTCCATTGAAAAGATGAGGAATTGAGGGTGCAAAAGGTAAGGGCATCCACCCAAGATACACAGCTAGTGCATAGAGTCAGGATTTTTCCCAGGCTGTCTGACTCCAACCCAGGCTTCTTTCCACCCCATTCCCCTGCCTCTCTACCAACTATGCATAGATCTAGAAGTCAGGCTTATTAAGTTTATATATGGCATAAAACCAAGAGAAATGGCTAATTTGTTGAATGAAAGAACTGAGACAAGCAGAAACTAGTAAGATCAAATTCAAACAGGATAGAAATGTTAAGCCTGCATTTAGATTCAGCAAAATCAATTCCATACCTATAAAAAGAAGTCCTTTTATAAAAATGTATGTAAAAAACACCGAGTTGTTTCAGATGACTAAAGGCTTAATACGAGTCAGCCGTGCTCCTATTAAAAAAATGTACCCTGCATGCATATCCAGATCAAGGGAGACAGTACTGCACCTTTCACTCGTCAGACCATCTCTACATGATTGAGTTGTGTTCTGCTATCTCATTTTAAGACAGACCTTGGTCATTTGGCATGTGTTCAGAAAAGCCTTGCTAAGATAGTAACTTCATCATAGCCCTGATGGTTAAATAAAATATATTATGTTTGATGACAAAAGTTTTAGGATGGGCAGGGAGGAAAGGCAAGTATCATAATCCACAGAAACAGAATTTAAATATTTGCTGATTACAAGATAGTCTTATGAAAGACAGAGTGGTTATTCTGCATTGTTCCAAAAAGACAAATCAGGATCAATGAGCCAAATTTATAGGAAGCCAACTTTCAGCACAATGTTCAAGGAAGAATTTTCTCATAAGCAGAGTTACCTAAAAGTTAAATGGTTGATAAGTAATGGGTAAAAGAAGTCTTTACATACTAGACACACTCACTGGAGTATATATGAGTTAAAGAGACTGATGTATAGGATTTGTTTTAAATTAGAAAAATAAGAAAATGTGGATGGGAGAATAGCAAAACATTCATCATTGCTTAAGCTAGATGTTGAGTACTCAGAGATTACTTGTACTGTTCTTTCTACATCTGTATGTAATTGAAATTTTTACTTACACAGAAGAAATACATCGCCTCGGGGTGTACTGAGGTCCCTGTTTTTGGATACGTTCACACAGAGACCAGAGGTCTACTTTGAAAAGATATCACAGAGTAAACAGAATGTTGGACTTCAAGGATCTTTCTAAGATTCTGATTCTGCAAAGGAAGCTAGCAAAATATTGTAAAGTAATTCAGAGAAGATAACCCCTACCCAGCCTCTGTTATTACTGACAGATTTTTGCTGCCTGCTCATCATGTCTCCTACCTGCCACCTTCTTTTGCTCTCTGATCACCTATCTCCTCCCTGGAGATTTGGATGCTGACAAGGTCAATTACTACACAGCAGAAACTCACATAGTGAGCCTATTGCTGAGAAACTCAAAGCTGTCATACAGTCTCCAACTGACAACTTTCTCAAACATGACACTTCCACATATAAAAACAGGTTACTCTTTGAAGAAAGACTCAAAATATTTTACCTTCCTTATAGCTACCCTTTGAAATCTACCACTAGTTAATCATGAGAGGTCTCAAAAAGGAGTGGAATGGCTGTCAAATGTGAATACTTGAGAGAACCTTTCTGAGGAAGCTATTTGAGAATCAAATTAGTCCACCTGTGACAACCTAGGTATATAAATAATAAAAATGGTTGGCAGGATATTTCAGTTTCTCAGGCATATCGTGGTATTGCACTTCCTGGTCATCATGTGGTTGGGTGGGGGTCATGTAATTCCGACCAAAGAACAAGGCAAGAGCCTCCAGATCTCTTTTTTCCCACTGCAATGGCTGACAGTAATGTTCAAAGGGCAAGTGTTCCATCTGTATAGGTCCCTGCATGATGACAATGAATGAGCAAAAGTCCTTTGAGATGCCATGATGGACATGCAGCTTACGTGCAAAACAAGCCTTCATTGTTTTAAACCAATGATATTTTGGAGGGACTTACTACACTTGCTAGGCAGACTCTTTAAATGGCCTTCATGATCCTATCCCCTTGAGTGTGGGCAAGACCTGTGAATATGGTAGGATATCCCTCTCATGATATGCAAAAAAAAAAAAAAAAAATGCAGGTATTGAGATCCTTTATCAGTTGACTTTGAGTTAATCAAAAGGGAACTTGTTCTGGGTGAGCTTGACCTAATCAGGTGAGCCCTTTAAGAAAGAAGAAGCTGGGCTTCCCTGGTGGCGCAGTGGTTGAGAGTCCGCCTGCCGATGCAGGGGACACGGGTTCGTGCCCCAGTCCGGGAAGATCCCACATGCCGCGGAGCGGCTGGGCCCGTGAGCCATGGCCGCTGAGCCTGCGCGTCCGGAGCCTGTGCTCCGCAACGGGAGAGGCCACAGCAGTGAGAGGCCCACGTACCGGAAAAAAAAAAAAAAAAAAGAAGCAGAAGCAGACACTCCTACTGGCTAGAAGAAGCAAACAGTCATGTTATTAATTGCTTATGGACAAGGGCAGTTTCTAGGAGATGAAAGAAGTCCCCAGCCGACAACTAGTAAGAAAATAAGGATCTCAGTCATACAGCTGCAAGGAAACGATCTCTGCCAATAGCCAGTGAGCTTGGAAAGGAACTTCAAGCCTCAGGTGGGAGTGCAGCCCCAGCAGACATCTTGATTTTCAGAATTGTAAGGCTCTGAACACAGGACCCACCAAACCCATAACCGTAATTCTGACCCACAGAAGCTGAGAGATAATAAATTTGTCTTGTTTTAAGCTGCTAAGTTTGTGGTAATTTGTTATCATAACAGAAAATGAATACATCACAGTATAACTGAGTTTATCCTGGCTAATAAAGTGGGAAAAATATTAACTATGTTATGATTATTATAGTAATAGAAATATTTTGGAAAGGAGAAAAATCAGATTGATGAATAGCACATCTGTACAGTGGAATACCAGATAGCCATTAAAATGAATGAGGTAGGTCTGTATGTGCTGTTACTGAACGATTTTTGACATATTCAATGAAAAGTAAGGTACAGATCATGTATACAACATAATCCCATTTGCATTTTTAATGGATATATAAGTATGATTGCATATCCAACTTCTGGAATCAATACAGAACTATTAACAATTACCGTATCAACAAAGAAAGCTTGGAAGTCCAGGGTAAGAGGAAGAATGGACTTTTATTGTATAAACTTCTGCACTGCTTGAATTTTTATCATGCGAACATACTGCCTTTTCCATTTAAAAAAATTGATAGAAATGAAAAACAAATCAACCCACATTTATTGAATATGAACTGAATGCAAATCACTTTACTAGGTACACAGTTGCACAAACAATCATGGAGTGGCTGCTTGTTTAGCATTGCATTGGATGAGACAAGTATGAAAAAGTTAATGGCAACATAGAAAATTATAATTTCTGCATAAAATTGAAAAAAAGGGTCTGGAAGTTAATGAAGTCCCAAGGGGGCATAATAAGAAAGAATATGCAGATGCTGCAAGGATGGAAAAAATGTAGGCTTTGAAGAAGGGCACCATCTCTGACAGTGCAGAGTCAAAGTTGCCACATTAAAGTGCTCTGCCCTCCTTCTAGCTACGTCTGAAGCCGATGAGTTAGGTGCTTACAGAGGTAAATCTGGCTTGTAGTAGATGTTGCTGGTGCCTTGAGTCCCATCTCCTTGGACCACCTGTGATTTTAGCCACATCTGTACTGGACAGTTCCATGTACCTTGATAGACTCCCACCACGTGAAACTTTTGCTTTTCTTCAAAGATCAGATCCTTTGCCAAATCTGTGGGAAGCCAGCCCCTGGAAGTGCTGGGAAGTAAACATCTTGGACGGTAACCCTCAACCAATGGCAATGGGAGCCAGTGAATAAATGCTCCTGCCTCCTATACCTAAGAGAGAGAATTCTGGGAGGCCTTCTGTGAGTTAAGCCCCCACTGTCTACGGTGGCGAGAACATTTATAATGCAGCTTATTGGCTTTTCCTTCTCTCATCTCACTCTCCTCCCTCCCTTCCTCTTCTTGAAGGGAGTCTTTCCTGAACTCACTTCCCAAATAAACTATATGCACCTAAATCCTTGTTTCAACCTCTGGTTTTGTGGGTATCCAAACCAAAGCAATGTTTGTTAATGAAGAAGAAAAAGCAAGCAGTTTTAAACTGTTGAATATGCAAAGCAATGGTGAATTGCTTCTTGCAACATTATTTTTAGTTGTAGCCTAAAATAATCTTAAATCTCTAATAAAAGTGCTCACAGTGCCTCTCTAGAAGAAAGGATTCTACAGGGTGGCGGATGGCATTCAATCCTAGAGAAAGCCCATTGTGCTAAATGAGGCCTGTTCTAAGAAGGCTAAACTGTAGTTGCTCCTGGCAGGAGGCATTTCAAATACTCACTAAATTCTCCTTACTTTCATTTTACCTCGTTATGCTTCATTATGCCCCAAGTAACGCAGCAAATAATTCCTTTTGGCCCTTGCTGTTTATTGCTTTCCAAATATAGAACAAAATGCTTATCCTTCTCTTTCTCACTGTCCAGCCAAACTTACTCATCACTCCTCTTAATGTCATATCATTCAGTCATTCTGACTGCCCTTCTGTGAATTCTTTCTTGCTGTCCACATGTACCAAGCGTTCCAAGTACAGAGCCTCATCTCAGAAGCAGGGTGCCTAAGACAGGTTTCAGAAGATTTCAATTTGGATAATAGTAACAAAGAAGAAAATAGCTCCTTTGTCCACTTTCTTTAAAATCCTTGCTACATTGAAAGAGCCAGGAGAATTTGTAAGCCACTTAATTTCACAGGGGAAACCTAGAATTCTCAGATTCCGCTCCATCAGAGCAACTACTTACGGTAGATTTTTCTCAGATACATCTGTTTCCTTTGTGCTACGCCTTTTGATGTAGGTATAATTAAGCTGATTGCAGCCCCAGTTGGCCACTATACCCAAGGAAAAAATCCAGTATCAGTTCAAAATGATTGCTCTAACCATGCACTTTTCTCTCTACCTGTTCACTCTAAAGATGGTTGTATGGCTTCAAGGTTGTTGCTGTTAATATTAGGGAAAGTTTTATTCTTTTGTAAATCTCCATCAGCCCTTTCCTTTTTCTCCAAAATCGCTTCTTCTGGGGCCCAGCTGGTTTCCTTTGACAACTACCTTCCTTTCCTAAAGTTGCTCAGGATACAGAAAAGCCTGCCTCTCATAATTCCCCATATTTGTTCCTCTGGTCACCTCCCATTCCACATGTGCTTCTTCTCTGAGGCAATTTAGTTTCTGAAGCTCACTGAGCGGAGTTCAACTTTATTGTAAATTATGTCCAGATTTGCAAGTTAACTAAGTAAAAGAAATTTAAGGAAAAAAATTAAATCTTTAACCTTCTCAGTAAATTTTAACTTCAGGGAAACGAAGAACACGTTGTGCTAAGTTTGACATCACTAGATTTAAACAAAGGACTTATATTTGTATGAGTATATGATCAGGCTAATGTTTCATGTTAATACTTCACATTTTATGACACTCGCTGTGATAATTTATGAGACCTCAGTTTGGGACCACTCTGCACAACATATATAAAGAGGTAGTAAACGGAAGTGGTATTCCATACCAGACACACTTCACATGTGTTGGCTCATTTGATTTTCACAACAATCTCCATCCTACAGATGATCAAACTTAGTATAAGTGACCTGCTCAACTTACTAATTATAACCACAGGCAAAAGAAAATCTATGCACTCTCCACTTCATCAAACTGCTTCTCAGTAACAGACATAATTTCTGTTCTATATGCTCAAAGTCACCACAGTAAGCATACGTAATTCAGAGAGAAGATGTCACTCTTTCCTACTTTGTCAATATTAGAAATATGGATTGTTGAATAGGCAGGAAACCCAGACCTTAAATATGTATCATCTTTAGAGAAATCATGCAATATAATCTCCTGCTTCTTGTTAAAATTCCTGTGATGTCAGAAAGTATTTTTCGTAAATTCTATTAGGAAGCTATGGAAAACACTGTTGGTTGGTTGGCTGACCCAACCATGATTCCCAATCCATTATTCCTAACCATCTGCCATGACTGGGAACAGAAAATCCTGTGGCTAAGATACATGCCAAAGTTGGCTAAGGGATTTCTGGGGAAACTTTTGCCTTCCTGACAGATGCCACAATTTTCTCTCTCCTTCTTAACTTAAATATGGATATAAAGACTGGAGCCAAAGTAGCCACCTTTCAACCATGAAGGAAAAAGGCCAAGAAAATCATGGTGACATGGGGCCCTGACATTGTTGAGCAGCTGAATCTATAATAATAAACCCTTCTATGTTTACGCCACAGAAGGCTGAGTTTAACCTTCCAGTGTTTTTGTTATTTACAGCTGAATGCATTGCTAACTGATGCAGGAACAAACCATTTTACAGTACAGTTTGGTTCCTTTAAATGAGATGGTATTTTAGCAATTGGTGTCATCTGAAAAACAATCTAGATCAATGCTGTTCAATAGGCTTTATGTGATAATGGAAATGTTCTATATCTGTGTTGTCAAATATGGTAGCCATGCACGACTACTGAGCACTTGAAATGTGTGTAGTGCAACTGAGGAACTAAATTTATTTAATTTTAATTAATTCAACTTTAAATGTAGGTGGCTAGCGGCTACCATGTTGGACAGTGCAATCTAGACATTTTGTGAGTTGTGACGTACATGTCAAGTCTGTGGTGTTTGGGATGAGACACTGAAAACTTGCATAAACCTACTCAAAGCAAATAAATTATCTTTTATTCAGCCTGAACAAATATACAGTAATAATCCAAAAATTGCAAAAAGCAGCCAAATATTTTAGTAGTCTTAAGACTGTCTCTATTGCCAGAGCGAAATCTTCAGCTGAAAGATTGCTTGCGGTCCTGAACGTGGTTTAAGTACATGTCTTTTGGATGAGTGACAAGAGTGAATTCTTAAGCTGAAAATACAGAAGATTGCCTCCTTTTTCTGACAGGTCCCTCAAAAGCATTGGCACAAGAGAGTAATTATTTTTAAAATACATCAGTAAGACAAGTTCATTTCATCCAAGTCATCACATCTATAACGACTGCAGTGGGCAAGACCTACTTTTAGCAAAGGGTATTCTGGGGGCCCCTAATCGACTTCATCAGCAACTCTGTTTCATATTTCATACCGTTTTCCCCAATTATATTCACTCCCCACTTTGTTAGTTTACCCTACGGCTCTCTTCCCCGACTCCTAAAAAATGTTTTAAGGAAGTCTTTCTAGAGGAAGTATGTTGTAGGCTGAACTGTGTCCCCCCAAAGCTTATATGTTGAAGAACTAACCCCTGGTACCTCAGAACGTAACTGCATGGAAATGTAGTGTCTGCTATATAATAACCCACCTAGTCTGTGGTATTCTGTTATAGCAGCCCTAGCAAACTAATACACAGTATCTGCCAACTTTATAAGTTGCTCTACTTAGAGAAAACTCAGGCCAAGTTAGATAAGACAGGAGCATAGAGGTAAGCTCGTGGGGAACGTATGTTTGGTAGCTGGACTTCTGAGTTCTGCACAATTCATGTGTCTGAAATTACCTCCTCAGTTAGTGAGAATGTATGGGGCAGGAAGTATAAGTAGAGAGGGGATGGTGGAAGGAAATTATGTAATCAGTCAGAAAAATCTCAGACTTAGATAGTAACAGCAATTATTTCATACAATGTTAGGTCTAAAAGAGACACTAGAGACAACTTAATTCAACATTCTCTTTGTATAGGTGATAAAACTGAGGCCATGAAAGAACAGCAGCTTGCCTAAAATCAGTTGGTCAGTGGCAAAACTAGGACTAGATCCCAGTCTCTGGTTCAATGTTCTTGCCTTGATTCCATCCTATGTTGAGGAAAGAACATATTCAGTTTTTCTTATTTTTTATTAAATACATGCGAAGTACTTATACATAAGAAATTGTATCTGAAAATTTATCTCTGTGCCCCAGATTTAAATCCACCATTTATCAGTTTAAGTCCTTAGGCAATCACTTAACCTGTTGAGGTCTTGGTTTCTTCATCTGTAAGATGATGGTGATAATGGTGCACTTTCTATCTTATAGGATTGTCTCAATAACCAAAAAAAGGTTATTATTCAAAACACATGAAAATGTGTTTTGAATATCCCAGTGATTTATCATTTCAAGGTAATAGTATTATAGTTTATTGTAGCTGAATGTTAAAGTACATTTTTTATTACTCATGATGGCTTTACTCTTAATACAAGTCCACTGTCTTGAAATAGAAATAAAAATAGCTTCCTTTAAACCCAAACTGAGCATCAGAACTAGTCATCTCAAGGGAAAATATCCATGACCTTTTCAAGAGGTTTATTTTTTATTTATCTTTTTAACATCTTCATTGGAATATAATTGCTTTACAATGTTGTGTTGGTTTCTGCTGTACAACAAAGTGAATCAGCTATACGTATACATATATCCCCATATCCCCTCCTTTTTCAAGAGGTTTAGATGGAATGGTTCCTTGCATCTGTGTTCATGTTGCCACAGTAGTTATTACCGCTGGCAAAAAAATCAGAAAATCTGTAGTTCATTTCCCCCTTCGTTAGAAGATGATAGAAAAATGTTCATATACACCTGTCTCTGAGGGCTTCAAATAAACATATACTGTAAATTCAAGGCAAATCTTTGGAGCCGCTTATAAACAAAGTCTATGAAATCACCTCCTGTACCCAGTGATTCCCTTAGCCAACCTGGTCTTCCTCACTGGGGAACGGGCCACAGGAATAAAACTATTTTATTAGCTCTTCAGCTTCCTTATGAAGGGACTGTGAGTGCTGACATCTTTATTTCCAAGTCTGTTTTTGGTTTTCACTAAAGGATTTATACAAGAACTTAAGTAGTATGGGTACCAGGCAATCATCAGTGAAGTCAGATAGCTAGATGTACCCTACAGAGCATCCGTCTGTTGTATTCTCAGTACTTTACTATTAAATTTATTCATATGTATACATTTATGCCATTTACTTACTAAAATCAATAAGAACAAGGAAACCCTTCTGATAATCACAAGCAGTTGAAATCAAGAAGTCAGTTACAGTATTTTATCAGCTTCTACTTCCAAGGTATTTTTGCGTTGTATTTAGCTTTAAAGAATGTTTTAAAATCACAATTCACACATATGAATAGTACAGGTGATAAGAATTTGGGGTGCAATAACATGATTACACATTAACTAAAATGCCTCTCCAGTAAAATGTATTCTACTGAGGGCAGGGCCATTTCTGCCTTATGGGATGCTGAATCCACAGCACAGGCTCTAACACACATCTCCAAAAATAATTATTTATATATTTATTATATGGTTCCATTGGTTGAAAGAATATCAGTGGGAAATTATGTTTTCAAAATTGATTCTCTGTTAATGTCTAAAAACTTTGTGTATTTCTTCCTGTAAATAAATTAGACATGAAGCACCAATTAACTCTATCAGTTATTAAGTTATTGTCTCTCAGTTTCAAACCTAACCTTCTATAGTCTGCTTAGTGATTCTGAGCTGGGACTCTGCAAACCATATTTCTGTATTGCAGATTGAATCCACATTAGGCAATTCTAACACGGGCACCAGAGAGAGAATGAAAGTCCAGAGGAGGAGGAAGTAACTTGTTGGCTTGCAGTTTCTGTGAACATCATCCCAGCCATGCTTCTTCACCTCAGCAGTGGTAGTTCCTTCCTGTAGCAGCAGCTTTTCTGGACTGCAGAAAAACTGCAGTTTTTCTGGAATGTGTAGAACCAGCCCCATTATCTCCCCTATCCATGGACTTAACAGTACCATCCAGAGAGGTCTAGATTCCAAGCCCATGGAGAAGGTCCTCTGAATTCAGAGATTCCAACATCACCAAGTAGCACCTCCTCCTCAAAGGTCTGAATTTCAGCTCAGTGAGGTCTCACACCCTAAGATTCTAAGTTCTAATAATTACAACCTCTTCCCTTTGCTCTTTCAGCAAACCTAGGGGTGGTTCCTGCTCCTCAAACTTTAGCATGCCTCAGAATCACCTGGAGAGCTTATAAATCACAGATCCCTGGGCCCTCCTACCAGAAATTCTGACTCAGCATGTTTGGGACAGGGCCTGAGAATTTGCCTTTCTAACAAGTTCCCAAGCAATACAGAGGCTTCTGGTCTTGGATCCAGTATGGTTCTTGTCTTTAGACTTGAATGTAACACTGAGTTCCTAGCCAAAGGAAAATGAGATGTGACTAATCCAAGACATGTAGTGGCATTATAGTTAATCAAATTATCATCTCTGGATAATTGTGATGGAGTTCCTTGGCAGGTCCCAGTGGCTGCTGCATTTAAGCATGATGTCAATAGAGACTATAACCAGGACAGTGATGTAGGCTCAATTCTCCTGAGTGCACTGACTTGCTTAAAGAAAGAAAGTGAAAAGCTTGGGTCTTTAAATATGATGCTGGAGCTCAGAGGAGGAATAGTGACATCTATTTGGACATGGATGAAACTGAGAATTTTAAAAACTCAAGTCACTTTGACTATCTTTTGCTAGTGAAAGAAGCTTGCTCTCCTATGTTTGGGGAGAGTAGCCTTCCTTTGCATAAAATTGTAATAACATCACCTAGAATAGCTGCCCGATGCCAATTATCCTAACAACCCCTCATTGCTACTAGACCCATACCTAGAGTAAGATCTCTGCATGGGAAGGGGGGCATCCTCATTTAATTTAGTCTGGCTGGGACAGAAGGTAGATACATTTTGGAGAATTAACATGGAATATCATAAACTTAATCAGGTGTTGACTCCATTGTAGCTGTTATTCCAAATATAATATTTATATTGGATCAAATTACAGCAACTATGGTACCTGGTAGGTACCTATTGACCCAGCAAATGTTTTTTTTCTCCATACCAATTAAGAATCATGAAAAAAAGTTTGCTTTACTTAGGTGGACCACCAGTATACCTCAGAACTACTTCAACTCTATTCACTGCCATAATATGTTGCACAGGGATCTCATCATCTTGGTATTCCATGCAATATCATACTGGTTGTGTTAGCAGAATAATGATACCACAAAGATACCTACATCCTAATCCCCAAAACCTGTGGATATTTTACCTACATGACAGAAGAGGCTTTGCAGATGTGATTAAGGCTATTAAGGGAGTTTATCCAGCATTAACCAAGTGGACTCAATATAATCACAAGGTCATTATGAGAGGAGGCAGGAGGGTCAGAGTCAGAAAGAGAGTGAAGAAGATATGATGATGGAATCAAAAGTCAGAGAAAGAGAGATTGAGAAGGAGGGAGAGGGAGAAAGAAAAAGAGACTTGAAAATGCTGTTCTGTTGGTTTTGAAGATGGAGGAAGGGGACACAAAGTGAAGGAATTCAGGTGTCCTAGAGAAGCTGGGAAAAACAAGGAAGTGGATTTCCCCTTAAAGCCTCCAGAAGGAATGTAGCCCTGCCAACACCTTGATTTTAGGACTTCTGACCACTAAAATTGTAAGATAATAGATTTGTATGGTTTGAGCACACTAAGTTTGTAGTAATTTGTTACAGAAGCAATAGGAAAGGAATATACTGGTCCATTACACTGATGACATTAGGCTGACTGAATCTGATCAGCAAAAAATAGCAAGTACTTTAGATGCCTTAATGAAACATATGTGAACCAGAGGTTGGGAAATAAATCCTGTAAAACTTCAGGGTCCATCACCTCATAAAGTTTCAGGTGATTCTAAGTCCTAATGGACACTAGCTACCTTGGTATTAATTGTAGTACTTATTATTTTATCTAGTAGGTATAGAACAAAACATTCTGTTATTTTGATCTCTTTTGAAGTGACTTGTTCTCTAGAGTCTCTTCAATAAAAATATATTTACCTTATTTCCTGTTTATATAGGCATTTACATTTTATTGTCTGCAGAATTTTAATTTTAGTATCAAAAATACCATATTTGAACACAGATTCAAGATGTTTTAAAATTTTAAGCTTAGAAACTGTCACCAAAAAAACCTATTTTTTATAATGCTAAGTTTATTTAAAGCATAAGGTAAATTAATATTAAATATATTAATTTTGTAGATGTATATTATAGATATACTTTCAGACTAAGAAATAAAAGAGATCCAGTTAAGAAAATAATGTGCTGTACTTTGAAAATAAATGTCTTAATGTATACCACCATTTTCTAAGCTTTTATTAAAGTGTTTTTGTAAAAAACAAATCCTATGACCTTATAAAATCAAAATTACAATTATTTACTAAGAATATAGTATACACTAAGCACTCTGAGATACATTAAATTAAATGCAAAGTTGGAGAGGTCATAGTTTCCACTCTCTGAAAGCTTGCAATTTGGAGCTTAAATAAAGTATTAAAATGTTAAAAGCTACCTAACAGTAAATAACCACAGTGCAAGAAAAATAACCACAACAACAAAACCATGTAGTGACATTACCTGTCAAAAGAATTGAATACAACATGAATGGACTTGGAAGGCATTATGCTTAGTGAAATAAGTCACACAGAGAAAGACGAATACTGTATGTTTTCTCTTATATGTGGAAACTAAAAACAAAACAAACCAACAAATATAACAAAACAGAAACAGACTCACAGATACAGAGAACAAACTAGTGGTTATCAGAGGGAAGAGTGGTAGAGACAGGGGTGAAATAGATAAAGGGGATTAAGAGGTACAAACTACTAGGTATAAAATAAATAAGTCACGAGGATATAATGTACAGCACAGGGAGTACAGTCAATATTTTATAATAACTTTGGAGTATAATCTATAAAAATATCAAATTACAAAAAACAAGAATTGAATAGTAATCTAAATGAAGCTGAGGAAATCAGTAAACTTTGAGGAAGTGGGATTTGAGCTGAGTTTTCAAGGAAGGAAAGGTGAAGAAAAGAAGCAGAGAGCATTCTACACAGGTGGAATGATGAACAAAAAACTCAGACTCTTAAAAGAGAAAAGGACAATTTTTAAGTTTACAGAGAGAAGTTTGAGGCTCAGAAACGTTAACATTGGTAAGGTTCTGTATCTGCATGTTTGAAATGTTAACATGTGTTCCTAAAGGCTTCAAAGATTCAAGGGCCCTCAAGTCTACAATGACAGGTTCAGAGATGTCCAGTGCAACAATTTCTACATTCGTATAGTAACACACGAATTAACTGCAACATTCATAGAAGAACTGAAGTATTCTAAATTGGCAGGGATGAGTCTCTTTTGCCATGGTCATCTACTTTTTAAGTTCCCTAAACTTAACTGATAGCCACTGTGTTTTACACATTGTAAAGAAAGAAAGTCCAATATAGTGGAAAAAGGTAACTCAAAGTCAGAATACTGAAGTCCTGATCCACTTGGACTACATGATTTCTAAGCTCCATGAGCTCTAAAATCCTACGGCAACATAAATTTTTGCTAGGCCAGGATAAGGAGTAAAGCAGAACACTATCCTTCCAACTCTAATCCCAATGCTGTATTTAGGTTAACTTCTCTCTCAAAACTAATTAAAATCACTGGCTCTTTTAGGGCAACTTGATCTGCATATCTGACTCATTTTCTTGTAGTGGTAGAAATGGAAAGAAACACAAAGGAACATAGCTCTGAGTCCACATGGCCCCATCTTTATGCAAGTCACCAAACAGAATACAAGACACTCAACACCTATAATGTCAGAGTTGTTAAAGCAAGTAATTTCCTTTTCCTGACACCATTTTCATGAACCTTGTCAAAAAAGTCTCTTGCACATTTCTTAAGGTCGAAGAGGCTTTTCCAAGGAAATAGCCTCCCATATTAATACAAATCCCTTCCAGTTTTGAGCTGAGAAGAGCTCGGGGGAGAATCTCCGGGTGAAAGGATAACTGTACAAGTGATCCTCCCTACTTCCAAAACTTCACTTTCCAGAACTTTCTCACTGTGCTTTCCATGACAATTATTTTGCTAGGACCCTAAGGATACACCATTCGCCTTTTTAAATTCTGGCCCAGATTTCAATTCAAACACAGTATCTTTTCCTTATCTTCTTTTAGACATTTTAAGCTGATATTTTGAAAAGGTCTTTATGTAAAAATTAAAAGAAACAATCAAAAAAATCTAAAGGCATGGCCCACTTTACAAAGTGTATATTTCCTCTCCTGAACTCTTAATTCATTCACTTATACCTCACCTAGGCCTTCCATTCCATACCTGTTTGAAGCACAAAATCAACATTTGAACTCTTAGGTTTAACCCTTCTTCCTATTACCCTCTTTGTCACCTTTCTTCCAAGTCACATTGTGGAGGAGGAGTGTTAGTCACTCAGACCTTCTGAGGAAATGAAGAGCTAGGGGATTTGATGTGCAGTGCAACCTTCATGTTCTACTAAGAGTGCATCCGTAACAGTGAAGGTACAGGAGCTTAAGTCTCCATCCCTCACTCCCTAGTGGTTGGAGCTACTTCCTCAGAACTTCATTATCAGTCTTCTTGAATTTGCGCCAAAACAAAAACAAACAAACAAGTAAACCCTCAGGAAATAACTCTACAATTATACAAAATAACTTTTAAAATTCTCATAAATTAAAAAAATTCGGGAACACTCACTACTTCTTTCCCATAGCATCACACAGCAAGCAGTGCGCCTCCCAGCCCCTCCTTGAGGCCCTGTAGGCTTTCTCAGTCATCATGGTCTCACTGCACAAATATAGCCAGAGGTGTTAAGTTTCTCTTAAATTTGAAACTAAAACAACATCATAGTTACAAATCCTTCCTCCAATCTGATGCTGGGAATGACATGTAACATTAATCTCATCTTCCCTTTAGGGCTTGCCAAAGGTCAAAAAATTTTTTGACTGTAAATGGCTCTCAGCATTGATACATCCTGAAACCATCTGTGTGCATCAGGAAAGAAAGCAAGCTCACTTGCTTCTACGAAAAAAATTCATGTTTTTCATGCTCGGGGCCTTACTCCTGAGAATCAAATTGGAAAACACCATTTCTAAAGGCACATTCAAAGACAGAGACAATCTGTGAAGGAAAAAAATAGCGCTAGAAACAAGTAAACAATTCTATACTTGGATCTTTTGAAAACAAGAAAAAAGTACTTTGCAAAGGAACAAAGTCTAAGGAACTCAGAAAAACTGAAGTCAATTGTGAACCTGATTTGCTGACGCTCTTCCCATAAGAGGAGGCCTGTGCTTTTTTTTTTTAAAGGTTGCCTTGCCCATTATATAAGAGGCAGAATTTTAGTTTTTTCCTTCATAATATACCCACAGAAACTACACTGCAAGCAACTTCCCATTGCCTGGAGAATAAAGGCCAAACTCCTTGGTATAGTTTCCAAACCTCTTTATGACATGGCCCCAGCTTGGCCTTCTGGCCATATCTCCCCTATGATCTCCTACGTAGTGCTTGTTCCAGCAGTACTAGTTCTTAGCAGTTTCTCACATTTGTCACATTCTCTCAGGTCTATGCACACACACACACACATCCCTGGCTATTTTTGGAACGCTCACGTCTCCCACCCCACCATCTAGCTAACTTCTATTTCTCCTTCGAGACTCAGAGTAAGTGTCACCTATTGGAAGTCTTTTCTGATTCCCATAGGATAAAGCAGATCCCTCTCTGTTTTTATCGTCCTCTGCAATCTCTGTGTTAATGCCCACACAGGGTGAATTTAGGTGAGAAAGTTCTCTAATGGCACAGTGATCTTAATCCATTATCCCTCATGGACTGAATTTACAGAGAGATTTTTTTAAAAGACTATACCCGCAGTAGCTGTTTTACAAATATGAATACCCAAGAATAGCTTTATAAAGAAGATATAATACCAAAGCACTAAATAACAAATTTTTATACATTTAAAATTATACTAAGGTTTATATTCTTCCGTGTCTTTGAAGCAATTCTTTTTATTTATTTGTAAGTATTGATTTATAAGTACATAGAGATTTCACACTCTTGGAAACAAGAGTTCCCTATTTAAATTTTTATAGCTTCCAGAAAATATAAGCTAACATTTAAATGAATCCAGTGGCGGATCATATTTATAAAAGCCATCTGAATCATATATATTATACATTCTTGTACATTGTATTTTCATAAATAAGGCATCTCTGTAGAGTCAAATACACCTAGATAAATATCATCACAAAAAACTGTTAGAATGACTAGAATAGACTTAAAATGAACATCCTTCCTGTCCCAAGTGTGTTTTGAGCAGGGGTTGGAAGATGGAGAGGATATGCACTTTTTTTTTTTTTAATTGGGGTATAGTTGCTTTACAATGTTGTGTTAGTTCCTGCTGTACAATGAAGTGAATCAGCTGTATGTATACATATATGCCCTCCCTCCTGGACCTCTCTCCCACCCCACCCCCATCCCATCCATCTAGGGCACTGCAGAGCTCCCAGCTGAGCTCCCTGCACTATACAGCAGGTTCGGGCTAGCTATCTGTTTTACACGTGGTAGTATATATATGTCAATCCCAATTCATCCCACACCTCCTCCCACCCATTCTGTGTCCACATGTCCATTTTCTACATCTGCAACTCTATTCCTGCCCTGCAAATAGGTTCATCTGTACCAATTTCTAGATTCCACACATATGTGTTAATATACGATATTTGTTTTTCTCTTTCTGACTTACTACACTCTACATGATAGTCTCTAAGTCCATCCACATCTCTACAAATGACCCGATTATATTCCTTTTTATGGCTAAGTAATATTCCATTGTATATATGTACCACATCTTCTTGATCCATTCCTCTGTCAATGGACATTTAGGTTGTTTCCATGTCCTGGCTATTGTAAATAGAGCTGCAATGAACATTGCTGTACATGACTCTTTTTGAATTATGGTTTTCTCAGGGTATACGCTGAGTAATGGGATTGCTGGGTTATATGGCAGTTCTATTTTTACTTTTTTAAGGAACCGCCATACTGTTCTCTATAGTGGCTGTTATCAACTTACATTCCCACCAACAGTGAAAGAGGGTTCCCTTTTCTCCACACCCTCTCCAGCATTTACTGTTTGTAGATTTTTTGATGGCAATTATGACTGGTGTGAGGTGATACCTCATTGTAGTTTTGATCTGCATTTCTCTAATAATTAGTGATGTTGAGTATCTTTTCATGTGCCTCTTGGCCATCTGTATGTCTTCTTTGGAGAAATGTCTACTTAGGTCTTCTGCCCATTTTTGGATTGGGTTGTTTGTGTTTTTGATATTGAGCTGCATGAGCTGTTTGTATATTTTGGAGATTAATCCTTTGTCTGTTGATTCATTAGCAAACATTTTCTCCCATTCTGAGGGTTGTCTTTTTGTCTTGTTTATGGTTTCCTTTGCTGTGCAAAAGCTTTTAAGTTTCATTAGGTCCCATTTGTTTATTTTTGTTTTTATTTTCATTATTCTAGGAGGTGGGTCAAAAAAGATCTTGCTGTGATTTATGTCAAAGAGTGTTCTTCCTATTTTTCCTCTAAGAGTTTCATAGTGTCTGGTCTTACATTTAGGTCTTTAATCCACATTGAGTTTACTTTTGTGTATGGTGTTAGGGAGTGTTCTAATTTCATTCTTTTACATGCAGCTGCCCAGCTTTCCCAGCACCACTTATTGAAGAGGCTATCTTTCCTCCATTGCATATTCTAGCTTCCTTGGTCATAGATTAGGTGACCATAGGTGCGTGGGTTTATCTCTGGGCTTTCTATCCTGTTCCACTGATCTATATTTCTGTTTTTGTGCCAGTACCATACTGTCTTGACTACTGAGGCTTTGTAGTATAGCCTGAAGTCAGGGAGCCTGATTCCTCCAACTCTGTTTTTCTTTCTCAAGATTGCTTTGGCTATTCGGGGTCTTTTGTGTTTCCATACAAATTGTAAAATTTTTTGTTCTAATTCTGTGAAAAATGGCATTGGTAATTTGATAGGGATTGCATTGAATCTGTAGACTGCTTTGCGTAGTATGGTCAAAGATTAATAAAGAGCATAGCAAGGTCAATAAAACTAGAAGCTGGTCCTTTGAGAAAATAAACAAAATTGATAAACCTTTAGCCAGACTCATGAAGAAAAAGAGGGAGAGGACTCAAATCAATAAAATTAGAAATGAAAAAGGAGAAGTTACAACGGACACCACAGAAATACAAAGCATCATGAGAGACTACTACAAGCAACCCTTTGCCAACAAAATGGACAACCTGGAAGAAATGGACAAATTCTTAGAAAGGTATAACCTTCCAAGACTGAACCAGGAAGGAACAGAAAATATAAACAGACCAAACACAAGTAATGAAATTGAAACTCTGATTAAACATCTTCCAACAAACAAAAGCCCAGGACCAGATGGCTCCACAGACGAATTCTATCAAACATTTAGAAAAGAGCTAACACTCACCCTTCTCAAACTCTTCCAAAAATTGCAGAGGAAGGAACACTCCCAAACTCATTCTACAAGGCCACCATCACCCTGATACCAAAACCAGACAAAGACACTACAAAAAAATAAAATTACAGACCAATATCACTGATGAAAATAGATGAAAAAATCCTCAAAAAATTACTAGCAAACGGAATACAACAACACATTAAAAGGATCATAAACCATGATCAAGTGGGGTTTAACCCAGGAGTGCAAGGATTCTTCAATATATGCAAATCAATCAATGTGATACACCATATTAACAAATTGAAGAATAAAAACCATACGACCATCTCAATAGATGCAGAAAAAGCTTTTGACAAAATTCAACACCCACTTATGATAAAAACTCTCCAGAAAGTGTGCTTAGAGGGAAACTACATCAACATAATAAAGGCCACATAGGACAAACCCACAGCCAACAACATTCTCAATGGCAAAAAACTGAAAGCATTTCCTCTAAGATCAGGAACAAGACAAGGATGTCCACTCTCACCACTATTATTCAACATAGTTTTGGAAGTCCTAGCCATGGCAATCAGAGAAGAAAAAGAAATAAAAGGAATCGAAACTGGAAAAGAAGTAAAACGGTCACTGTTTGTAGTTGACATGATACTATATGTAGAAAATCCTAAAAATGCCACCAGAAAACTACTAGAGCTAATCAATGAATTTCGTAAAGCTGCAGGATACAAAATTAAGGCACAGAAATCTCTTGCATTCCTATACACTAGCAATGAAACATCAGAAAGAGAAATTAAGGAAACAATCCCATTTACCACTGCAACAAAAAGAATAAAATACCTAGGAAAAAAACCTACTTAAGGAGGTAAAAGACCTGTACTCAGAAAACTATAAGACACTGATGAAAGAAATCAAAGATGACACAAACAGATGGAGAGATATACCATGTTCTTGGACAGGATATGATTTTTATGGAAGAGATTAAGTAACAAACACTGCAAGATAGTATGATCTTCTGTAGGTAAACACTGGTGAATTTTGCTTTGCTAAAATAAAGAAATGTGAATAGATTGTATTGTTAAAGTAGAAATTATAAACCAATAGGTAGTAGGAGAGGGATACAAATTTTGAGTTGTGGGGGAAGTGGAGTAGTATATGGGCTTAGGGTGGGAGTGAGACAGAGATCCTGGATGACAGCTGAAGATCTTTGGAATCAGAGCAAAGGTCTATTTGACTGACTTAAGCAATTGGAGGAAATTTGGGAAGAGGGATGCAGAGGAAACATAGGTGTTATGACAGAGTGATTCTAATGATCAGCTGGAATATAAATTGACAGAAGTAACCAACCAAAAAAGTTTAAGGAGTAACAAGAGGGAAGTTTCTTTTCTAGTTACTATAGGTTTTCAAAATGATAAAATAATAAGAAATAAATGCAGTGTGGTATTTGTCTTGAGAATCGGTAGACTGATGGTTACACAAAGGAATAGAAAGCCTAGAAGTAATCCAAAGTATATGTAAAAATATAAAGTATATTTAAGTGACATTTCAAACTACTGAAACCAACTCAAGAAAAACAATCTGAATAGACCTGTAACAAATAAAAAGATTGAATTAGTAATCAAGAAGTTACCCATAACCTCTTTTGACTATACCTTAAATTAGCCTTTAGGAATCCACTGATACATGTTTGAGGCATAAAAGAGAACAGAACATTTGCTGTTTCCAATGTCAATTCTCTCTCTTTTTTTTTAAAGATCTTTTCTTGCAATTATGAAATAAATTACAGTTTGGAAAAGTGCATTAAAAAAAAAAAAAAAACTTACCCACAAAGAAAAACTTAGGCCCAGATGGCTTTACTGCTGAATTCTATTAAACATTTAAAGAAGAATGAATACCAATTTTTCACAAATTCTTCCAAAAATTCGAAGAGGAGGGAATACTTCCCAACTCATTCTATCAGACCAGTATTACCCTGGTACCAAAACCAGACAAAGACATCATAAGGAAAAAGAACTACAGACCAATATCTTTTATAAATATGGATATAAAAATCCTCAACAAAATACTAGCAAACTGATTCTAGCAAAATACAAAAAGAATTATATACCATGATCAAGTAGAATTTATCCCTAGGGTAATTTAACATCTGAAAAGCAATTAACGTAATACCCTCTTTGGACAGAAAAAAACCCCAAAAAACGTATGGTCATCTCAATAGAAATAGAAAAAGAATTTGATCAACACCCTTTCATAACAGAAACACTAAACAAACTATAAATCAAAGGGAACTTCCACAACCTGAAAAAGGACAAGTACAAAAACCCCAAAGCTAACATAATACTTAATGGTGAAAAACTGCATGCTTTCCCTCTAAGATCAGGAATAAGATAAGGGTGTCTGCTCTTGCTACTTCCATTCAACATCATATTAGAAGTTCTAAAGAAAGCAATTGGGGAAGAAAAAGAAATAAAACTTGTCCAGATTGGAAGAGAAGAAGTAAAACCATCTCTATTCACAGATAACATAATCTTGTCTGTGGATAATCCTAAGGAATCCACCAAAAAACTATCAAAACTAATGAGTTCAGCAAGTTTGCAAGATATAAAATCAATATACAAAAATCAATTATATTTCTATACACCTGCAATGAACAATCTAAAAATGAAATTTTTAAAACTTCATTTATAATAGCATCAAAAAAGAATAAAATGCTTAAGAATAAATTTAGCAAAGTGTAAAATTTATGCTCTGAAATCTATAAACATTATCCAAAGAAATTAAAGAAGATGAAAATCACCCCATCTTCATGAATTAGAAGACAATATTATTAAGACAGCAATATTCTTCAACTTGACCTACAGATTCAATGCAATCTTTACTAGAATTTCAGCTGATTCCAATATTCATATGAAATTGCCAGAGAACCAGAATAGCCAAAACAAGCTTAAAAAAGAATAAAGTAGGAAGACTCACACTCCTCAATTTGAAACCTTAGTACAAAGTTACAGTAATCAAAACTGTGCTCTGGCATAAGGATAGACATATAGACCAATGGAATAGAATTTAGAGTCCAGAAATAAATCCATATGTCTATAGTCAACTGATTTTCAACAAAGGTACCAAAATCATTCAATGGGGAAAAAAAAGTCTTTTCAACAAATGGTTTTGGTACAACTGCATAGCCACATGCAACAGAATAAGGTTGGATCCTTACCTCATACCACTTCCAGAAATTAACTCAAGATGGATCAAAGACCCAAATTTAAGCACTAAAACTATTAGAAGAAAACATAGGGGTAAAGCTTCATCACCTTGGATTTGACAATGATTTCTTAGATATGACACCAAAAGCACAAGCAATAAAAGAACAAATAGATAAGCTGAATTTCATCAAAATTTTAAAAACTTTTGTGCATCAAAGGATACTACTAAGAAAGTGAAAAGACATCCATAGAATGGGAGGAAAGTTTTTCAAAACATATATGGAATAAGGGTTTAGTAGCCAGAATACATAAAGAGCTCTTGTAACTCACCAAACAACCTGATTAAAACATGGGTAAGGCACTTAAATGACATTTTTCCAAAAATGATAAGCTAATGACCAACAAGCATATGAAAAGATGCTCAACATCATTAGTAATTAGGAAAATGTTAATCAAAACCACAATGAGATACCATTTCACACCCATTAGGATGGCTATATTTTTGTAACATGGAAAACAGTAAAGTATTTACAAGAATATGGAGAAACTGGAACACTTGTACATTGCTGGTATGAATGTAAAATGATGCAGCCAGTATGGAAACCAGTTTGGCAATTCCTGAAAAGTTAAACATAGAATTACCATACAATCCAGCAATTCCACTCATAGACATATGCTATAAATAATTAAAAATAGGTACTCAAATATGTGTGCATGAATGTTCACTCTAGCACTATTCACAACAGCTAAAAGAAGCAACCCAAATGTCATCTGTCAACAGATGACTGGATAAACAAAAGTTGATATAGCCATACAACAGAATATTATTTGGCTATAAAAAAAAAGAATGAAGTACTGATACATGCAAGAACATGCATGAACCTTGAAAACATTATGCTAAGTGCAAGAGGTCAGTCACAAAAGCTTAAATGTTATATGATTCTACTTATATAAAATGTCCAGGGACTTCCCTGGCGGTCCAGTGGTTAAGACTCTGTGCTTCCAATGCAGCAGGCACGGGTTCGATCCCTGGTCAGGGAAACAAGATCCCACATGCCGCACAGCAAGGCCAAAAAAGAAAAAAAAATGTCCGGAATAGGTAAATCTATAGAGACAGAAAGTGGATTAGTGGTTGCTTAGTGCCAGGGCACTAGGCTGTAAGGGAAGTAGGGGATGAAAGGGTGATAAATAGTTTCTTGTTAAAGTGATAAAAATATTCTAAAATTAATTGTGGTGATGGTTGCACATATCTGTGACTATATTTAAAATCATTGAACTGTATGATTTAAATTGAACTGTATGATTTAAATTGGTTAATTATATAGTATGTGAATTATATTTCAATAAACCTGTTTAAGAAAAATACAAAGAGAGAGAGAGAGAGAACTGGAGGAATATACACCAAAATGTTAATGATAGTGAGATTACGAGCATGGCCAGTGGCTCACCTTAAGAGTTTAAGCAAACTTCACATTCTCAGGACAATTGTTGATACGAGTGAGTGCTTAATAAATATTGGTTGCTACTAAAATATATATATATATACACAAACTTCAAAGAAAAAAAACAACTAAAAATCACTCCAGGCCAAAATGTAGTAAAAGGGACCAAATTCACCCTCCTGCTTGGAGCAGCAAAAAAAAGAAAGAAGAAAAAGAAAAAAGAAAAGAAAACAACAAAAACATGTTAAAAAAACAAAACATTTTTGAGGCACTGGATGTCAGATAACAAAGGACAGTGATCCCTAAGAGACAGGAAACAAAAACAAGGTGAACTCACAAATTGCACCAGTTTACTGTCTTGAGTTTCCAACAGTGCAGCAGGGAGGGGGAAATCAAGAGGTGCCAGCAGACTCCCTGAGTTGAGAGGATCAAAGAAGCTAGAAATCTCAGGATAGAGTACCAGAGAGGAGAAAACTGCATAGAAAGGGAACTCCAGAGAAATGTAGATAGTTCCTCCCAAGTGTTCAGCTGATTACTGATCAACGCATGTTCTTAAGCAAAGTACTCAAGGCCACAGAAAGAACTACTCCAAAAAATTAGAAGTAACAATGCCTGGTTTCCACACAGGTCTGGGACTAGTGCCTGTTCCCACCAACCAGACTGGGGAACCTTATGATTCACAGGGCATTTGGCAGAGAACATAGAAGGGTCTTACCTCAATATTGGGTGATAATTAGCCCTAGACTGAGCACTGCTGTGGTCACACCTAAAAAGTCTTAAAAGTAACAACATCCACAGTATATAAAGAATCATGTATTCTCAAAACTCAGTAAGAGACCAAACAATCCAATTAAAAATAGGGAAAAAAAATCTGAACAGACACTTCAAGAAAGAAGATATACAGAGGCCAAATAAGCACATGAAAAGATATTCAATATCACATATCAATAGGAAAATGCAAATTAAAACCACCATGTGATAACACCTCACATCCACTAGGACGGCTAAAATGTCAACGACTGACCATACCAGTTGTTGGTGAGGATGTGGAAGAACTGGAACTCTCATCACTACTGGTGGGGATGTAAAATGGTACAATCACTTTGGAAAAGGGTTTTGTGGTTTCTTAATAGACATCTGCCATATGAGCTAGCCATTCCCGTCTCCCACCTAGGAGAAAGCATATGTCCATACAAAGACATACAGGAATATGCATAGCAGCTTGTTACAGATAAAAACTGGAAACAATGCAGATATCTATCAACAAGGTGAATAAACTGTGACATTTTTACAATGTAATAATATTCAGCAATATAAATAATTAAACTACTGACACATGCAAAAATACAACTGAATCTGAAAATAATTATGCTGAGTAACAGAACTGCCAGACCAAAAAAAGGTGCACATACTGTATGATCTCATTTATTATAAAATTCTAACTAAACTATAGCAATAGAAAGCAGATCAATGGTTGCCTGGATATGGGGCAGGAGAAGGATGAGGAGAGAAAGAGAGGGACTATACAAAAGGCATGAGGAAATCTATGGTGATGATTTCACAGATGCATACAAATGTCAGAACTTTTCCAACTATACACTTTATTTGAAAAACAAAAGTTCATACCACGACAAAGTTTATGATTTCCTGTTATACAATGAAATTCATATTTTATACATTTTACCTACTTTTTTCCTAAATGAAAAATAACTTATAAAAAGAGAATCATGACAATTTATAACAAAGGAAACCTTAGAGATTATTTAATATATTTCCCTCTTTTTCAGAAGAGGAAATTGGCCTCCAGAGAGGTAGATCTGCCCAAGGTCGTCACATCATCGGTAATGACTAGGAAAGGGCTGCTGGCAGTACTCTTTTTATACTACTTGGTTCTTTGAGTGTTTCAGACCTTAAGAATAAAATGTCCTCTGTGAACATACAGACTATATATGTTATTACAACTATTCCTGCAGCTCATTCTAAGTTTTCATTTGGTAGGTAAGAATATTTGTAAGTGTACAAATTTTATCTGAATTATTTGCATACCATAACAGTATTTACTCAGAGACTTCAAGTTTTGAAATGAAATACATTTTTCATATGAATGAGTCTGACATATCTGTCTGGTAACAGGAAGCTTATAAAATAGGTCTTATAATATTTGAATTCCTTCTTACTACAGTTTATGTAAAAAACCATAGACCATATCTTTGGACTGGGAATATACTTAAGTATTTATATAGAATGTATATTCAAAACAGAATCTAGGTTTATTGCGGACTGTGGCCAGTTGAACTAAAAATAATTTAGTGCCAGTAATATGAAAATGTATCAAGATTGCAAATAGTCTTCAAAAGCAAGGTAAGGTCTTTTGAAACAATGCTTCACTATAGAAATCCAATAACTAGGATTTTCTTTGGAACACTAAAGTGGCTGTTATTTATCATAGCAATGTGGGAGACACATTCAGAGATCTATTTTTATTTAATTTTTTTTGTTGCACCACACGGCATGCGGGATCTTAGTTCCCCAACCAGGGATAGAACCCGTGCCCCCTGCATTGGAAGCATGGAGCCACTGGACCACCAGGGAAGTCCTGGAGATCTATTTTTAAGTAATAGGCAAGAGGACTTATGTTTTCTGCTGTAATTGGTAAATATTACAAATCTACACACTACTGAATTTTTCACTCCCCATCTCCACCTCCTCTTGTTCTCTCATTTTTCCAAAAATAACAAAACAAAGAAACAAACAAAAGCAAAACAGCATAAAATAGTCTCTCCATGTTTCCTCAACGCCCCGTTTGCTCGGTGACATATATTCTAGCAGGACAGTGGAGAGAAGACTCTGACTTGAAAAACTGAAAGCCTCCATATTTATGAGCCAATCTATGGCTTACCCAAATTCAACGGTTTTAGTGGAAAAATATTCAATAAATATGTATATTTTAGACATACTTGCAAATTCTAGGTACCTCAGAATTCATTCATAAAATATTCTGAAACATTTCCCAAATGTGCTGTGCTAAGCAAACATTAAGTAACAATAATCCTTTTGCTCACCCCTTGGGTGGAAATTTTCACACATTAAAAGAGAATTGAGGATAATGGCATTAGGCTGCTCCAGCCTTGACTCGATGGAGTGCATCTGCAGCACTCAGTATTTACAATGTGCAGAGGATGAATTCTCCTACCTAGGAAAAACCTCAGCCTCAATACCTGCTAACATTTGACTCTATGTAGTGTGATACAGGTTTTTAAATGCTGTCCTGACCCAGTTTTGAGGCCCTGGCTAGAGGCTGGTCATTTCTGCTTCCTGAGCAGTCAATTAAGCCCACACCCTGAACCACCTCCAATATCAGCTCTCACACTCTTGGCCCCTATACACCTGCTCTAATTGCCCCAGGGCCAGGTACCAGACAACCAGGGACAGCCCCTATGCCCCAGTCTACTGACACTGCTCACATTAGCCAATCCTAAACGTGCTTGCCCATTCTTTCCCTCAGAAACTGCAGTATAAAGGCACTTGCCCACAGTTCTCCTCTCTCCCTCTGCCTTGTGGCTGACCCTAGTTCTTCCCTGAGTGGCCCTGCACGGTGTGCTGTGTTCTCTCCAGGGAACTGTGAGTCCAACAAACCACAAAACCCTTTCTGCCTTCTATTGATCTGTTTTGGCCTCACCATACCTCACCCAAGGTAATATGGTGAAAAATAAGGGAGGGAGGGAAGGTGGGAGAGAGAGAGGAAGGGAGAAGGAAGAAAGGGAGGGAGGGAGGGAGGGAGGGAGGGAGGGAGGGAGGAAGGAAGGATTTTAATTGGCTCTTAAAAGCAACATATTTAGTTTTGCTAAAATTTAACTCAAACCAATAATATCTGTACAGAGTGTAAGTTCCTTATGGAAGAAGTCTGAAATGCAGCAACAGTTTACAAAATATGATAAGCTATGTCTATTTACATATTGAGAGCACCTAACATGTCAAGCCATGTGCTTATATCGCATTACCTCATGTAGTTCTGAAAAAGACCAGCGAGGTAGAGCTACTATTATATCTATATTAAATACATGAATCTGAGGCACAGAGAAAGATACAAAAATTGTCTAAAAGGACAGAGCTAGCAAATGGTGGAGCCGGGATTTGAACTCACATTTCTCTAAAACCAGAACCTAAGCTCTTAAGTCCTAAGTGATACTACCTTCAAATAGCTGCTCGTCCAACAAATATTTACTGAGCACCTATTTTATGACATTGTATTATATATTAGAGAAAAAGGCATCGAACTGATTCTCAGAATGCTTATTTCATAGTGACAGTGAGGTTATTTTACCTATAAGAACAAGATAGCTTGATAGGTATTGGATGGATTTTATCTAGGGTGCTACAGAAGTATAATCATTTACTTAACTAAGTAAATAGATTTGTACCACTACTATCCTTTGCCCCCTGCCTCCATTTACACACACACACACACACACACACACACACACACACACACTCCTTTAAATTGCTCTTTTGGCTAGTTCTACCTCTGCCAAAGGATGAAATCTCAGTAAAATCTCATAACTTTTTTCTGACTACTCTCAAATACTAAAAAGTCCTCAGGTCACTTTTAGCCAAAAGGACTTTCTTTTTCAGTATCTGAAAAGTGTAATTTGGAGCAATAATCAAACCCTGCACATCCTTCAAAGTTAAATTGTCCCCAGCTCAAGCCTGCTGCAGCTCAGGAAGCCTACAGTGAGGGAGGCAAGCATGGTTGCTACCACCTGCTTCAATTCCTTGCCTGGCCTTCCACTCCTCTCTCTCACTCTATGGCTTCTGAACCCCTGGGAGTGAGGGGAGGGCTGTTCTCCAGACTCGGTGCATGTCTACACTCACAAGGCGCTTCTGTGGATTCCTCAGAAATTCAGAATCCCCCACTGGAAGCCTCTCGTTGCATGTCCCAGGACAGATGTGGTACCTATAATTCCACTGCCTCTCCCCAACCTCTATCAGCCCCAACATTCGGTGACCCGCCCTGCACAGACTCTTGGTGAAATGCTTTCAACAGCCAACCTCCACCACCACGATCTGCAGCCCCTTTGAAGACTTGCCCTTTTTTTGGTCCACTCTTTTTTTTTAGATTCTTTTCCCATTTGGCCATTACAGAGTATTGAGTAGAGTTCTCTGTGCAATACGGCAGGTTCTTATTAGTCTTCTATTTTATAAACAGTAGTGTGTATATGTCAATCCCAACCTCCCAATTTATTCCCCTCCATGCCCTGGTAACCATAAGTTTGTTTTCCACATACTCTACTTCCATTTTTGTAAATACGCTCATATGTACCCTTTCTTTTAGATTCCACATATAAGCGATATCATGATATTTGCCTTTCTGTGTCTGACACTTCACGGTATGACCATTTCCAGGCTCTAACTGACATTTCCTTCCTCTGTATGGTCTTCAGAGGAAATGCCACCACCCTGCCATGGGGGAAGTGCAGTCTTCCCCCAACACAGCTCACCCTCAGCACTCTGAAACCTGTGGAAGACACGTGTACATTGGACCCCCAATTCTCTACTGTCAAGCTCTGCAGGAAGCACCTGGCCATCCTCCTCCACGATGGGGGAAGGGAGCAGGGTACCTCAGACCCCAGCAATTTTGCTTCATCCACTCAGTGCTTTCATACCTACATGACCACATCCTTGGCATGTCTAACATGGGTGCCCCAGCACCTCACTTTGAATGGGGATGTTTAGCAAATATTGTTTTGTTCTCAGTCTTTGAGGCTTCAGCCAAAATCCAGACAGAGTGTCATTTAATATTCTGTTTCAGAAACATAAAGAAGGATGCTCACCAGACTGAATAATGCATAGCACAGCAAAAACTGTCTCTATATGGTTGTTTTCCAATATTTTCTATTAAGGAAAATGGATTTGTCTTCTAATTCTCACTCTGCTCCTAGAAATGCTTTGTGAACCTGAGTAAATCATTAGTCCTCCGTGTTTTCACCTAAAATTATACGAAACTATAAAATTATTTAAAGTTTGTTGAAAAGTCTCTCCAAGAAAATATAGCTCTGTCATTTGAGGCTAATATACATCAATCTTCCTAGCCCAGAAAAGACAAAAAACTAAAAATTAGCCAGAGAGCAGCAGGAGAACTGCCTTTGAATAAACCCAAATTCCTGACATCGTGCCCTACATCTCCAGGAGGAATTAAAACTCTCACCTTCCCAATCTCAGAAGCAAGTTACTCATATCAAGCCTGACCTTATGCCCCAGTTCTGATCACTAAGCTTCTACATTGTTCTCTTTGCCGTGTTCCTTACCTTGTTAACCTGACTAGTAGACAGGTTCGCCCAGGACAATCCTCCTCCCAAAGGCAAGGACCCGCTCTGAATTTAAGCCAAGCATGAGGATGACGGTGCCTGTTGGAAGACTTCTCAGAAGTAAGCACCTGTGATTCATGAATACCCCATACTCCTGGAACCACTGTCTTCTTAGGGACTCCACCTTCTCAGAATGAGCTCCCTGCTAGCTGTACCCTTACCCTAGGACAGGACACAGGTCCACTGCCACTTCAATCACAGCACCTGCCCCACTCCAAGATCCTAAAGCATGCAAGGTATCGGCATAAATGCCAAATGGAGCTAACTGGGCTAAAAGCATGCACCTTTCCAAAAACGCATTGTTTACAGTATTTCCTCCTTTATCCTTTTACTTTTAAAGAATAAATCTTTCTCTAGTGTTTTCATGGCTGACATAGAGTAACTGCCTTATTTTGATTAAAATTAAAATTGAAATCATTTTCTTCTCTGTCCTTAGAGCATAGGTTCCACAAACATGAAGTAGGTAATTGATCTTATTTAAGAAATTTGCAATGGAACAATAAAAACAATTAAGTGCAATGACTCTAGTACAGATGTTCTGAATCCAATATTTCTCAAAAGGCTTTGACAACATCCAAAGTTGTATGAAAATATTTGGCAGTGGTAACTCAAAATTTAAGTATTCTGTTCTTTTTTCAAGCACTAGCCAAGAATGGAAGAGTCTTCACGAACAATCTAATTGAGAGGTTCTGGAAAACAAATCTGTAGCACATGGTCATTTTTTCTCTGTTGATGGTTCAGCTGAGCCAGTGACATTTATGAGTCCATGGCTGAGGGCTCTATAGGTTCTGGATCAATACACTCTTTCCTAAAGTTATAGACTGAATGTTTGTGTCCCTCTGCCCCTAAATTCATATGTTGAAGCCCAAACCACTAGTGTAAAGTAATTAAGTAAAGTAATTAAGGTTAAATGAGGTCATAAGGGCGAGGCCTTGATCTGATAGGATTAGTGTCCTTCTAAGAAGAGACACTAAAAAGCATGGAAAATGAAAGGCGACATGAAGACATAACGAGAAGGCGGCCATCTGCAAGTGAGAAAGAGAGATCACACCAGAAACTGTATTGCCAGAACCTTGATCTTGGACTTCTTGCATCCAGAACTGTGAGAAAATAAATTTCTGCTGTTTACGCCATTCAGTCTATAGTACTTTGTTATAGCATCCTCAACCAACTAAATACACCCAGGAACTTATCAACGGAGGAGAGGACGAAAAGACATTTTCTTCCTCTTTCTCCAAGTGGGATCCCAGAAATTCCCCAGTGTATATTAAAATATTAATATCTTGCTTTCACACAGTTTATATGCATAGTCCTATTTATTCTTCACAATCTTGTAGTTAGGCAGAGCTAGCATTATTAATCCCGTTTTACAGATGAGATGGAATGTGGCTAAGCCAAGATTAGATGCAGAACTTTTGACTCCTAGCCCAAGCTTCTTACACTGCACCTCATGCGAGCTGACTGAGAGTAGCTTTAGAGATCTTTCCACTCCTGAGTCAGCTCACAGTTAGAACATCTCTGGGAATCATAGCACTGGTTCCAGGATAAGACACTAGACTTCAAAAGGGGTACCTCTTAACAGATAAGCAGAATTATCTGCCATTGGTCAGGAGAACCATGAGCTATTAATAAATAAAGCTGAAGAAAAAATCAAAACTGGAGTTGTGCTCGATTTCAATAATTTTAATTATTAATTTAGAGTGATAGTAATTTTGACCTTTTAACAAAACCTTCTTTATATACCATTTTTGAGTTTTGACTATCTGTGGACACAAAGGAATAAATCTTGGCCACTCTTTGTCCTGGAACACACCATCTACAGCTCCTCCTGGGAGAAAGAGCTCAGCTACAACTTAAAGTTCAGTACATTCACTCTTCTGATTAATTTGGAGCAGTGGAGCAATTAAAGAACAGATGCTATGGATTAATGTTCCACATCACATTGAGAAGCCCTTCTATAGGCCCTGGTGCTATTTTTAAAATATCTGAGCTCTGAATGTCACTCCATTAATAAAGATTTCAGCAGCTTAGTCATTAACACCAACAAGACCTTATCAATAGAACAACATATACTTTCAGGCTCATTTTTCTGTTGTGCAAATCAATGATGAAAAACTTCAGAAACTGAACCAATGTTAGATAGTTTAGTATAACTGATCTGGGGCTCATATTCAAAACATTTATTTTATCCATACATAATATCTTAAAATATGTCTCTTTCCTAATAGGCAGCCAAAAACCCCTATTACTGACACTTGGTTTCAACTCGCCCTAATACAGAATGTCTCTCTTTGCTCCCTTTTCAACTGTTCCTGAGGATGACTGCTAAACCCTAAGGAAAAGGGAAAACTTGGTTGCCTTTAGCATGTAAGCCTCTCAGTGTCAGCAGTTACACCATTCTCTCCTTTAGGCTGAGTTTGCACTGTACTGGAAAATAGAGGCCTCTGAGTATTCAGGCCTCTTCAGACTGGCTGTCAAAAGCCCTTCACGTGCAATCTTCTTATTTGGCCCCAAAGAAGACAGTCTCTTCTAAATAGTGCTCAAATGGTTATCCCATTCAGAAAGAATGGAATATTTGTTTGATATAGAACATAAATTTATTCTAGTTAAAATAATATTTTGTTTGTAGAAATTTTTATGTGCATCCAGAGAAAAGGGAGATTTTAAAATCAGAAATCTCAAAAATTAATGGGAAGCATTTTAAAAATAATTTTAAGGAATTATAAACAACCTAAATATCCAGTAATAGGGATTTGGTATGGGGATATCTATGTAGATGTAGATACAGATATAGATATAGATATGGAGAATGAGATTTCCATTCAATAAAGCACTCTGTATCTAAAATAAATAATCCTGATGCTTCCAGTTCTATATAATAGACTATTTACATAGATACTTACCTTCTCTTCCTCAAAAATGCCTGTAAAAATTACAATCAAGAAATACAGAAGCTAGCAAGCACAGAGCAGCACTAAAAAGGGGAAAAAGAGCCATCAGCAGACCAGAGATTTATTAAAATCTTTAGAAAATGGCAAGTAGACGAATCATACTGTCAGATGAAACAAAAGCAAAGAAGCAAATGTTCCAGCACTGAAGACACCTGGCTTCACTCTGAAAAAAGTGAATGCTGAGCAAAATGAAGAGAAAGATCAAAACCTAGACATATCGCCATGAAATTTCATAACACACCAAAGATAAAGAGGATATGCCAGAAACTTCCAGGAAAGGGCTATGGAAGTTCCCTATTGTTTGATGTATTCATTATCTGAGTTCTTACAGCCATAAGATTGCATAGGGAAGCAGTCATGGCTCAAAAATATTCATTAATCGACTGGCCACTTGTAAAATTAGTCCTGATTCAAATACTCATCCCATATCACACTGACATCTGTCCTCACCAATCACATCAGAGTCTATTTTGGTCAATTTAATTGAATTTTTAATAAATATATGATTAAAATATATAAGCCATAAATATTTAATAAATGTAAAATAATAAATATATAGCATAAATTGACTTTAAAGTAAAATTGCAAACCTTGAAAAGATGTTAGATTTCATAGGGTTGATAAAAGTGTTGGTGACTTGAGTCACCAACAGAGCTACTGCTAAATGAGAATTTTAGCAGAGTTAGATCAGTTTAGGATGGATGAGGAGAAAACCAACCAGGAGAATGGTAAATAAGAAAGGGTCATCAAGGGAGATTCATTTAAAAATCAAAGAATTTAAGACAGGCCCTTGTAGGGAAGTCTTGAAATATTTTTGCAGAAATTACTATCCTTATGATTGTGCAGGAAAGTGAAATATGAACTTGGAAGATATCATATCATTCTACCATCTATTTTTATCAGAAAATGGTAACCCCCAAACAATCCAATTTAAATAGATTTATATTAAGAGGACTTTTCTAGTGCTACTTTCCCAAGAAACAGGAGACTTCCTATAGATAGAAAGGAAGCAGAAACAGGATTGCATTGTATTACTCTCATTAGCAAGAATAAGTGCTGAAAATAGTGAAAAAAAGCCGGTAAAATTCTGAAAAAAATGACTTTATATCAATAATTCTATATATAATCAAACTACTAATCAAATATGAAAGCAAAACAATGACATGCAAGAATTCTGAAGGTTTACCTGCCATGTACTCTTTTGAAAAAAGTACTCCAGCCATATTTTAAAAGAGGAAGGAAGGAGGAAGAGAGGGAGGGAGAGTGGGAGAGACGGAGGGAGGAAGAAAGAGAGGGAAAGGGAAACCAAGAATATGGAATGAAAGGTATGAGGAGATTTCTGCTTTAGGTAATGAAAGACTGAGTAGTTTAACCAAATCTAACCACACACTGGGAAAAAAAAACACAAAAGCTTGATTAAATATATTATTTTAAAATCTTCTTAAAAGCATCAAAGATATATCAAGACAATAAGGAATTACAGGACAAAAATCCAACACTTGGGAAAAGGTTTGCCCTGTGATCACTGGCTGACCTGAAAGAGGTAGCTGATATGTGCTTTGATAGCCTCTTAGAGCTAAGGGGAAAAGTCAGAGTTCAGGGCTCACCCAATACTGGGAATTGGGGCCCCCAAAGGGCTACACCCTGAGAATAGTGATAAAACAAAAATAACTCAAACTTGTGCAGACGGTAGACTCACTTCTTTTTAAAATATCAATAGCCCATGAAATCTCAGGCTGTGAGACTGCCTGAGAACACTCTAGGTTGTTGGTACCCCTCGTTGGAGGAAGAGAATATCATCCTAAGTCTCAAATTATTTCAACAAATACTTTTTCAAACACAATGCCCAGCATACACCAAAGCATGAAGAGAAAAGATACAATGAGCAAGAACCAACAGTGATAAAAATAACCAAAATAGTCAGGCATTACCATATACAGTAAAACTATGCTTAACGTTTTCAAGGAGAAGAAAAATAAGCTGTGAAAATTTCAGCGGGCAAGGAACTAACAACTATAAAAAGTAACTTTGCAGATTTAAAAAAGAAACAAATTGAGATTCTACAATGGAAAAATCCATTTAAAAAATTAAGAATTCAGGGCTTCCCTGGTGGTGCAGTGGCTGAGAGTCCACCTGCTGAGGCAGGGGACACGGGTTCATGCCCTGGTCTGGGAAGATCCCACATGCCGCGAAGTGGCTGGGCCCGTGAGCCATGGCCACGGAGCCTGTGCTCCACAACGGGAGAGGCCACAACAGTGAGAGGCCTGCATACTGCAAAAAAATAAATAAATAATAAAAAATTAAGAATTCAATGGAATTTAACAATATATTGGACAGTGGAAGAGACACTTAGTGAACTTAAAACAGGTCAGAAGACACTCCCCAGCATGCAGCATACAAGAAAAAGATGGAAAACATGGAAGAGAATGTAAAAGACTCAGAATTCCATGAGAAATCCTTAAGTTCCGGCATCTAGAAGAATAAGAATGGGCACTGGTCATTTTTGTGGAGATTTTAGCCTAGAATTTTCCAAAACTCATGAAAAATATCTGTCTTCCAACTTAGGAATCCAAATAAATCCCAAACAGATCATAGTGAAATTGGATAAAACCAAAAAGATCTTCAGTGCAGCCAGAGCAACTCACCTTCACGAGAATAACAATAGACTGACAGGTGACTTCTGAACAGCATCAGTGCAAGTCAGAAAGAAACTGCTAACCTAGGATTTGTAACTAGCAAAAATAAAATCATTTTCAGATGAATTAAAAAACTGAAAGAGTTCACCATTAGGACACCTGCATCCAAAGGAATCTGCAAAGTATGTTTTCAGTTCACTAATTGTCTCTTTGACTGTCCAATATGTTGTTAAATTCTCACTGACTTCTTCCAGAGAAAAGGGAAATGATGGCTGGAAATCAAGGGCTCAAAAATACAAAAAGAATAAAAAGAAAAGAAAGTTGTAAATGTGAGTAAATCTCAATAAACACTGATCCATTAAAAAATAATAATATTTACATAAGGAACTATGTAAATGAAGTTAAGTGTTCTAAGCAGCTTGTATTACCCAGGAAGAGAGTAAAATTATCCATTAATATTAGACATTGATAAGTCAATGATACATTTTGTATAGGGAAAGAGCATAATACAACTAAAAGAGAGCAAAAAAAAATCAATGATTAAAAAAAATCAATTGGAAGTCAAGAAGGCCAGACTCCATAGGACTTGAGGATATCTGCTGGGCCTCAGATTTTCTATTAAGGATCTGGGGCCACCACGGTCTCCAGCTTTTAGAGTAGATACCAAATCAATTTGTTGGGGAAAGCAAGCATTCAGAAATTCCTGTTTATTTTTTCAATACATAGGTGCTATGATGACATGGGGAGTGTCCCAGTTATTCAGAATCATTTCAACAAACTTGCTATGATAAGCATATCACATTCAAGACAGTCACTTCTTATATCCTGGGAAAGAATGGCAGATATGGAGACTTTTTTAGGGAGACCCTGGCAATTCTCCTCCTGATTTTCATTCCTCAAAAGGTAAAGATGGCAAATACGAGCTAGTAGCGGCAGCAAATTAGCTTATTCCTGGAGATTAAAGATTTAATGACAAAGAGTGATGTAAACAGGCAACATGCAGAAAATCTGGTGGCAGGACTGTTCACCTAAGTGCTTTGTTACATTCATAGAGGACTCGAGGAAGTTAAAGGTAACCAGCGAATGAAATCAAGGATTCAGACTCTTGATTTGAGCATCTTCCAACATTACAGAGGAATAGAGTCCTGTAAAGTGCCTCAGATATTTTCTATTCTGCCACATTTATTCTAGGTTTTCCTTTGTGATCATGATCAAAGATCTCAACCTTTCACCACCAATTTATGTTGACTACAAGACTACTTGCTTCTGTCATCAAAAGCTCCTTGAAATTTGTTATGTCTGTTTCTGTGTGCATCAATATTCTACAATTTTGCTCTTTGCCACTACATGTGAGATGGCTTTAAAATTTCACTGCCTCTTTTTTTTGAAAGCAAAGTAGAAGAAACTAAAAGTGACTGAGTAATGATACAATACTTATTCTTTCCAGGTCCCAGGTTATCAGTTGAAATTGTAATACAGGAATCGCATCAGAAAGTCTTTGACAAGAAATGATATAATAATATACACCATTATTTTTAATGTAGCTGGATTCTTAGAGGAAATATTTCCAAAGCCACACTTTTTGTGCACTTCTTAGAGAGTGATTTTTTTAAAGAAAGTCATTCTATGTATTATATATATATTTTTTCTGTTTCCTGACTAATTTTTTACCAGAAATGGAGAAGAAATAGCAAATGTGTCATTATTTTAATAGGATGATTATTTGTCAAAGTGAGGTTTGGGGTTTAATTATAGTTTTAATGCATGTAGTTTAACTTCAAACTGAAGTCCCTTTTGTGAAAAGACAGGTGTGTGAAATTTGAATACAATTTTAGAAAAACAATGAATACATTGCCAATTATTAACTTTAACAAGTTAAATAAATAAAACCATAATTCACTAATCTGAAACTATTTAGATACAAACAAATATTTATTCCTTTGTCTGGCATCTTTATATGTTTAGACAATGTGACCAAATTAAAATGGTTCATTGCTGAGTGACTACAAAACTGAACTTTGAATGAGCAAGGAAAGTGAGTAACAGTAGTCTAGCAGGGGAAATTTTTCTTCAGAACAATGGTTTTAAGAGCTTCTTTGTAAAAGCTAAAGCCTAAGTTCTTTTGGGAATTTCTCAGAGACTTAATTTTAGTGGTTAATAGTAATTCTCAGATACAATTATTTATAATTACTCACAATTCAATGAAAACAAATGTATAAATATTAGAGACTCTTCTCTAGAAGCTTTGGAATGTAAATTTCTATAAATTCATAAAAGAAAATTCTTTGTAATTTTAACATTAAAAGAAGTTTTGTGGGTGATTGGTTCAAGATGGCGGAGTAGAAGGACATGTGCTCACTCCCTCTTGAAAGAGCACAGGAATCACAACTAACTGCTGAACAATCATCAGCAGGAAGACACTGGAACTCACCAAAAAAGACACTCCACTTCCAAAGACAAAGGCAAAGCCAAAATGAGATGGTAGGAGGGTTGCAATCACAATAAAATCAAATCCCACAACTGCTGGGTGGGTGACACACAAAACTGGAGAACAATTATACCACAGAAGTCCACCCACAGCAGTGAAGGTTCTGAGGCCCATGTCAGGCTTCCCAACCTGGGGGTCTGGCAACAGGGGGGAGGAATTCCCAGAGAATTAGACTTTGAAGGCTGGTGGGATTTGATTGCAGGGCTTCAACAGGACTGGGGGAAACAGAGACTCCACTATTGGAGGGCACACAAAAAGTAGTGTGCATATCAGGACAGGACACGGGGGAAGAAACAGTGACCCCACAGGAGACTGAACCGGACCTACCAGCTAGTGTTGGAGGGTCTCCTGAAGAGGCAGGGGATGGCTGTGGCTCACCACAGGAACAAGGACACGGGCAGCAAAAGTTCTGGGAAGTACTGCTTGGCATAAGCCCTCCTGGAATCCGCCATTAGCCACACCAAAGAGCCTGTAGGGTCCAGTGCTGGGTCACGGCAGGCCAAACAACCAACAGGGAGGGAATTCAGCCCCACCCATCAGCAGACAAGCAGATTAAACTTTTAATGAGCTCTTCCCGCAAGAGCAACACCCAGCTCTACCCACCACCAGTCCCTCCCATCAGGAAGCTTGCTCAAGCCTCTTAGATAGCCTCATCCACCAGAGGGCAGGCAGCAGAAGCAAGAACTACAGTCCTGTAGCTGATGGAATGAAAACCACATTCACAGAAAGATGGACAAAATGAAAAGGCAGAGGAATATGTACCAGATGAAGGAACGAGATAAAATCCCAGAAAAACAACTAAATGAACTGGAGATAGGCAACCTTCCATAAAAAGAATTAAGAATAAAGATAGTGAAGATGATCCAGGACCTCAGAAAAAGAATGGAGGCAAAGATCAAGAAGATGCAAGAAATGTTTAAAAAACACCTAGACAAATTAAAGAACAAACACCTAGAAGAATTAAAGAACAAACAAAGATGAACAATACAATAACTGAAATGAAAAACAAACTACAAGGAATCAATGGCAGAATAACTGAGGCAGAAGAACGGGTAAGTGACCTGGAAGACAGAATGCTGGAATTCACTGCCGCAGAAGAGAATAAAGAAAAGAGAAAGAAAAGAAATGAAGACAGCCTAAGAGACCTCTGGTACAACATTAAAACTACCAACATTCGCATCATAGGAGTCCCAGAAGGAGGAGAGAGAGAGAGAGAGAGAGAGAGAGAGAGAGAGAGAGAAAGAGAGGACCCGAGAAAATATTTGAAGAGATTATAGTTGAAAACTTCACTAACATGGGAAAGGAAATAGCCACCCAAGACCAGGAAGTGCAGAGAGTCACAGGCAGGATAAGCTCAAGGGGAAAAGACCAAGACACATAATAAGCAAATTGACAAAAATTAAAGACAAACAAAAACTATTAAAAGCAACAAGGGAAAAATGACAAATAAATTATTAGGGAACTCCCATAAGGTTAACAACTGATTTCTCACCAGAAACTCTACAAGCCAGAAGGGAGTGGCACAATATATTTAAAGTGATGAAATGGAAGAACCGACAACTGAGATTACTCTACCTGGCAAAGATCTCCTTCAGGTTTGATGGAGAAATCAAGTTTTAAAGACACGCAAAAGCTAAGACAATTCAGCACCATCAAACCAGCTTTACAACAAATGCTGAAGGAACTTCTCTAAGTGGGAAACACAAGAGAAAAAAACACCTACAAAAACAATTAAGAATATGGTAACAGGAACATACATATCGATAATGACCTTAAATATGAATGGATTAAATGCTCCAACTAAAAGACACAGGCTTGCTGAATGGATACCAAAAAAAGACCCATATATATGCTGTCCAAAAGAGACCCACTTCAGACCTAGGGACACGGACAGACTGAAAGCGAAGGAATGGAAAAAGGTATTCCATGTAAACAGGAATCAAAAGAAAGCTGGAGTAGCAATACTCATATCAGATAAAATGGATTTTAAAGTAAAGAATATTACAAGAGACAAGGAAGGACACTACAAAATGATCATGGGATCAATCCAAGAAGAAGATATAACAGTTATAAATATATATGCACCCAAGGGGACCAGGGGAAAATGGCGGAAGAATAAGCCATGGAGATCACCTATCTCCCCACAGATACACCAGAAATACATCTACACGTGGAACAACTCCTACAGAACACCTACTGAACGCTGGCAGAAGACCTCAGACCTCCCAAAAGGCAAGAAACCCCCCACGTACCTGGGTAGGGCAAAAGAAAAAAGAATAAACAGAGACAAAAGGATAGGGATGGGACCTGCACCAGTGGGAGAGAGCTGTGAAGGAGGAAAGGTTTCCACACACTAGGAAGCCCCTTCTTAATCGGAGACTGCGGGTGGTGGAGGAGGAAAGCTTCAGAGCTGCGGAGGAAAGCACAGCAACCGGGGTGCGGAGGGCAAAGCGGAGAGATTCCCACACAGAGGATCGGTGCAGACCGGCACTCGCCATCCCGAGAGGCTTGTCTGCTCACACGCTGGGACGGGCGGGGCTGGGAGCTGAGGCTCCGTCTTCAGTCGCAGCACAGGGAGAGAACTGGGGTTGGCAGTGTGAACACAGCCTGCAGGGGGTTAGTGCACCATGGCTAGCCGGGCGGGAGTCCGGGAAAAAGTCTGGACATGCCGAAGAGGAAAGAGACTTTTTCTTCCCTCTTTGTTTCCTGGTGCACGAGGAGAGGGGATTAAGAGCGCTGCTTAAAGGAGCTCCAGAGACGGGCATGAGACGCGACTAACAGCGCGGACCCCAGAGATGGGCATAAGACGCTAAGGCTGCTGCTGCCACCACGAAGAAGCCTGTGTGCGAGCACAGGTCACTAACCACACCTCTCTTCCGGGGAGCCTGTGCAGCCCACCACTGCGAGGGTCCCGGGATCCAGGCACAACTTCCCCAGGACGCACGGCCGCCTCAGGCTGGTGCAACATCACTCTGGCCTTGGCCGCCACAGGCTCACCCCGCACTCCGTACCCGTCCCTCGCCCCGGCCTGAGTGAGCCAGAGTCCCGGAAGTGGCTGCTCCTTTAACCCCGTCATGTCTGAGAAAAGAACAGAGGCCCTCCGGCGACCTACATGCAGAGGCGGGGCCAAATCCAAAACTGAGCCCCGGGAGCTGTGAGAACAAAGAAGAGAAAGGGAAATCTCTCCCAGCAGCCTTAGAAGCAGTGGATTAAAGCTGCACCATCAACTTGATGTACCCTGCATCTGTGGAATACATGAATAGACAACGAATCATCCCAAATTGAGGAGGTTGACTTTGAGAGCAAGATTTATGATTTTTTCCCCTTTTCCTCTTTTTGTGAGTGTGTATGTGTATGCTACTGTGTGAGATTTTGTCTGTATAGCTTTGTTTCCACCATTTGTCCTAGGGTTCTATCCATCCAATTTTGTTTTTTTCTTTTAAAAAAAATCTTTTTTCTTAAAATATATTTTTTATTTTAGTAACTTTATTTTATCTTACTTTATTTTATCTTCTTCCTTTCTTTCTTTCTTTCCTCTTTTCCATCCTTCGCTCCTCCCTCCCTCCTTCCTTCCCTCCTCCCTCCCTCCCTCCCTTCTCTCTCCCTCTCTCTCTCTCTCTCTCTCTCTCTCTCTCGCTCTCCTTTTTCTCCCTTTTATTCTGAGCCATGTGGATGAAAGGCTCTTGGGGCTGCAGCCAGGAGTCAGTGCTGTGCCTCTGAGGTTGGAGAGCCAACTTCAGGACACTGGTGCACAAGAGACCTCCCAGCTCCACATTATATCAAACGGCGAAACTCTCCCAGAGATCTCCATTGCAACACCAGCACCCAGCTTCACTGAACGACCAGCAAGCCACAGTGCTGGACAACCTATGCCAAAAAACTAGCAAAACAGGAACACAACACCACCCATTAGCAGAGAGGCTGCCTAAAATCATAATAAGGCCACAGACACCTCAAAACACACCACCAGATGTGGACCTGCCCACCATAAAGACAAGATCCAGCCTCATCCACCAGAACACAGGCACTAGTCCCCTCCACCAGGAAGCCTACACAATCTACTGAAACAACTTTAACCACTGGGGACAGACACCAAAAACAAGGGGAACTACAAACCTGCAATCTGCAAAAAGGAGACCCCAAACACAGTAAGATAAGCAAAATGAGAAGACAGAAAAACACACAGCAGATGAAGGAGCAAGATAAAAACCCATCAGACCTAACAAATGAAGAGGAAATAGGCAGTCTACCTGAAAAAGAATTCAGAATAATCATAGTAAAGATGATTCAAAATCTTGGAAACAGAATAGACAAAATGCAAGAAACATTTAACAAGGACCTATAAGAACTAAAGAGGAAACAAGCAACGATAAACAACACAATAAATGAAATTAAAAGTACTCTAGATGGGATCAATAGCAGAATAACTGAGGCAGAAGAACAGATAAGTGACCTGGAAGATAAAATAGTGGAAATAACTACTGCAGAGCAGAATAAAGAAAAAAGAATGAAAAGAACTGAGGACAGTCTCAGAGACCTCTGGGACAACACTAAACCCACAAACATTCAAATTATAGGGGTTCCAAAAGAAGAAGAGAAAAAGAAAGGGACTGAGAAAATATTTGAAGAGATTATAGTTGAAAACTTCCCTAATATGGGAAAGGAAATAGTTAATCAAGTACAGGAAGCACAGAGAGTCCCACACAGGATAAATCCAAGGAGAAATACACCAAGACACATATTAATCAAACTATCAAAAATTAAATACAAAGAAAACATATTGAAAGCAGCAAGGGAAAAACAACAAATAACACACAAGGGAATCCCCATAACGTTAACAGCTAATCTTTCAGCAGAAACTCTGCAAGCCAAAAGGGACTCGCAGGACATATTTAAAGTGATGAAGGAGAAAAACCTGCAACCAAGATTACTCTACCCAGCAAGGATCTCATTAAGATTTCATGGAGAAATTAAAGCCTTTACAGACAACCAAAAGCTGAGAGAGTTCAGCACCACCAAACCAGCTTTACAACAAATGCTAAAGGAATTGCTATAGGAAAGAAACACAAGAGAAGGAAAAGACCTACAATAATGAACTCAAAACAATTAAGAAAATGGGAATAGGAACATACATATCAATAATAACCTTAAATGTAAAAGGACTAAATGCTCCCACCAAAAGACACAGATTGGCTGAATGGATACAAAAACAAGACCCATAATTATGCTGTCTACAAGAGACCCACTTCAGACCTACAGACACATACAGACTGAAAGTAAGAGGATGGAAAAAGATATCCCATGCAAATGGAAACCAAAAGAAAGCTGAAGTAGTAATTCTCCTATCAGACAAAATAGACTTTAAAATAAAGACTACTACAAGAGACAAAGAAGGACACTACATAATAAACAAGGGATCGATCCAAGAAGAAGATATAACAATTGTAAATATTTATGCACCCAACATAGGAGCACCTCAATACATAAGGCAAATACTAACAGCCATAAAACGGGAAATCGACAGTAACACATTCATAGTAGGGGACTTTAACACTCCACTTTCACCAATGGACAGATCATCCAAAATGAAAATAAATAAGGAAACACAAGCTTTAAATGATACATTCAACAAGATGGACTTAATTGATATTTATAGGACATTCCATCCAAAAACAACAGAATACACATTTTTCTCAAGTGCTCATGGAACATAATCCAGGATAGATCATAACTTGAGTCAAAAATCAAGCCTTGGTAAATTTAAGAAAATTGAAATTGTGTCAAGTATCTTTTCCGACCACAACGCTATGAGACTAGATTTCAATTACAGGAAAAGATCTGTAAAAAATAAGAACACATGGAGGCTAAACAATACACTACTTAATAACAAAGTCATCACTGAAGAAATCAAAGAGGAAATCAAAAAATACCTAGAAACAAATGACTATGGAAACATGACGACCCAAAACCTATGGGATGCAGCAAAAGCAGTTCTAAGAGGGAACTTTATAGCAATACAATCCTACTTTAAGAAACAGGAAACATCTCAAATAAACAACCTAAACTTGCACCTAAAGCACTGAGAGAAAGAACAAAAAAACCCCAAAGTTAGCAGAAGGAAAGAAATCATAAAAATCAGATCAGAAACAAATGAAAAAGAAATGAAGGAAACGATAGCAAAGATCAATAAAACTAAAAGCTGGTTCTCTGAGAAGATAAACAAAATTGATAAACCATTAGCCAGACTCATCAAGAAAAAAAGGGAGAAGACTCAAATCAATAGAATTAGAAATGAAAAAGAAGTAACAACTGATACTGCAGAAATACAAAAGATCATGAGAGATTACTACAAGCAACTCTATGTCAATAAAATGGACAACCTGGAAGAAATGGACACATTCTTAGAAATGCATATCCTGCCAAGACTGAATCAGGAAGAAATAGAAAATATGAACAGACCAATCACAAGCACTGAAATTGAAACTGTGATTAAAAATCTTCCAACAAACAAAATCACAGGACCAGATGGCTTCACAGGCGATTTCTATCAAACATTTACAAAAGAGCTAACACCTCTCCTTCTCAAACTCTTCCAAAATATAGCAGAGGGAGGAACACTCCCAAACTCCTTCTACGAGGCCACCATCACCTTGATACCAAAACCAGACAAGGATGTCACAAAGAAAGAAAACTACAGGCCAATATCACTGATGAACATAGATGCAAAAATCCTCAACAAAACACTAGCAAACAGAATCCAACAGCACATTAAAAGGATCATACACCATGATCAAGTGGGGTTTATTCCAGGAATGCAAGGATTTTTCAAAATACGCAAATCAATCAACGTGATACACCATATTAACAAATTGAATGTGAAAAACCATATGATCATCTCAATAGATGCAGAGAAAGCTTTCGACAAAATTCAACACCATTTATGATAAAAACCGTGCAGAAAGTCGGCATAGAGTGAATTTTCCTCAACATAATAAAGGCTATATATGAGAAACCCACAGCCAACATCATCCTCAATGATGAAAAACTGAAACCATTTCCACTAAGATCAGGAACAAAACAAAGTTGCCCACTCTCACCACTCTTATTCAACATAATTTTGGAAGTTTTAGCCACAGAAATCAGAGAAGAAAAGGCAATAAAAGGAATCCAAATTGGAAAAGAAGAAGTAAAGCTGTCACTGTTTGCAGATGACGTGATACTATACATAGAGAATCCTAAACATGCTACCAGAAAACTACTAGAGCTACTTAATGAATTTTGCAAAGTAGCAGGATACAAAATTAATGCACAGAAATCTCTGGCATTCCTATACACTAATGATGAAAAATCTGAAAGTGAAATCAAGAAAACACTCCCATTTCCCATACCACAAAAGAATAAAATATCTAGTAATAAACCTCGCTAAGGAGACAAAAGACCTGTATGCAGAAAATTATAAGACACTGATGAAAGAAATTAAAGATGATACAAATAGATGGAGACATATACCATGTTCTTAGATTGGAAGAATCAACATTGTGAAAATGACTCTACTACCCAAAGCAATCTACAGATTCAATGCAATCCCTATCAAACTATGACTGACATTTTTCACAGAACTAGAACAAAAAATTTCACAATTTGTATGGAAACACCAAAGACCTCGAATAGCCAAATCAATCTTGAGAACGAAAAATGGAGCTGGAGGAATCAGGCTCCCTGACTTCAGACTATACTACAAAGCTACAGTAATCAAGACAGTATGGTACTGGCAAAAAAAAACCCAAAGATACATCAATGGAACAGGATAGAGAGCCTACAGATAAACCCACGCACATATGGTCACCTTATCTTTGATAAAGGCAGCAGGAATATACAGTGGAGAAAGGACAGCCTCTTCAATAAGTGGTGCTTGGAAAACTGGACAGGTACATGTAAAACTATGAGATTAGATCACTCCCTAACACCATACACAAAAATAAGCTCAAAATGGATTAAAGACCTAAATATAAGGCCAGAAACTATAAAACTCTTGGAGGAAAACATAGACAGAACACTCTATGACGTAAATCACAACAACATCCTTTTTGACCCACCTCCTAGAGAAATGGAAATAAAAACAAAAATATACAAATGGGATCTAATGAAACTTCAAAGCTTTGGCACGGCAAAGGAAACCATAAAGAAGACCAAAAGACAACCCTCAGAATGGGAGAAAATATTTGCAAATGAAGCAACTGACAAAGGATTATTCTCCAAAATTTATAAGCAGCTCATGCAGCTCAATAACAAAAAAACAAACAACCCAATCCAAAAATGGGCAGAAGACCTAAATAGACATTTCTCCAAAGAAGATATACAGACTGCCAACAAACACATGAAAGAATGCTCAACATCATTAATCATTAGAGAAATGCAAATCAAAACTACAATGAGATATCATCTCACACCGGTCAGAATGGCCATCATCAAAAAATCTAGAAACAATAAATGCTGGAGAGGATGTGGAGAAAAGGGAACCCTCTTGCACTGCTGGTGGGAATGTGAATTGGTACAGCCACTATGGAGAACAGTATGGAGCTTCCTTAAAAAACTACAAATAGAACTACCATATGACCCAGAAATCCCAATACTGGGCATACCCTGAGAAAACCATAATTCAAAAAGAGTCATGTACCAAAACGTTCATTGCAGCTCTATTTACAGTTGCCAGGAGATGGAAACAACCTAAGTGTCCATCATCGGATGAATGGATAAAGAAGATGTGGCACATATATACAATGGAATATTACTCTACCATAAAAAGAAACAAAATTGAGCTATTTGTAATGAGGTGGATGGACCTAGAGTCTGTCATACAGAATGAAGTAAGTTAGAAAGAGAAAGACAAATACTGCATGCTAACACGTATATATGGAGTTTAAGAAAAAAAATTGTCATGAAGAACCTAGGGGTGAGACAGAAATAAAGACACAAACCTACTAGAGAATGGACTTGAGGATATGGGGAGGGGGAAGGGTAAGCTGTGACAAAGGAAGAGAGAGGCCTGGACATGTATACACTACCAAACGTAAAATAGATAGCTAGTGGGAAGCAGGTGCATAGCACAGGGAGATCAGCTCGCTGCTTTGTGACCACCTAGAGGGGTGGGATAGGGATGGTGAGAGGGAGGGAGACGCAAGAGGGAAGAGATATGGGAACATATGTATAACTGATTCACTTTGTTATAAAGCAGAAACTAACACACCATTGTAAAGCAATTATACTCCAATAAAGATGTAAAAAAAATATATATATATATATATATATATGCACCCAAAATAGGAGCACCTCAATACATAAGGCAAATACTAACAGCTATAAAAGAGGAAATCAAAAGTAACACAATAATAGTGCGGGGCTTTAATACCTCACTTTCACCTATGCACAGATCATCTAGACAAAAAATTAATAAAGAAACACAAGGTTTAAATGACACAACAGACCAGATAGATTTAATTGGTATTTATAGGACATCTGATCCCAAAACAAGAGAATTTACTTTCTTCTCAAGTGAACATGCAACATTCTCCAGGATAGATTATATCTTGGGTCACAAATCAAGCCTCGGTAAATTTAAGAAAACTGAAATCATATCAAGCATCTTTTCTGACTACAATGCTTTGAGATGCGAAATCAATTACAGGTGAAAAAAATGTAAAGAACACAAACACATGGAGGCTACACAATATGCTACTAAATAACCAAGAGATCACTGAAGAAAACAAAAAGGAAATTAAAAAATACCTACAGACAAATGAAAATAAAAACACGACAAACCAAAATCTATGTGATGCAGCAAAAGCAGTTCTACAGGGGAAGCTTATAGCAACACAATTCTACCTCAAGAAACAAGAAAAATCTCAAATAAACAATCTAATGTTTCACCTAAAGGAACTAGAGAAAGAAGAACAAACAAAACCCAAATTTAGTAGAAGAAAAGAAATCATAAAGATCACAGCAGAAATAAATGAAGTAGAAACAAAGAAAACAATAGCAAAGATCAATAAAACTAAAAGCTGGTTCTTTGAGAAGATAAACTAATAAAACTTTAGCCAGACTCATCAAGAAAAAGAGGGAGAGGACTCAAATTAATAAAATTAGAAATGAAAACGGAGAAGTTACAACGGACACCACAGAAATACAAAGCATCACGAGAGACTACTACAAGCAACTCTATGCCAATAAATGGACAACGTGGAAGAAATGGACAAATTCTTAAAAAGGTGTAACCTTCCAAGACTGAACCAGGAAGAAATAGAAAATATGAACAGACCAATCACAAGTAATGAAATTGAAACTGTGATAAAAAAAATCTTCCAACATACAAAGCCCAGGACCAGATGGCTCCACAGACGAATTCTATCAAACATTTAGAAAAGAGCTAACACTCACCCTTCTCAAACTCTTCCAAAAATTTGCAGAGGAGGGAACACTCCCAAACTCATTCTATGAAGCCACCATCAACTTGAAACCAAAACCAGACAAAGATACTACAAAAAAAGAAAATTACAGACCAATAGCACTGATGAATATAGATGAAAAAAAACTCAGAAAAATGCTAGCAAAGAGAACCCAACAACACATTAAAAGGATCATACACCATGATCTAGTGGGATTTATCCCATGTATGCAAGGATTCTTCAATCTATGCAAATGAATCAATGTGAATCACCATAGTAATAAATTAGAAGAAAAAAACCGTATGATCATCTCAATAGATGCAGAAAAAGATTTTGACAAAATTCAACATCGATTTATGATAAAATCTCTCTAGAAAGTGGGCTCAGAGGGAATCCACCTCAACATAATAAAGGCCATATATGACAAGCCCACAGCAAACATCATTCTCAATGGTGAAAAACTGAAAGCATTTCCTCTAAGATCAGGAACAAGACAAGGATGTCCACCTTCACCACAGTTATTCAACATAGTTTTCGAAGCCCTAGCCACAGCAATCAGAGAAGAAAAAGAAATAAAAGGAATCGAAACTGGAAAAGAAGAAGTAACACTGTCACTGTTTGCAGATTACATGATACTATACATAGAAAATCCTAAAGATGCCACCAGAAAACTACTAGAGATAATCAATGAATTTCATAAAGTTGCAGGATACAAAATTAAGGCACAGAAATCACCTGCATTCCTATACACTAACAATGAAAGATCAGAAAGAGAAATTAAGAAACAATCCCTTGGGGTCCCCTGGTGGCGCAGAGGGTGAATCCGCCTGTCGATTCAGGGGATGCGGGTTCGTGCCCCGGTCCCGGAAGATCCCACATGCCGTGGAGCGGCTGGGCCCGTAAGCCATGGCTGCTGAGCCTGTGCGTCCGGAGCCGGTGCTCTGCAACAGGAGAGGCCATAACAGTGAGAGGCCCGCGTACCGCAAAAAAAAATACACTAAAGGATCAGTGGTAGGGCTTCCCTGGTGGCGCAGTGGTTGAGAGTCCGCCTGCTGATGCAGGGGACACGGGTTCGTGCCCCGGTCTGGGAATATCCCACATGCCGTGGAGCAGCTGGGCCTCTGAGCCATGGCCACTGAGCCTGTGCGTCCGGAGCCTGTGCTCCACAACGGGAGAGGCCACGGCAGTAAGAGGCCCGCGTACCGCAAAAAAAAAAAAGAAGAAAAAAAGGAACAATCCCATTCAAAATTGCAACAAAAAGAATCAAATACCTAGCAATAAACCTACCTAAGGAGGTAAATACCTGTACTCAGAAAACTATAAGACACTGATGAAAGAAATCAAAAATGACACAAACTGACAGAGAGATATACCATGTTCTTGGATTGGAAGAATCAATATTGTGAAAATGACTATACTACCCAAAGCCATCTACTGATTCAATGCCATCCCTATCAAATTACCAGCGGCATTTTATACAGAACTAGAACAAAAGAAACTTAAAATTTTTATGGAGACAAAAAAGACCCCAAATAGCCAAAGCAATCTTGAGGGAAAAAAATGGAGCTGGAGGAATCAGACTCCCTGACTTCAGACTATACTACAAAGCTACAGTAATCAAGACAATATGGTACTGGCATAAGAACAGAAATATAGATCAATGGAACAGGATAGAAAGCCCAGAGATAAACCCACGCACCTATGGTCAAGTAATCTATGACAAAGGAGGCAATGACACACAATGGAGAAGACAGTCTCTTCAATAAGTGGTGCTGGTTAAACCCGACAGCTACATGTAAAAGATTAAATTAGAGTACTCCCTAACACCATACACATAAATAAACTCAAAATGGATTAAAGACCTAAATGTAAGACCAGACACTATAAAACTCTCAGAGGAAAACATAGGAAGAACACTCTTTGACATAAATCACAGCAAGATCTTTTTTGACCCACCTCCTAGAGTAACGAAAATAAAAACAAAAATAAACAAATGGGTCCTAATGAAACTTAAAAGCTTAACAGCACAGCAATGGAAACTATAAACAAGATGAAAAGGCAACCCCAGAATGGGAGAAAATATTTTCAAATGAATCAATGGACAAAGGATTAATCTCCAAAATATATAAACAGCTCATGCAGCTCAATATTAAAAAAACAAACAACCCAACCAAAAAATGGGCAGAAGACCTAAACAGACATTTCTCCAAAGACATACATGGGGCCAAGAGGCACATTAAAAGCTGCTCAACATCACTAATTATTAGAGAAATGCAGATCAAAACTACAGTGAGGTATCACCTCACACCAGTTAGAATAGTCATTATCAGAAAATCTACAAACAACAAATGCTGGAGAGGGTGTGGAGAAAAGGGAACCCTCTTGCACTGTTGGTGGGAATGTAAATTGATGCAGGCACTATGGAGAACAGTATGGAGGTTCCTTTAAAAACTAAAATAGAATTACCATATGACCCAGCAATCCCACTACTGGGCATATACCCAGAGAAAACCATAATTCAAAAAGATACATGCACCCCAATGTTCATTGCAGCACTACTTACAAGAGCCACGTCATGGAAGCAACCTAAATGCCCATTGACAGATAAGTGGATAAGGAAGTTGTGGTACATATATACAATGGAATATTTCTCAACCATAAAAAGGAACAAAACTGGGTCATTTGTAGAGATGTGGATGGACCTAGAGACTGTCATACAGAGTGAAGTAAGTCAGAAAGAGAAAAACAAATATCGTATATTAATGCATATATGTGGAATCTAGAAAAATGTTAGAGATGAACCAGTTTGCAAGGCAGAAATAGAGACACATGTAGAGAACAAATGTATGGACACCAAGGGGGAAAGCGAGGGAGGGGTGTTGGTGGTTGTGGGGTGAATTGGGAGATTCGGATTGACATATATATACTAATATGTATAAAATAGGTAACTCATAAGAACATGCTGTACAAAAAGTAAATAAATAAAATTCAGGAAAAAGAAAAGGAGTTTTGGTGGGGTTTTTTGTCCTTGATTGTGTTAAGAAGTCCTTTTAAGTTCTAAAATTGACTAAGAAGAATCTGAGGAACTGCAGCTTCTTTATATTTAAAAGTAATTGACAAAACTCATTTGTTCACAAAAACTTCTTTATATTTCAAATTCTATTTATGCTTTATATACCGTCTTAGAAGCTGAGTTTTACTTAAGATACATGGTGTTTGGCTAGTTATTTCCGTACAGAATTCATATTCTAGATTTTTAGAGTTTTTAAACATGGAAAAGAGTTCAATAATCAGTTGTGATTATTTGTAAATTCTTAAGTTTTAGAATCTGTTTGCATTTGTGATTTTTCAAATAATATTTAATCATTCATGGCCTAATTAAGTTTAATGGAGAGCATTATTTTAATCCTAAGAGAAAAATGAGAATTCAAGCAACATACATCTAAAATATGAATAATTTAATATAAGGTGAAAAGTTTTTCTGTTTTACTTTTTCATTTAGAAATATTAATATCTTGTTTGGCTCTATTTAAATTTACATTGATTTATATACTTTGCATTTGTATTCATTTCTATTTTATGTAAAATTTTAAAAAATAATTAGTATATTAAAAATAAAAGTCCAAAAAAGAGGGAAAAGAAGAAATAGAGAACAAGCAGAACAAGCAGAAATTACATGAGACACTAGATTTAACATGAATATGTCAGTAATTACATTTAATATAAATGGCCTAAATGCTCCAATTAAAAGGAAAAAATTACCAGATCAGATATATATTTATGTAAAATATGTAAAATATATAAAATAGTTATTTAAAACATACAGTGCAAGGTTGCAGGTAATATATTAAAAAAAGATACACTATGAAAACAGATATATTGATATCAGAAAAAAATAGGCTTTAAGGCAAAAAGCATTACTAAACATAAAGATGGTCACCCACTTCAAAAGGTTCAATACACCAGGAAGATAGAGCGTTATTAAATTTAACATAATGGAATAATGTAACTGTAATAACTAGTAACATAAACTGTAAGTATAAAAAGCAAAATGTTAAAGGATGATAAGGAGAAATAGACAAATTCATAATCATTCTGTGAATTATAACACACCCTTTCAATAACTGATAAAGCAAAGAGACAAAAACCATAAAGGCCCTAAAACAAGCATCAACAATTTCAAAAGACTGAAGTTATACTGAGTGTATTCTCTAATCAGCATACTTTATCAGAAACTGTATATTTCTAAAAAAAAAAAAATACAGATTTTGCTAGTAACCAAGATGGAATAACATACACTATATTTACCTTCCTACTATAAACAACTAGAAAATCAGATAAAATATATGAAATGACAATTTTCAGACACTGGACAAAAAGCAAGACAAGACTATGATCCACAAAAGAAGAGAAACAAGCAAGATGAGCCCTACTATTGACCAAGCTTGTGCCCTGGGAGATAGTTACCAGGCTGCAGTGAGGAGCTGAGTGGGAGAGGGCCAACACAGAGCTGGGTAATTTCCTAAGGACACAGAGCTGGGAACAGCTTGTGTTCTCATCAGAAAGAGTGGAAAGATCTTATAGTAGATGAGAAATCAAGTAAAATCTTCAAAAGTATATTGCCGAAATGGTGGGACTACATTAGCTATAGATTAATGGCCTAAGAAAATTAAAAGCAAACCTCAAAACATTCCAACTGATACAAAGTAAATTCATTGCACACAAAAATAAAATTCAATAGTATTAAAAGGAAAACAGGGCTTCCCTGGTGGCGCAGTGGTTGAGAGTCCACCTGCCGATGCAGGGGACACGGGTTCGTGCCCCGGTCCGGGAAGATCCCACGTGCCGCGGAGCGGCTAGGCTCGTGAGCCATGGCCGCTGAGCCTGCGCGTCCAGAGCCTGTGCTCCGCAACGGGAGAGGCCACAGCAGTGAGAGGCCCGCATACAGCAAAAAAAAAAAAAAAAAAAAAAAAAGGAAAACAAAATCTAGCACCAGAAATGTACAATTTACATCTATCATCTAATAAAAAATTGCCATGCAACAAGCAGGAAATTATAACTTATAACAGGAAATATCAACCAATAGAAACAGACACAGAAACAGAGATGATAGAACTAGTGGACAAGGATGTTAAAAATGTTTCATATTTCAAGAAGGGAGAGAAAACATGAGCATGCTGAGAATAGAAATGCAAGGTAAAAACAAAGAACCAAACCAAACTTTAAGAGATGAAAAATGAATTTGAAATTTAGAATACACTAGATGGAATTAACATCTTACTAGATACTGCAAAAGAAAAGATCAGCAAATTTGAAGACAGAGCCATAGAAACCATCCAAAATGAACATAAAGGGAAAAAAAACTTAAAAAAATTAGAAAGCCCAGAATATCAGCATTCTAACATACATGTAATTGGTAGAGAAGAGGGACATGAACAGAAAAAAATTTTGTGAATAAACAGTGACTTCTTTGAAATTTAATGAAAAACTATATAAAACCACAGATTCAAGCTCAATAAATGCCAATCAGAAGAACTATAAAGAAAAAAAAATGCCAAGGCCTATCAGAATCAAATTGTTAAACATCCATTGATAAAATCTTAAAAACGGCCAGAAAGAGAAAAGACACATTATGTATAAAGGAACAAGGATTTAAATGACAGCATACTTATCAAAAAATATTCAAGCCAGAATATAATAAAGAGACATTAAAACACTGAAAGAAAAAAGCTTGTCACATAGAATTCTTCAGTCAGCCAGAAAAATATCTTACAAAAATAAAGACAAATAAAGATTTTTTCAGAAAAATAAAAGTTAAGAGAATTTATCCCTAGCTCCTGCCCTGCTAGAAATGTTAAAGGAAATTCTTTAAGCAGAAGGAAAATGATACCAGAGGAAAATCTGACTCTACACAAAGGAATAAAGACTGCTAAATGGTAAACATGTGAGTAGACAAAACTATATTTCATCTTATTTTTAAATCTCTATAAAAGATCATTGGCACTTTAAAGCAAAAATAATAACACTGGATTGTATGGTTTACAGCCAGTGAAAAGTACAATGGCTAACTATAACAGTACAAAGGATGGGAGGGAATAAATGGATGTATATTTTTGTAAAAGTTTTACAGTAAAGGGAAAGTGTTATGACAGTATTTGAAAGTAGACTGTGGTAAATTAAAGATGTATAGTTATCCCTATAGCAACCACTAAAATATAAAAATAAAACAGGTATAGTTAAAAACTGTTATTTAAAATAAAATGGAATTTTTAAAAACTCAACTAAACCAAAGGAAAGCATAAAAAGAAGAAAAAGAACAGAAGAGACAAATAGAAAACAAGTAGCAAGCTGGTAGTTCTAAATCCTGCCATATCACTAATTACATTAAACATAAATAGTCTAAATACTCACTTGAAATGCAAAAACTGTCAAGAATGTGAAGACCCAACTATATAAATATGCATAAGAAACCCACTTTAAATATAAAAAGACTAATAGGTTAAAGTTTAAATGACGGGAAAAATATAACATGCAAAAATTAATCATAAGGAAAGTGGCATGACTATACTAATATCGGAAAAATTAGGTTTCCGAAAAAAAAATCTTACCAGGGATAAAGAGGTTCCTTTCATCATGATAAAGAACTCAATTCAATAAGAGGATAGACCAGTGCTAAATGCTTATGCAGAGGTTCAAAACTCATGAAGCAAAAATGGATAGTGCTACAAGGAGAAAGAAATAAATCCAAATTTATAGTTGGAGACGTCAGTATTCGTTTCTCAACTGTAGTAGGATAAGTAGACAGCAAATGGGTAAGGATACAGAAGACTTGAATGCAGCTATAAACCAATTTGACTTAATTGACATTTATAGAAAACTATGCCCCCAAACAACAGATTAACATTCTGTTTAAGTGCACACAAGTCATTCACAAAGATAAACAATATTCTTTACCATAAAGTCTTAATAAAAAGAAGATTAAAACCATACAAAGTATTTATCAGACTACAATGGAATTAAACTAGAAATTATAATAAGAAATATTTCCAAAAATCTCCAAGTATTTGGATATTAAACAATGTATTTATAAATTAGCCATGGGTCAAAGAAGCACCACAAAGAAAACTAGAATATATTTTGAACTGAATGAAAAATTTAAAACTACAACACATCAAAATTTGTGGGATGCGTTCTAACAAATTGCTTAGAGGGAAAACTAAGTGCTTACATTAGGAAAGATCTAGAATTCATGAAGTGTTCACATCAATAAATTATAAAGAGAAAAAATTAATAAAATTTTTAAAAATGGTTTTAGAAAGCAGGCTCTTCAGGATGTGATTATGGAATCGGATCACTCACTCGTCAGGCAACATCCAGTCCTCAAGATGATGAAAAGTGTGTGGTGGTAACCCCTCAGGTGTGCTGTCACATCACAATTATTATGACCGTCACCTGGGCTGAATTGGGACAGGGCACAAGTGGAAAAGGAAGCATATACGATTATTCAGTTATTCTGGTGGTTGGGCCTTTTTCTCTCATTTGTATTTTCTTAATTTTTTTTTTTTTTTTTTTTTTGCGGTACTTGGGCCTCTCACTGTTGTGGCCTCTCCCGTTGCGGAGCACAGGCTCCGGACGCACAGGCTCAGCGGCCATGGCTCACGGGCGCAGCCGCTCCGCGGCATGTGGGATCTTCCCAGACCAGGGAACGAACCTGTGTCCCCTGCATCGGCAGGCGGACTCTCAACCACTGCGCCACCAGGGAAGCCCTATTTTCTTAATTTTTTATGACTAGCATAAACTACTTTTCTAATTAAAAAGACATTTTAAAAAAAATTCGTGTCCGAGATTTGGCAACATCTGAGATTGGCACCATGAAGAAACCTCTAAGGCCAAAAAGGTTTACCCTATTATATATAAGTATCAAAATCATTGCATTTTAGAACCCCAATGTACTTCAGGGATAAACCAGATCAAGCAGTTCATTTTACTGACTAGGAATCCAAGAATTATAGAACTGAAGAGGATTGTCTAGGGTCACGCTCAAGTTAGCAGAAAATCTAAAACTAAAATAGTGACCAAAATTTCTGAAATATAAATGAGAACATACAATCTGACTAGGTTTTGTCATCACTTTTAGAAGAAAGATCATCTGAAAAATAGAATTTGGAGGTTAAAAAAAAAGTGGCACCATCAGAATATTTAGATAATCTATGGAGTTAATGGGACACAATATTATAAACTGGCACTATTCAAAGTACATTGTTACAATGCACATAAAACTTTCTTTGCTGTAACCCCCCCCCCTCCTTTTTTTGTCTTTTCAGAAAAACATACTGAGCCTAAATAATTTTTCACACATGATTCTCTCATCTTTTCTCCTCCAGTTAGATTACAAATGAATAGAAGGTAGGGATTTTCTCTTAGCTTGATCATTTTCCTACAAGAATCCTCCATAGGCATTTACTTAATATTTGTTGATTTTGTTTCTATATACAGGTGCAGACAGTTGAAAGAAGCAAGAATCAAAGAAAAAGTTGAACCATGAGGATTTCTTTTCACTATGATTCCAACTTTCCTACTAAATGTCTTGACAATTATTCTAGATTATGCAATTGAACGGTAAGTAAAACTTTGGGGGAAAATCTATGAGTAACACCTCAAGCCTGGATATCTCTGTGTGCCCTCTGGAAATAGTGCATTAAACACATCCATAGACCCACGATCATGTTGGGATTGGCCATTACAGAGCGCATTGTCCCTTTTTTACACTCTGTCAATAATCCTCCCCACCAAGGATAACTGAGGGGAAGGGTGGGCCCAAATTTGTCAGACAGCTACCAAGCATACAGCCTTCCTCAGTAGCATGCCCATCCACATGCAGCCTGCAATCAAAACTGTCCAGAAAGCATGCACCCTCATTTTGTTCTTGTTAACAGCTAAGAGAACCACAATGATTATGATTTATTCAAACTCAGCCCAAATCTTTCATGAAAAAAAAATGGGCCTGGTTAAAAGGGAAGAAAAAAGGATAGAGTTAGAGTTCCCATGAGAATCCTTCCAATTTAAATTCTGACTGGATCTTTATGGACCTCAAGTGAAAACATTAAAAGAACCAGAAAGAGAAGGGGAAAAGGCAGCCTTAGAGCATAGCAAACTGGAAAAGAAATCTGCAACATGGATTCCCCAAAGACAATTAGCTTAATTATTTCCATGAGCATCCACTGCATTCAGTGTATATTGATTGACTTTATTGCTAATAAGACTAAACGACCTTGAACATTTCTATACAGTTACATTCCACAGAGCATTTATTTTCAGTGGTATTTTGATAGCAGTTCAGCTCTTACCCTCTAGAAGAGATTTTCTTTTGATATTTAAAGTTGGTACACAAGGGGAATACTATATTTAAACATCTGTGGGGGAAGGGGGTAAATGAAGAAAATCAAATATAAATCATTATATAATTTCTTCCAATTCTGAAGTTCTATAATCCTATATTCTACTTCTATATATTTCTTTATAGCTACATGTGGACTTTAAATTCACCTTTGATAAACATGAAGGGGATCAAAGTTTTACTGTTTCAGAAAAAAAATAATTTGAATAAATAAAGTTACAAGGAAACTAATAATTAATTAACTGATAAATAAGAGAATCTAAGATATGGTCAATATTTCTAGTAAATAGATCTGGGCCTCTGGAATGCACTGAAATGAAATGGACTATTGAGCAGCCCATCAATGGAAACCCTCAGCTAAAAGGGAGGTACTCAAGGAAGCTGGAAAGGGGATTCCTGCGCTGGAGAGGAGGTTGGGCTAGGTGATTCCACAGGTTCCTTCCAGACATGATACGGGTACCACGAACTGGCATTTCTAGTCAAGGTGACATGAAAATCAAGATGTAATGTGGCCCAAATGTTGCGGGGATGTGGCCCTCGGGCAAGGAAGAACTCCAGCTCAGACTTCCTTTGCATGGAGTAATGGGTGGTGGTAGGATCTGCTCTGTCATTGGATAAATTTATAGAGACTGAGACATAGGCCACTATCTGCTACTACAAAAGGGCTGTTAAATGCAAAGATCGCTGTGCAGAGACCTGCATGAATTCCCCTTCTTTCTGCTCAACAGCTGACCTACAGACTCCATGGATGGAAAACCTACCAACAGCAGCTCCTTCTCCAAGAGGCCTCCATATAAAAACCTAAACAGATTTATCACTGCTACTTGTGGAAAGACTTCAAGTGTCCTAGCTAGTTCTCTATGACTGAATTCTTGAGGCTAATTTGGAGAGTGGAGATGCCAGGAGTGATGGAACCAGTACAAGCACAGCCTTAATATGGGACACTGTGAGAAAACGGCCCTGGGGTGAAAGAGGCTGAGGAAGCAGCCAGGGCTGCCATGCAGGGTTGTTCATTTATGCACTTTCCAGGGGCTCCGTATTCAAGAGGCATCACTCACACCATAGACAATTTTGTCACACTTTTATATAACTTTATTGACTCAAAATATGGGTGATTTGCCTATTAACTGACAATTTTCTAGCAGACAGCAGCACTGCCTGCTGTTCTAACAGAATCAGAATATTGCAAACATTGTCTGACAACAAACAAACATAACTGATAATCAAAAGGCCTTGCTGGTCAAACATCTAAAATAACCTGTGTTTTTACACAAGAAATTACACTTCTGACTAGTGTACTGATAGGTAAGTGTCTGAAAATGTGAGCCAAAAAGTTCTCTATTGGTATTAGTGCACAGGTTAAATGTGATGCTGTACAGTGCAGTTCACATCAGCTGCTATTTGCTTACTGAATCAGAATAATATTTCTGAGTTCTTCACTTAAATCTACAAATACTTTCATGATGACATAAATTATTACCTAACAACAAATATTCATTTCCCATCAATAATACACAAAGTAAATATTACTTAGGTATAAATTGGGTATTACTATGTTGTCACCGACTTAATATGGCAATTGATTATTTTTTGTTATGGAAATTCTGGCAGTACAAAATTTAACTGCCATTAAAATATTTTAGCCTCTTGCAACATCAATATTATTTAATGCTACATGCAAAATGTGCAGGAACCAAAATTTAATCAGTAATACCCTTCAAAGGATCAAAGGGGATAAGAAATTCTTTGAAGAAACATGAAGCGATGCTGTTTACTAAAATTATATCATTGATGTCGAACCAGTTGCAGACCTTCTTGACTCTGACACCAGCTTCTCTAACACTGAATTACCAGGAAAAGGAGATTTAATTCACCTATAAATCTCACTATCAGCCTAGCTATGATCCAAAACTGTTTCAAAAGGAATTTTTTCTTATACTGGATATGACAATATTGTCTTTAAAAGAAAGGCTTATGAAAATGAAGAATATCATGGCCTCTTCATAGTTCTAGATATTTGCTAATATAGTTCATGGACCAGCAACATCACTTTTAACTGGAAGATTGTTAGAATTACAGAATATCAGGCCCCACCAGACCTACGGAATTAGAATCTACATTTTAACATGATCTCCAGGTGAGCTGAATGCACACTACAGTTTGAGAAGTACTGTTCAAATGACATATATAATTTGAAAATTATGATAAGTGTGAATTACTGCAACTTTGTAAAATTTTACAATTTATATTAACTAATGACCATAGTAAAGAATATAATATTGTTGCGAAATCAGTAACTTTAAGTTGTTTTTGAAAAATCACTTAAAGCATTCATTAAAATATGACATTTCTCTGGTGATTGATTAGTAATGCTGTATATCTTTTCATGTCAACATCAGTAGTCATCAGGGAAAATCAAAAACCACAATGAGATACCACTTCATATCTGTCGAGATAGCTATTATCAAAACAACAAAATATAAGTGTTGGCAAGGATGTAGAGAAATTGGAACCCTCGTACATTTCTTGTTGGTAGGAATGCAAAATGGTGTAGCCGCTATGAAAAAGAGTTTGAAGATTTCTCAAGAAATTAAAAATAGAACTACCACATATCCAGCAATCCCACTTTTGAGTATTTATCCCAAAAAAGGAATTGAAATCTTGATCTAGAGGAAATACTTGTTCATTGTAGCTTTATTTACAATAGCCAAGATGTGGAAACACCTAAATGTCTATCAATGGATGAATGAATTAAAAAAAATGTGGTATGCATACAATAGAATATCATTCTATTCTATCTATATCTATTCTATCTATATCTATTCTATCATCCTTAAAAAAGAAGGAAATCCTGCCACTTGAGACAATATGGATAAACCCTGAGGACATTGTTATGAGAAATAAGCCAGTCACAGAAGGACAAATACTGATGATCCCACATATATAAGGTATCCAAAGTAGTCAGATACCTAGAAGCAGAAAGTAGAGTGGTGGTTGCCAGGGACTAATGGAAGGGGAAATAGGTTTAAAGTTTTAGTTATACAAGGTGATTAAGTTCTAGAGATCTGCTGTACCACATTGTGCCTATCCTGAACAGTACAGTATTGTACACTTAAAATTTTGTTAAGAGGGTAGATTTCATTTACCATAATTTTTAAAAAATTCTATAACAGCATGTATAGTATGGGCACATTTTTCTTCAAAGGCTATTACGTACAGAAGAATAAATATCTTGAATATATATATATATATATATACATATATATATATGACAATATACTTTCAGCAATAATTTACCAGACATATATCCAAATACTTTTATAGCTCTCAGGACACATTTAACTTTTCCAGTGTTAGTCACCAGTGGAAAAATTAAAATGTATAAACTCCTTAAGGCCTAACATGTCACAAAAGAGATGGCACACAAGTCTAGGAACCATTTCTATTGAAAAAGAGAAATTGCAGAAACTAAGTATTCAATCTGTCATAAGTAATTTAATTTCCATTAAAGCAAGATATATATTTTGAAACAAATTTTTATATCCCGGTGGCTATTTTTCCAAAGTTTGATTAAAAATTCAAAACACTGGGCTTCCCTGGTGGCACAGCGGTTAAGAGTCCACCTGCCAGTGCAGGGGACATGGGTTCGAGCCCTGGTCCAGGAAGATCCCACATGCCGCGGAGCAAATAAGCCCGTGCGCCACAACTTCTGAAGCCCACGTGCCATGACTTCTGAAGCCCACACGCCACAACCACTGAAGCCCTTGTGCCTAGACCCCGTGCTCCACAACAAGAGAAACAGCGCACCACACCAAACAGTAGCCCTCGCTCGCCGCAACTAGAGAAAGCAACGAAGACACAATGCAGCCAAAAATAAATAAAATAAAATTTTTTAAAAATTCAAAACATCTATCACTTTATATTTAATCACTCAATTTACATAATTTCTAAGAATGGCTTTATGTTTATAATATTTCTTATAACTGAGGAAGACACACTTCTTTCTAATTTGCACAAAAGGACCAAAAAGGCCAGTGACAGCCTTGGAGGTAGCATAGCTCATAGGAGACAGCACTGCAAAAGGGTAAAGAGCCAGCACAGAGGCTAAGTTCAATACCTGACTCCACACCTACCAGCTGACTGGTCCATGCCCTCTTCTCTGTACTTTAGTTTCCTTGTCTGCAATATGAGACTGATACAGTTTAAATAGTTATTATATATAAACCACTTAGTGCCTGGCACACAGCAAGTGCTCAGTACTATTAGCTACTGCTAGTAGTATTATCTTCAGTGTAATTTGAAGTGTATATCACAGTTCTTAAACTCTAATAAGCATGAACCATATGATATCTGTTACTATTATTAGAATCATCCCATTTCAGGAAACTGAAAGGAAATGAGAGGAGGAAAACAACCTTTGATGTGAACATGGCGTGCCACTGATCCCAGTTTTGAAAGGATGGGTTTTTTCACTTGCCTCAGAGTCAGGAATACATTTTGAATACTGTAACTTTTCTCTTGATACCTAATCTTGCCTCTGTTTTCAGAAAAATGTAGCTCATTCACGATTATTCCATTCATTAAAATGTTAAATGCTTAAGATACACTGGTGAATAACACATGATTCCTAACCTAAAGAATTTCCCATTAACAGAGGTAATTATAAGTGTAGATAATAGCACAGTAACTAAATCATCAGTAGCTTTTCCTAACCGCAACTGCAGGCTTTTAATTCCAGAAACCGAGTAATCAAGTAGAAAAAGACTAGCTCCAGGAAGAATTCCAAGGGTAGGATTCACTAACTTAATTCTTTGATCCTTGTCCTGTGGTTGGCCTTTCTCTGGTATGGTAGCTTGCACCAATGATGTTAAGAAAGAAAACTCAAATCTTGCTGGACAAATCATATTAGAAATAATATTCTGGTGTCCTATTAGGTCTAGAGGAACTATTAGGACTGACAAAGATTTCCAGAAGTTTTATCTAGTGGAAACATCGCTGCACTAACTATATTATCATGTTAAAATATTGTGTACTATGTTCTCACTGACAGAGGCTGCACATCCCTGCAGCCACACTCAGAATCTCAATGTCCATGTCATCACTACAGAGCCAGGGTAAAAAATCTTAGCTAATGAGCTGTCTTCACACCCTAGACAGAGTAACCTCAGGGGTTTAAGAAGATGCTCCTCAGGCTGCATTTGCCTGAACTATTGAAACAAAGCAACTGCTGGGGTATCATGGCTACCATAACTAGTGAACAACCACACAGACATGGACTTGGGATCCTTCAGTGTCAGATGATCCCAGGGAAGAGGGGAAAGCACCTCCTAGCACCCAGACCCCACACATATCTGATATATTGCCAGAGAAGCGCCATGGGTACCCCTGACCATCCATCCCTGGGGCTGGTATCTGCCTTGGTGGCATCTGACAGGCTGCTCCCGAAGTCCCTTGGCAAGCATCTCAGTACCACTTCAGTACACCGATTGTCATTCTTTGTCTGACTAAGCCTCATATGCTTTTGGATTTTACTTTAAATTTTTTTCATTGGTTAATAACATCTGGCCTCTTCATTGGTTCTACTCCCAACCATCATCTAACTTAACATTGTTCCAGCACTGTACTTTCATTTCATTCTCCTCAATCACCAATTATTTTCTTTTTTTCTCTTAGCTCATTTTATGGGTCAGCATGAATGTCAAGGCAAAAGAAGCTGACTTGAAGTCGGGAGAGTGGCAATAGATATATAAAAAAGGAGCTCTGCCTGTGTTACGGACTGAGGATTTGTGCCCCCGCCCCCCAGAATTTACACGCTGATGCCCCCAATGGGATGATACTCAGAAATGAGGCCTTTAGGAGGTAATTAGGATGGAAGAGGCCATGAAGGTGGAGCCTTCTTGATGCAATTAGTGCTCTTATAAGACACCAAAGAGCAATGAAAGCTCTGTGTGTGTGTGCGCGCGCGCGCGCGCACGCGCGCATGTGTGTGTGTGTGTGTGTGTGTGCGCATACACTGAGAAAAGGCCATGTGAGAACACAGAGAGGAGGCAGCCACCTGAAAGGCGGGAAGAGAGCCCTCACCAGGAACTGAATTGGCCAGCACCTTGATCTTGGACTTCCCAGCTTCCAGAACTGTGAGAAATAAATTTCTGTTGTTTAAACCAGCAGTCTCCAATCTTTTTGGCACGAGGGACCAGTTTCCCGGAAGACAATTTTTCCACAGACAGGTGTGTGTGTGTGTGGGGGGGTGGTTCAGGCAGTAATGCTAGCAATGGGGAGCGATGGGGAGCGGCAGATGAAGCTTCACTTGCTCGCCCACCAGTCACCTCCTGCTGTGCGGTCCACTTCCTAAAATGCTGTGGACTGGTAGCAGTCTGCGGCCCGGGGGGTTGGGGACCCCTGGTTTAAACCACCCAGTCTATAGTATTTTGTTATAGCAGTCTGAGCTGACTAATACAGTGTGGAATAGACTCAATGCTACTGATCTGAGTATGATGGTAAATTTTTAATATTCTGGGTCTTCCACTAGCACTGGAGTAGGTCAGGAATTATTTTATTTGCTCATTCATTTACATATAAAGGCTTACAGAATTATGAAATCTGAACTATACTTAGAAATGCCTGTAATTGATACTTTTATTAAAAGACTACATCAAAACAGAATTCTCTTTAGAAATTTTAAGCTGTGCAGTCATCATAAATTTAAGCATAAGCATGTTTCATGATGCATTGAGATTAACCATAAGAATCCAATGCAGCAAAAGTTCAAATGTAGTATCAACTAAAACAAATTATTTTCAATAATTCAATGAATTTAATGAAATTGCTTCTAGATAGGCATGGTGCTAGGTGGTGTGTGTGTGCAAGAGTGTGGCAGGGGGGAGTACAAAATCAGGTGATGAGTAAGGCATGGGCCCTACGCTTAATGGGCCTAATCCTTGCCATCCAAAAACCCATAAAATACCCACCTGAATAAGCTTCTACTTAATTAATTTGCCTGTGTCTATTATAGACATTTATTATTTTTAGACATATTTATTGTTGACTTCATTTTTCAAATTCCCACTCCTACGCTGTTTATTGTGACTTCAAATCCACAATGTGAAATCTATATCGTCATTCTCAAAGTGAGCAATTTTCCAAGTATAGAGATAGGAATCAATTTGATCTTCAGAGTTAATACAGCCTAGGAATGTGTCTATGCAAAAAAAAAAAAAAAAAAAAAAAAAGAAGGGAAAAAAGGCTAAGCTCCAAAGTTTTTCACTTAGACAAAACAGACTATTCAAAGGCTTACAGGCTACACTCAAGGCTCTCCGGTGGAGATAACGAGACACCATCTGCTTGTCACTCATTTATGGAGTTTTATATAGCTGGAGAAGAGTGATCAAATATCCATTCCCCAGAGTTAGCTGTACCACCTATCTTTTATAATGCATAACACATATGCATACATTTCTTTTAGAAACTAAATAGGATTTTTTTATTAAAAGAAATACGTTTTTTGAATTTATTTAATCTCTTAATAACATCTTCTGGCAGGCAAAAATGTATTTCCTCCTTCAAAGAAAATTTGAGTTGCGAGCTTATCCACGTCTGTTTCACATTTGTTAAAGAAAAAAAAGTAAACTTCAGTGTCACCCTCACCTGTGCCTAGAGAGAATAAAATGAACATGGCAGAGCAGCAGAAAAATGGGTTAGGATGGAGAGAAACTCCTCCCCCACCAGGAAAGGAGTGAACTAGTGTTTATGGGATCAAAAGTGTATTTGGGAGACAATATTAAGTCACAGCTAATCTCTCATTGTGAAATATATTTCTTCTTTAGATTTTTCATGCCCTAAAAGTATACAGGAGAAAATTAAATTTTTAAAAAAGGCTGTTCAGCTAGCAACTGACTTCAGAACAATTCAAAACTAAAATGCGTGACATAAACTTCTATTACCTATAAGAGGCAGGAAGTAAGGTTATAAATGGCTTTATTTTCTAGAACTATTTCCTCATATGTATAATGGTGTACAAAAGTTGTAGCAGTTCTAGGATACTATCCTGCTAAATAGGGATAACATAAAAAAAACATGTAATGGGAGGTATGAAGTTCACACACTGCTAATAAGAAGGAAAAACTGAGAATCACAGCTAAGATGTTTATAAACAAACGGGACACATAGTATTATTTTAATATTATCTATAATAAATATTATTTAAACAGTGTTATTCTTTAGAGGCAGAACCTTGCATATGGAAGAGCATATGTCATCAATAGTTCCTTGGGAAGATGAGAGGAACGAACTAAAGAACACTGGGAACAAGAATGGCTTTAGATAGAAGGAGGGGTCCTTCACCAGTAGGAATAAGAGAAAGAAGCAGAATGGACAGGCTCTCTCTCTTTTCCACAACTACAACCTTCAGTCAGCTTCCATGGCTCAACTCATCACCTCCATCTAGAAACCTACCTGTCCCCAGATAGGTAAGGTGTCCCCAGTCTTATTCATGTACTCCTCTCGCCATCATCTCATTTAATAATGAGGGCTTCAGAAGAGCTTCCCTTCTCTCTCTCAATTTCCCTAATATATTTGGATATAGATAGGTGATACATAACCATTTATCATCACCACATCTACTGCCACCGTCTTGCCAACACACCACCACCACTTACTGGATTACTGCAATGGCTTTAATTAGAGTCTCCCAAATTCCTCCTTCAGTCTGTTCTTAACACACAGACAAAGTGATACTTTTTAAATATAAATTCAAATCATGTCACTACTCTTTTCAAAATACTCCTGTGGCTTCGCGTCTGAGTTAAAAATAAGGTTTTTGTAATGGCCTACAATGCTCTACGCCATCTGGCTTCTATTACTCCTCTAACTTCATATGCTGCTATTCTTCCCCTTGCTCATTCCACTCCAGCCTTCCCAGCCGACTTGCTATTCTTTGAAAGTACCAGACACACACCTACCTCAGCAAGCGAGAAAAACCTGGTGACTTCTTATTCAACCTGGCTCTAAATCTGGGTATCAAACCACTTCTGCTCAAGTTAAACATCTTGGCTTTGTAAAGAGCGGGTCTCAATATAAAGTATTCCCAAAGTTTTATAAATAAGAGTCTTTTTAGAATTCTTATGCTGTTACCCCAAAATGGTTAATTCTATCCTCGTGATGTCCCTGGCTAGACAGTGAGCTCTTGAGAATGATTACTCTTTAAATATCCCTAGTTCTAAAACAGTACCCAGGCACATAGCAAATACTGAATAAATGTTTATTTATTGGGAGACTTATTTATTTAATGAGACTAATTAGTGTCACATTTTATATGGCTATTTTAATCAATTTTGTCTTTTAATTTTGTCTTTTAAATGCATCATAGGAAATTTCTACAGAAAGAAATATTTACATTCACGGAGGGCTGCCAGCTTCTTATGAATATACCTTGGACTTACGTGGTGTCTCGCTTTTCCAAATGGTTTGAAGTGCTTTCCCATATAGTACCTTATTTGTCCTGATTTTTTATTTCTTAAATGCAACAACATAGCATACAAATAAATAAGAATTCTAAACAAAATTTAAAATTATATACAGAGTTCCAAACAGCATATTTCTGTTTCAAATACATTCTTTCAAATTACTTAAAGAAGATTTGAATGTCAACAAAAATACTAACTAGTAGGTACAAATCAATAGCTTAAAAATATACAAAGGGCATCATTCTGCTCTCTTTGGAGGTAGAAGCAAGGAATGCTGGCAGATGTATGGGTATCTGCCCTGAGAGACTGAGGCAGGGAGGGCAGAGAGGAGTGAAGGGCAATAATATGCGTTCCTAAGAGACTAAAGAAATGCTGGAGGTTGAATTTGGTCTTTTAGATTCCACATATAAGTGAGATCATACAGTATTTGTCTTTCTCTGTCTGACTTATTTCACTTAGCATAATGCCCTCTAGGTCTACCCATATTGTCACAAATGGCAAGATTTCATTCTTCGTTATGGCTGAGTAATATTCCATTGTGCGTGTGTGTGTTTGTGTGTGTGTGTGTGTGTGTGTGTGTGTGTGTGTGTGTAGGGGTGTGTGTGTGTGTGTGTGTATATGTGTGTGTGTATATATATATATATATACACACACACACACACACCACATCTTCTTTATCCATTCATTCCTAGACAGACACTTAGGTTGTTTCTATATCTTGGCTATTGTGAATAATGCTGCAATCACTAGCCCTATTGTGGTAATCATTTCACAATATATGCATGTATCAAATTACTAAGCTGTACATCTTAAAGTTATACAATGTTATATGTCATTTATATATCTCAATAAAACTGGGAAAAAAAAAAAGAAGTTCTAGAGGCTAAGACACTTCAGGACAAAAACTTCCCCTACCCTGATCTGGGTGTTCTGAAAAGTTGAGACAGATGCTCTCATAGGGGAAGGACACCTATGGCATAAATACATATAGGCAGAGGGAGCAGTGGCGTGATTAATTCAAGCTCACAATGAACTTAGGGCTGGATTTGATTGGGATGTCATCACAGGAAAATAATGCTGTAGAAAACATTTATAGGATGTCCAAAGGTATGTGAAGTAAGTTTTATACATTGAAAAATATAAATCACCATAGAATTTGTTCTAGATTGTCCAAAGCAAAATCTCTATCAAAATAGAAAAAGGAAAAGAAAAGAAAACCTACTGCTACAAATTCACGTATTCTGTGTCCCTCCCCCACTAAATTTTTACTCTTGCAGGTGTTGCTACCCAAGAATCTTCTATCTCATAAGTCCTTTAAAAAAAACTAAGTGGTGCAGTCAGGGAGAGAAAGTGGCCATGTTTCCCCACCCCATGGGGGCACTTATGTGTATAAAGCCAAACCTGATCTCCCAGCTGTGCTCCTAGGAATGGGTGAGGCCTACGTTCTCCCCTTTGTCCCAGGCCAATATGTTAAGTCCACCCACGTGAGGTAAGACTTTTTCACTAAAGACCTCAGATACTCTTGGGCTTGACTAAGTTTCATTTAGAAATGGAGCAAAGAGAAACCACTTCAGGGCCCTGGGCAGCCACCGTCTGTGAAGAATGGCCCAGACTCTGGACACGATTCAGTCCCTCTAATGTGGTGCTCCTTCTCCTGGCTGCAAAATGACTTCCCTGCGACTGTATTTGTTTAAAATGAGCCCTCAAATTCTAGGACATTGAGGGAAATATTGGACACTAACCTACAATAAATTTTCAGAAAACATCACTGGATTGTGAGAAAGGAAATAAAGTTTTAAGAGAAAGAGGCATAGACTATGTGTCAAATCTAAAAGCATTTGTTTAGCATTCTGAGAATTTTTAGAAATAAATTGCAGCACTATTTACAATAGCCAGGACATGGAAACAATCCAAATGTTCAACAACAGATGAATGGATAAAGAGAATGTGGTACATATATACAATGGAATATTAGTCATAAAAAGGGACGAAATTGGGTCATTTGTCGAGATGTGGATGGACCTAGAGTCTGTCATACAGAGTGAAGCCAGAAAGGGAAAAACAAATATCATATATTAATGGATATATGTGGAATATAGAAAAGTGGTACTGATGAACCTGTTTGTAGGGCAGGATTAGAGATGTAGACACAGAGAACGGACATGTGGACACAAGGGGGTAAGGGGGTGGGACGAATTGGGAGATTAGATTTGACATAAATACACTACCATGTGTATAACAGATAGCTAGTGGGAACCTGCTGTATAGCACAGGGAGCTCAGCTCGGTGCTCTGTGATGACCTAGATGGGTAGGATTGGGGTGGGGTGAGAAGGAGGTCAAAGAGGGAGAGAATATAGGTGTACATATAGCTGATTCACTTCATCGTACAGCAGAAACTAACACAACATTGTAAAGCAATTTTATACTCCAATAAAAAGAAAACATTTTTGGTGGGCTTAACACTGGGCAGAGATATTTGAGTGATATTTCACTCTAGCCATAGAGAAGCTTGATGAACAATGCATCATCTCAGTCAAAAACAGGGACCATGTGGGTCATGTTTGTGGCTGAACTCCCATATAAGAGGTGCTTGATGTAAATATTTATTGAATGAATAAATATGATTAAACACTTGTCAAAAAATAAAGTATGTATTTCCTATTAAAGGTAGCCATTTCCCCCTCAAAAAAATTTAAAAAATAAAATATCCCTTAAAAATAAACAAGCATGTCCATGTCTACTGGTTAAAAAAAAAATTCATTCTAGTACATTGGAAATTCCAATACTTTGACCTCAGCAGAATTCTTTTAGTTCAAAGAAAACAGAATACACTATGCAAGTATAATTATGATGCATGAAGCAATGGACTCAAATACTGTCTTACTGGCTTTGCTTTAAAATGACATTTTTGACTGCCATACTTGAACTTTGGTTTATCACTAGCAATTGCTTAGTCAATATGATGACATTCTTCATTTTCAAATCACCAACTCCAGATAGACAAATTTCTTTTAAATTGGATTGATAATCTTAAATTTTTCCCTATAAAAACTGAATTCTTACTCAACCACAAATATTTCTCGAGTATTTATTATGCACACATCACCAATATACTGTATGGGATACACAGATGTAATTCTTTTTCTCAAAGACTTTATAATCTAGATGTGGAGATAAATAATATACAAAAATAACAGGTGCAAATTTATAGTGTCCATGGAGAGGTCCAGATAGATAGGAAGTAAGAAGAATGTCCCTGTTTAGAAGTACGAAGGGAAGTCTCATGGAGGAAATGGACTTAGCACTGTGCAAGAGGGAACCGTAACAGGTTTGACGAAAGGAGCAGCACATGCTTTCTGGGATGTAAAGGTGATGCTAGAGGAGGGGAAAGACTGATGACCCTTCTCTTCACCAAAGGCTAGCTTTTAAATTACTCGTGGTCGTACATAATTCCAGAATGCCCTGACTTTAAATAATCAGATTTTAAGTTCATTTCTCACGTAAAGACTTTCCATCCTGATACCACCTTTTAGGTATTCTACATAGCTTCTGTCTTTGCCAATATCCATAATTCTGTAATTCCTATGACTAGAACTAATCATCCTCAAGAGTTCTCTAACTCTGTACGATCCTATAATCATATGCTCTTCCTAAAGAGTTCCCTGGGTGATGTTTTGGTCTCCCTCTTTTTGATCTTTTACAGCCTGTTTTACTCTCAGATCCATACTGAGCAAGTCCCATTGTGTCTCTGTTAAATATACAAAAATGGCAGAAAACTGGAGCTATCAACAAAATATCCAAAGGAAGAGAGTTTGCAGATTCTTCTTGCAAATATAGATGAAGATTCAAGTTAAGATATAAAAATCCTAAACCCCAAGGCTATCACTGTGGAAACCAGAAATGATCTTTTGTATCTAAATTTTCACAAAATTGTAGCCTACTATTTTCAACCATTTTGCTGAACAGAATTCTGAAGTAGGGGACACTTGCCCTTCGTGACGCCTGTTTTCCTTTTAGTCTTCCTACTCACCTCCACTTTCCCTTTGTCCTTTAAGGATATAATCCTTTTCCCTTTATAGATTTAATTCACTCTCACCTCTCAATTCACTCATATTCATTCTCTCTCTCTCTCTCTCGTCATACAGAAAAGAGATTCTAAATATTATTTCATAATCATATCTTAGGAACTTAATATGCTGCTCTCAGTGAATATTTCCATTTTGAAAGAAGACCACAGTAAGAGGGCAATATTCTGCCCAAGAGAATGAGGTTGCCATAAACTGAATTAGTCACGCGAAAGGAAAGTTTTTTTTCAGGGGGAAAGTTGTTTGGGGAGTTTTCTGTGGTGAAAACAGGAACAATCTTGTCAGCACTCTGCTTGCTTTCCATTTAAGCAATGAGTTGGTCTATTTCTTCTGATGAATGAGTGATAGTAGTAGTAATAATAAAAATAATCATAGCTAATGTTTTGATGTTTATTAATATTGAGCTAACATTCATGGCACACTGATCTAAGCATTTTGCATGTATTGTCACATAATCCCCATTATTATCCCCAATTTTAAAGATGAAGACATTGAAGCACAATGAGGTTAAGAATGCACCCAAATTGCTGGGACTCAAATCTAGAAAGTACACACAACTAGACCGTGACTGCTAAGAATTAGTGACCACAAACCCACAAGGAAGAGTAAGCAGCCATGTGCACGTGTGGTGCACAGCACCAGGCCTCTGCGTGATTGTAACTTGGCCAAAACCATCAAGAGGTCTCCTGCTCTTCTCTTCAACCTCTCCTCCCACCCTGCTGGCATCTGTCTTCACACTTCTTAGTGCTCCGACTGCCCCATCCTCAACACCACTACCTTTTACCCCTTCTTCATCCTAGCTTCCTTTTCCCTCCCCTGCATCAGCTCTGCTCCTCAAAAAGGAAACAAACTAAAGTACCAGTGTTTCCATCCTGTGAGATTCCAGGTGGGAGTTGGTTAATCTAATTAACACTTACAGTGCTCTTATCACAACCACTTTAAACTTTCATACTAAAACATAACTGTGTTCCATTTCATAAATGTTCAAAATGTGAGTGCCTATGAAAATTGTAAACAGAGTTTTCAAAAAGCAATTAGTTTTGGAATCCAAGTTCATAGAATTTTAAAGCTAGGAAAGATCTTGGTGGTTACCTGGGACAGCCTCCCCACGACAAGCCCAGGTGACTCTAGTGACCTGGCTGAGGTTACACAGATAACCCAGACCTTCTAACTTCCCATCTGACTTATTCAGCAAAAAATTTAATAGGTACCTTTTTATCTGTCAGGTACTGAGGACTCGGAACATAAAATCTCATGCTCTTTCTATTTGTTTCTTACTTAGAGTCAAGTTGTAAATGTTTTTATAGTAAGGGCATCCTTAGCTGCTAAAAGAAACAGTGATGTCTCCAGAGTCACAGCAAGAAAGCTACTGAGAAGAGCAATGTTCCCCTTTCCTTTAAGATAAAATAGAGTTAGATTGTAATATGAGCTGTTGGAGTCAGCAAGGACTTTAAGAAACATTTATTCATATATTCATAATATAATCCAAACCCCCTTATTTTACCAGTGGAATCAATAGGAATCAGTGAGGCCACCTGATTCTATGCTCTTTCCACCACACCTACACCTTCTAACTTCTGGTTGGAAGCAAACCAACATTTTCAAAAAGAAAGAGTTGAGATTCCAAAATGCCATGTTTTCCAACCACTGAGACTTTTTTTGCAACTCCCATCTAGGGAAGAAAGATCATTCAGAAGAGAGATAGGCATGAGGACGCTACATATCTTCCTCTTTCAACAACAAGTTTTTAAATGCTGGCTGAGAAAGAAAAGGAATGAAGACAGAACCGGTATTAACAAACTACTGCCTGAGCAAATGGCAGGCATGACACACTTTAGACAGTTTTTTCTGTCAACCATAAGACGTTCCATGAGTTTTCAACCTGGAACTGGATGTTGTTGCTGAGCTGTGGAAAGCCTAAAACAACCCTGACTCCAAAATAAAGATTCAAGATGCAGACAAGCTTTGCAGCAGCCCTGTTCAATGCCAACACCCAAGGATAATAATGCCACAAGGACTATTCTCTTAGTGAATAAAAACATGCAACATGCCCAGTCCTCTTTCTACCTTCTTTTCTAAACATGCAGCTAGTCATAGATTTTGACACTGTTTTCTAGAAATCATTATCACTGATTCTTGCCTACTCCTCGAAAACTGACTATTCTTTACTATTAAGTGGTATTTGGGGACCGAATTTCAATCAATGTGGAATGTATGGCACTGACACAGACGTGACAGGCCCCTGTCTAGCAGAGATGCTCCACAGCAGAAACAAAGCTGTTGCTGAGGGTTTAAAGCCATTCTACACTCACTGCTCAGGCTTCGTGTTATGCAGGAGAGCCTAAACGAAAACATGAATAATGTTTTTTAATATACCAAAGGCTGACTGCCATAAGTTGTTTTTCTTCCTGCGCAAACCAAAGCACAATAGGGGTAAGTGTTCTATGCAATCCAAAATTCGTTTCAAGACAAGTACCAACACTAAATTGTGAATACTTTAAATAATAAAAACATGCATATAAGATATTACATTTTTATGTCCACATAAGTAGTAAATACAGGATCCAGGAAAAACAAAAAAACAAGGCCCCCTCCACACTATGAATATTCTGGAAAATTATTCAGTAGTCAGGATGGAGACAGTTACTTGGCATGGAAGTAGCTGTTAAAGTGAGAATATCAAGGACTGAGCCTACTTTTAGACAGTGAAAATGATTGCCTCCTGTGATTGTTTTATCCAAACACATCTATTGAACACTATGTGCCAGCTGCTTTCATACGAGGAGACTAGATCTATTATTTATTGAGCACACACTATGTATCAGGCATCCTATATATTGACTTCACTAAATCCCCAGAGCAATTGCTTGAGGTAGATATGGGTTTGAATCATGTGAAATTTCTGTTTCTGTGGGTCACAAAGGTGAAATATTGGAACACTCACAGAATCTGACCTGAATATTAATGTTTTCATTTTATAGGTGGCTCAGAGAAGTTAAATAACTTGAAGTTTATACAGCAACTACATGTAGAGTTGGGACTGCAACCCATACTCTGTTACCATTCCAGCACACTTCACTTTATCTTAAGTAATTATATTAAACTGGAAGGATCCCATAGCCCTCCAAACTCTAAATCTACTGCCCTCTCTCCAACCCAAGCCAAAATACCTGAATGGTTTGAGTGTCTTGTCTTGAGTTTAAGGATTTGATTCTATTAAAATCCTTATTTCTCTACATACTTATTTCCCTTCTTTCATTAGCTTCATTATGACCATAATCATTGTATTTTCTGAACCAAAATGTGGAACATGTAATCAGAGAGAAACAGTTATTTATGAGGAAAAGGATATAAAATAATTATTATGATCCCATCCTAAGAAATTTTGGAAGAATGCTCATCATAAACACATCACCTGGACACTGTAGTGTATTTGCTTTTGTATGGTTGCCATAATCCACTTGTGGCTCCCTGAGGGCAGGTTCTATGTTTTACTACTACTTGTGGAACACCTGTAATTTTGTATGACATAAAACACAAAAGTACTTCTACTGATGGGCACAGGCAATCAGAAGTACCATGGCTGCAAAGGTGCTAGAAAGTAAGATTAAGACATTCTCCTTTCCTTCAAAATCTCTACGAAGAGTTTTGAACATCCATAGGGCAACTATTTATCAAGTACTTCTTATGCATTAGGTATTTTCTTAGGTGCTGTATATGTGGGACGCTTCTAAAAAAGGAAAAAAATTAATCAGGCAGAGAGAATAGTAGAGATCCATGGTTCTCAAACTCTAGCGTGGATCAAAATCACCTGGAGGGCTTGATAAAACACAGACCGCTGGGTCCACCCAGAGTTTTGCATTCAGTAGATAAGAGGTGAGGTCCAAGAAGCTGCAATGTTTAACGATTCCCAAATTAAGCTCGTGCTGCTGACCTAGCAACCATGTTTTGGGAACCACTAGTATGGATCTCTGAAGATTAGGAAAGGAGAATGAGCAATACCACAGAGAATGGAATCAACATAAGGAGTCTGGCCTGTCTGGAATACAAATATAGTTATTAAGCTACTCTGACTTTCTCCTCTGAAGGCGATCTACCTCAGTGCAACCTGGGGCATTCTCCTTGCTTTGATCCACCTGCCACCAAGTACAGCCTCAGCATCTGGAAGAATGAGAGACATCTGCCCATCCACCTAAGGTAGAAGCCTTAAGCAAATATCCAACAGGAGTCACTCCCTTACCTCCAACATTCCTACAACTTGTTTCTACAGAGTTGCTTATTAAGGTCAACTGAATCTACAGATCTCTCTGCAAAAAGAAATTTTCTTTAAGGTACTCAAGTGGCTCATTGCTTTATAAGACCTTTCAAGAATTCTTACATTTATAATGCAGCTATAAAAGAGAGCACAACTTTCTCTCACAACTATCTAAAATCTTGTTTCCAAAGATCTATAGAAATCAAATTTTCTAATTTTCCCCCAGCTAGTGCCAGTCTTTAGTCTATGTCACTCCCTGGTTCTCGGATGATTCTGACTTCAAATGACACAAGACATCTGTCTCACAATCTCTCACCAACACCAGACCTTCTCTGCATATCTAAGCCTTATCTTGTATTGTTGATTGTTAAAAGTGAGAAGTCAGAGGCTTAATCAATATTTTCCAGATTGATTAATGGATCTTGACCAACATGCTACAGCACAGCTCATGGTTTATAAGGCACATTCAATGAGGTAGTACCGCATTTTATCATCTTTGTCTTACCAAGTAAATAAATTTAATCAATAAAGTGAACAGAGTAGCTAATGAGCAACCCTTACCATAGAGACTATATTACCTAATTAAGTGAAAAAAAGGCCTTGAACTATCAAAAAAGAGACTCTACCCCATGTATCTTTATCTATCTCTCATCTCTCCAACCCTATCTATCATCTACTTATTACCTACTTCATGAACAATAATCTTAATTCATAGAATTCAGTTTTAAATTCAGCGGTGGTAACAGCAGGACCAAACTAAAAATATTGTCATGTGTCAAAAAAACAAATGGAATACCAAGGACAATAAAATAAAAGAATAAAAGCAAGAAGAAAGATGACAAAAATTACCTTACTACAGAGAGCAAAGAATTGCCATAATATATTTTAAAGGTAATAATAATAATAAAGCCATTAGAAACTCAGTTGGACTTTTCGCCTCGCAAAGAGGTATTAAAAGTTCTGTATAAACAGAGGAAAGAGCTTCAGAATTTCCTCTTCTACAGTTGAAAGGAGCTACTGCCCCATATGAAACCAAAGCACCATGTGTACTTTAGGGATAGCCCCTAACTGTTTATAGCTGTTCACAGTACACCACAGTGAGACAGAAAGAAGTCTGCAGTGTTCCAGGGACGCTCTGATCACTTTTACTTATTAGGATTATGTCTGCTTTTTAAAAGAATGTAATCACTGATTATATGGAACACATCTAAAATAGAAAAATTTGACATTTCTTAAAATGAGCATTCTAATTAGTAACTAGAGCTATACATTTCCCATAAAGATAGAGAAGGATTAAAAAATTTCAGGTTAGCAAAAATGACTCTTTAGGCTAGGCACACATCAGTGTATCTAAGCATATCATTATTTGTCCCAAGATATTTTCTCTTAATTTATTCTATTTATATGAGCTACAATAAAGTTGAGTGCAAACATAAAAGCAAATATGTGATTTGCATTTGTGTACAATACAGTGTTGATAATTTAGAATGAACTAAACTAGACTCATAAATTGGGCAGGTTGGGACTAACGTTTGTACCATCTCCACAAAATAATTTACTAAGCAAATCAATAGTGCAAACATGACTATAAGACACTTTTTAAGGCCTTCATTCATTCTTTGTGTGCAAGTGATACTCCCATTGGCAAACAGGCCTTATTTACTTTTACAATTAAGCAGGGAATAACCATCACCACAAATGGCTAGTTGTTATGCCTGTGTTTCTTTAAATTCCTCTACATTTCAAGTGATTTCTGACTCACAAATGAACCCCACACATTGTGCCTATGCCCCCTTCTGTCAATGCACTCACGGCCAACACCAGCAACACAAGAGCTCCAGCTCCTGCTCTCATGGAGAGGAAAAGAAGAAACCAGAAGAAGCAAGGAGTCAGACCCCAAAGCAGCCTGCCCTTCAGGGATGGTCAGCCTCCAATGACACTATCCCTCCCAAAGCCTCTCTTACTAAACTCTGTGTTCATTTCCTAGGGCCACTATAACAAATGACCATAAACCAGGTGGCTTTAACAGAAATTTATTCTCTCTCAGTTCTGGATGCCAGAAGCTTCAAATCAAGGCTTTCCAGAGCCACACTCTAAAGAAGAAAGCTCTATGGGAGAATCTCCCCCTTGCCTCTTCTAGCTGTTGGTGGTTCCTAGTATTCCTTGGCTTGTGGCAGCATCAATGCAGTCTCTGCTCTTGTCTCCACATGGTCTTCTTCTCTGTGCATTAGCAGAGTTCTTTTCAGGTGTCAATGCAGTCCCACGTATGACCATCATCCCATCTGATGGTCAAACTCTGTAACTGAGGTGCTAATATTTTCACTTTACAAAAGAAAAAACTGAGCTCAGAGTGGCCCAAAGTTACTTAGCTAGGTAGAAGGAGATCAGAGTCTTAAACTCAGGACTTCTAGTTCAAATCCTATTATACTTTCACCATACCAAGCTATTCCTCTCTTCTCTCACATACACACAGACTGAAATATATTCAAAGCATTTTTCCATTATAAGTGAATTACCACCAATTAGAGATGTGTAAAATACCAAGGCTCTTCCATTATTTCAAAAAAAAAATCAATATACTCTTGGGTGGCTTTCAGACAGGCTTCCTCACCTAACCTCAACAATGTGTCTCAACCCCAGATGCATATCAGAATTTCCTAGACATGAGTCCCAGGTATGTGTGTGTTTAACAAGCTACCTGATGACAAGACCCAGGTACAGCCAGAATCAACAACCCTGGACTGTGGGATTTTAGACCTCAGTCTTACTATTTGATGTATTACACACACACACAGGATGACTTTTCATTGCTATGGCTTTCTAAAAGCAAAAATAAGAATCCTGGAGGGTCCAGAAGATGACGGAGGAGTAAGATGTGGAGATCACCTTCCTCCCCACAAATATATCAAAAATACATCTACATGTGGAACAACTCCTACAGAACATCTACTGAACGCTGGCAGAAGACCTCAGACTTCCCAAAAGGCAAGAAACTCCCCACATACCTGGGTAGGGCAAAAGAAAAAAGAAAAAACAAAGACAAAAGGATAGGGACAGGCCCTGCACCTCTGGGAGGGAGTTGTGAAGACGGAAAAGTTTCCACACACTAGGAAGCCCCTTCACAGGCAGAGACAGGGGGTGGGCAGGGGGGAAGCTTCGAAGACACAGAGGACAGCACAGCAACAGGGGTGCAGAGGCAAAGTGAGATATTCCTGCACAGAGGATCAGTGCCGACCAGCACTCACCAGCCCGAGAGAGGCTTGTCTGCTCACCCGCCGGGGCAGGGAGGTGAGGCTCCGGCTTCGGAGGTCAGATCCCAGGGAGAGGACTGGGGTTGGCTGCGTGAGCACAGCCTGAAGGGGGCTATTACGCCACAGCTAGCTGGGGGAACTCTGGGAAAAAGTCTGGACCTGCCTAAGAGGCAAGAGACCATTGTTTCGGGAGTGCAAGGAGAGGGGATTCAGAGCATCCCTTAAACGAGCTCCAAAGACAGAGTGAGCCGCGGCTATCAGCATGGACAACAGAGACAGGCATAAGACGCTAAGACTGCTGCTTCAGCCACCAGAAGTTCTGTGTGCGAGCACAAGTCACTATCCACACCTCTCCTCCCAGGAGCCTGTGCAGCCCGCCACTGCCAGGGTCCCGTGATCCAGGTACAACTTCCCCGGGAGAACACACAGTGCGCCTCAAGCAGTTGCAAAGTCACCCTGGCCTCTGCCGGAACAGGCTCACATCGAATTTCAATTATAATTACCATACCCCTCCCTTCCCCTCGCCTGAATGAGCAGGAGCCCTTTAATCAACCGCTGCTTTAACCCCCTCTCGTCTGGGTGGGGAACAGATGCCTGAGGGTGACCTACGTGCAAAAGTGGGGCCAAAACCACAGCAGAAACCAAAGGGCTGTGCAAACAAACAAGAGAACGGGAACTTTCTCCAAAAAGCCTCAGGAGCAGTGGATTAAATCCCCACAACCAACTTGAGGTACCCTGCATCTGTGAAATAACTGAATAGACAATGAATCAACCCAAAATTGAGGTGGTGGACTTTGGGAACTACTGTAGACGTGGGGTGTGCTGTCTGCGACTGACTTGTTTCCGATTTTTATATTTATCTTAGTATAGTTTTTAGCGCTTATTATCATTGATGGATTTGTTTATTGGTTTGGCTGCTCTCTTCTGTTATATTTATTACTTTTTAATTCTTTTATTTTAATAATTTCAAAAAGGTTTTAATTTTAACTGTTTTATTTTTTACTGTTTTCTTTTTTCTCCCTTTTCTTCTGAGCTGTGTGGATGACAAGGGTCTTGATGCTCCGACCTGGTGTAAGGCCTGAGCCTCTGACATGGGAGAGCCGAGTTCAGGACATTGGACCACCAGAGACTTCCAGGCCCCACATAATATCAGTTGGCGAGAACTCTCCTAGAGATCTCCGTCTCAATGCTAAGAACAGCTCCACCCAATGGCAAGCAAGCTCCAATGCTGGACGCCCCATGACAACTAGCAAGACAGGAACACAACCCCACCCACTAGCAGAAAGACTGCCTAAAATCATAAGATCACAAACACCCCAAAACACACCACCAGACGTGGACCTGCACACCAAAAAGCCAAGATCCAACCTCATCCACCAGAACACAGGCACTAGTCTCCTCCACCAGGAAGCCTACACAACCCACTGAACCAACCTTAGCCGCTGGGGACAGACACCAAAAACAATGGCAACTACGAACATGCAGCCTGCAAAAAGGAGACCGCATGCACAACAAGCTAAGGAAAATGAGAAGACAGAAAAACACATAGCAGATGAAGGAGCAAGGTAAAAACCCACCAGATCAAACAAATGAAGAGGAAATAGGCAGAATACCTGAAAAAGGATTCAGTGTAATGATAGTAAAGATGATCCAAAATCTTGGAAATAGAATGGAGAAGATACAAGAAACGTTTAACAAGGACCTAGAAAATCTAAAATGCAAACAATGATGAAAAACACAATAAATGAAATTTAAAATTCTCCAGAAGGAATCAAAGGCAGAAAACTGAGGCAGTGACTGAAAATAACAGAGGCACTTCCAGGATAAGTGACCTGGAAGATAAAATAGTGGAAAAAACTACTTCAGAGCAGAATAAAGAAAAAAGATTGAAAACAATTGAGGACAGTCTTAGATACCTCTGGGACAACATTAAACACACCAACATTCGAATTACAGGGGTCCCAGAAGAAGAGAAAAAGAAAGGTACTGAGAAAACATTTGAAGAGATTATAGTTGAAAACTTTCCTAACATGAGAAAGGAAATAATGAATAAAGTCCAGGAAGCACAGAGAGTACCATACAGTATAAATCCAAGGGGAATATGCCAAGACACATGTTAATCAAACTATCAAAAATTAAATACAAAGAAAAAATTTTAAACGCAGCAAGGGAAAAACAACAAATGACATACAAGGGAATGCCCATAAGGTTAACAGCTGACCTTTCAGCAGAAACTCTGCAAGCCAGATGGGAGTGGCAGGACATATTTAAAGTGATGAAAGGGAAAAAACTACAACCAAGATTACTCTACCCAGAAAGGCTTTCATTCAGATTTGATGGAGAAATTAAAACTTTTACAGACAAGCAAAAGTTAAGAGAGTTCTGACACATACAGACTGAAAGTGAGGGGATGGAAAAAGATATTCCATGCAAATGGAAATCAAAAGAAGGCTGGAGGAGCAATTCTCATATCAGACAAAACAGACTTTAAAATAAAGACTATTACAAGAGACAAAGAAGGACACTACATAATGATCAAGGGTCAATCCAAGAAGAAGATATAACAATTGGAAATCTTTATACACCCAACATAGGAGCACCTCAATACATAAGGCAAATGCTAACAGCTATAAAAGGGGAAATCGACAGTAACACAATCACAGTAGGAGACTTTAACACCCCACTTTCACCAATGGACAGATCATCCAAAATGAAAATAAATGAGGAAACACAAGCTTTAAATGACACGTTAAACAAGATGGACTTAACTGATATTTATAATACATTCCATCCAAAAACAACAGAATATACTTATTCTCAAGTGCTAATGGAATACTCTGCAGGATAGATCACACCTTGGGTAACAAGTCAAGCCTTGGTAAATTTAAGAAAATTGAAATCGTACCAAGTATCTTTATCGACCACAATGCTATGAGACTCGATATCAACTACAGGAAAGAAAACTGTAAAAATACAAACACATGGAGGCTAAACAATACACTACTAAATAACCAAGAGATCACTGCAGAAATCAAAGAGGAAATCAAAAAATACCTAGAAACAAATGACAATAAAAACACGATGACCCCAAACCTATGGGATGCCAAAAAGGCAGTTCTAAGAGGGAAGTTTATAGCCATACAATCCTACCTAAAGAAACAAGAAAAATCTCAAATCAACAACCTAACCTTATACCTAAAGCAATTAGAGAAAGAAGAGCAAAAAAACACAAAGTTAGCAAAAGGAAAGAAATTATGTGATCAGATCAAAAATAAATGAAAAACAAATGAAGGAAACAGCAGAAAAGATCAATAAAGCTAAGAGTTGGTTCTTTGAGAACATAAACAAAATTGACAAACCATTAGCCAGACTCATCAAGAAAGAAAGGGAGAAGACTCAAATCAATAGAATTAGAAATGAAAAAGGAGAAGTAACAACTGACACTACAGAAATACAAAGGAACATGAGAGATTACTACAAGCAACTATATGCCAATAACATGGACAACCCAGAATAAATGGACAAATTCTTAGAAAACCACAACCTTCAGAGATTCAACCAGGAAGAAACAGAAAATATAAACAGACCAATCAAAAGCACTGAAATTGACACTGTGATTAAAAATCTTCCAACAAACAAAAGCCCAGGACCGATGACTTCACAGGTGAATTCTATCAAACATTTAGAGAAGAGCTAACACCTATCTTTCTCAGACTCTTCCAAATTATAGCAGAGGGAAGAACACTCCCAAACTCATTCTATGAGGCCACCATCACCCTGATACCAAAACCAGACAAAGATGTCACAAAGAAAGAAAAGTACAGGCCAATATCACTGATGAACATAGGTGCAAAAATCCTCAACAAAATACTGGCAAACAGAATCCAACAGCACAAAAGGATCATACACCGTGATCAAGTGGGGTTTACCCCAGGAATGCAAGGATTCTTCAAGATATGCGAATCAATCAATGTGATACACCATATTAACAAACTGAAGGAGAAAAACAATATGATCTCAATAGATGCAGAAAAAGCTTTTGACAAAATTCAACACCCATTTATGATAAAAACTCTCCAGAAAATAGACATAGAGGGATTTACCTAAACAACATAAAAGGCCATATATGACAAACCCACAGCCCACATCTTTCTCAATGGTAACAAACTGAAACCATTGCCTCTAACATCAGGAACAAGACAAGGATGCCCACTCACCACTATTATTCAACATAGTTTTGGAAGTTTTAGTCACAACAATCAGAGAATCGGAAAAGAAGAAGTAAAGCTGTCACTGTTTGCAGATGACATGATACTATACATAGAGAATCCTAAAAATGCTACCAGAAAACTACTAGAGCTAATCAATGAATTTGGTAAAGCAGCAGGATAGAAAACTAATGCACAGAAATCTCTTGCATTCCTACACAATAATGATGAAAAATCTGAAAGAGAAATTAAGGACACACTCTCATTTACGATTACAACAAAAATAATAAAATACCTAGGAATAAACTTCCCTAAGGAGACAAAAGACCTGTATGCAAAAAACTGTAAGAGACTGATGAAGGAAATTAAAGATGCTACAAACAGATGGAGAGATATACCACGTTCTTTGGTTGGAAGAATCAACATTGTGAAAGTGACTATACTACCCAAAGCAATCTACAGATTCAATGCAATCCCGATCAAACTACCAATGGCATTTTTAACAAACCTAGATCAAACACTTTCACAATTTGTATGTAAACACAAATGACCACGTATAGCCAAAGCAATCTTGAGAAAGGAAAACAGAGCAGGAGGAATCAGGCTCCCTGACTTCAGACTATACTACAAAGCTACAGTAATTAAGACAGTATGGTACTGGCACAAAAACAGAAATATAGATCAATGGAACAGGATAGAAAGCTCAGATAAACCCATGCACATATGCTCACCTTATCTTTGATAAAGGAGGCAAGAATATACAATGGAGAAAAGAGAGCCTTTTCAATTAGTGGTGCTGGGAATACTGGACAGTTATATGTAAAAGAATGACATTAGAACACTCCCTAAAACCACACACATAAATAAAATCAGAGTGGATTAAAGACCTAAATGTAAGACCGGACACTATAAAACTCTTAGATGAAAACATAGGAAGAACACTCTATGACATAAATCACAACAAGATCTTTTTTGAACCACCTCCTGGAGTAATGAAAACAAAAACAAAAATAAACAAATGGGACCTAATGAAACAAAAAGGTTTTGCACAGTAAAGGAAACCATCAACAAGAAAAAAAGACAACCCTCAGAATGGGAGAAAATATTTGCAAATGAAGCAACTGACAAAGGATTAATCTCCAAAATATACAAGCAGCTCATGCAGCTCAGTATCAAAAAGCAAACAACTCAATCCAAAAATGGGCAGAAGACCTAAATAGACATTTCTCCAAAGAAGATATATAGGTTGCCAATAAATACATGAAAGGATGCTCAACATCACTAATCATTAGAGAAATGCAAATCAAAACTACAATGAGGTATCACCTCACACTGGTCAGATTGGCCATCATCAAAAAATCTACAAACAATAAATCCTGGAGAGAGTGGAGAAAAGGGAACCCTCTTGTACTGTTGGTGGGAATGTAAATTGATACAGCCACTGTGGAGAACAGTATGCAGGTTCCTTAAAAAACTAAAAATAGAACTCCCATAGGACACAGCAATCCCACTACTGTGCATATACCCTGAGAAAACCATAATTCAAAAAGACACATGACCACAATGTTAACTGCAGCACTATTTACAATAGCCAGGACATGGAAGCAACCTAAATGTCCATCAACAGATGAATGGATAAAAAAGATGTGGCACATATGTACAATGGAATATTACTCAACCATAAAAAGAAACGAAATTGAGCTATTTGTAGTGAGGTGGATGGACCTAGAGTCTGCATAGAGAGTGAAGTAAGTCAGAAAGAGAAAAACAAATACCGTATGCTAACACATATATATGGAATCTTAAAAAAAAAATTGTTCTGATGAAACTCGAGGCAAGACAGGAATAAAGACGCAGATGTAGAGAATGGACTTGAGGATGTGGGGAGGGGGAAGGGTATGCTGGGACGAAGTGAGAGAGTAGCATTGACATATATACACTACCAAATGTAAAATAGAGAGCTAGTGGGAAGCAACTGCATCGCACAGGGAGATCAACTCGGTGCTTTGTGACCACCTAGAGGGGTGGGATAGGAGCGTGGGAGGGAGACGCAAGAGGGAGGGGATATGGGGATATATGTACACATATAGCTGATTCACTTTGTTATACAGCGGAAACTAACACAACATTGTAAAGCAATTTTACTGCAATAAAGATGTTAAAAATAAAAAGGTCTTATGGAAAAACCCGAACTTTTTGGCCAATCCAATACTAAGAAATTCTATGAGAACTGACAATGAAAAGATGAACAAACCGTTTTTTTTAATGGACAGAACAATTGAGCAGATATTTCCTAAAAAGAAATAACTGAATAGTATATTATGCTACCACAGGAAAATGCAAATTAAATCCAAAATGAGATATCCTTTCATACCCACAAAACCAGCTAAAATCAAAAAGACTACAAGAACAAATGTTGGTATGATGTGGAGCATTTCTATAGGAGCACAGAGTGATACAAAACAGTACAACCACTTTGAAGAACTGATTGGCAGTTTCTTAAAAAGTTAAATACACTTCTACACAGCAACTTCTCGCCTAGATAGTTACCCAAGAGAAATAAAGCATATTATTCTCATAGCCAAAAACTACAAAAATACCAAATGTTTATCACAGGAAAATAATCAAATTGTGGTACACTCACACAATGGAATAAAACTCAGCAATAAAAAGCAACGCATTACTGGTACATACAACATGAGAAAAACTCAAAAACATTGTGTTAAGTGAAAGAAGGCAGACACAAAGAATACTTACTGCATTATTCCAAAATATAGGCAAACTTCATCTATCACATAAGAAATCAGAGCATAGTTGTGGGGCATGGAGTGGAATGCAGACTGCAATGGAGTCCAGGGAACTTTCTGGGGGAATGGCAATGTTCTATACCTTGTTTGGGATGGTAGATACACAATTGTATACAATTATCAGAACATATCACACTCAGTACTCAAGATTTATACATTCAATTGCATGTTAATTGTGTCTCAGTGAAAATATATATTTATAGACCAACACAGTTCCATAGGTAATAATGATTGTATTGACAGACAGTACTAACTTAGTAGTCCTGAAGAAGATTTTTTAATTATTATTTTTCATGACTATAAAAATAACACAGACATAAATAATTCCAAAAACATAAAATTGAACTAAGTAGAAAGGAAGTCCCTGTGCAAGTGGAAAAGTGTAAGAGATTCAGTGAGAAGGATGTCTATTCTATGTACTTGGTCATTTTTTTAATGGAAGTACCAAACACATGTGCCCATGACAGTGTGAGTATGCAGGCATGTCAGGTTTACAATACCATTTCTGGATCAACTGCACTTTTTAAAATGTGCAGGGGTTTTTTTTTATTGTGGAAAAGAGGCGGCAAGTAATTCTGCAGTATTATTGTCATGACTAATTAGTATTTTGCAGGTCAGTTATAATTGCAAGTATTTGTACACTTGTTCACTATCTCACTTAGTCTTCCAATACTGGGTTTCAAAAAGGTGGCACATCACTCACTTAGGGGTTAAAATAAAATTTCAGCATTAGGGTAGGTTACAGTGTGTTGGAGGGAATGGGGAGATTATGTCAAGCCCGGGAGAACTCATGTAGTTATCCATCAGGCAGGTTTTATGGAATATAAGGTCCCAGAGAAGTATTTCTTGAACCAAATCATGGAGGATAAGGAAGTCCAGATTGTCTTCCCAGAGGAAGAAAATTTACACTTAGTTTTCAAGGATCAGTCATGGGTTACTAGATGGGCTGAGATCTGGGCTGACGTTTCAATCAGTGGGAGAGCATGAGCTATTCAGAAAGTCACACTGGAGAGAAGAGGAGGGAAGGGGAAGGGAGGAGAGGGGAGGAGAGAAGAAAATCTGTCCAGGACTTTCCAGCCCCACAACACTGCCTCATCATCTCTCACCTTGACGACTCCAGTACCCTTTTGACTAGTCCTTCTGTCTTAATCTCATGCCCTCAGATCCAGCCTGCACATCACACATAGGAAGATGTATGCATAGCAAGATGCTAACCCAGGAACATTACAAGAAAAATCTAGGTATGGCCCTGTGACTGGGACCTTGGCTAACGCTCCAGCCTCATCTCCCACCATTCCTCACACCACAAATCCCAGGGGAGTTTCCCAGATACACCACACCGTTTTATGCCTCCAGGTCAAAATCCTTCCTGTTCTAGGAATACCCTTCTTCCACTGACCCACATAGCAAACTGCTCTTCATTCTTCAAAAGCTTGTTCTCCTCTGTGTCCTCCCCGTTAATCACTCTCTCCTAGGTACTTTTTCTGGACACCTGTCTCTTTCTGCCACTCTACGTTTCACACTACATTGTAATTGTCAGTTTACACATTTGTCTACTCCCTTACTAGAAGGACAGAAACTATCTAATTCATTTGAGAATGGGGATTGTTTAGGAGGGGTAATCTTACTTTAAATCACTAAAATAATTCATGCTTGTTGTCACAAATTAAATATCAAGGTGACAAAGAGTTCATTCTCCCCATATTAATCCTCCACTTCTAACTTCCCTTCCTTTGTAGTCAATTTTACAATTTCTCTCTATCGTCATACTAAAATACAGAGGGGGGGAGTTTGTTTTACAAAAATGGTATCCTACTCTGTGCATTATTCTGAGACTCATTTTTTAACATAATATCATGGACATCTTTCCAAGTTAATTCACTTTGATTTAAATATTTTCTTCAATAATGTGAGATATGAAGTTAAGAAACAAAAATACCAACTGAACAACTGTTAGAGATACCTGAAAAATTGGTCTCTGTGCTTTTGAGGAAATAATTCACAAAGGAAAATATAATTAATTTCACCATGTCTGCAATTAAAATAAAATCAATCCAGTTGCTCAAAAAGCCAATTTTCTTAGTAATTCTGAAGAAAAATGTACGCCGTACTTCTGATAAAACAACTGTTTAAGTACAGTGAGCAAAGTATTCAAAATCACCCCTAAAAGAGGAGACCTTCAAGATGGCAGAGGAGTAAGACGTGGAGATCACCTTCCTCCCCACAAATATATCAGAAATACATCTACATGTGGAACAACTCCTACAGAACACCTACTGAATGCTGGCAGAAGACCTCAGACTTCCCAAAAGGCAAGAAACTCCCCATATACCTGGGTAGGGCAAAAGAAAAAAGAAAAAACAGAGACAAAAGAATAGGGATGGGACCTGCACCAGTGGGAGGGAGCTGTGAAGGAGGAAAGGTTTCCACACACTAGGAAGCCCCTTCACTGGTGGAGATGGGGGAGGGGGGTGGCGGGGGGGGGGAAGCTTCGGAGTCTTGGAGTAGAGCACAGCAACAGGGGTGCAGAGGGCAAAGCGGAGAGATTCCTGCTTTGGGAAATCAGTGCCGAACAGCACTCACCAGCCCGGGCAGGTGGGGGCTGGGAGCTGAGGGTCGGGCTTTGGAGGTTATATCCCAGGGATAGGACACGGGTTAGCTGCGTGAACACAGCCTGAAGGAGGTTAGTGCGCCACAGCTAGCTGGGACGGAGTCCAGGAAAAAATCAGGAACTGGCTGAGAGGGAAGAGACCATTGTTTTGGGGTGAGTGAGGAGAGGGGATTCAGAACACCGCCTAAATGAGCTCCAGAGATGGGTGCGAGCCGCAGCTATCAATGGGGACACCAGAGATAGGCATAAGACGCTAAGGCTGCTGCAGCCACCAAGAAGTCTCCGTGCAAGCATAGGTCACTATCCACATTTCCCCTCCCAGGAGGATGTGCAACCCGCCACTGCCACGGTCCTGGGATCCAGAGACAACTCTCAGAGAATCACACACTGTGCCTCAGGCTGTTGCAATGTCATGTCAGCCTCTGCCGCCGCCGCAGGCTAGCACTGCACCCTGTACCCCTCCCTCCCCCCAGCCTGAGAGAGCCAGAGCCCCATAATCAGCTGCTACTTTAACCTCGGCCTGTCTGGGTGGAGAACAGACGCCCTCAGGCAACCTATATGCAGAGGCGGGCCAAATCCAAAGCTAAAACCCAGGAGCTGTGCAAACACAGAAGAGAAAGGAAAATATCTCCCAGCAGCCTCAGGAGCAGCAGATTAAATCTCCACAATCAACTTGGTGTACCGTGCATCTCTGGAATACCTGAATACACAACAAATCATCCCAAAATTGAGGCAGTGGACTTTGGGAACAACTGTAGACTTGGGGTTGGCTTCCTGCATCTAATTAGTTTCTGGTTTTATGTTTATTTTAGTTAAATAGTTATAGTTTATTAGCATTGGTAGATTTGTTTATTGATTTGTTTATTGATCTCTTCCTCCTTTTATTTTTTATATACAGATATATATATATTTTCCTTTTTCTCTCTTTGTGAGTGTGTATTCTTCTTTTTGTGATTTTCTCTGTATAGCTTTGCTTTTACCATTTGTCCTAGGGTTCTGTATGTCCATTTCTTTGTTTGTTTTTTTAGTATAGATTTTAAAACTTGTTATCATTGGTGGATTTGTTTTTTAGTTTGGTTGCTCTCTCCTTTTTTTTCTTACTTTTCAAATTTTTTTTATATATTTAATAATTATTTTTTATTTTAATAACTTTATTTTATTTTACTTTTCTTTCTTTCTTTCCTTTTTTCTCACTTTTCTTCTGAGCCATGTGGCTGACAGGGTCTTGGTCCTCTGGCTGGGTATCAGGCCTATGCCTCTGAGGTGGGAGCGCCGAGTTCAGGACATTGGTCCACCAGAGACCTCCCAGCTCCATGTGATTTCAAATGGCAACAGCTGTCCGAGACATCTCCATCTGAACACTAGACCCAGCTCCACTCAACGAACAGCAAGCTACAGTGCTGGACACCCTATGCCAAACAACAAACAAGACAGAAACACGAAACTACTCATTAGCACAGAGGCTGCCTAAAATCATAATAAGGTCACAGACACACAAAAAGACACCACTGGATGTGGTCCTCCCACCAGAAAGACAACATCCAGCCTCATCCACCACAACAAAGGCACTAATCCCCTCCACCAGGAAGCCTACACAAACCACTGAACCAACCTCAGCCACAGGGGGAGACACCAAAAACAACAGGAACTATGAACCTGCAGCCTGTTGAAAGGAGACTGAAAACACAGTAAGTTAAGCAAAATGAGAAGACAGAGAAAAACACAGCTGATGAAGGAGCAAGGTAAAAACCCACCAGATGGAACAAATGAGGAGTAAATTGGCAGTATACCTGAAAAAGCATTCAGAATAATAATAGTAAACATGATCCAAAGTCTTGGAAATAGAATGGAGAAAATATAAGAAATGCTTAACAAGGACCTAGAAGAACTAAAGAGCAAACAAACAATGATGAACAACACAATAAATGAAATTAAAAATTCTCTAAAAGGAATCAGTAGCAGAATAACTGAGGCAGAAAAATGGATACATGACCTGGAAGATAAAATTGTGGAAATAACTACTGCAGAGCAGAATAAAGAAAAAAGAATGAAACGAACTGAGGACAGTCTTAGAGACCTCTGGGACAATATTAAATGAACCAACATTCAAATTATAGGGGTCCCAGAAGAAGAAGAGAAAATGAAAGGGATTGAGAAAATATTTTAAGAGATTATAGTTGAAAATTTTACGAGATTATAGTTCAAAATGTCCCTAATATGGGAAAGGAAAGCATTAACCAAGTCTAGGAAGGGCAGAGAGTCCCATACAGGATAAATCCAAGGAGAAACACACCAGGACACATATTAATCAAACTAACAAAAATTAAATACAAAGAAAAAATATTAAAAGCAACAAGGGAAAAACAACATACAAGGGAATCCCCATAATGTTAACAGCTGATCTTTCAGCAGAAACTCTGCAAGCCAGAAGGGAGTGGTATGACATATTTAAAGTAATGAAAGGTAAAAAATTACAACCAAAATTACTCTACCCAGCAAGGATCTCATTCAGATGTGACAGAGAAATGAAAACCTTTACAGACAAGCAAAAGCTAAGAAATTCAGCACCAGCAAACCAGCTTTAGAACAAATGCTAAAGGAACTTCTCTAGGCAGGAAACACAAGAGAAGGAAAAGACCTACAATTACAAACCCAAAACAATTAAGAAAATGATAAGAGGAACAAATATGTCAACAACTACCTTACACGTAAATGGATTAAGAGCTCCAAGCAAAATACACAGACTGGCTGAATGGATACAGAAACAAGATCCATATATATGCTGTCTACAAGAGAGCCACATCAGACCTAGGGACGCATACAAACTGAAAGTGAGGGGATGGAAAAAGATATTAAATGCAAACAGAAATCAAAAGAAAGCTAGAGGAGCAATTCTCATATCAGACAAAACAGACTTTAAAATAAAGACTATTGCAAGAGACAAGAAGGACACTACATAATGATCAAGGGTCAATCCAAGAAGAAGATATACCCATTTTAAATATTTATGCACTCAACGTAGGAGCACCTAAACATAAGGCAAAGGCTAACAGCTATAAAAGGGGAAATCGACAGTAACACATTCATAGTAGGGGACACTAACACCTGACTGTCACCAATGGACAGATCATCCAAATGAAAATGAATAAGGAAACACAAGCTTTAAATGATACATTCAACAAGATGGACTTAATTGATAGTTATAGGACATTCCATCGAAAAACAACAGAATACACTTCTTCTCAAGTGCTCATGGAACATTCTCCAGGATAGATCATATCCTGGGGTCACAAATCAAGCCTTGGTAAATTTAGGAAAATTGAAATTGCATAAAGATCTTTTCTTACCACAATGCTATGAGACTAGATATCAATTAGAGGAAAAAATCTGTAAAAAATACAAACACATGAAGGCTAAACAATACACTACTTAATAACCAAGAGATCACTGAAGAAATCAAAGAGGAAATCAAAGAATACCTAAAAACAAACCACAATGAAAACAGGACACCCAAAACCTATGGGATGTAGCAAAAGCAGCTCTAAGAGGAAAGTTTAGAGCAATATAAACCTACCTCAAGAAACAACTCAAATAAACAACCTAACCTTACACCTAAAGCAATTAGAGAAAGAAGTGAAAACCCCAAAGTTAGCAGAAGGAAAGAAATCATAAAGATCAGATCAGAAATAAATGAAAATGAAATGAAGGAAACAAGAGCAAAGTGCAATAAAATCAAAAGATGGTTCTTGAGAACATAAACAAAGTTGAGAAACCGCTAGTGAGACTCATCAGGAAAAAAAGGGAGAAGACTCAGATCAATAGGATTAGAAATGAAAAAGGAGAAGGAACAACTGACACTGCAGAAATACAAAGGATCATGAGAGATTTCTATAAGCAGCTATATGCCAATAAAATGGACGACCTGGAAGAAATGGACAGATTTTTAGAAAACCACAACCTTCCGAGACGCAACCAGGAAGAAAGAGAAACTATAAACAGACCAATCAAAAGCACTGAAATTGACACTGTGATTAAAAATCTTCCAACAAACAAAAGCCCAGGACCAGATGGCTTCACAGGCGAATTCTATCAAGAATTTAGAGAAGAGTTAACACCTATCTTTCTCAAACTCTTCCAAAATATAACAGAGGGAGGAACACTCCCAAACTCATTCTATGAGGCCACCATCACCCTGATACCAAAACCAGACAAAGATGTCACAAAGAAAGAAAATTACAGGCCAATATCACTGAAGAACATAGGTGCAAAAATCCTCAACAAAATACTGGCAAACAGAATCCAACAGCACATTAAAAGGATTATACACCATAATCAATGGGGGTTATCCCAGGAATGCAAGGATTCTTCAAGATATGCGAATCAATCAATGTGATACACCATATTGACAAGCTAAAGGAGAAAAACAATATGATCTCAATAGATGCAGAAAAAGCTTGTGACAAAATTCAAAACCCATTTATGATAAAAACTCTCCAGAAAACAGGCATAGAGGGAACTTACCTAAACAACATAAAAGGCCATATATGACACACCACAGCCAACATCATTCTCAATGGTAACAAACCGAAACCATTTCCTCTAACATCAGGAACAAGACAAGAATGCCCACTCACCACTATTATTCAACATAGTTTTGGAACTTTTAGTAACAGCAAGCAGACAAAAAAAGAAATAAAAGGAATCCAAATCGGAAAAGAAGAAGTAAAGCTGTCACTGTTTGCAGATGACATGATACTATACATAGAGAATCCTAAAGATGCTACCAGAAAACTACAAAAGCTAATCAATGAATCTGGTAAAGCAGATGTATACAAAATTTATGCACAGAAACCTCTTGCATTCCTACACACTAATGATGAAAAATCAGAAACAGAAATTAAGGATACACTCCCATTTACCATTACAACAAAAAGAACAAAATACCTAGGAATAAACTTCACTAAGGAGACTAAAGACCTGTATGCAGAAAACTATAAGACACTGAGGAAAGAAATTAAAGATGCTACAAACAGATGGAGAGCTATACCATGTGCTTGAGTTGGAAGAATCAACATTGTGAAAATGACTATACTACCCAAAGCAATCTATAGATTCAATGCAATCCCTATCAAACTATGAATGGCATTTTTCACAGCCCTAGATCAAACACTTTCACAGTTTCTATGGAAACACAAACGACCCTGAATAGCCAAAGCAATCTTGAGAAAGAAAAACGGAGTTGGAGGAATCAGGTTCCCGGACTTCAGACTATTTTACAAACCTACTGTAAACAAGACAGTATGGTAGTGGCACAAAAACAGAAATACGGATCAGTGGAATAGGATAGAAAGCCCAGAGATAAATCCATGTACCTATGGTCACCTTATTTTCGATAAAGGAGGCAAGAATATACAATGGAGAAAAGACAGCCTCTTCAATAAGTGGTGCTGAGAAAACTGGAAAGCTACATGTAAAAGAATGAAATTAGAACACTCCCTAACACCACAAACAAAACTGAACTCAAAATGGATTACAGACCTAAATGTAAGGCCAGACACTATAAAACTCATAGAGGAAAACATAGGCAAACCCCTCTATTACTGACATATATCTCAGAAAGATCCTTTATGACCCACCTCCTAGAGAAATGGAAATAAAAATAAACAAATGGGACCTAATGAAACTTAAAAGCTTTTGCACAGCAAAGGAAACCATAAACAAGACGAAAAGACAACCCTCAGAATAGGAGAAAATATTTACTTTCTCTGACGCAACTGACAAAGGATTAATCTCCAAAACTGAGATTTAAGCAACTGACAAAGGATTAATCTCCAAAATTTACAAGCAGCTCATGCAGCTCAATATCAAAAACACAATGTAATCCAAAAATGGGCAGAAGACCTAGACAGACATTTCTCTAAAGAAGATATACAGATTGCCAACAAACATATGAAAGGATGCTCAACATCACTAATCATTAGAGAAATGCAAATCAAAACTACATTGAGGTATCACCTCACACCAGTCAGAATGGCCATCCTCAAAAAATCTACAAACAAGAAGTGCTGGAGAGGGTGTGGAGAAAAGGGAACCCTCTTGTACTGTTGGTGGGAATATAAACTGATACAGCCACTATGGAGAAGAGTATGGAGGTTGCTTAAAAAACTAAAAATAGAACTCCCATACGACCCAGCAATCCCACTACTGGTCATACACCCTCAAAAAACCATAATTCAAAAAAAGACATGTACCACAATGTTCACTGCAGCTCTATTTACAATAGCCAGGACACGGAAGTAACCTAAGTGTCCATCAACAGATGAATAGATAAAAAAGATGTGGCACACATATACAATGGAATATTACTCAGCCATAAAAAGAAACGAAACTGTGTTACTTGTAGTGAGGCAGGTGGACCTAGAGTCTGTCATACAGAGTGAAGTAAGTCAGGAAGAGAAAAATAAATACTGTAGGCTAACACATATATATGGAATCCAGAAAAAAAAAAGGTCATGAAAAACCTAGGGGCAGGATGGGGATAAATATGCAGACTTACTAGAGAATGGACTTGAGGACACAGGGAGGGGGAAGGGTAAGCTGGGATGAAGTGAGAGAGTGGCATGTACACACATAATCTACCAAATGTAAAACCGATAGCTAGTGGGAAGCAGCCGCATAGCAAAGCGACATGAGCTCGGTGCTTTGTGACCACCTAGAGGGGTGGGATAGGGAGAGTGGGAGAGAGGGAGACGCAAGAGGGAAGAGATTTGGGGATATGTATAGCTGGTTCACTTTGTTATACAGCAGAAACTAACGCACAATTGTAAAGCAATTATACTCAATAAAGTTGTTAAAAAAAAAAAAGGCCAGACCCTATAAAACTCGAGCGGAAAATATAGGAAAAACACTTTTTGACATAAACCACAGCAAACCTTTTTTGACCCGCCTCCTAGAGTAACGGAAATAAAAACAAAAATAAACAAATGGAACTTAATTAAACTTAAAAGCTTTTGCACAGCAAAGGAAACCATAAACAAGACAGAAAGACAACCATCAGAATGAGAGAAAATATTTGCAATGAAACAATGGACAAAGGATTAATCTCCAAAATATACAAACAGCTCATGGAGCTCAATATCAAAAAAACAAACAATCCAGTTAAAAATGGGAGGAAGACCTAAGTACACATTTCACCAAGGAAGACATACAGATGACCAAGAGGCACATGAAAAGATGCTCAACATCACTAATTATTAGAGAAATGCAAATCAAAACTACAATGAGGTATTACCTCACACCAGTCAGAATGGCCATTATCAAAAAATCTAGAAAAAATAAATGGTGGAAAGGATGTGGTGAAAAGGGAACCCTCCTGCACTGTTGGTGGGAATGTAAATTGATACAGCCACTGTGGAGAACAGTATGCAGGTTCCTTAAAAAAACTAAAAATTGAACTACCATATGACCGAGCAATCTCACTACTGGGCATATACCCTGAGAAAACCATAATTCAAAAAGAGACATGTACCACAATGTTCACTGCAGCACTATTTACAATAGCCAGGACATGGAACCAAGCTAAATGTCCACAGACAGATGAATGGATAAAGAAGATGTGGCACATATATACAATAGAATATTACTCAGCCATAAAATGAAATGAAATTGAGTTATTTGTAGTGAGGTGGATGGACCTAGAGTCTGCCATATAGAGTGAAGTAAGTCAGAAAGAGAAAAACAAATACTGTATGCTTACGCATATATATAGAATCCAAAAAAAAAAATGGCACTGATGAACCTCGTTGCAGGGGAGGAATAAAGAGGCAGACATAGAGAACGGACTTGAGGAGATGGGGTGGGAGGGCGAAGCTGGGGTGAAGTGAGAGTAGCATCGACATATATACACTACTGAATGCAAAATAGTTGGCTGGTGGGAAGCAGCAGCAGAGCACAGGAAGATCGGCTCAGTGCTTTGCAATGACCTAGAGAGGCGGGGTAGGGAGGATGGGAGGGAGGCTCAGGAGGGAGGGGATATGGGGACATGTGTATGCATATGGCTGATTTGCTTTGTTGTGCAACAGAAACTAACAGACTATTGTGAAGCAATTATACTCCAGTAAACATCTATTAAAAAAAAGAAAGAAAATCTCTCAAAAATAAAAGGAATGTAAAATTGATACATGTAATTACATGGATGAATCTCAAAGTAACCATGCTGAGTGAAGAAAATATCCAGACAAAAAAACGGTACATACTATATGATTCCACTTATGTAAAAATTCTAGAAAATGTATACTTATCTGTAGTGACGGAAAGCAGGTCAGTGGGTGCCTGGGGAAGCAATGGGGAGTGATTAGGAGAAACCATAGGGAAATTTCTGCAAGTGATGAATATGTTTGTTCATTTTCTTGATTTTTGTGATGGTTTCACCTGTGCCCAAACTTTTCACATTGTATACTTTAAATATGTGCAGTTTGTTGTATGTCAATTATACCTCAATACAGTTGATAAAAATTTATTTTTAACCAAAAAAAAAAAGAAACCCTACTTGACAGCAGGTTGCAATTGTCTAAGGAATGAATAAAAACAAAGGCCACAGAATGAAGAAGCTATGGAAAGAAAAAAAAATACTGATAGTAAGAATCAAATGCATTTAAATATAGAACCATCACTAAGTAACTGTGGAATTTATGGTTACAGGGCAGAATAGACATAGTAATACAAGATAAATGTTTAGAACTAAAATTACTGTGACAAGGGATTTTGATAGATATTGCATAATTGTCAAGCAAGGAAATGTTTTCATAACTAAAACCGTACTCTTGTATTTCATCTTGGTAAGTGAAAATATGTTCTTCATTTATATTCTATTTCATAAATTAGAGAGGTTGAAAAGCTTTTCATGTATATTAAATTTGCATGCTTCTTCTTTTTCTTAACTACTTGGATGGGGTCTTGCTATATTAAGAAACTATTTCTTCATCTACCACATAATACAGGTAGCTTTTATTTAGTGTGTGTAAAAAAAAAAAAAAGTCATGTACCACAATGTTCATTGTAGCTCTATTTACAATAACCAGGACATGGAAGCACCCTAAGTGTCCAGCAACAGATGAATGGACAAAGATGTGGCACATATATACAATGGAATGTTACCCACCATAAAAAAAATGAAATTGAGTTATTTATAGTGAGGTGATGGACCTAGAGAGACTGTCACACACAGTGAGGTAAGTCAGAAAGAGAAAAACAAATAGCGTATGCTAACAAATATATATGGCATCTAAAAAAAAAAAAAAAGGTTCTGAAAAACCTAGGGGCAGGACAGGAATAAAGACAGAGAAGTAGAGAATGGACCTGAGGAATGGGGACGGGGAACGGTAAGCTGGGACAAAGTGAGAGAGTGGAATGGACATATATACGCTAGCAAATGTAAAATAGATAGCTAGTGAGAAGCAGCCACATAAAACAAGGAGATCAGCTCGGTTCTTTGTGTCCACCTAGAGGGTTGGGAAAGGTAGGGTGGGAGGGAGATTGCAGAGGGAGGAAATAGGGGATATATGTTTATGTATACCTGATTCACTTTGTTATATAGCAGAAACTAACAACCATTGTACAGCAATTATACTCCAATAAAGGTGTTTTAAAAAAAATTACAGACAAGCAAAAGTTAAGAGAATTCAGCACCACCAAAACATCTTTACAACAAATGCTAAAGGAACTTCGCTAGGCAGGAAACACAAGAGAAAGAAAAGACCTACAAAAACAAACCCAAAACAATTAAGAAAATGGCAATAGGAACATATATACCAATAATTACCTTAATTATAAATGGATTAAATGTTCCAACCAAAAGACATAGACTGGCTGAATGGATACAAAAACAAAACCCATACATATGCTGTTTACAAGAGACCCACTTCAGACCTAGGGCCAAATACAGATTGAAAATGCGGGGATGGAAATAGTTTTCCAGGCAACTGGAAATCAAAAGAAAGCTGGAGGAGCAATTCTCATATCAGACAAAACAGAATTTAAAATAGAGACTATTATAAGAGACAAAGAAGGACACTACATAATAATCAAGGGTCAATCCAAGAAGATTTAACAATTGTAGATCTTTATAAACCGAACATAGGAGCACCTCAATACATAAGGCAAATGCTAAGAGCCATAAAAGGGGAAAATGACAGTAACACAATCATAGTAGGGAACTTTAACACCCCACTTTCACCAATGGACAGATCATCCAAAATGAAAATAAATAAGGAAACACAAGCTTTAAACGGTACATTAAACGAGATGGACTTAATTGATAGTTATAGGACACTCCATCCAAAAACAACAGAATAAAATTTCTTCTCAAGTACTCATGGAACATTCTCCAGGATAGATCATATCTTGGGTCAAAAATCAAGCCTTGGTAAATTTAAGAAAATTGAAATCGTATCATGTATTGTTTCCGACCACAACGCTATGAAACTAGATACCAATTACATGAAAAAATCTGTAAAAAATACAAACACATGGAGGCTAAACAATACACTACTTAATAACCAAGAGATCACTGAATAAATCAAAGAGGAAACCAAAAAAATACCTAGAAACAAACGACAATGAAAACACAATGACCCAAAACCTACAGGATGCAGCAAAAGCTGTTCTAAGAGGGAAGTTTATAGAAATACAATCCTACCTCAAGAAACAAGAAACATCTCAAATAAACAACCTAATCTTACACCTAAAGCAATTAGAGAAATAAGAACAAAAAATCCCAAGGTTAAAAGAAGGAAAAAAATCATAAAGATCAGATCAGAAATGAAAACGAAATGAACGAAACAATAGCAACGATCAATAAAACTAAAAGCTGGTTCTTGGAGAAGATAAGCAAAACTGATAAAACATTAGCCAGACTCATCAAGAAAAAAAGGAAGGGGCTTCCCTGGTGGCGCAGTGGTTGGGAGTCCGCCTGCCGATACAGGGGACACGGGTCTGTGCACCAGTTTGGGAGGATCCCGCGGGCCGCAGAGCCGCTGGGCCCGTGAGCCATGGCCGCTGGGCCTGCACGTCTGGAGCCTGTGCTCCACAACAGGAGAGGCCACAGCAGTGAGAGGCCCGTGTACCTCAAAAAAAAAAAAAAGAAAAGAAAAAAAGGAAGACTCAAATCAATAGAGTTAGAAATGAAAAAGGAGAAGTAACAACTGACAGTGCAAAAATACAAAGGATCATGAGAGATTACTACAAGCAACTATATGCCAATAAAATGGACAACCTGGAAGAAATGGACACATTCTTACAAAAGCACAACCTTCTGAGACTGAACCAGGAAGAAACAGAAAATATAAACAGACCAATCACAAGCACTGAAATTGACACTGTGATTAAAAATCTTCCAACACACAAAAGCCCAGTACCAACAGGCTTCACAGGCGAATTCTATCAAACATTTAGATGCAAGCTAACACCTATCCTTCTCAAAATCTTCCAAAGTATAGCAGAGGAAGGAACAGTGCCAAACTCGTTCTACGAGGCCACCATCCCCCTGTTACCAAAACCAGACAAAAATGTCACAAAGAAAGAAAACTACAGGCCAATATCACTAATGAACACAGACGCAAAAATCCTCAACAAAATACTAGCATAGAGAATCCAACAGCACATTAAAAGGATCATACACCATGATCAAGTGGGGTTTATCCCAGGAATGCAAGGATTCTTCAATATACACAAATCAATCAATGTGATAAAACATATTAACAAATTGAAGGAGAAAAACCATATGATCATCTCAATAGATGCAGAAAAAGCTTGCGACAAAATTCAACACCCATTTAAGTTAAACACCCTCCAGAAGTAGTCCTAGAGGGAACTTACCTCAACATAATAAAGGCCATATATGACAAACCCACAGCCAACATCGTTCTCAATGGTGAAGCACTGATACCATTTCCTCTAATATCAGGAACAAGACAAGGTTGTCCACTCTCACCACTGTTATTCAACATAGTTTTGGAAGTTTTAGCCACAGCAATCAGAGAAGAAAAAGAAATAAAAGGAATCCAAATCGGAAAGGAAGAAGTAAAGCTGTCACTGTTTGAAATGACATGATACTATACATAAAGAATCCTAACGATGCTACCAGAAAACTACTACAGCTAATCAATGAATTTGGTAAAGCAGCAGGATACAAAACTAATGCAGAGAAATCTCTTGCATTCCTATACACTAATGATGAAAACTCTGAAAGTGAAATTAAGAAAATACTCCCATTTACCATCGCAACAAAAAGAATAAAAATATCTAGGAATAAACCTCCCTAAGAGACAAAAGACCTATATGCAGAAAACTATCAGACACTGATGAAATAAATTAAAGATGATACAAATAGATGGAGAGATATACCATGTCCTTCGATTGGAAGAATCAACATTATGAAAATGACTCTACTACCCAAAGCAATCTACAGATTCAATGCAATCCCTATCAAACTACCACTGGCATTTTTCACAGAACTAGAAAAAAATTTTTCACAATTTGTATGGAAACACAAAAGACCCTGAATAGCCAAAGCAATCCTGAGAAAGAAAAACGGAGCTGGAGGAATCAGGCTCCCTGACTTCAGACTACTACAAAGCTACAGTAATCAAGACAGTATGGTACTGGCACAAAAACAGAAATATAGATCAATGGAACAGGATAGAAAGCCTAGAGATAAACCCACGTACATATGGTCACCTTATCTTTGATAAAGAAGACAAGAATATATAGTGGAGAAAAAACAGCCTCTTCAATAAGTGGTGCTGGGAAAACTGGACAGCTACATGTAAAAGAATGAAATTAGAACACTTCCTAACACCATACACAAAAATAAACTCAAAATGGATTAAAGACCTAAACATAAGGCGAGACATTATCAAACTCTTATAGGAAAACATAGGCAGAACACTCTATGACATAAATCACAGCAAGATTCTTTTTGACCCACCTCCTAGAGAAATGGAAATAAAAACAAAAGAAAACAAATGCGACCTAATGAAACTTAAAAGCTTTTGCACAGCTAAGGAAACCATAAACAAGACGAAAGGACAACCCTCAGAATGGGAGAAAATATTTGCAAATGAAGCAACTTACAAAGCATTGATCTCCAAAATTTACAAGCAGCTCATGCAGCTCAATATCAAAAAAACAAACAACCCAATCCAAAAATGGGCAGAAGACCTAAATAGACATTTCTCCAAAGAAGATATACAGATTGCCAACAAACACATGAAACAATGCTCAACATCATTAATCATTAGAGAAATGAAAATCAAAACTACAATGAGGTATCTCCTCACACCGGTCAGAATGGCCATCCTCAAAAAATCTAGAAACAATAAATGCTGGAGCGGGTGTGGAGAAAAGGGAACCCTCTTGTACTGTTGGTGGGAATGTAAATTGATACAGCCACTATGGAGAACAGTATGGAGGTTCCTTAAAAAACTAAAAATAGAACTCCCATACGACCCAGCAATCCCACTACTGGGCATATACCCTGAGAAAACCATAATTCAAAAAGAGTCATGTACCACAATGTTCATTGCAGCTCTATTTACAATAGCCAGGACATGGAAGCAAGCTAAGTGTCCATCGACAGATTAATGTATAAAGAAGATGTGGCACCTGTATACAATGGAATATTACTCAGCCATAAAAAGAAACAAAGTTGAGTTATTTGTATTGAGGTGAATCGACCTAGAGTGTTTCATACAGAGTGAAGTAAGTCAGTAAGAGAAAAACAAATATCGTATGCTAACACATATAAATGGAATCAAAAAAAAAAAAAACAAACAGGTCATGAATAACCCAGGGGCAAGACAGGAATAAAGACTCAGACCTACTAGACAATGGACTTGAGGATACGGGGAGGGGGAAGCATAAGCTGTGACAAAGGGAGAGAGTGGCATGGACATATATACACTACCAAATGTAAAACAGATAGCTAGTGGGAAGCAGCCGCATAGCACAGGGAGATCAGCTCGGTGCTTTGTGACCACCTAGAGGGGTGGGATAGGGAGGGTGGGAGGGAGATGCAAGAGGGAAGAGATATGGGGGCATATGTATATGTATAACTGATTCACTTTGTTATAAAGCAGAAACTAACACATCACTGTAAAGCAATTACACTCTAATAAGGATGTTTTTAAAAAATCAAAACAGAAAAAAATGAGAAAATAAAATTGCCTCTATGAAAAATAAGAATTTAAGATTAACTGAGGCAAACAAATGATTAAAGAAAGATGAATGTCTACCTCAGGGTCTTCTTTGTCTCAGGCCCTGTGGTGGTGCCATCTTCTCTCCCTCCCTCGGCTTGGCTCCTTGTGGCCAAACTCCACTTTTGGTTCCATCTTCCTCCTTCCCTACTATACCACCTGTCTCCACTATACCTTCAAATCTTTCATACCAGTTCTCTCACCAAACTTCCCCTTTTCTCTGAAACTCTTCCCACTCCCTTTTCCTCTGAACCTATCAGAATCTGTCGCTTTAAAAATTAAGTCTTCCAAGGATCCAGAGGTTAAACCTTTAATTTTTCTACCCCCTGGACTAAAGTCGAACTGCAAGCCATAGTCAAAGATCTTCCCAAAGTACCAAAGATCCTCAGAGATTTGCTGAGGAATTTAATATAGTCATTCGAACTTATCAGACTGGTTTCTCTGACTTATATCAGCTAATTCATATGCTTCTTGGGGAAGGCCAGGCCCAGCATTATATGAAAACCACTAACTGGGAAAGTCCAGAAAGGTCTCTAGAATTACAACTGGGAGACCAGCCCCCTAACATATTATATATTCAGGCTCAGGCAATTGCTAGGCAACTTCATCAAGCAATCCCTAGGGCTTCTCCAAAATCTGTTAATTGGAACAAAATTCAGGCTTGTACACAAAAATCTGATGATCAACTTTTCATCATTATTACAACTGACTTCAGAATGTTTTTTAATGAAAATTCAGACGATGATTCCACCCAAGGAGTTTTTATTTATTTATTTTTAAATTTTATTTATTTATTTTTCGCTGCATTGGGTCTTCATTGTTGTGCACGGGCTTTCTCTAGTTGCAGCAAGTGGGGGCTACTCTTTGTTGCGGTGCACGGGCTTCTCATTGTGGTGGCTTCTCTTGTTGCAGACCATAGGCTCTAGGCGCATGAGCTTCAGTAGTTGTGGCACGTGGGATCAGTAGTTGTGGTGCATGGGCTTAGTTGCTCCACAGCATGTGAGATCTTCCCAGACCAGGGCTCAAACCTATGTTCCCTGCATTGGCAGGCGGATTCTTAACCACTGCACCACCGGGGAAGACCTCCACCCGAGGAGTTTTTAACTCTGTGTTTATTAATGTGCTGAACTGGGACCTTTCACTTCTAATAAAAGGGACCATGGTGGGAAATTATGTCCACTCTAGTCAACCTGGCAAACCAGCTATCTCATATTCTAGATAAGTCACCTCCAAGGAAGCCCGTCAAATTTCTCAGTCTTCAACTCCAGAAAATGAAGGCTCCTAAATGAAATCAAAACCATCCTTTTTATTACTGTAAAAAGCTGGGACACTGGAAAATGGATTGTTACAATTTTAAGCATTTTAGGTGCCTTCAGCCTCTAACCAGACTCTCCAACATTCTCCCAATTCTCAATGATGTGACTCTGAGGAACTACCGGGACTCTTCCCAATCCTCTCCCTTGATTGGCTCACAGAAAGATTTCTCCAGATTGGGGGTGAACCTCTTCCCAACCTAACTGACACGGGAGCCACACTCTCGGTGTTCAAAGCCACTACTATAAAACGCCCCTGCCTCAGAGTACCAAAACAGTTCAAATAGCAGGAATGTCTAATGAACTTCAAGAAGTCCCTGTCTCCGAACCTATTCCCTTTGTTTAGACCCTTTGAGAGATACACACTCTTTTCTCCTTAGTCCATCCACTCCTATCCATTTATTAGGCCAAGACTTCAAAGAGAAGGATCATGCTAGAATTTTTTTCTCCCAAAAGAGGGAAATAATTCTAGAAACTGATAGTAGTCATCAAAGTATTCCACCAGGTGAATTAAATGACCATTTGACATCTTTTATTTTTTCCATCTCTGAACAAATAAGTCTCTACTAGAGCAGATTCTGGAAACACTGATCATTTGTCCCTATTGAATCAGCTACCACTTTCCTTATGGGCAAAATCTCCAACTGATGCTGGAAAAATTCACAGCACACCTCCCATCAAATTCAAGTAGACCAGGCTTCCCTGGTGGTGCAGTGGTTGGGAGTCTGCCTGCCGATGCGGAGGATGCGGGTTTGTGCCCCGGTCCGGGAGGATCCCACATGCCACGGAGCGGCTGGGCCCATGAGCCATGGCCACTGAGCCTGCGCGTCCAGAGCCTGTGCTCTGCAAACGGGAGAGGCCGCAGCAGTGAGAGGCCCGCGTACTGCAAAAAAAAAAAAAAAAAATTCAAGTAGACCCCTTAAAACCTCTTCAACGAATTAATAAATGACCTATAAGAAGCCCTTCAAGGCCTAAAGCCCATGATAGAAGATTATAAGACTCAAAGCCTCATGCGAAAACTTAAGAGGCAAGGGTGGCAGTTTGTCCAGGACCTCCAAGCAATAAACAACATTGTTATCCTTTGAAGCCTTGCTGTTCCTAACCCTCATACATTGTTAACATCCATTCCCACTGAAAGTAAATTCTTTACTGTAGTTGATTTATGCCTTAATGGGACAAAAGGTCACCAAAGAAAAACTAGTTTGCCCAAACCCAGGTTTGATATTTAGGGCATCTGATATAAGAGCAAGGGCCACACCTAGATCAGATAGACTTCCTAGTGTCCTACGTTTCCTAAAACCCAAAACTAAGAACCAACTGCAAGGGTTCCTCAAGCTAATTGGTTATTGCAAAAAGTGGATTCCAAATTTCTCTCTTATGGCCAAACCTCTATAAGTTTTACTCAGCAATAACAACCCTGACCCAATCTTATGGGAAGAACTGGAGGAAAGCTTCCAAGGCCTTAAAGTAGAGTTTGATGAACCCACCTGTCCTTGGGCATCTCAATTATCAGATTCCCTTTTTCCTTTTTGTATATGAAAGGGAAACAAATGTCTTTCGGGTACTCACCCCAACACGTGGATCACTATCGACCCATAGGGTACTGTAGTCAGCAACTGTTCTGTGGCACAGGGACACCCCCTTTCCTTAGAGCCATTATAGCCACTACCCTTTTGGTTAAGGTGACTAAGAAAATCATTGTGGGATCCCCTTTAACCATTTTTGTACCTCATGCAGTAGAAGCCCTCCTGAATTCTCATCTCACTCAACACTTCTCAGTCAGCTGCCTCGCCCTTTGTTAAATGATCCTCACATAACTCATTTACGTTGTAATAACCTTAACCTGGCTACTCTTCTCCCCTCTGTCACCAACAAAATACCTCAGGACTGCTTAATGCTGATGGACACCTCCTCGTAATGATCTACAGGAAATTCCACTGTGTAACACTGACTTCTCATTGTTCACTGATGGTTCTTATTTAAAGATGACAATGGCAAATACTGTGCTGGGTATGCTATTGCAACTCCTTTTGATGTTGTCAAGTCAGCATCTTTACCTATGGCTACTCTGGCCCAACAAGCTGAATTATACACCCTTACAAAGGCTTGTACTTTGGCCAAGGACAAAATTGTCAATATTAATATTGATAGTAGATATGCTTTTGGAGTTGCTCATGATTCTGAAATGCTGTGGAAATAATGTGGCTTCCTTACTTCCAGTGGAAACACAATTAAAAATGGTCCCTGTGTTCAGAAATTATTGAATGGCATCCTTTTACCTGTCACTTTAGCTATTATTAAGATTCCAGGACATTCTAAACTTGACTCCCTGGAAGCTAAGGGAAATCACCTTGCTGACATTTCTGTAAGAAATGCTGACCTTAAAGGAACCAATGGAAGCCAAACTTCTGTCATGGTCCAAAGGAATATTTCCCAAAATGATAATTTAGAAAAAAACTAGCCCAATAATTGGCCTCAGAAAAGGAAAAACAAGATGGGAAAACAAAAGTTAAAACAATTCAACAATTGTTTTTTTGATAAAAAGGGAAAGCTCTGTTTTGGACTAAATAACAACCCAGTCCTTGGACCCAGAAATTAAGTCCAAGAGACTTAATTTCCCACTCCTCACCACTATACTTGCATTAAATCATTGATCTACTGACAAAATTATAGCCTTCATGAATCAATATTGGTGAGGAAACATTAAAAAGGCCACAGAAAGTGCCTACCTCACTTGTCCCACTTGTCCAGGGAAGCCTGTTCTTACTGCTCACAGACATCTTAAACTGCCTAATAGATAATTCAAGGTCTGGAAAATGGATTTCACACAACTCTCTCCATCTAATGGATATAAATATGTTTTTATCATGGTCTGTGTGTTTTCACACTGGACTGAAGTCTTCCTTTGCAGACAGGCTACTGCCTCCTCAGTGGCTGAAGTCCTTTTGGAAAAGATTATCCCTACTTGGGGAACTTCTCTCAAACTTCATAGTCATCTAGGAACCCATCTTACTGGCCAAGTGCTTCAAAAGCCTGTGCTTTTTCCCGGTTTTACAACACTTTCACTGTACTTACCATCTCCAATCCTCTGGTTTAACTGAACACACTAACAGCATCATTAAGACTCAGTTGGCAAAATTTGTAGATGCACTCCCAATACCTTGGCCAAAAGCATTGCCACTGGTTCTTCTAAATCCCAGATCCACCTCTTCGGATTTCACAAACTCTCACCCTTTCAGACAGTCACAGGATGCCCAATGCACTTGGCTCTTGCTTCTTTCGACCCACAGCTGATAAAAGGAGAGATACTCCAATATTATAAAGGCCTAATTGCTTCTACTAAAAATAAACATATTTTGACAGTATACCCTCAGGAGAAAAAGACCTTAAGCATCACATCCTGCAACCTAGAGATTCATCTATTGGAAGAACACCCCCAGAAGAACTCTCTTCAAATTCTTTGGAAAGGACCCTATCAAGTTCTGCTAAACAAACCTTGTGCCATCAAATTCCAAGGAATAGACTCCTGGATTAATGTGACATACTAAGAGAAAGCACCGAACCCTGACTGGACCTGCATATCTTTTGGTAACCCGAAAGTAAAGATTTCCTGGAATTGAAGCAGACAACATCTGATGAGACAGCTTTCCCAAGACAGCCAGACCATGTCTGTGGGAAGTCTGTCACCAAATCTTTGATGATGGAAAAACACTTTAGATGCTCTCTAATGTCAATGATAACACATGGACTTTAGATAAGAAGTGTCTGAGAGTTCTCCCTCCTAACCCTCCTTGTTCCTTAAATGTGACTTTAATTGGTTTCCAATCTGTGTACTTTCCCTCCAACATGAGACCCTACACCCAAGAAAGGTCCTCCTGACCTTGAGGGACGAAAAGTTGCTAAAACTAGAAGACCTGACTCTTGATCAGCAATGCTTTCAGAGAAAGAGCTTGATCAAGAGAGGGAAATGTAAAAAATCAATTAACAGAAACCTCAATTAAGTAGAGTTGGGAGACCTGAATGGAGAGTTCTTGCACCCTGTGATGACAGCAGAGCCCTCCAGGAAGGCAAAAGACTTTTCTTCTTTCCTGGCAAGGACTCAGGCAATGAAAAGCCATGGACTCTGTTTACTATAGTTATCCCAACCTTCATTTCTCTCTTATAAGAGTGTTCCCCTTCTCTTGCCATGTAGAGACTTGCAATGTGGCTTATCGTGGTTGCAGACACCTAATTGCAATTCTTTATTGATCCTTAAAAAGAGAATCTTTTCTGGAGAAATAATTGGTAACCTATCTTTTCAGGTCAACACTAGTAAGGAGATTGAATCAGTAATCAAAAACCTTCCAAGAAACAAAAATCCAGAACCAGACGGCTTCACAGAAGAAGTCTACCAAACATTTAAAAAAAACTAACATCAATCCTTCTCAAACTTTTCCAAAAAAATACAAGAGGAGGAAACACTTCCAAATACATTGTATGAGGCCAGAATTACTCTGATACCAAAACGAGATAAGGATGCCATAAAAAGAAAAAGTACAGGCCAATATCCCCAATAAACATACATACAAAAATCCTCAAAAAAATATTAGCAAACCAAATTCAACAATACATTAAAAGGATGGTACATCATGATCAATTGGGATTTATTCCAGGGATGCAAGGATGGTTTAGTATCTGCAAAGCAATCAACATGACACACCACTTAAAAATATGAAGGATAAAAATCATATGATCATCTCAATAGATCCAGAAAAAACATGTGAAAAAATCCAGCATCCATTTATGATAAGAACTCTCAACAAAGTGAGTACAGAGGAAACTTATCACAACATAATAAAGGCTATATATGACAAGCTTGTAGTCCACATTATACTCAATGATGAAAAGCTGAAAGCTTTTCCTCTAAAATCAGAAACAAGACAAGGATGTCCACTCTCACAAATTTTATTCAACATAGTATTTGATGTCCTAGCTAGAGCAATTATGCAAGACAAAGAAATAAAAGGCATCCAAAACGGAAAGGAAGAAGTAAAACTGTCATTGTTTGCAGATGATGTGATATATATAGAACATCCTAAAGATACCATCAAAAAACTATTAAAACTAATAAACAAAGTCATTAAAGTTGCAGAATACAAAATCAATATACAAAAATCTGTTGCATTTTTTTAGTAATAAACTATCAGAAAGATAAATGAAGAAAACAATCCCACGTACAATTTCATCAAGAAAAATAAAATACCTAGGAATAAATTTAACCAAGGAGGTGAAAGACCTATACACTGAAAGCTATAAGACATTATGAAAGAAAATGAAGAAGACACAAATAAATGGAAAAATATTCCATGCTCATGGGTTAAAGAAATAATATTTTTAAATGTCCATGCTACACAAAGCCATCTACAGATGCAATCCAATCCCTATCAAAATACCAATGGTATTTTTCACAGAAATAGAACAAACAAACCTAAAATTTGTGTTGAACCACAGAAGACCCTGAATAGCCAAAGCAATCTTGAGAAAGAACAAGGCTAGAAGTACCACGCTCCTTGATTTCAACCTATATTACAAAGCTATAGAAATAAAACAGTATGATAGTGGCATAAAGACAGACACATAGATCAATGGAATAGAACAGACAGCCCAGAAAGAAACCCACACATATAAACTCACACAAAATTTATGACAAAGGAGTCAAGGATATACAATCAGAGAAGACAGTCTTTTCAATAAATGGTGCTGGGAAAACTGGACAGCCACATGCAAAAGAATGAAACTGGATCAGTATCTTATACCATAAACAAATATTAACTCAAAATGGATTAAAGACTTGGACATAGGACATGAAATCATAAAATTTCTAGAAGAAAACACAGACAATAAGCTCCTTGGCATATGTCTTGGCAATGATTTTTTTGGATTTGACACTAAAAGCAAAGGCAACAAAAGTAGGAATAAACAAGCAGGACTATACAAAACTAAAAAGTTTTTGCACAGAAAAGAAAACCACCAACAAGTAAAAAGGCAACCTACTGAAAGGGAGAAAATATTTGGAAATCATATATCTGATTGGGGCTAATATTCAAAATACATAAAGAACGCAACAATTCAATAGCAAAACAATTTGGTTTAAAAATGGGCAGAGCATCTGAACATTTTTCCAAAGAAGACAGATAGATGGCCAACAGCTACAAGAAAAGATGTTCAACATCACTAATCATCAGGGAAGTGCAGATCAAAACCCCAATAAGATATCAACTCACACCTGTCAGAATGGCTATTATCAAAAAGACAAGAAATAACAAGTGCTGGTGAGGGTGTGGAGAAAAGGGAACCCTTATTTTTCTACCTTTTTAGTGGGAATGTAAATTGGTGCAACCACTGTGGAAACAGTATCAAGATTCCTCAGAAAACTAAAAATAGAACCATCCTATGACTCAGCAATTCCACTTCTGGGTGTTTGTCCAAAGAAAATGAAAACACTAATTCAAACAGATAATGCATCCCATGTTCACTGCAGCATTATTTACAATAGCCAAGACATGGAAATAGCCTAAGTGTCCACTGACAGTTAAACGGATAAAGAAAATGTGGTATATACATACAATGGGATATTATTCAGCCATGAAAAAAGAAGGAAATCTTGTAATTTATTACAACATGGATGGACCTTAATGGCATTATGCTCAATGAAATAAGACAGAGAAAGACAAATACTACATGATATCACTTATATGTGGAATTTAAAAAAAAAGCTACGGGCTTCCCTGGTGGCACAGTGGTTGAGAATCTGCCTGCTAATGCAGGGGACATGGGTTCGAGCCCTGGTCTGGGAGGATCCCACATGCCGTGGAGCAACTAGGCCCGTGAGCCACAACTACTGAGCCTGCACGTCTGGAGCCTGTGCTCCGCAACAAGAGAGGCCACGATAGTGAGAGGCCCGTGCACTGCGATGAAGAGTGGCCCCCGGTAGCCACAACTAGAGAAAGCCCTCACACAGAAACGAAGACCCAACACAGCAGAAATAAATAAATTAATAAACTCCTACCCCCAACATCTTCTTTAAAAAAAAAAAGCTGGGCTCATACAGAACAAATCAGTGGCTGCCAGAGGTGGGGGTGGGGGGGCAAATGGGTGAAGGGGGTCAAAAGGTACAAGTTTCCAGTTATAAAATAAGTCATGAGGATGTCATGTACAGCATGGTGACGATAGTTAATAATACTGTATTGTATATCTGAAAGTTGCTAAGAGAATATATCTTAAAAGTTTTCATCACGAGAAAAATATTTATAACTCTGTATGATGACAGATATTAACTAGAATTATTGTGATCATCTTGAAATATATACAAATATAGAATCATTATGTTGTACACTTGAGACTAACATAATGTTATATGTCAACTATACCTCAATTTAAACATAAATAAGAGGAAAAAACTTACCTCTGATAAAGGGCCTGTATCCAGAATATGTTTGTTTGTTTTTTAAGTATTCCAATTCAACAACAAGAATCAAACACTCTGATAAAAATTAGCAAAAGATTTTAGCAGACACTTTACCAAGTAGATATATAAGTGGAATATAAGACATCCAACATGATTATTCATTAGAGAAAGACAAATTATATCTACAATGAGATGTAAACTACACACTCACTAGAATGACTAAAATTAAAAAGACTGATCACGCCAGGTGTTGAACTAGATATGGAGAAAATGGAACTCTTCAACTTTGCTGGTGGGAATGCAAAATGGTACATCCACTTGAAAAAGAGTTTGTCAGTTTCTTATAAAGTTACATATACACTAACTATAAAACTCAGCAATCCCACTAATGTGTATTTATACAATAAAAGTTAAAATATATGTTAATGGTACACATTTTCTTGGGTTGTATTTAAAAACTTATAACCTGTCACTTCCTTTTAATATAAAAGAGAAAGGGGTCTTTAGATATACATACTGAATTGCTTTAAAATGAAATTAATTTATGTCTGAGATTTTCTTCAAAATAACTCAGGATGGGGACTTGATGAGACAAAATCACCCATGGGTTTAATATTGTTTTAACTGGATAAGATGTACATGGGGGTTCATTATACTATTCTTTCCACTTTTGTATGTGTTTTCTGATAGAAAAATTATAAGTCTGGTGGAAATTTCCTAATTACCTCCTCTTTAATCTGGAAACCAAAATAATGCCAATTAAGATGTCCTAACTGGCACTTGGAGTAAGTGCCAAAGACTATAAATGTTGAAGGAGTATTACTATGAGTTTGTGGCAGCTGAATTCCCCGCCTCAATATCTTGAAATGGGAGTGTAGGCTCAGTAGAGGCAGCTGACGCTTAAAGATTTGAGAAATTATATCCATTTAACTTCCATTTTTTAATCTTTACTCCAAAATCATGACAGCCACATTTAGAGAAAATACTTTTGATGTTAAGGCAGGTATGATTCTTTTACAGAATAACAACACCTTCTCTGTGGACAGTCTCATGTAAATTGACTCTAGTTTGTATTAACTATTTCATCAGAGAGTAGAAATCCAGTTTAGTATATTCAAGATTCAAATCCTGGAGACACTAGCTCAAAAGGACCCAGAACCCATAATTGTAATCCTACCAAAATGGGTAGGAGCAGTTACTAACAAAGTTCATTCAGTGCAGTTCTTTTCATTCAACATGGAGTTTCAAATCCCCTATGTCAAGAACACACAATCATTAAGTTGGTGCCCTATTCTATATTCTGAGTACCAGGAACCCCAGAAGTCACTTCCTTCCAGCAGAATCTCAACTAAAATTGACAAAACTCAAATGAAGGTGGTAGCAGATATGTTCTCATGATCTGGAAAATAAGGATGAGATATTGAAGGACCTTAAAGGTCATGATGAAGAGTCTAGAACCAACTTTGAAGTAATACTAATAATTGATAATAATCCTTATTATTTAAATTCCACAAAGATTTAGACATAATAATCACTCCTTCCTTTTTTATTGTTAAATGCAAAACCCACACAGGGTCTGGCAGGTTCTCTTCTGCAGGTCCATCATGATAGACATTCAAATTCATTAACTCTTCTGTAATGCATTAGTACACAGAAAATGCCTCAATAAATATTGTTTTGCACCAATGGATGGGGAAAATGGCACTAGATTTTTTCCTTTAGCAATCTAAAATTAATCTCTACTTTCATGAAATGTATTATATGATTGGAGACAATAGCCTCTCCTTGGGTAAAACTAAGAGTTTGTATTGTCCAAGTACAAAGTTGCTCTAGAAAACAAAGACTGGGTTAGGATCTAAAACTACCTTATAATTTATAAAATGAATAGTCAGTATTTAAAATGCAGTATTTCACTGCAGAATGAATCATCAAATTTTAAGGAATGGTTACCCAGTTAACTGATTAATTATCTAGCCCTCTGTCCCTATTCTTCTGGCTATTTTATTATCCACCACTATCTCTAACAGGGAATGAACAAAGAAGTAAAAAAGAAATGAGACACAGCTATCAGCAGCTCAGAGTCACATGTTTATGCTGGAGGATACAGGATCATGGGCTCCATTAAGAACTGAGAATTTCCTGTCTTTGGATTTGTTTCCCATGTTTCCCCTGACCCCATTATCATACACAATTGAGAGTTACTTATATAAAAAAGAAAAATTAACCAAAAATGTATCTGAGCCAACATAAGATACAATCTTTTAAAATTACACTTTTTTTAAAATCCCTGGGCAAGTATCTCTGCTAATGATAAATCTTTAATCTCCTGTGATTTTGTTTGTTTGAGAACTCATAACTTGCCATTCTCTTGTTTTTAGTTCTAAGAAAACAACAGAGGATGCATAACAGCATCAGTTGTGAGCACTGAATCATCCTCTCCCTCCATGGTTGACCACAGCCCAGTAACAGAAGCTTTCCTTCCAGTCCTATTATCCTCAACAAGCAGAGAGAAGTCTACACTTCTGGCAAATCATTCAAGACATCATATATTATTTTGTCTTTTGCCTTAATATTTTCTACTGTCTGCCATCCTCGTAGAGGATTTAAAGGTGAAACATGGACAACTTCATGCACCTCTACACCCTGCTTCATACAGGAGCTGACCTTTTCTATACAACTCTTCAGGAAGCTAGATGACCTTTAATATTCAGTAAATTTTCCCCTATTTTGAAAGCTTATGTTGGATTCTTTTCTGGCACCTTCACTTTCACATAGCTAATGTATAAATGCGTAAGTTTTGGGTGAATGCCCTTGAAACTCAGTTGGTAGAAAGCATCAACCAAGAACTAAATAAAATAAAATGTCATACTCATTTTCATTTTCCTTAATGTGAAATCTCCTCTAAGAGGAAATAGTGAGTCTTGCTGAGTAAAAACCCAAGAACAAAATGTACACAGTTCTCTGTTCTAATAAAAGTATTTTAACTGGGTAATAAGGCATGAGGAGAGAAAAAAAATTATAACACAGGTCGCTGAACCAAATGATCAACTAAGGAGTTCTTTCTAAAGGAACAGTCAATACCCAGCATGCATTTATGGGGTTGTCAAGCAACAGGGATTTCAACAGGATCCTTTCTGCTTAAACAAGTTCAGTGAAGCTGATATAAACTCAAAGCAGTATCAGCAGCATTCTACCATGAAGCAAATAACATTTTACAGGACTGAAGTTCTTGTTCAGCTGAGCTGTAGTCATGGTCTCAAATTCTTGGTTGCCTTAATAAAATAACCTAAAGAAAAACAGAAGCTATAACTGAAATTTTTAAAGGAATGTATTTTAAACATACTAGATCTGAAATTATATCTTTCTTAAACCCTGTTGAGCGTGCCTGGAATTTACAGATGAATTTATCCTTGACTTCATAGCCTACAACTGTACAATAAGTCAGAGATTATCTTACCCCATCATTTGGATTGTTATTCTTTTTCTTCATTAGAGACTCCCAATTAGCCTTTAAGTATTTACTTATTGATTCTAGGATAGCAAGATGTTAGAGACCAGACATCCTACCTGGTGGTTGCACTGACCATTTGAGGCCAACAGAGTAAAGCCCTTTGAATGTGAATGGCCTATAATTTTCCAGTAACTTCTGACTGCCTCAAAGGAACAAAGTAAAATTTCACCAAAATAGACCATCCCAAAGCACTCAGATATATCTGGGTTTCTAAATTTATCAGCCACAATACAATCAAGTTTCTCATCACATGACCTCCTTCTTTCACTGTGGTCACCCAACTAGACCATCACCTAGACCATCTACTCTAGTATCATCTATACTTCCATCATTCCTTGATATTCCTGTCACTCATATTACCAATATCCTGGGCACCTAACTTGGTTTAGGTGCTCTCCCTAACCAGCCCTTCCAAGGCATCTCCATCACTACTCACAATAGGCTGCATGTTGCTCACCCATTGTTGACCAGGTGCATGTGCCATCATTCTACAGAACAGAGAGAACAAAAAGCCCAAAGTGACTAGGAATCCAACTCAAGAGGCCTCATCTGGGTTGGTCCTCTCACTCTGATTGTCCATTTAAGAAATATCTCCTGCCCCAAATGATAAGCAGACTAATCCCTTCCTCCTAAGGAGTGTAATAAACATAATTTCTAATCCTCTTTTTTTGAGCTACAGAAACTGGGTTCAGAATATTTATCTGAAACTAAGTCTGATCCTGATTCTAAGCCAGGTATTGGCAAACTTTTTCTGTAAAGGGTCAAAGAGTAAATATTTTAGGCTTTGTGGGCCCCATATAGTGTGTCACATATTCTTTGAGTTTTTGTTTGTTTATAATTATTTAGGAATATAAGAAAACATTCTTTGCTCATGGGCCATACAAAAATGGGCCACCGGCTGGATTTGGCTCATGGGCTACAGTTTGCTTACCTCTGCTGTAAGCATTGTTGCCCAACTGCTTACCAACTGTTATGGATTGAATTGTATCTCTCCAACATTCATATGTCAAAGCCCTAACCTCCAGTGTGACTATATTTGGAGATAGGACTGTATTTAGGAGATAATTAAGGTTAAATGATATCATAAGGGTGGGGCTCTAATTCAATAGACCTGGTAGCCTTAAAAGAAGAGGAAGGGAGGGATCCCTCATTCCCATTCATATTCTTTCTTTCTTTCTCTCTCTCTCTTTCCCCTTCCCTTCCCTTCCCTTCCCTCCCCTGCCTCTCTCTCTCCCCCCTCCTCCATGCACCATGCACATGTTTTGAGGAAAGATTACTTCAGCACACAGCAAGATAACACAGCTACATATAGGCCAACAGAAGAAGCCTCAGAATGAAAACTATCTCTCCAGCATCTTGTTATTGGACTTCTCAACCTCTAGAATTCTAATAAGTTTCTGTTGTTTAAGGCACTCAATCTATGGTATTTTGTTACAGAAGCCGAGCAGACTAAAACAGCCACTAATCCCACTAGACTGACCACATGCTGTTACATAACCACAACAATCAGGATTCTTCATTCAGTATGAACAGCCACCCACTCCCAACATATGTGTCAAGAGATTAAAGTAATAGGTTATTATTGGCTACAGTTATACAACAGGCATAGTAAGGCCCAAATTTCTCAAGGTCACTTCCTACCTCAGATTTGAAACTTACACAAAAATCTAATGTTCTACTATATCTTATAAATAGTCCAGAGAATTCTTTATCATATTTTTATAGGGACAGAGATGTATTACCCACATCCCCTTTTTTTTAAACATCTTTATTGGAGTATAACTGCTTTACAATGGTGTGTTAGTTTCTGCTTTATAACAAAGTGAATCAGTTATGCATATACATATGTTCCCATATCTCTTCCCTCTTGCGTCTCCCTCCCTCTCACCATCCCTATCCCACCCCTCTAGGTGGTCACAAACCACCTAGCTGATCTCCTTGTGTTATGCGGCTACTTCCCACTAGCTATCTATTTTACATTTGGTAGTGTATATATGTCCATGCCACTCTCTCACTTTGTCACAGCTTACCCTTCCCCCTCCCCATATCCTCAAGTCCATGCTCTAGTAGGTCTGTGTCTTTATTCCCGTCTTACTCCTAGGTTCTTCATGACCTTTTTTTTTTTTTTCTTAGATTCCATATATATGTGTTAGCATACGGTATTTGTTTTTCTTTTTCTGACTTACTTCACTCTGTATGACAGGCTCTAGGTCCATCCACCTCACTACAAATAACTCAATTTCGTTTCTTTTTATGGTTGAGTAATATTCCATTGTATATATGTGCCACATCCCCTTTTAAGGAAAGACTTTATGCCCAGTTGTGGGAAACACAGTCAGCAGACAGCCTCCAGGTGTCAGCTCCTTCAGGATCGGCCTCAGCTGGAGAGAGTTGCTTCTCCCCAGACCACACCCTTCCCAGGGCAGTTTGCATCCAGCAGAGCAAGGCATATGCATAACTATCAGGCCATTTTGTCCCAACACAAACAGTCCTTCCTACTAATTGTGATCTTATTCTTGTGTTTGAGATTTCTTACTCCTTCAGAAGCCCTGTTTGAGTTTCAAGTTTGTGGCAAAGCCCCCAATCATTCTTTGATTCCTCTAAATTATTTTAAAGATGCTTCAGTACAAAAGAGAATTATTTTAAAGATTTTTCGTTGTGTCAGTGTTCCTCCATTAATCAATTCAGTTCACTCTCCACTTATGGGCTCTTTTAGGACATAAAGGCTTTTAATAAATTGTGCTGTAATGCAAGGCCACAGACTCACATTGAGAGAGCACTATAAGAAGCAGTTCTATGAAACTTATCAGTGTGTCTGCTATAAGGATATTGTTGAGGATGTTCATCATTAAATTGAGAAGTGTCACTTTCATGAGGCCACTCAGGAGGAATGTATTTCTTGTCTTAGCATCAAGAATTGTTGTGCCTATCCTAAGAAATTCATTTGCTTTTATCTTACATGACTCATGTAGAGCTCATCCTGTAAGAAGGTAGTCTAGTACAATGGTTAGACTGATCTAGACTGCTTCATAGCCCAGCTCTGCTGCTTACTATCTCTATAACCTTGAATGCATAACTTAAACTTTCTGTACCTCAGTTTCCTCACCCGTAAAATTGTGATAAGAATAGTACCTTCCAAAAAGAAAAAAAATAGTACCTTCCTCATGGGTGATATGAAGAACTAAATGAATTCCACCTACATAGTATTTAAAGCAGTCTTAGCATGGAGAAAGAACTCAATGAATGTTATATTATGGTATTCTTTTAATTGGACTAGTTAAAGCTACTACTTCATGGGATGTATTTTGTGTACTCTGCTCATTTCCCAATGCTTCTTGTACTTGATTTTTACTTTGCCTCAACTTTCTGAACTTCCACTTTTTAAATATATATAATAGTCATCATCTGTTCCTGATTATGAAATTAATAAATCTGCAATGTCTAAATGCGACAACATGGATGGGTTTTGAGAGCATTATGCTTAGTGAGATGTCAGACAGAAAAAGACAAATACTGTATGATCTCACTTATGTGTGGAAAAAGCCAAACACATAGAAACAGAGTAGGATAGTGGTTACCAGGGGCTAGGAGATGGGGGTATTGGGGAGATGGTGGTCAAAGGGTACAAACTTGCAGTTAGAAAATGAGTAAGTTCTGGAGATTTAATGCACAGCATTGCGAGTATAGTCAACAATACTGTATTATATACTTCAAAGTTGCTTGGAAACTGTATCTTAAATGTTCTCACCACAAAATGAAATGATAATTAGGTGACGTGATGGAGGTATTAGCTAATGCTACAGTGGTAATCATATTGCAATATATAAATGTTCCAAATCAATACACTGTACAACATGTTAAACTTACACAACATTATATGTCAATTATATCTCAATTCAAAAAATAATAACATAGGATGTGACATCACCAAGACTGCAACATGAGGTGTTCCTGACTTCACTCCCCTTCACAAAAAGAACTAACATCTATTCAAGAACAAGACACTACTGAGAGACTCTTCAAACACGGGGGTTAAGCTGAAGCACCCCCTGCACTTCATAGACGAGGACAGATTGCACTAGAAGGGTAAGAGAACTGGCTACATGTTGGCTGCACTGTTACTCCTCCCCCAAGACAGCACAGGACCAACTGAGCCTCTGGTTCTTCCAGTAGACAAACAGAACCCAAGGGGAACAATAACCTTCCCCTAGCATTGTGGGTCACTTTTTGGAAGCCCCTACTCTGGTCTCACCCCATGGGGGGTTTCAGGGGAATCTGCAGGGCTCAGACACTGTGAGTCTGATTGTGACAGAGAAGGGAAGAGGGGCTTGCAACAACCAACACACAGAACTTGGCAGATCGAGTTCACACCTGCAGTACCCAAATAGTAATCCCTACCAGTGGCTTTGCTCATCTACAGAACCAAGTTGGGGGTGCAGTCTGACCAGGGAACTCAGTGGGGTGCAGATCTGCCTGATTCAGATCCTCAAATGAGTTTTGTTGACCCTAGAGCCTGGTTTGCCCACATCGAAGCAAAGTACTGAGTCACAGCTCTATCCACTATGACAGTGCCTTCCAGCCCCATCTGACCAGAGGACTGGTGACAACTCCTGGGAGCTGTGTGCTCCAGCAGCACTCAAGCCAAGAGGCAGGCGGGGAGAGGTGACTCCCCCCAGAGCAAAGCCAGTACCAGGTACGGAGGTTTCCTGCACTACACACAGCAGGGGGATTAATTCATAGCCAAGCTGAGGGTAGCTCCTGGCCCTTTCTAACCAGAGAGTCTGTTTGGGAAATTGAGAATCTCCTGGAGTGGCCCCTCTCCCCTGCCTCTGACCCAGGCAAGGAGGCTGAGACAAAGCCCCATCTGCTGTGGAGAGTGTCTTCAGGTCCCATCTGACCAAAAGGACTGGCAACAACTCCTAGAAGCTGTGTGGCCCAGCGGCACGCAGGCCAAGAGAATGACAGACAGAGCCAACAGTCTGCAGAGCAAAACCAGTGGCCCTATTCAGCCAGAAGACTTGGGGTGCATGTCAGCTTGACTTAAGACAACAAACAAAAGTTTTACCAGTTTTAGAGCTGCTTCTCTTACTATGCCAGGGAGAGAATCTAATTTGTAGTCCTGCTCATTGCTAAATACAGCCTTCAGCCTGCCCAAGCAGCAAACCTAACCAGAGCACACAGGAAATTGTGTAGCCCATCCAATAGCCATGCTTACAGTGGGAACTGAACAGAGAACACAGCCCATGGCTTCCCTCATCTGCAGAGCAAAACTTACCTGATCAGGGAATTCAGTGCACACTCAGGCCTAATTTGGGCCCCCAAACAGTGAGCTATAGAGGCCATAGCTTTGGCCTGCTGCCCTGCCAGTGCAGAGACATTAATTCATAACCCCATCTACTACTGAATATAGTACCCAGTCCTGACCATCTAGTAAGTCTGACCAGAGAATTTAGGGAACCATGGAACCTGTTCTCTGGCCTCACTTGGGTAGGAAACCAAGTCAGCAGTCTTATCCAACTGTTCACAGCCAGTGACACACACCTCCCCAAAACAGACCATAATAGCAGACCCCATCAGCCCAAAGACATTACCAGCAGACACACCCAGAAACCCAAAATGAGCTGACTGGTAAAGAACTGTATCTGCCAAAGCAAACCTATACAGTCTGGAAGAGGAGTCCCATTGCCCAAAAGTGCAGATACCAATAAAAGAATCAAAGATCAAAAAAATAAGGTAAATATGACACCACCAAAGAAAACTAATAAAGCCCCAATAACTGACCTTAAAGAAATGGAGATCTATAAACTGTCAAACAAAGAATTCAGAATAATTCTATTAAGGGAGCTTAGTGAATTACAAGACAACACAGACAGACAACTAAACAAAATTAGAAAAACAATGCACGAACAAATGAGAAATGTGACAAGAAAAGAGCAACCATCAAAAAAAAAAAAAAACAAATCAGAAAGTCAAGGGTTGAAAAATATAATAACTGAACTGAAGAATTCAATAGAGTTTCAAAAGCAGACTCGATCATGCAAAAGAAAGAATCAGCAACCTGGATGATAGGACATTGGAAATTAGCCAGTCAGAGGAGGAAAAAGAAAAGAAAAGAAAAGTTGAAAACAGAATGAAAAACAGTGAAACTGAACAGGGAGGACTACACCAAGACATATTATGATTAAATTGTCTAAAGTCAAAGACAAAGAAAGAATTTTAACAACAGCAAGAGAAAAAAGAGAAGTTACATACAAGGGAACTCCCATAAGATAATTGGCAGATTTCTTAACAGAAACTATTCGGGCCAGGAGAGAATGGGGTGACATATTCAAAATATTAAACGAAAATAACTGTCAACCAAGAATTCTATGCCCACTGAAACTGTCCTTCAGAAATGAGGAAGGGCTAAAGACAATCCTGAACAAACAAAAGCTGAGGCAGTTCATTACCACCAGATGTCCTTTACAAGAAATGCTAAAGGGAGTTCTATGAGTCAAAGTAAAAGGACACTAATTAACATCATAAAAACACCTCACTGGTAATGGTAAATATATAGTCATAATTAGATTCTGCAATACGGTAATAGTGGTGCATAACTCACAACTCTACTTTAAAAGTTTAAAAAATGAATGTAGTAAAAATGCCATAACTACAATAATTCATTAGCCACAATATTAAAAACATGTACATTGTAACAACAATAACCTAAAATTAGGAGGAGGAAAAAAAGTAAAGTCCACAAGTTATACTGAAATTCAATTGTTATTAATTTAAAATAGGGTATTAGGGCTTCCCTGGTGGCACAGTGGTTGAGAGTCCGCCTGCCGATGCAGGGGACACGGGTTCGTGCCCTGGTCCGGGAAGATCCTACATGCCACAGAGCGGCTGGGCCCATGAGCCATGGCCACTGAGCCTGCATGTCCGGAGTCTGTGCTCCACAAAAGGAGAGGCCACAACAGTGAGAGGCCCACGTACCGCAAAAAAAAAAAAAAAAAAAAAAATAGGGTATTAGAAGATTAAGGTATTTTATATAAGCCTCATGGTAACCACAAAGGAAACTCTTGTAGTAATACACAAAAAAATGTGATAAAGAAGTTGAAGTGTACTGATACCAAATGACATCAAAATACCACAAAAGACAACAAAATAAGAAAGAACAATTAATGTACAAAACAACACAAAAACAATTAACAAAACTGCAATAGTAATTTAAATATCAATAATTGCTTTAAATGTAAATAGATTAAATTCTCCAATCAAAAGACACAGAATGGCTGAATGGATAAAAATAAATAAGATTCAACAATGTGCTGTCTAACTCACTATAGTCTTAAAGATACACAGACCAAGAGTGAAAGAATGGAAAAAGACATTTCAAGCAACTAGTAACCAGAAAAAGCAAGGACAGACATACTTATATCAAAGTAGACTTTAAACAAAAATAGTAAAAAGAAACAAAGAAGGTCATATTATACTATATATTATAATATATTTTATTATATTATATATATTATTTATTATATTATATATTTATATATTATTATATATATTTTATAATGTATAATATATTATAATAAATAATATATTATAATATATAATATATATTGTATATATTATATATTATATATTTATATATTATTTATTATATTATATATTATATTATATTATATATTATATAAAAGGGTCAATACATCAAGAAGATATAACATTGTAAACATTTACACACTCAGCATTGGAGCACCTAAATATATAAAGCAAAAACCAATAGAACTCAAAAGAGAAATAAACAATAATACAATAATAGTTGGAGACTTTAATACCACACTCTCAACAATGGACAGATCATCTAGACAGAGAATCAATAAGGAAACAGTGGATTTGAACACCACAATAGACCAAATGAACCTAACAGACATATACAAAATATTCTATCCAACAACAGCAGAATACATATGCTTCTAAAGTGCACATGGAACATTTTCTAGGATAGACGACATGTTAGGCCACAAAACAAGTGTTAGCAAATCAAGAAGACTAAAATCATACCAAGTATCTTCTGTGACCACAATGGCATGAAACTAGTGATCAGTAACAAGAGGAAAACTGGAAAATTCACAAACACATGGAAATTAAACAACACTCTCCTGAACAACTAATGGATCAAAGAAGAAATTAAAGGGGATATAAAAAAGTCTCTTGAATCAAACAAAAATGGATGGGATGCAGCAAAGGTGGTTGTAAGAGGGAAGTTCGTAGCAATGAACACCTACATTAATAAGCAAGAAAGATCCCAAATAAGCAATATAACTGTATGCTTTAAGGAATTAGAAAAAGAAAAATAAACTGAGGCCAAAGATAGCAGAAGAAAGGAAATAATAAAGATAAAAACAGAAAAAAATGAAATTGAGAACAGGAAAACAACAGAAAAGATTAACCAAACTAAGAGTTGGTGTTTTAAAAGATAAACAAAATTGATAAACCCTTAACTAGACAAACCAAGGCAAAAAGAGAAAGGACCCAAATAAACACAATTATAAATGAAAAAGGAGACATTACAATTGATACCACAGAAATTCAAAGGATCATAAGAGGCTACTATAAACAAGTATATGCCAACAAACTAGACAACCTAGAAGAAATGGAAAAAATTCTTAGAAACATTCTTTCTTCTTACCAAGATTGAAGCAAGAAGAAATAGAATATTTGAATAAATCACTTACTACTAAGGAGATTGAACCAGTAATCAAAGATCTCCCAAAGAAAATCCCAGGACCATATGGCTTCACTGGTAATTTTTACAGAACATTTAAATAAAATTTTAACACCAATCTTTCTCAAAATGAAGTGGGTTTTTTTTTGGGGGGGGGGGGCTGTGCACTCCCAAAATCATTTTACGAGGGTAGTATTGTCAAGATACCAAAACCAGAAAAGGATAATACTAAAAAAGAAAACTACAGGCCAATATCCCTGATGAATATAGATGCAAAAATTCTCAATAAAATACTAGCAAACCAAATTCAACAGCCTATTAAAAGGATCATTCACATGATCAGGTGGGATTTATCCCTGGGAAGTAAAGATGGTTCAACATATGAAAATCAAGCAATGTGATACATCACATTAAAAGTATAAAAGAAAAGAATTATATGATCATCTCAATAGATGCAGATAAAGCATGTGACAAAATCCAACATTCATTCATGATAAAAACTATTAACAAATTAGGCAGAGAAGGAACATATCTCAACATAACAAAGGCCATATATGACAAGACTACAGCTAACATAATCAGTGGTGAAAGGGTGAAATCTCTTTTTATAAGAGCAGGAACAAGACAAGGGTGCCCACACAGGCCTTAAAGTAGGAGAGGAGGTATTCTGGGGAATTCAGCTGGTGAAAATTATTTTAGTTGTTAATTTATCTTAAGACTTAATCCTCTGTCAATTTGCATTATAAAGTTTTATAATAGCCTGTTATTATTTATTCAAAAGATATATACAAACAAAACTAAACAAAACTTGGAAACTTTAATGAGTTTCTGATGCTTGGAGGCATCTTTGGAAGAGGTGGTATTTTAACATGTTCAGGAATTAAAGTCTCTTATTTTTGCATTTTCAAGTCTCTCTAAGTCATTAATATGCCAACCACTTTCTTGCAGTAATACCTCTTCAGTCACTTCTGAAAAGTTGGCAGTACCTAATTTTTAAAGGATAGACTTGAAAAATCAGTCTCTGCAACATCAACTCACTCAAGGAATAAGAAGAAAAGCATGGCTACATGCCAGTATTACATAGCCATTTTGATAATTTTGAAAGAGCCATGTATCAAATTAATCTTTTTATTTTTCAATTAACAAACAAAATACATATAATGTCACACATACAAAAAAAAGCCAAGGGTGCCCACTCCCACCACGCTTATTCAACATACTACTGGAAGTCCTAGCTAGAGCAATCAGGCAAGAAAAAAGATATACCAGAATTGGAAAGGAAAAAGTAAAATTGTTTCTACTTACAGACAACATGATTTTATATATAGAAAATATAACAACGCTACCAAAAAACTGTTAGAGCTTCTGCCCATTTTTGGATTGGGTTGTTTGGTTTTTTTTGATATTGAGCTGCATAAGTTGCTTGTATATTTTGGACATTAATCCTTTGTCAATTGATTCATTTGTAAATATTTTCTCCCATTCTGAGGGCTGTCTTTTCGTCTTTTTTATGGTTTCCTTTACTGTGCAAAAGATTTTAAGTTTCATTATGTCCCATTTGTTTATTTTTGTTTTTATTTCCATTTCTCTGGGAGGTGGGTTAAAAAGGATCTTGCTGTGATTCATGTCATAGAGTGTTCTGCCTATGTTTTCCTCTAAGAGTCTGATAGTGTCTGGCCTTACATTTAGGTCTTTAATCCTTTTTGAGTTTATTTTTGTGTATGGTGTTAGGAAGTGTTCTAATTTCATTCTTTTACATGTAGCTGTCCAGTTTTCCCAGCACCACTTATTGAAGAGGCTGTCTTTTCTCCATTGTACAATGTTCATTGCAGCACTATTTACAATAGCCAGGACATGGAAGCAACCTAAGTGTCCATCAACAGGTGAATGGATAAAGAAGATGTGGCACATATATACAATGGAATATTACTCAGCCATAAAAAGAAACGAAACTGAGTTATTTGTAGTGAGTTGGATGGACCTAGAGTCTGTAATACAGAGTGAAGTACGTCAGAAAGAGAAAAACAAATACCAAATGCTAACACATATATATGGAATCTAAAAAAAACAAAGTGGTTCTGATGAACCTAGGGGCAGGACAGGAATAAAGAAGCAAACGTAGAGAATGGACTTGAGGACACAAGGAGAGGGGAGGGTAAGCTGGGATGAAGTGAGAGAGTAACACTGACATATACACACTACCAAATGTAAAACAGATAGCTAGTGGGAAGAAGCTGCATAGCATAGGGAGATCAGCTTGGTGCTTTGCAACCACCTAGAGGAGTGGGATAAGGAGGGTGGGAGGGAGACGCAAGAGGGAGGGGATATGGGGATATACGTATGCATATAGCTGATTCACTTTGTTATACAGCAGAAATTAACACAACATTGTAAAGCAATTATACTCCAATAAAGATGTTAAAAAAAAACTGTTAATCAATAAATTCAGTAAAGTTGCAAGATACAAAATTAACATACAGAAATCAGTAGCATTTCTATGTACTAACAACAAAATTCCTGAAAAACAAAGAAAATTCATCTCATTTGCAATAGCACCAAAAACAATAAAATACCTAGGAATAAATATAATTTAGGAGGTTAAAGATCTCTACACTGAAAATTACAAAACACTGATGAAAGAAATTAAAGACACAAATAAATAGAAAGGTATCCCATGTTCATGGATTGAAAAAATTGTTAATATGTCAGTACTCCCAAAAGCCATCTTATTGAAAAAATTAGTACAGTATTGTTAAAATGTCAAAACTACTGAAAGCCATCTATAGATTCAATGTAATCCCATCAAGATTTTAATGGCATTTTTGACAGAAGTAGAAAAAACACTTCTAAAATTTATATGGAACCAAAAAAGACCTTAAATAGCCACAGAAACCCTGCGAAAGCACAAAAGCAGGAGTTATCACACGTCCTGATTTCAAACTATACTGTAAAGCTATAGTCATCAAAACAGTATGGTACTGGCATAAAAAGACAAATAGACCAATGGACAGAATTAGGAGCCCAGAAAAAACCCAAGCATATACAGTCAACTAATATTTGACAAGGGAGGCAGGAATACTCAACGCAGAAAACACAGTCTCTTCAATAAATGGGGAGAATTGGATATTAACATGAAAAAGAATGAAGCTGGACCCATATCTTATACCACTCACAAAAATTAACTCAAAATGGATTAAAGACTTAAATGTAAGATCTGAAACTATAACACTCCTGGAAGAAAACATGGGAAAAAACCTCCTTGACATGGGTCATATTTTTTGGATATGACACCTAAAGCACAAGCAACAAAATAAAAATAAATAAGTGGACTACATCAAACTAAAAAGCTTCTGCACAGCAAAACAAATCATCAGCAAAGTGAAAAGACAACCTACAGAATGGGAAAAAATATTTTCAAACCATATGTCTGACAAGGGGTTAATATCCAAAACATATAAATAACTCATACAAGTTGATGGCAAAATAATAATAATAACCCGATTAAATAATGGGCAAAGGACCTGAATAGACATTTTTCTAGAGAAGATATATGAAAGGTCAACAGGAACATGAAAACATGCTCAACATCACGAGTCATTAGAGAAATGCAAATTAAAACCACAATGAGTTACCACCTCACACCTTTACAATGGTCATTATCAAAAAGATAAGAGATAAATACTGGCATGGATGTGGAGAAAAGGGAACTCTTGTGCACTGTTGGTGGGACTGTAAACTGGTACAGCCACTATGAAAAACAGTATGAAGGATCTTCAAAAAATTAAGACTACTATATGATCCAGCAATTCTATTTCTGGGAAATATATCGAAAGGAAATGAAATAGCCAGGACATGGGAGGAACCTAAGTGTCCATCGACAGATGAATGGATAAAGAAGATGTGGCACATATGTACAATGGAATATTACTCAGCCATAAACAGAAACGAAACTGAGTTATTTGTAGTGAGGTGGATGGACCTAGAGTCTGTCATACACAGTGAAGTAAGTCAGAAAGAGAAAAACAAATACTGTATGCTAACACATATATATGGAATCTAAAAAAAAAAAAATGGTTCTTAAGAACCTAGGGGCAGGACAGGAATAAAGACACAGACATAGAGAATGGACTTGAGGACACGGAGAGGGGGAAAGGTAAGCTGGGACTAAGTGAGAGATTGGCATGGACATATATACACTACCAAATGTAAAATAGATAGCTACCGGGAAGCAGCTGCATAGCACAGGGAGATCAGCTCGGTGCTTTGTGACCACCTAGAGGGGTGGGATAGGGAGGGTGGGAGGGAGACGCAAGAGGGAGGGGATATGGGGATATATGTGTATGTATTGCTGATTCACACTAACACACCACTGTAAAGCAATTATACTCCAATAAAGATGTTAAAAAAGAAAAAAAAATCCTGCACTCCCATGTTCATAGCAGCACTATTTACAATAGCCAAGACGTGGAAATAACCTAAGTGTCCATCAGTAAATGAATGGATAAAGAAGTGTTATACATATACAATGAAATATTATTCAGCCATAAAAGTCAAAGAAATTCTCTCATCTGCAACAACATGGGTGGACTCTGAAGGCATTATGCTAAGTGAAATAAGTCAGAGAAAGACAAATACAGTATGATCTCACTTATATGTGGAATCTAATAAAACAAAAACAAAGTCATAGAAAAAGAGATTAGACTTGTGGTTACCACAAGTGAGGGTTGGGGTGAGGGGGAAGTGAAGGAAGATGGTCAAAAGGTACAAGTTTCCAGTTATAAGATAAATTTAGATAAATAAGTACTAGGGATGTAATGTACAATATGATGACTATAGCTAACAGTGCTGTATGATATCATACATAGGAAAGTTGTTAAAACAGTAAATCCTAAGAGTTCTCATCACAAGGAAAATTTTTTTCCTTTATTCTTTTCTTCTTTCTTTTTTATTGTATCTATACAAGAATATGAATGTTAGTTAAATGTATTATGATTATCATTTCACAATATATGTAAATCAAATCATCATGCTCTATGCCTTAAACTTATACAGTGATGTATGTCAATTTTCTCTCAATAAAACTGGAAAAAATAACAAAATGAATTTTAAAAATATAAAAATCTATAATATTAATTATTGATGATAAATACCATTTATTGAGCACTTGTTATATACTTGTTATATGCAAAGCATATATTAGCTAATTTAACCTTCACAAAAACCTTATTGCCATTTACTTCATTTCACACATGAGGAAATTAAGCCCTGAAGTAACAGTGCCATTTAACCCAGGACCTCACAGCTGGAAAGTGAAATTTAAACCCACATCTGATTTACGACTTCACCAACCTGACATAACTACTAGATACACTTCCATATATTTTCTTCACCTACAGATGTTCTTTGCATGTTTGTGTGTATGTGTGTATGTATTTTAATGGAGTACTTTATGTAATTGTACATTTATTTAATTTTCCATGTCATTAATTAGTATTCAAAATATAAGTTTTAATAGCTATATACTTCACCTCATGTTTATACAAAAATGTACTTAAGCTAATTACCCTGTTTTTGCCAATTTTTTAAATAAAACATTAACAAATCATCTCACACATGGCGTTTAATGATCATCTCCAATTACTTATCTAGTAAAATCTTAGTAGTGAAATTACTGAGTTAAGATATATGAACATTTTAAGGCCAGTATTCATATTTCCAAAATGTCTTCAAGAAAGATTCATCACTTTATTCTTGAACTAAAGGACAAAGAGGCTATTATCATGTCCAAAGTCAAATTAAAAAGAAATATTTTAAATTCTACTGGATTTTTATTGGAATTGCATTATACTGATAGACTCAGAGGAAAGAAATACCTTTTCCACCAAGAATATGGTATGCCCCACCACTTATTCAAGTCTTCTTTTGAAGTTCAGTAAAGTTTTATAGTTTTCCTTCATATAGATCTTATGCATTTGAGGTAAAATTTATTTCTAGATATTTTAAAGTTTTTGTTGTTACTATGAAAGTGATGGTTTCTTGCTATATTTTATACTTGATTTTCTACTGTATAGAGGAAAGCTTTTTAGTTATGATTTTATTCTTTTTATTAACATTTACTTGTAACAAAAAAAATCTCACTTCTTATATTAGTACCGTTCACTTTCAGTTGATTTTCTTGGATGTTCTAGATCCCAGTCTGAAGACCAGTAGAGAAGCAAACGTTAGTATCTAGGTGAAAATTCTTACCCCTCTCTCCCTCTTCCCTGCCCTTGGATTTGGTTTGTTCACAGTTCCCTAGAGCAGTGGTATAACAAGGTGGAGGGAGATGGTGCAGTCAGCTCCAGCAGGGAGAAGTATTTTATTACTGACATTGTTTATGATTGCAGGCTCACAGCAATAATAAAAGGCAGATACACTTATTCCCTGCACCCTGCACATCCCCACAGTACACCACAGCTCTAGTGGGGCCTGAGTGGGCTTCACACAGCAGCACACCAGTAGATCATCCTGGGTTCTCATAGCAAAGAGGGGAGATCTTCGTGGTTGAGAATGGATAAGGGCATAATGAATTCATGAACTGACCCTACTATTTTTCAAATGAAAAATCTATTCATAAAGTGTTTTAGTCTTTGAAAAGATTGGTTACATCAAAAAGAAGGACTGTAAGTGTCACCTTATCAAGATGTTTTATTATTTTTAACAATAGTAGGATATTGTTCATATATTATTCCAATATCATATTTCTATCAACTATCTTTGCTTCATAAACCACATATATATACCATAAGTTTTGGATTTTCTGTTTTCTCTGGATATGTGTTTTCCTTAAACATTGGATATTGTATTTCTGATTTCATTCACTCTGTCTCACACACATGCCTGACCCCAAATGCAGACAGCACCACCTGAGAGTCAGGAGAGCTAGGCACCAAGTCTTGCTCTGCTGCTACCACCTTGATATATGACCTTGTTAAATTCACTTCATGTGTCAGCTTTGTTTTCCATCCTTAAAGGGGAAAATTCAAGTGAGTCTATAATAATCAAAACTCCAAATGGGCAACTTAAAGCTTCTTGAAGACGTATTACTCAGCTTGTGGTTTACTCATGTTTTTCCTTCTCTTTCTGCCTACTATGAACCATGACATTTGTTAAAACCCAGTCACAAAAGACAAAGCCCTGAAAAGCACAGACCGTGAAACTTAAGACCTCCTTATCTATTCCTTTCTGAGTTTCTCATCAGACACTCTCACTGCTTGGAGACTTCTGGTTTGCTCGGTGTGATACGGAGCAGCCCTGTGCCTGCTGTGCTCTCTTCCACAGCACTGTCACTTGCAGAACTATGACCGTAATAACATATCCAAAGGCTTGGTTTCTACATTGGGAAATGTATGTGGCATAAGTAGGTAATTAAATCAAAATTTTTTAATATATTTGTTTATAGTCATTCATTATTTAAAGCTTAAAAATAAATTCACAGCGAAACTAATCTACTCTGAATGACCAAAAAAAATCATACAAAATTCCATTTCTTCACAACCTGCTGTGATATCTAAACTCTTGATGCACAGTTTTCCTGCCTTAGAAAATACTAAGGAGCTAGGTCTCTTCATTGGGTTGTACCAGTTACACATCCCTCATGAATTATAGAAAGGGAATATTCATTCAGAATATGCCCATATAGAAATATGCCCATATAGAAAGGGCATATTCATTCAGAAAATGAAGACCTGAATCTTCCATGCTGTGATGTGAAAATAGTTTATGGTTATTTTCTTCCATGTGTAACCCCTCATGGAGAAATCTTTGCAAATGGCAATATGGCTATGCATTTTGAAAGTTTACTTACAGGACTACACATTGTCTTATGATACAGTATTATTTTATTTCACCATTATTTCTGTCTAGTTCAGTTAACCTCCTGTTCTTTCACATAGTGATTAAAACTTTGAAGCCGCATGTTATTATAAAGAGAGAAGGGAAGATCAAGCTGCCAACCTGTGTGACCTGTCTGGGCCCTGCCCTCTTCCCCCTGTAGGAGGGCAATGCAGGGCAGTGATGAAGACCTTCTGTGTTCAAACCCTCTACCCGTGAAAACACTGGGCAACTTGCTTACCCTCTCTGTGCCCTGATCTATGAAATGAAGACAGTATGGTATTGATCTCACACTGTGGTAGTAAAGACTTAATTAAGGTCAGTAAAACTCTTGGCACTGGGTCTAGTATGTTGAGAGCATTATATAAGCATTTAAGATGTCATCCTCATTGGTTCCACACCCCAGGGGCACGTGGCTTCTTTAATTCCTCAAGGTGACAAGCACCCTCTTGCCCCTAGGGCTCTACACAGAGACTCCACTTCATAGCACTTAACCGTAGTGAGCAATCATACGTGGATTTGTTTGGCTATTTGCTTTATACGTCTGCCTTCCCCCCAGGGGTAACTTCCATGAGGTCAGGAACTCTGTTTTGTCCCTCACTGCATACCTGGAGTCCATGTCAGTGCTGACAGTGGATGCTCAATAGATGTGTGTTAAACACTGAGTGAATAAATAATAAACCCAAGAGAATAAAAGGTATCTAAAAAAAATTCTAAACCTTCATAGGAACCTGGGTTTAAGTCTCCATGGTTCAAGTCCATTCTTATCTGCTGTATCACATTACAACATTAAATCTCAATTTAGCTAAACCTTAGAGGTAAAGGAAATATGCTTTACATATTTCCTTCCAAAGTGCGTCTTCAGAAACCATATTGCGGAAGTGAACCACACCTTTTAGAGAATTACATAAATGTCTGATAGGATCTCTGAGATTACTTCATTTATTTCTTCTTTGGAGTTGTAAATACTATGAATGAAAATCTAATCAAATTGAATCAGTCAGTAGTAAATACAATGTTCCCAGAATGAAACTTCTTAGCAGATGATGCAGGACTTTGAAATTCAATGTTTGTCCCTTTAGGAAATAGAGACAAAACTGTAATAGGCTCAATTGCTTTGTTGAAATATTCATTTATTGCAATGGTCTGAAACCTAACTCACAATATCTTCAAGGTCTGCCTGTACACCTTCATTAGATTGCAAGCTCCACGAAGTTAGGGACTGTGTCTGATATATTCAATGCCTAATAAGAGTATGTGACACGTAACATTTGTTCAATAAATGTTAGATGTATAAACATATATCTTTGGGTTTCCTGAAACAGAATTTATAGTATTTATATCTAAAAGTATATCCTGTCATCATTAGTATAGTACTGGAGGCAATAACCATACATTAAATCTCTATTATCAGGCTATATGCGTACAAATTATAATGCAAACAATACGCAATCAAAAATTAAATCCAGAAGTAATTTTTACCTTCAACAGAAGTGTCTGACAAATATTTTGTCTTTGAGATTTAATGCTCCAAGGTCCAATCACACTGTTGGGCTGCATTCCTCATGCCTGCAAGCCTTGTAACTGCCCAGCCACAAGACCAAAGAAAGTGCCTGGAGAAAGCAACAGAGACATCCACGATTTATCGGATAGGGAATCTTATAAGTCCTAAGCAAAGTCTTGGAGCAACACCCCACTGTGGAGAGCAGAAAGCAGCAGTCTTCACTAAGGGGAGGGGGAAAAGGGAGGAGGTTACCAATTATAGGGTGAATTGGGGAATTGATGTCAGGTTGGCTTATCAGTTACCAGGGAAACCAGAAGCTGGGGCAGGGGGCAAGCACATAGCCAGTCACTGAGTAAGCCCTATAATTAAGAGGACTGGAAAGCCATGTGAGTAGGGTGTAGGTGAAGCAGAGACGTTGAGCAGGGGATGTACAGAGAGCAAGAGAACAGTCATCTTGAGTGGCCTGACCACACACACACAAAGACAAACACTGTTAACATACAGTTCCTTCTAGCCTTTTTTCCTATACCTTAAAAAAAAAAAAAAAAAACAGTTGAGAGCATACTATACATAAAATTGTTAACTGGGTTACTTCACTTAACATGCTATCATAAGCGTGTTTTTCGTCATTATAAAACTAGCCAATTGCAAAGGTACATTTGAAACACTTGGCTTTGCATGGTTTCAACAACGTTCTCCCGGCATTCTCTGCCTAATATTATCTCATCTAAATAGCCCATCACTCCAAACAGGTGTGGCGCAGCTGACTGCTCTCATACAGCCAACTAGACCCAGATTTGCTCACTTTAGTCATGTCTCTTCCCCTCATCAGTAGGGCTGACTCAGTGTTCCAGATGAAACTCCAACAAATTGAACAACACATCATAACACTCTGATTTATAATAAATGGAAATCCTCTTCTAACCTAAAACTCCTTGCCAAGGCCTGTTATAACTACTGCAACAAACTCATTGATGCTAAATTGTTATATATATACGTAAGTATTGGTAATTTTGGCCATGGACACTCACCTCCTGGATGATTTTTTTCATTTTCTCACTTTATTGCCTTAATCTCGCTCACTATGGATTTCCCATACAGATGCCATATAAAACATGGGCTAATAACTAGCTGGAGCTGGGCTCAAATACCCCATTCTTATATTACTGCGTGACACAGTAAAAGGCCACTAACAAAAAGTGATTAAGTATGCTGGGAGGGGCAGGAATAAAAGAGTAACTAAGACACAAAAGGCTATTAGTTACTTTTAACACAATCAGAATCATCAGATATTTGGATTACTTATTTTTCTTTACTTAAGGGTCTATAACCCTTTCTGACCAGAGAGAATCTACTCTTTTATTGAAGATCAGCAGGAAGAGAAACCACCCAACCTTCTTGAGGAATAAAATTTCATGGCTATTGTTCTTGTTGTTACTGTTTCTTTTGGTCCTAAATGGTCAGGAATGTCTTCTTTCAAATACCTAGGTGGAGGGCAGCGTTGGTTTGTTAGCCTTCATTAAAACCCACTCCTCTTATTTGAATTCCCACATTGAGAATAACTAATGCACTTTTAAATGGTAATCAAGTCATCACTTCCAAGTCTAATTGAATCCAACTCTTCATCTACTCCACACCTACACACAGCTGAATGTGTCTGGAGAAAAACATACAACTGTGCTGACTGATCTCACTTTAAATTCATGATCACCACTTTCCTAACAAGGCTGACCCCTCCATTTGAGCACTAGATCTAATTCCATCTCTCCTGCTCAAGAAGAGCACTCTCACAATCCCTCCTCCCACCCACATCATTAATCTGCCCATCTGTACTTGTCATGCAGTATTTCTATCGTCTTTTAAAAAAAAAAGCACTCATGATTCCACTTCCCTCTCCTGCTATGGCCCCATTTCAACACCTTGAAAAAGATGAATATACTTGCTCTATCCAATTTCTCTCTTCCTGTTCTCACTTAAACTCACTCCAGATTATGCTCCTGCCAAAGTGCTCTTGCCAAGCTCTCCAATGATATCCACAATGTAAATCCATGTTCCTCTTCTTACCTGACTTAACAACCTTTGACATGGTTGAACATTATTTCCTCTTTGAAACACTTTCTTCACTTGACTTCCAGGACACCACATCTTCCCAAAATCTTCTTCTCAGTCTTTTGCCTGCTTCCTCCTAATTGCCCAACCTTTTAATATTGGAATACTTCCAGGCTTTCTAGCTCTGGAACTTCTCTTTCCTAAATTTGTCTATATGTATATCTACCTACATCTACCTATCTATCTATTTATCATGACAGACAGTCAAGTCATGCCATGGTAACCAAACGCCCCCAAATCTCAGTAGCTTAATAGAAGGTTCTCATTCATGTTACCTGTCAACTGTAGGTTGCCTAAGGGCTCTACCCCACATTGTCCCCTCTCTGGGACACGAGTTGATAGAGCAGCTACCATTTGGAACATAGCCAGTTGCCATGGCAAATTATGCATTGATTGCTAGAGCTTCCACCCAGGAGTAACACATATCACTTCCATTCTAATTAGACAGAGCACATAATATGACCACCATGAGCAGAAAAGTACAATTATTAAGATGAAACCATATTAGAAGGGAAAATGGAAATTTGTGGTGAATAGCACTAATGTTTACCAAAACTCCCAAGTTTTTATCTTCTGCCTAGGCTTCCCTCTAAACTCTAAATTCATATACCCAATCCCCTGCTCAACACAGATATCTAATTGAAACTTCAAACTAAGCATCTTTAAACTGAGCTCCTCATCTTCTCCCCACTCCAAACCAAAACTTCTCTTCCTACAGTTCTTCCATCTGGCTCATGGAAACTCCATATAAAAAGCTCAACAGGGGTTTATTACTAATTCCCAATCAGCCCAAAAAATGTGTGACAAAAAGATGAACAAATGAATTAATGAATAAATTTGTGCTTTTGTCTCAGCTCACTCTCTGATTTCTTTATATCTTTTAAAAGTGGTAAAATAAAGTGAATTCTTCTCTCAAAAAAAAAAAAGAATCTGATTAATTGAATATTATGCCTCTTGAACACTACTGTAGCTCTTGAATGTCCAGGAACTGTTACTATGAATATGTGATGCTTTGTTCCCTGCCTCTGCCACCCCACAATTAGCCTACGTTAGGGACAAGTGCTATGCTCATAGTTTTCTGACATTCTGGTAGCCAAATAACTGAGCTTTAGTCTACTTGCATTCTCTCCCTCTTCATTCTTTGTGTCCATTCTCTTTCTACATATGCATACAAACCTTTCAGGGAGCCACAGAATATGTCACACTTCTTTTTAACAAGTTGCCCTCATTAAGGGGCAACCTTTGATCCTCACTAGAAATTTCCAAGGTTACTTACCACAGTGAATTCTTCCTATTTCAGAGCTAATTGTGTGTACTTCTGCACTTAACTCATTTTTTTTCTCATCAAGTCTCTCAAGTCCTCTTCTGCTTACTCAATAGACAAATGCCATTCCAGGTGTGGAAGTTTGCTTCCTAAAGCCTGATTTTTTAATGAACTGTTTGAAAAATTTGTTATTTTCTGGATCTGACAGACCAGGTGAGACAGTTGTCAGCTGTAAACTGACAGCTGCAAATCCAGGGGACCTTAAGCTGAGACTCTAAATAAGGACATACAACAGCCCAAACTAAAGGTGCTATTCCCAAATATATTTAGGTATTTGCTTCTCTTTTTTAAAATAAGACTCTAGTATAATAAGACTCTATTATATCTAAATTCTATCCTTCCACGGTATCGTCTTCATATGTTTGTTGTGGTGATTAAATCAGTAAATAAATGTAAAGTGCTTAGAACAGTGCCTGGCATGTAGTTAATTCAATTTTAGTATGTGTTTCTGTTATTTTCTTTTCTTTAGTATTAATAATTATTTAATAGTCTACGTAGACATACGCTCTTGAATTATAATCTTTAGTACAATATTCACATGCTGTTGTTATTAAAGTTTTAAATCTTTGATCAAAAAATAAGATTTAAGTAAATTAAATTCAGAGTGAACTATGATTAAACATGTTTGGAAACCTGGATTTATCAATGCAGCATGTGAGACAGGAAAATAATTAGATGCCAAGGAACACACAGACTCAATAACTCTGTTCTGTGTTGGAGCTCATAACAGAAAAAAAGCACAGAAAAGGCAATGCTGAGTCACCTAGTAAAAACAACCAAAAAGAAGCTGCCCCACCTGAGCGGGCAGAGAGTCAGAAGCAGCAGTTTGGGCCCTGAAACTGATTGGTTGAACAACCTGAAGCCAGTCATGGATTACTCAAATGTGGATAGAGATGACTGCCCAAAATTCCTTTGTTACTATTGTGTGAAAGCATTCATTTTTCAATGTCAGCCAATCAGAAAATATGAATTTTCTCTTACATGTGTCTGCAGACACAATCCCAGCCATGACTGAAGAAAGTTCTGATTCAATTCATTTACCCACACTGCACTCTGGACATCCCAACACGGGCTTCCAGAAGGAAACATCTCTTTATTTTAGTGAATCCACAATTTCTGCCTATTCCTCAATATTCATATCTTCCCTCTTCATTCTCCCTGGAAACCTTCCCAGTCCAAGAAAAATGATTCTATAACTATTGCCCACCCACTAGCCCATCCATCACAGAACAATGCATTATGACTTTGATAGGTAGAGTGATTTGGTTCAAAGGTCACACTCAGGCCCTTGCTTTCCGGAAATCTAGAAAATAATGGAGCTTTATTCTGAGAGTGAAAGGGCAGAAACAAAAAAGCAGCAGTTGAAAGAAGATCTGAGTCTAAAACAGCTTTAAAAAATTCTTGGTCCTCTTATACATGTAAAGCCACATATGCTGCAATGCATACAATGGCCAAAGTTCCTATTCAGACCACCAGTGAACCTTCCATCAATTTTCCCAACTTAAAGTGCTTTTGATGGTCATTTTCCCTTGATTCTGCCTTCATCCAAGCCCTCTGATATGACACTATTGCCACCATCAAAAACCCTAGAACAGTGAGAATAACCTTTATTCGGATCATGGGTTTCTTTCAGATTCTTATGAAAGGTATGGACTTCCAAATATGTATATTTGCTTAACCTGCATATATATGTTTAGGCTTTGCTGACAATATCAAGGATTTCATAGACTTCTCCCAGCAAAGTCTTCTAGGTAAAAAGAACCCCCTCAAAGCTCTTCCGCCAAAAGAGCTAGGTCGATCAGATTAGTCTGATCATCAGGTGGATTTTTGCAAACCAGTGACTATATTTAAAGCCAAATATCAACAACTTGGGAAATTTTATTTCCCTTCTTCACATAGAAATACTCTACATAGAGGTAACTTTTACTTACCACACATGACTGATGTTTCAATATGAGGCTGATCAACAAACAGCTCCTTCATTCAAGCATTTCACTGATTTTACTATCATTACATTGCTTTACATAAAAATTTTCAACAGTCGCTGTCATCAGGACACTCTGCACACTTTAACCAACTCTCCCTTATGACACTCCCAAGAGGAAGATAAACTTATTATCTCTTTATGGGGAATCAAGCCAGACTAGAACAGTTAAATAGCTTTCCCAGTTTGGTAGTAAAAACTGATATCAATACTAAACTGATGACTCCCTATCTTAGAATCATCAAACTACGCCTTTCTCCTTTATGAAAGTTAGCAGTATTTCCAAATTTACTGATTTCAGAAATTATTTAGTATTGTCAACTAATAAAAAAGTATTTGGATAACATCTGAAAAAAATCATTTTTGAAGAAAAATCCTCATCAAGCCTGAAACTTGATGTCCCAAATTTAGGATATTAAAGTCACACAAACTACCTCTATCTTAACCATAAATAAATTTTCTATTGATACCACTTTCATTGTCATTGTTGCAACTGTCATTAGTTGGTTTATGCTTTAAGATCAGAGTGGCCCCTAGTGGTGCACTTTTCCCCTCAGCTTCAAATTTTAAATAGGTGCAAGTTGAAAACTCACCGATTATTCATTATGATTAATGAATGGAAAAGCTGACTACCATCACCTTCCTAAACCTATGTATAAGAAATCAATTCTTTTGGAATTTAAAATTTCGTATCTTGAAAGTACATAACACAAAAATATTGTTGACAGAAGCTTATTGCTAATATTTACTGACAATGGAAGTTCTAAAATCGGATGTAAAAGTAAGATGCTTCTTCCTAATGAATCAAGAAATATAAAAGACATGCTAATGATATGATAATGGCCATCCCAAGACAATAACTCAAGAATTAACTGTCTGCAAATAATCATCTGTGTAAGCAGTACCTTGACTTTAAGGTTCTTAAAAATGCAAGCATGGAGATGAGGGAGCTAATCATACTAATTAACTCACTGTGCCTTGTAACAAATTAATTTTAAGTAAAGGAACAGGCAACTAGAGAAAAAGACCAAAATCTCAATTAGTTAATCTGAATAGAACATAAATACTCTCCGAACTCATTTGTCCTTTAGAATGAAAGAGCAGAACCAGGATGGTGGGAGCAGTGATCACTCCACACTGACAGTCTGAAACTGTCATTTATGGCACCATTTCTAAGTTATGCTTTCCAGTGGGTGTGTTTACTATATTTGGGCAGCAGAATGTGACAAGCTGATGTAGACTATCCATAACCAGCCGAGAACTAATCTAACCTAGGACTTTGACAAGTTTTTCCTATTAGCTTAGATTCTGCTTAAAAAGGGTTTCTGGCCAGAAAGCTCTGTAAGATAGATCATACTCAGGACTGTCAGCATTAATTTCTAGTCATAAGTTGTGGACAAGAGTGCTCTGCACACCTGGTATCACTTTACAAAGCCTACATCACTATTCTGGTAAATGCTACTATTTTCAATGTTTAGGAAGTAAAAGTATAAAATAAGATTCATTCCTTACTCCTAGAGGATCTAGTTCTTACATCTATCCATTCTCTTAGCAGAATCTGCAACCTCTTTTTCCACAGGTCTGAATCTCCAAAGATATTCATGTGTTACTGGCTTAAAGGCTGTTTCTTTCATGCTTCTACTGATCTTTCCAGCTACCAGCCTCAACGCAGCCTTCCTCTCACAAAGTTCTTTAAAGGATATTCATACAGTGCACCTGTTCTCACTCACACACCTTAAAATTCCCATCATAACCACCCTACATCCACTTGAAAAAAAAATTCAGGCTTCCCAAACCACTTTTCTTATGAAATCTTTCAAGGATCACCAAATGACCTCACTAAATCTAGTACCATTTTCTTAACCCTTACTTTCCAGGCCTGTCTGCTCCATTTGTCATTGGTAACTACCATCTCCCTCTCAGAATACAGTCGGCCTTCAGTATCCATGGGTACAGAACCCACGGATACAGAGGGCCGACAGTACTACGCCATTTTATACAAGGGACTTGAGCATCTGCAGAGTGGGAGGGATCCAGGAACCAATTCCTTGCTGATACTGAGAGATGACTGTACTTTCTCCTCTTGGATGCCAAGTCTCTGCATTTCTCTGATTTTCCTCCTCCCTCTGTAATTCCAGGGGCACATATAGCTGAATATTATCTATTTCTATTACATGAATAAATACACTAGTACTGACCATGGTGAAATATTTTTTTCTTTATAAAAAGAAATGAAATATCACAAGAGCTATGAGATACCCACAGAGAGGGGCAACGATAAACCTTTTGGCCAATTACGTCTTTCTCTGCATGATCTCTATGAGGCACATTGCCTTCTGAGTAGCTGGATGTGTGGTCTGAATGGAAACATGGAGATGTGGAGCACATAAGAGACATCTAGCCTTCTGAGACCTTATGGGTATATCCTACATCCCTCCTGAGCCCTCAGCAGACCTACTAACAAGTATGGCCTTGGAGAGTCTACATTGATTCATAGCTCCTTTCAATAACTTAAATTATTTACTTTTAACGTTCTTATCTATTGCATCTAAAATTTCTGCTTAACAGGCTGTTTATTTTTTGTCTTAAGCTGTGATGCCATAAGGAAATGCTCTGATGGTTTTTGAAATTATCAAGCAACAGTTTAACCAAACTGCACAGTCTAAACAAGTATTTTCTTAATATTATCACAATCATCAATGACCTGAAAAGTTAAATACCTTTATTTAGATATCCAAGTAATCCAGGAAGCCTCTTTTTTAAAGCAATAAGAAGCTTGTTGAAAACATCAGTTTGATTTTGCTTTACCCCAATAGACAGAACTCAAACTCAGAAGGACTTTAAATTAAATGAGTGAGCTGGTTATGAAAATATGACCCTCTGCATAGCACACTGAAGGCTTCTGTTTAGGGTTGTTTTGTTGTATTTTGTTTTTTAGTAATGGGGGTTAAGCCTTAAAGTTACAGTCCTAAAGAATCCCCCATGAAAGATTCAAGGGAGATCCAGAAGAGGTGATACTCAAAACTGAAAGGGAAGAGCTCTACTGGCATCTAGAATGAGGGAAAAAGGAAAGCAGTGAATATCCTAAACCCACCTCACCATTTGCCTGCATCCCTCTCCTCTTCTGGTCCTCTTTCAAGATGGTTACTTAATAACCACTAACTTCCCATCTTTTTGTCTATGAGTTTATTTCCCCTGTAATAATTTGTATTATCATTTGACTTAAAATTTTACAGTCTCATTCAGAGAATAGGGTATGAGTAGATAATAAAGTTGAAATTCTTCCTCTTCCACAAATGTGTTATATAGTTATAATAGCTGCTATCACTTCTGAACATTTGCTCCATATAAGGCACTGTGTGAAGCACTCTGCAGACATTATCTCATGTGAGTCTCACAACCATTCTCTGGTATTATTATCCTCAATTGAGTGATAAGAAAACTAAGACTTGGAGAGGTGAAGAAACTTGTCTCGGAAGTAACAGAATCAAGATTACAATCCACATCTTTTTTACTCTAAAAGAACATGCTTTCACAACTAAATTTATTTAGTTTTCACCAAATCTTTGATGTATGAACACTAGACATCAAGGCAAATACTTATTCTTAACACACTAATCCAGATAGGAAACTTTTAATTCTCACCAGTGCAGGCTGTGTATCCCAGCATGTAAAGAACTCAGGAGGGGAAGTTAAGATCACCAAAAAAAGACAACTGAGGACAAACCTACAGCTTAATTCTCCCTTTCCATGGAGAGTGGTGACCATCACTTATTATAAGATGTGAGTTGCCATGGTAGTCAGAAAAGGTTAAATTGCAAGAGAATGGGAAGAGATGTTATATTGTGGAGAGACATTTTATCTATATAACTTTCCATGAAAACCTATCCCTGTAAGTGGAACTTGAAATGTGTTGTCTACTCCCATTATGCTGATAACACCATGAGATAAATACATCTTTTATAATTCTGCAGTCCAGACTGGGCTCCATCTTCAATCCTAGGCAACCTCACTAATGCCAGGAAAAAGAAGGAAATTAATTCATATCTTGTTTAGTCTCTTCATATATATATATATATATATATATATATATGTGTGTGTGTGTGTGTGTGTGTATATATATATATATATATATATAAAGCATAAAGAGGTCATCTTTTTCAAATGTGCACATTTCTGTCTCAAGCAAGTCTACCAGAAGCCTCTCGAGAATCTAGCTTAGTAGCTTTTACAATTATTAAAGGTTGACCTTTTCTGTGGAGTTTAATGAACCAAAAACTGCATTTTTAACCTTGCCTGGTGTGCTATCAGATGTCAGTCATCATTTATCTAACCTGTCTCAACTAGACTATAAATTGAGTGGGTCCAAAATCTAACTTATGAGGCCAGAAGAGGGGAGAAAATAGCCAGTGGTTATGGAGGAAGACTTAAAGGAAGACCCACTCTGAAGTCATCTTAAGAAGATAGCTGAAAAAAAAAAAATTGAGGAGGGAAAACAAACAAAGACAGGCGAGTAGTCTTTCCCCAGGGGTGGTGTGAGGAGAGCAGCATGGGAACATTGGGATGAGGTGGGTGGGAACAGACGACTAGTAGGTAGTCCGAGTGGGATTTTGTTTCTATCTTGATTTTTTATCTATCTCAGAATAAACAGAATGGTGGCTGATTTCAAAAAAAAAAGAAGAAGAAGATGGCTGCGACAATAAGAATGACAAATGATTTACAAATAGTCTTGAGAACTACTGGGAGAGAGGAATTCCTATTGTGGGGCTTGACATTGACGTAACTTGACCACAGTATAAACAGGCACTCAAAACTTAGTGAAGACACACCAGGCGTGATGCCAGTGGTGTGAAATGCATATTTTCAAGCCAAATTATACCTGTAACAAGTCCATTGTTAAGCTTAAAACTTACTTTTTACAATTTACTGTTATTCCATTTTATAATTTGCAATGTAAAGAAATTTATATATCTCCTTTAATCAACTATTTCTATTTTGAACAGAATCTATTTGCTGCACAGAATTTCATGTGCTAGAAAAAGCAAACAACCCCAACAATTTTATGTAAATAAGCATCTCTATAATGCCTCTTTGTTTCATTCACATTTTTTTCTTCTTATTTTCCTAATTAAGGACATTATTCAGCTTATTAAAGATTTTCTAGTGTATAAACTTCTGACCTCTGCATTTCTGACAAGCTTCCTAAGACATTTCAGGTAAGATATTTGTATGGGCTGAAGCTACTTGCATGCAATGTCAGAATAATGAATAAGTTCAATCAATTCTGCAAAATAGCTGGTCAGTTCTGAGAGGAGGAAAATAATCAATTTAACAGATTGGACACATGTTCTGCTCCGAACACTGTACAAGGGGTTCCATTGACTCAAGAACAGACAGAAGTCAGCCTCTGACCTTAAGAAGCTTAGAGCCCTGGGGCAGGAACAAAACGTGTGCAAATGACTCGAAGCGGTGCCCTTTTGGTGTCAAGCCAAGAAGGGAAACTAACCCCTTTTTGTCAAAAACCTTACGAAACATGTTCATTCAGAGTCATCATTTTTATTGGGTGATTTTAAAGGAAGGTAAAAAGTTTACATATATTTGTATCTATTTATGTATGAATGAAAAAGAGATAGATGAGAGACATTTTACAGTTTGTCAAGATGTAATTTTTTTTTTTTTTTAAAAGCACCTTTGTGACCACCTGGAGGGGTGGGATAGGGAGGGTGGGAGGGAGGGAGATGCTAGAGGGAAGAGATATGGGAACATATGTATATGTATAACTGATTCACTTTGTTATAAAGCAGAAACTAGCACACCATTGTAAAGCAATTATACACCAATAAAGATGTTAAAAAAAAAAAAAAAAAGCACCTTAGGGCTTTCCTGGTGGCGCAGTGGTTGAGAGTCCGCCTGCCAATGCAGGGGACACGGGTTCGTGCCCCGGTCTGGGAGGATCCCACGTGCCGCGGAGCGGCTGGGCCCGTGAGCCATGGCCACTGGGCCTGCGTGTCCGGGGCCTGTGCTCCACAACGGGAGAGGCCACAACAGTGAGAGGCCCGTGTACCGCCAAAAAAAGCACCTTATTTTTTACACACACACAAAGGTGATGACCCTGCCTTCTTTCTCCCTTCCTGTAAAGAAGACAGCCCCGTGACATCCAGGGTCAACACAAAGGAGACAGTCAGAGCAGTGTTACAGCCCAGTAAGTCAGGAGACTGAGGAATTGAGTAAATATGTAAATACATGGAAGATAATGGGAGCCAGGCTTTTTACTCTCAAAGAAGGAAGTACAAATATGAAAAGGAGGAAGCAGGAATGAACCCTGAAGTGACAGATTGGAACTTAAGATACCTGGTGAAAGCAGGGGTAGATTTTTTAAGGTATATATAAAAAGAGAAATATGTAGAGATGTAAATGTGTATATATACATATGAATTATATATATATATATCTGCAGTATATATATATTGTATATGTATATACTTATATAGATAAAGCACACCTAACATAGTTCTTGTAAAGCACACCTAACATAGTTCTTGACTTTTAAATGCCACTCCTCCACCAAAACAGACAAACAAAATAGGACTTGGACAAGTGGCTGATTCCAGAGTAGCTAGGGCAAAGAAAGAAGATGCATCTGTAGTCTTTTGGTGTACCAGCTTTAGGAAACTGCCACTGGGCAAATCTGGAACATTCTGAGCATCAAAATAAATAATGATTGTAATTAATTATTATAACTCATTGAATAAAATGTAAGTTTCTGAGCATACACTGATATAAATATATACATACACACACACACGTACATACATACTACAGAATACCAATTAGTAAATAGTGAATTAGAAAATTTGCCATTTGGCAACTATTAAGAGTAATAACTAATTCAGGCAAGAAACATCAATGGATACTAAAATGAGTAGATCAGTGTGGGATGCATAACTAGATTTTACATAGTCTCCAAGTGTCTCTTGACAAAATATCTATTAGTACAAAGGGGAAGAAAGGTAACTTTGCAATGGAGAAACCCAGAATAATATATCACGTTAAGTAAGGATGAAAGTTAAGGCAGCCAGCAATGAGACAAGGTGATAAAGCAACTGTCTGCAGACAGGATGACATGAGAACACAGTATCACTCCTGTGACAATCTGGCCCAAAATTCTGGGTCTTATTATGAGGAAACATCAAACAAACCCAAACTGGCCTGTAATCTTCTGAACTCTTTAAGGTCATGGAAAGTTAAAGAAAGACCGAGGAATTGTTCTGGATTGGAGAGCTAAGCAAAATGAAGACTAGGTGTAAAATAATAGTCTTAGATTGTATCCTGTTGCTATGATGGCAACTAAAACAGAGTCTTTGGGTGAAGGACACATGTAAGCCATTTGTATTATTTAACTTTGCTATAAATTTGAAATTGTTTCAAAATAAAATTATAAAAACAGGCAATAAGTAAAAGCACTTGCTGTAAGGGCAATGTAAGCAAAGTGAGATAGGGTTCCAAAGATGGAGAACCACATCTCTGTGGTAAGAGAGACCAGGTCTCTCTTCATTACTGCTGTATCATGAAGGCTCAACCTAGTCTTTCACACAATAAGCATTCAGTTAGCATGTGTTGAATGAAGTCTTGGTTAATTAAGCAGGGAGAATACAAGGCATCATAAGAGACTACTACAAGCAACCCTATGCCAATAAAATGAACAACCTGGAAGAAATGGACAAATTCTTAGAAAGGTATAAACTTCCAAGACTGAATCAGGAAGAAACAGAATATATGAACAGATCAATTACAAGTAATAAATTGAAACTGTGATTAAAAATCTTCCAACATAAGTCCAGGACCAGATAGCTTCATAGGTGAATTCTATCAAACCTTTAGAGAAGAGCTAATACCCATCCTTCTCAAACTCTTGCAAAAAATTGCAGAGGAAGGAACACTTCCAAACTCATTCTATGAGGCCACCATCACCCTGATACCAAAACCAGACAAAGACACTACAAAAAAAGAAAATTACAGACCAATATCACTGATGAATACAGACGCAAAAATCCTCAACAAAATACTACCAAACAGAATCCAACAACACATTAAAAAGATCATACACCATGATAAGTGGGACTTACCCCAGGGAGGCAAGGATTCTTCAACATACGCAAATCAAGCAATGTGATACACCGTATTAACAAACTGAAAAAGAAAAATCATATGATCATTTCAACAGATGCAGAAAAAGCTTTTGACAAAATTCAACATCCATTTATGATAAAAAACTCTCCAGAAAGTGGGCATAGATGGAACCTACCTCAACATAATAAAGGCCATATATGACAAACCCACAGCAAACATCATTCTCAATGGTGAAAAACTGAAAGCATTTCCTCTAAGATCAGGAACAAGACAAGGATGTCTACTCTCACCACTATTATTCAACATAGTTTTGGAAGTCCAAGCCACAGCAATCAGAGAAGAAAAAGAAATAAAAGGAATATAAATTGTAAAAGAAGAAGTAAAATTGTCACTGTTGGTAGATGACATGATACTATATATAGAGAATCCTGAAGATGCCACCAGAAAACTACTAAAGCTGATCAATGAATTTGGTAAAGTTACAGGATACAAAATTAATGCACAGAAATCTCTTGCATTCCTATGCAAGAGAAATTAAGGAAACAATCCCATTCACCACTGCAACAAAAAGAATAAAATACTTGGGAATAAACCTACCTCAGGAGGTAAAAGACCCGTACTCAGAAAACTATAAGACACTGACGAGCAGAGAAAGCTTTTGACAAAATTCAACACCCATTTATGATAAAAACCCTGCAGAAAGTAGGCATAGAGGGAACTTTCCTCAACATAATAAAGGCCATATATGACAAGCCCACAGCAAACATCATCCTCAATGGTGAAAAACTGAAAGCATTTCCACTAAGATCAGGAACAAGACAAGGTTGCCCACTCTCACCACTCTTATTCAACATAGTTTTGGAAGTTTTAGCCACAGCAATCAGAGAAGAAAAGGAAATAAAAGGAATCCAAATCGGAAAAGAAGTAGTAAAGCTGTCACTGTTTGCAGATGACATGATAGACATGATACTATACATAGAGAATCCTAAAGATGCTACCAGAAAACTACTAGAGCTAATCAATGAATTTGGTAAAGTAGCAGGATACAAAATTAATGCACAGAAATCTCTGGCATTCCTATATACTAATGATGAAAAATCTGAAAGTGAAATCAAGAAAACACTCCCATTTACTATTGCAACAAAAAGAATAAAATATCTAGGAATAAACCTACCTAAGGAGACAAAAGACCTGTATGCAGAAAATTATAAGACACTGATGAAAGAAATTAAAGATGATACAAATAGATGGAGAGATATACCATGTTCTTGGATTGGAAGAATCAACATTGTGAAAATGACTCTACTACCCAAAGCAATCTATAGATTTGATGCAATCCCTATCAAACTACCACTGGCATTTTTCACAGAACTAGAACAAAAAATTTTGCAATTTGTATGGAAACACAAAAGACCCCGAATAGCCAAAGCAATCTTGAGAACGAAAAAAGGAACTGGAGGAATCAGGCTCCCTGACTTCAGACTATACTACAAAGCTACAGTTATCAAGACGGTATGGTACTGGCACAAAAACAGAAAGATAGATCAATGGAACAGGATAGAAAGCCCAGAGATAAACCCACGCACATATGGACACCTTATCTTTGATAAAGGTGGCAGGAATGTACAGTGGAGAAAGGACAGCCTCTTCAATAAGTGGTGCTGGGAAAACTGGACAGGTACACGTAAAAGTATGAGATTAGATCACTCCGTAACACCATACACAAAAATAAGCTCAAAATGGATTAAAGACCTAAATATAAGGCCAGAAACTATCAAACTCTTAGAGGAAAACATAGGCAGAACACTCTATGACATAAATCACAGCAAGATCCTTTCTGACCCACCTCCTAGAGTAATGGAAATAAAAACAAAAATAAACAAATGGGACCTAATGAAACTTCAAAGCTTTTGCACAGCAAAGGAAACCATAAACAAGACCAAAAGACAACCCTCAGAATGGGAGAAAATAGTTGCAAATGAAGTAACCGACAAAGGATTAATCTCCAAAATTTACAAGCAGCTCATGCAGCTCAATAACAAAAAAACAAACAACCCTATCCAAAAATGGGCAGAAGACCTAAATAGACATTTCTCCAAAGAAGATATACAGACTGCCAACAAACACATGAAAGAATGCTCAACATCATTAATCATTAGAGAAATGCAAATCAAAACTACAATGAGGTATCACCTCACACCAGTCAGAATGGCCATCATCAAAAAATCTAGAAACAATAAATGCTGGAGAGGGTGTGGAGAAAAGGGAACACTCTTGCACTGCTGGTGGGAATGTGAATTGGTTCAGCCACTATGGAGAACAGTATGGAGGTTCCTTAAAAAGCTACAAATAGAACTACCATATGACCCAGCAACCCCACTACTGGGCATATACCCTGAGAAAACCAAAATTCAAAAAGAGTCATGTACCAAAATGTTCATTGCAGCTCTATTTACAATAGCCCGGAGATGGAAACAACCTAAGTGCCCATCATCGGATGAATGGATAAAGAAGATGTGGCACATATATACAATGGAATATTACTCAGCCATAAAAAGAAACGAAATTGAGCTATTTGTAATGAGGTGGATAGACCTAGAGACGTCATACAGAGTGAAGTAAGTCAGAAAGAAAAAGACAAATACCGTATGCTAACACATATATATGGAATTTAAGAAAACAAAATGTCATGAAGAACCTAGGGGTAAGGCAGGAATAAAGACACAGACCTCCTAGAGAAAGGACTTGAGGTTATGGGGAGGGGGAAGGGTGAGCTGTGACAGGGCGAGAGAGAGTCATGGACATATACACACTAACAAACGTAGTAAGGTAGATAGCTAGTTGGAAGCAGCCGCATGGCACAGGGATATTGGCTTGGTGCTTTGTGACAGCCTGGAGGGGTGGGATAGGGAGGGTGGGAGGGAGGGAGACGCAAGAGGGAAGAGATATGGGAACATATGTATATGTATAACTGATTCACTTTGTTATAAAGCAGAAACTAACACACCATTGTAAAGCAATTATACCCCAATAAAGATGTTAAAAAAAAAAAAAAAGACACTGACGAAAGAAAACAAAGATGACACAAACAGATGGAGAGATATACCATGTTCTTAAATCGGAAGAATCAATATTGTGAAAATGGCTATACTACCCAAAACAATCTAAAGATTCAATGCAATCTCTATCAAATTACCAGTGACATTTTTTACAGAACTAGAACAAAAAATCTTAAAATTTTTATGGAGACACAAAGACCCCAAATAGCCAAAGTAGTCTTGAGGGAAAAAAACAGAGCTGGAGGAATCAGACTCCCGGGCTTCAGACTATACTACAAAGCTACAGTAATCAAGACAATATGGTATTGGCACAAAAACAGAAACATAGATCAATGGAACAAGATAGAAAGCCCAGAGATAAACCCATGCACCTGTGGTCAACTAATCTATGACAAAGGAGGCAAGGATATACAATGGAGAAAAGACAGTCTCTTCAATAAGTGGTGCTGGGAAAACTGGACAGCTACATGTAAAAGAATGAAATTAGAACACTTCCTAACACCAAACACAAAAATAAACTCAAAATGGATTAGAGACCTGAATGTAAGACTGGGCACTATAAAACTCTTAGAGGAAAACATAGGAAGAACACTCTGACATAAATTACAGCAAGATCTTTTTTGACCCACCTCCTAGAGTAATGGAAATAAAAAGAAAAAAAACAAATGGGACCTAATGAAACTTAAAAGTTTGCAAAGCAAAGGAAACTACAAGCAAGATGAAAAGACAACTCTTAGAATGGGAGAAAATATTTGCAAACGAATCAACGGACAAAGGATTAATCTGCAAAATATATAAGCAGCTCATGCAGCTCAATATTAAAAAAACAAAGAACCCAATCAAAAAATGGACAGAAGACCTAAACAGACATTTCTCCAAAGAAGACATAGAGATGGCCAAGAAGCACATGAAAAGGTGCTCAACATCACTAATTATTAGAGAAATGCAAATCAAAACTACAATGAGGTATCACCTCACACCAGTTAGAATGGGCATCATCAGAAAATCTACAAACAACAAATGTTGGAGAGGGTGTGGAGAAAAGGGAACCCTCTTGAACTGTTGGTGGGAATGTAAATTGATAGAGCCACTATGGAGAATAGTATGGAGGTTCCTTAAAAAACTAAAAATAGAATTACCATATGACCCAGCAATTCCACTACTGGGCATATACCCAGAGAAAACCATAATTCAAAAAGACACATGCACCCCAATATTCATTGCAGCACTATTTACAACAGCCAGGTCATGGAAGCAACCTAAATGCCCATCGACAGATGAATGGATAAGGAAGATGTGGTACAGATAAACAATGGAATATTACTCAGCCATAAAAAGAAACGAAATTGGGTCATTTGTAGAGTCGTGGATGGATCTAGAGACTGTCATACAGAGTGAAGGAAGTCAGAAAGAGAAAAACAAATATTGTATACTAACGCATATATGTGGAACCTAGAAAAATGGTACAGATGAACCGGTTTGCAGGGCAGAAATTGAGACACAGATGTAGAGAACAAACATATGGACACAAGGGGGGAAAGTGGCGGGGGGGCTGGTGTGATGAATTGGGAGATTGGGATTGACATGTATACACTTGTATGTATAAAACAAATTACTAATAAGAACCTGCTGTATAAAAAAAATAAAATTCAAAAAAATAAAAAATAAATTAAGCAGGGAGAAGAGGAGGTGTCAATCAGGAAAGGCTTCATAAAAGAGAGAGTTGAAAATAAGGAGCATTCTAAGCATGGGGAACAGGATGAGGAAAGTCATAAAGTTGAGAAAGCATGCAGCACATGAAGCAGCAGGTGGCCAGAGCAGAGAGAATGTTCAGAAACACAGGAGGGGTGACGGTTGGAAAGGTAGTTAGTACAACACGAGACATGGCCTACAATGTCAGGGTGAGATAAAAAATGCATCCTGAAATCAGAAGGAAATTGAAAAAGCTGTTAGCCCTTCCTAACAAAGGGACCTGTCTTCCATGCTTCCTCTAACACAGGAGCAAATGCCCAGTAGTGGATCCAAAGAGGGAAGAATAGGAGTAAAAATTATGGTTAATCTACCAGTTAAATGACAAACCCCTTGGTTCTTCAGCTACATTTCCCAGAGAATTCTACAGATGGTTACTGTGTTACTAAGCATTTGATGATAGAATAACTGTGGGTTGGGACTTCCCTGGTGGTCCAGTGGTTAAGACTCTGCACTCCCAACACAGGGGGCCCAGGTTCAATCCCTGGTCAGGGAACTAGATCCCACATGCTGGAACTAAGAAAAGAAAAAGAACAGAAAAAAAAGAATAATTGTGGGCTAAGCTAAATTAACCACATTCCTCTCTTAAATGATTCCTCACTGGGATACTCCAAAGGAAGAAAATATGCAATGTGTCCCAGTCCCTCAGTACCCTTCCCCATACAGCCCCCTTCCACCAGGACAGCCTAAAGGCACTGTGAGAACATATTCTGGATCATGCTTTTATGTTGCTGAGCAGATAGAAAAAGACTAACACTCCAGTGTTTGTGAACAGCCAGCTCAACCCTGCAAGGCATGAGGATTTTGAGTGAAACCAAACATGACGTGATTAAACCCAAACAATGGCAGAGGAGTAGGGCTCTGTCCATCATAACTTGGCCACTTCTCTCTTTCTGGCTCTGACAGTTTCTATGTAAACAGCCACGCACAGAGATTATAAGACTATAGAAACTCAAGTCCTTCCAAGGGACCTCTTTGTGGCACTTGTTCCAGGGGAAGCATGAAAGAAAGAAGTTATTCATGGATGAGTAAGGGTATGGCTTATGGGGGCTGCGGAGTCAAAGAAAGTGAAAGAAATTAAATGAGTAGAGAAAGACTGAGAAGCCAGTCTGAACAAGGCTCAAAGTGCTGCAGATCTGTACCCTATCTAGCAACACTGATGGGAATACCATCTTCCTTGAGTGTTCACATTCAAGGTCTGATGACTCTCACTGACAGAGATGCAAGCATCCAGCCCAGAAGGGGGAATGACTGATGATTTCTGTGGAATTGAAATTCAGCAGCCTGCGAAGTATGCACAGCACCTCTTCAACGACCATACTGGACAATTACCAAGTTGAAAGATATAGAAGTGCTATGTAAACTTTGCACATATGCAGGGAGCAAACAGCTCTTTCCTGCATAACTGTGGTTCTTCCTAACCACAAGAGGCAGAAAGGAGGCAGCAAGAAATGATAGCAGAAAAAGAGCAAGAGATAAATGGAGAGAAGGGGAGGAGGCCCTTAAGGTTTCCATTCCAGGTAGAAAAGAGGGAAGATGTGAAATGGAGAAGGAAGGGATCATGCACCATGCATGCAACTAATTTTTTTAAAAGACATAAGATGCCCTTTGGGGATTCTTAAGCTTCAGTGTGCTCAGAAGTCCCCTGGGCAGTTTGCTAAGAATACAGATTCCAGGGTTCCACCTTCCTAAAGGTTATGACTCATTAGGTTGAAGTGTAGTCCTCAGAAACCTGAATGATAAAAAGATCCTCAGATGACTATAAAATAGGTGTCCATTGACCACATAGTTAGAAACTCTGGGCTATGATGATCTAGTAAAAGTTACTTGGCCTGAGGATTTATTGAGACTATAATGAGTCCACCTTTGAGTGAGCCAAACTGATGAGAAGGCTAATAGAAAGTTTCTAGTTCAGGTGACTGGGAGAGGAATAAACTATCATATCATCTATGTATGGGTCCATGTCAAGGTCTTGCATATCACTGGTATATATGTAAAGGTCTGGGGTCTGGGGAGGAGGCCCACCTTAGTTAGGAGAAATATTGGAAGTGAAAGGAGGGAATATAATATGGTCCAGGTCTTAATGATGTATAGTGAAATCCACGTGAATTCATGCATAATCCACCCTGACTGTAAATAAATCAAGCTCAAATGAACTCCCAAAATGAAGGCCTCTTTGTTAAAGAGTCAGCCACAGTGCCTCCTCAGAGCCATGCCCCAGAGACGGTGAAGCACTGTGAGTAAAAGCCCTGGATGGCAGTCAGTCTGCCAGGCTTCAGTATGGTTCTGAAACTTCTTTGCTGTGTAACTCTGGGCAAATCCAGACACACAACTATCAGAACTGCAACTTCTATGAAATGGACATATTATACCAGCCCCTTCTCAGGGCTCTTGAAATGATTAACTCAGGAACGCATGAGAAGTGCTTAGCACAGGGTAGGACTAAAGTGAGCATGCAATTAACATTAAAGTAACAGGAAATTAGGACTGATATTTTCATTCCTCAGGCTTTTGACGAAAAGGTAAAATTACTTCTTCAGGAGAAAAGAAATTAAATGAAGACTGATCCTGAAACCAGGAATTGACTCCTTAATGAACCATCAACGTGCCATCACTACTTCTGAAGTTTTTCACAGCAGTGGTGACTGGTTTGTGGCTTTATTCATGCCACTTTCATTCTTTATTGAGAATTTTAAGATCCGGAGATAATTTAGCTCAACTCCTAATATAACAGATGGGGAAATCCATGTCCACAGAGCTTGTGATTTCCCCCTAATCATGCAGGAGATTCCAGTCCAGGGGTCTTTATACTGCTCACTTCTGCACTTTCTCCTTTAGACAGGCCTCCTGTCTATTAACCCAAACACCTGTTAATATTAACAATCACACTGGACTGGAAGCCAGAAAACTCAGGTTCAAGAACATCCCTTCCACTTACAAGCTAATGACCTTGAACAAGTCATCTTACCTCTTTGAGCATCCCTTTTACTGCTATAAAAGAGATAACACTGCACCTCTCAAAGACAGTTATGCAGATCTTATGAGAACACAGATATCCAAGTCTTCTATAGACTGTAGTAATATGGACGTTTAAGATGCTATCTTTATTACTGCCAGTGCTATTACAATTATTAAGAGTAGTTCCAATTCTAGTGGAAATGGGCTTTTGAAAGTTGACCAGGAGAATATATTCACACTCGAAGCTGTACTCAATTTCAGCGTGGAAACAACTCATTTGTTCAAATTAATTTAGGAAGACTTACTTTCTGTCACGCAAAAAAAAAGTCCATCAATATATTTGTCCAGCTAAACAATTTTCTAATCCTGTGAACAAAACAGGGACTCTGAATAGAGTAAAGCCAGAGCCCATTCAGCCCTTTTGCTCTGCTTACAACACAGCACATATCTGCCTGCTGTAGAGGCAAACACCTTTCAGAGCTTTGTGCCATCACTTGAATGGAACATGTGGGCAGAAACAAAGGCATCAGACCAGAGGGCAGGAGGTTAGGGTGCTCTTCCAGAAACAAGCTGCCCACAGCCTTGGCCAACCAGCAGACAGTGCAGCCAACGACAAATCATGCAATCCTCCCAAATTGCTGGGTCTGAAGGAAGCTGGCAGCTGGGGCAACAGGCAGCAATCAAAGCTGGAGGCTGTTGCTGGCTGGCTGCTACCCACCAAAGCAGAGAGCTGCCTGGAGTCAGAGGGCTGGGGGAAAGGAGCCAAATCCTCTTATGGCAAGGGCATGACCTTTGCAAATTACTCTCTTTTCTGCACTATTGAGACTTATCAACTAGAGCATTCATGGGGAAACACAGGCAAAGCACTGGAAATTGTGTGGGAAATGGGCACAGAGGCACTATCAAAGTAGAAAGTATTAGTTGTTGTGGTGCCCAAGAACAAACTCTGTGGTCCTTCTTTTCTAACTGATATTTTTAATAATCCCTTTACCCACAAGCAACTTGAAGAGGATATTAGGTTTTCTGTATTTCCAGGGTTGCTAGGCAACGTTTCTAGGCAGCTGGAGATACTTCCATAGTAAGCAAGTCATGTTCTACCACAAAATACATTTTTCTTCTATCATCTGTAAGCCCAGTGTTTTAATCCTAGGGGCCTCTTATCAGTGCTAAAACGAGATTCAGCATTTGATAACAGTAACTACAGAGTGCTTTAGCGTCAGGCTCTGATACAATTCTGCTCTGGGAATACACAGACACCAAAGCATGTCAATTTTTACAGGTACCATAAGTCAAGCGTGGTCAACAAAATAAATCGAAGAAAATTCAGCTAGGCAGATTTCTTTTTAATTACATAGAAGGGTATTTTTGTAAGAGCTTTGAGAGGTTGGTGTTTTGGTTTTTGTTTTTAATTTCAAACTAAAGAGAGTAGTTTGATTTTCCCTGATTTCCTTTGTTATCATTTCAAAAAAATGCAGAGTGACTTGTGATACCATGGAGTTTACTTGAGGATCTCCATTCTTTATACTTAAAATTTTTAAATATTCCGGTAATCTGCATATTTTTGCTAAGTTCCAATTTTGGTTCTCTTTAGTTCAATGCTTATAAATATCCTCAGTGTGTGGGATGCTTTAAAAAATTTAAATGTTGACTGTGCCTGGAGGTGCATATATATATATATATATATATATATATATATATTCAGAAACTCTCAGCTGTATCTTTGCTGTAACAGAAAATCAGCTTTAACAATAAACATGTTAATCATTAGCAGATGAAATTTTTTCTCATTCTGGCTCATTTCCAGAACCAAAACTATTTCTTTAGAGCCAGGCAGCTATTCCTAATGCAGAGCCTTCTTCCCCTTTGAAGGGTGTGCAATGCCAAACTTCTAATGCCAAGGTTTTTAAAGAGTTATATATCCCGGGTTCCAAGTACTTTTGTAGAATTGGTGTCCACACAGGAACTCTTTCAGAGCTTTGTTAAGCATAAATTCACCCACTCTCTTTCACCAGCAAAAAAGAAAAAAAAATTCTAAGCCAGCAATACTGGTTAATGACTCCTCCAGTGCTAGAAATACCAATTAAATTTACCATATGAAGACCAAACTTTTTGGACTCATTTTTCTAATGTGTCCCCATTTATGTAGTTTCAAAAGGTAAATTGATCATCTCCAAAATGGCACATTTTGAATTTTTTTTAACTGGTTTTACATAGACCAAAAATAAAGAGGAAGGAAGGAAGGAAGGAAGGAAAGAAGGGAGGGATGGAGGGAGGATAAAATATAATAAAATACTATTTCACATTGAAATCCTGTCTGTTTTGAATTTTTTTTTCCAGCCATGGGTACTTCACAGAACAAAGAGTTCTGAGGTTGAGAAATTTACCAACAGAAGTAGGCAAAGTGGAATACTTATACTCCAAGAATTGGAGTACAGAAGACTGGACAATTTTCAAAGCCAGATCTACAGAACTGAAGTAACTTTAATATTTTTATCCAATGTTATTAAGCTAACCATCAGAATTAGGAAAATGTTATTCTCTTCTGCTAAGCAATAGGCTCTCATTCATCCAACAAATCTTAAGACCCTACAGCCAGGTACTCTGTCAGTCTCTGGTGTTACAAGTGAAGGGAATGTTTTCCCTGCCAGCAAGGAACTTAGGGCAGGAAGAGGTTGGGGGTAGGGGTACATGCCACAAGGAGAAACAAACAAGTAACCAGGCAGTTACAGCAGTCTGATAGGTGTTGGATGGCAGTAAGTGCAGGGACTAGGGCTAGGAGAGCACAGCAAGCCTCAAGAGGAAGTTGACACCTGAAGGATCCCAAAGTTAGCCAAGAGAAGGTGTGGCGGAAGGGGGGAGCAGGAGTGTGTCAGACCGAAGGAGCCATGAGTACCCAGGAAGCAGTGCAAGATGGCCGGAGCACTAAGATGGATGGCATGCGGTGAGACGTGGCAAATCAGGGCTCAAGTCAGGAATGCCAAGTGAGCTACTACAAGAATACAAGTATTGATCTGTAGCTTAGTACAGGACACTTAAGAGTTTTGAACTGGGGAGTGACACAATCAGATTCACTGTCTGGAAGATCGCTGCATTAGTCTGCTAAGGCTGTCATAACCGAATACCACAGACTGGGGGGCTTAAACAAAAGAAATGTTCCTCACAGTTTTGGACACTAGAAGTCCAAGAACAAGATGTCAGCAGGGCTGCTATCTTCTGAGGTCTCTGCTTGGCTTGTGGAGAGCCGCCTTCCCCTTATATCTTTGCCTGGTCTTCCCTCCGTGCTTGTGTCCTAATCTCCTCTTCTTAAAAGGACAACAGTCAGACTGGATTAGGGTGCACCCATATGACCTCATTTTAATTTAACTACTTTTTTTAAAGGCCCTATCTCCAAACACAGTCACATCCTGAGCCACTGGGGGTTAGGATTTCAATATATGAATTTTGGTGGAACGCGATTCATCACATACAAGTCACTTGGACTGTAAAGCTAGAGAAGATCCTAGAGAAGGTAAGACAGGAAGGAGAAGTGACAGGAAAACCCAGAGTGTATCTCCAGGAGGAGGGGGCAGTTAACAGCACCCAAGTGCCTCCAAAGTCAATAAGAAGGTAAGGACTGAAAGTGTTGGAAGTGGGAGTTAGGAAGTCATGCTGACCTAGGTAAGTGAGGCTTAGAGAAGTGGTGGGCACCAAAGTTCAGTCACAGTGGTTTGTGGACCATCTGAGAGTTCAGAGATGCAGGTAACCCCTCAGGAAGTTTATTTGTGAAAGGCAGGAGAGAGCTAAAGGTAACCAAGGAAGACAGAGTCAACAGAGGACTTATTTTGTCAACAAATAATATTAGATTCCCACTGTACACAAGGGGTTGAGGAAGTATATTAGATGGAACCTTTGCCATTGGCAAAGATCAATATTTTGAGCTAATGGAGAAATTATAATTATGTTTGTTAATAAATTTTGTATATATTCAAAGACTGGAATACACTAAAATGATATTAATTGCTGAGTTTGGGAGCTAGCTTTAGGAGTAATTCATTTTTAAGAATTTCTTCGATGTTATTATTAATAACAATAATAAAAGCTATCACTGAGTGTCTGTCATATATTAGGTAATTTGCTAGATGCTTTACATTATCTCCTCTATCCTCACAAAAACTCTGTAAGGTAACTATCATTATTTTCTTCAATTTACAAATAAGAAAGCTGAGGTTTAATGAAGTTAAGTAATTCAGCCAAGGTTCAGGAGTTAGTGAAAGACAGAAACTGGACTCAAAACCATCTATGCCCATACACCCAAAAATCATGCCACACTCTTTTCAAAAGGTATATTTGTGAGAAAGGATGTGGTTAGGAGATGTATTTTGTTTAAATTGGGGAAAAAACAAGACAGTATTTTATGCACTAAGAGCAAAAGAAAAAAAAATGTTTCTAGATTCTTTTAGCGCTGTCACCTGCATTACAGAGAATAGAGCTTGATTAACTCTATCCTGAATCAAAGAATCCTAGGAGTTCCACACTGTATGTACATCTTGCCTGCCAATCCAATTGACTATAAACTTCTCAAGGGTAGGGCTTCCCTGGTGGTGCAGTGGTTGAGAGTCCACCTGCCGATGCAGGGGACACGGGTTCATGCCCCGGTCCGGGAAGATCCCACATGCCGCGGAGCAGCTAGGCCCGTGAGCCATGGCCGCTGGCCGTTGAGCCTGCGCGTCCGGAGCCTGTGCTCCGCAACGGGAGAGGCCCACGTACCGCAAAAAAAAAAAAAAAAAAAACAACTTCTCAAGGGTAGATATGTGTTCCACACCCTTGTCCCCACAAAACCTAGCTCAGTGGTTTCACCGTCGGAGTCGAATGCTTAATAAATGTTTGCTTGTTGAATTCCTGAATGTTAAAAATATATACATTGAAACAGAACAAAACAGGGCTATAACCCTGTATATAAACAGGGCTGTGTTACCTTTTTGGAAAACACATTTCCTTTTGAGATACCATTTCCACTCCTTGCTTAAGCATTCTGGACCTTTGGCAATAGTGAAAACTATTTCCTAGAACTGCTGCATGCCCTGGGAGGGAAGGGGGGTTCTCTTCTCCCCTGCCCTTCCTTGCAATGATAAAAGGAAGCTACTTCTATCACTTTTGGAAACTTCACTTCCAGCTGCTTATTAGACATATTCACTCAACACCAACAATCAATTACACATCTTAGCTTTGCTGCTAAGATCGCTAATGGAATGCAGTTGACTCATACTATTAGCAGTCAAGGGGCATGCATAAATGTAATAGAAAGCTGTAACTGCTTAATTCTCAAATCAATTCTTTAAACAGACATTAGAAGGAAGCTACCGTAACCCTTCATGCACCAAACCAATTGGTCCTACTTTAATTAGTTCCTCAATCAATTTAATGGCATTTTTTTTACTTTAATTAATTTATTTATTTATAGGCCGTGCCACTCGTCTTGCGGGATCTTAGTTCCCCGACCAAGGATCGAACCCTGGCCCTGGCACTGAAAGCACCGTGTCCCAACCACTGGACTGCCAGGGAATTCCCTTAATGGCATTTCTTCAATCCACTAGTGGACTCCTATTTTCACGTGCAGTAATTGGGGTGATCATGGTGATATGATACAATGGCATTTTTTTAAGTAAAAGTTCTCATGTATGAGACAAATTTTCTCTAGACAACTGCAAGATTAATCAAAGGTCAACTTCCTTTTCATTTACATAGTTTCAGCCACCAAAAGTGCCATCTTGGAAGGAAATGGTGAACAGGGGTTATGTGTGCAGTCTGTGGAGTTACAGTACTTCAGGTCAAATCCTGCATTTATTATTTATAAGACCTTAGGAAAGTTAACCTCTTTTGCCTCAATTTCCTCAACTCTAAAAAGAGGATGATAGAAGGCATTTAAAATAACAATATAGGTATGAAACATACATAAGTTAAAGGATAATGTAGGTGACTTTCTAACCAGAGAGCCATCTAATTTTTTTATTAGATGAGGTAAAATTCACACAACATAAAACTCACTGTTTTAGCCATTTTAAATTGTATTAATTCAGTAGTATATTCACAATGTGCACAACCATCACACTACCCACTTTCAGAACATTTTCATCACCTCAAAGAGAAACCCCATACCCACTAAGCAATCAGTCAGTCACTCTCCATTGTCCCCTACCCCAGCCCCTGGCAATCACTAATCTGCTCTTCCCCCCTATTGCTTTGCCAGTTCTGGATATTTCATATAAATGGAATAATACAATACAGAGCCCACTAAATTTATTAAGCAGAAGAATTAGCATAGGTCTGAAGTTTTGAAAATAAATACTCAAGTAATTAGAAACCATTAAATGAGGTTGCTTCTGGGGAGAGGGAGTGGAATTTGGAGTAGAGAGAAACAGTGTGCAAAACTGCTGTTCATTTTAAGTTCTTTACTGTTCAACATAGGTTTTAACTGCTTTGATTACTTTTCCTTTTAAGAAGGAATTTTTAGAAACTTAATATTAGTATTTATCTCATCAGGTTATTTGCAGATTAACTGAAATAATACTCTTAAAATATTTAGCCCAGGGCCTGGGATGAAGGAGGTATTTGATAAATGGAAGTTACCATTATTATTACTAATAATTATTAACCAGATTAATGAACTGCATGTTTGTGTCCCCTCCATATCACATGTTGAAATGCTAACCCCCAGTGGGATGGTTTTAGGAGATGGGACCTTTGGGAGGTAATTAGGTCATGAGGGTGGAGTCCTCATGATGGGATTAGTGCCCTGATAAGCAGAGACACAAGAGAACTTGCTTCCTCTCCCTCTGTTCTCCATCATGTGAGGATACAAGAAGACCAACTGCAAACCAGAAAGCAGATTCTCACCAGATACTGGATCTGCTGGCACCTTGATCTTAGACTTCCCAGCCTCCAGAACTACAAACTGCTGTTATTTAAGCCACCCAGTCTATGGTGTTTTGTTATAATATCTGAACTAATACACCAAGTTATCAGTGATATACAGCAATGGAATCAGTTGTTTTGGGGACAGATACCAGGGTACTTCAATTGAGATGAACGGTGAGGTACCATGTATTTTATGGACATACCACTAATTATTATCAAAATAGTTATTTAAATATCTTTCAAATTCCCTCCATTCTTTTATATGATTAAATTTTGATTGATAAAAAGAAAACCTTTTCAAATAAAACTGTAAGTTGTAACTGAATTCTGCTCTTTAAGTGTTATGCTGTTTAATGAGTCATTGTTAGACAGAGTAGAGAGAAAGGTACTTTGGGGAGCCAACAAAACATGGCAGGAGTATGACACTGAGCTACTGACCAAACCAAGGTCATAAGCAGTGGTGTCTCTTATTTCATTGTGACAGAGAAGCATGGACCTTCTACAGAATTAACACATCAACACACTTGATTTTTTAACATGCCTTATTAATGCCACCTATTAACTGTTAAACATCAAAGTGACAGGTCAGGGGCATCACACTGAGAAGAGTCTAAGTGCTGGCACTAAAATACTAATCATAACCCACATGTATGCTATGAGTTGCAAGTGAGTTGAAGATATTCCTGACTAGAGTGGACCTTGGAGCCAACCCCCAATTCCTAAATGCCTTCTACAACAAAACTGCCAAATATCTGCCTAGAAAGTTAAGAAGCTACCAAGGTGTATGCTGCAGGCAACAGGAGTAATTAACCAGCAGGGAAGACAAAGGAAAACTTTCAGGATTTTCTGAAATTCCCAGGTCTCTTCTGAGAGGCATGGAGCTGTAAGTACTGCTTAGCAGACCCAAGCCTTCTGTAACCTTAGATATAGCATCAGGAACAGCAATGAGCACTTTGAGCCTGCCCTAGCTTTAAATTCCAGCTCCACCTCTTACCTTAGTTGGGTAGCCTAAACTCCTAAGCTCTAGTTTCTTAATCTATTATATGAGGCAGTCCAATACCATGGTGTTTTTTATGAGGATTAACTATATATAATATACTAATAATTCTTGTAAAACATTTAACCCAATGCCTGTCAAGTAGAAGTGTTCAGTTCATGTTAGTTATTATCATTATGTTCAATAGTAGAAATATTTCTCATCAAAGCCACGTACTCATTGAAGAAAAGATTCTTGTGACACAAACTGGACTCTTCATTGCCACAAATGCAGAAAAATTTTACTCTGTCAAATTGTTTTACCTTTAGTACAATTGAAACCACTGAATAAGGAAATCTGAAAGCAACATCCCTTCTGCCTATTGAGCTCAATAGAGTGTTCCAGGCTCTCAGATGGGATGAGATGAGAATCTCTCCTCTCTCCTTCTCAGGATTTCCACAGTAGCTGTGTAGAAGTAACAGCTCCAGGAAAGAACAAAACAATCATCTACTTATCTGAGAAGGATATCCACATAGTAGGCCAAAAAGGCAGGCTGCATGACTTGGGAAACATAAAATCATCCCTGGTATATTTGTTTATATGTTGTTTTCATTTGGAAATATTGATTTAGTGAAACATATTTGCTTTTACCCTGCTTTTTCCCCCATTCCAGATCTGTTACTAGGCATGAATCTACACAGTATGATAAAATCTCAAATCTGGAAAGGATCTTAGAGAATTTCTAATTCAGCTTCTTTATATTACAGATGATGAAACAGATATGTAAAGAGATTAAATGAGCTTCCCATTTCATTTATTACAGATGGAGGAAATTGAAGCGCATGAAGATAGATTTTAGCCAATGTACAAAAGGACTAAATGCTTTGCTATTTATTAGTATCCAGAATTACTGACTCTCAGTTAGTGCTCTAACTACAGAATAAAACCCTATCTCCCACCACCAAGAGCAATGACAAACTATGCCAAAATGGTTATGGTCATTTTGTTTACCCTCAACTACCACAGGATGCCAGGTAATACCAGCATGCTAAGTAATCCTGTCCATCTGGCTAATGCAGGCTTCATAACTTATAATCCATTCCTCTGGGCGCAAAGAACTATTAACATGCTAATACACCTTCTCACTATTCTAGCTGCTTTTCAATTAGTAATTATCTATAGACTGAGCCAATGAGAGGCAATTTTTCCAAGTGATTAGCACCTTGGAAATCATAGTCAGGCTGGTTGCTGATTAACATTGTTTGGTTTTGGCAGTTAGCATTTCTCATTCCAGCAAATTACTCTAGTGGGTTCAGTGGTGGCTTGGGACCATGGAAACTCAAGCGTATTCAATGGCCAATGACTATTTTGAGAAAATATAATTATGACATGGATATGAGAATTTGATTCACTTGGCAAAATATTATATCAAAACATTTGTTTCAGCTCTTAAAAACATACTGGGGACAATTGCAGAAATTTGAATATAAAAGTACATTAACTGATACTACTGAATTACCATTGATCATCTTAGGTGTGACAATGGCATTATGGTATGTAACATGGATTCTAAAGTATTTTGAGATGAACTGTCATGATGTCTGCAACTTATATCCAAATGGTTCAGCAACAAATGATAGATGATAGACATATAATAACAATTTTGGCAAAATATTAAAAAATGCTTTTTGTTTCAAATAGATTACTTTACCATCATGTAAGAAGATTAATACTATGAATATTCATTTCCAGAAAACTATCTATATACTTGAAATACCATACTAATAACCAGTATTTGAATTGTGTCTCTCCTTCCATTTGCCAATCTTTTTCTCTCTTTTCTTTTAAATTTTATTTTTATTTATTTATTTTAACATCTTTATTGGAGTATAATTGCTTTACAACGGTGTGTTAGTTTCTGCTTTATAACAAAGTGAATCAGTTATACATATACATTTGTTCCCATATCTCTTCCCTCTTGCATCTCCCTCCCACCCTCCCTAACCCACCCCTCTATGTGGTCACAAAGCACCAAGCTGATTTCCCTGTGCTATGCGGCTGCTTCCCACTAGCTATCTATTTTACGTTTGGTAGTGTATATATGTCCATGCCACTCTCTCACTTTGTCACAGCTCTTTCTCCCTAAATATTTAAGAATTGGGGTTAAAATGAAAAAGTTTAAAAAAATTCTAATTCATATTTTAATGTCTTCTAAATCTTGGGAAAGTATCTGTTGGACTGTAGAGATATTTAAAAGCGACTATAAGGATCATGTTACCACAACCAAGGTGCACCTATTCTGGTCCTGTAGGCCCAGCCTTCAGCTGCCTCAAAAAATACCCACTGATGTAGACATAAATGCTTTTGAGACATCCATGAGTAGCCAGCTTTGCCATCCATATCACCTGTTATGCTTTTACTTCAGAATCACCCTCACCTTTATTTGGTGTTAGTAACTCAAGGTCAAACAACAACATGCTAGAAAATGTGGTTTCATGTTGCTATAAACATAGTTAACTTTACAGTCTCTTTTAAAATGTATCTTTAAATCAACATAATTAACTGGTTTGAATATAGTAGTCAAACTAAATTACAGCAGTAAATCTATCTGCCATAAAAATAAAAAATGTTGACCATTAGATAAGTATGCAAATAAATCAAGCCCCACACCTGCAAAAGAACCATAAGGAGTTACTACCAGATTTGTCAAGTTTTGTCTAAATTTTTCTGGTGATATTAAAGATGTAATCCTAAACTGAAAGCAACTATTGAATAATGATTAGGGTAGTAAACATTCATTGAGACATCGGAACACCATAGCTGACATTTCCATATGCAGTATAAATCCTCCTAATATCTTGCTCTTGATAAGAAAAGCATGAAGCTGTATCAGTGAAATACAGTGTTGTAGCTGTTTTGGAAACAAACCATTTTCATTTATTAGCAAATTAATCAGGCTTTTCAGAGGACTAAATGTCAATAACTAAAATGTAAAATGTTGCATTATATATTCATCCACATATTTGATGATACACTTTTTTCTTTATTTTTTCTGAAAGAAAATGAATTAGAAGTACGTAGTAAGAGACTGAGAAATACATGGTTTTATATTAAATATTAGATTTAACAATAATGCAAAGCATTCTGCAGTTGCCTCCATTTTAAAGTCAGAAATTTTATGTTTCATCAAGGATGAACTCCAAAACCTCCATTATACCAAGATGTTGGTGTATATAATGCTGAAAGCAGTTATATGTGTATATACACAAACTCACACATGCACACACACACACTAGCCATTTGAACCAGATTCACATGTTCCTTTCATTTTTAAATAGAAACAAGGCCTCCAAGCACCCCAAAATAGACTCTGGTTGGTGGGAAAGCCAAAATCTGGAATTCCAATAATAAATGTCAACATGATAATTTAAAGAATATTTAAAACAAAAAAACTCAGGCTGTGAAGGTCCTAACCCAAACCAGCCTGACCTAATAAAATAATCATTGAATCAAATGAGAAAAATGTGATAAATATGTTTTTTCTTTGACTGTCATGCAAATCTGCATTTCTGAGAGAATTCTGACTCTATATAGAACTTTATATTTATGGATTCTCTTAGCGTGGGAAATGAGCTAGAGAAGAACAAGGCTAACCAGGATGGAGAAAGAATTATGTGAAAAAAAAAAACAAAAACTGGAAACAGAAGAGTACAAAACTGAAGTCAAGAGAATTTTGACTCAGTGATTTTTGACATTTAATTCCCCCCCCCCCACTTTTTTTAACCATGAATGATATTGTGACAAACCAAACGATCACAAAAATCCAAGATTCACTTGCTTGGATAGGGTTTTTATCTCCTGAATTTTCTGAATGGTTTCTTTTGCACCTCCTTGCAAAAGTCTTCTTTAAAACAAAAGCAACCTTCTAGTTTAAGATGACATCTCTCAGTATTAAATGCTGATTTATTACATGGTTATAAAATTGCAATACCATCAACCCTAGCAATAATGAATCCCCATGGTCTCTGATTTCACGAGGAACCTGGCATATCAACGGAAAAAAATGAAGAAACATAATCAAATGTCATTGTTAATGATATTCAATTATTCCACTTGTGACCTGAGCTATTATAACTATTACCTTATAATTGCAACTTATCCATTGGGAAAGCCAACTTCAAACATTATCATAGCTTAAAGGTCACTTGGAAAGTATGCAATTATAACAAAATTTTGTGATAGTTATGGAAATTAATTCATTTTTTTATACCTGGCCCCAGATGATATTTGTTCTTTAAAGAATAAATCATAGAATATGAGTTAAATATATTATATTTACAGTGCTTTTTCTACCCCTCACACATTTTTGAAAAGAAAACAAAGAAAAAAATTTCCTTATATAATTCTCTTTCCCAGCAACGTTTTTTCTTCTCAAGATAGCAGCTGCCATCAGTCATGGACCTGCTCTTTGTCACAGGCCTGCTGTATATCTGTAGAGGTGACATCAGCTTCCTTCCTTGCTTTTTGCCCTGCCTCTAGTGTTGCAGTGCTCTCAGGCCTCCCATTTGTCTCCAACAATAAGGCGGAAAAGAGCAGCGACTCAGAAAGCAGTACCCTGTTCTTTCTTAGCCTAAACAGCAAAAAAAATACACATTTTCCTGGTTTTATAAAAATGAACAAAACTTGAAAATAAACTCTACCATTTCATTATATTTAGATCTCCACAATAACCACCACTTCTTAACAGCTTTCCATGTGCCAAGCACTGTTTTAGGTGCCTTACACACACCTAATTGAAGTCATCTGCTTCTTTCTTTCTCTTGGTTTGATTTTCACAAGCAAAAGTGTTCATTTAAAGTAGATATGGGAACATATGTATATGTATAACTGATTCACTTTGTTATAAAGCAGAAACTAACACACCATTGTAAAGTAATTATACTCCAATAAAGATGTAAAAAAAAAAAGTAGAATACATTGAGGAACTGATAGAAAAGACAGAAATATTAGGCTACCCTTATCCAAACTACTTCACCAGCAATGACTGCATGACTCTAGGTGACCGATACTTACAACTGGGGTAAGAATTCAAAAGCAGGGAAGGGGTGGGAATAGCAGACTCAGAGGATGCCTGGGAGTCTTAACCTCCCCTGGGTCCCGAACTATTCCTATTCCTATTCTGAGTCCCAGAATAGAAAGAAGAATAACTCTTGCCTTGGTGATGAGGCTAAAGTTAGTCTAAACCAAAATGCCCATCAAGGAAGGAAGGAGAGGAACAGATGAGGATATAGCAGGTGGTGAGTTATGGAGCCCAAAGAGGAGGTTAGAAGAAGAAGCAAACTCAAGATCCTGGAGAAGTGGGAATAGGCAGGAGCCGTTAGACTTGCCCTGAGTACAGAATGCCAAACTCTGCTGCAGCCTTTTATGTACTTTTTCCAACAAATTTGACTGTTTTCCCCAATGAGTTAAATGAACTTAGCAATTGTTTTACTGCACAGACAATAAGAAAATGTCTGAATGATATAGAAGAATTTTGGCACATCAGTTTCTGGAAAAAAGCACTGACTCTTCTTTTTTTTAACCCTTTCTTTGAAAAAGAGTAAAAGTAATATATAACAACAAGGATAAATCTTAAAAACATAAAATTGATGGAAAAAGTAAATATGTATACCTTTTTTCTACATTCAAAATAGGCAAAACAATTCTATACATTGTTTATAAACACATATATGTGTTTATAAAAGTATTAAAATAGACTGGAGTCACATTTTTTCCCCTCCAACATTAACTGTCTTATAGAAAGTGTCTGTGTAGCAAAACAATTGTTCAAGTTTAGCCAACTAAGTTGCTGGGACTGGGGCTGGGGGGTGGGGGAAGGGTAATTAACCAGTCAAGTTGGTCATCAGACATTATTTAGAAAAAGAATCCATAGATAAACACTCTTCCTCTTATATTTTCTTATAGACATAGTACATAATTTTCCTTTTCTTTTTCCAGCCTTATATTCTTACTTTATATCCCCAACTATGAATAATCATAGAATGAGGCTCCATCACAGGATTAGGGAAAAATCAACCCAGCTTGTAGGAAAAAGTGATGGCCTTTATTTTTTTAACCCCCTTCTCACAGTTCAGCTAAATCAGACAAATGAACATTGTCCTGTTTCAGGTTATTTTAATTTTACAATGAGAAGTAACAGGTATCTTTGGGACACAAATCAATTTTGACACTTTTTACCTATTATCTATAACTAAAATTCTTAATTTAAGCCTAATTAAAAGTAGCATTACTGAATAGTTGTTGAGTCAAATTTTAACTCATTTATAAAATAAAATACGCATAGAACATTCTTATGCATAGATTGCTATAAAGAAATGAGAACAGTGTTTGATATCCTTGACAGGCCAAGGCTCTGTCTAAACACACAAAGAAAGCAATCTTTCTGGATTATTTCAAAAGGGGTGTTTTTTGTCTTAACACGTTGGGATAGGGTGAATTTCCAATTTCTCTGGACAAGTTAATCTAAACATGCAGATTGGTCTGGTCTGAGTATGTGGACATAGCCTGATCCTGCACCAATTCCGTGACGGAGCAGAAGTTTCTACATTTGTTAAATCGCTCTGCCATAATGTCCTCATCCTTCTCAGAGTGTCTCTCAGTGTCATCATGATTCATCAAAAAAAGTACAGTGACTACATAAATAAGGGCAGCCATTAAAGTGAACTATTTCAGAGAACTATGCCTTGAGGAAAAAACTGTTTACATTAGACATGGCCTTACACTCAGTTCTCTCCCTCAACCACAAAAGGAAGATGGATAGTCTTTGGTCAGATGAACAGTTTATGAGGTTTTGTACTACATAAAGTGACATCTTCAGGGCCATGTGTATGTACATTGTAAACCCTTGAGATATTTTATATTGCAACATACATATTTAATGTGATCATAAAAAAGCTTATTTGTCTCAAAGTCTCTTTTACCCTTACTTATATGACCAAACAGCTTGATGCTACTGGCTAACTTTTCAAAACTTTCATTGTTCATGGCTGCAATGGGAACATGCCCAACTTCCACAGATATATAAATCAGATTCGAGCAGCAAATGACACATTCAGAATGAGTAATATGACATCCATATGGAAGCCTAGTGACAGAAATTGAAGAAATGAGGTGTTTTTAAATCCCAGGTTTATTTAGCTCCAAATTGTTTCTACAGTGACATATTATTACTTTTTTAATTCCAAAAATGGTTAAGCTAACAAGCCAAAAATTATTTAGTACATTGTACACAACAACATAAAAGAGCATGAGACCCTTTTAATAAAAGACAGAAATAGTCTTTAACTAGTAAGGTGAATTAATAGAAAGTTTAAAAATCATATCTCCAAATGGAAATTCACTTGAATGACACCGAATAGCATTTTACTACACAAGCAATACAGGCTACATAAAGGCTTGCAAGTTCATCTTCATGATATCTGTTACTGACAGCAGAGTTATTAGTCAGCAGAAACTACTGCTGTAAATAATACTCTAGGATCAGTATGAGGAAGTTCTTGAGAAATGAAAGCCACTGATGAATCTTACTGGATCCTGAAAATTGAAATATAAATAGTGGGTTGAATATCATGTGCACATTATTTGACAACCAAAGCATAACAATGAAGTGATCTTATCCATCAGTCTTGCTTAGTTTTATCCTAAAGGGACCTCAAAATGACATCTAAAAACAAGTGTTCCTGGGTTATAATGTTAGGTGGATCACTTAAAGACATATTAAACTATCAGAAAAGATAAGAGTCTCAAGTGTTGTTTATACTATTGGGTAAAAATTGCTCCAGATATCATTGAGAAACTGGCTTACTCAAAATATTTACCCACATTGATCTTGGGCTGTCTCCATAACCCAAAAAAGAGGACTTGAATCAAGTTCGGTCATTACTAGTCTAATTCACACAGCAATCAAAATTTATATCTCAGGGCTTCCCTGGTGGCGCAGTGGTTGAGAGTCCGCCTGCCGATGCAGGGGACACGGGTTCATGCTCCGGTCCGGGAAGATCCCACATGCCGCGGAGAGGCTGGGCCCCTGAGCCATGGCCGCTGAGCCTGCACGTCCGGAGCCTGTGCTCCGCAATGGGAGAGGCCACAACAGTGAGAGGCCCGCGTACCGCAAAAAAATAAAAATAAAAAAAGGCAATGGCAAAGAAGAGGACAGAGAGAGGGAGAGAAAGAAATTCTAGGCATAGGAAAAATAATTTGTGGAGGTATAGAGACAAGAAGAAAATAAGGCAGCAGCTTCCTGCAAGAAGTTTGGTGTTCAATGGGGCAGAAAGAACATGTAAGGGAATGGCAGGTCTTCACTGTACCCAAAAATTTGGAAAGAGGGCAGAATAGATATGCCTACCTGGTTCATTTTTCTGAGATATAATGGAAACCACTGAGGAGAAACAAGTAAAACCAGGAAAGGTAGAAATGGTGCTAACGCTTGTGCAGAAGTGAAGGCTCCAGAGCTACTTATTAAATTGTAAAAGTGACCCCAAACCTCTAGAATGGCACACCCTCTGCCAGATAAGGGAAAGGAACTCTGTTTCATGGCATTTAACACTCTTTTAGGAGAAAGAGCAGTGCCTGAATATTCTCAGAATGCTGAGTTTTCTCTCCCTTGCCATTTCCTTCTGTGACAGGAAAGTGGAGAGAATGAAATATCATCCCCAGCTTGAGGAAGAAAAAAGAAAGAATTGCTTTCAAAGTATTCTAGGAAGAGGATCAAGTTACCTGTATCATATTGGAGTAAAGAAGACTGGTCAGAGCCAGCCAAGCTTGAGCAAGGTAGAAAGAAATGGCATGGACATTACATAAACATATTACAGCAAAGAATATGCATGCAAAAGCCAAAAAAGAAACCAAGCTATAAGAAAAACATAACTTAAAGAATAGAATAAAACCAATACAATTAATTGCTTCATGCCATAAAAACAACTTAAGAAACTCAAAATTTTAAAAAAGAGTCCAAAGACTAGTTGATAAAACAGAATGAAATGAGATAATTTAATTGAAACAAGGAACAGAATAGACAATGCTGAAAGTCATATTAGTTAAGACAGAAAAGAGATAAGATCATCACAGTGCCTTCAAAAATAAAAACCAGTGTAAAACTATTAGGCAAAAGCTAATAGAAATGAAATACAAAAATTATACAGTACAAGGGTAATGTGTTGAAACAGAATTCAGAGAATGAAACAGAAGATGCATCCAAAGGTAAAATTATAAGAAAATTTTCTGGAAATGGATAAACAACTGTATATGCAGATCAAAAAGAGCACACTGTGTTCTAGGAAATTTTGAAACAAAACACTCAACTCTAAAACAAATCCAGTTGTATTTTTAAACTTAAAAAAAAATAAAACCCTTTAGAATCATGCAAACCAAAACCAGAGTAGGGAATGGGGGGTATAGATCATCTTCACAGGGAAAAAGATGGCAGGTTGCTTCTGGAACATTAAATGCCAGAAAATAAAGAAGCACTGTGTGTAAGTTCAGGAGGAAAGTGTAACCCCAAAATATAACTCAAATAACACAGGAGCCATGGGCATTTCTCAGAAAGTTTGCCTGATGGTGAAATTCAACCTATTGGAGATGGATAGATACAAAGATCTTTAGAATAAAGTATCTGTAATAAAGAGACTGGCAGTGAGATTGAATCAATTTAAATATAAAATCAATCCTAAACAACTGTGGGAATTATAATTATTATATCTGTTCAATGCAAAAACAACAATATAACAAAACTCAGGAGGGAGGCGAAAAAGTGGTACAAATTATTGTACTAATTTTTTTATATTTCAAGGCAGGAAATCAAAACAGTATTTTTAATGACTCCAACCACTTAGTGTTTTGAAAATTCTCTTTTTCCATCCTTAAAGAGATTACTTAAGAAATAAAATCCCTATGTTAAAAAAATATTTATTTGAGTTTCAACAATTAATTTTACTCATTTATTTTTCTACTTTTAAATTCAAGCACAATTAACAAAATACCATTCATTTGGAAAATATCGTTAATAATATAACTTTATTTTTATTCAAGTTCTATTTTTCTATCTTCTATCTGCATGGAAGATATCTAGGATAATATTTACTTAATGAGAAGTTCTAGGAGATGTGATGGGAAGGAGAAGGTTGTACTATCCAGCATTGACTTGATAATGCATGTTTATCAATTTTAAAAAATAAAAACCAATATGCCAGGATACTATCAGTGGCTAGTTCTGGATGTTGGGAATATGGATTTATTCATTCATTTATTGAAAAATCTTTATTGGGCACTCATTATGTAGTAAGTACTGTCCAGGGTGCTGAAAACGCAACAGCAAAAAAAACAAAGCCCTTTCTTCAAGGAGCTTGTGAGAAGGGGAGAACAGAAAAAAAACACATAGAAAGTAAACATGTACTATGTTAGAAAGTAGTAAGATGAGCTATGAAGAAAAATATCTGTCTAAGAGCAGGATGACCACATGTTCCAGTTTGCTACAGCCAGTCCCAGTTTATGACTCTTGTTTCCTAACTGACTGGGGTTCCTTTTCAATCTCAAAATTATCCTGTTTTGGATGACAATTTATATGTTTACCCACATAAGGGTGATATGAAGTGTTCTAGGGTGGGATTCAGAGAGAGTGGCCAGAAAAGTCCACATGATAAGGTAATATTTGAGCAGAGACTTGAAGAAGGGAAGGAACAAACCATGGAGGTATATATAAGGGAAGGAGTACTCCAGGCAAAAGGAGCATCAAAGACGAAGACCTTAGATCAGGATATGCTTGTCATCTTCCAAGACCACAAAGAAGGCTCAGAGGGATGGAGGCAGCAGGTGAGCTCAGAGGGGTTGGACAAAGAGAGGATAGACAGTGGGACAGTCATAAAGGGCCCTTTAGGCTCTCTTGTAAGCAGACTGGCTTTTACTTTGAATGAGACAAGATGCTAAGAGAGGATTTCAAGCAAGGAATTATTTGACCTGACTTATATTTTTAAATAACCTGGCTGCTGTGTAGAGACCAGACCATGGGAGGCAAGGATAGAAACAGAATAAGGAGGCTATGGGAAAAATCCAGGTGAAGAACTGAAGCGTGGTAGCAGTGAAGGTGGTAAGAACGGGAACAAGATAGGATGGATGATTGTTATTGTTCTTCCTTGCACTTTCCTGTATCTTTTAAATTTAATAAAATTAACATCTTAGAGGAGGAACCAAGATGGCAGAGTAGAAGGATGTGCTCTCGCTCCCTCTTGCGAGAACACCAGAATCACAACTAGCTGCTGGACAATCAATGACAGAAAGACACTGGAACTCACCAAAAAAGATACCCCACATCGAAAGACAAAGGAGAAGCCACAATGAGATGGTAGGAGGGGTGCAATCACAGTAAAATCAAATCCCATAACTGATGGGTGTGTGACTCACAGACTGGCGAACACTTATACCACAGAAGTCCACCCACTGGAGTGTAGGTTCTGAGCCCATGTCAGGCTTCCAAACCTGGGGGTCCAGCAACGGGAAGAGGAATCCCTAGAGGATCAGATTTTGAAGCCTAGTGGGAATTGATTGCAGGACTTCGACAGGACTGGGGGAAACAGAGACTCCACTCCTGGAGGGCACATACAAAGTACTGTGCACATCGGGATGCAGGGGAAGGAGCAGGGACCCCACGGGAGACTGAACCAGACCTACCTGCTAGTGTTGGAGGGTCTCCTGCAGAGGTGGGGGGTAGCTCTGTTTCACCGTGGGGACAAGGACACTGGCAGCAGAAGTCTGGGAAGTACTCCATGGCCTGAGCCCTCCCAGAGTCTGTCATTAGCCCCACAAAAGAGCCCAGGTATGCTCCAGTGTTGGGATGCCTCAGGCCAAACAACCAACAGGGAGGGAACCCAGCCGCACCCATCAACAGTCAAGTGGATTGAAGTTTAACTGAGCTCTGCCCACCAGAGGAACAGTCAGCTCTACCCACCACCAGTCCCTCCCATCAAAACATTAGATAGCCTCATCCACAAGAAGGCAGAGAGCACAGGCAAGAAGAAATACAGTCCTGCAGCCTGTGGAACAAAAACCACATTCATAGAAAGAGAGACAAGATGAAAAGGCAGAGGGCTATGTACCAGATAAAGAAACAAGATAAAACCCCAGAACAACAACTAAAGGAAGTGAAAAGAGGCAACCTTCCAGAAAAAGAATTCAGAATGATAGTGAAGATGATCCAGGACCTCGGAAAAAGAATAGAGGCAAAGATTGAGAAAATGCAATAAATGTTTAACAAAGACCTAGAAGAATTAAAGAACAAACAAATAGAGATGAACAATACAGTAACTGAAATGAAAACTACACTAGAAGGAATCAACAGCAGAATAACTGAGGCAGAAAAACGGATAAGTGACCTGGAAGACAGAATGGTGGAATTCACTGCTACGGAACAGAATAAAGAAAAAAGAATGAAAAGAAATGAAGACAGCCTAAGAGACCTCTGGGACAACATTAAATGCAACAACATTCGCATTATAGCGGTCCCAGAAGGAGAAGAGAGAAAGGACCCAAGAAAATATCTGAAGAGATAACAGTCAAAAACTTCCCTAAAATGGGAAAAAAATAGCCACCCAAGTCCAGGAAGCGCAAGCGAGTCCCATACAGGATAAACCCAAGGAGAAACATGCCAAAAACATACTAATCAAATTGGCAAAAATTAAAGACAAAGAAAAATTATTGAAAGCAGCAAGGGAAAAACGAAAAATAACATACGAGGGAACTCCCATAAGGTTAACAGCAGATTTCTCAGCAGAAACTCTACAAGGCAGAAGAGAGCGGCATAATATACTTAAAGTGACAAAAAGGAAGAACCAACAACCAAGATTACTCAACCCGGCAAGGATCTCATTCAGATTCGATGGAGAAGTCAAAAGCTTTACAGACAAGCAAAAGCTAAGAGAATTCAGCACCACCAAACCAGCTCTACAACAAACGCTAAAGGAACTTCTCTAGGCGGGAAACACAAGAGAAGGAAAGGACCTACAAAAACAAACCCAAAACAATTAAGAAAATGGTCATAGGAACATACATATCGATAATTACCTTAAACGTGAATGGATTAAATGCTCCAACCAAAACACACAGGCTTGCTGAATGGATACAAAAACAAGACCCATATATATGCTGTCTACGAGAGACCCACTTCAGACCTAGGGACACACACAGATTGAAAGTGAGGGGATGGAAAAAGATATTCCATGCAAACGGAAATCAAAATAAAGCTGGAGTAGCTATATTCATATTAGATAAAATAGACTTTAAAATAAAGAATGTTACAAGACACAAGGAAGGACACTACATAACGATCAAGGGATCAATCCAAGAAGATGATATAACAATTAAAAATATATATGCACCCAACTTAGGAGCACCTCAAAAAGTAAGGCAACTGCTAACAGCTATAAAAGAAAAAAATCGACAGTAACACAATAATAGTGATGGACTTTAACACCTCACTTATCCCAAGGGACAAATCATCCAAAATGAAAATAAATAAGGAAACAGAAGCTTTAAATGACACAATAGACCAGACAGATTTAATGGTTATTTATAGGACATTCCATCCCAAAGCAGCAGATTACACTTTCTTCTCAAGTGCACATGGAACATTCTCCAGGATAGATCACATTTTGGGCCACAAATCAAGCCTCAGTAAATATAAGAAAATTGAAATAATATCAAGCATCTTTTCTGACCACAATGCTATGAGATTAGAAATCAATTACGGGAAAAAAACGTAAAAAACACAAACACATGGTGGCTAAACAATACGCTACTAAATAACCAAGAGATCAGTGAAGAAATCAAAGAGGAAATCAAAACATACCTAGACACAAATGACAAAGAAAACAAGACGATCCAAAACCTATGGGATGCAGCAAAAGCAGTTCTAACAGGCAAGTTTATAGCTATACAAGCCTACCTCAAGACACAAGAAAAATCTCAAGTAAACAATCTACCCTTACACCTAAAGGAACTAGAGAAAGAAGAAAAAAGAAAACCCAAAGTTAGCAGAAGGAAAAAACTCATAAAGATCAGAGCAGAAATAAATGAAATACAAACAAAGAAAACAATAGCAAAGATCAATAAAACTAAAAGCTGGTTCTTTGAGAAAATATAAAAAATTGACAAACCATTAGCCAGACTCATCAAGAAAAAGAGGGAGAGAACTCAAATCAATAAAATTAGAAATGAAAAAGGAGAAGTTACAACAGACACCGCAGAAATACAAACATCCTAAGAGACTACTACAAGCAACTCTTTGCCAATAAAATGGACAACCTGGAAGAAATGGACAAATTCTTAGAAAGGTACAACCTTCCAAGACTGAACCAGGAAGAAACAGAAAATATGAACAGACCAATCACAAGTAATGAAATTGCAACACTGATTAAAAATCTTCCAACAAACAAAAGTCCAGGACCAGATGGCTTCACAGGTGAATTCTATCAAACATTTAGAAAAGAGCTAACACCCATCCTTCTCAAACTCTTGCAAAAAACTGCAGAGGAAGGAACACTTCCAAACTCATTCTATGAGGCCACCATCACCCTGATACCAAAACCAGACAAAGATACTACAAAAAAAGAAAATTACAGACCAATACCACTGATGAATATAGATGCAAAAATCCTCAACAAAATACTAGCAAACAGAATCCAACAACACATTAAAAGGATCACACACCACGATCAAGTGGGATTTATCCCAGGAATACAAGGATTCTTCAATATATGCAAATCAATCAATGTGATACACCATATTAACAAACTGAAGAACAAAACCATATGATCATCTCAATAGATGCAGAAAAAGCTTTTGACAAAATTCAACACCAATTTATGATAAAAACTCTCCAGAAAATGGGCACAGAGGGAACCTACATCAACATAATAAAGGCCATGTATGACAAACCCACAGCAAACATCATTCTCAATGGTGAAAAACTGAAAGCATTTCCTCTAAGATCAGGAATGAGACAAGGATGTTCACACTCGCCAGTGTTATTCCACATAGTTTTGGAAGTCCTAGCCACGGCAATCAGAGAAGAAAAAGAAATAAAAGGAATACAAATTGGAAAAGAAGAAGTAACACTGTCACTGTCTGCAGATGACATGATAGTATACACAGAGAATCCTAAAAACGCCACCAGAAAACTACTAGACCTAATCAATGAATGTAGTAAAGTTGCAGGATACAAAATTAATGCACAGAAATCTCTTGCATTCGTATACACTAATGATGAAAAATCTGAAAGAGAAATTATGGAAACACTCCCATTTACCACTGCAACAAAAAGAAAAAAATACCTAGGAATAAACGTACCTAGGGAGACAAAGACCTGTATGCAGAAAACTATAAGACACTGATAAAAGAAATTAAAGATGATACCAACATATGGAGAGATATACCATGTTCTTGGATTGAAAGAATCAATATTGTGAAAATGACTATACTACCCGAAGCAATCTACAGATTCAATGCAATCCCTATCAAACTACCAATGGCATTTTTTACGGACCTGAACAAATCATCTTAAAATTTGTATGGAGAAACAAAAGACCCCGAATAGCCAAAGCAGTCTTGAGGGAAAAAACAGAGGTGGAGTAATCAGACTCCCTGACTTCAGACTATACTACAAAGCTACAGTAATCAAGACAATATGGTACTGGCACAAAAACAGAAGCACAGATCAACTGAACAAGATAGAAAGCCCAGAGATAAACCCACGCTCATATGGCAACTAAACTATTACAAAGGAAGCAAAGATATACAATGGAGAAAAGACAGTCTCTTCAATAAGTGGTGCTGGGAAAACTGAACAGCTACATATAAAAGAATGAAATTAGAACACTCCCTAAAACCACACACAAAAATATACTCAAAATGGATTAGAGACCTAAATGTGAGACCGGACACTATTAAACTCGTAGAGGAAAACATAGGAAGAACACTCTTTGACATAAATCACAGCAAGATCTTTCTTGATCCACCTCCTAGAGTAATGGAAATAAAAACAAAAATTAACAAATGGGACCTAATGAAACTTCAAAGCTTTTGCACAGGAAAGGAAACCATAAGCAGGACAAAAAGACAACCCTCAAAATGGGAGAAAATATTTGCAAACGATTCAACGGACAAAGGATTAATCTCCAAAATATATAAACAGCTCATGAAGCTCAATATTAAAAAAACAAACAACCCAATCCAAAAATGAGCAGAAGACCTAAATAGACATTTCTCCAAGGAAGACATACAGATGGCCAAGAAGCACATGAAAAGCTGCTCAACATCACTAATTATTAGAGTAATGCAAATCAAAACTACAATGAGGTATCACCTTACACCAGTTAGAATGGGCATCATCAGAAAATCTACAAACAACAAATGCTGGAGAGGGTGTGGAGAAAAGGGAACCCTCTTGCACTGTTGGTGGGAATGTAAATTGATACAGGCACTATGGAGAACAGTATGGAGGTTCCTTAAAAAACTAAAAATAGAATTACCATATGACCCAGCAATCCCACTACTGGGCATATACCCAGAGAAAACCATAATTCAAAAAGACACATGCAGGCTTCCATGGTGGCGCAGTGGTTGAGAGTCCGCCTGGCGATGCAGGGGACACGGGTTTGTGCCCCGGTCCGGGAAGATCCCACATGCTGCAGAGCAGCTGGGCCCGTGAGCCATGGCTGCTGAGCCTGCGCGTCCGGAGCCTGTGCTCTGCAACGGGAGAGGCCACAACAGTGAGAGGCCCGCGTACCGCAAAAAAAAAAAAAAAAAAAAAAAAACCAAAAAGACACAAGCACCCCAATGTTCATTGCAGCCCTATTTACAATAGCCAGGTCATGGAAGCAACCTAAACGCCCATCAACAGACAAATGGATAAAGATATGGTACATATATACAATGAAATATTACTCAGCCATAAAAAGGAAAGAAATTGAGTCATTTGTTGAGACGTGAATGGATCTCAAGACTGTCATACAGAGTGAAGTCAGTCAGAAAGAGAAAAACAAATATCGTATATTAACGCATGCACGTGGAACCTAGAAAAATGGTACAGATGAACCAGTTTGCAGGGCAGAAGTTGAGACACAGATGTAGAGAACAAACATATGGACACCAAGGGGCAAAAACCGCGGTGGGGTGGGGATGGTGGTGTGCTGAATTGGGCGATTGGTATTGACATGTATACACTGATGTGTATAAAACTGATGACTAATACGAACCTGAAGTATAAAAAAACAACTAACACTAAACTTTCTTTGTGTTATTTGTATGGAAATATGTTAATATAAATGTTTCAGACATTACATGAAATTTCTAAAAATCTTATATGTTCTGGTATAATGTTATAAGTCATAATTCTAATTATTACTTTAAAATGTATATCTCAGAAATAACTAAATTTCCTTGTCAACTGCATTATTATGAACTTTCATCAAATCTTTAATCGTGGTCATTTTTCAGACTTTTGTCATTTACAGACAGTTCTGGGTGTACTCTGATGCTTTTGCAAATATGTTCCTATAAAAGGGTTTCATCTTCAAGGAATTCATGGAAAAGACTGTGACAAGTACAGGTTTCTGGTAACTGACTATACTGCTGAACTGAATGAATAAGCATTTTCAGAACTCTAATGGAAAACTGATGAATTCATAAAAAGTGCTAACAAAAGATGAAGATGAAAAAAATTAATTACACGGGACTGACTGAACTGCTGAGGATGATTATAATTTTTGTGACTTTCTGTTTGAATAAAAAAAAAATCCCACAAGGACTCAGAGGCAAAAAATATACAAATCAATTTTCACTGCAAAGTAAAGGAGCTGTTACAGTGCAGGATCACTGGACTGAATGTCAATACTATGACATAGTATGAGTGTGTTTCGTATTTGGTAATTGCAATCATTGTTGCTTTTGTTGTGGTCATCCATTTACAATGATTGGGGTCAGTTTATCTCTTGTAAAAATAAAATACAGTGTGTGTGTGTGTGTGTGTGTTTGTGTGTGAAAAAAGAAAGACAACACCTGTTTCTTAAGGTCACCACCTGGCATTATACCTTTGTATAAAAATTTGACTACATTTAAACTCCTTTTCATAAAATTAACCACACTGATGACAAAACAAACAAGAATTTACTTTTTAAAAGAGTAATGGTAAAAGCTTCAAGAGACATTTAGCAGACTCTAACAGAAGCTAATGGCCATTTGTAGGAGGTAAAAGAGGGGCAGTCCTTTAAGATTATCAAGTTTTTGCCTTAAGCAGCAAGAATCATGGCTCCATTAAACAAAACAGGGGATGCAGAAGATACAACAAGCATTGGGTATTAGAACATTGAATTAAAGTGCCCACAAACCAGTGCTAACCAGGCATTAACCAAGAAGCAACCATACAGAGTGGTTTTAGAAAGCTATCTGGGTCTGGGATAGAGTTAAAGAGTCATCAACACAAAAGTTATTATTGAAGTTATGTGGGAATAACTGAAAGAGGGTGTGGACACGGGAAAAGAACGATGCCATGGAAGAAGAGAAGTCTGTATACTGGACAAGAACAAGAGGAAGTGGGAGAAGGTGCAGAAGGAAATGGTGTTTTTGAAGGCCAAGATATAAAGGGAGTGCCAAACTTCACATGTATTATCATTATGTCAACTCATCTGACTGAGTATCATCCAGCCCAGGGAAGGAGGTTTGCAAGTGTTTAAGCCCCTATTTAAAAATAGAACTTTGCTGCTGCAAGTTCTTTTTCACTGTAAACTTGATAGAGATAAAATATGACTGTGCCTGTGATGCTAATTTAGTATTTGTTTTATAATTTCTATAGCCTTTTGTGTTACTTTAAGTGATCCTTAAAAAAGACTTTTTGAACACTGTAGACTATATAAACTATAATGCCTGCTTTAAAATATAATATAATCTCCATTTATATCCAATTAACCATCTCAGTCTTCCTTAATAACATTCTTGCCTTAAACAGTGTCATCTTGAACTAATATGATTCAGGTCTGGTAAGACTATAGATGTTCCTCCTGCAACTCTGAATGGAGAAACAGAAGTCTACAAAATCCTACTTGGGTTTCATCTAGTCTACTGCCATACAAGGGCAAGTTCATATATTGCTGTTTTATTTTTTCATGATTAAAACTAAGTTTATCAGATATTTTTTCTACTGAAATTTTCCTTTATTTTGACTTTAATAGGTATTTAAAACCCCTTTTTCCCCAGTCAATCTGTGATTGGTGGGGCATGGCAAGAAGAAAGGATGCGCTGGCAAACAGCCTCCTGTCTTTCACTCATAAAACATATTTATGATGAAAAGAAGGTGATAAAACAGGAAAGTATTAGCTCTTCTCACTGATGTTATTCCATCCACACATCTGCAAAGCCTCAGCTCTCAACTATTCACCCTTGGGAAGAAATCGGCAAGGCAAATTTCTCATTTTCCTAATTTCAAGGTGACTGAAGCCCTAGAGTCTCCTATAACTGTTGTTCATGGACATTTAGGATTTACACTCCTCGGGAAATAGACAATTCATACATTTTAACACTCAAATCAACCTTGAGTGCCCTTCTATCCTTCTTCAAGTAATAAAGACACAATGATCAATTTTGCACATTTTCTCACTGGCATCTTACATGGGCTGTGAAAGTTTAATAGGGTTCTATTTCTGAAAATTATGCCATGTTGCTTTAGCTATTCTGATACCCAAGGAATTGGAAAGGTGAATCATTCATTCTGTTGCTTAGGGAGATATTTCCAGAGAAAAGGATTCTGAACTCCCTTCCAAATCTAAAACTTTCTTTCAAAATCTCCTTTGCTGAACACATCATTGCTTACCAGGTATCCCTAAATAACGCCTTCTCTTCTTAGAGGATAATTTCAAACTAGTACATCTGTTAAGTGAGCATCCTTTGTATGACATTTTTCTGTCAGCAGGTTTATCTCTTTGATCGCATGATATTGTGTTCATTTTGGTCACAGTGTTGATTTTCCCACCTGTGAAACTATTCCTACCGCTTGATCAATGGATAGACTTTTGTGTCCACCCACTTTCTTCAGCCAAGACGAAATAAATATGTGGACTTCCCTGATGGCGCAGTGGTTAAGAATCCACCTGCCAATGCAGGGGACACAGGTTCGATCCCTGGTCCGGAAAGATGCCACATGCCGTGGAGCAACTAAGCCCGTGCACCACAACTACTGAAGCGCATGCACCTAGAGCCTGTGCTCCGCAACGAGAAGCCACAGCAATGAGAAGCTTGCGTACCGCAAGGAAGAGTAGCCCCCACTCGCTGCAACTAAAGAAAGCCCCTGCACAGCAACGAAGACCCAACACAGCCAAAAATAAATAAATAAATTTAAATAAATAATATGTGTACTGCATACAACAGCATTAACAGTAAAATCAAAAGCATGTACTGGCTCTGCAGTATGATTTGCAGATAATCAGTATCACCTGAGAACTTCTGAAAACTATAAATTCTCACCCTGTTTCCAGATCTAGTGAATCAGAATATCCCAGGGAAGGGCCCAGCAAGTGAAGGCTTAACAAGCCCTCCAGGTGATTCTGATGAAGTTAAAGTTTGAGAAGCACTGAATATTAGAAACACCTGGGGTGCTTTCTTTTTTTTTTAATGAGAATGTGCAGAGGAGGTGAGTGGGGCATATCAGACTAATTAAATCAAAATCTCTGCGACTGGGACCTGGCACTGATATGTTTTAAAAGTTCCCAGATGTGTGTTCTAATGCACAATCAGATTTGAGAGCCACTGCTGCAGAGACAACCTGTCTTAAATGGTGAAAATCACTCTTTAACTTATATAAAACAATTTACTGGTTTTGCAATCTACTAATTATATTTCTTTAGGTGCTTATTTTATCTACCCAATTAGCTTGAGGTGAGAGTCCAAGTATTATTCATATTTCATCTCCTGAAGTGATTAGCACAATCTCATGCACACTGAATTTAATAAGAACATATTTCAATACCCACTCCACAAAGCACTGTCCCATTTGTTCCTCACAACACACCTCTGAAATAGGCAGATCACTCTCATTTTTTTTTTTTTTAAATAGAGCTCACAGAGGATAACTGACTTATTTTCTCATAGTTAATTACAGCAAAACCACCTACCCAGAGATCTTTCCAACTCTAAATGTTTCTCCTCTTCAACTTCTATCTGGGATGCAGTTTCCCTACAGAGAGTCTTCTCACTTTCTGTAAAACGATCCTCTCCTATCCCATCTCCTCACCACCACTTCTGGGCCAGAATTTATGCCTTTCAAAAGGCATCGTTTAGCTTCAGAGAGTTACAGCTCTCTTCACCCTGCAGAGACGTGAAGCATCATTGATTTTAAGATGCTCGAATGCTGAAGCCACAGAACACAGTCTTCACTGAAAAAGTTCTGAAAAGGAGGGAAGTAGGTAATAAAATGATATGTCTCTTAGCTCACTGATCTTTAACCCTGATAATTCTCAAAGTAAAGGAAATCATCAAGTGAATGTGACAGTACACATTTTTTTCTAAATGAATTTGCTATTGTTTTAATCACAGCCTTCAGATGGCTCAACACCTACTGTCATGAAAACATGAACCCAATGAATTGTAGCACGAATAGCATGCAAATTCATCCGTATGCCAGCCATGCACCATCTGCAAGAAAGGCCTATGAATAATCCTTCTTTTCTTTCCAAATCCAAACAATTCTATTGTACACAAGCCATATTCATAGATGGATCACCATACACACTCTCATTAGAGGCTTCCAAGTGTTATTTCTTTTTTCTTAGAGCATAAATGTTGAATACTTGGTCTGCATTCTTCACAGCGTGGGTGGGCTATGTGAAATGTTTTAGGTTTTGATCATAACTATATTCAGGCTGCAGCTTCTGCCCTTAGAAAGAATCAGCATCTGTCTTGATTATCAGTTGTGCTAAGGAAGTCACTCTTAAGGCACATTTTACTTTAGCTCCCACAGGCTGAACAATCCAAAAGATTCCACAAGTTTTATTTACTGCACTCTCATAATAAATTTAAAACTTTATAACCTGAATAGGGAATAAAGATAAAGAAACAAAATTATCCAGACTCATATTCACAGCCCTAATTTAGATGAGAAGGTCACATTACTATTCATGAGGGGGGAGCCCGTGAACTTGCCAGGGAACACGTTGCCATGCTGCACTGTATCAGGGAGTCTGCTGGGGTCAGATCATACTCCTTCCCAGCATCTGGAAAGCCCAAACCTTCTCTCTGATGGTGGCAAACAGGAGAAAGGAGGCAAGGTGGTAATTAAGCAGAGAAGGACATGGCAGTAAAAGTAAAGTCAAGACTTGAAACAGAAAGCATAAGAAGATGTCAATAGGGTCATTTCCACATAAGGTACACTGAGAAGAGAAGCAAATATAAAAATTTTTCGTCTTCATAGTTAACATTTAGAGGTTACCAATACAAGCTGTAGAATCAATACCCTAAATACTAATGGTATGTCCACTAATCTGTGTGATTTTTGGTAACTTAATTTTTCTGTGCCTCAGTAACTTCATCTGTGAAATAGGGATAATAATGGTTCCTACCTTACAGGTATCATTGGTGAGGGGCTTAGAAAGATGTCTGGCACAGAGCACACAGTGAATATTTGCTATTATTATTATTGTCATTATTATTTGATGTCTCCTCTTAAACTAAGAAGAGTTCCAATATAAAACATACAGGATAGAGATTGTAAGTGATTCGTTTGGCTCTCTGTAGCTTTCAGCCTGTGCTCCTGGCCATGGCAATGATAGCTTCCTCTTCAGTAACTGGTAATTCTGGTCTCCTCACTTTCCATGATCATCTTCAAATATCTCCTGTTCTTTGCCTCCCTTATTCTTATACAAGTTACAAGTTTATCTAAAGTACAAAGACTTCCAAGTCTAAAATTTTCCAATTATATAAAAACTCTACCCTGTAGGATCATGCTAAAAAATGAACAGGTTTTGCTAATGTGGGATATAAAAATCATATTTAACTTTCAAAACCACAGAAAATCAAGAGCTGCTCTTTCTGGAAAGACTGCAAGCAAGAATGAGCTAATGTGACTCATTTATCATTTTGTAGAGCAAACATTCCAGCCAAAATAATTAATATTTGAGGTGGACAGAAGAACTATCTGTAGGTTCAGAGACAAGATTTAAATACTCAGGATACATATATGTATGTATGTAGACAAGCACCTTCCCAACTCCACTGTGTTATTTATACCCCAGTTTTTTCCTTTTCTGTGATGTTAATTCGCTCAGCAAGAGTTAAAAAGAAGGATTAGTGCAAACATGACATATGAATCTGACAACTAGCCATGGTCTAATCAACTCTCTTCAATCTGACCAAAATCAATATTTCTAAAGCCAAGATTCTGGCCATGTTTTTCAGAATTGGTGCTAACTCTCCCATTTAAAAACTAACACCTCATGGTCCTGTGCATCAGTTAAGCCTTTTCCAAATTGCTCGTGTATTTACTTTCAAGTAAAGAAGGCCAGAATATTTACTAAGGCAACTTTCTGATGTCTTTTTCAGTGCTGAATTGATAATGAATCTAACTCAGAGACACAGAGGAAAAATGTTAATCTATAAGCGGATTTCTGACTGGATTTGATTTTTTAAATTATCCCAAAGAGCTCAGTAGCATGTTGGGTTTTGATAGGGCAATTTATGTGTGAGCTATTAGGCTCCTAGTAACAACCCAACACATAAGATACCTTGTTTTATGAAGAGAGAAAGGAGTGGTTATAAAGACTTGAGGTTATTCCTATTCATTTTCATCCTTTGAAATAACAAAAGTCAGAGTCTCTTTGCATAGTTAACCTGCTGGACAAACAAGTGCTGTTCCACAACAAATAAATTCTATGTGTGCATATGAAAAGGTCAAAATGGCAATCTTTCCACATTTGCTACTGCAGAACTAAAGGGCTTTGCTATCTCTGTTAGGGATGTGTTAGAATAAGCAGATGATAACAGAACAGAAAGCTCTCAAGAAAATGAGGTCTCACATAAGATCAACTCCACAAGCTACATTTTAAAATCAGTTTCATTACCTCTCATTGGTTCAAAAGCCTGCTTGGGGTAGAGCCTAGTGTTTGGGAGGGCAGAGTGTCAAAACAAACTAGGTCATGGGTTCTATCCCTGTCCTGAGAGTCTCTGCTCTTTCAATATAAAATGGTGATAATAATACCTATCTAATAAAGGTGTTGTGAAGATTACTTTGGATAACTCATGTAAAACACCCAGCACATAATAGGTGCTCAGTAAAGAGTATATATTATCATACTTTCTGTGCTTTTTTTTCCTGAGGCTTTTTTCAATTAAATTTATTTATTGCTTAAATGAGATGAGTATGTGAAATATTAAATCAATCCCTAGGAGAGTTGAATAAGATTAAAGTGAAGTTTTGGGTTAAGAAAAACTGAATAAACATTGTTAGGCAGACTCTAAGATTAGTGGGAAAAATCATAGCATCTTAGGCTTACAACGACCTATATCTCATGAGGAAGTAGAGATGGTCAGAAAGCAATGAATGGGATTTGAAAGCAAGACTAAAGCAAGCCTTTGAGTAAACACTTTGGCTGTGTATGCACACCAAGCAAAATGAAAGGTTAAAAAGAATAATTTAGATAATTCATGCCAACAGAAAAGGGTTTCTCTTTCTTCAAATATGCAGATATTTCAGGAAGAGTGTTTATTATCTTCAATTTTTCACTAATTTCTTCAGTTCCACAGTTCATGTGTTGCATATATCAATACACCCTATTTCTTTGAGATTCCACAAAGAACAAAATGGTTGCTTAGTTGTACTGTAGTCATGAAAAAGCAATGTAAAAAGCAATCAAACCATTTGGTTAAAGGCAGATCAAGAGGGACTTCCCTGGTGGCACGATGGTTAAGAATCCGCCTGCCAATGCAGGGGACATGGGTTCAAGCCCTGGTCCGGGAAGATCTCACATGTCACAGAGCAAGTAAGCCTGTGTGCCGCAACTACTGAGCCTGTACTCTAGAGCCTGCAAGCCACAACTACTGAGCCCGTGTCCCACAACTGCTGAAGCCCGTGTGCCTAGAGCCAGTGCTCCACAACAAGAGAAGCCACCGCAATGAGAAGCCCGTGCACAACAACGAAGGGTAGCCCCCGCTCACCACCACTAGAGAAAGCCTGCACACAGCAACGAAGACCGAGCGCAGCCAAGGATAAATAAATAAATTAGTTTAAAAAAAAAGGCAGATCAGGAAAGCACAAATCTAAGGTTATAGTGCACTTTTATGAGTCATCCAGGGCTCAAAGCATATTACAGCTTTAGGATCAACCTAAAGAACTTATCCAAACTTTATGGCCTCTGAGTTGTTAAGGAAATACAGTTTCACTCTTTTTTTCCACCCACACACTATACAGAGCTATTTATCAGGTGGGAGGCAGAAGAAATAGAGAAAATCCTAAGGCCTTTCCCATCAAAGTCTGTTTTATTCAAAGGTCCATTTTCTTTTATTAGTATGTACTCTTAGGCAGTGGCCGTACACAAAATAGAATGGAGAATTGAAGCTACTATTCAACCAGTTGAGATCTAAAACTCCTGCAGTCCTCCAAAAAGTCTAAGTGCTTTAACTCTGAATTACACAGACATTATCACAATTATAAAAACTATACTTCACTTTTCATGTATAGATAGACATACCTTAACTAAAGGATTCATTTGGGAACATAATTTATTCTGTTTCCCATGTTCGTAAGGTAAGCAACACATTGAATGCTGTTTAAGTTTCTTAAAGTCATTGGCATGACAAGATTAATTTCATTTCAATCAATAAATATATGGTTTATCTTTATAAATTCATGAATTCAAGCTAAGTTTTTACAATTCTTGAAGTTTTGTTTAAATCTAATTAGTATTTTCTTTTCCAAGTTTGTAAATAATTTCAATTTGTCAAGGCTCAGTTATTAGCAAATATAGCCCTTGAAATGTCAGTAGTAACTCCCACATTTTATTTCAAGTGTAGTTAATGACTTATGTGTAGAATTCTCTTTTTTTTTGTTCCCTTTATCATTATTTTTTAAACATCTTTATTGGAATATAACTTTAAAACGGTGTGTTAGTTTCTGCTTTGTAACAAAGTGAACCAGCTGTACATATACATATATCCCCATATCTCTTACCTCTTGCATTTTCCTCCCTCCCACCCTCCATATCCCACCCCTCTAGGTAGTCACAAAGCACCAAGCTGATCTCCCTGTGCTATGCGGCTGCTTCCCACTAGCTATCAATTTTACATCTGGTAGCGTATAAATGTCCATGCCACTCTCTCACTTCATCCCAGCTTACCCTTCCCCTTCCCCGTGTCCTCAAGTCCATTCTTTAGTAGGTCTGCGTCTTTATTCCAGTCCTGCCCCACTAGGTTCTCCATAACCATTTTTTATTTTTTACTCCATATATATGTGCTAGCATACAGTATTTGTTTTTCTCTTTCTGACTTACTTCACTCTGTATGACAGACTCTGGGTCCATCCACCTCACTACAAATAACTCAAATTTTGTTTCTTTTTATGGCTGAGTAATATTCTATTGTATATATGTGCCACATCTTCTTCATCCATTCATCTGTTGATGGACATTTAGGTTGCTTCCATGCCCTGGCTATTGTAAATAGAGCTGCAATGAATACTGTGGTACATGACTCTTTTTGAATTATAGTTTTCTCGGGGTATATGCCCAGTAGTGGGATTGCTGTGTCGCATGGTAGTTCTATTTGTAGTTCTTAAAGGAACCTCCATACTGTTCTCCATACTGGCTTTATCAATTTACATTCCCACCAACAGTGAAAGAGGGTCCCCTTTACTCCACACCCTCTCCAGCATTTATTGTTTGTAGTTTTTTGATGATGGCTATTCTGACTGGTGTGAGATGATACCTCATTGTAGCTTTGATTTGCATTTCTCTTAATGATTAATAATGTTGAGCATTCTTTCATATGTTTCTTGGAAATCTGTATATCTTCTTTGGAGAAATGTCTATTTAGGTCTTCTGCCAATTTTTGGATTGGGTTGTTTGTTTTTGTGATATTGAGCTGCATGAGCTGCTTATAAATTTTAGAGATTAATGCTTTGTCAGTTGCTTCATTTGCAAATATTTTCTCCCATTCTGAGGGCTGTCTTTTCATCTTGTTTATGGTTTCCTTTGCTGTGCAAAAGCTTTTAGGTTTCATTAGGTCCCATTGGTTTATTTTGGTTTTTACTTCCATTTCCCTAGGAGGTGGGTCAAAAAGGATCTTGCTGTGATTTATGTCACAGAGTGTTCTATGTTTTCCTGTAAAAGTTTTATAGTGTCTCCCCTTACATTTAGGTCTCTAATTCATTTTGAGTTTATATTTGTGTCTGGTGTTAGGGAGTGTTCTAATTTCATTCTTTTACATGTAGCTGTCCAGTTTTCCCAGCACCACTTATTGAAGAGGCTGTCTTTTCTCCATTGTATATTCTTGCCTCCTTTATCGAAGATAAGGTGACCATATGTACGGGGGTTTTTCTCTGGGCTTTCTATCCTGTTCCATTGATCTATATTTCTGTTTATGTACCAGTACCATACTGTCTTGATTACTTTAGCTTTGTAGTATAGTCTAAATTCAGGGAGCCTGATTATTTCAGCTCCATTTTTCTTTCTCAAGATTGCTTTGGCTATTCAGGGTCTTTTATGCTTCCATACAAATTGTGAAATTTTTTGTTATACTTCTGTGAAAAATGCCATTGGTAGTTTGATAGGGATTGCAATGAATCTGTAGATTGCTTTGGATAGTATAGTCATTTTCACAATGTGGATTCTTCCAGTCCAAGAACATGGTATATCTCTCCATCTGTTTCTATCATCTTTAATTTCTTCCATCAGTGTCTTATAGTTTTCTGCATACAGATCTTTTGTCTCCTTAGATAGGTTTATTCCTAAGTATTTTATTCTTTTTGTTGCAATGGTAAATGAGAGTGTTTCCTTAATTTCTCTTTCAGGTATTTCATCATACGTATATAAGAATGCAAGTGTTTTCTGTGCATTAATTTTGTAGCCTGATACTTTACCAAATTCATTGATTAGCTCTAGTAGTTTTCTGGTAGCATCTTTAGGGTTCTCTATGTATAGTATCATGTCATCTGCAAACAGTGACAGCTTTACTTCTTCTTTTCCAATTTGGACTCCTTTTATTTCTTTTTCTTCTCTGATTGCTGTAGCTAAAACCTCCAAAACAGTGTTGAATAATAGTGGTGAGAGTGGGCAACCTGGTCTTATTCCTGATCTTAGTGGAAATGGTTTCAGTTTTTCACCATTGAGGATGATGTTGGCTGTGAGTTTGTCATATATGGCCTTTATTATGTTGAGGAAAGTTCCCTCTATGCCTACTTTTTGGAGGGTTTTTATCATAAATCGGTGTTGAATTTTGTCAAAAGGCTTTTCTGCATCTATTGAGATGATCATATGGTTTTTATTATTCAATTTGTTAATATGGTGTATCACATTGATTTGCATATACCAATGATAACAAGCGCTAAAAACTATACTAAAAGTAAAAAACAATCAAACAAACAAAAAAACGGACAGACCGAACCCTAGGACAAATGGTAAAAGCAAAGCTATACAGACAAAATCACATACAGAAGCATACACATACACACTCACAAAAAGAGAAAAAGGAAAAAGTATATATATCATTGCTCCCAAAGTCCACTGCCTCAATTTGGGATGATTCCTATTCAGGTATTCCACAGATGCAGGGTACATCAAGTTGATTGTGGAGATTTAATCCACTGCTCCTGAGGCTGCTGGGAGAGATTTCCCTTTCTATTCTTTGTTCGCACAGCTCCTGGGGCTCAGCTTTGGATTTGGCCCCGCCTCTGTGTGTAGGTTGGCTGAGAGCATCTGTTCCTGCCCAGACAGGATGGCATTAAAGGAGCAGCTGATTAGGGGGCTCTGGCTCACTCAGGTCCAGGGGAGACAGGGGTACGGAATGTGGGGCAAGCCTGCAGCAGCAGAGGCAGGCATGATGTTACAACAGCCTTAGGTGCACCGTGTGTTCTCCCGGGGAAGTTGTCCCTGGATCACGGGACCCTGGCAGTGGGGGGCTGCACAGGCTCCCAGGAGGGGAGGTGTGGATAGTGACATGTGCTTACACACAGGCTTCTTGGTGGCTGCAGCAGCAGCCTTAGCATTTTACGCTCGTCTCTGGTGTCCGTGATGATAGCCGCAGCTTGCGCCCGTCTCTGGAGCTCGTTTAGGCGGTGCTCTGAATCCCCTATCCTCATGCACCCCAAAACAATGGTCTCTTGCCTCTTAGGCAGTTCCAGACTTTTTCCTGGACTCCTTCCTGGCTAGCTGTGGCACACTAGCCCCCTTCAGGCTGTGTTCACGCAGCCAACCCCAGTCCCCTCCCTGGGATCTGACCTCCGAAGCCCAACCCTCAGCTCCCAGCCCCCACCTGCCCCACCACGTGAGCAGACAAGCCTCTCGGGCTGGTGAGTGCTCGTCGGCACTGATCCTCTGTGCAGGAATCTCTCCGCTTTGCCCTCCGCACCCCTTTTGCTGTGCTCTCCTCCATGGCTCCAAAGCTTTCCCCCTGCCACCCGCCATCTCTGCCAGTGAAGGGGTTTCCTAGTGTGTGGAAACTTTTCCTCCTTCACAGCTCCCTCCCACTGGTCCAGGTCCTGTCCCTATTGTTTGTCTCTGTTTTTTCTTTTGCCCTACCCAGGTACATGGGGAGTTTCTTGCCTTTTGGGAGGTCTGAGGTCTTCTGCCAGCGTTCAGTAGGTCTTCTGTAGGAGTTGTTCCACATGTAGATGTATTTCTGATGTATTTGTGGGGAGGAAGGTGATCTCCACGTCTTATTCTTCCGCGATCTTGAAGGTCTCCTCTAAATCTAATTAGTTTTAAAAGCAGAATTATATGCAGTCGAAGAGCTAAGATAAACTCTTTTGGAAATACGTTTTCTATATTATTCTTTGATGTATAGCTCTGATATGTCACTATGTTGGTTCAGACCTCAATTTTTTTCTTATTGTGACAACTGCAATGGTCTTTTAATTGGCCCTAATGTCTATAAACTCATACCCTTCCCATCTATTTTCCATGCTGTCACCACATTTTTAGATGCAAACCTCAGGATGACACTCTCTGGACCAAAGTGTTTCAATGACACCCCACCAGCCCTCCTCTCATTACTTGCAAGATAAAGACTCCCAGTTCCACAGCACGTACACAGACCCTTCAAGGCCTGGCTTCTGACCACTTCCTTGGGCTCATTTCCTACCACTTACCCATTACTACCCATTACTTGCACTTCTCCAGTTGTGACATGCATATCCTATCCCTGTGCTTTTCTTGATGTTGCTTCCTTCACATTGCCCACAGATGAATACCTAGCATTCTTTAATACTTTCTTCGGCATTTTCCCTGATGTCTACACCCCTCCAGATATGAATTGATAGATCCATCTTTGGTGTCCCCATAGTATGAAGCTGTTTGTTGAAATCCTATCCAGTCTTCAAAACCAATTTTAAATGTTGCTTTCTCTATAAACACAATGACAATACGATTTACCTTCCAAACTGGAATGCTTTTGACAATGGAGGGGCGTCCTGTTAATAGTTACCCCAGGACAATAGATATAAACTAGAACTATCCCAGGCAAACCAGGACATGTGTTTACCTTATCCAGAAAAGCCTTTATGATTAGTAAAACTGGTTATGAGCACTTCCACTTTATACTTCTCTTATGCTACTATGTCCTTGCAATATGTTCCTGCATGTTTGTGTCATTCCTATTACTAAAAATCATACTCTCTTTACGGACAGCAATTATATTTTACTCATCTTTGTATTCTCCACTATACCTGCTACATTGCTTTACATATAAAAAGTATTTAAAATGCTGTTCCCTTAGAATGGTTGATAAGTGCTATCTATGGCAGTGGTGAAGAAACAAAATGTGCTGTCTTTTAAATGTTACTACTTGTGGATTTTAGTCTAATTAGCAACATGTTCTCAACTAAACTAACCAATCTGTATCAATTGTGTCTTGAAATGCCAGGAATTTACTTCACACTAGAATCTAAAGAAAAGCTTTTTTCCTGCTGCATTGGGTTTCTGCTATATCACTCTGATGAAGAAGAAATAGATATCTAAATGTTTAATTTTTCCTAAATATTGAAAACCTTAGAGAAAATTATCTCCTGAAACTCTATTGCTTATTTAAAAATAAAATTATGCTTCTACTTGTTTGAGAAGTATTGTTCCATTTGATGTCAATTATATACCAAACTATTGAGACTCAAGAAATAGCTAAATTCTTTGATTTCAAATGGAAACAAGGTTATAAAGATATATCAAAGAGAAATTTTATTCACTGATGATTTCAGAGATGTCACATTCAGTGAACAGACTGCAAGTGGTCATTAGCAAATTTTTACCAATATGTTTTTTCTAGAAATTTATAAATTTCTCTAAGAATGTGAATACAATATTGACTGTTAGCATCTCTGATCCAAAATACTGTTTAACATAGTATTTTAAATAGGGTTAGTTTTCTTAATTTTGTACAAAGTGACTGTGAGTCCAGATAGTTAAACACCTTTTGGGGGGAAACCATGAAAACAAACCAACCCTGGACAATACAGTCTTCTGATTAGATTATGTCCCATGAGGAAACTTTTCTCTTGCAGATAGTCAAGTCTATCGTCAATGGACCAGCAATCCAGACTCAAGGAAACATTAATTCCACAAAGTTAGATCTGGGTTTTGTCAGTGACCACATGCCTGCCCCAGGAAGGAACAAGTCCACTTCTTACCCTGTGCCCGTCCTTCAAGTCTTGAATGTCTCATACAGTTTTCTTAGGTTAGAGTTTAATTTGTTCAGCTTAACTGAAAAACTATATAACTAGGTACAACTAAATGATGACTTTCACAGTATGATGGACATTCCAGAGAACTACTGATACTTAAAATTATCATAAAAATCTGTATTTGAGTAGAGCCCACCTAGTACATTTCCCCAGATGAATCCTAACAAACATACCGACTTCCTCCCCTGCAAACTGTAAAACACAATACTTGTGGAATAACATACAAACCTATTGCCAGATGTCATCCTCATTCTCATGAAAAGATATCGGATACTGTCCGATACTCTCAACCACTGCGCCACCAGGGAAGCCCAGTTGGTTAGTTTTAATAATGCAATAAGCAGCTATGAATCTACCACTCATAATCACAGCTAGGACCCTGACATTAACCTACATCAACTCAATGGTCCCAACATAACCTAATACCCAGAATCCTTCTACCAAAGGTAACCATTATCCTAAATCACATGTTACTCATTCTTTGAGTTCCTTTCTATATAAGTGTATTGAATTTATATGTATTCCTAAATTTTTTTTCTTATTTTAGTTGACTTCGACTTCATAAAAATGGGTATCGGGCTTCCCTGGTGGCGCAGTGGTTGAGAATCCGCCTGCCGATGCAGGGGACACGGGTTCGTGCTCTGGTCTGGGAAGATCCCACATGCCGCGAAGCAGCTGGGCCCGTGAGCCATGGTCGCTGAGCCTGCGCGTCCGGAGCCTGTGCTCCGCAACGGGAGAGGCCACAGCAGTGAGAGGCCCACATACCGAAAAAAAATAAAAAATAAAATAAAATAAAATAAGGTATCATTTTATATGCAATTTTTAAGGACTTATTTTCTCATTTAATATTATGTTGCTAAGATTCATTCAGATTAAGGCAAACCTATGAAGACAGTAAAAAGATCAATGATTACCAGGAGTTTGAGAGGGGATGGATGAATAGGCAGAGAACAGAGGATTTTTAGGACAGTGAAAATACTCTGTGTGATATTTTAATGATGGATATGCATGTGTGAGGGCAGGTGGTATGTATGAAATCTCTGTACCTTCCTCTCAATTCTGTTGTGACTCTTAAAGTGCTCTGAAATATAGTCTTTAAAAAGTTTTAAAGCAACCAAAAATAAGATTTAGACATATTAATGTATGTTATTATGTTTGTTTTGATTGCTTTATAACCTGCCATTGTGTGACTATAATACAATTTGTTCATTTACTTTCTCATTAGTGGGTGTTTGGGTTACTTGGGGGGTTTGGCTATTGTGAACATTGGTACTACGGATACTGTGCCCATGTCTACTGTTGAAAATGTACAGAGAGACTTCCCTGGAGGTCCAGTGGTTAAGACTTAGCCTTCCAATGCAAGGGGTGAGGGTTCGATCCTGGTTGGGGAGCTAAGATCCCACATACCTTGAAGTCAAAAACACCAAAACATAAAACAGAAGCAATATAGTAACAAGTTCATAAAGACTTTAAAAATATGGTCCACATCAAAAAAAACAAAATGTACAGGAGTTTAACTTGGTTATATACCTGTGAGTGAGTTGCTGGATCATCAAGTATGGATCATATTTAACAACATCCCCTTACTAAATATAGCCACTTACATATAACTGCTTCATAAAGGGTGAGATATCACATAGTGCATAAAGAGCAGGACATCAACCTGTAAGTCACATAAAGCCATTCACTGCTCTCTGATAATGTGACTTGATCCAAGGGGTAACATTCACCTATAGAAATAAATAGATCACATGTCCCTCCATGAAGATTATTTCTCTAAGTAAGCTCTAGGAGAAAGACTTGAGTAGCAGGGAACTGACTCAAGGTTAACAGTTCTGTCAGGAACCTAAAATGCAGAATGTCTATGTGGTTGATTAAGATTAGGAAAAATTATAAGCATTTATTGCTACACAATAATGATGCAGCAGGCTACCCATTGTTCGTTGAAGGTTCTCTCTTTTTCCATGTCCTTTAAATGTTCCTAATGATATCAACTGGAAAATCTTAGCTGGATGCTAAAGCCTCTTCCACATTTCTCCTTAGAGATTTGACTCTCCCTTTAATAATAAAGTGCTGCTTCCCTGAGCTAGACAGTTAACCAGGCAGAGCCTGTGGATGCAGGCTTAGAGGTCACAGAGAACAAGACTCTCTGAGGAAAGGGATGAAGTTCACTGGCCTAGAGGAGAGTTGGAATTAGGAATCAGAAAAAAGATGGAGGTGTAGGCAGAAGCCAGATCAAGGAGGACCTCTGAGGAGGTATTAATCAGCATCTACTTGATCCAAAGGTAACTGGGAGCATTGACAGGTCCCAGTATAAACTTTAGTTTGCGTTAACTGTGCCCTTGCGATTTGAATCATGTCCTTGTGTGACCTTGACTTCTTTCACAGGGGCCTGGTATTATTTGCAGTGATATTATCTCTAATCACTTCTAGGTAAGTACAACTCATTAGGTCCTGCCCAGACCTCCTCCTTCCCCAGCTCACCAGTCCCCAGTAAGTGGGAATCAGCAAGAGTGGCACTAGGTATCAAGAGACATCTGACTCTTATCAAAGCATATGATGAAGCTCTGTCATGGGAGAGAGTAGTTAGCATGCAGAGATTACCAGACCTCTTGCTTGAGTTCTTTTTAAAAGTCTTCAGTGGGAATCACTTGATCTTATTAGGCTCAAATCTCAATTATCTCCTAGAGGAGTCTGCAGTTTGCAGGGAATTACCAGAGGTACTCACTGGCTTTTCATTTGAATGTGTTGAAAGTGTACAGCTTAATTGGAGCTGGAAGGGTAAACAACTTGAGAAATCTGTCTTTCCTTTGCATATCCAACCACACACATACACACACAAAACCCACCTTTAAAACCCAAAATGTCAGCTCCCACCTCCTCTTTCCTAAACTACATGTACACTAAATAATCAATGAATCCAAGGCAAAGGTAAAGTTCAGCTTAAGCAGAATAAATCCAATGTTCTCCATGTGATGGAGGAAGAGTTGCAGAGTCAAAGGGAAGAATTAGAAAATGAGACAATTTCCCATGTTCTTCTAAGTTTCCATAATGTGACTTTGTTTTATTAGAAGCATTATATGCCTCCAAATAGGTAATAACAGAAATGGACAAAATGCAGACTCAATCAAGCATGGTTCCTTTATATTACTCACAATATCCCTTCTCTTAACTTCCATGGTCAATGGAGACAGTCTGGGCTTTTCTGACATTGTACCTCGATCACTACGGGATTCTACTGTAAAAGAAAAAGTTTAACGTTTAAATTAAAAATGTCAAAGAATATAATATTATTTCTTTGTAGGTGGCCAGTGATCTTCCTAAATATGAAAGGGGTTTCCCAAAGCATACAGCAAATATCAGACACAGTGCCAAAGAAAATAAGCAAATGGCTATGTATTCAGGGTGTATACAAAATCGTGATAGCTCCAGAGGAAATTAGGTGGCAGCCTGCATAATAAGACATAAATCTAAGAGAAATATAAGTCTCTGATACACATTTCTATTCCTTTTATATTTCACACAAAAGTTGTATTTGTGAAAAGCTCAGGGAAAAAAGTATAATGATGAACTGAAGAAATTTTCTGCATAATTCATGACCTAAAACACATGTTTGCCTACACTATCTAGAAAATTCAAGTAAACCAGGAGGATTTTTCCTTTTGGTTTAAACGATATGCAGAAGTGCCTCTATACTTCAATCTAAGCAGACTCAGCCTTAATATGAGTGATGCAATAAGATGATGTATCTCCTTAATTGGCAACATAGGAAAAGGTACCTAGTGTACCATCGTCATTCTGAACCATCTTGATTTCACTCCGATGTCCTTGATTGCCCTCACTCCACCTACAATGCTTCCCAGTCCTTGCTTCTATTAAGAGAAAACTCTTCCACATACAGCTTACTGATCTTACAGGTTTTTATTCAACAATTCATGAATCAGAGAGCATGCAATCTAGTGGACAGAAAGGAGCTCCAATGAGCTGTACAAGGTAAGAGATTTCTACTGACCAAAGTGAGCAGCAACGAAGAAGTTATACTTGGCATTTGCTGATTGGCTAGAGCAGGGTTACTTTAGCCAATCAGCAAATGCCAAGCAAAGGGAAGTCTTGGAGCTGGTAACTTGTGCTGAGCAAGCAAGAGCTGATTGGCTGACCTGCACCTTCCTTTTCTGGAGGAGTCAAGCATAGAAACTTAAGTTTTGGTTTGCCGACATTGGGCTTAGCATGAGCAACTCCATCTTGGACCTAATCTAGTTACTTTAACACCTCCCTTCCTCACCTATCCATCAGTATGTTTGTGTATGATGGGGACTAGGATAGCTACCCTATTATGAGCACTAAGACATGCCTACACTAGTCCTGCTATGCCTCACCTACCTCCTTGGCTCATCTGCAACACTGACATACATTAAATTGCATTCTTATGGGTCACATCAGTGAACTGAGGGAGAATGAAAATAATGCAACTTCCCAGGAAAACCTTGTATTGTAGGAGAATGGAAGAAAGCTAGAGAGGGGAATAAGTGGAAAACAAGAGCTAAGATCATTGTTAGTAGATGCTTGATATGAGTCCTCAAGATGGTAACCTAGAAATGACAACTGTGGCAGAAGACCACACTGTGAAGCCTACCTGAAAGCTATCAAAACAAACTGATATATTTTGCAGTGTAAAATCTCAAGGAGACAACCAATTTTGATATTTTAACATAAACTGATAACAGTTTCATCCTTATGTGTGCACACACATGCATACCCAGAAATACATATTATTTTGTAGTCATTACTGACAGTCAGTTCTTGTGAAAGTACACAGAACACACTTGATTGCATGCTGATGAGACAGTTCTGAAAAATATAATTTTCCTGAGTCTTTTATGAAGAATCCAAAAAGTCTAGGTAACAGTGGCATAGTTAAATGTCTAAAGTCTGAGTTGATCAGCTCAAATACATCACTGAAGGTACCAATAACATAGCATTGGGTGCTTTTTGGTGCCACTGATGTTTCACAATTTTCAAGAGCTTTAGGTAAGCTTTGTGTCCACTTATTACTCAGTATCTGAAAATCATTTTTAGTCAGGTTAAATAGAGAAGTTAAAAGCATTACCCATTCAAGTACCCTTTACTTTACATCCTTAATAGCTATTGACTCATAATTGTATACTTCAGTTTATTTCAGAAACTTGACATAAAATTATCTTTTTATATTTATTGTTATTACACCATAGTATAATAACAGTGCAATCACCATCTATTAACTCGTAACTATTACAAGCATTCCCAACATAATTATTAATAAAATAGAATGACATACTGAGATTAGTATTATTGTCAACGTACTGCCATTAGAACAATAATAACACAACTGCTACCGCTATACACCATCTTGAAGGCCCATGTATTCCCTTCCACTCCAAACAATAGTTCTTAACAACATTAATCTCAACACCTGAAATCTAAAATCTAAGCATATATCTTAAGCCTACCCAAGTCATATCAATGGAATAGGTCATATTTTGCAATATAAATATATGGGTATATGTAAACAATTGCTGAAGTCGCAAGTTTATACTTCTTCATACCCACTAGCAGAGGCTCAAACTTGAATACTGAATGTGTTCACAGTAGATTTCAAGTAGCTACTCCTAAGGACACAAAGAGCTGAAGCACACAGCATTGACTGGAGATTGCCAGACATGGCCAGAGAGGGATGCAGCTGATTACATGGAGCCCACAGTCTCCCATTAGGATTGTCTTCCGAGCCAGCCCCTATGGACCACACTTTAATTTCATCAAATAAAATGATTTTTCAAGGAATTTGAGATTTCAGGATACAACAGATACAATCCAAGTTGTATACAGGAATGGTAAATTATATGTTACACATAACTGAAATAATTACGGAATAAATTCAAAAGTGGTTCTTATTCTAATACTCTAACTTGAAACTTTAAAAATTCATACACTGTGCTCTCAAGGTCATCCAGGATATATGCTAAATATACAGAGATCCACAGTCACCACTGATCATTCATTTTCCACTTGTTAGCTAAGTAATACATAAGTATATAGGCATAAACAGCATGTGTTTATGTAATGAATATTTATGATTACTTATACACTATTTAAACTGTTTCGCCATCTAAAGTTCACATTCAAAAGATACTGGTCTTTCTGAACTCAAATATACAGAACACAAGTGTGAAACTAATACTAAACCTCCATGACAAGAAGTTTTTACAATCTCTTCTCATACTTACCAATTCGTAATGGAGAATGATATTCTAGTCATGTTGTGGGTCACCTTGTCCATGTACACTAAAATTCTAATTTGTTCTGGGCCTATGAGCCTATAGACCTAAGAAATGGATGAAATACTTCTTGGTAAAATAATTTCATTTGAAAGATATTATTCTTGCTATGCTCATGAGTGCTTTGAAAGGGGCTATATTTCTGTAGTGGTCATTAGACATGTTAACACATATCCTGTTTTCCTTTATTTAGGGCATGTGATGGCATAGCACTTCCCTGCCACTTTTTTTTTTTAAACATCTTTATTGGAGTATAATTGCTTTACAATGGTGTGTTAGTTTCTGCTTTATAACAAAGTGAATCAGCTCTACATATACATATATCCTCACATCTCTTCCCTCTTGCGTCTCCCTCCCTCCCACCCTCCTACCCCACCCCTCTAGGTGGTCACAAAGCATGGAGCTGATCTCCCTGTGCTATGCGGCTGCTTCCCACTAGCTATCGGTTTTACATTTGGTAGTGTGTATATATGTCCATGCCACTCTCTCACTTTGTCCCAGCTTACCCTTCCCCCTCCCCATGTCCTCAAGTGCTTAGTACAGTCATTTTCACAATGTCCAATCCTTCTCTGCCACTTTGAAGTTAGGCGCAGCCAGGTCATTTCCTTTGGCCAATGAAATGTGACTAAAAGTTACCTGCATCTCTCCAGCCTTAAGAAACAGTACATAATTTGCTAAGTTCCTCTTCTCCTGCCTTGGTAAGTATGGAAGCACATAGTGAAATAAGGGCTCCAAGTGACTGCAATGAGTCACTGCAATGACTCACAATAGATAGTTAGCATAAATAAATATTCACCTGAAATACTTTTATGGTGTTAAGCCACTGAGATTTGGCTGCTGCTTGTTACTTCAGCAAACTTAGCCTATTCTGACTTATACAGTTTCTTGATGGTTCCAGAACTTTCTAGAAGTCTAACCACAAAGCAAGTGTAAGCCATTTATTTAAGATTCTTTAAAACAGTATACCACAATAAAATGAATGACAATTTTTAAAACTCCAATAAAAATTTTTAATAAAAAAATTAATTAGCATACACTGGTAAAATCACAAATATGATGTTAGAAAGCTGATAAGTGCAGAGATCAACTTTGGCAATTATTACAGACAATCTCAAACAATAAAGCAACAAGCCTAGTCAACACACTCTGAAATATCCAAGCTTAATATCTCCACCCTAAGAATATACAATAAACCAAATGGCAAATTAGGACACCTTAGGAAGACCATGAAATAGATGAATAATGACTTTTTAAATTTCATCCTGCCTTTACATTCTCCCTCTATAAATTCTTTTTACACAACAATGTCATATAAATCTTTCTAAAGCCAGTACGTCATCTTCCTATTTCAGAAACTATAATATATTCCTATTATTTTTCAATCAAAACCAAACTCTTTGACCCTAGCACTGGAGGCCTCACCAACTCTCTATATATTTCCCACCACAACCCAATACACCTCTGCCATTCTCACCCCACCCTAATCAACTGGTTTCTTCACCCCACACACTATGTTCTTCACCCCACAGATTATGTTCTTTCCAAGCTCCTCCACCCACTATACAATCTCTAAATTCTCACAATTTAAAGTGTAATTCAGCATTTGATGTAGATGAGTTTCCAGTTAGTATTATGAATATACATGTTATTCTTTTCTACCCATATTAATTAGCTAACCAGCTCTCCAAAGGAAGTAACCTGCCATCCAATGCCCAGCAAGCATTATACATACATAGAAATTTTCTGTTAATTTGATATAACTTTTGACAATAGCTGCAATGAATACAAAATAACAAGGATGCACCAAAGCAAAAAGTAGAAAACCATGTTAAAAGATTTTAAATTATTTAAAAATAACAAGATCTTGTTCATGCCTCTGTAAAGGCAGAGGATATATTTTTTTCAAACAAAAGCTTCCTCTTCTAAATAAAACAGTGGCTTGACTCCCAGAAGAAAGGACCAATATATATCCAGAAAAAAAATTAAAGTAAATGTGTGGATTCGCCCACATGTGAAATCCCAAGCTTTACTGGAAGAAAGAGGAACTTGCTGAGAGAGGACAAGGCAAACTTCTTAGGAACTAGGTAAAACATCAACTGGCACATATTGGTATTAATTGCCAAACAGACCAGAAGCATGAAGAACAGGTGGCTTCACACAATTCTAAGGCACAGCTTTCTGGAGGGACAGGAATAGACCAGCAGCTCACTGCGTTGGGATCACCAGGTTCAGTGACACCCGTTGCTGCAAAGACAAGACAGACCAAAACTCTGTAATGGATTCAGGGCAGGGATGTCCTGTATCTGGTTTTTCAGCTACACAGAAATGAGCCAAGTTCTAATGAATTCATGCACTGAAACCACTGGGTTGTATATTTCCTTTGGGAAGCTACCCAATAAGTTTGCATTTGGAGAAATACTGTAGTTTAATATCATTTATACACGACCAAAGAGATATTCCAGACGGCTTTTATCTACTCATATGCTGATAGTTTTATTAAGTGTTAATAAACTATTGAAAATGTATTGTTACAATTAAATTTGTAAAGATAACAGACCCTCCCCCTTGTCTGACTTGAATACATTTGCATAAAGAACTAAGAAAAACTGTACCCTGAAGGACTTTTAAAACTGCAAGCAACTGCATTCCAAATTTTATGGATGGCAAAATGTTTTACTCCAAGGTGATAAATTTCTGATGGATCAAGACTCTTTGATTCACATTTGAGGTCTGAGTCTTTTTCCACAGCCTCACTTTCCCCGCGAAACATTTAATATTCCCACCTTCAAGGCCTTTTGTGATCAACAGTAGCAGAAGTGAACTTTATTTACCACTCTCAACTCCTGAGCAGAATTCTCAGGTGCAGCCCTATTCATGTCCTGGAGGACTAGAGGGACCTCATATGAAGTGGCCTCTCCTATGAAGCCACCTCTGGCACAGAACCAAAGAAAGTATTACAGGGACTTCCCTGGTGGCACAGTGGATAAGAATCCACCTGCCAATGCAGGGGACACGAGTTCGAGCCCTGGTCCAGGAAGATCCCACACGCCGCAAAACAACTAAGCCTATATGCCACAACTACTGAGTCTGCACTCCAGAGCCAGACAGTCACAACTACTGAGCCCACACACCGCAACTACTGAAGGCTGCGCGCCTAGAGCCCGTGCTCCAAAACAAGAGAAGCCACCTCACTGAGAAGCCTGCGCACCACAACAAAGAGTAGCCCCCGCTCGCCACAACTAGAGAGATGCCATGTGCAGCAACAAAGACCCAATGCAGCCATAAATTTCTTTCCTTCTTTCTTTATTAAATAAAAGAAAGAAGGAAAGTATTACAGGCAGACTTCAGGACACTGCTGTCTCACAAGTTTTGATTATGTCCAAGGAACAAAATGTTTCTTTCAATATGTACCTTCACAAAAAAACTGAAATGAAACTTGTGAAATTCTCTGAAATAGATCAATGCAGGGGGATAAATAGCATTTGCTGTGATAATGCAATGTTTCTGGTGAAAATGTTTATTTAGCTGAACCATTCATGCATTTGCCTTATTTCCCCATTCTTCTTTTTTTTGAATTTTATTTTATTTATTTTTTTATACAGAAGGTTCTTATTAGTCATCAACTTTATACACATCAGTGTATACATGTCAATCCCAATCTCCCAATTCATCACACCACGACAACTACCCCCCGTCGCTTTCCCCCCTTGGTATCCATAAGTTTGTTCACTACATCTGTGTCTCAATATCTGCCCTACAAACCAGTTCATCTGTACCATTTTTCTGGTTCCACATATATGTGTTAATATACGATATTTGTTTTTCTCTTTCTGACTTACTTCACTCTGTATGACAGTCTCTAGATCCATCCACATCTCTACAAATGACCCAGTTTTGTTCCTTTTTATGGCTGAGTAATACTCCATTGAATATATGTACCACATCTTCTTTATCCATTTGTCTGTCGATGGGCATTTAGGTTACTTCCATGACCTGGCTATCGTAAATAGTGCTGCAATGAACATTGGAGTGCATGTGTCTTTTTGAATTATGGTTTTCTCTGGGTATATGCCCAGTAGTGGGATTGCTGGATCATATGGTAATTCAATTTTTAGTTTTTTAAGGAACCTCCATACTGTTCTCATAGTGGCTGTATCAATTTACATTCCCACCAACAGTGCAAGAGGGTTTCCTTTTCTCCACACCCTCTCCAGCATTTGTTGTTTCTACATTTTCTGATGATGCCCATTCTAACTGCTGTGAGGTGATACCTCATTGTAGTTTTCATTTGCATTTCTCTAATAATTAGTGATGTTGAGCAGCTTTTCATGTGCTTCTTGGCCATCTGTATGTCTTCTTTGGAGAAATGTCTATTTAGGTCTTCTCCCATTTTTGGATTGAGTTGTTTGTCTTTTTAATATTGAGCTGCATGAGCTGTTTATATATTTTGGAGATTAATCTTTTTTCCGTTGATTCGTTTGCAAATATATTCTCCCATTTTAAGGGTGGTGTTTTGGTCTTGTTTATGGTTTCCTTTGCTGTGCAAAAGCTTCTAAGTTTCATTAGATCCCATTTGTTTATTTATGTTTTTAATTCCATTACTCTACGAGGTGGGTCAAAAAAGATCTTGCTGTGATTTATGTCAAGGAGTGCTTGTCCTTAGTTTTCCTCTAAGAGTTTTATACGTCCAGTCTTACATTTAGGTCTCTAATCCATTTTGAGTTTATTTTTGTGTATGGTGTTAGGGAGTGTTCTAATTTCATTCTTTTACATGTAGCTGTTCAGTTTTCCCAGCACCACTTATTGAAGAGACTGTCTTTTCTCCATTGTATATCCTTGCCTCCTTTGTCATAGATTAGTTGACCACAGGTGCATGGGTTTATCTCTGGGCTTTCTATCTTGTTCCATTGATCTATGTTTCTGTTTTTGTGCCAATACCATATTGTCTTCATCACTGTAGCTTTGTAGAATAGTCTGAAGTCACGGAGTCTGATTCCTCCAGCTCCATTTTTTTCCCTCAAGACTGCTTTTGCTATTTGGGGTCTTTTGTGTCTCCATACAAATTTGAAGACTTTTTCTTCTAGTTCCATAAAAAATGTCATTGGTAATTTGAAAGAGATTGCATTGAATCAGTAGATTGCTTTGGGTAGTACACTCATTTTCACAATATTGATTCTTCCAATCCAAGAACATGGTATATCTCTCCATCTACTGGAATCATCTTTAATTTCTTCAATCAGTGTCTTTTAGTTTTCTGCATACAGGTCTTTTGTCTCCCTAAGTAGATTTATTCCTAGGAATTTTATTCTTTTTGTTACAGTGGTAAATGGGAGTGTTTCCTTAATTTCTCTTTCAGATTTTTCATCATTAGTGTATAGGATTGCAAGAGATTTTTCTGCATTAATGCTGTATCCTGCAGCTTTACCAATTTCATTGATTAGCTCTAGTTGTTTTCTGGTGGCATCTTTAGGATTCTGTATGTATAGTATCATGTGATATGCAAACACTGACAGTTTTACTTCTTCTTTTCCAATTTGTATTCCTTTTATTTCTTTTTCTTCTCTGATTGCCGTGGCTAGGACTTCCAAAACTATGTTGAATAATAGTGGTGAGAGTGGACATCCTTGTCTTGTTCCTGATCTTAGGGGAAATGCCTTCAATTTTTCACCATTGAGAATGATGTTTGCAGTGGGTTTGTCATAAATGGGCTTTATTATGTTGAGGTAGGTCCCATCTACGCCCACTTCTGGAGAGTTTTTATCATAAATGGGGGTTGAATTTTGTCAAAAGCTTTTTCTGCATCTATTGAGATGGTCATATGGTTTTCATTCTTCAATTTGTTAATCTGGTGCATCACACTGCTTGATTTGAGTGTATTGAAGAATCCTTGCATCCTTGGGATAAATGCCACTTGGTCATGGTGTATGATCCTTTTAATGTGTTGTTGGATTCTGTTTGCTAGTATTTTGTTGAGGATTTTTGCAGCTATATTCAACAGTGGTATTGGTCTGTAATTTTCTTTTTTTGTAGTATCTTCTTATGGTTTTGGTATCAGGGTGATGGTGGCCTCATAGAATAAGTTTGGGAGTGTTCCTTCCTCTGCAATTTTTGGAAGAGTTTGAGAAGGATGGGTGTTAGCTCTTCTCTAAATGTTTGATAGAATTCACCTGTGAAACCATCTGGTTAGACTTTTGTTTGTTGGAAGATTTTCAATCACACTTTCAATTTCATTACTTGTGATTGGTCTGCTCATATTTTCTATTTCTTCCTGGTTCAGTCTTGGGAGGTTATACCTTCCTAATAACTTGTCCATTTCTTCCAGGTTGTCCATTTTACTGGCATAGAGTTGCTTGTAGTAATCTCTTAGGATGCTTTGTATTTCTGCAGTTACTGTTGTAAATTCTTTTTCATTTCTAATTTTATTGATTTGAGTCCTCTCCCTCTTTTTCTTGATGAGTCTCGCTAATGGTTTACCAATTTTGTTTATCTTCTGAAAGAACCAGCTTTTAGTTTTATTGATCTTTGCTATTGTTTTCTTTGTTTGTATTTCATTTACTTCTGCTCTGATCTTTATGATATCTTTCCTCTGCTAACTTTGGGTTTTGTTTGTTCTTCTTTCTCTAGCTCCTTTAGGTGTAAGGTTAGATTGTTTATTTGAGATTTTTCTTGTTTCTTGAGGTAGGCTTGTATAGCCATAAACTTCCCTCTTAGAACTGCTTTTGCCACATCCCATAGGCTTTGGATAGTCTTGTTTTCATTGTCATTTGTCTCTAGGGGTTTTTTTTATTTCCTCTTTGATTTCTTCAGTGATCTCTTGGTTATTTAGTAACATATCATTTAGCCTCCATGTGTTTGTGGTTTTTTTACGTTTTTTTCCCCTGTAATTGATTTCTAATCTCATAGCATTGTGGTCAGAAAAGATGCTTGATATGATTTCAATTTTCTTAAATTTACTGAGGCTTGATTTTTGACCCAAGATGTGATCTATCCTGGAGAATGTTCCATGCGCACTTGAGAAGAAAGTGTAATCTGCTGTTTTTGGATTGAATATCCTATAAATATCAATTAAATCTATCTGGTCTACTGTGTCATTTAAAGCTTGTGTTTGCTTATTAATTTTCTGTCTTGATGATCTGTCCATTGGTGTAAGTCAGGTGTTAAAGTCCCTCACTATTACTGTGTCACTGTCGATTTCCTCTTTTATAGCTGTTAGCAGTTTCTTTATGTATAGAGGTGCTCCTATGTTGGGTGCATATATACTTACAATTGTTATATCTTCTTCTTGGATTGATCCCTTGATCATTGTGTAGTGTTCTTCCTTGTCTCTTGTAACATTCTTCATTTTAAAGTCTATTTTATCTGATATGAGTATTGCTACTCCAGCTTTCTTTTGATTTCCATTTGCATGGAATATCTTTTTCCATCCTCTCACTTTCAGTCCGTATGTGTCTCTAGGTCTGAAATGGGTCTCTTGTAGACAGTATATATATGGGTCTTGTTTTTGTATCCATTCAGCAAGCCTTTGTCTTTTGGTTGGAGCATTTAATCCATTCACGTTTAAGGTAATTATCGATATGTATGTTCCTATTAACATTTTCTTAATTGTTTTGACTTTGTGTTTGTAGGTCCTTTTCTTCTCTTGTGTTTTCCACTCAGAGAATTTCCTTTAGCGTTTGTTGTAGACTGGTTTGGTGGTGCTGAATTCTCTTAGCTTTTACTTGTTTGTAAAGCTTTTGATTTCTCCATCGAATCTGAATGAGATCCTTGCTGGGTAGAGTAATCTTGGTTGTAGGTTTTTCCCGTTCATCACTTTAAGTATATCAAGCCACTCCCTTCTGGACTGTAGAGTTTCTGCTGAGGAATCAGCTGTTAACCTTATGGGAGTTCCCTTGTATGTTATTTGTTGTTTTTCCCTTGTTGGTTTTAATAACTTTTTTTTGTCTTTAATTTTTGCCAATATGATTACCATGTGTCTGGCATGTTTCTCCTTGGGTTTATCTTGTATGGGACTCTCTGTGCTTCCTGGACTTGGGTGGCTATTTCCTTTCCCATGTTAGGGAAGTTTTCGACTATAATCTCTTCAAATATTTTCTCAGGTCCTTTCTCTCTCTTCTCCTTCTGGGACCCCTATAATGCGAATGTTGTTGCATTTAATGTCCCAGAGGTCTCTTAGACTGTCTTCATTTCTTTTCATTCTTTTCTCTTTATTCTGTTCTGCAGCAGTGAATTCCACCATTCTGTCTTCCAGGTCATTTATCCGTTCTTCTGCCTCAGTTATTCTGCTATTGATTCCTTCTAGTGTATTTTTCATTTCAATTATTATATTGTTCTTCTCTGTTTGTTCTTTAATTCTTCTTCGTCTTTTTTAAACATTTCTTGCATCTTCTCGATCTTTGCCTCCATTCTTTTTCCGAGGTCCTGGATCATCTTCACTATTATTATTGTGAATTCTTTTTCTGGAAGATTGCCTATCTCCACTTCATTTAGTTGTTTTTCTGGGGTTTATCTTGTTCCTTCATCTGGTACATAGCCCTCTGCCGTTTCATCTTGTCTATCTTTCTATGAATGTGGTTTTTGTTCCACAGGCTGCAGGACTGTAGTTCTCACTATTCTATTTTATAAAGATTCTCATCACACCTGGGTTTGCCAAATGAAACTCCATCTTTACTGCCACTCAACAATATGCTTGAAATGTGCAAGGATCCTTTCAGGACAGTCTTAGCCAAGGTTGTTATTGCTGTTGTTAGATCACCTTGGTAATTTATCGTGCAGGCAAACTCATATCTCTGTTAAGCAATTCCATTCCCCCAAGGGGTGCTTTATAATTCATCTATAACTTTACCATTTAGAAGACAAGATAATAATGAAAAGAAACACCAAAACAAATCACCAGGCCGTCTTATGATTTCCATGTAAGAAGAAAACAATTTTTAAAATGCCATTGTAATGTCTACTCATGCAGAATGAAGGAGAAAAACAAAGCATGGCTCAACTCTAGCAAAACACATAAACACTTTTTTTGACTTTGGGCAAATCATTTGTTCTCTTTATAGGTTTGCTCTTCTGTGAAAAAAAATTGACTTTACTAATACATGTGATTATTACAGGAATAAAATAAACTCCGAAATACATAAATATAAACAAGTAAATACATATACATGTATAATATGTACCATATGATACAGTAATCCCACTCCTGGGCATAGATCTGGGGAAAACCATAATTCGAAAAGATACATGCACCCAAATGTTTATTGAAGCATTATTTACAATAACCAAGGCATGGAAGCAACCTAGATGCCCATCAACAGACGAATGGATAAAGAAGATGTGGCAGGTATATATACAATGGAATATTACTTAGCCATTAAAAAAAAGAATGAAATAATGACATTTGCAGCAACATGGATGGACCTAGAGATTATCTACTAAGTGAAGTAAGTCAGACAGAGACATATAGGATATCACTTATATGTGGAACCTAAAAAAATGATACAAAATGAACTCATTTACAAAACAGAAACAGACTCACAGACTTTGAAAACAAACTTATGGTTACACAGGGGAAAGGTGGGGGGAGGGATAAATTAGGAGTTTGTGATTAACATATACACACTACTATGTATAAAATAGATAACAAGGACCTACTTTATAGCACAGGGACCTCTACTCAATATTCTGTAATAACCTATATGGGAAAGGAATCTGAAAAAGAATGGATATATGTATATGTATAACTGAATCACTTTGCTGTACCTGAAACTAACACAACATTCTAAATCAACTGTACTCCAATATAAAATAAAAATTAAATAAAAAACCTATACAGGTATAAGCACAAAGTTTTATGTAAACTAAGGCAGAAACATTTTCAATTTACCAACAGTTATCAAATGATTTAAAAATATTTAGATTCTTTAACTCAATAATTACACATCAGAAAAACCTATCTTAAGTAAAGAATCAGAAGTTATTCAAAAAACTGTGCCTAAGAATGTTTAGTGAAGCCCACTTTTACTTAGAAAAAATAAAAATGACTATAAAAGTTCATAATATGTAGTTGAAGTTTTCAAAGAAAGTTAGTTACTTGAAAAACAGATGTACTGTTACATTTAAAAGTATGGTACTGGCAAAAAAACAGAAATATAGATCAGGGGAATGGGATAGAAAGCCCAGAGATAAACCCATGCACATATGGTGACCTTATCTTTGATAAAGGAGGCAAGAATATACAGTGGAGGGCTTCCCTGGTGGCACAGTGGTTGGGAGTCCACCTGCCGATACAGGGGACACAGGTTCGTGCCCCGGTCCAGGAAGATCCCACATGCCACGGAGTGGCTAGGCCCGTGAGCCATGGCCGCTGAGCCTGCACGTCTGGAGACTGTGCTCCGCAACAGGAGAGGCCACAAAAGTGAGAGGCCTGCGTACCGCAAAAATTAAAAAAACAAGAATATACAGTGGAGAAGAGACAGTGTCTTCAATAAGCGGTGCAGGGAAAACTGGACAGCTACATGTAAAAGAATGAAATTAGAACACTCCCTACCACCAGACACAAAAATAAACTCAAAATGGATTAAAGACCTAAATGTAAGGCCAGACACTATCAAACTCTTAGGGGAAAACACAGGCGGAACACTCTATGACATAAATCACAGCAAGATCCTTTCTGACCCACCTCCTAGAGAAATGGATATAAAAACAAAAATAAACAAATGGGACCTAATGAAACTTAAAAGCTTCTGCACAGCAAAGGAAACCATAAACAAGATGAAAAGACAATCCTCAGAATGGGAGAAAATATTTGCAAATGAAGCAACTGACAAAGGAATAATCTCCAAAATTTACAAGCAGCTCATGCAGTTCAACATCAAAAAATCAAACAACCCAATCCAAAAATGGGCAGAAGACCTAAATAGACATTTCTCCAAAGAAGACACACAGATTGCCAACAGACACATGAAAGAATGCTTAACATCATTAATCATTAGAGAAATGCAAATGAAAACTACAATGAGATATCATCTCATACCAGTCAGAATGGCCCTCACCAAAAAATCTACAAGCAATAAATGCTGGAGAGGATGTGGAGAAAAGGGAAGCCTCTTGCACTGTTGGTAGGAATGTAAATTGATAACAGCCACTATGGAGAACAGTATGGAGGTTCCTTAGAAAACTAAAAATAGAACTACCATACGACCCAGCAATCCCACTACTGGGCATATACCCTGAGGAAACCATAATTCAAAAAGAGTCATGTACCAAAATGTTCACTGCAGCTCTATTTACAATAGCCAGGACATGGAAGCAACCTAAGTGTCCACTGACAGATGAATGGATAAAGAAGATGTGGCACCTATATACAATGGAATATTACTCAGCCATAAAAAGAAAGAAAATTGAGTTATTTGTAGTGAGGTGGATGGACCTAGAGTCTGTCATACATGAAGTAAGTCAGAAAGAGAAAAACAAATACCGTATGCTAACACATATATATGGAATCTAAAAGAAAAATAAAATGTTCATGAAGAACCTAGAGGCAAGACGGGAATCAAGACACAGACCTACTAGAGAATGTACTTGAGGATACGGGGAGGGGGAAGGGTAAGCTGGGACAAAGTGAGAGAGTGGCATGCACATATATACACTACCAAATGTAAAATAGATAGCTAGTGGGAAGCAGCCACATAGCACAGGGACATCAGCTTGGTGCTTTGTGACCACCTAGAGGAGTGGGATAGGGACGGTGGGAAGGAGGGAGACGCAAGAGGGACGAAATATGGGGACATATGTATACGTATAACTGATTCACTTTGTTATAAAGCAGAAGCTAACACACCATTGTAAAGCAATTATACTCCAATAAAGATGTTAAAAAAAAAAAGGATGCAAGATTATACATACAGTATGATCTCAATTTTGGAACACATACGTACATATATAATGCACAAACAAAAAACTGGAAGAAAATATATGGCTACACTAATCATTTTTATTTCTGGATGATTTTTATTTTCTTCTCTATACTTTCATCTTTTTAAATGTTCTAAAAACTATGTATTTTTTTTAATTTTTGAAAAGAGAGAAACAAATGTTATTTTGACAGAAATCCTTACCTAAAATAATAAAAGAAAATTTAAGCAATGTTAATATCTTATCATTTAAATATGTTACAAAAGAGCATACCAGGCTGTCTACCTGGGGTGCCCCCACTCTGCTTTCAATTACTCAGTTTAAGCCTCTCTTTTAGGAAGCACTGCATGATCACACCTCACAAGCCAAGGTGAATTTCTTCCCCCCCTGCACACAGCCAACCTCTGGTGGACTCAGGACACTAGATCCCACTGAATCACACTGCACATGCACTGTGCAGTTCTGGTACTTGCATATTTGCATGATGCCTTTGGCCTATGTTAGGGATAACTTAAACCGTCCTTGAAGCAATTCCCTGTATTTAATGTAAGGATATTTTTGGAGGTAAAATACTGTTCCCTAATTATGCAGTGTACTCTCGTGAGGATCAACTGAGGAATATTCTCTCCGGTCTCTATTTCAGGAATAGTCACACTTCTCTAGGACAATGTGTTTGGTTTTTATCTTGTGAACATGGAGAATCATGTAACTGATCATATTTCCCTCAACTTATTTGCTGCCAGAAAGTTTAGCATTCAATCTATGACCCACCTGTGGCAAAAAACTGCACATGCTTTTACTGTGTGCCTCTTGCCCAGAGTTTCATTCTACTTCCAGGCATTCTCTTTTCCCTTTACCTCTATTTTCTCACATTTTAAAAAGCTATCTTATCTTGCTGTTTGAATATATAACTGCATACTCTTAAAACTTTTTTGAAACCAGTCATGTTACATATAAACCAGCTAATTAAATGACACAAATAACTTGGATTCATTTTTGTACTATTATCTTCTGTACTATTGTACAATAAGTTTATATTTTCTATGTTAGAGTTAATGTTAATTATTACTGAATTTATTATTCTTTGTGGGGACTGAGTATTTCTATACTGCATATTTTTAAACATCTAAATAATTAATTGGAGAGGAGTGTTTGTTTTTTCTCCAGATGGTTGGTGACTTGTCAAGAGGGCCACCATGTGAACCACACTGTTTATTATCACATCATAAAATAATTAGGTATAAATTTTAATTTATTCTAATGACCAAAATCTTAATTTGCAACATCAGCCATGTTTTAAAATATTCAGACTTCTGTTCCAGTTACACTGCAATGGCAAAGATGCATTTCTTTCTTACTTGGCAAGCAGTACAAATATATCTGTTATTTACAAGCGTGTTGCCTCATCTATCAAGGTTGCTCAGAGCAGACAGCATTTAGTGACTAAGTAAGGCATGGCAAAGAATGATAAAAAAGAAAAATGATTCTAGCCACAGTTATGTTAATTCAGGAATGTCAACTATAAATGTTAAATCTCCCATCAAGTAAGGGTTTCCCAAAAGGAAGCTTGACCACCCTCTCAACACGGCCTCAATAAATATAATTAGTGCAGTCAGAGGATTCATTGTGCTGGGCTTTCTGTTTTTGCTGGTTGGTGCCATAGGAAAGTCTCAAATTAAACTGAGACCTCCAGAAACCCCAATAGACCAGCACACAGTGAAATTAAATGGGTAATGGCATCAGGGACGGGGAAATATTTTAATGGAACGTTTGATTTCATGAATTTAGGTTCTTTCTCTGATTTATTTTCCAAAGCATGTTTAGTGTCTTTGGCTTTTTTCCCATCTTATTCATACTTTATCATACATCATTCTAGGGTATCTCTCTAAAGGATATCTGAAGGGCAAAGAAAATGCCATCAGTTATCAGTCCCCTTAGAACACTTTCCTTCTAAAGAAGGCCCTCTCCTGGTTATTTATGGATAAATTCAACTCTGCTTTCTCCTGAGTATTCCCCAAGTGATTAAATAAAATATAGTAAGGATATTCTTAGATACAGAGAAACAATGTTCAATGAAATACCTATGGGACAGGAAAAAAACAGATGAAATGACACCTCTGTTGACTCTCCATTTAAAGAACTCATAGGCAGCAACAGCCCACAACTCTCTAGGAAGAATCAGGTCTGAAAACTCTGTTGGGTAGTATGAAACTGTTACGCCATAGCTTGGCTGACCTGAGGTCAAGGTTTGGAGGAGCAGACAGGCTTGGAAGACTGAGGCAGATACTCTAAGACAAAATGAACAGGGAGCTGAATCAGAAGACAGAGACATTAGCTAAGACAAAAGAGTCCCCCTGTTACCAAAGGTTTACACAATCTTTTATCTTATAACATTGATTGAGTAGCTACGGCACTACTAATATTTACCAGTATCCCAGGCACTCCATGAGGCCCCAGGATTCCAATGATTTGTGAAATATGGTTACCACCCCCAGAACAACGCAATGTAACACAGAGATAAAGTAACAGCTGCAATAGGAACTCCCATTTATTAGCACTTACTCTGTACCAGGAACTGTGCTGTGCATTTTACACATCATTTCTCATTTACTCCTTACCACAATCTTCAGAAAAAAAACTTTTTTCCTTTACAACCCAACTCTCCTGGGCCATCCTAACAGTAAGGAAAGCACTGTAAGCATGAGGCTGACTCCAGTCCAGATCCCTTGCCAACTTGCCCAGAAAGGTCCAAGGTGGCGGGCACCACTATTTTTCCCACATCAAGGTTAAGAAGTTGAAGTTCAAATAAGCTAAGTTACTTATGAAAACAAGACAGTTAGTTAGTGAATGGCAGAACCAGGTCTCATAACTGTACTTTTTACCATGTCTGAAATATGTAAAGGGAAAATGCAAATGGCCAATAAATCTACGATAAAAATCTAACTTCTCTGGTAACAAAAGAATGCAAATTAAAATGAGATAGTATTTGTCATTGGTCAAATTAGGGAAGTTTTACCTTGTTGAATGTTTTTGACAAAGTAGTAGGCACTCATAACTTGCTGGGGGAAACATAAAGTGACCATTTTCAAGAGGACATTTTACTAAAAATAGAACTACCATATGATTCAGCAATTCCACTTCCAGAATATATCCAAAGTAAACGAACACATTAACTCAAAAAGATATTGCATCTCCATGTTCACAGCAGCATTAAACCCATGCACTTATGGTCACTTAAACTACAAAAAGAAGGCAAAAATACACAATGGAGAAAAGACAGGCTCTTCAATAAGTGGTTCTGGGAAAACTGGACAGCTACATGTAAAAGAATGAAATTTGAACATTCTCTCACACGATACACAAAAATAAACACAAAATGAATTTAAAAAACCAAAAAAGATGGGAAACCATAAAACTCCTAGAAGAAAACATAGGCAGAACACTCTTTGACATAAATAGTAGCAATATTTTTTTTGGATCCATCTTCTAAGGCAAAGGAAACAAGAGCAAAAGTAAATAAATGAGACCTAATTAAACTTTAAAACTTTTACACAGCAAAAGAAATCATCAGCAAAATGAAAAGACAACCTACTGAATGGGAAAAAATATTTGCAAATGATATGACAAATAAGGGGCTATATCAAACATATATAAACAGCTCATATAACTCAACATCAAGAACAACAAACAACCTAATTAAAAAATGGGCAGAAGACTTGAATAGACATTTTTCCAAAGGAGATATACAGATGGCCAATAGGCACATGAAAAGAAGCTTAACATTGCTAATGATCAGAGAAATGCAAATCAAAACCACAATGTGATATCACCTCATACCTGTCAGAATGGCTATCATCAAAAAGACCACAAATAACAAACACTGGCAAAGATGTGGAGAAAAGGGAATCCTTGTACCCTGATGGTGGGAATGTAAATTGGTGCAGCCACTATGGAGAACAGTATGGAGGTTTCTTTAAATACTAAAAATAGAGTTACCATATGATTCTGCAATCCCACTCCTGGGAATATATCCAGACAAAACTATAATTCGAAAAGATACATGCACCCCAATGTTCACTGCAACACTGTCTATGATAGCCAAGACATGGAAGCAACCTAAATGTCCATTGACATATGAATGGATAAAGATGTGGTGTGTGTATCACACACACACATACACACACACACACACACACATATACACACAATAGAATACTACTCAGCCACAAAAAAGAATGGAATTCTGCCATTTGCAGCAACAGGGATGGACTTGGAGGGCATTATGCTAAATGAAGTAAGTCAGACAGAGAAAGACAAATACTGTATGATATCACTTAAATGTGGAACCTAAAAATACACCAAACTAGTGACTATAACAAAAAAGAATCAGACTCACAGATATAGAGAACAAACTAGTGGTTACCAGTGGGGAGAGGGTAGTGGAGAGGGGCAATATATGGTTAGGGGATCAAGAAGTACAAACTATTAGGTACAAAATAAGCTACAAGAATATATTGTACAACATGGAGAATATAGCAAATATTTTATAATAACTATAAATGTCAATCACTATGTTGCACACCCCTAACTTATACAGTATTGTATATCAACTGTACTTCAACAAAAAAAGTTTCAATTTTGCAAGATGAAAAGCGTTTTGAAGATGGATGGTGGTGACGGTTACACAGCACTGTGAATGTACTTAATGCTACAAACTGTACACTTAAAAGTGGTTAAAACAGTAAATTTTGTATTCTATGTTTTTTACCACAGTATTTTAAACAGTAATTACTGTTTGATTTTATTTATTTTATATAAATTTCTATAAACTACAAACTAATGTCCAGTGACAGAAAGCAGATTGTCAAGGGAGGGGATACAGGAAGACAGAGTGAGGATTACAAAGGGATATTGTATGACTGTAGTTTTACAGGTGTAGACACGTCAAAACCTATCAAATTGTATGCTTCAAATATGTGCAGTTTCTGTATGCCACTTAAACCCCCAATAAAATGTTTTCTAAAAAATTCAAAACAAAGATACATGCACCCCAATGGTCATAACAGCATTATTTACAATACCTAAGATATGGAAGCAACCTAAGCGTCCATCAACAGATAAATACATAGAGAATATGTGGTATATATATATATACAATGTAGTCCTACTCAGCCACAAAAAAGAATGAAATTCTACCATTTGCAACAACCTGGAGGGTATTATGCTAAGTGAAATAAGTCAGACAGAGAAAGACAAATACTGTATGTTATCACTTATATGTGGAATCTAAAAAATAAAACTAGTGAATATAACAAAAAAGAAACAGACTCACAGATCCAGAGAACAAACTAGTGCTTACCAGTGGGGAGGAAGAAGCAGGGAGGGGCAAGTTAGGGGCAGGGAATTAAGAGGTCCATACTACTATGTATAAAATAAATAAGCTACAAGGATATATTGTAAAACACAGGGAATATAGCTAATATTTTATAATAACTATAAATAGAGTATAATCCTTAAAAATTGTTACAATATTGTACATCTGAAACTTACATAATATTGTAAATAAACTATACTTCAATTTTTTAAAAAGTAACAATTCAACTTGGAAGTTTCTACCTTAGGAAACAATAAAAATGAGTCAAACATTTTCTATGTATTTATTTATGCATTCACTCAGTTAAAAAATATTTGCCAGGCACTTGGGACAGAATAATAAGCAAGACGTACTTGGTCAATGTCCCCATTAAGTCTAAGGGTAGAGATGTTCATTATAATATTATTCACATAATAGCCAAAATTTTGGATATAATCGGGGTTAAATTATAGCACATCTATAATATCTAATCAACTGCAGCCATAAAATGGAGTACTATGTTGTAGAAGAACACTTAAGGTATTGGAAAATGTTCGTGATACACTATACAAAAACATTATAAAATATAATGTTATCAAGTAGAATACATGTTCAGTGTAGTCCAAATTTTGTACATTTTAAAGCTATTTATTCACTCAATAAATATTTATTTAAAATCTATTTATGACAGGCCCTAGGGAAATAGCTATAAACAAAACAGATAAAGGTTTTGACCTCATAGGGCTTACATTCTAATTAAGAGAAATACACAATTAATAAAAATGATAAATATATGATATTGAATTTTATGGAAAAAGATTGAGTAATATAAACTGGCCACAGAAGGATGCTCTGATCAGGTAACATTTGAGCAGAGACCTGAAGGAGTGAGCACCCCGTATTTTATCTGAGAAAAGGACTTTCAAGCAAAGGCAACAGGAAGTACAAAAGCCCTGAGGCAAGCATGAGCTTGTGTTCTTGAAAGAGAATAAAGTTCTTGGTAGAGAATTTGGACTTAATTTTGAATTAGATGGGAAGCCATGGCAGCATTTTGAGCATAGGGGTAACAAGAGACTTAAATTTTTAGGGGAACACAGTTTTTTGTGAAAAACAGACGTGAGGAATGGCAAAAGCAAGATGTTACACTAGGTGATAGTGGAGCTGATGAGTACATACTGGAGTTGAGCCAACACTGACTGAAAGAGGAAATTGGGAGAGGAGAACTTTTAGAGTAATAGGTGTATTAATATTACTATTAATAGTAATAGGTGTGAGGAATAATCCAAGGCTTGTTTAGGGACATGAGGCAGCCATGAAAACATGCCTCTCAGATCTCCAAGTGCAGGGAGTGTGTTAATGGATGGCCCAGCTTCTGAACCAAATTTGCCTCAACGTCATGCTTCTTCCAGACTACTTCCAGCTGATGACTGTTAGGGATACTGTCATGACCATACTTGAGAGATGCAGGACTCCTCTGATGCCAACTTTGGCTCAAGAATTCCACAGTTACATTGCAGGAACTGTCTTAAAACTGTACCAAAGTCTATGACCTCCTACCCAACCTTCCTTCACTCTGTCCCCTACATGGGTCAGCCCTACATCACAGTCTGACAACTCTTCCAGACTCCTCTGAGTCTCCCACTCTCCTTCAGTAACACCCCCCCATTTTTTCTCACAGGTGTTCTTCCCAGTAAGTGGGATCACATATATCTGCTCTCTCGGTATCTGCTTCTTGGCAGACCCAAACTTGCTGAGTTTGAGATGCTAATAAACAAACACCCAAATAAAGATGTCTACTAGGCAGTCTATGGTTCAGGTTTAGAAGCAGAGATATAAAATGGGAGCCATCATCACACAGATGGTATTTAAAGCCATGTGCTAGGTGAGATCACTTTATTCAAAACTTCATTTCCTTCAGTGACCAGATCCTAACTATCTACCTAAGAAGAATAACCCTAATATGCAACTTCATGCTCAAATGTGTTTTATGATGGATGCCTTCCTGGAAAGGGCCAGCACCTGTAAAAAATGTCTGCATTTTAAATTAGGATGCCCAGGGAGTGAACCTACAGGATCAGTCTGTCTTGGTGGAATGTCAAGTCCCATGGCAATTGACTGAGGGAGATATTCTGAGCCCTCTCTATGTCTATTCAGAGCCAGACCCACTGTCACACTGACTGATATAAACTTCTAGAACTTCTTGTTTATTTCCCTTTCATTTTTATCACCATTTTCTGCTCTCCAGTCCAAGTAATCCCTTCATCTTCTTGCCATCTCTTTTTCATCTTCCTTCTATTTTATTCTTAGAAGAGGCTTCTAAGAAATTTTAACAGAAATATGCAGAAATTACTCAGAAATATGTAGTTAAAACCCCTCAACATAAAATAAAGGAAAGTGCAAGATTGCCAACTTAACCCATACAAGCCCTCAGAAGGACTATGAGTTGAGGAAGTTACATATGTGGCCGAGGACAGAAAAAGTGAAAAATATGATTAATAAAAAGAAAATAATATGCATGTGGAACAGTAAGTTAGGCGAGAAAAGTGACTAGAAAGTTATTTATAAAAAGTAACAGCCACTTTTTTTTTCTTATTTCCATCTAGCATTTCCAGCAAGAATGTTCTCTAAACTCAGTATTTCCTCTCATTCCTATCAGTTGTCATTATGCTTGGCTTCTATGTCTGAGTGTATAGTTACTTCCTCCCTATTCACACATACACAAGAGAAATAAACATTCTTTTGGTAACAAAAATCAATCAGCTAGGTGTAAATTTTACTAAAACTACATTAATAAAGTTAGGGGAAAATATCTCTAGACTGATAAATAAACATTATTCACCTCTCAGTGGTGTCATCTTCTTATATTATTTTGTTTTACCTCTCAGAACCCAACAATAGAACAACAGTAGAAACAATGAATAGTCTCACGGAGGCAATGGAACAGGGTACGTAATATCCAGCTAACCTCAAAAATCCAAAACGTAGTCATTATGCCATTTTGACCATTGGCACTGGTCAAAAAAAAAAAAAAGCCAGGGTCCTTGGCACCATCTCCCCTGGGCCAAAGGCCAAAGGTTGCTAAAACTAGGAAAAATGCACTAAAACTAGCTTAGAAAGGCAGGCAGAGCCTCTCTGCGATGCCAAAGGACCATGGGACACATTTAGAGACACACTAGTTTTACTGTGAAGCCTCAAATAAACCAACACTAAGACTAATAATCCCAGAAAAGTAGCCTTGATGTTCACCCCTTCTCTCACAAAAGTTTTAATTAAGACTATTATGGGATTTCCCTCCACCCCCAGGGAAACACAGTTCCAATTTTATAAGTCAGTCAATGGAACAGTATGATATAATTTGAGAATTCCGAACACAATCTTCAGCAATATATCTATTTTGTAAATTGAGTCTACCTCAAAATACACAGATTGCCTGAAGCTCCAAGGAGAACATCAAAAGTAATCTGGAAAAGAGAATTGATGTTTGTGTGAAAACATCATTTAACACACTTAGCTTGCCTAAGGAAAGAACACCTCTTACAAGTACTCTTTCTGTGAACTGTAAACACCACAAACACTTTAAACAGAGAGAGTAAGAAGAAATTAAGACAAAATTAAATGCAGATTGGCTATCAGGAAAAAGAAAAACTGTCTCCACATCATCAACATCTCCCCCCGGGATTAATTAGGACATTAAATGGGCTTTACTCAAGAACTAGTATTGACTCTAGCACTGGGGATATGCAATAGCTTTAAATTAGACATAAGGACAGGAACAGCCTAGGTGTCCATTCTTGGGTCTTTACAGGTTTTTTTCACCTCTGATTTGAGTAAGCTCAATATTTATATTGCATGGATGTAAACAGGGAAAGAAGACAGTCAGCAGAATATAGCGTGCAGTTCACAGTCTTAGGAGAGCCTCCAGTGAACATGGAGTATCGCCCCGACTCATGCCATAAAGCAGCCTCGCCTCTATGGATGCATGCACTTCTTGCCAGTTCTGCTCTGACCACTGCGTGGCTCCCACCCAGGGACAGCAGAATGGAACAAACGGTTGTTCACCCACCACAAGTACTGCTAAAAATCAACACTCCAGGAAGGGATTTCACTTTTCTTAGGAAGGACAGTGGGGCAGGACAGTGGTGAAACATTACTTCAAGTGCCCTCCGGCCCACAACACCCATGCTGCTGGCCATGAGAAGCACCAGCCAAAAATGCCACTCCAGAATGTAAACTGGTGCAGTCACTGTGGAAAAAAGTATCGAGGCTTCTCAAAAAACTAAAAATGGAACTACCATACGATCCAGTAATTCCACTCCTGGGTATATAACCAAAGAAAATGAAAACACTAATTCAAAAAGATACATGCACCCCAATGTTCATAGCAGCATTTTTTACAATAACCAAGATATGGAAGCAACCTAAGTGTCCATCAACAGATGAATGAATAAAGAAGATGTGGTGAGACATATATACAATATATAATGAAATATTATGCTTAGTGAAATGTCAGACACAGAAAGACAAATACAATATGTTTTCACTTATATGTGGAATCTAAAAAATAAAACAAATGAATGAAAGTAACAAAACAGAAACAGACTCACAGATACAGAGAATAAACTAGTTGTTACCAGTAAGGAGAAGGGTGGAGGGAAGGACAAGACAGGGGGAGGGGATTGAAGGTATGAACTACTAGGTATAAAGTAAGATAAAAAGATGTACAGCACAGGAAATATAGCCAAATTTTTATAATAACTTTAAATGAAGCATAATCTATAAAATTATCAAATCACTATGTTGCATACCTGAAACTCTTATGATGTTATAAATCAACTATACTTCAATTAAAAAAAAATGCCACTCTACCCTTAACCAAGTCTGTGAAACAGGATGATTCTGACAGGTTGAGCTTTTGCTCAGAAATCATAAACAGCATCTCATTTCTCCCTTTTCCTTTCCCCCATTCCAACCTGTTTGCCTTCATTAATGTGCTTGGGAACCTTGGCTTTGTATTGGGTTGGTCAACAAGTTGTTCGAGTTTTTCCATAACATCGTATGGAAAAACCCGAATGAACTTTTTGGCCAACCCAATAAATGGAGAGGAGGGAAACGGGCTAGAAGAAAAATGAGGGCCCTGGAAGAGACAGAATGGCATCTGGCCCTCACCTAATCTCTTGAGTTGGCTTTGAGCCCCTTTGGAGAAAGAGGTTAGAGACTTTGTGTGACTCTGGCATAAGCATAGCTGCACTGGGGTCAAAGTGACTAAGTGTGACCCAGAGCTGGAGAGGAGGCCACTCTAATCAGAAGTGCTAGCAGATGCAAACTAGTATGTATAGGATGGATAAAGAGCAAGGTCCTACTGTACAGCACAGGGAACTATATTCAATATCCTGTGATAAACCATAATGGAAAAGAATATGAAAAGTATATATATATATATATATATATGTATATGTCACTTTGCTGTACAGCAGAAATTAACACAACACTGTAAATCAACTATTCTTCAACAAAATTTAAAAATTTTAAAAATAAACAGCAATGCTCACCACTCCAAGAAGCAGTGGCTTTGGGAGCACCCAATGGTAGCACTCTCAGCAGAGGCACTGGCATCTCATGATTGGCAGCAGCAAAATCACTTTTGTAGGTAGTAGGCATGGACAAGGGGGCACCAGGGCAGCACAAAACAGATGTAATGTGGCAGCTAATAGGCTGATTCATGCATGGGCCTACATGAAGCACACCTTTGGAGATATCTAGTCAAGTTAATAGGCCCGTACCCATCTTAATTTTGGATAGAGAAAGGAAGGGTAGCCTTGTTTTACAATCACACACTAGTGTGTGACATGGCACATTTATTTAAGTGAGGGTCCATTTCAGTAGCCTGTGGCTTCTGCCGTAGCCTTCTAACTGGCCTCCCTGCCTCCAGACTCTCCTTCTGTAGGCTGCATGATATCGTCCCCAAATAACATTTCATCATATCATTTTCCTGTTCAAAACTCACTCTATTCCACAAAATAAGGTGTGACTGTGGGCAACATAAAATGTGATTCTAACTACTGAGGAGGGCTGGTAGGATGATCAGCCATCCCAGTTTTCCCAGGATTGTCCTGGTTTTAGCACTGAAAGTGCCAAGTGCTGGGAAACCCCTCAGCTCCAGGCAAACTGGAAAGGTCAGTCACCCTCGCAGACCATCAGCTTCGGTTTGGGATTGGTGTGTGAGGGTATATTTAAATTTTTTTATGATGTGCTCCAACAGAGAGAAGAGCCATTAACAGCTGCTATTTTTTACAGCAAGGAGCAATGAAATTTAGTTGCTTACTTCATATAGGCAGCTTGGTTGCTATGGCAACAGTGGGTGGCAAACTTGATTGTTCATACCCATAAAATTGACAAACATTTCAGTGTTTGCTTCATACCTTTACATTTTAATATTTGCTGCCACAGGGCTGAGCCCCTTGAATTGTGAAATCACATAATACTTTAACATAATTATTTACTTTCCAGGATGTTATTACCAACAATTAGTTATCTTGTTTACAACTGAGATGATTTTTAGGACATCAATTTAATTTTAGGCTCATGAACTGTAAACTGTCCGTGGAGAGCATGTTGGAGCAACTACTGAATTCCTTGTGCACAGGCAGCATCTATCACATATCCACAGTTACAGTGAGTGCTCTGTATATCTTCTTGGGCTGAAGTTAAGACTCTGATATTATTTATTTATGTCGACTTCACGTTGTGCCATAAAGGATTTAAGGAGGCTTAAAAATACAATATAAAGCAAGAAATAAAGAAATGGAGATAAAGGGAAAATGCGGGTAGGAAAGTAAATTGGTGCCATGAGTAAGTTTAGTACTCAAAAAAAAAAATGCATGCCAAGAAGTTCCATTTCCTTGCAAAATTCTAAACATGGGTTACATGTCTGTTTCTGACCTACCTAATAGGCAATTCAAAGAGAAAAATCATGCTCTGTTATAAAATTCAATGTTCATTGGTAAAAACAAACCAATAGGGCTTCCCTGGTGGCGCAGTGGTTGAGAGTCCGCCTGCCGATGCAGGGGACACGGGTTCGTGCCCCGGTCCGGGAAGATCCCATGTGCCGCGGAGCAGCTGGGCCCGTGAGCCATGGCCGCTGAGCCTGCGCGTCCAGAGCCTGTGCTCTGTAATGGCAGAGGCCACAACAGTGAGAGGCCCACGTACCGCAAAAAAAGAAAACAAAAAAACCCCAATAAATTAGAAAGAGCATAAACTTATTAACAGAGAAATGAGATATTTTTGTTACATGGTTTCCACATAAAGGGTACTATTTAAGGATAAATACCTATATCAATGGCCAACAATGTCACCTAAGACCTCTTGTGTAGGTGAAGAGGATTATCTGATTATTTAGAAGGAAAAATGTCTTATTTATCTAAAGAAAAGGAGAAATGGGCAGCTCTGGAAATTGCAAAATAATGATCTTAACCTTGATTCTTTGTTACTTCCTCCAGATATTTTTCTTATAATTGATTTATAAAACAGAAAAAGCATAACATAACAGATTTTAACCACCACAGCTTTGAGGTAAATCATGTAAATAATTTTATTTAATCTTACTTTGGTAAAACAATGGGCAAGAAATTGCTATCTATATGGCCCCCAAACATCCTGTTAAGCACAGTACACAATAAACTGTACTAATAAAAGCCATCATTTGCATAGGTCTTTATAATTTACAAAGACTTTTACACTTAATACTTCACTTGCTTTTTATGACATGTTTTTATATTACGACAATAACTGCAAACGAGAAACTAAAGTGAAGCAATTTCTCTAACTTGCAATGAGTGATTTCAGATTCAAACTTAGTTCTGACTCCAAAGACTATAATCACTCTATTGCCTCTGACTAATGAATAAATTAGCCACATAGTACAAAATAGAGAGATTCTTTACCAAGAACATCATGCAAGTTATAAAAAGTAATCCTGGCTGTGATATTGTGATACAGGTACACAAGATGTTACATGGGGGAAGACTGGGGGAAGGGTACATGGGACCTGTCTGTACTATCTCTTGCAAATGCAGGTGAATCTGCAATTACCTCAAAATAAAAAGGGTTTAAGACAGTAATCTTTCAACTACATTTGACAATGGTTTCTCCTTTGTGAGGTTATGAGTAAAAAAAATAAAACTTCTGGCCTCCAGTTTGAGCTTCATGCTTTAAGAGAAAGGCAGAATATGGTGAGATCAACAAGATTGGAAAACAGGGCTTTGTGAAAAAGAAAACACGAGAAATAGAGTAGGTATGAGTAAATTTTCTTCATCTAGAAAACAAATTCAAAGGAAACACATTCGAATTGAAGAAAAATAAGGAAATACTTTATAATAAACCTTATAGATCTCACATATATATGTACAAAATGCTCTTTCTCATAATGGCACTAAATACTTCCACAGTGTTAAGGAAAACTACCTTTGTTTTGGACAACGGGGATTCACCTGGTTGGAGGATATGAGCTCAACAAGTAGCCTCTTTTGGTACCTTTGCAGTTGCACAATGTGACCAGAGTCATATACAGGAGACCACATAGTGTTTGAATGCTGATTCTATCTCTTTCTGGTGGTGGAACTTCAGCAAATCATGTAACTTCTTTGGGTCTCTGTTTTCTTATTTTCAAATGGTGACAAAGAGATACTGCACTTTGTAAACCACAAAATATTAGAGAAGTACTAGCTATTATTACTACCTGCTAGTTCAGAGACTTCAAAAGTGACATATTTGATGAAAGTGTGAAAGATAACTTTAAGAATAAGAAGAGTGGGTTAACCAACTTTAAGAATAAGAAGAGTGGGATATGGGAGGCACTGAAAACCAACTCTTCAGAAAGGAAATAAGTCCACCCCTCACCCTTAGTCTACTAAAATGCTTGACATTCCACCACTGAAAATTCACTTTAATATGTGGTCAATACCCTAGGGCAAGTCTTAATTCTTCTTTACCATCGTATTCCCATATTGCATAATGCCTAACAGAGTAATCAATCAAAAATACTCAACATCTCTTAGAAAAGGGTCTATATCTCTCAAAATTCCAAGTTTAAATTCCAAAAGGACTGCAAAAGATAATACGCTGAGGTTTTGAGGAACTAAAGAGGCTACGTGTTGAGCCCATATCCTCCACTGACTTTTTATATGATCACCTACAGTAGTAGATACCCCTGTGCAATGGCCAGATTCCTACTCCAGGACTGAATCATTCTCCCAACCACTGAGAGTGTTTGTGGTCCACAGCTTTCAGCTAAGACCCTTTCCCAGACTTTCCCTTCCTAAAGAGAGCCAACTCACTCAAAATCATACCTCCTCCCTAGGGGTATAAAATTTCAGTTTTCTTGTCTTAATTAGGGTCAATTCTAAAGTTCCACCCTTGATCCAGAATTCTCTGTGGGATCAACTGAGGCCCCTGTTGCAACTTGTATTAGTCAATGTTCTCCAGAGAAATAAACCCAATAAGAGATATATACACACATATATGACAATTTATTATAAAGAGTTGGCTCACATGATTATGGAAGCTAAGAAGTCCCTCAATCTGCCATTTTCAAGCTGGAGACCCAGGTAGGTCAGTGGTATACTTCAGTCTGAGTCTGAAGGCCTAAGAACCAGGGGAGCTGATGCTCTAAATCTCAGTCCAAGGGCAGGAGAAGACTGATGTCTCAGCTCAAACAGGCAGAAAACAAATTAATTCTCCCTTCTTCTGTCTTTTGTTCTATTCAGGTCTTCAGTAGATTGGATAAGGTCCACCCACATTGGGGAAGGCAATCTGCTTTTCTGAGTCCACCAATTCAAATACTATCTCATCCAGAAACACTCTGACAGACACACTCAGAATAATGTTTAACCAAACATCTGGGCACCCCATGGCCCAGTAAAGTTGACATATAAAATCAACCAATACAAAACTGCACTGGAGTTCAACCTCTACTTAATCCTGCATCTTTCACTACCCCATAGCTGTTGATCCCTAGATTACTTCCCAATAAACTTTCTGCATGTGAATATCCTTCAAAGGCTCGGTTTCTTGGGAAAATTCACCTGTGTCACCTACTCCTCCTATAAATAAAGTTAACTCCAACACTTCAGTTTGACACATCCATTTTGATAAGTACTCTCAAGTATAAAACCATACTGGAGGGCTTCCCTGGTAGTGCAGCGGTTAAGAATCCGCCTGCCAGTGCAGGGAACACAGGTTCGAGCCCCGGTCCAGGAAGGTCCCACATGCAACGGAGCAACTAAGCCCGTGCGCCACAACTACTGAGCCTGCGCTCTGGAGCCCATGCTCCGCAACAAGAGAAGCCACTGCAATGAAGAGTAGCCCCCGCTTGCCACAACTAGAGAAAGCCCGCCTGCAGCAACAAAGACCCAACGCAGCCAAAAATAAATAAAAATAAAATTAAAAAAAAAAAAAACCATACTGGAAAACCAGACCTGCCTTTTGTGCCATTAAGAACCTAATGACTATATGGAAAAGATGATCACTATTGTTATGCTTCTCTGAGAAGTCCTAGTTTTCATTAAATCTCTCAATTTTTTCACCTCATGACTCATATACACATGTTCAGAAGACACCCAAGTTCTGAAATTTCTTGCTGCCCTTTTTCAGCACAGTGTGAAAATGTAATTGCTGATCAATAAGAACTAAGGTTTATGGTATCTTTTTCACACTATCTGTTTGGGCCACGAGAGTATAACCGTGAAGCTGCCAGTATATATTCCAAGCAGCATTATTTGGACTTTGTAACTTTATACATTGAATAAGTGTTAAAATTGATTAGAGGAGGTAATTTTTATTACATTCTGAAGAAACTAAAGGAATGCTTTACTGAATGCAATTCATTTTGTTGATCTTAATCTGTATCAGGCATTTATACAAATTATACTTCTTTAATTACATTTAAAATAATCAAAACATTTCTTTAAGTTAAATGGCACAATTTGGGAAGTATTTGATGTCATGGGACTACTGACTAGAGTACTTCATTATTTGTGTCATTTAAAGGCAGCATACTCAGGATTTACAAAATTTAGTTCATTCAATCAACAAACATCATTTGAGCCTATTTTGTGCATCCAAAAAAAAATATATGTGTGTCACTCTTAAGAATATGAAGAAAAGGAAAAGGATATTTACTTTTACGTTCAAAGCATTCCACCTGACAGTAGTTTGCTACACCTGTCAATCTGTTCAACTAAGTTTCTAACAGGAAGTAATTCTGAATCAGAGGAAAAATGAACAAACTAAACTTAGGGGACTCTCCATCTTTCATGATTTTTAAAATTCTTAATGAGAACCAAATTATTCACTCTGGAACTATATTCCCTCTCTAAAATTTTAGGAGCTGTCACTGAGACACTCCTTCAATCTCCTTAGAAGAATAAGGTAGGAAAAGATATTTTTAACTTCACAGCCCTGATTAAAATATTTTAACAGAATCAAGACTGGGTTCCAGCAGGGTAATTCAATGGTCTCCATGGTAAAAGAAATGTAGAGTTCTTTTTTAATAGCACAATACATTAAAAAATTTAAAATGTTCCTATATTTGATCTACTAGAAGATACAAACACTTTGGTTACACTTATTCATTGCCTTTTCCATCTCTCTGCACAAATAAAATCAAGGAAATAAGTATCTTTTGTACACACCATCATGAAAAAAATGAAGAAAGATTTCATTACCATAAAATATGAATAATTTTAATTCAACTGGACATTGCTGCTGAAACTTAGCCCAATATTTAGTATAGAAATATGATTAGATGAGATAAAATGGATGAAAATGCTTGGTAAACTCAAAGATTTAGCAAAGGTACATGATCATTGCTAATCATCTATGTGACTGAATTTATGTGTCATCAAATAAGAATTTAAACTTTGGCTAGCACTGCAAAACCTGTCACATAAAACCCTGTGTACCCAGAACTAGAACAAAAAATTTCACAATTTGTATGGAAACACAAAAGACCCCGAATAGCCAAAACAATCTTGAGAAAGAAAAATGGAGCTGGAGGAATCAGGCTCCCTGGCTTCAGACTATACTACAAAGCTACAGTAATCAAGACAGTATGCCTACTGGCACAAAAACAGAAATATAGATCAATGGAACAGGATAGAAAGCCCAGACATCAACCCACGCACATATGGTCGCCTTATCTTTGATAAAGGAGGCAAGAATATACAATGGAGAAAAGACAGCCTCTTCAATAAGTGGTGCTGGGAAAACTGGACAGCTACATGTAAAAGAATGAAATTAGAACACTCCCTAACACCATACACAAAAATAAACTCAAAATGGATTAAAGACCTAAATGTAAGGCCAGAAACTATCAAACTCTTAGAGGAAAACATAGGCAGAACACTCTATGACATAAATCACTGCAAGATCCTTTTTGACCTACCTCCTAGAGAAATGGAAATAAAAACAAAAATAAACAAATGGGACCTAATGAAACTTCAAAGCTTTTGCACAGCCAAGGAAACCATAATCAAGACCAAAAGACAACCCTCAGAATGGGAGAAAATATTTGCAAATGAAGCAACTGACAAAGGATTAATCTCCAAAATTTACAAGCAGCTCATGCAGCTCAATATCAAAAACACAAACAACCCAATCCAAAAATGGGCAGAAGACCTAAATAGACATTTCTCCAAAGAAGATATACAGATTGCCAACAAACACATGAAAGAATGCTCAACATCATTAATCATTAGAGAAATGCAAATCAGAACTACAATGCGATATCATCTCACACCAGTCAGAATGGCCATCACAAAAAAATCTACAAGCAACAAATGCTGGAGAGGGTGTGGAGAAAAGGGAACCCTGTTGCACTGTTGGTAGGAATGTAAATTGATAACAGCCACTATGGAGAACAGTATGGAGGTGCCTTAGAAAACTAAAAATAGAACTACCATATGACCCAGCAATCCCGCTACTGGGCATATACCCTGAGAAAACGATAATTCAAAGAGTCATGTTGGGCTTCCCTGGTGGCGCAGTGGTTGAGAGTCCGCCTGCCGATGCAGGGGACACGGGTTTGTGTCCCGGTCCGGGAAGATCCCACATGCTGCAGAGTGGCTAGGCCCGTGAGCCATGGCCGCTGAGCCTGCGCGTCCCAAGCCTGTGCTCCGCAACGGGAGAGGCCACAACAGTGAGAGGCCTGCGTACCGCAAAAAAAAAAAAAAAAGAGTCATGCACCACAATGTTCATTGCAGCTCTATTTACAATAGCCAGGACATGGAAGCAACCTAAGTGTCCATCGACAGATGAATGGTTAAAGACGACGCGGCACATATATACAATGGAATATTACTCAGCCATAAAAAGAAACAAAATTGCGTTATTTGTAGTGAGGTGGATGGACCCAGAGTCTGTCATACAGTGTGAAGTAAGTCAAAAAGAGAAAAACAAATACCCTATGCTAACACATATATATGGAATCTAAAAAAAAAAAAAAAATGGTTCTGAAGAACCTAGGGGCAGGACAGGAATAAAGACGCACACCTACTAGAGAATGGACTTTAGGACACAGTGAGGGGGAAGGGTAAGCTGGGACAAAGTGAGAGAGTGGCATGGACATATATACTCTACCAAATGTAAAATAGATAGCTAGTGGGAAGCAGCCGCATAGCACAGGAAGATCAGCTCGGTGCCTTGTGACCACCAAAGGGTTGGAATAGGGAGGGTGGGAGGGAGGGAGGCAGACGCAAGAGGGAAGAGATATGGGGATATATGTATATGTATAGCTGATTCACTTTGTTATAAAGCAGAAACTAACACGCCATTGCAAAGCAATTATACTCCAATAAAGATTTAAATAAAACCCTGTGTACCAGAATCTGAAAATGATTGATACTGACAAATTATAGGTCCTTCCTGAGTGGTCTTCAAAGAGTGACACATTTTCAAAACAAGTAGGAACAAGTCAGCTTTGGAGATGACAAAAACATATAACATGTACCATTAATTGCTGACATTTATATATAGTTAACACTGGATATCACTAATCATAGTAATTACTAACAGCAATTTGCATATCCAGAGCCCATAATGAAATTTTGCTAAATTCAGTTTTTTTGATTTTCAACCTTCATGTTAATGTCTCTTTCATTAACATGAAGTATAGTACAAGTCTTCCCAACATTTTTTATTACACACACAGAAGATAATAAAATTTGTACCAGGTCCCCCCCTGGCCACCGTGAGAAATGAGGGGATCAACATCTTGGCATACCTAAAACCATGGTGGGACATCAGCTTAATATGATTAGTTTTATAGAGATCATCCTTTCTATAGTTTATCTATAATCCACCAACCCATACCAAGCAAACAATGAGTCCTGAATATTTATAGTTAAGGTAAAATCTCATAAAAATTATCTTAAAGTTATTTCTATGTCTTTATTGAGTTAATTACCATGAATTATATACGACAAATGGTTCATGGTCTCGTCAGTCCTTGTTGTCTATGACAAAATACTGTCACTTTGTTGTTTTGTTGGGAAACACAGTGGCACTCCTGCCAGAAAATATGCGGAGCAGGAGTGACAAGGTGGTCAACACTTCGCCGCTGCAGAGTGAAGATATGCTGCTTAATGTAGAAAGAAACAGCTCTGCCTTCCCACAGTAGGTCCAAGAATGTGGGAGGAGTTCCTGTGGACCAGATGTGGACTATTCTGGTGAAACAGTCTGAAGTTGTTTTAAGTCCTACCCATCTTACTTCTACCCAGAAAGAAGGAGCAATGACACATCAACAAAGGTCTGAAGTAAGGGGCTCTCTGAGAACTAGCAATACAGAGCCAGAGGAGTCCATGAGGGAGGCTTGAAGTGCCCACAAAAGTGTGCAGGGTAAGGGCAGCTTTATATGTCTGCCAGGCCCAGAGAGCACATGTTTTAGATCAGTATCAGCCCATCAACAGTGATGCCATCAGCTAGAAATGCCTGGGGCACTCACCTGGGCCAGAACTACTTGTGCAGAGCTGCCACAGGCATTTCCCCCACTGAAGCCAGTGTTGCAGCTGGTCTGGCCCTAGTAGTTCTTATGATTGCAAGATGCACCTCAGCAACAACCATTAGGGAACTTTGAAAAAACAAGGTTTATTACTCACAGGTCCTGGAGAGTACACAGCTTGCCTCGGGCATCATGGATAGAGATTGATAAAGAGAGACAGTGCAGACCTGGGGTTCTGGATTTATTGGGGTTGAGGGTGAGGTGCCTAGGGTTTCATAGGTTAACTCTTTATTGGTGAGCTTAAAACATAAAAGCAGGAATCAAAGCATGGGAAGGGAAAAGCAAGCAGCCAAATGGTCAGTTATCTAGGTCAACCAGAGGCGGAACTACATAGGTGGGCCAACCTAGCTCTTATAAGTATCTAGCTGTGTAGTTGGCATTGGGTTTATTTGAGATGGATGTCTTTGAAGTGGATCCACAATCAAAAGCTTAATGTCACGGGGAGGGGGAGGAGTAAGCTGGGACAAAGTAAGAGAGTAGCACTGACATATATGCACTCCCAAATGTAAAATAGCTAGCTAGTGGGAAGTAGCTGCATGGCACAAGGAGATCAGCTCCGTGCTTTGTGACCATCTAGAGGGGTGGGATAAAGAGGGTGGGTGGGAGATGCAAGAGGGAGGGGATATGGGGATATATGTATGCATATAGCTGATTCACTTTGTTACACAGCAGAAACTAACACAACACCGTAAAGCAATTATACTCCAATAAAGATGTTAAAAAAAAAGAAGCTTAATGTCAGACACATTACAATCAAAAAAGCTAACTGTTACACTTTTACACTACAGCACACTACCATTCTGTGCCATTGCCTGTTCAAGTAAAAATGTCCAGATCCTCCTTCTTCCTCCTCCCTTCCACACTACAAAACTAGCAAATGGATAAGGAATGATGACAAACTGAAATTATAGTGGAGTAATCACAGTTCAGGCACACAAAAATGGAGTTGAGTAGCCATTGAGGATCTGATCTCAGACAGTCTCTGCACCAATGAGAACTTGAACTTTACTGAACTGTACCAGACCCAAGGACAGCACCAGCCATATTCAGAAAACACCTGCCAGCTGCAACCTCTCAGCATCTCCCCTTGTAACTATGCAAATATTTCAGACCTCAACCAATCCTTACTTAACAAGCACCTTTACTTCTTGCCAGATCCAATTATAATCCTTAATAAACAACTCATTTAACTAACTGGAACCTTGCAGCTTTTTGCCTTTATAAGCCTCCCCCATTTTTTAGTTCAGCAGAACACAATTCAAGAGCTTCTCGAATCTGTCTCCCAGGCTACACTCCTAACAAACCCCAAATAAACACCTTTTTATGTCAATCAGGTCTCCATTTCTGAAATTTTGGTTACCAGTATAGGAGAAAACAAAAAGTTTCTTGCCCTCTATCCTCAGCAGCTGTGTTAGTTCCTTCCTGGGGGAGAAGAAAATTTTGATATTAAATCACGCTAAAGAGTTTTGAGGATTGTTGGACACGGGGTATGTATTTTCTGAGTTGAGACTATCTAGAGCTTAATGTGACTCTAGGACTTTCTTTTACTTAAAGCCACCAGAAAAGTCCTGGGACCCACCCAGATTTCTTCCGTGGGGAGAGAAAAACCACTAGCACTGGATATATTTTAAAGGACCATGAAGGATAAAAAATTAACTTGTTTTGTACTTATTCATGTTATAGGCTATACTGAAATGTGCTTAAAACAGAGAATACCTATACATGTAAAACCTTTTCATGCTTGCTTTAAACTTTATGGAACTTCTCTGAGCTGCACACCAAAAATCTGGCCTTTTCAGACTGTTTTATAAGAGGGCTCTACATCTCAAAGTTGCCTGAGTATGTAATTGACCAAGTAGATTAAGAACCAAGAATGAAATCAAAGTCTACATGAGATAAGGGAAATTTTCAGGCAAATTCAAGACCTAACGTTAATTTTTTTGAAAAAAAAGAAAATGGATTTTATTTTGCCAAAGCACATATAAGCTAGAAAACAGAGTCACAGTTCTTATGAAAAATCAGGTAATTACTCCAAGTTATCAAAAGTATGCCTAAAAATATTGAGAATTGAAAACATTCAGTTGTTTGCATGTTGATACTTCTAATCTTTTTAAACCTGCAGAATTTATTTTTTTTTGAAATCATCCATAAGTTACAGGTGTCACGTAAAAAGTAATTTCAGTAAATATGCTAAAAAAACATAAAGCTTTCTGTTCATGTTTTCAAAGGCCTTTCCATATAGACTTTATACAAGATGAATTATTGAAGTGTACCCTGGAATTTTCTAGGAGTAACCCCTTCCTCATATAAAATAACATTGACCAACTGGCTTATGAAAATGAGGATAATGAGCTAGTATGGAGAAAAAAAAACAAAGAAGAGACAAAAGATAATAATTCAGACTTTTTCAAAGCAACCTTGTACTTTTTAAAAATTATTTTTTAATTGTGACAAAATAGACATAACATAAAATTTACCATTTTAACCATTTTTAAGTATACAATTCAGTGGCATTAATTACATTCACATTGTTGTGGAACAATCTCCACCATCCATTCACAGAACAGTTTCATCTTGCAAAACTGAAACTATGTACCCATGAGATAATATCTTCCCATTTCCCCCTCCCTCCACCCCTGGCAACCACCACTCCACCTTCTGTCTCTATGAATTTGACTACTCTAAGTATCTCATATGAGCAGAATCATACAGTATTTGCCTTTTGTACCTGGCTTATTTCACTTAGTATAATGTCCTCAAGGTTCATCCATGTCATAGCATGTGTCACAATTTCCTTCCTTTTTAAGACTGAATAATATTCCATTGTATGTATATGTCATACTTTGTTTATTCATTCATTCATTGGTGGACACTTGACTTGCTTCCATCTTTTGGTCACTGTAAGTAAAACTGCTTTGAACATGGGTATACAAATATCTCTTCAAGACCCTGCTTTCAATTCTTTTTGGTTTATACCCTGAAGTGGAATCACTGGATCTTACGGTAATTCTATTTTTAATTTTTGAGGAACCACCATACTGTTTTCCATAGCAGCTGCAATGTTTTACATTCCCACATCCTTTCTCCACACCCTCGCTAACACATCGTTTTCTGGTTTTTTGATAATAGCCACACTAATGGGTATGAAGTGGTATCTCAATGTTGTTTAATTTGCATTTCTTTAAGGATTATTGATGCTAGGCATCTTTCCATGTGCTTAGTGGCCATTTGTATATACTCTTTGGAAAAATGTCTATTTGAGTCCTTAGAGACAACTTTTACTTTATTCTTTGCTATACAAATGATATTATAAGAATATGTTTTTTTAAAAAGACCATATTTTTTGTGTTCTTGGCAAGCACCACATTTATCCAGCAGTACAAAACAGTTCAGATTTCAAATCCTTTTTTTTGGAGTAGCAGTGTATGTCACTTCTTACAAGGAAAAAATATCAACACAGCTACTTTGGAATCCCGTTAAGCTCTGTGCTTTTAGACTATGCAACCACACAGACAATTGGGGGATAGAAGACACCCTATCATGTCAAATGATACCGAGCTCCACTGTCCAGTGCAGTACCATCAACTTCGTATGGTTACTGAACACTTAAAATGTTCAGCAATCCAACCATCAAGGGCCTACTGTATAGCACAGGGAACTATACTCAATATTTTGTAATAATCCATAAAGGAAAAGAATGTGAAAAAGAATAGACGTGTGTGTGTGTGTGTGTGTGTGTGTAACTGAATCACTTTGCTATACACCTGAAACTAACACAACATTGTAAACCAACTATACCTCAATAAAAATAAGTAAAAAAATAATATAGTTAATTGTAACTGAGATGTGCTTTAAGTGTAAAATCTACATCAAATTTCAAAGATTTCGTATTTTTGAATAATATAAAATATAAATAATTTTTAAACTGATTATATGTTGAAATGATAATATATTGAGTTCAATAAAATATAATTAAATTAAGTTTCACCTGTTTCTTTTTACCTTTTTTAATGTAGCTATTGGAAATTTTTAAATTACATATGTGGCTCCCATTTATGGCTCACATTATATTTCTATTGGACCATGATGATCCAGAAAACTGTGGCTAAACAGACCATTTCCATGAATGTGAATACACAAGTAAATTTAAAGGTACAGAATTGAGAAAATATTCAAAATAATCCATATTGTTTTTCCAAAAAAGTTTTTCCATTACTAATACAAGTGTTGCCCCCCAAATTATCTATGTGATTAACTTAGTTCTATATGAAGTTTTTTTAACATAATCACTGATTCCTGAATTTACGTATGCCTTATAAGGATTTCTACGCCTATTCAGAAATAAATTGCTAGAGCTCTTTTGGGTATACAGCCCAGGCAAGGAATAACAATTTTTTAAAGAACACATATAACTGGTAAAGAAATAGTATCCAAAACATCTAAAGAACTTCTTCCAACCAATAAGAAAAAACTGAAAATGAAACTAGCTATACACAGAAGAGGAAACCTGCATCACATCCTGCATTACATTTCTCCATGGCACTTATCACCCCCTGCTATAATACACATTTGTTTGTATAGTGTCTGTCTCTTCCCCACTGGAATGAAAGCTTCATGAGAGAAAGGACTTTTTTATTATACGTCACCAGGGCTAAAACACAGAATTCCCATGGCAATATCCCAACTCAACAAGTAGTTGCTAAAAAAATAAATGCCAGCCAAAAGAAAGTTGGCAAAATGTGGGGAAAGAACTCCCTGTATCTCAGACACTGCTGGTGGGAGTATAAATTGCTATTACTTCTTTCAAATGCAAGTGGACAATAATATCTACTAAAACTGGAGATGCATATACCCTAGGACACAAGAGTTACACTTCTAGAAGTGTACCCTAAAGGACTGTACTACAGGAGAGGAGACGTATACTACAATATTACAGCATTGTCTATAATAGCAAAAACATAGGAAAAAACTGTACTGCCTATCAATAAAAAATGCACAAACATATAGTTTATTCATACAACAGGATATTATGCAACACTTAAATGAGTTAGAGCCACATATATCAATATATATAATGCTTGAAAACATAAGAATGAGAGAAAATAGCTGTAGAATGATCGATTTAATATGATACCATTAACATATAGCTCTATAAACAAAAAACAGTTATCTATTGGTAATAGATACATATAAAAACATGGGTGAATGGTGCACAGCAACTTCAGGCTGGTGAATGAGACAAAGGAATGGACATGGGCACAAAGAGGGCTAAGAGGATTTATTTCTTTAAAGATAATTAAACAATCTGAGGAAAATCAGACGTGTTAAATTTATGTTACAAAACATGGGCATTACATTATTCTCTGTATTGCTTGAAATATTTTCTATTTATTATTACAAAATCAGATTTAAATCAGTGGGTTCCCTTTCTCCTTGTAAGATGTAATAGCAAGTTACTGTTAAGAAATAAAAATAACTACAACTTACACTATTTCAATCAGAGACTGGTAATACATTTTCTTTCAGCCTATTATCTCAGAAATGCTATGAAATCTCCAAACCCAGTTTTAACAAGATTTGTTTTCAAGATATATTTTGCAAACAACAATCAACTTTTGATTTGAGGTTTCTCCAAACTTTCTTCTTACTCAGTATCTATTGTCTATTAGATACTTCTGTCACAATTTTCTTTTTTTTCCACTGTTTTCTCCAATAATAAGATCTTTCTATGAGCTCTGTAGAGCTGAAAATAAATATATTCCTGAATTAATACTCTCTGGCCCGGGTTTCTAATTAAGCCACACTACTCCGGTGTGGTTTTGTTTATAATTAAAGAAGTAGGATCTTATTGACAAAGCCTCTTCCTAACCCCATCAAAACACACCACATAACACACACACACACACACACACACACACACACACACACACACACACACACACACAAATTAAAATGAAAAGGCCATGGTAGGTAGGACATTGTGAAAGCTTTCAAAATAACTATAAATGGTCGTGCATGCTGGTACCAGTAGACTTCATACCTCTTTGCTTTGTTTTGCAATAGCACCTTTCACCGAGAAATCTGAAATTCTCTGAGCATTTACATCTCAACTCACCAATGCACACTGGTTTTGCCAGCACTCACATTTCCTACTCAGCTGGAATATTCTGAACCCAAAGCAATGTTTTCAAGTTTAGATATAAATGATTGAATTATGAAAATTTTTCATTATCTGCATTTTAAAATCTGTAGTATGTCAAATAAGTAGTTGGATTTTATAATCAGCTGTTGATTTAACTATCTTGCCAGTTGTGTTGTCATCATGATGTTCTTCCAGATCCTTCAGCAATGGTCCACCAAATCTTAATACAGAGTACATTTCTAACATGTGAACAAAGAGAAACCTTATCTAAACATTCCTACTGTCCCATAAATCAGGAAATAATAAATGCAGAGCCCTTTCATGTATGAGGCTGATTTCCTAACAAACATTCAGGGAAGGTAGGTGAGCTACTTTAATTATTCAGGAAATTCCTTTTTTAAGTGTGATTGCTATGTTTGAAATATCTTTAAAAAATGATTTGTAGATCTGGATATTCCAAATACAATGTTTTGTGTAAACATATTAATTTTCAGTTTGTGAATTAACCAGGCTGATTTTTTAATTCTGGTCTACATATCTTGAGTGAACAGTGAGAACCTCGCTGTCTGCATGCAGTGCTGTCACTGGGAAGAAATCAGTCATCATGAATATTCACTGAACACCACTGAGTGCTGCCCTAGACTGAGATGGAGAAAGCAAAAGAAAAACTGTCCATCAAATCAGAAGAAAAGCCCTCTCAGTGATTTGTGAAAAAGACAGCTGTTGAATCTGATACACTATAAGATTTTATCTCTTTTATGTCAACCCATTAATAACTTTTTTCCTCTGGAATACTCTGATTTTATTTTTCCTTTATTAATACAAAATTTAAATACTAGTGATCCATTACAGATGCCTGCCTTACACAGGAGTACTGAAAATATTCAGATATTTAAATTGGTTGATCCAACTTAGACAATATGAAAGAGTCGCTACCTGGCTGCTTATTCAATAGCCCTGTCTGCTACCTTCCCACCTTTCTTCTAATTAGGCTGTATTGCCCAATCTGCCTTGAACTCCATTTTGAGTATTTAGCCAATATCCTTGAAGTTTTTTCAACGTTATCAAGTGTGGAAACTAGAAAATATTAGGACAGGATCTATCTCTCTCTACTTTTGTCTTTATACATATGGAGCACTTACTTTGTGCTATTCTATGTATGTAGTGTCTTACAAATAGTCTCATTTAAAGAATACAGAGTCATCATACAGCAGATACATTAAGGTCTCTGTTTTACAGATGAAGAAACTGAGGTTCAGAGAGGATCTGGCCAAAGTCACTCAACTGGTGAGTGGCAGACACCGCATGTGAACCATGCCAGACTCCAAATCTTGTACTTGAAAAGCACGTGCTCCCCTGCTCTACAGAGGGCGTGCATTTTACCATGCCATTCTACCAGCCCTTGCATTCCCACCTGCTTGGAGCCTTCCTCCACACTTCAGTCAGATATAATTTCCTTGCTATTCTTTAGAACGAAGTGGAATTACTGGCCCAAAGGATTCAGGTTGGCTCTATGGACATTCTCCAGTTGACTAAATCATAACTGACCCTGCTGAGTGACATGAGTGATTCAGAAGATAATTCTTTTCATGCTCCACTGGGAAGTGAGTGGTTAAAAATAGCACAAAAATGAGGAAAACAAGGGATGAGTGAACATGAAGTACATCCATTAAAATTATATGAAAAGATAAACTGGAGAGCCAAATATCATTATTATTATGAAGAACTATTTAATACTGCATCTGACCACAGTTAGAAAAACTGCCTCAATACAAGTGCCTTGGCTGAGATGTCATGGTAAAAAAACTATTTAAAACTCTTTCCTAATAAAATTTTTAAGATGGGAAATAAATGTTAGAACAAAGAGAATAGAACTTCAAAGTAGAAAAAATATCTAACTGCATAAAACGAACATAATGCCAAATACTATCCTTATTCAAACTTACCTTTCATTTGTCTTACTTACGTAACACCTTCAAAACATAATAAAAGCTCAGCCACAAAATCAACTTAGAAAGCAGACATACCGGCCTAACTGTACAGATTGATTTAATAGCAAAACACTTTCCTGTAAAGACATTTACGTGCTATCTGGAAGAACTTTCAAGCTCTTCATTTTATATTTTACTAGAGATTAATTTATTATAGGGAAAAGATTCAATCTTTCCTCTTATTCTCAGCAAGAAGTGTCAGCCACATGATTTGAAAAAAAAGGTAAACTTATTTGGCGTGATCAAACAGGAAATCAGCATCTGTCGTTTCAGCTGGATCTCCCAGCTTGCAGTATCCACCTTCTGTATTTACCTCCTTCTGCTCCTCCTCTTTTTGAGCTGTTTTTGCTGCCCCGCTAAGATCTCTGGCCCATAATTTTGCTGTAACGACCACTATATTGGGAACCTAACTTTTCTGCATATGTCTGTATAAATATATATATATAAATATATGTGTGTGTATATAATTCCCAGCTTTATTGAGATACAATTCACATAAAACATTGTGTAAGTTTAAGGTGCATGATATGATACTTATATATTGTGAAATGATAAACTAAAAAGCTTCTTATATACTTTTTTGGTTTGGGCATTTATTGTCTAATTCTCAAACTAGAACACCAATTCCTATAGGAAAGGGCTGTTTCTTTCCCGTCTACTTTGGTATTTTCAGAGCCTGGCACAATATCAGTGATTAAAAAACAATTGCTAACTGGCTGGCTGAGTATTGTAAGAGATCCAAATGACTTAGATGCAGAACCCAATTTTAAGTCATCAAAAGTCCATGACAGGGCTTCCCTGGTGGCGCAGTGGTTGAGAATCCACCTGCTGATGCAGGGGACGCGGGTTTGTGCCCCGGTCTGGGAGGATCCCACATGCCGCGGAGCGGCTGGGCCCGTGGGCCATGGCCGCTGGGACTGCGCGTCCGGAGCCTGTGCTCCACAACGGGAGAGGCCACAACAGTGAGAGGCCCGCATACAGCAAAAAAAAAAAAAGAATCAGTGGTAGATTACATGACACAAAGGAATGGATTCACAAACTGAAAAACAGAGTAGTGGAAATCACTCAAACTGAACATAAACAAGAAAAAATAATTTTTGAAATAAGAACACCTTGAGAGACCTTTCGGACAACATCAAGCGTACTAACATTCACATTATAGGGGTCCCAGAATTTGGAGAGAGAAAAGGGCAGAGAAGATATTTGAAGACATAATAGTTGAAAACTTCCCTAACCTGGGAAAGGAAACAGATATTGAGGTCCAGGAAGCACAGAGAGTCCCAAACAGATCAACCCAAAGAGGTCTAAACCAAGAAACAGTGTAACTACAATGGCAAAAAATTAAAGATAAAGAGAGAATCTTAAAAGAAGCAAGGGAAAGCAACTAGTTACATACAAGGGAACTCACACTAGACTGTTAGCTGACTTTTCACCAGAAAATTTGCAGGCCAGAAAAGAGTGGCATGATATATTTAAAGTAATGAAAGGAAAACATCTACAACCAAGAATATCTTACCGAGCAAGGCTATCATTCAGATTTGAAGGAAAGAGAAAGAGTTTTACAGACAAGCAAAAGCTAAAAGAGTTCAGCACCACTAAAGAGACTTTACAAGAAGTGTTAAAGAGAATTCTCTAAATAGAAAAGAAAAAGCCACAACCAGAAATATGAAAATTACTAAAAAAAAAAAACTTATTGGTAAAGGCAAATATTCAGTAAGGGTAGTAAATCAACCACTTATAAAGCTAGTAGGAAGGTTAAAAGAAAAGTAGTAAAATCATCTATTCACAGTAAGTAGTTAAGGGATACACAAAACAAAAATGTGTAAAGTATGAGGTCAAAAGCATTAAACGTGGGGGGTAGTGAAAATGCAGAGTTGTTAGAATTGTTCAAACTTAAGAAATCATCAACTAAAAATAATCATATATAAATAGGCTGGCATATATAAACCTCATGATAACCACAAACCAAAAATCTATAAAAATACACAAACAAAAAGAATAAAGAAATCCAAGTCTAACACTAAAGATGGTCATCAAACTACAAGGGAAGGATGAAAAAGAAGAAGAAAGGAACAAAAATAACTATGAAAACAACCAGAAAACAACAAAATGGCATTAAGTACATAGTTTAAAATACTTAATTTAAATGTAAATGGACTACATGCTCCAATCAAAACACAAAGAGCAGATGACTGGATACAGAAACAAGACACATATATATGCTGCCTACAGGAGACCCACTTCAGATCTAAAGAAACACACAGACTGAAAGTGAGGGGATGAAAAAAGATATTCCGTGCAAATGGAAACAGAAAGCTGGGATAGCATTACTTATATTAGACAAAATAGACTTTAAAACAAAGACTGTAACAAGAAACAAAGAAGGACATTACATAATGATCAAAGGATCAATCCACAAAGAAGATCTAACAATTGTAAATATATATGCATCCAACATAGGAGCACCTATTTACCTACAGCAAATATTAATAGACATAAAGGGAGAAATTGACAGTAACACAATAATAGTAGGGGACTTTAAGACTCCACTTAAAAAGAAAAAAGACTCCACTTATCAATGGATAGATCACCCAGACAGAAAATCAGTAAGGGAACACCAGCTTTAAATGACACATTAGACTAGAGGGACTTAATAGATACATATAGAACATTTCATCCAAAAGCATCAGAATACACATTCTTTCCAAGTGCATATGGAAATTCACCAAGATAGATCATGTGCTAGATCACAAAACAAGCCTTGGTAAATTTAAGAAAACTGAAATCATCTGAAACTGAATCAAACTGAAATCAAACTGAAAGCATCTTCTCCAACCACAACACTGTGAGATTGGAAATCAACTACAAGAAAAAAACTGTAAAAAAACACAAACATGCAGAAACTACACAATATGCTACTAAACAACGAAAAGTATCACTGAAGAAATCAAATAGGAAATCAAAAAATACCTGGAGACAAATGAAAACCAAAATACAATGATCCAAAATCTACAGGATACCGTAAAAGCAGTTCTAAGAGGGAAGTTTATAGCAATAAAAGCCTATCTCAGGAAACAAGAAAAATCTCAAATATACAACCTAATCTTACATGTAGAGCTAGAAAGGAGCTAGAAAAAGAACAAACAAAACCCAAGGTTAGTAGAAGAAAAAATAATAAAGATCAGAGCAGAAATAAATGAAATAGAGACTAAAAAAATAGGAAATATCAATGACACTAAGAGCTGGTTCTTTGAAAAGATAAACAAAATTGATAAACCTTTACCCAGACTCATCATGAAAAAAAAGAAAGAGGCCCCAAATCAATAAAATTAGAAATGAAAAAGGAGAAGTTACAACCAACACCACAGAAACACAAAGGATCATAAGAAATTACTAAGAATAAATATACTCCCATAAAATGGACAACCTAGAAGATACACACAAATTCCTAGAAATGTACAATCTCCCAAGACTGAACCAGGAAGAAATCAAAAATATGTACAGACCAATTACCAGTAATAAAACTGAGTCAATAATAAAATCACTCCCAACAAACAAAAGTCCAGAACAAGATGGCTTCACAGGTGAGTTCTAACAAACATTTAGAGAAGAGTTAACCCCTATGCTCTCAAACTAGTCCAAAAAATTACAGAGGAAGGAACACTTCTGAACTCATTTTATGAGGCCAGCATTACTGTGATACCAAAACCAGACAAAGATACAACAAAAAAAGAAAATTACAGGCCAATATCCCTGATGAATATAGATGCAAAAATCCTCAACAAAAGATTAGCAAACCGAATTCAACCATACACTAACAGTGTGGGATTTATCCCAGGGATGCAAGGTGGTTCAAAATCTGCAAATCAATCAATTAACACACCACATTAACTGAAAAAAATCATCTGATCATCTCAGTGGATACAGAAAAAGCTTCTGACAAAATTCAACATATGTTTATGATAAAAACTCTCAGCAAAGTGGGTATAGAGAGAACATACCTCAACATAATAAAGTCCACATATGACAAACCCACAGCTAATATCATACTCAATGGTGAAGGGCTTAAAGCATTTCCTCTAATATCAGGAACAAGACAAGAGTGCCCATTCTTGCCACTTTTATTCAGTATAGTATTGGATGTCCTAGCCACAGCAATCAAATAAGAAAAGAAATAAAAGACATCCAAATTGGAAAGGAAGAAGTAAAACTGTCACTGTTTGCAGATGACATGAAACTTTATATAGAAAATCCTAAAGACAAGACCAAAAAACTATTAGAATTAACCAAAGAATTCAGTAAAGTTGCAAGATACATAATTAATACATAAAAATCTGTTGCATTTCTAACAATGAACTATCAGAAAAAGAAATTAAGGAAAAAAATACCATTTATAGTTTTATCCAAAAGAATAAAATACCTTGGAATAAATCTAACCAAGGAGGCAAAAGACCTGTACTCAGAAAACTATAAGACATTGACAGAGAAATTGAAGATGACACAAACAAACGGAAAAATATACCACACTCATTGATTGGAAGAGTTAATACTGTTAAAATGACTGTACTACCCAAGGCAATCTACAGATTCAATGCATTTTTTATCAAAATACTAATGGCACTTTTCAAAATTATATACCATAACTAGAACAAATAATTCTAAAACTTGTATGGAAAAACAAAATATCCTGAATAGCTAAAACAATCTTGAGAAATAAGAACAAAGTTGGAGGTATTCACTAATTTCAAACTATATCACTAAGCTACATTAATCAAAACGGTATGGTACTGGCAAAAAAAACAGACAGATCAATGGACCAGACTACAGAACCCAGAAATAAACCCACATTTATATGGTCGATTAAATGTACATGAAAGGAAGAATATACAATGGGGAAAAGTCAGTCTCTTTAATAAATGGTGCTGGGAAAACTGGACAGCTACATGAAAAAGAATCAAACTGGACTACTTTCTCACACCATATTAAAAAAAAAACTCTCAAAATGGATTAAACACTTAAATTTAAAACATAAAACCATAAAATTCCTAGAAGAAACCGTAGGCAATACACTCTTTGACACTGGCCTTAGTAATTTTTTTTTTTTGCATATGTTTCCTCAGGCAAGGGAAACAAAAGAAAAAAGAAGAAGATAGGACTATATCAAACTAAAAATCTTTGCACAGTGAGGGAAACTATCAACAAAATGAAAAGGCTGCCAACTGAATGGACAAGATATTGACAAACTATATATCTGATAAGGAGTTACTATCTAAAATATGTAAAGAACTCATATAATTCAATGTCAAAAAACAAACACCCATTTTAAAAATGGGCAGAGACCCTGAATAGACATTTTTCCAAAGAAGACATACATATAACCAATAGACATGTGAAAAGATGCTCAACATCACTAATCATCCGGGAAATGCAAATCAAGACCATGATGAGATCCCCTGACATCTGTCAGAATGGTGAATGGCTATTATCAAAAGACAACAAATATCAAGTGTTGGTGAGAATGTGGAGAAAAGAGAGCCCTATTATACTGTTGATGGGAATGTCAATTGATGCCACCACTATGGAAAACAGTAATGGAGGGTCTTCAAAAAAAACAAAAATAGAACTAACATATGATCCAGCAAATTTTGCTCTGGGTATTTTTCTGAGGAAAACAAAAACACTAATTTGAAAAGATATATGCATCTCTATATTCAGTGCAGCATTATTTACAACAGCCAAGATATGGAAGCAACCTAAGTGTTCATCAATAAATGGATAAAGATATGATTTATATGTGTGTGTGTGTATAATAGAATATTACTCAGCCATAAAAAAGAATGAAATCTTGCCATTTGTGACAACATGGATGGATCTAGAGGGTATTATGATAAGTGAAGTAAGTCAGACAAATACCATATGATTTCATTTACATGTGGAATCAAAAAAATTGAACAAAAATAACAAAACAGACTCATAGATACAGATAACAAATAGGTAGTTACCAGAGGGGAAAGGGGTGAGGATGAGTGAAATAGTTGAAGGAGATTAAGAGGTACACACTTCCAGTTACAAAATAAATGAGTCATAGGTATGAAATCTACAGCATGGGGAATTTGGTCTACGATATTTTAATATACTTGTATGGTGACAGATGGTAACTAGACATATCAAGATGATCATTTTGTAATCTACAGCCATACTGAATCACTGTGTTATGCACCTGGAATTAACATAGTATGCAGGTCAATTATACCTCAGTTGAAAAAACAATATGTAGACACTTGGAGAAAATGCTTCAAAATGCTAATGATGGTTTTCACTAGGGGATGGGGATTATGGGTGATTGTTCATTTTTACTGGATACTTTTATGTATTTCTAGTTGTCTGCAATGAGTATGTGTTGCTTGTAAAATTAGAAAGAAAACAATAACTATCATTAAAAAAATTTTTTAAGAAATTTAAAATAATAAATAAACTAATAAATCAACCTAATGGGGGAAAAAACAGAACACTACCAGACTTTTCAACAGCAATAGAAGCTATCGATAGAAGACAATGGAGTGCTACCTTTCAATATGACATGAAATTGTGCTCCGTTAAGGAATTCTATACCCAACCAAAGTATCAAGGATGAGAATGAATAAGACACTTTCAAATACTATGTAAGTTTTCAAAAATATATTACCTGCTATGCATCATTCTCTGAAAGCTACAGGAGACTGTCCTCTCCTAGAATGAATTATTTATTATACTCTTTTAGTATCCTTTTGATGCCTAAAATATCTGCAGTGATAGCCTGCTCTTTCATTCTTTATATTGATAAATTTGTGTTTTTCCTCTTTTTTTTCTTGATGGCTTTTGCTATAGGTATATCTATTTAAATAATCTTTCCAAAGAACCAACTTTTGATTTCATTAATTTTATTTTATTCTTTATTTTTTTATTTCTACTTACTTCAGGTTTCACTTTCTCTTCTTTTGTAGCTTAATAAGATAGAAACTTTTCTTCTCTAATATAAACACTTAAAGCCATAAATTTCCCTTTAGGCAATTTTTAGCCACAATCCACAAATTCTGATATATTTTCATAATTGTTCATTTAAAAATGTTTTCTAATTCCTCCTGTGATTTATTCTTTGATTTATGGGTTACTTAGAAGAGTGTTATTTAATTTTAAAACAATGGGGGATTTCCCAGATACCTTATTGCTATTGATTTCTAATTTAATCTGTCATGATGAGAAAACATACTCTGTAAAGTTTAAATCTTTTGAAATTTATTGAGACTTATTTTATGGTCCAGCACATGGTTAATCCTGATGACTGTTCCATGTGCATTTGAGAAGAATAAATATTCTTCTATTGTTGGGTGCAGTATCCTATGTCAATGAGGTCATGTTGGTTAATAATGTTTTTCAGATCTTCTGTATTCTTGCTCATTTTTTGTCTAGGTGGTCTATCAGCTACAAAAAGAGAATTATCAAAAATCTTCAACTATGAGTTTGGATTTTGTCTGTGTTTCTGCCTGTGTTTACCTGCTCCCCCATGCCTTCAAATAGTTGTTTTTCATATTTTGTACAGAGTTTATCATTGTTACTGCAGGAGAATTAGTCTGATATAAGCTGCACCGTCATTACCAGAAACAGTAACCTAAGATCCCAGGATAATTTTGAGAAAAATATTCATATTCTAAACTTTGACTCAGATTTCCAATTTTTACCTGCCCCCTCCCCCAGTCACATCACAAAAGGATCTAATACTGAGATACATCATTTCCATTAATGGACTTTAAGAACTACTTACTTTGCATTTTATCTCTGTAAACAAGTATTATATTTCTCTTTAATAAACACACCTTAAAAGCGTTCCTGAAAATAGATGAATATAAGACCAGAGGAAAACTTTCTAATTCCACTCTACTACTTAATTTTCCCCTCTTCTCTCTAAAAGGGAAAAGGGAGCAATTGTGAGAGCACATAAACACACAGAAGACCCTGTCCATTTATGGGATATTTTCTAGAAATCCTGGGAAACAGAAAATTCATAACCATGAGAGCAACTGGTGATGACCAAACTAGAAAGCGATAGAAGAGATTGATGTCTGGTAATCAGTATTGAAAAGGCAGTACTGAGATTTAAAGGGGGAGTTCTAGAGAGAAATGAGAACTGCCTGCTAGGATTCATGTGCTCCTGCTGCACAGTACAAAAATTCAAAACCATGAATCTCAAAAATCCCATATCGTAAGTTATATCACCACTATAAAGTGCAATTTTGTAGAAACATCTATTTTATGTGACAGTATCCTTAAAGCTCATAAAATATTTGAGTTGTGGGCAGACTTTTTTTTGAAAATTGAAACTAACTTCATAACTCTGAGCTACCTTCTGGTAGGAATGGAAGTAAAACATCTCCTAACTGTAGGACAAAAACATCTGCCCTACCCTTATCTCCATGAAAAGCTTTCTTCCTAGCCAAGAGCTCTTCACAGGAACACACTGAAAGGTGTGAGCTCTTCAAGTCCAGCACATTTCACCGCACCACATCCACTCTGCAATGGTCCAGAGGAAAGATCAAAGAAGTTAGGAGATGAGAAAATCTAACCTGAAGGAAGAAAAGACACTAACTACTTTCATGGGCTTAATGAGAAAGTGAAAAGGAAGAGGACAAAGCATGGTTCAATACAGGACACAGGAATTCAGAAGCTCTGGGCTCCAATATTAACTCTGCTATTATCACAGCATGTGATCACTCATCATCGTTTAAATTTTTCACCAATTAATTAATGACACACACACAGAAGATACGAAACACAGGCCATGAAAATGACTGCAGATATTTCCCATATTAAATGCCTAGCAGGTCCTGATACAACACCTCCATTCTTTCTGTGACTACTGAAAACCTTGAACTTTCATACTTTTCCCAAAAACTAAGACTGACAATCTTCTCAAAAAGACCTCCCTTAACCACAACCACCACTACCCATGTCTTTATCTCTCATCCTGTGTTATTTGCTTCATACCACTTATCATTGTCTAAAATTATATTATACATATTTTTCTCTCTGTTTATTACCTAGACTATAAACTCCATTAGGGACAGCATTTTGTTTTGTCCCCCGTCACATCCCCAACATTTGGAAGCCATACCTAGCCTAGCCATTTAGGGACTAAATAAATATTGACTGAATAAATGAGTAAGTCCAATGCTGGAGTCCAGAAGGAATTTGTACTGAAGCAGACTGAACCAAGTTCAGTATTTCTGAAACTGGAGAATTGAGGTTTTGAATTACTTCAAAGTCACTACAAGTACAATAACACTGACAAGAGAAGTCTTAAAGACCCTAGAATGTGACAATTCTATAATAATCCACCCCACTCCTGGTACTGTATGTTGCTGAATGACTTCTGTGGGCTAACTTCAGTATTTTTGCAACTGTTTTGGTTGTCTACAGCCTACTCACATGGTTAAACTTAAGGGTTCTTACACTGGGCACTTAAAATGAAAGGGAGGTTCCATAGACTGGGTATACGGACAAAAGGAAAATATAGAAATATCACCAATTGACCCATTATACAAATCCCACTCTGGGTCTCAGAATAGTAGACCACTATGGCTCCAGACACATCTCCCCTCCTGCATCATGGCTTGGCTGCTTGGGTTCCCATCTTTCCCATTACAGGTAGGGACACTACAACATCATCCTAATGAACAGCTATAATACCAAGAACAGAAGTCCCATGCTGTGAACAGGACACACACACACGTACCTGCACACGTGCACACACGCACCTGCACACGTGCACACACGCACATACTCTGGTCCATTAGAACAAAACTAGCTTCTCACTGATCCCTCTATCTCAGGGCTTATTTATTCCTAAGCCACAGACAGAGGATAAAGTATTTACTATCTTCTAATAACTCAACTACTTTATTTAGCTGAAGGAAATAAATTCAATAAGTCAGATTATTTGTGTATACAGGTCCTGTTGAATTATTCGTTATTTTAAACCAAAGTACATTTACTACCCAAATTCTGAATATTAGTATTGCCTTCATTTACTTTCACTTTTTTCTTAAATAAAAAGGAAAAGACAAAACCCAATGCCCAACAGAAGACCTAAGTAGACATTTCTCCAAAGAAGACATACAGGTGGTGGCCAACAGGCAAATGAAAAGATGCTAAACATCACTAATTATTAGCGAAATGCAAATCAAAACTACAATGAGGTATCAACTCACCTCAGAATGGCCATCATCAAAACGCCTGTAAATAATAAATGCTAGAGAGGGTGTGGAGAAAAGGGAACCCTCGTACACTGTTGATGGGAATGTAAATGGTGTAGCCACAATGGAGACCAGTATGGAGGTTCCTTATAAAACGAAAAATAGAGTTAACATAAGATCCAGCAATCCCATTCCTCGGCATATATCCAGGAAAGACTAAAACTCTAATTTGAAAAGATACACGCACCCCAATGTTCACAGCAGCACTATTTACAATAGCCAAGAAAGGGAAACAACCTAAATGCCTGTCGACAGATGAACAGATAAAGAAGATGTGGTTTATATATACAATGGTATATTACTCAGCCATAAAAAAAAGAATGAAATAATGACATTTGCAGCAACATGGATGGACCTAGAGATTATCATATTAAGTGAAGTAAGTCAGAGAAAGACAAATATCATATGATATCACTTACATGTGGAATCTAAAAAAGTGATACAAATGAACTTATTTACAAAGCAGAAATAGATTCACAGACATAGAAAACAAACTTATGGTTACCAAAGGGAAAGGCAGGGGAGGGATAAATTGGGAGTTTGGGATTAACAGATAAACACTACTATATATAAAGTATATAAAATAGACAAACAACAAGGACCTACTGTATAGCACAGGGAACTATATTCAATATCTTGTAATAATCTATAATGGAAAAGAATCTGAAAAAGAATATATATATACACACATATAAATACATAAATATATATATATGTAACAATCACTTTGCTGTACACCTGAAACTAACACAACACTGTAAATCAAGTCTACTTCAATTTTTTTAAAAAAGCCCAAGAATAGATAACATAATAAAACTTTTTTAAAATTTTGCCTACTGTTATTATATGGCAAACAGCAGTACAGATGTACTGACATGAATAGAATCTGTCCCTGGGGACTTCCCTGGTGGTCCAGGGAAGGTGGTTGGGAATCCACCTTCCAATGCAAGGGACGCGGGTTTGATCCCTGGTGGGGGAACTAAGATTCCACATGCCGCAGGGCAACTAAGCATGCCTCAACTAGAGAGGAGCCTGCACGCTGCAACTAGAGAGAAGCCCACGCACCACAACTAGAGAGGAGCCCACATGCCACAACGAAAGATCCCACGTGCCACACTAAGGCCCAACACAGCCAAAAATAAAATAAGATAAATAAATTTTTTTAAAAGTAGAATCTGTACCTTAGAAGTAGTATGTTTATTTTGCCAGCAACAGTGTAGTTTCAGCAAAAAAGTATAAATCACATTAAATTAATTTTAATGTATTGTTTTTTCTGAGAAAGACCTGTATATAATTTGCTAATTTATTTTGATTTTACAGCGATGTAAGAGTTATTACAATACAAGCTTATCCCGAGTTTTAGGCTTATACATTTGAGAAACATTATCATAAAAATTCTTTTAAGTCAATGTTGGGGACCCATGAGAAATCAGTCCTTTAAAGGGGGCTTGTAAATGACTAAAGTTTGAGAAACACTGAGACAAAAATGAAACAATTATTGCATAACCCCTTTTTTCCTCATGAAACATAAACTCCCTCCTACCAGAAAGAAAATTGAAAAGTATCCCTTTACTCACAGACCATCATATAAACTAAAGAAATGGACAACTAACTCTAGACAAAATTGCTGATTTTTGAAGCAGTAAAGTCCTACTGAACTACCCACATATCCTTAACCCCCACTATACCTCCATCCTCACCCCATTTTTAGAGGGGTCTAAAAATGGCTCATTGCTCTAAAATAATGTTTCTCCCAAATGAACTTCTGCAAGCAAAGCAAGATAGGAAGAGCCCTGTAACAGTGCAAGTGAAAGGCTGTAGTTTCTGCATACCCTGTTTTCTCAAAGCATCAGAGAAATACGCACTGGGATGGGATACAATCACAGTTACATACAGCAGGGCTGCCCATATAAATACCTGATTGACACAGAACTGGGCTACGTACATCAACTGGCCTTACTGCTATAAATCTGAGAAAGAGCTCTGACTGACACCTCGATCCAAGGAGCAGATCTAGTAGTAGAAACTAAAAAAAAAAAACAATAACAACATGGAATCTATTTTTTTAACTTCAACAACAAAAAAATTATCTTAAAGATTCAGGGGACGGGCAGACTTCTGAAAATAATTTGCTACAGAAACCAAGATAACATTCTAGAAAACTTTTGACAATAGGATAGAACACCTGAAAATAGGATATAACATATAAGAATATGTTGCGATGAAATGAAAAAAATAATAGGATTAAAGGAGAAGCAAATGAAAAAACAAAAACCTGAAATGAAAATACAAGGTAAGAAAATCAACAAGGCACTGAGAGTTAAATGTACATTAGTGTGGAATTTGCTCTGGAAAAAAATGCATTCGTGATAGAAAGCACAAAGTTGAAAAATTATTCCACAACATGAAAAACAGGGATAAATAACTGCAAACAATGCAGGCATACTAGATATGGAGGATGGAGAACAAAACTCCAAACTAAGAACTATAGGTACACCCTAAGAATAAATCACAACAATTAGTACAAATGCAATAAATCAAGGAAAAAAACCTATTTAGCTGAAATGTATACATATCTAAAGAACTCATCATACTCCATGCAAAGTTAGTAAGTAGACATATTCTGGCAAATTTTTTAAATTATAATTTAAAAAATCCAACAATCATTTAGGTAAAGAAGTTAACTACAAATAAATATAGAAATATACAATAATATATACAAATAAATAAATATACATTGTTAGGCAACGGAGAAATGGCTACAGTGTCTTAAGAGAAACTGTTTTATATTCAACTGAGCTGTTATTCATGTGTGAAGTAGAAAGACATTCTCAGTGTTAACATTCTCATAAAATATAACTCTCAGGCATCGAAAGTTCCTTGAGGACACAGCCCAGACAAAAACCAGATGAATAAAAATTTTAAATTCAAGAATGTGGATAGAGAGGTAAATTAGAACTTGGTCAGTTATATAAGGAAATACTAGCTCTTCCAACGTAGCTCCTGTTAAGTCCAAACTTTCCAGTAGATGTAATCTTGGTCTCTGAAAACAGACTGCATATCAGACCCCTACCCCTCAACATGGACAGATGCTCTCCCAATAGGAATGGCCCATAGTGCCTTATCCACAATGTCAAAATCTATGAAACTCTGAAAACAGTACGATGTTCTTATAAATCATTTCGTGGCAAAGTGAACTGATGTGGAATGATTTGTAGGGGATTTTTAATCCCACAAGTGTTAATATTCATCATTTTGTTGCATAAATATTAGTAAATTGGATTATAGCCTATTATCACGTATTCTGCTGGAATATTATATAATATGCAATATTCATCCTTTCTAAAATCCAAAGTATTTTGGAATTCCAGAACACATTGAAGGGTTTCAAGTAAGATATCAGGGAACTCGAGTAGATCAACTCACCCAAAAGGCTCACTTTCTTATAGCAACCCTAACCACTTTATTCATCAGTAACATGCTCTACCTCTCTGGACACACTGACTCTCAAGACAACTGATTTCTTTCTACAGTCTCCACTGGGCTCTCAATTTTAGAAGACATTCATGGAGGCGGAGGAGTCGCGCCTGACTCTCCTTCCTGAATACCTAAACTACCTGCCCATGCTGAAAGCTGGAGAAGCAGTACTTAGGCTTCTTTAAAGTGATGAAACTTTCCACCCCCAAGACTCATTACCAATTGCTTTTCTCTAGGCACATTTATTATCTGTTCAAACAATTACTGTTCTATCCAACCCACTGAGAGGGTGGCAAGGCCCTTGCCATCTGACCTTAGGGAAATGTCAGGTTTAACACAGGAGGTTGTGTATTCCTGACACAGCTGTGGTACACTCCAAGTACCTGAACAATCTAGAATAGCATTCAGTGGAAATGCCATTACAATTCTGAACAACCTATGTTACAATGAAGTTTTTTAAGATTTGCTTCAATGATGGAAAGGATCAGACTATGTTTCCCTTACTTCTCAGGCTCATTCACAGCTGAGTCATAAAACATACCCTCCTCTCTATTTCGACTCTCAGAGCCCTTACTAGTTTCTCCCTCCAGACATGTTGACTCTGACTTGCTTATTCTCTATCATGTAATATCACATAGAGATATTATTATATCTTTATCTCATCACTTCAGAGTCATCTTTTGTCATTTACCCAAAGCCTTTCACTATATACTTCGGATGGTTTAAAACCTCTCCTCACACAGAATACAAGATTTAGCTTGCCTGTGTTCAGTACCCCATAGCCATAGGCAAGCCCTACTGTATCTGTTAAGATCAGCACATGTAACAGGAAAAAAATAAAATCAGGACTGAATAAGTTAACAGTTTATTGACGTCAGTTAAGAGAAGTCCAAGGATATGTAGTCCAAGGCTATTAGTGGCTTTTCCATGGTCAAACATCTATCGTTATGTTCCACTATCTAAACATATGGCTTCTATTCTCAAGGTAATCTCATAGATGAAGATGGCTGCTAGAACCATAGCTCACATACACCTTACAGGCAGCAGGAAAGAAGAGGAGCAGAAAGTCATAGAGGACACACTTCTCAGCCAAGGCAGCTCCTAAAGATGTTCTGAAAGTCCCATTCAAAGCTTAATGCTTACTTCTCATTGTCCCAACTCACCTACATAGATTCACCCAGCAGTAAAATCCAGCTGTAAAATCCACACATATATTGGCCAGCTGTAAAATCCACACATATATGCATACAAACACTCAGAATTTTGTTCCTTGGAAGAAGGAGAAAATGAATTTAGGTTGGGCAGCTAGCAATCTACCAGCAGTTTCTGCCATAGCTGCCTCAGCCCCAGCATGAGATCAGACATTTATCAGCAATAATAAAACACTCATCTCTCTATTTATACCTCATTTAGATTCATATGAAGTAGTAAGAAAATCAAAATAACTAACTGCAATTTTCTTATAATAAATAAGAGGCAAAGGGATATGTTTCAGTAGGTTGGAAAAAGCAGACATGTCTTTCTGATATTTTAATAAGAGCCATAAATAAGGAGTTTGTAGGTGGAAGATCTATTGAAAATGTCCAGGAAAGCTGTAAATAGCACTGGTCATATCACTGGCTGCTTTATTCTTTATATTTCCCATTATAGGAGTTCTGGCCATATCAGTGATGCCCCAGACTTACCCCTCCCCTTCCAACTGGGTAGCACTGACCAATATTACTCATGTGTTTGCCTTTTTCAGTGCAGCCAATATCCTCTATATTTTCCACAATGGGGTTCTCTGCAATATCAGCTGTGTTGCCCAGTCATGATATCTCTTTAAACGGCTAAGACACTTTTAAATACATAATAAACACACTCAGGAAACATCTAACCACACAGAACAAATCTCAGAATCCCCAAACCATGCAGTGTCATATGGCAACTGGAAAGGAGAAGGGGAGTCTGGGAAATCTCTTCATCCAATTCACGTTGATTTTGCAGGTTTCCTAATTATCTAGCCCACAGAAGACCCAACACATATTGGCAGGCAACTTTAAAACATGTTATGCAGGGCTTCCCTGGTGGCACAGTGGTTGGGAGTCCGCCTGCCGATGCAGGGGACACAGGTTCATGCCCCAGTCCAGGAGGATCCCATGTGCTGCGGAGCTGCTGAGCCCGCGAGCCATGGCCGCTGAGCCTGCGTGTCCAGAGCCTGTGATCCGCAGCGGGAGAGGCCCGAACAGTGAGAGGCCCGCATACCGCAAAAAAAACAAAAAAAAATTTAAAAAAATAAAACATGTTATGCAGAAACTGTATCTGTATGTATTTACAATTATCTATTCCATCATGTTTTATTCATTATATACAATATAAGAAGCAGGTATAAAATCCTCTATTAAAAAGATTCTACTTAAAGATATACAATGAAATATTACTCAGCCATAAAAAAGAATGAAATTCTGTGATTTGCAACAACGTGGATGGACCTAGAGGGTATTTTGCTTAGTAAAATAAGTCAGACAGAGAAACACAAATACTCTATATTATTACTTATATGTGGAATCTAAAAAATAAAATGAATGTATATAACAAAACAAGCAGACTCAAAGATATAGAGAAGTGGTGGTTACCAGTGGGGAGAGGGAAGGGTGAAGGGGCAAGATATGGATAGGAGATTAAGAAATACAAACTACTATGTATAAAATAAATAAGCAACAAGGGTACATTGTATAGCACAGGGAAATCTAGCCATTATTTTGTAGTAACTTTAAATGAAATATAATCTATAAAAATACTGAATCACTATATTGTACACCTGAAACTAATATTGTAATTCAATTTTTTTGATTTTTATAAAAGACTATGTTATAAAATTAGTCTAATCTACTTTTTATCTCTATAGATTTGCCTTTTCTGGGTCTTTCATATAAATGGAATCATACAATATGTGGTCTTCTGTGACTGGTTTTTTACACTTAGCATGTTTTCAAGAATTGTATGGTATGTCAATTACATATCAAAACACCATTTTTTTAAATCAAAATTAAAAAACAAAATAATAATATAATCATAAGCTGAAAAGAGACTCACCTACAACAAATTTAAGACAATTTTAAAAATTTTTAATTGAGTACAAACTTCAGGGGAAAACTAGCAAAAAATACAACAGAAATAATCATTAATTTCAGATACTATAAATTCAAGACAAAAAGTATTAAATGTAATAAAGAAGTTTTTACCGAAAGTATAATCACAATAAAGATATAAAAGACATGAACTGTTACAAGCACTGGAACTCAAAATAAACACAATTGTGAGAGATAATTACACAACTCTCTCAGCCCTTAACAGATCAAGTGGAGAAGATGTGCTCAAATATAATGAATAAGACTGAATTTGTAGGCAAATATCAAACTTTAGTCCTTCTCAGAGAATATATTTGCTTTGGAAAGTGAAACAATTACAAAAACAATCATATTCTAAGCCATAAAGATAAATTCAGTAAATCCCCAAAAGCAGAAACTGGACTGGCCACATTCTCTGAACACAAAGCAATAAAGCTAGAAATTAATCATGAGAGTTTAAACAAAAATAAAAACCATATGGAAAAAAACGTAACTTCTCCATATAAATACTAGAGTGAAAAAGAAATCCAAACACCAACATCAGATTATTTATAAAGACAGTGAGTACACTATTTCATCAAAACTAAGGCATGTGACAAAACTTAAATGTAGAAGCAAATGTAACCTTAAATGTTTTGATTTGGTCATAAAAAAGTAGAGAGTAAAAATAAATTAAGTATACAAATAAAACATCCAAATAAATGAGGAAAACAGGAAAATAATAAAATAAATATAGAAATTACTTAATAGAGAAATAAATTAGAAAACATAAAATAGTATTGATATACAAATTCAAAATCTGATCCTTTAATAAACCAGTAAAATATATATCCTTGGAAATTCCATTCAAGAAAGAAAAATAAAAATATAGGATAAGAATAGAGACCCAACCAATACAAAAAAGACTAAAAAGCCTAAGAGAATAGCACATAATATTATAAGATGTTTGGAATAAGTGATGAATTAATAAAAAAGGAGACTTTCTCAACATAATAATATCTATCCAAACCAATACCATGCTTAATGGTAAAATACTAGAATGATTCCCATTAAAATCTTGAATAAAATAAGAAAGTATGCTTTCTCCCTGACTACTTAACACTGTTCTAGAAATACTGGCCAATAAAATGAGGCATGAAATAAAAATGAGATAAAAGTATTGAAAAGAAACAATTATCAACTGTAAATTTTATAAAATTAATGGGAGAATTCAATAAATAGGCAGATAAATTTACATATACAAACATAAATAGCATTGCTATATACCAGCAATAAATAGGTGCAACTGATAATGAGAAAAAAAGTTTCCTCTCATCATAGCAGCAAATATATTTTTTAAATACCAGGAATGACAATAATAATACCACCGCAGATAACATTTATTGAACTCCAATGGAGACAGAGAAGGAATGGCCAGAGAAACAGGATTTGGGTAGGTTTGTTTTAGGGATGTTTTTTCTTTCAAATTAGATGAGTCATAAGCAGGTATATAAGCCAACGGGGAGGACTCCCTTGAAAACAAAATGTTAAGTGTAATTGGGAGAAAAAGGCAAATTGATAAATTCACCTAAGTAAACAAGTTAATTTATGAATGCACTGGCCTAGTTCCCTGACCACCTTAGACATTTTACTAACAACTGTTCTTTCTTCTCCCTGACCTGACCTTGTGCTGTAGTGAATTACAGTCATGGAAATACCATTTCCCTGTTTGCCTGATTGTGGGAAAATCAGAACAAAAGAAAGAAATTATTTTGACCTGATCTCCATCAATAGAGTAATCAGTGTAATTGAAACACATATCCTGATAATCATAATAATTTGTCTTTTAAAGATAAAAGTAATATATTACTTTGATCGTGCAGATAAGTGCTTCAATTCTTCATTGCATACTGCTACCGTGAACTTGGTCAAAACAAAATCCATACTCCATGATTATAATTTTATTTGCATAATTACACAGGAAAGAGAGTGAGTGGGAATTTTGCTTTGAAACTTTTCTCTTTTCCACTTTGCTGGCATTGTTTCCACATGATATTTTATCTTGAATATCAAAAATAACCATGGTAGATACTGATGTATGAAATCAGTCCCACCACACAGTGTGCGCTATGTAAATGTGAGTTTGGATCATACTGAATCACTTCTGTCTTGGCTCTATATATATGGGAAGAATCACGATTTTGTTGAGATTTTTTAAAAATCATTTTTTATTAAGTATTCAGGTTCCCAGCCACTAAGCTATTAGCACTGGGATTTATACAGATATAAAGCTATAGCGATTAAAATATTTTTTATTTTTAGTATAAAAATAAAATGAATTCTTATATTTAAAACAGGCTGTTGAGCTCTTTTTCTCTTCTTTCCTCTTCTGTTTAGTCTTTTAATTAGTCCCCTTTTTACAATTTTCCTCTTTTCGGCACTAATTATGAAAGTGATGAGTGGGTCATACTTTAAGGCACGAAGCTAAAAAAATAATCTCTAAAGGCGTTGTCTTTCTATAATGGACTAAATTAACAAGTAGGAACACTTCACACTATTTTGGCTGATAATACTAATTTAGGCGCCACTCAAGATCCACTTGGGAAAAGCATACATTGATTCTTTCCATATGCAGCATGAAGCAATTCAAATTTAGAAGATACCACAGGTCAGGTCAGAGGACATTAGTGTGGGGGAGTTTACTGAGGTGTGCTCTCAGGACCAATACAGTACTTGCAAAGGAGTGAAGAAAGAAGGATTGGGCAGATGAAGAAGATAAACTTTATAGCAATCTCAACAAAGGCCTCAGCTAATCCCATAAAAAGCTTTGGAGCTGGAATGACCCTTTGAGGTTGTCCTGTGTTGGGAAGAAATAGAGCTTTTATAGTCCCACATGGACATATCTTTGGATGTGGGCTGCCTTCCCCACCAGGGAGTGAGGGCGACCTTGGCCAACGCAGCTCTTTTCAGCCAAGGTCAAGTCCCAGAGACTCAGGTGAGGGCTGTCAGCTGCCAACATTTCCAGAAATTGGTAAAATGAGTGCTTTAGTCCTGAGGAGAGGGGATTTGGACAGCATAATTCAGCATCTACCACACAGGAATAACAGGAAACATTTTTTAAATCTAAAGCTTCTGACCAAGAGGCATGTCACAGAGGTTACTGGGCTGAGAATCAAAGGAACTATATGTTATCTTGTCACTTCCACTAAAAAAAAATTTGTGGCTTTTGGAAAGTCACTTTTCCTCTCTGTCTTCAGCTGTAAAATCAGAGTTTTGACAAGAGAATCACCTATGGTCCCTTCTACTTTGACAACCCTAATTTGGGTGCCTTAATTTTCAGCAAAATCAAGAGGAAAGGATTTCAAATGTAGTCCATGCCTCATAAAAAGTTTAGTTTCACTTAGATTTTAAAGTCTTGGATTCCATTATTTCCCAGTCAGATTAGATCCCAAAACTCCAAAGTAATTTTCAAGTCCCTCTGATAGTATTAATACAGGTACCTTTTAACTAAATCTAAGAGCAAAATTTAAGTCCCTGAAGAGGAAGAATGAAGATGATTGATCATAGAATTCTAGCGCTGAGGCTAGAATCCCAGGCTGCTGGCTTCAAACTGGGAATTCAAAGGAACTTCTTTAACCCTAACTCCATCATCATTCATTTTTTCAAAGAAATAAAACTGCAGTGCACGCATAATGAATGTGATTATCCTTGTAAAACCTAGTTGTGCTATGTTTCTTCTACTGAGAAGTGGAATAGCCCACACTACCTCCTTTATTATCTTCTGTCCCTCTTTGAAAAGGTCCTTAGCTACATCTGGGGTCCCCATTACTCAGAACAGTCAATTGATAAAGAAAAGTCATCTGCTTTTCCAAATGTATGAAAGTCAGTCATCTTTATTTGGACACTTTAATATAACTGCCCAGGAGAGGTACAAAAAAAACCTAAAATGACTACATTGGATTTACTGTCTTACTCTATTAGGACTTGTGTAGCATCTTTTTCCCTTAGAGGAACAAAGCAGAGAGAACTAAAAATAGAGGGCATTGATCTTTTTCTGGCACTGAGCTTCATGAAGAATAGCTTTTTGCAAAAGAGCAGCTTTATTTCATCTATTTAAGAATTCCACATTACATGTGCAATACAGCATTTTCTTTAATGTATTCCATTCCTAGTTCTGCTTTTTATTTTGTCAACAGCAACTTTAATGTTAAGGATTCATACCAAAAAGAGGAGGCTGAAAATACATAGTTCAGGATGAAATGACTCCTCTTTTTGTCATAGACAGGAAGCTAACTTAAACTGATGTTAAACTGTCACTGAACATGAAAACAAAAAATGCAAGCTGTTGATTTTAACAGAACTTGTATACTGTTTACACTGTGAAAGCCCATTTTTAGTTATTTCAAACAATTTTCTATTAAAAGCACTGACATGTTTCCTGCTGTTTTCATCAGGCGTATGTTTTCATTTTCTACTGGAATGTTTCTATGTACTTGTATATGATTATGCCCCAATTTCTGTGTAACTCTTCAAATATGTAAGGATAAGACTGTGCATTTTTGTACTAAGAAGGGAATTCTATGTCTTATTCAACAAAAGCCATACTAGTTAGTGCATCCTATCAAGTTTTCAAAACTAAGAAAGGATGTCAAAATAGTCCTTAAAGATTGAAAATTAACAAAGAATACCAACAATAAATTATTTCTGACATCTAAGTCTCACCTAAGTGCACACTTAGTTTGTTTTTCTTTCAAAACATTAACCTGATTCATGCCCCAAGTAAAGATACTGAAAGAGGCAGTTTCCTGGACTGTAGAGTCCATTTGTGATATGCCACACCCCCACCTGGGTCCCCTACTGTGAATATCCTCAAGGGCTGCCTTGAGGCCTGCATACTTCCATCACAGCCAGAGAAATGTTTCTGGAACAATATGGGCAGTAACCATAGAACACAGAAATGCGGTATTTTGGTATAAAAATATTTTTGCTAAGAGGAAATGGAGATAAATTGTTGACAGGACAGAAATGAGGTTTTTTGCAATTCAGCCTTGAGAGAGTGAGAGAGAGAAAGAGATCAAGTTCTACTAAAAATACCCATAGACCTGGAGACTCCCTGGTGAGGAACGTAGGTGGAGTCTAGACAGGGTGCCAGCTGGCTCTGCTAGGCAATGACTTGGAGTGGGTCAAACTCTCTGAGCCTGGGTATCAGAATGGGTCTAGAAAACACTCTGGACCCAAGGAGTTGTACTTTGAGCTATGCAGAATCAACTCTCATTTCCTGTCCAAAGCATGAAGTTGCACTGCATCTCCAAAGTCAAGACTAAACCAGGAATGAGAATAAACAAACTCTTCCTGTTGTGGGTTAAATCGTGCCCCCGAAAAGATACATTGAAATCTTAACTCCTGGTACCTGTGAATGTAACCTTATTTCAATATAGGGTCTTTGTAGATGTAATCAAGTTAAGATCCACAATGGATTAGAGTGGACCCTAATCTGATATGACTCGCGTCCTTACAGGAAGAGAAGAGACACAGACACATGCACTGAGGGCAGATGATATGAAGACATACAGAGAAATACATGTGATTGGAGTGACATGCTTACAAGCCAAAGCGATGTGTCTACACCAAAATTACCAGCAACCACGAGGAGCTAGGAAGAGGCAAGGAAGGACCCCCTCTTCAGAGAGTTTGGCCCTGCCAACACATTGATTTCAGAATAGGCTTCAAAGCTGTGATAAATTTCTACTGTTTTAAACCACCAAGTTTGTGGTAATTTGTTATGGCAGCACTAGAAAACTAAGAGACCTGCCTTGAGAATGGGAACAAGGGGCAGAGATGAGCCTGCATTGAGGGAACTGGAGAAAGTATCATGAAGCAAGCAACATTTGAACTGTATCTTAATAATCAGATATTATTTCAATAAGTTGAGATGATAGAAGACAACTCAGTAGACAAATACCGCATGAGTGAAGGGAAGCAGTAGGAAAAGGCTGGTCATGTTTGGGAAACACCAGGAAGTCCAATTTGAACATGCCACAAAGTGTGTATGGAATAGAGGGAGGTAAGACTACAATATGAGCTGAAGCCATATGGAGCAGAGCAGCCTAAGGAGCTCTGACTTAACCCATAACTAATAAACAGCTATTGAACTCCTTTTGGCAACATGTGATTTGATCAGAGCCAAGCTTAGGAAGATTAATGTCAGTGTATGTAGCGTGGCTTGGGGAAAGGAGAGAAACAGAAAAGAAGGTGAATACCATTTAGGAAGTCACTGTAGTAGTCCAAGAAAATAATAATACAAAATTGAATAGAGGCAAGAAACAAAAGAAACAGAAGTATAAGCTTTGTCAAGATAGAATTGAAAGTTCTAAACACTTGATTTTACATACGGATGAAAGGAATAAATGAAAAATAACTGAGCCTGGGTGACTAAGATGAGAGAGACATCATTAACAGAGATAGTTAAGTTGGAAGGGAGGTGGACTTAGGGAAAATAACAGTTTGAGAAGCTGATTTATGCCAGGTTAATCTGAATTCTTGCCTGCTACACAAAGATGCTTCATTCTTGCTTGAGAAGTCTCAGAGTCAGTTCATATCTCAGCCTAAGGTATATAGCGTTGAGCTGGGAGTCGGGGGGAAGACAAAGGAAAAATGGTGGGGGGAAAGACTCTAAACATACTTAATAACATCTCAACAGGTCACATGTATGGATCCCCTGAGGTATCAGAAAGCACCACGATTTGAGGTTGAATAAGCCACAAGCCACAGTCTTGACTGGGACACAGGACAACTTTTTCCCCAGCTCATCTGTCCTGGGGAATCTTGGAGAGGGGTGGAGATGTCTGCCTTGGAAAATAGACCAAGGACCTACAGGGGGCCCACAGGTTAGTGCTCTGTCTGATTCAAAAGGGAAAATAAAGCTTGTGTAAATCCCCAAGTGCACATATTTTACTAAGCAGAACGTATAACAAGAAGCATTGTAAATATAATGACTTTTAAAAAGGAATGTGCAAATTTCTAGGTCAAAGTTAATTAATATTTTTAAGGGCACTAGGATATCTAGTTATACATGTTAAATTATGCACTCTGGAAAACTGTAAGAACCCCATTTGAAAGTTCTTCTTATTCTGAACGGAAAAAAATGGAACTCTCAATTATTAAATTAATACAGATACAGAAATTACTAACCAGAAGAAGAATGTGTTATAGACAATGCTAAAGGAACAGTGTAGCCTCCTTCATTCAGCAGCACCTGCTATAGACCAGACACTGGCACTGGAGAAGTAAAAAAACATATGATCCATACTCACAGGGAGATTATAGACAAAATATAAGGAAACCAACAAATAAGTAGGTGAAACAAACAAAAGATGCTGTGATAGAAAATAATGAGTAGAGGACATCTACTTTAGATAGGGTGGGCATGGAAGCCCTCTCTAAGAAGCTGACCTTTAAGCTGAAATCTTAGGATGAGAAACAACCAACTTTGTAAGAACTGGAAGAGAGAATGTTTCTGCCAAAATGCATGGTTAAAATACCCTAAGACAAGAAAGCCCCAGCATGTTCAAGGAACTGAAGGAAAAGACCACTCTGCATGGTACGAAGAGAGGGAAGACAAGAAAGGCACAAGATTAGGCTGCCAAGAATAGCAGGAGCAAGACTGAGCAAGCCTGCTAGGGCACCACAAAGTTGGGAACTATGTCTGAGCACAATGGGAAGCTGAAGAAGAACTTTAGACTGGGAAACATGGTCTAATTTTCTTGCTTAAAAGTTTATCTTTTTTGCTGTATAGAGAATAGATAGCACAGAGCTTGGCAAACTCCAGATACTCAGTAAGTGGCAAGAATAGAAGACAGAAGACACGGAAGGAGGCTCTTTGAACAATCCAGCTGAGAAATTAGGAGATGGATATATTCAAGAGATATCTGAGATAAAACTGACAGGAATTAAGGACAGATTGGAATAGAGAGGTGATGGACAGGGAGGAATCAAGAATAACTCCCAGGGGCTTCCCTGGTGGAGCAGTGGTTAAGAATCCGCCTGCCAATGCAGGGGAATCGTGTTCAGCCCTGGTCCGGGAAGATCCCACATGCCGCGGAGCAACTAAGCCCATGCACCACAACTACTGAGCCTGAGCTCTAGGAGCCCACGAGTCACAACTACTGAGCCCATGTGCCACAACTCCTGAAGCCCACGCACCTAGAGCCCATGCTCTGCAACAAGAGAAGCCGCTGCCATGAGAAGCCCGCACACCGCAAAGAAGAGTATGCCCCTCTCGCCACAACTAGAGAAAGCCCACGTGCAGCAACAAAGACCCAACACAGCCAAAAATAAATAAATAAATTTTAAAAAAAGAATAACTCCCAGTGTGATGACTCGGACAACTGGCTGGATGATGGTGCCACTGACTAAGGTGGAGGAAAAGGAGCAGGTTTGGGAGACGGAACCAAGAATTCAGTTTTGAACATGTCGAGTTTGGAATGCCTGTGAGACTGTCATCTAGGTGCTCACATACATGAATCTAGAGGTCAAAGAAGACATCTGAGCTGGGCATATACATTTAGGAATAGCGAAGACCACTGTGAGAATGACAGACAACCTCCCACACTTGGAAGTGAGGGGAAAGAAGAAAAATCTGCCGAAAGTCATCATTACTGTCAAGCACACATGCCACAATGTGCCCTTTCTGATCAAAGTGTCCACTCTTACCTGCCTGGAGCTAAGTATTATCCTGAGTGTTAACGATAATCACTTCCTTACTTCTCTTTATAGTTTTACCACCTAAATATTCAGACCTAATGATATGTTTAGTTTTTCTGTTTCTAGCATCAAGGTTAGGCTATCTGCACAGAGTTGGAGAGGAAATGCTCCTTGTCTATTCACTGGAATAGTTGGTACAGGATTGGGATGATTTTCTTCTTAAAATGTTTGATAGAAACCATGGGTAAAGTGTTAGGGGCCTGGACTATTCTTAGTTGGAAGGTTTGTAATTACTGATTCAGTTTCTGCAATAGTTACAGAAATAGGTTGATTCTCAATTATTGAAACTAATGCAAAAAAATAGTCAAATACTGACTAATTGAACACAACTTTCATAACCTGATATATATTTTTTCTTTTAGGAGGGAGCTGAGGGAACAGGAGGTTGGGCTAATTTGTTATTAAATTATTATTCAATTTGCATTTTCAGAATATATATGTCTCAAATAATTTAATATTTAAGTAATTTACAAATATATCCTCAGAATAAATTACTCAAAAAAGGTATTGAATAGCTGACAAAACAAAATTAAATTTTTACGACAGATAACGTACTGGACTTGTTTCATGTGCCTCCCCAGATTTGCTCAGCCAAGGTTCTCTGCTCAGTGCTACCAGTGACACAATTAAGATCATCTTGCACTAACTGAATTGTTGAAAACCACTAACAGGAAGTGTTGCTCTTCAACAGAAGATTTGTTGCTGCATTTGTTAGGTGGGTTGTGTCCTTGTTTCACTCCCCCGGCTCAGCATCCTGGGCTGCAGGGTGGCTGCCCCAGTTCCTACCTATTGCTTACAGGCATGGCCTGAGAGTATCTCACCTTTTGACTTCCATCAGTTTCCCTGTTGCCCCTGAAGCACGAGAGGCAGGAGGATCCCCTCAACATGTGCCAGAAGTCTGACAAAAAGTTTGCCAGAAGTTTGACAAAACAATCCATGTCCTTATTCTAGCAAACGGCAAAAATCTTCAACCACAACAAGAAAAAGAATGTCAAATGTGCTTTTCTTGACTCAGGGTTCCTTCAGTGATCTCATTTCACCTGTAGGAACATACACTGTGATTAAGAGAAGAATCTGAAAACAAGGGGTAACTCAGGCAACTGATGATGGAGAGTTTCAATCCTGGATCTGCAATTAGTTCACCACTACTCTTAGGAAGTGCTTACTTTTTCTCCTTATCAGCAAAATAACGTATCTATAACAGTATCAACAAAACCAACCACCAAGGCAGACAGACCGGTATTGATTTGCTTTCCCAAGGATCAAGGGTTTCATTGAATCGGACTTCTAGAAAATTAACCACTCCTTAAACACTTCAAAGTTTTACAACTAAACTGTGAAACTCAGATGAGCTCTTTCTCTTTAGGCCTTGGTGGTTTGCAGGTAGGGTGTGCAGAAATTTTCACCTGTCAAGGGGCAAGTTTCTTTTTTCTCTTTTGCAAAAATAATGGAGGGGAAAAAGATTCACTATTTTTGAAATTATTTTTCTAACTAAGCATCCTCGAAACCCTCTCTATTCCCTCCCCATGAGAGCCCTGTATACATCCTCCCATATCTTTTTCATACAAACATACTGAAACACGGTATACATGTAATAGAGTTTCTTGGCTATTTATTTGTACACAGATGGAATTTTCTTATACATATTATTCTGAAAATTACTTTTACTGGTTTTTTATATATATATATATATATATAGTGGATATAAAGATCAGAAAAATAGGACAGATTCATTCTTGTTAACAGCTGAATAATATATCATAGTATGCATGTAATACAATTTATTTAATCATTTCCGCATTAAAGTCCATTCAGGCTACATTCAGACTTCTGCTTCTACACGCAATACATCGATAAACTTCTTACATAATGGAGTTTTTATTTCAATAGGATAGATTTTCAAAAACGGGGCTCCTCAGTAAAAGAGTCCCATGTATTATTTATTTTTAGATATACAGCCTACTTTTCTTAAATGTTATAGAAATTTATAGCTCTACTAGGAAGAAATGAGTGCATGTTCTCTCAATGGCTATTGTTACTCTTTAATTTTTGCTGATCTGAGAGACAGAAAGTAGTATCTCATGGCTGCTTTAATTTGTACTTCCCTAACTACTTCTGAGGTTGAATATCTCCTCTACAGTATTTACTGTTTTGTTTTTTATTGGTTTGTTTAGCCTTTTCAGTTTCCTAACTTGAGTTTTATTTTAATCAATTTGTGGGAGATCTTTGAGGGATATTAACCCTTCATCTGGTAAGTGGTTAATATCCCTCAAAACTCTTCTACAAATCTCTATATGTGTTATAAACTTACTTCTCAGTCTATGGTTTGCTTTTCTTTATGATATCTTTTGCCATATGGTTTTAAAGTTTTTTGTATAATTATGGCGGAGACTACCAGTCACCCACTAAAATCCATTCTGCTTTCTTCTTTGACACATGGTTGGACTATACTTTCCTGCTCCCCTGCAGTTAGGTGTGGCCTGGGACTACTCTCACCAGTCTAATGTCAGCAGAAGTACTGTACATCTCTTCTCAGACTGAGGCCTTAAAAAGTAGCCACGCTTCTTCCAAGCTCTGTTTCTCCTTCCACCAGCTGGAACCTGAACATTACAGCCCAGTTTGACCATGGAGGGGACAAAATCTTAAGAGATGACAAAGGCACATGTATCGGCCAGGGTCCAATCAGGAAACAGAAACCACGGATAAATTTAATATAAAGGATTATTAAACTCTGATAAACGAATAACTATAACGAAACACTATATGGGACCCTAGAGCTGAGGGAGGGCATCCAAGGCCAACTTAGAAAGGAGCCCCTTCCCTAAGGCTGGGGTCAGACCTCATTTAGAAGTAAAGTTCAGCCCACTAGACAGGAGAGAATTTTACTTGTTTGCTCAAGCCAGAGCTGGTCTATGTCACTGGAAGAGCAGGAAGCAGTCCTCCACAGTGCAGGCAGGCACAGGTGATTGGCAACTGGTAGCCTGGTGGCAGAGGCATGCAGAGAGGGTGGGGCCTGGGGCACAGGTCTGCAAAGGGAATTGTGGCACCTTCACAGGCGGGAGGCCTTCAAGAGCTGGTTTCTGTGTGAAGTAGGCCCCAGGAAGGTTATCGCCAAGCCAAGCTGAGGCTGTAAGGTTGCCAAGGATCTCTCATTCTGGGTGCACATTTGGGGCGGAACTCTACTGGATGTCCTCATACCCACACTGATGATCCACCATGCAACCACCAGAAACCACAGATGCCCCTTCTTCCAGCAATGTCTGTCCAGCACCCCCTGTTGAGAAAGCTTAATATTTTGCATGCTATAAAGGAAAGATGCTAAAGGAATTCTACTCACCATCACAGAACACATATTCACATAATGTGAATGTGGCAATAAAGTGATAACTGGCACACTGCGACTTAACTTGGAAAGGGCTTGAGTTCCTGAACGACCACATGGTCCACCCACAGCCCACCACCACCTGAAACATAACATGAGAGAGAAATAAGCTTTTGTGCTTTTTGAGTCACTTGGAGGAGGAGGCTCTTTGCAATAGCAGTTTGGTTTTTTGTCCTATTTCAGTAGTCTTCCGTTCCTCGGCTTCTGGGGTTCCTGCCTTGCTTAGGAAGATCCCCTAAATTTCATTTAAAACTCTACAGCAGGTGATTATCCAATTATGGAAAGACTAGTCAAAAGAAAACAAATACTGTCACCTTGGTTATGACTGGCTGCCAGCTACTTCCTGATATAGACAAAAAAAGGAAAAGAAAGACAAAGGAAATTTATATAAGAGCCATGAACACAAACCACTCTAGCTCCTTTGAGTAATTTCTGTGAATACTTTCCAAAATACACTTAAAGCAGCTGCAGAGAGGGATTTAATATAAAATAATCATGAATAATTAGTTCTTCTAGTAGATTGAATGTCTTCACCATTCTATACAAACATTTGTTAATTAAGCAAGAGGCTTGAGCAGCTGGAAACACGGAAGGCATTGTTCAGTGGAAAGTTCTACATTGTCTTCCCCCCAGAAATTATTCCTCCAGGCTACAACTCAGATCTAACATTAGGATTGTCCTGTCATGTGTCATGTGTCCTGTCAAGTTAATTGTAGCCTCCCTACGTATTTTCCATCATCCTCTCTTCCTCTAGCATCATTTTCTTTTTTGTGAGAAGAGAGCATGGCCTTATAGATAAAGTCGGTTGACATTTATGGCTGTGCTGTGTATGTATGTCGTATTGGCTAGCCACTGTCGGAAAATACAAAGGAAAAACAGACCCCTGTCCAGATCCAAAGGCATTACAGGCTCTCAGTGAATGTGAAACAATATGTGAAATAAGCAGGTCATAGGAACATATCACTGCTGAAAGCCCCATTGTACCAAGAGTCCACCAGCTGTAAGAACAATGAAGAGATACAAGATGAACACATATTTCACTTCCCCTTTCCTATGCATGTCAGAAGAAACCACAGTACATGTATATGTAAATACTGGCTGACTAACTGAGGCCACCAGAAGACAAGGCCCTAGTCAGAAGTTGGTGATTATCTGAAGGCAGGTGGTAATAAACATCATTGTTGATGCTGGTACTTTTTGCATTTAATGAATTTATTACATTTCAGCCACTTGTTCTAAACAGCAGCGTGAAATCCAGTAGCAAATAGCATCTTTCTCACTACTGTTTTGTTGTGATCTGGAACCTTCTTCTGGAAATTTAGGCTTAAATTTTGGGATACTAAAAAACAAAATCACCTACCATCGCCCCAACATTTTAACCACACCTTTTCACCTGTGTACCTCCCTTCCTGCATCCCTGATCCCACCTACCTAGAGAATTCCTACTATCCTTTAAGACTCAGTTCAAATGAAACTCTTCTGCTGAGTCTTGTTTGACTTCCTGTAGAATAGAATTAACTCATCCATCATGAGTGTTGTCATGGCAGCTTTGGACCCTTTTAATACATCTTCATTTCCTGATCTGTGGCAGGTATTCGGTCTTATGTATATATATTTGGTGTTATATTTATATAAATATATGTATAAATATATATATATATTTTTTTACTGCACGGCATTTTTATGTAGCCAATAAAAGTCTATTACATGAATAAATATTTCACTTTTGCTATACTGCCCGCATCGTATAATGTTAGGACTTTACATTCTTAAAATATTTCACTAAGAGATGAATAATGTTCCAATAAAATAGTGTGTCGGTTTGTATTTATAGAGCAGCCCTTGACTGTAGTGGATTATGTCTTGGAGGCATGGTGCCCTCTGCTGGTGTCTTTTTAAACAAGAGCAAATTTGGTACCTACAGTGCAAGGCTGGCCTTTGTTTAAGTGGTGGTTCTAAACCCCCTGGTGTGCTGCACCCCAGATAACCACATGGTCATAAACTATTTACAAAAGGCCAGTAGTGCAGAATGTTCACTTTCATTTTAGTCTGTAAATGATAGGCAGGATATTAAATAGGAAACAAAGACTGGTAAATCTCTTTATAGCTGTTTTATAGTGGCCCTGACTTGCTTTAATATTTGTATCATTTTTATTACGGGCATAATTTTAAGTGGCTTTATGCCAGTCTTGCTGGGACCATATAACCATACCAAAGAAATATAAAATATTAATGTCACCGAAGTTCCATGATCTCAGGGAAAGTGAAGAGCTTCAAGTAACTGATGGTCCCAATCTTTGATTCTACAAAACTACAAAGTAAGTATGTATGTATTGACTTGAAAATACATTAACAATAGATTAAAACAGTATTACACATACAGTGCATGTATGTATATATAAATAGATATAGATACATATATGTGGTGTGCATCTAATTTTGTAAATACATATTTTATATACACCTATCTGTAGGAAGAAAGGTAAAGAATAATATTTCAAAATGCTAATGATTGTAATCAGTAGATGGCAAATTTTTCAGCTGCTTTTAATTTTTTGTGTATCTATATCTTTCTAATTTTTTTCTGAAGTAACCATGAATTACTAGAGTAATGAAAAAATGAAGAGAGAAAAATTCACAGATAATGTTACCAGGGGAAACATTGATAGGTAAGACCTAACATCAAAACTCTCCCACACTACTATATATAAAATAAATAACTAATAAGGACCTACAGTATAGCACAGGGAAATCTACTCAATACTCTGTAATGGCCTATATGGGAAAAGAATCAAAAAGGAGTGGATAGGGACTTCCCTAGTGGTGTAGTCGTTAAGACTCTGCCTGCCAATGCAGGGGACATGAGTTCGATCCCTGGTCCGGGAAGATCCCACATGCCGTGGAGCAGCTAAGCCCATGAGTCACAACCACTGAGCCTGTGCTCTAGAGCCCATGAACCACAACTACTGAGCTCACGTGTCACAACTACTGAAGCCCACGTGTTCTAGGGCCCATGTGCCACAACTACTGAGCCTGTATGCTGCAACTACTGAAGCCCATGCGCCTAGAGTCCATGCTCCGCAACAAGAGAAGCCACCGCAATTAGAAGCCCACGCACTGCAATTAAAGAGTAGCCCCCGCTCGCTTCAACTAGAGGAAGCCCACTCACAGCAACGAAGACCCAAAGCACCCAAAAAATAAAATAAGAATTTTAAAAAAGGATCATTATCATAGGCTGGCTTCTCCAGGAAGCAGGTTCTGTGACTGCATTTAAAAAAGAGTAGGTATTTGTATATGCATAACTGATTCACTTCACTGTACACCTGAAACTAACACAAAATTGTAAATCAACTATACTCCAATAAAAAAATTTTAAATAATAATAAAGCTCTCCTGCCTAGTATAAGTTAAGGAGGCATCTTCCAATGCAAACATCACTAAGAGAAACAGATCTATAGATGTCAATTACAGGAAGAAATGTGCTGAGCCCCAGAAAGCTGTCCTCTCAGGGAGCAGGCCCTTTGAGGAATGGTTCAGTCCCGTTTACGCAGCAATTAATCATTAAGCCAGTCTGTTCTTCATTAAGAAGCCAATGAAGTCAGGGCTCTGGAAATATGGCTTGCTGAGAGACTGCTTTGAGTTATTCCAAAAAGAAACCAAACCAAAGGCACCTGAATACCCTAAGAATGCTCAAGAAAGGGGTAAATGGGATGAACACTTGGCAAAGAAAGCTCAGCAATTTTCTTTTTAATTATTGAGGTAAGAAAGGGAGTTTGGTTTCATTTAGCTGTTCAAATAGAAATCTATTTAAATATTTAAACAGAAAAGCCTCCTGATCTACCATCCTGCCCTCCTGTAACAGCTATGGCCTTTCTACAGAGATAAATTTTATAGTGGGTTTGGTTTGGGAAACTTCTATTTTATGGGTTAGAAATTGATTTCAAGAGCCTTCAGCAGACTAAAACACACACAACTGTGTATTTGCTTTGGGGGTAAGTCCACACTCTCTTGCAGTACAAACTAAATCTCCTGCTGGTAAACACTAGGATGTTTGGCATTTGAATTGCTTCTCTTTTAGAGCTGTGGTCCTGATAATCTCTTTCGCAAACCTTTAAGGACACAAGCCCTCCCCCAATGCCTCACCCTTACTTCCCAGACATCGTTCTACACTGTTTTCCTCCATTCTACTTGGGCAAATAAAATTCACCAACATCAAAGCAACAAATATTTGTTATGTGCCTACTTGCTGTCCCCAGTGAAAATTTACCCTCCCACATGGGTCCCCACGACCAGACAACTCCTGCTGCTCTCTTCCATGACCAAGCCCATTTCAGAATTTAAAGGTGTTTTTAAAACTATACATCCCTCAAGAAGCAATTCCCTAACAAGAGGAAAAGGAACCCTGTCGCAGCATTTAACCCGTCAGCCTTTTTATGCTTCCAGGGTTTTACTCTACCTAGAATGCCTAGCCCATATTTTCATCCAACAAAATCCTTTGACCTTGAAGGTCTAGCTTGACTGGCAATACCTCAGTCTCCCCTAAAAATGTAATTCTGAATCATTCCCTGATAATCCTTCCCAATTGCCTTGTACATACTTCAGGAAGAACTCCAACATTATATTTCAATTTATTTACACGTCTGCCTTCCCCCTTTGGACTGTGGGATCCCAAGGAAACAGACTATCTCTCATCATGATATTCCCAGTACCTACTGCTCAATAAATAAATGCTGAATGAATGAATGAATGAATGAATATAACAACTCCTAGAGAATCCAATTTGCTTGTATACTTTTACATGTCCGATAGAGAGATTAACACATCCAAAAGGACAGTGCGAGAGCTTTATCTCCACTCTTCTTACAATATGTAATAAAATAAAATTGAACAAGTACTATTTTAATTAATACTTAAATGGCATTTATTAATATTTCTCTAAAGGGTAGCATGAAAGTAGCAATTTTCACTTCAGAGTTTCTCATAGGGAAAATCAGCCTTTCAAGAAGAAAAGTAGATTTTCCTTGCAGCTCAAACTTCCTTTCACCAAATTCTGTTAAACCAAAACAGCCAGGCAAGAACTCTTTCACATTTTGTCACCCCAGAGAACATGATTTTTTCCTGCTACGTTGGTAAGAAAATCTCAGATATCATGGCTTGATTCAACAGTAAGAGACTGTAAAATTTTATGTTCCCAGTTAATTTAGTCTTTTATTTTCTTTAAACACACCTCTTCCTTGGGAAACTGTTCCTCCATAACAATGAATTGTACTTTCCCTCTAAGCTCTTCCCTGTTATTATACCTGAACATACCACACATAAATTTCTTCCCATAACCTTTGAAATTAATCCCTTTGTTGGTTAAGTTCAATTTTGTCTACTTCCTCCTAGCCAACAAGCAAGTTGAGAAAGATATACTCAATATTTCAAGTCTACAGTAGCACAAAATGCATTCCACAAGCTAGCACAAAACCATCTACAAACCAAAAGAAACTCCCAGGCTGGTAATTCAGCAAAGATCCAGGCTGTCACTAATCCATCACTTGATATGTTCATCTGTAAAGCCATAGGTTCTGTGTATGCAAACACAAAGCAAAAATCGCTGTCTTCAGACAGTGAAAAAGAAGCGTAGCCTCTATTATCTGAGTATTTCAGATGAACATGGGTCAGCCTTAACAGTACAAGTAGAAATGTCAGGTGTAATGTCTTTGCAACAGCTGATGTCCGTCTTTAATAGGCAAATCAGTGCACTTCGCTTATATTGACACTTCTGGTATCAACTTAAAGGTTTAACTGATTTATCTCTAAAACTCTATGGCTAATTTCATCCCTCAGATAGTTTGTACATCCACAATTTTGTTAAACTTAGCAAAATGATCATTTATGTTTGTGCATACTCTAATTCCCAAGGCTAAGAGTTAATATTAATAACCTCTTGAAGCGCTAAGATCTCCTAATAAAATGGTACCCAAAATCAATCTTTTGATGTGCTGATTATAAAGCAACATTAATTGACTTATGACTTTATCTATGATAGACACAAAACAAATCCTTTGATGGTGTCAAAAAAGAAAAATTGTTGAATATGAAATGTCTTTTATTTCCTATGTTAGATACATAACAGATTAGCTTTTACTCTGCAGACATGGGTGAATGCACTCCACCTTTGCATCTGTGGCAACCAACTAGACACTACCGCTCCAATTTTGGATTATTATATAAAGTTGGGTTTTTTTCCAAAGCTGTTTGAAGTTGTAAGTAGAACAAAAATAGCCTATGCTCTGAATTTAGAAACAGAAAGAAAAAAACCAAACACGTGCTAAAATATTAAGCATGATGGACAGAATAGCATTAATCTTGTTTCTGGACTTATTTCCCCCTTGGAAAATGTCTTCACAAAAAAAGATTCACTGGGGAGAGTCCAGTCCTCGTCGTGTTATTAAAAATTCAGGAGGCTCATATTAAAGATCTGAAATGCTTTGATTTATCATAAATTTAATATATGGTTTATCAAATTAGCAAAACAGTTACTTTTAATAATTCTTGAAGTTAATACTGCAACTACTATAGTCTGAATAATTTAAATTTGAATTTACATGTTTAATCATTTCTGTCTAAAAAAAACTTACTGGAATGCAATGTTAGGTTCACTATTTCTCTGATTTCCATGTAAATTACCAGTGTTAGTAAACTTGCTCGTCACTTAACCCAGTCGAGAATTTATTTAATTACTGAATATTTCTATGCTTTTGTACTAATCATAGAGGAAAAACTTTTCTAGAAGAAAAGACTTCATAGAGATCTAATACCTAGTTCCTTTGACATACTGGAGTAGAGGCTTGGATTATTATTTTAATAATAAATAAATAAATAATAAATGATGGAACTTAGAAAGTGGGACAGCTAAAAAGAGAAAGGCAGTGGTCCAAAAGCAGATGAGTTCCTAATGGTGACTGGATCCAAGGTGTGACCATGAGAGTGAGTTCCAGAAGCAGAGTGAAAGTACAGACAATGAACTGAGATAAAGGAATTCCAAGCCAGGATAGTGACTGTACGTTTCCCAGGGCTTTATTTATTATGTGCCAGGCATAACAACCTCGTAACAACCCTACAAGGTAGGAACTATTATTATCATCAGCCTCATTTTACAGTTCAGGAAACTGAGACACAGAAAGGTTAAGCAACTTGCCAAAGTCACACAGCTATTCTAGCAGGAGCTGGGATTCAAACCGAGGCTAGCTCCAGAAGTCTTGCTCCCAACATTACATTATACCGCTTCCCCTAGAAAGACAGCAGTTGCCTCTGGGAGCCATGGGTGTCATGGCTCAAATCAGGAGATATTTTTTGTGGGAAGGGTGAAAGATAAACAGTCATCTAAAATGCTAAATGCTCTCCATAACATCGGTAGCATCAACCACTGCATTTATTGAGCTTCCACTATGTGCCAGTTTGTGCTATTTTAAAACAATTAATCCGAGCATAGCAGCTGTACAGCCAGGATTTTATTTTTTCCATAATTCCTTCCCTGAAATTTACACAAAAGGTTTTTTGTTATTTAAAAAAAAAAAACTGAACTAAAATGATACCCTTGTATTCAGCCTGCTGGGTAGTAGAATCTTAAGTTAATTGATTCTATAAAAATCCAGTGCTTAAGCAGCCAAATATAATCATCTGCGAAATAACTGAACAACTGGTAGAAGCAAATGGTGTTGCACACACAGGAATAACCAGCTGGTAATAGTTTACTTCACAGCCTACCTATGACAAAACTGAGAAGTTTCACCTGACACTCATCAACCTGGCCAATCTAGAACTATTTATACTGCAAATTATTAGAGCATCCTAAGGAAAACATCTAAAGAGGTCAGACTCTTTTTTTTTTTTTGAAGATGTTGGGGGTAGGAGTTTATTAATCTATTTTATTTTTGCTGTGTTGGGTCTTCGTTTCTGTGTGAGGGCTTTCTGTAGCTGCGGCGAGCGGAGGCCACTCTTCATCACGGTGCGCGGGCCTCTCACTATCGTGGCCTCTCTTGTTGCGGAGCACAGGCTCCAGACGTGCAGGCTCAGTAGTTGTGGCTCACGGGCCTAGTTGCTCCGCGGCATGTGGGATCCTCCCAGACCAGGGCTCGAATCCGTGTCCCCTGCATCAGCAGGCAGATTCTCAACCACTGCGCCACCAAGGAAGCCCCAGACTCATTTTTTAAACCAAATTTTAAACACCTTCTAGAACAGTGTGGCTACACGAAAGACCTCTTCTTTGCTCAAATATTCAACTATATCATGTTGCTTTCTTCTATCAGTTTTTCAACATTTATTGGGAATTATACCAAGAATTACCGCTTGACTGGCAGCACTGCAGAATTTTCTAGTACTTGAGTTATTGATGGATGTAGGATGTCAATATAATGTTATAACATGCTTTATTCAATATTTGTGGCAATAAACTTCAGAATGAACTATGACATACCATAATTTTTTTGTGTTAATAGAGGATGAAGTCACCTACAGTTACATTTTATAGCCTTTTAACAAGTTACAATTTCATCACTATTCCTTCAAAAATCTTTATAGGAAATATCTTGTCTCTTCCCACCCTCCATCAAGGAATAACAAGGTCGAAAGGCAGCATTAGTAGACTAAGAAATTAGAGTTAAGAATTATAATCCTTGGGACTTCCTTGGTGGTGCAGTAGTTAAGAATCTGCCTGCCCGTGAGGGGAACACAGGTTCAATTCCTGGTCTGGGAAGATCCCACATGCCGCGGAGCAACTAAGCCCATGCGCCACAACTACTGAGCCTGCTCGAGCCGGTGAGCCACAACTGCTGAGCCAACGTGCCACAACTACTGAAGCTTGCCCACCTAGAGCCCATGTTCCACAACAAGAGAAGCCACCTCAATGAGAAGCCTGTGCACCTCAACGAAGAGTAGCCCCCACTCGCCACATATAGAGAAAGTCTGTGCACAGCAACAAAGACCAAACACAGCCATAAATAAATAAATAAATTTTAAAAAGAAGAATTATAATCCTCTACAATGTGAATTGTCAAGACTTGATGATCAGCCATAGGAAAATGCAAACACTGATATTGTAATATAGAGCTCTGGAAGGAAGGATAGCTCAGAGAATAAAGACTTCTGTTTGAATTCCTGCTACCAGCAATTAGATGTTTGTCTTTGGGTATGTTACATAATTTCTCTGAGCCTATTCTCTCATCTATAAAGTAATAACTTCTTCCCATGATTTTTATAAGAATTATACATATTAAAGCATTAAGCATAGTGCCTCATTCAGCACAGAGCTAAATAATATTTCTCTTTCCCACATTTTTTTTTTTTTTTTGCGGTACACGGGCCTCTCACTGTTGTGGCCTCTCCCGTTGCGGAGCACAGGCTCTGGACGCGCAGGCTCAGCAGCCATGGCTCACGGGCCCAGCCACTCCGCGGCATGTGGGATCTTCCCAGACCAGGGCACGAACCCGTGTCCCCTGAATCGGCAGGCGGACTCTCAACCACTGTGCCACCAGGGAAGCCCCCCACGTTTTAATGTGACCTCTCAGAGCTCTTGACCCAGCTGGCCTCTCCTTCATTCTTGATGATACACCCCTGACCTGTGTCTTCTCCAAGCCTCCTCATTCCAGGAAATGCCCCACCATCTGTGCAGGAGCTCGAGCCAGCAGCCTGAGCATCACCTGATTCTGTTCTTCCCCCATTCTCCAAACCTAGGCGATTATCAAGCCCTGTCAATGCTCTATGAAGATGATCCTCATGTTCCCTTTTAATTCAGTCTGAATTTCTTAGAAGTGAGGTTCAAAAATATCAGTAACTTGCAGAAACCTATAATAAAGTCTATTTTAAAGATTACTTTTAAATGAAGGGTTTGATCACAACTAGAGAAATGGTTTAAAGGCAAAAACTGTTCCTTAGAACAATGGTTCTACAGAATGTCAGTGGGTGTCAGAAAAGAGATACATGGCCAAATAAATTTGGAAAATTCTAGATTAAACACAATTAAACAGATTTTCACTATTGTTTCTATTTCTACTCTTAAGACTTCTCATAATTTTTAAACAGGCATTGAGATCCATAAGAAGAGATTGTTTCTTTCTCCCCTTCCAATCCATGCCAATCCACTCCCAACTACTTTAAACAAAGCACTTTGCTCTAACAGAAGAACTCAAGATTTGGCTATTAGCCACAAAGCTAAAATAATTCAGTATCTTATATCCAGGAATTGAGTTCTTCTTTTAGAGGGAAATGTCTTTGTTTTAAAAACTTTGATTATGGAAATCCTTCGCTGTATTGCAGAACATACTGCAGGATGTGTTTCATAGAACTCTTCTAAATCACAAATTTTAAAAAGAAAAGAAAAAATAGCAAACTGACATTTCAGGGTAGGTAAATGTTGGGAAGCACATGTAAGGAAAAGTAAATCAGCTACTTATAGAATCTTCATGTGCCCCAGGACCTCATACAGTGCCCTTACCCATCACTTGTGGGTACAGGAAGTACCCCATCAATGGTTAGATCAGCAGTTTGATAGCTCAAAACTCCCTACAGAATCTCATCTCCCACCCCCCACCCCTGACACACACACAAACCTTCCCAGGTTTGTTCCCCGCCAGGGCTCTTTGTCAGCTCAGTGGTACCTTAAACCGTGTTAGAGCAGGTTGCTGCCCATGGCCCCAGAATCACTCAGCTCTGTGCTGCCCATAGTGCACCACACTCAATGCCTCTGGAACACATCTCTGAGCTCTCACTCAAGCTACCACCCACATGATCTGCCCACACCAGCACACTGTCATTGTCATTGGCTGTGCTGTTTATTCTCCAAACCACCCACCCTGACTCTGAGCCAACACGAGCCAGCACTACACCTTGTTTCCTACATTCCCTGCTCCTTCCCAGTGCTCTGTTTCCCTCTCCTTGATGTTGCCCACTCTTAGAGGAGACCCTAAACACAGCTGCTTTTCCCATGGGACTATGACCCTTTTAGGATTTCATGCTTAAAACTATCTCCTCCGGAGGTTGTGTGTGACACCAGGATGACTAATCCCATTGTCATTTCCTCAGGGATGCTGTAGATCAAGGATACATCCCATGGGCCAAATCCAGTCTGCCTCCTAATTCTGGACATAAATTTTTTCTTAAAATACAGTCACAGCAATTTATTTTAATACTGTCTATGGTTGTTTTCCACTACAATGCTAGAGTTGAACAGTTTGATACACAGAGACCTTATAGCCCACAAAGACTAAAATATTTACTTTTTAGACCTTTACAGTAAAAGATTGCTGACCCCTCGACAGATGAAAGAACAGAATGGTGTTAATCTTCAGTTAAGCCAGCAGAATTTGAGAATCAAAGAGGAGGGCACTGGCGACAGCGAGAACCTCTGAGCTGGCATGATGGCAGGCAACAGCTCCGAGTGTGGGCAGCAGCCAGTCGCAGTGAAGTGCGAGACAATCCATGTTTCTACTGTCTGTGCCAGATACAACGTCAGCCTGGACACTGTCACCTTGGTGAAGGCTGTCCTGTTTCACAGGCAGAATCCCCTGCATTTCCACCTCATCGCCGACTCCATTGCTGAGCAGATTATGGCGACGCTATTCCAGACCTGGATGGTGCCTGCTGTGCGAGTAGACTTCTACAATGCAGATGAGCTCAAGTCTGAAGTTTCCTGAATCCCCAACAAACATTACTCTGTGATTTATGGTCTGATGAAGCTTTTCCTCACCAAGACTCTTCCTGCCAACCTGGAGACGGTCATCGTCCTTGACACAGACATCACCTCTGCGACCAATATCACAGAGCTCTGGGCTGTGTTCCACCAGTTCAAAGCTGTGTGCCTGACAGGGTTTTGGTGCTCTGGTTGGGTGTCAGGACCTGTGCCTCTGAGGTGGGAGAGGTGAGTTCAGGACATTGGTCCACCAGTGACCTCCCAGCTCCATGTAATATCAAATGGCAAAAGCTCTCCCAGAGATCTCCATCTCAACGCTAAGACCCAGCTCCACTCAAGGACCAAAAAACCACAGTGCTGGACACCCTATGCCAAACAACCAGCAAGACAGAAACACAAACCCACCCATTAGCAGAGAGGCTGCCCAAAATCATAATAAGGTCACAGACACCCCAAAACAAACCAACAGATGTGGTACTGCCCACCAGAAAGACAAGATCAAGTCTCATCCACCAGAACACAGGAACCAGTCCCCTCCATCAGAAAGCCTACATAACCCACTGAACCAAACTCAGACACTGGGGGCAGACACCACAAACAATGGGAACTACAAACCTGCAGCCTGCGAAAAGGAGACCCCAAACACAGTAAGTTAAGCAAAATGAGAAGACAGAGAAACACAGCACATGAAGGAGAAAGGTAAAAACACACCAGACATAACAAATGAACAGGAAATAGGCAGTCTACCTGAAAAAGAATTCAGAGTAATAATAGTAAAGATGATCCAAAATCTTGGAAATAGAATGGAAAATAAAAGAAACGTTTAACAAGGACCTAGAAGAACTAAACAGCAAACAAACACGAACAACACAATAAATGAAATTAAAAATTCTCTAGAAGGGATCAATAGCAGAATAACTGAGGCAGAAGAACGCATAACTGACCTGTAAGATAAAATAGTGGAAATAACTACCACAGAGCAGAATTAAGAAAAAAACAAAAGAATGAGAACAATTGAGGACAGTCTCAGACACCTCTGGGATGACATTAAATGCACCAACCTTTGAATCATAGGGGTCCCAGAAGAAGAAGAGAAAAAGAAAGGGACTGAGAAAATATTTGAAGAGATAATAGTTGAAAACTTCCCTAATATGGGAAAGGAAATAGTCAATCAAGTCCAGGAAGTGCAGAGAGTCCCATACAGGATAAATCCAAGGAAAAACATGCCAAGACACATATTAATCAAACTATCAAAAATTAAATACAAAGAAAAACTATTAAAAGCAGCAAGGGAGGGGGCTTCCCCGGTGGCGCAGTGGTTGAGAGTCCACCTGCCGATGCAGGAGACACGGGTTCATGCCCCGATCCAGGAAGAGCCCACATGCCACGGAGCGGCTAGGCCCGTGAGCCATGGCTGCTGAGCCTGCGCGTCCGGAGCCTGTGCTCCACAACGGGAGAAGCCACAACAGTGAGAGGCCCAAGTACCGCAAAAAAACAAACAAACAAACAAAAGCAGCAAGGGAAAAACAACAAATAACACACAAGGGAATCCACATAAGGTTAATAGCTAATCTTTCAGCAGAAACTCTGGAAGCCAGAAGACAGTGGCAGGACATATTTAAAGTGATGAAAGGGAAAAACCTATAACCAAGATTACTCTACCCAGATCTCATTAAGATTCGACGGAGAAATTAAAACCTTTACAGACAAGCAAAAACTAAGAGAATTCACACCACCAAACCAGCTTTACAACAAACGCTAAAGGAACTTCTCTAGGCAGGAAACACAAGAGAAGGAAAAGAACTACAATAACAATCCCAAAATAATTAAGAAAATGGTAATAGGAACATACATATCGATAACTACCTTAAATGTAAGTGGATTAAATGCTCCAACCAAAAGACAGAGACTGGCTGAATGGATACAAAAACAAGACCCATAAATATGCTGTCTACCAGAGATCCACTTCAGACCCACGGACACATACAGACTGAAAGTGAGGGGATGGAAAAAGATATTCCATGCAAATGGAAATCAAAAAAAAGCTAGAGGGGCTTCCCTGGTGGCGCAGTGGTTAAGAGTCCGCCTGCCGATGCAGGGGACACGGGTTCGTGCCCTGGTCTGGGAAGATCCCGCATGCCGCGGAGCGGCTGGGCCCGTGAGCCATGGCCGCTGAGCCTGCGTGTCTGGAGCCTGTGCTCCGCAATGGGAGAGGCCACAACAGTGAGAGGCCCGTGTACCGCAAAAAAAAAAAAAAAAAAAAAAAAAAAGAAAGCTAGAGTAGCAATTCTCATATCAGACAAAATAGACTTTAAAATAAAGACTATTACAAGAGGCAAAGAAGGACACTACATAATGTTCAAGGGATCAATCCAAGAAGAAGATATAACAATTGTAAATATTTATGCACCCAACATAGGAGCACCTCAATACATAAGGCAACTGCTAACAGCCATAAAAGAGGAAATAGACAGTAACACAATCATAGTAGGGGACTTTAACACCCCACTTTCACCAATGGACAGATCATCCAAAATGAAAACAAACAAGGAAACACAAGCTTTAAATGATACATTAAACAAGATGGACTTAATTGATATTTATAGGACATTCCATCCAAAAATAACAGAATACATTTTCTTCTCAAGTGCTCATGGAACATTTTCCAGGATAGATCATATCTTGGGTCACAAATCAAGCCTTGGTAAATTTAAGAAAACTGAAATCATATCAAGTACCTTTTCTGACCACAATGCTGTAAGAATAGATATCAATTACAAGAAAAAATCTGTAAAAAAATACAAATACATGGAGGCTAAACAATACACTACTAAATAACCAAGAAATCACTGAAGAAATCAAAGAGAAAATCAAATACCTAGATACAAATGACGATGACAACACGAGGACACAAAAGCTATGGGATGCAGCAAAAGAGTTCTAAGAGGGAATTTTATAGCAATACAATCTTACCTCAAGAAACAAGAAACATCTCAAATAAACAACATAACCTTACACCTAAAGCAAATAGAGAAAGAAGAACAAAAAACCCCCAAAGTTAGCAGAAGGAAAGACATCATAAAAATCAGACCAGAAATAAATGAAAAAGAAATGAAGGAAACAATAGCAAAGATCAATAAAAATAAAAGCTGGTTCTTTCAGAAGATAAACAAAATTGATAAACCATTAGCCAGACTCATCAAGAAAAAAAGGGGGCTTCCCTGGTGGCGCAGTGGTTGAAAGTCCGCCTGCCGATGCAAGGGACATGGGTTCGTGCCCCAGTCTGGGAAGATCCCACATGCTGTGGAGCGGCTGGGCCTGTGAGCCATGGCCGCTGAGCCTGCACGTCCGGAGCCTGTGCTCTGCAATGGGAGAGGCCACAACAGAGAGGCCCGCGTACCCCCCCGCCAAAAAAAAAGGGAGAAGACTAAAATCAATAGCATTAGAAATGAAAAAGAAGTAACAACTGACACTGCAGAAATACAAAGGATCATGAGAGATTACTATAAGCAACTATATGCCAATAAAATGGACGCTCTGGAGGAAATGAACAAATTCTTAGAAAAGCACAACCTTCCAAGACTGAACCAGGAAGAAATAGAAAATATAAACAGACCAATCACAAGCACTGAAATTGAAACTGTGATTAAAAATCTTCTAACAAACAAAAGCCCAGGACCAGATGGCTTCACAGGCGAATTCTATCAAACATTTAGAGAAGAGCTAACACCTATCCTTCTCAAACTCTTCCAAAATATAGCAGAGGGAGGAACACTCCCAAACTCATTCTACGAGGCCACCATCACCCTGATAACAAAACCAGACAAAGATGTCACAAAGAAAACCACAGGCCAATATCACTTATGAAATAGATGCAAAAATCCTGAACAAAATTCTAGCAAACAGAATCCCACAGCACATTTAAAGGATCATACACCATGATCAAGTGGGGTTTATGCCAGGAATGCAAGGATTTTTCAATATACGCAAATCAATCAACGTGATACAGCATATTAACAAACTGAAGGAGAAAAACCATATGATCATCTCAATAGATGCAGAGAAAGCTTTTGACAAAATTCAACACCCATTTATGATAAAAACCCTCCAGAAAGTTGGCATAGAGGGAACTTTCCTCAACACAATAAAGGCCATATATGACAAACCCACAGCCAACATCATCATCAATGGTGAAAAACTGAAAGCATTTCCACTAAGATCAGGAACAAGACAAGGTTGCCCACTCTCACCACTATTATTCAACATAGTTTTGGAAGTTTTAGCCACAGCAATCAGAGAAGAAAAAGAAATAAAAGGAATCCAAATCAGAAAAGAAGAAGTAAAGCTGTCACTGTTTGCAGATGACATGATACTATACATAGAGAATCCTAAAGATGCTACCAGAAAACTACTAGAGCTAATCAATGAATTTGGTGAAGTAGCAGGATACAAAATTAATGCACAGAAATCTCTGGCATTCCTATACACTAATGATGAAAAATCTGAAAGTGAAATTAAGAAAACACTCCCATTTACCATTGCAACAAAAAGAATAAAAATATCTAGGAATAAACCTCCCTAAGAGACAAAAGACCTGTATGCAGAAAACTATAAGACACTGATGAAATAAATTAAAGATGATACAAATGGATGGAGAGATATACCATGTTCCTGGATTGGAAGAATCAGCATTGTGAAAATGACTCTACTACCCAAAGCAATCTGCAGATTCAATGTAATCCCTATCAAACTACCATGAGCATTTTTCACAGAACTAGAACAAAAAGTTTCATAATTTGTATGGAAACACAAAAGACCCCGAATAGCCAAAGCAATCTTTTTTTTTTTTTAAAGAACATGTTGGGTGTAGGAGATTATTAATTATTTATTTTTGCTGTGTTCGGTCTTCGTTTCTGTGCAAAAGATTTCTCTAGTTGTGGCAAGTGGGGGCCACTCTTCATCGCGGTGCGTGGGTCTCTCACTATCGCGGCCTCTCTTGTTGTGGAGCACAGGCTCCAGACGCGCATGCTCAGTTGTTGTGGCTCATGGGCCTAGTAGCTCCGTGGCATGTGGGATCCTCCCATGCCAGGTCTTGAACCTGTGTCCCCTGAATTAGCAGGCAGATTCTCAACCACTGCACCACGAGGGAAGCCCCGAAGCAATCTTGAGAAGGAAAAACGGAGCTGGAGGAATCAGGCTCCCTGACTTCAGACTATACTACACAGCTACAGTAATCAAGACAGTATGGTACTGGCACAAAAACAGAAATATAGATCAACGGAACAGGGTAGAAAGCCCAGAGATAAACCCACGCACATATGGTCACCTTATCTTTGATAAAGGAGGCAAGAATATACAGTGGAGAAAAGACAGCCTCTTCAATAAGTGGTGCTGGGAAAACTGGACAGGTACATGTAAAAGTATAAGATTAGAACACTTCCTAACACCATACACAAAAATAAGCTCAAAATGGATTAAAGACTTAAATGTAAGGCCAGAAACTATCAAACTCTTAGAGGAAAACATAGGCAGAACACTCTATGACATAAATCACAGCAAGATCCTTTTTGACCCATCTCCTAGAGAAATGGAAATAAAAACAAAAATAAACAAATGGGACCTAATGAAACTTAAAAGCTTTTGCACAGCAAAGGAAACCATAAACAAGACCAAAAGACAACCCTCAGAGTGGGAGAAAAACTTGCAAATGAAGCGACTGACAAAGGATTAATCTCCAAAATTTATAAGCAGCTCATGCAGCTCAATAACAAAAAAACAAACAACCGAATCCAAAAATGGGCAGAAGACCTAAATAGACATTTCTCCAAAGAAGATATACAGACTGCCAACAAACACATGAAAGAATGCTCAACATCATTAATCATTAGAGAAATGCAAATCAAAACTACAATGAGATATCATCTCACACTGGTCAGAATGGCCATCATCAAAAAATCTAGAAACAATAAATGCTGGAGAGGGTGTGGAGAAAAGGGAACACTCTTGCACTTGCAGGTGGGAATGTAAATTGATACAGCCACTATGGAGAACAGTATGGAGGTTCCTTAAAAAACTAAAAATAGAACTACCATACGACCCAGCAATCCCACTACTGGGCATATACCCTGAGAAAGCCATAATTCAAAAAGAGTCATGTACCAAAATGTTCATTGCAGCTCTATTTACAATAGCCAGGAGATGGAAGCAACCTACGTGTCCATCATTGGATGAATGGATAAAGAAGACGTGGCACATATATACAATGGAATATTACTCAGCCATAAAAAGAAATGAAATTGAGTTATTTGCAGTGAGGTGGATGGACCTAGAGTCTGTCATACAGAGTGAAGTAAGTCAGAAAGAGAAAAACAAATACCGTATGCTAACACATATATGTGGAATCTAAAAAAAAGAAAAAATGGTTCTGAAGAACCTAGGGGCAGGACAGGAATAAAAATGCGGACAGCGAGAATGGACTTGTGGACACGGGGAGTGGGAAGGTAAGCTGGGGCAAAGTGAGAGAGTGGCATGGACATATATACACTACTAAATATAAAACAGATAGCTAGTGGGAAGCAGCCACATAGCACACGGAGATCAGCTCAGTGCTTTGCGACCACCTAGAGGGGTGGGACACAGAGAGTGGGAGGGAGACACAAAAGGGAGATGATATGGGGATATATGTATATGTATAGCTGATTCACTCTGTTATAAAGCAGAAACTAACACACCATTGGTAAAGCAATTATATTCCAGTAAAGATGTTCAACAACAAAAAAAAAGACAGAAGGAATTAAAGGATAAAACACTATTCTAGTACATGCCTGGGACACTGTAGGCCAGTGTGATCATGAAATCTAAATAAACAGTCAGAATGAAAGCCTATATGGGAATGATAAACCCCTAAATAAGGATCACAACTATCTCTGGGTAAAGGGATAAGACTGTGCTCATGGAAGGGTAGCGATAATTTCAATTATATTTACAACAATGGTTTCTTCGATTGAATAAGAAGTACAACGGTTTCTTAGGTTGAACGATAAGTACAAAAAGGTTCGTTTCTTTGCGTGTGCTACATGTCTTCCAGATCCTCTTGCCCCTTTACCCCTTCGTCTCCAAGCCATGGTAGGTGACCTAGGTGGACTGCATCAAAAGGCTCCGTTGCCTCCTGCCTTATGACTGGGTGTGGCAAATAGGCAGCTCCAGCATGACTGAGAGAAAGGAACTGAAGCCAGGGCATTTGTTCTCTCAGCTTCCTGCAAACTGAGCGTGACCCTTGACTGAAAGCCATAGCTCATAGCTGGAGATCTCCACACAGCCCTCTCTGTCTCCAGTAACTGCTCCGTTTGTATTAGTTATTTACCACACATAAAAAACTCAGAAAGTTAAAACAATGAACATCTACTATCTCACAGATTCTGAGTGCCTCTGCCTCAAGGTCTCTCACAAGGCTATAACCCAGGGTTCAACTGGAGCTGCGGTTTCATCTAAAGATTCAGTTGAGGGAAGATCCACTTCCAACTCACTCATCATGGTATCACAGGTTGCTGGGGTGAGGAATCTCAGCTTTTTGTCATAACAGCTTCCCCATCAGCAGCTCAAGCCATGGCAGCTTGCTTCCCCCAGAGCAAGTGAGTAAGACAACAACCTAATCTCAGAAGTGACATTCCATTGTGTTCTACTCATTAGAAGCGAGTGAGTAGGTTCAGCCCACACTCAAGAGGAAGGGACTACACAAGGGCGTGAACACATACTTACTGGGAGGGGATGGGTGGGCCATCTTAGAGACTGCTCACCACACTTCTCCAGGCCTGGGGAGATAACCAGCTGTTACTAGCTCTATGATTACTAAAACAATCATCCAGGTTTCCTCAAACTCTGGTTAATAATTCCTTATTAAGCTCTCCTCAATTTATTTCAATTTTCCAGGACCTGATTTAGACATTATGCTTAAAATTGTTTTGTATGTCTAAAATATTTCTTACTAAAATATTTTAAAATATGTTATAAATATAAAGGATGTGCTGGAATGTGATCTTGATCGTAGGACATGACAAAAATAGACATGTACTTGTTTACCAAAGCTTTGTCTACAAATCTTTCTTAACGATTGAAATAATGAGTTTGAAGACAAAAACTAATGAATAAAGTGAAGTAGCCTTCTTGAATATCTAATATCTACTTGCCTAAAAATATAATGAATCCATGGCCACTGAACCTGCGTGTACGGAGCCTGTGCTCCGCAACGAGAGAGGCCACAACAGTGAGAGGCCCGCATACCGCAAAAAAAAAAAAAAAAAAAAAAAAAAAAAATATAATGAATCCAAGAAGGGTTTAGATAAATCATGATTAGTCAGTTTTCATTTCTGAAATCTCCGAATATTTTGGATATATTCTCTAGTCTTTTAAAATAATATTACTCTGCCCTCCCACAAAAGTTCCTTAGCTCCATTATCAGGACACAGGATTAGCCATACTAAGGCTGACGATTTACCGCTGAGTATGCTCTCCTAGCTCCTTCATCTTGTAATAAACCAGTTTTGTAAAGCATGTGCCTTACAAAAATCACTTTAAATAGTCTCATAAATTAAGAAGGTCAGGATAGTCTAAATTCAACATAATATTCTATTCATAATCCTAATTTCATGCAAAAATCACTTCAAAATTTCCATTAACATCCATAATAAAATACAAGAGGAAAGCAGTTGCAAATTAAGCTTGGAAATGAGGGAATCAAATACTAATGCTCAGAACGTTTGAGCGCCACAAGAATAATATTTGAAAGACTCAGGGCTGAGACTTCACTTTTCCAAACTGCTCAATGTAAAAGACAACAGTAAAAGTAACCTGAGCAAGGGTTTGAATGAGTAGAAAATGGAGACACACAGCCAAAACGAGGAAGAGGGAACAAGGTTCAAGTCAAACGTTTCAATTATCAGTAATTCTAATCCTTCCTTGTTCCTTACATGAGAAATGGAATTTGTTCTGATAGAACAGGGTGAGGTAAGAAAAAAGAAAATGGAGAACTAGAAAGAAAGATAAGCTAAAAGCAATAATGAAAATTAATCATAACATCTGGGAAAATTTAGACGACCTTTATGGAAGCTGAGACACAAATTCCACTGAAACTAATTACCACATTTTCAACTTTGACTTTACGTGAAGTATGAATCTAGAGAGTAAAATAAATGTTTATCTTTAATGAAATGACTTTCAGGTAATAATGCATTGCTATCTTACAGACAGGTTGAAAACATTTTTCCATTACTAACATTTTTGCCAGAACTTGACATTTTCATCAGTCTGCCATACTTATTAATCAGAAGTTTAGTACTAATGCTAAAATAATTTCCATGTTATTCCTTCCTAGAGAATTATTTTTATCCCAGTAGTATCTATCACATTCTGAAAAAAAAAATGGGAAGCAAGACTTTACATGTTAGCTCAATACTTACAGATCCTAGGGTTCCCTCCCATCCCTCCTCTTCTCCTCTACCTAAGTATAATTCTCCAAACCAGAATGGAGGCAACTCATTTCTGGAATGTCTAGCCATACAGACATAATAACCAAAGAATAAATCTAAAATAGATGGCAATTTTTATCTTTAGTCATTGGATGAGTTATGAATTTCCTAATCTTCTAATGAAGCTTGAGAAAAACACAGCCAATCACTTTGGAAAAATATTGCTGGTTTATGAAATATATCCTTTGATTATCTGATCTGAAAAGTATATTTTTAAGTCAAGGAAAATTTTCAAAACGGGTATAATTTTACAACTTGGGAATAACTTTTAAATTGCTTGCACAAAAGTCTATAATTGCTTGCACATAAAAATTAACCTATGACATTAAGTACTAAGTGTATACTTCAATTAACTATATTTGCCCATTGCAATCATCTGAAAGTTTATTATTTTACATTTTATAGCCAACAAATTCTTCCAAGTCTTATGAGCAACCATCTCAAAATACAGTAAATGCCACTGGCCATTAAATAAAATTCCCTAAGGAAACTCATACAGTGACAGTGATGACTCATCACTCTATGTTTATTAGCAGGTTATAGGTGAGTAAATACCATTGACACTAATAAATCACCTCAGATCATTATGTTGAAAAGGATTATGGTGATAATATCAATGTCACAGCTGTATCACTTATTCCATCTGTATTACCTCGTTCCATGTATGCCTCATTCATTACCTCCTTTTCCCCTATTACTCATTGAAAGGAGACAGCATCTACTTAAATGTTATGAAAAAAATTGGTCACAAACAAATGAAAGCCGAAGACTTGTAATGGGAACAGAAATTCTGTGAACATTAATATTAACTTTCACTTGATTAAAAAAATGAAGTATTCTTATCTGAAGAGAAACTTTGCCTTGAGTATAATACATTTGAATTATGAAGAGCTTTTGTCTTTTAGAGTTCAGAGCTCCTCATTACCTAGAGAGAGAAGACTAAATTACAGAATAATAAGCTGATATATTTGCAAGGAAATGCTGGTGCATTTGATTTAATCAAACAATTATAAAATGATATTATCAGATCTTTCAGATGGGAAAATGGATTCTTTGAAATTGGACATCGAACAAAAATCAAACAATGGAATTCCATTCTAACTCGGAAATTTTTTAAAATATCCACTCAACAAATATTGCCGCACCGAATATTTATTGAACCCTACCATGTACCAGACACTGTACCCAGCACTGGAAACATGTAGATAAGAAGATCTCTGCCCTCATGATGCTTAGAGTCCATAGAGGAAAAAGGTAAGCAGAGAGATTCTGCAACACTGAGAGATAAGAACAGTACTAAACGTGTACATTCAAAGATAGTCTCTAGTTACCGTTATAAAAGAGATGTTGTCTTAGTCCCTTCAGGCTGCTATAACTAAATACCACAGGCTGGGGAGTTTATAAACAACAGAAATTTATTACTCACAGTCCTAGAGGCTGTAAGCCTGAGTTCAAGGTGCCAGCATGGTCAGGTGAGAACTCGCTTCTGGGTTGCAGCCTTCTCATTGTATCCGCACAGGTGGAAAGGTCAAGGAAGCTCTCTGAGTGTCTTAACAGCACTAATCCCACTCATGAGGGCTCCACCCTCATGATCTAATTACCTCCCAAAGGCATCACCTACTAATACTTTTGGGGGTTAGGACTTCAACATACGAATTTGGGGGGAACACAAACATTCAGACCGTAGCAGATGTGTTGCAGTCTCTTTTAACAAGATATAGGACATTTCTTAAAAGTTCTATTGAACAGGGCTTCCCTGGTGGCGCAGTGGTTGAGAGTCTGCCTGCCGATGCAGGGGACACGGGTTCGTGCCCCGGTCCGGGAAGATCTCACATGCCGTGGAGCGGCTGGGCCCGTGAGCCATGGCCGCTGAGCCTGCGCGTCCGGAGCCTGTGCTCCGCAACAGGAGAGGCCACAACAGTGAGAGGCCCGCGTACCGCAAAAAAAAAAAAAAGTTCTATTGAATAATGAGCTCATCTTGGAGGTGAGGAAAGTAAAATAAAGTGTCAGTCTATGTTTTAGAAATTATCTCACCATATACTATTAATATCACTTGTTTTGAAAGAAAAATAAGAGACATGTTTATGTTCTGTGAGTCTGATGGGATAACATTGAACAGATGACCAAGACCTGACAAAAAATAAAGTTTTGATAACCACACTCTATCTCCTTGAGCAATTAGCATCTGTCTCTTCTGTGCCTTACAGAGAAATGAGTGGATAGAAGATAAGCCCACACCATTCTGCCTCGCAGCTGAGGTGTAATAGCCTTGCTGTTAGAAGGACCAGACAGGAGTTAGCATGAGTGTGTGCATGGAGGAGGGGGAAGGGAGCTCTATGAAGAAGTCTGAGACCTAATCACAGAGACATTAAACCTCTTGCATTCAGATCACTTCCAATCCTTTCTCCTCTAACATCCCCTATACTGGAGTTTGGAAAGAGGGAAGACAGAGATTACACAGCTGAGTCTCCCTCCTCTGAGATGCTATTATCCTGTAGGGGGAAATGCACTGGCTGACCCATAAAGTTTATGGTTCTGATCAGGAGGGGCAAATATGAGGTGGATTGCTCCATACCACCAAGTCCACTATTTGTTCTGCAACTTTGTCAAGCGCCTGGTGGAAAGAGTGCTCAATTTGGTCAAAACACATAACTGAGTTTGGCAACCTCTTAGAAAAAAACTTGGTCAGAAGCCATTCTGCAATAAGCCCTTACCACAGTGCAAATAGGTTCCTCCTTGTTAGAATTCATGCTTTCAGAGGGTAGAGACCAAGTCTTTCATCATGTCCCCAGGGTTTAGTACCAGTGTGTTTTTCCCTGCATGAGATGCTTCAGAACTTGCTTAGTCCTAAATAATTGAATGAATGAAAGGTTGCCTGAGGGATTCATACTAAAGTCAAATATTGGATTCTAGTTTCCTTATTTTATTTTAAAGCATAATGCATAAGTACATCTGTTTACAGCAGAAACAGGCAGGACAGAATCACTTCCAACCCAACTAGTCATGCCATCACAGAGCAACCTCAGGAGTTGCTGTGCACTTCACCAGGTGGTGGGACCTGCTGAGCATCTTCCAGATTGCAAATCCCATGGATGGCATCAACTGTTTCCATAAGGTTTAGTCAAAATGGAGAGAGGTATTGGTGATCTTCTCTTTGCTACTGATGTGTAATAACATATGGATAAGTTCTTATGCACTGTTCTAAGTTATGGCTTTTGGTCATAGTCTGATGGACTGACACAAAATCAATACGACTACAGCCAGAAAGTGGCCAGCATGGAAAATAATGAACTCCTACACCAGTTGTTTCATTTATTTTTTTCACTTTTCCCCTGAGAACCATGGTGAGCTATGAAACTCCAGGGTTCCCATGCTTCATTGCAAATGCAATCTGATCGGGCTGTCGTACTTATCTTTATTATCTCCTCCCATACCTTCTAACCCCACCCCAGGACCTAGGGCAGTTTCCAGAACAGTACATCTCATAAATGTTTGTCAGATTACTGGCATTTCTTTGTAGCTAAATATAGGGGGAAATATACATATTCTTAGAAATCCTTATACATTTGAAAATCTCAAGAGGCCAAGGAATGATAATTCAAATGGACTTTATACTGAAAAACCTCAGTAAAGGAAACCAAACAACATCTCATTATCTGAAAGTAACTGCTCGAATCTGTTACAAATGTATTTTTATTATTTTTATCAGGTTTCTTTATAACTTTACTCCATAACATTTTTAATTGAAAAGAAAACTGTTTAAATCATTGAAATTCAACTGCCTATTTGCTCAAAGGAGATATTTATATAATTGTTTCCCCATTATAAATAACTGGTTCACTGCATGCAGAACTGAATTCTTTTGATGGTATTTCAATTCCTAAGCATATTTAAAAGCAAGAACGATCTGGCATTTCATTGGAGTTTTATTGAATTCTTTGATAATATATAGGCACATTATGGGCATCAAGTTTTTCTTTCTATACTATAGATATCATTCATATCCACCCAGATAAACATTTAGATTAACCACAGTTCACTTATTTTCCTTCAAAAATGATGACTTTTAAACACTGAGACAAGAAATCTATATATTAGTTTATTATTCAGCATGGCTTCTAGTTGTTTCCATTCTGAATCTACATTACCAGTAAATCAATTCTAATTTTCTCCAAACTAAAATTACTCAAAAAAAATTTCCGCAATAGCAAACACTGATCCAGCATGAAAACTGAAGTAATTTAAAATTCATTACTTGTACTGTTCCCTCACCCATTCACTATTAGAAATAAAATAACTCTTCATCCCCCCCCCATTCTATGCCAGTGAAATTGAGCTACTGCATCATTCTTCTATAACAAACACTCCCTTTTTCAGACACAGTTATGCAAGACAGGAACAGCTTCTCAAAAAAACACAATTATGTTAGACAATTATTTAATAACTATGTAATTCAAACTCTCCCAACTTTTAGTCAATAATATTTATTTGGTGAAACACAATGAATTTTTTAGGTTAAGTGGAATAGTCTAAAATTTTAAGTATAGTTTAAGCTCCTTTTATAGATGGTACTATGGACCCATGTGTTTTAATTAGACTTGGGGGGAAAATTCTTTAAAATATGTTAAAACTTTGAATAATTTCAAATTTTTAAAAATTATAATAACTTGCAGATACGTTATTTAATGTGTATGTTCATGTATATATTAAATGTATCTCTGACATATATAGGAGCAATTATTATTAATCCCATTTTATCGATGGAGAAAATGAAAGACTAATGAGTTGTAAAATGTGTGAAACAAAAGGAATAGGATCTGGGTTTCCCAGTTCCTAATCAAGTACATCTCTTCTGATTATTAACTTTTACAGATTGAAATTCTAAAATAAATTGTGTTAACATCTTCAAAACCAAAATTTCTCTCAGCTATTACAGCATCTTGAAGTTCCAAGATGTTAGTAGTTTTCATTTGTTCACATTGGTTCAATTGCTGTAGAGATCAGGTTCAGATCACTGTGAGTTCAATTCTTTTAAAAGCACACATTGGGTTTCCCTGGTGGCACAGTGGTTAAGAAATCCACCTGTCAGTGAAGGGGACACGGGTTCGAGCCATGGTCCGGGAAGATCCCACATGCCTCAGAGCAACTAAGCCCGTGTGCCACAACTACTGAGCCTGAGCTCTAGAGCCCACAAGCCACAACTACAGAAGCCCACACACCTAGAGCCCATGCTCCACAACAAGAAAAGCCACAGCAATGAGAAGCCCATGCACCGCAACAGAGTAGCCCCCGCTCGCTGCAACTAGAGAAAACCCACACACAGCAACGAAGACCCAACACAGCCAAAATTAAAATGAATAAGTTTATTAAAAATAAATTAATAAAAAAAATAAAAGCACACATTGAGGGAACTCCCTGGCGAGCCAGTGGTTAGGACTCCACGCTTTCGCTGCTGACGGCATGGGTTCAATCCCTGGTCAGGGAACTAAGATCCTGCAAGCCACGTGGTGTAGCCAATTAATTAATTAATTAAAAGCACACACTGATGCCACAGACCAATATAAAGAAGGAACTGCAGGTGTAGCAATGAGCAAAGATGATGAATACAGGTTGGGAAATACTGAGTGTGGGATCCAAAGAGAGATACTCAGTTAGAGTTATTCAGTAGGCAGCTGTATATATGGACTTACCATGCACCAGTTAATTATGAAGGCACTTGGGACCCAAAAACAAATCCCAGTAGGGAAACAAAGGAGGGAACAGGTGTCAGTATCTTTCAGAGTCCAGTTAGGGCACAAAAGTCACACTTACTTTTAATAGATAGAATTTAATATAGATAATTGTTAACTATATATTGAATAGCTGAAAAGGCAGACAGAACTCTAAGGTATCACAGAGGTAAAAACCACAGGAAGCCATTACCACACCTAGAGTTGGAGAGACAAAGGGAAGAGGTTGAAATTATTAAAATTTAGAAGCTTGTTGAAGGGGCCTTCTGTGGGGACCCAGACTATCGAGGAGGGGGCACTGCTTGCCTGATGCTGGTGTGTCTCTGAGGGAGTTGGACAAGGCTGATCCTACCAGCATTAGTGAAACGAAAACTGGATTCAACTGCTTCTTTGGACTCAACTGCTGTGGCCAGGGTGAAGTAAGGTAAGGGTGACCCTGACAAAATCAAAAAGCCTGCATGAACCAACAGAGAAGAGCAAGTCCAAGTCCCTTCTCCCTCCACCAGCTGTGCATGCTCCCTGGCACCCCCTGTTGGCAAAGCCCAACACGGACACTCCTGACTAAGCAGAAATGTGGTATACAGAGTCCCAGCCTCAGCATGACAGAGTAGGGAATAGAAGTATGATAGGTTTGGAGCTGAGAGAGACAACAGCTTAGTAACTGACACATAATGGTTTATTTCAGTTGGAAGGAAGAGATTCAGAAATGATTTGATAGATAAACTAAGTCATAGATACTTGATTGCACTGAGTCATTGTAATATATCAAGCATGGTATTAAGCAGCTAATAAGTCCATTAGCTCATTTAATTTAACCCTCACAACAACCACACGAAGTAAATATTATTATTCCAAGATTACAGATAAGAAAACTGAGGTTTAGGAAGCTTAAGTGAATTGACCAAGCTATACAGTTAGCATTTTTTCTGGTCTAAACTTCTGTTTTCCTTTATAACTTGAGGTAGTAGCTTTTAAACTGTGGTCTGTGGAACCCTCAAGCTCCAAGAGATTACCTGAGGGACCACAGGGAGAATGACAATCAGATGAGCCCTGGCTCCCCCATCCCTGGTTCAAACTGCAGCAACTCTACTTTTACCTATTTTATAAATGAAGCGGGTACAGAGGGAATGTGGGAAGCCATGTAAGATTCCACTTGAAAGAAATAGCTAATGCCGCTAAAATAAAGCTTGAAAACCTCCTCCTTAAAAGCAGATTAGTATATTTTTTACCCTATAGAGTTACTTCTGAACAATTCCTGATTGCTTAGTTTACCATCACTTCTCTCCTATTCTAGTTTAAAGGCGAGAACTGCTTTTTTAATATCCTACTGGTATCATCTAATTGCTCCTTTCCTAAATTGATGGCTCCTACTAAGAAAAGATGCTTTTAATTTATCCCAGAGTTTGACAGACTCAATAGTGCTCTTGGTCTTCTGCATTCTATCTCTCCGCTCAAGACTGAAGCCCAGAAACCTCCTTATCTCCCAGCCAGCTCCAAAGTCACCTGCTCATTACCTCTCCCAGTTGATATTTGACTTCTCCATCTTTAAACCCAGCATCATGCTAAGGCTCTGGGGCTTCCTAAAGGAGAGAAACTATATTTTTACTCGACAGACTAAAATCATAATACCTCTGTAAAAATTTTAAAATGAAGCCCCACAGAGCATCTACTGAAACCCTATTCAGGCTGCTCATCCGCCAGCAAGCCAGGAAAGTCAGGAAGTGTGTGTTCATTCCATAGCAGAACTTTGTGTTAAGTCAAATCCAGGCATTAAATAAAGGGTTACTATTACTAAGGAGTAGTTGTCCTTGACCTACAATTTGTAAATCTTTTCATTTATAAAAATTAATTGTATTTCAGCTGAGTCTAGTATTTTAGCCATTATGTGAAATCTATACACGATTATCCTTTGAGAATGAGAAGGGGGATAAAGACTATAAAATTTGGGTCATATTTATAGTTAGTTATTCATACACACATAAAGGAAATCTTTGTGCATCTTAAGCTTTATCAAAAGATTCTGCAATTATATCAAAGTATATCAAAGAGCCATGATATGACATTAGGTAAGGATGTAAATTAATTTTAAGCCATGTGGAGTCATTAAGAATGAAAAGGAACATGCCATGGAGAATTAAGGACAATTAAAAACACTTATGGACCAGAGGGCAGACAGCAGAAGCAAGAAGAACTACAATCCTGCAGCCTGTGGAACAAAAACCACATTCACAGAAAGAAAGACAAGATGAAAAGGCAGAGGGCTATGTACCAGATGAAGGAACAAGATAAAACCCCAGAAAAACAACAAAATGAAGCGCACATAGGCAACTTTCCAGAAAAAGAATTCAGAACAACGATAGTGAAAATAATCCAGGACCTCGGAAAAAGAATGGAGGCAAGGATCAAGAAGATACAAGGAACGTTTAACAAAGATTTAGAAGAATTAAAGAACAAACAAACAGAGATGAACAATACAATAACTAAAATGAAAACTACACTAGAAGGAATCAATAGCAGAATAACTGAGGCAGAAGAACGGATAAATGACCTGGAAGACAGAATGGTGGAATTCACTGCTGTGGAACAGAATAAAGAAAAAAGAATGAAAAGAAATGAAGACAGCCTAAGAGACCTCTGGGACAACATTAAACGCAACAAAATTCGCACCCTAGGGGTCCCAGAAGGAGAAGAGAGAGAGAAAGGACCCAAGAAAATATCTGAAGACATTATAGTCAAAAACTTCCCTAACAAGGGAAGGGAAATAGCCACGCAAGTCCAGCAACCGCAGCGAGTCCCATACAGGATAAACCCAAGGAGAAACACACTGAGACACATAGTAATCAAATTGGCAAACTTTAAAGACAAAGAAAAATTATTAAAAGCAGCAAGGGAAAAACAAAAAATAACATACAAGGAAACTCCCATAAGGTTAACAGCTGATTTCTCAGCAGAAACTCTACAAGCCAGAAGGGAGTGGCATGATATACTTAAAGTGATGAAAGGGAAGAACCTACAACCAAGATTACTCCAAGATTACTCAAGATCCGGCAAGGATCTCATTCAGATTCGATAGAGAAATCAAAAGCTTTACAGACAAGCAAAAACTAAGAGAATTCAGCACCACCAAACCAGCTCTACAACAAATGCTAAAGTACTTCGCTAAGTGGGAAACACAAGAGAAGAAAAGGACCTACAAAAACAAACCCAAAACAATTAAGAAATGGTCATAGGAACATACATAGCGATAATTACCTTAAGCGTGAATGGATTAAATGCTCCAACCAAAAGACACAGGCTTGCTGAATGGATACAAAAACAAGACCCATATATATGCTGTCTACAGGAGACCCACTTCAGACCTAGGGACACATACAGACTGAAAGTGAGCAGATGGAAAAAGATATTCCAAGCAAATGGAAACCAAAAGAAAGCTGCAGTAGCTATACTCATATCAGATAAAATAGACTTTAAAATAAAGAATGTTACAAGAGACAAGGAAGCACACTACATAATGATCAAGGGATCAATCCAAGAAGAAGATATAACAATTATAAATATTTATGCACCCAACATAGGAGCACCTCAATACATAAGGCAACTGCTAACAGCTATAAAAGAGGAAATCGACAGTAACACAAAAATAGTGGGGACTTTAACACCTCACTTACAACAATGGACAGATCATCCAAAAGAAAATAAATAAGGAAACAGAAGCTTTAAATGACACAATAGACCAGATAGATTTAATTTATATTTATAGGACATTTCATCCAAAAACAGATTACACTTTCTTCTCAAGTGCACATGGAACATTCTCCAGGATAGATCACATCTTGGGTCAAAAATCAAACCTCAGTAAATTTAAGAAATTTGAAATCATATCAAGCATCTTTTCTGACCACAACGCTATGAGATTAGAAATCAATTACAGGGAAAAAAATGTAAAAAACACAAACACATGGAGGATAAACACTACGTAACTAAATAACCAAGACATCACTGAAGAAATCAAAGAGGAAATCAAAAAATATCTAGAGACAAATGACAATGAAAACATGATGATCCAAAACCTATGGGATGCAGCAAAAGCAGTTCTAACAGGCAAGTTTATAGCTATACAAGCCTACCTCAAGAAACAAGAAAAATCTCAAATAAACAATCTAACCTTACACCTAAAGGAACTAGAGAAAGAAGAAAAAACAAAACCCAAAGTTAGCAGAAGGAAAGAAATCATAAATATCAGAGCAGAAATAAATAAAATACAAAGAAAACAATAGTAAAGATCAATAAAACTAAAAGCTGGTTCTTTGAGAAGATGAACAAAATTTGATAAACCATTAGCCAGACTCATCAAGAAAAAGAGGAAGAGGACTCAAATCAATAAAATGAGAAATGAAAAAGGAGAAGTTACAACAGACACCGCAGAAATACAAAGCATCCTAAGAGACTACTACAAGCAACTCTATGCCAATAAAATGCACAACCTGGAAGAAATGGACAAATTCTTAGAAAGGTATAACCTTCCAAGACTGAACCAGGAAGGAACAGAAAATATGAACAGACCAATCACAAGTAATGAAATTGAAACTGTGATTAAACATCTTCCAACAAACAAAAGTCCAGGACCAGATGGCTTCACAGGTGAATTTTTTGTTTGTTTGTTTGCTTGTTTTTTGCGGTACGCAGGCCTCTCACTGCTGCGGCCTCTCCCGCTGCAGAGCACAGGCTCCGGACACGCAGGCTCAGCGGCCATGGCTCACGGGCCCAACCACACTGCAGCACGTGGGATCCTCCGGGACCAGGGCACGAACCTGTGCCCTACGCATCGGCAGGTGGACTCCCAACCACTGAGCCACCAGGGAAGCCCCTTTACAGGTGAATTCTATCAAACATTTAGAGAAGAGCTAACACCCATTCTTCTCAAACTCTTCCAAAAAACTGCAGAGGAAGGAACACTCCCAAACTCATTCTATGAGGCCACCATCACCCTGATACCAAAACCAGACAAAGATGCTAAAAAAAAGAAAATTACAGACCAATATCACTGATGAATACAGATGCAAAAATTCTCAACAAAATACTAGCAAACAGAATCCAACAACACACTAAAAGGATCATACACCATGATCAAGTGGGACTTATCCCAGGGATGCAAGGGTTCTTCAATATATGCAAATCAATCAATGTGATATACCATATTAACAAGTTGAAGAATAAAAAACATATGATCATCTCAATAGATGCAGAAAAAGCTTTTGACAAAATTCAACACCCATTTATGATAAAAACTCTCCAGAAAATGGGCAAAGAGGGAACCTACCTCAACATAATAAAGGCCATATATGACAAACCCACAGCAAACATCATTCTCAATGGTGAAAAACTGAAGGCATTTCCTCGAAGATGAGGAACAAGACAAGGATGTCCACTCTCACCACTATTATTCAACATAGTTTTGGAAGTCCTAACCACAGCAATCAGAGAAGAAAAAGAAATAAAAGGAATACAAATTGGAAAAGAAGAAGTAAAACTGTCACTGTTTGCAGATGACTTGATACTATACATAGAGAATCCTAAAAATGCCACCAGGAAACTACTAGAGCTAATCATTGAATTTAGTAAAGTTGCAGGATACAAAATTCATGCACAGAAACCTCTTGCATTCCTATACACTAATGATGAAAAATCTGAAAGAGAAATTATGGGAACACTCCCATTTACCATTGCAACAAAAAGAATGAAATACCTACGAATAAACCTACCTAGGGAGACGAAAGATTTGTCTGCAGAAAACTATAAGACACTGATGAAAGAATTTAAAGATGATACCAACAGACGGAGAGATATACCATGTTCTTGGACTGGAAGAATCAATATTGTGAAAATGACTATATTATCCAAAACAATCTACAGATTCAATGCAGTCCCTATCAAATTACCAATGGCATTTTTAATGGAATTAGAACAAATCATCTTAAAATTTGTATGGAGACACAAAAGACCGTGAACACCCAAAGCAGTCTTGAAGGAAAAAAATGGAGCTGGAGGAATCAGACTCCCTGACTTCAGACTATACTACAAAGCTACAGTAATCAAGGCAATATGGTACTGGCACAAAAACAGAAACATAGATCAATGGAACAAAATAGAAAGCCCAGAGATAAACCCACACACCTATGGTCAACTAATCTATGACAAAGGAGGCAAAGATATACAATGGAGAAAAGACAGTCTCTTCAATAAGTGGTGCTGGGAAAACTGAACAGCTACATATAAAAGAATGAAATTAGAACACTCCCTAACACCATACACAAAAATAAACTGAAAATGGATTCGAGATCTAAATGTAAGACCGGACACTATAAAACTCTTAGAGGAAAACCTAGGCAGAACACTCTGTGACATAAATCACAGAAAGATCTTTTTTGACCCACCTCCTAGAGTAATGGAAATAAAAACAAAAATAAACAAATGGGACCTAATGAAACTTCAAAGCTTTTGCACAGGAAAGGAAACCATAAACAAGACAAAAAGCCAACCCTCAGAATGGGAGAAAATATTTGTAAACGAATCAATGGACAAAGGATTAATCTCTAAAATATATAAACAGCTCATGCAGCTCAATATTAAAGAAACAAACAACCCAATCCAAAAATGGGCAGAAGACCTAAATAGACATTTCTCCAAAGAAGACATACAGATGGCCAAGAATCACATGAAAAGCTGCTCAACATCACTAATTATTAGAGAAATGCAAATCAAAACTACAATGAGGTATCACCTTACACCAGTTAGAATGGGCATCATCAGAAAATCTACAAACAACAAATACTGGAGAGGGTGTGGAGGAAAGGGAACCCTCTTAAACTGTTGGTAGGAATGTAAATTGATACAGCCACTATGGAGAACAGTATGGAGGTTCCTTAAAAAACTAAAAATAGGGACTTCCCTGGTGCACAGTGGTTGAGAGTCCGCCTGCCGATGCAGGGGACACAGGTTCATGCCCCGGTCTGGGAAGATCCCACATGTCGCGGAGCAGCTGGGCCCGTAAGCCATGGCCGCTGAGCCTGCGCGTCCGGAGCCTGTGCTCCAAAACGGGAGAGGCCACAACAGTGAGAGGCCACGTACCACAAAAAAAAAAAAAAAAAACTAAGAATAGAATTACCATATGATCCAGCAATCCCACCACTGGGCATATACCCAGAGAAAACCATAATTCAAAAAGACACATGCACCCCCAATGTTCATTGCAGCACTATTTACAATAGCCAGGTCATGGAAGCAACCTAAATGCCCACTGACAGATGAATGGATAAGGAAGTTGTGGTACATATATATACAATGGAATATTACTCAGCCATAAAAAGGAACGGAATTGAGTCATTTGTTGAGAAGCGGATGGATCTAAAGACTGTCATACAGAGTGAAGTAAGTCAGAAAGAGAAAAACAAATATCGTATATTAACACATGTATGTGGAACCTAGAAAAATGGTACAGATGAACCAATTTGCAGGGCAGAAGTTGAGACACAGATGTACAGAACAAACGTTCGGACACCAAGGGGGGAAACCGCGGTGGGGTGGGGATGGTGGTGTCCTGAATTGGGCGACTGGGATTGACATGTATACACTGATGTGTATAAAACTGATGACTAATAAGAACCTGTAGTATAAAAAAACAAACAATAAAAACAACTAATACTAAACTTTCTTTGGGTTATTTGTATGGAAATATGTTAATATAAATGTTTCAGACATTACATGAAATTTCTAAAAACCTTATATGTTCTGGTATAATGTTATAAGTCATAATTCTAGTTATTACTTTAAAATGTATACCTCAGAAATAAAAAAAATAAAAACACTTACGGCTTTTTGATCTGTACAAAGAAAACTATAACATTTTATCATCATAAAGCAACCACTCTTCATAATGTTTAAATGCTTACATAAGAATTGGAGAGAATACCTTAAATCAAAGGAAACTAATTCCTTAGAGTTATTGTGTGTGGCTTTAGCATTTCCAAAATACCTTTCCTGATTACTCATTTGAGCTAGAGAACAATCCTTTACCCAGGAGAGGTATGTGTATCCTCTATTTACAACACCCAAAGATATTTGATGATAAGCCCAATGTCACACAGAAAGTTAAAGAAGAATGACATCTAGTCCTCTGCCTTCCACTGCATCACACACAGCATCCAACAAGACAAGCGGACACAGCAAAGTGCCTGCACCTGCACACTAGGGTAAACACGTGCTCATGTGTGCACACACAGGCTCTCCTTAATCTAAAATACCCAGGAAAATTTTAAATAATTCCAAAAATGGCATTCTGAACAGCTTTATTATAAGAAACTATAAACTCACATAGCTAAACTTAATTTTGTTATACATGTATTTATCACAGACTGATAGGTGTTACTGTATTTTCATACATCTCAGTTTCACTATTAGACCATGAACTCTTTGAGAAAAAGGACGATACCTTATATTTAATGTATATATTCAATGTATTTTTGTCCTCAGAGAATTTAACAAAATGCCTTACACATAGTATGTATTCAATATGTGGGGTGAATTATAATTCAAGCATAACTATACCACAAATCTTCTATGAATAAAACAAATTTAACTGTTTTTACAAAGTAGTCAACTGAGGCAAAGCCCTGATGTAGATTAACCAAGACAAGTTAGTGTCACAGTCAGATATAAACTCTAAAATCTAGACAATATAACAAAGAATTTTTGAGATTTAGAAGCCTTTTCATAAGCTTCTGTTTTACCTGTTACCTCTGTTTTAGGCAGTTTTGGGTGCTATTAAAGTTACAGTCAGAATCCTAAATCAGTGCACATCTAGCTTACTTGACACACATGTATTGAGCCACTGCTAGATTCTTAATACAAATATGTTGTGTGAATAAATGAAGGATGCTATCAGCAAGTAGCCCAGGGACACCAGAAAGATGCTACGCTGTGTCACTCAGGCTCCAGGCATTAATTTCCACATGAAGCCAGATTAATTAACTGCTCCTCCAGCTCCTTCGAGTCTCCCCACTGATCTGAAAAGCGGGCAAGTCACCTGCCATACCACTTACATCCACATCAGCCTACAGAAAAAGAGCCATTGACGCTGTAGTAAATTGAGGTCCTACTTTTATAGCAAAGTCCCAGCTCAGGACCCATCAGCTTCACTGACCTGAGCCATTGTGGAGAAGAAACTCTTTCTTACTCTAGAAATCTCATTGTAATTCCACTTCTTTCATTTTCCTAGTATGAGATCATAAGCATCTGGATCTCCATGGCCAGGCCAAAAATGAATGAGTGAATGAGCATTCTACACAGAAACAAATATGTTGTATGCAACATACATCCCTGGATTTTAATAATATAAAGTGTTTTTCATATTACATTCTCCAATTACATTCAAACCCTGTAATTAATTTTCACTAATTTGAAATTTCATTTAAAGATGAGAAAAGGGGCTTCCCTGGTGGCGCAGTGGTTAAGAGTCTGCCTGCCGATGCAGGGGACACGGGTTCGTGCCCCGGTCCGGGAAGATCCCACATGCCGCGGAGTGGCTGGGTCCATGAGCCATGGCCTCTGAGCCTGCGCGTCTGGAGCCTGTGCTCCGCAACGGGAGAGGCCACAACAGTGAGAGGCCCACGTACCACACACACAAAAAAAAAGATGAGAAAAGAATAGCTTGACTTTATTTCTGAATATATAGACATAAAAAGACATAAAAGCCCTTTCTATTTCTTTAAGTTCCCTATGGGAAGTTTCTAAAAAGTTCTTTGATTTTAATTTATCTTGGGTCTTTCCATTTTTTAACGTAATACTAAAGAATCACTATGCCTATGTGTCCTACATGAAACCATATTCAGTACTCCTCACAAGCTCTCCTGATAAAAAGTTTGGCTGTATGTATTTAAGTAATAAACTAACGAAAAGGTTAAGGAACTAATAGCAGTAAATGAATCCTTCTCAAAAGCGAACTTGAACAAATGCCACTGTACACATTACCTCGTTATCAAAATTATGTCAAGGACAGTTTTAAAAACCATCCAAGATCTTCTGAGAGTTCAGTTCAAGCCACCTGAACTGCAGTGAATCATTCCACCCTCTGTGCTGCACTGCCATTGTGTCCACTTTGCCTCATGTCACATTAGAAGACGTTCTGAAAGAACCACAGTTTTCAGGTATTTTCCTACCAAGCACAGCACATTAACAGAAACTGAAGATAAGGGGAAATGCAAATAATTTAAAAATTGGAGAGAGAACCATACATAAGTAATAAAATTTCAGTGCTCTCCTGAGTACTTACAGACCTGTCCTCAATGCTGAGACTGTCTCTACTATACTTAATAAAAGTTAATTTGGTAACAAAGATATAATCCTACACTACCCCGCAAAGACTTTTTTCTCCAAAAGGAAACTTTGACATACAGGAAAGAAAAGCATGACTATTAGCTAATATGACAGATGGCAGAGTGACATTCCCACCAAGCATAGCTGTGATTAATGTATGTGCAAATAACCATTCAATAGAAAAATCTCTACAGCACCAAACAGAAATTCTGACCAAATCATGGGTTGTCATGACAAGTCCTCATTATTTTCCCAACCCTGGAAACTGTTACCCATTTGGAATCTAATGGCTCAGCCACACCTACTGGTAGTAAAAATAAGGGTAGACACCCCTAAACAAAATATTTAACAATACATTATAATGGGCATCTTCTCTGAAAACGGTTCTGAACTCTGACAGCTCTATTTCTATTACACAATTGTGCAAATCATGGATGCTCAACCCAATTAACATAATCAGATTGCTTCAACTGAAAATTTGGATTTGGAATCAAGCAGCCCATCAGCAGCACGCCGACACAGGCACTCTGGAGCACCTAGAAAATGAGCCAGGTGTGGGGGCGGCTAGAAAACAGAAAGGAGGTGACGGCTTTCCAGTCTTTCCGGATCCTTTTCAGGGTCCCTGATGCATTCCTGCTCTTGTGACGTATTCCTGTCTCCTTATTATAAATTCCACTTTGTTGTTTAATTCTCCTTGAGTTGACTTGCTACCTAAAATCCAAAGCCTTAAGTAATCATACACCTATACATTAAATTAGTTACTGTTATATTTTATTTACATTTCCAAAAAACTACAGCTTATTTCCTCACCCAAAGTATAAGCTCCGTGAAATCAAAGACTATTCTTTATACTCCTTACACACACACACACACACAAACACACACACACACACACACACAATAGTAATATACCGAATATACAATTATACATGCAATATATTATTTGAATATTGTAATACACTGAATATAGTAAGCCAGCTTTAAATAGTTGCTCATTAATTATGGCTCTATATTGACATCTTTTTGCCTTTTTATTAAAAAATGTTCTTGTTTATAATTATGATCCATCGCATGACCTACATACAAGCACATATGTTGTTTGGGAGTGTTTCCTCAGTATTTGAAAACACCAGGAATTAACCTCCTGGGACTGTTTTCCAACTTTTGGATGACAGATTGTGTTATGTGCTGTTCCTTATATTACTACTGAAACTAGTCCGTGTTAAAATGCAAACTAAGAAAAACAAAGAGCAGCCCTTGGGAGAATAAATACACTACCCAGAGAGGTGGTGAGATCCCCTCCCCTTGGGAAAACGTTTGTGTAACCAGGTCAGAAAGAGTTCAACTACGTGGCTCCATTGCTGAAGAGCAGGTGGCAGGAAAGAAAAGGGCTGCCTTTAGTGACCTTCCACGTTTTTTTCCTCAAAGTGTCCTTCTAGACTGTAACCATCACCTCTTCCCTTGAAATTTCCTCTCCCACTTATTTGGGATGGAACCCTGAGAGTGCTATGTGTATTATTTAACCCCAGAGTGACCAGGAGCAGGTCTTTGTTTATTCGTTTGAGGGTCCTCATATTCATACCTTTCTATTCCCAATAACAAAAGTCAATGTTCTCATTACTTCACTCTGAGATCAAGCAACAATCCCCAAGCAGGACTCTCTGGTTTATCTCACTTCTTTCCAATTTGTCCTCCATAATACTACCAGTTCTAAAGCTATGTGTTTCTGCATCACTCCTTTACTCAAAAATCAACATGGCTCTCAGAGGCCAAAACTGATCCCATTTATCCATTTAATCTAATTTCCTTCTATGCTTATTCAACCATTCAACAATGTATAACAATCGTTCAAGGACAGGCATTTTCTAAGCATTAGGAAGATTACAGACAAGTAAACAGGATGCAGTACCATGGTGATAAGTGGTATGACAGAGATATGTATATGGTGCTAAGAAAGCATACAGAAGGCAATCTAAATGGGTTTATCAGAAAAGGCTTCCTGGAAGAAGTTACCAAGAAATGAAATCTAAAGGGCAAGCAATTATTAGGAAGGTGATGATGAGTAAGAAAGTAGCCTTGGGAAAGCTAGGGGTAGGGATATGGAGAAAGGTATGTATTCCAGGCAGGAAGAAATACACACATGGGCCAGTAAGCAGGTGGTGGTGGCAGAGATGAAGGAAAGTGAAGATAGGTACAATCAATAGGACTTGGTAACAGATTGGATGTGGGACGTAAAGGACAGGGAGGCACCAAAAATGACTCTACCAGATGTCTATCGTGAGCAACCATGTACACGGGAGTGTCCTATAATGAGGTGAATATGAAGGTATTTGATAAGAAGGTCATAAAGTCTGAAGAAAACCATTTTTCAATATGGCATCTTGGGTACAGGTAAGAATATTTTAAAGGTGAGCTCTTGAGAAGGATGCATGAATATATTTATAGAAGAATATGCAACAAATAATTAATATTTTCTAAGTCAGTATGATGGTCTCTTATGTATATCTTCTAAATGTTTTGGTATGAACACCTATTACTTTACAGCATTAAAAATATAGAGATATTTCAAACAAAATAGTATTTAAAAATCTTAAAATATATATTAAATATATATTTTGTAATAAGGCTTATATAAGATAGAAGGATGAGGCAAGATTGCAGCAAAATACAACCATTTTTCTGGGATCAGTATGATGTCTATTTCTTCTTTAAAAAAAAGAAAGAATTGCATATTTGTGAAAATACAAATGAGGTACCACCATCTGGTATTCAGATCAAACTCATCTATCTGGTGAAGTGTGGCAGAGTAATATTCCAAAGCTCACAACATCTATTCACACGTTCCCTAGGGTGTTAACTTCCTCCACACTGAAGAAAGTAGCAAGCAAGGCTGATGCTCATGGCCCAACAGAGCTCATCAATAGTACTGAGAAATTAAGGCAAAATCATTTCTCAGAAAGAACATGAACTTATTTGAATTTTTTCACTTCTACCCCAGGCTTTCTGGCTCATATCAGTCAAGTTATTTTACCATTTAGAGGCATGAATGTATTTTTTTAATTTACTCATTATTTTCTGCCTTCATCTCAAAGGGCTTGAGGTCACTACAGACCTTTAAATGAGGCTCGTCCTTAAAATGAGGAAAACACCAAGACTCACCTCACAATATTTAACACTTCGAAAAACTAAGTAATGTTATTTAAAATCCAATATCAAATCATGGCTACGAGGAAAAGATAATGACCGTCAGCTGATTACTCAGTTTGGCATCTGTCGCAAAAACAGACTACCTACTCACCAAACAGGCTGCATCGTATTCCTGGATGCACAGCTACACTGAGTGTAGCCTCGTGGCAATTTAGAAGAGGATGGTGGCAGTGGAGATGGAGAAGAGTGATAGATTTGAGGTTCGGTAGAATCATTAGGACTCAGTAACAGATTAGATGTGGGAGATGAGGAGAGAGGGAGGTATCAAATATGACTACCAATGGCTAGCATTAGCCGCTGCATGGACCAGAGTATATAATGACATAAAGAAAAGTGTTAGACTGATAAAGGGATCATAAATTATAAAGGAGAATTTCAGTCAGTATGACATCTTGACATGGGTGAAAACAGTGGAATGTGAATAGAAATTGTGTTTGCCACTTACTACCCTGGTGCATAAAAACCTCCCACTACCATCCTTCATTCTGTTTCTCTACCTACTGGCTAAGTGCAGCAGACTCCAAGGACCTGGTATCTGATGGAGCCATAAAAGAAAGGAGACTGGGTCCCTGGTTGACCACATGGAAAATGTATTAGTTTCCCATGGCTGCTGTAACAAATTACCACAAATTTATTGGCTTAAAACAATTCAGAGGCTTCCCTGGTGGCGCAGTGGTTGAGAGTCCGCCTGCCGATGCAGGGGACGCAGGTTCGTGCCCCAGTCCGGGAAGATCCCACATGCCACGGTGCGGCTGGGCCCGTGAGCCATGGCCGCTGAGCCTGCGCGTCTGGAGCCTGTGCTCCGCAATGGGAGAGGCCACAACAGTGAGAGGCCTGCATACCGCAAAAAAAAAAAAAAAAAAATGCAAATTTATTCTCCTACATTTCATGAGTCAGAAGTCCTAAAATGGTTCAACGGGGCTGTATTACCCTGGAGGCTCAAGGGGAGACTGTTTCTTTCCCTTTTATAGCTTCTAGAGACCACTGAATAGCTCATGGACCCATCCTCCATCTTTAAAACCAGCAGCATAATATCTTTCAGTTTTTCTCTTGGCCCCTCTACTTCTGTCATCACATGCCTTCTGTGTCTATCCCGCCTCCCTCCCTCCCTTTTAATAACCCCTGTGACTACATTGGGCCTACCCAAATAATCCAGGATAATCTTCCCATCTCGAGATCCTTAATTTAATAACATCTTCAAAGTCCTTCTTGCCATGTAAGGCTCAGATGATTAGGATACGGACATCTTGGGGGGAGCGGGCATATACCACAAAAGATTTTGGACTTCCCATGAGTGAGAAAAAAACTACTATTATGTTAATCCACTAACTTCAGGGGGGGTTGCCTCTTATTAGCTGATATTACTTTAATAATGGTATCTATAGATCCACCAGTAAACATCTGTCCCTAGCTGGTCTGTAGGATAGCAACCATACCTTATGGTTACTAAAAAACTGCCCTACACATAACATGTTACAATACTCTGGTAAAGGTACTGCCAAGACATGAAATGGTACAAAAAGAAATAAGTACATACAGAGACACAGGTGAGACTGATAACTCATGGACAAGGTCTAAGTAATCATATATTTAAAGTTTTTTCCTGCCTTTCATGAAATGTAGTACTGTGGAATTATTACTTCAAGGTCAAGTCAACCTCAATGTCCATGGATTTTACTTTCTATAAGCTTTCTATTGCAATCATGATTGGGTTATCACCAAATGTTGTTTTTAACGAGAAGAAAACTAAAAGATGAGGTAGGGTCATGTTCCCTCTAGACATTCATCACCAGCAAATTCCTAATTACTCTAATGACTGTTTACTGGAAAAATAATTTAATGTGCTTTCATGTCTTCCAATTTAGAAAAAGAATCAGACTTTAATGTCAATGCATTTTTAACATTTTTCCGTGCTTTAGGGAAGCTGCTTTTAGGAGGGAAGTGTAATGAATGTTTTTAATCATACTAAAATGATTCGCCCAGAGTCTGTGGTTTAATTCAACTTTTCAATAACAACAAAATAGAAGACTAAGCATATTTATCAGTAGGGCTCCTCCTTTCTCAACATGGCTACCTACTGTTTAAATATATTTGGAAGGTAAAATTCAGGGCAATAGGAACAAATAAGCCTTCCTGGTTGATTTTCACAATTTTTTTCTAAATACATCTAAAGGGATCACTGCCACTCTTCTGAGAACTCCTGACCCCATCCCTCCAAGCAGTTCCCATCCTCAAAATCCACCTCACCCTATCCCACAGATACATTCCGTCCCCTCTTCCCTAGTTTGTTCTTATGCGCCCTTCAGGTTTTCAATAAATTCTTAATGTCATCGATGAGAATGTCACTGCTGAGAAGATTTAAGTCCCGTTGTTCTACTCAGGCCTTTAACTGCAAAGCAAACAACCTGCTTTCAATAAGCTTGTCCTCAGATTTAAACTGAGCAGACATCAAAGAATAATTTCTGTCCCATTTTTCTTCTCTTTGGTTTGAATCATACTCTCAGAGATTCCATCTAAATAACTCCCTGAGGATGCTCCAATCGCCTCACCATCTTCACATCTCACTGCTTCTAAAGTGCTACAACCAAACCTTGGTGAGGTTCTAATGATGCCTTTCTGTTCTCAGCCTAGAAAATAGCAGGTATCAAGGGGAGACAGATTTGAACACTATAATAAGGAACGAGATAAAGGCTTTTACACACAATAAAGAATTGATCTGTAAATGTTGACTGGTTCTTGAAAAGGGGTGAGCAGACACTGAAAATAAATCATGAGAGAAGGTCTTTTTCCCCGTAATTCTTCTAAGGTACAACTTTGCAACTGATATTCATAACCTTAACAAAGTTTCCAGAAAATGAAATATATAATCATTATATGTTCTACCACTAATCATGCTTCAAAATACATGTTAGCAGTTACATCACACTTCCAAGTTTTCCATTTTTAAAAACTCACAAACTAGATTCTGGAAAATGAAATGGAAGGCTGATGCAATCAAGTGGGTAATTTGTGCAAAATCCATGTGCCTCAATTCTAGTAATTCTGAGTAGTCCAAACACCTCTTCACCACTTCTTTTGGCTTTCCACACATCCATTTTCTGGCCCATTTCATGAAAAGGAATCAAGGAAACGTCCTAGAGAGAAGTTGGAGGCACTACTGAATGCAGGCCAATGAACCCCTGTAGATGAACCATCCAGTTCTGCTTGGCTCTGGGCAGTGTTCCCTCTGTTGTCTCTGCACCCTGGGATAATGTGACAAGATAGCTCCAGTACATGGCAAAAATTTAAATGAGCAGGTATAAAGTAGCTCCATACCTCTCCAACAATTAAAGAAATACTCCTTAGATTACCTCTTTTGTCTCTGCATTTGTTAACTTCCCTCTCTCAAGAACTACCCCCAAGGATGTAGGACAATAGACTTTATTCTAAAGACTTTGGAATTCTTCACTAAAAGGTGTGATTAAGGACTAAAAATATTACTATCCAAACTAATTAGAGGGAGTTATGGTCTAATTTAGTTCTATGATGCAAAGCTGTTCTGAATTGGTTTTACTGGAAACACAAATTCTATTATATTCTAAATTCAACTGCACGATTCCACAGCAAAGAACTGGGTAATCCATATAGCTCTTCAACTTCCTTGTTAAGATTCAAAGTTTTGCTTATTTTGGGTTTTGAAATATGAATTATTTCAGTGAATCAACCTCTAATTTCAAGGAGATTTGAGGAACAACTCTTTAATTAGTCTTTATCATGCTTGCTTAAACCTTGCCAGCCATCTCTCTCCCGAAAGTAAATTAAAGTGAGAAGAGAAAGAATCTGAAAGACCTGCCATAACACAGCTGGCTACTTGACAGATAAATCTTCATAAGACCCATCATTCTGAAGAACGACATAATTTTAGTTCTAAGCACTAAGCATGCTCAGAAAAAGTTATAAGGCAGTGCAATGAGAAGTCAGAGTAATAATTTGTGTGTGTGTGAACAGTCTAGGTAAATATTTACATCTGATAAGTAATGCATACTCATTATTTATCATTCATTTTTAATAGTTTTCCTGCCTTGAAAATACTTTTTTACCCAAGCAGATATTCAGCTTCTCCACAGTTTTTAATTATTACCAACACAAAACACATATTAGCTTTTACCACCTTTATGTATTTTTTAATTATAATTCTATGTTTTCTGCCACGATTCACAAAATAAGCACCTAAAAGCCAGGCTTTACCAGTTCCAGAGTGTCAGTTTAAAAAGTAATTTTTACCTTCTGTTAGACATCAGAAAACATTAGGAACAGAAAGAGATACAAAGTAAATAGACTGACAAATATTTCTATGACCCACAGAAAAAGAAGCTACCATTATGTGCTCCCAGACACTGTGCAAAGTACTTTATATGGATTATCTGATTTAATCCTTATAAAAGCTCTCTAAGGATGTTCTATATTATCTCCATTTGATCAATGAGGAAACACCCTCAGTGAGGTAAAGCAACTTGCCCAAACCACACAGCTAGTTAGAAAATGGCCTATGGTGTAAGTCCAGATTTGTCAGGACAAAGTGCTCACTTTCTGTGACATGTTGCCTCTATGTGCAGACACAGGCCCACCTGGAAACGTATGTGATGCCTGCTCACGTGCCGAGGCAGAGATGGTTAGCTGTCTACGACTTGTGCCACCCTTCCATGCATACTGTTGTTGGTAAATGTCCACCCCATGACTCCATTTCCAACCACCACCCCTTACATCTAGGAGAGACTATACCACAGACAGGTTGTTACCAAGGGAATAGGGGCAGAACTGATGCATGCCACTTTTAGAGCTGGCCCATAAAAACCTCCCAAGAGATCCTCCATGCTCACCCACCATTCCATCTTCCATTTGATGTCAATCAGTGTTGCCAGATAAAATGCAAGACACTCCATTAAACTTGAATTTCAGGAAAACAAATAATGTTTCAGTGTACGCATATCCCATGCAATACTTGGGACATACTTATACTTACCAGGGGCACTGACATTTGGGTTGCCAGATTTAGCAAATAAAATGCATCAAAAATGTAAATGTCCCAAATATTACATGGGATATACTAAGAAGTTATTTGTTGAACTTTTATGAAACAGAAACAGACTCACAGACATAGAGAACAGACTTATGGTTGCTAAGAGGGAGGGGGAGTGGGAGAGGGATGGGCAGGGAGTTTGGGGTTAGCAAATGCAAACTATTATATACAGAATGGATAAACAACAAGATCCTACTGTATAGCACAGAGAACTATAGTCAATATTCTGTCATAAACCATAGTGGAAAAAAAATTTTTTTAAGAATGTATGTATATATGACTGAATCACTTTGCGGTACAGCAGAAATTAACACAACATTGTAAATCAACTATATTTCAATTTATAAAAAGAAGTTATTTGTACTTTATCTGAAATACAAATTTAACTGGTATCTGTTGGTCCACACACTGGCCCAGTACATGCAGGGCAAAGAGAGACCAAAGAAAGAGGCAGAACACTCCAGATTGGTAGGTGGCAGGTTTAATAAACAAAGGAACTTAAATATGAGGCTTGTCTTAGGTGGCCAAAAGACAAGTAGCTCTCTGTACCCACCTGCCAGAATCTTAAAAGTTTATACACAGGCCTTAACTGGGTTCAGTCACATATACAATCCAGACGGTCTCAACAACACATTACTGTCTCAAGGCTATGTCCGTGAAACTGGTTCCCACTGTGGGAATGGTGGGCAGAACACACATTCCAAGGACAGGGGAGGGGGTGGAAGCCTCCAATCACTCGGGCCCAGCTCATGGGTCACGTCCTCTCAATCACCTCCTCCAACATTCCACCCCTCCTGACCGGCACCCTCTTCACAAAGTACCTTGAGAGGTCAGCAAGGGGTTCCACTAGCATGGAGGTGGCTCATTTGGTGGCTATGTAGCTACCCTGGAGGCAGATACTATAGGAACAGTATAGGTACGTGTATAGGAACCACAGGAACAGTATAGGTACATGTATAGGTACCACAGGAACAGTATAGGTACATGAAGAGTGTAGGTTCAAAAATAGATTAAGATAATGATTCCCAAAATAGGTAACAATTTTTCCCACCAAAAACCCCATGATCTGAATCACTGATTTATGAAGTCCCCCTAGGCTACAGGGTCAGATCACTGATGGCATTTACTTGTACCCTCATGTGACTTAATAAAGATGATACATTACCTTACTCATCAGGTATCAAAAAACAACATTCTGTTTGGATAATGGCATAGGTACCTCCTTGCGAGGCAGTAATAATGTCCAAGGCCATCCTATCTTTGAGGACAGCTTTTCTCATTAGAGACATTTCAGTGTTCAATAAGGACAGGCTTGCTAGCTATCATTAAAGCTTGCTGGGTGAACTCAGTAAGGGCTTCTATGTGCACTATAAGGAGCAGCAAGAGTCTAAGGTGGAAAAGACAGATATCGAGTAGGAACTTGTAGGGGAGTCTTCCCTGTCTATAAGAATTACACTTGAAATATACAATGGAGAAAAGACAGCCTCTTCAATAGTGGTGCTGGGAAAGTTGGACAGCTACATGTAAAAGAATGAAATTAGAACACTCCCTAGCACCATACACAAAAAAAAACTCCAAATGGATTAAATACCTAAATTTAAGGCCAGACACTATCAAACTCTTAGAAGAAAACATAGCACAACACTCTATGACATAAATGACAGCAAGATCCTTTCTGACCCACCTCCTAGAGAAATGGAAATAAAAACAAAAATAAACAAATGGGACCCAATGAAACTTAAAAGCTTTTGCACAGCAAAGGAAACCATAAACAAGACCAAAAGACAACCCTCAGAATGGGAGAAAATATTTGCAAATGAAGCAATTGACAAAGGATTAATCTCCAAAATTTACAAGCAGCTCATGCAGCTCAATATCAAAAACACAAACAACCCAATCCAAAAATGGGCAGAAGACCAAAACAGACATTTCTCTGAAGAAGATATACAGATTGCCAACAAACACATGAAAGGATGCTCAACATCACTAATCATTAGAGAAATGCAAATCAAAACTACAAATGAGGTATCACCTCACACCAGTCAGAATGGCCATCATCAAAATATCTACAAACAATAAATGCTGGAGAGGGTGTAGAGAAAAGGGAACCCTCTTGCCCTGTTGGTGGGAATGTAAATTGATACAGCCACTACGGAGAACAGTATGGAGGTTCCTTGAAAAACTAAAAATAGAACTCCCATATGACCCAGCAATCCCACTACTGGGCATATACCCTGAGAAAACCATAATTCAAAAAGAGTCATGTACCACAATGTTCACTGCAGCTCTATTTACAATAGCCAGGACACGGAAGCAACCTAAATGTCCATCAACAGATGAATGGATAAAGAAGATGTGGCACATATATACAATGGAATACTACTCAGCCATAAAAGGAAATGAAATTGAGTTATTTGTTGTGAGATGGATGGACCTGTCATACAAAGTGAAGTAAGTCAGAAAGCAAAAAACAAATACCACATGCTAACACATATATATGGAATCAAAAAAAATGGTTCTGAAGAACCTAGGGGCAGGACAGGAATAAAGACTTAGATGTAGAGAATGGACTTGAGGACACAAGGAGGGGGAAGGGTAAGCTGTGAGAAAGTGAGAGAGTGGCATGGACATATATACACTACCAAACATAAAATAGATAGCTAGTGGGAAGCAGCTGCATAGCACAGGGAGATCAGCTCGGTGCTTTGTGACCACCTAGAGGGGTGGGATGGGGAGGGTGGGAGGGAGATGCAAGAGGGAGGAGATATGGGGATATATGTATATGCATAGCTGATTCACTTTGTTATAAAGCAGAAACTAACACACCATTGTAAAGCAATTATACTCCAATAAAGATGTTAAAAAAAAAAAAAGCCAGGATGCTTGCCATCACAAATCCCAAAACTGAGGCACACTGCCCAGACATTCAGAACCTGGCTGCCGTGAAAGCACAAAATGTTGGTCCTCTTTCTGACTCAGCTTGCTGCATAACAGGAAAACCGAAACCTAATGTGAAATCACTTTTTTTAAATGGTATTTGTCGATAAAACATTTTAATCAAATTTTTTATATCTTGAAGGTGATCAAAATTAAGCTATGTTTTCAGAAGTAGATCTGTTCTCATAAGTCTCTTCTCAAAGAAACAAACTAGAAATTAAAGTGAATCCCTGATCTCTTACTGCTTTGGAATTAATCATTTTGGGCCACTTTCTAAATTTAGTTACAAACCATAAAAACAAACATTTTCATACAGCACAGGGAATATAGCCAAGACTTTATAATAACTTTAAATGGAGTATAAGCTATAAAATTTTTGAATCACTATGTTGTACACCTGAAACTAATATAAAATTATAAATCAACTATATGTCAATTAAAAAAAAAGTTTAAGAAAGGGGCTTAACCTGGAATGCATGAACCTTCCAAAGTTGTATGCAAAGCTCAGCGTGTTTGTGCATAAGTATGCTTTTCTCAGATTCCAAAGTCTTCAGAGGCTTACAGAGACTATCCCATACGCCTTATGTCATTGAAAGCAATAAAGGCATTAATGGCATGTTTCAATTTTACTTTAAAAAAAAATCAATAAATCAAGTAATTAACATTTTCCCCTTTAAAACAGCACTCTGAGAGCCTCCAGGTATGATTCAAGTCTGTGTGGGTATCAGTAGTAGGGATCCAAAAAGCACACCCACAACCCTATTTCCCACACGGCTGAGTACAGACAGCTGCCAGAATGCATGTGGCCACCAAGAAGTTGTAGTTTTATTTTTAATAGTCAACTGCTTAATGTGCACCCATAATGGACTATTTAACTATGGTTAAATTCAAGAAGTTTAAGAAACATCAACACCCAATTTAAAGAGGAGCATAAAAGTGATAATAATTCTCACATTTCACCTCAAAATCATCTTTTCCAGAATTCTAAATTGCATTCCTCTGATAAAGATTCTTATATAGCATCTCAAGATATCTCCAATACTTAAAAAACAAAGTTAAGAAGATGAAACAGAGTGACAGTTACATTAAATGTGGCATTTTAACTCATTGCAGGAAATAAAGGTTATCCACACCTGCAAAGCAGTACAGAAAAGTGCTTACAAAATAGCAGTAGCAGGCAGAAAGTTTTTTGTTTCTTATCACAGGGAAACAAAACACACACAAAAAGGTACAAAATAAAGCAACTGCTTTTTATTTAAAGCACAAAATGCAAGAACACCATACATTAGTTTTTTTTAAAACACACACATATTTTCTTCTATTTTAGATACCTCCAAACAATGTGATGGGGCATTATGTCTGCAGCCTGCTCTTGAAAGGGTCAGGGGGTAAAAATTTCCTTGTCCCTTTCTTATAACTCTTCTGAAGGTTTTTAACTTATTCAAAATTTTAGAAATTAATCTACATTTAAATATCTATTTTATCCTAAAATCAAACACAAAATAATGTCATTTTTAATTTATTATTTATTGAAAAACCTCATTCTAACTTATCAATTTAAAGTAACCAGTGCATATTTTTCGCTAAATACTTATAGATTATTACCTTTAGATGTATTACATTTAGAGTGCATTAAAGATACTGCAATCTTTAATATTCTTATCTAAAATAAGATCTTTTTAACTTCACATTACTACTTCATCATATAACTTTCAAAACTGATGGAATGAAATGATGAGATTATATTTTACCATGAAAAGTGTTGGAATATCAAAAAGGTTTGCTTATATTCAAGCTCCATCCTGTTCATTATGGATCAAATACAGGATGGGGAAAATGAAGTTTTCAGTGTCTCAGCTTCAGCAGAGATACTCGCATCTCTCAGAGAAGAGTGTACAGGGGTGGATCTGGAGCCGAGAGACCATAGCTTCACAACTGGTATAACTGGAAGCCATAGTTTGGAGTTTTCCAATGGACACAACTGTTCAATTTTCTCCAATGAGTGAGTTTAGAAGGTAGATGCTTATATTGGTCTAGAGTTGCAAATTTGATAAGCAGGTGCCATAGAAAACAGACGGTAAGGGAGTTGAAATTTCTGGTGAGAGAATAATTTACGTTATTCACTGGATAAAGTAGGTCCTAGATAGACTTTTTTTTTTTAATGGAGGGAAGCCAGGTAGGGGATGATAGACCAAAGGAAAAACTGGAAGGATTAGAAAAGAAATACTGGGGATGTGGTATTTACAGAGGGAGAAATTTTGTGGTTGTGTTTGCAAAATGGAATTCTGGTTGTTAAATCATTTTTTTGAGAGTAGAGAAAGGTGAAGAGACCTTCTGAGTAACATACCAAGGTGGTGTGGAGGTAAAGGGCATGATATAAAAAATGGCAAGAAAGTTGTAAATTAGGGAGTTGAAGGGACTGCCCAGGTGGATATTTTAAACAGCCAGGTTCGTGGTAAAGAGAAATATTGTAATCCAGATGCCAGAGTTCTTAAGGAATTCTGGAAATGGACCAGAAAACATTGTTTTGAAGATGAATTTTGGAGTTTAAATAGCAAGTCTTCAGGTCCAAATCCTCCATTTACTAGCTCATCTTGGACACATTATTTACTTCCTAGGCCTCTTTTTCCTATGTATAAAATGTCATTAATAAATTTCACAGGATTTCTGTGAGGACTAAAGAAACCTATTTAAAGAAACTTACAACTGTGTTTGAATATAGAAACCTGTGTTCCTCTTTGCTCTTTCATTTCTGCTTGCAAGCTTGAGCTCATTTCTTTCTTGTAATACCTTGACAAATGCACACAGTGGTTATCAACACACACTACTAAAATTCTCCTTTTCAACCTCTCCCTGTAGAGTAACAAGCTCATTAGACACACATCTGCCTTCCAAGTTATAACAAGCACCTTAAAGAGCTTGCACTGGATGAATCTTCATTTTTCAGCCTCCAGTCTCAGTATTCTTATTGAACACACTAGTCAATCTTAAGCCAATGTCACATATTTTAGATGTTTTTATGGCAGCATTGCATTTCTGGGTGCAAAATTCTATTATGACTAGGATATTTAATGCTACCACTAGCATTAATGTTCTGAGTGTAGGTGAAAGTGTTGGAAGAAAGGGCAGCCCTGGAAAGTTAAGCTAGGAAGGAAGAAAGAAAGAGCAAACATGAAGGAAAAGCAGAGAGGTGACACAATGGGCTTACACTCTGGGCGGGGACCAAGAGGTCAGGGATGTAATTAACTAGCCTTGAGTTCCTGTTGGAGTCTGGGGACAAATTAACACCTTGGGTGTTGAAACTGGGTAGGGCTCTAGGTGTGGCTTGGCTTGATGACTAAGATGTTTCATTTACCAGAATTCTGGTTTCATTCCCTCTCTGAGCCCCTCAATTTTGAATTTTTGAGGTCAGCCCTGATACAGCGCTTCTAATCCCTATCCAAATTTTGATGCCCAAGTCCTTTTGACAAGTGTACGCTTTGCACAAAAAAAGAGGGTGAAACTGACTTATAGCAGATAAAACTTGGGGTTGAATTTTAAAGCATACAGCATGATGGTTTGATTTACATATGTTATGAAATGATTACCATAATAGGTTCAGCTAACATCCATCTTCTCATATAGATACAATTTTTTAAAAGAAAAAAGAAAAGAAGAAAGGAAAGGAATTCTCTCCTTGCGATAAGAACTCTAAGGGTTTACTCTCTTAATAACTTTCATATATTCATACAGCAGTGTTATTCCCAGAAGTGAAACTGCTGGATAAATGGTAGTTCTATTTTTTTTTATTGAAGTATATTTGATTTACAATGCTGTGCCAATCTCTGCTGTACAGCAAAGTGACTCAGTTATACACATATACATTCTTTTTTTTTAAACATCTTTATTGGAGTATAATTGCTTTACCATGGTGTGTTAGTTTCTGCTTTATAACAAAGTGAATCAGCTATACATATACATATATCCCCATATCTCCTCCCTCTTGCATCTCCCTCCCACCCTCCCTATCCCACCCCTCTAGGTGGTCACAAAGCACTGAGCTGATCTCCCTGTGCTATGCGGCTGCTTCCCACTAGCTATCTATTTTACATTTGGTAGTATATATAAGTCCATGCCACTCTCTCACTTCATCCCAGCTTACCCTTCCCCCTCCCCGTGTCCTCAAGTCCATTCTCTAGAGGAAGGGAGGGAGAGGGATGGACTGGGAGTTTGGGGTTGGTAGATGCAAACTATTACATTTAGAAAGGATAAACAACAAGTTCCTAATATACAGCACAGAGAACTATATTCAATATCTTGTGATAAACCATAATGGAAAAGAATATAAAAAGAATGAGATGATATTCATTGTGGTTTTAATTTGCATTAGCCTAATGACAAGTCATGTTGAGCATCTTTTCATGTACCTGTTGGCTTTTCATGTACCTTCTTTAGAGAAATGTCTATTCAGGTCCTTTGCTCATTTTTAATTGGGTTATTTGGGGGTTTGCTATTGAGTTGTATGAATTATTTATGTTTTGGATATTAACCCCTTATCAGATACATGGTTTGCAAATTATTTTCTCCCATTCTGTAGGTTGTCTTTTTATTTGGTCATGGCTTCTTCTGAGTATTCTTGGCTCCCTTGTCAAATACCAGTTGACCATACATGTCTGGGCTCTTGATCCTGTTCATTTGGTCTATTTCTGGTTTTATGCCTGTGTCACATTATTTTGATGACTATAGCTTCATAGTATAGCTTGAAATCTAAATGTGATATCTCATGCTTTGTTCTTCTTTCTCAGGATTTCTTTGGCTATTTGGGGTCTTTTGTGGTCCCATATATAAATTTTAAGAGAGTTTTTTCTTCTTCTATAAAAAAAATGACATTGGAATCTTCATAGGCATTGCATTGAATCTATAGATGTCTTTTGGTAGTATTGACATTTTAACATATTAATTCTTTCAATCCATACACATGGGATGCTTTTCCATTTATTTGTGTCTTGTTTGATTTTTTTCATCAATGTCTTGTAGCTTTCGGCATAGAGGTTTTCATCTCCTTAGTTAAACTTATGAATAAGTATTTTATTGTTCTTGATGCTATTGTAATTGGGATCACTTTTTGTGTCTTTCAGAAATTTCACTGTTAATGTAAGTAACACTACTGATTTTTATTTGCTAATTTTGTGTCCTGCAACTTTACTGAATTCATTGATTAGAGCTAACACTTTTTTAGTTGAGTCTTTATGATTTTATATATATATATATATATACACATATATATATCTCATGTCATCTGCAAATAGAGACAATTTCACTTCTTCTTTTCAAATTCTGATACCTTTTATTTCTTTTTCTTACCCAGTTGTTCTACCTAGGACTTCTAGTACTATGTTGATAAGAGTGGTGAGAGTGAACACCCTTGTCTTGTTCCTTAGAGGAAAAGCTTTCAACATTTCACAATTGAATATGATACACACTCATTTTAAAAAACTCAGGTAGATATAGACTAAAATGATATTAAAACATGTCTCTGAATGGTTATATTAACAGTTGTTTTTTCATTATAATCACCTATTTTTTTACTATTATCTATTAAACATGTATTTTTAATTGCAGAAATAAACATTTTAATCCTATTTTTAATGACAGTTAAAAAATGATGACTGATAAGATATATACTTTCTCTTAAATAAGAAAGAAGAATCCAGAACAGTCAGGATAATGTGATCTCATCTTTGTAATAATCTATATAGTTTATATTAATATATTACATTCTAAGAATTTATAATAAACTCATCATCTCTGAGCAGTAGGATTAAAGATGAATTTTACATTTCCTCATTTTGCTTATCTGTATTTTAATTGTATGATGCTTTTATAATTAAAATGTGTTATTTTAAGGGGATTTATTATTAATGATAAGTATCAATGAGTTATATGAAAAACAGACTTAAAAAGAACACATAACCACAGCACAAAAAAAGTACTAGTGTACAAAATGGGTTAAACAAATATAAATTGTTAATTCTCTCCCACCACGAAGAGACTTGTCCACTGTGATGCCCCAGGAAGAAGATTAAAATTATAGCACTAGGGACTTCCCTGGTGGTCCAGTGGTTAAGAATCCACCTCCCAATGCAGGGGACACAGGTTCGATCCCTGGTCAGGGAACTAAGATGCTGCAGGGCAACTAAGCCCGTGCGCCACAACTACTGAGCATGTAGGCCACAACTAGAGAGTCCGTATGCCGCAACTACCGAGCCCATGTGCTCTGGAGCCCACGCACCACAACTAGAGAGCCCACAAGCCACAACTACTGAGCCCATGTGCCACAACTAGAGAGTAGCCCGCACACCACAACAAGGAGCCCACACGCCACAACGAAAGATCTCACGTACCATAACTAAGACCCAATGCAGCCAAAATAAAATAAATAAATAATTTTTTTTAAAATTATAGCACTAATACAACTTGAAGAGATGAGGATTTCAGCAAGCAACCTGAAATGTCCTTAAAACAGAACTCAAAGAAAAGCCATCAATTTGTTTGTCTCTGGGACTTTTTTAAAATAACAAATGGAAAACATTATAGCTTTGTTATCTTGTGAAAGAGATTCATTCACTAAAAGCCTTAGTATTTACCAAATGCAACTACCTTGAAATTTCCCTGCAATATAAAAATTAACTTTTCAATCAAAAATTGCATGTTGTACATTTGTGTAATAATAATTCCCTGTTGCGCATGCAAGAAACTTGTCAAAACAGGGAGGCATAACATGTTAAAATACAGACTCTAACTGAATCCCAGTATAGCTCATTATGTTCTTTACAATAGCTCTACACTAAATTGATGAACAGAAGGCAGAAATAAGAAAAAGAAGAACTAAGTGCAAGCTGAACAAAGCTTATAAAGGGGAAACAATTTGCTGTCAAAAAACAAAAAAGCACACATGTTATTTAAGGTTAAATAACAAACAAGGGACACTAATTTTTTTTTTTTTTTTTTTGTGGTACGTGGGCCTCTCACCGTTGTGGCCTCTCCCGTCGCGGAGCACAGGCTCCGGACGCGCAGGCTCACGGGCCCAGCCGCTCCGCGGCATGTGGGATCCTCCCGGACCGGGGCACGAACCCGTGTTCCCTGCATTGGCAGGCGGACTCTCAACCACTGCACCACCAGGGAAGCCCGGGACACCAATTTTTAAAACATCAATAGTTTTGGCAAACTCAGGATAGTTACTCTGTAAAAGAGAAAATCATATAAAGTAATAAAAAAATTTTGCAATAATAATTATAAATTCAGAGTTGAGTCTAATTTTATTCTTAAAAAATAGTAATCTGCCTACGTTGAGAATGAGACAGAATAGCAAACAATGAAAAACTGAAAAATGCAGAGTGGAAAAACAATTCTAAAAGAAACAGCAACCAAAAACCATGATGGGTTCCTAATTTTATCCAGTCTAGAAGGTGTAATCAATACTCTTTCCAACCATTTGATTAAATGATTAAAGCGTTAAAGATGCCCAGATACTAAAAGCTTCAGTTGCTAAGATTAATGTGTATCCTTCCCAGAACACAGACCCTTTCCAAAAATAATGAGTAAGTGGAACCAACAGAGGCTGAATTGGGCAAAGCTTTGTTGCCTCATAAGCAAAGAAGAGAAATACTTTAGGAAAAGCCATTGTAATATGTGGTTTCAAGGCAGAAGCTATCATTTCCCCCCAAAAGAAGCAGTGCTGTGGCACAAATCCAAGGGCACAAGTCCCAGAGAACACAATGGTGCCTCTGGAGCAAAATGGTAACCTGATACTGGGCAATGCAAAGAAAAAGCTGATGAATCAGGTCCACTGACACAAAATAAATGCTGTGAAAGAGAACACTTAACTTTAACGTCATTAACTCCAAAGGAGTGGACTTTCTACTGACCAAGCTAAATATCTCAATAAAAAGCACTGCTTAAATACACAAGGAAAGACTCTTTTTGTGTGAAAAGGATTCTTTTTTCATATAATTTTTAACCGACTCCCTGTTTCCTTAGCTAGCTTCAGCATAGAAACACAACTACCTTAAGAGGCAACCACAGGGTCGGTACCGACAGAGGGCTAGCTCTATCCTTGGTCAGTCAGCCACAGGATGAAGGCTGAAGGACACCAAGCTCTGCCAAAATTTCTCTTCAATATGCCCCCATGAGAGGCACTCCATGGAATTAAATCATTATACTTCTTAAATGTCGCTAATTAAACGCAGCTAGAAGTCATCTGAAGAATTTATTAGTTAAGATTGCATTCAGCTGCCAATACCAGATGCCTACCTCACTTGAGAGGGATTTATTTATTTCCAGCCACAACTTTTGAAGGAATTTCTACCAAGCTGCTATGTCATCAAGGACCCAGGTCTTCTATATTTTTGCCTTTCCTGGTGTATGACTTTCTTCCTTAAGGTCACAGGATGGCTGCTGCAAGTTCTATCTGCTGTTAAAAAGCTGAAAAATAACAAGATGTAGCCTGGTAACTCCAGAAACCAGACTGTCTTTTAAAAGCCCCCTTTCCCATTCTTCCCAGACAAGAGTAAGACTAACTTCTGATGCATATGATTACTGCCTATATCAGTTTCAGTTGCAGACTTAGAATAAATTTTCCCTCTGAGCTAGCAATGAAGTTCAGGAGTTCAGTTATCAATGCCTCATCTTTCAAGATTCTCTAATATGAAAATGGGGAAAGACCTCTAGGTAAGTGCCAAAGTTCTCACAGGCAAGGATAAAATGCCCATATCTCTTACCAACTAGGGAAGGGCCAATTTTCTAGGTAGACTAATAATCACAATAGCAACTACAATAATGCAAGTGCTAATTGTATATTAGATACTGTGTTAAGCATTTTATACTTATCACAGGAAATCTGAGCAATACCCTTGTATTTGAGGTACTTCTGTTAGCCCCATTTTAAAGCTCAAGTAGTACCTGAGAATTAGGATTAAATGACTTGTCGAAAATCACATAGCCAGGAGGTGAAAGAGCTGGATTTAAACCTAGAGTAAATGAGTCAAATAGGAGGTTGGGACTCAAAGGTTCATAGTCTCTTTCTCAGATGGAGGCCAAAGGCTTTAGTTAAACACTCGTTGCTCTCCCAGAAGCTGAGAATACTTTCAGCTGAACTGGAATAAAGGTGCAGTAAATTGCAAATTCAACACAGACCCTTAGGTTACAAAAACCATTAGTCTGTACAGCAGGATTTTGTGGGCCCAGGGATCCTGAGCCACAGGGCTTTGAAAGATTGTTTAATGCAATGTCAGTTTCTAAAAGCTTTTGTATGAGCTTTACTATCTTCCCATCGGTTAAATATGAGCCAATATAAATCACCATCATCAGCGTAGCTTAGATACTGCATTCACTTCACAATTTGTTTACCGCTACAGGGAAAGTGCCTGTTTGATCACACCAAAAGGATGCATGCCATTGATGCTAAATTACATTTTTCAAATTAAATAAATACATACTCATAACATGACAGAGGGAGAAGCAATAGTAAACCAAAAAATATGTACACAGTGCAAGTTATAAAAGCCTATGTCACCATAAACCAAGTTTAAGGGAACATAGTAGTACAATCAAATCCATCCTTACAGAGATAAAAATATCCTTTATTAAGTTAAAACAACATACTGGTGAATGAAAACTATACAGATGACATAAGAGAACAAGATTGTTGACACTCCCCTTAAGTCAGCAAAAACTTGCAGTCACGAAGCCTCACAGGTGGCAAAATAAGCCATGTTCTTCTGGGAAAGTAATAAACATGCCTAACAATTTTAAAGGTTAAATAAAAACAAGGTTATCCTTCTGTTTTTTGTTCTGTTTTGTAGGCAAATGGCCTACTCTTTTGTGAGACCATGGCTTCAGAAATTTGGGACTTGGAAGTTTTGCGTGTGTTTGTGCTTGTTTTGTCTTGGTTTTTTGCTTTCTCTCTCCTAAGGTGAAATTCACATATCATACAATTTACCATTTTACAGTGAACAATTCAGTGACATCTAGTACATTCACAGTGTATGCAACCACTACCTCTATCTAGTTTTAAAACATCTTCCTTACCTCAAAACAAAACTCTGTACCCATTTAGCAGTTACTCCCCACTGTGCCCTCCCTCTGGGCCCTGGCAACCACCAATCCGCTTTCTGTTTCAATAAAGAATTTATGAAATGTATGCTTTGGTAAGTTTACCCCGAAGTTTTAAATATTTTTACAAGTGTTTATTAAATAATAATATAATTATATATCATTATATTATATATTTATTATATAATTATATATTTATTATATAATTATATATTATATATTATTATATGTTTATTATATAATTACTAAATAAAAGGGATAGACTTTCTAAATCAGGAAGATAGTACAATTTAGACTCAGATTTCCAATACAATGCCTCCACCATTTTTTTCTTATTTTTACCCAGTAGTACAATCAAATCCATCCTTACAGAGATAAAAATATCCTTTATTAAGTTAATATAAACACAGAGAGTCATATACTCTGGATGTAAGTAACTGCTCATGCTACAACAGAGAAAGGTGGGAAGGCTACCCGGGTCACGAAAGTACAAAGACGATTCTGTATCCTTCCATGTCTCTTCCAACTGTCTAGAATTTTGTGTGGCAGATTCTGACAGACACCATGTGGCCTTTCAAGTGACACTCCTGTACTTCACTTTACAAATGTCAAACCACCTCCCAAAACAACTGTGAGCTCAACTGTTAACCAGGATATTCTCTTACAGAAAACTATAAAAATAAAATCTGCTATCTTCTAGGCTCAATTCTCCCCAAAGCGTATAGAAAATAGTGGTTATTATATAAAACTTTACTTTGTTGCTATCTCCATGTACAGATCATACTGTCATACCAGATACAAGTTCATGTTAAGGGAATGAAAAAGAACGTGGCTAAAAGACATTCAATCATTCAACCTGGCAGAAGACACCTGGAACAATATCAGAAAATAACAGTAAATACTTACATAGTGCTTACTCTGCTCGTGGTACTGTTCTAAGCTTTATTATTTATTTATTTACCATATTTTATTTAATGAGCTTATGTATGTTTTCACTTAATTTTCATAACAATCGTGCAAGAGAACCACTATCATCCCCAGTTTACAGAGACTAAAACTGAGACACAAAGAGATTAAATGACTTGTCTGAAGTCACACAGCTGCCAAAGCCAGGATTTGACCCAGGTCACTTGGCTCCAGTGTCCATCCTCTTAACCCCCAGGTCACACTACCACTCTGCCCAAGTAATGACCCTAAGAAAAGGCCACTATTTAGCTGCTGAAATACTCATGGAATAATTGATTACACATTACAGAGTACAAAAAAGAGGTTCCCATTTTATTTAGTGCCTTGAATTAGATGAGGAAGTTAGCTGAGCTATAGATGGGTCCTAATTTTATAATTAATTTAGAAGAGCTGTGTTTCTCACTGGCCAAAAAAAAACAAAAACAATGAATAATAAATTTTCTCAGCACTCACCAAAAAAATAAACAAAAAAAACGATTTAAAGAACTATTCGGCTTTAAAGTAAATCTGAATTCTACACAAAGAAGACTGTGAGATAATAGAAAAATATATATATATATATACTGGTCTCTGTGCCACCCCCCACCCTCCCTCGGTTCCTGGCACAGAGCTCCTAAAACCCTTGTAAATTCCTAAGTGATAAGAGCACTAGGAGCATCTTTTGTTCTAATAAGGCAATTCTGAGTGGTCTCCTGGATGGCTCCTGGATGAGGGATGGTCACCAGAAAGACCAAGCCATGATTAGAAGCTTGGACTTTTCGGCCCCTCCCCCCATACACACCTCCCCAGAGAAGGGAGAGGAGCTGGAAATGATGTTAATAATAGATCATGCCTATGCGAGGAAGTCTCCATAAAATCACAATGGCACAGGATTCAGGGAGCTTCCAGGTTGGTCAACACATCCACATACAAGGAGGGTGACACAACTCCACAGGGACAGAAGCTCCTGCACTTGGGAACCCAGACCTCACCCTATGTATCTCTTCATCTGGCTGTTCATCTGTATCCTTTATCATATCCTTTAGTAAACTGGTAAACATAAGTAACTGTTTCCCTGAGTTCTGTGAGCCACTCTAGTAAATTAATCCAACCCCAGGAAGGGGTCATGGGAACCTCTGGGTTATAGCCAATCTGTCAGAAGCACAGGTGACAACCTGGACTTGCAATTGGCATCTGAAGTGGGGACAGTCTTGTGAGACTGAGCCCTTCACCTGGGGATCTGACACTATCTCCAGGTAGTGTCAGAATTGAGTTAAACTGTAGAACACTCAGCTAGTGTCACAGAATTGTTTGGGTGGGGAAAAAATCCACACATCTGGTGTCAGAAGTGCTATGAGTGTGGAGTGTGGTAGTAGTGTGAATGTAAAGGAGACACACAGGAAAGAAAGACACAGGAGGTGGAGAACAGGGTTTTTCCCCACTCAGAAGGGGAAGACTGAACTTCCCTGGTGGCGCAGCGGTTAAGAATGTGCCTGCCAATGCAGGGGACATGGGTTTGAGCCCTGGTCCAGGAAGATCCCACGTGCCACGGAGCAACTAAGCCCTTGTGCCACAGCTGCTGAGCCTGAGCTCTGGAGCCCACGTGCCACAACTACTGAAGCCCGCGCGCCTAGAGCCCATGCTCCGAAACAAAAGAGGCCGCTGCAAGGAGAAGGCCGCACGCGGCAATGAAGAGTAGTCCCTGGTCGCCGCAACTAGAGAAAAGCCCACGCACAGCAACGAAGACCTAACACAGCCAACAATAAATAAATAAATAAATATTTTTTTAAAAAAAGGGAAAGACTGAGTGTTTTTCCTAATACGAGTATATATTTGGTTCCCTGAATTTTCCATATCCTCTAATCTCCACTATATCCCTCTTTGCTCTAACTTGCCCATAAGATTCTAAATATTCTACCATACATGCAACCCTGCCTCAAGCAGTTTTGAAAGCTTTTGAGTAAGTCACAGAAGAAAGCAAAAGGTGACAACTGTAATTTACAAACTATAATACTGCCTGGCAACATAGCAGTTACAGTAGTTTTCTGGGTTTTCTTTACTTTCTAGATAGAAGAGTCTAAGAATAGCCTAGAGAGATACATGCTGTAGAATTGCAGTGCTCCAGCGCTTGATAAATTCAGTTTTAAAAAAACTGGCGCACTATTTGAAGGATATCCCAGGCATGTATTTTCATGTTTTGATTGACTGTTTGAGCATCATGTCTAATTTCCCAAGATCACCATCAATCTCCAAAATCCCTTTCCATCCTTTCCCAATACTCTCCTTCACGTTCCCTATGTTCTAGATCAGGCCTATCCAGAGAATTTTCTGTGATGAAGCAAATGTATTGTACCTGCACTACACAATACAGTAGCCATTAGCCATCTATGCCTACTGAGCACTTGAAATATCACTGGTTCGACTGAGGATCTAAAATTTGAGTTTTATTTCATTTTCATTAATTGAAATTTAACTAGCCAGATGTGGCTAGTGGCTCCCGTATCGGACAGTGTACCTCCAGACAAAGAGACCAACTTGTCCGTTCTTACCCTTTCTCATTTACTCCATTAGTATTTATTGCCCATGTGCTCTGGGCCATGCATCATGCTAGGCTCTGGGCATATAATGGTGAACAAGACACCTCTGACCTTATCAATGCTGAGGGAGACAGCTATTCCTCAATTACAACAAACAAGTTCTTAATTTCAAATCATAGTACTGCATCTCATCAATTCTAAGATGTTAAGTTTTTCATATATTAACATTTCCAGAATCAGGGTGTATGCCTTATACCAATGGCATCTTACAACCACTGCCACGCAGGCCAGTCATGGCAAACTTTCATTGCCTGCACATACAGGAACTCAGGCATTATTCCTAGTGGCATGACCAGAAAAAAATGCAACCCCTCAACATTTCAGCCAACAAATTACAGAAGGGTCATTTGAAGAAAGTATATGAGTCCGGGCCATTATTGTTCAATTAACACCTTCTGGTAGGATCAAGAAAGCACTTCCTGTTGATACCTTCTGATAAAATCAAGATGACACCTGCAACAAAACTCAAAAATCTGGGATCTGTGTCTTGGAAGAAAACTCAAAAGACAAGAGTAGAGCACTCTGTTAAGAACTGCTGCATTACCGAAGTACCTGAAGGTACAAGGATAACACTTTGGAAGAACATGGACATCATCAACTCTACACTGTTTAGTGATTCAGAAGACTAAGATTCTAAATTTTAAAACCTATCTGGGGCTTCCCTGGTGGCGCAGTGGTTGAGGGTCCGCCTGCCGATGCAGGGGACGCGGGTTTGTGCCCCGGTCCGGGAAGATCCCACATGCCGGAGAGCGGCTAGGCCCGTGAGCCATGGCCGCTGAGCCTGCGCGTCCGGAGCCTGTACTCCGCAACAGGAGAGGCCACAACAGTGAGAGGCCCACGTACCGCAAAAAAAAAAAAAAACCTATCTGAAATACCTTACTCAACTTATTTTGTTTATATTTTCCTTTTCACAAATGCACAAGAATAAAATATGATGAAATCCATGTCTATATAAATCTAAAAGAACTCTCAATAAGAATGAAATTTAAATTACGAAGAAAAGACATTGTATCATGGATTAATTGGGAGTGGGGCTTTTCCCTTTCCTAATAATACATAAAATAGTTGATTATTTTTCAATATATGGCATCGCAAAAGCAATGAAATTTGATAAATGCAATACTCAAGTGTTCATACTTCCAATCCTTTTTTTTGCCACTTTTCCCTCTACCTGGAATGCCCTTCTTATTCATCTTTTTATTCCAGGTAAGATGCCAACTCATCACTGATCTTCATGTATTTTCCATCCCAATTAATTTTTCCCTCTCCTGAATTCTCAGAGTACCTTCTCAAGACCTACTATGGAGCACTTGGTACTTCCTTTGTTGTATTATAGTTACTTATGGGTGTTCTTAGCTCCCTCCGCAGAGTACCTGGAGTCCAGACTCCTTAAAGGCCAACTGCATGTCTTACTCAAACCTTATGTACCAGTTGGGATACTTGTTTGCCCACTGGAGTATTTAGCGAATGTACCAAGGCCTCTACAGCATATAATGACACGAAGATACCCCACAGAGTGATGTAATGTCCTTCAGACTTGAAATATGGCAGATGTTATTTAATAGTAAATTTCTGATTGTGTCAATATGCAGCATGGATGAGATAAACTGAGAATCTTTCCGACCAACACATGCAATGGTCTGGTAGGAATGCCATGAAAATGCTGGTCTCAGGGCTATGTTCAAAGATCCCACCGGGTTAAATATAGGTAATTGAACACATTTTTGTGTAAAAGGGATTATCTCTGCTTCTTCCCAAAAGCCCAAAAGTTAAAAGTCAAGGAATTAACACTAACAAACCCAAAATACTAAGAAGTCTGGTAAAGGAAATCACAGTAAATAAGGTTAACAAATTTTGGAAGCTGATAAGCAGATGGTCAAGAAATTTTCAGGAATGAGAAAAAAAGCCTCCTTCATAGATGAAGTGTGGCACAGGGCTAACAATGGAGGGCTTTGAAGGGGGGGTGGAGGAGGAGGGATAAATTGGGATTGACATATACACACTACTATATATAAATATTGTAGATAACCAATAAGGACCTACTGTATAGCACAGGCCTATATGGGAAAAGAATCTAAGAAAGAGTGGATAATGTATAACTGATTCACTTTGCTGTACAGCAGAAAACAACACAACATTGTAAATCAACTATACTCCAATAAAAACTACTTAAAAAAAAAAAGACTAAATAGAGTCCCCGGTCCCCACCTTCTAGCAAACACGGGATAGGCAGAGATGAGTTTACTTCTGAACTGGAGGAGCTCTGTGTTCCATGCAAAGCTAAGGGTAACACTGAGGTATAATTAAAACAAAGGAATACTGCACAAGGGGCCCCCAGCCTCCTTCTCTCACTCAGCTCTGACAATATCCCCTCCAAAAGTGGATCAGTGAACTCCTCTTCAGGGAAACTAATAAGCTTCTTAAAAATAATTACTGTACTAGCTATTTTAAAAGATAATATTTTTTGCTGTTCTATACATACATATATACAGGTGCTTATATATACACACATATTCAGAAACACTTGAGATCCAATTTGAAGTTTGAAATTTATATACATTTTATATATTTTATAATTATATGTATATACATACATATCCCACTAAACAGCTTGCAGAGTTTTACAGGTAATAAGTGCTCAGTAAATATTTGTTAAATTTAAACAGAAAACTTCAAAGAATACAATATTTACCACTATGTATCCAGACATGGAGTTTGATACTTAACAACCAAAAACTGTTCAGACAAAACTTTCTGACTCCAACTAAAAACCAAAAACAAAACCAAAGTGGCCATGAGTATTTACTGTGTTCACAGTGAACATATAGCACAGTTCTTTCTCTCAGCTCCCTCCAGGGTGCTGATCTCATAGTCAAAGATGATGGTCTGATGACAGGTGCCTACATGATCCAAACAAATCTATCAGATCTTCTGAAGGCCTATTTAGCAACATTACAACCACTTTATAAAAACAGTTATAAGTAAAGATTTAAGTTTAAAAATTTGTTAAAGTTTTTGAAATTTTTCTAATATGTTTTCTTTTCTTCAGATAAGAGTTCAACCAATTACATTAGAGGTTGTTATTGCAAAAAAAGCATGGAAATTTAGTACTAAAGTATATAGAAATGTTTTTACAAGATGGAAATTGGAAAATATGCTACTTTACTTCCATAATTTTTAAACATTCCCTAACAAGAAAATGGCCCAGTCTAGATTAATTTTATGCTGTCGGTTCTGGGAAGACATCTGCAGTTTTCATCATTATCCATTATTATTAGCTGTTGATAAGCATCACTAAGTGATTTTAAGGTTTTATAAAGCAAATGAGGCCTTGGGAGTTCTCCGCGATGCTGTGCATCTACCAAGGGTTGGCAACAGTTCAGGAATGGGGTAGCCAAATCGCTGACCCCCTTTTCTTTAAGCAAACAGAAGTACAGCAGGAGAGCAGCAATACAGAGGAAAGCAGAAGCCAAGAATCTTTTTTTCCCCCATAGATGAGATCAGCTCCACTTAAGGAATAAACTTTTACATTATGATGCAGGGTTGGAAAAACATTCTGAAACAAAGGGTATGTCCAAGGAGGGCAATTATAGCTGATCCTTACAGCAGCCTTGCCAGCTAGGTATTTTCACCTCCACCTAACGCCCAAAGAGAATGAGTAAAAGCCCAGACTACCAGTGACTGCCTTGAAAACCCTCTCTCTCCACCCTTGACAGCTGTTGTGCTGAGACCCAGCTGAGGCTCACTTCCCTTTGAGCAATCACTCAGAAACAGCCTCTCTGAACCCCACCTGCTTCTCCTGGCTCCCCACTAAGGACTCCACTTCTCTAACAACCGTCCAGGTAAAGGCTGCTCATCGTACCTGATCCCTCAGAGCTGAGAATGGTGCAGGAGACTCCTCACTCCATAATGCCTCTTCTAAACCATTACTCCTGCACCCTTTCAGAAAGTCACTGTCCCTACCTGGGACATGCCACCTGGTACACTACCTCTGGCTTTCTGTGACTCCGTCATTTACCTACCTCCAAGCCAAACCTATCAAAGAAGACTTTGGTATGAGGATTACCATACTCTACTCTGACTGCTGGAAGAATGATGCCAAAGAGCAAGTGGGTGGGAACCAAAGTTAACTTCTACTTTGCCATTTTGCCTGTGGCTCTAGTTCAATCATCACTTTAGATACCATGAGAACCACCTGTGACTTGGAGTGCTATCAGCTTTGGCACCTGTACCAGTTTGCTAATGACTAAGCTATACAATAGTAAAGTATCTGGATTTAATTATATATCATAAAGTATAGACGTTTAAGTTTCTAATATCCAACAATATTTGGAAAAGTTAGTGTTTTTCAATATTATCAGTAACTTTGGTATAACAAAGATATGACTAGATTCAAACTATCACCCACCATCTGATATGGTACCATTTCAAGACCCAGGGAGGTGGCTGGGCAGGGATTATAAGAGAGTAAAGGTGGCCAGAAAGTAGCAAGAGACAATGGGGAGACTTCAAAGGCTGCCTCACAACAATAACAACCCCTCCCTTCCCCTCAAATACTCTTTATTTGGGGCTTTCTGCCCTGAGGTGTTATTGACTCCTAATAACCTAAAATATTACCCTTTCCTGGCCATGTCTCTAGTCAAGTTCTATGAAAATGTCTATTTCTGCTTTTCATAAACATCCTAACATCCATATTTCTTATGTCTGTAAATTCTAGTCTTCAGGTCTTAGCTCAAAAATCCCAAACATTCCCTACTTGGAAAAAATCAAATCGTATGTATGGTCTTATGGTGGGGACAGAGAATGACATATATGTTATATACTTATAGACATACATTTAACATAGCAGCCTACTGGGCAAGGATAATCTTTAATATTATCACTAAACATAGCACTATAAAAACATTAAAATTTTATTAAACCTGTATTATCAAGGAAAGTTATATAATTACTGCAAACTAAAAGGACTTCTTGGCCTTTATTCAGAAATTTATTATTAATTCCAATATAAACTTCCCATTCCTACAAGCTATTATTTTTTCAATTCTGAAATTATATTTAAGATATATATAAGAATTATATTATATATATATATATAAAGACTGACTAACTCAACTTCGTCAACATCACATTTTACTAATTGCATTGTTTACTTGAATTTCTTATTCAAAACAGCATTTGATTATTCACAATAATGTTGTTCAATTTTAACTGAATCCTCAAGCAAACCAGCATGCAGCTTCTCAGTTTGTATGGTAATTCATCAATACATTCATTATGCATTTCTTATGGACAGGACATGAATTCAAATGAGAGATATGGTTGAAGATATGCCTACTTTTCTTTAGGCAGAAAAAAGGAGGAGAAATAAAATACATATACAAAGAGACTTTTTTCTAAGTCCAAATGCTTTAAAATATCATTTTAATTACTTTTAATTTTAAAAGACACCTGTACTCTATGGAATTAAAAACATAAATCTGTCTGTACATGAGGGAGTGACATTTTTATCTACATTCAAGGGGTGGATGACCTGAATCCCACAACAGTTAATTAGTCGATCCAAGATCACAGATGCGTTAATGAGAATCTTCCAGAACCCTAAAGGCCAAACACCTTCCTTGTTCAGTGCAGTTTGTGACTTACACCATACATTTTTACATTTATAAAAGTAATTAGAAGAGCTACCATTACATTGTCATAGAATTTGTATGCTATCAGCAGTTGCAAACTAACAGCTAGAGCAGAATTCTGCTCTACATTTAGAAGTGTTTTTGGTTTTGTTTTTGGCCAGCAAAGTATATGTGGTTTTTTGTTAACAGATTTGGATACCTATAGGCCAGGATATACTGCCCAGTCCATCAGAATCCTTGCCGCTGCCTAAGGCCTTACCTGACAAATTCACTCTTTCACATCGCCTACTGATGCCGAAGGCCTTTGAACTTACATCCTTGATCTATACAGACTATATACTCTATTTCCAAGTTTAATCTTTATTGCCATTTCTTACTTTTAAAGCCATTTCTTACTTTTTAAAGTTTTCTTATTGTCATTCATTCAACCTTCCAACCCAGTCTCTCTATCATAAATGCATCTTGTCAAATGTATTCATTCAGCAAATATTTATTGTATGGTCTAGGTACAGCTGATAGCCAATAAAATAGGGAAACAAAGTATCCTGTTCTCCTGGGGTTCTAGTGTAAAAGACATATAAAAATAAATGCTGATTAACGCTCTGGGTTGGGGGAGAGATGCTATTTTGAAGAGGATATCGGGAAGGCCTCTGTGAGGAAGTGATATTTTGAGCAGAGATGTGAATAAAAACTAGGCATGAGTCACATGAATGCCTGGGGAAGAACAAGTACAAAGGCAACAAGACAGGAACCCACTTAATACACTTGCAGAATAACAAGAAGGGGCATAAAACATGGACAAGAGATGTAGGAAACTAGGTCAAAGAGGTGGCCAGGGTCAAGTTCACCCATGGCCTTGCAGGCCACAATAAAGACTTGGAATTTGCTCCCAGTGTGATAAGAACTACTGGAGATTTTTATCAGGGAACTGAGAAAATCTGACTTGATACTTTTAAAAAATAAATTCTGGCTGCCATATTTCGAATAGACAGAGAGAACCATCTAGCAGCCTACTGCATTGATCCAGATGAGAGATGAGTAGATTAGACTCCTTGTTAATGGTCCAGGGGTGGGCTACACCTTGGTGCAGGATGTAACAAGTGTTCAAATTTGGGATATATGTTGAAGGTAGAGTTTACAGGATTGGATGATATGAGATTAGAGAACAACAGTTGAGTAAAGATGACTCCAAATGTATATAGCCTGTTGAATGATTGTGTCTGTTCCTGACATGAGGAAGGCTAGAAGAAGAGAAGGCTGGGGAGTGGAATCAGGAGTTAAGTTTTGGTCAAGTGAACTGTGAGATGCCTATTTGACACCTAGTGGAGATATCTCATAGACAAGTAAACATACAATTCTGGAATTCAAATGAGAAGATGGGCTATAGGCATATATTTGAGCTAACCTAGATGGTATATAATGCCATGGAAACGGAAAGAAACACCTAGGGAGTGAGTGTACATAGAGAAGAGGTCTGAGAGCTGAGCACTCCCAAGATCATGCCACAATTTCAAATTAAGGAGGAAGAGGAGTGTCCAGCAGAGAACACTTAGGACTGGCCAGGGCAGCAAGAGAACATGAAGTCCTAGAAGTCAAGTGAAGAATAAGCTAAAGTTTACAGCACTGAACCAGCAGCAGCATCAACTGGGAACTTGTCAGAAATGCAAATCTCAAACCCCACCTCAGACCTACTGAATCTGAGGGCTGTGCTTTACCCAGGCCCCCAGAATGTTTTGACACATACAAAAGTTTGAGAACCAAAGAAACTCAGTAAAGAAACAAAGTAAAGGCAATACTTAAAAGGATATGGTCCCCAGAAGCGTTTGCTAAGACTCAAACTGAATACATACACATTTAAACTCTACGAGCTGTGCTAGATTTTAAAGTACTTTTTTCTTTCGCAGTATCAAGTGATGCTTATCTAAGTTTTGTGGAACAAATATCTTTAGGAGTCTCCCTTCATTTTAATTTTCACCAGATTTGTCTTATCACAGATAGTAGCTATTGTTTCAAGGAATTTACTTCCCACTAGTTCTTTTGCAAACAGACTTCACTCCCTTTTACAAGCAGATCTTACCACTATCCTCCCTTTCCCACTATCCTCCACCACATTAAGGTTCACCTTACAGGTTGGAACACAAAACAAACTCACATGAAATAAATTTTCACATAGGACAAACTTTAAATTCTTATGTATTTTAGATCACTGGTTCCCAAATCTACCTGCTCATCAAAATCACCTGGGGAGTTTTAGGGGTTTTTGGGGTATTTTTTAGTAGATTCCTGGGCTCCACTCCAGACCTATCTCAAAACAGAATTTTGGAAGTACGGCTCAAGAATCTATATTTTAAATAAATTTTCATATAATTTTTTGAAAAACCTTTCCAGTTGATTTTGAAGATTAGCTGAGCTTGGGAGCCACTGTTATAAACTGTAAACAATTTAGAAATTCAGGAACCATAAATCTGTCAGGACTGAGCAGTAAGGGAAAGCTCTGTGGCATAAGTGAGATTTGACTGAGCAGAACAGGCCATCAAATGTAGCAGACTGTAAACTGACAGGCAGAGCAAGGGCATGAGTTTTCCAGAAATGAGCAATAATCTGACAAAAGTAAGAAGCAACACAAGCTGGTACATTTGTGGTCCTAGGAGATGATGAGACTCACCAGAAAGCAGAGAGGGTGTAGTGAGAAATGACAGGAAGTAAATTAGACAGGGAAGCACCTTACAGTTAATTTCAGTAAGTAATAGTAGTTCAGGCTTCAAGATGGATGAGTGTGACACAAAGAATAGAATAAAGGGAGTCATGACCCGCCCTGAGTTTTAGCCCAGCTCTGAACTAGCTAAAGCCCCTACATAGGTGATGCTAGCTATGACTCTGGGCAAAAGGAGATTTTATCCAGATTTGTGATTCTCAGTAAAATAAAAAGACAGACCTAAATGGCATCTAAGATTTCTTGCAGATCTAACCTTTATGATTCTATTTTTAAATAAGTCCTACTATTTCAACATTTCCAATGAGTCCCTTTAAGCACTCTTTGCTGTTCTTTGAATTTTACTTCTCTCCATTATGGAGAGAATAAAGTGCCAAGTAATGTGGCAATGGCGGGTGATTTTCTTCATTAATCTCACAATAGGAAGTCCTGCATCTACGTTCCAATAGCAATCAACCTGGAACAATACGCACCTTTCTCCAAGGTTTGCTCTAGAGACTTTGGACCTTAATACAGATTTTTTTGACCGAGATAAAGCCTTACAAAAACACACAAAAAAAGATGGATTCATATGCCACACTGACCTAGAAGAATAAAACTCTGCAACAAATGTGTTAGATAAATCTGATGTGACAAGCACTTCTGTGGTAGTAGCCATTTTACCCAAGGGACTTAGTGATATATGAAGACTAATATACTCACGGGATAAAGACTACAACCTTCTATTTCCAAGTACACTTGGCACAAACCAAAATCAATTTTCTCCTCTCCTTAAAGTTAGTTCCATCTGTCAAGATCCATCCCTCTTTGGCCTCATCTCTCAGCCATGTCCCTTTTTCCATCATATTATTTAATGACTACCATTGCAAATCACAGAGATAAAGATTCAACAGAAGATAAAATGTTGTTGCTGAAATAGAGAATTTGATATTATTCACTTTAAAACTGTCTTGCTGAGAGCTCATGAGATTATTCCTATGATTCTCAGGAACAATTATTTTATGATTTTCCGTAAAGTATAGAATAATGTCCAAAGGAGATTTCAAGGAGAAGGAATTATGATGAAGGTGTACAAACGAAGCAAAAAGCAAGATGAAGTTAATAAAGCCTCTTTTCCTTAAGTCTGTTTAGTGCTATAACTCTGTACTATGTTAGGAATATCTGATGGCTTATCCAAGTTCCAAATAAAAGACTTACAGGATAAAACCTGTAGAGGAAACATAATGATTTACTCAGGAAGCCCAGTTCTATTCCTCTTATACGATGTGTGTCCTGACAAATGATCTCTTTAAAAGTAGTGCCAGGATGTAGTGGAACTTGACTTCCTATTAAAAAATCCCCAGGTAAAGAGCACCTGTACCAAACCCTTAATTGTTCACTGACATGTTTATTAGGTTTAAGGGTTTAAATATATATTTTTTTAATTATAGTAATATTATATCCACATTATATATATTATTATTAATTTATATAAAATAAAGTTTCAAAAGCTAACAAGCTGGTAGATAAAGGAAATATTGCAAAACAATAAAAGCCAGTATACATCTATTACAATGGACATAAAGCTGACCTCATATGTGGTGAATAATCGTCTTTCTTAGCTGTAAGTCATCAGAGATAGTTTTGTAGAAAATCAGATTTTAAGTAGACTTTGAGGGATCAGCAAAGCTAAAGATCTTAATATTTTGAGGGTACCCTCTGAGTATCGTGTCAATTATACCACCTCAGTGGATCTTACATTTGTTCCCTTCTCTCCAGCTGCTCTGCCGCTGCCCTAGTTGCAGCCATCATCATCTCTCACCTCAATGACTGCAACAGCCTCTTTTCCTCTTCCACTTTGGCCCAATCCAACCCACTGATTGTGTCTGCCCACTTTCTGTCCTGGAATATACCAAGTGCTTTCTACCTCATTGCCCTTGTCTGTAGTTTTTACTGCTGTCGAGTGTTTGGCGCATAGTAGCTACCCAATAAACATGTGTTAAATCAATGAATAATTGTTTCTTCTTCTAGTTTGTAAGCTCCGCAAGGTCAGAGACCATATACGTTTTATTTCCCACTGTATTCCCAGAAGCTAGCCTAGCATATAACAGATAGTAGGCCTTCCATAGATAGTTATTGAAGGAAAAAAGGAAAGAGAGGGAGGGAGGGAGGGAGGGCGAGAGGGAGGGAAAGACTAAGCAAACACCAAATCTGCTGCATGAGTTTTGCTTTAAGGACATGTTATTATCCATGTCACAATTATAATAATTCTTAGTTCCCTTTGGAAGCATAATAACACTATAACTCATTGTGGAATAAAGACAGAAATGCCTATGTTGGTATTTGCCCTATTAAAATTGTTTTATAACTAGTGTCTATTTGACTAAATGTGCTGTTTTGAAAAATAATGAACAGTAATAAAAATTCCATAATTGCATCTAAATTAGTCCCAAAGCATTATCACTAATACCTACTGTCTGTACTTTCAAATGCTAACTAATAACTAAATATGCATGTCTTCAGCCATTTTAACAAGGCTTTTACTTGAATATTAAAAAGACAAGGTACGTGATAGAAACTATCTTATTAACATCCATGAACAGTAGTTTGATTCCTATAAAATAATTGCATATACTCAGAGAAACATCATGTTTCTAATGCTGGAGGTAATATTACTTCAGTGACACTATCGAAATGAATTGTTCTTTTTTTTATTACAGCTAGACATATGCCATTATCTGTTGGATTTAACAAACATGCACCATCGAAGCTGTTTCATATTTAGTACCCCAGGGTATACCATGTAGTAATAATGTATTATGAAAAGAAAATTGTTTTACACTCTTTCTTGTAAATTATTCTCTCTTTCCCATTCTCCATGTGTTGAGATTTATTTAAAGCATCTTTTTTTTTTTTTTTTTTTTTTGCAGTACGCGGGCCTCTCACTGCTATGGCCTCTCTCGTGTGGAGCACAGGCTCCGGATGCACAGGCTCAGCGGCCATGGTTCACCGGTCCAGCTGCTCCGCGGCATGTGGGATCCTCCCGGACTGGGGCACGAACCCGCATCCCCTGCATCGGCAGGTGGACTCTCAACCACTGCGCCACCAGGGAAGCCCTAAAGCAACATTTTTTAAGCACAGAGATGTGCATGGCACTTGATCAAAGTTAATAACAAAATTATACTTTGTTAGCTTACTAAGAACTTATAATACAGTATAAAACAATGTAAACAGAGAAAACAGGTTGAGAAGTTCTTTTGGTTTTGGGGTTTTTTTTTGGTGTAATATCAAGAGAGCTGCAAAGACCTCTTTGGGGTAAAGAATTTAAAAGCATATTATATACTTTGTGGGGTATACATAAGATCTGCAAAGTTTGGCTTATTCAACACAACAGAAATTTCAATTTCATAAAGAATTCCATCAACTGTTTTTCAGAAAAACAAAAACTGAATTTACTATAAGATAAAAATAAATGCAACTTGAATGAAGGAAACTGGAACTAAAGTTTCCTAAAATTAGATACTCTGTGATTTTGTTTTAAGAGTACTGATCCAGTTTTTATGAAGCAAGGCTTCTCCGAGGATAGTACACTGCCATCTTAGGAGGAGTTATTTCTCTGGGATGATAGTTGAACTAAATAATTCTCTTTGCTGTCAATTTTTATGATTATTTTGATGATCTTCTGTTGATATGTTAATCATACAGTCCTATTATAGCAAACTATACAGTTTCATTCTTTGCTTTTCTTCCTGACCATTAAAAACAACAGTGTACATGATTTTCTAAAATTCAGTAAGTTTACAAATTAGTCTTTCTATACCAATTTTAATAACTTTCTTCTAACTAGTGAGAAAATTGAAAAATACAGAAGAGCTCTAAAATATCACCATTATTCTGCCTCCGAGAGTTAATCACTGGTAACACTTTCACATATCCTTTTCTATTTAATGCATTTTAAATAGTCATTCATGCAATAAATCAACAAACATACATCAATGCCTGCTATGTGCTTGTCATTATTCTAGGTATTAGCAATACTACTATGACCAGGACAGTTAGGATGCCTGCTCCCATGAAATTAACATACTGGTAATAGAGATAGATTAAAAACACATATAAATATATAACATAGTAGTGTCAGTACTCTGAAGAAAAAGGATATCAGCTAAAAAGTGTCATTTGCAGAAATGGGAACGCTGGGAAAGGAATACATTGAAGGGAATCAAGAGTCTGGTTTTAGACATGTTCAGTTTACAAGGACTATTAGACCATCTGGGTATTCACAGTACCATATTGTTTTTAATGGTTTGTGATCTGCTTCTTCTCTTGGCCTTTTATGGGTATTTTCCCTTTTTAAAATACATATTTCTATATGGTAGTCTTAAAAACTTACCTAGAAATCCACCTAGTGCTGAATACTTGTTTCCTTTTTTATAACTATAAATGTCAGCAGAAATTCTTTGACATACATATTTATAAAAATGCCTGATTGTTTTGTTATAGTAATTCCTAAACATAGAAATATTTGGTTGAAGGATATGCACATTTTAATGTTTTTTGCTTATATCGTCACTTTTTTCTCTAGAAAGATTATGCCAATTTTCACACACACTAATTTGCCACTCAGTATTTTATCTTTTCTTCAAAAAAAAATAAAGTATTTCTTTGCTATGTTTGATATATTATAAAAATTATAGCTAAAACTTATTGAGAAATTATTACTTGGCAATGCTGTGCTATTCACTTACATGTATCATTTCACTTGAAAGTTAAGAAATCTGAAGTTTTAAACAGCTAAATAAATCGCCAAAAGTCACTCAGCTATTAATTAAGTCAGAGCTTAGATTTAAATTCAACCCATCTGATTTCATGAACTTTTTCTATTAAATCATGACACTATAAGCAATTTAATTAACTAATGATTGATGATTGGCAATTTGTGTTTGACAACTGTGATATTAATATATTTATGTTTATAGGGTTTTTTGTAATTTTGATGCTCTCAATTTATACATGCATTTATTTGTTCTATACCATGATAGACTCTATAGAAATGATGTTGAGTGAAAACTGACAGGAGCTTTCACCTCACAGAGAACACAGCCCAGAGCAGGAAAGATAGTGAACTCAGGTTAGAGAAAGAACTATAGGAAGGGTCAAGCAAAGATTTGTTTTTTAAATCCGTTCCCAGTACTGACAACTCTGGAAGATCAGGGCCAAGTCTGCTGCTTGAAAGGACCCTTGGCTGGACTCTATAATAGAAGTTGAAGAACCCTAAGCCCTGTGGCTCAACGGGAAATCCTACTCTTAAGTCCTACAAGTCAAATCTGAGTTATGGAGCAGCCACAGGACAAGTGTATTGTTGCCAAGCAGGGATTAGGGTGTAATGAAGTGGCTTCCTGGGTTGGAAGGTGTAATGATTAATTTTATGTGTTAACTTGACGGGGCTAAAGGATGCCCAGATACCTAGTAAAACGTTATTTCTGGATGTGTCTGCGAGGTCATTTCCAGAAGAGATTAGCATTTAAATTGTTGAACTGAGTAAAGCAAATGGCCCTCTCTCCAGTGTGAGTGGTCATCACCCAATCTGTTGGGGGCCTAAATAAAACAAAAAAGCTGAGGAAGGGTGAATTCACTCCTTCTCTGCTTGAGCTGAGACATTCATCCTCTCCTACCCTGAGACTGGCGTTCCAGGTTCTTGGGCTTTTGGACTTACACTGGGACTTACATCATCAGCCCCCTGATTCTCAGGCCTTGCAACTCAGACTGAATTATACCACTGGCTCTCCTGGTTCTCCACCTTGCAGATGACAAATCATGGGACTTCTCAGCTTCCACACCCATGTGAGCCAATTCCTATATTAAATTTCCCCATATATATATTGATATATTCTATTGGTTATGCTTCTCTGGAGATGTGTGACTAATACAGAAGGGCATAAAAATATGAGCATGTGGAAACTAGCAGGACCCCCACCCAGCAGGCCACATGAACCAGCAGACCCAGGGCGCACCTTCGTGTGGGATAAGGAAAGCACACAGTAGGTCATCCACTTTACCAAGATACCTTCTGCCCTCTCTAGTTAACAGCTTCCTTTCTACAGACCCACTAACCTGCAGGCGTCTTGCATTTCCACAGCTTGGAAAAGTAGCATTTTACAGAGAGGAAAGCAGAGTCCCTAAATCACCAAAATGACCTTTGATCAATCACATCATCAGAGACTGAAAAATATGCAATTAGAAATGATTTCCTGGGGGAAAAAAACAAATTGAAAAATCCCAGGAAAGGAACACAGGTGTTAACAAACAGCTAAAAGAGCAGACCTGAGCATCTTCAACACACTGATGAGTTGTTCTTATCAGCTGCTTAGTGTGAAGAAAATCCAAGTTTTCCAGAAGATCACTGTATAGTCTCTATAGTGTTGTATTTATACTTATCTAGCTAATGTAGAGTCAAGTGTATGTAGTTTCATTAGAAAACATGAATTCAATCATTCTCATCGAATCCTTTCGTCGGCTTTGTAAAATCCAAACTAAGATCTCCCCACACACAACTATTCTTTTTTAATACAGATTCCCAAACAATGAAGTCCAAGATTCTGGCACCTAAAATGAATAGAACCAGATGCATAACCTCTCTCACAGAATGTTGTCTTCAGGTTTATTTCTCCTGGGCATGCGTAACTACCCTTTCATATGCATCATTTCATTTCTTCCCTACAACAGTCTCATTGGAAAAGGTATGCTGGAATAGATATTATTAAGCTCCCATTAAAAATGAGGAAATTGAGACTCAAAATGGATGACTTGTCCAAGGTCACACAACTATTAAATGAGGCCTGGAACCCTGGCTCCTGTTCAACCACAATGCCTGTTCTTTTTCATATCATCAGACTTTACGTTCTTCATCATGATTTTGAAGTTTAAAATAAAAGCATTATATTGGGACTCTCAAGTTCAATAAGCTTATCATCAAACTTGCTTTTTAAATTAGAGGTACCATATCTTAGACTTGGATTTTGCATTGTTGGGGAATTAGAAAGATCTGTATTTTTTTACAAATACAGATTTTGGTATTAGAAAGATTTGTATTTTTTTTATTTATTTTATTTTAATTATTTTTATTTTTGCCTGCACTGGGTCTTCGTTGCTGCACATGGGCTTTCTCTAGCTGTGGTGAACGAGGGCTACTCTTTGTTGCAGTGTGTGGGCTTCTCGTGGCTGTGGTTTCTCTTGTGGCAGAGCACCGGCTCTAGGCGCGCAGGCTTCAGCAGTTGTGGCTTGCGGGCTCTAGAGCGCAGGCTCAGTAGTTGTGGCGCACGGGCTTTGTTAGTCCATGGCATGTGGGATCTTCCCGGACCAGGGCTCAAACCCATGTCCCCTGCTTTGGCAGGCAGACTCCTAACCACTGCGCCACCAGGGAAGCCCAAGATTTGTATTTTTGTTTCAATTATTTCTTTCACACTGCCTTTTTCTAATAACCTTAGTCCCTGTCCCTTCTTTGCATACTATTTGTTTACTAGTGGGACGAATATTGAAATTAGGCAGTAACCTCTTCTTCTACTTCCTCTCTTTCATTTCCAGAATAATTTGAAGTATATTTTTTAATTCTCAGTTAATAACTATAAAGCTACCAATAAGTTTACCCTGCTTACCATATATTCTTCTGCTTTTCCTGACATTTTTAACAATTGTAATGTTTCGAAACATAATATATTGCCCCTCTTATGTCCATTATTTACTTAGTTCTACAGGCAAATATGCAGTGTACGTAGAACACTCTCAATTTCTTACCCAGTCATTTTTGTTATCTGAACTTGTTCTCTAGTAGATTCTATGGGAAGGTTTATAATAACAATATTTCCAGAGTTCTATTATATAGAGCTTTCCCGAGGATTTTATGTTTGAAGGTCAGTATTTAACTGGATATAAAATGCTTGGCTCACATTTCATTCAAATATGTTACCCCATTATCTTCGGGCATAAAATGTTGATATCAAAAATTTTTATATAAATCTGACATTCTTTTCTTAATAAATGCCTTGGTCTTTTTGCCTAAATAACCAAAGAATTCCCCGCCCCCAATTCTACTTATGCTGTTTGATCATAGTTTGTATTACTTTCTTAATTTTTAAAAATCATTTTGAAATACTAGGTTAACTTTTTCATGTTTTGTGGGCATTCTTTCTTTTCTGGAAGAGTATTATTCTATTTCTCTATTTTTTTTTAATAATAATAACTTATATGGAATGTGATCATGGTCCAATCTTGTTGCTCATAGGAGGAATGGGCCAGGAAAACTTCCCTACCTTCACTCTCTACAGTTCTTTCTTCTGTTGTTAGCATGAAGTACTAAAACTACGGCTGTGTATCTTCTGAGATATGCCACCCCTGCTCCCTCCTCCCTTTTCTATCTGACATTTCTCTCCTCTGCCCTAGTATTCTTGTCCTCTCAATTTAGATTCTACTCCCAGCAGCTATCTCTGTGGGGTGGGGGTGAGGGAGAGCTCTGTCCTAGAAGAGATTTAGTTGATTGGTATTATGAGTTCATCAGGCCCAGACCATTCCAGCACCATCCAATTTTACACGGTCACCTTATACTCATGTGTGAACTGGGAACTAGTAAAGCCTCCTCTCAGTTTTCATTGCTGTTTCTCAGTTTGGCTTTCCATAGTCACTGGGGACTCCTCTATTTGAGATGAACACCTACTGGTAATTTGTTTCCTGAAGTTCCATTACCTCTCCTCTGCTTCATTACACACAACTGCTGATGCTACTCTGGTCTTGCTGCTGTGGTTTGGCCTTATCCTTTTTTATTTCTGAGGTTTGTGGAGATACTTCGTTACTTCATTTTTTGGTAGATGTTGCCAATGAGTTTTTGGTTTTGCTATCCTAATTGCTCTGTTTTTATGGGGGAAATTCAGGGAGTTTAAAAAACTACCCCACCACTGCTGCCAACTTTTCTCTGAGTTCTCTATCAACATGGGTTTCCCTTCTTCTCAACCCCAATCCACATTATCCTCTATCCAGCACTCAACTGTTCTCTCAATAGCACTTGTTTTTCAATTGTTTACTGCTTCTCTCCTTCCCATTTCAATATAATCTCTGTAACAGCAGAGACTGTTTCATTCATTACTATAACCCCCAGCATACAGCACAGAGATTTCCACAGCAAGCACGTGATACCTATGAATGAATAAATAAATGAATGGATGGTCAATGTCAGTGCTGTTAATCTACATCTATAGAGAATGAAACTTTCTTTCCTTAAGCTTTCAATATCCTTGCATACAATCTTCCATCAATTTAAAAGATTTATTCTAATTTGCATTAAAAGTTATGATTATTTTTTAAATCTTTAAGATAATCATATAATCTTTATGTTCAGAAATTTTATTAAGCACACAAATAAAAAGGTGTAATCCATATATTTTATAAGAAAATAGGCAATGATTTACAGTTCCTAGTTTTTATACTTCATAAAAATTTAGAAAAGAATAAAAAATAGTTGGTCACAGAGGCTGTAAAAACTCTCCCTGTGGCTTTGAGAGCCTTGTTTACTGCTCACTGGTCGCTATGACAATGCTACCATAAATAACCCCAGATAGATTACTATGTATAATCACAGAAGACATGCATATGCATGAGTCACCTATCAGCTCTCCAATCCCATCATTTCCAATACCTGTCAACATGTCATCAAGGACTCTCTGAGTCTGTGACACAACAAAATTTATTCTCTCAAAAAATTATGCAGGGCTTCCCTGGTGACACAGTGGTTAAGCATCCACCTGCCAATGCAGGGGACACAGGTTTGAGCCCTGGCCCAGGAAGATCCCACATGCCACAGAGCAACTAAGTCCGTGCGCCACAACTACTGAGACTGTGCTCTAGAGCCTGCGAGCCACAACTACTGACCTGCGTGCCTAGAGCCCGTGCTCCACAACAAAAGAAGCCACTGCAATGAAAAGCCCAAGCACTGCAACAAAGAGTATCCCCTGCGCGCTGCAACTAAAGAAAGCCCACGTGCAGCAACGAAGACCCAATGCAGCCAAAAATAAATAAATAAATTTTTTTTAAATCATATTAAAATTCACTCAAAATTGTCTTTCCAACCAATGACAGGTATATGGGGGGCAGTTACTCCTTGTGTATAATCAGATGCTGAAAAACTGTAACAAACAGGGAATACATTAAAAATAAAATGAGGAATGAATATTATCATGAGGATGAGACAGAGGATAGTGAAATGGCTGTTTCCACGTAATCTGTCTACTCTAGCCCTTCTCATAAGGGCATCTCACACATTAAGAAGGGACAAGCAAGCAAGCAATTAAACATGTCATCCCCCTTTCCCTTTAGTGTTTAATTTGTAACAACTTTCCGTTTCCTTCTAAATGAGAGTTGATTATTCAAGGGAATGCTGGCTGCATTGTACATGACTTTGACTTGGCCCAGACTAGCATTAATCAGCCAATGTATCAACACTGAAACTCACAGGTTCAACAAGATGGAAAAGGAACATTTTCACAAGGGTTCAGTGAGGCTGCCTGTGTGAGCATTCCATTCACTGACAGTAACAAGATCAATGAATATAGTCACCTGGATGGTGTGTCCGTTACCCTCAAGCTGATTTTCAAATACTGCTAATCAAGGAGCCAAAAATCACAAAATGAAACATATCATATCTAATGTCTATATAGCAACAGACTTTGTCTATTAGGAAATGTGGGAAATGCTTCATGTTTTACTTCTTAATTTTTCAGGTCTTCATTATAAGGGGTGGCTACCCTAACTGCCTTTGTGATGTAAATCTATTTTGACTATTAGCTCTGACCTTCTTAAGGAGCTCCCAAATTTTCCCATGTCTGCTCCTTTTGCTCACAGAACTCCATGATCAGTATTTATAACCCAAGAAGTATTAAGCCAAGTGGACATTTTCCTTCAAGGTTATCCAGTTACTCAAAGAATGCACTTAGCTCTCTCATCTCCCACCACACCCCCTCCTATGGCCTTGTCTCCAGACTCACATAGCTGCTCATCTTCCCTTAAACACACTGTGTGACTCTGTGAGCTGCTCATTGTATTAATCTACTCAGGCCACCACAACAAAATGCCATAGGCTGGGTGGCTTAAAGAACAGAAATTTACTTTCTCACTTTCTGGAGGCAAAAAGTCCAAAATCAAGGTGTCAGAAAATTCAGATTCTTGTGAGAGCTCTCTTCCCAGCTTGCAGATGACTGCCTTCTTGCTGTGCCCTCAAATGAATTTATTCTGTGAGCACACGGACAGAAAGAGAGCTCCAGTGTCTCTTTCATTTCTTATAAAGACACCTGTCCTATAAAAGTCCCACCCTCTGACCTCAGTTGACCTTAATTACTTCCTTAAAGGCCCTATATTCAAATATAGTCACGTCGGGGGTTAGGGCTTCAACATATGAATTTGGTGGGAACACAATTTAGTGGATAACACTCATGTGCTACCACCAACCCAGAAAGTTCTTTCCTCTCTTTCTCCCTGAGAGACATTCCACTCAAGCCTCCAGATTCTGCCTAAATGTTATCATCTCCAAGAAACCTTCTCCAATTCCGTTCAGGAATAATTTATTACCATGATGCCATTTCATTTTCCCTCATATTATTTGTTAGTAGCTTATATGCCTCTCTTCACTAATATACTATGAATTCCTTGGAAACAAGGACTCTTTCAGACTCATTGTACATTGCCCATAACACCCAGCACAGCCTTCTGTGTCACAGTCATTCACTCTTTCTGTTTCTGTAGTGTCTAGCACGTGACTATACACAATAGGCACTCAATAAAGGAATAAATGAACTTTCTTTTTCTTTCTGCTACTCACACTTTCCCCAATTCCCCTTTAGTCCTTTTTGTCCTCTTTCTGAACTCTCTTCTTTCCCTTTTTCCTTTCCACAACATTAACATTTTTTCAAGCCCCCTAAAAGTATAGTTTGCTCTCTCTTCCCTGATTTCCTCTCCTGTATGCTTTGCAAAAAAAGAAATACAAGAAGAAAGGCTTCAGATATGATTCCCAAAGTCTGCCTGCATCCCAGACCTCTCTGCTGAGTTTCAGTCCTGCATGCCCATATCCCTGCTTGACACCTCTACTGGCTGTCCCACATGCAGCCCAAGTACAACAACCCATCTACGCATAAGTCACCCCACATCAAATCAGTCTCCAAATCCTACAGATTAGACTGCCTCAACATTTCCCTTTCTGCCACTTCCTTAATTGAGCCTGGTATGCTACTTGCCAGGATGATGATAACAACAATGGTGGGTGTGAGAGTAAGGCGGTGGTGGTGGTGGTGATGATGACTGATGTTAATGATGATCATGATGACAATTACTTCAGCAACAACTTAATTCTTTTGCCCAATGTGGGTCTAGGCTCATTCCCACCACTCCCCTATATTTTCTTTTTGATCCCACCAGTCCAAAAACAACTCCCCAATTACATGTGATATTTCATGCCATGTTTCTATATACACTACCCCCCCAGCCAGCAGTATCACCCTCCACCTTCTGGATCCAGTTAATTCTCACTCATCTTTCAAAACTTAAGTTAAATTGCCACTTCCTACAGGAAGACTTACAGGATATCCTTTGTAGCCAATGGCACTGCAAGCAATACCTCCCACTTGTGTTGGGATAAAATTTGGAAAGATAAGCTAAGGGTTTTCCTTGCTGACTCCTGACTTTCCTCTTCTGAGTCAGTGGTCTTCACTGCCCCAAGAAAAGGAATGTAAACACACACACACACACACACACACACACACACACACACAACAGAAACTAAAGAGTCACCTGACTTTATAAATAGAAATTGGATATCATGTTTTTTCCAATCACAAATTTGAATTATCCAGAGTGTATGAGAACTTGGGCTAAATTTTTAAAATACAAAACTTCATATTCGATCATATCAGATATCATTTTCCTACTTACATAGAATAAGCAGAGACTCTTCTATATAACTCTTTCTGGGTGAAACAAAGAAATGAATGAATCTCAACTGAGAGTCACTCTAACACCACTAAAATGTTCTTGAAACTGCCATAACTACAGTTAGTCTCAAAATAAGTTTAAAAGCAATAAAATATCTTAAATAGTTGCAAGGTAGTCATGTTTGGGTCACATCCTTCAGAAAAAACCAATAACATATAAGCTTCAGTACGATTGTGAGATCTGCAACTGCCACTGATGACGCACATGGCTCCTCGAGCAGTTTCATCAATGTTTATAAGCACTAAATGATGAGACAGATTACCAATACCCAGGGCCTGAAATGTAATCAATACTACAACATAGACACTAGGCTTATTATGTTTCAAAGTGGCCAGGTTTAAAGGGTAACAGCAGAATACTAAAACAGTTCTTTATTTACCTTTGTGGGGAGACATGGAAGAAACCCTTAACAAATGGGATAAGACACAGCTGCACGAGCAAGAACAAAGTTTGTCTGAGCAGCCCCTCTTGGCTCAAGGACTGCACTATACCTAAGAGTTGAGATTTGCTGAAAAACACCAGTGCAGGCAGACCAGCCCACAGCAGTGAGGAATGTGGGGGATATGGGTTCTATCTGACTAAGATTTCAAGCTGACCACTCATCACTGTACATAAACTGCCTGATAAAAACGCACCTAAGAGAAAGCTATTCAAGTGTCAAGGATTTTGTGTGGATTTGTTCACCTAGCAATTTATTTTGAAAAAAATCTATATTCTCACTGATTAATAATTGGATTTTTTAAATTTTAATCTACAAATGACTTTCAAAATAATGTCTGATTGTGCTCAGCCTACATAATCTTTCACAAATTGATTCTCTAAGGTAGAAGAAAACTAAGAAGCCATGTTGCAAAGAACAACAGACTTCAGTTATGACTACTCAAGCAAGCCAGAAACTAACCTTCTGGGAGCAGAGTGTGGAAACGTTCTCACAGCCTCCATTATATGTGTGAAAAGTACTTGTAAGCCATGCGTCACCTTTCCACACAAAGAGTAAAGAGATCCATATATATTATATAACAAAGGTAAGTTTTAAATGACAGGACTGATTTTCTTATACAATTTACAGTAACTCTCACTGCTTTGTAATTACACTAGGTATACTTTGAATTACAAACCTCAATACCAAACAAACTTAATTTGCATCATGAGCTATAGATTACCAAGTACTTTCATATACATTATCTCAAGTGGTCCTTAAAACGTTACCCTGAGATATATTATCTCTAATTTCAGCTGAAGAAACTAAAGTTCAGAAGGTTAAGTCGCTTGCCCAAGGTCATGCAGTTGGTGTAGTCTGGGCCAGAGCTTTGCCATAAAATCTAATTGCAGCCCTTTTTCCAATGCACCACTGCTGCCTCCATATATATATATGTCTATCCAACAACACCTGCATGCCCAATACTATGAATCCAGCTCTTCAATAAACACTTACCGATCATCTATTCTGTGCTTAGCACTATGTTAAATGCTGGATATTCACATCCGCAGATTCAACCAACCACAGATGGAATTCTGGTTGGTTGAATCCCTAGGTTCAGAATCCGCAGATCTGGAGGGCTGACTGTAGTATGCCATTTCACATAATGGAGCATCCTCAGATTTCAGTATCCACAGGGGGCTTGGAACCAGTTCCCCACAGATACTAGGAAACTGTAATGATGAGTCCCATAAACAAGGACCACAGCTGTTCTCCAGGCTAACTGCGAAGCACTACCTCATCAGAGAAAATATTACGTAACTTTTTAGGCACTTGGACTCAAAATATTGGGTACTTTTCTTCATGCTAAAAAGTGTATTACAGAATGTAATCTGTCTAGGGTAGTCTGAAAAAGGGTTTTTCCCAACATGTATAAACATGGGCATTTATAAGATTTTTACATAAAATTAATAAATTCAAGCCGAAAAGTTCTGGGCATCCAAAGATGACTCAGAGAGGGGAGCTTCAAGATGGCGGAAGAGTAAGACGTGGAGATCACCTTCCTCCCCACAAATACATCAGAAATACATCTACATGTGGAACAACTCCTACAGAAGACCTACTGAACGCAGGCATAAGACCTCAGACTTCCCAAAAGTCAAGAAACTCCCCACGTACCTGGGTAGGGCAAAAGAAAAAAGGAAAAACAGAGACCAAAGAATAGGGACAGGACCTGCTCCTCTGGGAGGGAGCCGTGAAGGAGGAAACGTTTCCACACACTAGGAAGATCCTTCGCGGGCGGAGACTGCAGGTGGCGGAGGGTGGAAGCTTCGGAGTCGAGGAGGAGAGCACAGCAACAGGGTGCGGAGGGCAAAGCAGAGAGATTCCCGCACAGAGGATCGGTGCCAACTGGCACTCACCAGCCCGAGAAGCTTGTCTGCTCACCCGCAGGGGAGGGCGAGGGCTGGGAGCTGAGGCTCGGGATTCGGTCGGATCCCAGGGAGAGGACTGGGGTTGGCTGCGTGAACATAGCCTGAAGGGGGCTACTGCGCCATGGCTAGCCGGGAGGGAGTCCGGGAAAAGGTTGGAGCTGCCGAAGAGACAAGAGACTTTTCCTTGCCTCTCTTGTTTCCTGGTGCCTGAGGAGAAGGGATTAAGACCGCTGCTTAAAGGAGCTCCAGAGACGGGCGCGAGCCGCGGCTATCAGCGCAGACCCCAGAGACAGGCATGAGACGCTAAGGCTGCTGCTGCTGCCACCAAGAAGCCTGTGTGCGAGCACAGGTCGCTCTCCACACCTCCCCTCCCGGGAGCCTGTGCAGCCCGCCACTGCCAGGGTCCCGGGATCCAGGGACAACTTCCTCGGGAGAACACACGACACCTCAGGCTGGTGCAACGTCACACCGGCCTCTGCCGATGCAGGCTCGCCCCCCATCCGTACCCCTCCAGTCTGAGTGAGCCAGAGTCCCTGAAGCAGCGGCTCCTTAAACCCCGTCCTGTCTGAGCAAAGAACAGACGCCCACACAGAGGCGGGGGCCAAATTCAAAGGTGAACCCCAGGAGCTGTGTGAACAAGAACAGAAGGGAAATCCCTCCCAGCAGCCTCAGGAGCAGTGGATTAAATCTCCACAATCAACTTGATGTACCCTGCATCTGTGGAACACCTGAAAAGACAACGAATCATCCCAAATTGAGGAGGCAGACTTTGGGAGAAACGATATGTATTTCTTTTTCCATTTTTCTCTTTTTGTGAGTGTGTATGTGTATGCTTCTGTGTGTGATTCTGTCTGTATAGCTTTGCTTTTACCATTTGTCTGTCCATTTTTTACCATTTGTCTGTCCATTTTTTTTTGTTCATTTTTCTTGCTGTTTTTTTTTTAGTATAGTTTTTAGCGCTTGTTATCATTGGTGGATTTGGTTTTTGGTTTGGTTGCTCTCTGCTTTCTTTTTTTTAAATTACTTTTTAAAATATTTTTAATAATTTTTTTTATTTTTTATTATAATCTTATTTTATTTTATTATATTTTACCTTCTTTCTTTTTCTTTTTTTCTCACTTTTATTCCAAGCCATGTGGATGACAGGCTTTTGGTGCTCCAGCCAGGCATCAGGGCTGTGCCTCCAAGGTGGGAGAGCCAAGATCAGGGCATTGGTTCACAGGAGACCTCCCAGCTCTATGTAATATCAAACGGTGAAAATCAACCAGAGATCTCCATCTCAACGCCAAGACCCACCTCCACTCAACGACAAGTAAGCTACAGTGCTGGACACCCTACCCTATGCCAAACAACAAGCAAGACAGAAACACAACCCCACCCATTAGCAGAGAGGCTGCCTAAAATCATAATAAGGCCACAGACACCCCAAAACACACCACCAGACGTGGACCTACCCACCAGAAAGACAAGATCCGGCCTCATCCACCAGAACACAGGCACTAGTCCCCTCCACCAGGAAGCCTACACAACCCACTGAACCAACCTTAGCCACTGGGGGCAGACACCAAAAACAACAGGAATTATGAACCTGCAGCCTGCAAAAAGGAGACCCCAAACACAGTAAGTTAAGCAAAATGAGAAGACAGAGAAACACACAGCAGATGAAGGAGCAAGGTAAAAACACACAAGACCTAACAAATGAAGAGGAAATAGGCAGTCTACCTAAAAAAGAATTCAGAATAATGATAGTAAAGATGATCCAAAATCTTGGAAATAGGATGGAGAAAATACAAGAAATGCTTAACAAGGACCTAGAAGCACTAAAGACCAAGAAAACAGAGATGGACAACACAATAAATTGAATTAAAAATTCTCTACAAGGGATCAATAGCAGAATAACTGAGGCAGAAGAACAGATAAGTGACCTGGAAGATAAAATAGTGGAAATAACTACTGCAGAGCAGAATAAAGAAAAAAGAATGAAAAGAACTGAGGACAGTCTCAGAGACCTCTGGGACAACATTAAACGCACCAACATTTGAATTATAGGGGTTCCAGAAGAAGAAGAGAAAAAGAAAGGGACTGAGGAAATATTTGAACAGATTATAGGTGAAAACTTCCCTAACATAGGAAAGGTAATAGTTAATCAAGTCCAGGAACCACAGAGAGTCCCATACAGGATAAATCCAAGGAGAAACACGCCAAGACACATATTAATAAAACTATCAAAAATTAAATACAAAGAAAAAATATTAAAGGCAGCAAGGGAAAAGCAACAAATAACACACAAGGGAATCCCCATAAGGTTAACAGCTGATCTTTCAGCAGAAACTCTGCAAGCCAGAAGGGAGTGGAAGGACATATTTAAAGTGATGAAGGGGAAAAACTTACAACCAGGATTACTCTACCCAGCAAGGAACTCATTCAGATTTGACGGAGAAAGTAAAACCTTTACAGACAAGCAAAAGCTAAGAGAATTCAGGACCACCAAACCAGCTGTACAACAAATGCTAAAGGAACTTCTCTAGGCAGGAAACACAAGAGAAGGAAAAGTACTACAATAACAAACCCAAAACAATTAAGAAAATGGTAATGGGAACATACAAATTGATAATTACCTTAAATGTAAATGGATTAAATACTGCAACCAAAAGACACAGACTGGCTGAATGGATACAAAAACAAGACCCATACATATGCTGTCTACAGGAGGCCCACTTCAGACCTAGGGACACATAGAGACTGAAAGTGAGCAGATGGAAAAAGATATTCCATGCAAATGGAAATCAAAAGAAAGCTGGAGTAGCAATTCTCATATCAGACAAAATAGACTTTAAAATAAAGACTATTAGAAGAGACAAAGAAGGACACTACATAATGATCAAGGGATCAATCCAAGAAGAAGATACAACAATTGTAAATATTTATGCACCCAACATAGGAGCACCTCAATACATAAGGCAACTGCTAACAGCCATAAAAGGGGAAATCGACAGTAACACAATCATAGTAGGGGACTTTAACACCCCACTTTCACCAATGGACAGATCATCCAAAATGAAAATAAACAAGGAAACACAAGCTTTAAATGATACATTAAACAAGATGGACTTAATTGATATTTATAGGACATTCCATCCAAAAACAACATTATACACTCTCTTCTCAAGTGCTCATGGAACATTCTCCAGGATACATCATATCTTGGGTCACAAGTCAACCCTTGGTAAATTTAAGAAAATTGAAATCGTATCAAGTATCTTCTCTGACCATAATGCTATAAGACACGATATCAATTACAGGAAAAAATCTGTAAAAAATACAAACACATGGAGGCTAAACAATACACTACTTAATAACCAAGAGATCACTGAAGAAATCAAAGAGGAAATCAAAAAATACCTACAAACAAATGACAATGAAAACACAACAACCCAAAACCTATGGGATGCAGCAAAAGCACTTCTAAGAGGGAAGTTTATAGCAAAACAATCCTACCTTAAGAAACAAGAAACATCTCAAATAAACAACCTAACCTTACATCTAAAGCAATTAGAGAAAAAAAAAAAAAAAACCAAAGTTAGCAGAAGGAAAGAAATCATAAAGATCAGAAATAAATGAAAAAGGAATGAAGGAAATGATAGCAAAGATGAATAAAACTAAAAGCTGGTTCTTTGAGAAGACAAACAAAATTGATAAACCACTAGGCAGACTCATCAAGAAAAAAAGGGAGAAGACTAAAATCAATAGAATTAGAAATGAAAAAGGAGAAGTAACAACTGCCGAGATACAAAGGATCATGAGAGATTACTACAAGCAGCTATATGCCAATAAAATGGACAACCTGGAAGGACTGGACAAATTCTTAGAAATGCACAACCTGCCAAGACTGAACCAGGAAAAATTGAAAATATGAACAGACCAATCAAAAGTACTGAAATTGAAACTGTGATTAAAAATCTTCCAACAAACAAAAGCCCAGGACCTGATGGCTTCAAAGGCGAATTCTATCAAACATTTAGAGAAGAGCTAACACCTATCCTTCTCAAACTTTTCCAAACTACAGCAGAGGAAGGAACACTCCCAAACTCATTCTATGAGGCCACCATCACCCTGATACCAAAACCAAAGATGTTCACAAAGAAAGAAAACTACAGGCCAATATCACTGATGAACACAGATGCAAAAATCCTGAACAAAATACTAGCAAACAGAATCCAACAGCATATTAAAAGTATCATACACCATGATCCAGTGGGGTTTATTCCAGGAATGCAAGGATTCTTAGTATATGCAAATCAATCAATATGATACACCATATTAACAAATTGGAGAAAAACCATATGGTCATCTCAATAGATGCAGAGAAAGCTTTCAACAAAATTCAACACCCATTTATGATAAAAACCCTCCAGAAAGTAGGCATAGAGGGAACTTTCCTCAACATAATAAAGGCCATATATGACAAACCCACAGCCAACATCGTCCTCAATGATGAAAAACTGAAACCATTTCCACTAAGATCAGGAACAAGACAAGGTTGCCCACTCTCACCACTATTATTCAACATAGTTTTGGAAGTTTTAGCCACAGCAATCAGAGAAGAAAAAGAAATAAAAGGAATCCAAATCGAAAAAGAAGAAGTAAAGCTGTCACTGTTTGCAGATGACATGACACTATAGTTACAGAATCCTAAAGATGCTACCAGAAAACTATTAGAGCTCATCAATGAATTTGGTAAAGTAGCACGATACAAAATTTATGCACAGAAATCTCTTGCATTCCTATTCACTAATGATGAAAAATCTGAGAGTGAAAATAAGCAAACACTCATATTTACCACTGCAACAAGAAGAATAAAATACCTAGGAATAACCTACCTAAGGAGACAAAAGACCTGTATGCAGAAAACTATAAGACACTGATGAAAGAAATTAAAGATGATACAAATGGATGGAGAGATATACCATGTTCTTCGATTGGAAGAATCTACATTGTGAAAATGACTATACTACCCAAAGCAACCTACAGATTCAATACAATCCTATCAAACTAACAACGGCATTTTTTACAGAACTAGAACAAAAAATTTCACAATTTGTATGGAAACACAAAAGACCCCGAATAGGCAAAGCAATCTTGTGAAAGAAAAACGGAGCTGGAGGAATCAGGCTCCCTGACTTCAGACTATACTACAAAGCTACAGTAATCAAGACAGTATGGTACTGACACAAAAACAGAAATATAGATCAATGGAACAGGATAGAAAGCCCAGCGATAAACCCACGCACATACGGTCACCTTGTCTTTGATAATGGAGGCAAGAATATACAGTGGAGAAAAGACATCCTCTTCAATAAGTGGTGCTGGGAAAACTGGACAGCTACATGTAAAGGAATGAAATTAGAACACTCCCTAACACCATACACAGAAATAAACTCAAAATGGATTAAAGACCTAAATGTAAGGCCAGACACTATCAAACTGTTAGTGGAAAACGTAGGCAGAACACTCTATGACATAAACAACAGCAAGATCCTTTTTGACCCACCTCTTAGAAAAATGGAAATAAAAACAAAAATAAACAAACAGGACCTAATGAAACTTAAACGCTTTTGCACAGTAAAGGAAACCATAAACAAGACTAAAAGACAACCCTCAGAATGGGAGAAAATATTTGCAAATGAAGCAACTGACAAAGGATTAATCTCCAGAATATATAAGCAGCTCATGCAGCTCAATATCAAAAACACAAACAACCCAATCCAAAACTTGGCAGAAGACCTGAACAGACATTTCTCCAAAGAAGATATACAGACTGCCAACAAACACATGAAAGGATGCTCAACATCATTAATTATTAGAGAAATGCCAATCAAAACTACAATGAGATATCATCTCACACCAGTCAAAATGGCCATCATCAGAAAATCTACAAACAACAAATGCTGGAGAGGGTGTGGAGAAAAGGGAACCCTCTTGCACTGTTGGTGGGACTGTAAATTGATAACAGCCACTATGGAGAACAGTATGGAGGTTCCTTGAAAAACTAAAAATAAAACTCCCATACCACCTAGCAATCCCACTACTGGGCATATACCCTGAGAAAACCATAATTCAAAAAGAGTCATGCACCACAATGTTCATTGCAGCTCTATTTACAATAACATGGAAGCAACCTAGGTGTCCATCAACAGATGAATGGATAAAGAAGATGTGGCACCTATATACAATGGAATATTCCTCAGCCATAAAAAGAAATGAAATTGAGTTATCTGTAGTGAGGTGGATGGACCTAGAATCTGTCATACAGAGTGAAGTAAGTCAGAAAGAGAAAAACAAATACCGTACAGTAACACATATATATGGAATCTAAAAAACAAAAATGAAATGGTCATGAAGAACCTAGAGGCAAGATGGGAATAAAGACGCAGACCTACTAGAGAACGTACTTGAGGATACAAGGAGGGGGACGGGTAAGTTGGGACAAAGTGAGAGAGTGGCATGGACATATATACACTACCAAATGTAAAATAGATAGCTAGTGGGAAGCAGCCACATAGCACAGGGAGATCAGCTAGGTGTTTTGTGACCACCTAGAGGGGTGGAATAGGAGGGTGGGAGGGAGGGAGATGCAAGAGGGAAGACTTATGGGGATATATGTATATGTATAACGGATTCACTTTGTTATAAAGCAAACACCATTGTAAAGCAATTATACTCCGATAAGGATGTTAAAAAAAAAAAAAAAACAAAGATGACTCAGATAACTCCACTGACCCCTCAGAGACACACAATCTACTAGGAAGACAGTGACATCATCAGCCTTATCAAAAGAGCTAACTTTTTTTTGTATTAACTGTGTGCCAGGCACTGTTCAATGCACTTTACAACTATTAATTTAATCTCATAAAACTCTATGAGTTGGGTAATATTAATATCTGCATTCTACACACAGATAAGGAAACCAAGGCAAAACAAAACTGACACAAACAATGCTAAGTAGTAAAAAGAATAGTTTGGTGTTAAAAACAGTGTTAAAGAAATTTCTGCAAAGTAGATCCTATTTGAGCTGAGCTGCAAAAGATGAGCTGCGCTATGAAAGGTAGAAAGGAAGACATTTCCAGTGGCAAAGCTGAAGTGTTAGCAAGGCTGGAGAGCTACCTCAAATGTGTTTCAAGCTCTTTGGCCTCCCTGTCTTTCTGCTATTCCTTAGCTAGGATTCTCTTCCCTCTTATCCAACTTAGTATATCCACCAGGGCTTACTGGTTAATTGGGCATGGTTGGAAAGAAGAACAAAGTCAAGGATAACTCAAAAATATTTGACTAAAACAACAAGAAAGATGGAGCTGCTATTAACTGAAAAGAAGACTACAGGAAGTTAAGGAAAGTTGAAACAAAAAAAAAAAAAAGGGAAGCCAAAGCTGTGCACCCTACACAGGGAGCTTCTGTCTAGAGAAAGATAAGTCTTTTTTCTAATCTGCATAAAACAAATGTATAGCAGCCCTAGGAAAAATCAAGAGTTTGGTTTCAGGCATGTTAAGGTATTTATTAGACATCCAAGTAAATCTGTCAAGTAAGCAATTGAATACACAAATCTGGAGTTCCCCGCACAGGTCCAGAAAGGAAATATAATTTAGGAGCTGCAAGCTTAATTATACTACTTAAAACCATGAGACTGGATAAGTTTATCAATGGAGCAGGAAAACATAAAGGAGAGATCTAAGGACTGAGGTATAGAGTATCCAGTGTTAAGAGATCAGAATGATGAAGAGGAACCAGCAAAGATGACCAAGAAAGAATAATGAAGTATCCCGGAAAATTAAAGAAAGAGTGATGTCAAATACTGCTGACTGATCAAGTAAGATAAGGACTGAGAAGTGACCACTGAAGTTAGCAATATGGCAGTCACTGGTGACTGACAAGAGCAGTTCTGGGGAATATTAAGGGAGAAAGCTTGATCTGATTGAGTTTAAGGGAGAATGGGAAGTGAGGAATTGGAGACAGAAAGAAGAAACAACTCTTTAGAAGTTCTGTAAAGGAAAGCACAAATAATGGAGCAGTTGCTGGCAGTGGTATTAACTACCATTATTTTATTGTTGTTGTTGTTTTAAGTTGGGAGAAACAGTTGCTGGTCTGTACACTAATGCAAACAATCCAGTAGCGGAAAGGGAAATGATGATGCAGAAGAAAGAGGACAGAAACAGTGGAGCAATGTCCTTGAGTAGATATAAAAGATGGGATCTAGGGCACAAGTGGGATGATTGCCACAGCTAATATTACAGACAGTTCCTCCATAATAATGGGAGGAAAGGCAGACTACAGGGGCACTGACGCAGGTAGGCAGGTAGAAGTAGTGATGGGAATGTGGCATATCTATTCTGATTATTGTATTTTCTCGGAGAAATGGAAAGGAAAGTCACCATCTGAGAATGAAGACTGCAAAATACTGTAAGCATTGTTGGCAAAAAAAACACTGAAGTCTGACATACCAAAAAGAAGGAGTTGTCAATGATGTGAAACAACAGAAATCTGCATACACTACAGGGCATGAAAACTGGTAGAACCATTTGGAAAAGAGTGTGATAATATTCAGTAAAGGCAAAGGTATTCATATCCTGTGATCCAGCAATGCCATTCCTAGTTATCTGTCCTAAAGAAATGTGTGCATATGTAACCGTGGCCCCTGTACAAGAATAATTATGGCACGATTGCTCTTATGGTAGGTAGTAAAATTATTCAAAAAAAAAAAAAGAAACAACAACCAATCATCAACGTAGTGGTTACCATTAAGAAGAAGGAAGGGGCTGTGACCATGAATGAACATACTAAAAGATTCTCAAGTACCAGCAATGTCCTATTTCTTAATCTGGATGATTTGGTAATCTGTACATATATATTTTATGCACTTTTATACACTGTTCAATTTCAAAATTAAAAAACGTTTTTAATCCCTTAGTCTTGCCACTTTTGATTTATAACTGTCTCACTGGGTAAATATTACATCAATTCAAGATTCTCCCACTCCCCTCCATCTTCCTTCTCCTCTGATGACAACATAATTTCCCAAGGGGGTTACAAGAAATCTTGGCAGCTGAAGAAAGACATCTGGTCCACTAGCATCTATGGTACAGCTCACCCCACCTGGTCACAGGGCATCACGCACTGGCGTCTGATAAATAATGTGTTCAATTCCTGCCTCAACTCCAATCCAGTCTCAAAGGCAGCACATTCTGAATTTTCCTCATTCAGACCCAGGCCCTCTTTTAGCCTACCAGTCCTCTCAGCACTTTTGCATGGCCCTGCAGGTTCAGAAAATCTGAACATAAGGACTAAGTGAGGCTGCCCCAGGCTTACCCACTTCTTCATCCTTTGCTTTCCATCTTCCTGCACCGTGCTTTCAGAAATAAGGCACAAATCTTCATGTTCTGGGCATCTCCCTATAAATATCCACATCTTGCATCCCCCCTATTTTCTAGAAAACTCTCAAATCCCTGGTGTTTCCTATTACCTTTAATTCTGTCCAGTTTTGCTTCATGTACTTTGAAGTTCTGCTATTAGGTACACACTTATTTATGACTGTTACATTTTTCTCATGTATTAACCTTTTTAACACTATGGAATCCCCTTTATCTCTTATAATAACCTTTGTCTCAAAGCCTAATTTATCTGATATTAAAACAGTTTACTCAGCTTTCTTATGGTTATAGTTCACATGGTATATCTTTTTCCATTCATTTATTTTCAACCTAATTTAATATTGCCCTACAGATCTGTGAGTCTCTGCTCCTTTTTTTTTAATCTTTTTCTCTCTGTCCTTCAGATTAGATCATTTCTATTGCTCTATCCTAAAGTTCATTGACTTTTACTTCTGTCATTTTTAATCAACTATTAAGCCCATTCAGTGAATTTTTATTTCAGGTATTATATTTGTGAGTTCTAAAATTTATATCCTGTTCTTTTTTGTAATTTCAATTTATTTGCTGAGCTATCCTTATTTACTATAGAAGTATCTTCCTTTATATCCTTTTCAAGGTTATAATCACTACTTTAAAATATTTGTTTGCTAAATCCAACATCTAGCTACCTTGGGGTCAGTTCTGTATGGGTCACATTTTCTTGTTTCTTCATGTCTAGTAATTTTGAATTCACCTGGACATGACAAATGATAAATTATAGAGACTCTGGATTCTGTTATGTTTCTCCAGAGAGATTTATTTTTGTTTGTTTTGGCAAAAAGTTACCTAGGCTGAACTCAAACTCGAAACTCTGAAATCTCAGCTCAGCTCTCTTATTTAGCCTTTGCTGGGAAGCTTAGAGTCATCATGCATATGTGTCATTCAGGGCCCATCTAGATATTTGGGCAATTGTACAAAGAATTTGGGGCTCCCTCTCTGTGGCTCTCTCTTTTCCTGCATTCCTCCCTTACTTTTCAGCTGCTATGGTCACCTCAAATCCTATACTCAGTATAGGTTTTACTCTCTATGGTTTGGTTTCCTAGTGTGCCAGCTGGGACTTACCGCCAGGCTAAAATCTATAAGAAACTGGAAACCCACCCAGTGCTGCTCCCTTACTCTAAATGTCCATATAAAATACATACAAATATGCCTACTTTGGTTTGCTCTTTAATGCCTTCAGATGGTTGTGTTTTCCATTTTATGCAGTGTTTATAGTTATTTGTGGAAGGGTTATTCTGACAGGAGCTTCTAAGCCATTACCAGAAGCAGAACCTAGCACCTACTATTAAAATCCAGGAATTTTGTATCTATTGCCTCTGGTGTTATTGTTGTTGTTTTAAATCTTGACAGAGTCATGAAGAACCTAGGGGCAAGATGGGAATAAAGACACAGACCTACTAGAGAATGAACTTGAGGATATGGGGAGGGGGAAGGGTAAGCTGGGACAAAATGAGAGAGTGGCATGGACATATATACACTACCAAACTTAAAATAGATAGCTAGTGGGAAGCAGCCGCATAGCACAGGGAGATCAGCTTGGTGCTTTGTGACCACCTAGAAGGGTGGGATAGGGAGGGTGGGAGGGAGGGAGACGCAAGAGAGAAGAGATATGGGAACATATGTATAACTGATTCACTTTGTTATAAAGCAGAAACTAACACACCATTGTAAAGCAATTATACTCCAATAAAGATGTTAAAAAAAAAAAATCTTGACAGAAACTCAATGAAGTCTTTCCTCTCTCTGTGCTTTTTCGTATCCTTCCTTCCCTGGGACTATAGGATTCAACCTCACTGCCTAATTTTAATGCTGAAAGGGCTAAAGGAAATAAGAAAGGGAACTATGCATATATCCCTCTGTAAGTGCAGATATCTTATGGAAGAGGTAACATATTAAAATCATCCTTTGAACAAATCAGGTTGCTGGCCTAGGAGGTCCTGAAGAAGAATCCATGAGGAGAGAGTACAAAGGAGATGAAAACATCCAGAACTGGGTGAGAGACAGATCTGGGTGAAGCCCCTTAGTAAGGTGTGAGATGGGGAGAAAAGGCTGACCTCTCATAGATGAAGGGGGGCCCCAAAGACAGCTTAGAGCCCAAGAAAACGGAGAATCCCTAAATTTCATAATTATAGCCTCATGACATTTTAAACCTAAAAGATACTTATCAGATCATCTAAATCCAAAAGCCTTATTCTGGAGACAAGGAAACTGAGTCTCACATTTTGCCTGCCTCATAATTTAGTCAAGGTGCCCATACCCCCTCAGCACAGGGTTGGTACTATCCTATTCTTTTTAACAACAGCCTGGGGCCTGTTCACATTTGTGTTTTGACTAATCACTGTTCCGTATGATAGCTTTAGGTCTGAGCTACTCAATTCATTCTTAAACATGCCAGAGAATTCTAATATAGAGCTTTTTGTTCTTTCTCTGTATATCTCGGAGTTTTAATCACAGCAGAGTCAATTGAGGCTTTTTTTATGACTGCATAGAATACATCAGGCTCCAACTCTCTTTTCTAATTATGATAAAGCCATGTGGCCTCTCATGGATTGCTTGGTGTAGTGTCCAGGTATAAATGGCTCACAGGATTTTATAAAGATTAATTCAGATTAGCTCATAAATTTATTGAAGGAGGTATCTATTAGGTGTTCCTGTCGGTCTGTGTGACTGCTATTGACAATAATAAAATGATATGAGTTTCAAACTCCCTTGTCCCATGATGCCTTCAGATTTAATCATTAGTCAGAATCTGCATTCTTCCCTAAGGTATCTTTTTATCATTTCAAATAAGAATGACAAACTGGGTCAGTGAATTTAAGAAATTTTATTTCAAATACTACTTTTATTTCCACAGATTTATCCTCTTCTCTCAATAACTGGGTTATAATATAAATTAACATCTTCTGGACAAATTAATATATAACAAGATGAATATTACTGTCTTTTTACTCAAAAGATAGTATGTGCTTCTAATGACATCAGTGGCCAAGTAAAAACAGAGTAAACAATTGTTGACAACCCAAGGTCAAGAGTTGCTCTGGTTTCTTTCAAAATGATGCATTACAGCCCTCTGCTGTTCTGCCAACCAAGAGCCCAAGTAGTAATTTAACAAAGAGCCCCAAAGTGTCCAGTGTAACCAAAGAGTAACCTAGCTTTGGGGGAGAATAAACATTAAGTAATAGGGTTTGTTTTTATTTCCTTCCCTTAAATAAAAAATAGAAATGTTAACATTCTTTTAAAAATCTACAAATATTCACCACATTATTTTTGAGGCTGTAATTATATAGCCCAAAATTCAGCCCTTGGAAATACAAAAACAGCGCCATTTCTTAAGCAACTACTATGTGTAGAGCCAAACAGCAGATGCCATGTTATGTCTCACCCACTGGGGACCTGAGGGTCTCTTCTAATATCCTAGGGGTCATTTATCTTCTTTTTAAGATTTTTGGGTTTAATACTAAGATCCTCACGAAGAATATTTTCTGCAGTCCCAGATTACTGCTGTTATTTGCAGTGACAAGCCTGATAACCTCCAGAATATACGATCAGAATTCATATATAAATAAGATATATAAATAAGAAAAATAAGATTTAAAAGATCCAGATCATTTTTAAACAAAAGATAAATCATTTATTATTTCTCAACAACCACCTATGCAAATATACTACAGAATAAATGATATCTGATTAGGCAAATTCACAAAATCAATAACAACAAACTCCCACTAGGCTATGAGACAACATCTCAGACACCTCTATCAAGATCCCATGCATGGGCCCAGTTTCAGTGGTCAACACAATAAGCAGGAGCAGGAAGAAGAGGTAAAAGAAACATCCTTTTGATCTTTTCACAATATCTCTTCTACTCCGCTATGTTTTTTTTTCCCCCCACCATGTCCCTGGCAGTTACTGGATTCTATCTTCCTTAGCCTGGAGAAAATAAACAATGCCAGCTCCCTTTAGCCTCCAGACAACTTTATCCTATCTGAATGTAACTGGTGTGTAATATTAGTGGACACACTTATACCAACTTATTTTTTGTTGCTATCCTCAGGCTTAAAAACCTCCTCTCTCACTAATTATTGAATGTACTCATTCGATGAACAAATATTTTGATGCCTGCTGGGTGTCAGGCAACATAGAAAAGCAGGACTGAACTAGACAAAGAAGGGGACAGGCATTCTAGGCAGAAGATACCCATTAAAAAGAGACTCTGCAGCAAGAAAAAGAGATTCCATCATATAAGGACTTATTATTTTAGTGGTAACTTGTAATTCAGCCCGTTATTGCTAACCCTTGAAAATTAACCCGTCAAGCTAATTTTCAAGAAAAAAAGGGACAACCACATAGTATGGTAGTAACCAGGTAAGTGATTGTCAGTGTGATAGTACCAGATGGTCATACGGAAAATGCATTTTTGCATATATGCCTCAGTGGGGTTAATAGTGTAAGTGACAGGCAAGTAAAGTGCAAACGACAGGTAAAAACAGTGCTCTCAATATGGTTTTTAAGATGAATTATACTTTATATAATTTTGAAGTTCTTCAGAAACTAATACTCTGACTAAAATGCTTGAATAGATAAATTATCATCACTAAGATACATGTCATTTTTGGTCTTAATGATGCTTTAGTAACAAAATAAAAAATCTGTTTTTGTGTATCTTAATTCCTTGAGTTTTTTACTGAACTAATACTTCTTGAAACAAAATGAAAAATATAGGGCTTCCCTGGTGGCGCAGTGGTTGAGAGTCCACCTGCCAATGCAGGGGACACGGGTTTGTGCCCCGGTCCAGGAAGATCCCACATGCCGTGGAGCGGCTAGGCCCATGAGCCACAGCCGCTGAGCCTGCGCGTCCGGAGCCTGTGCTCTGCAACGGGAGAGGCCACAACAGTGAGAGGCCCGTGTAACGCAAAAAAAAAAAAAAAAAAAAAATATATATATATATATATATATATATATATATATATAAGCTGAGGTCCATACTTGGTTAGACTGGAAAAGAAAACATTTGCTTATAGTTTAGCACTATAATTATATTTTTTAACACACAAAATGTCCCTGAGGGTTTTACTTCAGAAATAATCCCCTGGGAGTCTACCTCAAGACATTAATATATCTATATATACAAAATGTATTAATACAAATATGTGATATCTTAAGCTTTAAACAAAGTAAATTTATTTCCTTTTTTAAAATGAGTTTTTACATTATGCCACAAAATAGCATTATGAGTACAATATTTAATATCAAACTTAAATATAAAAAATTCAAAACTACCTCAAATACATTCCCTTAAGAGTAAATAAAACAGAAAAATATAATAACCAGATGAAGGTGCTATCAAGATTATGAGCACCCCTGTGGAAAAATAAAGAATGCCACCTGATTTCGGATAAAATCAAAAATACATTCATAGTTTAGCTCTTCCTACTATAGTTTTCTAAAAACAACTGAAAAGGAGAAGGGAAGACAGGCATTTCCAGAAGACCCACCTTATGCAGGCACTGCAATGGGCTCTGGGGATGCAGCAGGGAACAAAACATACCTTCCCTGCCCTTACAAAATTTACATGAGACAGATGAGAACTGAGAAAAGATAGTTTTCCTATATTGTCTCTCTTCCCTCTCAAGCTCCCTGTAGCTTCCTTCCAGCATAAGGAAGAGAAATGCATCAGAAATTCCCTTTAATGCCTTTTCATTTTCTACAGAGTTCCAGCTCTCTGACCTGGTTTTCCAGGCCTTCCTCAGGCTGTTCCCAACCCACAACTGCAATCTCATCTCTCCCACTTTCTCACATGCATGTTTTTCTGTCCGGTTTATCTATTCACTATTTCAAGATGCTGTGTTTACTTTTAGTCAAAATAACTCACTGAATCCTTGAATATCTTCTCTTCTTTCAAGGGCAACTGGAAGGGCTCCCTTTGTGGACAGTCCTGTCCTAGGCCTAATAAAAGTCTACAGAATGAAGCAGACATGTTCCCTGACCTTGAGCAGCTGCTGGGAAAATGAGGAGAAATGGGCAGAGTTGATCTCTTTGCATTAGCTGTCTTCATGATCAATATCTGTCTCCACTGAATCGATTTTATGGAGCCTCAAACTAGTGGTTAAAAGGCCAGACTGAATATTCCAACCATGCCATGTATGTCCATTCATATTTTCCATGTTGGCTGGGCCATTCTGAGTGGTACCATTACTGGGGTTAAATATATAGAAGCCACCTTTGAAATGAATTATTATTCTTCATAATTTTTTTCAATATGAAGTAAACACAAAGACTTTGTTATGACTTAAAAAAGGAGTCAGGAACTATAGCCCAGAGACAATAATTATAAGACCTAGATAAGATTTCTTAAACTTTCATAATGTCATTTACTTTTGTCACTCTCCATAGTAATTAACAACAAAAACATTAAAAGAAACAACAAAAAGGCTCTGATTTTTCTTTATCTTTGGGAACTAGGGGTGAGTAGGTCCTAATCTAAAGTAGGCATTTGGTTGTTTCATCATGATTTATAACACTGTGGCCTGCAGGGAAAGAGCTGGGGAGGTGAACACCCCAACTTCTTTCCCTCCAACCTCCTGCCAAGGCTGAACCAAACCAGAAGTCAAAAGTCAGACGAGCACACTGAAGTACTTCTAGAGGTCACACTGCTGGGACGTGGAGCAGACGGAGAAGAGTTGAAAGCAGGTCCAGAGGGGCAAACACAGGCTATCTAGCCAGAAGACCTGAAAACCTTTAAAATTAGACTCCAGAAAATTCTTGTGCTCAGATGCAGTTTAGGAAATGTTATGCTACATTAAAATGGTTAGAAAGATGGGGTCTTGAGTGTCAATGATTCTTACTCATACACCTAGTACTTCTTTTTTTTAAAGAAATATGGAGGAATTTGAACCACTTACCAAGAAAGACATCGATTAGTTGCAATTGAAGGGAGAAAGATTATTTACTTTAACAACCTACAGCTTGAAAATAACATCCCAATTTTCCAACCTTGAGGCCAGGCGATTTGGCAGATGAAGATGAGTCAGTTATCACAAAGGGATAAATAAACACACCCTAGTCTCTCATTGTCAGTAACAAAGGCTCATGCCTCTGTGATGTAGTGCTCACAGAAACTGTGAATTAATTGAGAAAGAATGGAGAATTGAGCCCAGAAGCTCAGATGAGAACACACACAAATACACAACACCACACTGAAAGAGCAGAAGGAAAATTACTACAACAGCGTGTATCTTCCTCAAAGGAGAGAAGCCCTTATCTCCAAAATTTCCTCTGCTTCCCCTGCCTCAGAAAGTACAAACCACGCATGGACTGAACCAAAGAAGGCGCCGGTGAGTTCAGTGTCATCATTCTGTGAATTAATTTGGCTTTCACATATGGGTTGTTTTTCTAGAATACAGGATTACTACATTATGAAATGCTAATTGTTTCTGCTACCCAGCATGACCTGCCTGGAAGATGAGATGCAAATTAAGACATAATACAATTATGGATGCTCTCACCCTATTCAAATGTATTTTTCTTCTCCAACAGGCTCAGGTAAGTGGCCCTTATTTTAATTTCCAGCATCCTACTCTTAACTCCCAACCCTTGCAGCCTACGGACTCTACTCCGGTGAAATGCCTAACAGTACCACAAGATAGTGAGGCTTCTTGTTTCGAATAAACATGTCAGAACTTATGTCTCCAAATAAGTCTTGTCTTTCTAAGTAACCAACTTGGGACACTATACATTTAGGCCACATGGGCTACATTTTTATACCAGTGAGCTCTCATTAAAATACTATGTCAAAACAAACAAAAAAGAGAAAAGAAGCATCATCAGAGAAGGATGACATACATGAGCTTGGGAGGCATGTGTAAAGGCAGGGCTGTACGCTGCCTTAATGACCATGGGGAGTTTACAGAGGCAGAAACCTCTCTTCCTCTTCACCACCAGCTGTTAAGCCTCCTCTTAGCCTCCTTGCCAGGTGCCCACCCTGATTCAGGCTCCTTATCTTACCAGGAAAGAATGAAATACATTACTAATGAAAGTGTTTCTAAAAAAAGAAAGACACAGGGGAGCTAGGGAGGGGAGGGGAGGGGAGAAAAAATCAGAATAAAGGGGAAATAAATGCCTTTTGGCAAAGTATCTGAAAATCTCCTGTCAATAAGACATTAAGTACTTAAGAATGTAGCAGAATGTGAAGTTGTTTATGACAGTAAATACTTGAAGTTGCTGAAATGTTCAACCAAAGGAGATTGGTAAAATAATTTATGGATTATCCATGCAGTAGAATAATTGGCTGTGATTTAAAGCTATTGTATAGGGCTTCCCTGGTGGCGCAGTGGTTAAGCATCTGCCTGCCAATGCAGGGGACGCGGGTTCAAGCCCTGGTCCAGGAAGATCCCACATGCCGCGGAGCCCGTGCGCCACAACTACTTAGCCTGCAAGTCACAACTACTGAGCCTGCGTGCCACAACTACTGAAGCCCACATGCCTAGAGCCCGTGCTCCACAAGAGAAGCCACTGCAATGAGAAGCCTGCGCACTGCAACCAAAAATAGACCCAACACAGCCAAAACTAAAATATTTTTTTAAAAAGAGTGAATTAAAAAAATAATAAAGCTATTGTATACACCTATTTTCATTGATTTAAGTGAGAAAATCATGTTGCAGAACTATATGTATAATGGGATCTTTTTAAAATATGTATGTTTGCGTGTATCTGTGAATAAGTGTATATGTGTACACAGAGAAAGAGGGAGAAAACTACAAGGAGACAGAGGGAGGAAGGAAAGATTCTCAATAAACACCAAGATGAAAACGGATATTTTTGAGAGGCAAAAATTATGAATGATTTCTTTCTTTTGCTTATTTCTATGTCCTATTTTCTACAAGAAATATGACTTACATATGTAAAAAGTAAAGAAGGCTGCCATAAAGAAAACTGAGTAGCTGTGGCTGAAGATTATCATCCAAGTAGTTACCCAGCATTTGCTTTTTTTCTACTATACCTCTTTTTAAAAGGAGGCAACATTATGCTACAGATATAGTGATAAGCTTTGTACACAAATCTCTAGAGTCCACATCTAGTGCTCTTTTAAAATCATCAGTCTTCTCATCTCCAACATGTATTATTAAGTGAAAAAGCAAAATGAAGATGCAGGAAATGTGTAAAGTATGCAGCCAATTGTTCACAAAAGAAAGGAAAATAAAGAACATATATCAGATTGGCTTCTATGTGCATAAAAATTATCTGGAAGGGTTAAATAAGAAACTTTTAACAGTGTTTACCTGTGAGGAATAGCCACTGAGTAGAAGGGGGACAGAGATAAACCTCTTTATATTTTTTGATGTTTGAAACTTGTGAATTCATTACCTAGTCAAAAATTAAAATTTTAATTAGTCTTTTGTACTTTTCAATGACTTATCTTTTTATCATGTATCCTCAGAATTATAACTAAGTGATTGGTTTAGTGGTTTAGTCTTGATTTTAATATTAATTATATTCAAATATACATCTGCATGATTTTTTAAAATATTTCTACTTGATCTCTTTTTAAATGTTAAACGTAAGATGGCCTGGGTAGAAGGGGACAGCCTCAGCACCTTAGCAATTGAATGGGACTGAATATTTTCATCCATGCTCCCTACTAGCAGGTTTATCAAAAAGGTCAAATAAAAAACAAACCCCAGCTGAGGGTTTGCTACTAAAAGGTGTGTAAGAGGCACATGTTCTCGTTTATCATTCTATTTTGGATCCAGTATTAACTTCTCCTGGATGACAATACTGCTTCTATTGTTCCCCCATTAACATGGTACACCCAGTGGGGACATCGGCCCAACACTAACGAACTATTCACAGGAGAAACAAGAACAGGATACCAGGAGCCAAGACAAAACAATTAGAAGGAAAGGGCGACTGTTGGCTCCTGACCTAAATTGAATTGCTTTTAAGAGACAGAAACAGATTTTTAATTATGTAATCCCTTTCTCATTTCCTTTAAAACTTAAAGGTCACATTCCCCTTTCAAATGCTAAAGGCCAGTTCTGACATTATTTTATCTGATGTTATTGTCTCTGTGAGACTCACTGGACTAAAAATGGAAGAGGTGCCCTGTTCAACCCAAATGAATGCAAAGCATTTCTGTTGTTGTTGTTGTTATCATCCAAACTACTGTTTGGAAGAATTAGTTAATAACTACTGTCTCTCTCCCTTTGCATTTCATTTTTCTTTCCAAATACTGTTCTAAGAGAAATGTGCTCTGCCTTTACTAAGAAAAAGAACTGTCTGAAGGCATGAAGATCTGCGATAAGAAGTCTACTTAACTTCCACTTTTGCCAGACTTGACTTGGTGAGTTTGCTTTCACCTACTCTTTATCACATTTTATTGTTTGCATTTCAATAATAGAAATTTTTCTTTCCACACACTTCTCCTCTGCCCTTATTTCCCCCCTCTTCCCAGCCCAGTGAAGTCCACCTCTTCAACAGCAACTTCCCCGGTTGCGTCAGCTCCCTCTGATCTTGATCTCTGATTTCCTGCCTCTCTCTGTTTATAAAACTCATCTTGGCACTCAAGCCCACATTGTCTTCTCTTTCACTGGCAAGAAATCTAATAAATGAACTGCACTGGTTCCCACGGCAGAAAATAAAAGGAATTAAGGCCCAGCTAGCTGTGTGCAGAAGTTCAATCAATGTCATTGGACTCTCTGCCTCTTTCTCCATGTCTTTGGCTCTGCTTTGCCTCTGTGCATTTTCTCTCTAAAGCAAGCTTTCCCTACAAGGTGGCTTATATAATCCTAACGGTTGGAAATCCCAGAAGAAAAGGACCCTCTTTTCCAAAATCATAGCAGAAGTCCTAGGGCTCTTAGTAGGAGGCCCAGCTCTGAGTTACATGCTCACCTCTGGAACAGGGATCAAGATCAGTTCTACCCAAAATTCATGCACTGAGAAGGGGTAAGGGAGGATCCCAAAAAGAAAAGAGGGATTCTGACACCAGATGCTATGTATAAGGCATCACAGTTTTAATTCAGTGTTATTTAACAATACCTGTATATTCACCATATCTCCAACTAGAATGTAACCTTTCAACATCAGTTTCACTTCCTTATATCCCCACCCCTTTGTTAATATCTACCGCAGCAGTAGTCACTGTTATAGTCTATTATATCAGAGGCTCCCAGTGACCCACACTCATGTGCTTCCCTCCGCATAACTAGGGTACACCGTGTGACTAGCTTTAATCATAAAATGCAGTAGCAATGACCCTGTGCCAGTTCCCAGTCTAAGCCTTGAAAAGACCTCGAACTTCTGCTTTTGAGCCCATGGGAGCCCGTGGGAAACTGGGCAACTCTGCTGGAGAGAGGCCCCGTCAACCCAGTGTCCCAGTTTAATCCAGCCGCGACCTGACCCACAAGTTGAATAAGCCACCGGACTGACCATCAGCAAGATCAGCAGAAGAACTCTCCAGCTGAGCCCATATTGCAGAACTATATGAAAATAAAGTTTTATTGTTTTAAGCCACTAAGTTTGGGGACTTATTATACAATAAAAGATAACTGGGGAAAGGTACTTGGAAAAAATATGTTGACTGAATAAATTAATGAATGAATGAAATTCTTGATTTTTTTATTGCTTTCGCTACAAAACTGCCATGGCAACAAATGTGACATTAAAAATGCATAAAGAGGGGCTTCCCTGGTGGCGCAGTGGATGACAGTCCGCCTGCCGATGCCGGGGACACGGGTTCGTGCCCCTGTCCAGGAAGATCCCACATGCCACGGAGCGACTGGGCCCGTGAGCCATGGCCGCTGAGCCTGCGCGTTCGGAGCCTGTGCTCCGCAACGGGAGAGGCCACAACAGTGAGAGGCCCGCGTACCGCAAAAAAAAAAAAAAAAAAAAATTTATAATGAGGATGGGTTGGGAGTTTGGGATTAGCAGATGCAAACTATTATATATAGAATGGATAAACAACAAGGTCCTACTGTAGAGCACAGGGAACTTTATTCAATATCCTGTGATAAACCATAGTGGAAAATAATATGAAAAAGAATGTATATATATGTGTGTATACACATACACATATATGTATACACACATATATATATTACTGAATCACTTCGCTTACAGCAGAAATTAACACAACATTGTAAATCAACTATACTTCAATAAAGTAAATTTCTTAAAAACTCATAAAGAGTGGATTGAGAAAAAGGAGAATGCATGAAAAAAGAGAATATAACATTTACTGATAACCTTCTATGTCCCAGGCACTATACCAAGTCGTTTTCACATTCACATTTCATTCTCTCAGCAACAACCCAATGAGGTAGTATTATTTTCCTGCATTTTTTAATTGATGAGAAAACTGATGCTCTGACAAGTAAATTAATTTGGTCAAGGTCAAGCAATTATAAAGAGTAAAAACCTGGATTCAAATGCAACTGACCCAAATACAACTCAGGGGTTAGGGTCACCAACCCTCTGTGCAGCTGAAAAATCTGTGTACAATTTATAGCTAGCCCTCTGTACATATGGTTCCTCTGTATTCCTGGTTCTTCCATATGCCTGGTTCTGCATCTCTATTACCATAGTATTTACTACAGAAAAAAAATCCACATATAAATGGACTCACGCAGTTCAAACCCATGTTGTTCAAGGGTCAAATGCACAAATCTTTAAGCTTACATACAATGCTCGTGCTGTTTCCACTCCATCATACTGTCCTCACAGACACTTGTAGTCAGTGGGGTATAACCATGCCCCAGCTTCACCACTGATTTTCCATGGGATTTTAAGCTTCTTCCATACACTATTCACTATACTTCTTCCATATTCTATACACTAAAGTTTCAGCTTCCTAAGCATGATACTACTATGCTGACACTGCCCTTTCTTCCCTAAAATCCATCCCAACTCCTAAAATGCTTACAAAATTCCAGCAACTCCTTCTTCAAAGACAGTTCCTTATCACTTCACTTCTTGTGGAGCACGGGCTCTAGGCACACGAGCTCAGTAGTTGTGGCCCACAGGCTTAGTTGCTCCGCGGCATGTGGGATCTTCCCAGACCAGGCCTCAAACCTGTGTCTTCCTGGTCCAGGAAGATCCCACATGCCGCGGAGCAACTAAGCCCGTGTGCCACAACTACTGAGGCTGCTCGAGCCGGCAAGCCACAACTACTGAAGCCTGCGCACCTAGAGCCTGTGCTCCACAACAAGAGAAGCCACCACAATGAGAAGCCCGCGCACCACAATGAAGAGTAGCCCCCGCTCGCCACAACTAGAGAAAGCCCACACGTAGCAACAAAGACCCAACACAGCCATAAATAAATAAATAAATAAATAATTTTTTTTAAAAAGACACAGGATCTAAAAAAGAGAAGCTGGACAAGGAAGGCGCAGGGTGAAATGAGAGGGTAAAATGAATGTTTTTAAAGAAATTAAAAGCACTATAGCACACAGCATTGCTTGGTGAATGTTCTCACAATATGTAGTAGACTTGATTATATGTATGCTCTATTAGCCAACAAACCCTCCAGTGGATACTTACCCTAAGAAATATCACAGGGTGCACCAGCATACAAATTTCAAATTAATCATACTGTGTTGGCTACTGGAAATTTGCTAAGAACAGATTTCAGGTGCTCTAATCACAAAAAATTAAATTATATGAGGAGAAGGTGTGTTAATTAGCTTGACTGGTAATCAGTTCACTATGTATATGTACATCAAATCATCATGTTGTATATCTTAAATACATATAATTTGTATTTTTTAAATTTTTAAAGAATATTATAGCAGCATTTTTTAGTAGCCAAAAACCATAGACAACCCAACTGTCCACCTCTAGACGGGTAGTATGGTGATGTACACAACGAGATACCATACAGAAATGAAAATGAGCAGCATACAGCTACTCAGCACAACACAAAAAAGAGTCATAAATACAGTGACCTGTGGAGAAGCCAGACAAAAAATTCATATTGGCTGTTTTCTTATACATAAAGTTTAAAAGCTAAACTGCAATATTTAGGGATGCATACTTAGGTTGTCGAATGATTAAAAAAGAAAAAACGAGGCAGTGATTACCATCAAAGTCAGAAGGCTGTTACCTTTGAGAGGAACAAAGAGTTTGTCCGTGGGATGAGGCATGTGGGGAGCCTATGGGATGCTGCCACGTTCTGTTTCTTAACCTTAATTGGTACACATGGTTTATTCTCTTAGAAATTCCTCAACGTGTACATTTAGGATATATACATTTTTCTGTATGTATATTATATTTCACGACTTTAAAAAGTTTTGGAAACACATTAGCAGAGTTAAAATCTAGGCTGAGAGAAAAGGGAGGTTTGATAAAAGAAAAAATGAGAATAAACTTGTAAGAAAACAATAAGAGGTAAGATGATGACCACAAAGGAAAAAGAAAAGGAAAGACTGAAATTCAGACAACTGACATCTCCTGAAAAAAGTCCTAACAGACAGAAGGGGAAATCAAATAAATAATAATTGAGTAACATAACAGGTACTGGGCTAAATACTGTATACAAATTAACTCTGAATGTTTACAATAACTCTGTGAGGTTAAATACCATCATTGGGTTCCCTCCTCATGCTAGTGGGAAAACTGAGGCTTAACCTTCCCAAAATCTTATGACTTTGGTAAGTGGTAAGCAGGTAAGTGACAAATAGAAGCCTGAAACCCCTGTCTGTGAGGTACTAAAGTGAGTCCTCTGAACCACGATACCATAAGGCCCCTATTTTTTCCTGCCCTGGATTAAAATAAAATGTACTGCAACATTCAAGGCCAAAGGACAGGGGAAAAAATCTTTTAAAAGATTTAAGGGGAAACTCATTTTTTGTTTGTTCTGAGGGGTTTTTTGGGTTGGTTTCTTTGTTTGTTTTTTCCAGAGTTCATTTAATCCATTTCTAACCATAAGCACTTATTACAAAACTCATTTATTCAGACCAAATAGAATTAAAAATACAGATTTTCCTGAAACAACAACTATGAGTCATCTACCACAAAACCAGATGTATTCAATATTTACTACAGAGTCCAAAATTGATAAAAACTTTAAATAAAAGTCATACTTGAGGGGGTAAAAAAACAACGTTCTCTAAAGAAAGCCAAGTTTACCTCAGTACTAACTGGGAGTAGCACTTATATGCTCTGCTGAGAAACACTAGTAATTCCTAGGTTCTCTGCCCTCTTTCTACAGAATAAATTACAAAACAACCAATGACAATGACCCTTAAATATTATGCTATTTTAGTCATTTTGCTCAGAATGTATGACCCCTTTATGTATTTTTAAACCATACTTTTTTTAAACTCTCATTTGTGAAAAACTTTTCAAAGCAAATCATTTATCTCTACGTGATATAACTAGGTTATGAAATAATGCACAACCAAAACCATCCCATATTTAGTACAAAACGCTCACCGTTTGGGCCGGGCCTGGAGGCCCCGGCGCTGCTGCCCGTGTTCGTCATGCCGACCGGGCACAGGCCCGAGGGGCTCGCGAGCCACGGGGCCGCACGTGGCCCACCTGCTGCACCAGCTGCACTTGGGGACTTTGTGTGGCGGCGCAGGATGCCAGGCCCGGAGACGCAGCAGCAGCGAGGCCGGTGCGGAAGTGGGCCCGGACTACATCGGAGAGCGTCGGCGGCGGCATAACCTGCGTGCGGCGGCGGGATAACCTGCGTGCCGCAGCACGCATTGCCGCTTCCGCCCGCAGGAGTTCCGGGGTCAGCGCTGCGGCCTGGGGCGCTGGGGTCGCCCAGTGGTGGAGCCCGGCTGGGTGTAGGGCCTCAACTTTCCGCAGAGGACGCTGCTGCAGGCCGTCACCAACACACAGGTCGTCCACGGCTTCTTTGTGAAGCACACGGAGGACATTAAGGAGTCGGCTGCCTACCCGGCTCTCGTGACGCGGGGCCACAGGGACTCTACCAGGGCCGCGCCCTCTCCGGTCGCCCCACCCCCCATCCCAGACGAGCCTTAATCAGGGGCCCAGCCCTCTGCAAACCCTCTCTGCTCACTCCTCACCTTCAGTGCCCGAGCTTCAAGGACAAGGCCCAGTGGGGAGGTGTTTGCCAGGGAAAAAGCAAAAACAGGTGGCCACCAGCCTCCTGGCCACCTGTGAGGCCTGGCCAAGGACCAGGCCACGCTGAGGAGCAACCATCAAGTGTGCAAATCTGTGGAGGTGTCTGGGGCCTGCTCTTAGAAGCACCTTGTCCCCACTCTGCTACAGCTGAGGGGAAACTTATTTTGACCCAAGAATTTTATACACAGCTGTTGACTGGGGAAAAAAAAGCACAACCTGAAAGTTGAGAATTATGTTTTATTCGGTGGACTTCCTGAGGACTTAAGCCTGAAAGGCTCTCAGATACCTCTGAGGGGCTGCTCCGGAAGAGGTAAGAGAGGAGCCAGGGTTTATACAAGCTTTGCAACAGAAACCAGGTAGTTGGAACATCGAAAGATTGCTGTTAATTAAAGAAAACCAGACGTCTCAAGTTAATTAATTTAGTGCTTTTCTGTGTATGGGAAGATGCAAGAGGCTGGGCTCATTGAAATTATTCCTTTGATATGCACCTTAGCTATCTAGGGCCAGTATCCTGCTTTTCTACATCCTGAATCCCTTCGGGGTGCACAGTTGGGTGTGGCTACAGTGGCCTCTGGCTTGATGGCCACAGCATCCTTTGTTTACTGATATGGCAGGCAACGTTTCTCAACCATACAGCCAAGTTGTCTCACACTTGTGAAAGCAATAAAACAAATTCAGGTATTTTAGAAAGTATACCCACTCATATTTTTAAAGCCTTTTAAAAAACATGCATTTGAAAACAAATTTCAATTGACCAAAAGAAGCAGCCTAGAAGGAGGTAAAAATGAGGGAGTAATAGCATAGGCATGTTCCAGAGCTCCAAAAATGACTGAAACCAATATAGATTTAATCATCTAGGAATAGTTTAAAAATAAAAACTAAAGCAATAGCAAAACATTTTTGAAAGATGCAGTATTTTTAAAATTTTTATAATCTAAATTTTAAAACCCAGATTTCGGGACTTCCCTTTACGGGAAGTCTTTAAGTCTTCCCTTAAAGGCTCTGCATTCCCAATGCAGGGGGCCCAGGGTGGATCCCTGGTCAGAGAGCTATATCCAGCATGCCCCAACTAAGAGCCTGCATGCCGCAAGTAAAGTACCCACATGCCGCAGCGAAGATCCCACGTACTGCAACTAAGACCTGGTGCAGCCATGTAAATAAATAAATATTTCTAAAAATAAATAAAAATAAAACCCAGATTTCATTAAGAAGAACTTGATGGGTGAGGGGCAATGAGCAAGGAGAAGGTGGAGGGTAGGTTAAACTGCTCTGAATGGTAATCAAAAATATGGTTTTACTCTGGGGGTTAGAGAAATGTAAATTTAAGAATGCTTTTGAAAAACTTTGAAAGCTAACTACCACTAGCAGAATTTAAATGTGTGTGTGACTATCTCCAAAGGAAGATAAAAGCAAAGAAAATTAGATCCATATTTCAAAACGATGGAAACGCACATAAATGGGCAAACAAAACATGAAACAAGATGACAAGTAACATCAAATCTATTGAAGTCAAAGCGTTGCAGACTGAGTCCCAAACTGCTGTGTTTACGAGCCCCATCTAACATCAAGTGACATAAAAAGAAAAAAAGTTAAAGGAAAGGAAAATGTATGAAAAACAAAGGCAAACAAAATAGAAGCAGTGATGAAAATACTAATAAATTAAGAGGACTATAAGGCCAAAAGCATTACATAGAGCAAATAAGATCATTTTATATTAATAAGTGATACAGTCCTTAGTATCAGTATAACAGTCAAATCTTCATATGCCGACTAGGGTTGTATTGAAAACACACAGGAAATATGTCCTTAGAAATACAAGGATACTTTTTCAGCAACACAGTAGTAGTAGGGAACTTTGACACCATCTGCATCTTGGCAAATCAAGTAGGCAAAAAAAAAAAAGGATGATGTTTCAAGAAGTACATAATAAGATCAACTTACTGGATATGTAGATCAAATTATGTATACCACAAAAAAATAAAAATAAAAATTATGTATACCACAAACCAAACACCACCTCCTAAAAATGTCCTAAGTAAAAGAAAAACCTCAAAGCCATCATTAGGATCAATTTAGAAATAACCAAAATGAGAACACTACATATAAAAGACTATAGTATCACCAACAAGGTACTCAGAGGAAAACATTCATAAACACTTTAAATATTAAGTAAGAAAGCATCATAGTAAATGAGCTGAGAGACTTCCCTGGGTCTGTGGGTAAGACTCCATGCTCCCAGTGCAGGGGCCCTAAGTTCGATCCCTGGTCGGGGAACTAGATCCCGCATGCCAGAACTGAGTATCCTGCGTGCTGCGGCTGAGACCCAGCACAGCGAAAATAAATAAACAAATATTTTTAAAAATAAAATAAAAATTTTAATGAGCTGAGCACTTATAAAAAAGCAATAAAGCAAGTCAAGGATAAGCACAAAGGAATTAATAGGAGAAGAAAATAATGAATAGGAAAACAGAAAAATATTAGAATGATAACCCCTAAGATGGTTCTTTGAAAGAACCAATAAAATGGACAAATTTCTGTTGAATCTCATCAGGAAGCAAAGACAGAAAGTACTTGTAGAGGATCAGGAATCCAGATATGATAACTTTTTTAAAATAAAAGATTAAAAGTTTGGAAAATCTGGAACAATGGAATACAGCTTCACACCAGTTAGTCTAACAAAAATCATAAAAATCTAACAATAACAAGTGTTGCACATGTGTGGTAGATGCACCGAGAGCTGCTTTGGTTTGGAGGGCAGGCAAGACTGGAGACATAAAGTAGTTCAAAGTTGCTTTCTCTTTGGTCTGCTTTGCACAGCAAATAGTGCAAAGGATATCTATCTGAGATGCAGGTAGGTGGATGTGGCTCCCTTTTACTACCCTTGCTTTTCATGGTGGCACACTAGAATTTCAGTCCACCAGCTCAGAGAAGTATAGAATGGAGGGATCCCTGATTTTTTATACCCAGATACATTAAAATCCAGACATGAGTTCTGCTGCATAAGAAGTCAGGTTGCCCCGCCTGTGCCTAATGTTCAGATCGCACGCCTTGACATTCCTGCTCTGCCAGTTCTGGGCCAATACCTTTGTCTGCTCTGCAGGATCCAGGTGTTTCCCACTGATGTCCAGTCAGGGGATTTGTGTGCCAAGGCTTGGCCATAACTTTCCACAGAGTAACACCTCCTACTCTGATAGGTCTGTTCATTTGTTTATTCATCCATTCATTCATTAAACAAATATTTAACAGACTTTTATGTACCAAGCAATGGAATAAACCCTGAGGATACAAAAACTTTGGGGAAAAATAACTGCCCTCATTAGGGACAGCACATTCTAGTGAGAAAGAGTAAAAAAATTTATCATATCAAATGTGTACAGGTTGCTATGGAAGCAAGCTATGGGAAGTCAGGGAAGGCTTCACTGGTAAGCTCTTTAATAACAAATATGCAGGGATTTCCCAGGTGGTCCAGTGGTAAAGAATGCGCCTTCCAATGTAGGGGACGTTGGTTCGATCCCTGGCCGGGGAACTAAGATCCCACATGGCGCGGGGCAACTAAGCCCACGCACCACAGCTACTGAGCTCATGCACCACAACGAGAGAGCCCGATTGCCACAAACTACAGAGCCCATGTGCCCTGGAGCCTACATGCCACACTAGAAAGAGAAAACCTGCACACCACAATTAGAAGCCCATGCACCGCAGCAAAAGATCCTGCGTACCACAACTAAGACCCAACACAGCCAAAAAATAAAATAGAAGAAAGAAAGAAAGAAAGAAAGAAAGAAAGAAAGAAAGAAAGAAAGAAAGAAAGAAAGAAAATTAATTGATTAAATATATTTTTTTAAAAAAAGAACACATATGTGGTATTTGTCTTTCTCCGGCATATTTCACTTAGCATAATGCCCTCAAGGTTCATCCATGTGGTTTCAAATGGCAGGATTTTCCTTTTTTTTTTTAAGGCTGAATAATATTCCTCTGTGAGTGTGTGTACACATATACACGTATATTTCACATTTTCAACAATACTATATTGTATACCTGTAAGTTGCTAAGAAGATATACCTTAATTTAAAACTTCTCTACACATACACAAAATCATAACCAAGTAGGGGTGATGGTTAAGTTACTTAGCTTGATTGTGGTGATATTTTCACAATATATACATATATCAAAACATCAAGTTGCACACTTTAAATATATACAATTTGTATATGTCACAGATATCTCAATAAAGTTGTTAAAAAATAAGTATGAATTTTCTAGCTGAAATGAGATAATTCCAAGCAGAGGGAGCCTGTCTCTTCTCCCTCCTACAACCAATCTCCAGGTCCTGTCACTCCCACTACCCTCCTCCCAGCATCATCCCTCTTGCCTAGATGTCCACAGGTACTCTTCCCAGCTGCCCTCTTTATTGATTCCATCCAGCCTTACCAACCTTCCGGTTTTCCACTCTGATCATACATTGTCCTGCTTAAAATCTGCCATGGGATCCTCAGTGCCTTCAAGATAAAATCTAAACTCTTTAACCTGGCTTACATGGCCCCTCAAGATATGACTCTTGTTTATCTCACCAGTTTCATCTACTCTATTTTCCCAGTGTATTAATTGGGAGAAGCAGATATTACCCAATTGAAATGACCCCCCTAAACTCTTGTAAAGTTAGATTTTCTTGCAGGTACCAGCTGTCTCTTTGCAACACACGCCTAATATAATACCAGGGCCTGGGAATATGCTATATATTCTCAGTGATGGTGACAATGCTGGTGGTAATGATAGTGCTGGAAATAGATTATATCTCCATTAAAACTAAAGAAATCAGGAGTCTGGGTAGAGAGGGAGAGGAATGTAGGAAATGGGTAGTAGTAAAGGAGGGATATTTAGGACATGAGTATAGGGCCGTGTACCTCAACTCAACATCAAAATGTGTGGTGGAGGAGATAGTAGTAGAGATTTCAGGTAAGTGTAAATCCCCAATCAATAGGAGTATGAGTCTTTATTCCTGCCTGGAGTTCTGTTCTAACAGGCAATTATAATAAAGTAGATATCAGTGTGGAGAAGGCTTATGAGAACAGTGCCCTTACCCCTACTCAGGTATACCTGCAGGCAGGGAGCTAGAGAGAGCAACAAAAGTTTTCAAAACCTTTAACAAAGGATGCAGAAGTTACTTGAAAATCACAAATCAGTACACCAAGCAAGAGGTCACCCCAGCATGGGGCAGTGATGAAAGCCCACAGCCAGTGGCCAAAGTGTGGACAGGCTGAGTTTGGGAATGTCAGCAGGACCCATGTGAGCAGATGTGGGAGCTTGTCAGCAGGGCCTCGTGGCTGGGCTCTCCTGAAGCATCACCAAGAGAAACAGCCCACAAGTTACAGGAGCAACAGGCAGTGAGGGAAAGGCTGATGACTGAAGATCAAATAGAATAGCCTTCCATCCAGAAGCCACTAATGACCAAATGACCCCATGTTGGTTCAACTGACCCCCATAGACTGAGAGCAAAAACTGAGGAAAGAGTCAGACCACTCCAGATTACTGGGTGACAATTTTAATAAGCAAGGGAACTTACATGCAAGGCTCGTCTTGGGTGGCCACTAGATAAGTAGATCTCTGCACTCACCCGCCAGAACTTTAAAAGTTTATAGAGAGGCCTTAATTGGGTTCTGTCACATTTTCAGTTCAGATGGCCTCATCAATACCTATTCTCTTTTTTTTTTTTAATTTATTTTATTTTATTCTTGGCTGCATTGGGTCTTCGTTGCTGTGCGCGGGCTTTCTCTAGTTGCAGCGAGTGGGGGCTACTCTTCGTTGTGGTGCACGGGCTTCGCATCGCAGTGGCTTCTTTTGTTGTAGAGCATGGGCTCTAGGCACGTGGACTTCAGTAGTTGTGGCACGCAGGCTCAGTAGTTGTGGCTTGCAGGCTCTAGAGCACAGGCTCAGTAGTTGTGGCACACGGGCTTAGTTGCTCTGTGGCATGTGGGATCTTCCCGGACCAGGGCTCGAACCCCTGTCCCCTGCATTGGCAGGTGGATTCTTAACCACTGCACCACCAGGGAAGTCCCTCAATACCTATCCTCTTAAGGCTGTGTCTTTAAAAGCAGAACATCATTCTGAGGATGGGGTTGGGGGTGAGGAGCATCCAATTGCCCGGGTCCAGTTCTCCACTCAACCAGTGGGCACAGCTGTTCAGTGACCTCCTCCAACATCCTTCCCTGATCTCAGGACCCCATACAAGCTCCATAGGAATTTAAATCACCCTCAGGGAAAAGAATAAAAATAGGTCATGTAGTCTGGATCAAACTACCTGGACTTATATCTCAAGTCTACCACTAAGTAGTTATGTGATCTTGAGTGAGTTACTTAACCACTCTGCGCCTTGGTTTCCTCATTGGCAAAATGGAAATAATAATAGTGCTTATCTCAGAGGTTATCCTTAGTACATATAACAGTGCCTGGCACAAAGTGAGTGCTCGATTCATGTTATTAATTACTACTAAGTATATTATTCATTTGCAGTTTATGATGCATTTTTATACAATCGGTACAGTATAATCCATGGACTTTACTACTTACTGGTTGTACAAGCTTTTATAAGGTCTTTAAGTCTTCATTTCTTCATCTGTAAAAGGCAGATAATAACGTGGGGTGCCTAATAGACAAGGAAGAATCAGAGAGAAAGAAGTAAGGCCTCCCATGACAATGATGACAGCCAACACTTACAGGGCATTTAGTTAGCTCCAGGCAATGTTCTAAGCATACTACAGGCACTTAATCATTTAATCCTCACACAACCCTATAAGGTAGGTACTGTGATTGTCCCCATCTTATAGCTGAGGAAGTAAGTCCAGAGAGGTTAGAAAACGTGCCCAAAGTGATTCAGCTGGGGAGCGGCAAAGCTGGGACTTGAACCCATGCAGTCGTGCCCCTAAACAACTCACTCTGCCACCCTCTGGCCTCTGCATTTGTTCTTAATATCAACACCGGTGGATTCTTCTTCTTAAAAGATATGGACTATATCTGTTTTCCTCTATTTACTAGATTAAAATACATCTGATTATACTAAAAAAAAGAAAAGAAAAGAAAACACCTCTGAATCTAAACTCTGTTGGATTACCCCTACTGGAAATAGCAAATACTCAAACCTTGATGCTTAAAAATAGCTGAAACACCTGCTATATCCCACATTTACCAAAGCTGTTTATCTCCACAGATCTCCACTCATATGATAATTCACTCAAGCAAGGAAACTGAAGAGTGAGAGAATTTGTAACATTTTAGAATCTACCACTAAATATAACTTTGTGTAATTCCCCTGGTAATGGTTATTGTGCTTTTGCTTAAAAAAAGAACATCATACTTTAAATCTATATTTAGATTGTAACCAAATGGAAATATGACTAAAATATTAAATATTCTGCAAGAAATTATAAGTCAAAAATGTGGTCACATCTGGAGGTTCTAGGATGAAATGTGACCTCAAAATCCCTACCCAGCCTCTCTTAATTGTGCTATAGAGTCCACAATTGCTACTTTTAAAAGAATTAATTTACAGAGAAAATTTTTAATTTCATGTATTTGTAATTTTCTACTGGGAACTCAGATTTTGAAAGCTTTCCATGCATGATGTAGAGCTAAAGTCATACTTTCCAATTTTGTACACTTTCAACAAACTATTTTTTCACTTTGGGGGTCCAACTATTTTAGATAGTAAAGATTAGCTTTCAAAAATCAAACACTAAGGAATGGGCATTGATATAAAAAAATCACACACAAAAAATAGAGAAGTTCAGAATTTAAAGTGGAGGAGAAAGATACCAAAATTACTTCTTTCCAGTTTTGTAATAGCTGCTGCCACCCTGAGGTGAAAAAGTGTTAGTGCCTTCAAGCTATTTTCACCTCTTGATTGAAATTTCTTCAACATTTTCTAACATGTTTCTCTGAAATGATTTCCTTGTTATTTTTATTATATCGTTATTTTCTTCCTTTAGTCACTCTTTTGTTTATTGATGGCTTAATAATATAAAAAAAACAGAGTGAATTAAAATATTCACTCAATTCAAGAGCTAGTTCAGCAATTCTTACAAAAAATCCGAAAGTGAAAATAATACAGAGAAATGTAATGACACATCTATAAACAGAGAAAAAGAGCACAGAATAATTTTTGTCTCTTGACAAGTTTTGTTTTTCAATCCTTCTAAAATCTAATAGTAAAGAAGACTTGGCTAGAAATAATATTGTAATATTAATTTTGTTAAATCACAGAGTCAGAAATAAAGGAAAAATATACTCTAATGTATGAATCACCTAACACATAGAGAATCTTTCATTGATTATTTGAAATGAAATTATAATTTTCTTTCCAGGGAGGGTAAATGATTAAATACCTCATGCCTCCCTCCCTGCAGATATCTGACTGGTAGGTTAGTTCTATTTCTAACTTTCTAGAATTATCAGCAACTGATATTTTTAGCACAAGGCACTTCCCTATAAATCATTTTTATCTCTAGTGTATCAGCACTTATGTAACCTACATACTATTGCATATGAAGTGATTGAATTATAGTATCTCTGAGATATTTTTTATCAACAACTGCCAAGAAACACCGATGTTACACAGGCATCGTAGATTTATGCAAAGTAGTGTCCATTTTCAGCCCAGACTCCCAGCAGGGAGGGACTCTCATCACCAAAACACCCTTCCCATGGCTACAGCCCACAAAGAATCCCCACCAGCAGAACGGACCCAGCAGGCAGAGGAGAACACAACCACATTCTGCACAAAGCTGCTGCATCAGATCACCGTTTTCAAGAAAAAGAAAAGCAGACAGATGGCCTTGTCTAGCATTTGAGAGGCACACGTAGCCTTTCATTAGAATTCGTCGTTGAAGATTTGTCTCTTCAGGTTTACTCTGAGCTGTTTATAAGCAAATCCTGTGACTCAGAGTAAAGGTCCTAAAGCAAGAACTATATATCACAGAGCAAATACTGTGGAGGAAGAGGTGAATGGGTGGGACCCAGGAGAAAATCTCCAGGTCCTGGGAAAAGCATATATGGAGAACAGCACTATTCCCAAGACATGCTGATTAAGAAGTATCCCTGAGGGCTTCCTTGGTGGCGCAGTGGTTGAGAGTCCGCCTGCCGATGCGAGGGACACGGGTTCGTGCCCCGGTCCGGGAGGATCCCACATGCCGCAGAGCGGCTGGGCCCGTGGGCCATGGCCACTGAGCGTGCGCGTCCGGAGCCTGGGCTTCGTGGCGGGAGAAGCCACAGCAGTGAGAGGCCCGCGTACTGCAAAAAAAAAAAAGTATCCCTGAGAGAAGAGCCAGAGACTGACAATGGGATGCTCCACGTATGTGTAATTTATACTATTCTTGTGGATGAATGTGAAACAAGTGACTTAGACTAAGATAACACAGATAGCAGATTACAACGTGAGCCATAAGACAGACCACCATTCAGAAATGTAAATGAGATGATGCATGTATCCCACCTAGCACAGGACATGGCTATTGTTAAGTGGGACTATGTCTATGACTTAGAGGGATCTATTTGGTAAAAGTGACCCCAAAATTATCAGCCTGCTAGGGTCTTCCTCAAGTAGTTGACAGGTGGAAAACTACACACACTGAACACGTTTAAAGGGACAGAGATAAAAATACATAATTACAGCTCATGATCCCTACTCATTCAATGCACTAATTACAAAGATGTGAAGCGAATTATATATAACTCCTATTACTCATTGATATTAAGGCTTTTTGTTGTCTTCAGAAAGCTGAAAGTGAGGAATTCTCCTGGATAGTGTTAGAAAGACACCCAATCCAGGTGAAACTTATCTGTTTCAAGTGAACAAGTTAAGACAAAACAGTGTATCTTCTGGGACTCTCCAAATGTGTCACATATCTCACTTTCTCTGATTAGTTTTCTGAATACCGAATCCCTATTCTTAGCAATAGCCAGGTGAAAAGGTAATATCATCATGGTCACTGTGATCTTTGTTTCACCAATAAGTTTAACTCTTCTTCAATAATGGGGATTTGATGTAAGGGCACATTTGGCAGTAAGGGTGAAAGGATTCCATAAATAGCCATGCTTCAAAATTCAAAGCCATCTAGGAACACTCCTCCAGCTGGAGCTCATGAACCTTAACCCTCTTGTTCCACCATCAACGTGCCTCTTCCACTCCTTGTTTCTTCTCATTTTTTTCTCTCATTACAGAATGGCTGCTGCTCTCTGGGTTTTCCTATTCAACTTTTAGAGGAGGGAAGTATAAATAGTCCCTTACTGGGAAAACTTTTTCATGCCAAGTCATTTCAGCAGCCAGTCTGTGGATTAGGTGCCTTTAGGAAACTTGATCCTGTGCCTTTGTCTAAGGAAGAGACTGGTGCTGGCTGCTTAGCTCAGCAGAGGAGCTACAAGCAGAGACTTGCTGAGTGCAACGGGCGCGATGATTGACGTCTCTAGTATACTATGTTAAAGATTTGGTTTTCTTGCCCTGTAGTGGCAACTTTAGATTTCACTTATGAATGGGTTTTATCAATAACAGGAACAGAGCTATATATACCATATAGCATAGCTACATCATTATTAAACACATTTTGTGTTCATATTTTTAATAATAAAAGTAAGTTCCGGTCATGTTTAAACATATCTTTTCGACCATCACAGTTTCATGATCTATTTAATCATGAGAAATCCTCACATCATTTCACAAAACTATTTTTTTGTGGAAGTCTTGCAGAAAGGTGGAGTTGTTTTCAAGCCAGTTAGTTTCCTTCATTAGATAGTCGGACAGCCAAAGATATCGACTTAATACTGAAAGGTGCAGATGGAGAAGCAGATGCAGCTGTCGCCCATAAGGCTGAGCAAGCACAACGGGCACCGTGAATGTTCTTGCCAGAGAACCTACAATAATAAAACATTAGCTCCCTGAAACCCTGCTGGACTTTAGACTCCAAATGGAAACTGATCATAGAGTCATTAACAACAAGCCATGTCAAAATGTGTATGATACTCAATAAGTGAACATAATTGAAAAGGCCTACTGTAAATAAATATATAAGAAGATGAGAAGACACAACAAACACAGAACAGTAGTCTGTTGGTCTAAAGACTGCTCAGACTGTCAAATTTATTTTTCTAACTCCAGGAATATCCATGTCTATCTAACCCATAATGGTTATCTAAGTAACTAATAAACATACCTAATTAAGAACATTTCATAGCATGCCTTGGCTTTCACAGTCCTAAAAAATGGGATGCATCTTCCCTAAGATACTTAAAGGCAGTTATTAACTAAGCCATTCCACAGTTTATTACTCAGAATCTCATTTTCTCAACACCCCTATTAAAATATAGAAGCTCATTCTGGGTATTATCAAAACCCAGGATTCAATGAAAACATTCTCTTCAGTTATATGATATTGTACTCCCATTAATATTTCAGTAACTTGATAGCTTTTTTTATAAATTTATTTAATTTTAATTTATTTTTGGCTGTGTTGTGTCTTCATTGCTGCGCGCGGGCTTTCTCTAGTTGTGGTGAGTGGGGGCTACTCTTCGTTGCAGTGCGCGGGCTTCTCATTGCGGTGGCTTCTCGTTGCAGAGCATGGGCTCTAGGCATGCAGGCTTCAGGAGTTGTGGCACGTGGGCTCAGCAGTTGTGGCTCACGGGCTCTAGAGCACAGGCTCGGTAGTTGTGGTACACGGGCTTAGTTGCTCCTTGGCATGTGGGATCTTCCCGGACCAGGGCTCAAACCCGGGTCCCCTGCATTGGCAGGCGGATGCTTAACCGCTGGGCCACCAGGGAAGTGCCGATAGCCTTTTTAATAGAAATACTTCCTTGCTGAAAATGATGCATTTGATAAATCAGTTGGCTTAATGTTCTCATTAAAAGAAGAATTTTAGAATTAAACATTTCAAGAGACCATACATGATGGAATAATCTGTGCTCAACGGAGGAGGACTGTGTCTGACTCTGTTCTCCCTACCTACCTTGTTAGCACTTAGTCAAAAATTAAATAAGAGAAACCTCATCAAACCCGCAGCTTCAGTTATCAGTTTTATGCTTACAGTTCCCAAACCTGAGTCTCCTGACTCCAGAATGCACATCTCCAACTGACTGCTGGACTTCTCCTTATGGAAGTTCCAAACCATGGTGAAAATGTTGCTTCCAGCTGAACTTGCTATTTAAATTGTGGTCCAGAAAGCAGCAATGGTATCTGTCACCTGGGAGCTTGTTAGAAATGCAAAAATCTCAGACTCAATTTCAAACCTGCTTCGAAATCTGCATTTTATCATTACCAGGTGATTCCTATACCTGGTCAAGTTTGAGAAGCACTGTGCTATGATTCTCTCATCTCTGTTGAATTTTTCTTCACAAATGTTTTCAAACATGCAAAATACTTGACCTATCAGCATCTCACAAGGATTTTATGAAGATTAATTTTTAAACCTCTGAGGATTAAGTTATTTGTAAACAAACGGTGCAGTCCTTAGAACAGGTTAAATGTATACATAGGATCATTCTGTGGCTGCTTCACCCCATTAAGGCAGCTAAGCAAGATCTTGACAAGATCAGAAAATAGAATTTTCCCCAGCAGATCAGGCCACATTTCCCCTAGGAAACAGATTCGCACCACCAGCCTCTTAATGCCCTTTTCTCACCTAAATATGTACTCCGGTTACTGAAGTTGGGAAACACATAGGGCTCTGTTGGAAAGTGGGTGCCTGATGCCCTGCTTGGAAAGCATATTTCTAAACTGGCACACACTTCCTGCATTATGGGCTGCCCCGCTCTCTTTTAATGACAGTATCAGAGTGCCAGATGGCTTTGTGGATCAATGGTTACAGTCCTCAGAATGTGTTGTGTAAAACAGATTTAAATGTTCACCATCAAATTCTGGTCCAGGCTTATTTTGGTATGTCACATATTAATCCCTCCCAATTCACTATCTTTTCTCTAAAAGTGTAAGTCACTTGTAGCACTCAGCAATTTACAGCTCTCTTGTCTTGTCACTGCAAGTGTCCTACAGAGGTCGGATGATCAACCATCAGGGACACTGTGAGGGAATTCTTGAACTGGGTAAGGAGATAGGACTTAATGACCTCAATGCACTCTTTTAACTACAAAATTCCATAATTTCTCAACTTCATAACTACTTCTACATTCATAAGTAGTAAATATGATTTTAACATCAAGTTTTCCCTGAAATTCATTAAAGGATAAATTTTAATTAAACAACTAAATAATTAAACAACTAAACAATGATGCTTCTTAATTGGCCTGGATAAAAAAAAAATTGAATAATTATTCATTTAAGATTTCCAGTAAAAGATTATTCAGAAGATAAGCTGATACCCAATTTTCTTCCTAGCTTTAGAAATGGGTTTAAGACTTTCAAAGCTATTATCTTTTTGGTTTTATGAAACATCTCCTCCATTTATTTTGTTTGTTTTCTATCCCATTAAAATTCTTATTTTATCATTATTATTTCCTTTGCCCTTCTTTCCTTAGATTTGTTGTTGCTTTTCATTTTCTTGAATTGAATACAAAGTTCATTTATTTTCAATCCTTCTTCTCCAGTTGCATTTAAAACAATATATATCCCTTGATATATAATCCTTTTTCTCATACCACAGGTTTTGATAGAGTACTTTTATTGTTCAATTCTAAATATGTTGTAATTTTCATTGAAATTTCTTATATAATTATGAGTAAATCAAACCTGACTGTTTAGTGTCTGAGGACAATAGTGTAACAAGGACAGAACACTAGGTTTGAGTTTTATCACCATGTGCCAGCAATTCCAAATAATGTCAGTGATAAAATACTCCAACATGAAACAATTTTTATTGGTCTACAATCTATACAATTGCTATGGCTACTGCTGAGTTTTAATAATATGTGTGTAACCTTCTGATTAGTACATTGTTACTACTTATCCTTTCATAAACATTGTGTTCTACATGGAACTTGATTCAGAGAACTCCCATACAATCCAGTCCCAACATACACAGACACCCTTGCATTTGGAAGGTTAAGTTAGTAACATTTTTTAAAATCATTACAGCTCCCTTGGGAAGATTTTGTGTCTTCAATACCCATGGTTCTAAATATCCTGGTGTTTAAACAGTAGGTTCAAATAATACCAGCACAGTAATTACAAAGATGAAAAAACAATTCTCTCAATCTATATATGACCACTTGGAGTTTTTGTTTGTGATTAAATTCTGAAACAGTGAAACACTGTGAACTCTGAGGTGTAATCTTTTTCGTAAGCGCAAATTTTAGTGTGTATATGGAAACTTTTACTGAATCTTAGTATCTTTACAATTAAAATTGTCTTTTTAAACTATTGCTTTAAAACTAAAGTACTGGGCTTCCCTGGTGGCGCAGTGGTTGAGTCCGCCTGCCGATGCAGGGGACGCCGGTTCGTGCCCCGGTCCGGGAAGATCCCACATGCCGCGGAGCGGCTGGGCCCGTGAGCCATGGCCGCTGAGCCTGCACATCCGGAGCCTGTGCTCCGCAATGGGAGAGGCCATAACAGTGACTAAAGTACTAACCAAGAAAATAAATCAGTACATTAGTGGCATAATTTAGAAATTTTTCTTGGTGTGAAGTTTTAGATGAGGTTGATCAGAAATCAAAACGGTTGCAGCCTGAACAGAATTGAACAATGTACAGTAAAACATTAAAAGTTTTTAAGTTGTTCCTCGAAGAGCAGCACACAGCAATTGTAGAGAAGACTTCTAATTGTATTAGAAGACTATTTGTCATTAGCTTTGCAATGACAAAATGTAAGATAGGCATTTACACTGAAGAATCAAATTCAAAGAATGCCAGGAAAGCAACAAAAAGATGTTGGTCTTAAATGGTCAGAAGAAACTAAAAGAGCAATGTTCAAATGCCTTGATCATTTTCACCATAAATGGACATTTGTTCTAAATCAATGGATCAAATAATGTCAATGTTCACCAGCACTGAGCCATTTGCTCTCCTTTTTGCAAAAGAAAAATTTTGGAGGGTTTTACCAAATGTAATAGGAATTTATCTTGAATTTTCTGGTTTATATATTTTAGTGGAATTTTTTAGACCAAGAAGCTTTTTGAAAGCCACTAAAATAAATCCTAAAAAAACAGTTTTAAGAATTTAGGAATTTATTGTGAAATGGAATTTTTATGAATCTCTATTAAACTTATCTTTGTTTTCCTATTTGTGTATCTGTTGCTTTACATGAAAAAAAAAACTTTTGAAATTAATAAAAAGTGTTCTTCAATCAACTATGAGCAAAGAATGACCAACCTGGCTATACTCTGTAGAGCATGGGTACATGAAAAGAACAATTTTTATAAAGTCTTAAGACACATTTGCAGAAGGTTCAAAAATAGTACATGTAATATTGTTTATTACAGTGAAAGACCAATAAGTATTTTTCCATTTTCACAAAATTCACTAAAAAATATTAATCCATTATTTCTTCCTTTTTGTGTTTCTTATTTACCATGCTTTCCCATTTGCCATGCTGCCTTTTTTTTAAACATCTTTATTAGAGTATAATTGCTTTACAATGGTGTGTTAGTTTCTGCTTTGTAACAAAGTGAATCAGTTATACATATACATATACCCCCATATCTCTTCCCTCTTGCATCTCCCTCCCTCCAACCCTCCCTATCCCACCCCTCTAGGTGGTCACAAAGCACCGAGCTGATCTCCCTGTCATGCTGCCTTCTTAATCTTTCTTGCCTTCTCTTGATTGATCAAATTATTTTTATTGCTTCTTTTCCCCTACTGTTTGGAAGTTACACATTCTGGTGTAAAAAGTATGTATCCTGGTTTTATCTTTGTTACCCTTAACTTTTAAAAATACATAGCTAATTCTATGTTGATCTAAAAAAGCCTAAAGTTAATATTTCTATCCACCTTCCAAATGCTTTAGATGCATTACTATATATATTTTTCTATGTTTATTTAAGTTAAAAAAATCCTTAATATTCCAGGATCACATCTGCAACCCAAATAATTGGGCTTTATTTCAGTATAAGCCATAGATAGGGATGGGAGAGAAAAAAAATCTGATTTAGTAATGTAACTTCACTATTACATACTTGGTATTGCATACCTATTGTCACCAGATAATACATTAAACTTAGACCAGATTTTGTTTCAATATATTAAACAAAGAATGAACACAAGGAGAATGTATTAATTTCATAAAGTAAACTGCTAAAAAGCAAACAAGAAACAAAAATATCTCTAGAATTACTTGATAAAATGCTCAAAATGAATACAAATTGAGCACATCAAAGTACAAGATGTATGCATGTACATCGGAAACAGGAAAAATATAAATTAAAATGTAAAGCTAGACATTAGAAAACAAATAATCCTAATTTGTCAGTATTGTTTGAAAAATAACTGAAAAAATATATTCATCTTTTTAAAAGCCAAGTGCAATGAGCCACAGCATTTAGTTTGTAACAGCCAATAAAGAATGCATTTGCTCTTGTCACTATATTGACCCCAAACATCACACCTAAGACTAATGCTTAGGTAGAACTAGAGACCACTCTCCAGCACTACCTTTCCAATTGCATCCTTTGTACTATTTCTAGGAGAGAGCTATGGATTTGATGTGTAGTATACAATGTTACCAGGTCAAAGTGTTTGGATTTCATTACGAGGGCAGAGGGAATGACATAATCATATCCACGTTTCAGTGAATTGAAGAGAAAGATGGAGAAAAAGAGACTGGGGAAAGCAGACTGGTTAGAAGGCTATTTCAACAAACCAGGTGAGATATGATGAAGGTAGAATAGCAGTAAGATGGAGAACAGTAAACAGATTAGGGAGATATTACAGAGATAGAATTGGTATAATTTGGTTACTAAAGATGTTGAGGAGAGTAAGAGTTGAAAATGATTCCTTAGTTTCTGGTCTGGACTGGAAAACAAGCACATTCCTTAGATGCAGTCTGGGCTAGGGAATATGAGAGGGAAGTTTACCAAGTGGAGAACTGGATAGAGGAAGTATCAGATCATTTTTGGAATCAGCCAATGAAAGCATAAATTTATTCTGTTACAACAAAATGTAAGTGTGCATAGATGAGATCTAAAGTCATTTTTAGAGATAAAGCCACTAGGGGTAAGTAGGTTCAAGAATGAATTCCCTAATAGTTCTGGACACACCAAAGCTTCTCAGTGCTGCTAGTGATTTAGCAAATATTCGTTATCCACTCTAAGTTCATTAAAAGGGTTAAACATTTCTTCCTTCAAGTCTATTTAAATAGCTAGCAATTTAGTAATAGCTAAATTATACACAAAAATTATCCAGGGTGACTTCTTTCAAATGGTAAGCTAAAAGGGTATGATGATATATTTGTTCATCCTTATCCCTTAAATACAGAGATACTTTAGTACCTTCGGCTGTAACTGCTTTAGAAGTAGAGGAGAGTTTAGGAGTAAGTAGCGGCTCATCACTCAAGAGAAGAAAAAACAATGCATTCTTAAAGGATATAAGTTAAGGGGCCAGGCGAGCTAAACATGTATCATCATCACAGGGATTTTCCTCAGTTCCTTACAGCAAAAACAAATAACTATTTGGGAGATGAAAATGCTCTAAAATTGATTGTGGTTATGGCTACACAACTCCATGAATATTCTAAAAACCATTGAGCTTTACACTTCAAATGGGTGAATTGTGTAATATGTGAATTAAACCTCAATAAAGCTGTTATTTTTTAAAATGAGTAACTTTTTAATCCACTAATATCAGGTTTTATAAATGCTTTAATTTTACATTAGGCTTTTCAGGCTTACTAGGTTTCAAAATAAGCAGGAAAACAGAGAAAAAGTGTATTTTATTGGTATTTAGACCTAGCACAGTTCAAATCAAATAAAATGGAACAGAGCAACTTATTTACTCTAATTGAATATAACATATAAACAATTTTTTTAAGTTTCTGTCTATTTTACCATCAGATGATAGTGTTCATGCAAGTACAATCATGACACTGTCCTTCTGGGCCCATATCATAGCACCACCTTTTATTTGCAGTACTTGATATAAATTTCATTGTCAAACATATCTTGCTTTAGCAATGTAAACATTTGCTACAAGTAAACTTTAAGAGGTAAAAGTGAATGATACTAATGAATAAATCAAAATAGAACTGAGCGTCACATGATAAAATTCAACAGAATATTAGATAATACTGTTTCAATAAGAACTACAACTTAATAAAGTTCACAAAATGGAAGCAAAAACCAAAAGTAGTGTGTAAACTCCCAAAATAGTTTAAAATACTGGAGGATATAATGTAAAATTTACCTCAGAAAAACAAAGGGAAACAACAAAACCATGCGGTGAATACCAAATTTGGTTTAGAAGTTACAGAAGTCCTTTTACTGCAAAGCCTTTCTAAAATGTACTGTGCCAAACTGTTTATTTTCTATCTCCCTTTATAAAAAAATTATCACTTTTAATCACATAGTTGAATACTTTGTGGGAATTTCACTTATGTTGCCAACTGTGGAATTGTTACCCAAAAACTTTCATCTCTAAACTATTTTTTCAAATGACCAAAACATTAAATTATCTTCATAAAAATTACCATACATAAAGTCAAATAATTCCTAAACAAATCATCATAAAAATAAATCTGCCTTAATAGAGTAAATACAGAAATAGTGTATACATAAGTGCTGAAAATCACAGAAAAATATTCAATGAATAGGCAAAAATTCTCACATTTATCATTACTATTGATGATTTGCTTTACTTTTTGGTTAAAATTAAACAAGTTTTCAAAATGTCAAAACATTCAGTGCCACTTTGAATTTGTCTGCAACATACAAATGAGTTATATCTCTGTAGTACAAGGCAGACTCTATTTTTACTTTTTAACATAAGTTATAAAGACCTCAAATTTCTAAAACCAGTTATAATACTGTGACAAGCAAAACAAATTTGTTCTTATTGCTCTTATATTCTAGCTTAATCTATAAACATGAACATTTTTCCATTTGTTGTCTCAAACCATACTAATACAAAAAGAGTCTAGAGAGATCTCTCTGTTAGTTTCCACAGATTAACTGAAAAAAGGGGGAAAAAAAGAAACTGAAATATTATTTCATCTTCTTAAGTGTTCTTAATATGTTTAGCACATCAAGCAGCACTTGACACAGCAAGTTTCTTTAAGTGATCCATAAACACTTGTAAACTAACATCATCTGTGAGAATAGGTGCTCCAGACTCCTAGAGGAAAAGAAAGATATTTTCTATGATTAAAACACAGGAGATGATACCTTATATAAACAAATGTGTAAAAAAACAGACAAGGAAATCATTTTAAGCAGAATGTCTATGCTCCCTGTTGTAATAATAAAGAATCTGCTGGCCTTTGTCCCAGATTCCTGTTCCCAGACTCCTGAGAGGGGAACTACATCCTTAGAATTTCCTGAAAGTAGTATCTGTTATTCATGAGCCCCTCAGATCACACCTGAGTTTATGCTATGAGATGAGATGACTCAGGATAGGGACCAGTCACCAGAAAGATCAACCATGTAATTAGATGCCTGGGCTTTAAGAGAGCCTGACCTCCAGGGAGGAAGAGATGCAGGGCTAGAGATTCAATCAATCATGCCTAAGAGAAACAAAAGCAAAAACAATAAAACCACTGGATACCAAAGCCCAGCGGAGCTTCCTGTTTGAGGAATACATCAATGTGCTGCAAGGGTGACGCACCCTGATTCCATGGGAAAAGGGCACAGAAACTCTGTATCTGGGACCCTCCCAGACCTTGCCGTCTCTTCCTTTAGCTGGACCTAACTTGTAACTTTTATACTAAAACTGTAATCATAAATATAGTGCTTTCCTGAGTTCTGTGAGTTGTTCTAGGGAATTACCAAACCTGGGGAGGGGGGTTATGGGAACCCACCCCCCACCCACTCTACCCACCCACTGCCCACCCCAGCACCCTCCCTTTCTCACCACCCCCCCCCACACACGGATTTGTAGCCAGTTGGTCAGAAGTGTGGGTAACCTGGGATTCGACTTTCGGCTGGCATCTGAAGTCGGGGCAGTCTCGTGGACCATGTCCTTTAACTTTTGGAGTCTGCACTAACCCCATGTGGTCAGAGTCAGATTTGTACCGCAGTTTACCAATTGGCCTTACATTAGCTCCATACCCAACTTAATCTTTAAAGTAGTAAAGTGTTCATTTGTCTTGAATGTATTGGTGTTTTTATCACTACTAAGAAATAAGTCTCCCTTATTGCTGCCTGTTTACTAAAATAAAATTCCACTCACACATTTTAGCAGAACCGCCAGATGGAAGGAAGAGAATTTATATCATTTTTAAAATAAACTATACTTATATATTTTCATTCAAGTAATTTTAATTGATTTCTGTGGGTTCTAAGTAATTAACAAGGGTTAGGGAAAATTCCTAACTTCTATTTTAATAAAAACTGTGTTGATTACCTTAGTAATCCAATCCACTAATAATGAAATTTTATTGTAGCAAGAAAGTTTTTCTAGAATATTTTATATCTGGATTTTTTTTTTTTTTTTTTTTTTTTTTTGCGGTATGCGGGCCTCTCACTATTGTGGCCTCTCCCGTTGCGGAGCACAGGCTCTGGACTCGCAGGCTCAGCGGCCATGGCTCACGGGCCTAGCCGCTCCACGGCATGTGGGATCTTCCCGGACCGAGGCGCGAACCCGTGTCCCCTGCATCGGCAGGCGGACTCTCAACCACCGCGCCACCAGGGAAGCCTTCTATATCTGGATTTTTAAAGTTTTCACCTGATATCCAGTTTCTTATTTATCAGTATATATAAAATACCTAAAACAAGGAAATTAAGTAATTTTCAGAGGATACCAGCAAGTTAGTGGCAAATATGAGCTCTGACTTTATAGGTCTTGTGGTTCTAGGCTGGCATAGCCACAGATATGTCATAACCTCTCCTGAATACTGGAAAATCAATTTTATTATGTGTTTTCATATGTGAATTTATAAGAACTTGAAAAACTTGATAATGAAGAGAGACAACAGCACTGGAATTAAGAGCTCCGAGTTTGGAGCCTGACTGCCGAGCTCACATCCTGGCTCTGCCACTTACTTAACCTCTCTGAATCTTAGTTTCCTCATTTGTAAAATACAGATAATAACAGAACCTAGTTCACGTGGTTGTTATAATGATTAAATGAGTTAAACTTTGTAAAGCAAACACAACAATACCTGACACACACAGTAGGCATATAACATTATTATTATTATACCTGAATTTTTTGCATTTTACACATTTTCCACCTCAATTCACCCAATCCCAGATCTATTTCTCCTAGTCAAGACAAAATATATATGGATTTTCTAATTCATATACTGTGATCTTATTTGAAGTGATTAATACGAATGCTCAACTCAATCTTATCAAAAATTTGCAGTTGATTGATCTCAACTTTACAACTGCACTCTTTTTCTCTTTAAAATATATTCAGGATTAAGCAAAAAGTTCCAAGCTTTATATCATTTAGTATATGAAGCACTATAGCAACAGAGACCTCCAGCACCCTGTCACAGAAGCAGTGTTGCAGTGGTGCCCTCTTCAGGCCATCCGTGGATAATACTTACACTGGGTACTTGATTTCTGACGAAAAGAAAACTAAGGTATTAAATTCCATAATTTTTAGTAAAATGCTTGGCTACCATGTTAACGCCCTAAATTTCAATCATCAATTTAGCTTAATGGTTAAAAATTCTGATTCTGGGGTTAGAATGACCTAGGTTCAAATCCAGACCCTGTCACAGTTTAGCTGTGTGATTTGAGGTAAGTTAACTTAACCTATATAAGCCTCAATTTCCTCTTCTGAAAAATAGGATTAATAGTACTCACCTCACAGGAGTGTTTTAACAAATAGAAGTGTATGAAAATCTTAGCATAATGACTAAAACACAGTACAGACTCAGCTTATTAGCTATTATTATCTATAAAAATATTAACATAATTTCTCTTACAAAAATCATAGGTCAAAAAAGACCTTAGGGCTCTTGGTTTCTTTCTTACTTCTAATTAACATATTTATTTAATTTTGACATTTCAAACAGCATTACAGGAAAGGGATGTTTTCAAATTTAACAAAATATAAAGACTGAGAAACACTGATTTAAATATGTCAGACCAAAATTTCATTGTGTTTAGACACATGAAAAAGTTTAATACAAATGAAAGATTTTTCAAGTAGTTTGGAACCAATCTTAAAAAAAGAAATGGTCTAAGTAAAATCCTATAGAAATTTTTTTGTTTTGTTTTTGTAAGAATCTATTCATAAAAGATAGGATCAAATGTCAGCTTCCCCCAAAGGTGTAACTGTAACTAATTCCTAAATTTTGCTAAATCAAATGCATTTCTGGGGGCTTTCCCTGGCGGTCCAATGGTTAAGACTTCGCACTTCCAATGCAGGGGGGGCAGGTTCAATCCCTGCTTGGGGAACTAAGACCCCACATGATGTGCGGTGTGGAGTGGCCAAAAAATTACAAAAATTTTTAAAGTGTATTCCTGGAAAAGATGATTATATTTTCTAAAATGCAATAATGAGAAGAAACCCAAACTGTCTTCAACTGCCTCTTTGAGGAAAACACTTTATAAAAAATCTAAGGAGAGACAGACCTGATAACAATGTAATTAAAACCACCATATAGTATAAGGACATAATTTAACTTAATGACTATAAATATTTAAACAACTTTTTATCAAATCAATAAAAAGAATTCACTTAATAACAAGTACACTTAAGTTTCTCCAAAGGTGATGGCTTTCAAAACTGAGTACTGAATAGATGAATGGGTGGATGGATAAACAAATGAGTGAATCAGATAAACAAGATGCATGTTTATTCCTTTGCCTGGGATTTCCTTCTCCATCATATTCATCCAATGAAATAATCTCCATCTTTCAGGGTCTGGCTTAAGTGTTAGGGCTCTTGTTCATGTCTCTAATGCCCCTACTTCCAGGCAGTAATAATTAAACTTCAGTTTAAAAATAGGTTTTCTTTCCTATCTTAAATATCTTTAGAGAGACTTTTTTTCCAGTGATAAAAAGGAAAACTAATAACTAATATTTACTGAGTATTACTGGGCATATCAAGTATGTGTCATCAAACTCTATAACAGACAAGGAAGAGAAGGCATAGGAAGTTTAGTAACCTGCAGAGTTTTCAACTACCAGCCCAGAATGATGCCTCTCCATGTTTAACAGCTCAACAAGTTCTTTACTTTATATGCCTTCCATCTACATCTCCATGCTGTAATTTAAACCTCCCCAAACAAGGAACAAGCCATTATTTCCATGAACTAAACCATGTTTTTTTAATGCAGAAATTCAGCCACAAAGAGATAGGTTTTATTTGGTCTTCATAATGTGAGCTCACAACATTTTGCTAATTGAATTATGTGTATGACAACAATCATCTGGAGGGGAGGAACACTACCCCCTTTAGAAAAGGATTTGTGTACCCTCCCCACAAACCCTAGTCTGCCATATCCCGCTGCCTCCAGGTATTGCTTTTTGACACTGAGAGTCAAGTTTTCTTATATGCAGCCAGGTTCACTCATTTGTTCACCTGGTCCCTAGGGGCATGTGAATATGTGACCCCTGACAAGTACTATTTTAAAGTATCCTGCAATCCTTTAACCTCCCCTTCATATTGATTATTCACCATTTCCATTAACTCTATTAACTTTATTTACTGGTGCTACTTTTCTATATTCTTGTGATTTTTTTTTCTTAAATAAGTTCTTCTTAAGTTGTGGGATCCAGAACCAAAACCAATACTCAGTTAACTAGAGTTAAGTATAATGGAAAGTCTGATTCATGGTACATCCTGTACTCCAAACTTCCACAGCACAGTAATATTTGGCTTTTTGTTCCCCCAGCAACTGGAAGAGGGTGAGGGGTGATATTGAGAGTCTATACGTATATGTATTATATGGGCACAAATTTTTCTCACATGTGCTATGTGTACCCTTTGAACGCCTTCCAAGAGTAAGTTCCTTTCTTTGCTGTAAAAAACTCCTCACCTTTCAGGACTTTTAGATCGTGAATTCAATTTATTTATCTATATCACGAAAGCTTCTTAACTCCTAAAGCATCTCTCTGTTCTCCTGTCCAGATCTATTATAGTCAATATATGCTATGTTTAAGGTACTGTGGAAAGTCAAAGATGAAAATGACACAGTTATCACCCTTAAGTAATTTATAATCTAACAGGAGAAACAAGTGTCATCAGAAATAGATGAAAAAAGGGGATGGGGATGAAGCGCCAGGGATATTACACAATATCCAGTCATGCAATCACAGAAAAGGTTTCATGGAGTCAGTAAACTTTGCACTGAGCCTTGAGGGATGGCTATGATGTGTTACAAGTGGTGATAGGGACAAGTCACATGCTCAGTGTATTCAGAGTGGAGTAAGAAGTCCAGTTTGGCTAAAAAGACTAAAGAGTAGCTAAAAGTGGACAAAGCTATTTGGAGCATACCACAAAGGACCCTCAATAGCAATATAGAACTTCTATGTAACTTAGTAGAGGGTTATTAAAGATTTCTAGGCAGTGCTTCGACTTAGAACGGCTTTAGGGGGACCACTCTGGCCAGTGCCAAAATGGAGGAAAAGGCTGAAGCCCCAAGAGCAGGTAATTCCAACAGTCTATGTGAATAGTAACAAGGGCCTGACTTCGATTAGTGACAAGGAAAGGAGGGAATGGACAGGGAAAATAAGTCAGTAATTAGGGGCAGAAAGGAGAAGATGTAAATGACTAAAGTTCCAAGCCTTGGGAATTGAGAGAACAGTGGGGCCCTCTATAAAAATAGGAAAGTCAGTCAGTACAAGATAGTGTGAAAGAGTTCAAGTTGGGGCATGCTGCTTATGAAACGTCTACAGAAAACTCTAGTGCTGTGCAGCAGGCAGTTATAGAAATTCCAGTCTATAGGTCACTGTGAAGCCAAACCAAAGATGGAGATTTACAAGTTAGCCTCAGATGAAAGATGAAGCCATAGGAGTGGATACAATCACCCAGAGAAACAGTGAATGTACAGAATTCAAGGCAAACTTTTTTTTTTTTTTTTGCGGTACGCGGGCCTCTCTCACTGTTGTGGCCTCTCCCATTGCGGAGCACAGGCTCCGGACGCGCAGGCTCAGTAGCCATGGCTCACGGGCCCAGCCGCTCCACGGCATGTGGGATCTTCCCAGACCGGGGCACGAACCCGTGTCCCCTGCATCGGCAGGCCGACTCTCAACCACTGCGCCACGAGGGAAGCCCAAGGCAAACTTTTGAGGCACCTCTATATTCAAAGGAAAAGGACCTTAATCCCAATTACTGCTTTGTTGCTCTTCTAACCAGCCTGGACCCCACAGTCAGTTATCTAACATCGTTCTCAATTATTCTACTCCCTTTGCTGTGTCCATCTTTCTTACCTCCAGTCCTAAATTAGCCCCAATGCAATGTCTGAATTACAAAGCACGGCTAGAGAACATTACAGAAGCATGCTCAAGAAACTGTTAGTAAAATAAAATGGACCCTCACCATGCTGTAAAAGTCTTTTATTCATCTTCTGTTGCTTTCTTATATTCCCTATAGCTGTTTTTAATCTTTTCTATTTTCTAGTTCTTAACCCCAGCATTTCTCTCTCTTAGCAAATAATCTTTTACTGAAAAGAAACAGGCTTATCCAATGTGAGTTTTCTCTCCACCTCAAAATCTTTCTCTGTCTTCACCCTTCTTCTCACCCTTTGCTTTTGCAGAAAGAAATGTCCTGCCTCCTTACCAAGGCTTAACCACCACACAATGCGTGTGATCACACTGTCTCCTTTTGAGGATCTTAAACATCTATACACTGTTCTTTTGTGTCTCCCCTACATTAGCTCCTTACACTTGGTCCACAAATAAATTCTGTGCCCTTACTGTAGTAACAATCATCCTACTCTTCACTCAGGCTAAATTTGCAAAAGAATCATTTACACACACACACACACACACACACACACACACACACACACACACAGAATCATTTACACTTATGACCTCCACTTCTTTACCACCTACTAATTCCTTACAATCTATCTGCTACTCAACCACTATATTAAAGCTGCTTACCAAGGGCCAAAAATAACCTCCTAATCATCAAAGCAAGTGTCTGCAGCACCTCAATATTTGCTACTCCCTTCTTCTTCCTTCTATAACGTCCTCCCTCATCATTTAGGATGTGGTATTCTTCTAATTTTCCTTCCACTTCTCTGATTATTTATAAAATATTCCTACCACTTGTACTTCCTCAAGGTTTTATCTCATCCTTGCTTTGCATCTCTATTCTCTCCTTGGACAAGAATCCACTGTGATGACTCTAAGTATCACTTGTCTATGAATCCTTGCCCTGATCACCAAACCCAAATTCTCAACAATCTGCTCAATTTGGGCATCTAGATGGTATCTCAAACTCAAAGTCTAAACCCAAACATTTTCAGGAATTCCCTGGTGGTCCAGTGGTTAGCACTCTGCGCTCTCACTGCCAAGGGACAGGATTCAATCCTTGGTCAGGGAACTAAGATCCCACAAACAATGTGGCAAAAAAATAAAATAAAACAAAAAATAAAAAATAAATAAAATCAAACATTTTCTTTCCACCCTCCCACTTACTGGCACATGTTCTCCCCAGTTACCCAGGCTCAAAACCCCATATTACCTTGTTCTCCCTCAACTATTTATTTTTCAGAAATTCAAACCTAGAGAAAAGTACAATGAACAAACACCCACATACTCTAAACATAAAATCACCGATTAACATTTGCCACATTTTCTTTATGTTTCTATATATTTTTCCTTTTCTTTTTCTTCTTGTTAAATAACTTCTGCAAGTTGAAGACATCATGATATTTTACCCCCAAACACTTCAGGATATATCTCTCAAGATCGAGGACAATCTCCTACATAACCACAACACCATTATCACACTCAAGAAATTTAATAATATTATACTAGTATCTGACATATAGTCCACATTCAAATATCACAAATCATCCCAATTATGTTCTTTATAAGCTGTTCTCTCTCTCTAATCCAGAATTCAGTCAGAATTCACATTTTGCATACAGCTGTCTTGCCCTGGAGTAAGTTTTCCTTTCCTGCAACTTCTAATCAAATCTCACCGAGTCTACTTTTGAAATATCGCTCAGATCTACTCTTTTTCACCATCTCGTCTTCCTTCCCTTCCACTTGGATTACTTCGATAGATACAGTTTCAACCTACACACTGCTCCCAACTAATCTTAAGATTCGACTGTATTATCTAAGACTCAAATTTGCCCCTCTGTCCAAAAACCTTCAGTAACATTCCATTACTTACCAAATAAAGACTCAGCTCCTCAGTCCTCAGCCTGGCATTCAAGAGCCTCCACAATTTGGCTGCACAATACATTGCCAATTTATAGTTCTACTATTCATCCCTACGTGTACCCTTTACCTTACTCCATACTGTCTTCTCCCTAGAATTCCCTTCCTCATACAATTTCTACTTACTGGATTAATAACCACTCTAAAAGGAAATGTCTCTTTTTCTGAGCTCTATTCTGACACCCTCTCCTGCTGCCACCATGTGACCTCTTCCACTCCTCCTCGTCTATCGCCCTGTAATACTTTAAATCTTCCTAAAAGCACATAGCCCACTCGGCCTTGTACTTTAACTACTTAGGTATGTATTTTATTTCTAATATTAGACTACAAGCTCTTCAAAGGCAGGGGTGATCACTGTGGATCTTAAAGTACCAATACAGAGTCATGAAGATTGGAACACTGATAAATGTTGATATATTGTATCAAGAGGTAGGACTTCCACCAAATTAAAATATATTAATAATGATTTCCAGGCTTCCAGCCTCTCCTGCTCAACCACAATCCCTGACCACTCCCAGCTTACTGTGGCCTTTTATAGTTCATAGTCTAGCATTAAGCTTGAATCATCACCTCCTATCTCATATTATACACTTTATTGCTTTTTGTCTCAAGGGTAAATTGTTAAGCTTGAAATATGAAGGGGTTCTATCTATTTGATATAATCACTTTTTTATTTTCTGTGGTGCCACCAAATGCTAATTCTATTTTCGACTCTTATTTTTTTATTACTTTTCCAACAGACATTACCAAATACATAGGAAAAAATGTAGCATTCACTAAAATAACAAACTATAATAACACAAAGAAATAATTTCCAACATCTGCTATTTACACTTACCTGTCCCCAGGCATACATATTATTATGAGTCTGTGAAGGGTTGACTTTCGAAAGCAGGAAACGCGCCTTAAAAGCAAAGAAGAAATAACATTATCCATCAAAAATAGATTTGGTCAATATAGGCTAAACAAATGTATTATACTATCTAAACTCAATTTTATTTAATATGTTTTGGTCAAATTAACTTTATTAAAATGCAACTTTAAAAAAATGAACTAAAGTTTGAAATATATAGGCCACTATATGTTACACATAAATAATAAATGTAACCTCTTCTCGCCAAATCATACATACATAATAACATTCATAGTAACAAATACAAATTGTTGAGTCCAAAACTCAGCATATAAAGATTATGTCTGCAACAATTATGATAAGGTTACTGTGACATTTACCAAATACCTAGTCTGAAGTGTCATCAGAGGTTGGAAGTCCCCAAAAATGATAAAAATAAAAGCCATGAAAACCTATACATGTTCTTTTACTTTAAACAATGACTCTCAAACTTTTTTAAACTGTAGGCTATTCCATGAGAGCACTTACCCAACGTTTTACCCATCTATCCACTATGCCTTATCATCATTAAATAATAACCAGAATAAAAGAGGAAGACAGCACTACATGTGGTGAAACATCAATGAGAGAACCAGTCATAAATTATTATTACATGTTGGAAGAACAAGGACAGTCCTGCCTTTTGAAATTTAGTACCATATAAAATCTTTTTCTACTCTCAAAGTAGAAACACAAGAGCACTGGCTCACGAGTCAGAACGTCTGGATTCAAATCCCAGTTCCTCCATTTACTATGTTTCCTTGGCCACAAGTATCCTAAGTCTCAGTTTTATTATCTGTAAAATGGAGGTAACAATAGGACTGCTATGAGAATCAAATGAGAGAAGGTATGTAAAGTGCTAACTATCATCTTTGCAAATTCTCAATACAGGGTAGCTTCTATTATAGTAAAACCCTAATAATTGCTATCATTTCTGAATAATATTTACTGATATTTATTACCTAGTATGTAATACTGTGCTAGGCACTAAGGATACATTAATAAACAAAGCAACATCTGTGCTTTTAAGGAACAAGTGAAACAAACTTATAATAATCTATAATTAATTTATATAACTCTAATAAGAATTACAAGGGAGCAGTAAAAGTGTTTTAAGAGTGTATGTTAAGGGGTCCTGAGTCTTCTGTAAGGCCCAAAAGGGCTATGTGTATATGTACATGTATCTTATTTAATCCTCATAATTCTAAAAATTACACACCTTTTTACAATGCCATAATGCTTTCCTATTATATTTCCTAGAAAATTGAAATGATAGAATGAGGAAAACAGAAGAACATTATGTTACCACAAACCTCGTATTCATAGACTTTACCAGTAAGTAAACAGATTTAAGAAAAGTACACTAAATTATTTCCAAGTTGTTTATATCTTCTTGCTCAACTAAAGCTTGCATACCACCATAATGCCATCCTGGCTCCTTACTAGAGCTGGGCTAGAGGAAGAAGATGGGATAAACCACCAGCTTTAGACAGCTAGTCAATAATCTCACTGCTCTGCTCTCAAAGCTAAAGCAAAAAGCAAGCATACCTTCCCCTGGAAACCATCTGCCCATCTCCTTCCTTTTTTATGTGCCTGGTGAAGCAGTCTATTCAAATTAACGTCAGAAGGCAAGTAGGATCAACTCGTAAAACCAGCAACAAACAAACACACAAACAAATTAACAGTACTTACCTGACTGCCCCCATGTTCAGTGTCAATGTATCTCGGCATCGGAAATCTGGAGTGAAGGATCTCCTGTGCATCGTCCACTGGGGCTTGCAGAAGGTGGCGGAAATTTTCATATTCTGGCATGTCCTGGTATCCCGACTTACGCCACTGAGCTATGGTCTAATTTTACAACAGTTAAAAAATTATGACTTTTTTTCTTGCCTAACCAAAAACTTTAAGAGATTTTTTTCAAATGAAGCAATCTTCAGAAAATAAGAAAATTACAGAACATTATCCTATTTATTTTTTTTGAGTTACAAATTTTTTTAAGTTACAAATCCTAATTTCAGTATTCTTGAGTAAACAGATGCAAAATTAGGATATTTCTTCTCCTTTAAAAGTAAAAAGAAATAATAATTCAGCCAGAACAATTGTAAAACGCTATATTTATCATATTAATGTTAGCTAAAAGCTATCTACCTAAGTTTATGATAAATAAGGGGGATTTTCACTACAGAAGATTTCCTAGAGACTTCAAAATTAATGACCTACTATTATGAAGTCTGTACCAATGAAGTTACATTCTCCCAAGATACATAAACATAAAAACTTTAATAATAATAATAGCAATAATATTATAAAAATAATACACCTGTAAAAGAGCATCTGAATCAATTCTTTTATTAAGGAAAATGACTCCAAAAACCATGTAATTAAATCATCCACAACTTTAAACCTGGCTTGATTTCTAAGTTAACTGAATCAATTAACTGAATCAATCAATGTATACTCTATATTGCTTTATATCTCCATATTTAACAGAGGAACAGTCATCTGCATTTCTGATTTCTCATTTAAGCACATTAATGAGCTATTGAAGAAACAAAAGTACAAAAAGACAAAAGATATAAGCAAAAAACCTAGCTCTGTCATATCATAGACATTACTCTTAAAAGGTAAACAGCACTAGTAACTGGTATCAATTAAAAATAATAATCAATAGGTCTTTAAAAGTCCTGGATAATATCACTTAAAGTAATATTTTGAATAAGGTCTTCACCATTACAGTGCAAATCTAAAATCATTTACAATTAAAACACTGGAAAAATATATCTGCTGAAGTTACTAGAATACTAGACTATAAGCTTGAGTGTAGGTTTGTGAAAAAAAAGAGATCTGTATCTCTCAAAGAATCTAGATTTACACATATCTTATAAAAGTGGAAATAAAGCTTATCATAGAGGAAACACTAATCATATAGTAAAGGGGGAAAGCTTCCATGAATAAAAAGACTTTATTGAACCTACGTGCTTCGCTTTAAATGCTATGGACTCTTACCTCACCATGATAAATCAAAATCTGGAAAAATGTGTCCATGAGGAGAATACGATCTGCAAGAATGCTGCTGCTATCAAGAAGAACCGGCTGACACAAAGAAAACAACGAAAGAGGAAACAGGAAAACATAATTAAAAACATAAAACTGATCTTTCTAGGATATTTTAAATTTTTTAATTTATTACCTTATTACATAAAACCTCTTAGTATTATGAATTCTCAAAGTATATTTCAATTTAACTTTCTGAGGAATCTCTAAACTGAAGTAACAATTGAAAAATAGAGTCCAGTCAAGAGGAAAGAGTCTAACTGATGGTGGCACCACTGAGTGAGAGGGGAAAGGCTTGGGAAAGAACAAATTTGGAGATGGAAAAATAGTACTGAATATGAAATAGAAGGAAGTGGCCTGAACTTGGGTATCACATGCACAAAGATGGTAATTAAAGCTATATGGTGAGACTGCACCACTTAGAGAAAGGGAAGCTAGAGAAGAAGTCAGAGATTGAGCCCGGAGCACGCCAAAACTTAGAGGTCGGAAAGGGAGAAACCAGCAGGGAGAGACTGAGAAGGAACAGGCAGTGAGGAGGAGGAAAACCAGTAGGTGTTGTAGGTGTCAGAGAAGCCTAGAGCAAAAGGTTTTCAAGGAAAATCCTCAAGGTAAATATTGTTGAGAGTTCCGGCAAGATGAAGGCTTTGGTGACCTTCATAAGAGTTGTTTCAGTATAATTTTGGGACAAGAGGAGTTCCCTGGTGGCCTAGTGGTTAGCATCCTGAACTTTCACTGCTGTGGCCTGGGTTCAATCCCTGGTCAGGAAACTGAGATACCGCAAGCTGCACGGCGCGGCCAAATAAAAAAAATTAAAAAATTAGGGACAAGACTCTGACTAATATAGGTTGAGAAGAGAATGTGACATGGGAACATATAGACAAGTAACTTTCTGCATTTAGCTGTGACTGGGACCAGAGAAATGTGGTGGCAATTAGAGAAAATGTGAAGTCCAGGGGCTTTTTGTTTAACACAAGCGCTATTAAGGTTTCTATGTTAATGAGAATGATCCTGATGAGAGAAAGTGATGATGCAGAAGAGAAAGAGGATAACTTCAAAAGCAAAGTCTTAAGAAAGGAAGCTAATGGGATTCACGGATTAAACAGAGAGTTTGAAATTTGATAGGAGTAGGCAGTGGGATTCCAACTTTCTTCTAAACAGTTTTCTACATTTTCCAGATGTCTACAACTTACATATATTACTATGATGATAAGAAAACAAGTTACTTCTAAAACTTTTTTCCTGATTCAAAGAACTACAAAACCAAACATAGACCAACATATTAAAAATGCATTTTCTAGAAAAGTAGAAACTATGACAAATTACTTTAAAAATTATAGTAACAAAATACAACATTTTAAGGGACTTCCCTGGTGGCGCAGTGGTTAAGAATCCACCTGCCAATGCAGGGGACATAGGCTCAAGCCCTGGTCCGGGAAGATCCCACATGCCCTGGAACAACTAAGCCCATGCGCCACAACTACTGAGCCTGTGCTCTAGAGCCCATGAGCCACAACTACTAAGTTTGTGTGCCACAACTATTGAAGCTCAGGCGCCTAGAGCCCGTGCTCGGCAACAAGAGAAGCCACCGCAATGAGAAGCCCGTGCACCACAACGAAAAGTAGCCCCCGCTCGCCACAACTAGAGAAAGCCTGGGTGCAGCAACAAAGACCCAACGCAGCCAAAAACAAATAAATAAAAAATTAATTAATTAATTTAAAAAAATACAACATTTTACCCACTATTTTTTACAAAACAGTGAATAAAGGCATCATTAGAGATCATTAATCAGTAGATATTATAAATATTCTCTTTATAATAACCTTTCCTAAAGTATTATTTTCATACTTTTAAGTAGTGTAACAGATAATTTTAACCTTAGAACGGAAAAACTCTTTATTTAATAATAGGTTAAAATAAGTGTGACAGTTTTCTAAGAAGGCAAAATGTATGATTTTATCACTTTTTTAAGTATATCTTTATAATCAACTGTATCTTTTGTTCCAAAAAGACTATAGGAGAATGAGACTATATTAAAACAAGAAGTTCTGTTTAGACAGAATGCACTAATTGTCAGACACTAAACTCTGGAATACAGTTTCTAGAATCATCACTACCTCTAGACATTGTTAAAGACATAAGAATAATCATGAGCCCTATAGGATTTAATCAACTAAACGACTAGACAAAATGATCTTTAAAAAGTCTCTTCTACCTCATTGTTGTTTTATTTTTTAATGATTTCCTAATATAGCCTAGCATTGTATATAGCATATAGTAAGCATTCATAAATATTTTTAAGTGAATATATGAATAACTTAAGATAACTACACTTGAATTAAATTCTTGTATTTAATAACTATATTTAAAGAAAAACCTAGTTGTTTTATTTTTTTAATAGCACACATCACAGTAACAAAACCAATTTCTTTTTCTGTCCCTCTTACCTCTGGTGGTCCACTAAAAGAATATGCATACAGAATAGGCTGAATCATGATTAGAGACTGGGTCAAATCTTGACGCATAAAATGGTGACGATAATATGAACTCTCGTCAGGACTATTGTTAAACACTTGCAAGAAAGGAGATCTTCTTAAATGAAACATAAACTATAAGATAAAACATGTGAGATAGCTTTTACTGATTTTAATATTACAACAGAAGTTTACTACTACAAAAGCATTTGATTACAACCATTAACACAATAAAACAACACCTTACAATAAGAACATTCTAAATTGTATTTCTCAGAAAGAATCTTACTCATGATATTTATCAGTTACTTAAAAATATAATTCAACAACAACTTAAACATTAAAGAAAAAAAGATGACTCAAAAGGAAAACAAGAATAGGGACAAAAACCCCTCGCTCAGATCTAAGTTATTAGAGACTGATGCTAGGTGATGCATTAGCAGCAACCTTTGTTTTTATTCTTCATCTCTCTGTCCACATCTCTGAGTCTTTTTATTTCTATTCATTACCACCACCAAAAGACTCTAAGAGAACATAAAAATAGATTAACAGATAGATCCCCAAAACTGCACCAGTTTAAAAAAAAAGGACATATATACCCACTTATTTCTTAATATTTAAGGTCTCCTTTATCCTTAAGAAACATTCTCTAGACTTTGTTTCATAATTTCTTTCTCCTTTCATTTTCTCCCCTTCTACCTACTCCTCATGTGAAAGACATCAAAAAGGGGGTGAATTAGGCCTGAATGAAGGACAGCTACACTGTCCTTTGACACCAGGGGTCTTTGATATAATCAATAGGATCAGCTCCAAAATACTCCCATTTGTCTTTTAGTTACTTCTCTCAACTTCCTTCAGCCCTCAGGTCTCAAGTGCCTACATGCTGCCCTGCCTGGGACTCATTCCACAGCTCTCTCCCAACACATGCCACTCATTGAAATTCTTATTCCTGTTCCTTTTTTCAGTGATCCATAATTCATGGAGAGGCTCTCTCATCCCTTACCACTTCAATCATTCTTGTTTACTTACAAAAATGTATAATTGGTAAATCTGGGGGTAAATATTTTATAAATGAAGACCTCCCTTAGATTTAGTTTATGTCACCTTTTAGAAGATCATAAGGCTTTGAAAACCCAAAGAAAAAAGCACTTCTGGGTCCTCTGGCTCTCTACTTTCAATGAGAGGAAAAGATGGGATGCCCAGATCTCTTGGAAGATCCAAAAGCCCAAAGAGAAGGCTTGGAGAGGGAGAGAAGAGAAAGTAAGGAAAGTGTGGAGAATTTAGTCAAATACTTAGACTAATGCCCTCAATTCCCTTTCCTATTAGTTTCTCTATGAAGATGAGGCCTGAGAATTCCCAAAACACAAAGGGTTGCCTCCCTTAAGACAAATAGACCCTGCCTTTTCCTAGCTCCCCAAAACCTCAACCAGAGATTTAGGAAAGTCTCCCCCTATAAACATGGAGCTTCTAGATTACAGATTACTAAAAGATTTTCAAAAAATAAGTATAGCTCTTATACTTCAACTTAATAAAGTTGAAGCTTTGAACAAATTTTTTGTGAGCAAAAATTTGAATTTCCACATCTCAATATTAATCATCCTTCCAGACTGAGCTAAAACAAAACACTACCTCTTCTATAAAGATATATCAGGGCTTCCCTGGTGAAGTAGTGATTGAGAGTCCGCCTGCCAATGCAGTGGACACGGGTTCATGCCCCGGTCCGGGAAGATCCCACATGCTGCGGAGCGGCTGGGCCCGTGAGCCTGCGCGTCCAGAGCCTGTGCTCCGCAACGGGAGAGGCCACAACAGTGAGAAGCCCGCGTACCGCCAAAAAAAAAACAAAGATATATCAAATCATCCATTTGGAAGGATTCTTTAAAGTTTTCTTTAAATGTTATATATCTCTCATAGTATTTCTCACTTTCTTTTCTGTGTTATTTATGTATATTTCATATCTCACCCTTCAGAATGAAAGCTCCTTGAAAGTGGGATCCATGTCAGCCATCTCTATTCTCCTAAATTCCTTGCACATAGTATATACTCAGTTGAATAAATATTATCTCTATTACTCATCATATAAACAACCTAGACTTTTAAAAATATCTATCGAAATAACACATAGACTCCACTACCCAAGTGGAAAAGGTTCTGTAAGATAAATCAAATTAGCTTCTTTTCTATTTATCTGGGATGTCCCCATAAAGTTGTTCTCAGGCAATGAGACCATGCTATAAGACTAGCTGATTTGTAAAATTACTTCCTTTTGGTACTACTGTAATTAGTTAGATCCCTTATATCAGATGGAAAGCTAATCTGCTTCACACCTAATTCTACTCCACAGTAGGGTTCCACTGTAAATTTCTACTCAACACAAATAAATGCTATCTGCAAGGCCATCACAAAAATACTACATACTTTTCACTAGCTATTCAAGCATAATACTAATTTCTTAACTATCTCAAAACTTAAAACCTAGCCAAAAGAATGACCCTATAAAATGAGTAATAAAAGACAACAGGAAAAGTGAAACCCAATGCTCCTGTCAACACTAAGAACACGGACCTTTTATCTACTTACCTGTGGATAAAGGGAGAAAGTTTCTGAAAATCTGAAGGAACTTGGATCATCTTTGTGATACTCTCCAAATTTCTGACACTAAATAAAATAAAACATGTTAGTAATATATTCCCTGGCACAGAGCTAAAACTTTGTCTATTTTTTTTTTTCATACTCTATTTTTTTGAGTGTTTGTCACTTTTAATTCAGGAACTATGAACAAACATAAACAATTCTGTTTAAAAAAAGAATTTCCAAATCTGTTCTGTATGATAACACACAAAATTGCTTGGGACACAAATTAAAGAGAGCAAATATGTCCCATCAGCTGCATACTCTATTTTTAAAGTTATTACTCTTTAGGAGGCAAGATACTTGATATAGGATAAAACTGGAATATTTACTTATAGACTTACCAAGAGAATGATTACAACCAAAGACATAAACTTGAATTTTGGAAACAAATAATACATTGCTCCAATGCAAAACAACTCATCTTAAAATGTTTGAATTTTTTTAACTAAGTGTCTCTGATAGCAAATAAAGAGCTCTTGGATGATGGCCAGAAGAGCTCAACAGGCACCCCCTAAGACTCTACTTAAAAAAGACAATAGTCTACTGACAGAAAGATGCACTATCAAAATACGATAGTGGCTCCAAAGGCAAATTGATGGTATAAAATTGGGTACACTAGAAAAAAGACCAAAAAGAAAGAACTGTTGAAGAAAATCAAGATCAACAGGTAAACCGGTAAAGAAGAAATGCAAAGGCAGAAAGTGGAAGGAAATCAAGGAGACACATACTCTAGCAACAGAGAAGTAAACCCTCTATGATAATGTGACAAAAGGCATCTAAATAACTGAGATAATCCACATGAGAAAGTGCTTAGCACAATGACTGACACTAAGCACTCAATAAATGTTAGCTTCCTCTCGTTCTTGAGCAAAGTCTCTGACCTGAAAAGTTTTTATAGTACTTATGTAACTGGTCTACTTCCTGGCAACGTTTATTGGTACTTGAATACGATCAAGGGCAAAAACAATAAGCAAAAAATAACAAAAGGTTCACTGTTGCAAGTAGTACAGGACTTTTACAGCCTAAAATGTTCAACTAAATAATTTATGTAGTTATCTGTGCCTTAAAGAGCACATACGAAGGCCTAATTGGTTTGATCACATTTTTTGGCTTCCAGGAAAAATCATTTCAGAACCACAGTTATCCAAAGGATAGAAAAGCTATAGTTGTAGCACTAATCCTCAGAAAATAGATCTTGGTATGTGGGAATAAGAATGTTTCTGTCTTCAAAGCCCCCTAATAACACTTCACTGACGAAACTTACAGAGTTGGATAATAATCTTCACTGTCCAGTATGAAAGCCACTAGCTATGATCCAATTTAAATTAATTAAATTGTATTAAAATCCAGTTCCTCAGTTGCACTAGCCATATTTCAAGTGCTCAAGAGCCACATGTGGGTAGTAGTTCCATAATGGACAGTGCCGAACACAGAACATTTCCACCACTGTAGAAAGTTCTCTTGGACAGTGCTGATCTAGAATATAAAAATACACTTGAGATCTAGAATATCAAACACATTGAAAAGATTTTGTGGAAAAGCCAACATGTCACACATTATCTGATTTGATTATAAATAAGATTGGTAACTTTTTCATGTTTATTCGTCACTTGCATTCCTTCTTTTGCTAATTCCTTGCTCATCACCTTTGCTCATCTTTTGCCCAAATACTACTGATTTGTAACAGCTCTTGTACATGAAAATTTTCACATTCTGTCATACATATGACAAATGTTGGCATGAAATTCTGCTAATAGTATTTTTACCACAGACTTTTGTCTCATTTTAATGCAATAAAATCTTTTAATATTTTTATTTAATGGTTCCTGATTTTACCTTTCATGTATAAAATCCTTCTGCATCCAGAGGCTAAACACATATTAACCTATTTTTTGATAAATATCATCTATACTCTACCAAAGACAACAATATAAATTTTGTATAATATACACATACATAAATTTCTAATCTTTGGGTTACTTCTTAAAATTTTTTTGAACACTTATCAAATGCCCCAGCATTAGTTACTGGAATCATGAGGAGTAGTCCTTATTTACAACCCAAACAAAACACTAATAAAAATGAGCAAAAAGATTGAAGCATAAAGGAGGTATATCAAAGATCCACCGTTTGAGTTATTTAGAAGTAATAAGACTGGGCAGATAAAGCATCAGTAATACAATTTTCTTGAGGAAAATAACAACACTTGCAAGAAGTTTAGTCATGTCTTCAATTCAGCAATTAGTTATGCATAAAGCCATCCACATAAATGGGCCCAAAGGGTCACAGCATAACCTCTATAAGAAAATGGTAGGGCTTCCCTGGTGGCGCAGTGGTTGAGAGTCTGCCTGCTGATGCAGCGGACACGGGTTCGTGCCCCGGTCCGGGAAGACCCCACATGCCGCGAGTGGCTAGGCCCGTGAGCCATGGCCACTGAGCCTGCACGTCTGGAGCCTGTGCTCCGCAATGGGAGAGGCCGCAACAGTGAGAGGCCCGCATACCGCAAAAAAAAAAAAAAAGAAAATGGTAATGACAAAAGTGGTCCTCCTTAGAAACAGCACAACTGAAGTGCCTGGTCCCACTGGTATAGCAAGAAGAAAACCTAGCTGTCATAAAATTTGCAAGGAAAGCCCCAAGAGTCTTAAACAAGAGAGATTTCCTAGGAATGAAATTTCCTGAGAAATGATTTCCTGAGAGATGAACTGTTTATCCATCGTAGCTAGCAGCACAGCTGAAGGGAGTAGTTAGTGGGTAAACCAAAGGTCAAAGATGAAAAAAATCAAATAGTAATTTTAAGTTATACGAAGATGTCATTCAGTAGAAAAGGTCAGAAGCCAAAAAGGTAAGGAAGGAACAGATCCATGAAGCCAGACACAAGATGGACCCAAACAAGAGTCTGAGAATGGAAGCAGCATATATCATGTGTTATACCGATATCTTAAGTGATTCTGACCAAGGAGAATGAAAGCTTATATTAAAGCTGTCAGAAGCAAATGTGGTACCAGCACCAATCTGGCCATATGATGCTCATTAGCTACAAAATAGTTTTTAAAAAGATGTTTATTTCTGTTTTTTTTTCTTCTATTTTATCTATTTTAATTGAGGTATAGTAGCTTTACAATGTTGTGTTAGTTTCTGCTGTACAACAAAGTGAATCAGCTATATGTATACATATATCCCCTCCCTCTTAGATCTCCCTCCCACGCTGCTGCCATCCCACCCATCTAGGTCACCACAGAGCACCGAGCTGAGCTCCCTGCGCTATACAGCAGGTTCCCACTAGCTTATTTTTAATTAAAATGACTCTTAGTCATCAAGAAAAAAAGAAAACAGTTATATTCACTATACCAAATTGAGGCAAGAAGTTTGTTAGCATAATTTCACAGGTTTTTCATTAGGAAAAAAATTAGAAAAGTGTAGTACCTAAGAGTTATTAATCCTTTCTCTGTTCGTGTTGCTATCATTGTTATAGTTGAAAATTCAGCAATAGGGAATCAGTACAAAAAATGAGGTTAGGGATTTCCCTAGTGGCACAGTGGTTAGGAATCTGCCTGCCAATGCAGGGGACATGGGTTCGATCTCTGGTCTGGGAAGTTCCCACATGCCACGGAGCAACTAAGCCTGTGCACAACTACTGAGCCTGCGCTCTAGAGCCCGAGAGGCCACAACTACTGAGCCCACGAGCTGCAACTACTGAAGCCCACGCACTCTAGAGCCCATGCTACGCAATGAGAGAAGCCACCACAATGAGAAGCTTGCGCCCCACCACGAAGAGTAGCCCCTGCTCTCCGCAACTAGAGAAAGCCCACGCCCAGCAACAAAGATCCAACACAGCCAAAAATAAATAAAATTTTAAAAAATTAAAAAATGAGGCTACATTATGTTAGCTACTTAGAATAGCTTCTATAACTAAGGTTCATCTGTCATCACCTGAAACTTCACTTCAATTGTACACTAATTTGATTCAACCAATTAAAGAAAAGAATGTAAAAACCATATTCCCACCACTTTTACCATATATTAGTCACTAGGGTTTCTATAAGAAACTGTGATCTTTTTAAAAATTATTTTTTGAACTTTGCACACCATATGATGCCAGCCACAGTGATGCAGTTTCCAGGTTATCCTGTTAGCAGTTTCATTGCTAACAGGATAACTGCCACGTGAGATCTTTTAGTCTCACGTGGCAGTAGGACTATATTCATTTGGATAACTCCATTCTCAGTTTTTGACACAAGACAAGGGGCGGGTCATGGATAATTGATGAAAGCTGTTTTGCAAAGAAAGCACAGCAATAGTCTGATGATATCAGCCTTTCCCTCTGAAACTACCTCCACCAATCCCCTCTTACACACAGTTGCCAGCTGACTCATGGAACAGACAAGCTATACTGCTGTGACAGACGAGCAGAGTATAATTTTCATTATGTCATGACTCGCCTGTCCTCTACCCTCAACTTGCTGCTGTTGTAAACGGTGCAAACTGCAGGATATGTAGCTTAGAATTGAATTATATTGTGAGATTTTTATCATTTTGTACTTTTTGCAACTGTCTCATTCAGTTATTTACAAGACCAAGTCTATGTTATATTTTATTAGCATTTGTGTTTTACAGGCATGTCAAACAATATGGCAATTTTTGAAGCTGAGGTGTGAGAAGAGAAAGATTCTAGACAGAAGCCTACAGAGAATTCCGAAGAATTACAATCTTCTGAGTCATTTCACTAAACCCATACAACAGAACACAGAAAAAGTCCATCTTCACACTGAAAGCTACTTACCAGTGGGTTTTATGTGGGGCTGATAAGCCAAGTTGTACTATCCAATTTTGTGTCATGTCATAACCTACAAATGTAGTACTAGCTCCAGCAAAATGGAAAAAGTACTTTACTACAAATCATAACCATTTGACAAATAAAGGTGCTGATCACTTCAAACAGCTTTTAGACTCTCAAAACAATAAAGCGTTTGTTAAAACAAAGTCACAATCAGTGAAAAGGCTCAGGAAGCAAGATACTTCAGAGCAAAATTTATTATCTAGAAAAGGAAAAGTCATATAGTTGATGAGTGCTAACAATGACATGTAAAATTACAGTAAGTAAAATGCTAGGACAAGATGAAGTCTGAGAAACTGAAAAGGTTCCATCTTAAAACAATATAACAAGTGGATGCATTCATGACATGTTACATGATGCTGAAGAGTTTTGTGTAAATTAGCTGAAAAATAACAGCTTCTCTATTCAGGTTGATGAGTCAACGGATTTCACCAATGTCATGTCAAGTTGCTAAATAATAGTGAAATTCAAGAGAACTTTTCTGCTGCCCTAAATAAGCAAAGGTCAAAAATATATTTAATGTTTTGATCCTCTTATATGGAAACAAAAGTCCACCTTGGAGGAACTATGTTGACATTTGTACTGACGGTGTCCATTCAGTGGTTGACTCCAAGAGAGATTTTATGCCTATTGTTAAAAAAAGACAGGCTGATGTCGTCATAAGACTGCTTTATTCACAAAGAGGTGCTAGTGTAAAAACACCCTCAGAAATGAAAGAATAAAAGCTCTGGATGATGCTACAAAAAATGACTAACTTTATTAAACAAAGACTAGTTCCCTCGATAATGTTTTAAAAACTGTGTGAAAATCTAGACAAAGGGCACAAAAACCTCCTGCTACAAACAGGAATTTGATAGCTTAACAGAGAGAGTTCTCAACAGGCTGTTTGAGCTGAAGGGTGAACTGAAGAGGTACTTTCAAGGAAATTATAGGCCAGAATTTGCTGAGTGAAAATGAAGCATTAAGAACAGAACTTGGGACTTCCCTGGTGGCACAGTGCATAAGACTCTGAGCTCCCAATGCAGGGGGCCTGGGTTCAATCCCTGGTCAGGAAATGAGATCCCACATGCATGCCACAACTAAGAAGCCCGCGTGCTGCAACTAAGACCTGGTGCAACCAAATAAATAAATATTTAAAAAAAAAAAAAAGAAAGAACAGAACTAAGCATTCTAGGTCATAGTGAAAGTAATGGGCTCCTGACATGTTAAAAGCTCAAGTAAATCATCAGTATCAATAACTTTATTATCATACACTTTGGTAATCTAGATCTAGATAAAAAAGACTTGCCTATATTTTTAAATGTTAATGTGTATAATTTTTATACCCTAATTAATTTCTCTTAAAATTTCCATTAAAATGAAACTAGAAAATTTAAACCACAGCAATGAAGGAAAATATGCAAAAAAGGAGTAAAAACAGATATAGTAATTTAGGATTAAATTGGGAATTAATTTCATATCAGCCCCCCAAAATAATAACAATAATAGGTTACATAATTGTCACTCTTTTATTTTAAGGAAAAAAGGCATTTTCATTTACTGGAAGAGATAAATTAACTCTGCTATTCATTAATATGCCTTTCTCAGCAATTTTATTAGGAGTCCCTCATACAGACTTTCAGTTACACTGTCAAGTACCATGAAAGAAAATAATTGACTACAAATAAATGCGTACAGATTTAGAACAGTATGATGTTTACTTCTTACCAGTCGAATGAGCTGTCTGTCTAGCCATCTAAGCACATCTGGACCTTCTTCTGTTTCTGCTCTATATATTGCCAGTCGAGCCATAAGAATGGCAGCTGCCTCCTGGTCAAAAGATGCAGCAATGTTTTGGATTTGAGTTTGAGCATCTGCCCAGCTAAAGACAAGAAGAAGAAAGCAAGAAGTGCTGCTAAATTATTATATTCATGATATCATAGTTGGCTGTCACACAGATTTAAATTTAAAACATACAGAAAATTACTTCAATATTTCAAAATTCCAACATTACCTAGAAAAATTAGCTTTAAAAAAAATCACTAGTAGTAGTTTCAGTATAGTACTCACTGTTTTTCAGAAAAATATATCCAAACCTAATAAAATTCTCTAAAATAACTGTAAAGGTCGATTTCCAAACATATTCATTAAAACATTAAGATTTTTACATGTAAAAATGTGTGTGCATATGCACATAGATATACAAGTTGGTATATCAGACTTTAAAAATTCACTTCTTCAATTTTATAAAAGCAAAAATATGGAAATAGAAAAATAAAGTTTTCTCCCAGACTAAGTAATTGTCATTTACTAAACTGGAAAATGAATATCAGAATATTTTCTCATTGGTCTTTAGTTCAATTATTAGTGATAAAAATTAAATAATTAATATTATTATTTTTACATCTTCATTGGAGTATAATTGCTTTACAATGGTGTGTTAGTTTCTGCTTTATAACAAAGTGAATCAGTTATACATATACATATATCCCCATATCTCTTCCCTCTTGTGTCTCCCTACCTCCCACCCTCCCTATCCCACCCCTCTAGGTGGTCACAAAGCACCGAGCTGATCTCCCTGTGCTATGCAGCTGGTTCCCACTAGCTATCTATTTTAAGTTTGGTAGTGTATATATGTCCATGCCACTCTTTCACTTTGTCACAGCTTACCCTTCCCCCTCCCCACATCCTCAAGTCCATTCTCTAGTAGGTCTGTGTCTTTATTCCTGTCTTACCTCTAGGTTCTTCATGACATTTTTTTTTTTAGATTCCACATACATGTGTTAGCATACGATATTTTTCTTTCTCTTTCTGACTTACTTCACTGTGTATGACAGACTCTAGGTCCATCCACCTCACTACAAATAACTCCATTTCGTTTCTTTTTATGGCTGAGTAATATTCCATTGTATATATGTGCCACATCTTCTTTATCCATTCATCTGATGATGGACAATTAGGTTGTTTCCATCTCCTGGCAACTGTAAATAGAGCTGCAATGAACATTTTGGTACATGACCCTTTTTGCAATATGGTTTTCTCAGGTTATATGCCCAGTAGTGGGATTGCTGGGTCATATGGTAGTTCTATTTGTAGTTTTTGAAGGAACCTCCATACTGTTCTCCATAGTGGCTGTACCAATTCACATTCCCACCAGCAGTGCAAGAGTGTTCGCTTTTCTCCACACCCTCTCCAGCATTTATTGTTTCTACATTTTTTGATGATGGCCATTCTGACCAGTATGAGATGATAGCTCATTGTAGTTTTGATTTGCATTTCTCTAATGATTAATGATGTTGAGCATTCTTTCATGTGTTTGTTGGCAGTCTGTATATCTTCTTTGGAGAAATGTCTATTTAGGTCTTCTGCCCATTTTTGGATTGGGTTGTTTGTTTTTTTGTTATTGAGCTGCATGAGCTGCTTGTAAATTTTGGAGATTATTCCTTTGTCAGTTGCTTCATTTGCAAATATTTTCTCCCATTCTGAGGGTTGTCTTTTGGTCTTGTTTATGGTTTCCTTTGGTGTGCAAAAGCTTTTAAGCTTCATTAGGTCCCATTTGTTTATTTTTGCTTTTATTTCCATTTCTCTAGGAGATGGGTCGAAAAGGATCTTGCTGTGATTTATGTCATAGATGTTCTGCCTATGTTTTCCTCTAAGAGTTTGATAGTTTCTGGCCTTACATTTAGGTCTTTAATGCATTTTGAGCTTATTTTTGTGTATGGTGTTAGGGAGTGTTCTAATTTCATTCCTTTACATGTAGCTGTCCAGTTTTCCCAGCACCACTTATTGAAGAGGATGTCTTTTCTCCACTGTACATTCCTGCCTCCCTTATCAAAGATAAGGTGACCATATGTGCGTGGGTTTATCTCTGGGCTTTCTATCCTGTTCCATTGATCTATCTTTCTGTTTTTGTGCCATTACCACACTGTCTCGATTACTGTACCTTTGTAGTATAGTCTAAAGTCACGCAGCCTGATTCCTCCAGCTCCGTTTTTCGTTCTCAAGATTGCTTTGGCTATTCAGGATCTTTTGCGTTTCCATACAAATTGTGAAATTTTTTGTTCTAGTTCTGTGAAAAATGCCAGTGGTAGTTTGATAGGGATTGCATTGAATCTGTAGATTGCTTTGGGTAGTAGAGTCATTTTCACAATGTTGTTTCTTCCAATCCAAGAACATGGTATATCTCTCCATCTATTTGTATCATCTTTAATTTCTTTCATCAGTGTCTTATAATTTTCTGCATACAAGTCTTTTGTCTCCTTAGGTAGGTTTATTCCTAGATATTTTATTCTTTTTGTTGCAATGGTAAATGCGAGTGTTTTCTTGATTTCACTTTCAGATTTTTCATCATTAGTGTATAGGAATGCCAGAGATTTCTGTGCATTAATTTTGTATCCTGCTACTTTACCAAATTCATTGATTAGCTCTAGTAGTTTTCTGGTAGCATGTTTAGGATTCTCTATCTATAGTATCATGTCATCTGCAAACAGAGGCAGCTTTATTTCTTCTTTTCCAATTTGGATTCCTTTTATTTCCTTTTCTCCTCTGATTGCTGTGGCTAAAACTTCCAAAACTATGTTGAATAAGAGTGGTGAGAGTGGGCAACCTTGTCTTGTTCCTGATCATAGTGGAAATGCTTTCAGTTTTTCACCATTGAGGATGATGTTTGCTGTGGCTTTGTCATATATGGCCTTTATTATGTTGAGGAAAGTTCTCTCTATGCCTACTTTCTGCAGGGTTTTTATCATAAATGGGTGTTGAATTTTGTCAAAAGCTTTCTCTCCATCTATTGAGATGACCATATGGTTTTTCTCCTTCAATTTATTAATATGGTGTATCACGTTGATTGATTTGCGTATATTGAAGAATCCTTGCATTCCTGGAATAAACCCCACTTGATCATGGTGTATGATCCTTTTAATGTGCTGTTGGATTCTGTTTGCTAGTATTTTGTTGAGGATTTTTGCATCTATGTTCATCAGTGATATTGTCCTGTAGTTTTCTTTCTTTGTGACATCCTTGTCTGGTTTTGGTATCAGGGTGATGGTGGCCTCGTAGAATGAGTTTGGGAGTGTTCCTCCCTCTGCTATATTTTGGAAGAGTTTGAGAAGGAGAGGTGTTAGCTCTTCTCTAAATGTTTGATAGAATTCCCCTGTGAAGCCATCTGGTCCTGGGCTTTTGTTTGTTGGAAGAGTTTTAATCACAGTTTCAATTTCAGTGCTTGTGATTGGTCTGTTCATATTTTCTATTTCTTCCTGATTCAGTCTTGGCAGGTTGTGCATTTCTTAGAATTTGTCCATTTCTTCCAGATTGTCCATATTATTGGCATAGAGTTGCTTGTAGTAATCTCTCATGATCTTTTGTATTTCGGCAGTGTCAGTTGTTACTCTTCCTTTTTCATTTCTAATTCTATTGATTTGAGTCTTCTCCCTTTTTTTCTTGATGAGTCTGCCTAATGGTTTATCAATTTTGTTTATCTTCTCAAAGAACCAGCTTTTAGTTTTATTGATCTTTACTATCGTTTCCTTCATTTCTTTTTCATTTATTTCTGATCTGATTTTTATGATTTCTTTCCTTCTGCTAACTTTGGGTTTTTTTGGTTCTTCTTTCTCTAATTGCTTTAGGTGCAAGGTTAGGTTGTTTATTTGAGATGTTTCCTATTTCTTAAGGTAGGATTGTATTGCTATAAAGTTCCCTCTTAGAACTGCTTTTGCTGCATCCCATAGGTTTTGGGTCGTCGTGTCTCCATTGTCATTTGTTTCTAGGTATTTTTTGATTTCCTCTTTGATTTCTTCAGTGATCACTTCGTTATTAAGTAGTGTATTGTTTAGCCTCCATGTGTTTGTATTTTTTACAGATCTTTTCCTGTAATTAATATCTAGTCTCATAGCGTTGTGGTCGGAAAAGATACTTGATACAATCTCAATTTTCTTAAATTTACCAAGGCTTGATTTGTGACCCAAGATATGATCTATCCTGGAGAATGTTCCATGAGCACTTGAGAAAAATGTGTATTCTGTTGTTTTTGGATGGAATGTCCTATAAATATCAATTAAGTCCATCTGGTTTAATGTATCATTTAAAGCTTGTGTTTCCTTATTTATTTTCATATTGTATGATCTGTCCATTGGTGAAAGTGGGGTGTTAAAGTCCCCTACTATGACTGTGTTACTGTCGATTTCCCCTTTTATGGCTGTTAGTATTTGCCTTATGTATTGAGGTGCTCCTATGTTGAGTGCATAAATATTTACAATTGTTATATCTTCTTCTTGGATCGATCCCTTGATCATTATGTAGTGTCCTTCTTTGTCTCTTCTAATAGTCTTTATTTTAAAGTCTATTTTGTCTGATAGGAGAATTGCTACTCCAGCTTGCTTTTGGTTTCCATTTGCATGAAATATCTTTTTCCATGCCCTCACTTTCAGTCTGTACGTGTCTCTAGGTGTGAAGTGGGTCTATTTTAGACAGCAAATATATGGGTCTTGTTTTTGTATCCATTCAGCCAATCTGTGTCTTTTGGTGGGAGCATTTAGTCCATTTACATATAAGGTAATTATCGATATGTATGTTCCTATTCCCATTTTCTTAATTGTTTTGGATTCGTTATTGTAGGTCTTTTCCTTCTCTTGTGTTTCTTGCCTAGAGAAGTTCCTTTAGCATTTGTTGTAAAGCTGGTTTGGTGGTGCTGAACTCTCTCAGCTTTTGCTTGTCTGTAAAGGTTTTAATTTCTCCATCAAATCTGAATGAGATCCTTGCTGGGTAGAGTAATCTTGGTTGCAGGTTTTTCTCCTTCAACACTTTCAATATGTCCTGCGAGTCCCTTCTGGCTTGCAGAGTTTCTGCTGAAAGATCAGCTCTTAACCTTATGGGGATTCCCTTGTGTGTTATTTGTTGTTTTTCCCTTGCTGCTTTTAATATGTTTTCTTTGTATTCAATTTTTGACCGTTTGATTAATATGTGTCTTGGCGTGTTTCTCCTTGGATTTATCCTGTATGGGACTCTCTGTGCTTCCTGGACTTGATTAACTAGTTCGTTTCCCATATTAGGGAAGTTTTCAACTATAATCTCTTCAAATATTTTCTCAGTCCCTTTCTTTTTCTCTTCTTCTGGAACCCTGATAATTCGAATGTTGGTGCATTTAATGTTGTCCCAGAGGTCTCTGAGACTGTCCTCAGTTCTTTTCATTCTTTTTTCTTTATTCTGCTCTGCAGTAGTTATTTCCACTATTTTATCTTCCAGGTCACTTATCTGTTCTTCTGCCTCAGTTATTCTGCTATTGATCCCTTCTAGAGTATTTTTAATTTCATTTATTGTATTGTTCATCATTGCTTGTTTCATCTTTAGCTCTTCTAGGTCCTTGTTAAATGTTTCTTGCATTTTCTCTATTCTATTTCCAAGATTTTGGATCATGTTTACTATCATTATTCTGAATTCTTTTTCAGGTAGACTGCCTATTTCCTCTTCATTTGTTAGGTCTGGTGGGTTTTTATCTTGCTCCTTCATCTGCTGTGTGTTTTTCTGTCTTCTCATTTTGCTTATCTTACTGTGTTTGGGGTCTCCTTTTTGCAAGCTGCACGTTCATAGTTCCCATTGTTTTTGGTGTCTGTTCCCAGTGGCTAAAGTTGTTTCAGTGGGTTGTGTAGGCTTCCTGGTGGAGGGGACTAGTGCCTGTGTTCTGGTGGATAAGGCTGGATCTTGTCTTTTTGGTGGGCAGGTCCACGTCTGGTGGTGTGTTTTGGGGTGTCTGTGACTTTAGACCGCCTCTCTGCTAATGGGTGGGGTTGTGTTCCTGTCTTGCTAGTTGTTTGGCATAGGGTGTCCACCACCGTAGCTTGCTGGTCGTTGAGTGAAGCTGGGTGTTGGTGTTGAGATGGAGATCTCTGGGAGATTTTCGCCGTTTGATATTACGTGGAGCTGGGAGGTCTCTTGTGGACCAGTGTTCTGAAGTTGGCTCTCCCACCTCAGAGGCACAGCACTGACTCCCGGCTGCAGCACAAAGAGCCTTTCATCTTTTGGGACATCAGAGGTCTTCTGCCAGCGTTCAGTACATGTTCTGTAGGAGTTGTTCCCCGTGTAGATGTATTTCTGATGCATCTGTGGGGAGGAAGGTGATCTCCATGTCTTACTCTTCCGCCCATAATTAAAATTATTATGTATTCTTTTCTCTCCACATTAACACACTAAAACCAATCAAAAATTAATGAATAAAAATTTTAGTCTAAGGGATAAATTTGAAATTACGTACGAAATAACAGTAATTTATTAAATTTACATGTTCTATAAATCTAATCCAAACTGATCCTGGGTAGACCCAGCAATAACTTTTGTTTGTTTGTTTAACATTTCACAGAGTTTTGTAATACTTCAGCTGATCTTAGTTCTGAAGTACCTCACTTTAAGCAATTCTGGCAATAGTTACAGACTTTGTGAAAAGCTGAACCCCTTTTACATGACTCAAAGATGTAAGACGTGATCCCAAGAAAATCCTGGCAGCAACGTTCAAAATTCTTCTCCTTTCTTCCTCTATTTTTAATTTTTTTCAAATAGACGAAAAATTTTAAAATATTTTCCAGCTGACTGATACCCACGAATTATCTCAGTCTAACGAAATACCAAGAGGCAGAAAAGAATGAGAATAAATAAAGGAATAAAAGCTGCTAATTATTTTTTTAAAAGATACACCATGCAAAGCACTATATATATATATTTTTTTTTTTTTTTGGCTGCACTGGGTCTGCATTGCGGCACGCAGGCTTCTCTAGTTGTGGCACATGGGCTCCAGAACACATAGGCTCTGTAGTTTGCACATGCGGGCTCTCTAGTTGAGGCATGCGAGCTCAGTAGTTGCAGTGCATGAGCTTAGTTGCCCCACAGCATGTGGGATCTTGGTTCCCCGACCAGGGGTTGAACTAGCATCCCCTGCATTGGAAGGTGGATTCTTAACCACTGGACCACCATGGAAGTCCCAAAAGCTGGTAGTTTCAAAAGTTATTTTTAGTGCAATTTGAACACTTAGTGATTATACTAATAGTTTAGTTTATCTTTTTATTTTTTTCAATTTTTTTTGGCTGCATCGGGTCTTAGGTGTGGCACATGGGCTCTTCGTTGAGGCATGCAGCATCTTCCGTTGCCGCACACAGGCTGTTCATTGTGGTGCACGGGCTTCTCTCTAGTTGTGCCGTACGGGTTTTCTCTCTCTAGTTGTGGCGTGCAGGCTTCAGAGCACGTGGGCTCTGTAGTTTGCAGCACACGGGCTCTCTAATTGAGGCGCACGAGCTCAGTAGTTGTGGCACGTGGGCTTAGTTGCCCAGAGGCATGTGGGACCTTAGTTCCCTAACCAGGGATTGAACCTGCGTCCCCTGCATTGGAAGGCAGATTCTTTATCACTGGACCACCAGGGAAGTCCCTATTTTTTAATTTAAAAATATCACAGAGCTAAAAATAAAGCTGGGTTTTGTTTGTTTATTTTGGTCACGCTGCACGGCTTTTGGGATCTTAGTTCCCCAACCAGGGATTGAACCCGGGCCCATGGCAGTGAAAGTGCTGAGGCCTAACCACTGGACCACCAGGGAATTCCCAAAAACAAAATTGTTTTAAATTGGTATTTTCCCAACTTGTATGACCATGGTGTTCACTTGCTTCAAACTGAAACATACAGGTGACATTTTTCTTCTGAAAATATCAATATAATGGTTCAGTAGTGAAAATAAATTAGCAAATAAGCACATAAAAATTTACTACTTAAAAGTTCTTTAGCCATAAATTTAAAATTTTGCTCTTAAAGTTTAAAGGGTTTGTTCACATTGTAAAATCTGTCTTTTGTATTTTCAGTACCTCTTCACTGTGATTCTTACAACTAGTTTCAAACCAAACTTTCCAGATCAAAGTTATTTTCTCTATAAATATAGGATAACTTTTTTTTATTTTTATTTATTTATTTATTTATTTATTGTGGTATACGGGCCTCTCACTGTTGTGGCCTCTCCCGTTGCAGAGCACAGGCTCCGGACGCACAGGCTCAGCGGCCATGGCTCACAGGCCCAGCCGCTCCACAGCATGTGGGATCTTCCCAGACCGGGGCACGAACCCGTGTCCCCTGCATCGGCAGGCGGACTCTCAACCACTGCGCCACCAGGGAAGCCCTAGGATAACTTTTGACTGTATCTCAGGAACTTGAGTCCTTTATTTTCATATGGCTTATTCACTTAACAAATGCACTTGCCTAGGCCCCTAAAGTCATATTTCTAATTAATAAAGAAAAAAATAAGCCTTGATTATTGAAAATGGTCAGGATAAGTTAATTTGAAAGAGTGGGTGCTTTGGTGAGACACAATGATATAAATGGCACCATAACACACATAGTATCTCTCTACAAATAGCCTCATAAATTCTGTGTAAGAAACTGAAAATATATAAACCCATGAAAAATTTCTCATGACAAAAGTTCCCTTTCTCTTGAATGATTAACTTAACTCTTTTTAGAACTTTTCATTTTAAGAATATTTCAAACATAAAGCTATAAGTAGAATAATCTATATATCCATCACCTAGATTTATCAATTGTCAGCACTGTAACATTCTGCTTTATCGATCTCTTTTCCTTCATACACACACACTGTTTCTTTTGCCAAACTTTTTGAGAGTAAGTTACAGATACATCACCCTTTCCCCTAAATTCTTCAGTGTGTATCCTAAGAACAAAAAAGTTCTCTTATATAGCCCCAATGAATTACTAAATTAATGAAATTAAACATTGATAAAATACTATTATCCTATATGTAGACCATATTCAAATTTCCCCAGTTGTCTCAACAAGGTCCTCTATAGCAAAAATTTTCCTGACGGGATTTTATCCAGGATCATATATTGGCTTTAGATGTAATTCTCTTTAGTCTCCTTTAATCTTAACTGGTTACTAACACTTTCTTTGCCTTCTAAGACATTTTTGAAGAGTCTAAGCCAGTGGCTCTATAAAATATCCCTCAAATTGTTATGTCCAGTTGTTTCCTTAAGTAAATATTTTGAATTCCAAGTTAAGTTATACGTGCATATGGGGTTGGGGGTGTGTGCTGAGGGGCCATAAATAAATTGACATGTTTACCAAGAATCAATACTTCCAAGTTCATGATGTGCAAATGAACAGATGTAAAGAAAAGCTCAGGGGGCACTTTTTCTTCAAAGGAATAATGTATTCCCTTAACATTCATCTAGGATTTTAAGTCAAAGCAAAGTTACAGCAGGACAATAAATCTCTCTACATACTACCCTCTGCTAAGTAACAGACCATCCAACACAACACTGTTTCATTAGGCCATGTCCGTCACTCACCAGAATAGTCTCATGGTTTTCAGAAATGAAGCTAGAGTTTAAATACAGTTCAATAAAATGAGAGTTACGATGCCTTCAGTGTCCATTTTCTAGGCTATGCCTAAATCAGGTTAAGTTTATACTGACCAACACTTTTCCTACCCAGACAATCAAATCCAAAACAAACAGAAAAAGACCAAAAGCCTGTTCAATTCTAGACTCACCTCATCTAAGAATCCTTTCCAGACTAACTTCATTCCAAAACGTCACTCAAAATAGGAAGCCAGTTTGGGAGCATGATCCAGAATAGTTTTGATATGTAAATCAAATCTCTAACAAATACAACTTACTTCCTAGCAATGGTGGTCACTCGGATACGTCTCTGCCCACTTGAATGCTGATACTGAGTCACAAACTGGATTGCACCACGTCCTCCTTGAGGAATTGGAGCATTATGCTGTATAAATATAAAAGAGTAGAATCTAAGCAAGATCTATTACATTGTTGTCATATAGTCATGGACTGCATATCCTAGCACTAACAAAATTCATTCTAAAATCTATCAGAAGGATGCTTATTTCCAGTGCATACAAAACAGTGGTGATTTGCCACGTGAAAAAGAAACGGATTTGGGAGAGGAGAAAAATTATGGAGTGAGTCAAGCTAGGAAATCAATTTCAAGTAATATATAATTCAGAGAAACATGAAAAAACAAAATGAAGGGAGAAGTGTAAAGAAATTAACAGATAAGAAAAGGCATAAGTGAGGCAATTTTGCCTAATAGTAACTGGATAAAAAGACATTGAGCTAACATAAAAAATAATGAAATAATGTCTTCTGCAGCAACATGGATGGACCTAGATAATCACACTAAGTGAAGTAAGCCAGACAGAGAAAGACATATATCATATGACATGGTTTATATGTGGAATCTAAAAAAACAATGATACAAATGAACTTATATACAAAACAGAAATAGACCCACAGACATAGAAAACAAACTTATGGTTACCAAAGGGGAAAGGGCAGGGGATAAATTAGGACTTTGGGATTAACAGATACACACTACTATATATAAAACAGATAACCAACAAGGACCTACTGTATAGCACAGGGAACTATACTCAATATTTTATAATAACCTATAAGGGAAAAGAATCTGAAAAAAGAATAGAAAAATATACATGTATAACTGAATCACTTTGTTGCACACCTGAAACTAACACAACATTGTAAATAAACTACAATTCAATTAAAAAAAAGAAAAAGAAATTGAGCTAAGTTCTCCTCCCCTAGGTACATAAGATGAAAACACAACTTTGAGGAAGATAATCACATGATGAACAGATGACTAACAGAAAATCATTAATGAGAAGAGACCAATAGTAATATATGATAATGATCCTCAGAAAGAAAAAGTAGGGTGGTCAATAGGGAAACTTTCTTCATGCCCTTTGACAACATTATTGCTTTGTTGTTGTTGTAACTGTTTGTCAATAAGAGCCACTATATTTTTCACAAATTTTAACTGTAAAAAAAAAATTCCTGCACTTGTCTTAGGAATGAACCACTAATACTTTGTGGTTCATTTTATGCCTAATAACTATTGGTATATAAGTCAATAATTTATCCATTATATCATTCTTTAATATGATAACTTTTTCCTGCAGCAGCAGAAAAAAATCTTTCCAAATATTGGCATCTTTACCTTCCAATCTTTTTCTATAAGTTTTGATATATTAAACTTTCTCGTAGGAGGACTCAAATATTATATACCTTGAGACACCTAGGAGGCACTAGATACCTAATTACAAAAATGCATAACTAGAACAGAATTTAAGATTTTATTTGTGCTTCAATTTTTTATTAAAAACAAAAGAAAACTAATACTAAAAGTTGGGTTGCCCAAGGTTGGGCATTTGCAGGTTTCCCTGACATCTCTATTATAGTATGTCCTCTCACCAAGGAGTGTAGCCTTGAGAAACAGAAAATGACAAACAAAAACTCCAAAACAGAATAATCTTTGGGTCATAAGCTCTGGAAATATTCATGGCCTAAATTAAGTATTTTTTCAAATATACATTTCAATATTCAAATATAAAAAGTCATACCTGATTGACAACTTCAAAATATATGGCTAAGGTTGTAGTGGGACTGAGTCCACATATCTTCCATTGACAAGTGCCACCTGTTCCTATCTCCTATAAAAATAAAACATAGTATGTATGAAAACCAGAGAATATAGTTTATTACTATATATATATTAAGGTGAAAAAGTGGAAAAAAATATCAGTAAGAAAAAATCTATTTCAGGCTTCTAACTAATTCAATAAATGTTAGAGGTTTAAGATTTTTTTAAGATCATATAAATATACTATGAAATAAACTTAAGCAATTTTTACACAAATAAAATTATAATTAATTCAAATTCTTGCTAAGTAAATTACAAAAGTATTGATACAAGTTCTTCATATTGTAGACTTTAAAAATATACACCATTTAATGAAGTAATTACAACTAACATTATCCTTCTATCCAACTATTTAATCTGTGTAAAGAGAGAGTGATTTAACATATAACATACGCATATATGAATATAGGTTCTCTGGATCAGAACTGTGTAATTTAAGCAGTCTAATTCCCAAGAAAACTTCTTAGATATAAATTTTTCCATGCAAACTGCTTAAAATTAATTTTTAAACTCTGTCATTGTAAAGATGATTGCACACTTTGTTATTTGTCCCATCATCCTCTCCACAGCTACATGATTCTACTATTTCAAAGTGCCTTATATGTCCACTAGATGTGATAAAAGAAAAGAAAGGAATTGAAGCTTAAAAGCTTAAATCTGCTGGCTACTTTGACGGAAATTCTACTAACGAAAAAAATTTCAGAATTAATTTTGACTTTCAGGAGTCTCCAAATTTCCAAATCATAGTTGTTGTTTTTTCAGGCACGCTGGGCAAGGAATAACTTAGGCATAAAAAATAGAAGACTGGTGACAGTACAAAAGTTTTAATTTAGGGGTGAATGGGAAAAGGGGTATGTGGAAAGAACAACAACAAACAGAGGTATACCAATGGAAGCTGAGCCACATTCTACTGTAAAACAGCCCACACAATAATTTTGAAAGGAATGCTATAGACTGCCACCCCAGGTCTCTCTTGGATCTGCCCTGAGAATTAACTGTATTTTCTTTTTAGAATAAAGATGACTTACATTTTCAGACACACAGGGTCCTTTAGAATTGAGAGACACACAGGGTCCAATAGCTCCTGAAATCTTTATTTCCCTTGAGGTCTGCAAAATAAGAATATATTGTCAGCCCTCCATATCAGTGGGTTCCACAGCTGCAGGTTCGACCAACCTCGGATTGAAAATACTTGAAAAAAAGTTTTTCAGAAAGCTCCAAAAAGCAAAACTAGAATTTGCTGTGCACAGGCAACTATTTACATAGCATTTACATTTTATTAGGTATTATAACTAATCTAGAGATTATTTAAAGTATGTGGGAGGATGTGTGTAGGCTACATAAGAATATTACACCATTTTATAGAGGACTTGAGCATCTGCAGTGGTGGTGTGGGGGAGGTGTCCTGGAACCAGTCCCCTACAGATACCAAGGAATGACTCTAGTACACTTTGGTGTACCACCTTCTATTTTAACTCCCATTGAAAATCTGTCACCAAGACTGGTTTCTTTCCAATCTCCACTAACCCCCAAATTTAAGCTAATGTTATCTTCTATCTAAAAATTTGGAAGCCCAACTCAAGTTTTCTTACATGAGATTCTTTTTCCTGACAAATCCTGAATACCACTATCAAGACAAATTTTACCCCAAACACTGTTCTTCATTAACCTATAAGGGCTTCTTCTGCCTACACATGCATCTCCAAACTACAACCAAACCACACAATTAAAACTATTTCACTTACATTCCAATACAAACCATCCACTCTCACTGGGCAGTCTTCCCAAACATACCATGCTGATTCTCACCTCTGTGCCTCTCTTCACACTGGGCTCCCAACTAAAATCATTCTCCTCAACCAAGTTAAACTCTGCCATGTTTCAAAAACCACTCTAAGTCACTGTAAAACCATCTAGGATAAATTGTATCCTGCATACATTCATTTTTCTTCCCTAAACCTTTACAGCTCTTTTATAATCTACTATTGTTTCATTCAATCACATGTGTTAATCTTGTCTTTCTATCAAGAATAAGTTCTTTATAAGAATACCTGTGTCTTAGATATTCCCTGAGATCTCTACAATTTCCTAGCTTAATGCTGGACATATAGCAAGCATTCAATGAAATAAGAAGATTAACAAGAAATATTTAATAACTCAAAATCAATGTGCTTGTAAGACACTTAAAAATAACACTAAGCCTTTGGGTTTCTTGAATCCCAAATTTGAAATGAATGATAGAATTGAATAATATCAACAACTTACCAAAAACAATTACTGATTATCCAAATAAAACAGAAAATGTTTCTCTTAAGTTAGATACCAACTCCTGCAATTAAAGAATCTAGCACTAACATAAGCAAATTTAGCACTAAAAAAAACATACAGGCATACCTTGGAGATATTGTGGTTTTGGTTCCAGACCACCACAATAAAGCAACTATTGAGAATAAAGAGAATCAAACCAATTTTTTTATTTCTCACAAAGTTATGTTATATAACTTTATGTTACATAAAGTTATATTTATACTACACTGTAGTCTATTAAGTGTGCAATAGCATTATGTCTTAAAAAACAATATACATAGCTTAATTTTTAAATGCTTTATTGCTAAGAAATGCTATCATCTGAGCCTTCAGTGAGTCATAAACTTTTTGCTGGTGGAGGGTCTCGCCTCGATGTTGATGGCTGCTGACTGATCAGGGTGATGGTGGTTGCTGAAGGTTGGCGTGACTGTGGCTATTTCTTTTTTCTGTTTCTTTTTTTTGAAGTATAGTTGATTTACAATGTTGTGTTAATTTCTTCTGTACAGCAAAGTGATTCAGTTACACAAATATATACATTCTTTTTTATATATTCTTTTCCATTATGGTTTATCATAGGATATTGAATACAGCTCTCTGTGCTATACAGTAGGACCTTGTTGTTTACCCATTCCATATATAATAGCTTACATCTCCTAATCCCAACTTCCCACTCCATTCCTCCCCCAGCCCCCTGCCCCTTGGCAACCACAAGTCTGTTCTCTATGTCAGTGAGTCTGTTTCTGTTTTGTAGATAGGTTCCTTTGTGTCATATTTTAGATTCCACATATAAGTGATATCATATGGTATTTGTCTTTCTCTTTCTTACTTACTTCACTTAGTATGATAATCTCTAGTTGCATCCATGTTGCTGCAAAGGGCATTCTTTCTTTCTTTCTTATGGTTGAGTAGTATTCCATTGTGTATATGTACCACATCTTCTTTATCCATTCATCTGTCGATGGACATTTGGGTTGTTTCCATGTCTTGGCTATCATGAATAGTGCTGCTATGAACATAGGGGTGTATGTATCTTTTTGAATTAGAGTTTTGTCTGGATATATGTGGCAATTTCTTAAAATAAGACAACAATGAAGTTTGCTGCATTGAATGACTCTTCCTTTCACAGTTTCTCTGTAGCATGCAATGCTGTTTGATAGCGTTTTACCCACAGTTGAACTTCTTTCAAAATTGGAGTCAGTCCTCTCAAACCCTGTCACTGCTTTATCAACTAAGTTTATGTAATATTTTAAATCCTTTGTTGTCATTTCAACAATCTGTACAGCATCTTCATCAGTAGATTCCATTTCAAGAAACCACTTTCTTTGCTCATCCATAAGAAGCAACTCCTCTCCATTCAAGTTTTATCATGAGGTTGCAGCAGTTCAATCACATCTTCAGGCTCTACTTCCAATTCTAGTTCTCTAGCTGTTTCCACTACATCTGCAGTTACTTCTTCCACTGAAGTCTTGAACCCCTCACATTCATCCATGAGGGCTGGAATCAACTTCTTTCAAGCTCTTGTTAAGACTGATATTTTGATCTCTTCCCACGAATCACAAATGTTCTTAATGGCATCTGAATGGTGAATTCTTTCCAGAAGGTTTTCAATCTACTTTGCCAAGATTCATCAGAGGAACCACTGTCTATGGTAGCTATAGCCTTATGAAATGTATTTCTTAAAAAATAAGACTTGAAAGTTGAAATTACTCCTTGATCCATGGACTGCATGATGGATGTTGTGTTAGCAGGCATGGAAACAACTTGAATCTCATTGTCCATCTCCAACAGAGCTCTTAGGTGACCAGGTGCATTGTCAATGAGCAGTAATATTTAGAAAAGATTCTTTTTTTTCTGAGTGGTAGGTCTCAACAGTGGGTTTAAAATATTCAGTAAACCATGTGGTAAACAGATATGCTGTCATCCAGGCTATGTTGTTTCATTAATAGAGCATAGGCAGAGTAGATTCTTAAGGGCCCAAGGATCTCGAGAAATGGTAAATGAGTATTAGGTCAACTTAAACTCACCGACCGCATTAGTCCCTAACGAAGAGAGTCAGCCTGTCCTTTGAAGCCCACCACTGACTTCTCTCTAGCTATGAAAGTTCTCAATGGCATCTTCTTCCAGTAGAAGGTTGTTTCATCTATATTGAAAATCTGTTGTTTTATGTAGCCACCACCTTTATTCATTATCTTAGTTAGATCTTCTGGATAACTTGCTGCAGCTTCTACATCAGCACTCGATGCTTCCCCTTGCACTTTTATGTTACAAAGCTGGCTTCTTTCTTTAAACCACATGAACCAACTCTGCTAGCTTCAAACTTTTCTTCTGCAGCTTCCTCACCTCTCTCAGCCTTCCTAGAATTGAAGGGAGGACAGGACTTGCTCTGGATTAGGCTTTGGCTTAAGGGAACATTGTAGCAGGTTTGATCCTCTATCCAGACCACTAAAACTTTCTCCATATCAGCAGTCAGGCTGTTTTTCTTTCTTATCCTTTGTGTGTTCACTGGAGTAGCACTTTTAATTTCTTTTAAGATCTCCTCCTTTGCATTCACAACTTGACCAACTGTTTGGAACCAAGAGACTTAGCTTTGGCCTGTCTTGGTTTTTGACATGTCTTCCTCACAAAGCTTTTGATTTAAAGTGAGAGATGTGGGACTCTTCCTTTCACTTGAACACTTAGAGACCATTGTAGGGTTATTAATTGGCCTAATTTCAATATTGCTGTGTCTCAGGGAATAGAGAGGCCTGAGAAAAGGGAGAGAGACAAGGGAACGGCCAGCAGCTGGAGCAATCAGAACACACACATTTACTGATTAAGTTCACTGTCTTAAATGGGTACGGTTCATGGTGCCCCAAAACAATTACAATAGTAACATCAAAGATCACAGACCACAGATCACCATAACAAATATAATAATAATGAAAAAGTTTGAAATATTGTGAGAATTACCAAAATGTGACACAGAGACATGAAGTGAGCAAATGCTGTTGAAAAAATGGTGCCAGCAGACTTGCTCCACACAGGGTTGCCACAAACCTTCAATTTGTAAAAAAATGCAGTATCTGCGAAGCACAATAAAATGAGGTATGCCTATACTTAAAAAGTTAAACCCTATATAAACAAAAAATAGAGTTAAAGGAAATTTTACTTATATAATTTCCTCTTGTTTTAACAATTATTTAGAGATGCTCAAGTAAAATTTCATTGTACATTTAACGATGAACATTTTTCTGGTGAACAAATCTCTAACTCCAGGTTTCAATACAAAATAACCACTATTTTTAAAGCATATCTTGAATTTGATTGATGATGTTTTAAAATTATGATCAAGCCTACAAATTTCTCTCTTGGTAACATACCATACATGTCAAGTTTTGGTTCTTACCTTTATTTCTAATGTACCACCAAAGCCCATTTTAAACTGTCCATGCATATCTTTGGTAAAAACTCTTTGAAAAGTTTGCTTGAATAAGGAAGTGTTGAAAGAGTCACCCATTACCATGTATCCTCTGCATGGAAAGAGGAAAAAACAATGTGACACAAGAGTCCATGTGTAAAACCAGAAAAGTAAATTATTTTTCAACACTACCAACAAAATTTTAAAGATATTTCCCAAGATGTGTGATATTAACATTAATTTAAAAAACTCAATTATATGAAAATATCCCCACGCCACAAATAATCTCAATTCTGAGGGTACCTGAGTGCCCCTAACACTTGTATCTGTCCTCAGTAATTTTTAAAAATTCTTTTTTAAATAGGTAATACATCTATACATTACAAAATTCAAAAAGTACAAAAGGGTACATAGTAATATATGTGTCTCTCCCATCCCAGTTACCCAGTTCTCCCTACTGGTGAAGACATCTGAGAGTTCACAGCATTCATTGTCATTCTTAAAAATAAATATCTCCATGTGTAGTGTGTGTATATGCATATATTGTCTCTGTGTGTCACACTGAACTTAACAGTGTTATACCCAGTGAATGAGAATACAGGCATATTTTGGGAGCATTTTCACTTTATGCACTTAAGTACTGTTAAATTTTTTTCAGTAACCATGTACCTTTATAAATTTTTTTAAGTTTTAAAAAACACTGTCAAATAAAAACTATTCTGAGATGCCATTTCCACCCTAATAAATCAGCAAATCAGTCTGACAACATATTCTGTTGATGAGGCTGTGGAAAAACGGGCATGCTCATAATTGCTTATGGGAATGGAAAATGGTGCAAACCCAATGCAAGGGAACTTGACAGTATCTAACAAAATTACATATGTATTTTCTCTGTAATCCAGCCACCCCACTATTAGGAATCTATCCCAAAGATAATCGGGCAAACAAAAACCAAAAAGCAAAATACAGGCACAAGTCTATTCACTGAAGTACTATTTATAATAATAAAAGATTGGAAACAATCCAGATGACCATGTATTAGACTAGCTGAATAAAATATGGTACAACCACACAATGGAGTGATATACAGTTGACCCTTGAAAACCACAGGTTTTGAACTGCGTGAGTCCACTTATGAGCGGATTTTTTTCAGTAGTAAATATTACAGAACTACACTATCCACTGATGGTTGAATCTGAGGATGCAGAACTGCAAATATAGAGGAACCACAGATATGGAGGGCCAACTAAAAATTATACTCAGACTTTCCACTATGCAAAGGGTCAGTTCCCCCAATCCTCAAATTGCTCAAGGGTCAACTGTACTACTATAAACCCATTTCCAAGATATCAGTAAAAAAATGCAAAGTAGGGGAAGCTATGTAAAACTTTCTACTGTTTAAATTAAAAGGCGGATACATATATCCATATACAACCTGATTCCAAACATTTACATGTATTTGTTCATCATATTTTTAAAATATTTTAAGTAGTTTTTAAAATAACAATAAAACAATCAAAAATTACATTAGGCAAAAGAAAAAAAACTGATGTGGTATAATTAATCAATGGAAATTTTATTTTTGATACTGCTAAAGTCCTAATTTATGTTATCTCTGATGCTATTATAGATTGTATGCTGTTAAATTTTGTTTGCTTTTTATAGTTGACCCTTGAACAATGTGGAGTTTAGGGCACAGACCCTTATGTGCAGTCAAAAATCTATGTAAAACTTTATAGTCAGCCCTCCATATCCATGGTTCCACATCCTTGGAGTCAACCAACCAAGGATCATGTAGTACTATAGTATGTATATATTGAAAAAAATCCACATATAAGTGGACCTGTGCAGTTCAAACCCATGGTGTCCCAGGGTCTACTCTATTTGTTACTGTTATACAAAAATATAGTTGAATTTTGTACACTGACCTTGATTTAGAAGTCTTGACAACTTAACATACTAATTCTAATAGTTTGCATGTAGATTTTTTCAGATTTTCCACTTTTGCAAACATGTCATCTAGAACGATCTATGTTATCACTAAACCTAGTAAAACATCCTAAAATAATGGCAACGTATACCATACCCTACTTATCCACTCCCTTTTACAGCAAACCTCTATGAAAGAGCTGTCTATACCTTTACTACTCAGTGTTGCCCTTGGTCCAACAACATTAGCATCACCAAGGGTCTTGTTTGAAAAGCAGAATTTCAAGTCCCATCCTATGCATACTAAATCCAGAATCTATATTTTAACAAGCTACCCAACTGACTTGTACATGTGAAATGAAAGTCTGAGAAGCTCTGGTCTATGTCAGCTGCTTCCGATCCCCTCCTCCTGTTCCTTTTCTTATTCACTCTAAGTCAACTTTCAGTGCTCTTAGGAAGGTCACCAATGACCTTCGTAGTGTTAAATTACACAATCTTACAATCTCATCCACTTTTATTGCTTTAAAAAACCAAAAATAGGGACTTCCCTGGAGGCGCAGTGCTTAAGAATCCGCCTGCCAATGCAGGGGACACGCGTTCAATCCCTGGTCTGGGAAGATCCCACATGCCGCGGAGCAACTAAGCCCGTGTGCCACAACTACTGAAGCCCATGTACTCTAGGGCCCATGCTTCGCAACAAGAGAAGCCACTGCAATGAGAAGCCCGCGCACCGCAATGAAGAGTAGCCCCTGCTTGCCGCAACTAGAGAAAGCCTGTGCACAGCAACCCAATGCAGCCAAAAAATAAAAACCACAGCAATATTCTGACAACTCCTGCATTTATATCTCTAGATACAAATTCAGACCTATCTTCTGCATTTGTAGGTTCTAATATCCAACTGCCTACTCAACCTCTCCCCATGGATGTCTACTGGCATCTCAAACCAAACATGTTCAAAACTGAACTCCTAATCTTCTCCCCAAATGTTCTTCCTCCCAGTCTTACCCATTTCAATAAAGGACAACTCAATCCTTCTAGACTTATTTGGTTTTCTCAAACCCCAGATCCAACCTCCTAGCAAATTCTCTGTCTTCTAAATATACCCCAAATCCAACCACTTCTCACCAGCTGTGATGCCACCACTTGATATTCCTGTGTCCCTCTACGTACTAAAGACAACTAAAGTCAAATGATCCTTTTAAAGCATTAAGTCAGATCATATCACTCCTCTCCTGAAAACTCTCTAATGACTTCCCATCTCACTCAAAGAAAAATCCAACAAACTAGGAATAGGAACATACTCAACCTGATAAAGGCATCTACAAAAATCCACAGGTAACATTATACTTAATGGTGAAGGATAAAATGGTGTCCCCCTAATATCAAGAACAGGCAAATCTATAGGGACAGAAAGTAGTTTAGTGGTTGTCTAGGCTGAAAGGGGGAGGGGGAGGAAGGAGAATTGGGAAGTGACTGCTAATAGGTACAGAGTTTCTTGCTGGGATAATGTAAATGTCCTAAAATAAAATCATGGTGATGGGTAGAATATACTAAAAGAAAAAAAAAAACCATTAAATTACATGCTTTAAATGAGTAAATTTTATAGTATGTGAATTATATCTCAAAAAAGCTACCAAAATAATAATATAAAACAATGACTGAAGGGTATGAAGATGATCTTTTCAAACAGAACTTGTGCCTTTTTAACTGTATTTTAGAAAAAATTTAAAGTAAGCTTTACTGAAAGGAGTATCAAAAACTGTTAATAGCTGTTGCCCTGGAGTGGCAGGATCATGACTATTTTTTTTTTCCATTATTGGTTTATATTTGTAAAGTGTCATTATTAGTTTATAACTGCAATACTTGTAAAAACATATATACATACCCAGTAAGGTTAGGACAGCATTTCATCTCCAGGAGACCTGTCTGATCTAATGCACATGCATAGATATCAATAACATGACCAGTCGTAGCAGCGCGATTAGCCAATGCTTCAAAATGCTACAACAGATTTTTTAAGATCAAATCAAAGTAATGTACAAACTTAATCATCCTATAAATCTTTTGCCATTAATAAATCAAAATGATCTAAGAAATACTAAAAGAATAATCCATAATAATTTAAGTGTGATTTGTTCTAATTTAATTTTCTATAACGTCTCATAAAATGATACGATAACTTCTAATAAGTCTGACACTCTCACATTCTTTTCTTTAAATGCCATTCATTCTAAATGAACTCCTAAATTTCAAGCTAACCTTGAAGAAAGGCATGTTGCTCTTCATACATACATGATGGAAGAACAACACAGAACTCTTTTTCCTGGATAAATCTATACTCAAGTAACATGAAAAATAGACAATAGCAAAAGTATTAAGATAAACAAATATAAAACTTCTTTTGAAGCTCTAAGAAATACTCCAAATTCAAAAGGGAAATTAGGTGACAGGAAAAAAAGCATCCATTAATAGTGACAAAAATTATCTGTTATTAATTACACCCTAAAAATATAATAATGACTACCAAAAAGAAATATGAGATAATACAGGACAACTAAACTAAAATTGTAAACTCTAGACAATTTTTTTAAAAAGGGGGGGAGGGATGGGACATTAACAAGCAGAACCAATACAAGGGTATCAAGAATCAACAGTAGTGAAAATGTACTGACACAAACCCAGATAAAATTGAAGTTACATGAACAGAGAACAACTTATGAGAAAATGATGGACTATTCAAGCTATGAACAATATACATATCTAAAGGGCAGCCTCCTGGAAATGAAAAATTGGAAAATTCAAGAAATTCTTCCTGATGGGAAAGACATTCTTTAACATGAATATTAAAAAAGACACACAGGTTTTCTCTCAGGAGTAGTTTTTAAAGAGACACCTATTGGTGCCCCTTATTAAGTTTTTAAATATTTAAAACCAGAAAAAATATAACAAATTATCAAGGAAGAAAAAGACTATTTCTCTAATTCTGAGGAGCAGTTGCAGGATCATCACAATATCAGACTTATCAGAAAGTAATTATATTCTTCCTCTTCCATCAAATGAATTTTTCTAATAAGGCAAAAAGACTTAAAAACCAAAATTACCTTAGTTCCCTTTTTAACATATTTGGCATTGTCTTTTTCAATGTCATGCCATGATCTTATGGGTGTCTTCAATTCGTCTCCAACCACCATTCCAGGCCCCTGAGTGGCTGGACCACCAATGAACATCATGATACGAGCACCAGTGTTGGGAAAAGTACACTATCAGGAAAAAGTAATTCATGAGAAGAGCTTAAAGGAAAACATATGGATATACATTTATGATAGTGAATTTTTATATATTCTTTCTAGAAAAGCATACATTTTCCAAGAATAATCAAATGTTTAAAACAAAATTTAAAAACAAGATGTTTGTGTGAATATCTTTCTTTTGAAATCCTATTCTAATAGCAATGCCTTCCTAATTTTAAAGTAATCTATAAACCTGATCCCTATAAGCAAGGATGTTTCTCCTGCTTAACTAGTACTAGATAGGGAAGAGTAGGAAAAGAAGAAGAAAAGAGGGTATCTTTTTCTGTTTGGTTGTTATTTTTGTTTTCTATGCTTAAAATACATGCACAACTTTTATTTCTAATTCAAACTGATGGATTGAGTACTTCAATCTACCTCCCCCTTCTTCCCAAGATGCCAGTGAAATGATATAAATGGTACTGTTTAAAAAATAAATAAGAAAGAGTACTATCAGCAGACTAGAAATTTTGAGGAATCCAAACAACAGATTGTACTGGATTGACAAAAGAATTTTAACTATATATATTATGTATAATTTAAAATATATATATGTACATATATATATACCAAAAGTAAGCCAGATCTTCCCAAGGGAATATCTTAAAAACTCTACATTTAGAGTCAAAAAAACACAAAAAGCAGCAATGGGCCAAAGAAGTGCAGTCAGCTCCAGAAACAGCAGCTAATGACAACAGATTTTAGCAATTCCTAAGAAGAGCTCTCTGAGAAAAGTAGGCAATCTTCCCAGAGAAGGTTCTTAGCATAGAAATTGGGGGCTGAAAGATACAGAACACATGTTACAATGAATATCAAAACAAATATGACAACTCTCAAGAGATTCTAGAATTAAAATCATGGCAAAAGTAAAAATACCTCAAGGAATGGGCTAAAAAGCATGTCTGAAGACCAAGTTAGAGATATGGAAAATAAACTTGAAGAAACCTCTAAGAAATAGGAGAAAAGAAGGAAAACATGAGGAAAAAAAATAAAGATATGAAGAAATGCAGAAGTCCAGCATCAATCTAATGAATATAGAATAAAAAAGAAAAAAAGAAAGTAAGCTGAAGAATGACAGAAGTCTTAATGAAAGGACCTACCAACAACCAAACATAATTAATGAAAAAATAATCAAACCTAAACACAACCTAATGAAATTTCAGAACTCTAAAATTAAAGAGAACATTCTAAAAATGTTCAGTGGGAAAAATAAGTTTCCTGAAAAGGACTAAGAATGAGACTACATCAAATTATCCAATAAACTATCTGTTAGAATACTAGCGAGGAATGGCTCAAAGATCCTATTGAAGACAGGGACCCAAAGTACAAATGAAGTGAGAGGGAAAAATTAAAAAACATTTTTAGACATGCAAGAACTCAGAAAATTTATAATAAACAAAAGAACTGAGTACAATCCAAAAGAAACAGGGAATCTAGAAAAAAAAAATTTAAAGGTATCCTAAGACTTTAATACATGAAAGATTCCCCAGCAAGCAGCAAAACTGCAATTACAAAGAATTACATCTCCTTCTCTATGTGTATAACCACTCTATTCCACAATTAACAATATTTATATATCATATTTGAAATGCTTTTATTTCTAATTTCTATAAGCAGTTATTGAACAAAAATACACAGTGCATTTTCAAGCTACATTATAGCTTCAGAAAAGAATGTCAATGATATATATTTTGATGATAATTTTAAAAATTCATGATTAACAAATCTAGGCAAGAGCAAGGAAAACTGCCTTTTACTTTTCATTTTTATACATCCTTGCATATTTGAATGTTTTTATTAGGTATACTTATTACTTCTATAACATTCTTAAACTAGATTAATAAACAAATAAAAATACTGTTTTCATACTGGGTATCATCCTGATGAGGTAACAGCAGTCATGTAAAGCTGAAACATCAGTAAAGAACAAGAACAAATTAAAGTATACAAACCACACACCTTCATACCTAGAACTCAAAAAGCATTCAAACTTCAAGTTACTTATAAGTAAAAAATAAATAAATAAACACTAAGTCCCAGTGAGCTATCTCCCATGCAAGCCTTCACACAAGCAAGGGCAGTTTGGGGAAAAGTACAAGGAAGAAAGAAGGAAGCTAGCAGCCAGCATAGAACAACTGCCAGATTCAAATGAAAACTTATTAAGGGGCACTAAAGAACAGCAAGAAAATAATCAAGAGCATGAAAACGAAATAAATAAGAATAAAAAATCAGAGATAAAGTGGTTGAAACAGAAAACAAGCAAAGATCCAATTTATGTATAATTGGAGTTCTTAAAGAAGATAAACAAAACAATGAAAAAACTAACACTTAAAACTGTAATACAAGAAAACTTTATAGAAACAAAATACTTGAATACACATATAGAAAAGGATCACCAGGCACTAGAGAAAATTAACCCACAGGACATACTAGTAATACTCCAAGCAAATGATCAAGTAATTTACAAGGGCAAGATAATTAGGCTGGCATAATTGCATAAGTTCAATCTACTCATGATTAAAGATCAGATAAACCCAAATTGAGAGTCCTTCTACAAAATAACTAGCCTATACCCCTAAAAAGTATCGTCATGAAACACAAAGAAAAACTGTGGAACTGTTCCAGAATAAAGGACACCAAAGAGACATGACAAGTGAATACAATATACAGTATTATTAGGATAACTGGTGAAATCTGAATAAAGTTTAAAGATTAGAAAATAGTGTTATATCAATGTTAATTTCATGATTGTTAAATGAACTGTGGTTATACAAAGGAATGTTCTTATGTAATTAAGAAATGCACACTAAAGAACTTAGAAGTAAAGGGACATCACATTTGTAGCTGACTTTCAAATGGTTTTTTAATATTTATATGTGTGTAACATATAAATAGATACCTATATATAGCTACATCTATATTTATAGAGAGAGCACACTATATAAATATCTGGAGAGAAGGATAAAGCAAATGTAATAAAATGTTAACATCTGAGGAATCTGGGTGAAAGGTTTAAAGGAATTCTTTGAACCATTCTTGTAACTTTTCCATATGTTTGGAATTATGTCAAAGTAGAAAGTTAAAAGAATAAAAACTGAAAGTAACAGATAACTCACCGTAAAAAATAGGAAACCACGAATCCACAGTGATATTAATAAATGAATAAATTGAAAGTTTGATGAGGAATAGGATATTTGCATGGTTTCAAAGATCCTCACCATCTAATGTTTATTAATTACAAAAGGAGGGGAAATAAGAGTAATTTTACAGTGGAGAAACCTGGCAGACACACCTTAATGAGTGATCAAAGTCATAATCATCAATAATGGGCAAATGAAAATCATGTGCCACCTGAGAGGATACAGTAAGAATAGACCATTACTTCTGTGATATTCCTTCCAATGATGCAATACCTCAATCTAATTGTGACGCTACATCAAGACAAACCTAATTTGAGAGACATTCTATATACTGGCCTGAATCTTCCAAAGTGCCAAGGTCATGAAAGTCAAGGAAAGGCTGAGGATCTATACCAGACTAAAGGAGACTAAACAGACATAACCACTACATACATGCCTCTGAATTAAATCCTTTCAGTAAAAGAAATTATTGAGATAACCACTGAAACTTGAATGAGTTTTGAGAATTAGATGGTAGTAGTGTATCAGTGTTATGTATTGTATAATACATCAGTGTACGTATCATATATTTCAAAACCTGACTTTGAAAGTTGTATTATGGTTATGTAGGAGAATATCCTGGTTTATAGGAAATACAACTAAAGTATTCAAGGGGTTGGTAACATCACTTCAGCAACTTAATCTCAAATAGTTCAGAAAAAAAGTCCTTTGCAGCTTTTCTATAAATTTAATAACATTTCAAATTTTAAAAAACATTTTTTAAAAAACTCTTCTAATTACAAAGCTAATATATGTCAAGTGTAAAATTTTCAAATTCTACTTAAAAGTAAAACTCTCCTTAACCCACCACTGTTAACAATTGGGTAAATATCCCTCCAGAAGCCTCTCTATACACAAAAGGATATACCACAGATCAAACTTTAAATAAAATCACATATGCGCTGTCCTATGACCTGATTTTTCCACCCAACATTATCTTGTACATATCATTCCATACACACACATACACATTTACATTCCAAAACAAAGCTATTGTCACTACCTCAAGTAGTCCTACAGCTATGGAAAGTGCCACCCCAGAGGAACGCAAAGGTCTCTTTCCCTGTGGTACAGGCCACGGGTCTCGCTGCAGTTCTCCCAGAAGATCTGTGAGATTCATGTCTATTTTCTGTACTGGCTGTAAGAACCTGCAAAACAAAATTAAATAAAAATCCATTTATAAATGTTTGTGGGTGAGGGTTTAAGAAACAAATTGTCCACTTTCTTAAAAATAGAGAAAAATAATTTGAATACACATTAGAACAATGGTTCGCAAACTTTTGTGTACATCAAAATTGGTGGGAGGGTTTGTTTTAACATAGATTGCTGGTTCCAAAGTTTTGCTTCAGTAAGTCTGGGGTGGTGACCAAAAATTTGCCTTTCAAATAAGTTCCCAGGTGATGCTGCCCACTGGTGAAGAATCACACTGAGTACAACTACTATAAATAAAACACTCAAACCAAGTATTACTTTGAGACTGCATCTTCCTTTTACCAATCTAGTAAGTTTTAAGGTTACTGAATTAATTATGAGAAGATACATTAACTCAGTTTTAGTAAGACCACCTCTGATTAGTAAGTTTAGTGGAAAAAGCTACTACAAGGGTAAGGAGGCAAAATGAAAAGTTTGTGGGGCACTATTTTTGCTTGGCTGCCTTCAACTACAAAAATTAAGTTTTTCTGAACTTAGAAAATCAAGAATATATCAAAACTAAAGAAACTCCTTACACTGTAATAATGAAAAACCAACCTTTTCAGCGATGTGATTCTACCTCAACTCTTTAAAAAGTATACTAATGCAATATTTATATTCCTAAAAATGTTTAACAATATAGTATCACTGAATCCCTACATTCAAGTTAAGGATATAGGATGCTTAAAATAGCCACATGAATTGTAAAATTCTCTTTGCCGTATTTATTACCTATTGGAAGGAGGTGGCTGCTGTACCTGAGGACCACGTGTTGCTTGAGTAACTGGTACTTTAGAGAGTCCCAGCATTTCCTGTAAAGAGATTATTTTTGTGATATTCATTTAATTACTCCTACAAAGATGTATCAAATATTTATGATATGCAAGGTGCTTCTGTAGGCATCAGGAACACAAAAATAAAGAACACAAAGTCTCTTCCCTCAGAAAGCAAAAGTTCTAGTTGGGGAGACTGTCAGGTAAACAGTAATACAATGAAATGATCATCATACGACAGCAAAGTACAAGGTGCTATGTGAGCAAAAAAGAGGGATACTAGCTCAGAAATACTTTATTTCTAATTAAGTAAAAATAAGTTACTGTGTAACTTGAATGTCTATATTTCTTAACTTATCTTCATTCATTCCTTTCAGCAACTATATCTCAATGTGCCAGGTATCTAATGTTGAAAAAAATATATAGTCCCTGACCGTATGGAAATTTATATCTGGTGAAACAGACAAGAGTTAAATCATTAGCTAAATAAGTGTAAAATTGCAACTATAATAAATATAAAGGAGAGATACAAGGAATTGTATTAATGGGGTTTATAAGGTACACACACCTTGTACGTCTATTCTTCTTAATTTTCTGACTTAATGCCTAACCAAACTGCCAGTTTTGTTCTGAATTTTAGATGTATGCAGAATTCCTCTCTAGACACATGAAAATAATGTTATTTTACTAAAATTTTCTTGAACCTAGAAATGCTTAATCATAAAGTAATAAAGTATATAACAGAAAATCAGAAAGTCTAAAGATTTGCAAAAAAAAAAAATATTGAACCAATCCTGCAGTATTTCCTACACTGCTAGAATGATCAGCAACTTTTTACTGAGGACTTATGTGCCAGATTCTGTGCTAAACTCTTTGTATATACTATTTCCTCACAAAATATAATGAAGTAGATTTTTAAATTCCTGCCTTGCAAATGAAAACTGACACTCAGAAGGGCTAAGTAACTTGCCTAAGGTTACAAAACTAGTAAGTAGCAAAGCAAGGTATTAATCTAGATTTTGCTATGAAGCCCTGAAAGAGTTTACACTATACTGAGTGTTCTCACTTACATTATTTCATTTAGTATTAAAATAAAATAATCTGGTAAAATAGGTATTGTTTATTCCTTTCCATAGAAGAGGAGAAAACAAGCAAAGAGATCAGCCCAAGATCACACAACTAGAAGAGTTTAAGATTTGAATCCAGAACTATTTGGGGAACAAAGACCAGGCTCTCTTCAACAAGATGGGTAGAGAAGGAAGATAAAAACATTTTGATGGAGAAAAAAATTTAGTTTGCATGCATTCATTGTTTCAAAAAGGCAGATGTTTTATGTATTACATATATATTACATAATTTAAGTAAAATGCATTCTACAATCAGAACTAGAAATAAACTACCTTAAATAAATTTACAGTTTAAAAATAACAGTAATAGCAAACATCTAAAAGCACAATCCAATTAATTTTCATGACTGCCCTGTAAGATACATACTATTATTATCTCCCTTTACACATGAAAAAACTAAGGTATGGGCTTCCCTGGTGGCACAGTGGTTGAGTCCGCCTGCCGATGCAGGGGACACGGGTTCGTGCCCCGGTCCGGGAAGATCCCACGTGCCACGGAGTGGCTGGGCCCGTGAGCCATGGCCGCTGAGCCTGCGTGTCTGGAGCCTGTGCTCCGCAATGGGAGAGGCCACAACAGTGAGAGGCCCACGTACCGTAAAAAAAAAACAAAAACAAAACTAAGGTACATAGAGGTTAAAACTTGCCCACTCTCTGTCTCATGTAAACAAGTGATCCTCCCCTTCAAGGTACTCTGCTTCTTATGCTCTTGAAGGAATCCCTGTCATGTTTTGTGAAACCTCACTCTCCTCATCTCACTCTTCCTTTCACTCACCATCTTTAGTCTCTTTCTTTTTGTGTATAAACACATTCAAGTGTCCCTCCTAAAGTAAACCTCTTTAACTCAGTCCTCTCTCTCTCAAACTTTCACACTATCTCCTTCCCTACCTTCAACAACAAACCTCTTGAAAGAACACAGACTCTAATTTTCCCCACTTCCTCAAATCTTAATCACTACTATGATTCACTACCATATTCACTGTTCATTCATCCTCCCCCTCCAAACCTGCATATTCCTCCAGTATTTTCTGTCTCGGTTAACTGCAGCACCACTATCCTAGTCTGCTAAGCTTCAAATTAGTCATCCTTAAAATCTTTTTTTTTTTCATTTTGGGCTACCTGGATGCCTCCAAAGTCTGATTTCATATCTGTCGACTTTATACCAGGCTTATCAATCAGGGTAATTTCTCAACTGGGGGTTGTATAAGAATCACTTAGAGGGACTTCCCTGGTGGCACAGTGGTTAAGAATCCACCTGCCAATGCAGGGGACACAGGTTTGAGCCCTGGTCCGGGAAGATCCCACATGCCATGGAGCAACTAAACCCGTGTGCCACAACTACTGAGCCTGTGCTCTAGAGTCACGAGCCACAACTGCTGAGCCCGCAGGCCTAGAGCCCATGCTCCACAACAAGAGAAGCCAACGCAATGAGAAGCCTGCGCACTGCAATGAAGACTCAACACAGCCATAAATAAATACATAAATTTATTTAAAAAAAAGAATCCGCCTGCCAATGCAGGGAACATGGGTTCGATCCCTGGTCCGGGATGATCCCACATGCCTCAGAACAACTAAGCCCGTGCGCCACAACTACTGAGCCTGCACTCTAGAGCCCACGAGCCACAACTACTGAGCCCACGTGCCACAACTACTGAGCCCACGTGCCACAACTACTGAAGCCCGTGAGCCTAGAGCCCGTGCTCGGCAGCAAGAGAAGCCACTGAATGAGAAGCCCACGCACCGCAGCAAAGAGTAGCCCCCACTTGCTGCAACTAGAGAAAGTCTGTGCGCAGCAACGAAGACCCAATGCGGCCAAAAATTAATTAATTAATTAATTTTAAAAAAAGAATCACTTAGAAAGTTTTTCAAAACACTTACATAAACAATCTCTACCCTCTCAACTATCTTCCAGTTGAAGCACATATTCACTCACTCTCTTATGATCTATCAAAATCTCTGGACAGAAAAAGATTTTGAAAAATACACCAAGATGATTCTAGTATGTTACACATAACTCCCTGCCTTGGAAGACAAAGCTTCAATTTGCCCCAAAGATAAAAATGTCCTAGTGTGTGAAAAAATATATATACTCGTGGTTCACCTATTAACTCTCAAGCCTTAAAATATGTACCCTTGCCAAAAGTGTTTTTTTCCTAAGTGAGATGTAAAGAAACAAAAGCTAAAATTCTGTGGTTACCTTCTCTCAGTCTTCAGCATGACTCTTCTATAAACCTTTCAAATCTCTAGTAAAATAGCTTCAGTTTCACTCTAAATTTTAAAGATACTTCAAAAGTGAAGGGTCTTCAATCTCTACGATAACAATTTAAGGCAAATGAAAGAACGCTGAGGCCAACACTAAATTTAAAGGCTTTGTTATAATACAATTATATTAGTCATTCATAATATTTTCTAGAAACGTATATCTAGAAGGCATTTATAGACATACAGAGTGATGTGCACAAACAGGCTAAAACTACCATTCTTGTTGTTTACCTGCAGTTGTTTGGCAGACAGATCTTTTGTTCCTCTGAAGACATAGCTTTTTGAAATGCCCTCACATCCAAGTTCATGAACCTGCACCATTCTCCCAAAAGTAATTAGGCCAACCAAAGCTGTAGGTGGTAAAAGACTTAATGACATCTGCATAGATTCTTTCAGGGCTTGTAAGTCTTCATCTTCCATGCAAGTATCAACCACATAGAGGAATATCAAAGGCATCTGAGGACCACGCTTTTAAAAAATGTTGCGATTAAAAAAAAAATGTTTTAAAAGTATTAACACTTCAGCACAATACACAGGATAATCAATAGAGGACTAATTAAATAATTTACAATACATTTACACAATGGAATCCTAATAAAGCCATTTCAGAAATGAAACAGGTTATATATGCATGGAGAAATATCCAAGACATCATCAAGTGAAAAATTCAGTTTAAAAACATTATTTATAATTACATGAAGGAGATTTTCACTTTCAATTTTACTTAACTGCATGAGGTTTCATTTCTTATAATAAGCACTTATTTCTTTTAAAATAAGAAAATAGTAACTATAAAGCTTAAAAGCAAAATTAGGTTATTTTTATAAAATAATTATCTAACCCTGAATTGGATTATAAGAGAACTGGAAACTAGCCAGAGTGGACAAATTACTGACTGGCTCAGTGAACCATATTCTGGTTTCTCTACAACATTCATAAAAAATATTACCTTAATACTTAAATATGTAAATAACTATGTAAAGCTGTTCAGAAAGGGAAGAAAAATGATTTTCCTAACAAGGGCCAATGCAAGAGTAATTTCATCATTAGACTCGAGCATCATACTGACCAAGTATTCGTAATTGACCTTCCAACTACAAAGCAAAATTGATACTTTACTGTTTATTGATCTATTTGGTATAGCAAACCACACCACCCCACCCAATACCTTGGCCACCTTTCAAATAACTACAACAGAAATTACCTTACTCAAACTGACCTTGACAGTTCTTACCTTTGAAATTCTCAATCAATTCAATGTGAGAATCAAGAATGATGCCTTTTGGGCTTCCCTGGTGGCGCAGTGGTTGAGAATCTGCCTGCTAATGCAGGGGACACGGGTTCGAGCCCTGGTCTGGGAGGATCCCACATGCCGCGGAGCAACTAGGCCTGTGAGCCACAACTATTGAGCCTGCGCGTCTGGAGCCTGTGCTCCGCAACAAGAGAGGCCGCAATAGTGAGAGGCCCATGCACCGCGATGAAGAGTGGCCCCCGCTTGCCACAACCAGAGAAAGCCCTCGCACAGAAATAAAGACCCAACACAGCAAAAATAAATTAATTAATTACTAAACTCCTACCCCCAAAATCTTCTTAAAAAAAAAAAAATGATGCCTTTTAAGTCAGCTCAATTGAACAGTTATTTTGGTATAAATTACTGGATATTTTAAATTTCTTAAAGAGTTACTCTTATGTTCTTACCAGAACTACATATTCAATGCTAGAAAACTGAGGTAAAAGTTCAGCAGGTTGATTCAGTTCAGATATACCAGCGTAAGTAGGTGGAAACTGCAGGTAGAAAAAAAAATTTTTTTAATAAATTATTTGTGTGAAATTTTAAACTGAAAATAATTATTTCCTGATTATTTAATTATTAAAAAAGATAGTTTCATCATATATAAAGTTATTTCATCTTTATTTTTAAATATGCATCTTTCTGCATATTTAGAGCAGTATTATAGCATTAACATCTGCAACAGGGGTTTTCTTACCTGATTCCTTTGATAACAAAAGTTGCAAGCCCAGAGTTTTGCTCGATAATCCACTTGACTGTTTTAAGAAAAGATACAATAGCTCATGGTTCAGTTAAATTGTACAATAATCCTAATTTCAATAAAATTAATTTCTTTCTGAAAATGAATACATTCAAACTGATATCAAAGCAATCTTTAAAAGCCATGTATTTTTAGGTGTTTTTTTTTCTCCAAATGGCTCAGTAACTTCTAAACTCAGATCTAGAAAGCATTTATTCAATAAAAATATATTTACTGAATGCCATTATTCTAGGTGCTGATAAAGAAGTAAACAAGATCATAGGTCCCTGCTATCACAGAGTTTATATTGTAGAAGAGAAAGACAATAAACAAGTAAACGCATAAACACAGAAGATACTTTTAGATAGTGATAATAAAGATTAAAGATAACAAAGCAGGACATGAGAATGTATTTGGGAGGGCTACTTTAAAGGAAAGCCTTCATTAATAAACAACTGAAGGACTTCCCTGGTGGCGCAGTGGTTAAGAACCCGCCTGCCAATGCAGAGGTCACGGGTTTGATCCCTGGTCCAGGAAGATCCCACATGCTGCGGAGCAACTAAGCCTGTGCACCACAGCTACTGAGCCTGTGCTCTAGAGCCCGTGAGCCACAACTACTAAAGCCCGCACGCCCCAGGGCCCGCGTGCCACAACAAGAGAAGCCACAATAATGAGAAGCCCGCGCAACACAACGAAAAGCCCTCTCGCCGCAACTAGAGAAAGTCCGCGTGCAGCAACAAAGACCCAAACGCAGCCAAAAAAAATAAACAACTGACATGTAATCAGAATGAAAAGAAACCAGTCACAGGAAAATCTGGGGGCAAAGCAATCCAGGCAGCACATATAGCTATTGCACAAAGTCTGTGGTAGAAGTAAGTTAGGTATATCCAAGGATAAGAGAGAGGGTAAGGTATAATGCAGATGAAAATAAAGAAAATGGATGATACAAGATGAAGGCAGAAATACACAAAGGATAGATCATATAGGGTTTTATAGGTCTTGATAAGGGCTATGGATTTTTCATTCCAAGTGTAATAAGTATCTATTGAACAATTTTAATAATCTGATATCCATTTGTAAAACTCTAGCTTCTGAGTGGAGAAGAGACTGCTGAAAAGCAAGAACGGAAACAGGAAGACCAGTTAGGAGGATAATGAAACCATCCAGGAAAAAGATGGTATATTTTGAAGTACCATGTTCTAGCAAAGAGTAAGAGACAGAATCCTGATTGTTCTGGAGATGGAATTGACCAGATTTGCTAGTGGACTGAGTGGAGAGAGAGGGAGCAGAAAGAGGAATAAAAGTTAATTCTTGAGAGTCTGGCTTATGTAACAAGAAATCATAACATTTTTCAAACACCATACCCCTCAATTATGACCTTTCAAATGACACAAGATGGGTTGATTGCCAGCATCAGTATCTAGAGAATACTGATAGAATCTAACAGTTTACACAGTGACAACTTTGCATTTGGTTTCTTATCAACTCTCTACAACTAGAATGATCCTAAGATTTTATAGCTCTTTGGATCTGACTACCTTAATTTGAAAAAATAACTATAATCAAAAACAAAGATATTCTTATATAAATGAGCAAGAAAGAAACTACATTTTTTTAAAATCATAGTGACATTAGTTTTTTCCATATACTTTAATTACCATAAAGGATTCAAAACTGCACGGCAAGTGGTCCTACTACACAGAACAGGTTCATATTGAATGGGTGGCAAATCTGGTCTCTCCTTCAGTGGTGTAAATAAGGCTGCTACTGGAACGACCATTCTTGTAGCTTCCAGTCGACTTGATGGCCAAACATTCCAACTAAATCGGACTCCATCTCGTTCTTCATTTTGTTGGATGAATTCCAAATAGGTTGTCATCGTAGAGCTTGATTCTAATTTCTGTAAAAAAATTAACGGATATTTTTAAATCCTCTTAAGAAAATTCAAAATAAGTATGTTTTTCCCACTTCCAGCAATATTAATCCATTAGAAATCATAACCAAATGAAAATATTTATCTCAAAAAAAAATTAGCAAACAACAATGACCACAATTATAACAAAATAATGAATGGCTCTACAGAACCCAATGCATATTAGGCCCAATGAGAGGTATTTTATCGTTTTTTATTCACTCCCAAAAAAAACTATGGCAAAAAATAATAAATAATAAAATAGATGTCCTATTGATTTAAGGCAAAAATGGGGGAAAATCTAGATCCTAAGTTTTCCGTATCAGCCTTGTGAGTTACATTATTCTAATACATAGATTGTCAAAAACATTAAATTCTAAAACTCACATGCTTTTCTACCCAGAAAGTAGTAAGTTTCCACTAAACTTGCTAGAAGAGAATATTTAAGGGTGCAAAACAAAAATATTTTTCTAAAACTAGGTACTTCTATTTTAGACAGGTAATTTTTTATCATGCATCATTTAACCTCTCTTGCAGACACTTAATTCAGAATACTTTTAACATTCCAACTTAAGAGAGCATTTTAAACTCTAATTTGAGATATATAATTTCAATATAATCATTTAACTTTACCACTGGAAGAGGGAGATGCCACTCTGGTTAGTGCCCAGTATCAAGAGACATCTCCATCTTGTTATTCTTTAGCTTCCTGACTAGGATGCCAGCTCTCCTACCTGGGAAGCAGTTCTATCTATCTCATGCTCTCAAAATGCAACAGTGGTTAGTGGTGGAAGGAAACTGTAAAATTTAAAGGTCTGAGAAGATAGAATTTCAAGTACTATGTGGCTGGCTAAAAGACTTGTGGGAGAGATGAATGGCATCAAGAACCGAAGAATTATGAAGGTAGGGTGCCAACAGAGGCAACATGGATGCTGAAGTAGCTAAGAACAACAATGGGATGAGGAGCTGATTTTAAAATGTAAGTAAGGGAAGAAAAGGTACTATTAGATATAATAACAATTTTAATTTTAGAAAAATGTCCGAATATATTTTAGTAATACAAATTACAGAAAGCGAAGCTTAACAAATCTGAAGTATCTTAAGCAGCTAAGACCTTTCCCTTCTCTAAAAGAGATGTTATATGCCAAATATATCTCAATTAAAATAATAATAAAATAAAAATTAAACACTGCATTTCCTCCCATCAGAATTTCAGAGACAGCTAAGGAATTTTATGCTATTCAAAAGCAATCGTGTATTTTTCAAAGATTGATAAAGGGTAGGGAGAAATCCTAAGATATCTAGATTTGTTTAGAAAAGATTATCTTAAAGCTAAATACAGGAGACAGCTTTGAGAAAGATAATATGAGCTTTCAAGAAAAAGTGGCTGTTGAAAGATAATGATAAAACAAAGGTCTGGGATAATCAGAGAGGAGTTAGAAGATGCCAACCTCAGTTTTAACACAGGCAACAATAAGAGGAGAAACAACCTCCTCTGGGAGAGAAATGGTTTTTAGCAACAGCTTCCATGCTACAGATGTGAATATAAATTCTAGGAGTATGCAATCCCTCCCATTATTTCTACAGAACATAAAGCAAATGAAGTTTTCTGTTTATTACTTAATTGCATCTATAATCTGAGATACATCTAAAATGCATCACCAAAAAGCATCAAAAGACTATTAAAATATACTCAACCAATCAGCATTGTTCATTTGAACGACAAGACACAAAAAATGTTTTAAGTGACTATTTTCTCAATTCTCCAAGAATAGTATATAACTAGTACTTAGGTATTTGTCATATATTTCCTTAAAAATGGATGAAGTGAGCCTGTCACCTGCAAAACCATTCACAGTATTTGTTGCCAATGATAAAATCTGAGCTTTCTCAAATTTAAATTAAAACATTAAGATTTTTTAAAACTTGTATCTAATACCATGAGCTTCACAACTTCCTAATATGTAAAGATTTTGCTGATGAGACCAGTAGTGATAATAATATGATTTTTTATATATTATATAATGAAACATGCCAACATTTGGAATATACACATTATTCAGTGAAGCAAGAGCTCCCAAATGATCTTTTCATGATGTTACAAAATCATGCATGGGTAAATGATCCATTCAAAGTGTAGGACAGACCAATGGGTTATAACGCAATAAGTACAGAAAGTTCATTTTTAAGGTTTCAGACTCCACACTGCAATTAACCCTTGATTTCTTAATTAAAACTGTCGAGTTTGGGTACAGTATCAAAGAATATGCATATTTTTTAATACGAAAAAGCTATTAATATTATCTCTCCTTTTTCCAACTACGTACCTATGTGAAGCCAGACTTCCTTCACACAATTCAACCAAAACAACATATTACAATAGACTGCAAAGCAGTAGATATAAAAATCTACCTGTCTTCTATTAAGCCAAGTTTTCCTTTTTTTTCTGCATCCTATAATACTCTTAAGTATTATATGCTTTATAATGCTTAAGAGTATAAAGAGGTCTTGGGACTTCCCTGGTGGTACAGTGGTTAAGAATCCTCCTGCCAATGCAGGGGACACGGGTTCAAGCCCTGGTCCAGGAAGGTCCCACAGGCCATGTCCGTGAGCCACAATTACTGAGCCCGCGTGCTGCAACTACTGAAGCCCATGTGCTTAGAGCCCGTGCTCCGCAACAAGAGAAGCCACTGCAATGAGAAGCCTGTGCACCGCAACGAAGAGCAGCCCCCGCTCGCCGCAACTAGAGAAAGCCCGCGCAGCAACAAAGACCCAACACAGCCAAAAATAAATAAATAAATTTATAAGTGCATCCATTCTTTAAAAAAAAAAAAAAGAGTATAATGAGGACTTGAGAATCACCTCCTTAGGACTCTGGGGCTTAATTCAAAATCTGGGAGCCTAGTAGAGAAAGGCTCTATGAAACTTAGCATGAAGACTTAGCATGAAGACACACAGGCAATAGCCAGATTTAAGTTTCTACAACAGGTAACAAACCTGGATTGTAACTCCACATCCTTACTTTTTATTGAGACATACTAAATATCACCTGAGTGATATTTGAGTACAATTCCCCTCCTCTTCCTCACTCTTTTTCCTCTCAGTCTCTCTGCTCTAAGATTATATTTGTTCACTAAATCACACTTATTTCTTACCTTCTCACTTTCCAGCAGTGGTTTGAAAAAGTCCCACCTGTTTCTTCTTAACTGGTCCAATTACATAAGCATGCAAAACACCCCCCCAACTTCCCTCACCTTTCCAAGGGAGAAATTACTCAATCTTAAAATCACTCATTCTAGTACAAATTTTGCCAGGTTTGGTCCCATAGTCAACAATAGCATATCTGAAATAAAGTCCTGTTACAAACCAGCTTTTTATAAAATGGCATTATTTGATAAGCATTCTCTCCCCTGATATTATGTTTGTCTAAAAGCATAAAACTAAATAAATACGATTCAAACACTATATTAGGATGCAGACTTAATATACTAGGTGTTATATTTTTTTTAAGTGGCACAAACACAAAAGACCATTCTAAAGAAATGTCTCATTTTTCAGCACAACTTATAATCATTGGGAGTTACCTTAGTTAAATACTTACTCATGGTATAACTAAAAGGAAAGAAGCATTAAGTCACTTTAACCTAGAACATCAGATATGTGCCCACAGTATTTTAAAAGGCTTTACCTATTCAATAATAATTAAAAGTTTTTAAATATTCCGATTTTAGCCCATTTATAGATAACTAAGTGCAAAACATTGTAAATTGCAAGTAAAATTTGAGTTCCTTCCAATCAGATATATTTGTTAACAATTATATGTGCCTCTCCCACTTTTCTGTCCTAAAATCTTCAATGAAGTGTCTTCAACTACTTCCCATGACTAGATTTATCATATTGGAAAAATAGCTTAACCCCTCTGATCCTCAATTTCTCATCTGTAAGATCAGGGGTTTGGGTTAGAAAACTACAAGACCCCTTCTAAATCTAAAATTCTGAGCCTATTAAAAATGACTGGAATTCCAAAATGATGTCCATTAGACTACTGGAGAAGGGAGAGAAGGAAGACTTAACACGCATTTATATTTAAATCTAAAACTTTTAACCAAGTTAACTTGGCTAGTTATCCACGACTTTGAGTGGTGTAACTTGAGTAAGTTCACGTGAAAACACGAATTCAACTTATTCAATCCAGTGATTACATGCAGATTTAACTATGACTTTTCCCTTCCCACCAGAACGGGAAAACACTTAGGGCTAAATGAAGTAGGTACAATTGGTCTAATCTGATAACTGAAGTCTATTTGTAATCAAGGCCCAAGGTGTTAGCTATACCTGGCACTTTTCTCCTTATCCCCTTTAACTCCCAAGGCCGAACTACGGGTGACGAAGTCACCTCGGTTCAAAGTCTAGGGCTCTTCAGCTCAGGCAGGGAATGAACCAAGAAGTCAAAGTACCTAGAAGCGGTGGTGGGGTGGGGAAGGCAGATCGGCCGGGAGCGGAGGGTGGGGTGCTGGGGGAGATGCCCAAACTGCTGTTTTTCACCCGACTCCCATCTTTCGCACCTGATACAGGGCAGGTGGGTGAGGGGGCCAGGTTCCCAGGCCCAGAGAGAACTAAGCAGAGGGTGGTGGGTGAGAGGGTGACAAGTTCAGGGTTCCAGGCAGCCCCGCCGGGCCGGCTCGCAGCCCCGGCGCACCCCGCCTGCCCCGGGGCACCAAGACGGCAGAGCAGGCACCACCCTTGAGACCCCTGCCCGCGGACCCGCCGCCGCACAGCCGCCCCTCCCCCGCTTCCCACTGAGCGCCCGCGGACCCCCAAGGGAGCCGAGAAGTGGCAGCCCTGAAATGGATCCTTACCACAGTGCCACCACGTACGAGATCCGCGCCTGTCGCAGCCTCGGCCTTACAAAATCCGCCCTCTCCGCCGAGCCAGAGAAGCCGTGGCACCGCAATCAGGGACGGCGCCGCCCCGCCCCCTGCCTCGGCGCAGAACTCTGCGGGACTAACATGGCTGGTGCCGCTTCTGCCACGTCAAAGGGGGAGGCGGGGCGGGGCGTGAAGGGGCGTGAGGGGGAGGAGACGGTTCTGGGGGCGGGGCGACCGGGCCAGGGAACTGAAGGGGAGGGTGCGGGACCAGGGCGGGGCGGGGGGAGGGGATAGGGAGAGGAAAAGGGAGGGGAAGAGGAGGGGACCAGAGCTGGAGGGGCGGGGTGACAATGCCAAACCTAACAGGGGTACTCAGGAGGGGCGGGGAAGGGAACGGAACCTGGTGGAACTGGAGCGCGAGGGTGGGGTGCGCCATGGCCCTCCGGTCCCCTCTCCCCGGAGCCATGGCGGCTCCCACTCCCCGCGGGTCTCATGATATGTGACCTTCTGTCGCCAGACTCCTCAGCTTGCTGAGAGAAATGGAGGTGTCCTCTAGGAGAGTGGTCCCCAAACTTTCTGGCAACAGGGACCGGTTTTGTGGAAGATCATTTTTCAGGGGTGGAGGGGGAATGGTTCAGGCGGTAATGTGAGCGATGGGGAGCGGCAGATTAAGCGTCCATTACTCCGCGCTGCTCACCTCCTGCTGTGCAGCCGGGTTCCTAACGGGCCGCAGACAGGTGAGGGTGGGGGCTTGGGGACCCCTGCTCTAGGAAATCCTCTCCTCTAGGGCCCGGGTTGATTCCAAGAAACACAGGCTGCATCGCCCCTGAAAAAGCAAAGTGAGAAGTTCGTTCTTTCACTTAGTGCAACAAACATTTACTGAACATCTACCTACTTTGTGCCAGGCACAGTAGCGATGCTGTGATATGATGTAGGCAAAACAGCCAAATGTCTGGTCTGGAAGAATTTATATACTATTTATACACTATTCATGTATTCCTAGTCAGTTTACCTCTTTCCTCCTACACTGCCTCTGCCACCTCTCCCCCTACACACACACACACACACACACACACACACACACACACACACACACACACTACAATCTTTGGCTGATTTATCTTGATGTATTTTCTGCTTCTCTTTCCAAGAAAAGAACAGCAAAATGGGACAGACAGAAACTGGTTGGAAAGGCATTCGAGCTTGGTGGTCTCAGGCAACCCCAACCTTCAGTGAGGGGTTGCTCACGGAATTATTTCCAGATAGGTCAACACCTAAAATCCTGCAAAGCTTAGCCCTATAAGCATTTTATGGAATAGAGAAAAAGATCAATTTTTTGTTCTTTCAAGCTTATATTCACAAGAAATAAGATATGCAGCAAACATATATTTTACTTCCTCTAAGATTGTTTTGTAAGGTAAAAGAGTGTTAGTTTGCTTATCAAATTTTAATACAATCCTGAAGAGGAAATGGGAATCAGAAGCCAAAATTCTGTATAGGCCTGCAAATAAAGTGGGCTCAGGATACTACCTTAACAAGGATTCTTGGCTGAAAGTACAGCAAGTAAATAGCTGTAGACAATGATATAAAGGTGGAATAAGGACATTCGCAAAAAGAAACAAGATCTAGGAATGAGTAGGGTAAATAACACATAGATGAGAGGATCCACCAGGATCCTGGAATTCAGTGAGGAATACACCAAAGTATAGCACCTTCGGTAATTTCATTATTTTATGGTCCCCAGAAAGGGATCTTTGCCATCCAGCTCAATGAAGTCTAAGAAGTCATAATGCCTATGTATTCAGCTGAACAAAAGGCTTTTGTTTCCTATTACAATGAAATAAATGTTATGATGGGTAACAAATTCATTCATATCTGCCTTTATGTGCTTAAAGGTGAATGAGTTTAAGAATTTAACCTTTGTACATATCATCAGGATCTAGTAGACCCAAACTTTAGTTTTCTGAGATTTCCTCTTTTGGGAGTACTATTTGTAAGGATTGATTTTTTTCATGACTTTTATTCTTTCTTAAAGGTCTTCCAAAAAACAAAGAGAAAACTTATTTTTTAAAAAAATAGGATAAAACTTTCTCTATTTGCAGTGGTCATATGGGTCATTTGGACTCTTGTAAATCTAGGATACATCATGGAATCTTACTGATCTTATTTTTCCTATGTCCTGCAACATTCTCCTACTTCATCATCCATGGAACTATTTCATCATTATCATTAATTGTTCCAAATCATGCTTCAAAATATACTAAAATTATAAGAAAATGGAAAATGATAGAATTACCTAAGATGATAGAATAGTGAAGTAAGTCATCACTATTGCATTATCCTTCAGTTTTCCTTTTGCAATGCTCAAAGTACTGCATCATCTTTCTAGATCTTTGTACTATGCTTTAGCTCTCATTGAATATAGTTGAGAATTCAGAATTCAGAAGATTAATGCAGAGATAGAGAACAGCACTCTAGACCCTAATAACCTTAAACTAGGAATCTTTAGATGACCACCACCTAACTGAATTTTTCAAACTCAAGAATTAATTAGTAAACAATATATTTCTAAGGACAAAAAGAAAACGTGGTATTCTCATCTACTTACTCATTCAAAAGGAATAACTCCATTCCACAAGATTTTGCAGCAAACATCTGGATAACCTCATTTTGCTAAGAGTACATATGATAGTATTCTTTCACCTTTTATGATGTTTATATGGATACATTTACTTGATATGATTCTTAAGTGCACAAATGCTAGTGGCAGTTGTGTATACAAAGATGATAAGAAGGAAATAGATAATCTAGAAATTAAAAATTCTTTGAGTTGATCATTTATAAAACTAAAAATACAAATGTTTTGCAGCTAAGTAGCAAAGAAGATGGCTGTCCTCTCTTCAACAAAATGATGAGCCTTTAAATGTTTCAAAAAATTCTACAAGTCTTGTGTTTTGATAATGCAACTGCAAAAAGAATCAGAAGCAACAATAAGCTAGTATGCAGTAGTGATGTATTTGGAATCTGCAGTCACTATTTACAAGATGAGTATGCTCCAGACTCAGCATCATGGATAATGTGTAGGTAGTTGCATTTAGAGGACATTGCCCATTTTGGATATATCTTCAAAACCAGGAAAATATGGAATAAAAACTAGGGTTTTCTATGTTTAGATACTTACTTAAATGTCCAATAAAGTTGTTTTTCATTATCCCTTTACTCTCTTTTTATAACAGCTTTATTGAATATCCCTTTACTCTAATGTGTATAAATTATTCATGAAATGACTTAAAGATATAAAAATTAGAAAGGATCCATTGGACCCAGATGGTAAATGGTAAAGACTAGTTTTTCAAATATACTGAAAGTTAAGAGGTTTCATCTGAGGAAGAATAGAGAGAGAATGGAAAATTTCTTTTTTTTTTTAACTGAAGTATAGGTGATTTACAATGTTATGTTAGTTTCTGGTTTGTTGTCAAGCAAAGTGATTCACATATATATATATAATATATACAATATATACCATATATATGTATATGTATTCTTTTGATTAGGTCAGTCTGACCTAAGAAAAAATTGGTAAGATTTATGTCAGAGAATATTTTGCTTATGTTCTCTTCCAGGATTTTAATGGTGTCTTGTCTTATATTTAAGTCTTGAAGCCATTTTGAGTTTATTTTTGTGTATGGTGTGAGGGTGTGTTCTAACTTCATTGATTTACATGCTGCTGTCCAGCCTTCCCAATACCACTTGCTTAAGAGACTGTCTTTTCCCCATTGTATAGTCTTGCCTCCTTTGTCAAAGATCAATTAACCATAGATGTGTGGGTTTATTTCTGGGCTCTCTATTCTGTACCATTGATCCACATGTCTGTTTTTGTGCTAATACCACACTGTTTTGATTACTATAGCTTTGTAGTATTGTCTGAAGTCTGAGAGGGTTATGCCTGCAGCTTTGTTCTTTTGCCAGGATTGCTGGTCTTTTATGGTTCCATATAAATTTTAGAATTATTTGTTGTAGTTCTGTGGAAAATGTAACTGGTAATTTGACAGGTATTGCATTAAATCTGTAGATTGCTTTAGGTAGTATGGCCATTTTAGAGAATGGAAAATTTATTGAGCTACTGAGAAAGGAGTCAGACTATGAATTGGAAAAAGGAAGAAACTCCAAAAACAGTATTTATTGGCTTTCATTTTTTAAATATTGATTTATTTATTTATTTGGCTGTGCCTGGTCTTAGTTGAGGCACACAGGATCTTAGTTGCCTTGTGTGGGATCTTTAGTTGCAGCATGTGGGATCTAGTTCCTTGACCAGGGATCAAACCCAGGCCCCCTGAATTGGGAGCACAGAGTCTTAACCGTTGGACCACCAGGGAAGTCCCTTTACTGGCTTTCTAAATTATAGACATCGCTGGACCAAGGCATTTTAGATCAATCTGTGAACCTGAAGGATTCTTGTTAAACATTTGCCAACATGCAACTGATTATAATTGTTTGCTGTCAGTTACACCACCTTGTGCAGGTCCTGGCACAAAATGATCGTTCCCTAAGTATTCTTGAATTGAGCATGAAAACCTAAACAATTATAAAACATTGTGTGTTTTTTGTATTTTTTTGTTTTGTTTTGTTTTGTTTTTTGCGGTACGCGGGCCTCACTGTTGTGGCCTCTCCCGTTGCGGAGCACAGGCTCCGGACGCGCAGGCTCAGCGGCCATGGCTCACGGGCCCAGCCGCTCTGCAGCATGTGGGATCTTCCCGGACCGGCGCACAAACCCACGTCCCCTGCATCGGCAGGCGGACTCTCAACCACTGCGCCACCAGGGAAGCCCCCAAACATTGTTTTTATCATCATCATTTTTACGTATTTGGATGGTAAAACTATAAAATCTGACAAAAGTTCCCCCCCGAAAAAGTCTTTTTTTTTAAAGCAAATACTCTTAAGATAATTACTTTTTCAAACTGGTATTCTTGAAAATGCCAGAGAATATTAAAAAGAGAAAGAGAGGGAGAGGTCCTGTGTTCAAATACCAGTTAAATTATGTAAAATAGGACTGTTGACTTGTCAATAATTTTAATATGCTAATATTCATTGTGAATATTTAAGAGTGGCATTTGAGTACATTTCCCAAAGATATTTGACCTTGGAACTTTTTTTCAGGGACTATCTGGGGGCAAGTATTCTAAACAACCTATGACTTTTTCTTCAGTCATTAATCATCTTAATCACTAGTTAATGTGTAACAGCCAGTATTTTCCTTCCTACTTTTCAATCCACAGATGTTTCTAAACTGGAGGTTCTAGTATTACACAGTCAGGTGAAGTATGATAATGCAAATTCCTTGGAATTTTATATGGTCAACACCAGATGGAGCTTTTGCCTCTACTTTTTGGTTTAATCCAGTGTCTGGTTTGGGTATTTTTTGTTTGTTTGCTTTTGTTTTTGTCCCCACCCAGGGACTGACCCCCTGCCATGACAGTGAAAGCGCCAAATCCTAACCACTAGACCACCAGGGAATAAATAAAGCATTTGCAGTTTTTTCTAATATGGATTCTCTTCCATTTGTTCAGATAGTGACATTATAAGACACTAGCCAACTATTTTTGGACTACTCACTACAAAGAGTAATACTCAGCATCGGCAGAGTGTCAAGTCCATATATATGATATCTGTCTGGTGGTGTAGTCTGCACACACAATGACTACAATCATATCAGGTATAATAATAGTAAATAAGACTAATAAATTACACATAAATTCAACAACAACAACAACAAAAAAAACCCAATCAAACAATGGGCAGAAGGGACTTCCCTGGTGGTGCAGTGGTTAAGAATCCGCCTGCCGGGCTTCCCTTGTGGCGCAGTAGTTGAGAGTCCTCCTGCCAATGCAGGGGACACGGGTTCGTGCCCCGGTCCGGGAAGATCCCACATGCCGCGGAGCGGCTGGGCCCGTGAACCATGGCCGCTGAGCCTAAAAAAAGAATCCGCCTGCCAATGCAGGGGACACTGGTTCAAGCCCTGCTCTGGGAAGATCCCACATGCCGTGGAGCAACTAAGTCCGTGTGCCACAACTACTGAGCTTGCGCTCTAGAGCCCATGAGCCACAACTACTGAGCCCACGTGCCTGGAGCCCGTGCCCGCGCACTGCAACGAAGAGTAGTACCCGCTCGACACAACTAGAGGAAGCCCACGCGCAGCAACGAAGACCCAACACAGCCAAAAAAATAAATAAATAAAATAAATAAATTTAAAAATGGATTTCTATTAAAAAATAAATAAAAATAAAAGAAAGAAGCTAGATTTGTATTTTTACTTTAAAAGAGGAGTAAAGTTTTGGGTTTTGTGTTCCATAACTAAACTAGACTTCACCTTAATTTTCTGCCATCAGTGAGCTTTGTTGGATCTGGACTCCAAAGCCTAAGAACAGCATTCTCAGACAGAGATAAAGAGACTGACTCTGCTCATGCCCAGAGGGTGTGACCCAAGACCAGGATCCCCTTGCGTCTAACTTAATTGCCTCTCTCTAATCTACAACCAGTGGGTCATAAAGCCTCTCATTTGTGCTGAGCTGTATCTTGTGGAGCATAGTAAGTTTTAGAGCAATGGTTCATAAGTCTGACCACCCAAGATAGAATCTCAGCTCCATCTACTTCCTACTTGTATGACCTGGGCATGGTATGTAACATTTTCTGAGCCAGTTTCTTCATCTGAAAATAAAGATAACAATCATACTTACCACTTAGAATAACAACACATTGTGAGGATTGAATGTGATAATCTATATAAAACATTTGGCCCCATATAGCCCTAAGAAAGAAAAAAGCATCTTCTGAGAGCCTGAAATTGGCCTGCCTCTATCAGTTGGCCCCAGCTGTTGTTAGGAGCTGCCCGGGCACTCACAGCCAGGCCACACTATTCTTTTGTTGAATCTAAACCATATCACAGCACACCAACATCAGACAAGAACACTCAGGAACCCTGAAGGATCATGACCAAAACAAGACTACTCTGTAATCGTGTCTCTGAAGTCTGACAAATTCAAGAAGATTGTCCAAACCACAAAATGACCGAATACCTCCCTAACCTGGCTAATATGAGTGACTGCTGCTTCTTTACCAATTACACCATTAGCTTCCCTTCTTTCTTCTACTTTCTAGATAAGAGTGATTAAAATACCTAATCACAGAATTTGTCAAGTGTTCAGATGAGCTGAGGAGAGAACTCAGCTCCCAGGTGTCAGAGAAGCCAATCAAAGCAACAATGAGCCAAAATGAATGCAAAAGTGAAGCCTGTAATCACTTACTGTGATTGCATAAGCAAGACTCTAAACCTGGTGAAAGCACAGACTCCCCCAGTTCCATTACCCCCATGGAATGGCATGACTGGTTGAGGGTCATCTCACTCTTGAGGGGGTCCCAAACAAAAGACTCCTGCAGATTTATGGAACTGGGGGTGGGGATGGGGGCAGCCTTAGGAGTGGAAAACTACTGAGTACCTACTCAGAGAGGTGAAGTTTCCCATGAAGGAGACCGCCAAGTGGAAACACCTGAGCTAGGAATGCAGCAGTGCATTAGAATGCCTGGCTAGGGAGGGCTGTTGTTGACTGCAATTCCCTTCAGAGACTGCAATGCATTGAATGGGAGCATCAAGTCTGGTGTGGAGAGGGCAGGTTTCCCTGTGGAGCCTGCCAGGTAAAGGCTTTGTAACTGGCGTATAGTCAGGCCTAAAAAAAAAATCACACATAGGTTTTTAACCAGGAGCTGGACTCCTCAGAATTATCCCCATTTCTTGACAGCAAAGCTCCACTGTCCCCAGATCACCTAATAAAGCCCAATGCTTACCACAGTGCCTGACACATAATAGAAAACTGATAAACATTAATTGGATGACTGAATTTATTAAAGTTCAATGGCATAAAGAGGCAAGTTAAATTTTAAACTGTAGCCAAGGAGAAAAGAACTGACAAAGTATGGTAATGTAGGAGAAATTCTAGGGTAGTAAATCTTAAAGAATAGGGAGGGAAAAGATTAAATGGATGGGCTAAGTTATGTTTCTCACTTGGAATTCTTCTTAAAAATCTCAGTTTCAGAGTCCTACAACCAATAAACAGACTCAAACTCTGGAGAAAGAGAGTTATAGGACACAGGAGTCTGTATTTTAAATAATTTCTTCCAGATAATTCTTATATACACTAACATTTGAAAATAACTGAGCTGCTTAAAGGGATATAAAATACAGGGACAAATTTTGCATTTAGCTCTGTAATTTTGACTTAGCAGATGCCATCATCGTCAATAAACAGCCATTGAGCTCTGTTCTCATAACCTTCATACTACTCCTACAGCCAACCACCAATGTGAGGAACACTGAAACAGAAAAGTCTTTCCACTGTAAACTGAGAAGTGACTGGAAATCTTTGAAAACAGGGCACCGGAAGTAGTTTGGTATCTTAGGAATAGTTCTTCCTAGAAAGAGGCTAAATGAAATGGTTATTATAGTTTTAGAAGTTCAGCTTTCTAAAAATTAAGTTTTTTTCAGAATAACTTCATCAACCAAATAGTTTCTTCTCAACTGTCCCATATCTCACTGAAACATTCAAAAATACTTAGTGCAATTTCCAATTTATAACCATATTTAAAATGTGTTCCAATGTTCATTCCTTAATTCTTTTAAGTCAGATTAGTTTTAAAGAGTAGAAAGTAACCCTTATAAATTTTTACTTTCCTCTCTCTTGAATGAATTTATTCCTGTGTATTTAAATTTTTAGCACCATTTCAGAATCACTGATGTACTTTATAACTCACATTTTCTTTTGAAAAAAAATTTTCTTAATATTTCCCAGGACAACCTTTGTTCCATTCTGCTATTCCTCCCCTTGTTCCCTTCATCCCTGTGTAGTTCTGCCACGCACTTATACATGGAGTCCAGTATTAAGAATTGTTCCCTTGTGGTTGGTCTACTAGGTTCTTTTCTCCAGAAAAGTGGGGATAAATTGCTAATAAGCTAGTTTAAAAAAAAATGTATTTGTAGGAAAATCCAGAAATGACACAGTTTACTTTTTCTAATTTGTTCCATTTGTTCTTAATCATTACCAAAACGTTTGGTGACAGTATTTCTCCATATTTCTTGCTAATAAGCTAGTTTCAAATATATATATATATTTGTATATATGTGTATATTTGTATATATATATATATATTTGTAGGAAAGTCCAGAAATGACACACTGTTTATTTTTCTAATTTGTTCTTGATCATTACCAAAACGTTTGATGACAGGAGCATTTCTCCATATTTCTTATAAGTTTGTTTCTCCCAAAATCAGTAAAATTTTTAACCAAATAATTTTCTAGTTTGACTGCAGCCAAACAGTTTCTTTCCAAGACTCCCAATTGTTTAGTTACCATTCATAAGCACTAATTCTTTAGCTCTTAACCTAAGGACTGTCCTTAGTTTGTCTCCAATTTAGAAAGTTACATTCTGGTTTTGAAATAATTGCTTGCAAGCTAAAGACAGTGCTTTAAGAAAAAGAAGAAAAAAAGCCTGAAAAACAAACAAACCTTAGAAAACAAGTCAATTGTATTCACTCACAGCTTGTTTAGAAAAACAGATATAGTACTTTGATTGTTTCTTGCAATTTGTGACCCAGCACAAGTTAACTTAATCCATTTCTGCCTTGTTTCCTCACCTGCAAAATGGAAATAAAGTACCCCCTCACAAGATTGGCCCTAAGATTAATAATGATAACTTCTAGGTGTTGGCATTAACTTTATTCTTTGCATTATCTAAAGAAAGAGATATTTCTGAAAAAGTGATGGCTACTCTAGTAGTAATATTCACTTCAGATAAATATAAAGTGATCTTTGGCGCAGCCAAGCACAAGAAATTCCTCTGGGAAATTAATTTTACATTCATTTGGCGTCAGATAAATCTGGGTTGGAATTGGTTTTCCTTTTTCGGAGAAAGTTACGATTGTAGTACTTAACCCCTCTTTCGGCCGATTTCCTCCCCTACAAAACCTGGATAATACCACGTACGTCAAAAGGTTGTAAAACTTAAATGAGGAAATGCATGTGATGCATCTACCAGCGGTTTAAGAATTTAGAGCTCAATAAATGATAATCACAGTAACCTGGTCGTTAATTTAAAAAACATTTAAAGTTCCCTCACTACTAGGGATGCATAAAAGTTAATAACCCTCAGTCTTAGAAGAGTATAGAGCGTAATACCCAGAAAAACTTCCGAACTACTTTTACTAGGAACCAGCCTCGCAGTCTTCATTACTCCACCGGAGCCTTAACCTTACCACAATCAGCAGGTTCGCTCATGCGCAGTTACGCCCCCAAGCCCAGCCTCTTGCTCAACTCCGCGCCAAAGGTGACAACATGTGCGCCTGCGCTGTGACCCAGACCTGGCGCATGCGCTGGGTGGGACAGTCCGCATTGAAAACTATGGCGTGGGTACCGGCGGAGTCTGCAGTGGAAGAGTTGATGCCCCGGCTGTTGCCAGTGGAGCCCTGCGACTTGACAGACAGTTTTGATCCCAACGTACCTCCGAGAACTCCCCAAGAATACCTAAGGCGGGTCCAGTGAGTGATTTGACCCTGTGCGGGTGGGCTGGTTGTCCTTCCGCCCTTGGGCACAGCGCCCAGTGCCCCGCTCGACCCTTAAGTGTGATAAAGTCCCACCTCTGTTCCCGTCCCCCATCCACTGTCGGAACAACATTCCTTGATTACATCTTTGCGTGAGCGAGTTTCTATGAGCTTAATTTTGTTAAACCTGATTACTTGTGACAATATAGGTGCTCTTAGATTTCTTCCACATAAGAAATTTTGCTTTCAGTCAACATAATTTCAGAAATACATTGTTTAGTACCTCGATTGCAATTCTGAACTTTTTTTCTGATTTTATAATGAACCATAGAAGTGGATCGCTTGCTTTACTATACATGAGCAATAGTAATCACGTTTTTGTACTTATTTCTTATTTGTAGGATCGAAGCAGCTCACTGTCCAGATGTTGTGGTAGCTCAAATTGACCCAAAGAAGTTGAAAAGGAAGCAAAGTGTGAATGTTTCTGTGAGTTTTATTACCCGTCAGAGGATTTTTTTTCCCTCCCACAAATTAAAAGACCAAGGCTCTCCTACAGTGTCAGACAGTATCAGTTATGATGTAGGTAAGATTTGACTACTCCGTACTAAGTTGTACTTTTCCCCCCAAACGGACAGCTGGCATTTACTGCCTCCAGAGAGGCTTTTAGTAACCCTGGCATTCGTGGAGATTTGCTCATAATACTTCAGGAACATGATCCAATCCTAAAGGAGTCTTTCAATAGGTTACTTATGCTATCCTTTATTTTTAAGGTACCTTTTTCCAGTTCATAATTATTATCAGGCTGATCTTTAGTGTAGTTTGCATGTTTTGGATTGGACTGGGTTTTGTTTTTTAAAAACAGAAACCCAAATATCACACTTTTCTACCTACTTGCCCACTGTGAACCTTTTCATTCATTTATTTATCCAACACATATTTTACTAAACAACAATATTGTGCCAGGCACTAGGAATACAACAGAGGATGAGACAGAAAATGTCCCTACCCTTGTAGAGTTTACATTCTCCTGAGGAAGACAGTAAAAAAAAAAAAAAATTAATTACATACTGTGACCATTGTTGTGAAAAAAAGTAACATATAATGACCAATAAGTAACTGGGAGAACTACTTTAGATAGAGTAGCCACAGAAGGTCTGTTTTAGGAGGTGCTATTTAACCAAAGGTAGGAGAGCAGCAGTTTTTAAATTGTGATAATTCCTTTTTCTTTTATGTTCTAAGTAATTCCTTTATCTGATGTTTATAATCAGGAGATTTAAATTCAGACACTGTAACGTTTCATATAATTCCTTTTCAGAAGTTTTTAGTTGATGGAAGATGATATCTTGTATACCTGGCTTTTAAAAAGTGACCACATTAAGTTTTATTTCAAGGCAGTATGTGATCAGTTGTGACCTCTGTGCTGTTTTGGAAGGTAGAAGTAGCCCTTATAAAGTCAAGCATCTGAAATTATTTGAGTACTTTCTGCTCATACCAAAATTCTTTATTTGGTTTATATCTCTCTTTGTTTCAAACTGTTTTGCTATTATATTCAGTAGAAAGGTAGGACTAGATTATATCTTCGAGTCTCATGTCATGTGGATTTCTTAGAAACTCCAACTATAAACCATTCCAGATTGCTTTTACTAAAGTGACTATATAAGAGTCTTTTCCTAATGTTTTAAACTCAGACATAAATAGTAAAGTGAGTTGCCTCCTTTTTTACATCTGCAAAAAATACTGTCTTTCTTGTATCGTCTTATTTGCTTTATTATTCACTTTTCATCTTGATTCTGCTTTTACTTTGCAGAGGTATGAGATTCTAGTTATAACACTAACATTGATTCTAACATTTATGAACTGATCTCTAGCTTTCAGGATGCCAACCTGCTCCTGAAGGATATTCCCCCACTCTTCAGTGGCAACAGCAGCAAGTGGCACAGTTTTCAACTGTTCGGCAGGTAGGTGTACTTTAATCATTTAATCAAATTAAACCCCTCCCTCCCTCGGACTTACTTCTGTTCTTAGACTGTAGTTGGAAAAATTGGGGTTTCTAGTGTATAAAGATAAGAATATTCATGAATAAATTACCAAATTATTATAATCATTAGACATAATACAGTTGAACATATTTTCCAAGTTTTAGAATTGTTAGAATGTTGTGCAGCAATTGCTTTCTTTTGAGTTATCCATTCTTTGAAGATCATTTGTCTACCTTATCTTCCTTTAGAGTGTGAACAGACATAGAAGTCACTGGAAATCACAGCAGTTGGATAGTAATGTGACCATGGTATGTAAGTTTCTCTGTTTAGATTGTACAGTGTATAACTAATATAGTCCATATTTACTTCCAGTTCTTAAAGATTCACTTGTTTAATCCATGTTATTTTCATTCTCTCCCATCTATCATAGTAACAGTTGCATTATCTTAATAGCCTGAAAAGGATAGAGTCAGTAATGCAAGTTATTTTTATGACAGTTTTAAGCTGCATCTTGAGAGACTTTGGATTGGTCTTTACAAGTTTTTAAAGGTTCTTCTAGACATTTGCTTTTTAGGAAATTGAATGCATTTTCAGTATTTACAAAAAGATTGAATAAAGGCTTATTGGATTTTCCTCATGAGGTAATGGTGCCAGTATCAGTGAGTGACATTTTAGTAAAGCTGGTCATGCTTACTGGAAAGTAGTATTTCTTACTTTATCATCCTAGATATAATTTTAAGCTTTTTAGTAAATATCCTATATGTGGACTACTGGATAAAAAAGGGTGTTGGGGAAGAGGTGGATACATTGTTCCAGGACAATCCTTTTGTGTGTGTGTGTGTGTGTGTTACGCGGGCCTCTCACTGTTGTGGCCCCTCCCGTTGCGGAGCACAGGCTCCAGACGCGCAGGCCCAGCGGCCATGGCTCACGGGCCCAGCCGCTCTGCGGCATGTGGGATCTTCCCGGACCGGGGCACGAACCCGTGTCCCCTGCATCGGCAGGTGGACTCTGAACCACTGCACCACCAGGGAAGCCCCAGGACAGTCCTTTTAACCTTTTAGGGAGTCTTATAGTTTTCCTGAGAATCAAATGAAAGGTATTTATTTTCAGAGGGAAAAAATGTACCTATGCATACAATTTTGCTCACAGTTTCAGGTGGTTCATAGATTTCAGATTTTAGAAGCTTCTTCTAGGCAGTGCTTCCTGACATCTTTTACGCGATGACACATTGGGATAAATGGAGGAGGCTGCTCCCATAGCCTAAACTACCAGCTGAAAGCTAAGAGATTCAGTGTAACCTCTCTATATGCTTCTGTATACCAGTTGGAAGCTCTGCTCTAGGAAAAGTGTGGTAGACACTAACATCACTTGCCCAAGATCATTTAACTCATAAAAGGTATAACTGAGATTCAGACTGAACTTTGTCTGACTCTAAAGCCTTTCACTGTGCTGTGAGGCCTCCTAGTAAGAAGAGAGAGAAGGCAGTAGGTAGGTAGATAATATTTTTTCTTGCTCAGTCTAAGGACTTTTGGGTACATACTTACTAATGCAAAAAGAAGCTCATTAGTAACATTATGACAAAATAAATTTGTCAAGAAAGAAATGACTGAACATAATTGATTCAATAAATGAAGATCATCCATCAAAACAGTAGACTATTACACAGCAATAACATATGTTCATCATGGCAGATGTAAACATTATGTAAATAATAAAATGAATTTTTAAAGCATGCTCTGATAGCAACTATGTAAATATGAACATTGATTGATCAATTGATCCAATCATTTATTAAGCACCCACAACATTTAATAATTAGGATTTTCAATGCTACCTGAAGCAGAAACAGTCTCTGACCAGTGGAGTAATGGGAAAAGATGAATTGTTCCAGGACAATGGGTTTTTATGTTTTAGGGGTCTCATATTCATTCTGAGAATCTAATGAAAGCGGTTTATCCTCGGGGTGGGGGAAAAACTGCACATATGTGTAAAATAATTTGCAAGGTGATGTGCCCAGATAAACCTATTGTTCTGTTAACTGAATCACTTTGCTGTACACCTGACACTAACACAATATTGTAAATTAACTATACTTAAATAAATAAATAAATAATTTTTTTAGGAAAAAGAATTTTTAATTGTTCTGTTAAGATAGCCATATTGAACTGAATGGTCCTACTTTTTTTCATCTGACAATGTAGAATAAATCTACTCCTTCTTTAACTGGACAGCCCTTTCAGTATGTGGGGTATGTAATCATGTCTCCTTCCATGGGATGAACATCCTTCATTCTTATAAGCATTCTTAGTGTATTTTTTTTTCCATACCAATTTCCATCTTTATCACCCTCCTTTGAACACATTCTTGCTTGTCAGTGTTCATTAAAGTATGATCCAAACTAAACATGTCCCATCTATGGTGTGACCACTTGGGTGCTGTATTGGTTTGCTAGGGCTGCCATAACAAAACACCACAGACTGGGTGGCTTAACAAACAGTAATTTATTTTCTCACTGCTTTGTGGGCTAGAAGTCTAAGATCAAGGTGTCAGTGGGTCTCTCTCAAGGCCTCTCTCTTTGGCTTGCAGGTGGCCGTCTCCTTGCTGTGCCCTCACGTGGTCTTCTGTATGCACGCCCATCCCTGATGTCTCTGTGTCCAGACTTCGTCTTCTTACAGGGATGCTGGCCAGATTGGCTTCGGACCCACCATAACCACCTCATTTTAACTTAATCTCTGCTGTAAAGGCCCAGTCTCCTAATAATCCCATTCTGGAGGTTAGGGCTTCAACATACAGATTTTGGGGGCACACGGTTCACTCCATAACAGGCACTATATCTTTGCGTTGAGGTGGTGGGAATATGGAGGAATCCTCACTTCTTTTTTCACTACTCAGTATAAAAAATATATACATAGGAGTAAGTAAGTTCTTTTTTCTTTTCTTTTAGCCAAAATCTGAAGATGAAGAAGGCTGGAAAAAATTTTGTCTGGGTGAGAGGTTATATGCTGAAGGGGCTGTTGGACCAGCTGCAAGTGAAAGTCCTGGAATCGATTATGTACAAGTAGGTGATAATGTGGCTAAACAAACAGAAAAAGGTCATAATTTTGGTTCATGATTTAGTATAAAGACTCAGCAAACTACAACCTGGGGCAAATCGAGTCTGCAGATTTTTTTTGTATAGTCATGAGCTAAACATAAAAACATAATGGTTTTTATGTTTTTAAAAGGTTGTTAAAAATAAATAAATAAATAATATGTGACTGAGACAGTGTGTACCCTACAAAGCCTAAAATACTTACTTTCTGGCTCTCTGCAGAAAATATTTGCCAGTATTTTCTCTCAGTTTATTGTATTTTTGACTTAAAAATTGGCAGCCTAGTTTCTAAAACAATGCATGTTTTAGCTGTTTAATAATTTTGTGAGTTAGGATTCTTTTTTTTTAATGATTAGATGTGGGTCAAACAATGAGTTATGAGTAGTCAGGGAAACAAAGGAAAACATATGACACAATTAGGTATTTTAAAATGCTTAGTAAATTGCATATTCTGGAGGTAAAATGCTGAGGGTATATTTAAATTTCACATGGCTTTATTTTAATCATAAATTATGTGGCCAGCTGCTTCTTGTCCTTCAGGATTCACCTGCCCTCAAGTTTGCAGATGTTCTTATGAAACCCACTGCACACATCTGCATTACTGGTAACTCCCTATACTATGTTGTTCTGTTCTGTTGAGTAGGTATTTATTGTTTTCTATGTGGTGCTACATTGTGTTTTTCCCATTTAAAATTAGTTTATCCTGCAAATGTAAAACCTCCAAAAATCACTAAAAAAGACCAAGACCCCAGTTAAAAAAAAAAAAAGGCAATGGATATAAAGAGACATCTCACAAGAAGGAAATACAAATTGTTCTTATATGAGAAGATTCCCAAACTCACTTATAATAAAAATATTGCTTGTAACTCCACTGAGCTGGCATTTTTCAGATAACATACTGGTAAAGAAAGTTTGACACACTGTGTTAACAAGGGCTGGGAAAACGAGCCCTCTTACACATGGTAGTGGGAGTGTAAACAGATTCAGATCTCTGAGGGAGCTAATTTAACACTATTTCTTATACAACATATGTTCTTTTGTATAATATCCTTAACATATGTTACATTTCAAAATGTTTCAATTTTACAAAGAATTAATATATATTTCTTTAGTTTGTTATTACAAAATACATACAAGTGAAATATATACCACATGAAAGAACCATTTAAGGACACAAGAGTTTAATGCATGTCCTCTTAAGTTTCTCACAGGTCAGTACTGTTTTCATAATCAAGGCTCCCAACATTAAACTCCAAAGTACTTTTTAATTGAAGCAGATTAGGTTTGAAAGAACTCATTCAAGTGCCCTTAATTCCTGAAAATGTTAGCTTTAGCTAAAGATTTTAAAAGTGTGTACAACATATTAATATCATAGTATCATTTTTTCAATTTCATTCTTTAACATCCTAATTACTAAAATCATTATTTTAAAATTTACGTATTCAAATATCAAGACATTATTTTCTTGGGCATTACCAACATAATAGTTCATGGAATGTTTTATTGTAATGGACAATGAAAGAATTTACTTTTATCTAGTTTTTGTTTTTAAAAAACAGTGTGTTGAGAAATTCACCAGTTTGAAAAAAATGTACCCCCTGCCTCCATAATACCATTTAGTAAATTTCAGTCTCATTTTTCTTTCAGATTGGTTTTCCTCCCTTGCTTAGTATTGTTAGCAGAATGAATCAGGTAAAATCTAATAAGAATTTATGCATTCTTTTGTTTGCAATGTTTGTTAAGGTATTTGAATACATTTACTGAATATATACAGTATGCAAGACCCTGTCCTAAACTCTTTAACAGTTCTTATTTAATCCTCACTACAACCCTATATGGGAAATTATTATTAATATCCTTTTTTAAATAGAGGAGGAAACAAAATTGGAGATTAAGTTACTTGCAGTTGGTTTTTCAGCAAGTTTTAATGGCAACAATAGAATTCAATCCCAGGTTGATCTAATTTCAGAACTCATGCTCTTGATCATGGTGCTAAACTATTCACATGTATACATTTCAGTTATAAGTCTTAGATTCTGGGATTTGAAATAAATACTAAGGTTAGATTGCTATTTCTAGTTGCAGATGTCCTACACACTTCATTAAGAATGAAATTTGAATTTCTTGGATCAAAAGGGGAGAAATATGGATTTTGGTTCTTCAGTCTTTCAGAACTAGGAACTCTGTTATCCATTTAAAGAGCAAATAAAAACTTTGATTGTTTTGCATTCACATAGCATTGGGTACCCTTGGAAGATAAGTCATACTCTGTTGTAAATCATATACTGGCTGACAGTTTTACTTACTTGATCATTTACACTAAGGTACTGTAGTAGTTATACTAAATTTGTTGAGAGTGATTTTTGTAAGTGTCCATCTATATTTGCATAAGCCCATGAATATTTTCAACAGTTTGATAATTCTATCTATATAGCTTAAAACTGATCTTTCTCTAGCTAACTTTGTCTTTAGAGTTGTACTCTGCTTTAATGAAAATAAGCTGAAGGTATTTATGCAAAGGTTTTTTTTTTAAGAGTATGTGGAATTTTTTTTTTAAGTAGTTCCGAACTAAATTAGTAGTTACAAACTAAATCCTAGGATTTAAACCAAGGTATTGATAATTGAAAGTATATAAGAATATTTGTCTACAAAGCCTCTTCTCACTGAGTGTGCCATCTAATCAAATTACTAAATAGAGTCACAGGTTTCTCTGGAAGCCTAAAGAATGAGGCCATTTTAAACATAAGAGTTGCTTTCTAACTGAACTTAATGAAACTCAGGTTGAACTTGTTAGTGTTGTATTACTAATGCTGTTCTTTCATCTCTTCCCCCCGCCCTCCTTTTTAGGCAACAGTAACTAGCGTCTTGGAATATCTGAGTAATTGGTTTGGAGAAAGAGACTTTACTCCAGAATTGGTAGTACTGCATCTTTTTCTTTTCATAATGCAGACAAAATTTATATACTTATATATAAGATATGGCTTTACATTATTTATATATATGTCATATATATACAACTATATGTGTAATGCAAGCAATGGTTGTTTGCAGTAAAATAAGGAAATTACACTAGAATGTAAATCAACATACTACTTCATTCATTGAGATAGTCTTGCATTGGGGAAAAAAAGTCAACTAAATAGTTGATTTATATCCTGGGAGAAGCTGCTTATCTTGTCACAGATCAGTAACAAACAGACTGGCCAGTCTGCAGACCCCATTTCAAATAGCACTGACCTAAAGAACTTTGAAATGCATTTTCTAAAATGGCTTTGAAATCCAGTTCACAAAAGCATATCAGAAATACCAGTAATGGCAAATATATGTGCCAGGCATTGTTCTAAGGATTTTATATATAATAACTCCTTGAATCCTTTGATAACCTATGAGCTGTTATTTCCATTTTACAGATGAGGAAACTGGAGCACATGGGAATTCAGTAACTTGCTTGAGGTCACACCGATTATAACTGGCAGAACTGAGACTCATGCCCTGGCAGTCAGGCTATACTCTCAACAACTGTGCTGTATTACCCCTCTATTTTATTGCTTTACACTCACAGCTTACTTTTCACCTTCAAAATTGGGTAAATTTGGTAGACATTATATAAATGAATTACCCACTTAATCCTCTAATAAGAAATTTTATTATCCTTTGGAGTTATAATTTAAAAAACAAATATTTTTCACAATTGAGGATATTTGCAAAAGAGTGTATCTGAGGCTCCAAAACTTCCTGTCAAAATAGATGATATAATCTTTGCCCTCTAGAAGCTTATAGTCTGCTGGGAGAGACAGATAAAGCAACATTACAGTACAGTGTATAAGTTTCCCAGGCTGCTATTCAGCCAGGTGGCTTAGATAAGTCTCTTCCATAAGTGTAATGATTATATTCTTTATCACTGGATTTTCATTTTTTATTTTTATATTTTCATTCTTTTAAATCTCTACCATATAACATGTAATTTTGAAGGGGAAAAAAATCCATGCTTAAATCACTGTTTCGATTGAGTGGTCAGACATGTCTTTTACATAGTTGTTACTAATGTATATATTCTGGTTTTTTAGCTCACATTTCACATATATATTTCTATATGATAATGTAATTCACATAATTGCCGTTGTCTAAATGTCCGTGGTTTACTTTGATTCTCATTATTGACCATTTGGATTCTTCCTTATATTTTACAATCATGACTAAATTATAAACATTTGTACTGATTTTCTTTTTTATTATTTCTCAGGATATTTCTAGAATAGAATTATTGGATCAAGGTTTTGTAAGCTTTTGTTACATCCTGCTTGCTTTACAGAAGAATTGAACCCGTATATAATGACATCAGCAATGGATTCTTAAATTTCTCTTCCCTACAACCCTACTTTAAGTTGAACCTTATGATATTGCCCTTTTTGTAGGTTAAAAACATTTGATTTTCAACAATTCCATATGGTTCAAGCTATCACTTTATAATTTGTTTTGGTTTTTCAAATTTAGTAAATATATAGTAGTACTTCAAAGTAAATATAATTTATGTTTCTTTCGTTATCAGTGACGGAAAACTTTTTCCATGGGTTTATATATTAGCTACATCTTCAATAGATAACTTGGTTCATATTCTTAGGCTACTTTTTCATTGGAATCTAGATATTGAGCTTTAAATTCTATATCAGTTCTTCCTGTCTGATAGCGGCAACCTTTTAGCAGTATTATTTATCTGACGTATTTTCCTTCTCTTCCTTTAGTCTTTATTTTTTTAACTCTATTGTAAGATTTTTGGAACTTTTTTTTTAGCTTTTAAAGATTACCCACTCAAGAGGTGATAATTTTGGCTTTTCCTGTTGATTTAATGAAAATGTATTACCGAACAGTGTGGCTATATTTGCCAAAGGAACCATTAAAGTGTTTCTGAACCAGTGATAGCTGATATACTAAATTTTAACCTGATTAATCCTTTGAGTTTTATTTTGAGTAACCTGTCTTTTAAATCAACAGTGTTCAATTCCTCTAAGTAACCATACCATTAGAACTCTAGTACTGAGAATACCAATGTTTAAAAAAAAACCTTGTGTCACAGGAAGTTTGCTTATCATAAACTAGCAAAAAGAAAAAGGGACCTTTTAATTATTTCTTGGGATTACTTGTCTAATATTTTTTGAGAAATACCACCTTATTTTGCCAACTAAGTGTGATGTTATTAAAGAAGGTTTTCAGCTATTTAGTTTTGCTTTTATTTTTTAGTATTGTCACAGTGTGCTCACTGACTTTGAGAAAAGGAATCTTTCAGTATAGATACATCTTAGACAATCAGTAGAGATTTAAGCACCTTCTAAGTGTAGAGGCCATTTGAATACCTGAATGCCAGCTTTATATTGTAAATTTATCCCAGAAAGTTTAAGTCAAGTTTAAATGTATACCAGCTTTTTTCGTGTAGAAGAGAGTCCCACTCACTCTTTATAAAAGAAACCTGGATGTGAATTTTTTTTTTAATGTTATTTTTTTTTTATTATTAATTTTTATTGGAGTATCGTTGCTTTACAATATTGTGTTAGTTTTTTGGATTTCCTTCCCATTTACGTCACCACAGAGCATTGAGTAGAGTTCCCTGTGCTATACAGTAGGTTCTCATTATCTGTTTTATACATAGTATCAATAGTATATATATATATATATATCAATCTCAATCTTCCAATTTATCCCACCCACCCCCAGAGGTGAATCTTTTTGTTTAAGAAAAAGTCTTACTGATTTAGGGTTGCTTGAGGAGCTAACTTAGGGTGTTACACAAATTGCTATTTAAACTTTGTTCTAATATTCTTCAGGTTTCCCCTAAAGTGATGTGTTGCTCAGAATAAACTCAGTCATATATACTGCTGGTGGAAACATAATTTGATATGACCTTTCTGAGGTACAATTCAGTGATTATAAGTTAAATTTATGGTGCAGTTTGCTTACTTATTACTTTTTAAAATTCTATATAGGGAAGATGGCTTTATGCTTTATTGGCTTGTCTTGAAAAACCTTTATTACCGGAGGCTCATTCACTGATTCGGCAGCTTGCAAGAAGGTGCTCTGAAGTGAGGCTTTTAGTGGTAAGTTCAAACTTAATATTTCAAATCAGAAGCACTCACCGATTTATGTGGTGGTAAAGAACGATTTCAATGAAACAGGAAAACATGGAATATTTGATTAGTCAGGATTAGATTTAGTTACATAATAGAAGAGTCCAAAATAACAGTAGCTTAAATAAAATGTAAGTGCTTTTCTCAGACAAAGGGAGTCTGAAGGTAGGCAGGTTAGATCTGAGGTGGCAGCGACCCAGGCCTTTGAGTTCTGCCACATGTGGCTTCCATCCTCAAGCTCACCTCATAATCCAGGATGGCTGCTGGAGCTTCAGCCATTTTATTTCACTATAGGAAGCTGGAAAGAAGAGCAGAAGTTCATCCCCTCCAAAGAGCCTTCCCAGAGGTTCTACAAACACATCTGGCCAAAATAGCTCATTGGCCAGAATTTAGTCACATGGCCATAAGGAACTATGGGAAATGTTTACTTTAGTTGGGTGACAGTGTGCCCAGCTAAAAATGAGATTCATTTGCTAAATAATAAGGGGAGTCAAGAAGCCAGAGTGGTCAACTAACAGTCTGGCATAATAATTGTTTTGAATTTCTCCAATCAGACCCTTCCTCTAACTCATACCTGCAGCATTACAATATAAACTAATTTGATGCCAGACTAAGTTCACTTTTGATTTTTTTTATTCCTCTTTACTCCTCCACAAAATGTATACTTGTTCTTCATTGACTACTCCAAAATATTTTCATTAAATATCCATGATATGGCACAAACTAACTTATATAGCCTGTACTCTGAGCAAAATGTACTTGTCACTCATTAAATATTCCATAAGCTGTGTTCCTAGACTTTATTCCCTCTCCAGAAGTGCCTTTTCACTCTCTTCTAATCTGCATCTATATACCATTTACTTTTCACAGTCTGGCTCATATCCTGTCACTTTCTGTGATACTTTCCCTAATCCTCACAATTAAAAATAATCTCTTCAGTGATCTGTTTTTCCAGTATGCTTTGTATCTTTTTTATGACACTTAACACATTTTTCCTTTAATTAAAGCTGATATGGATATTTCCTCTTCTGTGCTATCAGCAGGAAGTATGTCTTATTCATATTGTTAAGTTCTTGGCACATAAAGGAATTGAATATGCTGACATCATTGAAGTGTGTCCCAAGTTTGAATAATGTATGACATTTCTGTTATAACATTACTCAGTGAGTTATTGTGACTATTCCTTGAAATGTATAAAAATAAATTTCATACTCTGTAAGACTACCTTCCATGTGTCTTAGGTCTGTCATTTTAACAGATATTTAAAGTGAACTTTATAAAATGTATAGTTCACGAACTACTTCCATGGTAATTGAGAACTCTGATCTGGAATATTTTCTTTGAAGTATTTTTATATAATTTTTTTCCCTTCGTGCCCAGTTAGGACACAGGGTTTTTTTGCTCCTTTACTTGGAACCAGGAAGAAGATCTCTCCCAAGTTATCCTCCTTAGAGACCTCAACTCTTATTTCTTTTCGGGACCTATTCAGGACCTTTCTTTAAAGGATGATCTTAGATGTTTCCCAAGGAATCATTAACTCTATAGTTTCTCCTTTTTCTTTGACATTTTCTATTTCCCTGTGATTATTTCTATCCTGTAATAAAATGCTCATGTTTTCCATCTTGAAACTTGTTTCAAAAATATTAAGGGATAACAGACTACATTTTAAACTTTTTCTCTTTCTTTTTTTTAGGACAGCAAAGATGATGAGAGGGTTCCTGCTTTGAATTTGTTAATCTGCTTGGTTAGCAGGTAAGTAATCCTTGGCTTCTTGCTTTATGATAGCATTATTAATGGTGGTAGAGAGTATTGTTTCCATTTTACAATGAGGAAGTTGAGGTATAAGGAAACAGTATTGTGTTATCACAATTCCCTTTATTTCTAGTTTTTTTCTATAAATAATGCTGCATTGAAGATCCTTGTACATACAGCTCTATATTTTCCAAAGGATAAATTCCTAGAAATAAGTTAAAGGGCTTGCATGTACTTCTTTTTTTTTTTTTTTAATTTTTATTTATTTATTTATTTTTGGCTGTGTTGGGTCGTCATTGCTGCACAAGGGCTTTCTCTAGTTGCGGCAAGGGGGGGCTACTCTTTGTTGTGGAGCGTGGGCTCTAGGCGCACGGGCTTCAGTAGTTGTGGCACACGGGCTCAGTTGTTGTCGCTTGCGGGCTCTAGAGCGCAGGCTCAGTAGTTGTGGCACATGGGCCTAGTTGCTCCACCGCATGTGGGATCCTCCAAGACCAGAGCTCGAACCCGTGTGCCCTGCATTGGCAGGCAGATTTTTAACCACTGTGCCACCAGGGAAGTCCCAGGGGCTTGCATGTACTTCTAAAACTGATATATTTATTGCCAGTTTGCCTTCCAGAAAGATCATACCACTCTGTTCCCACTAGGTGTCAATGAGAGTGCCCGTTTCCTATTCAGCACTGGGCGTTTTCAGTTGATATAAATATTTCCATTCTGATAATAAAAAGATACAAATTATTTTTATTTGCTTTTGTATGATTATCAGTAAGGGTAGAATATGTTTGATTGCAGTTTTTTTAATTGCTACTGTCCTTTGTTCATTTTCAGTCAGGGCATGTTTTTATTTAGTATACATTTGATTTTATTGCTTACATTAAAATTTCACCTGGAATTTATTTGAAAATGTCTTCATATTCTAAATTCTTGTGTGTGTGTGTGTATATATACACACACATATTTATTTTAGGTCTCTTTCTGGACTTTATATTTTTCTTCATTGGTCAGTGTTTTTATTCCAATGCCAATAACTTTACAAAGCTTTATAGTATTTTTAATATTGGGAGGGTAAGTAATCCTGTGTTCATTTTTCCCTGCCCCAGACAAGATACTTTTTTTAGAGTGTACACACATTCAGCATGTAATTTCTTTATCTACAGTAATTATGCTAATGATGATAAATAACACTTACTTGGCAATTTGTGCCAGGCATTTTTCTTAGTGCTTCAAAATAGGAACTCATTTAATCCTTAGAAGGTAGGTACTATTATCAGTTTACAGATGAGGAAACCATGACAGAGGGAGGTTAAATTACTTTCTTACCATCACAGAACTAGTAAATGGCAGAGCTAAGATCCAAACTCCAGAACTAAGCCCTTAACTATGCTGATCACAAACAAAATTAATACCTACTTCACCTGAGGTAGGTATAATTTACTTATTATACTTAGTAAATACTTACTCTCATTTAGTAAGGATTAAATGAGAGGATACAGTGTTGCCCTAGGCGCAAATATACTGTATCTCTAATTCTTAAAACAACTCAGGGTTTTTTTTCCTTTACAGATGAGGACACCAGTTCATAAAGATTAAGTATTGATAATTGATGGTTCAGTAAGCTAGTACTTAATGGAACCAGAAACTTAAATATATCATCTGACTGATATTTTATAATATGCAATTATGAGAGAAGAAATGTCCAAGTGTATTGGGTCATGATTTTTTTTTTTTTTCCCTCAGAAAGTTAGGTAAAAATGGAAAAAAGTTCTAGGACAGGAAAGTTCTAGGACAAAGTTCTAGGACAGTTCTATAGACTTCACTTAGGAAAACTTATAGAAGGTTATAGCAAGCTTGGAAAAAAGATAACATAGGCCTCGACTCTTTGCAGTAACAGCTTCAATGTAAGTATCTGTCATTGTTATGACAGAAAACCCAAGAGGGTTTTTTATTGTTGGTTTTGTTTGTTTGGGTATCTTTAAGGCAAGAACTGCTAATTCATAGAAATACCTCGTTACATGAGTGGGATCCCATTCAAAAAGGATCCAGTAACTGTTAGCTGCCTTAATTGTTTTACCAATGGTAATTATTTTTTAAAGCTTCTTATTATGGAGTTGTTTAAACCATAAAAATGTTGTAGAATAAACCCCCAAGATAAATCCATAACCCAGCTTCAACTGTTTTGTGATTGTATTTTAAACAAATCTCGGACATGTCATTTCTCCTGTTTTAGTGTATCTAACTGATAAGGGCTTTTAAAACACATGACTGTAGTATTTGTATCACAAATTTATTGAATAACTAATAAATTTCAGAATAACTCCATAGTATCGTCTGATGTCCAGTTCATGTTTCATGTTCCCTAATTGTCCCAGGAATGTCTTTTTACATTCGAATTGTTCAAATCAGGACCCAAGTGCGATGCACTCATTACATTTGTCTAATATGTCTCTTAAGTATCCCCATCAACCTCTTGGGTTTTTCTTGCCATTTTCTTGTTGAAGAAACCAGGTCCTTTGACTTGTAAAATTTCCCACATTTTCGTTTTGACAGCTAACTTCATGATGGTATTTAATGGTTCATCTATCCTCCATACTGGTAGGTAGGTCTAGAGGCTTGATTATATGTAATGTGTATGTTTGTTTGTTTGACAAGACTGTATGTGTGCTATCATGTCACATCAGGAAGCATATAATGTCTAGTTGTCCCACTTTTAGTGGTGATAAAGTTGACCATCGCATTCAGGTAAAGGGATATTGCAGTCAATATTCTTTTTGATGCTCAAATTTTTCCATCTTTGGACAGTGGGAGCCCCTCAGATCAATTCCTATGCTTTTTGTTATATAACCTTAGTGGTCTTTTTTATTTTACGGCTTTCTTCCTTTCTAGTATGCCAAAATGACTCAGATGTATCTTGGACACTTGGCTCCAGATCTGGAATCAGTCTTTTCTTTTCTCCTGGGAGTGCTGTTTCCTGTTTTAAAGTAGAAAATGGTGTCTAGAGTCCACAATTTGGACATTAGGGAAGCTAGTTGTTATTCGTTTGGTCATTGCATTTAGACCTTTTCACTGAACAGAGCTAGGAAGTTATGTAGTTTTTAGAAAGAGAAAAATAAAATCATGAGTTCAAATTAATATTTCAGTTCTAAGTTAAGACTACTTGATTTTTTTTTTTTGCGGTACGCAGGCCTCTCAGTGTTGGCAGGCGGACTCTGAACCACTGCACCACCAGGGAAGCCCGACTACTTGATTTTTATTTAATGTTTTATTTCTGTTCTTCTGTGCTCAAAATTCTGGTTTCTAATAATATTAACATAATTTTTGGCTTTATCCTGTAATATTCACATAATAGTTTCAGAATAATACTAACAATATTACTGATAATAAAACTATTGAAATCAGTTTAAGAATTCTTTTTTTCTTGGTTGCTTTACAATGTTGTGTTAGTTTCTATTGTACAGCAAAGTGAATCGGCTATATGTATGTATGTATATATATATATTATATATATATATATATATATATATATATATATATATATATATATATATATATATATATATCTCCCCTCTTTTTTTGGATTTCCTTTCCATTTAGGTCACCACAGAGCACTGAGTAGAGTCCCCTGTGCTATACAGTAGGTTCTCATTAGTTATCTATTTTATACATAGTATCAATAGTGTATATATATGAATCCCAATCTCCCAGTTCATCCCACCCCACTTTCCCCCTTGGTATCCATACGTTTGTTCTCTACGTCTGTGTCTCTATTTCTGCTTTGTAAATAAGATCATCTATACCAATTTTTTCAGATTCCACATATATGCATCAATATATGATATTTGTTTTTCTGACTTCACTCTGTACATTTAAAAAATTCTTTGCAGTTCTCTTTGTCACTGGTATGTCTCACTAGGGATATCAGAACATCATGTTTAAGATCACTTGAAATTATTCTCCTCTGTGTGGTTATGCCACCAACCTAGTATAGGAGAAGGTTCATTTGGTCATTTTCTGTTTTTATTTAATCTTTTATAATTTCATAAAATATTTACATTGTTCCAAAGTTAAAATTATAATTCAAGGTACATTTTGGAGCATTTTAGAATCCACCTTTATCCTCTGTAGCGTCTTTTCTCCCTTTTGTAGTTATCCATTTTATTGTTAATTTTTGATTTATCCTTCCATTCACTGTTCTTTGAAAAAATATAAGCAAATATATATAAATATATCTGCATTTCTGCACATGCTTACAAAACATAACATACTAAGCATTCCATTCTGTACCTTGTTTCTTCACTTAATAGATCCTGGAAATCACATGGTAGCAGTGCAGATATTTCCCTCATTTTTTTTTTTTTATAAAAGCCTCATAGTCTTCCACTGTGTAGATGTATCGTAGTTCATTCAGTCAGTCCATTTATTGATGAATATTTGGGTTGTTTGTGATCTTTTGCTATTACAAGTAGTGCTGCAGTTAATATTTTTAAGTATACATTAAATTTTTTTTAATTGGACTATAGTTGATTTACAATGTTGTGTTAGTTTCTGGTGTACAACAGCATGATTCAGTTATCCATATATATATTCTTCTTCAGATTTTTTCCCCTATAGTTTATTACAGGATATTGAATATAGTTCACAGTGCTATACAGTAGGACTTTGTTTATTTTGTATATAGTAGTTGGTATCTGCTAATCCCAAACTCCTAGTTTATTCTCCCCCGCCTTTCCTCTTTGGTAGCTATGTTTGTTTTCTATATTTGTGAGTCTGTTTCTGTTTCGTAAATAAGTTCATTTGTATCATTTTTTTATTTTTATAATTAATTAATTAATTAATTAATTATTTTTGGCTGCGTTGGGTCTTCATTGCTGTGCACGGGCTTTTCTCTAGTTGCGGCGAGCGGGGACTACTCTTCGTTGCGGTGCGCAGGCTTCTCATTGCAGTGGCTTCTCTTGTTGCAGAGCACGGGCTGTAGGTGCATGGGCTTCAGTAGTTGTGGCTCATGGGCTCTAGAGCACAGGCTCAGTAGCTGTGGCGCATGGGCTTAGTTGCTCTGCGTCATGTGGGATCTTCCCGGACCAGGGCTCAAACCCGTGTCCCCTGCATTGGCAGATGGATTCTTAACCACTGCGCCACCAGGGAAGCCCTGTATCATTTTTTAGATTCCACATATAAGTGATATAATATGGTATTTGTCTTTCTCTGTCTGACTTCACCTAGTATGATGATCTCTAGGTACATCCATGTTGCTGCGAATGGCAATATTTCATTCTTTTTTATGGCTAATATTCCATTTGTGTGTGTGTGTGTGTGTGTGTGTGTGTACACGACATCTTCTTTATCCATTCATCTGTTGATGGACATTTAGCTTGCTTCCATGTGTTGGTTATTGTAAATAGTGCTGCTATGAACACTGGGGTATGTGTATCTTTTCAAATTAGAGTTTTCTCTGGATATGTGCCCAGGAGCAGGATTGCTAGATCATATGGTAATTCTATTTTTAGTTTTTTAAGAAACCTCCATACTGTTTTCCGTAGTGGCTGCTCCAATTTACATTCCCACCAACACTGAAGGAGGGTTCCCTTTTCTCCACACCCTCTCCAGCATTTGTTATTTGTAGACTTTTTTGATGATGGTTATTCTGATCGGTGTGAGGTGATACCACATTGTAGTTGTGATTTGCATTTCTCTAATAATTAACAATGTTGAGCATCTCTTCATGTGTCTTGGCCATCAGTATGTATTCTTTGGAGAAATGTCTATATAGGTTTTCTGCTCATTTTTTGATTGGGTTGTTTGTTTTTTTGTTATTGACTTGTATGAGCTGTTCATATGTTTTGGAAATTAAACTCTTGTTGGTCGTATCATTTGCAAATATTTTCTCCCAGTCCATAGGTTTTTTGTTTTGCTTATCGTTTCCTTTGCTGTGTAAATTCTTTTTTTCACCAGGTACTTTGACCAACGTGACTTAGCTGATGAGCCATCCTGATAATAGCTGATCTCTCAGGGATAGAAGATATTTGTAATGAAGGCAGCCCAAGTCTGAGGAAGTGCAATGCCAGTTCAAGTACAGATTGCATCACATCTTCAGCACTATGTGAAGTGTCTTCATCTTAACCTGTGCAACTCAAGTTGATATTCAGAAGATAGATTGTGTTGGTATGAATATCTGAGGTATCTTTGAAAGATGTTACCCAGTTTTTGCTGAACAGTTTAAATAGTTTTCTGTAATCACATGCTTTTAAAACAAATCGAATGATTTATTGGTGAAGCATCCTGCACAGAAACTGTATGACGAAATTGTACAGAGGTCGTTGGTGCTGTTTCATTGTTTATTCACATATACACATATAAAATTTTATTGAAAATGTGTTTTGGTTACTAAATTTTGTTTGACTATTTAATAAAACAAAAGACAATGGATAAATGTCCTTAGTATTAGAATGAAGATAATCTAGATTATATGGCACGTGTATTCATAGTCAGCAACAAAATTAGTCTAACATTTTCCCTTTAAGCTCTATACTTTTATCTTTAAATGCTTTCTTTTTTTTTTTTATAAATTTTTTGTTTATTTTTGGCTGCGTTGGGTCTTCATTGCTGCGCGTGGGCTTTCTCTAGTTGCGGCGAGTGGGAGCTGCTCTTCATTGTGGTGCGCAGGCTTCTCATTGCAGTGGCTTCTTCTGTTGTGGAGCACAGGCTCTAGGCGCGCAGGCTTCAGTAGTTGTGGCTCGCGGGCTCTAGAGCATGGGCTAAGTAGTTGTGGCGCATGGGCTTAGTTGCTCCACTGTATGTGGGATCTTCCCGGACCAGGGCTTGAACCCGTGTCCCCTGCATAGGCAGGCGGATTCTTAACCACTGCACCACCAGGGAAGCCCCTAAATGTTTTCTTGTATAAACAAAACTTTTTCTTTACAAGTAATTTTCAGTAGTACCCTAAAAGGTTGACTGTTTTAATTTTCCTGTCACATCTTTTATTCATATCACTTACAATTTATCTATTCCTTTCTTTTTTTTTTTTTTTTTGGCTGCGTTGGGTTTTCATTGTTGCGTGCAGGCTTTCTCTAGTTGCGGCGAGCAGGGGCTACTCTTCGCTGTGGTGCCCAGGCTTCTCATTGCAATGGCTTCTCTTGTTGCGGAGCACGGGCTCTAGATGCACGGCTTCAGTAGTTGCAGCACACAGGCTCAGTAGTTGAGGCATGTGGGCCCTAGAGTGCGCAGGCTTTAGTAGTTGCGGCATGTGGGCTCAGTAGTTGCAGCGCACGGGCTGTGGGTGAGCATGCTTCAGTAGTTGTGGACCGCAGGCTCTAGAGCACAGGCTTAGTAGTTGTGGCACATGGGCTTAGTTGCTCCGTGGCATGTGGGATCTTTCCGGTTCAGGGATCAAGCCCGTGTCTCCTACATTGACAAGTGGATTCCTAACCACTGCGCCACCAGGGAGGTCCCAATTTACCTATTTCTATATCAGGTAGGAATGTTTCCTACTTTAAGCAACAGAAGATCCAAGTAGCAATGATTTTTCAAATAGGGATTTATTTTTCTCTCATAACAAGAAGTCTAGAGGAGCTGGCGTTGGTTCAGTGACTCCACGATACCATGGTCTCTGAAGGTCTTTTAGCTTTTCCCTCATGGTAAGATGGCCACTGCAGTGCAGAGCAATGTGTCTGTATTCAAGACAGGAAAAGGGGGGAAGGAGGCAGAGCCTTCCACATCTTTTCCTTTTCTCATAAAAGCAAAACCTTCTCCAGATATCCACAGTCGATCTGTGTTCACCTGTTGGCCATGAGTGTATAAAATTATTACCTCTAGCCCCAAGAAAAGTGGGGAAATGAAATTGTAAGCTTTTCCAGTCTTTCTAATGGGAGATGGAAAAGGAAAAGGGGGTTGGGAATAACTTGATCAGGCAACCAATAGTTTTTCTGCTATTTATGAAAGGAACAGATGTAATTTTATATTTGAATCTTTTCTACTATTATGTCTTCAAAAAGCTGATTTTTAAATGGTAGCCTAGTAGTCTAAGCTGTATTTTACCATAATTTAAACATTCTCTCATTGTTGGATATCTAATCTGTTTTCAGTGTTAATTCAATATAGAAAACACTACCGTGAATACCTGTACGTACATAACTCTTTCCTTACTTTGACCGTAAGTTCCCAGGAGTTGGGTTGCAAGTCATGAGTCTATCAGTTAATATTGCATTTGAAACTTGACTGAAGTGAGGTTTTAAAAATTAGGGATTTATTTTTGTTTCTCATAAACTGATTCTGGTTTGAGAAATTCAGGGCTCGTGCAGCAGGTGTCCAATATCTTAAATATCCTAGGCTGCATCCAGATTTCTCCTTCATCAATGTTAGTGTATAGCTTTCATCTTTTTAGTCATGATCTGGTTGCTTTATCTCTTACTTCGAATCTACGTTCCAGGGAGGATAAAAAGGTACCACCACTTCTTGTTGTCCTAACAGGGGAGAAAAGTGTTACAAGAAACCCTCAACTTATATTTCATTTACCAGAGTTATGACATTTTCTACTTATAAAGAAAGCTGGAAAATGTAATTTTTTAGGTGAGCACTCCTACCAAAGATGGTTCTGTTAGAAAACAGGGGAGAGGGGCTATTGGGTAGGCAGCCAGCAGTGTCTACCATAAAGAGTTTAGATCTCCAACCAATACCACAAGTAGCCTTGTTATAGCCTCATATTCTTTGCTGATTTGATCTTTAGGGGGTGGGGCTAGGGACTGATTTAATAAAGGTTAAGTGTCAATTTGTTTTAACTTATGTATAACTCTTCCATAGCTAGTGGCTGAGCATGTTCACTACTCACACAGAAGAATTAACATTCCTGAGGACTAGAAACATAAAAAAGAAGGCAATTTTGCATGTACAGAAGACCAGTGGTATAAGAAATTATTTGAATGCAGAAACATCTCTATTTTCCAGCAAGCTGTAGAATCTAATATTTAACTGATAACTTATTTTTCTAGTAACTCAACTTGGCATAAGGATATTTTTCAGGAATGTAGAAACAAATAAAAGATATTAGAAACCACTAATGTAATCGTAAATATGCAGACTACCAATATATCAGTAGCTATCTGTAGCTTTAGGGTTTATCGAGCCTTTCACAATTAAAAGTATCTTCTGATTTTAATGAGAAATTGAAGAGGAAAATCTTTCCAGCTCTTATCACAGGTAGAAAACTTTAAGTTCATTGAGAAATTACACATTTTAAATACAGAATTTAGAGGTAGTTATTTTGAAAGTAATAGCTACCAAATGGTAGTTTAATCAGGTCTGTGCGAGCGTGGACCAAGTAAATTAGATTGCACCTGTATTTGTTTTCATGTAAAAGATTCATTACTCCTTTTTGGCAAGAGGACATTACGCATATATTAACTTGCAGTAATACTTTTATTAAAGTTGTATTCATTTCTCCTTTTTAAAATAAGATTATTTCATCTGTGTCTCTTAGCAGAATAAGCCAGTTAGAGGCCAAATTAGATGAAAAGTGGTTCAGGTTATCAGTTTTGCCACCTGGGGACAAAGATATAAAAACATGTTAGAAATTATTGAGAAAGATCAAGTTGACCTGTGTCCATTTTAAGATGATATTTTCTTATACATATTACCAAATTCCCACCAGATTTTTAAAAATAATGTTTCCTAAATAATATGCCTTAGAATATTTATTTATGTGAACTTTAGTGTTTCTTGAAACCAATGGTGCTTTAATCAAATACTAAACAAAATTAAGCTGATTGATTTTTCAGAACTTGTAACATGCCATTCATGTGCATTAAATAAAGTTGACAAAAGAGGATGAATGAAATGTATCTGATCACAGTACTCATTTTTCAAAGAGCACTTTGAAAAACTTTAGTAGGTTCTATCCAGTTTCTTTCTTAACTTTGCTGACCCCAAAATTTGTGCCAATCCCAGTTTCTGTAATCAGTTTGGTGCTTACCCAGGCCTGAGTTGAACTCCCATCCTACAGCTATATTCTAGTAGGACTCGGAAAACAATTCACCATGTAACCTTGGCTCTAGGATTTTGTTTCCCTTTAGTCACTGTATGTTGGGTTCTGCTGTGGACTAAATATTTGTGTCCCCCCAAAATGCATATGTTCATATCCTAACCCTCGAGGTGATAGTATTAGGAGGCAGAGCCTTTGGGAAGTGATTATTCGGTCATGAGGGCAGAGCCCTCCTGCCTTTGTAAAGAGACCTCAGAGAGTTAGCTAGTTCAGTTCTGCGAAGTGAGGACACAGTCAAAAGACATCTGGCTGTGAACCAAGAAGCAGGCCCTCACCAGACAACAAATCTACAGGCGCCTTGATCTTGGACTTCCCAGCCTCCAGAACTGTGAGAAATACATTTCTGTGTTTCATAAAGTGACCAATCTGTGGTATTCTGTTATAGCAGCCCAAATGGACCAAGGCAGGTTCTGATGACATCTCGAGGCTTAAATTCCCTTAATGAGGTTTGACTGGTAGACACAGGGGATTGAACTATGTCATTATGGTTAGCATAGGCCACTGACTAAATAGTTTATAAATGTTGTCCTCATAGTTTGTCATTCGTACAGTGTAGTTTTTACTTTTGAAACATACATCTGCTCTTCAACACAAGTTTACTATTCACTTAGGGCTGTTAATGGCTATAATTAAGATATAAAGTTGTACAAAAGGATACCCAAATAAAAATATCTTTATTATGGGATTACTTTAAAATAATCTAATGCACAATTTACTTGTAACTTTCAAGTCTTTTTGATATGCTCACAATCGTATTTATATTCATAATGTATATAAATATTATATATTTTATATATTTATATATATATTTTGGCCTCACTGCAGCATGTGGGACCTTAGTGCCCTGATCTGGGATCGAACCCGTGCCCCCTGCATTGGGAGCATGGAGTCTTAACCACTGGACCACCAGGGAAGTCCCCATAATGTACATTTTATATATTGCATGTGCAGTGTCCTGTAACAAACTGTTTTCTCTTAATACCAATTAACATCATTCCATGTAAGCAAATACATGTAGATCTATTTCATCCTTTTTACTGGCTGCACAGTATTTCCTTGCATGCCAGTACAAATCAAGTGCCATCAGTGAGCACAACCAAATAGTGCAAATCCTTATACAACGGACATTTAGGTTGTTTACGCTTCTTGGCTATTGTTAATAATGCTGCAGTGGACATCGGAGTGCAAATAACCCTTCAAGATCCTGATTTCAATTCTTTTGTATACTCTCAAGTGGGATTGCTGGATCATACAGTAGATCTAGTTTTAATTTTTTGTGGAATCTTTATACTCTTTTCCCTAGTGGCTATATCATTTTACATTCCCACTGAGAATGCACAAGGGTTCCAGTTTCTTCACATCCTTGTCAACACTTATCTTCTGGGTTTTGGGGGTTTTTTTTGTTTGTTTTTTAATGGCTATCCTAGTGGGTGTGGTGTGGTAACTAATGGTGGTTTTGATTTGCATTTCCCTCATTAGTTATGATACTGAGCATCTTTTCGTATACCTGTTGGCCATCTGTATGTATTCTTTGGAGAAATGTCTGTTTCAGTGCTTTGTTCATTTTTTAATTGGGTTATTTGGGGTTTTTGCTAGAGTTTTAGTTCCTTGTGTAATTTAGGTATTAACCCCTTACCAGATACATGGTTTGCAACTATTTTCCCCATTCCACAGGCTACCTTTACACTCTATTGTTTTCTTTGCTATGCAGCTTTTTAGTTTGACATAGTCCTACTTGTCTATTTTTGCTTTTGTTGCCTGTTCTTTTGGTGTCAAATCCAAGAAATCATTGCTAAGACCAATATTATAAAGGCTTTTCTCCTATTTTCTTCTTGGAGTTTTAAAGTTTCAGGTCTTAAGTCTTAAACGCACTTTTAGTTGATTTTTGTGTATGGTGTAAGGGTCCAGTTCTATTCTTTTGCATGTGGATATTCAGTTTTCCCAGTACCATTTGTTGAAGATATGTTATTTTTTTCTACTATTTTCCTTTATGATTTTCTGCATGTCTTAAGTCTTAAATGCACTTTTAAGTTGATTTTTGTGTATGGTGTAAGGGTCCAGTTCTATTCTTTTGCATGTGGATATTCAGTTTTCCCAGTACCATTTGTTGAAGATATGTTATTTTTTCTACTATTTTCCTTTATGATTTTCTGCATGTCTTGAAAAGGCTTTCTCTACTACAGGATCATAAAACTAACCTCATATTTTCTTTAGCACTTTATGGTTTTACTGTTTTAAATATAAACCTTTAAATGTCTTCCCCTCCCCCTACAAAAAAAAAGGAAATTCAATATTCCCATATTGTGTTTTGTATAACCTAACTTTCCCCTCGTCTCTACTAAGAGAGACTTCTTTTTGGCTACAAGTAACAAAATACACAACCAAAACGTAGATTGAACAATATAAGGAATTTATTATCTCACATAACAAAAAGTCCAGAGGTGAAGCAATTCCAGGATTGGTTAATTCAGAAGCACAATTCAGGTACTTTCTATCTGTGTACCCTGCTATCCTCAGTATGACAGCTTTCATCTCCATGCTTGTCCCTTTCATGGTCATCAGATGGGAGAGAAGGTGAGAGATACACTAGATGAGCACTGACCCCAACCCACTGAGAAGATATGGTCCCATGAATGTTGGTGTGACTAATCCAATCATCCACCCCTATGCCCTTGGGGAAGACTAAATAAGGGGGAAAAAAGTTAAAGATGTTAGAATCTTCACCAGCACTTCCACACATGGAGAGAGAAACTGAAAGTCAAGACTGATAACAAGAAGTATAAAAATTCCTTCCTCAAATACCTAATATTCTTTGGCCCTGGAGTCACTGAATTCACATCTATATCTCACTTTATCTAGATCTATATTTCACTTCATTACATTAATGGAGCTCTCAAGAACTGAATTCTATTAAAGTGAAATAAAGTTTTTAAGCAATTTAGGCAGTTAAATATGATATATATATCATACACAACACACACACAATGTATATAATGAAATCCTTATACAAGCATAAAGATTCTTAATAGAAATAAATTATAAGCAATAAAATAATAATTAAGTTTAAATTTTAATGTACTCTTTGCTTTTTTTAAATAACTAAAACAAATTCATAAGACAAAACCAAAATTTGTTCATTCTTACCGAAAAGATTCTGATTGGTACATACTTTCTTTATGCTAATTTACCAAACCCTGAGTTTTGTTTCTTCATCTCTGGTTAAATACATATCACTAAGCAAATAAGAATGTTTAAATAAGGGTCCTGCATTGGTGTTTACTTATTTGAAATTAGGTTTTCATTCTGAATAGTTTCAGTAAAGTGTATGTTACAGTAGAATGTGTCTTTACCTGTTTTAAGGTCTGTGCTATTAAATTGATAAAATACACCCTTACTCCTGCTTAAGAGTGCATCTTTCATTATATAAGTTAGCAAATAGCTTATATCAATACAAATGTCCAACAATGTAATTAAATCATTGCTACTTGAAATAATTTATACAGGAATAATTTATCTCTTTACACTATTGAAGCCTTGCATTTCAGTAGTTTCTATAGCTTCTGTATCATCACTTGAAATTTACCTAAAAAAAACATGAAAAATCATTCTTTGATTTTAGGTACAAGGAAAACAGGCCTGAACATCAGTTTCCTGCTTCATTTAGTAAGTAGTTTCAATCAAGAAACTTGCTATATCAAACAACGTTTCACACACTTCACAATATTTGATAAAGTCAATTTCGTTTTTATCAGATGATTATCTGGTTTGTGAATGACTACTTTTGTTTCTTTGTGATTCCTACATTTTAGGTATTTCATTGCTAATTATTGTGAATAGAAAGGAAATACAGTGATGCTCAAAGCCAATTTTATTCTTGGTTGGTAGCTCTGGTGGAAAGATCTTTGGAAAGGAGTTTAGCAATAAAAGACTAGTTGGCTTTATTTAGCTTTATATAATAGATATTTTCTAGAAAACTGTTTAAAAAAAAATTTTCAACACTATAAGGAAATTTGCTATCTTAAAAGAATACTGCAGAAAATTGTCCTTTAAGAGTTAAGAATCATTCCTTAAGTTGTCTTATAAATTTGGATTTCCTTAGCACATTTTCTTAAATCACTATTATGAATTAAAAAATCATTGACTATGAATATAAGTATGCTACATGTTACTACATTAAATGTTAAAATTTGATAAAAGTAAAATGAAATGGTTTTAGCATTTTAAATGTTCTCTAAGTAACAAAAACAAGAAACAAACAAAAAAACACCAGACCTGAAAAATAATTGCTAAAAACATTTGTAAGAAATGTGAATTCAACTTACAGGCAGGCATTGAAGATACTTCAGCTGTTACAATACTTTTTATCCCCAAGTTTGATAAGCCACCTCTGATTAAGCCACATGTAAATGCTAAGTACTAAAAAAAAAAAAAAAGTGTAAAATATATTAAGGATTTACTAAGATAGTAAAGCTATTGATAAATGATAGTTAAACCTTGATATTAATAAGTCATTGCTGTTTAAGAAAGGGCTGTGGAAGAATTTTTCAAATCATTGAAAATCATGATTGTGACAAAACCAAGCTGGAAACCGGTTAGAATTAGTTCCAGAGGCAGCAGAGGTGATTTGTGTCTACCTTCAGTGCTGCCTGAAGGGTTCTAAATAGACCCTCCTTGTGGAGTGATTTGGGCTTTCTGGCTGCTTTAACCTCCCATGGTTCTTTTTAATTTTGGCTACACCATGTTGCTCGGCTTAAGGGATCACAGTTCCCAACCAGGGATTGAACCTGGGCCATAGCAGTGAAAGCCCCAAATCCTAACCACTAGACCACGAGGGAATTCCTGCTCCCATGGTTCTTGCCTGTTTTCTGAGCCTTCCCATCAGTTCTGTAAGCTAACTAATTATTATTCCATTCAATCAAAATTGGTTTCTGCTTTCTACAACCAAGAATCCTGACTTGTTCAAGACTTATAGCCTGCCAAAACAAAGACTTACCTAGTTTAAAATATCAAAGCGCCAATGTTGAGAAACCCTGTCATATGGAAACAAGGAAGGGAAATGGGACTATGCCATAGCAGAGACAGCCAGGACAAAAATGAGAACCAAAAATCAAATAATCCAAGAAATTTTTTATTATCTACATTTTGCATGATATTCAACAACACTACTATGTATCTATGAATAATATAGAATATTATTATTTTATAATTAATATAAATAAATGGGTACTGATAAGTAATCAGATATGGAGTCATGAAATTGTAAGCTGGGAGAGAACCTAGAGATTCTTTATAATATAGGTATTATTATAATCAATTTTATTAATAAGGATACTAAGGAAGGTCCAGAGGGGTTATGTAACTTACCCAATGTCACAAACCTATAAGTTGTGGAGTTAGCTTAAAATCTAGATTTATTTGGTCCCAAGTCCATACTCTTTCCACTACACCAAACTGCCTTTGTGTTAGATAATTTAGATATGGACAGATTTTACAGATAAACAGCAGCTTATACATACTGACCAAGGTATTTTATAAGTACCGCAGAGTAACCGATTGCGCCACTGGAGCTATGCTTGCCCAAGATATTTTAACCACTTCAAAGGAACCCTTACATTAAAACTTGTCAGCTTTTCTTTAATACATCTGGTCTATTTATTGATTCCTACCTGAGACTGAAAAAAAATACATGAAACCCAGAAACACAGATATACTTAACACAAAACATGTATTCTTAGAAACAAATGTTAATTATATTTAAAACATTTTTAAAATTTACTGATGGAGATTGTAAATATGAACTCTGAGTTGAATAATTCTGCATAGCTAATACCAGTTTTTTTAAGCTTGAGTATCTTTTCTGATGTATCCATACTGTATTCGAGAATCTACCATTAATCTACATTTTTAATGGCATTTAAACTATAGTGTTTCTTTAATTGGTCATCATAAGCCTACTTAGCTACAGGTTAATGTAAGTTGTTTCAATATGATGAACACCTCCTATTTCATTGAAAAGTGTTTAAACAAAAGGAACAATTTAAAAACATATTTTGAATTCAAAAGTCTGTTGTGATTGGCATTGTACTTTTCCCTATGGTTCTACTTTTTTCATAATAAAAAAACCCCGAACTTCTATTCCATTAAATACCTTTGATGCATGTTCTAAATACTGTTTTCCTGCAGACATTTGAGTAAGCAGGCGAAATTTGTTGTCCTGAAGTACGTAGATGCCCTGTTCCAAAAATAGAAAAACATCCAAAGTCAATGTAATCTGTACTCTTCCCTTCAAAACAATTTAAGAACTTTTTAAAGTTATTAAAACTCTCCTTTCTGTTGGTCAAATTTTCTTTATATGAAGAAGTTTTGTAATGTTCAAGCTGAAGAGTTCAGCATTTTATAACACTAATATTTATTGAATGCTTTAAGATACTGAAGATACAAAGATACCTAAGACAGTTCCTATCCTTAAAGAACACAGTCTAGTGCGAAAGAATCAGAAATACATGTCTGGGTGAAATTAGCAGCTATATGTTATTAACTCATACCTAGAAAGCCAAAAATCATAGTCACTTCTTCCTATTAGCATTTCAGGTACTTATAAGCTAAGGTTGATACTGTTATCTGAAAAAATGAATTCTATTGGTAGCTACAAGATACATTATTTTCATTTTTATACCTTATTAAAATGCCAAATATACTCCAAATATTTCCTTGAGTTTTATAAAATCTATTTTATGCATGATTTTCCATGCAACCTATTTTTATTTTAACAAAATATTTTAAGAATAAGAAATATGACAGCAACTAAACAGGTAAGAGTTATTTAAGAGTTAAATATGCTCTCTAAATTAGCCTTCAGAAAAATGTGATATATTTCTGGTTCTGCATATTATAAGTAATAATAATGAAATAATAAAACCTTTATCATTCTGACATCTGCTACTTTTTAAAACTTAAAATTTAATTGAGGGAAAGGGACAGCTATAACTACTGATAATTGTCTCTTGGTCTTTATTCACTATACCCTATTAGAGAAAAAAAGTAATGATGTATTAATAACATGTAAGAGAAACATTCCAAAGTTGACGAGAAATTAAGTTTTACATAGTAAGTAAATCACTAAAATACATTTATATTAAGTTAAAGGACTTAAAAAATAGGCCTTATCTAAATACCTGATGATTTGTCCTTAGATTGTCAATTTGTTTCTTGAATACTGTAGTCCAAAAATCTTTACAGATGAACTTCATGATATCTAACTCATCCTTGAACCTTGCAGTATCTTTTGTAAACCTAAAAAGATCAACTAGAAGTAACACAGTACTTTTCCTCCAAAGAAAGCAGGAGGGGCAGATTATTAACTAATTTTCAAATGCCACAACAGCACTGAACATTTACTGACAGTCATAAAGTGATAAGCACCAAGCAAAGTAGATCCCATCTCAATGGAGTCACATTCTGTTATATAATTTGGGGGCTAAAATTAGTCTAAAGGTGTATTAGTCTAACAGTACGCAGCAATTTTAGGTACAATTAGCACATTAAGAAAAAAAAACTGAGCATAATCATGGTATTGTTATATAAAATATAATCAGAGTTCAACTATTTCAGATAGTAAGAAAGGAATACTAAAAAAAATTGATCTATAAATTGAAAGATTATTACATGCATAAACAGAGACTCTAAGGTATGCATTTAAACAAAATTCCATTTAGGTTAAAGAACATATTAGATCTTAAGTAGGAAATGCAGTAAGCTTTTAGATGGTTGTTTCAGCATACCAAAGTTTTCAGGAAAAAAGTCTAAAACATAGAAGATACATATTTTCTTCAGATATTAAAACATGAAAGTTGGATAACTGAGTTAAAATAGCATCAGACCTAAAAAGAAATTTCAATCTGTGAATTAAAGAACAGAGAATAAATAAAGTTTGGGAATTAAAATTAAATTGTCTCAAGTTTTATTCAGTCTTTTGAAATGGATCATCTTTGTTCATAACCTACCTGGAAGAAAATTTTCAAATCCATACTGCTCACCTTTCTATCAATCCTTGTCCCACTCGAAACCCCATGTTTTCCAGCTTAGTTATACAGCGTCCATTTTCCTATTTAAAAACAGTTTTGAATAAATTTAGAATGCTAGAATGTAAATATTTATACTTTTTTCACTGAAACATTGTAAGAAAAAGTGAATTACAAGTCATACTTGAATTTTCTTAGTACTAATCATTTTCATAAGGCAATAAGATAAACAGGGAACTGTTACTACTTTTCAGAAATGCCAAAGCCCCTTCCCAATTACTCTTCTCACCTTCCCTGGCTTTTTCCATTTTCAACTCCTCTCCTCAGTTATAAAACTGAGGTCATGGTATCGCTTTTGACTTTTCTGTCAGTCATTCCCTTGTGCCTTCACTAAGTTCTATCGTCCCTTGCTTCAAAATGTCTCACAGTCATCCAAGCTTTCCATTTCTCAGTATGTCTTAGTTGATGACCCCACCTTCCTATGCCTGGAATCATGCAATTGCTTCACTCTTCCTTTGACAATCTCATCCACTCTTAAGGCTTTAAATACCACCCCTAAGTCGAAGACTCAAAATTCTCTGGATGAACTACAAAGCCCTATACAATCCAGACTCCTGTGCCTCTCTGGCCTCAACCTTCTACTCTTCTTCATTCACTCCATCCAGCTCCACTGATCTCCTTGCTGTTCTTAATCATGCCAGGCAGGCTCCAATCTCATAGGCAGCTCTTCCTCCAGATATTCACATGACCAACTCACTCACTTTAAGTCTTCACTCACATGTCACCATCTCAATGAGGCTCATTTCAACCTTTTAAAATACAGTATCATTCCACTTCAGAAACTTTCTATCCTTGTAATTCTCAAATTGTGTCCCAAGACTAGCAACATCAACATCACATGGGAACTTGTCAAAACTGCAAATTCTGTAATCCCACCCCCAATTTAGTGAATCAGAAACTGTAGGTGTGCGTCAGCGAGCTGTGTTTTAAGAACCCCTCCTAAAGTGATTCTGATGCTCTATCTCATTTCCCTGCTTGTCTCCAAGGAACTTCTTTCACCATTTAACCTAATGTACATTTTACTAATTTTGTATTGCTCATGTCCCTTCATCCCCACCCTCTCCTAGAATACAGCTCCAAAAGGGCAAGAATTTTTATGTATTCTGAAGCCTTTGCCTCCCGCTACCACCATAGGCCTCATTATTTGCTGAACTCTATTCTAAGGAACCATGTATGCTACTAATGGGGCTGACTATTAAACCTGTATTTCTAGTAGACTTTAGTGGACACAGCCATCCAGAGGTCCCACAGGCCCCTCAAATTAGGTGTATTCAAATGATATTATCTTAACATTCTCAGCTTGCTCTGCCTCCAAAATTCTTTAACTTCATCAATGGCACCACCATCTATCTAGTTACCACAACCAGAAAACTTCCATTTTCTTCACCTTGCTCCCAGCCCTCCACACACACTGCAGTCCTGTGGAGCCTATTATCTACATGCTTTTCAAAATCCATCTTCTCTCTCCTGACTGCTTAAGTAGCTCTTAGCATTCATTTCTCTCCTGGTCTTCAGTTAGAGCCTTCCAAGTGATCTCATCTCTAGTTTTTTTTTCTTCCTTTGATTATCTTCTGTATTTCTGGTACAGACTTTGTAAAAACCAAATCATGTTGTTTCTCTACTGGACCACTCAGCACCATTCTGTTAATTTCCACACCCATTCCCAAACTTGCTTAGGTAGAATGAGTACCTGTAAGTCATGATGCTCTTTGTGGAACAGGAGCCCAGGAACATACTGATAAGCAGGAAATATGCTTATATGCAGACATTCTCAAATCTTAGCTATTGATCACATGAGCTTTTGAATTAAGCCCCAGGAAAAACCTTCTGATGCTGCACTTGTTCATTCACTTTGGCATCTGTGAGTGCTCACTAGGTAAAGTACCAAATTTTAAAGAAAAACCTAAGAATATTTTATCCATTAACCTTAAAAAAAACACTATTCTCCATAAATTGGTAAATGTCCAATTATTCAGTTTTTAGACTTAATTCCTCTTCCAGCACAGTTTGAAAATCATTGATTGGGAAGGTGAGAACATTGGGTTTTTTCCTTTATTTCACTTACACTTATGACTTTATGTTTAAAAAGATATATAAAAACCATTTCTGGATGATAGGATTATATCTTTTTTACATTTTTTTACTATGAAAAATTTGAAGCACACTCGAAGTAGAGACACTAACAAACCCTCATACACCTAGACTCCAATATGGATTCTACTCATCAAGACTACCACATAACTTTTGTTTGTTTTGTTTTTTTTAACATCTTTATTGGAGTATAATTCCTTTACAATGGTGTGTTAGTTTCTGCTTTATAACAAAGTCAATCAGTTATACTTGTATCCCCATATCTCTTCCCTCTTGCGTCTCCCTCCCTCCCACCCTCCCTATCCCACCCCTCTAGGTGGTCACAAAGCACCGAGCTGATCTCCCTGTGCTATGTGGCTGCTTCCCACTAGCTATCTGATTTGGTAGTGTATATATGTCCATGCCACTCTCTCACTTTGTCCCAGCTTACCCTTCCCCCTCCCGGTAAACTCAGGTCCATTCTCTAGTAGGTCTGTCTTTATTCCCATCTTGCCCTGTGGACTACCATATAACTTTTTAAAAATCCCTTTTGCTTATATGGACTTAAAATTTTTTCCCCACCATATACAAATTGCAATAGGAAAAGAAAGTTGTTTTTAGTTTAAATGATTCAACACTTATGGATTTCCTTTCTCTTATAGGACTAGCACATGTCTCAGAATTATCAGTCATGATTAGAACAGCTGTTTTATTTTAGCTAATCCATTGGGGGAAAAAAGAGAGGGATTTTTAAAAAAGGTTTTCCTGGGCAAGAGTTGGAACAGGAAAAGAAAGTAGAAAGAGTAGAATGAAGAGAATTGATTGCACACATGGTGGGGTGGGGAGCAGAGGTTTTGTGATTAAAAAAGGTGTGTTGGGGCTTCCCTGGTGGCGCAGTGGTTGAGAGTCCGCCTGCCGATGCAGGGGACATGGGTCCGTGCCCCAGTCCGGGAAGATCCCACGTGCCACGGAGCTGCTAGGCCCGTGAGCCATGGCTGCTGAGCCTAGGTGTCCGGAGCCTGCGCTCCGCAACGGGAGAGGCCACAACAGTGGAGGGGCCCGCGTACCGCAAAGAAAAAAAAAAAAACAAAAGGTGTGTTGCTAATTATTCTTTTGGGAAAAGGGTATAAGGAAAGCTGACTTTGCACAAACAGCAAATGTCTGCTACTCAGCACTTAGCACAGATGCAAAACATTAACTATTGCTTGTGGATGATGATAAAGTCAAAAGTTTGTAACTTGGAAAAAATCTCTATTACAGATGATCTGAATGAGAATAGAATTTGGGGGAGTTCCCTGGTGGTCCAGTGGTTCAATCCCTGGTTGGGGAATTTAAATCTCACATGCAGCAAGGCACAGCCAGAAAAAAAAAAAGGAATAGAATTTGCTTCATTTCCAATACTCTTCCTGATGTCTTCCTACTAATATCTCCCTAAAATTAGTGTGCTGAAATCCTAACTCCCAGATAGTATTAGGAGGTAGGGCCCTTGGGAGGTGATTCTGTCATGAGGATGGAGCCCTTAAGGATAGCATTAGTGCCCTTATTATAAAAGAGACCCCAGAGAGCTAGCTAGTCCCTTCCACCATGTGAGCACACAGCCAAAACACATCCATAAATGAACCAGGAGGAGGCTTTCACCAGACACTGAATCTGCTGGTGCCTTGATCTTGGACTTCTCAGCCTTCACAACTGTGAGAAATAAATTTCTGTTGTTTATAAGCCACTCAGTCTGTGGCATTCTTGTTATAGTACCCAAAACAGCCAGTATCCTTCTTATAGTTTACAAACTGACAGTACCTCTTCCTCGATGTCCTACAGGTGCCATAAATTCAACCTGTTCAAAATAATTCATTATCATCACCTCTTTCTTCCCTCTCCATCCAACCCAGTGGCTCAAGCTAAAAACCTGGGGATAATTTTTCAACTCTCATTCCTATACCTAATCAAGTTCTAGAGATTCTACCTCCTATCTCTCAAACCTTCTCTCCTCTTCTCGTTATCCAGATCTTCATTATCTCCTGCCTGGACTCCTCCAATAATGGGTCTTCTCACTACAAGGACCTTCCCTCTCCAGCTCAAATAATGGTTTATCTTTCTGAAATGCAAATGGAGCATGTAATTCTCCTCCTTAAAAATCCTCCACTGAGAAGGTCCATGTCTGTTAATCATACAGACCTCTTTCTAGCTTCAGCTTTCAAAACTTCTCACTCTCCACCTATTCAATCTAGTCACAGTGAAATACTCAAGCATATTTAAATGCACTGCACTTTTTCATACCTCTATGACTTTACCTTTGCCTAGGATGCTTTTCCTGCCCTCACTTTCCACCCCTCTTTATCAAATAGCATTATAGAAACTAGAGCTTCTGACTTGAGCATGGCTTTGTAATATTTCATTTATAAAATCCTACAACTCCATGATTCCATATCTAATTACCACCCAATACGTTAATTATTCATTGAACCCTTATTCCCCAACGACTGTTAGGCAGGGACTTTATCTTATTCATCTAACAATGTCAGGCCCACAATACACATACACGCTTAATATATTTTCTGAATGAATCAATTAGCGAATGAAGACTACCACACGTTAGAAGTAACCTCCAGGAGGATGGGGCCATTGTTCCGCTCATTACCATATCCCTAGCAACTAGCTCTGACATATAATGGACACTAAATATTCTTTTAAATTATCTCATTAGCCCTCTTTGAGTTGCCTGGAGTGTTACTGAGGGTTAGGGATGGGGAAGGAGGGACAGGATTCTCAGGCTGGGAGAGGTCTGTCCAGTGGACGACTGGGAAGTGCTGGAAGTGACAGCCGAATTAAGTAGGGGTGCCAAAATCAGCAGTTAACTCTGACGCAAATCATGGTAGGGACAACACATGGAAGGGACAAAACAAAAAATCTGTGGCGTGCCACACACAGATATGGGACTGGACAAAAAGGTATCAAATAGTAAAAGATACGAAAGAGCCAAGGATGAAAGACTGAAGACAGCTGATAGGTTCTAAGGCTTAAGATACCTTAAGGTGGACCAATCTGCCTACACTTCGGGAGGCGATGAGTGGTGATGGGACGGGGGTAAAAGAAAACTGAGTGGAAACAAGGAGTGTCACCGCAAAAGGACCTCAAGGGCGTGTGGCAGCACTCACCACCTCCCCCTGCTCCGCGGACTTGTACACTCCAGACACCATCTCGTTATGCAGAAGCAAAAACAACGCCTCGTCCGCCATTTCCTGCTTATTCTTCCAAGCTCCGGGTTTAGGCTCCCGTTTGGGCCGGGCTCGGAGCTCCGGCTAGCGCCTGGGCAGCTTGGGCTGAGCCGCCGCCGCTCCTCAGTCCGCAGCCCGTCCCTCGTTGCTAAAAGACCGAGGAATTCACTCAGCTTCCCGAAGGCTGATACCGGACTGAGCCGGGGGCCGCGGCGAGCCCACCCTAGGACCACTAAGTCCTTGGGCAAAACGAAACGGTCTGACAGCAGCGGGAACCAAACCCACTCCCGGAGACCCCATCCGGCCCTTGGGCGGGGGAGGCGAAAAAACAACTTCCGGTCTCCTCTACCCCGGCATTCCGCCAGCTCTATGGTCATAGAGTTCCTTCCGCGGGGTGAACCGCTGACGCCCCGAGAGGAGGAAGGTTTCTTCCCCCTACAACATGGAAGGCGGCCGGCGCGGGAGGTGGTAAAATAAGACGGGACCTCCCGCTGCCATCTCTGTGTTGATTAGCTATGTTAGAACCGACAAGAATTTCTATTAGCTTCATCAAAAGCTTCCACTTCTGGCATATGTTGCTTAATATGAAAAGTTGTAAAAAAAAAAAAGCGAATATTGGGACTACCCGAGTAGTCCAGTGGGTAAGACTCCGCGCTCCCAATGGAGGGGTCCGGGGTACCATCCCTAGTCGGGGAACTAGATCCCCGCATGCATGCGGCAGCTAAGTCTGGATGCCGGAACTAAAGATCCCGCATGCAGAAACTAAGAACTGGTGCAGCCTAAATAAATAAATAAATAAAATTGTTTTAAGTGAATAAATCGTCATTTTTCGGGCTATATACTTTAGGTATATTGAGAGATTATCCCAATCCATTTTGGATTAAGCCTGGGTGTACAAAAAGATTTAGAGCCGTTTTGACCACCAGGAGGTTTACTGGGAGTAGGGTACAAGGGACAAGAAGGATGGAGTAAGCAAAGCACAAGGTAATTTGAATCAGAAAATACAAATTAAAGACATCAGAAATGCGACGTCACTTTGGGACGGAGTTCATCTAAGAATCTATGGTGGATGTGGGACTTAACCCCTACAGACATGCGAATACATATGTTAGATCATATGCACGTCTTAAATTTGGCAAACTTTGTCTTAAACGTGATGCTTAGCCTATGATTAGATCTTTTCTTAGTAATTTACAAAGCAGATTTTTTCCCCCAATTAATTCATTGTTTCCCCCGAAGTAATATGTCGAGTCTTCTCAAATTGTTAACAATAACCTCTCAACTCTTCATACCCTTTCATATCCCCTTCTAATGTTTGGATCCGTTTTTTCCATCACCTCATAAAATCAAGCATGTAAGTTTCACCTAACTCTTTGAAAAGAAACACTAATTTTGAAGAGTATTTTGCAATCTTAATCTTTTTTTCCAGCACTAAAATTTCCCATATGTGAAATCAGGTCCTTTATGTCCCAACTGCATTCTCCCTCATCACCACCATCAAGGTCAAAGATTAAGCAAAAGACTGGCCACTTACCAAGGTCAATTTCTCAAACCACAGTAACATGGTGTTCTTTGCATATTCTGGAGACTAAAGGGGAAACTAATATTTATTGAGCATTACTAAATGTTGAACATGGCATCCTACTGATTATCCCCCATAAATTAGACTATGTTAAATTTCCCAGGATCTTAGTAATAGAGTCTACGGAAGTAAGAATAGATCCTACGTTTTTGGCTAACTCTAGAAGCATCTCCCATGGAAACATTGTTATACTTCGTGGTACCATTACCACATTCTCAGGTTTCATGTACTGCCTACTACACAGGATTGTAATAAGGATCAATGAGACAAAGTATGCTCACAATCAGAATCATGTAATTTTTTTTTTTTCCCACACCACACTGCATGCAGGATTTTAGTTCCCAGACCAGGGGTCGAACCAGAGCCCCCTGCAGTGGAAGCACGGAGTCTTAACCGCTGGACCACCAGGGAAGTCCCAGAGTCATGTAATTATTTATCAACACTCATCCTTCTTATCCAGTTTTACTTTTTCTTTTTTCTATAGCACTTAACCCATTTCTACCATGCTATGTAATTTACTTACGCTTATCATATGTCTCCTCACTCTTCCTGCCTCCAAGCTCCTTGTGGGCAGATATCTTTACTGTACACTGACTATCCAAGGGCCTAGAATAGTGCCTGGCAAAAAGCAGGCGTTCCATAAATATTTGTTGAATGAATAAGTACATGAATGATCTTTGCTCCCTGAGGAGCCTACAGACTACATGGCAGCAGGAACCACAGTTATCTTGTTCTAGGCTTTTTTCCAGAGTCTAGCTTAACACAGTAAGGGCTTTTAAGTATTGCTGGATGAATTAAAATGGTAACTCAGATTAAATACAGTTGGCCTGCTAATGCTTGGTGCAAGGATGACTGGCTGCAGATGGAGGATGAGAACACAAGGATTATTGATAATATTGTTTCTGTGGGAAAATGCTTAGTGATCTACAATTTACAAATACATTTCTGGAACAAAGCCGGTTCTCACTTTGGCAGTGCGGGTAGAGCAGAACCAGAAGGTGGACGACACACACACAGCTAACAGTAGCGCTGCTCCCCCAGACCCTATTTTAAACCAACCAGCTCTAGACCGGTGTAGAGGCTAATGCACGTCTCTTCTGTCTCTGTCTCTTTTTTAATTGTAGTAAAGCCTTGCACATAGTCTGATCAATCGTATGATGATTCTGGGCCGGCGTGACCTGGGGACAGTTACGGTATTTCCTTATCAGTATTAACAGGCAGTTTATTCACGCTTTTGGTTTGTGGGGGATAAGGCACGTGAAATGTTTCACAGAGTACAACACAAAGCAATTGTTAGCTATTATGATGAATGACTTTTCCTCTTCCTTCACTTTTCGCTTCCCTCTGCTCATTTGAGCTTAACCTAGTCAAGAGAAGCCTGCGCCCCTCCCACTGCCTCTCTGGGCATGCGCACCAACAGAACGGCCGCACCCTGTCCTAATCAAATCATTTACCCGGGAAAAAGGGAAAAAAAGACTCGCCTGCACCCTACTCTGAGGGGAACAGATGGTAAAACGATAAGAGGCCGTCATATACAGGTTAAAAGGGCTGGAAAACTCCACTCTCCCCGCCAGAAGAGCCGGCCCGCAAACTCACGTCTTCGGGAGCCCAGAGACTCTCAAATCCGCCCCGACTCTGCGCTAGAAGCCGAGCCCAGCCACCCGCAGCTAATCGGGGAGGGAAGCGACCGTCTGGCGGACTTTTCATTGGCCCAGAGTCACAAAGGCTGGCAGCTTCTCCCCCTTCCGGTTGCTGAGTGGTTGAGGCCGAAATACAACTCCTATCTCCATTGGCTGAGTCCAGCAGTCAGTCTTCTCGCGTCTCGCGGCGCGACACAAGCAGGCGTGGCCTGGAGAGCAGTCTCGGAGCCTGCTGCAGGGAGAAGATGGCGGTCGCAGTGAGAACTTTGCAGGAGCAGCTAGAAAAGGCCAAAGAGAGCTTAAAGAATGTGGATGAGAATATTCGCAAGCTCACCGGGCGGGATCCGAATGACGTGAGGTGAGGGGCGGATGGGAAATGCCGGCTCCGAGAGGCAGCCACGAAGCCGGGGTGAGTTGGGGCGGTGAGGGCGGACAGTCCTGAGAGGACTCGAACATCGAGGCCTGTTCCCGGGGCAGCCGTGGAACCCCGTCCTCGGTGAGGTGGGAATTTCCAAGGCTCCCACCGTAAGTCCTGGAGCTCAGGTGCGTGAGGAAGGAGAGCGGGGCCTGGGTGCGCCAGGATGGCTTCCCGTCCAGCGGGAAGGCCCAGACTGCCGATTCCCGCCCTCGGCCTTGCAGGCCCGGAACTGCAGCACAAAGCCTTCCTTCTTCCGGGGCCACCCGATTCGGGGCTGGCCCGGAGACGCTCCCGGGACGCGGTCCGGCCGCCTCGCCCCCTGGCTCTTGCCCACGTGCAACTTCCTTTGGGTTGGCGAAATCCGGACCTGATTCAAGCTTGTTAATGTGTAGTGGCATCGAGGTAAATATAATTTCTGTGATACTGGTCGTGGAAAAATCAGGAAGTTAACAAAGTGCTTAGTGTCCTGTTTCAAACACGTGGGTTTTGAAACCATCATCTTCGAACTTTTCTGGTTAATTTCTTTTGATGATGAACCGCACCCGTTAAAATATTTGGTGCTATTAGAAACGATTTTTGTACTGATTTGTAAATATCTTGTAGGCCCATCCAAGCCAGATTGCTGGCCCTTTCTGGTCCTGGTGGAGGTAGAGGACGTGGTAGTTTATTGCTGAGGTAAGATTTCCTTAGGATTTTGATTCATTGGTACTTACTACACTAAATTAATGAAATGATTTAAACAAATTTCGTGGTCGAGCCAATGTTAGAAATGTTTGGTTTGTTTGAAGCTGTGATCAGCTATAGTTTTCTGCAGAGTTATCCTGGAATTTCATTTGCATTCAAAACTAGACATTGAAGAATATAGTAACTATACCAGTTATGTGCACACTTAACTTATTCTCATAGTTTTAAAAGAAATGCTACAAAAGCATCTTGAAGTAAATGCCAATTTAAGGTTACTTTAACTGGAAGTTTTTTTTTTTATTGCAACTAAATTATCTTCCTTAAATGGAAATACCATTTTTCTCAAATTCCAAGTGCTTTACTTTATGTTGGCCTTTTTTTTTGCAGGCGTGGATTCTCAGATATTGGAGGAGGACCCCCAGCCAAACAGAGAGACCTTGAAGGGGCAGTCAGTAGGTATGTTAGAGGACAAGTTTCTGAAGGCATAGTTGTATGTTCCATTTTCTGAGGTAGCATACAAATATAAAAATTTAATAAATATTGTTGAATTAAGTTGTATTAGAATTGAGTAGTATAGCACTTACCCTGAGTCTGTTTCCTTGGTATTTGAACTGAGACAGCCGGTATCCCTCAAAACTCAATTCTTCACTAACAATAACAGAAACTTTACCAAAGTAAAGGTCATGAGAAGAATAATATTGAGAAAATAATTTGGGTTACTTTTCTGACTTGTACTACAAAAACTTAACCAGCTTGAGACGTATAGGAGATCAGAGTTTGAATTGGTCCTTTTAAATTCATTTTCCTTTGTCAGGCTGGGCGGGGAGCGTCGGACTCGGAGAGAATCACGCCAAGAAAGCGACCCTGAGGACGATGATGTTAAGAAGGTAATTGAGATTAAAAGAACTTCATAGAGGGTGAATATAGTATTTTCACCTTAGTACATTTAAAGGAGTGCCACTGTATGCTAGTTAAATAACTGAAATTTCTTTTCTCCTGTAGCCAGCTTTGCAGTCTTCAGTTGTAGCTACCTCCAAAGAGCGCACACGGAGAGACCTTATCCAGGATCAAAATATGGATGAAAAGGGAAAGCAAAGGTATCTTAAGTATCTTTCTGGAGGAAAACAACTCTTGTCAAATAATGCAATTTTAAGAAAATTTAAGGAATTGTTCAAGTGTCTATGCTATGCTTCTTTTAGGAAATGGCAGGCTTAAATGAAGTGGAACCTTTTGAAATTGGATTTTTTTTCTGTTCTTTAGGAACCGACGAATATTTGGCTTGTTGATGGGCACCCTTCAGAAATTTAAACAAGAATCCACTGTTGCTACCGAAAGGGTATTTATGCAATTTTTCCTTTGCTTCCTTTATTTAAGCTATCAAAGTAGTTGATGACATATTTCTTAAACACTGAAAAGTTCTCAAGATTTAACTGTAAGCTTCATAAAGCGCGTTACTAATATTTCCTAAGGAAAAAAAAGAGAGAAGGAAAAGATTTAATTGCTAGCCTAAAATGAAGCCAAGCAAAAACGTTTAAAACTTTCTCAAGTTGTTATACTGTTGACTGGTTCTTTTTGAGGTGCTGTTAAAATAACTTAGTGAACTTTGCTTTGTGGTTCAAAGAGCCTAGTCTGATTCAGGAGAACCTGGATTCTGGTTTCAGCTCTATAACAATCTCATTTTGTGGTCTTGGACATGTCTCTTAATTTCTTTAGGCCTTAGAGTGCTTTCTTTCAAACAGAGTGTTGAACTTACTAATCATCGTAATTTATTAAATAATTATAATTTCTAAGACTTACACACTCAGAGGCACTCCAGAAGCAACAGCATAAATTATATTCCCTGCCCTCCAGAGTTTATTTAACTGTGTCATTTTCCTGGAAGTTTTTATTTTACTAAAGCTACAAAATTGTGTCCTTGGAGTTGAACACAAACTTGTTGCTTCTCGGGAGAACTATAGTGAAAGATAACAATTCAGTTATTTTATTTCATCTTTCATATGTTAACTTTATTAGAAAATATAAAAACTTAAAGCATCAACGTTTGAAGAATGTAGATTTTTTTATTTTGTAGATTTTTAAAAACAGTTGACTAGTTTGTTAGTTACTTTGTTCACTAGGACATCACTTGTCTCAAATTCTTTGCTTTGGAAAGAATAGCTGAAGATAACCTATAAAGACAGTACTCTTCTTTTTCAGGTTAACTTTTAGGTAAGGTTCTTTTATAAATTATGTTGGAATAAAACACTTACTGATATTATAGCTAATGGCTTTAAACTTTAGATTTATACATGAAAAGACTTCAGTCCCCATTTCCTGGAAGGGAAATTGCAGTCCACCTCAAATGCCAAGTTTGAATTAGCTGGTGTCCTGAATTGCAGATGTGAAACATGTTTGCAGACAACAGTAAAATTGTGATATTTCACATAATCAGGATGTATAATAAGCTTTTAAAGATTATTGTTTATCTTTAGCAAAAGAGACGCCAGGAAATTGAACAGAAACTTGAAGTGCAGGCAGAAGAAGAAAGAAAGCAGGTTGAAAATGAGAGGAGAGAACTGTTTGAAGAGAGGCGTGCTAAACAGACAGAACTGCGGCTTTTGGAACAGAAGGTTGAGCTTGCGCAGCTGGTGAGTATATTTTGAAATTCTAAGATTGGTAATCCTTCATGTTGACAAAAGTGCTGACCTTTTTACCTTTTCTTTAGCAAGAAGAATGGAATGAGCATAATGCCAAGATAATTAAATATATAAGAACTAAAACAAAGCCCCATTTGTTCTATATTCCTGGAAGAATGTGTCCAGCTACCCAAAAACTAATAGAAGAGTCACAGAGAAAAATGAATGGTAAGTATAAATGAAGAGGTCCCTTGAAATTTCCTTAATGGGTAAGGTAACACACAAATACATACATGTTTGTTTCCTGTGACATCTGTGATTCAATAGTTAACTTTTTAGAAAGATATTCTAAGATGCTGATGTGTTTGGAGTACAGGAGCATTTGTTTCATGATAGATATTAACTGGAAACTTGTATATTAGGTGATGGTGCTTAATGCATGTTTATTTCTTAAGCATTTGAGTGAGCTTTCTCTTTTGCTTGATACTCTTAGTAGCCAGATACAAATGCTGATGAATCAAGAAAAAGTCAACATTGATGTAGTCCATAGAGGAAGCACACATGGAAGGTAGACACTACTAAGATGGTGATTAGATGATTTGTGTCTCCTTGGGATCAAAAAAATTAATGCATGATATGATACCATAAAACTGATTGTTTGAAAGAAGCTTTATTTTCTTCATTTAGTATGAAGTAAAATAGCAAAAGATTATCCTGTTTTTCCGTCAGTTAGATAACGTGGTGTGGTTTTGCTAATTTCTTAGTGTATAGGTTTCCAGTGGATCTTTGCTTTTGTCATCTTATATCAATTTGTAATTACGTGCTGTAATCAGTCTTTTGTCATCTCTTTACAAAAAAGACATTTAGATAAGCTCGATGACAATTTGTGACCAGGTGTCAAATTGTGATTTTGAATTTTCTAAATCATAGTATATTTTACACGTGTAAATTTTTATCCTTTAGCTTTATTTGAAGGTAGACGCATCGAATTTGCAGAACAAATAAATAAAATGGAGGCTAGGCCTAGAAGACAATCAATGAAGGAAAAAGAGCATCAAGTGGTGCGTAATGAAGAACAGAAGTCGGAACAAGAAGAGGGTAAGGTGGCTCAGCGAGAGGAAGAGTTGGAGGAGACAGGTAATCAGCACAATGATGTAGAAATAGAGGAAGCAGGCGAGGAAGAGGAAAAGGAAATAGGTGTCGTTCATAGTGATGCAGAGAAAGAACAGGAGGAGGAGGAACAGAAGCAGGAAATGGAAGTTAAGCTGGAGGAGGAAACTGAGGTAAGGGAAAGTGAGAAGCAGCAGGATAGTCAGCCTGAAGAAGTTATGGATGTGCTGGAGATGGTCGAGAGTGTCAAAAATGTAATTGCTGAGCAGGAGGTAATGGAAATCAACCAAGTTGAAAGCATAGAACCTTCAGAAAATGAAACTAGCAAGGAATTGGAGCCAGAGATGGAATTTGAAGTTGAGCCAGATAAAGAATGTAAATCTCTTTCTCCTGCAAAAGAGAATGCTAGTGCTCTAGAAATGGAAAATGAGCCTGAGGAAAAGGAAGAAAAAGAATCTGAGCCCCAGCCTGAGCCTGTGGCTCAGCCTCAATCCCTGCCTCAGCCTCAGACCCAGACCCAGCTCCAGCTCCAGCCCCAGCCCCAGCCCCAGCCCCAGCCCCAGCCCCAGCCCCACTCCCACTCCCATTCCCACTCCCACTCCCACTCCCACTCCCACTCCCACTCCCACTCCCACTCCCAACCCCAACCCCAACCCCAACCAGTACTCCAGCCCCAGCCTCTCTCTCAGCCTGAGACTTTGCCATTAGCTGTTTCACAGCCACCACCTCAGGTTATTCAGGAGCAAGGGCATTTACCACCTGAGAGGAAGGAGTTTCCTGTAGAATCCGTAAAACTCACTGAGGTGATAGTAGAACCAGTCTTGACAGTACATTCAGAGAGCAAGAGCAAAACCAAAACGAGGAGCAGAAGTAGAGGTCGAGCTAGAAATAAAACCAGCAAGAGTAGAAGTCGAAGCAGTAGCAGTAGTAGTTCTAGTAGCAGTTCAACCAGTAGCAGCAGTGGAAGCAGTTCCAGCAGTGGCAGTAGCAGTAGTCGAAGTAGTTCCAGTAGCAGCTCCAGTACAAGTGGCAGCAGCAGTAGAGACAGTAGCAGCAGCACTACTAGTAGTAGTGAGAGTAGAAGTCGGAGTAGGGGACGGGGACATAACAGAGATAGAAAGCACAGAAGGAGCGTGGATCGGAAGCGAAGGGATGCTTCAGGACTAGAAAGAAGTCACAAATCTTCAAAAGGAGGTAGTAGTAGAGATACAAAAGGATCAAAGGATAAGAATTCCCGGTCTGACAGAAAGAGGTCTATATCAGAGAGTAGTCGATCAGGCAAAAGATCTTCAAGAAGTGAAAGAGACCGAAAATCAGACAGGAAAGACAAAAGGCGTTAATGGAAGAAGCCAGGCTTTCTTAGCCTATTCTTTGCAGCAGAAGATTTCTTGATGAGTAAAAGGATTACCTTTCCTTGTAAGGAGAATGCTGCCTTAAGAATTGCATGTTGTAAAAATTTTTTTGGAAAATACAGACTGTTTGTTTACCAGACATTCTTGTACTTTTGCATAATTTTGTAAGAGTTATTTATCAAAATTATGTGAGGTTCCAAAATATGTAAAAACAATAATAATAAAAAAATTAACATCCCTTGTCATCTTTTTTAAATATCCTATACTCTTCAGTAAGAATCTGTATATTTTAATAGGTAAATCTTTAAGTCTGTTCCCTTCTGTATTATACATTGCTTTTGTAGAAATAAATGTGCATTTCTTCCATTAGTTTTGGGATGTCCTTGTTGACGCTTGTATAATAAGTATTCTCTTGATATCATTTTCAGCTTTTATCACTAGATATTGAACGTGATTAGAATGTTTTTGAAGGTTTCCTCACATTTATTTGCCTTAGACAATTATTTTGAGTTGTCAAAGTCAGATCTTTGCAGATTTGTTGGGAACATAGTTTGTTCTCCTTAAAATCACTTACCATTTCTTTCTAATCTCCCTTGTTATTTTAATCTAAGCATTTCCCCATTTCTCATACTTAAACCATATATTTGGTAGATAACTTAAAACAGTATGATTTGGTTGGAGTTTTCTTTACGATTATGGGAGCATCATTTTTTGTCTCCTTGGTTACTTGTGTGATATAGCATATACATCTATTAAAGAAAAAAAGTCACTTTCTAGGGAAGAGAGGTAGAAAAGTATATTCTAAGCTTGGATTTTGAGTTTGTGGTCTTGTCTTAACTTTTGTGTTGGCCGTAACTGAAACATGCCAATGTGTTTTCAAGAATTTTTGTTTTAGTAAGTATTGTATGAAAGTTTACAAAATGAAGGAAGTTCATCTACACTTGAATCTGTAAGCAAGATAACACGCAAGTGGTACCAAATGATTATTAACTTTGTTGTTTTATAAATTTGTATAAATTTGGAGTATCTGTTGCCCATTACTATACATGTGCAAATAAATGTGGCTTAGACTTGTGTGACTGCTTAAGACTAGTACTTGTATTTAACTTTTTGATACTTTGTACAAGAGAGCACTTAAATTGCAAACGGCCTTTTTTGAGTTCATAATTTAACGTTGTGACTACAGCTTTAGGCTTGACTTTGAATATTCATTATGCCTTCCCTTGACAAGTAAACGGTAAGAGTAAAAATGTCAACATACGTTTTCAGCATTGTATAAATGTAAGTGAACATGTTAAAAGAAATATTTTTAAAAAATCCTTTCTTGGAGCAATTATTAAATAGTAAAGGAGAAGAAGTTCTCAGGCTGCAGAGCTAGCTACCTGCATCCCTGGGCCAGTTGTTTATATCAAGGGTCACTTCACCCAGGAATTTTAATACTTTCCAGCATGCAGTAACAAATTTTATTTTCCTGTGTGCAATTATGGGGAAAAGGTTGTTAAACACTTAAGAGGGATGACTGTAAAACCTGGTTCTTTTTTTAAAAAGTCCTTATTTGATGAATCTAAAATAATTGTATGTGTTAAGATCTTGTACAAATTAAGTTTTGTTCATTTTTATCCAGAAAATTTCAACAGTTGTCATGATGCTTATACAAAAGATTATTTTGGGCTTATGCATGAGGAGAAAAAAAGGAAAAGATCTTTGGAATATGCAGAACAATTTTCAGTTATTTTAGTTAAGCTCTGCTGATGAAGTATATAGAAAACTAATAACTTGAATTTTACTGACTTTAGTGGTATGCATTTATAAATTGGAAAGTTTCATTTTTAAAATTGAGTTTTGCTTTATCTTTGGAAATGATCCGGTTTTTTAAAAAATCTTTATTGGAGTATAATTGCTTCACAATACTGTTAGTTTCTGTTGCACAACAAAGCAAATCAGCCATATGCATACACATGTCCCCATATCCCCTCCCTCTTGAGCCTCCCTCCCATCCTCTCTGTCCCACCCCTCTAGGTCATCGCAAAGCACCAAACCGATCTCCCTGTGCTGTGCTGCTGCTTCCCACCAGCCAACGGAAATGATATTTTAAGGAATTTATGTTCAGAGAATCGTGTAATTGGTTCCTTGCGAAGATACAAGGAATGTTAGAATTTAAAAGTAATGAAACTTTCTTAGGAGAAAAAGACATACAGGAGAAAAAGACATACAGAAAAATGATTTCCTGTTAGAAATCATTTTTATGGAAAATTTAGAAGCTGAATAGGGATACAGCTAGTGACTAAGGACTGAAATTAGTTTGGACTTCTGTTAATCAGAGACATTTAAGGGGCTGCTTAGGAAACACTTCATTTGCTCTGGGATTCCAAGGTTGGTGTGGCCACAGAAATTAGAAAATAGTATGATCTTCAATGAGCTGTATCCAGGCTAGGGCTTGTCTATGCACTGTCTAGACCTCTGTTAACTATACACATGAATACTCTAGTAATTTGGGCCAAGCAAAACCCACTAAAGTAGCAATTGAATGCGTTTGTAAACTAATGAGTTAAAGAAATGATTACATGGCATAGTAATGTGGGCCAATGCCCTCAGAATAACAAGTCACTAAAATGTTTTAGGGTTTAATTTCTTATGAATTTTTTAAAAATCTTTTTTGAAATCATTGAATAAAAGTCTTAACTAGTTTCCCTTGAGATACTGCTATAAAAGCGCTTAGCCCAGAAAACCTGTAGCCTATTTACATGGTTGGACTTTCTTTCTCTAAGAAATCAGTGGGGAAGATTGCAGCTTGGCAAAAATAAACCTCAAGTATCTGAAAATTTCTTACACTATCCTTTTCTCACGTGGCATGATGTTCAGATGCCTACAACTCTGCTTCCCATTGCCATTTCAGTACCCTATTTAAATTTATAACACTTCCCCTCGCTGTCCCCTTTCCTTGCCTTATTTGCTTTCATAGCACAGCATTATGTAGCTATATTGTACTTTGATCCACTGTGTACTTCCCACTAGAATTCAAGCTCCATGAGTGATTTCTTTTTTAATCCCATTGCTGTAATTCAAATACCTAGGATAGGGCCTTGTGCGATATAGGCAATATCATGAATAAATTGTGATGGGCCATTAATGTGGTTTGTGTGATTTGATCTCTGATTGTCTTTCCAACTTAAGCTGCCTCTTCCATCACATCCAGATAATGCTTTGAAACAATGAACTGAGCCATTGGCTGGAGCCAAGGAGATGTGCCTGGAGCAGTGTAAGCAGAGAGAAAAGTACAGTAGTTAAGAGAAATAATAGGCCCAGCTTGTACAGGGCCTTACAGGCAATTTTAAGTCCATTAGCTTTTATTTATGGCAAGTCATTAGAGGGTTTTTTTGGTTTTTGTTATTTTATTTATTTTTGGCTGCGTTGGATCTTCACTGCTGCTTGTGGGCTTTCTCTAGTTGTGGCGAGCGGGGGGGCTAGTCTTCTTTGCGGTGCAGGGACTTCTCATTGCGGTGGCTTCTCTTACTGTGGAGCACGGGCTCTAGGTGCATGGGCTTCAGTAGTTGTTGCTCACGGGCTCTAGAGCGCAGGCTCATTAGTTGTGCACAGGCTTAGTTGCTCCGTGGCATGCGGGATCCTCCTGGACCATGGATCAAACCTGTGTCCCCTGCGTTGGCAGACAAACTCCTATCCACTCTTGCCACCAGGGAAGTCCCCATTAGAGGGTTTTGAACAGGGGAGTTAAATGATAGAATTTAATAGTACTACTATGGGCTGTGCTGAGGAAAGACTAAATGGGACCAAGAGCAGAAACAAATAGTTAAGGAGCTATTGCAATAATTAGGCAAAATGTAGTAACTTAGGCCGGGTGGTAGCAGTAGAAGTGGTTATCAGATTCTGGATATATTTTTAAGATAGTCCCCAAGGAATTTTCTGGTGGACTATGTTGTGTGAGAAGTCAGGGATGACTAAAGATTTTACCTGAGCAGCTAGAAGTGAATTGCCATTAGCTGAAATGGGAAAGACCAGGTTAAACGAACAGGTTTGAGGATAGTGAAGGTGAGTGGGTCAAGGGCTTAGTTTGAGATTCCTATTAGACATCGAAGTGAAGATGCGAGGTAGAAGAAGCTAGACATATCATTTGGTTTCAGGAGGCACTTTACTGGAAATGTAAATTTGAGAGTTCTAAGTGTATCAATGGTAAGATCATGAAGGAGTAAGTATAAAGAGTTGTAATGACAGCCCTGGGCACTTCTGCTTTTAAGAGGATGGGGAGCTGAAGAGGAACCAGCAAAAGAGCAGAAGCCAGAGAAATAAGGAAATAGAAGAGAGTGGTGTTTTTGAAGGGAAGGGAAGGAAGTGTTTCAAGGAGGCAGCAGTATAATGTGAAGTGATGCTGATAGGTTAATGAAAATGAAGAGTAAGAATCACTGAATTTAGCAACATAGGTCATTAGTGACCTTCAGAAAAAGTTTCATAAACAAGGTCCTACTGTATAGCACAGGGAACTATATTCAATGTCTTGTGATAAACTATAATGGAAAAGAATATGCAAATGTATATATACGTATAACGGAATCACTGCTGAACAGCAAAAATTAACACAATTGTAAATCAACTACTTATAATTTTAAAAAATATTTATTTTTGGCTGCACTGGGTCTTCATTGCTGTGCATGGGCTTTCTGTAGTCGTAGCGAGCAGGGGCTACTCTTCATTGCGGTGTGCGGGCTTCTCATTGCAGTGGCTTCTTTTGTTGTGGAACATGGGCTCTAGGCGCGCAGGCTTCAGTAGTTGTGGCACACAGGCTCATTAGTTGTGGCCCATGGGCTTAGTTGCTCCACAGCATGTGGGATCTTCCTGGACCAGGGATTGAACCCATGTCGCCTTCATTGGCAAGCGTATTCTTAACCATTGCGCCACCAGGGAAGTCCCTAAATCAACTATACTTGAATAACATAATTTTTTTTAGAAAAAGCAGTTTCAGGAGAGTATGGGGGTAAGATGATTGAAGAGAGTTGGAGATATGTATCACTTCCAGTTAAGGTAGTTAAATTGGACCAATCCTCCCACTGAGAACTAGAAAAGCTGTGGGGGGTGTGTGTGTGTGTGTATAGAAGTATAGATATGAAAATCTGAAACCTTCAGAAAACCATTAAGGTACTATAGAATTATAGGGCCAAAATCTGAGAAAAGAGGAAACCCAAACAGGTGCCTGGTGTTTGGGGTTATTTTTCCCCTAGATCCTGTTATGGAAGAGGCTGCCAAGATGCTGAAAACAGAATCAAGTTGCCAGGCAGACAAAATTTTGAGTTCAACAGCCATTAAAAAGGGGAGCCCTTTTAAGCCTCCCACACCCCAGGCTTTGGGTTGGAACCCCAAAGTGCTATACTCTAGGAATAAGATGAACCAGAAATAGACCAGTCTTCAAAGGGACTGAATGAACCTGTTGGATTGTTATCTGGGATTTGCAGGAGCAAAGTTAAATTTTGTATGAAGATGACATCACCAATGTTTCAAGTTTATATGCAATTTTTCGTATATGATCAAACATAACTAAGAATAAAAGGAGATAAGACCTTGTAGTCGAAAGACAACAGATACAAAGATGACAGAGCCAAAGGGAATCCTGATAATGGTGTTATCAATCCTGGACTTTTTAAAAATAACTTTAATATATACAAGGAATAGAAATTAAACAGAGAATGGAAAACTAGTTTTAAAAAAGAGCCAAATGGAAATTCTAGAACTGAGAAACACTTTGAAATTAAGAATTCAGTGGCCAAATTTAATGGTAGATCAGAGATGGTCAGTGAATAATGGCTGAGGATCTTGTACAACTGAAGAAACACAATAAGGCCATAGTCTTGAACCTCAAGTGGGATAAATAAAACCACTTGAGCATGGTAAAACTTCTGAAAAACCAAATACAAATTCCAAATGTATGGGAATTTTCTAGTTACCTTTTTATTATTGATTTGTAGTTTATTTATTTATTTATGGCTGTATTGCATGGCCTGTGGGATCTTTAGTTCCCTGACCAGGGATCAAACCCATGCCCCCTGCAGTGGGAGCACAGAGTCTTAACCACTGGACCACTTGGGAAGTCCCCTGATTTGTAGTTTAATTCCACTGTCATTAAAGAACATATTCTGTATAATTTCAATTGTTTAAATTGAAATTTTAGAAGAATTAAGTGAAAGAATATACCAGATTCCATCATTAAAATACTATTATAAAAATGTCAGTTTCCATCCAGTTGATCTATAGATTCAGTGCAATTCCAGTATAGATTCCACAAGTGTGTGTGGGAAGGGAGAGGTGGGGTGTAGAAGAATTGACAAGTGTCTCTAAAATGTATATGGAAATAGAAAAGGTACAGAACTAAATCCTTGACGAAAAACAAAGTGAAGACTTATTTTATAAACTAAAGTAACTAAGACTGTGATACTAGTGAAAGTATAAAACAGACAAATGAAATAGAGTCAAAAATAGATGCTTACCACAACAGCTAAAATTAAAGAGTGACAATGCCAATTGTTGGTAAGGTTATGGAGCAAAGAGAAATTTCGTATATTGCTGGTGAGAAAGTAAATTTGTAAAACCACCTTAGAAAACTGGCAATATCTGCTGAAGTACATTTTTCTGCATATCCTATATCCAAGCAATTTTATCACTAGGTATAAATCCAATAGAAAAGTATGCACTCTTCACCAACAGATGTACATAATGTCTCTAGCAGTGTTATTTATAGATGGCTCAATCTGTAAAAACCCAAATTCCCTCAACAGTGGAATAAACAAATTGTGGCATATTCATACCATGGAATGCTGTTCAGCAATTAAAATAAATGAACCACAGCTACATCATCAACATGATACCTCCTACAACTACAATACTGAGCAAAAGAAGCCAGGTAAAAATACATATCATTGAGGTGGCCAAAAAGTTTGTTCGAGTTTTTCCATAACATCTTACAGAAAAACCGAATGAACTTTTTGGCCAACCCAATATCCCATTGACACAAATTTCAAAAACTAATCTATGGTTTTAGAAATTGTGGTGTTATAGATCAGGATAGTGCTGCCTTCAGGGAGAATAGAGAGGTTAAAGATTGAATGGGGGCTTGAAGGAAACTTCTAAGTTGCTGGTAAAGTTCTTTCTTCACCTGGGTAATGGTTATATTTGTGGGAATCCACTGAACCGTATACTTACGACTTGTGCACTTTTCTGTACCTTTGTTATACTTAAGACCATCTCAACGATGCTTATAGATTATTACTACTTTTATTATTATTTTTTTTTGGCTGTGTTGGGCTTCAGTAGTTTCAGCACATGGGCTTAGTAGTTGCAGCATGTGGGCTCAGTAGTTGCGGCATATGGGCCCTAGAGCACACGGGCTTCAGTAGTTGTGGCTCGCGGGCTCTAGAGTGCATGCTCAGTAGTTGTGGTGCATGGGCTTTGTTGCTCCGAGGCATAGGGGGTCTTCCCGGACCAGGGATCGAACCCATGCCCCCTGCATTGGCAGACAGATTCTTAACCACTGCGCCACTAGGGAAGTGCATTACTACTTCTAAATCAACCCAAACAAGTTAGTCTCTCAACATATCAATGTTAACAATCTCAGTTTGTCTTTTGAGTTATTCAATTTAGGAAACATTTATTGAAAGCCTATTTCTTTATTTATCTCTTTATCTCTTTATTTATTTATGGCCACGCCATGCGGCATACGGAATCCTAGTTCCCCGACCAGGGATCCAACCTGTGCCCCCTGCGTTGGGAGCGTGGAGTCCCAACCACTGGAATGCCAGGGAAGTCCCTGAAAGCCTATTTATTAAGTAAAGGGAAGACATTTGGGGCATTAGAGATTGAGTGGTAGTCCTTGCCTTTCATTACTAAGAGAAGAACTTTAAGCTGATTTCTTTTACTCTCTTAAGGACTGGTAATAGTCTTTCACTCTACATTTATTGAGCATCTATTCAACACCTGGTGCTGGAAATGGAGCGCATTCACATAGACCTCACTGCTTCCTAGAGAATAGTCAAGATTCAGACGTTTACAATGCACTGTGGTTTAGCTTCTAAAGATTTTTCACAATCTTCCCACAAGAATACTTAGCAAAACTAAGACTCTAATGGTTACATCATGGAATCAGTTTCCTTTGAGGTGAAAACAGTGTTCATTTAATGAACAAAAGTACTTACAATGAGAAATATTATTGTATGCTGAGCAATTTTTGGAAAAGTCTAAGATTTTTTTTCCTTTTGGAAGAAATTAACTGGGAGATAGGTGGTACAAGAAAAAAAAGTTGTACAGGTGGTCCCTGACTTACGAGGTTCGATTTAATGATTTTTTGACTTTACTGTGGTGGGAAAGCAGTATGTAGTATTCAGTAGAAATGGTATTTCGAATTTTTACTTCCAAACTGTACTTGAAATTTTGATAATTTCCCAGGCTAATAATATGTGGTGGGATACTCTCGTGATGCTGGGCAGTGGCCCGAGCCACAGCTCCCTGTCAGACTTGAGATCATGAGGGTAAACAGCAAATATACTTACAACCATTCTATACCCATACAACCCTTCTGTTTTTCAATTTCAGTACAGTATTCAATAAATTATATGAGATATTCAACACTTTATTATAAAATAAACTGTGTTAGAGGAGTTGGTCCAACAGTAGGCTAATGTAAGAGTTCTGAGCACGTGTAAGGTAGGCGAGGCTAAACTATGATGTTTGATAGGTTAGCTGTATTAAATGCATTTTTGACTTATGATATTTTCAACTTACAGTGGGGGTTTATCAGGATGTAACCTTGTTGTAAGCCAAGGAAAATCTCTATATATCTTCAGAATGTGGAAAACTTAGGAATCCTAAGGATATGAGCTAAACCTGGAAATGGCATTTTATGTTTCCAGCCAAGGTATGCAAGGTCAAATGGCTCCAAGTGCCAGTGCAAAGACTATATATATATACATCAAATATTCATTGGCTCTGAGGGAGTCAGGAAAACGTATGTTAGCAACACACAGTGTTTCAGGGACAATTAATAGATCATATTTAGTTGATTTTGATTTGGAAAGGTTTGAGGTTATAGTGTAGGTGGTCCAGAATGTCCAAACAGCCTATGGAGTTTATACTACATGATTTTTCAAAGTAGCCTCAGTTTTAAAAGCTACAAAAGGTTTGGTTAAATAAGTTTAGGAAATTACAGCTGTGTATCCCTTCCTTAGAGATTTATAATGTATATCAGCATATTAAAGACTTTGAGAAATTCTGTAGCAACTCAAATTAATTTTGTGTTCTAAATTGATTTGACTGTGGAATTATTTTCTCATTTAAATGTAAAGCTATTAGAAGTTTTTAAGTTAGGTTTTAGATTAGGAATAAATAAAATAAAATTCATATTTTAAAATGTAAAATGTAAATTTGTATGTTCTTCAATAAAAAAATTTTTCTTCTAGTTACCCCCTTTTTCTGTTACTGTAGTTTTTATTTATCAGGAAGAGGTAAAAAAAATGTACTAGAGTAGGAATATAGTGTTTCAAGTGAAAGATCTTAACAAACTACATTCTATAGCCAGTGCTGCTTAAATTTATTCTCCAGAATACCTCCTATTTGTAGAAGAGAAAAAAAGAATGCCCCCAAATGGAACATAGGATGAGCACAAAGCAAAAAGTTTCCTTTTTAACATTTATCAATTACAATGAAAAGTTATCAATTTGGGGACAAAATGTGTGTGATAGGTTCACCCAATAGCAATTTACTCTCTGGTAATTTCTTCCTATCTTACCAACAAATGTTATAAATGAAGAGACAGAACTTTAAAAGAAAAAAAAGCTAAAAATATATTGGGTTGGCCAAAAAGTTCATTCGGATTTTTCCATAAGATGTTACAGAAAAACCCAAATGAACTTTTTGTAATATTACTGGCCAATGCAATATTACAGTGTGTGGTTCTCATGCAGCTGTTCAATAAGTGTATCCTTCTGGTGAGAAGACAAGTGTTAAATATTGAAAGAATTTTTGACCTGCTGGTTTCTTTCACTCTAATCTGGGAAATCCTGAAAGAACTTTCTGAAAGAAGAAAGATGACTGATGATGATATTCCTTTAATATAAGTTCACATGCTGTAATTTTTTTTTATCATTTTCTTGTAGTTTCTCAGCAGTGTGATTTCCTTCACATATTAAATGAACTAACAGTTTTAAATGACCCTAGAGGAAAGTCGACTCTTCATTCCAAATACAGACTTCATTTTTACAGGCGCAATCTTTTCATAGGCACTAAAACATTCACAGTTTTTCCTTGCCTTTGTTGATTTAGATTATAACACCTTGAAAAACTGTCCACTAAACAAACCAACACTCTGAGATACTCTTTATCACTCACTTTATCCAGGGTTTAAAAATTTAATATGACATTTTTATTTTATGTTAATACACTGTGAAATATAACTATGGAAGTGTGAATATGGTGAGCATCCATGTCACCACCACATGAATTAAGATACAGAACATCGACCATGATTTAGCAACATTTTGTATGTCCATCCTTTCTTTATTGGGTCCTCCACCCAAGGAGTGTCATTATTCTGACTTGTGATAATCATTGCTTTTCTTTATAGTTTTAAAACCTGTGGGCTTCCCTGGTAGTGCAGTGGTTAAGAATCTGCCTGCCAGTGCAGGGGACACGGGTTCAAGTCCTGGTCCGGGAAGATCCCTCATGCTGCGGAGCAACTAAGCCCGTGCACCACAATTACTGAGCCTGTGCTCTAGAGCCCACGAGCCACAACTACTGAAACCCATGCGCCTAGAGCCCGTGCTCCGCAACAAGAGAAGCCACCGCAATGAGAAGCCTGCGCACCACAACGAAGAGTAGCCCCTGCTTGCCGCAACTAGAGAAAAAGCATGTGCACAGCGATGAAGACCCAACACAGCCAAAATAAATAAATTTATTTAAAAAATAAATAAAATTTATAAAACCTATGCATGGCATCCCTAAAAATGTATCTTTAAAATATCAGGGCTTCCCTGGTGGCGCAGTGGTTAAGAATCCGCCTGCCATTGCAGGGGACATGGGTTCGAGCCCTGGCCCAGAAAGATCCCACATGCCGCAGAGCAACTAAGCCCATGTGCCACAACTACTGAGCCTGAGCTCTAGACCCCACAGGCCACAACTACTGAGCCCATGTGCCACAACTACTGAAGACTGTGTGCCTAGAGCCCGTGCTCCGCAACAAGAGGAACCATGACAATGAGAAGCCTGCGCACCACAACGAAGAGTAGCCCCCACTCACCGCAGCTAGAGAAAGCCCGCGCACAGCAACAAAGACCCAACACAGCCAAAAATAAATAATTTTAAAATAAAATAAAATAAAATGACTTAATTTTGCCTGACTTTGTATTTTATATAAGTGAAACCATACTGTACTTGTTTGTGACTTGCTTCTTTCATTTAATTATGTTCCTAAGAATCATCTGTTGTAGTTAATCCTTTCCATTGCTGTATAGTGTTCCATTACATAAAAATAATTTATTCTTTTTATTTATGGTGATGATCCTTTGAGTTCTTTCCAGTTTGTGGCTGTTACAAAAAATATTGTTTATAAATATTCTTGTACATCTCTTGCTGCATAGGTGCAAGAGTTTCTCTAGGGTAAGTAACCTAGGAGTGACCTTTTTAGGTTATTAGATATGTTCCCCTTTACTAGATAGCGCCAAACTGATTTCCAATGTGATTGTATCCATTTACATTTCAACCATCAATGCATGGATGTTCCTGTTACTCTGCTTTTTACTTTTTTATTAGTATCTTGTAAAGCATTCAAGCATATTTTCATATGCTTTTGCTTGGCAATTTGAACTTTTATGAAGTGCCTATTTCTTGCCCCTTTTTCTGTTGGATTGTGTGTTTGTTTGTTTGTCTTTAGTAGTAGGAGTTGCATATATATTCCAGACACTAGTCCTTTGTTGGCTATGTTCATCACAAATATTTTCTCCCAGAAGTTCTTAATTTTAACATGTCAAAGCTATAAATCATTTACATCTTAAGAAATCCTTTCCTGCCCTGAATTTGTGTACATAATTGCCTATACTTCATTCTCAGAGCTTTTTATATTTGCATTTCACATTTAAGTCTTTAAATCCTTAAGTTTGAATTTTAAGTATGGTATAAGGAATCCAGTTTCTTTCCTTTTTTTCTTTTTTTAAACAAATGGAAAAATCTCTACCTTCATGGGGCCTACATTCCTAACCAATATCTCTACAAATATTCCTTCTGTCCTTTTCTCCCTTTTCTCCTTGTGTTCAGCTTAAATGTATGTTAGACCTCAGTCTTTCCTCAGTATCTTTGAACCTACCTTTTGCATCTCTGTGTCTCCATCCTAAATTATGGATAATTTCTTCAGATAAATCTTCTAGTGCATTAATTCATGTAATGGAATCACACATGTTTGCCCCCTCAGTGAATCAACTTTTATAAATACAAGTGTTCAAATCACTATTATTTTATTTTGTTTATGTATGTACATATATATGTGCACATTGTGCAAACACACACATATATCTATAATCTATCAGTTAAAAATCCAATTTAAAATATTTAAATGATGTATGAATATGCATTCTCACTCATGATAAGAAGTATTCCTAGAGAATGTTACACAAGCTGCATACGCTTGTGTGACAAGTGCATAGCAGCCTCATTGCCAGCTACTACTTGTAGTAGGTTTGGCTATAACTATGCATTTTTTTCTGGTTGACTCCAAGTTCACAAATTTTTCATATATCTTGTTAAAAGTTTCTTCACTTTGAAAATAAATGTCTTCTCAGATATCATCAAATCAAATATGGCAAACAAGGAATAAATAATCAAAAAGTCAGTACAGTGTGTAATTTTATCCAAAAAGAAGAATTCACTTAATCCCTGTCTCTCATCCAGTTAAAATACCTTTTACTATGTAATGATGTTTCAGACATTTAAAAAATAGCCAAAATCATAGCAAACACCTGTGAACTTATTATCTAGCTAATAAAAAAATGTGTTCCTAATTTCCCTTCCCCCACTACCAAGAGTCAAGTTTTAAGTTTTTTACTAAGTTTTTTAAATATACTTTTTGAGCATGTTAAGATTCATCACTTTATAATGTCTTTTAACAAGGGCACTTTCTCAGCTTGCCTGTCATTTAATGACCCCAAATTAATTCATCTTAATGATTAAACAAATTTTCTCCATTATTATGTGAGCCTCACCTTTATTCTCAGGCAGTGTCAAAACTGGCCTTAAGTAAATTCATATACATAAAATTGATGGGTCAATGAGACCTTTGAAGCATATTGGAAAATTATACAGATTTATACTCCTACCAACTACATATGAAATTGTTTTTCTCCTTATATCCTTATCAGTTCTGAGTTTTGTCAACTATATTCTTTTTTTTGGCAATCTCATTAATAAAAACCTTGTACTGATTTGTATTTCTTTAATAAAGAATGAAACATATTTTCTAGTACATTTATAATTTGGGGATTTTTTTAACATTTAATATTTTTTCATATGGTAGTTCTGTTTGTAATTTTTTTAAATTTTTATTGAAATATAGTTGATTTACAATGTTGTGTTAGTTTCAGGTGTACAGCAAAGTGATTCAGTTATCAATATATATAAATATATACTTTTTTAACATTCTCTTCTATTATAGGTTATTACAAGATACTGAGTATAGTTCCCTGTGCTATACAGTAAGTCCTTGTTGGTTATCTGTTTTATATATAGTAGTGTGTATATTTTAATCCTAAACTCCTAATTTATCCTCCCACCTTTGGTAACCATAAGTTTGTTTTCTATGTTTGTGGGTCTATTTCTGTTTTGTAAATAAGTTCATTTGTATTGTTTTGTTTATTTTTATTTTTTAGGTTTTTTTGGCCATGCCACGTGGCTTGCGGAATCTCAGTTCCCCAACCAGGGATTGAACCCAGGCCATGGAAGTGAAAGCCTGGAATCCTAACCACTAGGCAGCCAGGGAACTCCTTGTATCTTTTTTTTAGATTCCACATGTAAGTGATATCATATGATATTTGTCTTTCTCTGTCTGGCTTACTTCAGTTAGTATGATAATCTCTAGTCCATCCATGTTGCTGCAAATGACATTATTTCATTCTTTTTTATGGCTGAGTAATATTCCACTGTATATATTACATTTAACTTTTAATTTATCTGAAATTTATTTAGTTGTTAAAAAAAACAGGTAGAGGGGCTTCCCTGGTGGCACAGTGGTTGAGAGTCTGCCTGCCGATTCAGGGGACACGGGTTCGTGCCCCGGTCCGGGAAGATCCCACATGCCGCAGAGCGGCTGGGCCCGTGAGCCATGGCCGCTGAGCCTGCGCGTCCGGAGCCTGTGCTCTGCAACGGGAGGGGCCACAACAGTGAGAGGCCTGCGTACCACACACACACAAAAAAAAACAGATAGGGATCAGCTTCTTTTTTTCCCAAGTTTCTGTTAGTTGTACCAGTATAATTGATTGGATAACCTTTGTCTTCCCTATATTGAAATGCACTCATATAGCAAATTACCATGTGTTCCTGGATCTATTTATGGACCCTAGTCTACTCAACTGAGTGCTGTATTGTATTACTTAAAGTTATTTTATAGTAGGTTTTAATAGCTATTTTTTATCTATGCTAAATCCTCCCCAATTATGCATTTTTTAAAAACGAAGTGAAGATGGGCTTCCCTGGTGGCTCAGTGGTTGAAAGTCCGCCTGCCGATGCAGGGGACACGGGTTCGTGCCCGGGTCCAGGAAGATCCCACATTGCCGCTGAGCGGCTAGACCCGTGAGCCATGGCCGCTGAGCCTGTGCGTCCGGAGCCTGTGCTCCACAACGGAAGAGGCCACAACAGTGAGAGGCCCGCGTACGGCAAAAAAAAAAAAAAAACCCAAAAAACTAAGTGAAAAACTTTATTAACTTTTGTTTCAAACTTTATTACCAGGCTTCTACAGCTTAATTAGCTGCAAAGAATGAATTGTGTATAAGCAAAAATTGAAAAGAGCTTCAGTGTCCAAGGGGCTTGGACTTTAAAATATTAGAAATGTATATTTTATCAGACACAGGGACAAAGTTTTAAAAAGTAGTCTTAATATAAAATAGCAGCACCCAGTAACTTCAAGTTTCATCTTCAGAAGTTGACTCAATGCAGTTTGTCTCATTCTTGAAAGCCTCAGCAAAATTCTCCATAAGATCTGGAATTTCATCATCACCATCCTCTCCAATAGCAAGCAGTGCTTTTCCATCCACAGATTATTTTGGCAGCGCTTCAGCCAGTTGTTTTAAACTAGTCAGACTGTCTGCACCAAGCTGGTTTAAGATGCCAGGTAACATTTCTGTCAGCTGCTTTGTTTCAGCATGGCCAATAACAGTGAAAGTGTTGGCTGCCAGAGATGCTTGAAATTTAGAGTTGTTAATGTGCATCACATTAACTTTTCAATACCAGAGATGTTGTTTACCCCTAAGTTTCTTTAAGTTCTTTAAGGAGAAGTTTGTTTGTTTGTTTGTTTTAAATCATCTGTTGTAGCTGTTCTATGAACCAACTTCTTTCTGTGAGCAGTTCCTTTCCCACCAATGTTCACTTGGGCCTGCAGTTCTGTGAGTTTCTTCTGGTTCATGATAGTTTCTTTCATCTTGAGGGAGTGGAAATGGGGCCCTGTGGGGGGACCAGTTCTGGCGCTCAGGGGGTCTCAGGCAGACCAGCTGGGATTAGGGACACACATGGGGTGCCCCCAATTATGCTTTTCCAAATTTCCCAAAATATATATTTATTTTTAATTGAAAACTTTAGAATCACTTTTCAAGTTCCCCCCAAAGTTGTAATTTGATTGTGATTGCACTGACTTTATAATTTAGGAATAATCAACAATTTTGGAATATTGATCTGTCTAAACAGAAACTAGTATGCCTCTCCATTTATTCTGTCATCCATTTTAGTAAAATTTTATAGTTTTTTTTATACAGGTCCTGCACATATTTATTAGGTTTAGCCACAGGGTTTGTGTGCAGGTATCTTTTTAATAAGAATTTTTCCCTTTTCTGTATTTCCACTTAGTTGTTGTTTGTATATGGGAAACTTTGGAATTTTTTTTCCAATTTGCAGGAAGCTCTTTTGTTTTCCTCTTGTTGAAGTAGAGACTTCTGTGTCTCTGTCCACAGCCCCCCCAGTCCCTCCCCCACCCCATAGTTGATTGGATCCTAGCTGAAAAGATCAGGAGAGGCACTTCACCAGGAAGACAAGAAAATTTATTTTTGTGTAAAATTTATTTTGGATCTATAATATGTTTACTGATTTAAATAAGGCTTATTTCATTAACATGTAATTTCCCCCCTGTAACTGTTACTAACAATGCACTCTGTTGAATCTCCCTCTGGTATCAGGTTCTCTTTAACAAGTCAGTCCAATATCATAACCTTAAAAAACACCTTTATTGTGAAAAGGAGGGACAAAAAGTGTTTAAAAAGCTTCTCTGACTGCACCTTGTTTTATAGTTTTGATTTTGGAACCATGTGAACATTTCCTATAAGTAAAAAACTTGGATCAAAAAGGAAAAAAAAAAACTACAAATCTGAAACAAATGGATACAAATGAACCTAGGAGTATATAAAATTGACAGTATAAGCCACAGAGAAAAAAAAAATTATTTCAAATGACATTAAAACTCAAACTTTTAATGTAGCTCCATGGTGAGTTATATCCTAGAGAGCAAAAAGAACCACAATGAAATATTTAGTTGCAATTCGTAGTTCTTTTTGTTTTTTTGACCACACAGCTTGTGCAAGTGAAAGCTTGGAGCCCTAACCACTGGACCACCAGGGAATTCCCACAATTGATAGTTCTATTGTTAGTACTATTAGTTCTATTGTTAGTAGTAATACTAGTATTGTTGCTTTGAAACTATTTTACGCATAATATACATTATATATGTATATGCATAATCAAATATGTAATCATGTTAATGTCATTAAAACCAAGATTTTCAGTGTGAAAGCAAAGAGATACAAATATAATAATCGATGATTTAATTTTTCACTTGAATTGGAAATATCCATATGAATGCATGATTTATTTTTCTTTCTGAAATTCACATATTTCCTAGTTTTATTTACTGAGAGGGCATAGAAATAATGACAGTCTGGTAGAAGTGAGCATCCCCAGTGCTGATCATAGTCTCTAAAAGCCATTTCTCAACAAAAGGAAGAAGGGTTCCTTGAAAAAAATGGCTGATTCTAGGTCTGGGGCAGGAAATGTACCAGATGAGCTTGATGCCTCTTGCTATGCCAGAAAGCAGGAATGCTATCAATACCACTGAGATTGTGTGGATACAGGGGTCAACTTCAAGGAGTTCACATTGGCCAAATTTGGGACAATTTGAGCCTTGAATACTGCAATGTATAAAGCATAACATATAAAGGCATACCTCATTTTATTGTGCTTTGCTTAATTGCGCTTTGCAGATACTGTGCTTTTTACAAATTGAAGGTTTGTGGCAACCCTGCCTCAAGTAATTCTATTTGAACAATTTTTCCAACAGCATTTGCTCACTCCATGTCCCTGTGTCACGTTTAGGTAATTCTCACAATAATTCAAACTTTTTCATTATTATTATATTTGTTGTGGTGATCTGTGATCTTTGATGTTACTATCGTAATTGTTTTGGGGCACCACGAACCCGTGCCCATTTAAGATGGTGAACTTAACCAATAAATGTGTGTGTTCTGACTGCTCCACCTGCTGGTCGTTCCCCTGTCTCTCTCCTTCTCAGACCTTCCTATTCCCAGAGACACAACAATATTGAAATTAGGCCAGTTAATAGCCCTACAACGGTCTCTGAGTCTTCAAGTGAAAGGAAGAGTCCCACATCTCTCACTTTAAATCAAAAGCTTTGTGAGAAAGACATGTCAAAAGCCAAGACAGGCCAAAAGCTAGGTGTCTTGACAACAAACAGTTAGCCAAGGTGTGAAGGCAAAGGAAAAGTTCTTGAAGGAAATTAAAAGTGCTACTCCAGGGAACACAAGAATGATAAGAAAGCAAAACAGCCTGACTGTTGTAATGGAGAGAGTTTTAGTGGTCTGGACAGAAGATCAAACCTGCTACAACATTTCCTTAAGCCAAAGCCTAATCCAGAGCAAGGCCCTAACTTTCTTCAATTCTAGGAAGGCTGAGAGAGGTGAAGAAGAAAAAAGTTTGAAGCCAGCAGAAGTTGGTTCGTGTGGTTTAAGGAAAGAAGCTGTCTCCATAACATCAAAATGCAGGGTTAAGCAGCGAGTGCTGATGTAGAAGCACTAGAAGATCTAGCTAGGATAATTAATGAAGGTGGCTACATTAAACAACAGATTTTCAGTGTAGATGAAACAACCTTCTCTTGGAAGAAGATGCTATCAAGGACTTTCATAGGTAGAGAGGAGAATTCAATACCTGGCTTCAAAGCTTCAAAGGACAGGCTGACTTTCTTGTTAGGGGCTAAAGCAGCTGGTGACTTTAATTTGACGCAAATGCTCATTTACCATTCTGAAAATCCTAGGGTCCTTAAGAATTATGCTAAATCCACTCTGCCTGTGCTCTATAAATGGAACTACACAGCCTGGATGACAGCACATCTGTTTACCACATGGCTTACTGAATATTTTAAGCCCATTGTTGAGACCTACTGCTCAGAAAAAGAGTCCTTTCAATATATTACTGCTCTTTGAAAATGCACCTGATCACCCAAGAGCTCTGATGGAGATTGACAATGAAATTTATGTTGTTTTCATCCCTGCTAACACAACATCCATTCTGCAGCCCATGAATCAAGGGATAATTTCAGGGACTTCCTTGGCAGTCCAGTGTTTAAGACTCCGTACTTCCAATGCAGGGGGCGGGGGTTCGATCCCTGGTCGGGGAACTAAGATCCCACATGCCACATGGCACGGCACCCCCCCCCCCACCAAAAAAGGGGTAACTTCAACTTTCAAGTCTTTTTTTTTTGGCTGCGCAGCATAGCTTGTGGGATCTTAGTTCCCCCACCAGGGATTGAACCTGGGCCCTCGACAGTGAAAGAGCAGAGCCCTAACCACTGGACTGCCAGGGAATTTCCCATCAAGTCTTATTATTAAAGAAATACATTTAGTAAGGCCATAGCTGCCATAGATAGTGACTCCTCTGATGAATCTGGGCAAAATAAATTGAAAACCTTCACTGTTCTAGATGCCATTAAGAACATGCGTGACTCATGGGAAGACATAAAAATATCAACCTTAACAGGAGTGTGGAAGAAGTTGATTCCAACCCTCATGGGTGACTGGGAGGGGTTGAAGACTTCAGTGGAAGAAGTCACTGCAGATGTAGTGGAAACAGCTCGAGAACTATAATTAGAAGTGGAGCCTGAAGATGTGATGGAATTGCTGCAATCTCATAATAAAACTTGAATGGATGAGGTCTTGGTTCTTACGGATGAGCAAAGAAATTGATTTCTTGAGATGGAGTCTATTGCCGGCAAAGATGCTGTGAAGATTGTTGAAATGACAACAAAGGATTTAGAATATTACATAAACTTAGTTGATTAAGCAGCAGCAGAGTTTGAGAGGATTGACTCCAATTTTGAAGGAAGTTCGACTGTGGGTAAAATGCTATCAAACAACATTGCATACTACAGAGAAATCTCAAGGAAAATTCATTTGATGCAGCAAACTTCACTGTTTTCTTATTTTTAAGAAATTGCCCCAGGCACCCACAACCTTCAGCAACCATCACCCTGATCAGTCAGCAGCCATCAACACTGAGATAAGACCCTTTACCAGCAAAAAGATTATGACTTGCTGAAGGCTCAGATGATGGTTAGCATTTTCTAGCAATAAAGTAGTTTTAGTTAAGGTATGTACATTGTTTTTAGACATAATATGCTATTGCACACTTAGTAGACTACAGCATAAAGTAAACATAACTATTGTAGGCACTGGGCTGGAGGGCTTAGGGGAACACTACCTTAACCATCACAAATCTTTATGATTTCAGTTTGTTCCCTCAGTATTTTCCTTGTTTCTGTAGGTTTGAATGAATGGTTTTTAACCTCCGACCCATATTTTCAATTGAAAATAAAATGAAAAATTAGTACACATTAGAAAAATAGTCAAGTGAGAAGGGGCCAGGATAGTAAAAACTGCACCTTGAGAATGGTTAAGAAAGCTTCATGAGCCTGGCAGAATTCAGACTCTGTAAGGTTATCACCCAGCAGTCCATGTCCCTGTTGAGGAACTTTGGTGTGTGAGAAGCTCTCTCTCTCTCTGTCAGAGGCAATGCTGTGTAATCATTATCCCTGAGCAGACAGGTAGATGAAATTTTACCCCCCTCCTCCCCCTTGCCTTTAGGTGGAGCCATGTACGTAGTTCTGGCCAAAAAAATGTAAATAGGAATAATATAAACCACTTCCAGACCTGGTCTTTGACAGCATCGAATGTAGTTCTCCAGCTCTTTTCTCCCATCACTGCGGCCTTGGATATCTCATATTCCAGATGGTGTAGCCACTGGTTAGCTGCTATTCTTTTAAAAAATCCTTTATAAACACACAAACAAAAACCGTTTTTTGAATTTTAATCACCCAATTGTAGTGAGAAATGACATTTGGTCTTGAATTCTAGATTCATGTCAAGGCTACCAGTGAGTGAGTCACAAAGCCAAAGTTGTACTTTTTTGAAGGAGGAAGTGGGGTGAGGGTAAGAGAAGGGATAAAGGCAATGAAGAATGATAATCAAACAGAAGACATTTGTAGAGTGATTCATTATTCTCCCAAGAGTTCAGAGGGATATTTTTGCACTTTGTCTTGTCCAGCTGAGACACAGAATCATACACCTCATAGTTACATTAGTGACAATGTCATGGTCTCCCATAATGTTGTTTCTAAAAATGCACATGCTTAAAAGTTCAAGGGTCACAAGGGCTTCTAATGCTGAAATGTGCAAAGGTGCAAAATTTCTGCACTGCTGCCTTTGGGAATGAGATATTTTAGATGGCAAGAATAAAAGAAAAAAAAGAGATATTGAAGATGGCATAGGTATGAGATCTTGAAAATATTAGAAGTTAAAATAGAGTCAAGGTTAGTCATAGTACCTAATGGTTGTAAAGTGAATTTCTACTTTTGTGGTTATTTGTAGGAAACTTAATATCCCAGCCAAATTTTGCTTGCCCCCAAAATTACTTTCAAGATAGTTCTTTTTGCCATCAGTTCACACATGTGTAAAGGAATATAAATTCATTTTAATATAAGTTCAAGAAAAATGTCCCTAGAAAAGTGATGACAGTTATTTCCCAGGATCTCATAATATGTTCCAAATACAAATATCTATTACTCAATTATTCTCATTGTTAATGAAGTTGACTGAGAGTTGATATCAGATGTTCCTCCAGTTATAGAAGACTGGTCAGTCCAGAGGGGTAACTCATGTAGAATGAAACAATTATTAAGAACAGTAAAGTTGATATAATAGTGGAGACACTTTGGAGTTTCCTTCAGAGGTATCAAGATGTACAATGTTGTGACGTGAACAAGGACATAATTAACACGCTTTAAAATTTTATAACTAGAAAGAAAATTTGTCATTCTAAACCAACCATAATAATCACAACATTCAAATAATTCCAGAAACTTCCAAAATAGAGTGACATGTGAAGATGAATTCCCAGTATCTCTTTCATCACATTGTAGGAGATAAAGAAACAAACAAAACATAATCCCACATGATCCAGGAAAAAATCACAAGTTATCAGGCTTCTCAGACTCACTGGCCTGGATGACATCATGCCACATATTTCTGGGATCTCAACTAGCAACCTTGCCCCACAAAAGCTTTATAAATCGGTAAAAATTGCCCTGGATCCAATTGATTTGATGTAAAGTAAAATATTATTTGGTGAAGGAAACATATACTTAAGAAGGTTGTTCTGTGAAATCCTGCTGTAATGAAAAATGTAGACTCATAAAAATCATAGATGGTAAATAGTGTTTGAAAATATTTTGTCTTTAGGAAATGTAAAATAAACTTCTAAGGTGATAGTAATACAAAATGTTTGAGGGCTTCCCTGGTTGCACAGTGGTTGGGGGTCCGCCTGCCGATGCAGGCGGCGTGAGTTCGTGCCCCGGTCTGGGAGGATCCCACGTGCCGCGGAGCGGCTGGGCCCGTGAGCCATGGCCGCTGAGCCTGCGCGTCCGGAGCCTGTGCTCCGCGGCGGGGGAGGCCACAGCAGTGAGAGGCCCGCGTACCGCAAAAAAAAAAAAAAAAAGTTTGAGGCATTTGTTATGTGGCTGCTTTCTATGAAGCTAAGGTGAGCTCAAGTCATGGTGACTCCTGAGGCTAAAAGGATGGGTATATTTAGTAGTAGAATTGTAGTGGATTTAGTGGATTAATTCTGGTTGGTGGGCAAAGTCTTGGAAAGAACCTTCTCAAATGGTTTCTTGTTGTCTTCATCAGCAGCTGTACATTGTTAATAGAGTTTGATAAGTTAAAATGGTACCATCTGCTTATTCTTGAGGTTAGACTGTACATTTTTGTGGTTGTTCTTGTTCTTGTTCATTCTTTATTTTTTTGGCCACACAGCTTGCAGGATCCCCAACCAGGGATCGAACCTGTGCCCCCTGCAGTGGAAGCCCAGAGTCCTAACCACTGGACCACCAGGTAAGTCTGTGCTCTTGTTTTTTAAACTAAATAGTAGGCTTGTGTGTGGTGAGTCATTGAGTGTTATCCTGTAGATACAGACTTAGTAGAAGAATAGACATGTGTGCTTGAATTAGGGTACCGCCTGTTGGATCCATTCCATCTCTAGTCCTTCTGCTCCGTGAGGTAACTGGGCAGGTGAGGCCAGTATTCATGGCCCAGAACCAGGCTACACCCACTTCACCTCATTCAGCCCTCACCTGAAGCTGCAGAGACTGACGCTTCTGCTTTTCCCCCACTTCTTTTTTTTTTTGTTTATTTACTTTATTTTTGGCTGCGTTGGGTCTTCGTTGTTGTGCGCGGGCTTTTCTCTAGTTGCGGCGAGCGGGGGCTACTCTTCATTGCGGTGCGCAGGCTTCTCATTGTGGTAGCTTCTCTTGTTGCGGAGCACAGGCTTTAGACACGAGGGCTTCAGTAGTTGTGGCGCACGGGCTTAGTTGCTCCGCTGCATGTGGGATCTTCCCGGACCAGGGCTCAAACCCGTGTCCCCTTCATTGGCTGGCGGGTTCTTAAACACTGTGCCACCAGGGAAGTCCCATCCCCCACTTCTTAACCTTCCTGTTGTTTCTCTCTTCCTTCCCTCCTGCAACTTTATGCCACCACTTCATCAGGAGACAAGCCTAGTTGAAGGACAGTTATGTAAAAGCAGGTGAGGTTTGGCAATGTATTTGAGCTAGAATGGGTCATGGAAATTACTTCTGTGAGAAACAATATTTTAAAATTCAGTTACTTTGTTTTCAAATGTATTTTAATTAAATTTGATGAGTCTTATAATTCATTTTGATTCTGCATTTCTTTTTGTATACTCCATGTCAGATTTGTGTGATCAATTTAATCCCTGACTAAAGAAAAAAAGTCACAAGGGATACATCTGTTTAAACATTCTTAACTTTGAACTTGTAGAAAGTCTCAAAGGTAACCTTTATTGGAGTTTTGTTTTGCAAAGATTAAAAGATATTTATTTTGCTTTCAATGGTCTTATATATTTCAGTATCTTTCCAGTTTGCTAAAAGATTAATAAGCCTCATGAACGGAATTGGTAAAGTTAAGAATTCTACACATAGGGAATTCCCTGGTGGTCCAGTGGTTAGGACTCCACACTTTCACTGCCGAGGGTGTGGGTTCAATCCCTGGCCAGGGAACTAAGATCCCACAAGCCACTTGGCATGGCCAAAAATAAATAAAATTTAAAAATAAAAAAAAAGAATTCTCCACATAATTCAGATAAAATAAGTTTTTGGCTTAAATGTTAACTTTAATCTGATTTTGAACTGTTCTGTATGGTACAGTGGTAGTGGATACATGACTATGCATTTGTCAAAACCCATAGAACAGTATGCCACAAATAATTAATTTTGCTGCATGCAAATTTTAAAAAATCAGCTTGAATGTCAGACGAGCCCAAGATGGAATGTAGGCTATGGCAAATAAATCTAACTGTATTGCAAATGTATAACATAACCATACTGATGGGGATGGGGAAGAAAGGAGCTCACCTAAATAACTTTGAAAAAAGTGTTTTGATTAGGTACTGTAAAGCCATAGACAAAAAGACTTGTACACAAACATCTAAGTCTGATTGGTAAATTCATTTATCACAGGGTATGGATTACTAATTTTAGAACTACTTTGCAAATATACTAGGATCGAATATGTAAGTAAATATATTGCAGATAATGAGGTTCTTACTGTTGAACTTACTGTTGAGTTCTTTGATACTCCTCCCTCCAGGAGGTAGAGCTAAATTCCCCTCTCTCGAAAGTAGGCTAGACTCAGTAACTCCCTTCAAATGAATAGAGTATGGAAGAGAAAAACAGTAACTTTACATTGGAGACACCTGGTAGATATCACCTTATCCAAATAATCAGGGTTAACAATACCAGTAACTAGACAGATTGATATTATGTGTGCCCTCTGATAGACTATGATGAGAAGGGCACACTACTCTGTGATATTCTTCCCCCCAAATCTACAACCACAGTCTAAACATGAGAAAACATCAGACAAACTCAAACTAAGGATATTTGAAAGTGTCCAGGTCATGAAACGCAAGGAAAGAATAAGAGACTGTCACAGAAGATTGTCATAGAAGATTGAGGAGACATGACAACTAAATATCATGTAGTATACTAGATTTGATCCCTGGACAAAAAAAGGGAAATCCCAATAAAGTCTATAGTTTAATGTTTTGTGCTAATGTTAATTTCATATATATATATTTATTTATTATTATTATTTATTTTTTTTTTTTTTGCGGTACGTGGGCCTTTCACTGCTGTGACCTCTCCCATTGCGGAGCACAAGCTCCAGGCGCGCAGGCTCAGCGGCCATGGCTTACGGGCCGAGCCGCTCCGTGGCATGTGGGATCCTTCCGGACCGGGGCACGAACCCGCGTCCCCTGCATCGGCAGGCGGACTCTCAACCACTGCGCCACCAGCGAAGCCCTAATTTCATATTTTTGATCTTTGTAATACAGTTATATTAGATGTTGACATTAGGGGAAGCTAGGTGAAGGGTATACAGTAATTCTATATTTGCAGCTTTTCTGAAGATCTTAAACTTATTTCAACATAAGCCTTCTGAAAACAGGCTTATATACAATTTTCCAAGACCATTGAATTTTTATTTTTTTCTGCAAATAATTTGCATTGCTTTACTTTTATTCACTCAGCACGTCCTAAACCAAACAGATTGTCTTCTTCCTCTCTTCCAAACCTGCTCCTCTGCTGTGTTCCTGTCTTGGTAAATGGCACTACCATGTTCTCTCTCAGTTGTCCAACTAGGAAATTGAGAGTCATCCTTTCCTTTTCCTTCTCCCTCACTTCCCAATGAATTGATCAACTATCCTGAATATCTCCTTCATATTCTTGAATTCAGTTGTCTTTTTTGTCTTTCCCCATGGATTATAATCTCCCTGGGGGCAAGGCACTGTCTTCCTTGTTCCCCATGTGTTCCACGTGCCTAGCACAGTGCCTGGTGCATAGCAAGCACTCAAAAGCTATTTGCTAAATGAGAGAATGAATGCATATTTTATTGTACGTTGCTATTTAATGGTATTTTCACATCCCCTTGTATCTACCATAGTGGGATGCATCCATATGTCTCCTTTATTTATTTATTTTTAATCTGTGATAATTGAGTTTTAGAAATCGAGTGTGGCCTCCTCATTAACAGAAGTTTCACTAAGTCCAATCTGATGTTCTGATGGCAGGAGCCATGTGAGCTGGAAAGACTTGTGAAAGTCATTAGTGCAGGTCTCTCATTCCATGAACAAAAACTTTGAGGCTTCAAGAGGCTAAGTAGTTTGCCAAGTCCTAGCAGAGGGGGCATTTATTTCTATGTCCTAGAGAATCTGGAAGAAGGAGGAGAGAAAAAATAAGGAAAATTATAGCATCAGGCCCATTATTCTATACATCTTTGAAAGAAGTGGATAAAGTAAATAATAAATAATAATCATAAAGAATCTGTCTATTCATTCCTATGTAGAAATTTTATTCTATAATTTCTTTTAAAATTTAATTATTTGGGGGAATATGAAGTTGCTGAGTTTTTGTGAGTTAGTTTATTTTTTCTTTTTTTCTTTTTTCTTTTTGGCCATGTTGTGCAGCTTGCAGGATCTTAGTTCCCTGACCAGGCCTTGAACGCAGGCCCGCAACAGTGAAAGCGTGGAATCCTAACCACTGGACCTCTAGGGAATTCCCTATTTTTTTTTCTTAAAGAAACTTGAGCTAATGACGTTGTTAGGGACATGGACACTAAAAGAGGCAAGAAGGAAAGAGTACATAAATGGGGAGAGGATGGCAGCAGGGAGTGAAGGAGGATGATTTTGGAGGAGGTGGTGTAAGAGTACATAAAATTGGCCCATATGGGTTCTTAAAAGACATTCAGGCTATTGATGATTGGAAATTAGTAGGATACTAAATATTTTCGTACCGTTGCTCATTAACCTACTCATCTATTGCAACTTGTCAAGCATCCTCTACGCTATCTGGGAATCCAAAGGCTTTTCGTAGCTTTGCTTGCTGGATATTTAGACTTTTACTGCTGCTACTAATATCAACACAATGACAAAGATAAATAGGAGATCCAGTTCTTTTTCTCAAAAAAATTTTTTTACCAAAGAGAAAATTTAATCAAAAGAATTGCTTGACTTTCTTTTTGAAATGAGAGAAAGAGAAGCCGTTGAGCTACACAGCTGAAGATAGAACTTTGTTTAGTAATGGGGCATGAAGAATCTTGCCCTTGAAAAGAAATGGATTCATTTATTCATCATGAATGCATTCATTTATTCATTCAATAAAAAGTTGAGTGATGTATTCATTAATTGATTTAACCTAAGAGACCTGAATAATGAGTTAGTAAATCAAAAAAGTGAAGTTATATGATAAAAAACACAAATAACATCATTCTCTTCCTTAAAACTTCCTATGGCTTCCCACTACACTTAGAATAAAGCTCACATTCATTTCCACAGCCAAAAGTCCCTACATGATTGGACCTCTGTCTGTGTCTTCTACTTCATCTCTGACCACTCTCCACCTGCCTCTGTGTTTCTTGTTTACATATGCCAAGTTAGTTTCCACCTTAGAGCCTTGTTTCTGACATACTAGAATGCATTCAATATGCCTCTTTCGTTTTTGTCTTTAAATCTTTGGTAATCAAACTTCAGACAATGAAGTACGACTTTCTCGTGAATTCTTCCCTCTGCACAGAATGTTCTGCTTTCCTACTCCCCAATCTTAAATCAAATGTCACTGTCCAGAGATGCCTTTCCTGACAGCTTTATCTAAGCAGATGACGAACTTTTCCATAACTTATCACTGCAGTCCTCTTGTTCACTTATTTGCTTGTTTATTCTTCTCTGTCTCCCTTCACTAGCATACAAAGTCCATGAGTGCAGGACTTTGTCCGGTTCACTCCTGTACCTCTAGCTCCTAGAATAGTGTCTGACACAACATGGGCATTCAATAAATAATACCTATCCTGGAAGATGGGATTTGCATGTGAAATATTAAGCTCACTGACACAAAGTTGGTACTCAACAAACATTAAATTCCTTTCCTACCCACTGATGAGACTCATCAGTTCAGTCCCCTGATCAACAAATATCACACACATACCATCTTGGATATAGAGGATATTGCATAATATTATTCAAAAACACAGAGTAAAGGAATAAAGACGACGTGTGGGGTGTTCTCTTTCTGCTCCTCTCGGTCCACTCTTTGCCACTTTGCTCTGTGTCCCTAGAGCACAGACCTTTAGAACTGCTTTGAAGGGTTCCCTTATTCTCTGGCATCTGACTGGGTATGGTACAACACCAGGGAGGTACAGTCAGGAGATAGAAAAAAGAGTGATATTCTCTTGACTGAGTTCCTTTACTGAAGGCTTCAAGTTTCTTTTTCTTTTTTTTTTTTAAGAATTGGGAAACTTTATTTTTTTATGTTCTGGATTAGTTTTAAGGAATTTTTTTTGGCTACCTGCACAGCTTGTGGGATCTTAGTTTCCTGACCAGGGCCATGCCTCCTGCAGTGGGAGCGTGGAGTCCTAACCACTGGACCACCAGGGAATTCCCTGAAGCCTTCAAGTTTCTGTTGGGCAGTCCTTTCCTAGAGTTCTCTCCAGGCTGTGGTTACTGTTCCTTCATGCCTGGAGGTGTTACATCCCCTGCTGGTCTTCCTTAACCCTGCCCACACCTTTGTTAACAGTCCATTAGAAACTCCTCGGTCATTGAAGAGCGCCTTCCTCAAAATGGAATACCCATCTGTTTCCTGGTAGAACTCTGACTGATAGAATGAGAAAAAGTGGGCAGAATTAAAACCTGGCCTTTAGCAACAGAAAAGCAACAAAAGTAAGAAGAGCCATAGAGTGACTAGCGCCAAAATGTGCAAGTTCTGCCATCTCCTCTTTCTGCATCTGTGGATCACTAGCATCTGAGGTTGGGTCCTCTAGAAGTAAACTCTGAGACGGAATTTTGGGTTGAAGGGATCAACACCTATGAAAGGAATGGGGAGAAGGCAGGGCTGGGAAAAGGGGGAAGTCAAACTCCAATTCAGGCTTTACAAAACTTCAGTCAACCCAACAGGGAGCTCTAGAGTGAGGAATGCCTGTCAGAGTGTCCCACATTAGGCCGAGATGATCCTACCTTTGTACTCGCTCGTCATTTATTAACTAGATTCACTAGATCACCGAGGAAGGGTGATCTTGGGTAAAGTGGCTCTCTGTAGCTGAGGCAGACATGGAAGTAGGTGCCAGCCGGAGGCTGCCAGCTCACTGCACTCCCTGCAGCTGGGCAGAAAGTCTTACCTTGAAGATGGGATGTGGGGTGCCATCCCCACATCTTCCACACCAGTTTGATCCCAGTCTCTCACTGTGTGCCTGTCTACCACAGGAACTGTTTCCAAAGGCTCCATTCTAATGCCTCCTCCCTAGTAAGAAACACCCCAGCTTAATTAGTTCAACTTATCCTAAGTACTTTCTACAATACTCCCTGCTTCTCCATGGGGGATACATTCCAAGACCCCCAGTGGATGCCTGAAACCACGGATAGTACTGAATCTTATATATACTATGTTTTTTCCTATACATACATACTTATGATAAAGTTTAATTTATAAAGTAGGCACAGTAAGAGATTAACAACAATAACTAATAATAAAATAGAACAATTATAACAATACAATGTAATAAAAGTCATGTGGTCTCTCTCTGAATATTATTGTACAAATTTAATGCCTTTTTCATCTTAACTAAGCATTTATCAGACATTGTGAGTGTAACTTTTGCAGTTTGAGGTGTGATAGCAAAACTAGCACAAATTTCTTTTTCCTTTTTCACAATTTCACAGATAGAAGATTCATTCTTACCTTAGATCTTAACAACTTCAGCATATGATGTTTTTTCTTCCCTTATTAAGTAGAGAACTTTCCCCCTTTCACTTAAAGGAAGCGCCTAACGGCTTCTCTTTGGCGTATCCTAATTGCCAGCATCATTACTCTTGCACTTTGGGGCCAAAAAGCACATGAAAAGATGTTAAACATCACGAATTATAAGAGAAATGCAAATCAAAACTACAGTGAGGTATCATCTCACACCAGTCAGAATGGCCACCTTCAAAAAATATATAAACAATAAATGCTGGAGAGGGTGTGGAGAAAAAGGAACCCTCTTGCACTGTTGGTGGGAATGTAAATTGGTACAGCCACTATGGAGAACAGTATGGAGGGTCCTTAAAAAACTAAAAATAAAACTACCATATGACCCAGCAATCCTACTCCTAGGCATGTACCCAGAGAAAACCATAATTCGAAAAGATACATGCACCCCAATGTTCATTGCAGCTCTATTTACAATACAATAGCCAGGACATGGAAGTAACCTAAATGTCCATCAACAGAGGAATGGATAAAGAAGATGTGGTACATATATTCAATGGAATATTACTCAGCCATTAAAAAGAATGAAATAATGCCATTTGCAGCAACATGGATGGACCTAGAGATTGTCATACTGAGTGAAGTAAGTCAGACACAGAAAGACAGATATCATATGATATTGCTTATATGTGGAATCTAAAAAAAAGGGGTACAAATGAACTTATTTACAAAACAGAAGTAGAGTCACAGATGTAGAAAACAAACTATGGTTAGCAGGGGATAAGGAGAAGGAGGGATAAATTGGAGCCTGAGATTGACATATACACACTACTATATATAAAATAGATAACTAGTAAGAACCTGCTGGATAGCACAGGGAACTCTACTCAATATTCTGTAATGGCCTATATGGAAAAAGAATCTAAAAAAAGAGTGGATATCTGTTTATGTATAACTGATTCACTTTGCTGTACACCTGAAACTAACACAACATTGTAAATCAACTATACTCCAAAAAAAAAAAAAAAATTAAACCAAGGGCTACTTGAACACAAGCACTGTGATAACTTGACAGCCGATCTAGTAACCAAGGCGGCTACTAAGTGACTGATGGGCAGGGCATGCTGGACAAAGGGATAATTCATGACCAAGCAGGAAGGAGCAGGACAGCATGAGATTTCATCAACACCACTCAGAACGGTGCACAATTTAAAACTTGTGACTCATTTATTTACGGAATTTTCAATTTAATGTTTTCAGACCTCAGGTACCAGAAAGCATGGAAAGTGAAACCGTGGATAAGATGGCACCACTGTAATCAAGTTTCTCTATCTTATAAACTGCCAAAGTAACAGGCAGCTGATTGAAGAAATATGTTCCCACTTTAGGAAATCTGAGGTACTAAGAGAAAAGATAGTACTATATAGTATCAGAATAACATCACCAAGTAATAGAAGTGCAGCATTCATGCTTCTGTCTGTATATACTCATGGAAAGGGTTGCTTTGTGATATTACCTCTAAGACACTGAACACGTGTGGCTTTGACAATTAATTCTTCAGCTCTGTGCAGTAGGTACTCTTACCTCCTATGTGGTTTCTGAAGAAAGCTATAGGCTTTCCAAATCCGTATTCCTGACTCTTACCATTCCTTAGCAGTAGTAGTATATTTTAATATTGACACAACACTTGAGTTGCAAAATGCATCAGCCATTATATAATGTCTGGCTAAGTCAATATGCCTGTTTTTATGGTGAAAATTGATACTTTGGGTTTTTTTGGCCACACCGCAGCAACCTGCAGGATCTTAGCTCCCTGAGCAGCAATCAAACCCACACTCGCTGCAATGGAAGCGCAGAGTTCTAACAACTGGACCACCAGGGAACTCCTGATGCTTTGGTTTCTTTAAACTAAATGTTCTTATCCCTTTCATGTACCACCTCTTCATCTGGATCTGTTAGAGATAGTTGACATTGTGCTACCCACATTTTCAGATATCCTATTAAAATATATTTAAGTAATGATCTGGACATAAAATGAGATCATTTGAGTGCATTAAGTAGCAAGAAAGTGGGAACATTTCTAGCAGGAGCAAATCCCTCCAAGCTGGTATCTTAAGCAAGGATTGTTCTCTTGTTTTTCTGGACTCAAATGAACAGGCAAATTTAAATTTATCTGGGTTCTTCTCTATCTTAACTTAGAACACAATTAAATTAACTAGTTCAGAATTTAGCCATAACATCTTTAGTATTGAATACAAAAATGATGAAGTACATTAATTATTAAATATTCTTAAAAAAATATATTTATTTATTTGGTTGCACCGGGTCTTAGTTGCAGCAGGCAGGCTCCTTAGTTTCGGATTGTGGGCTCCTTAGTTGCGGCATGCCTGTGGGATCTAGTTCCCTGACCAGGGATTGAACCTGGGCCCCCTGTATTGGGAGCTCAGAGTCTTAACCATTGAGCCACCAGGGAAGTCCCAGTTATTAAATATTCTTGATTTGATATTATAGATTATGTAAATAATTATGTGCCAAAATTTGAAGCTGAAGAGCTAATTGTTCTTTAATGTCCTTGACAACATAGTTTATAGATTTGCAAAAGTTTTCAACCTACACCTTTTTGAGTGTGCACGTGTACAGCTATGCAGCGCTCTGATTGTAAACCAAAGGATCCTCAAACCCATGCTCTATCAGATTCTTTCTGAGGATGTAAAAATCTTTGATCTCTTGGGCTTCCCTGGTGGCGCAGTGGTTGAGAGTCCGCCTGCCGATACAAGGGACACGGTTCGTGCCCTGGTCCAGGAAGATCCCACATGCCGCGGGGCGGCTGGACCCGTGAGCCGTGGCCACTGAGCCTGCGCGTCCGGAGCCTGTGCTCCGCAACGGGAGAGTCCACAATAGTGAGAGGCCCGCGTACTGCAAAAAAAAAAATCTTTGATCTCAGAGAGCAGGCTTCTTACTAATTATTGATTCTGGAAAACAAACAAATAGAAAACACACGTCTTTTTTTTTTAGGACTTTGAAAGGAACAGTCTTTCATATTAGCTTGCTCAGACGCTAGAGGGGAGCGTGGTGTCATTAAGTGCTGCCTTCTGCAAAGTATGTATACCCTGGCATGCCCAGATACTGGGAAAAGGTACAGCAAAGAAGGGCTTAGAAAAATATTTTCCTGAGATTAAAAAAGGACAACTTTGGTTTCCAAAAATCTACTGTGATCTAGTGTTTTACACCAAAATTCCCAATATAGGGATTTGATTCCTTTTTAGTGACAATATCTTTCAAATAATTTGATTTTCAAAACCTTATTGTTATTTAAAAATTATATATGCTCACTGATTTTTAAAAAGAAAGTCAAACAATAGAGAAAAATACAAAGAAGAAAGTGAACACAACTGGAACTCACATGATATATTCCCACCGTATGGGGGAGGATTCTTTCAGACATCTCTCACTTTCTCTCTATATATACAGAAATATGCCTATGAATTTAAGTACATAAAATGATATTGTATCTTCTGTTTCCGGAATGGTATTGTTGCAGACGGAGTAGACATCTTTCTGTGGCAGATGACTTGATTCTTGGTGGTAAAGCATAGTGGTTGTGGGTAGGAGGAGTCACAGAGCCTAGGTTTTAATTTCTTCTCCACTCACTATGTGACATTGGGCAAGTGATTTAACCCATCTCTATGTACCTCGGTTTCCTCATAATGCAAAAATGGGGATGATAATATTACCTACCTCAGAGAGTTGATGTGAGAGTAAAATCAGATCACATAATTGTTTGACAGTACCTGCAACCTAATAAGTACTTAATACATTTTAACTATCTTAACTAAATATAAGTTTCAACTTCATAGTAACACTGAAGGTTGTTAAAATACGAACGTGGGATTTTTTTTTCAAATAACTTTCATCATGATAATCCCAAACCATGCTTTTAACATAAATTATTATTGCTTCTACATATAACTATATCTCCACTGATGCTGGTATTTGCATGCAGCAAATACTATGAACTTATTGACTGATCTACCTGAAGACTTTAACAGAAGGAGATGAACTACCTTTTTATGAAGGCCTCTTTAAGAATTGTTCTGTGGAATGCAAGGTGCCTTTAAGCAAGAGAGTTTTACTGCACTGGCTTTATAAAACATGACTCCAACTAAAAATCCCTGTTAATTATTAAACCCTTATGTATAATCTGGATACCTGACACTGCTGATACTGCAGATTGAGAACAGAGAGTTTTTGTCCCTCAAGTTAAGCCTAAACACCAGTAGAAAAAGGTAGTTATCAAGGGATTTAAAAAACCCCAAATTTTTCCTCTTATATTTAGTAAAGGGTGCGGGGTATCTCCTGTTTTGGCTGGCATATCTAGCACCTAAACAACTGGTTTAAACCTTGTTTGGGATTCCTGCTTGTTTTAGCATGGCGGATCTTGGAGTTCACAGAATCCTCCTTCTGGTTATTTCTCTGACAAAATGTCTGGAGGGCACAAAACTGCTGGCAGACTTAAAAAAATGTGGTGACTTGGAATGTGAAAGTAAGTCGCTTTTCTTTTTTTCCCTTCTTTTCCTCTTAAAATGAGGCTCTGAAATAATGTAAAATGTTATTGTGGACATGTATGATAAAAATGAACGTTAATATCATTGAGAAATATTTATAAGGTATAGTACACTATAAAAGAGAAATGCTGGAAGCAAAGTATTTTGTGATCGTTTTTAATGTAAATATACAAAGGGGCAAAGATCAGCCTGATATATAAATATATAAGAAATTTTAAGGATATTAATCCAGATCTCAAAAACAAACTAATTAGCACTTTTACTATTTTTTAAGATAAATGTGATTGATTTGTATTAAAAAAGATATCAAGCCATTTGATAGTTATTTTTATGAAGCCCTTACATTTTTTAGTTTCTATTTCACAATCAGAAGTTTCTGATTCTCATGAGTTTTCTAAGACTGTTTTTATTTCAAACCATCATGATCTATTATGTAAACTTTATCAAATATTAATTATTTCTGTGTTCCCTTATTATGCAAAAATACTGAAATCAGTGTTAGGAATACATAATTTTATTTATATCTTTGAATATTAAACTTCCTTCTTCTACAAAGAGAAATTAATTTTCATTTTATTGCTTAAGAACTTATTTTCTGAAATTGGCATTATGGTACAAAATGAATAGCATCCCAGTATATTAGAATTGCTTTATATTGTTCTATCCCTCCAGTATATGAGAATTACTTCGAATTTGCAACATGTAATTAAAAATGCAAAATATTATTAGTATGAACATAAATGATTTAAAAGTAAATTTTTTATGTGTAAACATTTTCCTTAATCATTTGGATACATAATTTAATATATAGAGAATGTTTACTAGATGATGTTTTATAATAATATTATTATAACAACTTTTCTTTCCTTCTTTACAGCCTCATTTTAGTTTCCTTAGGGCTAGGCACATAACATGAAAAGAGAACATTCAAATTTGTAGTAATTGATAAAAGTTATTTTAACTTTAATTGCACGACTTAATGAAAATGTTTTACATATGCCAGTATAATTATATTCGTTAATAAGGTATGTATATTACTTTATGTGCTGAAGGGCTAAATCTAGCATATGTGGTTATGGTCTTTCATAGTTATTAAGGGCCTATTATGTGCTGGGTCTGGGGGATGAGGGGTGTGTATCTAAGAGGGATAAAATGAAATGTAAGGTAAGTTTCTTGTCCTCCAGGGATTTTCATTCTAGTGAATGATGACAAGACAGGTCAATATGAAACAGTAAATAGTAATACAACATAAGGATAATAGATAATATTGAAATTCAGAGAAGCGGCAGAGTAGGATGGACCAATTAAGGATGTCTTATAGCGGAAGTAGGATATGAGTTGTCCATGAAGAGAGACTGATGGGTTTTTAGAAAGGCTTAGGAAAAAACAGAAAGAAAACTCAGAATACAGAAGGCGGATGTTACAGTGAAAAGAACTTCAGTTCAAATCTGGCTCCACCATTTTTCAGGTGTGTGACCAACTCTTTGATACTTAATTAAAGGCTCATTTTTTAGTCTGAGATGAGATTATTTATCTCATAAGTCTGTTCTGAGGATTTAATAATAGCAGTAATAAAAGGTATGAAAGAGCTTATCATGATGCCTGGAGTATAGTAGGTGCCAGAAGAAAACTAATTATCTTTTCCTTCCCTTCTCTACTGTGTGTTTTTCTCTGCATGTTTACATAGCTTTAATAAGCAGAGTTTTAGCCATAAGAGATTACAGAGGACCTGACTGTCGATACCTGAACTTCACTAAGGGAGAAGAGATATCTGTTTATGTTAAACTTGCAGGAGAAAGTGAAGATTTGTGGGCAGGAAGTGTAAGTATCTAATCTTACAAATTGAATACAGAATAAATGACTAGCTTGCACAAGGATGCCTGGTGTTCATCTCTAAAGGAACTTTAAGAATTTCAAAGTACTTTATATATCTATTAAAAACCCTTAACATATTTAAACAAACAAACAAAATATGGTCATGTTTAGTGTTGGTTCCAGAATTTCTATAAAAAGTAGCTTTGGGGAAGCCAGTCTGGTTGGGATGAAGGCTTAAGAGTGCCTTGAAATTACTTTTACACAGCATGCATAGTGTTTGAACTTAGGTTTTATATTTATTTGAAGAGACTTTTAGAGGTGCCAGTGGAGATTATGGGATGACTAGGTAACCCCAGCCATCCCTTGGTGCTACCAATGGCCAAGTTTAAGAGAGACTGGGAAGTTTTAGTTAATCAGATTAAATGACATGTCTTGGGAATTCCCTGGTGGTCCAATGGTTAGGACTCTGAGCTTTCATTGCCGAGGGCGCAGTTTCATTCCCTGGTTGGGGAACTAAGATCCCACTTGGCCAAAAAAAGAAAAAAAAAAAAGACATGTCTTTCTGAGCAAATCAAGGACTGAGTTGCTATTGAAGAGATCCTTAGAAAGATCAGTAACCTAGGGAAGCGAGGTATATGAATTTTTCGTGGAGAAAAAGAATAACTGAGAGAGACCACTGTTTGGCCCAAAGTCCTATTACACTGAAACGCCTAGATGCCTCAATCACCTCTCTGAATATACAGATAGAAAAATTAATGATTAATATTTTCAGTTGAATATAGGTCTTATCTTAGATTATATCATGCCTCAGAATGAAAAGATACCATGACAAGCGACTTTACTCCCAAGCTGAACAAGCATGACCAACCTGATACATACATCATTTCCATATTGCGTATGCATAAGATCTCTTCCCTGTGTCGCCTCTGTGATCTTTATTTGAAGGAGCAGATTCTATTTGGGTCTATCCTGCTTTTTAGCATGAGGGACTACATGACTGAACCTCAGACTCTTGTTGGCCAGAATTGTTTACCTGGACTTTGCAGCTCCCAAGACTTCTTACTGCTTATGGTGCCTTAAACATGCCATTTCTCTGTCTTGAATGCATGGGAGGTACCCAATGCAACTATAAGGAAAATGACACAGTATCATAAGAGGAAAAGAAAGCATTCTTTCTTGTTTACTATGTGTGAAAATGATAGTTCCACACAAAAGCAGCATGTAATGTGTGGAGCCAGGGTGACGTTTCAAGCACACTTGGTTTTGTGCCTTAGGTGTCTAACCCAGGCGATAACTGTTTAAGAAGCCACACTGTGTGGTTGGGACTCTGGGCTTTCATTGCCAGGGGGCCCGGGTTCAATCCCTGGTCAGGGAACTAAGATCCCGCAAGCCCCACTGGCATGGCCAAGAAAAAGAAGCCACACTGTGGAGTTCATTCTGTCAGTTTCCAAATAATTGCAGCAACTGGAGAGCTGGAAGAATCACAGTTGAGGTATAATGGTGCTGAATCAAAGGGCCAAAAGAAATATGCTCTTTAAACTTTGACAGGGGTGGGAAATGGGCCGAGTGTGGTTATGTGAAGCCTTCACTCTTGGGGGACATCTTGTATGCACTTAAACCGATTGAGAGGATCTCTGTTACCAAGGCACCCTCAGAAAAGTTGTATGGAACCAAATGCACCCTGGAAGACTCATAGATCTTTACTATCTTGATGAATCCACCTCAGCCCTTCAGAGTTTAAACATCTTACCCAATTTTGACATCCTGAAAATGCTGCGTATGTCACAGCTCCATCTTGCTTGGCTACAGTCACAATTCTCTTGCTTTTTGATATTCCAGGTTTACTAGTGTAAATCTGTGGTCCACCTGGGCAAGAAAGGTCATTAAGAACAGAAAAAGAAAGAAAATGTGTGGTTTTCCCTCTGAAATCTGAAAATGTGGCATTTTATAGCTTGGCCCTTTTTTCCCTCAGATTTATGCTGTTCTGTCGAGTAGCAAAAGGAATATGATTTCACTGACTTTCTTTTAGATGGTAAATGAAAGCCGTTAATGTTTGTAATTTGAAATAGATGAAAGCCAAGGACATGAAACAAAATTAAGCTCAATGGCCATTATTGCTCTGATCACTCTTCCTTGCTAATCTTCATTCTTCATTTTGATAGAAAGGAAAGGACTTTGGGTATTTTCCCAAAGATGCAGTCCAGATTGAAGAGGTGTTCATATCTGAGGAAGTTGAAATATCAACAAAAGTGAGTAAACTCATTTCGGTTATTAATTGAATTTATTTATTTATTTATTAAAGAAAATTTGTATTTTATTTTCTCTAACAAAAGAAATAGTTGTAAACACCCAAGAATTCTCTTTTCCAATTACCAATAGTTTTTTTCTTCTTCTTTTTTAATGAATGTATTACTTTATTTATTTATTTTTATTAATTGATATTGGAGTTTAGTTGCTTTATCGGTTATTAACTGAATTTAAAAATTTTTGGCTAAAACAGTTTTCTGTAGTATAAGTGCCCATCAGTTATACATCTTATATAGTGGATATATAAAATAGTCTGAAAACTCACTCTAGGAATAGTTTGAGTATGTGAATAAAATCAGGTAAGGCGAGATTGATGACAAGGATTTTGCTTACTGAAAAATTAACAGGCAGTAAAGTATAGTGGTTAAGAGCATGGATTCTGGAAGTGGACTGGGTTCAAAGCCTGACTCAGCCACTTAGTTCCCATGTGGTCTTGTGTGCCTTTTTTCTCATCTGTAAAATGAAGATGATGATTATAATATAGTGCTACCTTAACAAATTTATTGAGCAAAAAATGAGCATATTGGGCTTCCCTGGTAACGCAGTGGTTGAGAGTCCGCCTGCCGATGCAGGGGACGCGGGTTCGTGCCCCGGTCCGGGAGGATCCCGCATGCCGCGGAGCGGTTGGGCCCGTGAGCCATGGCCGCTGGGCCTGCGCGTCCGGAGCCTGTGCTCCGCGACGGGTGAGACCGCAGCGGTGAGAGGCCCGCGTACCGCACAAAAAAAAAAAAAAAAAATTAGCATATGTAAAGTACATAGAACAGCACTTAGTAAGTACTATGTAAGTGTTAGATATTATTACTAATGTTATTGTCCTACTGGGACAGAGTTTATTTCCCATCACACTCTCTAGGTCTCATATCTGTAAACCTCTTTTGCTGTTGGAGTTTTAAATGAGCTTGATAATGCTGGGCTTGATAATGAGAATGGGAATCAGAAGGTGACTCTTCAATATGTGAATTTGATTAGCCCATTTAATTCACATTCCAGGTTAAGCCTATTTACCTTACGTGAGGTCAGTGTGAAGTCAGTCTGCCTAGTTAAGTAAACTATTATCTGGCTCTTTTCCAGCACAGATTCTGGGATTAAATGTCTATTCACTGTATAACTACTGGTCCTGTCAGTTCTGTCTCCAAAATATATCTGTCTTCTCTTCATTTTTACTCTCCCCATAGCCCTGATTCAAAGCATCATTGTCTCTTGAGTAGAACACTGCAATAGGTTTCTAACTGGTCTCCTTGCCCCTGCTTTTGCCCTCTTCCAATTCATTCTCCAGACAGCAATGGATCTTATAGATACAAAAACAAAGAAATCAGATGATGTCATTTGCTTGGTTTAAAGCCTTTTTATGGCTTTGCATTGAACCTGGAATCAAGCCCTGACTCCTTACCCTGGCTCTACATGATCTGCTGCTGCTCCCGCTGCTGACCCTGTCACGTGCCACTCTCCCCGCACTCACTATGCTCCTGGCCACACTGGCCTATTGATAGTTCTTAGAACATGCCAAGCTCTTTCCTAGCCCAGAAACCCAAACGGGCTCTTCCCTCTGTTTGGAACGCTTCCCCTAAGTTCTTCACCTGGTTAGTTCCTTTTTATCCTTTAGGTCACAGCTGAAACATCAGTGCCTCAGAGAGCTCTTCCATGATAATTCTAAAGGAATTACTGCTTCTTCATCACAGCTTCCTGTTTACTTCCTACATAGCACTTATCACAATTTATAATTACGTTTTTCTATTGTTTACTGTAGAATTTCAGCACCTGGCACAGTGCAGAGCACATAGTAAGCATATAGAAAGTCCAAATTCTTTACTTTTTAAAAAACATGTATTTATTTAGGCTGCACCGGGTCTTAGTTGCGACATACATGTGGGATCTAGTTCCCCGACCAGGGATCGAACCCTGGCCCCCTGCGTTGGGAGCGTGGAGTCTTACCCACTGAACCCCCAGGGAAGTCCCTAGAAGGCCCAAATTCTTAGGTCAAGTTCCCTGGGAAATAGAATCCGAGACGGATCTTTGCATCCAAGAGGTTTACTAGGGAGTACTCTTGGGAATAGCACCTGTGAGGGAATACAAGAAAAAGCAGGATTGGGCAGACAGAGAAGTTGAACTGTGATCCGGTTGCAACAAAGGTTTCAGGTGATTCCATAAGGAGCTTTGAAGCTGGAATGGGCTTTCAGGGTTGTCCTGAACAGAGGCAAGGGGTTGGGCCTTTTTATCCTTGCATGACTGGTTCATCTGGGGTAGTGTAACCTTGGGCTAGGTTAGGCTAGTATTTACTAGAGACAGTTGCTATTTTAATTACTTGATTCATTTAATCTTCACAACACCCCTATAAGGTAGGTACTGTCATTATTCTCATTTTACAGTTGAGGAGACTGAGGCATAGAAAGGTCATCCTATTCGCCCAAGGTCACAGAGCTAGTAAACGTCAGGATTAGGATTTGAACCCAGAGTGTTTGGCTCCAGCGTCTGTTGTTAATCACCTACTATGTTGCAATGCCAAAAAATACTGTAAAATTGCAATTCTGAAGTTTCTTTTTGTAAAATTCTGAGCTTTATTCTCATTTCATAATGGTGATATCCAAAGAGCAGTGTATATCACTGTTTCATACCTTCAGATTAAAAAAAAATAGCTTCACCATTTTTCTTCTTGATGATTTGGTTGTTTTGTGAGATGAGCAAGGGGATCACTGCTTCCATCGGCTACATGCAATATCTCAATAAAAGAAGTCTAAGTGGGGACTTCCCCAGTGGTCCAGTGGTAAAGAATCTGCCTTCCAATGCAGGGTACACAAGTCCGATCCCTGGTCGGGGAATTAAGATCCCACATGCCACGGGGCAACTGAGCCCGCACACTGCAACCGCTGAGCTCGCGCGGCTCAACCTGCGTGCCGCGAACCACAGAACCCATGTGCCCTGGGGCCCGCATGCCACAAGTAGAGCGAAGCCCGCGTGCCGCAGCTACACCCCAACGCAGCCAAAAAAAAGAAGTTTTTTTAGTGCAACTTCTAACCAGGCCTTCATGCTTTAGAGTCTTTGGTTTGTCTGAGCTGTGACCATGTGCTGTACATTCCCCTCCCTGAAAGCGCTGCAGAGCTGCATATGTCCATTCAGTGTACCCTTACCAGGAGCAAGATTTTGTGGCCATGTACGCCTGTTCACTAGAGTTTATTTGCAGAATATACTCACTACTTGATTGCCTCTGCTTCTGAATTTCTTCAATTATTTGATAATAAATAAATCCTAATGCAAGAGGATTTTCATTTACGTTTACATCAGTAACCCTGAAAAGTCAGTTATGATACAAGTGTTTGAGATTAGGAGTTTTTGCTCTGCTGTTCAGCTAGTTGTGTGGCCTTGGGAAATCATACTCATCCATTTTAAATGATTTCAGAGAAACAAGGAGTTTTTATATATTAATGTCAATCGTAACTTTTTTTCTTTCAGGAATCTGACTTTCTCTGTCTTCTTGGAATAAGCTACACATTTGAAAATGAAGATAGTGAGTTAAACAGTGGTAATGGTGAAAATATATATCCATATGAAGAGGGCAAGGAGCCCAAATCTAGAGTATATGAAAATGATTTTCAGATAGACCTCGGCTTTTATTCAACTTCTGAAAGTACTTTGTTTGAAGACCAATTTCCAGCATCAGAGGCTCCTGAAGATATCAGAAGTACCAGTGAATCAAAAGATTGGGAAGCAGTAGAAGCTGGAAATGTGGAACAGTATCCTATTCCAGAAGGGGATCATGTCCTACCATCCTCAGCTATTCCTGAAGTGAAAGGATGGTTTGGATTTGGAAAGGACCAAGCTGGAGAAAAGACTTTTGAATCAGTTACTGAACCTCTAGAAGAAAGCTCATTTGGAAATAGAAAAATAACAGTGGAAGATGAGAATGACCCAGAGGGATTAAACAATGGTGAGCCCCAAAGAGAACATAAGCAAGAACTTGAATCAGAATTTGATTCAGTGCCAAAGAAACAGTCTGAACTAGTGTCTGAGTCAGAGCACATCCTCAATCCTCAAGACACTGGTTGGTTTGGTGGTGGATTTACAAGTTATTTTGATTTTGGGGGTGAGGATACAGGGCTTGAATTACTGTCCAAAGAAAGCAACCCACCTTTACAAGATGTTCCTAGTTCCATATCCTCTGAGGAAGAACCCACCGTTCCTTATACAGAAATATTAACAGAAAAAGAAGACACAATCACTAATGATAGCTCAATTCTCAGGCCAAGTTGGTTTGATTTTGGTTTTGCTATGCTAGGATTTTCATATGCTAATGAAGATAAAATTATATCAGATGATGGAAAAAATGAAGAAGAAGGTGTGGGAGATAAACATGGACATCCTCCAACAAGTGAATTTGACCCTGATAAGGAACAAGAAATAAAAATAATAAAAATTATGGAAACTGAAAATCAAATAGGCAAGAAAAGGGTCTTAGAGAAAACAGACGATTCTGATACTTTACCATATTTTAAAAAGTTCTTGTATACTTTTGACAACCCCTGGAACTTCCAGAACATTCCAAAGGAGACAGAATTGCCATTTCCCAAAGAGACACTGGATGAAAATAATGGAGGTGAAAATGATAAAAGAGAATTTTCAGTTGAGTATTACCCCGCAGATAATACGGAAGATATGATGTTGAAAAACGGACACGGTCAGCCAGGTTAGTATAAACATATCTATAATATGATTTCTTTTTAAAATATAATCTATTTTTTAAAATTTTTATACAGCAGGTTCTTATTAGTTATCTATTTTATACATATTAGTGTATAGACGTCAATCCCAATCTCCCAATTCATCACACCACCACCCCTCCCCCCCACCACTTTCCTCACTTGGTGTCCATACATTAAACATAATCTATTTTAAAAAGTGAAAATCACATGAAACATCCAGGAATCCATATTTCTCAAAATACTCAATAATCAACAACAACTTTATCAATCACCCTTTTATCAATTTCTGGTTTACTCTGGGATTTAGTAGATCTTAATATCATAAAATAAAATCCCAAGGGACAAAGAATGATTGGCTATACATGGATGTTTCAAGGAGATCTCAAGGTCTTTTACAATAAGCTTTAATCAAACTATTATACGTAAACAGGTTAAAAATATAAATAGTGCTAAGGCTTTTTTTTTTTAACAAAAGCAATTTCTGTTCCCTCTGTCCATTTCTACTTCTACTTCTGTCCCAGGGACAATAATTTCCTTTATTATATTTTTTTGCAGTACGCGGGCCTCTCACTGTTGCGGCCTCTCCCGTTGCGGAGCACAGGCTCCGGACGCGCAGGCTCTGGACGCGCAGGCTCAGCGGGCATGTCTCACGGGCCCAGCCGCTCCGCGGCATGGGGGATCTTCCCGGACCGGGGCACGAACCTGTGTCCCCTGCATCGGCAGGCGGACTCTCAACCACTGTGCCACCAGGGAAGCCCTCCTTTATTTTTTTAAGAAAATTTCTTTTAGTGTTTATCTCTATTTTCTAAATAAAATACTTATATTCTTCTTTGAGTAACCTATTTTAGATGATGTTCATTGACTTCCTGTTCTGTTAGGTGAGAATTTTTTCTTATTTGCACCCACTTTTTAGCTCATTTACACCTTCCCAATATAGCTATATCTGAATTGTGTTCTTAGAAACCTAAGCTAAGGTAATTTAAAATCGTCTTAATTCCTGAATGATATTTTATTCTAGATCTATAGCTCCTCCCCCCAAGAAGATCTATGATAACAAGGGTTTTCTTTAAGTGTACAAGATAATAATGAAACTCAAGCAAAAACAATGTAAAAAGTTTTCAGCTTTCTTCCTCAAGCCTCTCAATTCTGGGAGATAAACAGAGGGCAACAGAAGAGAGCAGAGTGTCAGAGGATACTTCTAGATCTAGATGTTCAGGTATCTAGCAACTCCTATGATTAAAAACAAGTGGATAGTATTTTAAGTAAAGAATTATATAACATGACTTTCCCACATCTCCATTCTGATGTCTCTATGATGGACAGATTAGAAACTCAACAAATATTGGCCAATAATACAGAAACAATCGAATCCTAGAATGACAGAAAAATTTTCACAAGAAGAGATCAACACTGTTGCAAACTCAGAAGGAAACACATTTCACTGGTGCTGGTTGATTATCTTGAATTTCCAGAAGAACTATATGTTATTTCTTAATATTCTACAAAATATGAGTTCTTTACTTGATCAACATCCTCAACCAGAATATAGACTTTAGATTCTAACGCTTTTCTAAATAAGGTGGTGTGATGATTTTCATGACTGAAAACATTAGAGACCTAGATTTTCAAAGGCTAGAGGAAATTACTTTGTTCTAAGCTTGTTAGATCCTAAGGGAGTATTTGTGAAAAAGCAGATGGTAATTGGAAAGAAGAGAGACTAAAACAAAACAATATCAGACCCAGAAATACAGTATGCAAAATATAGATATATAAAAATATTTTAGAGCTTATATATAGAAACTTCAGGGCATTCTGAATATCATTTTAGTAGAATTTATCATTTCATATAGTGATGCTGGGAGAATTTATAAATATGAATAACTTGGTAGATAGTCAATTGAGAACAGGGCATTTATTCAATTATAACTAATTTTGAGGGACTTTTATAAAAATGTTAAGAAATTCCTTTAAGTTTCAGAAAAAAGATGTCTTACTATATAAATACTTCAAAACATTTCACTATTAATTAAATGAAAAACAAGCTGGGGTCATGCAAAATTTGTTTTAAAAAAAGAATACTAGGGACTTCCCTGGTGGTCCAGTGTTTAAGAATCCACCTTCCAATGCAGGGGGATGTGGGTTTGGTCCCTGGTTGGGGAACTAACATCTCACATGCTGCAGGACAACTAAGCCCGCGTGCTCTAGAGCCTAAGAGCCCCAACGAAGAGCCGGCACGTGGCAACGGAAGATCCCTCATGACGCAACAAAGATCCCGAGTGCTACAACTAAGACCCGACACAGCCAAATAAATAAATAAATATTTAAAAAAAAGAAGAATACTGAAAGAGGGATTCAGATAAAATCACAGACTCTATTTTCTCAATATTGGAGAAATAGCTAAAATAGCCAATATTTTCAGATAATTTCAACAACTCTTTTAGGGAATAACAAATGAAAACTTGACTTATTTAGAAAGAGTGCATAAGGAAAATGAATCACTGATCTTGAAAAAGTATTTGTGAAAAGCTGAGGTTTGAGATAACCACATTTATAAAAAGCTAATATCCTGAGATAAGAATTTACAAAACAGATAAATTAGGGAACAATTATTTATATTACAATATTAATAGATCCTAAGGAAATATTAGGATATTAGAACTCTATTTTACAAAAGGACTCCAAACTGAGCTTATTTAAATAATGAATTTCCCAAGTACAGTTAAATATGAAAACTATTCATTATTTTATTTGAATTAAAATTGTTTATTAATTTATTAACAATTATAAGAAAGTCATATCTGTATCTAATGTACTTTTTTTACTTGAAGTATTGTTGATTTACAATGTTTCAGGTGTACAGCAAAGTGATTCACTTATACATATATAACTGAATATATATGTATAAGAATATATGTATATTCTTTTTCAGATTCTTTTCTATATTAGGTTATTATAAGGTATTGAATATAGTTCCCTGTGCTATACATTAGGACCTTGTTGTTTGTCCATTTTATATACAGTAGTGTATAACTGTTAATCCCAAATTCCTAATTTATCTCTCCCCCCTTTCCCCTTTGGTAACCATAAATTTGTTTTCTGTCTGTGAGTCTATTTCTGTTTTGTAAATAAGTTCATTTGTATCATTTTTTAGACTCCACATATAAGTGATATCATATGGTATTTGTCTTTCTCTGACTTACTTCATTTAATATGATAATCTCTAGGTCCATCAATGTTGCTGCAAATGGCATTATTTCATTCTTTTTTATGGCTGAGTAATAGTCCATTGTATATGCATACCATCTTCTTTATCTGTTCATCTGTCAATGGACATTTAGGTTGCTTCTATGTCTTGGCTATTTGTAAATATTGTTGCTATGAATATTGGGGTGCCTATATCTTTTCAAATTATAGTTTTCTCCCGATATATATCCAGGAATGGGATTGTTGGATCATATGGTAGTTCTATTTTTAGTTTCTTAAGAAACCTCCATACTGTTCTCCATAGTGGCTGTATCAGTTTACATTCCTACCAACAGTATAAGAGGGTTCCCTTTTCTCTACACTCTCTCTAGCATTTATTGTTTGTAGATATTTTGATGATAACCATTCTGACTGGTGTGAGGTGATACCTCATTGTACTTTTGATTTGAATTTCTCTAATAATTAGCAACATTGAACATCTTTTCATGTGCTTCTTGGCCATCCAGATGTCTTCTTTGGAGAAATGCCTATTTAGGTCTTCCACTCATTTTTTTGATTGGGTTGTTTGCTTTTTTGATATTGAGCTCTATGAGTTGTTTGTATATTTTGGAACTCAATCCCTTGTCAGTTGCATCATCCACAAATATTTTCTCCCATTCCATAGGTTGTCTTTTTGTTTTGCTTATGGTTTCCTTTGCTGTGCAAAGCATTTTAGCTTAATTAGGTCCCATTTGTTTACTTTTGGTTTTGTTTCCCTTTCCATCTCTAGGAAACAGATCCCCCAAAATGCTGTTGCAATTCATGTCAAAGAGTGTTCGGCCTATGTTTTCCTCTAGGAGTTTTATCGTATCCAGTCCTACATTCAGGTCTCTAATCCATTTTGAGTTTATTTTTGTATATAGTATTAGAGAATGTTCTAATTTCATTCTTTTACATGTAGCTGTCCAGTTTTCCCAGCACCGTTTATTGAAGATACTGTCTTTTCTCCATTGTATATTCTCACCTCCTTTGTTCTAGATTAATTGACCATAAGTGCATGGGTCTATTTCTAGGCTCTCTATCCTGTTCCACTGATCCATGTGTCTTGACTGTAGCTTTGTAGTATAGTCTGAAGTCAGGGAACTTGATTCCTCCAGCTCTTCTTTTTCAAGATTGTTTTGGCTTCTAATGTAAATCTTAAAGCTTAGATTTAAGTAATGTGAAAATAATACCTCAAAAGTATAATCAAATATGAAATTATTATAGGAAATTTTCATTTTATTCACATGTATTTATTTCAAATGCAGTGTAAAACAATATTTAAAATAAACCAATTTAGGCACATATAAATTTGGTGTAATTAATTGTCGAATAAGCCTTTTTTTCCCCTAATGCCATTAAACATAACTGTAGATCACTATTTGAGTCCTGTATTTACAACAGTTCTATTGTATTCAGACTCCTGAGTTGATTGTTCATTTTTAAGTTTAATGTCCACAGGTGGCATGAGTAAATTACAGATATGTGTTTGCTTACTTGGGACTTTCATCTTTTAAACAATGCTAAGTAAGTGACAGCATCAAAGCCATGTGTTAAATTCATAACTCAAAGAGCAAAGATAGACATTGAATAATTCAGTTAGGACTATTCATTTTTCTTTTTATTTTATATATATTTTTTTAATTTTAATTTTTATTTATTTATTTATTTATTTTTTTGCGGAACACGGACCTCTCACTGTTGTGGCCTCTCCCGTTGCGGAGCACAGGCTCCAGACGCACAGGCTCAGTGGCCATGGCTTACGGGCCCAGCTGCTCTGCGGCATGTGGGATCTTCCCGGACCGGGACACGAACCAGTGTCCCCTGCATTGGCAGGTGGACTCTCAACCACTGCGCCACCAGGGAAGCCCAGGACTATTCTTTAATATTGTTTTTCAGGGCTGCACTGATACTTTTCTATCCTTGTCTTAAAAAGTAACTGAGGAATAAATCCCACAATTTACTTGAATACTATAGATCAGGCTAGGACTACTTAGAACTTTTTTTTTTAATCCTGTTTGATTAGTTCATTGAATCAGGTGATCAGTTTAAACTATGTTTGAAAATTGAATTGTCTTAAATTGATGGCTATTTGACATGGTATGCACATGTATGCATATGATGCAACATTACAAACGTGTAAAATTATGACATATATGTTTCAAATTATTTTTTTTTCTTTATTTTGGGGAAGGGTAATCCTTTTTATTTTTTATTATTTTTTATAAATTTTAAAATAAATTTTTTTTTTAATTTAGTTTTGGCTGCATTGGGTCTTTGTTGCTGCACACGGGCTTTCACTAGTTGCGGCAAGCAGAGTCTACTCTTCGTTGCAATGTGCAGGCTTCTCTTGCTGTGGAGCATGAGCTCTAGGCCCGCAGGCCCAGTAGTTGTGGCTCGCAGGCTCTAGAGCACAGGCTTAGTAGTTGTGGCACACGGTCTTAGTTGCTCTGTGGCATGTGTGATCTTCCTGGACCAGGGCTTGAACCTGTGTCCCCCGCATTGGCAGGCGGATTCTTAACCACTGCGCCACCAGGGAAGCCTGGTAATCCTTTTTAAATGAAGGTTCTTGAGATGTACATATATATCTTCATATATACAGGGCCATGAGTCAAAGGATGCAGATGCCCTCCAGAAGGTAGAAAAGGCAATGAAATGGGTTCTCCTCTAGAGCCTCCAGAAGGAACACACAGCCCTGCCAAAACCTTGGTTGTAGGATTTCTGATTTCCAGAACTCTAAGAGAATATATTTGTATCCTTTAAGCCACTAAGTGTGTGGTAATTTATTACATCAGAAGTAGCAACTAATAGAGGCTACAAATTTATGTTTTAATGAATTCTTTCCATAATGAAGTATCACAATGCCCGCAAGATTCAAAGAATGACCTGCCTAGAAAAAAAATAGGAAGCCCACAACAAAGCAAGCATGTAAAAAAAAAATCCCAAACATTTCTCCTTATTTATTTACAGATATGGTCTCTAAAATAGAGTTATCTATGAGAGTTCACGAAGAAGTACATTTCAAAACTCTATCTTCTGAAAATAATGATGAAAAATCAGAAACATCACTAGACACTGAAAGACCTACTCAAGTGGAAATAGACACATTTGTGGAAAATACCCTGTCAAACAGTCAGATCTTTTCAACTGATTACTCTTTGTCTTCTCAAAATTATGTTGCTCTAAAAGGTAAGAAACAAGCTATTTGTTCTCCAATGCAGCAAGTACGGAAAAAATTAGATTCAAAATTACATTGCATCAAGTGTTAACATATTTTTATTTATAAATTGACAGAAGATGCTTCTGAGTGTCAGATTCTGAAATATTTATTTCAAATTGATGTTTATGATTTCCTGAATTCTGCGTTTTCACCAATTGTAGTTCTTACAGAAAGGGTAAGTTGACGTTTTAGATGTTTTTCAATAATTTTACCTCTTTTACTAAGTATAGGAACAGCTGAAAATTATGTTTGAGTGAATCCTTCCTATGTGAGTGTTACATAATATTTCTCTTTACATAAGATTTTACATGTAAGCTTTCTCCTTACATGAATGTTTTGTTGCATGGATGTTGTTAAGGATTTTTTCTAAAACTTTCCTTAAGCTTTGTTGATCTTGAGCATTTGGGTTTTTTCCTTCCCCTTTTTTTCAGATCAGGGGAAATGACACTAAGAGTTAACTCAGAAATAATATGAACTGAAAATTAATCTTAAGCAAATTATTAGTATTTGAATGACAGCTGTGACCTCAGAATGGTGTAATGTGAGAATCTTGCAAAAGCAACTAGTACCTCAAAATTTAACCAACTCATAACTGAAATTCTAAAATCTGTCCACTTTTTCATTTATTGTAAATCCTATTAAATTCTATCTCATTTATTGTAAATTAAATATTGCAAAAGGACCTAGCTGTAGTACTTGGCACATGAGGCCTTTTACAAATGTTTGTTCCTTTTCTCATCTACTGCTACCAAATAAATAATTGAGGAAGCACTTTTGTCTTCTCATTTACATTTTAAGATGAAATTTAACAGTGGTTGCCTTCAAGGAGTTCCGTCTAGTTGGAGGACACCAGAAAAAAAAAATTAAATAATTATAATATGGTGCTGTAATAGCCACAGGATGCTACTGATATACAGGAGGAGCTGCCTAGTAGACTGATTGGAAGTGGTAGGTAGAGAGGGTGGGGAGGAGGAGCCTGGGAAAATGTCCCAGAAGAGATCTTACTTGAGCTGATATTGAAGAAAGAGTAGGAGTTAGCCAGGCAAGAAAGGATAAACATTCTAGGTTGAGGAGAGAGCATTTTTAAAAGTACAGAAGTGGGAGAGAGCTTGGCATTTTTGGAGATCTATAAGCAATTCAGTCTGATTGAATACAGAGTAGGACTGAAGTTGCATACTGGGATTATGTAAAAAATAGCTTTGCATGTTATGATAGGAAGTTGAACTCTATCTTTCAAATGATGGGGCACTATTGAGGAATTTAAGTAGGGAGTGAACTGAAAAAGTTTCATTTTAAAGTCTATCTGTCAACATTGTCAAATAAGAATTGAAGCGGATAAAGACCAGAGAAAGGGAGGCCAATCAAGAAGTTATCACTTTAGTTCAGGAAATAAATGTTGAAGGTCTAAAACAGGGTTTATAAACTCAAATGAAATGAGTGCAGCACAGGTAAAGGTGAGAGCTGTAACCAACTGGAGAGTGTATGCTTTCTCTGAAACATGTAGCTGCTACTTACCTTCAGCCTAGTTTTTGCCAGATCTTCTGATATTTCAAGAAAAGTTGGAAATCTGGGTTCTTCTGTGTGAAATCTCCCAATTTTTAATGCTGGCAAATATTTAGATTAGAAAAAATATCATGCAGTTCAGACAAAGCATTCTGTGAGTTGGGTCTGGCCCACTAGCCACATTTTTTAACCTTTGGCCTAATATCTGATAGTGGTTGTTAAAATGATTGGAAGGACAAACTAGGTAGATTTTTGTAGATAGAATTCATTGGATTTAATGATTGATCGAATGTAGCAAGGAGAAGAAAATGGAAAAGTGAGGATAATTTACCAGATTTTTAGTTATGGTGACCAGGTGCCACTGACTGTAGGAGTATTTGTGAAAACTAGGCTTAATGACACATATTGTTTTGCTTTCAGAGGCTTCCTCCTTACTTTATTTCTTTGCTGGTTTCTAGAGAGTTGACATTACTTGGTAACTAAGTTCAGAGAAGTGATTAATTTACTCTGTATGATTTGGTGTTGAAGATGTTGATTAAAAACATTACTTAAAAATCTGTTCTAGCATAGGAGAAAAGGAAAACTAATAATAATGATGTAATTTATAAAAATAGTCATAATAAAACTTTCAACTACCCATTTAATTAATTCTACTTATTAGTATGTCCAACTGACATAGCCCTCACTAGTCATCCCCCTCTCCCATAAATTATACCAGTGAAGTTACTAAATTAAAAAATAATTTATTAGTACACCATATTCACCTTTCATATAAAGTGCTTACTTAATACAGGCTATGCTAAGTAAGCTTACTTTTGTGGACTCATTAAATATCATCAAATACATTTTACTTGAACCATTTTGGTTGAAATTCTTCAGACATGAAAATATTGAATTTAAATTTGTTAATTATCTTGTGACCTTGGAGAGTCACTTTTTCTCTGGGGAAGTCTCGGTTTAAAACTGTAATACCAGTAGCAGAGACTAGATGACAGACTGGTCACTGGCTGGCTTGAGCATTGTTTAAAAATTATGAACCAGCTGACTACATTTCAAAGGTTAGTTTATATAAAAATCTGGATTTCTGCATTCTCTTGAAAAAGTAGAAGACTGTAATACATAGTCTTCCATTCTTCTGTGGCAACAAGAAGCTCAAGCTGAATAGCGCTTGCATTGAATAGACATGCAGTTTTCATTTCCCTACACTTATTTCAGCTGTTTGGCCTCTATACGGCTTTAAGTTCATAATGTTTGGGCTAAATGCTCTGAAGAGTTTCTGCCAGGTCAGGAATTCTAAGTCTTAGTGGGTCTATTAAGCATCCATAATAGCTGCAGTAAATGGAAAATTTGAGCAATTTTCCAGTTAAATTTAGGCAAAAGTGTTTCCTTTTCTTCTTGCCTAAATGCTTCAGGTAATTGTTTCTATTCGCTGATAATTTTAGTTAGATTTTGTATACAAAATACTTTTTTTGAATTGTTTAAGTAATAGGAATCAACATCACTTTTTAATCTACTTTATTTTATAATTGAGGAGGCTCTTTTGGTTCTAACCTTTATATATTCTTAACTAGAATAAAAAATATATATAAATATATTCATTTATATGTGGAATAAACAATGGAAATTACCCAGCTCTTGTTCAACAGGTAGCTCCTGATTTAGTATGTTCTGAGAACAGCTCTTACATCACTAGTGCAGAGAATGAAGATGTGGCTCAGCATGTTTGACTTTCTTTTGAAGGACTAGATTGTACAGCCTGTGACACTGACTGTTTAATTAAATGGGAGTAACTAGTGTTTACAGTTTAGCAACAGGGCCCTTCATAAGGGAAATCAGTTTCTAGGTTGTGGACAAGGTTTACTGGTTAGCATGTTTCTAATGTTCTTGTATGCTTTCTAGCAGCTGTCACAAACACTAACAGCATTTGTTCTCCATTTCCTTTAAAGTAAGCTTATATAAAATGGCAAAATCCCATATCTACTTAAGGAGGACAAACTTTGATATCTTTCACATGGTAAAAATCATGTACTCTATATGAATATAGAATAAAACATTCAATTTTATTTTTATCAGTTACCTAATTTAGTATTTCTCTTTTCAATTGTAGATTTTAAGAGGGTAGTACTATGCATGACATTTAAGGAAGAATTAATCAGGAGTTATGTCCATGAAATTAGATGATGGGTTGGTAGTCACAACTCCACCTAATAGCACCCCTTTGCCACACAAGTGTCAAAGCAGGATCACAGTGTGGAAACACAAGAGTGCAGGATGATGTATTAGAATCTGAAATCTTTCTCAAGGATATGAGGAGCTTAGTAGAACTTTATTTACATATTAGAATATATTAACATGAACCTTTTAAAAAATGGGATTGAAACATCTAGAGGAAGAGGTAAGTTTCTATATGACTATTAAGTGTGCAGAAAAGAAATTAGGTTTGAACCTGGCATTGAGTTTAAGTTTTACTGTTTTTGATATGGGAAACTTGTAGATTTTTCTTTTAAATTTCATTTATCCTTTTGTTCCTGCTCTGTTTTTAATATTTGGAATGGTAATTATTGAAAAACTAGAAAAGGACACAGACTGTCTCAGGGAGGGCAAAGGGATTTTTTAAAAAATGTTTTACATTGTAAAACATTGTAAAATAGATCCTGAAAGCTAACGATTCTGGAGTTCCCTGAAAATGTTCAGACTAACTGAAGAATTTTCATTCAGTAATACAGTGTTTTAATTGAGGCATATGTTGTTGTTCTAAGATCCTTTGAAATTCTAAATTTTGGTTATGCTTCTGTTTAGATTTTTTAAATTAATTAATTAATTAGTTTATTTATTTTTGGCTGCATTGGGTCTTCGTAGCTGCACACGGGCTTTCTCTAGTTCGACAGAGTGGGGGCCACTCTTCGTTGCAGTGCGCGGGCTTCTCATTGCAGTGGCTTCTCTTGTCGCGGAGCATGGGCTCTAGAGCACAGGCTCAGTAGTTGTGGCTCGTGGGCTCCAGAGCACAGGCTCAGTAGTTGTGATGAACGGGCTTGGTTGCTCTGCGGCATGTGGGATCCTCCCGGTCAGGGCTTGAACCCATGTCCCCTACACTGGCAGGCGGATTCTTTTTTTTTTTTTTTTTTGCGGTACGCGGGCCTCTCACTGCTGTGGCCTTTCCCGTTGCGGGGCACAGGCTCCGGACGCGCAGGCTCAGCGGCCATGGCTCACGGGTGCAGCCGCTCCGCGGCATGTGGGATCCTCTCAGACCGGGGCACGAACCCGCGTCCCCTGCATCGGCAGGTGGACTCTCAACCACTGCACCACCAGGGAAGCCCCTTATCTTCTGATTTTAGTAAGCTATTCACATAGTTTAGTTTCAGCACATACTGTCCAACACATATGAAGGTTGTGTAATACCTTAAAAATGGAGAATCATCAAGCAATTTCTGCTACTCTTTGCTACTTGTGAAAGTTCCTGAAACTCCTTAAGCTGATGTGGCAAATGAGAGAGAGCACTTTGAGTTCCAAAAAACTAGCCTGCATTTTGGTCCTGAAAATCACTTGCCGTGAACTTGGGCCATTTCTGGATTCTTTTTGGCACAATAGTTCTGTTGCTGCTAGAGCTTAACATTAGGGAAGTTTCCTAACGAACTAAGATTCTGTTCAATTATTGAGTTCTCTCGGGTGATTTGTTTAGGAAGAAGTATCTGTGGCTTTTTGAGTTGCTTCATTAAGGACTTCAATTAGAAGACTCAGAGATGGGTGATCCTTTACACCTGTGTTAGCTAAAACCCATCCCCAAGAACAGATCCAGCCCTGGGTATTTTATTCAACAGACCTAAATATAGGGTCCTAAATTTAGAGGGCAAGATGCTACTTTTAGCTTCCCTTCCTCAGAGGAGAACAGCACGCGCCCAGCTAAGGTCCATACGGGTTTGATTTAGCATTTGGGTAACTAGGAGCTCATGGAGTTTAAAGAGTTTTGCCCAGCAAGTGCCCAGGTAACTCAGGTAAAAGTGAGTAAAGCCCTCGAACCCTTCGCTGGGCAGAGGAGGCCCGATCGATGTCCTCTTGCGTGGGAGAGGTTAAACTTTGCCCAGACCACAGCTGACCCGAGACGCCTTCCTGTCCAAAGTCCGGACACGGTTGGCAGGAGGCGCGGGCCCTGCAAACCGTTTTCTGACAGGAATGAAGACGGCGGCCGGTTTCCCTGGGCCGGCGGGCTCCCCCAGGGTACGACGCCGTCAGGGCTTCCGTGGGGTGCGGACAGCAGGCTCTAGCGGGGCTGCGAGAGGAAAGCGATGGGGGCTGGAGCTGGGCCAGGCGCCGGCACCCGGGCCGAGGGGGCGCGTCGCGCTCACCCCGCCGGGTTACGCCGAGGGGCTTCCGGGAGAAGCCTCGCCGCCGGCACCCGAGGTGGGGACTCCTGAGACCTAGTCCTGACGTTCGGGGCGGTGCGGCCCACACCACAGAGCAGGCCCGGAGGTCGAATCCCATTCTCTCAGCCCCAAGCCTCTCGATTTCCAAGGCTGGGTAGTTCCGCCAGGTAGAGCCCCGGCCCCTTTAAGAGAGAACGACCGGGACACGTCTACTAACCTCGCGCGAAGTAGGAGGGGAAATTAACGGAGTCCCCGCGACCCCGCCTCCGTGCGGAGGTCTGGCCGAAACCAAACCGAGGGGTAGGGCGGCGAGGAGAGTGCCGGTCGCAGGCTCGTGCGGGCGGGCTTGGACCTTCGGATCTTCAGGACGCAAAGCGTAACCTAGGGGCCGAAGCTCCCCGGCTGGGCAGCGTGGACACTTGAGGCCCGTAGGCGCCTTTCATCTCTGGCACCTCCCCGCAGCCGGCTTCGCAGTGGTCTGCTCCGGTTGCCGGGTGCGGGTTTGGGTTCCGGACCGAACGCTGCGTGTCCGGTGCCGCTGGTGGTGGCTCGGCCAGGCCCTGGTTACGGTGCCGACTGCCAGGGCAGGCTTGACACCATGGAGGGCCCCGGGACTGTCTCTCAGCCGCACTTGGGGCTGGTCCTGGGAAAGCTTCGCCGGGTGAGTCCAGGCGCGATCCGGGTCACTTGGCTCAGGGGTCGCGGGAGACGCCCGGGGAAGGTAGCAGCCGACTTTGGCTTTGGGGTCTCAGCGGCGGTGGTCGGAGGTCCTGAAGCCAGTTCTCACCTGTCGCCGGGCTACGGCCTGTGTCCGAGACAGTAGCCAGGTTCCTAGGATGCCTGGGCGGTTTTTTTGTGTGGTGTAAGGGGACCTGGAGATCAGGAAGGTGAACAGAGCATATTAGCTTAGCAGGACTTTGCAAAGAAGGGTGTGTTTCCCGATTCCTAAAATGAATTAGCCTTTCGGTCGTGTTATTTATTTTGAACAGAGGTCAATAACACGTGGTTTCCCCGACAGTGAGAAACTTGAGGACAGATCCTCTGAAATGAGTTCCTTGTAGTACTGAAACTTCAGGTTGCTTGAAAAGACACCTAAGCCTGGGTAGGGAATCGGTATTCTAATTCTGCGTTTTCTTTTAATAAAGAATGCTTTTTTGAGATGCTTTACCGTAAGTGAGATTGTTCTTCGTTTCTTTCTGTGTCTTGTTAATGTGAGAGGTCACGTTAATGTAAAATCTGGAGATACTGAGCTCCCAGTGTTCACAATTTCCTTTTTTTTTTTTTTAGGTTCAGTTTATAATCAGGTTGCAGGGATTTTTCTCACTAAGTATTTACAGGTGTCTTTGTTGACATGTTTAGGGGCATTTATGTCGCCGTATTTTAAAAAAACTATTTGCATTAAAAATGTCAAAAGCCCGTTGAAACATTGGGGCAGTTATGATGATCGGTTTCTTGTGTACAGCAGACTGGGAGCAGTATTACTAGAGTGTAAAGTGGGCTCAGGGAGTGATGTGCAGTGATGCTTGTTGGAGACGTAAGTTTGTTCCAAGTGATGTAGGTGCTGGAGAGCCCTTGAAGTATTGCAGTGGTTAGACTTTTGGTTTAAATAGATCTTCCTGATAGTAGTATGTAGGTTAGGTGTAAGGACAACAAAACTAGAAGCAGGGTGTAAGGGAGAGGTGACAGAGTCGTCAAGTAGGGGTAGAGAAGAGGGTACTGAATTGGAAATATTTAGTAGCTGAGAACTATAGTGGGTAGGAATTTAATGATTGTATGCAAAGGATCAGAGAGAGAAAAGGAATCTAGAATGACTCCCAGTTTCTGGTTATGGCAACTTACTCATTCAAAGAGATAGAATATATAGAAAGATAAGGATTTGTGGGATGAGAGAGAATTTCAGATTGCACATATTTCCCTTTCTTCACGAAGAACAACTCTGTGAACAATATCTTCATCTGGATGATTTTTTTGGCTAAATGCACTATGCTCACAACACTGGCCTGGGGCCTAGGATAGCACAACACTGCTGTTTAAAATTTTTTTTTTAAGCTAAAAAATAATTTTTTATTGAGGTATAATCATATAACATAAAATTTACCCTTTTATAGTATGGAATTCAGTGATTATTTTTCATGTTCATTATATTGTACAGCTATCACCACAATTTTGGAATATTTTTATCACCCTAAAAAGAAACCCTGTCCTTATTAGTACATTTCCAATTCTCACCTCACTCCATCCCTTGGCCACCACTAATCTACTTTCTGTCTCTATGAATTTGTCTATTCTGGACATTTCATGTAAATGGATCATACGATATGTGGCCTTTTGTGTCTGGCTTCATCTACTTAGCACACTTTCAAGAGTCTTTCGTGTTGTACCATGTAACAGTACTTCATTCCTTTTTATGGCTGAAAAATATTTCATTGTCTAGATATACTATATTTTGAATATTCATTCATAGTTTAATGGATATTTGGGTTGTTTGTACTTTTTTTTTTTTTTTTTGCGGTACGCGGGCCTCTCCCTGTTGCGGCCTCTCCCGTTGTGGAGCACAGGCTCCGGACGCACAGGCTCAGCGGCCATGGCTTACGGGCCCAGCCGCTCCGTGGCATGTGGGATCTTCCCGGACCGGGGCACGAACCCGCGTCCCCTGCATCGGCAGGCGCACTCTCAACCACTGCGCCACCAGGGAAGCCCTTGTTTGTACTTTTTGACTATTATGACGAATGCTGCTATGGACATTCATGTACAAATTTTTTTAATGAATATTTTAAGTTCTCTTGGGTATATACCTAGGAGTGGAATTACTGGATCATATTTACTGTATGTTTAACTTTTGGAAGAACTGCCAAATTGTTTTTCACAGATGCTGTACCATTTTACACCCCCACCAGCAGTTTATGAGGGTCCAATTTCCCACATCCTCTCCAATACTTTTTTTTTCTAAATAGTCACTCTAATGATGAGTGTAAAGTGGTATATCTCATTGTGGTTTTGATTTGCAGTCCCCTGATGACTAATGATGTTGAGCAACCTCACATGTGCTTATTGGCCGTTTGTGTTGTCTTCTTTGGAGAAATATCTCTTCAGTTCTTTTACCATTTAAAAAATTGGATTATTTGTCTTTTTACTGTTGAAGTCATAAGAGTTCTTTATACATTAACGAAATTAGACCCTTATCAGGTATATGATTTGCAAATATTTTCTCCTGTGGATTGTCTTTTTACTTTCTTGATGGTGACCTTTGAAGCACCAGGGTTTTTAATTTTGATGAAATCTAGTTTATCCTTTTTTTTCCTTTGGTTGCATATGCTTTTGGTGTTATATCTACGAAACCAGTATTTAAAATAAGGTCACAAATATTTACATCTGTGCTTCCTTCTAAGAGTTTTAGCTCTTACATTAAGGTCTGTGATCCATTTAAAATTAATTTTTATATATGGTATAAAGTATGGGTACAGATTCATTTGTTAGTGGGTGGATATTCACTTGTCCCAATACCATTTGTTGAAAAGACACCTCTTTCCTCATTAATTTTTTATTGGTACTGCTGTTAAAAATCAATTGACCATAATTTTTTTTTATTGATATAGTTCATTTACAATGTTATATTAGTTTCAGGTGTACAACATAGTGATTCAGAACTTCTATAGATTATTCTTCATTTAGAGTTATTATAAAATATTGGCAATATTCCCTGTGCTGTACAATATATCCTTGTAGCTTATTTACTTTATGCATAGTAGTTTGTACATCTTAACCCCCTCCCTTTTTCCTGCACCTCCCCCCTCCCCACTGGTAACTACTAGTTTGTTCATTATATCTGTGAGTCAGTTTCTGTTTTGTTGTATTCACTTGTTTTATGTTTTTAGATCCCACACACAGTGATAACATACAGTGTCTTTCTCTGTCTCAGTCATTTCACTAAGCATAATATCCTCCAGGTTCCTGTGTTGTTGCAAATGGAAAAATTTTATTCTTTTTTATGACTGAGTAACATTCCATTGTATCTATATCTGTATCTATCACATCTTCTTTATCCATTCATCTGTTGATGGACACTTAGGTTGCTTCCATATATTGGCAATTGTAAATAATGCTGCAATGAACATTGTGGTGCGTGTATCTTTTCAAATTAATCTTTGTATTCTTTGGATGTATGCCCAGGAGTGGAATTGCTGGATCATATGGTAACTCTATTTTTAGTTTTTTGAGAAACCTCCATAATGTTTTCCACAGTGGCTGCACCAGTTTACATTCCCACCAACAGTGTCCGAGGGTTCCCTTTTCTCCACATCCTTGCCAGCATTTGTGGTCTTTTTGATAATAACCTTTCTGACAGGTATGAGGTGATATCTCATTGTGGTTTTGATTTGCATTTCTTGGATGATTAGTGATGTTGAGCATCTTTTTATGTGCCTGTTGGCCATCTGTTTGTCTTCTTTGGAAAAATGTCTTTTCAGGTCTTTCACTCATTTTTAAATTGGGTTGTGTGTGTTTTTGACATAGAATTGTATGAACTGTTTATATATTTTGGATATTAACCCTTTATTGGTCAGGTCATTTGCAAATATTTTCTCGCATTCATTAGGTTGTCTTTTCATTTTGTAGATGGTTTCACTTGCTGTGCAAAGGCTTTTAAGTTTAATTAGGCCTTATTTGTTTACTTTTACTTTTGTTTCCTTTGCCTTAGGTAACAGATCCAAAAAATATTGCTATAATTTTTGTCAAAAAGTGTTCTGCCTATGTTTTCTTCCAGGAGTTGTTGTTTTTTTTTCTTTCTTTAAATTTATTTATTTATTTATTTTTTGACTGTGTTGGGTCCTTGTTGCTGCATTTAGGCTTTCTCTAGTTGCAGTGAGTGGGGGCTACTCTTCATTGTGGTGCACGGGCTTATCATTGCAGTGGCTTCTCTTGTTGTGGAGCATGGGCTCTAGGCACATGGGCTTCAGTAGTTGTGGCACGCGGGCTCAGTAGTTGTGGCTCGCGGGCTCTAGAGCAGGCTCAGTAGTTGTGGCGCACGGGCATAGTTGCTCCACGGCATGTGGGATCTTCCTGGACCAGGGCTTGAACCCATGTCCCCTGCATTGGCAGGTGGATTCTTAACCACTGAGCCACCAGGGAAGCCCCCTTCCAGGAGTTTTTATGGTTTCTGATCTTACATTTAGGTCTTTAATCCACTTTGAGTTTATTTTTGTATATGGTGTGAGAAAATATTCTAATTTCATTCTTTTACATGTAGCTGTCCAGTTTTCCCAGCACCATGTATTGAAGAGACTGTCTTTTCCCAGTTGTATATTCTTGCCTCCTTTGTCATAGATTAATTGACCATAAGTGTGTGGATTTATTTCTGGGCTCTCTGTTCTGTTCCATTGATGTATGTATCTGTTTTTGTGCCAGTACCATGCTGGCTTGATTATTATAGCTTTGTAGTATAGTCTGAGGTTAGGGAGCGTGATTCTTCTGGCTCTGTTCATCTTTCTCAAGATTGTTTTGGCTATACGGGTTTTTTTATGTTTCCATACAAATTTTAAAATTATTTGTTCTAGTTCTGTGAAAAATGCCCTTGGTAATTTGATAGAGATTGCATTGAATCTGTAGATTGCCTTGGGCAGTATAGCTATTTTAACAATATTAATTCTTCCAGTCCATGAACATGGTATAACTTTCCATCATAATTGACGGTAAGTCTAAAAGTTTATTTCTGGATACTCATTTCTACTCCATTGGTCTATACGTCTTTCCTTAGGCTATTACCAAGCTGTCTTTATTATTGTAACCTTGTAGTAAGTTTTGAAATAGGGAAGTATGAATACTCCAACATTGTTCTTCATTTTCAATATTGTTTTGGCTAATATGTGTGTAGATAGATAGATAGACAGCCATATGTATGTATGTTTGTATGTATCTATGACTATATATCTCTGTAAAAGGAAATGCTATCCCTTGCATTTCCATAAGAATTTTAGGATCTGCTTGTCTGTTTTTACGAAAGAGGCATTTGGAATTTTGATGGGGATTACATTGACTCTGTACATAAATTTGGAGAGTATGCCATCTTGACAATATTAAGTCTTCCAGTTTATGAACATGGGATGTGTTTCCATTTATTTAGATCTTATTTACTTTCTTTCAACAGTGTTTTGTAGTTTTCAGAGTATAAGATTTCCACTTAACTTTGTTAAATTTATTCCTAAGTATTTTATTCTTTTTTTTTCTATTGTAAATGGAAATGTTTTCTTAATTTCATTTTCAGGTGGCTCATTGCTGTTGTTTAGAAATATGACTGATTTTTCTTTTTTGATTTTGTATCCTACAGCTTTCCTGAACTTGTTTGTTAGCTCTAATTGTGTGTGTGTGTGTGTGTGTGTGTGTGTGTGTGTGTATGTATGGTTTAGGATTTTTTTTTTATGTGTAAGATTATATCATCTTCAAATGGAGATAGTTTTACCTTTTTTTCCCCCAGTCTGGGTGCCTTTTATTTTTTTCTTGCCTAATTGCCTGGTTAGAATCTCTAGTACAATGTTGAATCAATGTGGAGAGAGTGAACATCCCTGTCTTGTTACTGGTCTTAAGGTGAAAGCTTTCAGCCTTTCACTATTAAGTATGTGAGCTGTGAGTTTTTCATAGATGCCCCTTATAAGGTTGAGGAAGTTCCCTTCAGTCCTAGTTTGTTGAGTGCTTTGATCCTGAAAGGGTGTTGGATTTTCTTAAATCTCTTTTCTTTGTCTGTTGAGTGATCATGGGTTTTTCCCTTCTTTATTCTTTTAATATTGTGTTTATTGGTTTAGTTTTGTATGTTGAACCAACCTTGTATTCTTGGAATAAATTCCACTATCATGATATATAATTGTTTCTACATGCTGCTGGATTTGCTTTGCTAGTATTTTGTTGAGGATTTTGCATCTATATTTATAACAAATATTGATGTGTGGTTTTCTTTTCTTGTGATGTATTTGTCTGACTATCATATCAGGGTAATACTGGCCTCATAGAATGAATGAGTTAGGAAGAGTTCCTCCTCTTTTATTTTCTGGAAGAGTTTGAGAATGATTGGTGTTAATTCTTCAGTAAACTTTTGGTATAATTCACTACTGAATCCAACTGGCCCTGGGTTATTCTTTTTGGTATCCACAGGGAATTGGTTCCAGGACCCCCATGAATACCAAAATCGGAGGATGCTCAAGTCCCTTTCATAAAATGGCATAGTATTTGTAAATAACCTATGCACATCCTTCCTCCTGTATATTTTAAAAAATCTCTAGATTCCTTATAATACTGAATAAAATGTAAATGCTATGTAAGTAGTTGCCAATGTGTGGCAAATTTAAGTTTTCCTTTTTGGAACTTTCTGGAAATGAAAAAAATTTTTTTTTTTTTATCTACAGTTAGTTGAATCTGTGGCTGTAGAACCCATGGATATGAAGGGACAACTGTACTAACTCAGTCTGTTTATTTGTTTTAGGTCTAATCAGATTTTCTATTTCTTCTTGAGTTAGGTTTAGTAGTTTATGTGTTTTTAGTAATTTGTCATTTTCACCTAGGTTATGTAATTTGTTGACATACTATTGTTCTCAAGATCTTTTTCATTTCTGTAAGATTGCTAGTAATACTTTACTTACTGGTTTTAGTAATTTGAGTCGTCTCTTTTTCTTGGTTAATCTAGCTACAGATTTGTCAATTTTGTTGCTAGATTTTGTTGATTTTCTTCCCCCCCCCAAAACCAATGTTTGTTTGTTTTTATCATTATTGGAGTATTTTTGCTTTACAGTGTTGTGTAAGTTTCTGCTGTACAACAAAGTGAATCAGCTATATGTATACATATATCCCCATATCCCCTCCCTCTTGAGCCTTTGTAAGAGTTTGAGAAGGATGGGTGTTAGCTCTTCTCTAAATGTTTGATAGAATGCACCTGTGAAGCCATCTGGTCCTGAACTTTTGTTTGTTGGAAGACTTTTAATCACAGTTTCAATTTCATTACTTGTGATTGGTCTCTTCATATTTTCTATTACTTCCTGCTTCAGTCTTGGAAGGTTATACCTTTCTAAGAATTTGTCCATTTCTTCTAGGTTGTCCATTTTATTGGCATAGAGTTGCTTGTAGTAGTTTCTTAGGATGCTTTGTATTTCTGCAGTGTCTGTTGTAACTTCTCCTTTTTCATTTCTAATTTTATTGATTTGAGTCCTCTCCCTGTTTTTCTTGATGAGTCTGGCTAATGGTTTATCAATTTTGTTTATCTTCTCACAGAACCAGCTTTTAGTTTTATTGATCTTTGCTATTGTTTTCTTTGTTTCTATTTCATTTATTTGTGCTCTGATCTTCATGATTTCTTTCCTTCTGCTAACTTTGGGGTTTTTTTGTTCTTCTTTCTCTAATTGCTTTAGATGTAAGGTTAGGTTGTTTATTTGAGATGTTTCTTGTTTCTTAAGGTAGGATTTTATTGCTATAAACTTCCCTCTTAGAACTGCTTTTGCTGGTTTTGGGTCATCGTGTTTTCATTGTCATTTGTCTCTAGGTATTTTTTGATTTCCTCTTTGATTTCTTCACTGATCTCTTGGTTATTTAGTAACGTATTGTTTAGCCTACATATGTTTGTGTTTTTTCGTTTTTTCCCCTGTAATTGATTCCTAATCTCATAGCATTGTGGTTGGAAAAGGTGCTTGATATGATTTCAGTTTTCTTAAATTTACTGAGGCTTGATTTGTGACCCATGATGTGATCTATCCTGGAGAATGTTCAGTGCGCACTTGAGAAGAAAGTGTAATCTGCTGTTATTGGATGGAATGTCATATAAATATCAATTAAATCTATCTGGTCTATTGTGTCATTTTTTTTTTTTTTTTTTTTTTTTTGCGATACACGGGCCTCTCACTGTTGTGGCCTCTCCCGTTGCGGAGCACAGGCTCCGGATGCACAGACTCAGCGGCCATGGCTCACGGGCCCAGCCGCTCCGCAGCTTGTGTGATCCTCCCAGACCGGGGCACGAACCCGTGTCCACTGCATAGGCAGGCGGACTCTCAACCACTGCGCCACCAGGGAAGGCCCTATTGTGTCATTTAAAGCTTGTGTTTCCTTCTTAATTTTCTGTTTGGATGATCTGTCCATTTGTGTAAGTGAGGTGTTAAAGTCCCTTACTATTACTGTGTCAATGTCGATTTCCTCTTTTATAGCTGCTAGAAGTTGCCTTATGTATTGAGGTTTTCCTATGTTGGGTGCATGTATATGCATATATATTTATAATTGTTATATCTTCTTCTTGGTTTGATCCCTTGATTATTATGTAGTGTCCTTCCTTGTCTCTTGTAACATTCTTTATTTTAAAGTCTATTTTATGTGATATGAGTATTGCTACTCCAGCTTTCTTTTGATTTCCATTTGCATGAAATATCTTTTTCCATCCCTTCACTTTCAGTCTGTATGTGTCCCTAGGTCTGAAGTGGGTCTCTTGTAGACAGCAAATATATGGGTCTTGTTTTTGTATCCATTCAGCAAGCCTGTGTCTTTTGGTTGGGCATTTAATCCATTCACGTTTAAGGTAATTATTGATATGTATGTTCCTATTACCATTTTCTTAATTGTTCTGGGTTTGTTTTTGTAGGGCCTTTTCTTCTCACGTGTTTCCCACTTAGAGAAGTTTCTTTACCATTTGTTGTAGGGCTGGTTTGGTGGTGCTGAATTCTCTTAGCTTTTGCTTGTCTGTAAAGCTTTTGATTTGTCCACTGAATCTGAATGAGATCCTTGCCGGATCTTGAGTAATCTTGGAGTAATCTTGGTTGTAGCTTCTTCCCTTTCATCACTTTAAATATGTCATGCCACTCCCTTCTGGCTTGTAGAGTTTTTGCTGAGAAATCAGCTGTTAACCTTATGGGAGTTCCCTTATATGTTATTTGTCATTTTTCCCTTGCTGCTTTCAATAATTTTTCTTTGTCTTTAATTTTTGTTAATTTGATTACTGTGTGTCTCGGTGTGTTCCTCCTTGGGTTTATCCTGCCTGGGACTCTCTGCACTTCCTGGACTTGGGTGACTGTTTCCTTTCCCATGTTAGGGAAGTTTTCGACTATAATCTTTTCAAATATTTTCTCAGGTCCTTTTCCTCTTTCTTCTCCTTCTGGGACCCCAGAAGGAGAATGCAAATGTTGTTGCATTTAATGTTGTCCCAGCGGTCTCTTAGGCTGTCTTCATTTCTTTTCATTCTTTTTTCTTCTGTTCTGCAGCAGTGAATTCCACCATTCGGTCTTCCAGGTCACTTATCTGTTCTTCTGCCTCAGTTATTCTGCTATTGATTCCTTCTAGTGTAGTTTTTATTTCAGTTATTGTATTGTTCATCTCTGTTTGTTTGTTCTTTAATTCTTCTAGGTCTTTGTTAAACATTTCCTGAATCTTCTCGATCTTTGCCTCTATTCTTTTTCCGAGGTCCTGGATCATCTTCACTCTTGTTATTCTTTTTTTTTTTATATATATATATATATATTTATTTATTTACATATTTATTGACGTATAATTGCTTTACAATGGTGTGCTAGTTTCTGCTTCATAACAAAGTGAATCAGTCACACACACACATATGTTCCCATATCACTTACCCCTCGCTCCCACCCTCCCTATCCCACCCCTTTAGGTGGTCACAAAACACCGAGCTGATCTCCCCGTGCTATGCAGCTGCTTCCCACTAGCTATTTTACGTTTGGTAGTGTATATATGTTCATGCCACTCTCTCACTTTGTCACAGCTTACCCTTCCCCCTCCCCATATCCTCAAGTCCATTCTCTAGTAGGTCTGAGTCTTTATTCCTGTCTTACCCCTGGGTTCATCATGACATTTTTTTTCCCCTTAGATTCCATATATATGTGTTAGCATACGGCATTTGTCCTTCTCTTTCTGACTTACTTCACTTTGTATGACAGACTCTAGGTCCATCCACCTCACTACAAATACCTCAATTTCGTTTCTTTTTATGGCTGAGTAATATTCCATGTATACATGTGCCACATCTTTATCCATTCATCTGATGTTGGACACTTTTGTTGTTTCCATCTCCTGGGTATTGTAAATAGAGTTGCAGTGAACATTTTGGTACATGACTCTTTCTGAATTATGGTTTTCTCAGGTTATATGCCCAGTAGTGGGATTGCTGGGTCATATGGTAGTTCTATTTGTAGTTTTTTAAGGAACCTCCATACTGTTCTCCATAGTGGTTGTACCAATTCACATTCCCACCAGCAGTGCAAGAGTGTTCCCTTTTCTCCACACCCTCTCCAGCATTTATTGTTTCTAGATTTTTTGATGATAGCCATTCTGGCTGGTGTGAGATGATATCTCATTGTAGTTTTGATTTGCATTTGTCTAATGATCAATGATGTTGAGCATTGTTTCTTGTGTTTGTTGGCAGTCTGTATATCTTCTTTGGAGAAATGTCTATTTAGGTCTTCTGCCCATTTTTGGATTGGGTTGTTTTTTGTTATTGAGTTGCATGAGCTGCTTGTAAATTTTGGAGATTAATCCTTTGTCAGTTGCTTCATTTGCAAATATTTTCTCCCACTCTGAGGGTTGTCTTTTGGTCTTGTTTATGGTTTCCTTTGCTGTGCAAAAGCTTTTAAGTTTCATTAGGTCCCATTTGTTTATTTTTGTTTTTATTTCCATTTTTCTAGGAGGTGGGTCAAAAAGGATATTGCTGTGATTTATGTCATAGAGTGTTCTGCCTATGTTTTCCTCTAAGAGTTTCATAGTTTCTGGCCTTACATTTAGGCCTTTAATGCATTTTGAGCTTATTTTTGTATATGGTGTTAGGGAGTGTTCTAATCTCATACTTTTACATGTACCTGTCCACGTTTCCCAGCACCACTTATTGAAGAGGCTGTCCTTTCTCCACTGTACATTCCTGCCTCCTTTATCAAAGATAAGGTGACCATATGTACGTGGGTTTATCTCTGGGCTTTCTCTCCTGTTCCATTGATCTATATTTCTGTTTTTGTGCCAGTACCATACTGTCTTGATTACTGTAGCTTTGTAGTATAGTCTGAAGTCACGCAGCCTGATTCCTCCAGCTCCATTTTTCGTTCTCAAGATTGCTTTGGCTCTTCGGGGTCTTTTGTGTTTCTGTACAAATTGTGAATTTTTTTGTTCTAGTTCTGTGAAAAATGCCAGTGGTAGTTTGATAGGGATTGCATTGAATCTGTAGATTGCTTTGGGTAGTAGAGTCATTTTCACAATGTTGTTTCTTCCAATCCAAGAACATGGTATATCTCTCCATCTATTTGTATCATCTTTAATTTCTTTCATCAGTGTCTTATAATTTTCTGCATACAGGTCTTTTGTCTCCTTAGGTAGGTTTATTCCTAGATATTTTATTCTTTTTGTTGCAGTGGTAAATGGGAGTGTTTTCTTGATTTCACGTTCAGATTTTTCATCGTTAGTGTATAGGAGTGCCAGAGATTTCTGTGCATTAATTTTGTATCGTGCTACTTTACCAAATTTATTGATTAGCTCTAGTTGTTTTCTGGTAGCATTTTTAGGATTCTCTATGTATAATATCATGTCATCTGCAAACAGTGACAGCTTTACTTTTTCTTTTCCGATTTGCATTCCTTTTATTTCCTTTTCTTCTCTGATTGCTGTGGCTAAAACTGCCAAAACTATGTTGAATAAGAGTGGTGAGAGTGGGCAATCTTGTCTTGTTCCTGATCTTAGTGGAAATGCTTTCAGTTCTTCACCGTTGAGGATGATGTTGGCTGTGGGTTTCTCATATATGGCCTTTATTATATTGAGGAAAGTTCCCTCTATGCCTACTTTCTGAAGGGTTTTTATCATAAATGGGTTTTGAATTTTTTCGAAAGATTTCTCTGCATCTATTGAGATGATCATATGGTTTTTCTCCTTCAGTTTGTTAATATGGTGTAGCACGCTGATTGATTTGCGTATATTGAAGAATCCTTGCATTCCTGGAATAAACCCCACTTGATCATGGTGTATGATCCTTTTAATGTGCCGTTGGATTCTGTTTGCTAGTATTTTGTTGAGCATTTTTGCATCTATGTTCATCAGTGATGTTGGCCTGTAGTTTTCATTCTTTGTGACATCTTTGTCTGGTTTTGGTATCAGGGTGATGGTGGCCTCGTAGAATGAGTTTGGGAGTGTTCCTCCCTCTGCTATATTTTGGAAGAGTTTGAGAAGGATAGGTGTTAGCTCTTCTCTAAATGTTTGATAGAATTCGCCTTTGAAGCCATCAGGTCCTGGGCTTTTGTTTGTTGGAAGATTTTTAATCACAGTTTCAATTTCAGTGCTTGTGATTGGTCTGTTCATATTTTCTATTTCTTCCTGATTCAGTCTTGGCAGGTTGTGCATTTCTAAGAATTTGTCCATTTCTTCCAGGTTGTCCATTTTATTGGCATAGAGTTGCTTGTAGTAATCTCTCATGATCTTTTGTATTTCTGCAGTGTCAGTTGTTACTTCTCCTTTTGCATTTCTAATTCTATTGATTTGATTCTTCTCCCTTTTTTTCTTGATGAGTCTGGCTAATGGTTTATCAATTTTGTTTATCTTCTCACAGAACCAGCTTTTAGTTTTATTGATCTTTCCTATTGTTCCTTCATTTCTTTTTCATTTATTTCTGATCTGATTTTTATGATTCCTTTCCTTCTGCTAACTTTGGGGATTTTTTGTTCTTCTTTCTCTAATTGCTTTAGGTGCAAGGTTAGGTTGTTTATTTGAGATGTTTCCTGTTTCTTAAGATAGGAATTTATCACTGTAAACTTCCCTCTTAGAACTGCTTTTGCTGCATCCCACAGGTTTTGGGTTGTTGTGTCTCCATTGTCATTTGTTTCGAGGTATGTTTTGATTTTCTCTTTGATTTCTTCAGTGATCAGTTCGTTATTAAGTAGTGTATTGTTTAGCCTCCATGTGTTTGTATTTTTTACAGATCTTTTCCTGTAATTGATATGTAGTCTCATAGCGTTGTGTCGGAAAAGATACTTGATACAATTTCAATTTTCTTAAATTTACCAAGGCTTGATTTGTGACCCAAGATATGATCTATCCTGGAGAATGTTCCATGAGCACTTGAGAAAAATGTGTATTCTGTTGTTTTTGGATGGAATGTCCTATAAATATCAATTAAGTCCATCTTGTTTAATGTATCACTTAAAGCTTGTGTTTCCTTATTTATTTTCATTTTCAATGATCTGTCCATTGTTGAATGTGGGGTGTTAAAGTCCCCTACTATGAATGTCTTACTGTCGATTTCCCCTTTTATGGCTGTTAGTTTTTGCTTTATGTATTGGGGTGCTCCTGTGTTGGGTGCATAAATATTTACAATTGTTATATCTTCTTCTTGGATCAATCCCTTGATCATTATGTAGTGTCCTTCTTTGTCTCTTCTAATAGTCTTTTAAAGTCTATTTTGTCTGATATGGGAATTGCTACTCCAGCTTTCTTTTGGTTTCCATTTGCATGGAATATCTTTTTCCATCCCCTTACTTTCAGTCTGTATGTGTCTCCAGGTCTGAAGTGGGTGTCTTGTAGACAGCATATATATGGGTCCTGTTTTTGTATCCATTCAGCCTGTCTGTGTCTTTTGGTGGTAGCATTTAATCCATTTACATTTAAGGTATTTATCGATATGTATGTTCCTATTCCCATTTTCTTAATTGTTTTGGGTTAGTTATTGTAGGTGTTTTCTTTCTCTTGTGTTTCTTGCCTAGAGAAGATCCTTTAGCATTTGTTGTAAAGCTGGTTTGGTGGTGCTGAACTCTCTCAGCTTTTGCTTGTCTGTAAAGGTTTTAATTTCTCCATCAAATCTGAATGAGATCCTTGCTGGGTAGAGTAATCTTGGTTGTAGGTTTTTCTCCTTCATCACTTTAAATATGTCCTGCCAGTCCCTTCTGACTTGCAGAGTTTCTGCTGAAAGATCAGCTGTTAACCTTATGGGGATTCCCTTGTGTGTTATTTGTTGTCTTTCCCTTGCTGCTTTTAAATATGTTTTCTTTGTCATTAATTTTTGACAGTTTGATTAATATGTGTCTTGGAGTGTTTCTCCTTGGATTTATCCTGTATGGAACTCTGCTTCTTGGACTTTATTAACTATTTCCTTTCCTATATTAGGGAAGTTTTCAACTATAATCTCTTCAAATATTTTCTCAGTCCCTTTCTTTTTCTCTTCTTCTTATGGAACCCCTATGATTCAAACGTTGATGCGTTTAGCGTTGTCCCAGAAGTCTCTGAGACTGTCCTCAATTCTTTTCATTTTTTTCTTTATTCTGCTCTGCAGTAGTTATTTCCACTATTTTATCTTCCAGGTCACATATCCGTTCTTCTGCCTCAGTTATTCTGCTATTGATCCCTTCTAGAGTATTTTTAGTTTCATTTATTGTGTTGTTCATCGTTGCTTATTTCATCTTTAGTTCTTCTAAGTCCTTGTTAAGTGTTTCTTGCTTTTTTCTCTGTTCTTTTTCCAAGATTTTGGATCATCTTTACTATCATTATTCTGAATTCTTTTTCAGGTAGACTGCCTATTTCCTCTTCATTTGTTAGGCCTTTTGGGTTTTTATCTTGCTCCTTCATTTGCTGTGTGTTTTTCTGTCTTCTCATATTGTTTAACTTACTGTTTTTGGGGTCTCCTTTTTGCAGGCTGCAGGTTCGTAGTTCCTGTTGTTTTTGGTGTCTGTTCCCAGTGCCTAAAGTTGCTTCAGTGGGTTGTGTAGGCTTCCTGGTGGAGGGGACTAGTGCCTGTGTTCTGGTGGATGAGGTTGGATTTTGTCTTTCTCGTGGGCAGGTCCACGTCTGGTGTTGTGTTTTGGGGTGTCTGTGGACTTGTTATGATTTTAGGCAGCCTCTCTGCTAATGGGTGGGGTTGTGTTTCTTTCTGGCTAGTTGTTTTGCATAGGGTGTCCAGCACTGTAGCTTGCTGGTAGTTGAGTGAAGCTGGGTGTTGGTGTTGAGATGGAGATCTCTGTGAGATTTTTGCCGTTTGATATTACGTGGAGCTGGGAGGTCTCTTGTGGACCAGTGTCCTGAAGTTGGCTCTCCCACTGAGAGGCACAGCACTGACTCCTGGCTGCAGCACCAAGAGTCTTTCATCCACATGGCTCAGAATAAAAGGGAGAAGTAGAAAGAAAGAGGATAAAAGAAAATAAAAATAAAAAATAAAATAAAGTTAGTAAAATAAAAAATAATTATTAAGAAAAAAATTTTTTTAAAAGTAAAAAAAGAACAACAAAAAAACGGACAGATAGAACCCTAGGACAAATGGTGAAAGCAAAGCTCTACAGACAAAATCTCACACAGATGCATATACATACACACTCACAAAAAGAGGAAAAGGGGAAAAAATAATAAATGTTGCTCTTAAAGTCCACCTCCTCAATTTGGGATGATTCGTTGTCTGTTCAGGTATTCCACAGATGCAGTGTACGTGAAGTGGATTGTGGAGATTTAATCCGTTGGTCCTGAGGCTGCTGGGAGAAATTTCCCTTTCTCTTCTTTGTTCGCACAGCTCCCAGGACTCAGCTTTGGATTTGGCCCCGCCTCTGCGTGTAGGTCGCCGGAGGGCGTCTGTTCTTCGCTCAGACAGGATGGGGTTAAAGGAGCAGCTGACTCGGGGGCTCTGGCTCACTCAGGCCGGGGGGAGGGAGGGGCACAGAGTGTGGGGCGAGCCTGCGGCGGCAGAGGCCAGTGTGCCGTTGCACCAGCCTGAGGCGCGCCGTGCGTTCTCCGGAGGAAGTTGTCCCTGGATCCTGGGACCTTGGCAGTGGCGGGCTGCACAGGCTCCCTGGAAGAGAGTTGTGGATAGTGACATGTACTCACACACAGGCTTTTTGGTGGCGGCAGCAGCAGCCTTAGCGTCTCATGCCCGTTTCTGGGGTCCGTGCTGTTAGCCGCGGCTCGCGCCCGTTTCTGGAGCTCCTTTAAGCAGCGCTCTTAATCCCCTCTCCTCGAGCACCAGGAAACAAAGAGGGAAGAAAAAGTTTCTTGCCTCTTTGGCTGGTCCAGACTTTTCCCCGGAGTCCCCCGTGGCTAGCCATGGTGCACTAACCCCTTCAGGCTCTGTTCACTCTGCCAACCCCAGTCCTCTCCCTGTGCCCCGACCGAAGCCCGAGCATCAGCTCCCAGCCCCGCCCGCCCCGGCCGGTGAGCAGACAAGCCTCTCAGGCTGGTGAGTGCCGGTTGGCACCAGTCCTCTGTGCGGGAATCTCTCCGCTTTGCCTTGCGCACCCCTGTTGTTGTGCTCTCCTCCGCGGCTCCGAAGCTTACCCCTTCCGCCACCCGCAGTCTCCGCCCGCGAAGGGGCTTCTTAGTGTGTGGAAGCCTTTCCTCCTTCACAGCTCCCTCCCACTGGTGCAGGTCCCGCCCCTATTCTTTTGTCTCTCTTTATTGTTTTTTCTTTTGTCCTACCCAGGTACGTGGGGGAGTTTCTTGCCTTTTGGGAGGTTTGAGGTCTTCTGCCAGCGTTCAGTAGGTGTTCTGTAGGAGTTGTTCCACGTGTAGATGTATTTCTGATGTATCTGTGGGGAGGAAGGTGATCTCCGCGTCTTACTCTTCCGCCTTCTTCCCCTTCTCCCACTATTGCTATTCTGAATTGTTTTTCTGGAAGGTTACCTATCCCCACTTCATTTAGTTGTTTTTATGGGGTTTTATCTTGTTCCACCATCTGGTACATAGCCCTCTGCCTTTTTATCTTGTCTCTCTTTCTGTGAATGTGGTTTTGTTTCACAGGCTGCAGGATTGTAGTTGTTCTTGCTTCTGCTGTCTGCCTTCAGGTGGATTAGGCTATCTAAGAGGCTTGTGAAAGTTTCCTGATGGGAGGGACTGGTTGTGGGTAGAGCTGGCTGTTGCTCTATAGGGCAGAGCTCAGTAAAACTTTAATCTGCTTGTCTGTGATGGGTGGGGCTGGGTTTCCTCCCTGTTGGTTGTTTGGCCTGAGGCAACCCAACACTGGAGCCTACCCAGGCTTTTTGGTGGGGCTAATGGTGTACTCTGGGAGGGCTCACACCAAGGAGTACTTCCCAGAACTTCTGCTGCCAGTGTCCTTGTTCTCACAGTGAGACACAGCCACCCCCGCCTCTGCAGGAGACCCTCCAGCACTAGCAGGTAGGTCTGGTTCATTCTCCTCTGGGGTCACTGCTTCTTCCCCTGGGTCCCGATGTGCACACTACTTTGTGTGTGCCCTCCAAGAGTGGAGTCTCTGTTTCCCCCAGTCCTGTCGAAGTCCTGCAATCACATCCTGCTAGTCTTCAAAGTCTGATTCTCTAGGAATTCCTCCTCCCATTGCCAGACCCCCAGGTTGGGAAGCCTGACGTGGGGCTCACAACCTTCACTCCAGTGGGTGTACTTCTGTGGTATAATTGTTCTCCAGTTTGTGAGTCACCCACCCAGCAGTTATGGGATTTGATTTTATTGTGATTGCGCCCTCGTACCGTCTTATTGTGGCTTCTCCTTTGTCTTTGGATTTGGGGTATCTTTTTTGATGAGTTCCAGTGTTTTCCCGTTGATGATTGTTCAGCAGTTAGTTGTGATTCTGGTGCTCTCACCAGAGGGAGTGAGAACACGTCCTTGTACTCTGCCATCTTGAACTAGTCTTGCCTCTTCTTCCATCTTTCAACCTATTTATGTGTTTTAATCTAAAGTGTGTGTCTTGTAGATGGCATATAGTTGGAACGTGTTTTTTTTCTGTCTATTCTGCCAATCTCTGCCATTTAGTTGGACAGTATAACTCATTTACATTTAATATAATTAGTGATACTTCTGCCATTTTGCTATTTTCTATATTTCTTAGGTCTTTTTTGTTTCTTAGTTCCTCCATTTCTTTTGTGTTATATAGATGTTTTATATTGTGCCATTTTAGTGTTCCCCCCCTGCCCCTTAACTGTATGTGTTTGATTTATAATCATTTACTTTGGGTTAATCCACTTAATGTCAACAACTTTCTTCTATATAGTTCCATCCTTGCATTCTGTATGCTGTTTTTGTTACAATTTACATCTTTATGTATTTTACATCCAACAAAATAAATTTCTAATTATTGCATTATGCAATTGTGTTTTAAATTAGATAGAGAAAAAGGGAGTTATAAACAAAAATGTGTTTATAACCCTGCCCTGCTTTTATTTAGAACGTTAGGCTAAGCCTAATATCTGATAAGGCTGCTGAAACAAGGCTGAAACAAGACTGAAACATTTAAGTAAACCTTTACTAAGTGGTTTTATACTGAGGGTAAAAAAAAGAAAGGAGAAGAATAAGAATCAGACAGTTTAGTCTTAATAATATACCTTCCTCTCAGCCTGTGTCCCATTTTAGGACCTGGCATATATATATATTTTAATATTTATTTATTTATTTGGCTGCGTCAGATCTTTCATTGCAGCACATGGGCTCTTTGTTGAAGCACACGGGCTCTCTAGTTGTGGCACACGGGCTCTCTAGTTGTGGTGCATGGGCTCTAGAGTTTGTGTGCTTAGTTGCCTCGTGGCATGTGGGCTCTTAGTTACTTGACTAGGGATCGAACCTGTGTTCCCTGCATTGGAAGGCAGATTCTTAACCACTGGACCACCAGGGAAGTCCCAGGACCTGGCATATTTTTATGGGCTAGGTACCATTTTAGCACCCATCCTTACTCCTACCTTCCTCAATGTCTAGGTCCCAAGAGAGAATGACCGAAGTAGAAATAGTTGTTTTACCAGCTTAAGATCAGATACTGGTTTCCTTTTAGAGGTCCTCTCCCTTTATCTGTATGGTTGGCTTTGGGAATGATCACTTCCCTCACCACATTAAGGATGATATCATAACTATTTGCAGGAAACTTTCCCGTTTCAGTGGAACATAGACTGTATCAGACGATCTTTTTGTACAGTGACCCCTCCAGGACATCCATGTAGATTTGTCCAATAAACTGGTATTATAAAACTCAGAGTTGGAGTCACAGATTTGTGAGTTATTAGCATAGTGGTTTTAGTGTTTAGTTTCCGTTAAAACAATGGAAATGGATAAAATGAAAAGAGTATGTTTTTAAAAGTGTCTGGAATGTAACTTGTTAATAAATGTGGAATTAGTTGCTGGGTAGATGGATGAATGACTGAACGAATGTTAACTGCTTCTTGTGAGGTAATTATTAATTTTACAGATCGTGTTTCATCTTGTTTGGGTTGAACTCTTATTCTGCCTTAGCTCTTTTTAGACCATTTGATTCTAAAGCTCTTTTGATACCCTTTTAAAGGGAGAATTATTAATGATTACAAGTTTACATTTTTTGTAAAGAAAAAAATTTAAGAAAGGGATATACTAAAAATAGTTTTTATCAAACTTGATTATGGATAATGAGTGAATCAGTGCCCCTTTTAAACTTTTTGGTGGTTTATCACTAATTACAGGAAAAAATCTCTTTATGTAAAGTGGAAATTATTTTTTAAGTTTTATGTATTGGAGAGTGTAGGTTCATAAAACTTTGCATTACAGTCAAGTATTATCAGGGCCTGTATATGGACATCTTATTATGTTGTTTTTATTAATATAATATTTATTTGAGGTAAAATGAAAAATAATTTTAATTTAACCTCACTGTATTTTGTCAGCTTGATTAATTGCTTCTTTTAAGTTACGTGGTCTAGAATTCCTTTAATACTCACGTTTGGGAGTGGAATAGGTTTTAAGTGTTCCGTGATTAATCACTACCATGTTGTATGGAGGGTTACCTATTCTAAAATTTAGGACCAGTTTATCAAATCATGTGTAATTGTGTATTGCATTATATTTATTGATGTTTGATAAATTTGGTTATTCTTTCTATACTTTTGTGAGATAGGGTTCTATATTTTAGTTAAAATTTAAGGGTGAAAAATCTCCATGAGAAAACCAGCATAATTAAGACCTGAGCAATGGATTTGAGATGCATTCTTGAGACTCAGATTCTTTGCTATTCCTCAGTCCACCAGATCCCACCAGATTCCACCAGCTCAAGGCTTTAACGTAGAATTTACCATCTCCTTTTAGAATAGAAGGACTGATAAAATGTTATTGGATTTAAGAAATATCACTATACTAAAGATAATTTCATGTTTAATCTGAGAGATGCTTTTAGAATTGTCTCTTAAAGTGTTGTAGTGTTGTAAAGAAATCATTCCAATTATTAGGTTTTTGAAGTGATGTGCATTCTATGTTTTGACATAGTTAGCTGAAAGTAAGATGGTTGGAGAATATGTAAACTGTAAAGAAAGCATCTTTTCTTCCCAGTATTGTGTGTCAAATGCCTCTTTTACTCAGAGGCAGAAATAGATTTTTTTTTTTTTTTTAAATCACTGGTTGTTTCTAGCGATGTCACAATTCTGTGAGCTGGTAACAAGGGTAATGTAGGGAGAGGCAGAGGCAGAGATCAGGGTAAAGGGGTTGTTTTTTGTTTTTTTTTTTTAGAAAAGGTATAATCAGGTTTATTTAATACAGGTTAATGAACTGTTGATAGCATATATGGGTCACAGTTACAAAAAAGATTTTGGAGAAGAGAATAGATATTAAAAGGTGTTTTTCTAGATAGAAGGGGCCTAAAAAGGGAAGATTTGCCATAGAGGTTTTGGGTTGAACCCAGGAAAGAATCAAACCTGATCAGACTTGAGGTTGTTCTTAAAAAAGGGTATTTTTCCCCCCTACTTTTCACCTTTTTATGTGATTGAATAATATGTGGGGCCTGGTAACAAAGAAAAATAACCTCATTGGATGACAGTGAATAATGAACTGACCCAGAGAAAGATGAGATACAGAAGCAACTGCAAAAGCCTTAAGCTGTTTTGTGCTGAAAACTTGTTAGGGAGAGAAATAATGTGGAAAGGCTGTGGTTATAGGATCATGGTCTTTGGAGGAGGACTAATAGAAACAGCTACCTTTATTGAGTACCTGCACTCCATATTCATACAGCATTATTCCCATTACAGATAAGAGAAGGGAGCCACTGAGGTAGGGTAGAGGGATTCAAATTCTAAACCCAAGGTTTCATCAGTGGTTTTCAAACTTTAATAAAGCAGCAGATCCATTTTTTCCCCGCATAGGGAAATCTTATATGGAACCCCATATACTCTATGGAAAAAGCCTAAACTGGTTGAATCAGGGTAAGACCACCTGATTCAGCTTTTTTCTTTGGCCTTCTTTCCTCTTACTCTCATTTTCAGAAGCTCTGAGGCATCTCTGTAGAACTCTGGTCAGAAAATCATTAAATTTCACCATACTACTTTCCTTCATCACTTGGTGATAGTGGTTGAAAATTGCCAGAAAAATACCCTCTGATACCTGCTGTTTGGTGATAGTCTGGTACCCGTTTCATGAAAAGGGTGTTAATAGTATTTACATGTAAACTTGTACTTACGTTTGTGTCTTAATCTGTTGGGGCTGCCATAACAAAATACCATAGACTGGGTGGCTTAAACAGCAAACATTTTTCTCACAGTTCTGGAGGCTGGGAACACCAAGATAAAGATGCCACGGATCTGGTGTGTGGTGAGGGCACACTTCTGGTTCATAGTCTTCTCATTATAACCTCACGTGGTAGAAGTGTCAAGGGAGCTTGGAACCTCTCTTCTAAGATCACTAATCCCATTTCTGAGGGCTCCACTCTTATGACCTAATCACCTCCAAAGGGCCCTACTTCCAGATACCATCACATTGGGGATTAGGTTTCAACATAAGAATTTTGGGGTTGCAGGGGGACACAGAAAAATTCAGTGTTTAGCAGTTGGTAATCAACAATTTTTATCAAAAGTGTATTTTTAAGAGGTTAATTTTCTTTGTCTTGAAGGTTGTGGCAGCATTGCCTGAAGATATGAGACCAGGTTCTAACTTCTATGGTTTTCCATGGGAATTAGTGATATGTGCAACTGTTGTTGGATTTTTTGCTATTCTTTTGTTTTTGTGGAGAAGTTTTCGATCGGTAAGTAACCAGTGCTCTGTATACTAAGAGAATGTTCGTTCTGTCTTCATGTTGAACAAGTAATGTGAGAAACATATCTTTTGTTTTAAGGAAACAGGTTATTGTTATGTGGGCTACTCATGTTAATGTGTGGCTGCTAGAAACTGAATATGGATTTAGAGGAATTTTTTAAAGTGTAAAAATTCTCTATAGGAGTATTCCACACTAATACTAAAACCCTACCTCTATTTCTTTTTTTTTTAAAAAAATTTTATTGGAGTATAGTTGATTTATAATGTTGTGTAAGTTTCAGGTGTACAGCAAAACCTACCTTTATTTCTTACTTGCTTATTATTTGGGGTCTGTGTTTATTTTTAACAGTATACTATACATCTGTGAATATACCACCCAACCTGGAATCAAAGATATTGACTGTCACCTATATTTAGGTGATCCTCCCTCATTTCATCCCCCTGCCTCCCTGCACTAGAGGTAATCCTGTTCTGGATCCTGTGTTAATTATTCCCATGCCTTAAAAAAAATTTTTTTTGGTCATATGTACACAAATCCTTCAGAAGTGTAGTAATTTTGCTTAGTCTCATGCCATATGTCATGTTTTGGAACTGTTTTACTCCATCCTATATTGCTAAGATTCATCCATATTTTTGACCCATTTTGATTGTTTTAAGAATATTATATTGTAAGAATATATTACAATTAATTTATATATTTTATGGTCTTGGGCCTTTGAGTTGTTTCCAGGTTTTTTTCTATTACAAATAATGCTGCTGGGTAGTTTCTTATACTTGTCTCCTGTTGTATATTTGTAAGTTTCTCTTGGGAATATACTAGGTGTGAGATTACTGGGTTATATAGTATATTGGAAGTTCTGCTTTTAAAACATAGTACCAAATTCTTTTCCAAATTGTCTGTACCAATTTATACTCCCAACAGTAGTATATAAGAGGTCCTGGAGATCCATTTGATCTGTGTCATCTCCAACACCTGTTATTGTTGAAATTCTTTATTTTTGCCACTTGAATGGTATCTTAACCATGGTTCTGATTTGTATTCCTTGATCACTAGTGAGATTGAAAACTCAGTAAATTTATTGTCCATATGTATTTTTTCTTCAGGGAAATATTTATGTCTTATACCCATTTTTCTTTTGAGTAGTTTGTTTTCTTTTTTATTTGTAGGAGTTCTTTATATATTCTTGATGATATCCTTGTTGATTATCTATATTGCATATGTCCCAGTACGAAACATCTTTTCATTTTTCTTAAGATGTTTTGTGATGAGTAGAAATTCTTAATTAAAACAGTTTTCTTTTAGCACAGAATTGCTTGATCCATCTTGAGTTGATTTTTTGTTTAGTGTGGGGTAAGGAGTTGGTGTAATTCCCCACCCCTCTTCCCCCGCAATATAACCTTTTCCCCAGCTTTGTTTATTGAATAGTCTCCCTTCTTCCCATTCATCTGCCATGCTACATATGAGAGTTCCACATACATGTAGACTTTTTCTGTGCTCCTTATGCTCCTGATTATTATTGAAAGCAGATACATGTATATCATTCTATATCCATCCATTATTAGGTCAAGCTTGCTAATTATCTAATTTGTGGTGTTCGTGTATTACATATTCTTGCTCTTTTTTTGTTGTTTCCTTCATCTGTCAAGAGTGAAGAGAAGTTGGCTGAATTCCACTGTCATGATGGATTTATCAGTTACTTTCTGTAGTTTTGTCAATTCTCGCTTTACATATTTTGAGGATATTTTGTTAGGTGGATACATGTTTAGAATTGCTACATCTCTTCTTGGTGGATTGAATCTTTTATCAATAACTAGTGACCCTCTATAACTCTTCCGGTGCTTTTGTCTTAAAGTCTCTTATCTGATGTTAGTATAGCCAGACCAGTTTTCTTTTTGGTAATATTTCATGTGTCTTTTTCCATCCTTATATTTTCCAGTCTTTCTGTGGTCTTTTACTTAATGTATGTCCTGTATGAATTTCTTTTTTTATTTTTATTTTGTTGGAGTATAGTTAATTTACAATGTATTAGTTTCGGATGTACAGCAAAGTAATTCAGTTCTGTATGAATTTCTTTTATATAATCTGAAAATCTCTGTTTTTTCACTGAGTTTAGTGTATCTACATATATTATGATTATTGATTACTGATGTATTTGGACCAGTTTCTTCTAGGATACTTTATTAATTTGTTCCACTTTTAATGTTTCTTTTCTACATTTGTAAGTAAATCTTCCTTCTGAGAAAACAAAAACCTTATTTAGCATACTTTCACATCCCTTGGTCTCTTTCACTTTCCAATCCCCTTTCATATTGGTATAATCTAGAATTTTAGTTCTAAAAATATTTCCTTTTCCATTTCTTTGTTTTTTACTTTCTCCTCCACCCCTTCTCCAGTCCTCAAGACAACAACATATATTACCAAGATATTTGATCACCCATAATTGACATATCTCTTGCAGGGGCTCCTGAATTTAATTCTTCGCATATTTGAATACTTCTTTCTAGATTGTTTTCAGTGTTGGTCTTTGTGTGGCAAACCTTTTGTATGCTTGAGGATGTTTGAATTAAGTCTTCACACTGAAATGATAATTTGCTTGATACAAGCATTCTGTGTGCAAAGTTCTATCCTTTTACTTCCTTGTCTTTTTACATCTAATGTTACTTTTTGAAAGGTCTAGTGTCAATGTGATTCTTATTCATTTGTAAGTGATCTGTTCTCTGTGGAGGCTTTTAATTTGATATCCTTATTTCAATATAATATGTTCAGGTTTGATTTTTTTTCTTATTTCTTTAAATTCTCTTGAATATTTAAATATGAAATCTTTTATCTTTATTAATTCTGGGAAGTTTCTTCTGCATTTTACATTTTTTTTTCCTCTTTGGAACTATTATTTTTTTAAGATGTTGGCTCTTCTACTTCTCACTTCCCTCTTAACTTTTTTTCCTTTTTTTTTTTAATGGTTTACTGTTACCTTTTGAGATAGTTTCTGAATCTGATGTTTCAGTTCACTAATTGTTCCTCATCTATACCTACTATATTGTACCTTGACTTTCTTTTTTAATTAATTTATTTTATTTTTATTTTATTTTTGGCTGCGTTGGGTCTTCATTGCTGTGCGTGGGCTTTCTCTAGTTGCGGCGAGTGGGAGCGACTCTTTGCTTTGGTACGCGGGCTTCTCATTGCGGTGGCCTCTCCTGCCGCGGAGCACAGGCTCTAGGCACGCAGGCCTCAGCAGTTGTGGCTCGCGGGCTTAGTAGTCGTGGCTCACGGGCTCCAGAGCGCAGGCTCAGCAGCCATGGCACACGAGCCTAGCTGCTCCGCGGCATGTGGGATCCTCCCAGACCAGGCTTGAACCCGTGTCCTCTGCATTGGCAGGCAGATTCCTAACCACTGCGCCACCACGTAAACCCTGTACCTTGACTTTTAAATCTTGTTTTATTTAATTTTATTCCTGTATATCTTCTGTAGATCATTTAAGTCCCCACTGTTTTCTCTACTTAGATTACCTTAGTCCTAAACCTGCTTCCCTTATAAATGGAATTTTTCCTTCATTGTTTGAGAGAGAGGTTAAAGAAGAAAAAAGTTTTTTTACTTTATAGTCAGCAGATCCATGGCCGCATGGTAACATTTTTCAAACTGTTATTTTGGATATCATTACTGGGGAGATGATATAGGGGCTTCCTTAAGTAATTTGTTTTAGGGTCAAATATGTTTGAGGAGCAGTGGGCTAAATGAAATGAAACAGATATCTTTAAGGTAGACTTATTTCAGAGGCTTTAATATGCTAATACACAATGTGACTTCAGTAGGACGACTTTCATATGTATTTTTCTCATTGGAAATAGAACACTTTTTGGCGAACTTACATTTATACTAAGGCAATAACAAACCTTTTGTTTTTAAGTTGGCAATAGAAGTTAAATAAATTATATGTGCTTGCATGTGTGTGTGTTTTAATGTAATTTTTGTTAAAAATTTGTTTCAGGTTAGAAGCCGGCTCTATGTGGGTAAGCTCTTTTTTCTATTTTAGATCTCATCATTGTTGTTTACAATTAAATCAACTTAAAAACATGATAGCATTAACTCTGTTTTTAGGAAGAGAGAAAAAGCTTGCTGCAGAACTTTCTACACTGATCGAAGAAAAATGTAAACTACTTGAAAAATTTAGTGTTGTTCAAAAGGAGGTAAGACGTTTTTGAAAATGTTGACATTCATGTTAGAATCAGAAGACTTGATACTTTTCAATGCAGCTACTTCTGTGTTAGTTGAAGATCACTCATGCTTTGTTTGCAAAGTGTGAGACTTCAGTGGCTTTCATATTACCAGTCTAAATTTTAACCATTGTGGTAGGTGCATAGTGATGTCTCATTGTGGTTTCAGTTTTCATTTCCCTGACTAATGAGGTTAATCACCTTTTCATGATTATTGGCCATTTGGATATCCTTTTTGTCATGTTGCCTAGTTTTTTTTTTTCACATTTTAAAAAGTATGCTTATCTCTCTTTTTCCTTTTGATATGTAGGATTTTTTCCTATGTTTTGGATACAAGTCCTTTGTCAGGTATACGTATTGCAAATATCTTCTTGCACTCTGTGGTTTGCCTTTTTATTTCAAATGGTGTCTTGGTAAGCATAAGTTCTTAATTGTAACATAGTCTAATTTTTCAGTCTTTTCTTTATGATGACTGTTATTTGTTTCCTACTTAAATTTTTTTGTGTACTCAAGAGTATGAAGATATTCTTCTGTGTTATCTTTTAGAAACTTAATTTTTTTACTCATTTAGTCTTTGTACTAGTTTGCTAGGACTGCCATAACACAATACCACAGACTGGATGACTTACATAGAAATTAATTTTTTTTCACAGTTTAGGAGGCTAGAGGTCCAGGATCAAGGTGTTGGCAGGTTTGGTTTCTTCTGAGGCTTATCATTTTGACATAACTGGTCATCTTCTTGCCCTGTCCTCACATTGTCTTTTCTCTGTGCAGGTGCACGTTTCTGATGTCTCTCAGTGTGTCCAAATTTCCTCTTCTTGTAAGGGCACCAGTAAGATGGATTAGGGCCTATCTTAATCCAAGGGGCTCATTTTAACTTAACAACCTTTATTTTTTTTAAATTTTATTTATTTTTGGCTGTGTTGGGTCTTTGTTGCTACCCACAGGCTTTCTCTAGTTGCGGCAAGCAGGGGCTGCTCTTCGTTGCGGTGCGCTGGCTTCTCATTGTGGTGACTTCCCTTGTTGCGGAGCACGGCCTCTAGGTGCGTGGGCTTCAGTAGTTGTAGCATGTGGGCTCAGTAGTTGTGGCTCACGGGCTCTAGAGCGCAGGCTCAGTAGTTGTGGCACACGGGCTTAGTTGCTCTGCGGCATGTGGGATCTTCCCAGACCAGGGCTTGAACCCGTGTCCCCTGAATTGGCAGGTGGATTCTTAACCACTACGCCTCCGGGGAAGTCCTAACTTAATGATCTTTAAAGGGCCTGTCTCCAAATACAGTCACATTTTGAGGTATTGGGGCTTCAACATACACATTCTGAGGGGAAACAGTTCAGCCCTAAATTAATCAGTCTTTAATCTATCTAGAATTGAATCTGTGATGGTGTGATTGGTGGTTAGTATTCAACATATTATATATATATTTTTTTGCGGTACGCGGGCCTCTCACTGTTGTGGCCTCTCCTGTTGTGGAGCACAGGCTCCAGACGCGCAGGCTCAGCGGCCATGGCTCACGGGCCCAGCCGCTCCGTGGCATGTGGGATCTTCCCGGACCGGGGCACGAACCCATGTCCCCTGCATTGGCAGGCGGACTCTCAACCACTGTGCCACCAGGGAAGCCCAGTATTCAATATTTTTCACGTGGCTATTGAATTTACCAGTACCATTTATTAAAAGACCATCTTTTCCTTTTGTTCTGTAGTGTCGTAGTCTTAGGTTATGTGACTGTATATATCTGAGTCTGTTTCTATAATATTTTCTATTCTGTTGGTCTGTTTTTTTAAAAAAATATATCCTTGCACCAATACCATGCTTTTTATTTTTTTTTAATTTTTTAATTTTTTTAACATGTTTATTGGAATATCATGTTTTTTAAAGTCTACCTAGCACGTCTTGATGTCTGACAATATAAACCTCCAGGTTTGTTTTTCAAGATTGTCTTGGCCGTCTTGGCACTTTGTCTTTTTGTGTAAATTTTAAATCACTTCATCAGTTTACACATGCACACATACACATAGCCTCTTAGGAGTTTGGGATTGCATTGAATATATAGATTAATTTGGAGAGAATTTACCTTTTTACAGTGTTGAGTGTTTATCCGTGGGCTGTGATATATCCTTCTTTTTATGTCTTTTTAAAATTCTCTCAGTATTGTTCATACATTTTTGTGTTGAGGTCTTGTACATCTTTTCTGAGATTTATTCCCTGGTATCTGATGAGTTTTGAAACTATTATAAATAGTATAGTTTTTTTAACAGCTTTTCGGGGGTATGATTCACATACTATACTATTTATTTAAAGTGTACAAATGAATGGCTTTTGTATATTCACAGAGTTGTATGTCCACCACAAAATATTTTCAGACATATTTTTTACACCCCAAAGAAACCCTGTACCTCTTTAGCTGTCACCCTTCACCCAATCTCCCCTACTTGTAAGCCCTAGACAGCTTATCTACTTTCTGTCTCTATAAACTTGCCTACTCTAGATTCCATTTTACATAAATGGAATGATACAACATGTGCTTCCTTGTGACTAGCTTTTTAAGCCTAGCATAATGTTTTCAAGATTCATCCATGTTGTACTATGTATCAATACTTAATATCTTTTTTTGCCAAATAATATTCCCTACCACAACTGATATATCCATTTTTCAGGTGGTGGACATTTGGGTTATTGTACTTTCTGGCTGTTATAAATGATGCTGTTGTGGACATTCTTGTACAAGTTTTTGTGTGGATATATGTTTTAAATTCTTTGAGGCATATACCTAGGAGTAGAATTGCTGGGTCTATATATAACTTTTTGAAGAACTGCGAGATTGTGTTTCACAGTGGCCGTACTAGTTTATATTTCCACCAACAGTTTGTGAATGTTGCGTTTTCTCCACATCTTTCCCAACACTTATTTTTTTTTTGGCCACGCCATGCAGCATGTGAGACCTTAGTTCCCCAACCAGGGATCGAACCCGTGCCCCCTGCAGTGGAAGTGTGGAGTCCTAACCACTGGACCCCTCAGGAATTCCCTCCCAACACTTGTTATTATGTCTTTTTGATTATAGCCATCCTAGTTGATGTGAAGTGTGTCTCAATGAGGTGTTTCTTTTTTTTTTTTTGATTTTATTGAAGTATAGTTGGTTTACAGTGTTGTGTCAGTGAGGTTTTAATTTGCGTTTCCCTGATGGCTAGTGATGTTGAACATCTTTTCATTTGCTTATTGGCATTTATATATTTTCTTTGGAGAAATGTCTACTCAGTTCCTTTGCCTATTTTTAATTTTTAAAAATTAATTAATTAATTTTTGGCTGCGTTGGGTCTTTGTTGTTGCGCACAGGCTTTCTGTAGTTGCGGTGCACGGGGGCTACTCTTCGTTGCGGTGTGCAGGCTTCTCATTGTGGTGGCTTCTCTTTGTTGTAGAGCGCAGGCTCTAGGCGCGCGGGCTTCAGTAGTTGTGGCATGCGGCCTCCGTAGTTGTGGCTTGTGGGCTCTAGAGTGCAGGCTCAGTATTTGTGGCACATGGGCTTAGTTGCTCCATGGCATATGGGATCTTCCCCGCCCAGAGCTCAAACCCGTGTCCACTGCATTGTCAGGCGGATTCTTAACCACTGTGCCACCAGGGAAGCCCCCTTTGCCTATTTTTAAATAGGGTTATTTGTCTTTGTTATTGAGTTCTAACTTTATATATTATAGATATGAGCCCCTTATCAGATATGTAATTTGCAGATATTTTCTCTTATTCTGTGGCATGTTCTCCTCACTTTCTTGGTGGTATATTTGAAGCATAGAACTTTTTAATTTTGGTGATGCTCAGTTTATCTATTTTTTCTTTTGTTGGTTATGCTTTTGGTGTCATTTCTAAGAAACTGTTGCTTAAAACAAGGTCACAAAGATTTACATCTGTGTTTCCTTCTAAAAGTTTTATGTGATTAGCTGTTATGTTTAGATCTTTGATCTATTTTGAATTAATTTTTGTATATTGTTAGGTAGGGGTCCAGTTTTATTTTTGGCATGTGGATATCCAGTTGTCTTAGCACTGTTGTTGAAATGACTGATCTTTCCCCATTGAATTGTTGTGGCATCCTTGTTGAAAATCAGCTGACCATAATTGTGAGGGTGCATTTCTGGGCTCTCAGTTGTATTTCATTGATTTATATGTCTATCCTTAATGCCAGTTTCACACTGTCTTGATTCGTGTAGCTTTGCAGTAAGGTTTGAAATTGGGAAGTATAAGTCCTCCAACTTTTTAAGATCATTCTGAGCCTTTTGCATTTTCTATGAATTTTAGGATCAGCTTGCAATTTCTGCAAATAAATTAGCTGGGATTTTGATAGGGCTTATGTTGAATCAGTAGATCAGTTTGGGGTTATTGCCATCTTAGCAGTATTATGTCTTCTGATCCATGAATATGGGATGCCTTTCCATTTATTTAGGTCTTCTTTATTTCTGTAATATTTTGTAGTTCGCAGAGTATTAGGTTTACACTTCTTTTGCAAAATTTATTTCTAAGTATTTTTTCTTTTTGATGTTACTGCAAATGGAATTTAAAAAAAATTATCTTTTATTTGCTAATTGCTGGTATAGTGTTTATTCTCTTGTTATTTTCTAAACATTTATGGGACCTTCAGAGAGGTCTGCTCTTTTATTTCTGACATTAGGTTGATTGTCTGTCTTTCTCTCTTTGTCACCTTATCCTTGACAGTGGTTTATCAACTTTTTTAGTGTTTCCAAAGAACAATCTTTTGGCTCAGTTGATTCTTTTTACTTTATTTGCTTTCTAATTCATTACTGTCCTTATTACTTCATTTTTAACTTTTCTTTGGTTTACTTGCTTTTCTTTTTTATCACTTCTTGGGATGGATACTAAAATCATTGAGTTTTTAGCCTTCTTTTATAATTTCTGCATTAAAGTTATAATTTACTTGGCAAGTTTGGCTTTTATTAAAGCATCTTGTTCGTTTTGATATGTCATGGTTTGCTGATCATTCAGTGTAAAATATTTTAAAAATTTTATTGTGATATTTTCTTTGAAACATTGGTTATTTGTTAGGATATTTATTACTTTCCTAACATATGGGGATTTCCCAATAGTTTGTTATTAAGTTTTAGCCTAATTCTACCTAATTATATTTAATTCAGAGAATATCCTTTGTATGATTTCGTTCCTTTATTTGTTGATACTTAATTTCTGGCTTTGCATAAGATTGATTTTGGTAAATGTTTCATATACAATATACATATATACTATTATTATCCTTGTGTCAATACCATACCATTTTATTTACTAGTTTATTGGTATATAAATATAAAAATTGTCACTTGTTAATTTTTTATTCATATCGTCTATTGGTTATTGAGAGAAATATGTTAAAATTTCCCATTAATATTGTAGATTCGTTTTTCTCTTAGTTTTATTATTTTTATGTATATTGAGGCTATGTTAGATGCATATAGATTTAAAATTATTTATTTTCTTAGTTAGATTGACCGTTTTATCATTATGAATACCCCTGTTTTATTTGTAGTAATTCCTTTTTTAAAAATTTTTATTGGAGTATATTTGATTTATTACAATATAGTGTTAGTTTCAGGTGTACACCAAAGTGAATCAGTTATACATATACATATATCCACTCTTTTTTAGATTCTTTTCCCATATAGGCCATTACAGAGTATTGAGTAGAGTTTCCTGTCCTATACAGCAGGTTCTTACTAGTTATCTATTTTATATATAGTAGTGTGTATATGTCAACCCCAGTCTCCAATTTATCCCTCCTTCTCCTTATACCCTGGTAACCATAAGTTTGTTTTCTACATCTGTGACTCTACTTCTGTTTTGTAAATAAGTTCGTTTGTACCCCCCCCTTTTTTTTTTTTTTGCGGTATGCGAGCCTCTCACTGTTGTGGCCTCTCCCGTTGCGGAGCACAGGCTCCAGGCATGCAGGCCCAGTGGCCATGGCTCACGGACCCAGCCGCTCTGCGGCATGTGGGATCCTCCCGGACCGGGGCACGAACCCGTGTCCCCTGCATCAGCAGGCGGACTCTCAACCACTGCGCCACCAGGGAAGCCCCTGTACCCCTTTTTTTAGATTCTGCATATAAGCAATATCATATGATATCTGTCTTTCTGTGTCTGACTTACTTCACTCAGTATGACAATCTCTAGGTCGATCCATGTTGCTGCAAATGGCATTATTTCATTCTTTTTAATGGCCGAGTAATATTCCATTGTATATATGTACCACATCTTCTTTATCCATTCCTCTGTTGATGGACATTTAGGTTACTTCCATGTCCTGGCTATTGTATTGTAAACAGTGCTGCAATGAACATTGGGGTGCATGTATCTTTTTGAATTATGGTTTTCTCCAGGTACATGCCTAGGAGTAAGATTGCTGGGTCATATCGTAGTTCTATTTTTAGTTTTTTAAAGAACCTCCATACTGTTCTCCATAGTGGCTGTACCAATTTATATTCCCACCAACAGTGTAGAGGGTTCCCTTTTCTCCACACCCTCTCCAGCATTTATTGTCTGTAGATTTTTTGATGGTGGCCATTCTGACCAGTGTGAGGTGATACCTCATTGCGGTTTTGATTTGCATTTCTCTGATAATTAGTGATGTTGAGAATCTTTTCATGTGCTTTTTGGCCATCTGTATGTCTTTTTTTGGAGAAATGTCTATTTAGATCTTCTGCCCATTTTTTGATTGGATTATTTGGTTTTTTTTGATAATTGAACTACATGAGCTGTTTGTATATTTTGGAGATTAATCCCTTGTTAGTTGCTTTGTTTGCAGATATTTTCTCACATTCTGAAGGTTGTCTTTTTGTTTTGTATTTGTAGTAATTGACTTTGTCTGATATACAGTGTAACAATCCCAATTTTCACTTGGTGAACATTTGCGTGGTAGATCTTTTCCCATTATTTTACTTTCAACCTTATTATATACTTTTGTTTAAGCTGTCTCTTTTGGAAACAGCCTACAGATGGGTTTTGCTTTTGTTAATCAGTCTAAAAAAATCTTTTAATTAGATTATTTAGTTCATTTGCATTTAATGTAATTTCTAATTTATTAGGGGTCAAATCAACCATCTTAACTGTTTGTTTTCTATTTGACCCACCTGTCCCATGTGGCTTTTTCTCTTCTCTTGTTTTCTTCTGGATTGAAATAGTCATTTATTAATTCAGTATTTTCTACATCAATGCATTTGTTATAGATTTTATTTTTTTAATGGTTACCTTAGAGATTGCAACATGTATCCTTAATTTATTAAATTCTAATATAAATTTGTGCTGTTGCTACTTACTGGATAATGCAAAGATCTTAGAATGCTTTAATTCCACTTGCCCCCTTTTATTTAAGTGCTGTTGCAGTATATATATATATGTATTTTTCTTCTCATTATTAATTTATTTAATTTATTTTTATTTTTGGCTGCGTTGTGTCTTTGATGCTGCATGCGGGCTTTCTCTGGTTTTTGCAAGTGGGGGCTACTCTTCATTGCGGTGCGCGGGCTTCTCATTGTGGTGGCTTCTCTTGTTGCGGAGCATGGGCTCTAGGCACATGGGCTTCAGTAGTTGTGGCTCGCGGGCTGTAGAGCGCAGGCTCAGTAGTTGTGGCACACGGGCTTAGTTGCTCCCTGGCATGTGGGATCTTCCCAGATCAGGGCTCGAACCCATGTCCCCTGCATTGGCAGGCAGATTCTTAACCACTGCGCCACCAGGGAAGCCCTGTTGCACTGTATTTTGACTTTATATAAACCTCCAAATCATTTTATTATTCTTTGAAACAGTCAAGATTCATTTGAATTTATCCACACATTTATTCTTTCCATTGTTCTTTATTCATTCTTTCGTTTCCACCTTCTATCTGGGATGATTTTCCTTCCTCCTGAAGGATAGAGAAACTTCCTGGTCTTTTCTTTTCTGGAATATACTGTTGATAAATTCTCTTAGTTTTTGTTTGTCTGATAACGTCTTTATTTCTCCATTTTGTATAATGCTCTTTATAGAAGTCTGAGTTGGCAGTTGCAGTTATTTTCTTTAAGCACTTTGGACATCTCATTTTACTGATTTTTTTCCTTGGCATGTTGTTTGTGGGTCAAAGTCAGCTATAAGTTTTATTGCAATTTGGTGATCTTGTTTTGTATTTTTTCTCTTTCAATTTTAAAAATTGAGGTATAATTTTCATATAATAAAAAGGACATTCTTAAATATGCAGTTCTGTGAATTTTGACAGGTATATTCACCCATGAAGCTACCACTCCCATCAATACATAAAACATTTCTATCACCCTTATATTTCCCTTGTGCTCATTTTCACTCAGTCCCCTACCCCTGCCGGCAACCGTTTTTATTTCTATCACCATAAATTAGTTTTTGTCTGTTTCAGAGTTTGTATAAATGAAATCATACTTTTGTTTCTGCCTTTTTTCAGTTAGCATTGTATTTTTGAGATTCACTATGTTGTTGCATATACTAGTAGTTTTTTACTTTAACTTGCAAGTAAATTTGCATTACATCAACATATCACAATTTTTTTTATCCATTTACCACTTAATATGGTTATTTCTAGCTTTTGGCTATTATGAATAAAGTTGCTATGATCATTCTATCTTTTTGTGTGTGTGTGTGGGGTATATATTTTCATTTCTCTTTTGTAAATATCTAGTATTAGAATTGGTAGGTCATAGGGCAGGTATTGTATAACTTTATAAGAAACTATCTGGCTACTTTTATGATTTTCTCTTTATCTTTGATTTTCAGCAGCGTTACTAGTTGTCTAGATGTGGTTTCTTCTATTTATCATCCCTGGGCTTCATGATGTTCTAGAATCTGTGGCTTAATGACTTTCTTTAGTTTTGTAACACTCTTGATCATAACCTTTTCAAATATTGTTATTGCTTTCTTTTTTTTCTCTTCCTGTAATTTTAAATACTTGTATTTTAGTTTTTTACTATATCCCATGTATCTCTTATGTTCTTTTCTGGGTTTCTTATCTCTTTCTTCACACTTCAGTCTAGATGTTTTCTTCTAATCTAGTTTCCATTTTACTAATTGTCTTCATCTGTATCTAATCATCTTTTAAACCATCTTAATTTCATTTATTTCCTTTTTCAGTTCTAAAGTTTGTGTGGCTGTTTTTGTAGTTCTTTTTTTCTGGTTTAATTATTTTGGTTCCTCTTACATATCAAGCTTACTTATTTTAATGTCTGAAGGAGAACTGTATTACCTGAATCCTCCAAGAGTCTGCTCTCTTGCTTATTTTTTTCTCTTGGTTCTCAGTCAGCTCTTGTTTTCTTGAATACCAGATTATTTTATGTTGAGTATCAGTAATAGTATAACAGAAATTATAGTGGTAAATTTGAAACTGTGGGCAATGTTATCTTTCTGCAGTGAGGATTTACTCTTCCTTCTCATGGAATTGGTGGGTCATAGGGCAGGTGTAGTTTGGAATAAAATTTACGGCCCTTTTACTTACAGTGTTGCTTTCTTTCAGTATGAAGGCTTAGAGTCATCTTTAAAGGATGCCAGCTTTGAGAAGGAGTCAACAGAAGCACAAAGTTTGGAGGTAAAAACAAATAGTATAATTATAAAAGTTAGGGGGAAGATTCTTACTAAATAACATAAATTTTGAAAGTCATGTATCTTCTCAAAACTCACATTTCAAAGGAAATGTGAAAGAGTATCTCTAGATGTTAAAACTTAAGAAGTTAAATACAGGAAACAGAATATTAGTAAGTAGCGTAAGGTATTTTAAAAATTTGAGCTCTTGTTGGTAACTTGTTTTGAGTGAAGCATATTCAGTTCAATGTAACCTAGAGCTATATAGAAGCTCTTGATTCTTCATTCCTGGGAAGTGTATTAAGGTAACCATTTCTTTTTTGACTCAGTTTGCTCTAGGAAGGAAAAATAGGATTTATTTTCATAAATTTAGGAATAGTTGGCAATGAAAAATTATGTAAGTTGAGGCAGTACTTGCCTTTACGTCATACCAATGTATTAGGAGCTGACTAGAATTAGACCAAAGATTTATGTTATACACGGTGGTGTGCTGGTAAATGTTTAACAACTGGCTGTTTAGAAAGCAGGAGCCTTTGTTTGTAGCATTTGCTGGGTTCTGTTGTGTAAATACTCCCACCTTGACCAATTTCAAGGTACCAACATGATGCCACTGAATGTGGAGTTTGGAAGAGATAAAGAGTCAGCTCTCCTGAGTGAGGCATGATTTAGGTAATAGTAAGGAAGGAAACTGTGATAATTTGTCATTTAGCTAAGCTACGACAGATTAGGGTAAGTAATAGCAATTTCTTTAGAGATGGAAATGTTGTAAAAAGCATACTAATATTAAAGTAGAAAACAATGGACTTTGTACCTTTGTTGTACGAGTTCAGTCAGTTCAGCTTGGCGGTTCTCAATCACTGATGTCTGTAATCATCAGAAAGCATATGTATCATGAATCAAAATTTCTTAGTAGAGTCCAAAGGAAATTATAAATTGAATTCCAAATGAAATGAATTTCTTAACCTTTTCTTTCTTCATTTGTTACCTATTAATATTCTTAAGAACTTGTTAAAATTGTTGTATTTTATTTGTTGACCCTCTGTTTTAACTGCTGTTATGGTAGTAATTTATTAGATTGATTAAAAGATAATTTTATAAGGAATTTAGTATGCTGACAAAACAGCAAAAACTGGTAGCAAAAAAATTTACTCAAGCTTTGTGATGTTGTGGATAAAATAAAACACACCGATTTATTCTCAGGCATTGAATTTATGTAATCTGGCCATAAAATTAGCTAAATTTTTACTTTATAATGAATATTTTGGAAGTTTTCCTCTAATTTTAGTAATTTTTTTAAACATATAGTGTTTATTTTCAAGATTGGTAAACATAGTTGAATATAAACTATAATGTGATATAATTACAAAAATTAATGTTTGAATCTATAGATAAAATCAAAACACTAGAGTAATTTTGATTCAAGTCAGAGAATTCATATAATCAGATAGTCAAATTTGGGGAAATATATATATATATATATATATATATATATATAAAAATGAGTTTTTTAACCAGTATGATATCGTATGTACTTGTGCTACTTTTATTTTGGCCTGCATTGAATTCTTTGATTCTTTTGGTTTTTTTTTAACAAGTTTGTTGAAGGATCACAAATATCAGAGGTATGTTTATTACAGTATTTAAAATCCAATTGGAATAATCCAACAACTAATCATTTTAAATTAAAAAGGTCACAGAAAATATGTCTTAATTCAGTGTAGAATATTATCTTGATTGTTTTTTGAATTTATTTTTTATTTTATTTATATTAAATTTGGTTTTTTCTTATCGTTTCTTTTACAATGCTTTAGAGCAGAAGTTGGCAAACTACACTCTGAGCTCTCCACCTGTTATTGTAAATAAAATTTTATTGAAACACAGCCATGCTCATTCATTTACATATAGCCTTTGCTTTCTCACTACATATGCATATCACTTGAATAGCTGGGACAGAAATTATGTGGCCTTCAAGCCTAAAATATTTACTTTCTGTCTCTTTATAGAAAAAATTGGCGATACCTGCTAGTATTGCTGTTATTTCAGTGTTATAAAAATGAACAAATATATAAATTAGACTTATTTAACTTATAGTGTATGCATTTGATTACACTCATCTGATTTATCTTGACCAAAAATTCCCATGTCAGTCTTATAAAGTTGGCTTCCTCTTTTAGGCAGTCTGTGAAAAGCTGACTAGGTCCACATCTGAACTTGAGGATGAAATACTCATTCTAGAAAAAGAGTTAAAAGAAGAGAAATCTAAACATTCGGAACAAGATGAATTGGTAAGACTTGTGTTTGAGGAAACTGTAGGAAAAAGAAAGTTATTGAGTTAAAAAAAATGATATGATTTTGGTTAAAGTATTACATGCACTGTAAAAAAAAAAAAAAAGAAATCCAAAGAGTACAGAAGGCTGTAAAGTGGAGAATAAAAATTTCCACATCCACTAGCTCTTTTCATTTGTTAGAGGTTACCATTATTATGTTACATTTCTTTCATATTCTTATAGAAATTTTCTATTTGCACTATGGAAGTAGCTCACACAAATAATTTAAGTTGAACAGTCACATACATAGTGGATTTTTTTAAATTACTCAAAACTTGTATTAAGAACTTTAACTTTCCTTTATTTGTCTTTCTATTTTAAAATCTGTCTTAAGGATGATCTTGATGTGTGTGAGATTATTTAGTAAGATATGATGCTAGTGGACTTCTTTTGTGCCTATATAACTTAAGTGTTACGAAATATTAAAGATGAGTTGAAATACTGTTGTTATGTAACTTTTGTATGAAATCCCTTTAAGCATATGGCTGAGAATGTTTCTTAATTTGAACCCTCACTTTTGGAGCAAAAGTGTTAGGTTAATAATATAGTTAATATATATGGCATCTTGGAAACTGGAGGAGTTTAGTATATACTTGTTTATTGATTTATACTGCCTTTTTAGATGGTGGATATTTCAAAAAGGATACAGTCCCTAGAAGATGAATCTAAGTCCCTCAAATCACAAGTATCTGAAGTAAGTTGAATTACTTTAATAGCTCTGTTGCTTTTGAAAATCACTTACATTTTACTATTACTTTTATAATTAAAGAATAAGCTATAATAATAGAATTCAGATATATTTTAAAAATACAAGGTATCTGAGGAAAGTTCATTTTTTTCATTGGACAGTATTTATTGAGCCATTGCTATGTACTGGTCACTGTTGAAGGTGATTGGCACTTAATATTAGTAGACAAAATAGAAAGGCTCTTGTGGATTTTTTTTTTTTTTTTTTTGCTGTATGCGGGCCTCTCACTGCTGTAGCCTCTCCCGTCGTGGAGCACAGGCTCCGGACGCGCAGGCTCAGCGGCCATGGCTCACGGGCCCAGCCGCTCCGCGGCATGTGGGATCTTCCCGGACCGGAGCACGAACCCGTGCCCCCTGCATCGGCAGGCGGACTCTCAACCACTGCGCCACCAGGGAAGCCCCTCTTGTGGATTTTAAATTCTGGTAAGAGAGACAGAGAGTAGAAAGTTAACAGAATTTGCCGCATAGTACATAGAAGGTTACAGGAGGTTAAATCATTTGTCCAAGGTCATGTGGCAAGTTAGTGGCGGAGCAACTAGACCTTAAGTGACTAGACCTTGAGTCTAGGCCAGACTTTTTTTCTGCTACAGCATACTGTCTCTCCTATTAATATTGGCATGTTTTTGACTTTAATTCCATGTTTCAGGGAGTGTGTGTAAAAAAGAGCTATTGTATTAAACTAATTCTTGTAATCTCAATATGTTGTATTTTACTTAGGCCAAAACAACCTTCAAAATATTTCAGATGAATGAAGAAAGACTTAAGGTAGCTATAAAAGAGGCTTTGAGTGAAAATTCTCAACTTCAGGAAAGCCAGAAACAGGTTTGTACTGTAAAGGGACTCCAGCTTGTGAGTATGTAATTATAAACGTTCTGGGCATAGTCATGACTGACCCATGCTAGGGGCAAAAGTAGGCTCTTTCTGGAGACCACAAGATCAGGACAATCTCCTGTGTGTCCTATGGTGTCTCTTTTATATAGGATACAGAGGTCTGTATTCCTGGAACCCTCTTCCCCCAGGAGTGAAAGTAAGCCCGGGCACTCAGCATTTTAATAATAATAATAACAAATAGCATTTAGCACAAATCTTCAAAGCCAGACTGAAGGAGGGCAGAGAATACCGTGAGTTATTGCAGCTGTGTGTCTGGGCCCTGAAGACAGAAGCAGTTGTTGTGGCAGATCTCTAATGAGGATTTAACTTTTACCCTCTTCCTCCCCACATATGTATACACTGCCACATACCCAAATATATTTCCTCTCCAACTGTTCTCCCGATAGTTATAATTTTTCAGTGGGAAAATTTTTTAATGATTACATTATTTATGATTTTCTAAATATTACAGCTGAGACACATGGTGTGCTCTGATTACATATTCCATTTCACTCAACATTTTATTTGCCCTAGAGTTAATAATTGTCTTCTTTTTATACCTATCTGTAATTCATCTGTAGTTCAATCATATATATCTCTTTTAGAGATTATGTAAATATTTATGTGTTCAAATGCTTTGGTTAATCTATTAATTTCATTTTTTCCTTGAAGCAGTCCTTCCTGGGGTCTTCCATCCTCCTGGTCCAGTAGGAACTTGTTCTCTAGGTCTGTTATACTTCTGCTGTTCTGAGATTTCACTTCACCCCCATCCTTTCCCTTGTCTTTCTTTTGTGTTAGATCTTTTATTTCCTGTGTCCTACCTGTGCTTTTATGTGGTGAATTCCCTTGATTAGCTTCCTGAGAAAAGGTATAGGAGGTAACTTTTAAAAAACTTTCATGACTTAGACTGTCTTCTTCTTTCATACTGTTAACATTCTGGTTGGGTATCTTCTGGGTTGAAATTTTTTTTTCTTGATATTTTGACATAATTGCTCTATTGTCTTCATTTTCCATATTACTTTTGAGAAGTCAAGTGCTATTTGGATTACTGAACCTTTTTTGTGACCTACTCTTTTCTCCGGTAGAAAATTTTAATATCTTTCATTGTTTCCAGTTCTCTAAAATTTCATGATGGTGTGCCTTAGTGTGGGTCTTTTTCTATACATTTGTTGGATACTCTCAGTCTGGAAACTTGCTCTTGATTCAGTTCTGGGAAATTTACTTAAATTATTTCATACTTTTTGGGGTGTATTTTGTATGATATATGAAATTATTGAAAATGTCTTTTTTGGTTTCTTTGTGTCTGTGGAACTTTCATTCACTTATTCTCTGCTATTTTTCACTTGTAAGAGTTCTTTTTTTGCTTATGCCTTTTTCTGGTTTCATGGGTGCAGTGTCTTACTTTGCTGAGGATATTATGGGTTTTTTTTTCTCTTTTTTGACATGTTCTTCCCTGAGTTGCCTTGTTTCCTTTGAGCTCCTTTATTTTCTGTTTTAGTCTATGTCTTTTATCTAAGAGTTTCTTTTTTCAGGTATTTGATGGTTCTTGGGTGTCTGCTCATTTAATAGTGAAGCTCTCCAAATCTAATTGGAAGCCCTGTGTGTGTTTTTTGTGGACCCCTCCATAGGGTAATCTGGCTAGGGTATTTCATTGGAGGATCCCTGATTGTTGGTATTCAAAGACCATTTTCCACAGGGATGACTCCTCCATAGTTCCCATTTGGGAGGTATAAGCCTGTTTCCCAGCAGTGAGGTAAGCAGCTTAGTGAGGTCAGGAGGGCTGGTATCTCACTCTTCATTTCAGTAAGTCAACTTTTGCTTAATGCTTTTATGTTTTCAGCTTGTTACTCACACCTTTACCTGGGTCAGGTGTCCCAGAGTTTCAGATTCTAGCTCTCCAGAGAATAACCTTCCAGGTTCTTGCCAGATGTGTGTGTATGTGTGTGAGTGTGCCTGTGCACGTGCATGTGTGCATGCATGTGAAAGACAGTGGTGTGTGTGGGGGAGAGGGATGGATTGAGCATTAGAGTGTGTGTATATGTGTGCGGGGAGAACTTAGGGGATTTTCTAACTGCTTTTCATAAAGACTTTTGAGTAGTCCTCCTCTTTTCATTCCACATATACCGTAGTACTTGTGCCTCCAAATCATAAGCCATTCTGAGTTGTATCAAGTCAACCTGCTTTTAGAGTCTCCCATCTTCTGCCTTAGATTTCACTTCTGTCTGGTCTTTTACTGTGCTTCCATCTCTTTCCACTTTCCACTTCTAGAATTATCTTTTTCCTCATCATGTTTTCTCTTTTTCCTTGAGGGTTTATGCTTTTTTTCCCTTAAACCTCTTTACTGTCATCTTAGTAGATTTCAGGAGAAAGTACACCCTGTGTTAATTTTGCTACGTTATCAATATAATCAAAAGTGACCTTTTGTACCTTGAAAAAAAAATTTCACCTAGATTGTCTTACTCTTTATAACTGCTTTCATCTAATTCCTTTTTAATCACCAGAGTTCTTGAAATAAACTATTCTATATTCACTGATTCCATGTTCTAACACATTCCTTCTTTAACCTTATAAGACTGCATGCTGTGTATGCAGTGTCTTTAGTAAATCACTAGAGACCAGCCAATCACCAAATCTTTCATTCTTCAATTCTTATTTATTTTTAATCTGTCAGTGTTGTCTTATTCTATTATACATGCATGGAGAAGGATTGGTTTTTCTTGTGCTAGGGAATATGCTAATGAAGCCTTAGTTTTTCAGAGAAACCCAGTAATTACTATTTGATAGAATAGAGTTTTAAAGACTAAATAAAATTGGCCTTTTTTTTTCATATATATATATATATATATATATATATATATATATATATAGGCCGATTCTTTTGTAAATTGCTTGCTGATTCTATTTTTTGGGGGGGGCTATTTTTCTTAATGACTTCTAAGAGCTCTTTGCATGTTAAGGTTATTAACGCTTTGGTATATATAAGAATTTCTTTCTCGTTACTTGTTTTTAAATTTTATTTCTGTTATTTTTTGATTTGCAAAGCTTTTAAGCAGTATGTAGTTAAGTTTATCTTTTATAACAATCTTTATCTTTTATTCATGTTGAGAAAATCTTTCCTCTCCTGTAAAAGTATATACAGTAAAAGATTATTTATGCAGAATTTGACCTGTTCTAGATTAATGGTATTCTGAAGGTTAATTAACCACAAAATGGCACATGATTAAAAAAATAAATTTTAATACAAGTAAGGTATGGCATGTTATATGGGATATAAGGAATGGCCAAATCTAACAAATATGCTTGTCTTAGAAACCTTTTTATTTGATATAAGTTTATTATGTAAATCAGTTGACGAATGTTTAAGTGTCTTATTTTGCCTTACCCCTGTTTTGAAAGTTCTTTGAAAACAGGAGCCCTTCCTTCCTTCCCGCTTTCCTTCCTTCCCTTCTTTCCTCATTCCATTCCTCCTTTCCTTCCTCTCTCCTTCCCCCCCTCCCTTTCTCTCTCCCTTCTCAGTAACACATTGTGTTGCATATTTATTAGTGGTACACCTAGGTATATAAATAAGTGCATCTACACCTACATATGATAAGATAATGAGGTGCTTTTCCTTTTTGTGAGGTTCTATTAATGATACACCTTAGATATATAAATAAGTGTACCTACACATAAGTATGATGAGATAATATGAGTTGCTTTTCTTTTTATTTGGGATTTGAATTTTAGCTTTTACAAGAAGCTGAAGAATGGAGAGAAAAAGTGAATGAACTTAATAAACAGAAAATAACATTCAAAGACTCCAAAGTACATGTGGAACAAGTTCTATGTGATAAAGAAAATCAGATGAAGGTAAATGACCCTGCTGGTTTACTGAATGAGTTAAGCTAGAATTTTATACTAATTTATGGAATTTGAAAATTTTTGTTTTTAGCAGCTTTTATTTTGATAATTTATTTGGCCAAATTTGAGGAAGTATACTTTTGGGCATACATTCCAATTTGTACCAGTGTTGATATCCTTGCTGCCTAATGTTCCTTGAAGACTTTGTAGATTTGTAGTATATATACATCTATATTCCCTGTGTCCTTTTTTCTTCTCTCCTCTGTATTTTAGCCTGGGTATTTAGTGAAGAAAGACAAAGGATATTGGATTTTACCTTTTATCTTAAGATTGCCATCTTTTTTTGTTGAAAAGAAGAGGTTGGAAAGAATTTTATAAACTGGACAAATGAGGTTATGTGTATTAGGTGAATGTCTTTAATACTAGATTAACTGATACATGTACTTTTTACAGAGAGGACTACTTTAAGTAAATCTAATTGAAATTTGACTCCAATAGGAATAAAATAGTTGATATTACTATTCGGATTTGTTGATTTTTTTTTCCCTACGCCCTGTCTCTCCCTCCTACCACTTTTTCCTGCCTACCCTTTTATTTAATTAAATTTAATTAATTAATTAATTAATTTTTTAACATCTTTATTGGAGTATAGTTGCTTTACAATGGTGTGTTAGTTTCTGCATTATATATAGGTGAATCAGCTATACATATACATATATCCCCATATCTCCTCCCTCTTGCATCTCCCTCCCATCCTCCATATCCCACCCCTCTAGGTGGTCACAAAGCACCGAGCTGATCTCCCTGTGCTATGCGGCTGCTTCCCACTAGCTATCTATTTTACATTTGGTAGTGTATATATGTCCACCTGCCTACCCTTTTAGATCTTATACTTTCAAACTGCAAACAGATACTCAAGTGTAAATACTAAGTAATAAGCTGTACAATTAACATTCTGTAATCTACACAGTGAAATGGATGTTTTCATCTTGGAAGCTGTACATTTATGCTATTTACGTTGCTACTAAGGATGTTTTTAAGATTCCATCTTTAGGATTTGTATTCATAATTTGTTTTATTTGTTTTGTTGTTTCATTTTTTTTCCCTAAACTTACCCTACTAAAGAACTTGGGACTCTTCCTAACAGAACAAGAATGAGATGCTAATCTCAAGCTCTACTCAAAGTTGTAGGCCATGATATTTGTGCCTGGAACTCAAGAGGGAGGAGATCGAAGGGTGGAAATTGTAGAGCAGAATGGGTTTTTTTAGGTGGGTCCTTCCACAGAAATATGTGGGACAGTCTATTTTATTCTCTGTGGTTTAAGAAAATCTTCCTTTATTTAAGAAAATTCAAAAAAGTACTGTTGGAAAACCTTTAATGTTCCAATTCAGATTCTCTTTTATAATTTCCTTTTCTTTATGTCAGTTGAGCTCCTCAGCTAGTTGTTTACTTGAATAAATTGAATCTGTGAAATCTGTGATTTTTTTATATATCATGTACCTCACTTGAGGATTTGTTTGACTTCACACAAAATTGACTCTCATTTTAATGTCCACTCTTACTATGGCAAGTGAGAAACATCACGTTAAGATATGTTTTGTTGCTTTATAGTCATGTGATACTTTTAGCAAAAATGGGCCCTTATCAAGTATTGTATTTGATTTAGGAGTAACCAGTTTTGATTTTTAACTTGCAGAGTTTAATAGTAAATAAATGTGAGTTTTTGAGAGTGTTTACATATTTTATGCCAGGTGGAGAATAAGAGCTCCTGTACCGTCATCTATGTGGATTGATTTTTAGACTACAAGTATGCATTCAGAAGTTGTAAAGCTGTTAGCATAAGGTATTACCCTCTCTCTTTTTTTCCCCCGTTGCTAAATGTCAAGTCTCTGACTGAGCGCTTACAAAAGATGAAAGACTGGGCTGCTGTGCTTGGAGAAGACATAACAGATGATGATAACTTGGAATTGGAAATGAAGAGTGATTCAGGGAATGGTGCGCACTTAGGTATTAAGTCATGACTTATCCTCTTTTACCGAAAACGATGACTGGCTCTTGTATTTCCTTTTAGTTCCCCATGTGCACCATGTTCTTTATATACTTGTGTAATATTCTGTCCCTCTCTCACTATCCCTTATGGTTGTTTCGGCTGGGATAACACCTTTTCAGTAAATCTTTTTTCAGCCTCTCAGATAGACCTTCAGTCTTCTTCCTCTCTGTTCTTTTCATATGTTGTACATTACAGCACTCTTCACATTGCGTCATAATCATTTCCATGCCTGTTTTTCCCTGTACTGTAAACTGATCAAATGGCTGGGTGAGTAGTTTGAAAAACGAGTGTTATGTAAATGAATGCCTCAGGATACCTCTTTTTTTAGATGGTTCAGATGTTTACAGTACTTTAATCTTGGCCATCCCAAATTCTTATTGCCATTGCCGGTTGCAGTCTGGAAACTCAGCAAAAGTTAGGTTCACTGTAGCCACTTAGTGTATTTTCAAACCAATTCCTTTGACTTAAAAAAAGAACATTTTGTTTTGACATAATTATAGACTCACAGAAAGTTGTAAAAGCAGTACAGAGAAGTCTCATGTATCTTCATCCAGTTTCCCCCAATGATAGTTCTTTTGACTTTTGTGCCCTTTCTCTTTTCTCTCCCTCCATCCCCTGTATAATTAACAAATATTAAGGAGAAGATGTGATTTTTTAAAAGATTTTCTTTGATGATAGCATTAATGTGTTGGAAGAAAAGTACATTTCAAAGTAAATACGTATAGTTCTGTTTATACTTTTTCACTTCTGTTTTATCTTGTAAGAAATAATTCTTTTTCTAATGAGAAAACTCATGCTTTTTAATGTTATTTTAATTTGGAGTACAATTCCACTCATATTTTGTATGCTGAAGGATTCTAAGAATAATTGAGACGGTGGGCTGGATTTAGGTGAATACCAAACCCTTGTTATAACTCTGTTCTTGGAGTTAGTGGTGAAGAACCTTGTTAGATGATACTATGGTACTTCCAGTGCTTTTTTAGTTTAGCTTCCTGGGAGCAGGTTCGAGGCTGTTCTGCCTTATATTAAATTCTTTATTGTAGCAAGAAGAGGGATTATAAGGCTCTAGTTGAGTGAACTAATAAAATCATTGGAATGTCTGTTGTGGCATTGCACTGTTTTCTCAATTTATTATTATGTTTTTGTTTTTCACTATAGATAATCAACCAAAAGGAGCTTTGAAGAAACTGATTCATGCTGCTAAGGTTTGCATTACTACAGAAATGTAAAGAATATAGACAAAGAAATAAACATCCATATGTCCTAGTAACTTTTAAAAGTCCATTTTATAGTTACCATGAAGTGATAGAATTTTTAGAAGTGATCAGAATTTTCTTCAATCACTTTTTTCTTTTTTATAGTAACTATTGTTATTATAAAATTCATATTGTTAATTTTTAGAATTTATCATAAAATTTTTCAAGGTATACACTCATTTCTTTGGATAAGGAATATATTAAGAATGTTTACTATATATTCTCCCATACTTCCCTCTTTGTGCATTCTTCATCCTCTGGTCTCAGTATTTTCTGATCCTCTATTGCCTAATATCTTATTTTGAGAAGTAGGTATTAGATTCATTTTCTTGTGGTTTATCCCTAACCTTTTTCATCCTGGTAGTGGTATCCTGATCTTTATTGATCTATGTGAAGTCTTGGTAATGTAGTTTGAAGGCTGCTTTAATCAACACTTATGTGCTGGGACTTCCCTGGCGGTCCAGTCATTAAGACTCCAAAGCTTCTACTGCAGGGGGAAAAAAAAACACAAAAATACAAAAAACGAAAAAAAAATCTTACGTGCTGAAAGCAGATAGCCACTATTCAAGCATCTGTCACTGATCTTCTCTGTTCCTTTTTGGAGATTTACAGCTATTGATGACTTTGCTAACTTTCCAGGATGGAAGCTACATTGTTGGTTTATGTAGTCTAGGCAATAATTTCATCAGAGTGTAAAAGAGCTTCAAGGGATTGGCATGGTTTATTGAGATTTTTTTGTTTTTTTGGTATAATTGATTAATGTTGCTTTTCTTCCTTCTCCTTCTCCCATTCTTTGAAGTTAAGAGCTTCTTTAAAAACCCTAGAAGGAGAAAGAAACCAAATTTACACTCAATTATCCGAAGCTGATAAAACAAAAGAAGAGCTTACAGGTAGGTAATCTACATACTTATAAAGTTTTTCTAAATAAATACATCTTATAGAGAATGGTACATTAATTGAATCAATTATGGGGAGATACAATTTGATTTTTTTTTTTTACTTTTACTTTTGTCGGTTATCTGAAAAGTTAGTCATGAGGTTTTATTGTTGTTGGTAAAGCCATATCATTTTCTCCATATTTATATAAAATTAATGGCATTATTTTAAAAACATGTAAACTACTTACCTTTGAATTTCAGTGTCATACGCATGGTATGGTTTTAGTTGTTAAAAAGTAGCAAATTAAAAATGTTAATAGAGGGGTGGGATAGGGAGGGTGGGAGGGAGGTGCAAGAGAGAGGGGATATGGGGATATATATATACGTATAGATGATTCACTTTGTTATACAGCAGAAACTATCAACATTGTAAAGCAGTTACACTCCAATAAAGATGTTAAGAAAAAACTTTGTTGACTGCAAAATTGATTTTTAGTAGTGGTACTACTGTATTTTACAGAACTTTTTACAGAATAGTTTTTTCCTTTAATGTACATGCATACTGTATTAGCACATACAGGAATGATGTTAGACCTGTAGAACTGAAGTTTTTTTTTATTGAAAAGATTTTTATTTATTTTGCTGATAGTGTTTTTTCCCTAAAGTAAACAAATGCAGTTAGTTATGTTTGAAATTTTTTAAAGTTGATATAAGTAACATTCCATTTTGTAAAAAAAAAAAAAAAATCACTGTAACTGTTAGCATAAAAAAATAATGGAAGGACATTCTCAAATGTCAACCATGATTCTCTTTGAATATGGGAAAGATTTCTGTTTTCTTTGTACTTATCTGTATTTTCAATAATTTCTAAAATAAATGAACTGTATTTATAATAAGACACTTTTTGAAAAGATTGAACCACCAGAGATACAGATTATTTAAAAAATTATCATTGTCCTATTCACACGATACTGGTAGTTAGATTATTTTTGGATTTTGAAAATATTAATATTAATATTAACTTAAAAATAACGTTTTGCTATATGTAAAGTATAGTGCTAAAAGCCATGGGAGATTTACAGGAGGAAAAGATATGGAGCCTGCTTTCCAGGAAGCCATATTTTTGTATATTTAGTATATTTTAGTATATTTTAGTATATTTTAGTACATTAACAGGCTCTCAGTGAGGAACTGTAGTAAGTGCTAGAAAAGCAAGGAATTTGCTCACCAGTTACCCCATCACTTAATAAAATTTCTTGGCAAATTATTATTTTCTAAAAGTAGTATTTGGAGACTTTGTGTTTGTATGCTTCTTCCAAATCTTTCTTTTTTTTAATGGGTCATGAAAGATAAATTTCTATAATTGATCTTCTATTCATAACAGGAAAGTTTTCTTCTAAACTGTTTCTCCTCTGATCTTGCCTTTTTCAGTAATCATTTACAGTCCTCTTTTAAGATACAGAGGATTTGAAACAAAATAGTTAAGGTAGAAGTACAAAAATATAATGAAGATTTAACTGTTGGTTTAATTTTTTTAAAAAAAGTAGGGATGATCCAATTTTAATAGAGATAATATCCAACATTAATTTCAGTTAAATGACTTAACAGTGGCTTGTTAAGAATTGTTAAGACTTAACAGTGGCAATGGCTTAAAGCGTAGCTCAACAGACTTTTTAACTGATACAGATTTAAAAATTTCTGTGGAAAGACAGATGTGGACAATTTCTTACACATTTAATCATTCAATGTTAAGGTATTTACTTAAGCTATCATTTTGGTGTGTACCTTTAATTAATAGATGTTTTAGAATAATTGTATACTATTACATGTAAATAAAATTTTAATGCTTGTTAGTATGATTTTGAAACTGTCCTCTTTAGGCAGAGTGTTTTGCCTTGTTTTAAGATATATGGTATAGTGGTGATTCATACACACTTTTGGGGAGATATCACCTCAGTCTTAGAGGAGTTGAGTTAAGTTATGTTGGAAGAGTAATAAGGTTTTAAAAACAGTGGTTGCACTAATTATAAAATATTCATAATTAATTAGAATTGTTAATTTTAGTTCCATAGGTAATTCTTTCAGGTTGAAACAAAGCTAAAATTGGTATTTTTCTTTCCAGTCTTGATATGGTTTAAACTAGCAAGACTTTAGAGCATTTGTTATCAGAAGATCCAAATTTCTGGCTTGATTTATAACACATATCAAAATTTTGGCTTAAGAAGAGGCTGGGTTGAAGTTAAGTATTAATGGATAAAGTTTTTACTAGATAAAAAACATGCATTATTCATCATGTGGAAGTAGTTTCATGGAAAATATTGAACAAAAATATTTGCCTTCAAAACCCTCATCACCAAAACTTTGAGAATTTTAGTGGCTTTTGTCTCCTAAACTGAAAATTAGATGCTAGAATTAGAATATTGAAGGTTTTAGGAAATTTGTTTTTAAAGTAAATCTTTAAATAATAAAAAAATTTATAATAATTTATATAGCTCTTTAAAATGTTAAAAGGTATTTAGGTGAACAAAATACCTTATAAATTTTCTGTTGCAAAGAATTTAGGTTATTAATTACTTTTGGTAATCTTTATTTTTATGAAATGTTACTGTGCAACTTAGAATATTTGCTCCTTTAACTGTGATTTAAAACCTTTTTCTGTAGAGTGTATTAAAAATCTCCAGACTGAACAAGCATCTTTACAGTCAGAAAATACACAGTTTGAAAGTGAGACTCAAAAGCTTCAGCAGAAACTTAAAGTAATGACTGAACTGTATCAAGAAAATGAAATGACACTTCACAGGTAATAAAAATTATGTTGGTAACTCCACTGAGTGGGAAGTAAAGTAGCTTAAAAATGTTGCATATGCATGCGGCTTATGTGATTATTCACAGTTCTCAATTTATGACTGGGTTGCTTTTCATCAATTTATTTTTAAGAAAGTTATTTGATTTTGACACATTTTTCTTCAAGGAAGAAAATATAAATGATAGTAGACTTTCCAGGCTGGTTCACAAAATCCTCTTTAACTTCTAATAAGTAGTCAGCAAATTATTGCTAATTAAACTTCCCAATATTGCAAGCTAGGTCTGGGAATCTGGGTGGACATCTTACTAATTGAAGTATCCATTAATTCCATCTCGGATATATATAAAACTGATTCCTCTCCCCTGTGTAAATTGCTGCAGCCCAGTGTTCCTTGTCTCAGTAAAAGGCAGTGTTATTTGCTGAATTGTTCAGAGCAGGTGCTTAAGCCATCCTTGCCTTCTCTCTTTCATTCAGTCAATTGTCAGATTCTGTCAGCTTTCCTATGTCTTGAATCTGACCACTTTCTACCACCTTCCACACTGCTATTCTGATCCCAGCCATCATCTGTTAGTACCTGGTTTATTGCAGTAGCCTCCTGAGTGGTCTCCATCTTTCCACTCTTAACTTCCTGCATGTGTTTTCAGTAGCATAGCCCTCTAAAACATAAATTATGGGTATTGTCACTCTCTTGCTTGGAAATTCCAAGTGCCTGCACATCACACTCAGAATTTAATCCACAGCTTTTATCATGGCCTCCAAGACCCTATAAGATCTGGCGTGTTGCTACCTCTTTAATTTTAGCTTATTCATTTTCTTTTTCCCTCACTATCTTCCAGCCATGCTGGCCTTTTTGATGATCTTTAGCATGCCAAGCACATCTGTAGCTCAGGGCCTTTTGCACTTGTTCCTTCTGCCTGGAGTGGTTATTCCCCTGTGTTAGGTTCAATCCTTCATTTCACTTGAGTCTAGGTTCAAATGTTACCTCAAAGAATCTTTCCCTGGCTACTGTAACTAAAATAATACCTGCCCCTTCCTATCCCCTTATCTTGTATCTTGCTTTATTTTTCTTCATTATCCTCTGATGATTGATTATCTTTTTTTTTTAATCTTCCCCACATTAAATGTAAACTCCATGAGATAATTACTTCATTCTCTTCTCTTCTGTATTCCCAGTGCCTGAAACTATGCACATGGTATTCAATAAGTATTTGTTAAATATATGAATAAATATGTTTAGTGCTTTTATATATTGTAGTGAAAGATTGTGTTTGTGTGTGTGTGTGTGTATGTGTATGTATGCTGATGCTTGAATGCATAGATACACAGAAGACCCTTGAGATATCTATCTGGAGACACCAGATTTTCAAATACTACTATATCACATGTTTTTCATCATTAAAGGAAACAAAATGTAACAGACTTTCAAGCCTCTTTATAACTTAATGCAAGTTTTTACAGTTGATCCTCATTATTCGAGGATTCTGTATTTGTAAATTCACCTACTTGTGAAAATTTATTTGTAACCCCAAATCAATACTAGTGGGACTTCCCTGGTGGCGCAGCGGTTAGAATCCTCCTGCCAGTGCAGGACACACGGGTTCAAGCCCTGGGCCGGGAAGATCCCATATCCTGTGGAGCAACTATGCCCGTGCGTCACAACTACTGAGCCTGCGCTCTAGAGCCCGCGAGCCACAACTGCTGAGCCCGCTTGCTGCATCTACTGAAGCCTACACGCCTAGAGCCCATGCTCTGCAACAAGAGAAGCCACCGCAGTGAGAAGCCCGCGCACCACAACAAAAGAGTAGCTCCCACTCGCCGCAACTAGAGAAAGCCCACGCGCAGCAATGAAGACCCAGCACAGCCAAAAATAAATAAATATAAATAAACATGTATATTAAAATATCTTTAAAAAAAATCAATACTTGCAAAGCTTTAGTGGTCATTTGCAAACTTGCACAGAATGGCAGAAAATTTGAATTGCCCAGTGTGCATGTTCCCAGTTGATGTCGAACAAGAACTCTGCCTTCTCGTTTCAGCTCTCATTCTGTAAACAAGTGTTCTTTATTTAGGGCCACATCTTAATTTTTTATTTTTTTGGTGATTTAGCTGTTTAAAATGGTCCCCAAGTGTAGTACTGAAGTGCTGTCTAGCGTTGCTAAGTGCAGGAAGGCAGGGGTGCGCCTTCTAGAGAAAATACATGTGCAGATAAACTTTGTTCAGGCATGAGTTATAATGCTGTGGGCCATGAGTTCCTTGTTATGAATCAGCAGTATATATTAAATAAGGTGTCTTTAACCAGAAACACATACAACAGGGTTATGTATTAATGATAAAAGTGCTGTGATCAGAGCTCATAGGAATCTAACCCTGTATTTCCCCTAGGAGCAGTATTTGCTAATTTAGGATTTGTGGTGACTTTATAGACCATAACTAGCGGGAATAACGAGATTCTATTGTATGTGTTCGGAAACTGGTAGAGAATATTAAAACTCCACTGACATCAGGATGCTAGGTGATTTGTTAGGCTCTTTGAGTACCAAGCTGTGTACTTCAATCATGCTTTGGATTCAGTTCAGAATTTACAACCTTTCTATTCATCATGGACTTCTGGCCACTGGGGACTGCTCCAGGCATAAAAGAGAAATAAACTTGACAAAATGGAAGAGCTACCATGAGGGTAGCCTCATGGTTTCTGTCAGTAAACCTAGGAATGAGTCCTTCTTTTTAGGTTAGGATTGAGTTGGGGAGTGCTTCCTAAGCAATAGGTAATGTAGTGTGTGGAATATAAAACATTTATTGTTGACATGTAGAATTTCTTCAGTGGTTTGTCATGTTCTTCCCCAAAGCTCATGAAAAAGGTGAGGCATCCATAGGTAGGACTCCAAATATGTTTTCCGGTGGCCTTCAACAAGTATATCTTGAGGGACCAGTGTTATTAATGATACCGTGTGAAACAGCATGGGTGATGTAGTATAATGGAGTCATTAACTGCTGACTGTATGCCTTGGTCTAGTTATTTAGTTTCTCTGGGCTTCATTTTTCTTTTTGTAAACAGTACCCTTCTTTTTTTTTTTTTTTTTTTTTTTTGCGGTACGCGGGCCTCTCACTGTTGTGGCCTCTCCTGTTGCGGAGCACAGGCCCCGGACGCGCAGGCTCAGTGGCCATGGCTCACGGGCCCAGCCGCTCCGTGGCATGTGGGATCTTCCCGGCCCGGGGCACGAACCCGTGTCCCCTGCATCGGCAGGTGGACTCTTAACCACTGCGCCACCAGGGAAGCCCAACAGTACCCTTCTTGTAGAGCTATTGTGATAATTAAATAAGATAATATATATAGAGGTGAAAGAAGAGTTTCTGGCACATGCTCAAGGGCTCATTAAATTAGCTATTATGGTTAAGTAGAAGTAGTAAGTTGGACACTAAATTTTATTTACTTTGGGTTCATTTGTGTGTGTGTGTGTGTGTGTGTGTGTGTGTGTGCGCGCATGTGCGTGTGTCCTGGCCTGGAAGCCTAATCACTATTTTAACAACTAACAATCAATTTAAAAATTATTGAAACATAGTTCATTAGTTGGTGACTTCTTGTCTAATAAATGTAATACTTTATACTAGAAAGCTTGGTAAATAATATAGTCATAATATTTTTTATTAATATTTACCTTTGATAATCTTATTTCTGTGATAAAGTCTTACAGAAAATTCTTGAAACTTCTGTATTACTAGTACTGTATTAGACAAGGTGCTTTACAATTTGAGTTTATAATATTAAATTCCACACTCAGGTACATTTTTTTCTTGCATGTGATGTTTTTACTGATATTTGCAGTATCAGTAAAATCAGTAAAATGGGAAGCAGTAATTGATTATTGATTATTTTATGACATATAGTAAAAGAAATAAAACACTTTTTGTTTTAAGGAAGTTAACAGCAGAGGAAAACTACCGGTTAGAGAAAGAGGAGAAACTTTCCAAAGCAGATGAAAAGATCAGCCATGCAGCTGAAGAGCTGGAGACCTATAGGTATTGAATATATTTTACCCCTTTCTTTTGAGGTGGGAAGAGTATCCAAAAGCCCAATACCAGAAAAAATAATAAAGCAACCAAAAAAACCCCACATATTTTTGATTCATTATTTTTCCCTTAGATGTCTTGCTATTATGCAATTACACAGAAAATATAGAAAGGAATCGCACTTTCAGTGTGTGCGATTTTAAATCTCTCACATTAGTTGGATTTGAATATGAGCGATCCTATTTTATGTTAATGTTAAGAACTTTATGAATGTGATTAATTTTAAGGTCTTTCCTCTTTGGTTCACATGGGGAAGAATGTATATAATGTTAATCAATTTGAGAAGTATGCCACCAAAAGGAGAGTAAGCCTTAATTAAAGTTATGAAGAAGTGTTTATAAGACCGTAAGTCTGGTTTTTACCTTAGCTCAATCCTCACTGAGCTAAGGTAAAATAGTAGATATAATAAAAACCCAGATAAAATAAGTGGCAAGATTCAACAGTATTCCAAATAGTTGTGATACTTCATTTTACATTGGGAAGAGTAAGCTTGAATTTTATCCAAAAGAAGGAATTGTCTTTTTAGTCTTATAAAGGTAATAAATAACAGTTTATTTCTTATAGATCATTAATTTCCTAGAGTTCTATTAAGATTATATGAAGTCTGAATAAATCTCCCAATACTATGCTTCTTAAAAATAAAAATAAGCCAGTATACCATCTAATCTTTTCATGATCTTGATTTAGGTAAACCCAAGTAGTAGTACTCCTAAAGCTTAATTAAGGTTGAAATTATATCAGGAAAAAATATACTTTAGAACCTCATAAAGGTGATTAACATGTGGAGTTCTAGAGTTACATGAAACAAAGCACTCTAGGTGTTTTAATTAATATTTTCAGTAGAGATAGTGTGTTCTATAATTTCTTAGTATATGTTAATAGTGGAATGATTATTTGTTCTTTATAGAAAGCGAGCCAAAGATCTAGAAGAAGAATTGGAGAGAACCATTCATTCTTATCAAGGACAGGTAGGTATGTGCGTGCATGTGTGTGTGCGTGTGTGTGTGTGTGTGTGTGTGTGTGTGTGTGTGTGTGAGTGACTTAAAACAGTTGTGATTTGTTTGAATTGGTATCTGTTTTGATGCAGGAGTATAGTTACTCTCTTAAGGTTTTGCACATGGCTGTGGAACATTTCTAGGTAGGCAGAGATTCTGGAACAAAAGATATTGTTTAAAGTTGCCATGTGAACTGATGCTGATTTGGGAATTTGGGTTGCATAAATAAATAAACATATATCAGCACTGGGGCCTTTGTTTAGTCTGGCTAGTTGTCTCTTAATTGGCACCTCCTATTGTAGTTGATAATTGTGTAAAATAGAAATGTTACTAGACAAAAATTTTAGTTGTCTTTACATTCAGTTTTTGTTTAAAAGTATAATAGAGTAGATCATATGTATATGAAAATTTGCTTTAAAATGTTAGTTGCTGACTTTTTAGAGATGCTTGAGTTATTTTTGAGTTTATGAGTTGCGTACTAAATCATAGTGGTAGGTGTGAATGTTTTTTACTGAAAAAAATTGTTGTCAGTACTATTTTAATGACTTTCTTTTTCAGATTATTTCTCATGAGAAAAAAGCACATGATAATTGGGTAAGTATTAAATTTTCTTAGGCTTTTTCATCAAATTGTTCTTTTTCCTAATTTAAATGAGCAGTGTAAAAAGTACACTTTTAAAACTGAGAAAAAAGGTGGTGTTTAAAGAAATCAGTTTCTTTTAATTTCACCAGTAGTGAAATTATGTTCCTTATGAACATACTTTGTTATGATACAGTTATTCACAAAATCTGACCTTTCCTTCTCCGCTTTCAGCACATTGCTTCTTTGCAAGGAGCTTATACTCTTTGGCGGAGGTGAGGTAGTGTTCATGGACTTGTTTCAGGCACTGGATTGTCAACTAATTACTTGTGGACAAATTACTTAAAATTCTCTGGGCCTGTTTACTCATCTGTAAAACAATGGGACTGTACTAAGTAATAATCTAGAGCCCCTCCTAATTCTAAAAGTTATACAATTCAGGTATCTGATTCTCATTGTTGAATTACTTGTTACACATTAAGAAAAAGACCATCATGAGAAATGACATGTCAGTGCTCCAGAGGAACTGTATGAGGAAGTGATAAGCATGTAGATTTTGGCTAGTGATCAGGATGATCCCTCTAAAATGAAGAACTATTGTTAATAGCTGGCCTTTGGAAGACTTGTCCCTTGCAGTCTTCAAGGGGAAGCAGTTTGCACAGTGGGTGAATATGGGGTCTGGAGTCAACCCGTCTTGGTTGATATTCTGACCCTATCATCTACCACCAGTTTCCTTACCTAAAGACAGAGATATCATTAGTACCTATTTCATAGAGTTATTGTGATGGTTAAATAAGATAATTCTGTTAGCCAGGTACCTGACATATAGTAAGCACTCAGTAGATATTAACTGTTAAATTATCACTGTTGTTATACTGAAGCTTGGAAGGTATTTTTGTTTTTAGGCATGGATGTTTCTTGGAATGGAGATTTCAACTTACAGTGAGAGATTATATGTGTTGAATATCAAGGTCCTTCCCAATTTTGAGATTTTTGTATGCTTCTGTATTGAGTGGTCAAGTGAAGATTTGTTTTTGAATTAATAAGCTGGGCTTGGAAATGAATTTAGTCTTCTTCACCACTCCTCACCTTTTTTTAAAAATTTTTATATATTTATTTTTGGCTGTGTTGGGTCTTCATTGCTGCACACAGGCTTTCTCTAGTTGCGGCGAGCGGGGGCTGCTCTTCATTGTGGTACGCGGGCTTCTCATTGCAGTGGCTTCTCTCATTGTGGAGCACGGGCTCTAGGCGCATGGGCTTCAGTAGTTGCGGCATGCAGGCTCAGTAGTTGTGGCTCACGGGCTCTAGAGCACAGGCTCAGTAGTTGTGGCACACGAGCTTAGTTGCTCTGTGGCATGTGGGATCTTCCCGGGCCAGGGATCGAACCCGTGTCCCCTGCATTGGCAGATTCTCAGCCACTGCGCCACCAGGGAAGCCCTCTCACCAGTTTCTAAATACTCAGATGCAAATTACTTTTTCAAGATGGAGAGGAACTGATGTTTATTAATATCTCTTATGTTCTAGGCACTGCACTTAAAGGCATTTTACATATATTACTCATTCAATCCACACTGTAACTCTGTAAAATAGGTATTATTATTCAGGTCTTATTGGTGAGGAAATAGCCCAAGGTCGCATGATTAGAGAGGGAAAATTGGAAATTGAAAAATTGACCTTTCAGATTCATAAGTCTTGTACTTTTTCTTTTCAATACATTGAATCTCTTGTTTAGTAAATAATGACATTGACTTTAAATTAAAACATGCAGAAAATATGCCCTTCATGTCTCAAATTGAAAAGATATTTTTCAGATTTTATAAAAATAATATATACTTATTGAACAAAAGTTCATACCATGTAGAAAAGTACAAAGAAGTAATCAGCAGTATTACTTTAATTTATTCCATACTTTTTTGATACATTTAGACATAAAGCACATATATATGTTTAAGAAAACAAAATCATATATTAACGTTTTATACCCTGCTTTCTTAATGTATCACAGATATTTTTATGAATGTTTTATAATTTATATAAACCTTTCTCATTTTATAAACTTTTAGTTTGTTTCCACTATTTTACTGTTATAAATAATTTCATAATTTCAGATGTTACTTTCTCTATTGAGCATTTCTTTGCTCCATCCTGTTAGATTTAATCTTTTCTTCCTTCAAACTGTCATAGTACTTTGCTTTTTTGTATCCCGTGGCAGGTACTATGGTCATTTATATTTGTCCTTACCACAGATTTAAGCTTATAGGGACTGTTTCGTTTTCCATAACACCTGTTCCTAATAGAATCTTTTTTGCATATTGTAAATATTTAATATCTGAATACGAATGTTTTGGAATACAGTGCAGTTATTCACTGTAATTACAGTTTTTGCTAACCTTTGGGTATAAACTTTTCAAGTATGAATCATTGCCATCAGTTTATTTTTATATTTCTCTGTTGTAGGTATATCTTTAATATATACGATACTATAATCAGAGTAGAACTTACTTTTGACTTAACTATGCATTTTTTTTGCCATATGCTTAATAGTAAATATGTTACACTATAGACAACATTTAGAAATGATTTTAGTTCTGCATTATTAAAAGTGAAATGAATTGGTATTTTGTTAACTAAAATTGTTATGGTGTAGTATTCTTTTTTGTTAGTACAAAATTGATTATATAATTATATATCAGAAAAAGATTCACACATGGAATCTTTTTGATATTGAGTGCTAAAATGTGGTTAAGCTACATTTTTGGTGCCCAGTTAAAGTCAATTCTCAGGTGCAGTTCACCATTTTAAGTGAACACATTTGATAATATAGTTCTTTTTACTTGTAAAAAGTTACAGACTGAGTTAATTTACCTACCTTTTTGTAATCGTTACATTTGCTCTAGTGGATTGCATTAATCTGGCAGGTCTGATGTTCCACACCCTGTTGCTTGTAATCTGGAGAGTCCACAGAATAACTGGGAAACATGCAGTATTCTATACAAGCTTAATTTTGCCCACAACTATTTGGGTATATTTCATGTTCTTGGTATAAGTGTAAGCTTTTTTTTCTAAAACATATATACTCTGATTTTTATTAAATGAAAGTGTCTCTAAGCAAATGTAAAAGACTAAAGGAATATATCTATACAGTGCTGTGTACTTAATAAACACACAGCATGCTTTGATTATATTCAGCCATTAAAAAAAATGGCCTTTACCAGCTCTGAAACTGTTTTAGACCTTTATAGGTTCACAGAATTATAGTGATTTCTTTCCAGAAGCGGTTACTTTGTTCCATAGCCAATGCGGCCATGCATAATGATCCTGAGTCTCAGTTCCTAAGCTTCGGTCCTGTTACATTGCTCTTGTCATTTTATTTGGATATTTACAGCACCAAATAATGCTAATCCTTGACTTCACATCAAGCTAAAAGCATTTCTTGCAAGTACATGATTAAACTGCAGCCTTAGGCTCATGTCTTCTGGTTATATGAAACTCATTCCCTTTTAAAATAATTTTCTGAATTAGAATTTTTTTACATTGAGTTTACTGAAATGGATACTTAGTTACTTAAGTGACTGGGATATTTGTATGCCATTATTGAGATATTTATATATGCTTATCTTTCATTTTAAGTTTTCATAAATGTTTTTAAAGATATATTATTTTCCTTAAGTTGGCAGCTCGAACTACTGAAAGAAACCTCAATGATTTAAGGAAAGAAAATGCTCACAACAGACAAAAGTAAGTATCTTAGTGGGAATACTTTAAAAACTTTAGTTATGACTTTTATTCTTAGTTGTCATTTTAGTAATTAGTTAATACTTTTATAAGGATAAACAAGAAAGCTTTCAGTGAACCCAACATATCTAGTGGTAAAGTATCTATTAGTTTTACTAGGAGTTACTAGATTTTTGTTTGAAACACTTGTCTTGGAGAGGTTACTCTAACAGAAGGAAACTTTTCACAGATTCTTTTGTAAAAAGTAACTTAAAAAAAAATTTTTTTTTAAACCAGTGTAGGTAGCAGGAGATTACCAGAGATGGAGATAGACAGGATGAATCTCTCTGATATAGTACTTCTCGGAGTATTAGCATCTTTTAATGAATAAGTGGATAGAATGTTTATTATTTCTCTTTTCCCCTGGTTTTATTGCATTGGATGGCATTGCTTTACAATAACAAAATGGATAGGAGGATAAAAGGGTACAGTGTACAATCAAAGGGAAGAGTAAACGCTTTTCTATGAAGATTGTGAAAGTCTTCCCATAGTGTTACAATTTCTTGACAGAATGTACTATTAACATTATCCAGTATTAGTTTTAGTCTTCTTGTCTTTTCTACTCACAAATGAAAACTGAATGATTAAATGTTTCATTTCAGATCTGATGGTGAAGAACTAGAAATAAGATTCTTTTAAAATGTCATATTTTTCAGATAAAAAAATTTAGGAGTAAAATAGTAGGATGAGTTAATCAGATTCCAATTTTATGTTATGATTGGAATCATATGGATAACATAATGGAAAGCATATGGGACTCAGAGCTGGGAGCCCTGTGTTTTAATCCTGGTACTTTCATTTTGCATAAATCATTTAAACTGCTAGCTTCACTTTCCTTAGTTGTAAAATAATAGACTTGAACTGGTTGACCTTGGAGGACCCTTCAAGATCTTTCTAAAATTTGGATTCTGTGATATAGTACTCTTTATACTCTGTTTTTGAAGAAACAAAACAAAACAATTCCAAGCCTCAACAAAACATCACTATTACTAGGCAAAAAGGAACCTGTTACCGCAAAATAAATAGTGGGGGATATGGAAAGGTATTTTGGTCAGAATAATTTTAAAGGATCTGTTTCTCTTATGTAGATATTGAGATAGTGAAGAGTAGCTTGTACTTAATAGTGGCAGTTTCTTGAAATGTGGGTGCTTTTCTTGGATGAGTAACTTAGAGATGTTTGTTCTTTATTTGCAGGTTAACTGAAACAGAGTTTAAATTTGAACTTTTAGAAAAAGATCCTTATGCACTTGATGTTCCAAATACAGCATTTGGCAGAGGTAGTTTTTTTTTTTTAATCCCTCATTTAAAATGCATATATTTTTATACATATTGCATATATAGTTTATATTAGTGTGAATTAACACTGCTAATAAATATTTTAGATTTTGGAGCTAGGGTTCTAATCTGAGTTCTCTCATGGTCTCCCAATTTTCTGAGTTTTGTTCTCTCGCAATAATGTAAATAATGGCTGCCTCCTTTTCTCAGTGGCATTTGTTAAGATAAAGTATGTTTAGTACCTTGAGCTCCTTGAGAAGCAAAGTGCTTTGTACATAGTAAGGTACTCATTAGTTATTTTTTTGGAGAATGAATAAGGATTGCTTAAATGGAATAGCATTGTGACTGTTTATATATTAACTATTCTTTGGAATTTGCTTGAATTATAAAAATAAGAATTAAAACAACTGGTTTTAAATTATTTAAAAGTATTCATTAAAAAGTTGGGAAAACCTTAATAATATGAGTTTTGATTGCTTTAATTATCCCTAAAAGAAACAGTTCTTTAGAAGATGTATTTAATATTTCTGTCCATTCATTAATGAGTTAGCATCTTTATGATCTCATACTATTCCAAATAGTTAAAATTTTTCCAAATAATTTTGGTTGAATTGGAATTAAGCTTCTAGGGCAGTGAAAACAAACTTATTTTTATATAGGTAGATTCCCCTTTTAATAACTGTTGAAAAGTTATAAAAATCACTTTTGAGAGTCCAGTTTCATTAAAATGAAAGTATTTCTACATTAAAAAATAGAAGATTGTTATGGATTTCAAATAGGAACAAAATCTGGAGTGGGGGGAATTATTCAGAAGGAATTTTTATCTGAATCTAAAGCAAAAAAGTCTCAGGGTAAATAATGCTTTGATCTTTTGTTGTAACTATATTTGAATATTATATAAGCTACATAATAAAATTTAACATGTTTGGAAAAGTGTTATTTTGGTGGCATTTAAGTTTGTTTGTTTTTTGATGTTGTTGATTTTTGATCTTTGAAAGTATAACCATTATTTGAGAATGGTGAAGTTTGTAAAATGATAAGGCTCTTCTTGGTTATATGGTTTATAGATAAAGTGATTTATTTAATGAATTATTTTATGTAAACTGAATTTTCACTGGTGATGAATCAAAAGTAATTTCTGATGTTTCAGAGTATTTTGTGGGTTTTTTTTTCCTACTTTTCAAAATGTGAGCTTTTCTCAAGTAATTCATGGCCCAACACAGCCTATCTGGGACTGGCCCTGATTTAAACAGAGCCCTTCCATGTTACAACCTTCACCAGCTTAAATATCTGGAAACATACTGCCATTAAAAACAAAACAAAACCAAACAAACTTCATGCCCCTGAAGTCCTCTTACTACTGTAAAATATGATGTCCTTTGCTTAATATTGTATGGTTATTCAAGTGTATTAGTTACCAAGGAGATGATGTTTTTATTGACTGAAGTGTCCATTTGGTAGATAGACTTTAAAAACAGAGGGTTCAATATTTAATTCTATCCCATATCAGCAAAACCCAAGGCATGGTTAGTATTTAAGACAGGGATTAAACTTAAATTGGCAATAGAATGACCCGAAGGTAATTGTTGAAATGGGATTCTAATCTGTAGTGTAGGTAATTGAAACTATGAATTTAAATATGCTGTTTTAATTATTCCAGAGCATTCCCCATATGGTCCCTCACCATTGGGTCGACCTTCACCTGAAATGAGAGCTTTTCTCTCCCCTCCAACTTTGTTGGAGGGTCCACTCAGACTCTCACCTTTGCTTCCAGGGGGAGGAGGAAGAGGTATATTGTTTAAACATCTTTATTACTCTAGATTTCTTCCTTACTTTATATTTTCATCTCAACTTATCTTTAAAATGATCTTTAAAATAAATCTTTGCAAAATACAGGCATTCCTTGCACTTATTCTGGGTTACTTTTGTTTGGAAAAGGAGCTCTGTGACATCTAATTTGAATATATTTTTCCCTTAGAAACACTGTTATAATGGATTACATTTTGTTCAAGGACTTGATATATATCTTTTAAAATCATATTTTAACTTCTTAAAAACTGTATTATACTATATATCACTTTATAAAGGATACATAAAATTGAATTTTAATGAAACATTATTGGAATATAGAATTTTAAAAATCTTTTTTACCTTATTATCATGATCTTTTTCATGGTAGAAAATCAACAAGTGAAAGATCCTTTTTTTTAAAAAAAAAACAAAAAACAAGGAATTCAGAAGTGCTCTCTTGAAGGCAGAGTTTTGATGGGAACCTAAAAGAGACCTAAATCATTTGTTAATACTTTGAGAAACTGACCCCAAATTGTCTGCTTTGTTACCTTCTTATGTGTTTTTGAGAATTTCCAGAGCCACTTCAAGCATTAGCTATTGATATTTCTGCATTTACCTCATCAGCGCTTACCCTGATGTTACCTGTATATCTGGAGTTTTACTCTTTTGATCTCTCAACTATATTTTGTTTACTTTGTCAAGTTACTTTAAAATTTTCCCTTGAGTTGTAGCAAAATTCAAACCTATGTATTCCAAAATCAAGAGTCTTAGGTTTTTAGCACCAAATCTGTGTTTATATCATGTCATATTATACACACCAACATAAATGTAATTGAAACCAGTCACATGAAATAGCACTACCCTTACTATTTTTGATGCTTTCTGATATTTTCTATTCAGTTCTATTCCATTTCATTAAAAAAGAATGCTAGTTAAGATTAAGTTAATTTCATGTACCACAATGGGTTGTAGCCAGCAGTCTGAAAAACAGTGCCCTAGAAATAAGGGTATATAATTGGCAAAACTGCAAATGTGAATCACTGGAAGTTGAATGACATAAGTCAAGGATTGCTTGTAGTCAACTGAATATTTGGAATAACAGTAAAAATTACCTTTGATTTCTCCTCTCCTATTTAAATTACTTTCCTTTCTTTTTAAATTACTTTCAAGATACAGTGTGGTTAGCATTTGCAAGTGTGTTTTACTATTCATTAGAAAAGCTACAGAAGTTTTAGGTAAGTTATCAGCAGGTCTTAAAAAGAGTTGTTTTGAACTAAAAGTTTCTGTGACCCACCAGAGAAGAATGACCTTTCCTTTCCTTCCTCTTGTTATCATTTTTTTTTTGAAAGTTTGGATGAGATAGATGTTTGAATAAGGTTGAGTATAGGAAAATAATTTCTTTTTAGAGTAAATTGTATGTAACTTTTGGACTGAATGAAAAATCTTAACCTTTAGCGTTTTCATGTTTGCAGTTTTTCACCTGGTAGTCACTTGGCCTGTACTTTGTTCTCTGGAAGTAAACAATCAGGAGAAAGCCTTTGAATGTCTCCTTTAAAGATCTGTCCTTCACTCTAGACAAACAGCCTAATGGACTCTCGCACATGTCTCGTTGATTTAATTTTCTGCTTTCCCAGCCTTTTTCTTCTAATGAACTGATTAGAAAGATGAACATGCTAGAAGGACGAAGGAAAAGTTGACGTTCTGATATAAAAGTCAGTTGGCCTCCTGACTCTACAAAAGAGAGTAGATAGGACAATTTTAAAGATTACTACATATTAAAAAAAATGGTTATACTTACTTGTACAAGTTACCATGAAAAGGTCGTATTAGTTTTAGTCTCTTTTTTTTTTTTAAGATTTATATTTTATTTATTTTTTACATCTTTATTGGAATATAATTGCTTTACAGTGGTGTGTTAGTTTCTGCTTTAGTCTCTTCTTTTAAAGGAGGTACTGAAATGTGGGAAGCATTGTAGAAAGATTTCTATTAAAACAATTTTTTTAAAACTGTTTTTTGAACTCATTCCCCCCTCAATGACAGATGAAGTATTAATTTATTTTGTTATTTAATGTTAAAAATTTTTTAATATTTTTCATTTTAATTGAATATGGGTTATTAATTGAGGTACCATTCTTTCTGTGATCATAGGAAAGGAACTTTAAAATGATTCTCCTTCTTTATAAATGTTAGCATGTCAGTTTTTCTTATCCAAATGAGTGTTACCTTGTTCAAACTGTTTATTTCGACAGTGCTGTTGTTTTTGAAACTCTTGTTTTAGACTCGCCTTCAGAGTTGTGAGCTGTCTTTGAGGGTGAATTTGATATTTAGAAATTGCTAGAAGCCATTTAAAGCCAAATTTATTTGGCAGATATAAAGTTTGTAATCAGACTGGTTAAAATCATTTTGGGGCAGAAGTAGAGAGTCATGTTACAACATTAAGATCCAATTTTTTGAGTGGCTCTTAAGTTAATCTGAGTACATTTCTAAAAGAGTTGTTCTAAAAAAATACTTCGAGGGCTTCCCTGGTGGTGCAGTGGTTGAGAATCCGCCTGCCTATGCAGGGGACGCGGGTTCGTGCCCCGGTCCGGGAGGATCCCACATGCCGCAGAACGGTTGGGCCCGTAAGCCATGGCCGCTGAGCCTGTGCGTCCGGAGCCTGTGCTCTGCAGCGGGAGAGGCCACAACAGTGAGAGGCCCGCGTACCGCAAAAAAAAAAAAAAAAAAAACTTCGAGTCATTTCAGAAATATTGAAATAGGTATATTAGCCTCTAAGATGACTGTTTTAAAGGCATCATGTGCTTTTTGACTATTGGCATATTAGTTTAAGCAACAAAAACCTGATTTTGTAATTATTATATCTGGTATAGACATCTCTTGCTTTGCAATTCACTTTCTACCCTTATTTTTCAGACTTAGTGGTTATAATTTTCAGTTTAACCACTGATTTTATGTGTAAATAATGATGGTGATAACATTTAGAAATATTTTATAGGCAAGTGTTTGCTTATGTACATGACAATTATTTTTTCCTTTTTGTCTTAGAAATGGCTTTGGTAGGATAGAGTTACAGTTTAATGTGTCTTAGGGAAACTTTGTTGGAATCTGATTGTTTTTCCGTTTTAAAAAGGTCTGGATGTTATTTGATGGTGGATCTTGTAATACTTTTTTAGATAAAACATAGTTGTATTTTTCTTCTTTAATTAGGCTCAAGAGGCCCAGGGAATCCTCTGGACCATCAGATTACCAATGAAAGAGGAGAATCAAGCTCTGATAGGTTAACTGATCCTCATAGAGCATCATCTGACACTGGGTCCCTTTCACCTCCCTGGGAACAAGATCGTAGGATGATGATTCCTCCATCAGGTATGGAAAGAGTATGTTAGTATGTTTATTTGAAAGGCAAGCAGTATGTGCAACATACAGGAATGGAAGAAAAGAAGAGAACGTGTGTGCCCTGTCTTAAGAAAAGCCATGATATATATTAGAAAACAACAATACACACATTTCCAAATAGAATAATTAGGGATAATTGTTCACATTACAGAAGGCTGTCCTCTCTGCACCCCCCCTGCCCCCCCGCCGCCCCATGGAATGTCTTTACTGTTTTTGTTGCTCATAGAAGTGATACATGTTTATATTTATGTTAGAAAATCCAAACAATGGAGAAATGTATAATTAGGAAAGTGAAAAAAATCCCCCTCATCATCTTAAGCATGCCCTTCCCAGAATTTAGTTTTATATCTTTTAGGGAGTTCCTTTTTGGTATGCATTCATAAACCTAGGTATACCAATTCCTTCATCACTTCTGTGCAGTTATACTATTCACCTTCTTGTAATTGTCTTTTTTTTTTTTAATTTTATTTATTTATTTTTGGCTGTGTTGGGTCTTCGTTTCTGTGCGAGGGCTTTCTCTAGTTGCGGCGAGCGGGGGCCACTCTTCACCGCGGTGCACGGGCCTTTCACTGTCACGGCCTCTCTTGTGTGGAGCACGAGCTCCAGACGCGCAGGCTCAGTAGTTGTGGCTCACGGGCCTAGTTGCTCCGCGGCATGTGGGATCTTCCCAGACCAGGGCTCGAACCCATGTCCCCTGCGTAGACAGGCAGATTGTCAACCACTGCGCCACCAGGGAAGCCTGTAATTGTCTTTTTACCTTGAACAGTATATCTTAGATTAATTGCCAAAATAAATATATTTACCAGAAGACTCACAGTAGAACATCCTGAAGTAAGGCAATAACTGCTGTTCTCCTGATAGAACTAAAATCTCCCCTACTTTCTCAAGGGATGTATTTTAAATTATTCAGCTTGCTAAACTTTTATTTATGCATAGTGTTTCACGGACAGACACTGTTATGTAAAATGAACTATGCCTGCTTTGTATAAATTAGTTACAATTAAAAAAATATACTAGTTCAGATTGCTTCCTGAGGAGTTGGAGGTAAGAATACTGTGATAAACAAACCTTTAATTCCAAGAATTAGCCTTTGCTTTGATAGTGTGTATGTTCTATGAAGTGGTACCTCCTTTGGTTTGATATCACTTTCCTCGGCTTGATATCACTCGAATATCAGCTTCATAAAGACAGAGATTTGTGTCACTTTAGTTCACTGCTGTATCTCCAGCACCTAGAACAATGCTGGACCTGTAGTACTTGCCCAGTAAATATTTGTTGAATGAATGAATACCCCAATAATTCACAGAAAGCTGAATATTTTTTCTCATTGTTTTTATATTTAGAAATATATATGCTGTGACTTAAAAACTTAAGAATCTGTTAGCAGGTGGCATAGAACATCCTTTTTTCAAGGACTTTTTCTTGAGTAACTTTCATTTTAAAGTTTAGCTGTGATAAAAATAAAGATTAATAAACTACAGCCCCTTTCTTAAGGAACTTGATTTCAGGGTTTTGTTGGATATCATATTTCTGTATATCTTTGTAGAGGACATTCCTTTTGAGAATTTACAAGCTGTCAGTACCAAGAGTCCCTGTCACATGCTCTGCCTACCTCCCCAAGTATTATCCAGTGTAGTGATTCTCAAACTTGGCTTATCATCAGAAATAATCTAGGGAACTTCAAAAAAAAATGCAAATACCTGGGTTTCACCTCATTACACCTTTTTTTTGGGTAAATTTTATTGAAGTATAGTTGATTTACAATGTTGATTTATATTACACCTTCTGAACATGAACTCTGGAGGTAAGCTCTGTATTTCTAAAAAACTCCCTGGGAGGTTCTGAGGATTAGCTAAATTTAAGAACCACTAATCTATTCAGTGCCCTTACTAAATGGAGAAGGGCATTGAGTCCCTGAAGAGATTAGCTAACAATCTTAGGTTAAAACAGCCAGGTGAGGAGCTGAGACTAGAGCTCAAATAGTAGTGACTGTTATCCATAAAATTGGAACAAATTTTACATGTCCTTTAAAAACTGCCTGAAACCAGTAATTTTTCAGACATTTCGGTGTTGTCCCAGGTCTCAGTCTCTTTTCATTTTGTTTCCAATTTTTTTCCCTTCTTTTTTCAGTTGAATAATTTCTTTTGATCTGTCTTCAAGTTTAGTGACCCTTCCCTCTGTCACTTCCAGTCTGCTGTTAAGCCCATCCAGTACAATTTTATTTTAGGTATTGTATTTTTCAGTTCTAGAATTTCCTTTTTTTTTTTAAGTTTTGATTTCTTTGCTGAAATTTCTTACTTTTTAAAAATCACTATAAGTATTTTTTTAAACCCCAATATCTGCTTTAAAGTCCTTGTATGGTCATTCTAACATCAAGGTCATCTTGAGGATGGCCTCTATTAATTGTATTTTCCCTTTAAGAATGGGTCACATTTTTCTGTTTCTTTGTATATTAATTTTGGATTGTATTATAGACATTGTGGAGGTTCAGGATTCTACCGTATTTCTCTGAAGACTGTTGTTTGTTTTGTGTTACAAGACAATTAAGTTGGTGAAACTGTAGACTTATTCTCTCCTGTGGTGGGTAGCAGCTCAAATATCAGTTCAGTTTTTAGCCTTTGCTGAAAACTGCTTAAGTTTGCCTCACATGTGTGTGGTTCAGGGGCAGCAATAGACTTGGGCAGAAAACTCAGAATTTTAGGTTCCACTTCTCTGGCTCTCATGAGCTCTGTCCTTTGGTTTTTCAAGCCAGAAAGTTCTGTGAATTTTGACTGCTCTGTGCTATAGTTTGACTGTGGTCTGCTTTCAGGCTAAACTATAAAGGAAAACTCACCCCATATGGGTCCCTTCTTTCAAGTTCCCACTCCTTTCCCAAATCTGCCTACTTTTGTTCATGGTCCTGAGTCTTCAGCTATTTATTTCATTATTTTTAAATTTTTTGATTTTTTCCAGTTTTATTGAGATACATAATTGACACACAGCACTGTGTAAGTTTAAGGTGTACCGCACAATGTGTTGCCTTACACACATCGTGAAATGATTACCTACCATAATAAGTTTAGTGACATCCATCATCTCATATAGATACAAAATAAAAGAAAAAAAGTTTGGGAATTCCCTGGCGGTCCAGTGGTTAGGACTCGGTGGTTTCATTCCCGGGGCCTGGGTTTGATCCCTGGTCGGGGAACTAAGATACCACAAGCCCCGTGACTCAGCCAAAAAAAAGGAAAAAATTTTTTTTTCCCTTGTGATGGGAACTCTTAGTATTTATTGTCTTAACAGTTTTCCTATGTATCATACAGCAGTGTTAACTACGGTCATCATGTTGTACCTTACATCCCTAGTACTTATTTATTTTATGACTGGTGGTTTGTACCTTTTGATCCCCTTCACCCAGTTTCCCTTCTCTCTCCCCCCACCTCTGGTAACCACAAATCGAATCTCTTTTTCTATGAGTTTGGTTTTTGTTTTTTCAGATTCCACATGTAAGTGTGATCATGCAGGATTTGTATTTCACGTAGCATAATGCCCTCAAGGTCCATTCATGTTTTCACATATGGCAAGATTTCCTTCTTTTTTATGGCTGAATAATATTCCATTGTTTGTATGTGTATATACATTTTCTTTATCCATTCATCCATCAATGAATTCTTAGGTTGTTTCCATGTCTTGGCTATTGTAAATAATGCTGCAGTGAATATGGGGATGCAGATATCTTTTCAAGTTAGTGTTTTTGGGTTTTTTTGGGATAAATACCCAGAAGTGGAATTCCTGGATCATATGGTAGTTCTATTTTTAATTTTTTGAGGAACTTTGATACTGTTTTCTATAGTAACTACACTTCAGGTAGTTATTTTTTGTAAATTGTCTGGACTTATTATATGTAGGAGGGTCAGTCTGTTATGAGCTTACTCTGCCATGCTAGAAATGGAACCTGGTATCCATTATTTTCAGAGTCTAACTGAAAATTCAAAATTGTGAACTTCTGAATCTGCCATGCTAGAAGTGGAACCTGGTATCCATTATTTTCAAAGTCTAACTGAAAATTCAAAATCGTGAGCTTCTGAATTAACGTCTTCATAGAAGAGATATATATCCATTCGATAGAGAGTGTTTCCAAATAATGTAACTGATCCATTTGGTTTAACACAGGGGCACCTGTGCCAGTGCTAATCTTAATGAAATAGGATAACTCTACAGAAAGAGCAAAGGAATTTTAGAGACTGTCCTATACTTTACGAATGAGTGGGGTTAAATGACTCCAAAGATTCTACTTGAATTGGAGCAATGCTGATAAATGTATTTAGCTATTAGCCCTGTTTTCACCTAGAGTAAAATTATAAAAATATTCTGTGTTTGCCCTCAGTACATCCCTATTTCATCTAAATAGTCACTGAACAGGTTTCTGGGTTGATTCTTTTATTTTGTATTACTCTTAGCTAATTGGTAAATTAGAACACTGAATAAGGAAGGAGGAGACCTAGGTTTTTATCATAACACTGATATTAATTTTTTGTATAATCTTGAGTTTTTCATTTTACCTGTCACTGTTTTCTCAGCTCTAAAATGTGGACTTGCATAAAATAAGAGATGGCAATAATCTAATCTCCCCCTACGTACATTTTATATTATGTTGAACTATCAGGACTCATGAAGAGTCCTGCTTTCTAGTAATAATTGTGTCTTTAAGATTTTTCTTAAATTTTAAAATATTTTAGTTTAAAACACTTGTGTTAAAAAATAATGACAACGAGAATAACTAAATTTCTGAATGATGTGGCCTCCGTAGTTGTTTCAGATTTTCTGTAATTTAGTCCTATTAAGCATACTTTGTAAAATTCATATATTCCCTTAACATGTTAGTACCTGGCCAAAATTAAAAAAAAATTTCTTTACTTAAGATGAGTAAGCAGAAATAATTTTAAATGATTCTATAATTCCAAGGAATCATTTGTTTTTGCACTGTTAAATACTTCGGGGTGGGGGGAATGTTCTTACCTTATATAGTCAAAAAAGATATACTCTAACTTGTCTTTTTCCTGTATATTATATTTCAGATATTTTTATTACTTAGAAGTTTTGTTAACAGTATAGATCTAGTTTCTTCAAGTAATCAACATTTTATTTTCACTATTTTTAGCTGCAAATCAATCTTTTAATAGACCAATATAGGTTTTAATCATCTTTTCTTCCAGAATTCTGCAGTGTAATGTATATGTTCATCTAACATTCTTTTATGTGTTTATAATTTAGAGTGCATGTTGTAGCGCAAGAATCGTTCAGCTGAAAAAGTATTTGGACTGGAAATTAAGAAATTTGGTTTCTAATCTTCACTCTTTTTAATCGTTTTATGTGTTTTGAAACTTGTTTTATCTCTTTGGACCTCAGTCCTTATATACAGTGAGAGAGATGAACTGAGTGAGCTGTGTAATCTGTTTATCTGAGTAGTAGAAAATTTAGTTAGGTAGGGCTTCCCTGGTGGCACAGTGGTTGAGAGTCCGCCTGCCGATGCAGGGGACACGGGTTCGTGCCCCGGTCTGGGAAGATCCCACATGCCACGGAGCGGCTAGGCCTGTGAGCCATGGCCGCTGAGCCTGCGCGTGCTCTGCAACGGGAGAGGCCACAACGGTGAGAGGCCCGCGTACCGGAAAAAAAAAAAAAAAAAAAGAAAATTTAGTTAGGTATTAATGGTTAATGCTGAATTTGTTAGATAATGTTCAATCTAGTTGGTAGACCAAATAGCGTATTGTAATATACAATGTTAGTAAAACCAAAGACTATTTACACATTCTTTTCTAAACCTAATTGATGAACATACCTTTTTCAGTTCTTAAAAACTTCTTATTGGGAGAGTTCCTGTTCTAGGTCAAGCTACAATTTAATCAAATTGGTAAATGTTGACACCAGTAAGCAGTGATAAGTTATGTTAATACCTAGAGCAACCACCAAAAAAATCCTCAAAAATCATCAGATAAATCATCATCAGAATAGACATGCTTTTCAAGCCCCAAGGGAACATTTCCCAAGATTGATCATATCCTGTGCCATGAAACAAACATTAACAAATTCAAAAGAATTGAAATCATATAGTGTGTTCTCTGACATTGGTGGAATCAAGCTAGAAATGAACTAGAAATGAACTAGAAATGATATATGCAATAATTTGAATAGATCTCAAGGGCATTATGTTGACTAAAAAAATAGTCTCAGAAGGTCACATATTATATGATTTCATGTATATAACATCCTTGAAATGACAAAATCATAGAACTAGAAAACAGATTAGTGGATGCCATGAGTTAGGGATGGAAGGGGGAGGAGAGTGGATGTGACTAAAGGGTAGCATGGAGAGATCTTTTTGGTAATGGAATAGTTCTGTATCTTGAGTGTGGTGGTGGTTTCACAAATCTACACGTGATAAAATGGCAAGAACTATACACGTTAGTCATAGGACCAATGTTAGTTTCCTGGTTATTATATTGCTCTATATTTGTGAAAGATGTAAACATTTGGGGAAACTGGGTAAAGGGTATGCAGGAACTTTCTGTATTATTTTTGCAGCTCTCTGGGAATCTTTATTTTAAAATCAAAAGTTAAAAAAAACCTTCTTATCTGGATACAATACACATATAGTAAAGTGCAGGTGTTTTAAAGCATATTAACCTGATGATTATTTTACAATTTGAGCACACCTATAAACCAGCATTCAGATTAAGGGACAGTTTTCTGATTATTTTTATTCATCTTATGAATTTAGATAGAAATCTTTACAATTAAAGCAGAAAAAAGTTCTTGATAAATAATATAAATAAGTTAATATTCACATATCATAAGTAATCAGAATTAGAATTTTAACAGGAAAATGTTCTGGAAATAACAAGCCCATTATAAATTCTTAATAAATATTGGACTGCAACAAAAATTTAATCAGTGTGGCTTACCTTGCTCAGTGTTTCATTCTGTAAGAAGTGGAACTTTATTCTGTGCGGTTCTCATCCTGTTGAAGTTCAGGAGTAGAAAAGCAAACACATGAAAGTGCTTTTTAAAACCTCTCTTTGAATCACAGTAGCTAACATTTGATTGGCAAAGCAAGTCACATGACAGAATTTGGAACCATTGGGCAGGATATATATTCTACCTCTTAAGAACAGGGCTACAAGGAAGGGTGAAGAATTGAGGTCATGAATGCAGTCTACCCAGAGGGGTTATACTTTTATAATGTGTTTTCACTTATTATATAACTATCTTTTTAAAAATATATTGGGGTAACATAATTTCTTAGATTTTAAAATTACCTTTTGGAAGAAAGGAATATATGATTTTTCTGTTTAGTTCCACTTAAGTAATTGCCTTGTTTTCTTTGTACTTGCTCTTATTTACAAAGCTGTGCATAGTAAGCAATCTTGAAGAGTAATAATTTAAGCAAGTTTTTAGAAAGTCTTAAAATACGATCTCTTAACTCCCATATTTAGTAGTTACTAATACATTTTAAGAGGCATGCATATCAAAATATTCTTATGCTTTTTATAAACTGTAATTAGTAACTATGTTTCAACAATACTAGTAACAAATAATTCAAATAAGAAAAGTAATGCTAGAATTTAAAGGATAGTTTTTTGACTGTCAGGGTATGAATCTGCAGGATTCTTGGCTTTTAGTCTTTTAACTGATTCTTGAGAATTATATCTACAAATAATATGTAGTGCAGGTATTAATCAGTAATATATTCATGAATCTAACAAGAAAGATAGTAATTGTGTCTAAGTTCATGTAAATACTTTATTTTGTTAGAATTTTAAGTTAAAAAAAAAGTAAGAAAACCACAGATAGTTTAATGAAAAAAGTTTCAGTTTTTATCATTTTTTCACCCTTTGGTATTCTTGACCTCTCAGTGCCCCTCTTGATCTTTCAGTACTCTGACTTCAGTGTCCTTCTGTTCCTCTATCTAGCCTCACAGCCTCCTTTTCTAGGAATAGAGAAGTAATAGAGAAGAATGAGAATCTTAATTCTCAGCAGATCTTGTGCTACTTAATGTAGAGAGATATGCATTAAAGGTGAATTATGTCATTTCCCCTCCTTGTACTTTTTTTTTAATAAATAAATTTATTTATTTTTGGCTGCATTGGGTCTTCATTGTTGCATGTGGGCTTTCTCTAGTTGTGCCCAGCGGGGGCTACTGTTCGTTGCAGTGCGTGGCCTTCTCATTGCGGTGGCTTTTCTTGTTGAGGAGCACAGGCTCTAGCCGCATAGGCTTCAGTAGTTGTGGCACGCGGGCTCAGTAGTTGTGGCGTACGGGCTTAGTTGCTCTGCGGCATGTGGTATCTTCCTGATCCAGGGATTGAACCCGTGTCCCCTGCATTGGCAGGCGGATTCTTAACCACTGCGCCACCAGGGAAGTCCCTGCATCAAGTTTCTTGATATGCAAGATCATTAACTTGGGATAGGAGAGGAGGGGATTGTCAGAGATTTGGAGGGAGAAAAAGGTACAGAGTAGCCATTTAGGAGAGTGAAGCTGCTTAAATGTCAGTGAAATGTGGTATGATTACAGAGCAATGTTGAATATCTACTTGAAGCTTATGGTCCTAGATTTGAAAGAGACTAGCCAATACTATGTTTTAATATAGTTTATAATCATAAAAAATTTAATTTATCATTACAGTTACTTTGGGGTGCTTACTTTGTGCCAGATGTTATGTTAAGTGCTTTATATTAATCATTTGAAGAATCTTAAGAGTGTTATTCCCATTTTACAGATTAAGAAACAAAAACATAGATAATATAGCAAAATACTGTATATCACCTCCCAGAATTTACATATTAATGTTTATTTCATATATATATATTTATATATATATATATATATATATATATATATATATATATGTAGCTGTGTGTGTGTGTGTGAGAGAGAGAGAGAGGGAGGGAGAAGGGGAGAGAGAGAATGGGTACATAAAACATAAAAATAAATAGCACACTATATCAGTTGAAGTCTATTCTGTTTCCTTTCCGAAGGTCATTACGTTCCTTCTTTCGCAGAGGCAACCACTCATGAGTTTAATGTGTGTAAAGTTACAGTCTATATATGATTTTTTTAAAAGTATTTTTCTATTTTATCAAGTTTTTATCAGCATATATTCTTGAATTCTTTCCATTTTAATATAAAGTTTATTATTTTAATTGCTGTATAAATAAATATATGAATATACCACAATATATTTATCCAGTCTTATCTAATCTCCTCTGATGAACATATACGGTGTTTCCAGTGTTTCACCATTACTAACAATGCTGCAATTAACACTTTTTGTTTTACACATGTGTTCTTTAGAGATGAGTCCAGTTAATGAAATTGCTGGGAAGTAAGATATGTGTAGTTTCGGTTTTAATAAATGTTGCCCTTTGGCCTCAAGAGTAGTTATGTGTGAAGAATTTGAGAGTAGCTATTTCTTCAATACCTGATGTAAAACTTTTTTGAATATTTCCAGCCACATGAGTTAAAAGTTTTCTCATTTTTCTTCCTTTGATTATTTTTTGTAGTTCTTTTATTATTAGTAAGCTTGAGCCTCTTTTCATATTTATTGATCATTTGTATTTCCTCCTGTAAATTGCCTGATCCATTTCCCTCTTGCTTAATAGGAATTCTTAGTATCCTTTGGATACTAATCTTTTATATTTTGCAAATATTTTCTTAGTTTATTATTATGTATGTTATTGTTATACATCAAAAAACAAGTTTTCAAATTTTGTTATAGGTAAGTTAATTTATTTTTATGGAATTTTTGTTTTCTTTAAGACTTATCTTTAGATTAAAAATATATTCTCTGTTTTCTTCTAAATATTTAAAATTTTGTTTTGATTTTTAAGCCTTTAGTCTGGATTTTATTTTTGTTTTAATGTTTAGTTGGAGAGTTATTTTTTTCCCCATTGGATAGACAGTTGTTTTAATACTGTATATTGGTATATCAATTTGAAATATCACTTTTATCTTAAATGTCCATATTTGCATAGGTCTGTTTCTTAGACATTTTCTCTGTACCATTGGTCTCTTTATTCCAGAGCCATAACCTGTCCATATCAATGCTTTTATCAACTACTTCCTGGAAATTTTGCTTTCCATTCCTTTTAAATTCCTTAATCATTAGATTAAACTTATTTCTTCACATTCTATGTGAAGATGCTTATTGTACTTGATTAGCAAACAGTATTGAATTAAAAAAAATTCAAACCCTTTATCCATCTTTATAATTCTCTTCTCAACCATGCTGATGTTCTTGTTATGTGATAGACCCCCAAATTATTAAACAGTTACTCAAGGAACTATTGCAATCCAAGACTTGTTTTGGAATGAAAAGAGATGAATAACACTTCTGTTTGAACTAGACATCTTGAATTTTTTTCTGATTTTTAGTTTACGAAATTGCTTCACAATGCACTGTACATTCCTTCCCACTCTTTTATTCATTTTTTCTCTGATTTTTTTCCTTCTCCCATTATTTCTTTTTAATCAGCTCTTTTCTTAGAAGGGTGGTAGGAAACAAAGGTAAAAAGGCAAAAAAGAAGGGAACCATTCATGTCCTTATTTGTATTTTAGTCTTTGATTAGTCATATGCTTTCTACATAGTTTTATCTTATTACATTAAATGTGTGTGTGTGTGTGTGTGTGTGTGTGTGTGTGTACATGTACATATACATGTATATGTGTATTTGAATTTGACCAGAATACCATTGTTTACTTGTTCATCCTTCCTTATTTTTCTTTCAGGGCAAGCTTTACCTCCTCTGTGATATCATTTCTGACTCCTCTAATCAGAATTAGATAGGCCATCTCTCATATTATTTGTATGCCCTTTTATTTAAGGCATTAATTTATTTGTTTCTGTCACCATAAGGGCACAGACTGTATCAAAACCAACTTTGTATCACTAATGCCTGGCACATAATAGGAGCTGGTAGATTTAATTATCCCAGAGGAGGGCAATGTGGACATATAATTGATAAAATAGAATACTTGTAGCAAAATTTTGTATTTCTGAGGTTATTGATATTGTGGGGATGTATTTTAGAAGCAAAATAATGATATGGTATCTTGAGAGCTGATTGAGAAAGAGTTGGGAAGTTTTCAGGTTTCCCCATCTTATCCTTATCCCCTTGCCCAGCTCTGCCATTTAATTAATCCCATGTTTAAAGTAGAAAGGGAAAATTCAGTTTAGATCTCAGTGGTTGTTATTGGCCTTTTCTTCCACTGGGCTAATTCATTCAGACCATTGAGACAGCTCTGAAACGGGGAGGAAATGAGCCTTCAAGACTATCTGGATCTTCCTCTTCTAAGTCACATCCCTTGAACCTTGAGAGCTCATTAAATATTCTCTTCATTGACTCTAGTTGTTGCCAGGTGGTATCCTTCACTTTGTGTGGGAAAGATGTGTCAATAAGGTCCCATGTGGCTGAGTCAGATGACAAGTGACATCCAACATTGTATGGAGTTCACATTATGAACCACAGCCTGAGACAGTCATAGAAGGTAGTTTGAGGCCATCTGTCTGTATCTGTTAGGGTGGGGGAGAGTCACACAGTTTATCCCCTTTGTCCTTTGCCATATTTTTGGAGATTGGCAAATGCCTACTTAATCTATCAAAGTCTACCATCACCTATCGGAGATGAGATAGACTACCTATATTTTTTCAAGAATGATGAGTTCCACAAAGACCCATGAATTATTACCAGTTTGTCATTGTAAATGACAAAGGAGTCTGGCTGTAGAAGCACCTCAGAGTCTGTGCCTAAATTTGTGTCTCTCCAGATATCCTTAATCTGAGTATTGTGAACCTTCCATTCCTCTTTTGAGTCAGAGATCTTTCCCTTTAGTCTTGGAGGGATGCTAAATTCCAAAATGTTGAAGTTACTGAAAATTTGATCACTTGATGACCTCAATGATAACTCTTTCTGCTTTGGTGACCATTTCTTTTATCGTTGTCAGTTCTGCTAAATTTCTTGCTATGTTTACAGCATATTCTGTTTTTTCTTTCTTTGCTAGTAGCTAGCTTCTCACAGCCTTTTTTGATATATTGATGTATCTGCTTCCTTCCACTGTTATTAAAATTGAAAGTTAATATATGTAACTAAATTCTATTCATATATTCTAATTTACACATAGTCATGGAATCTGTCAAACTCCAGGGTAGCATTTATACTTGTGTTTACTGCAAAAGCAAAGTTATTGCCTTTAGTAAAGTGTGTAATTTTCCTAAAATTGTCCACTGTTATCTACCCAGAATATATGTCAGTCTTTTATTTATTTTAAAATTTATTTATTTATTTTTGGCTGCATTGGGTCCTTGTTGCTGCACGCTGGCTTTCTCTATTTGCGGCGAGTGGGGGCTACTCTTGGTTGCGGTGCGCAGGCTTCTCATTGCTGTGGCTTCTCTTGTTGCAGAGCACGGGCTCTAGGCGTGCAGGCCTCAGTAGTTGTGGCTCACGGGCTTAGTTGCTCCGCGGCACGTGGGATCTTCCCAGACCAGGGCTCAAGCCCGTGTCCCGGGCATTGGCAGGTGGATTCTTAACCATTACACCACCAGGGAAGTCCCTGTGTCAGTCTTTTAGAAAGCAAGAAAAATATCTACATTCATTATATGAAACTTAAGGAAACTCGATTTATTTTTATCGTAATGAAGATATTTTAAAAACGTGTTTTCTAGGCCAACCGTATCCTGATCCAGTTCTTCCTCCACAAAGGCAAGACAGATTTTATTCTAATTCTGGTAGACTTTCTGGACCAGCAGAACTCAGAAGTTTTAATATGCCATCTTTGGATAAAACGGGTAAGAAGTACTTGTGTGTATGTGTTTTTTTAATAATGGTGGCATACTAAAGAACTGGAAGCTGCATAAAGGACTAATATAATTGTGATCTCTGCTTAGCTCTTAAGGCCACAGTCTCTTTCCTGAGAACTTCCTGGTTTTATGTTTCTTGTTATTTTGTACACATCCATGGCGTCTGCACATATGTTGGTGGTTGGTTTGGGCACCATTGTGATGAGTTTACTATATGAACCCAAGACGGTAAATTTTACTGTGTTCCGTGATTAATTTTCTAGTTTTTCCAGTCCACTGACATATATCCTGTTTAGTAATTAGGGAAATCAGGCTGGTGTGAATGGATATGTTACAGTCTACCAGAAAAATAATTTGAGTGCATACTCTGTTGATGGGTTAATCAATTACCTTGTTTAAACCTTTCATGCTTAGGTAGATTTAAATTTTACTGAGCAATCAACTATTTGTCAGGGGCTCTTTTTCTTAAACCACTTCACAGCAACCCATTGAAGTTGGGAAATATATATATCCAGTGAATCTATTAGAAGTACATAACATTAAGGAAATAAAAAGATTAAAAGTAAGTGGAAAATTAAAATTTATGAGTTGAAGGTTTCTTCAGGAAAGGGTATATATTTTAGGGGAGGCATTTATCCAGTTGAAACATGTATTATTTTAGAAACTCATTCTTCTCTGAATAATAAGGCAAAAAAGCAGACCTGTGGCCTGTTTTTCTGTTATTATAATTAAGTTAATTATTTCTAATTGTTTGGCTTTTGAAATTGTTTTCCCTCGTTAATTCAAGCTTAATGGAATGAAAGTACATGTATGATTGAACATCTGTTTCTAAACTAATACTGTTTAAAATTTTTCACATGTCCATTTTTTTTGGTAATAGAACAGTATCCAATTTAGCAAATAATTTTAAAGTGCTTTCTGTTTGGAAGGTAGCCTGCGTGACGTGGTAGATAATATAATTACAGTAAAGTATAGTTTTTAGCTGTAAGAAGCTAATAATTAAATAGGAGAGAAGGACAAATATATATGCTTAACTAATAGTGGTTAGAATAGTAAGTCCTATGAGAGAATATGTTATGTTCACAGAAAGGGAGAGCTCCCATATAGTTGAAGGATAAAGGAAAACTCCATGAAGGAGGTGGCATTTGAGCTGCTTTTGAGGGAATTTGAAAAATTAGTTAAGAGGTAAGGGTCTGTGCTAGTAATAATGAACAGTATAAGCAAAAACAAAAGAGCATGAGTTATTGATGGAGAATGGCTGTAAAACTGAGCTATTAATCCCCTGATACAAGATCTTAAGAGGGTTAAATGAGTTAATGTGTGTGGAAGTATTTTGTAAATAGAAAAATTTCTATATATGTAATATGTTATTATTGGTTTATCAGTTTATGGTATTTACATGAAGGAGAGTGGTGAGAGATAGGTTGATACATTAACTTAGCACTAGTGCTCAGTAAATGTTTATTGAATGAAATGAATTATCTCATTTAATCTTCACAATGAACCTATAAAGTAGATGCTATTATCCTGATTTTACAGATGAAGAAACCAAAGCTCAAAAAGGTGCTCACGGTCTCAGGTAGGAGGTATTAGAGCCAGGATTTGATCCCATGTCTGTATGACTCCAGAGCCATTGTCTTGATCCCTATACTGAAATGAGAGGGTAGTGGATCAATTTAGTGCATCAACCCTGCCATTGATGCACTAAATACCTATAGAATGCTTACTGTATGATAGGCACTACGGTAGCTGCTGTATTTCAGTGGTGAATAGGTCAGCATTCCTTATACCTTGAGGTCTAGTAAAGGTCTGTAGGCAGTTGCACTATATAGTGACAAAAGTAATGAGTGCAAAATGTTATGGGAGCATATGGGCCACTAGCCACTAACCCAGATGAGAGGTAGTGGTATTTTTGTTTTTTTATAAATTTATTTTATTTTTTGGCTGTGTTGGGTCTTCGCTGCTGCACATGGGCTTTTCTCTAGTTGCGCGAGCGGGGGCTACTTTTCGTTGCAGTGTGTGGGCTTCTCATTGTGGTGGCTTCTCGTTACAGAGCATGGGCTTTAGGCGTGTGGGCTTCAGTAGTTGTGGCATGTAGGCTCAGTAGTTGTGGCTCACGGGCTCTAGAGCACAGGCTCAGTAGTTGTGGCACACGGGCTTAGTTGCTCCGCGGCATGTGGGATCTTCCCAGACCAGGGATCGAACCCGTGTCTCCTGCATTGGCAGGCGGATTCTCAACCACTGCACCACCAGGGAAGCCCTAGGTGGCGGTATTTTGAATGTGGGATTGTCAAGAAAATCTTTTTGGAGGAAGTGACGTATAAGCTGAGAATTAAAGGAGAAATTAGCTGGGCCAAAGTGATGTTGATAATGTTTTGGGAGGAAAGAATAGCATCTTTAAAGACTTAGAATTAAGAATGCCTCTTAAATTATGGCTGCAACATGGAGTGGAAGGTGCACGTCAGGGAATATTGAAACAAGTAGTGAAGAGGTAAGCAGTGCATAAAGTTTTCAAGGACCTGCAAACCTGTTCAGAAATATTGGACTTATTTGCAGGATAATAGGAACACATTAAAGGACTTTAAACAGAGAAATAATCAGATCAGATCTGCATTTTAGAGAAATTGCTCTGGTTACATTATGGGGAATAGATTGGAGGGTGCGGTTAAAGGTTGGAAGGAGGGTAACTTTTTTTTTTTTTTTTTTCTCGGTACGCGGGCCTCTCACTGCTGTGGCCTCTCCCGTTGCGGAGCACAGGCTCCGGAAGCGCAGGCTCAGCGGCCATGGCTCACGGGCCCAGCTGCTCCGCGGCATGTGGGATCCTCCCGGACCGGGGCACGAACCCGTGTCCCCTGCATCGGCAGGCAGACTCTCAACCACTGCACCACCAGGGAAGCCCAGGAGGGTAACTTTTTAGGCGACTGTGACAAGTCTACAGGGTTGATGGTGGTGACTTAGCAGATCAGATAGATGTGAACAGACACAGAAAAGATAGAATTGGGAGGACTTAAGATTGAAGGCATGTGGTAGTGAAGGAGGAGGAGGAGTCTTGGCTGATGCTCAGGTTCTTGGCTAGGGCACTTGGACCATTCATTGTTTGGAGACAAGGAACAAGGAGCAGCAGAACATTTGACAGGAAAGATTATAAGTTACATTTTGAACTTACAGACTTAGCTGCACCTGTGATACACCTGCACTACTATTCAAGTAGGCATTTCAAGCTCTGAAGTCCTGGGGGAAATATCTAGATCTGAATTATACGTCTGGAAGTCTGTAGTGATATACATCAAATTAAAGCTGTAGGAGTGGATGAGATTTCTCAAGTCAAGAATGAGAAGAGAGTAGGGCTGAGGGTGGAACTCTGAGGAGACACCACTGAGGAGTAGTGGAGCCCACCGAGGGGACTGAGAAGGAGCAGCTAGAAAGGAGAGGTAGAGAGGGTGCCATCCCAGTAGTTGAAGGCTGAGAGGACTTAAAGAGGGAGGGAGTAGTCAACGATGGTGAGAAATAAAATTAAATGAGGGGGCTTCCCTGGTGGCGCAGTGGTCGAGAGTCCGCCTGCCGATGCAGGGGACACGGGTTCGTGCCCTGGTCCGGGAAGATACCACATGCCGTGGAGCGGCTGGGCCCGTGAGCCATGGCCGCTGAGCCTGCGCGTCTGGAGCCTGTGCTCCGCAACGGGAGAGGCCACAACAGTGAGAGGCCCGCGTACAGCAAAAAAACAAACAAACAAATTAAATGAGGACTAAAAGTTCTATTTTAATTTAGCAAAAAAAGAGACTTTTCTATCTTGGGGGAAGCAGTGGATGTTGCACCTAGATTGCACTACAGTGAGGACAAAATGGGAGGCATTCTGAATAATATATATAGAACAGTTTTTCACTGTGAAGGGGAGAGCTAGCTGTAAGGAGGTGCTTCTCTTTTTCTGTCTTATTTTAAAATAGTAGTTGGGAGAGACCTGCTGATAGGATGGGTCTAGCCGAAAGGGTGGAGGGAGGCAACAGAGAGAGGAAGATCCCTGTGGAAGCTGGAGGAGGGGGACTCTGAGTACAGAATCAGGGTCTTAGATTGTCTAGAAGAATCCTTTCCCATGATAATAGGAAGTAAGATCATACGAATATAGTGGCTGATACATTGATATGTTTGACTACAAAAAGTTAAGGGAGTTTCTAAGTGACTGGTATAGTAGGTTTGAGGAGAATGGAGGTTTCAAATTGAAGGGAAAACTGGCTTAGAAGATGCAGAAGGAAGGCTAGGCAACAGGCAGCTGGAAATGTGGCTAGAGGTCTGCCAGCCTGGAGTGGAGACAGTCTACATGGCTCTGTGGTGTAGTTTACCCCCCACAAGTGCTAAGTGGCTCAGGTATAGGCAGAGTGGAAGCAGAGAGTTGAATTAATCCAGGGCTGAATGTTGTCAAGCACATGTGAAAAATGGCCAATAGGATAAGGACACTAGTGACGGGCTGTTAGTGATGGAGTTTGAAGTCTGTTAATTAGGGAAGGAAATGAAGAAAGGAGGAAACTGAGAGATCAGAGGACTGGAAGCTTCAGTGAAATCCAAGGACAGGTATAGCGGGAGTAACTAAATGAGAAGGCTAGGAGAGGATAGGTGGTCCTGGTCGGAGAGAGGGTTGTTTGAATTTATGTTCTTAGAGCCTGAGCAGTTCTTGATGATAAAGTCCAGAAACATTTATTTTGAAACAGTGGCTAATCCAATTGTTAGTCTGTGTTACATGATGGAGGAATAAGGAAGGAAAGATGAGAGGGAAGAAGGGAGGAAGAAAGGAAAGGAAAGAAGTAAGGCGGGAGAAAAATGAAGGAAGAAAGGAAAGAAGGAAGGCAGGAGAAATATGAAGGAAGGAGGGAGGGAGAGGGATGCTACCTCCTGGAAGCTTCCTTAATGATGCTCCTTTCAGGATTGCCTAGGCACAGGATAGGGAAACCACAGTCACATGCCTTTGCAGAACTCGTGAGTCTGCCAAAATTTCCAGGGACCTCAAGCTGTTCTTGTGGCCCTAATACAGGATGCTGGTGTCAAGCTGGTTGTCAGTGTCCTTTGTGATCTCTTGATCTAAGAATGGAGTGATAAATCATGTATTTTTCACGGTTTAACTTTTATGTCTAGATGGGCCAGTGTCTTCAGAAATGGAATCCAGTAGAAATGATAGCAAAGATGATCTTGGAGTAAGTATTGAAAGTGGAATTTTATCCATGTATTCAGGATCTTTCTAATCTCTTGGTTTACTAGAATAGAAATTTAGCTAGCCATCTAGTTTTTGATTAAAAGCTGCTTTTTTATTTTCCACAAATATACTTCGTACTTAACATTATAGCTATTTCCTTTCTGGATTGTACCCTATGGTGATAAAGTACAAGGTACAGACTTGAGGTTTGATTTAGTTTATATAGTTAAACAAGAACTTGAATTTTCCCCCTTGGATTTTTATTTTAATGTTTTAAAGTATGTTTTCTGTTTACTGCGCTTACAGTCTTGGTTTTTGGTCACCTTGGAAATATTAACATAAGCATCATTTCTTTTTCTCAGTATATGCTTGATAAAAGAAATGTATATTTTGGTACTCTTGGACTATTCTTATGTTTTATCTTTAGCCAGATTATTACTTTGTTGGTTAAAGCTGTTTTCTGTTGAGTTAATAAAATATTCATGATAGCTAAAATTCATCTGATGTAGAAAACTGAATATTTCTCTGGAGCCTTTTAGGATATCATAGACTGCTTTCTGCCTAGGTGCCTAGATGCTTTCTTCTAAGCCTAAGCTTTTCAGGAAAACTATTGCAAATTTTGCTGTTGTTTAATGACTGCCATTTGTCAATTTGCTGTAGAATTTAAACGTGCCTGATTCATCTCATCCCATTGAAAATGAAGCACCTGGCCCCGGCTTGGTTCCCCCACCTCACCCTCCAATCAGAGGCCCATTGTTTCCAATGGGTACAAGGGGCCCTTTCATTAGAAGGGGTCCTCCTTTTCCTCCACCTCCTCCAGGAAGCATGTACGGAGCTTCCCGCGATTATTTTCCACCAAGGGATTTCCCTGGCCCAGCACCTCCTCTATTTGCAAGTATGCTTTTTTTTAAGCTTAATATATGTCTTATAGAGTAGATCAGAAATATTAATTTTACTTTCTATTCATGTAGTAATACAGTGGAGGAAAATTTTTCTCAGCTTCTGTGAGTGTGCCATTACTTTTCCAGATTGGGAAGATAGCCAACCATCAGTAATGAGGCCTCATCAGTAATGAGGCTTCAACTTGATTCATCTTAATAATGTGGAATTATTTCTATGATTCAGTAATCAAGAAAATCATTGGCTCTTTGCAGCAGTCTTATGTTAAGACTAAAATTGTTTGTATCTTATTTGATAGAAATTGGGTACTCTGTCAATTAGTAAAAGTAATTTCAATTTATATTTTTGCATTAAAATCACTGGCTAAAGTATTTTTTAAAATCTTTTTTTCATAAGTAGCTCCCATGCAGTCTTATTTGTTTAAAACCTAAAATGTGTTTATCATGTTTGGACTAATTGTTGAATTTATTGAAATTCCTCATAGCCTCACATACGAAAAACGGAATAGTTATTGCTTTTATGTCTATGCATTGCCATTTAGAACTATAGGTTTCAGCAGAATAAATACAGGGTTACCAAACACTAGGAAAAAGCCTATCATTTGCCTAATATAGTCATTCCTTCCCTCATTCCACCTCTATTTTTAAAGTTTAAGGTGAATTAAAATGAATTTTAATTGGGAAATTTAAAGACAGTTTTTGATATAATTGGAAATATTTTAGGGTAGTATCAAATTAGACTTGAGTTTTAAGTCTCGTGAAAATTATATTACATGAAAGCTTTTTTTAGAGCAAGTTTTACTAGATTTTGAAATAATTGTTCTCCTTTTCAAAAAGTGTTAAGATGTTAGATTTTCATAGGACAAAAAAGTTGCACCTAGATTAATGATATTCCCTATAATCGCATGTAGTTGAAGAGAATATGTGTTGCTCAATGTTGTAAAAATTCATTTGTTAGATCAGGTAATTATTCTGGTGTCAACTTTTGAAAATAAAGATAGGTACTAGCAGTTATAAGCTAATGATTTACTGGGGCTGCAGTACAGGTGCTGAAAGTTAAAAAATGTCTTTTACCAATCTCTTTGAACAGTGAGAAATGTCTATCCACCAAGAGGTTTTCCTCATTATCTTCCCCCAAGAGCTGGATTTTTCCCTCCACCCCCGCATCCTGAAAGTAGAAGTGATTTCCCATCAGGGCTGATTCCGCCCTCAAATGAGCCTACTACTGAACATCCAGAACCACAGCAAGAAACTTGACAATATTGTTGGGTCTTTCCTCAAAAGTAATTTTGACTTCTCTCTCATTTTCAGTTTAAGTAACTGCTGTTACTTAAGTGATTATATTTTTGCTCAAATTGAAGCTTAATGGAGTTATAATTCTCAGGATAGTATTTTGTAAATAAAGATGATTTAAATATGAATCTTATGAGTAAATTATTTCCATCTTATTTTATTCTAGATAGTATAATTATTTTAATTTAACACATCCACTATCACATAAACAATAATGAGAGTTTTATATATGTAATCTTGCAGTTGGGGATAATTTGAACTCCAAAGGCTGTGTCTTTATTCCAAGAACTGTATTTACTATGGTTGTAGACAAATGTGAAAGTAACTTTATGCTTAATTAAATAAATATTAATTGATTTAAAGACTTGTTTGGCATTGATAATAATAAAATCAGCTAGTTTTTTTAAATAAATATGGCTCCATTAGTTAGTTTCTTTACTTCTGCCGATAGTTTTGAGGCTCAAAACTAATGCTTTATATGGGTCTTTCCCATTCAGTTATCTTAACCAAAAATGTGTTCTCTTTCTTGCAAATAGACATGAACGACCCAAAGCAACAAATTAATACTCTTAAAAGTCAAAGTTCACTGTATTTTAAAGAAAACCAGGATATTGTCTAATGGCAAATTTCAGAATTTGAATCTTCTTAGTTCATTCACTGATTTCCTATGCAGTTTTTTTTTCTTCTTGTTTTTCTCTTCATTTGTAAGATATTTACTGTTTTTAGTGGGGAATGTTGAGATTTACTGTAAGGTAACTGTATTGAGGCAGCGTGTCATTTTGAGCTTTGGACTCAGTATCTTTAGAATGTCTCTCTAACTCATGTTTGTGTTCTATTATTAGTCATCTGGCACATTAGTATGATTATGAAAGGAAAGGCAATTAAGTATAGGTAATAAATATTATACTATTTATGTACAGAAAATAGGCTAAATAGGCTTAGAAAAAAGGCTAAAAAGAAAGGATCTGTGTGAAATGCCTGGGTAAAATAATAAGTAGAATGAGGATTATAAAAGCATCATTACATTTGGTGTTAAAAGCCAGATTTCAGGGGGAAATAGACTATTTTTTCAAGTTGGAAAGTGAAAGAAAGAAGAGCAACGAAAGAGGAGTGATGTAGAATGCTCCAATCAAGTAAAATTTTTTTGTTTGCCCTGGGATAGGGGAGACTTGTCTTGGCTTAAGACAGAAGAGAAGGAGAGAGGGGAAGGCAAACAAACATTAGTAGAGAGAGTGGTAATAAACTGAGAGGCAGAATCGTAGAGGAGGCAAGGAGAGCATTGGATGAGAGCATGGTGGAAGGCAAGAAGACTTGATATGGGCTGACTGGTCTAAAATACTTTGGGATTCCAGAATAAAGGAACATAATTAGTTGTAAAGTATATTTTATTAAAGTAATATAAACAAATGGGAATAAATCAAATAATAGTATTTTAGGATGAATAGCAAGTTTTCTCTGTTTACTCTTTATCCCCATTTATACATCCTAGTCAGTTTCTCTTTTAATTCTTATTTCCCTTTTTAATTCTGATGATTTTAGAATTTTAGAAGATATCTTATACCTCTAATCTCTGATTTATCAACTTAATTTATTAAATTTATCAGTTTGTATATTGATTCCTTGAGATGAAAAATTGGGACTTAATGCACTTGTATTATTACCATCCACATTTTCCTTTCCTCTTCATGTTTGATGTTTATCCAAATTAAAGTTTTCTATTGTTGCCTTTGTAATTTTTAATATATTTAAACCCTATTAGTATCCCTTCTCTTTATTCCACTTCCCTTCTTCCCCTACCCTGGCCAAAATCCTATTTTCTCTTAGCTATACATTTATATTTTCAAGGTTGCTAATAATTATATTATGCCTACAAGCATAACCTGTCTTCTTTTTTTAAAATTTTTTTTTAAACTGAACTATAGTTGATTTACAAGCATAACCTACTTTCTGTACTTGGCGCACAGTTGATCTAAAATTTGAAAATCAGGGACTTCCCTGGTGGTCCAGTGGTAAAGAATCTGCCTTGCAATGCAGGGGACGCCAGTTCGATCCTTGGTCAGGAAACTAGGATCCCACATGCCGTGGGGCAAATAAGCCCATGCGCTGCAACTACTGAGCTCGTGCGCCTCAACTAGAGAGCCCGAGTGCCTCAAACTACAGAGCCCACGCGCCCTGGAGCCTGCGCGCCACAACCAGAGAAGAGAAAACCTGCACGCCACAACTAGAGAGAAGACTGCGCGCTGCAATGAAAGATCCTGCATGCCTCAATGAAGGTCCCGCGTGCTGCAAGTAAGATCTGACGCAGCCAAAAATAAATAAATAAGTAAACAATAAATAAATCTTTCAAAACATAAAATAAAATTTGAAAAACATAAGTAGCATTTATAACATTATCATCATTAAATGTTGTTCACCAGCAGGCCAAATCATATACAGTTAACCCTTGAACAACATAGGTTTGAACTGTGCAGGTCCACTTATACCCAGATGTTTTTTAATAGTAAATACTACGGTATTACACAATCCACGGCTGGTTGCAATTTGCAGATGCAGAACCTCAGATATGGAGGAACCTTGAATATGGAGGAACTGCGGATAAGGAGTGCTGACTCTAGGTTATACATAGATTTTCAACTGCATGGAAGGTCGGCACCCTTAACTGCCCCCCACCCCTGCCACCCACATTGTTTAAGGGTCAACTGTACAAAGTTTGCATTTCCTTCTCTATGAATGCCAGTATCATAATTTCTGGGCCACTCTGAAGAGCCTGTTTTTTAAACATCAGGGTCAAATGAGTAATTTTTTCTTACCTATTCTCTCTTCCCCCATTTACCAATAATATCCTAAAATAATGACATATTTTGGTTAGTTTTATACTTGGGCCAAGAATACAACCCCCCCACCCACTTTCCTAATGTAGTTTTTTCCCCCCTCATATTATTTGCCATTATCATACCCTAATTAAAAAAAATTCCTTTCATATCTTTTCTGTTGGATATATTATTCTATATGCATTTGTTAAAGACTTTTATTTTGCAGGCCTTTGTCCTCCTGCTGCAAACCACACTGCCTGCTCTCTAGGCCTGGGAATAGAGCCTGCATTTTAACTGATTTCTTGGGGTTGCTCCTGTTTTATAAACCCTCTATCTTGCCGTTTTTTAAATTTAAGTCTTTTGTTTTGCTGGAGTTCACAAGTAATTTCCTAGGAAAGGATGTAGGGAATGTAAAATTTGTGAATCCTTGCATGTCTGAAAATTCAGCCCTCCAACCCCTTTTTGGGGGTTAGTTTATATGGGTATAGAATTCTGTGTCAGAATTTTGAATGTATTGTTCTTTTAATATCAGTTAATTAGCATCAGTATATTGTAATATCTGTTGTTGCTGATGAGAAGTTTGAAGGGAATTTGATTCTTTTCTCTTTGTTGGTGACCTTTTTCCTGTGGAAACTTTTAGGATTTTTTTCTTTATCCTTGGTATTCTAAAAAATCACAGTTTGATGCATCTACAAGTAAGACTTTTTTCACTCATTTTTGTGTTCAGGTCCTCTGAGAAGCAGATTCTAAGATGTAATTAGACATAAAGAGATTTATTTAGGGAGAACACCTGTGAAGGATTAAGGGGTGAGAATGCAGAATGAGGTGGAGAAAACCTTCAGACTGTGGTTCAGATTCACATCTGTGAAAAGAGAGAAGGGCAGGAAGGAAGGTTGGGTAGGAAGAGCCTCAGATTACAGTGCATCTCCAAGAAAGCCCGAGCTGGGGCAGTGGCAGTCCAGGGCAGAGACGGCCTATTAGAAGGGTTCCTCATTGGGTAGGAATGGTCTGCTCTAGTACCTAGTACCCCTGCATGTTCTTCCTTGCCAGAAGCAGACACCAGGGAGGACCTGGGCTTGGCATGAATGCTGAAGCTGCATTGGCCAGAGGCTGTCAGCTAACTAGACTCCTCACAGCAATCTCTCTCCTGGGGGCATATTTGACTTGTGCACTCCTGGCTCCCACATTGTTAGGCACGTAAACTCTGAAGACTCATGTCTCACATCCTAAAACCCCGGGAAATTCTTTATCTTTGGTAAATTCCTTTTCTCTCATAATTTTCCTCTCTCTCTTTCCTTTTTTTTTGTTCTGGAAAATTTTCTTAACTGTGTATTCTACTCATTTAAAATTTTTGTTTCCACCAATGATGTTTAATCTTTAAGAGCATTTTTTATTATACCTCTTTCCTTTTCCTTAGATTCTGTCTTTTTTGTAAGGATCTAATACCTTGAATTTCCCCATAGTAAATTAGAGGTTTCTAAAAGCGTTCTTCTGAATTATCTGTTTTCTCTGACGTTAATAATTTTGTTTGCTTATCTTGGCCTTTCTCTCCTTATATGCCTCATAAAGTCGTCCACGTTTAATAAAGATGAACTGATCAGCTGATTGTAGTTTAAACCTTTTTGTATGTAAGAAAGACGGTTTTCTTGTTAGATCTCTTTCTTGAGTGAGGATTCAGACTGGGAGATCTTTGTGTGGAGGCAGGCAGGAGTGGAGACAGGGCATCTGTGACTGACGAGCTTTGTCTTAGGATGAGCAGATAGGGATCTGGCTGACTGTGTGTAGGCCCTCCAGATACCAGAATTAGAAGGACTTCATCTAGGACACCGCCATTCACACTAGACGCTTTTACTTGTTCCAGACAGTTTAGTATCTTTAGGGAATATCTATACATTATTTTAGCTGGAGCCAAATCTTGGCTTACTACCTTGTGCTTGGGGTTGTGTCAGGGGAATGGCGGTAGCAACTATTAGTTATCTGTATACAGATTTTCAGCTAATCTCCCTGTTTTCACACTCATACCTCGGTTCTATACATAGTATATGGACTGGCTCTGAGCCCAGCTTCAGGTTCTATCAGGCAGACTGACTCCCAGCCCCTGATAACATCAGGACAGCATCTGAAGGGATAGTTAAAGGGATAAGGCAACATTCAAGATATTGAACGGAGCATTATTTTGGACTGATATGCAATAGGCTTGGACATTTCAAGAAAGAATGCTTCTTGGTCCTGGCTGGATAACTTTCCCCTCTGTATAATATTTTAAATAGAAAAGTAAAATGTGGTCCTATAAGAAAAGTTAGAAAATGTTCAAAAGCCGAAGAAAAAACAATCATCCAGGGTCATCACCAAAACAAAATCACTTTTTGCATTTATGTTGTAGTTTGTCAGGCCTTTTATCCTTCAAGTATCTTTTGTATTGTTGTAATTATGTCTATAATTTTATATTCTTAAATGTAATCTCCTAATATAAATAATTTTTATGTAGTCATGGTAAAGCTCATTTTTAATGGTTGTCTAAGTTTCCCTTTTGTGAATATAGTTTACTTGACTATTCTTGCTGAGCACTAAAGCTGTTTTCTTTCTTTTTCTCTTTAGAATTTTTAAAGAATTATATATGATAGTATAACATCTAAGAAGTATATACACTCTACCCATGCCCCCCGCCCTGAATTTAGGATAATTCTTTAGGGATATATTTTTAAAATATATTCTGGGACCAGTATTTGGGGCAGGGGAGAGAGGATCGTTAAGAGGAAGGATCACATTCTTTGGAACCAGGTTGGTTGAAAAAAAAATTGACTTTTTTTTTTTTTAAACCCAGACAATTTGTAGATGTGGTTAGATGCTATAAAATTATTTTATGAGTATAGTTGGTGATTTTTAGTCTGTTTCTGCAGGTGTGGTTCAGGGTTCATCATGAGTTTACTTAAATAAGCATCTAGCTTGATAACCTTTTCAAATTAAATCTCCTGTTTCTTTCGAAGTAGCAGCTACTTTGACAGAATTTGATACAAGTGCTACAAAAGAGATGGTGGGTTTTTTCGTGGAACACGAGAGCTATCTGATAACTGTTTCTCTATATATTATGTATATTGTATATTCATTCATCTGTCTATGGACACTTAGGTTGTTCCATATATAGGCTATTGTAAATAATACTGCATGAACATGGTGGTACTAAAATCTCTTCAAGATACTGATTTCGTTTTCTTTGGGTATATACCATGATGTGGGGATTGCTGGATCATACAGCAATTCTACTTTTAATTTTTTGAGGGACTTCCTCATAATTCTTCCATAGTAGCTGTACCAGTTTATAGTCCCACCTTTTCTTCACATCCTCACCAGCATTTGTTATCTTTTGACTTCTTCATAATAGATAGCCTAACAGGTGTGAGGTGGTATCTCATTGTGGTTTTGATTTGCATTTCCTTGATGATTAGTGATACTGAGCATCTTTTTATGTATCAGTTGGCCATTTGTATGTCTGGAAAAATGCTTGTTCAGGTCCTCTGCCCACTTTTCAAATTGGGTTATTTGTTTTTTTGCTATTAAGTTGTATGAGTTCCTTGTGTATTTTTTATATTAACTCCATATCAGATACATGGTTTGCAAATATTTTCTCCCATGTCATAGGTTGCCTTTTTATTTTGTCGATGGTTTCCTTTGCTGTGCAGAAGCTTTTCAGTTTGATGTAATGCCACTTGTTTACTTTATTTTATTAAAAAAAAAATTTTTTTTTTGCCGTACACGGGCCTCTCACTGTTGTGGCCTCTCCCATTGCGGAGCACAGGCTCCGGACGCGCAGGCCCAGTGGCCATGTCTCACGGGCCCAGCTGCTCCGCGGCATGTGGGATCTTCCCGGACCGGGACACGAACCCGTCCCTGCATCGGCAGGTGGACTCCCACCCACCGCACCACCAGGGAAGCCCCCACTTGTTTATTTTTTATTTTGCTTGGCTTTGCTTTTGGTGTCAAATCCAAAAAATCATTCCGAGGACCAACGTCAAGAAGCTTACCACCTGTGTTTTCTTCTAGCTTTATGGCTCTAGGTTTATGTTCGTCTTTAATCCATTTTGAGTTGATTTTTATGTGTGGTGTAAAACAGGGTTCCAGTTTTATTTGCTTGCATATGAATATCCAGTTTCCCCAACACCATTTATTGAAGAGATTATCCTTTCCCTGTTGTGTATACTTGGTGCCTTGTCAAAAATTAATTGGCCATATATGCATGGGCTTATTTTTCTGGGTCCTCTATTCTATTCTGTCAGACTATGTTTTTGTTTTTTTGCCCATACCATACTGATTTGATTACTATAGCTTTGTAATGCAGTTTGAAATCTGGAAATATGATGCCTCCAGCTTTGTTCCTCTTTCTCAATATTGCTTTGACTATTTGGAGTCTTTTGTGGTTCCATAGAAATTTTAGTTATTTTTTTTTTTCTGCTTCTATGGAAAATGTCATTGGAATTTTGAATAGGAATTGCATTAAATCTGTAGATCTTTTTGGGTAGTATGTACATTTTAACAGTACTAATTCTTTCAACCCATGAACATGGACTATCTTTCCATTTATTTGTGTCTTCCTCAGTTTTTTCATCAGTGTCTGATAGTTTTTGGTGCACAGATCTTTCATTTCCTTGGATAAGTTTATTCCTAAGTATTTTATTGTTTTTGATGTTGTAAATGGGATTGTTTTCTTAATGCTTTCTTAATTTCCTTTTCAGGTAGGTCATTGTTAATGTTTAGAAGTACAACTGATTTTTGTATATTAATTTTGTGTCCTGTAACTTTACTAAATTTTTTTTATAGTTGTAACAGTTTTTTGGTTCAGTCTTTAAGGTATACCATACAGGCATACCTTGCAGATGTTGCAGGTTTGGTTCCAGACCTCTGCAGTGAAGTGAGTATCACAATAGAGTCACATGATTTTTTTTGTTTCCCAGTGCATATAAAAGTTGTTTCTATTATACTGTAGTCTATTAAGTGTGGAATAGCATTATGTCTAAAAAAAAAGTACACACCATAATGAAAAAATACTTAATTACTAAAAAATGCTAACCATCACCTGAGCCTTCAATAAATCATAATTTTTTGCTGGTGCAGGGCCTTGCCTCTATGTTGATGGCTATTGGCTGATCAGGGTGGTGGTTGCTGAAGGTTGGTGTGACTGGAAATTTCTTACAATAAGGCAGCAATGAAGTTTACCACATCAATTGACTCTTCCTTTCATGAATGTTTTCTCTCTAGCCATGCAACACTGTCTGATAGCATTTTACCCAGAGTAGAACTCCTTTCAAAATTAGAGTCAATCCTCTCAAACTCTGCTGTAATATTCTAAATCCTTTGTTGTCATTTCAGCAATCTTCATAAGAGTAGATTCCATCTCCACTTTCTTTGCTCATCCATAAGAAGCAACTCCTCATCTGTTGAAGTTTTATCATGAGATTGTAGTAATTCAGTCACATCTTCAGGCTCCACTTCTAATTCTAGTTCTCGAGCTGTTTCCACTACATCTGCAGTGACTTCTTCCATTGTAGTCTTCAACCCCTCACAGTCATCCATGAAGGTTGGAATCAACTTCTTCCAAACTCCTGTTAATGTTGATTTTTTAAAAAAATTTCTTTCTTTCCTAAATATCTCAATTTTTAAAGTAATTGCCCTTAGGGAATTTGAGTCCTTTTCATGTAATTCTTATATATATATATATTTTTTTTAAAAAATAATTTTTATTTATTTATGTGTTTATTTTTGACTGCTTTGGGTCTTCATTGCTGCGTGCGGGATTTCTCTAGTTGCGGCGAGCAGGTGCTACTCTTCCTTATGGTGCGTGGTCCTCTTATTGCGGTGACTTCTCTTGTTGCAGAGCACGGGCTCTAGGTGCGCAGGCTCAGTAGTTGTGGCTCACAGGCTTAGTTGCTCCATGGCATGTGGGATCTTCCTGGACCAGGGCTCGAACCCGTGTCCCCTGCATTGGCAGGCGGATTCCTAACCACTGGGCAACCAGGGAGGTCCTAATGTTGGTATTTTGACCTCTTCCCATGAATCATGAGAATGTTCTTAAGGACATCTAGAATGAAGAATCCTTTCCAGAAGGTTTTCACTTTACTTTGCACAGATTCATCAAAGGAATTGCTTTCTGTGGCAGCTCTACCTTACAAAATGTTCTTCTTAAATAGTAGGACTTAAACGTTGAAATTACTCCTTGATCCATGGGCTGCAGAATGGATGTTGTGTTAGCAGGCATGAAAACACATTAATCTCATTGTCCATCTCCATCAGAGTTCTTAGGTGACCAGGTGTATTGTCAATGAGCAGGAATATTTTGAAAGGAATCTTTTTTTTCTGAGCAGTAGGTCTCAACAGTGGGCTTAAAATAGGCAGTAAACCATGCTGTAAACAGAAGTGCTGTCATGCAGGCTTTTTTGTTCCACTTATAGAGAATAAGCAGAGTAGATTTAGCATAATCTACCTCAGGACCTTAGGATTTTCAGAATGGTAAATGAGCGTTGGCTTCAACTTAAAGTCCCCAACTGCATTAGCCTCTAGCAAGAGAGTCAGCCTGTCCTCTGAAGCTTTGAAGCCGGGCATTGATTTCTCTATAGGTATGAGAGTCCTCTATGGCAGCATCTTCCAATAGAAGGCTGTTTCATCTACATTAAAAATCCTTTGTTTAGTGCAGTCACCTTCATTAATTGTCTTAACTAGATCTTCTGGATAACTTGCTGCCGCTTCTATATCAGCACTTGCTGCTTCACCTTGTACTTTTATGTTATGGAGACGGCTTCTTTCCTTAAACGTTATGAACAAACCTCTGCTAGTTTCAAACTTTCTTCTGCAGCTTCCTTTCCTCTCTCAGACTTCCTAGAATTGAAATTAGTTAGGGTCTTGCTGTGGATTAGGCTTTGGCTTAAAGGAATGATGTAGCTGGTTTGATCTTCTTTCCAGAGCACTAAAACGCTCTCTATTACAGCAATCAGGCTGTTAGCTTTCTTATCATTCGTGTATTCACTGGAGCAGCAATTTCAATTTCCTTCAAGAACTTTTCCTTTGCCTTCACAACTTGGCTAACTGTTTGGTCCCAGGAGGCCTAGCTTTTGGCCTATCTCATCTTTCGACATGTTTGATTTAAAGTGAGAGATGAATGACTCTCCCTTTCACTGGAACACTTAGAGGACTTTGAGGCCTATTAATTGTCCTAATTTCAGTATTGTTGTATCTCAGGTAATAGGAAGGTCTGAGGAGAGGGAGAGAGATAGGGGAATAGCTGGTCTGTGGCACAGTCAGAACACACATTTATCAATTAAGTTTGCCATCTTTTATGGGCACAGTTCATGGCACCCCAAAACAATTTCAATAGTAACACCAAAGATCACTGATTGCACATCACCATACAAATATAATAATGAAAACGTTTGAAATATTGTGACAATTACCAAAATGTGACACAGAGATACAAAGTGAGCAAACGTTGGAAAAATGGCACAGGGTTGCCACAAACCTTCAATTTGTAAAAACTGCAGTGCCTGTAAAGCTCAACAAAGTGAAGTGAATAAAACAAGGTGCGCCTATATATAATGTCATGTCAATGCAGAGTATTCTTCCTTTCTGATTTGGATATCCTTTATTTCTTTTTCTTGCCTAATTGCTCTGGCTAGGACTTCCAGTACTATGTTGAATGGAAGTGGTAAGAGTGGGCACCATTGTCATGTTTCTGATCTTAGAGGAAAGGATTTCCACTTTTCACTGTCGAGTGTGATGTTAGCTGTGGGCTTGTCATGTATGGGTATTTTAAAGTTGAGGTACATTCCCTCTAGTTTTGCTTGGTTGTTCCAATTTTTCGCATATGTTCTTTCATTAACCTATAATTATATTGATTCTCCTTTATTTAGAAATGATATAAGTGATGTTCTAAGACTTATTACCACTTCTTTGTTGGAACTTGTCATTTTGAATTATGGTTATTTCAACCAAAGTTAACTGATTTTCTCTCAACTTAAGTTCAAGTCCTTTTTGATAGTTTTTCAAATTGCTAGATATTTATGTTAACTTTATATTTTGAAATAGTTTGCCCTCAGAGTCTGTTTTATTTTAGTCTTTAAACTTATATAAAGAAATCTTAAAGTCTCACTTAACTAACTGATACTTTCATAAAGTTATACTTATTAGTATAATAGGAAGTATTATCAAAGAATGCACTATGATAAAAAGAGAACTTAATTTTCTTTTTTTGGTGAAAGGAGTCAGGTAATTACCTAGGTCTGAAAAATTTGGATCTGTGAATTTGTTGACCCCTTGGATTACAAAATGTCCAAATACTCTGTTGATTTTATTAATTTAGTGGAAAACATGATCAAATCAGTGAACTGATAATGTGTTAATTACCTGGTTAAAATCATGCTTGGCACACAGTAAATATTCTCTGTCAGTCATGATATTTCTTAGCTAATTTATCTGTGTTTTCTCAGAAAATTTCACTTAAATGAATGTTTCTTGATTAACTAAAATCCATTTTTTTTAAACACAAGTATTTATTTTAACCATCTTATGTGAAAAGATTTCTAAGATGTATTAAATGCTCTGTTAACTCATTGCAGAGATATTTTGAATATACTTTCCTGTTGATTCAGGGTCATTACAAACATTTATCATTGCTGTGTATTTCAAGCTTGTTATAGGGGTATTTAATTCTGTTTCAAGTTCCTTTACAAATGGCTTAAGATAAGTTATGTTCTCTTTTTAGGATTGTAAACTTCTATGCCTTTCAGTCACCTCTCTCCATTTCTAATCTACTGGAGACTGAGAAACAAGACAAACAGGCTTATTAGAATTATGCTGAACATAAGAATAAATGAGCTAAAAGGAAACAAGTGGCTCTTCTGAATTTGATGCTTTTTAAGCATTAATGCAGGGAATAATCTGGTTCCACAAGCCTTTTTTACTTACTTGTGTATTCTTGGCCACACCCCAAATAGCTGAGGTTTTTTTCTGTAATGTTTTCTGTAACAAAATAATATAAAGAATACTCTTTTACTTATTGCCTAGAGAGCAAATTTAACATTTGCCTTAATTTTTTTCAAGAAAAAACATTACAGATAGTTGTCCTCATGCTGCAGAGGTAAGTACTCTTGTGAAAACGATGTGAATATTTTTTGTTTTTCCAGTTAAATGAGTTTATGTATAGTATGTAGGTTTATTTTTCTCGCCTTTTAAAGATGTACATCAATAGCCTCATTTTATATATATATATATATATATATATATATATATATATCTCCTTTAGAAGTCAGCTTTTTTTACTCAACATTTTTTTGAGATCCATCAAAGTTAAGAAATGTATATCAAGTTAGTTCATTCTGACCACTGTGTGGTATTCCACTGTGTGGCTTTGCCACAATAACTTTATTCTGTTATTAATGGTCATTAGGTTGCTGCTGACTTTTTGTTATAAATAATGTGGAAATAAGCCTTTGAATATTTGTCACAGAAGCAGTTTTCTAGAGCTGTAGTTTTCAAACTGGGGTACACCCCCTCAGAGTATGCAAAGAATTTCCGAGCAGTATACAGGTATGCTTCTAGGAAAATTCACAGAATTTCACCTTCCATGTATATTCTTCTTCAAAGTTGTTCTGCCTAAGGAAGAACTTGTGAACAAGGTGCAGATTCTCCTTTCCTACTGTTCATTTTGCAGTTACCCTTCTTGCGTGTATAAAATGAGCACACACCTTTAACCTTGTCCTAGTCTTATGATGATGCATCATACTAAGGTGTGTAAACCTCTGGAGCTCAAGAGACAATATGAAATATTGGTGTCAGTGCTGAGAAAGTGAATAACTCTAGTGACTGCTTTCAACCAGTTGACTTATCTAAAATAATTTTTGGTAATAGACCAGTGCTTTTTTTGGTCCTAAAAGCTCAGAAGTTCGAAGAATGGGTGACATTGCTGTAACAAAATTTTCTCTTCTCATCTACTTTATGTGAAAAAGATTTTTAGCACTTGTTTTTATAAAAATGAAAATAGGAATAGAATGAATGATGGACCTGACTCATGTCAGGAACAAGTAATATTCATCCATGGAATATGAACTATTTGGGTAAAAAAAAAAGACCCAGCCTTATCCATTTCATTAAGAAATGCAGTTCTAGTAAGTTTCTTTATACTAATTTAAATTTATAATATTTTTGATCAATTATATTTAATATGTATACAATCTAGTAGGAGAAAAAATTTAACATGGCTTTTAAGAAAATAATCACACATTTTAAATTCTATGGGTTTTTTTTGCAGAAAATATGTAAGTAATCAATGAAAGACTAACAAAAAGCATTACATTTGCATAAAAAGCTGTGGGATAGTTGGAAAGGATATATGTAGCAGTCTGGGTCAAATCAGGAGACAAAGCACACAGTAGTTCAAACTGGGAAAGTTTAATATAAAGAATTATTAACTGTGGTAAGAATAATTACAAAATGTGAGGAAACTGTATATAAGCCCCTAGAGCTGAGGGAGGTCACTCATGGTAGGACAAACTTGGAAGGGGTTCAGCCCTCTTTGGTGAAGGTGTACTTCAACTCCCAGGATAGCAGAGAAGATCGCTGAATCCACAAGGCCTGAGCTGGTCTGGAGATGCTGAGCAAGCAATAGGCACTGGCCAGGGTGCTCCCGTTGGCACTGGGTGTGCAGTGGGAGTGTGGATGCCAGGGATGGGGAGGTCTTCAGAGCCAGTGGGTGGGCCACACATGACATGCAGGCTGCTCAGGGCAGGGAATGGGAGTCCAGTGCAGGCAGGAGGCCTTCAAAGCATATGAGCTATATAGCAGCTCTAGTTTCTGTGTGAAGGAAGGTCAGGCTGAGGCTGCAAGGTGGCAGAGGGACCACGGCTGGGGGAGGCTCCACCGCAAGTCTTATATCCAGGCTGCCTACCCTGGCCTACCTTGGCCTGCCCTGGGAACTACAGGAGAACCTCTGCCTTCTACCATATCCCCCATGGCCCTTACTGAAAAAACTTAACATTGTGCTGACTTTAAAGGTATGTTACTTAAAGGAGTTCCATTATTGGAGGGAATATATTGAAGGGTGACTTCAGAGCTGAGGCAGTAAATTAATAATTGATACAATATATGGGTTTAAGGAGGAAAATGATATAAAATTTCCAAATGATCAGGAACTTATTGCATCTTTAAAATAGATGATCAGGAGCTTAGGGCATCTTTAAAATAGATGAATGGTAGTAAGTATGGAATGACTATGGCAATGTAATCATAAGTGTACCAGAGTGATGTGTACTTGTAATTGTACCCAGGCACTCACTTCTCCCTTGCCAGATGCAGTGTTCCACTGTCCATCGTGGACAACGGGGGTCTATGAAGCTGTGAGAGAAGTATGCTGCAAATGTTTGAAGAGCAGGTAGGAAGCCCAGGTGTGAAGCTCCAGATGGAGCTGGTGGGTGTGAGGGGGTCGCAAGATGGAGGGGGGAGCAGGGCTCCCTGCAGGCCTTGAATTGCTTGCATATAAATCAGATACTTCTGCATGTTGGTGGCTGATGTGTGTTCTCAACGGTGGCTAAACTAGCAGCAGGGTTATGTATGTAAAAATTAGAGCTTCATCATTATTTTGAAATATTCGTAGTGAAAAAAATCACTTGAATTTGAAATTAATTTACATTACATAAGAAATCTCAACATTACACTTACCATTACATTTAAAGCTGTTAGATTTCATAAGTATAATTTCAGCTGCATAAATTTTTGAATGTTGTGGACAGAAAGGTTTAAAAATTATCACCCATTTGTGGGGTGTTTCTCTTGGTAGGAATGTTAAAATTTTTAATAGGTTATAAGTTAAAACATTTGACAAGATTTTATTTGACAGTTTTATACAAATTCAGCAATTATTTCCTCCAAGCCTCTGCATTTTATTTTTCTCATCAATTATATAATAAAGAAAACAATGTTTTTTGGGGTTTTTTTGGCTTCAATTCCTTCTAGTTTAAACGAGTATGCTGCATAATATTTTCTATGTGTCAGGACATGAAAAAGCTTAGGAAGCATTGATATAGACAATGTGGTGTGACTCTTGGGTATTATTCACACCTGCTGTATATTACTCCATCAGCACCATTTAATACTACTGGCTTCATAACAATCCGGTTTGGTTCATGCTATTGTATAAGCCTCAAGCAAGTTAGTTGCTGAATCTGTGTGTTCAGTCATAAGCACACTGTCCTTCCCAAGCCCCACCCTACTAGCTCCCTAACTTCTTTATTCCCAGGGTGGTGGAGGAAATGGGAAAGTAATTTTAGATACATAAATTTCATATAGTAAGCTGTGTTTTGAAAATATTTAATACGTTTGTTCAAAGATGACCTTGTACATTTCTATAAGCTGTCAGCCTAACAGCTGAAACTTTCAATAAAGAATCAGTTTTAGGTAACCAAGGTGAATCCTTCATTTCACAGATGAGGAAAGTGAGGCTCAAGGAAGAGTCTGTGCTCATGTAGCATTAGAGTCAGAGCTTAGTGGAGAAAACAGAGGTCGACACTCCCAGATTACTGCTTTACTATGTGCAACTTCACTTGTATACTACATATATATATATTAATAGACTTTCTTTTTTCATATGTTTTGGGTACTGTTTTGGTATTTTAAATACACAGACATTTTTTTTTAATTAATTTATTTTTGGCTGCGTTGGGTCTTTGTTGCTGTGCGCAGGTTTTCTCTAGTTGCAGCGAGCGGGGGGCTACTCTTTGTGGCTGTGCGTGGGCTTCTCATTGCGGTGGCTTCTTGTTGCGGAGTACAGTTTCTAGGCGCGTGGGTTTCAGTAGTTATGGCACGTGGGCTCAATAGTTGTGGCTCGCGGACTGTAGAGCGCAGGCTCAGTAGTTGTGGTGCAAGGGCTTAGTTGCTCCGTGGCATGTGGGATCTTCCCGGACCAGGGCTCGAACCCGTGTCCCTGCACTGGCAGGCGGATTCTTAACCACTGAGCCACCTGGGAAGTCCTTAAATACACAGACATGTTGATTCATCCAAAGGGGTTAGATATGTCCATGAAATAAGGGAGCAATAGGTATAATGACAGTTCTTTGTGAACACCAGATTATTCCATGATGAGGCAGTGCTTAGAAGAGGCAGTGTCTGGAACGATTAGGGAAGAAGAGAAGGAAGAAAGAAAAGCAGCCGTTTTCTTTCTCATCAACCACAGCAGTTTGCCTCAGCAACCAAGAATGGAGATGACAAAGCCAAACTAAAGCAGTATAAGGGTTTAAGAACTATTTAGTACTGGCATACTGAAGTACTTTCTTCACCCAGTAGAGGAATTTTTAAAAATAAGAAGTTCCTATAGTCTATAAATTAAGTTTTACAATATAAATAATGTACTCTAAATGCATAATACACTTGGATTTTGTGCTAAACAGTCTGTTGTTTGCTTTTAAGCTTATGTTTTGCCATAGTGAGTTAAAAAAAATTAAAACCCTCCAAATTATTCTGCCTATAGGTTTTATGATATATTCTCAAATTTAAGCTTTGCTGCATCAGAATACAATAGGAGCTAACATGATTATACACATTATAAGGATTACTGCAGTTTATTTAACACTAAAGGTTTTCATGCTTCATGAACAATAAAATGTTACAGTGATCACTTTTTAATGCTTTATTCATTGATTAAAAGAATATACATTTAACATAAACCATACAACAACATCAGTCATCAGGTCAAACATTCAGCTGGTTTCCTTACAGTTTCTGTCAGGAGTTATTTTATCTGATCACATTTATAAGATAAAATCTCACCACATCTGGCATTTACACACACTGTGCCAGTGGATTCACACTACTGATGTACATATAAAATCCGCATGGTATGTGCTCACTGGAGACAAAACAGTGCACACCTGTCAAAAGGTCATTTTAATATAAGATGGTAAAACCATTTGTAAAATACATATAAACTTTTTCCATAAATAGAATCATATCTGGACATTTGTTGCATAAATTGTGTTTCCAAAGCTTACACTAGAGCAGCCAGGTCTCAGCACTGCTGGGCACCCACGTTGGCTACTTACTTTATTATTGCAGACTGTCCTTTAACATTAAATGCACAACATTCGTACCACTTAAAACTGGGGTCAGGTGGAAGTCTCACAGAGACCACGTCTGTACCGCGGTTGCCCTGAAACAGTTAAGTCGGCTTTTAAAGCCTCTCAGATATAACAAGGTTTTAAAACATACTTCATGGAATGTTCTTCATGTAACATAGCAGCTCATACCTGTGATAGAACAAGCTTTCAGTTTTTCCTTTCTTTCCTTTACATTCACTATTCACAGTGAAACAGGTGCATGGTTTTTTTTTCTTTTTTTTTTGTTTTGTTTTTTTTTTTGTTTTTCAGAGTTCTGAGGTTGCTGACTGAGCCACAGCACAGCTGTGTACCACAGGTCGAAATTCGACCTTAAATATTACAATCTAGCAGTATCTGGCTGGCCACAGTGGGCCAGCCCCTGCCAGCATGTGGGCACTTCTTCAGTTAAATCTATTCTTTGGCAGCTGACACGCGCGCTGACAGAGAAAAATCCAGTGACTTGTTGCTAGGGATTTCACGACTAATGTTTGTTTGCAAGCATGTGTGTTTACAAACTCTGTGTTTTGATATTCATTTAGGAGGTTTTACCCTGGAATATTGTTTCTTTCTTCCTCCACTATTTGAAATCTTGGCTAAAAAGCTAACTTGAATGTATGATGTAATTGATGAATTAAATTATGTCAGACATAGTTTAAAAAAATCCAATAATTTGAGTATTTGTATTGATGTAAATGCATTTAAAAAAGGATTCAGCAGTGTTCTAACCTAGTACTATACAAAATTGAGAATGGTAATTGGTGATACCAACTATTATATATGTAATGAAAGTTAAAGGCTTGGCTTTTCTGTTAAAGATAACGCATTTGGGATTGTATTATCCTCCCTCCTTCCATTTCAAAGAAAAATTAATGAAACGCTATCACACAATGAATGAATGCAGTGCATTGCATACAAATCCACCAGGCTATGGATATATATCTATATATGTATAAAAATATTTTGGCTCCTGAGCTCTGACACACAAAGAATAAAAACATCAAAAGGCAGAGTAACTCAGTGAAAAAATAAAGTTAGCCAGCAACCTCAGACAACCTTCGGTTGTATATTCTTAAGGTTTGGTAACAAGTCCATTAACCGTGAAAGCCCTATACATTGTCACTTTGAACTTCTAAACCAATACCTGACTACGTTCTTTGATCAAGAAGTAGAATATACATATATAATTCTATAAAGCTAATACTGATTAAACACAGCACAAAGGGATTAATTCACACTACTGAAAGAAAAAAAACGTAATAGGACCCTACTTGCATATGTAACCACAGGAATTGTACATTTAAAAAAAGCTAAATGTCTTCGCTGAAGCTTTGCATCTCTCTGTAAAAATGACGATTTGGTTCAGTGAAGACACTGAGTGATTCGATGTCCATGATCGCGTGCCAAGGTTGACCTAGGCCCAGGGATACCTGCTCAATAAGGTTATGTACTGGATCCACATCCTGGTCGGCCAGTTCACCTTGGTCAAAATCAATGCTTTCTTCAGTGACTTCAAGTACTTTTAGATCAGAGCCACGAAGACGAGCAATGGCAATGAGGTTGTGTGCCCACACTGTGTAACCTTAAAAATAAGCAAAAGAGAAGCAGTCATTTCCTTGCATTTTATTTTGTCTGTTTTATAAGTTAGTCTTTTCCACAAATTTGTATCTCACTTAGTACTTTGGGGGTCCTTTGCCTTTAAAAATATGCTGAAATTTGAAAGGAAGTATGATTGCTTAGCTCAGGGAAAAAAAGACTAGAAACTTGATACTGTCTCCAAGAATATTACTGTGACTGGTGAATAGATAGGTGCTGTAATCGTATTCTGATATCATTTTAGTTAGTCAAACTGAAGACATTTAAAGTTTAAAGTATCATTTTATAGCTTCTGACAGTGTCGTATCAAAAAAAAGAGTTTTATTTCATATGTATGTATCTATTAACAATACATAGGGGACTTCCCTGGTGGCGTAGTGGTTGAGAATCCGCCTGCCAATGCTGGGGACATGGGTTGAAGCCCTGGTCCAGGAGGATCCCAAATGCCACAGAGCAACTAAGCCCGTGCGCCACAACTACTGAGCCTGCGCTCTAGAGCCCGCGAGCCACAACTACTGAGCCCACGAGCCACATCTACTGAGCTCGCGTGCCTAGAGTCCGTGCTCAGCAACAAGAGAAGCCACTGCAATGAGAAGACCGTGCACCGCAATGAAGAGTAGCCCCTGCTCACTGCAACTAGAGAAAGCCCATGCACAGCAACGAAGACCCAATGCAGCCAAAAATAAATAAATAAAATATATAAAAATTAAAAAACGAAACAATACATAGTAAACTGGTATTTTTCATTAGTAAAAGTCATCTCCTATGGTGCTTCACAGTCCAAAGTTATAAAGTGATACTTTAAAGATAAACTGTTAATTGTCAGTAGCAAATATATAAAGTATAAAACAGATATAGGAATGACAGGTACTAACTTTAGAATAGTGTACTAACTTTAGAATGAAATGATAGGTACTAACTTTAGAATAGTGTACTAACTAACTTTAGATAGGTACTAACTTTAGATAGGTACTAACTTTAGAATTCCTTTCCTCTGGAAAGGAATAAAGTTGAATAGATGGAGGAGCTTTAGCTGTAGCTACATTTTACTTCTTAATAAAAGAAAAAAGCTTTAGGAATTTGGACCTGTTACCGAGGCTGCTGTCGCCATGTTCCTGTCCGCGGTCACCTTTGTCAAGACCAAGTCAAAAACAATTCTGGTGAAAATGTTGAGCCAAGCTGGAAGAGGTTTTTCCTTCAACACTAAGAGAAGCCGACTGCGGGAGAAACTGACTGTCTTGCATTATGATCCACTAGTGAAAAAAAAAGTCCTCTTTGTGGAACAGAAAAAAATACGCTCCCTCTAAACAATGGATTGAAAATGAATTTGATTTATAAATGAGAAGACTGAGGGCGGGATACTGATTCAGAAATTCTGCAGCGTGTAATGAAAGAAGAGGAAATGGCATGGAATCACTGCCTCCTGTGATTTGAAGGCCATTGTGAAGGAAAACAATGCAGTGAAAGAAAGTTCTTCATATTAGGACATATATCATTGCATCACATTTATTTATCTTTCTGGATATTTTTATAGCCCTTAATAAAAATATTAAAATAGCCTGTTTAAAAAAAAAAGAAAAGAAAAAAGCTTTAGGGAATTCTCTGGTGGTGCAGTGGTTAGGACTTGGCACTTTCACTGCCAGAGTCCGGGTTCAATCCCTGGTTGGGGAACTAAGATCCCGCAAGCCTCGTGGCACAGCACCCCCCCCAAAAAAAAAGGTTTAAAAAGACTGGCTTAAATTAATTTTCAATAACCTGCCATTTCTTCATCCTATTAAAAAATCCTTATTTATTTATTACCTTCAATACTGATCTATTCTTTGCTATTACCTCTGATGACTGGCCAAATTATAAAGCAAAACTTGAAAAGCAAAATATACTCCCGCTCAAATGCAGCTAAAAGATTAATTCAAAAATAATGAAACAGAGATAATAAAGTATGTTTAAGATGTTCATAGAGACTTCCTATTTTGTATTCTTTAAATGTCTTATAAGTTACAGAAAGGAAGTAATATGTTCTTCAAACTTGTAAGAAGAGGAATGCTCTCCAAATGAAAACAGTTCACAGCAAGATGACAGGCCCGCCAGTAAGAAAAGAATATATCCCAGCCGAGAGAACCATCATTTAAAAAATACTGTACAAATTAACATGTTGATAGCTAGAATCTAGAAGATTAGGCAGTGAGCATGAAAGAAATCATACTTTCTTCTTCCTTCTGTGTTATATTTTTAAGAGCTCTTATGATTAGAGAAAGAAATATATCTACTGCAGGTGGATATGTATGTATATTTTCTTAGATAATTTCAAATGCCATTTTTGTGAATACCATCAATCACATGGTAAAAGAAAAAAGTAACATGAGAGCTGGAACAAAACACTACACTTAGGGTAAAATATGACTTTCCACTTGTAAAAGTGGTATATCTTATACACGTTAAAAAGTATAAAAATCTGTATATCAACTTGTTAATAAGAGTTCTTGACAGTATAAATGCCAGTGCTATCTTTTTACTGGTATAAAATGTTTTAGGTGTAATATCAATATCAAATTATAGTGAACAAAAATCACCTACCATGAATTGCCAGAAGAGAGAGCTTTGTGCACCTCCATGCTAATAAAACCAACGGATCTTCATTTCGGTTGTCACTAAGATCTGGAAAACCAGATGTGTCAATCACATCATTCATTAATATAAAATGAGTGAGGAACTTGTCATACTGCCTAGATATAAGATCAACAATAGCTCCTGAAACACAAGTGATGTAGCTGTCAAAATGAATCCTCTCTAGTGGTATACTGGGTTTCAGAATCTTTAACATATCTTCACTCTTGATATCAAAAGCCATTATATAGACTCGGAGGTTGGTGCTCTTTCTTGACAAGGCTTTCCAATGCTCATCATTTGGCATGTTGTCCAGAGACTTGTGCATCACGGAAACATTGTGGACCAGGAGAGAAAGTCGCTGCAAAGGCACATGGTTGTTATCGGTTAAGACTCTTGCCATCTCAGCTGTAAAGTCACAGAAATCCAGGGCAAGTGAGCGTAGATTCACGAATTGCTCCAGTTCTACTGCGGTGATAAGGGTGCTGTTACCAGGAATATTGTTGTCCAGTAAACTCAGGTGCTCCATGGTGTTGGCAATAGAGTTTGAGAGAGATGACAGTGATGTTGGGGTTACTATTTCCAGCATAAACCCACAAGACAGCCACTTCAGTTGCCTACTATTACTAAGTATTTCTTCAAACAGCTGCTGAATTCTGTAAGGAAAACACATGCCACACGATCCTGTTAAGACTTAGCTCTAATCTTTAACACTGATTTTTTTTTTTAACACTGATTTTTGAAAATAGAGAATTAAATGGCATACAATGTTGAGATCCATTTGCTCTCATTAGTTAATTTCTGTTCAACCTACAAGTAATATTATCATTAAAATTCACATAAAAATATAATGGGGGGCTTCCCTGGTGGCGCAGTGGTTGCGAGTCCGCCTGCCGATGCAGGGGACACGGGTTCGTGCCCCGGTCCAGGAGGGTCCCACGTGCCGCGGAGCGGCTGGGCCCGTGAGCCGTGGCCGCTGAGCCTGCGCGTCTGGAGCCTGTGCTCCGCGGTGGGAGAGGCCGCAGCGGTGGGAGGCCCGCGTACCGCAAAAAAAAAAAAGTTATAAAATATAATGAATAAGAAGTACTAAACAAATAGATATATTAAACATATAGAAATATGTTCTTCAAGTAAAGGAGCATTTTACACCAGTACGTCAGAAAAGACTGATGATTTACAATTTATGTTACAGCAAAGACAAGTAGAGTAATAACAGTCTTAAACAGCAATAATTACCCAGTAAATTCTTTGATATGTCTGAAAGATTTATGACATGGAATGGCATGTATTGATCACTGTATTTCATAGTTAAGACATTTCCAGGGTAGATGTTCTTTTCAGAAACAAGTATCATTACTCTTCTAATTGTATCTTCTAATTTTTCAGAAAAAACTGAAATTGTTATTAATATGAGTCCCTTTCCACTAACTATATAACTTACTGTTTAATTTTTTTGCCATCAGGGTCCACCTTGCTGAGGTATGTATTTGACAAACTTCCTTGCTGCTGTAGAACGCTTATGTCTCCAAAAAGGCTAAACTTCTGGAGGTTCCTACAAGAGAAGTAATTTAAAGTAATTGTCTAAATAATTAACATAAAAATATAAATGTTAAAAATAAAAATATGCAGAAGGGATATTCTAGAGATGTTCCTATCTTATAACTTAGAATCCAATATTCTAGAGATGTTCCTATCTTATAATTTAGAATCCAATTAAGTACTTTCAGATTGCTTTTAACATACAATGAAAAGCAATGTGATACAAGAGAAATAGCATAAGCGTTAAAGAATGAGGCATAACAATTAGTTCAGAAACTCAATGTTTTAGTGACCAGGAAAAAGTCTTCTTAAAGTCTCTGGGACTCAATTCTTTATCAGTAATAATACTAGCTACCTTAAAGGTTTAGGGTGAATAAATAACAAAATGACACATGAAAGAACTATTTAAGCTCTAAGTTTTATATATATGTTAACTGTAATATAAAATTTCCCCAAACCAGTTAACTTAGTGTGTTAAATGCTCAAGGGTGGGGCACTGCCCCGGAGATATCGTCTCAGTAAGAAATATTCTTTAACTAAAATCTAGAGAACCTTCCCCAGTTTTATGACCAAATGTACAGCTTATCAAAAAAAAATATGTAAAAATCTTTCAATTTTAGTAACTTTAGCTACCAAACATATTTTTCTAACAGTAAAATTCTAAATAAAGTAGGAGAAAGTTGGTTACAGAATAAAGATTAAAAATTCCTAAATGCTAATAATAATGGTTAAACAACAAAAATTCAACTGAGTAAATTTAAAGATCAACTTGGTTATTAAAAGATTCATGGGCCTTCCCTGGTGGCGCAGTGGTTGAGAGCCCGCCTGCCGATGCAGGGGACACGGGTTCATGCCCCGGTCTGGGAAGATCCCACATGCCGCAGAGCGGCTGGGCCTGTGAGCCATGGCCGCTGAGCCTGCGCGTCCGGAGCCTGTGCTCCGCAACGGGAGAGGCCACAACAGTAAGAGGCCCGTGTACCGCAAAAAAAAAAAAAAAAAGATTCATGAATCGGGCAGCATCCTATGTAGCAAACAGAAAGGAGCTCTGCAGAGCTGTAGAAAAGGAAAGGCTTTTAAAGGTGGAAAGGGGGCAGAAAAAGTAAATTATTAGCAAATAATGCACTGTTGCAGGCAATGGTCACCCTCCTAAAGGGAACTGAAGGGCCTATAGGGCAGATTACCTTACTAATGCTGACCAGGTTGACTGATTACATTCCTGGGGTAGACTGAAACTGCAATTGCGCTAGGTATTAAGTCTTAGTTTGGTGACACAGGGTTTAGCATAAGTGACTCCATTTTGGGTCTGCTGTTTCCTTTTTAACATAAGCACTAGAGATTACATCTGTAACACAGAAGTTTGGGATAACTTTAATAAGAAATGTATAATCACAAGAGTGACAAAAGAAGATTTAAGTAAACGAAAGATAACACTTCTTGATAGTATGTCACATTTTCCCAAATTAATAGCCTTAGTTTCACTAAAAAACCTGATGATTCTAAAACTTAGCTTGAAGAATAAATCATTAATTCATTTATTCATTCAACCAAATTTTCTCTGAGGGCCTACTAAATACCAGGCACTGTGTGCTCCATCAGAGACATGACAGGGATCAAGCGCTGTGAAGGACAAGCACATGGTGTCACATCTTAATGGGGGTATCTGACACTGTGTAAGTCAGAAAAGGCTTCCCTAAATAAACTGATGAAAAACGGGACCTGAAGGAAATGTGGGAGCTAACCAGGAGAAGAAGCATGAGGAGAGGCTGTTGTAGGGAAAAGGAAAAGCATATGCAGAGCCCCTGAAGTTGAAAGGAACAAAGTGAGCTTGAGACACTCAAGGAAAGGAATCTAGAATACAGAGAGTGTGAACATAAAGTGAAATGAGGTTGTAGAGGTAGACTGAGTTATATGCTAAATAAAAATTTCTGGTTTTTGCCTTCAAAATAATGAGATGCCCCCAAATGATTTTAAGCAGGAAATAATAATGATTAAATTTGTGTCTGGAAAATATTGCTGTAGCATTGGTATAGCCTGGCAGGAGGCAGAGTCTAAGTGGGGAGACTGGTTAAGAGAGTATTTTAGTAATAGAGATTAAAAAATGGTATCCTGAACTGGATTTTTAGTGGTAGAGGTGAAGGAAAAAAGACAGTCTCAAAACTATATTTAGTTACTAAAATGGACAGGAAAAGGTCCTGGATTAGCTATAAAGGGGTGAGGGAGAGAGAAGTCAAGAATAACTCCTAAATTTTTGAGGTTATGGAACTGCATAGCTGGTAGAGCTTTTCATTCAGACAAGGATTCATAGAAATGAATCAGAAATTAATTAGGGTTTTGGGGGGCTTACGGGGTGGAGGTGAGGTGGTAGAATAGTTAGGTTATGAGCTCTATTTTGCACATGTTGAGCTTGAGTGCCTTTAAGATAGTCAAATTAAGATGTCAAGTAGGCTATTCCAGTTCTAGAGCTGAGCAGTTATCTGGATGATAATTGAAGTCATGGATGGGGAGAATGGGGCTTAGGAAAAGAGCATAAATGAGAAGAAAAGCAGGCAAAAATTTAAGTTATGAGGAATTCCAATAATTAGAGAAGGATGAGGCTCAAAAGAAGAGGTCAGAAGTTGGAGAAAAGCCAGAAATACGGAAGTCACAGAAACCAAGGGATAAGTATTTTACAGAGAATAAAGTGATCCACAGCAGAGTCATGCGGTCTCATAAGATGAGGACTAGACATGTATGTCCCTTTGGCTTAGCAACATGGTGATCAGAATGGAAGTTGTTTTGTACAGTGTGATGAGAAGAGGTCAGATTGGATGTTTAGAAATAGAGATAGTGGATACAAATATTTTTAAAAATATGGTATGAAAAGGAGTAACAGAAGGGACTAGAGAATACATAAAAGCCTCCAGATGAGAGGTAAAGGTAGAGGAGAATGGATGTGGCTCTTGATTAGCAAGATAAGGAAGGATGAAGGACTTTCATACCAGATAGTGAAGCGTACTATGTGGCCAACAATATCAAAATCAGTATTGGTATTAGCAGAAAAACAAGAAGACAAGTCAATGGAATAGAACAGATAGCTAAAAGTAGACCCTGTTACATGAAAGATTTTAATAAATGATAAAGAATGTATTACAAATCAATAGGGAAAGGCATATTTAATAAATGGCATTGGGATAAGTGATTAGCAGTTTTGGAGAAAAATCAAATTAGAGCCAATTCTGACTCAACAGACCAAAATAATTTGCAGAGATATTATTACATACTAAAAAGTCAAGGTAAAACCGTACATGAAAAGTACATGAAAATGTAATGAATTTTAATCTAATTTCTGAGATAAGGCTTTCTAAGCCTAGAAATAATAGAATAAATCAGAAAGGAAGAGGTAAAATTTTGACTATATATAAATAAAAACCTTGATATTTAATAGTATACTAAAAATGGCAAACCAACATAATGAGAAAAAAATTTGTAACAAATGCTACATTCATTATTTAAGATATAAGAGGACTCCACATAAATCAAGAACAAAAGCATTAAGAATCATACTGGTAAATGGGAAAAGGTTATAAAATAACCAATGTAGAACATGTCAAGGAATATATTAGGATTGCTAATGGAAAAAATCTAATATTTTCTTGACTTAAAAAAAAATTTAATCACTCTAAAAAACCTAATGAACTTTCCATGTGATTACCAAAGAAACTGTATTCTTAAAAACATTTCAAAGGAAGACACCTACTTAAATCTTTTTTCCCATTTAAAAAAAGGTTATAAAACTGTTCCTGAGAGCATGGCTACCATATCAGACTCCAAAGTACACTGCTATATATATAATTATGACTGCTTTTAAAGTATTTTCCCTTTTACCCTTTCTTTATTCTGAAGTTGCCACCACATCCATGAATTATAAAGAGGTTGATTTGCTTCTCAGAGCAGATGTTGATAGCCTCTTCTAGAAAGGAAAATTTAAGACCTTGTATCTAAAAGAATATTTATTTTTGGAGAACAAGTTTTTATATAAAGTAGAAAATAAAGATATCACATTCGATTTCTAATAATGTTCAGAGAGTCCTAAACAAGTCACACAATCTTAGTATTTTTCTCCTTCCAACCCAGTTTCCATTAATTATCACTGTATAACCATAACACTGTCCTTTGTGGTATTACAACACATGTGTGAGAAGCTTTTCTTCCACAAAGGATTAAACAGCTACAAGAACTGCCTTCCCACTGTAAACAACAAGAAAAGTGGACAAAATATGTGAGACAGCTGTTTTCACACACTGGACAATAAACAATATAGGACTGTGATCACTGAAGGATGGAATAAAATGAGATGAGCACTATGACTGCTTCAGATAATGGCCTGGAAAGGGTTTCCAAGCTGCTGTGGCTCTGTCATATATGGCCTTTATTGTGTTGAGGTATGTTCCCTCTATGCCCACTTTCTGGAGAGTTTTTTTTTTTCCCCATAAATGAATGTTGAATTTTATCAAAACCTTTTCCTGCATCTATTGAGATGATCATATGGTTTTTATTATTCAATTTGTTAATGTGGTGTATGACACCGATTGATTTGTGGATATTGAAAAATCCTTGCATCCCTGGGACAAATCCCACTTGATCATGGTGTATGATACTTTTAATGCATTGTTGGAGTTATTTTGCTAGTGTTTTGTTGAGGATTTTTGCATCTATGCTCATCAGTGATATTGGCCTGTAGTTCTCTTTTCTTGTCTGATACCTCTGTCTGATTTTGGTATTATGGTGATGGTGGCCTCATAGAATGAGTTTGGAAGAGTTCCTTCCTCTGCAATTTTTTGTAATAATTTCAGAGGATAGGTGTTAACTCTTCTCTAAATGTTTGGTAGAATGCACTTTTGAGGCCATCTGGTCCTGGACTTTTGTTTGTTGAGGGTCTTTAAATTACTGAATCAGTTTCAATACTGGTAATTGGTCTGTTCATATTTTCTATTTCTTCCTGGTTCAGTTGGGAGATTGTACCTTTCTAATAATTAATGAATTCAGTAAAGTTGTACAATACAAAATTAATACACAGAAATCTGATGCATTTCTATACACTAACAATCAAATAGCAGAAAGAGAAATTAAGGAAACAATCCCATTTACCATCACATGAAAAAAAAAAACAACTTAGGAATAAACCTACCTAAGGAGTCAAAAGGCCTGTACTCTGAAAACTATAAGGAGCTGTTGAAAGAAACTGAAGATGATACAAACAGATGGAAAGATATACTGTGTCCCTGGATTGGAAGAATTAACGTGGTTAAAATGATCATACTACCCAAGGCAATCTATACATTCAATGCAATCCGTGTCAAACTACTCATGGCATTTTTTCACAGAACTAGAACAAAAAATTTTTAAATTTGTATGGAAACACAAAAGACCCTGAATAGCCAAAGCAATCTTGAGGAAGAAGAACAGGGCTGGAGGAATCAGGCTCCCTGACTTCAGACTATACTACAAAGCTACAGTAAACAAAACAGTATGGTACTGGCACAAAAACAGAAATATAGATCAATGGAACATGACCGACAGTCCAGAGATAAACCCACACCCCTATGGTCACCTAATTGATGACAAAGGAGGCAAGAATATACAATGGAGAAAAGACAGTCTTTTCAGTAAGTGGTGCTGGGAAAAATGGACAGCTACATGTAAAAGAATGAAATTAGATCATTCTCTAATACCTTATACAAAAATAAACTCAAAATGGATTAAAGACCTACATGTAAGATTGGATACTATAAAACTCTTAGAGGAGAACATAGGCAGAACACTCTTTGACATAAATTGCAGCAATATTTTTTGGATCCATCTCCTAGAATAATGGAAATAAAAACAAAAATTAACAAATGGGACCTAATTAAACTCAAAAGCTTTTGCACAGCAAAGGAAACTATAAATAAAATGAAAAGACAACCCACGGAATGGGAGAAAATTTTTGCAAATAATGCGACCCACGAGGGTTTAATTTCCAAAATATGCAAACAGCTCAATATCAAAAAGGCAACAATCCAATCAAAAAATGGGCAGAAGGCCTAAATAGACATTTCTCCAAAGAAGACATACAGATGGCTAAGGGGCACATGAAAAGATGCTCAACATCGCTAATTATTAGAGAAATGCAAATCAAAACTACAATGAGGTACCACCTCACACCGGCCAGAATGGCCATCATTAAAAAATCTACAAATAGTAAATGCTGGAGAGGGTGTCAAGAAAAAGGAACCCTCCTACACTGTTGGTGGGAATGTAAATAGGTACAACCACTATGGAGAACAGTATGGAGATTACTTTAAAAAACTAAAAATAGAGCTACCATATGATCCAACAATCCCACTGCTGGGCATATATCCGGAGAAAAACCTTACTTCGAAAAGATACATGCACCCCAAGTGTTCACTGCAGCACTATTTACAATAGTCAAGACATGGGAGAAATCTAAATGTCCATTGACAGATAAATAGATAAAGAAGAATGGAGTATTACTCAGGCATAAAAAAGAACGAAATAATGCCATTTACAGCAACATGGATGGACCTAAAGATTATTATACGAAATGAAGTACGATGATATCACTCATATGTGGAATCCAATTAAAAAATGATACAAAAGAACTTATTTACAGAACAGAAACAGACTCAGATTTGAAACCAAACTTATGGTTACCAAAGGGGAAACATCGGGTGGAAGGATAAATTAGGGGCTTGGGATTAACATACACAATTATATACAAAATAGATAACCAATAAAGACCTATTGTATAGTATAGGGGACTCTACTCAATATCCTGTAATAACCTATATAAGTAAACAATCTGAAATGAATATATGTATATATACAGCTGAATCACTTTGCTGTACACCTGAAATTAACACAACATTGTAAATCAACTACACTGTGATAAAAATTTTTAAGAAATATAAAAAAATACCCCCCCAATATTACATAAATAAATACATCCAAATGATACAAAAACAAGGATTTATAGGCTCTTAAGCTGAAGTCCATCCTAGAAACTGTTGACAAAACATTGTGTTTATGTGCACTTTCTGGAGAAGGATCACTAGCTTTCATCAGCTCCTCAAAGATTAACCAAAAAAGATCAGGAACCATTGACCTAGGCCTAGAGTCCTATGGGGATGTTAAAAAACACAACAGTAAAACAACAAAAACAACAAAAACTCTAGACTTACATACATGACCCGTCCACACTTAAAATGTAATACTAACCACATTTACGAATGTATACCCCTTCTCACAACTGCCAAGTTCTAAGAGCTACTTCTCTCTGTAAGTTAAGAAAGAACAAGCAGCCATCGGCTAATGACAGAGATTACTATAAAGATTAACACAAAAGTAGTAAAAGGAAAAGCAAAATTTAAGTACATTTATGTTAGGACCAATACCTAATTTGTTTTGGGCCTAGAGTGTTGAGTGTTTGTCAATTTTGTTGGCAAGCCTTCAAATTCTAAGAAAAAGACTTTTTTTAATCAGAAATGCTACTTTTTAATCAACCTAAGTCAAAGCTGTCAAAAACCAAAACCGAAACCAAAACCAAAACAAAAACCCATAAATTACATGGAGTTTCCCCGTTTCTGGTGAAAGTTAAAATGCTTTACTTTGGAAATTCTTAAAGAACTTTGTCATATATATAGTGTTTAATCATCCTCAAAAAATTCTAGCCCAACCTTTTCTTCACAAAAGTGCTAGACTGTCTGCTCAGTTAACCTCTCAAAGAAAATAAGGTCTCTTAGTTACTTCCCTGCTGGCGCAGTGGTTAAGAGTCTGCCTGCCAATGCAGGGGGAAACGGGTTCAAGTCCTGGTCCAGAAAGATCCCACACGCTGCGGAGCAACTAAGCCTGTGCGCCACAACCACTGAGCCTGCACTCTAGAGGCTGCGAGCCACAACTAGTGAGCCCGCATGCCACAACTACTGAAGCCCGCGCGCCTAGAGCCTGTGCTCTGCAACAAGAAGCCACTGCAATGAGAAGCCCACGTACTGCAACAAAGAGTAGCCCCTGCTCACCACAACTAGAGAAAGCCGATGAGCAGCAACAAAGACCAAAAAATAAATAAATAAATAAATAAAAAGGCCTCTTAAATTTGGCACTTTTTTTTTTTGGTACTGTTCATACTAGCTCCCAGGGTGATTTCAATTTAGGATTCTCTAAGGATAATTTATATTTCTAGGCTGTATTTTCCTGTAAAAACCTACATAAATACCAAGTAAAACTCTAAGCAAATGGGCAAATTTCATTTACTTTTTTGGATTCTTTCACAGATAACCTGGTATAAGATAAATACAATAATGGAAGCCTTAATTGTTTCCTATTTTCTTTTCTTTATTTTTTAAGATTTTTTTTTGAAGTGGACCATTTTAAAAGTCTTTATTGAATTTGTTACAATATTGCTTCTGTTTTATGTTTTGGTTTTTTGGCCGTGAGGCATGTGGGATCTTAGCTCCCCGACCAGGGATTGAACCCTCACCCCCTGAATTGGAAGGTGAAGTCCTAACCACTGGACCGCCAGGGAAGCCCCCCTATTTTCTTTTTAATGCAGAATCTTCTTGCTTCTGAGTCAGAAGCCCTTCGCATATGAAAATAATTATAAATGCAAAGGAGTACTGCTGAAATAGAGGGTAATTTGTTTCAGATTCAAGTGGGGAAGTGGGTGGAAAGCATCTGGAATTTATAAATTTCTTTTGTCTATTAAGAACGCAGGCTAGTTAAATCCTGGTATTTTAAAATCCCGTAGTTTCTTCAGATAAAACCAAGATAATTCTCATGTCATGGACTAATACACAAAGTTGACTGTGATATAAACAATATCAAGGCTAATCATGCTTTGGTATACTAAGTTTAATTCTCTGAAAACAAACTATCAGAAGATGCTTTATTGGTCTAATCATCTTTTAGAGAAGAATTTTAAACATACATACACATCTTTTTTTATTTTTAAAGTAATTTTAGATTCACGGCAAAATTGATCAGAAAGTACAGATTTCCTCACGTTTATACCCCCTACTTCCATACACACATAACCTCCCATTATCAACATCCCCCACCAAAGTGGTATATTTGTTACAACTGATGAATTTACATTTAAACATCAATATTATCCAAAGCCCATAGTTCACATTACAGTTCACTCTCTATGCTGTACCTTCTATGAGTTTGGACAAATGCAAAATGACATGTATACATCACTACAGTATCATTCAGAAAAGCTTCAGCACCCTAAAAATTCCTCTGTGCTCCACCTAGTCCTCCCTCTATTCCCTCTAGCCCTTGGCTACTACTGATATTTTTACTGTTTCCATAGTTTTGTCTTTTCCAGAATGTTATATAGTTGGAACCATTCAGTATATATCCTTTTTAGACTGGCTTCTTTCACTTGCTAATATGCATTTAAGTTTCCTCCATGTCTTTTCACGGCTTGATAGGTCATTTTTTTTTTCTAGTGCTGAATATTATTTCACTGTCTGGACATACCAGATTATTTATCCATTCACCTACTTAAGGGCATCTTGGATGTTTCCAAGTTTTGGCAATTAGAAACAAAGCTGCTATAAACACCTGTGTGCTGGGTTTTGTGTGGACAAAAAAAGTTTTTAACTCCTTTGGGTAGGAACATGATATTTGGATCATATGGTAGGAGGAGAATTAGTGGTGTAAGAAACTGCCCAACTGTCTTTCAAAGTGGCTGTACCATTTTGCATTCCCACAAACAGTGAATGAGAGTTCCTGTTGCTCCACATCCTCATCAGCATTTGGTGTTGTCAGTGTTCTGGATTTTGGTCGTTCTAATAAGTGTGTAGTGGCGTCTCACTGTTTTAATTTGACATATGATGTGGAGCACCTTTTCACATGCTTATTTGCCAATTATATAGCTTCTTTGATGAGATGTCTATTAAGGTCTTTGGCCCACTTTTTTTTTTTTTGGCCCACTTTTTAACAGGGTTGTTTGCTTTATTATTATTGAACTTTAGGAGCTGTTTGTATATTTTGGACAATAGGCCTTTAACAGATGTCTTTTATGAATATTTTCTCCCAGTCTGTGGGTTTTCATTCCATTGACAGTGTCTTTCACAGACTGAAATTTTTAATTTTAATGAAGTCCAGCTTATCAATTCTTCTTTTCATGGATCATCCCTTTGATATTGTATCAAAAAAGTTATCACCAAACCCTAGATCATCTAAGTTTTCTCCTGTTATCTTCTAGGAGTTGTTTTATGTTTTACACTTAGGTCTGTGATCCTAAGTTGAGCTAATTATCGTGAAACATATAAAGTCTGTGTCTTGATTCTCTTTTTTCCCCCCAATGTGGATGTCCAGTTGTTCTAACACTATTTGTTGAAAAGACTATATTTCTGTATTATATTGCCTTTGCTCCTTTGTCAAAGATGAGTTGACTTTATGTGTGTCTATTTCTGGGCTTTCTATTCTGTTCCACCTATTTATCTAGACTTTCATCAATTCCACAGTCTTGATTAGTATAGTTTACAGTAAGTCTTCAAGTCAGGTAGTCTCAGTCCTCTGACTTTGTTCTTCTTCAATATTGTCTTGGCTATTCTAGGTCTTTTGCTTCTTCTTATAAACTTTAAAATAAGTTGTCATATATACACACATATGTATGTATACAACATATATACGATACCCTTAAAATTTTTTTCTTTACCATGTTACCCAGGAATGAAATTGCTGGATCATATCATAGTTCTATTTTTAATTTTTTGAGGAACCTCCATACTGTTTTCCATAGTGGCCCCATCAATTTACAATCCCACCAACAGTGCATGGAGGGTTCCCTTTTCTCCATATCCTTGCCAGTACTTGTTATTGTTGCCTTTTTGATAAGAGCCATTTTGACAAGTGTGAGGTGATATCTCATTGTGGTTTTGATTTGCATTTACCTGATGATTAGTGACGCTGAACATTTTTCATGTACCTGTTGGTCATCTGTACGTCTTCTTTGGAAAAATGTCTGTTCTGCTCCTCTGCCCATTTTATAATTGGGTTTTTTGTTTTTCTGATGTTGAGTTTTATGAATTCTTTGTATATTTTGGATATTAACCCCATATGGGATATCTCATTTGTGAATATCTTCTCCTATTTAGTTGGCAGCCTTTTTGTTTTGTTGATAATTTCCTTCACTGTGCAAAAGCTTTTTAGTTTGATGTAGTCCCATTTGTTTATTTCTGCTTTTGTTTCCCTTGCCTGAGGAAACATATGCAAAAAAATATTGCTAAGATTGATATCAAAGAGCATACTGCCTATGTTTTCTTCTAGACTTTTTATGGTTTCAGGTCTTACAGTTAAGTCTTTAATCCATTTTCAGTTTACTTTTGTATATGGTGTGAAAAAATAGTTCAGTTTGATTCTTTTGCATGTTGCTGTCCAGTTTTCCCAACACTGAAAAGGCTGCCTTTATACGTCTTCCCATTGTATATTCTTAGCTTCTTTGTTGTGGGTTAGTTGATCATATAAGTGTGGGCTCATTTCTGAGCTTTCTGTTTTGTTCCATTGATCTATGTGTCTGTTTTTGTGCCAGTACCATACTGTTTTGAGTACTGTAGCTTTGTAGTATAGTTTGAAATCAAAGAGTGTAATACTTCCAGCTTTGTTCTTCTTTCTCAAGAATGCCTTGGCTATTCGGTGTCTTTTGTGTTTCCATACAAATTTTAGAACTATTTATTCTAGTTCTGTGAAAAATGTAATTGGTATTTTGATAATGATTGCACTGAATCTGTAAATTGCTTTGTGTAGCATGGTAACAATACTGATTCTTCCAATCTATGAGCATGGTATATTTTTCTCTTTGTGTCATTTTTCAATGTTTTTCATCAATGTCTTATAGTTTTTGGAATACAGGTCTTTCACCTCCTTAGGTAGATTTATTCCCAGTTATTTCATTTTTTCTGATGTGATGGTAAATGGGATTGTTCTTTTAATTTCATTTTCTGGTAGTTCATTGTTGGTATATAAAAAAGTAACATATTTCTACACATTAATTTTGTATCCTGCAACTTTACTGAATTCATTGATGAGTTCTAATAGGTTTTGGTGGTGTCTTTAGGATTTTCTATATATAGTATCATGTCATCTGCAAACACTGCCAGTTTTACTTCTTCTTTTCCAGCTTGGATTCCTTTCATTTCTTTTTCTTATCTGACTGCTGTGGCTAGGACTTTGAATATTATGCTGAATAAAAGTGGTGAAAATGGGCATCCTTGTCTTATTCCTGATCTTAGAGGAAATGCTTTCAGCTTTTCACTGTCTGATGATAAGCTGTGGGCTTGTCATATATGGCCTTTACTTTGTTCCTTCTATACCCACTTTGTGGAGAGTTTTTTTTTTACCATAAAGGGATGTTAAATTTTGTCAAAAGCATTTTCTGCATCTATTGAGATGATCACACGATTTTCATTCTTCAATTTGTTAATGCGTTGTATCACATTGATTGATATATGGATAATGAACCATTCTTGCATCCCTAGGATAAATCCCACTTGATCATGGTGTATGATCCTTGTAATGTATTGCTGAATTCAGTTTTCTAATATTTTGTTGAGGACTTTTGCATCTATGTTGATCAGTGATCAACACAGAAATTTGAAAATTACTGTGGCCTGTAATTTTCTTTTCTTGTGCTGTCATTTTCTGGTTTTGGTATCAGGGTGGTGTCTTTTTCTGACTTTGGCATCAGGATGCTGCTGCCCTCATAGAATGGGTTTGGAAGTGTTCCTTCCTCTGCAACTTTTTGGAACAGTTTGAGAGCATAGGTGTTAACTCTTTTCTAAACATTTGGTAGAATTCACCTGTGAAGCCATCTGGTCCTGGACTTTTGTTTATTGGCTGTTTATTAAAAAAATGAAATTCAGTTTCACTACTAGTCATTGGTCCTTTCATATTTTCTATTTCTTCCTGGTTCAGTCTTGGGAGAGTGCACATATATAGGAATTTGTCCTTTTCTTCTAGCTTGTCCACTTTGTTGGTGTATAGTTGTTTGTAGTAATCTCTTAGGATCCTTGTATTTCTGTAGTGTTTGGCTGTAACTTCTTTTTCATTTCTGATTTTATTGATTTGGGCCCTCTCTCTTTTTTCTTGCTGAGTCTGGCTAAAGGTTTATCAATTTTATTTATCTTTTCAAAGAACCAGCTCTTAGTTTCATTGATCTTTTATATTGTTTTTTCAGTCTCTATTTCATTTATTTCTGCTCTGACCTTTATTATTTATTTCCTTTTACTAACTTTAGGTTTTGTTTTTTCTTCTTTTTCTAGTTTCTTTGGGTGTAAGTTTAGGTTGTTTGAGATTTTTCTTGATGAGTCTGGCTAAAGGTTTATTCAAAACCACATATATATTATTATTCCAATTTTGTAAAAGGATGTTTCACATTTTACTAGAATTACCTCTGGTGAATTTTTACTTTAGATTAGCTTTACATAGCTTTCACCTTCATAAAAGCTTAATTCACATCAAAATCTTAAAAAAAAAAATTAACGCCCTGCATGTTAGTAAAATTTAACAAGTTAATATAAGGAGACTGTCTGGAAGATCTCTGTTTTAGTTCCAGGTATACAATACTGAGTTCTTTCCTGCACAATGTCCACAACATGCCTTTGCTCAAAAGGCAGGTAACAAAAACATACTGGGAAAACAGTTCAGTTGGTTAGAAATATTTTCTTTCATCTTAATTCTTCAAATCAACTTAGCTCTGTTCCTATGGTAATATTAATAGGATACAACCTACTTAATAGTCCCTTTGCAAATCCTAAGATGTGCTGTGAAAGAGCACAAAATCATAAAGTGTTTGATAATCAATATTTCTAATACTATTGCAAAAAGAGAATGAATTTCTTCAACCTAATTGCATTCTTCTTTAATCCTATTTTTAAAAGTCATCAGTTTCAGATTCAGAGTGAAGTCAGATTGTTAAGTACTTATAATTTAGAAACTTAGTCTACAGACTGCTCTCCTACTCTTTGCTCATTCAGTTGTCAAAATATGTATTGTGTGCCAATTACATGAAAAGTTATTGTGATTAAATTACAAATGTCTATGAGTTTAGACTCTTGGAGTGGAAATAAAGGTTTTAAAAAGACTAATTAAAAAAAATCAGGTGAGACTAAAGAAGTATTGACAACTTTGTTAAGTGTATTAATGCCACTGTGGTTATATATAAAAATGTCCATAATTTTCAGAATTTTATATTGAAGTGTGCAGTATAAAATGACATCTATATCTTGGATTTCCTTTCAAATACTTCAGTACAGATAAAAGAAAGCAAACGTGGCAAAAATCTTTAAATACTGAATCTGGATGATAGGTTCATTGTCTAGTTTTTGCGTGTGTTCAAAAATTTCACTAAAAAATTTGAAAAAAAAGGCAGTCATTTCTCTAATTGTGTAAATGGCAAGCTCACTTAACTACTCTGTGTCTCAGTTTCACCATCCTTAAAATAGAGATAATACTGCTGCCTACCTCATATGGTTGTTCAGTACTGCTGTTTCTCTGGGAGAACTAGTTTAGGATTTTAAGGACCATCAAGAACACATCCACTCAGCTCTCTGCAGTACTGGCAATATGACTGGACCTTGCCCTGCCCCACGAATATGGTGGTGACTCTACTAGGACTTTGTTACGGAGAAGGTGTGTGGCTTGAGAAGGTGAATCTAAGATACATAAGATCAAAGTCTCTTGCCTCAGGTGAAGCCTTTCTTCTTTGCCTTGAACCAAAGTTGCTTTTTTGAGGTTTCTAAGAATGAGATTCTTTTTGGAAGTTACCAGCAACATCTGAGTAACAAACCAGGTTAAAAGTTAGCTCAAGTGTGGCCCCTGTTTCCTGCTTTTTCCTTGTCCACTTAAGAGATGTAATAGAAGAGTACACATGATGAGTTTCTCGATAGAAAAACAGATTTACCTGACATAGCATTAACAGTGATAAGACCAGTGATTTGGGACAAAGGAAGGGAAGAAGCCTTGTGCAGAGTACCACTTACTTATTCTTTTCCACTTAGTCCTACCATCTTGAACCCACAGCCCATATGTGGGCCAGACTTAGGCAAATTCCCAGGAGTAATGGGTTCACATGAAGCAGGAAAGTGAGGGAGGAGAAGAGGAGAAAAAGAAAATCCAAATGACTGCAGTAAGGAAGGCCAAGAAGTTTCTGAGGAAATTCAACAAACTGATTCTAATTTACGTAAGGCCTATATGAACCGGGCCCTGCTTGAAAGTATTCGGTGGTAAAGGAGCTAAATATCAAAGATAAGCCATGCTTTCAGAAAATAAACTGTGTCCAAAGCCTAGGTATTTCCTTTTTTTTCTTTTCTTCTTCTTTTTTTTTTTAAACACAAAAGGAAAACAAAATGAATAAAAACAGCCAAAGGAAATATCTTTATAGATATATTTAGGGAGTAGCAATTAAAAGAGCACTGTAATGTTAGCTGAACAATTGTATCTAATTTTTCATACTTGCATTCTACTTCTAGAAGGCCTCCAGATAAAAATAAATAATCAGACTACTTATCACTTCCACTGCTCCCACCCTGGTCCATGCCACCATCATGTCTTGTCTGGGTTACTGCAATAGCCTCATAACCAGCTCATTGCTTCTACCCTTGTCCTGCTACAAACTATTCCCAAAACAGCAGCTAGAATATTCCTTTTGAACTATTAGGTCATGTCACTCCTTGTCACAAAACCCTTTCATGGCTCCTCATGTCAGTTAGAGTCAAAGTCTTTATAGAAGCCCAATAAAGGCCTACTGATTTCCATATCACCTCTCCCTCTTACTTGGCTGACCTTTTCTACATCTCATTGGTTCTATGCTGTTTTACTTAACCATGCCAGTCATAGTCCCACTGCAGAGCCACTCCTCCACTTACTGCTACTTCTCCCAGGAATCACTTTCCAGAGAGAGAGACACACATGGCTGAGTCCCTCCCTTCCTTCAAATACTACTTCAGCAGTTAAGACCTTCCTTAAATTCCCCATTTTACACAGCAACCCTCCTTCCCATCTCCACCATTCCCATCTCCCTTCACTGGTTCATTTTGTGTCATAGCATGTATTACCAACTGTAATACTATATATTTTATTTATTTGTCTTGTTTTCCCACTAGAATAAGCTCTATGATGGCACAGCTTTTTAATTAATGCTGTATCCCCAGTCACTAGAACAAGGCCTGGCATTCAACAAATATGTTGAATAGTTTATTTACCTTAATTCATGACAAAAACTAGGGGCTTTTTATCTATACCTCACACATCATGGATATATAGTGTAGATCAGTTTTCAGGTACATTATATACTTGGAATACCTCTAAAATAACACATTTGCTCAGAAAAGTGAAAATTCTCTTCTCAAGACCTGTGATTTGCACTTATCTTTTCAACCATAGTTTTTATACACATAGTATATTAATATACATACTTAAGTTGTACAAAAAACATACAACTTAAAAAATTGGACAACCTAGAAGAAATGGGTAAGTTTCTAGAAACACAGAGCACGCCAAAATTGAGCCAAGAAGAAACATAATTTGAACAGACTGATCACTAAAAGTGAACACAGAACCTGTAATAAAAAACTCCCTGCAAACAAAAGTCCAGGACCAGACAGCTTCACTGGAGAATTCTACCAAACATACAAATAAGAACTTATACCTGTCCTTCTCAAACTATTTCACAAGACTGAAGAGGAGGGAACACTCCCAAGTTCATTCTATGAAGCCACCATCACCCTGATACCAAAACCAAACAAAGACACTACTAAAAAAGATTACAGGCCAGTATCTTTGATGAATATAGATGCAAAAATTCTCAAAAAAAATTAGCAAACCAAATCCAACAACACATAAAAAGGATCATACACCATGATCAAGCTGGATTCATTCCAGGGTCACAAGGATGGTTCAATGTATGCACATCTATCAACGTGATACACTGCATTAGCAAAAGGAAAGCCAAAAACTACATGATCATCTCAGTAGATGCAGAAAAAGCATTTGACAAAATTCAACACACATTCATGATAAAAACTCTCACCAAAATGGGTATACAGAGAACTTATCTCAACATAATACATGCCATTTACAACAAACCCACAGCCAACATAATACTCGACAGTGAAAAGCTGAAAGCCTTTCCACTAAATTCAAGAATAAGACAAGGATGCCCACTCTCACCATTTCTATTTAATATTGTACTAGAAGTCTTAGTGACAGAAGTCAGACAGGAAAAAGAAACAAAAGGTATCCAAACTGGAAGAGAAGAGGTAAAACTGTCACTATTTGCAGGTGATAAGATACTCTACATAGAGAACCCTAAAGTCTCCATACAAGAACTATTAGAATAAGTGAATTCATCAAAGTAGCAGGATACAAGATTAATTTACAGAAATCTGTTGCATTCCTTTACACAATGAAATATCAGAAAGAGAAAGTAAAAAAAATCCCATTTAAAATTGTGACAAAAAAAAATCTAGGAATAAGCCTAATCAAGGAGGTGAAAGACTTATACACTGAAAACTACAAAACACTGATAAAGGAAACTGAAGTTGCTTAAAAGAAATGGAAAGGTATCTCATGCTCTTGGGTTGGAAGACTTAATATTGTTAAAATGGCCACACTATCAAAGCAATCTACAGATTTAATGTGATTCCTATCAAAATACCCATGACATTTTTCACAGAACTAGAACAAATAATCCTAAAATTTTTATGGAATTACAGAAGACCGAGAATTGCCAAAGCAATCCTGAGGAAACAGAACAAAGCTGGAGGGATAACCCTTCCAGACTTCAGACAATACCACAAAGCTACAGTAATCAAAACACAATGGTAGTGACACAAAAACAGACATATAGATCAATGGAACAGAACAGAGAGCCCAGAAATAAACCCACGCACCTATGGTCAATTAATCTATGACAAAGAAGGCAAGAATATACAGTGGAGAAAAGATAGACTCTTCAACAAGTGGTGTTGGGAAAGCTGGACAGCTACATGTAAATCAGTGAAGTTAGAAAACTCCCTCACACCATACACAAAAATAAACTCAAAATGGTTTAAAGACATAAGTATAAGACATGACACCATATAACTCTTAGAAGAGAACATAGGCAAAATATTCTCGGACATAAACTGTGGCAAAATATTCTCGAACATAAACTGTAGCAATATTTTCTCAGATCAGTCTCCCAAGGCAAAGAAATAAAAGCGAAAATAAACAAATGGGACCTAATCAAACTTAAAAGCGTTTGCACAGCAAAGGAAACCATAAACAAAACCAAAAGACAACCTGCAGAATGGGAGAAAATATTTGTAAATGATGTGACTGACAAGGGGTTAATCTCCAAAGTATACAAACAGCTCATACAACTCAATATCAAAAAAAACAAACAACCCAATCAAAAAATGGGCAGAAGACCTAAACAGACAGTTCGGTAGAGGTCTTCTTAGACCTAAGAAGACATCCAGATGGCCAAGAGGCACATGAAAAGATGTTCAACATCACTAATTATTAGGGAAATGCAAATCAAAACTACATTGAGATATCACCTCACACCAGTCAGAATGGCCATCATCAAAAAGTCTACAAACAATAAATGCTGGAGAGGGTATGGAGAAAAGGGAACCCTCCTGCCCTGTTGGTGGGAATGTAAATTGGTACAGCCACTATGGAGAACAGTATGGGAGGTTCCTTAAAAAACGAAAAATAGGGGCTTCCCTGGTGGCGCAGTGGTTGAGACTCTGCCTGCCGATGCAGGGGACATGGGTTTGTGCCCTGGTCCGGGAAGATCCCACATGCCGCGGAGCGACTAGGCCCGTGAGCCATGGCCACTGAGCCTGCGCGCCCGGAGCCTGTGCTCCGCAACGGGAGAGGCCACAACAGTGAGAGGCCCACGTACCACAAAAACAAAAACAAAACAAAACAAAAACTAAAAATAGATCTACCATATGATCCAGCAATCTCACTCTTAGGCATATGTCTGGAAAAGTGAAAACTCCAATTTGAAAAGATACAAGCACCCCAATGTTCATAGCAGCACTATTTATAAAAGCCAAGACATGGAAACAACCCAAGTGCCCATCAACAGATGATTGGTTTAAGAAGATGTGGCATACATACACAATGGAATATTACTCATCCATAGAAAAGAATGAAATATTGCCATTTGCAGCAACATGGATGGACCTAGAGAATATCATACTAAGTAATTCAGACAGAGAAAGACAAATATTATATGTTATCACTTACATGTAGAATCTAAAAAATAATACAAATGTATCTATATATAAAACAGAAACAGGGCTTCCCTGGTGGCGCAGTGGTTGAGAGTCCGCCTGCCAATGCAGGGGACACGGGTTCGTGCCCTGGTCCGGGAAGATCCCACATGCCGCGTAGTGGCTGGGCCCGTGAGCCATGGCCGCTGAGCCTACGCGTCCGGAGCCTGTGCTCCGCAACGGGAGAGGCCACAACAGTGAGAGGCCCGCGTACCGCAAAAAAAAACCAAAACAAAACAGAAACAGACTCACAGACATAAAAAACAAACTTATGGTTACCAAAGGGGAAAAGGAGGCGGGGAGGGATAAATTAGGGGTATGGGATTAACAGATACAAACTACTATACATAAAATAGATAGGCAACAAGGATTTACTGTACAGCACAGGGAACTATATTCAATATCTTGTAAAAACCTATAACGGAAAATAATCTGAAAAAATATACAAGTGAATCACTTTGCTGCACACCTGAAACTAACAATATTATAAACCAACTATACTTCAATAAAAAAATTTAAAAAATAAAAAAACACACACCACTTCAATATATATATATAAATTTCATATGATATTGCTTATATAATGGAATCTAAAAAAAAGGGTACAAATGAACTTATCTACAAAACAGATATAGAGGTACAGATGTAGAAAACAAACACATGGTTACCAGGGGATTGGGGGGGGCAGGGATGAGTTGGAAGACTGGGATTGTCACATACACACTACTATATATATTCAGTAAAATAGATAACTAATAAGGACCTACTGTATAGCACAGGGAACTCTACTCAATACTCTGTAATGACCTATATGGGAAAAAGAATCTAAAAAAGAGTGGATATATATATATGTATAACTGATTCACTTTGCTGTATACCTGAAACTAACACAATATTGTAAATCAACTAAACTCCAATAAAAATTTTAAAAGAAATCACTGAAAAGAGATATCTTATTCTCTTTCTAGCGTAAGAATTTCCCTGTGAATCAAACAACCAACACAATTTCTGACAGCCTTTTACAAAAACCTACAACATATAGATTCAATGTGTTAGATTGGACTATTCTTTGAAAACAATATTAACATCCTATGAGCTTAAGAAAGATTCCTCAAGGTCTAACTGCAGAGTGCTGAACACTCTTCATCTTTCTCTGGGATTTCTATTGGACTGTTTAGTACAACTGAGACCCAAAGGCTTCTGATGTCTTGGTCATGAAGACCTTTTCTCTCTTCTGTGGTTCAGAATTGGCAAACTTTATCCGTGGCAGAAACTCTAGTATGTTTCCTTTCATTTCAGAGGATCCAAAATTATTTATTTGATGTAATAAGTAGTATCAGTGTAAAAATGTGAAACACAGCCACCTTAGAGTTAATACAGCTAAGTTTAATTAACTACGGAAAAGGAGAATATATAAGAAATCGGTACTTTAAAAAGATGCACTTAAAACGGTTGAAGTCTTTCTCAATGATGTAAAGGAGCTCACAGAATGCAATTTTTTCCTTTTCTGAACTGAAAAAAGCTAAAATAATCTACATCATTGCATGAAATTCTTTCAGATCACTTCTAATTTTCTTAGTCTATGTTCAATATCAAATGTGTTTACAGTCACATAACACTTTTTGATAACATATTTCCTCCTCTCAGAAACGTTAATGAATGACCACAGCCAAATCAAACAAAGAAAACAAACACTTTAGAGAAGTGCTGTCCAACAGAACTTTCTGCCACGCTGGAAATGCTCTATTCTATGCTGTCCAAAATGGTAGCCACTAGCCACATATGGCTATGGAGCACTTGAAATGTGGCAAGTACAAATAACTGAATCTTTAATTTTATTCAAGTAATTAAAATTTAAATAGCTATACGTGGCTAGTGGCACAGCTTTAGAGATTCCAGAAATCAGTCACGGGCCTATAATAGTATTCCTTATTAGCTTTCTTAAGATCCATTAATTAAAAGTAATTTCCCAGAATTTGCTTTACCAATTCACTTACTCAATTACCATCTAAGAATTATCATCATCCTCAAATCCCAGATGTTATTAAAAAAAGGTTTACTTAAATAAGACTGACATTTAAAATTGTTATTTAACATATTATTAAAAGATAATTTTAACAGTACTAAGGACAACAAAACTGAGTGCGTTTTACAGAGAAATGATGAAAAATATTTGATTCTTCCCTTCCTCTATCTACATCCCAGCAGCAAGTCTTCTTGGCTCTACTTCCAAAATATATTCCAAATCCATTCACTTTTTAAAATCTTCTTTTCCTCCACCATACTCCAGGCTACCATCATCTCTTGCCTAGATTATTGCAACAGCTTCCCTTTAGTCTCCCTGCTTCCTCTCTGTTCATTCTTAAAATTCATTCATTACACAGCAACCAGAGTGATTGTCTTAAAATGCAAATTAGATCACCTTATGCTTGTCCTTAAAAGTTTTTCAATGACTTCTTCTATTCTTAGGATATAGTCCAAACTTTATTCCACAAGCCCACCTAAACAGCACCATTCCTTCCTCCTGCTACATCTTAGAGCTCACTGTCACACCACTTTTCACCCTTCACATGGTCCTGCCATACTTTCTTTCCTAGTGCTCCAACAGGCCCAAAATTTGTCTGGCCTAAGGCGTTGGTGCTGTTTTTTTCTGCTTGGAATGCTATTTTCTCATATCTTCAGATAGGTGACTCTTGTCATTCAGGCTGCAGCTCAAATGTCCTTTTCAGAAGAGGTTTTTCCCTCACCACTCTATCTCATTTTGCCACCTAGTCACTATTACATAGTCCTCTTTTATTTTCAGATTTTCTTTTACTTTCACAACCGAAATAATCTTTGTTTACTTGTTTCTGCCTATCTTTTCCCTCTGGAATGTTGAATCCATGGAAACAGGGAGCTTGTCTTCACTGCTTTGGCACATAGTAAGCTCTCAATATTTGGAGGGAAAAAAACCAGACTTTTTTATAACTATCATCTTAGGTCATAAATAAATTGATCAAACTGGGTGAACTCTTTCAAGGCTGCCTCAGAACTAACACATTAAAATGGAAATAATTTAATCCCTTCATTCAAAAGCTGCTCAACAGCTTCTTTTAACACAAAAAATACTTTACTTTGACAATCTTTTATTGAGTTTTATCTTCCTATCCTCTATCAGTTCTCAGTCATGGTAAGAATGGACCTATAGACTAAAGAGAGCCCTAATTCCTCTCAGCAGCCCTCAGAGGAGATTAGTTTCTTCAGCAGGTTAGTCTCCTTCCTTCTCAATGACCTTGAAGCTGTCCCCATGGAGCCACTTTAAATTTGTCAGTTTTAAGGTAAGGAGTCTGTTGGGTATGGTATCTCTTCTCTAAAGGCAACCATTTCTCGGAGTGCGAGGACGGGTCAGAATCCCAATGTTTTAGTATACATATTCTGTAAATGGGTTTTTTAAAGCAAATAATAAAAGTAAGCTCTCAAAAGTGAAATGTTATTATCACATGTTATTTATTACCCCATGATGGGGAAAAGTATTTCAAGAAAAATAAGGCTCAGGGTTGCTGGAGATAATACCTTCAAAACATTTCCTACCTTCTTAGGTAGTAATATGAAATGTCCAAACAATTTTTAATCTATTTTAAGATGTATTTTTAAATTGCCTTATCAGCTGTTGGGTCTTAGTAGACTGATGTTGAAAAAACAATACAAAGGTAAGACTCTCCGTCACTGCAGGTGCCAAATCAGCAAAACAAATCTAAGAATTATTAATAGACCTTCTACTACTAAGAGGGGATATAGCAGGCAGTCATAAAATTGGTCAATCTAGATACATGTAGTTAGAGTTGTAACAAGAAAATCACCCTTATACAAAATCTCTCTAGCCTGCATCTTTTAAAAAAGTACTGCCCCCCAAATAGTATTTCATCCAAAAAAGGTTCATGCAAAATATTTATATAGTCCAGGAAAGCATAAATCAGATGATGACAATGTACCTATGCCTACTGTTTAAGAATAAGTATTTTTAGTGACTGAGTCTATTAGCTATTATTATCATAAATCTTATTGTCCATGAAGTCTCATTTTTCCTAAGGAGTCTGAAATACAGCATTTTAATAGGCAGTACTCAACTTGACAGGTTAAATCCTAAAAATGCATATTTAAATTTGTTGTTTTGAACTTCTAAGTACAATTTCCTGTAGAACAATTATAGAAGAAACTCAGCCGATTTAACCTCTAATAAGTTGAATGAGTACTTATTTTATTTCTGCTCTTACTGTTGTTGATCAAGAAGGTAGGTATCCTAGCCCCCTGTAGAGAAGTGAGCTCTGAAGGTAGAGGACTGTATTTTACCCTCTGCGAGGTATTTTTGTACCTCTTTGATACTCATCAGTTGTTCCCAACACCTAAGATATTGGTAAGGTGGCTATAGTCACTCTTGAGAGTACGTGTGTATATGAAACCCAGGAATCAAGCAAAACAAAATGCCAATTATCCTCTCAGAACAGTACCCTTGAAAAGTTCCCACAATTCAAGGTTATGGTTTTAGTTCTTTTCTTTAAAGACATGAAAATAACTGAATACAACAAAATAACAGTCTGAATTGTATGAATTGTTTAAAGAAATTCAACACAAGGCCTGGAAACATAAAGCTTGTGACTTGGTAGGTTTCATATCCCCCATTTCTACCTACAAAATGGTAGAAATCATAAAGAAAAACCACTGTAAATTTAACTTGGAAATGTAAAGAACAATGTCAAATGTTGATGTGGTGTACCACTATTTTGCCTATATAACCTATCCATCCAGTTATTAAAACACTTAAAAGGAACCAGGCACTTTGCAAGACTTGTTCTTACTTGGTCAAAAGACACGCATTTTTAGATGGCTGCTCAGAACTGCTATCTGATCTCAAGAAAAATCTAATTGATACTTGCTGAATTCAAACCACACCCCCCACCCCCACATTGGTCTCATCAGTAGTAAGTGCTCCCTGACTGAATCTTTCTAACTTCTAGGTCAGTTGGGCCTCGAGCCATACATTCAACTCTGACAAAGAGTCTCCAACCTGATCAAGACCAACTTACAGCCTTGAACAGCCTCTTTTGCCACATAAAATCAAAGTAATAAAATGAAATGGCTTGGTGTGAAAAGCTGGGGAAATACACAGCCCACTGGAATGATGGAGCCATGCTCCAGATACAACTTGGAGCTATATGCTTATCTCCCACCCTTATGATTCAAACACAGAATTAAGAATATCTATCTATCTATCTCACCTAGCATTAAACCAGGACCTTCACTCCACCCTGTTCAACATAATGTATTTATTGCAAAAGGAAGAACACTGCTCTTAGAGAAAAACAATGCTGTATGACAATGTGCACATCACTTGTTTCAGTTTCCTTTCTATAAAATAGGGATAATAATAGCTGTCCCGACTAACTCACAGGGTCATTGAAAGGATCAAATAAGACAGTGAATGTGAAAGTACTTGCAAACTGCTAAACTATTATTGCTAAGTTGCTCCTTTTTTGAACTTCTGAGCTTTCCTCTACCTCATAGTTTAATTGCAAGGTTGGTTAGAATATCCAGATACAGAAAATCTACATTAATAGGATTTTGGAGAGGGCGGTAGATAAATAACGGAAAATACTGATTAGGACAATGGGCCAGAACATAGGAAGTTAGCCCCAGAATTACAGTAAAGTCTTGATGCAAAACCACTACCGTTAGGGCTTACTCTTTGCAGACACCGGCCAGTTCCCCCAACACACACAAACACCAAGCTGTACTGTGCTACTTTTAGGTGAATCACTGGGGATAAGCTGAGTCTGGAGGTAAAACGGGGAGGGACTTCCAGTCCTGATGATCAGGCTGTTCCCCAATCCCTTTAACAAACACTCCTCCTACTCTTTGTGCCTGGCCTAGTTAATCAAAACTATTCCCGGTAAGAAAATGGCTGTCAAAGATTTTTTGCAAGGAGAGTCTTGTAACTATGAGAAACCAGTAGCATACCTACTCCTTCCTCCACCACAAACTATTCTGAATGGATAGATTCAGAAACAAAAAAAACGGATTATGGTTTGTTTCTCCCAAGACTCACTCTGGGCCTCACCCTCCAAGCTTCAGCTCTCCGATCTGTAAAAAGAAGAATGACGGCGCCTGTCAACTCCATCCTACTGCTACCGAAAGGATGGATGAGACAGTGCCTGGAAGGCGCCAGGAGTGCTGTCTGATAAACACTAAGTCCTTCACTGTTTATAAAGTATTATGAGTCCCATTACGCCCTCCCACCTCAAAGGAACCGCCGGATTAGAACTGACACCCCCAGTCACTGAAAAGAGCAACGAGCAACACTGAAGCGGGCGGGGCGTATCCGCACTGAATCTGTTTCGAGGTGTGAGGAAGGAGGCGACCCTGCGCCCCGGAGAGGAGGAACGGGGAGAGAAGGTTGAACGCAGGGGCCGCGAAGAGCCTACCTGTTGTTCCGGATGCTGACCAGCACGCACAGCACCAGCTCTAAGTAGGTGCGTAGCACTTCCAGCCAACGGGTTGAGAGCTGCAGGGCTTCGACTTCTTCCCCGCCAGTCCTGGTGTCGACGCGGCCTCCATCGCCCGGGCCGCCTCCGCCGCTCAGGTAATTCTCCGCGGCGAATTCAACGCGCAGCTCTCGCACAAACCAGCCGCACTTGCGCATGAGGAATTCAAGCCGTGGCTGCTCCGAGGGCGAGACGCGGAGGCAGATGCGGAGCTGGGGCCAGAGAGCCGGGTAGAAGAGGCACTCGCGCCAGTGAGAACAGGAGGCCGAGGCCCGTAGCCGGTCGGAAGCGGACAGGAAGGAGAAGATGTGCACGATTAGCTCGCTGGGCAGCGACGCGGCGCCTGCCGCTTGTCCGCACAGAGCCATTCGGCCCCGCCGCAGGCTGCCGGTCCTCGGCCGCCCCCGCAGTCCCCGGAGCAGCCCCCGCAGCCGTCGCAGCTGCTGCAGCCGCAGCCGCTGCCGCTGCCGCCGCCACCGCGCCACCCGGGCGGCCCCGGCTCGGGTTCGGGCTCCCGGTGGTCGGGGCTGCGGCACTGACAAGAACAACAACATCAATGACAAGGAAGAAGGGGGCGGAACCGTCGTGGGTCTCGGCGGAACCAAGTGCAGCACAAGTTGCGGAGAGGGGTAATGGCCTCTGCGGGGGTGGCCTCCAGATAGCCAGGCTCTGGCCTCTCAACCTCTACTCATGCGCATCCGAGGCCTGCACACTCAGGAATTTCAAAACCCTCGCTTGGACTGGTTAGGGGCCCGGAAGCGGCAGGATTTATTGTAAGGAAACGGCAGCCCTCCCCGCGCCTGGAGGCGGAGGCAGAGCAGTGGTAGGAGCTGAGTTTGACGTCACCGGTGGTGGGAGGAGCCCTGCGTGACTGGGCGCGACTTCCGGAAGAAGGGAGCGCCAGATTGACGGTAGGGAAGGGAGACGCAGCATGTGATCCCTGACGCAGGCAGGCAGACCGGCGGGGCGGGGCGGGGCGGGGCGGGAAGCGCTGGTGGTGCCGGCGATGGGCGCCCCCTCCCGTCTCACAGAGGCCGCCGAGTTCCGTCAAGTCTGTAAGTCGGTTAACTTGGGCGCTCAGGCGGTGGAGGTGGCGGAACTCGCGTTGGTGCAAGGGCTCGTGACGCTTCTCATTATACGTTTCTATGTTGCTGGGCTGAGGACTCAAGAGCCAGAGTGGTGGCTTGGGTCTTTCTCAGCCGTTCCACCTGCCCGGAGTATTGTTGGGAGTTTCTGAGAGAGAGCCGCTAAGGATGGGGGGCGGGCGCAGTCGCGGGCTTCCCCGGAGGGGCTGGGTCGCGTAGAGGAGAAGCGCGGGGCGGGGCGGCTGGAGGCCGGACGGAGGTCGTGAGTGGACACCCCCCATTCCTTGTTCGGACCTCGAAGTGGACTTGCGCGTACACCTGGTGTGTGGGGAAGGAGTGAGGACAGCGCCACCCTTTGGATTTAGAGGGAGAGGAGAAAAAAAGGCGAATGAGTTAGGTTTGTTGGTTGATAATGGGCCTCTTCTCCGCGGTTTGAGGGAGGCTCCGAGTTCCCGATTTTGAGGCCCTAGGTGTAAAGAAGCTGATTGTTAGGGTAAAGGTTTTCTTTAGCTTGGCGCCCCTAATTTGAGAGAGGGACTTTCGAAAGAGTGTATCTTAACTTCATCGCAACTTGGGAAGTAGTTAACTGATTGTAAGGGTCAGGGAAGTCAGAAAAGGAGTAAGTGATTTTATGTAATAATTGAGGATTGCTTCAGTGAGGCTGCCGCTTCAAAGCCTTAACTATGATCTTGGAACAGCCTAGTTTTCTAGTGATTAACTCCAATAAGCTGTTCTACTAGATATTTTTAGCTCTTTGAAGGCAAAACTCTCCATTCATGTTGCTTTGATGACTTTTGGTGTCTTGCACATACCACGTTGCCAGTGATGTGTTATCTTCATTTTGGTACCAGTAGAAAAAAAAAGAAAAAAGCTAGCCTTCATGGTAGCTCACTTCTCTGAACCTCTTGTCTGCAAGAGATTCTTCTATGTAATTATTATTATATTTTTATGAATGAGCACTAATAGAAACAGCAGTGAATTAGGAAGTTGAGACTTGGATTTAAATTTTTTATATTTTAAACTCATGAAATATTTTGAAGTGAACCATGGACATTTGGATCTCCCACTTATAAGTACTTCAGTATGCATCTCTAAAAGCATATTACTATAACAAAAATAATATTATTACACTTAAATAACTTCTGTTATCTAATAACCCATCTTCAAATTTATCTAGTTATCTCCCAAATGTTCTTTATAGCTGTTTTGTCCAAACCAGGATCCGATTAAGGACCACACTTGTTTTTGTTTGTATTTCAAGTCTCTTTTAATCTAGAATAGTCACCGCCCAACACACAGTTTTTTCTTTTTTTTTGTCTCTCTCATTAGCTAAAGAGAGGAGGCTTATTGTCCTGTAGAATATCTCCCTTTTTGTAATTGTTTGACTACTTTCTCTTGGTGTTTAGCTTACTATTCTAGTACCTGAATTTCTAATAAACCGGGACATTAATGCTAAAGGCTTGATTAGGTTAATTTTGATCTTCCTCCATATAAAGTTCTGTGTTTTGTTAAACCTTAAAACAAAATCTATGAAAAAAAAAAAAAAACAAAATCTATGAGATGTTATTTTTTACAAATGTCCAACTTCTCCATCAACCATTCACTTAATGGCCTTAACAATAATTGATAATTCTTGCCTGAATCTTAATTGTATTATGGGTTCCAAAACGATAATTTCTAATTCTTTCATTCCATTTACATTTATTAATTTGCATTCTTCTGTATAGGAGAAGCTTTCTTTCACAAACTGGCAACATTTAGTTACCCTGAAATACAGCTCCTATTGAAAAGGCAGAAAAAATGCTGAATTCTTTTTCTTTTATTACCAGTTTTGAAAGTAAGTTATATGGCTTCAAAGAGTGACAAACGAGTTTTTCTAGCTTTTATTTTTTCTGAACATCACATTCTCATAACATTTTTGTTATGTTTTAATCAATCATTCTTTTCAGTTCTCAGATTTTGATACTTCTAGAACTCTTCACAAAGAAATCTATGTAATTATTATTATAATTTAAAAAAAATTCCTTGAGCATTTTTAGTAGAGGTAACACTGGACTGGGTGGGAACGTGAGGCTGGATTTTGGTCTTTTTTCTTTTTTACTTTTGTCGTGATCTAGCTGGGTGACATTAAAACAAGTTGCTTAACCCTTTGAGGCCTCACTTTCTTCATCTGTATAAGTAGAGAGTTTTGGCAAGGTTCCCTGCAACTCTGATATTCTCTGACTTTTTTAAAAAAAACTATTTTACTGAGATATATAATTCATTCATTTCAAGTATACACCTTAACAATTTAGTAATTTTATCAAATGATACAACCAACACTGTAAATCGGTTTTAGAACATTTTCATCCCTTTAATAAGATTCCACATACCCATTTACAGCTAATCCTCACTTCTTCCTCCAGGCAGCCACTAATGCACTTTCCATCTCTATAAATTTGCCTTTTCTGAACATTTGATATAAATGGAATCATACAATATATGATCTCTTGTGTCTGGCTTTTTTCACTTAGCATAATATTTTTGAGGTTCATCCATGATGTAGCATGTGTCATTAATTCATTCCTTTTTATTGCTGAATAGAATTTTATTTTATTTATTTATTTTTGGTCTATTTACCAGTTGATTAACATTTATTATTATTATTTTTTTGGCCGTGCTTAGTTCCCTGATCAGGGATTGAACCGAGGCCCTGGCAATGAAAGTGCAAGTCCTAACCACTGGACCACCAGGGAATTCCCTGATTAACATTTAGGTTTCTAGTTTTTGGCTATTATGAATACCATTTCTGTAAATATTTATGTCCAAGTCTTTTGTGAACATATGTTTTCATTTCTCTTGGGTAGATACCTAGAAGTGAAAATGATAGGTTGCTTGATAGTTCTATGTGTAACTTTTGGAGAAACTTCCAAACTGTTTTCTAAAGTGATTGTATTATTTTCCAGTCCTAACAGCAATGTATGAAGGTTCCTAGTCTCTGACTCTTTGATGATTTGGAGATTTTCTCTGATTGATTTGAGACCGATAGTTTTCCTTATTCTTAGTGTTTTACTAGCAACAAACTACCTTCTCCTTGGATACCATTAATAATTAATCTTTAAGTATTAGGAGTAGTTCCTAAAGGAAATAAAAATACAGATAGTCTCCAAAGTAGATGGTTCTACTTATGACTTTTCAACTTTACAGTGGTGCAAAAGCAATATGCATTCAGTGGAAACCATACTTAGAATTTTGATCTTTTCCCGAGCTAGTGATACGTGGTAAGATACTCTCTCATGATGCTGAGGAGTGGCAGTGAGCCACAGCTCCCAGTTGTCCCCATGATACTGAGGGTAAACAACCAATAGACTAAAAAACTGTTCTGTTTTTCACTTCAGAACAGTATACAATAAATTAAATGAGCTATTCAACACTTTATTATAAAAGAGGCTTTGTGTTAGATGATTAGCCAACTGTAGACTAATGTGTTCTGAGTGTGTTTAAGGTAGGTTAGGCTAAGCTATGATGTTTGGTAGGTTAGGTGTATTAAATGCATTTTTGACATTTTCAATTTATGATGGATTTACTGGAACATAACCTCATTATAAGTCAGGAAGGACCTCTATATCAATCTGCTATAAAATAAAATTAAGCTTCTCAGTGTTGTTTTTGAATTTTTAAAACTTCATTTAATTTTCATATTAAATGAAGGATGGTAGGAATACTGCTATTAATAACAATGAGCTAAGACATGAATTAATAAGTTATGATCTTGCTCAGTTACAGTTAAAACACAGTACATTTCAATGATGGCATACAATTTGTTTTATTAAGCCAACATCTTTAATATTATTCCATTAAGTACTTATTGAGTATGTATATTCTTAGCATGTTAAGTGAGTTAGGTTATTTCTCTTGACGTTTATTATACTATGTAAATTATAAATTATTTTTGGTAAACTTTTTGATAAAGTAACAAAATTGACTTCTTTAAAGGACAGAATGAAATCACATTTTGTGAAGTTATAATGTCTGAGCTATGATTCAAAGTGTGGGAGGAAGTACTGACGTTATGAAGCCCATAAGTACTCAGTAGTACTAAGCTTCTGGTTCCAAAAGTGGCATATTGTCACTATAGCAACTACCCATGCTTATTTGGATTTGAAACCCAGGCAACAAATGGTGGATAAGAGTATAACATCAAGACAGATATGTACCCTGGTGGGTTGATATGCGTGCCTGTTGATGGTCAAGTGTTCGTTCCGTTTTTCTTGTTATGTTTATTATGATTGATTTTTTTTATAGAGATACCTTAATTCCTGTTAATGTATTTTTCTGGAGAGAAATTAAACATTCAATATTCTTATGTTCTTCCTTTTCTAACATACTAAGCTTAGTGCTTTTTCCAGTTTGGTTATTAGGATATTAAATATATTTTTACTGTAGCTTTCTCTCCATTGCCAAACAATAGTTATAAAAATATAACTTTTATTATGCTGAATCACTTGACATTTCATAACAGAAAAAACCTGTGATACAGATTTTATTTTAGCTACATCATGAAAAGATGTTCAAGGCTACCAATAGACATGCAAACTGCCTAAATTCAAACATTTTTTGAAAGAATGTTTTTTTTTTTCTGAGCAGGGTGTGGGTTTCAGACGCTTTCGGCAGGTAGAGATGATGTCCTTCCAATTATCTATTATCTGCACCCATAAAGTTACTTAGAGGCACAGGAGCCTCCTGGAAGAATAGAACTGGGAACTTGATTCTTTCTCTCCACCCTTGTCTGACAGATTGGAATGGTTCCTAGTGAGGTCATATTACAGGAAAAAGAAATGAAGGATTGAAAGGCATTTGTCTTTAGGGTAGGGAAAGTCTGCACTGGTGAGCTGGATGCAGGACAAAGGACCAAGTCTGTTGTTTCTTTTTTCCTAGTTGCACCATGTTGTTGATGTTAGAACTGATCTTAAGCAAGCCACTCACAAGTTGGTTGTGCAAATTTGTGAACTGGAGGATCTATATCAATAAAGCAGGGATTGATAGCTCATATCCTAAAGGAGACAGGAGCAATAAGAGAAGAATTGGGTCCTAAGCAATATGATAGGTAGTGGGGAGGACTGCGGCTTACCAGAGGATGCTTTTCCCAGTGGGAAACTGGGCTCTGTTTCCAGATTTCCTAGTTTTTCAAGAGAAACTAAAATACTAATTTTTTAAAAGATGAAATGTCCTGATTGCTAGCTTTCACATTAAAAATATTCCGTGGGCAAACAAAACCAGATTCAAACAAAACTAGATTAGTCTGCAGGATGCCTGGTTACAACTTTTTAACCAAAGAGCTCTCATACATGTGGGCTGGGGCCACTTTGTGTTCCAAGAACTAGGCCTGCTAGCTAATTCCTGTGTTTTAAGTCCACTCCCAGAGCTATTTTTTTCATTTATTCCTTTCAGAGTTTAAAGAAAAAGAAAGAAAAAGAGGTTTAACTTGAATGTCTATTTTATAGCATTACTGTTTTCTTGCCTTTTATTCAAGAGGATGGGTATTTTTAGGGGTACCTTTTATTATTAAAAACTGAATATCACTATCTTTAATGCAGCTGATACAGCCAATAGTGTTCCTTGACTTCTGGTCAAAATCAGTAATTGGCTGATTTTAATGATCTTTGTTTGAGTTGTACAGCTTATATTACATATAGGCAGTATCCCACAGTGGGGCTCATAGGACTGTTACTCCAAGGATACTGTCTCTAAGCAGTCACTTTAACTGGATTCCTTTAGTTTCTTAACTAGCTTAAGTAATGAGGGGATTTTTTTTTCTTTTTTCCTGGTTACTTTAGGGAGTTTTGAGGACATCCATACACATGCATTAGAGCATACCTGATCCTCACAGGGACTACATGGGGAACTAAAAACAGGAACTAATTGTTCCATAGTCTGTCTCTCCTTTTCAGTAGGCTTCCTTTGCTTTTTCATTTTGCATAGGGCCCAACTGCTGGCCCTTACTAGTCTACATGGTCTTCTAGTTCAAGTATCCAGTATCATTTGTAAATTTGTTCTTTGTCTCCTGTTGAAATTCTTGTGAGGATCTGACTGGGTTATTTTTGGGAGATAGGCAACAAAAAAAGTTGATGGTATTCCTGTTGATTGGCTGCTTTAAGGTAAAGAGTCCTGCCCTAGTCCAATTAGCTGAATTTGGGAGAATGGAGTAATGTGCTGAATGCTTTGGACAGATGGATGTAGGGATTTGGATGAAGAGAGGAAGGAGCTTTGTTCCGAACAGGGTGTGAGCCAGAGACCACTCTGAAATCTATCTACTAGATACCATGGCTCAGTAACTTTTTATCCAGAGATGCCTAGAGCTCTGTATAGAACAAAAATGGCCTAAGCTGTCAATTGATCTTTTAAATAGTTGAATAGTGTTCAGGCAGTCTGTTTGGCTTCCCTTACTCCTGGAGTACTCATCAGACTTCCAGGTTATCCTAGTTGAATAGCCATGAGACTGTCATGAAGAGATATATTCTTCATGGTCAATTACCACAATGTTCTAATTGCAGAATTTAATATTTAATCCTTTGGAAAAATCTTTTAAGCCTTTTAAGTGCCAAAAAGGTGAAATGAAGTGAATATTTTCATACAGCAAACATTAATTGGAGTGTTGCTTTGCTCTAGGGCAAGAAAGTTTCACTTGATATGCCAACTCTAAACAGTTTTCGAGGCTAAGTAGTACTGTGTTGGGAAGGATTTTGGAATTTGAGATTGTTCTCTTGTTCTGCTGGGAAGAGTGCCATGTTTGATTTGTGATGTCTGCTGTGGTTGGAAAGAATTGTTGACCTGAATGACCTGTATTTTCTATCTGTAGTCTGTAATTATTGTTTAAATAATATATTAGTGTTTGCTTTCTACCTTCATTTTGTTGTACCTATATACTTTTCAATGGGTAGTATTCATATCAATTCCTTATATTGTGAGTAACAGCAGATAACTCAAGTTTTATAAGTAAGTTTTTCCATATTAAGAATTTTTTAAAGCCAAAGTGATGTTAAGTAAATTTCTAAATATTAAAATTTATCAGCTCCTGACTGCATTCTCTAAGAATGTGAACTACTTCACTTATATTGAATATTAAGGGGGAACTCATATGCTTTTGCCCCACAAGGAAAATATAACAAAATTTCCCTTCACTTGAAGGATACAGGGTTTTTTTTCCCATGGTATTCAGTTTATATACAGGAATATTCTCTCTAAAATCTAGCCTTTAAGCAAGAAGCATCTAGTAGAAATTCATTACTTTTTTTTCTTAGAGTATTACATGAACATGGCAGCAAAAAAATGTAGTACAAAAGTACTTTTGATGAAAAGCAACAGTTTTTCATTCCTTGCCTCCCATTGTTAGGCCTGCCCCCAGAAACAAACATTTGAACTATTTTGTTGTTTGTTCTTTAGGTAACTTTAAATTATATGCTTTTACCTACACTCCTTGATTGATTAAACACTATTTCCTTCCTTTTATAAAAGATGAAGATTTAATTCAGTTACTTCCCCTTCCTTCCCCCAAATTCCTACCAATATTTGATAGTTAGTTGTAATTTTACGTTTTTCTCTTGGGGTGTGTGTGTGTGTATTTATTGATGTAACATTGGTTTATAACATTACATAAATCTCATGTGTGCAGCATTATAATTTGTCGACTTTATGCACAACAAAGTGCTTACCACCGAAAGTCTGGTTTCTATCCATCACCATACACTTGATCCTCTTTATCCATTTTGTCTCCCCACCACCGCTTACCTCTGGTAACCACCAGTCTGTTCTCTGTATCTATGTGTGTGTGCTTTTTGTTTTGTTTGTTATTTTTAAAATATTCCACATGTGAGTGGAATCATACAGTATTTGTCTTTCTCTGACTGACCTGTTCACTTGGCACAATACCCTCAGGTTCCATCCATGTTGTACCAGATGGCAAAATTTAATCTTTTTTTATGTATTGGTTCTTATATTAATCAGCTTTTACTGCATAGCAGTCACAATCTTCTGTGTACAAGACAGTGGATTATGACAGATTAGGTAACTTTCAGCAGATGTTTACTCCTTGGTCTTGCGACTTGCTTTGGCCAGAAGACCTTGGGCAGAAGTGACAGTATACCAGTTTTGAGCCTAGGCCTTAAGAGGTATTAAATGTTTCTACTTGGCACTCTGGGAGTTTCCAATCTTTGCATAATAAAACAGGTCCCAGGCATCTGCTGGCCACTGTAGAGCCCCAGATGGAGAAACATAGAAAAGATGTCAACTTGACCTACAGCCTGAAACAGAGATGCCCCAATTGACCTAAAGAACTTATTTCTAAGTGAGAAATATATGCTTATTTTTCATATGTTACTGAGATTTTTGTGTTTGCTTGTTTTGCAGGAAAAGGTTGATCAATTTAAAAATGGGTACCTAGGAGTGGGGTGCTGCTATAATGAAAACTAAAAATGCATGCCCATTGGCTTTGGAACTGGGTGGTGGTTAGCAAGGAAACTATTATAGGAGGCTGGAGAAATGGCTGTGTTATGTAGTAGCAAAATGTTTGATAAAACTTGTCTGTGGTAACATGGAAGACAGTTTAATTAAGTTGCAGTATTTGGCAAGGAACTTTCAAGATGAAAGCATGAGCTAGTTGCTGTTAGCTGCATAGGATAAGGTACTACAAGCATAATTCAATCTACCACATCTGATCTCTTGGTGATAATCATTCATGTCCCTTTTGTTCCAATGACGTAGTTCTTCATCTTCATATGTATGTGTGATGGAACATGCCAGCTGCCAGGCTTTCCTTTAGCGTGGGTGGATAGCCGACTATCAGGCTGCTGGTCTTCCAAATGCCACAAAGAGGAAGGCCTGGCTCTGGGTCACTAAAACCATAGCTTAAAGTTAATTTTTCTGGTGATGTTTTCCCCTCCCTCTCTTTCTTATTTCCTTTTTAAAAAGGGGCTATAATTAATAAGGATGCTATTTGCTGAAACCAGTAAACCTGAAAATTTCAATGGCTAAACAAAATAGCATTTTTTTTTTTACTTCTTTATTAGTCCAATGAAGGTCTTCCTCTCAGCAGGCAACTTTCCTTCGTGGGATTTAGTGCACTGAATTTCTTCTGTCTTATGATTCTGCCATCCTTAAAATTCCTTGTGATTCTCTGTCTCCTCCTAGCGGAAGGGGAAGAGAGCAGAGAAGGCACTTCTTAATTGCCTTGGCAGGGAAATGACACATTACTTTTATTTACATTCCATTGGCTAAAACTAGTCATATGGTCGTGCCTAGATACAAGAGGGGTCTAAGAAATGATGTTTTTGGCTAAGTAGTTATTTCTTAGGGACAACTCTATGTTATAGGAGGAAGTGTATGAATTTTGGTCGACATTTGGCCATTTTTGCCACAAAGGAGAGTTACCCTCTTGTTGTTTTTGGCTGGGGGTAAATATTAGGCTCCTTGTGTGCTTTGTGAGCAGAGGTGGAAGAGGAAGGTAGACATGGAATATTTGACTTGGTACAGTTTTTCTATATTCAGATCTTCAGTTCATCTCTGTCCTTAGCTACTTCCTTTCTTAATGCCCCTTTAAGACAGTTCCTCAGGTATCCCTGAGCCTAGGGTTCCAGTGGGCAGATCAGCTTTCATCTCAATTGCACCTTCCTCCTAGTGTAGTCTGTTCTGTTTAAGTTGTCAATACACTTCTATTTTTGTCTTTCAGAAATTTGTTGAAATCTCTTGCTGGCCAATGATCAGCTCTTTCCAAGCTGAGTTTTCTTCACTGTTATACAGGCCTAAGTATCTGTACATTGTTTTTTGTTTAAGTTTTAGGAGTCAGTTGAAATAAATATAGAATATCTTCAGTTAGTACCTCTAACAGAATTTCAATTATTTTTTAATACCTGCTGCTTAATGAAGATGCTTTACTGTCTACCATGTGCCGAGCACTTTCTCCAGGCTCTGGAGGACATGTAAAAAGGTATAATATATGATCCCTGTAAGTGTAGAGTCCACACTCACTCTGTCCCAACTTTGATTCTACTACCAGCTTACTTTTTCAGACAACTGATTCTATCATGGTACTTCTTTAGAAATGTTTGGTGCTTTTTCCTTGCTCATCTTTCCCTCTGTAAACCCTCCCTGGTTTTCAATTCCCTCTCTTAACAGTACATGCCCCTCAAGTGAGAACTGTTCAGTTCATTGTGTCATCAACATGCCATGTCATTTCTCACCTCTGTGCCTTTGTACATGTAGTCTCTGCTTTCTGGAGTTACTGTCCCTTTCGTATCTGAGTCCTGCTTAGATACAAATGCTGAATTCAAATTTCACTTTTTTTTCTAAATAAATATTCATTGATTGAAGCTTTAAGTCGTTTAGACCAGTGCTATTCAAAGTGCAGTCTGTTCTTTTCCCATTTAGGTTATTACCTAAATTGAGCAGAATAATGGAATCACTTTGCCATACACCTGAAACTAACACAACACTGTTAATCAACTATGCTCCAATATAAAATAAAAATTTAAAAACAAACAAAAAAACCAAAGTGCAGTCTGCAGACTGATACTGGAGCATGAACTGTTACCACTATGCTGGAATATAAGTACGGAAATTGAGAATAAGCTTTAGAAACTTTTATAGAAATTTGACAGAGAAATTATATGTCTGTCAAATTTATAATAAAATTTGGTTTCTATTTTACATGTTTAAAAAAATTCTGGTAATTCATTTAAATTTCATTTTATAAAGGGCTCTGTCCACAAAGGATTAGAAAATTAAAAAAAAAAGACATCTCACCACAGTTCAAGAAGCACTTGTTTGTTTGTTTATTTATTTATTTAAGCCGTACCTCGTGGCTTGCGGGATCTTAGTTCCCCAACCAGGGATTGAACCCAGGCCACAGCAGTGAGAGTGCTGAGTCCTAACCACTGGACAACCAGGGAACTTCCAAGAAGCACTAATTTAGACTACAAAGCATATGAGTATTTAGCAGTGAAGAGATCAGTATGTTTTGGACCAGCTCCACAACAAGAGAAGCCACCGCAGTGAGAAGCCCGCGCACTGCAACGAAGGGTAGCCCCCACTCGCCGCAACTAGAGAAGAGCCCTCGCGCAGCAATGAAGACCCAATGCAGCCAAAAATAAATAAATAAATAAAATTAAAAAAAAAATTAAGTCCACAGAGAGCTGACCAGTTATCAGAGCATTTATTTGGTAACTGCTTGGGCTACTGCATGATGAAGACCTTTCATTCCCATATGTCTGTTGCTGATTTTCCATGGGACTAGTAGTAGTGAGTACATTTTACATTTTGCCTGTTTGAAACATTTCTTTTTAATTTAGCCTTTATGGTTGGCTTATTGATACTTTAGTTGTTGCTGAATTTATTGTAGATTTAATATGAATAAGTAAATAAGTAAAATATAAACTAAAAGAATAATAGATAATTGATAAAAATTATTTAAATTTTAAATTATTTTTAAAGTCTAAACAATATAAATTTATTTTCTCACAGTTCTGGAAGCTAGAAGTCTCAGATAAAGGTGTCTGCAGACTTGATTCCTTCTGAAGCATCTCTCCTTGGATTGTAGATGTCCTTCTTCTCACTCCTTCTTCACATGGTCTTTCCTCTCTGTGGCTGTGTCCTGATTGCCTCTTTTTATAGAGACATCAGTCATACTGGATTGGGGCCACCTTAATGACCTCATTTAACCATAATCACCTATATAATGTCTCCTGTCTTCAAATATATATAGTCACATTCTGAGGTACTGGGGGTTAGAATTTCAGTATATGAAATTTGGGGGAAACAGTTCTGCCCATGAAAAGGGGGAATTTGAGGCTAGTTTTTCTTATAGTTTTAATCACTCAGAATCCTAAGGTGGTGGGTTTGGAACTCACAGCTTCGGTAGGGGAATTTGTGCTTATTCTTTTGGTAGAAATTGCTGCATCTGAAGAGAAGCTTTAGTATCTTACTTGACTCTGGTCTCATTATATTTCAGGACTACCATGAAGATGCATTGAAAATTCTGCTACACTGGAGGAGTGAAGTATCCCATTCAGTTGGTGATCTTCCTGTCATGGAAGTTGCTTGCCAGCTCTAAGTTTGAGTGAACACAGTAAACACAATGGTGAAAATATCAATTAAAAAATATCAATTAAAGAAACCACTCTCCATACTATGTATGTCTGTTTCCCTATGTATTCTGAACTCGCTCATAGCTACCTACACATAGTTGTCTGTAGCTTCGGTTTTGCCAAACTATTAAAATCATCTATTTTTTCTACTGTTCTACTTTGACTTTGCCTTCAGCTCTTGCTCCTCAAGATTGAGATATGAAAGGATCCTTCTGTCTTTTACCACACAATTCCTTTGTCAGGAATTTCATGATTTCCTCCAAGTTTGCAGTTAGGTGTTTGACTTTATTCCCTAATTTTAACACTGACTGTTTTTCATTTTATCTTTTCCTACTTTTGTAATTTGGGTTGGTTCTTTTAAAATATTTACTTATTATTTTTTTGTTGAAGTATAGTTGAATACAATATTATCTTAGTTTTTAGTGTAAACATACTGATTTGACATTTATATACATTATGAATTGATCACCACTATAAGTTTATTAACCAAATGTCACCATACAAATGTATTACAATATTATTGACTATATTCCCTGTGCTGAACATTACGTCTTGGTTACTCATTTATTTTATAAATGGAGGTCTGTACCTCTTAATCCCCTTCACCTATTTTACCTAACCCCCACCTACTTCCCCTCTGGTGTCCTCCAGTTTGTTTTCTGTATCTATGCCTCTGTTTCTGTTTTGTTTTGTTCATTTGGTTTGTTTTTAGATTCCATATATAAGTGAAATCATGTGGTATTTGTGTTTCTCTGACTTATTTCACTTAGCATAATACTCTGTAGGTCCATCCATGTTATGGGGGCTTGTCTTCCCAGTTCTGGTCCCCCAGGCTGGGGAGCCTGGCATGGGACTCAGACCCCTTACTCCTCAGGGGGAATGCCTGCAGTTGTGATATCCCTCCTAGTTGTGGGTCGCTGCACTGGGGTGTGGGTTCTCTGCCCCTGCTACCCATCTTGATGTGGCCTTTTCTTTATATCCTTAGTTGTAGAAAATCTGTTCTGCTAGTCTTTAGACACTTTCAGAGATAGTTGTTCTATGTGTAGTTCTATGTGTGTCCATGGGAGGAGGTGAGCTTGGGATCTTCCTGTTCTGTCTGCCATCTTGATCTAGATCCAATCTGATAAAAATTATTTTAAATTAAAAAAACTTGTTTTTATCTTGTTCTCTATTTTCCTTTGTCAGTTTTATCTTAGATTAAAGCTTTTCTTCCTTCTGAATTACAGTCATTAATTTAGAGATCTGGGATTAAAAAGAATATTGAGGTAAACATTGCTCCTGAAGAATTAACATTTAGCTTATAAAACAAAATATGAGCTGAACTAGTTTTTTTATTATAGTAAAATATACATAACATAAAATTTACCATTTTAAGCATACAGTTCAGTGGCGTTAAATATATTCACATTATTGTGCGACTGTTAACCACCATCCATCTCCAGAACTTTTTCATTTTTTCAAACTAAAATTTTATACCCATTAAAAAATAACTCCTCATTTCCCATCTCTGCCCTGAACTAATTATTTTAAATTTACCTATTTTTGTGTCTTCTTACTTGTTCTGTTTGCTATCATTACAAATGAATACATATTGAATACTCCTTATATATGTGGAACTGGGCCAGATGCTGACCAGGGTTGAGTTACATTTAAAAAGAAGGCTGAGCAATTTGCCATTAGGTGGTATCCTGGGTGACAGAGTCTTGTTGTGTCATTTTCTTTATCTTACATCCACACTCCAATCCATTAAATGTGCAAAAGTACACAAGCTGCTTTTTGTTTCAGAGATTACCAGGAAAATGCCTAATTTCACCAGTCTGACAATTCTAAGTCCAGATTGAGATGAATTATTGCTTTGATTTTCAGATATTTTGAGTACCTAAATGAACATATTTGCAAAATTATTAAATATAAAAGTGGATGGTAGCTTCGTTATTTTTTTAAAGCCTGGTGAAATTTTTAATAGCTATATATATATATCTTTTGAGGTGTCATTGTTTTATTTCTTCCTCTCTAACTTCTTTTTCTTTGTTATGTTCAGTTGTACCTCTTCCTTCCCCTGCCCAGTAGGTTATCTATTTCTCATGGTTTTTGCCTTTAGTTTTTTGCTTAGAAATCTCACCTTTGTCAGTTCGGTTATCTCTCTGTGAGAAAATAACTCCTAAGTCTATATAGTTGACACTTAAACAATATGTGTTCAAACTGTGTGGGTCCACTTATATGTCGGTTTTTAAATAGTACTACACAGTTTGTGGCTGGTTGAATCCACAGGTGCAAAACCGTGGATACAGAGGGCTGACTATAAAGTTATACATGAGTTTTTGATTGGGTGGAGGATTGGCACCTCTAACCCCGTGTTGTCCAAGGATCAACTATATTCTTAACCTTGAGTCATAGTTCTCAGTCTAGAACTGTCCTGAAATTTTCTCTTATGTGATCTGGTGTTACCTCAAACAAACATGTCTAATGTTGGACTTAACATTTTTTTCATCCACTTTAAACCTCCTCCTCTTTTCTCTTTTTTTTTTAATAGCACTACTATTTTTGTCATTACCTGAGCTTGACGTTTAGCAGTGGTTTGCTCTTTCTCTCCGAATTCAGCTAGTCACTAGATCCTACCAACTATTTTTGTCTGTTATTATGATCATTGTCACATATGACCCTTTGCATTCTTATTGCACTCTATCCAGTATAGGGCCTGATCAGCTGATGCCTAGGTTACTGCAGTAGTCCCGTGCCAATAGAGTTTTTCTCTTGAGTCCCTTATACCACTTTTTTTTGTAACTCTCATGTGAAAGTTGTGAATATCTGTTTTGGATTATAGTTAACTATGTCTCACTATTGTCTTTTTCATCTTTGTACTCCCCAGAAGCCTTACATCATAGTTGGTACTCAATAAATGTTTTTGAGAATATGGTATTCTAGTTATAATTTCTTCTTCTTCTAATGTATTTTGTACAGCATTGCCATGTTCTTTCATTCATTTAACAAATATTTATTGAGTGATTATTTTGTGCCAAGGACTTTTAGCTGCTAAGGGTATAGTAATCATATAGTAATCAACAATCAAACAAAAACTTATGACTGGTAGCTTATATTCTAGTGAGGTAGAACAATGACAAAGTAGGAAAATACATAATGTCTTAGATGGTGATAACTGAAAAGGAGAAAAAGATAAATGAAGGGGGGAGATAGGGAGTATCGAGGGTGAAAGATTGATATTTTGGATAAGGTGGCCAGGAAGGCCCTTTTGCAAAGGTGGCACTTGAGTAAAGACTAAAGGAAGTGAGTGGGGAAGGCAGCAAATATCTGGGGAAATAAGGTTCCAGGCAAAGGGAGCGGCAAGTGCAAAGGACCTCGAGTGCAAGCGTACCTGGCATGTTTGAGTATTGGAGAGCAATAGAGTGAGCTGAAAGATGGGTAGTAGGAAGCAAGGGTGTGTATTAGGAGGAGAGGTATAGAGTGGGAAAATACAGGTTGAGTAGTTCCTTGTAGGACACGATGAGGAGTGTGGTTTTTTTCTCTGAATGAAATGTTTAGCCTTGGGAGGATTTTGAACTTACAAGTGACATGATCCTTCTTGTTAATGGAATCATTATGGTAACTATAATTGAGAAGAGAGAGGAAGCAGGAAGATCAGTTACGAGCTTTGACACAAATCTTGGTCAGAGATAATAGTGGCTCAGACCTCAGTGATAGCATTGGGAGTAGTGAGAGGTATTCTGGTTTGAGATGTAGTTGAAGTAGAGCCAACAGAATTTTCTGATGGGTTGGATGTGAAGCATGAGGGGAAATGAAGAGTCATGGATTATCTGAAGGTCTTTGGCCTGAACAGCTGAAGAATGGGTTTGCCAACTGAGATAGAGGTGCCTCTGAGAGGAGCAGGTTTGGTAGTGGGTTTGTTAGGAGTTAAGCTTTGGACATGCTAAGTTTGTGATTCCTGCTTGACATCCAAGCAGAGCAAGATTGTCTAGGTTCATGTGGGTATATTAGACTGAAGTTCAGGAACGAGATCTGGGAGTCATCAGTATTGAGATAGTGTCTAAAACTATGAGACTGAGTCATCGGGAGAATGAATGTAGAAAGAAAAGATTAAACTTTTTGAAACACCTTACCCCATATCTCTGCTTAGTACATACCTTGAAAGGCTCCAGGTTCTCCATGGCCTTTCACAGTGTAGTCTTGTACAAATCTCTTATGTCACATTGGACACTTACATTTCCTAAGTTCTCCTTTTGCATTGCTGCCTTCCTAGTTTTGCTCATCCTTTTCCTTTTACATAGAATGCTTTCTTCTTTCTACCCAACTGAAATCTAGTTTTTTCCAAGCATCTTTATCTTTTTTTTTTTTTTTTTTTTGGTACGCGGGCCTCTCACTGTTGTGGCCTCTCCTGTTGCGGAGCACAGGCTCCGGACGCACAGGCTCAGTGGCCATGGCTCACAGGCCCAGCCGCTCCGTGGCATGTGGGATCTTCCCGGACCGGGGCACGAACCCGCGTCCCCTGCATCGGCAGGCGGACTCTCAACCACTGCGCCACCAGGGAAGCCCCAAGCATCTTTATCTTATCACCACTGAATGATCTATTTCTTTTTCAAACACCACTTTTTTCATTTTGTGAAAAGTCTGCGTCTTTATTCCACTCCCCCCTTACCTTGTCTGTATTGTGAAGTTCAACATATTTTTATATGTGTCCTTTTTTTCCCTAATGACATAATGAAATCTGTGGCAGGGACCATGATTTTTAATGTCTTCTGCAGTGATCAGAACCCCAGTTCTACTCCTCAGGGTATATTTGTGGAGAAACAGTCTTTACAAACACTGGAAACCTGGAGGAAGCAAGGCTGTTCAGGAACATCTGGACATTGATTCTGCTTTCTCCCATTAGATAAAAAGTTGTGGCCTTATTAGCAATGAGTTTGGCTCAAGAACCAGCAGGAGCCCAGATGTTTATAATTTTTTCCCGTTAAAGGGCATAAATTCTTAGAGCTTGTTTTTACCAAAATGGTAATGTAAGCCCTAAGCATAAAAGAGAAGTGGAACCATAAGAATTGATCTTGCCAAATATTGCAAGACCCTACCTTGTCCTTTCACTGGTAGTGCATGACTTTAGAGGCCAGTGGAAGCTATGCTGAGATATACTACATCTGTCCCTGCTCTTAGTGGCAATCTGACTGCTGATAAGATTTGGATCCTTGGCTAAGTCAGGAACTAAATGTAAACTTATTTTGTGTGTGTGTGTGTGTGTGTGTGTGTGTGTGTGTGTGTGTGCGCGCGTGTGTGTTCTCTCTAATTCATAGCTGATAGCTAACATTTATTTAGAGTTTACCTACTATGGGCCAGTTAGTTCTAATGCTGTACCTATATTACCTCTCTTGATCTTCATAACATCATGTAAATTAGCTATTTTCAGCATATAGCCATTTTTAGATAAGGAACTTGAGGAAAAGAAGACCAAGTAACTTTCTTTAATAGCACTATTAATACTAAGTGGAGGAATAGGGTTTGATCCCAGGAAGTTTTGATCCAGAGCTTTTATTTTTAACTGCTGTACTATACTAGCCTGTCTGAAATACTGCAAGCCAATTTTGATTATTTCTTTTTGTCTTCTAATAGGTGCCTCTATAATTTAAAATAATATACCACTATTTCTTGATTTATCATCTAAGGCAATACCATTGATGACCTGCCATTAAAGATGAGGCTTTATGGAATTCCCTTGTGGTCCAGTGGTTAGGATTCCCCTGCTTCCACTTCAGGGGGCCTGGGTTTGATCCCTGGTCTGGGAACTAGATTCCAGAAGCTGTGCGGCATAGCCGGAAAAAAAAAAGAAAGATGAGGCTTTAGTTCATTTATACTATTCTTGTGCTACTCTACTCTCCTTCAGATTTTATGTGGTTATATATTGTTGATGTTATTTCCTCTATTTTTGCAACTCCAGTATAACTAAGCCCCTATTTCATGTTCCATTAATTTTGAGCAGTATCTCTTATTTCCCTTTTTATAAAGTGAGGATATTATCACTCATATCCTTTACTTCAACTCTTTTACCTTTTTTCCTGTCTTTTATTTTATTTATTTTTAAAATTTTATTTATTTTTGGCTGCATTGGGTCTTTGTTGCTGCGCACGGGCTTTCTCTAGTTGTGGCAAGTGGGGGATATTCTTTGTTGTCGTGTGTGGGCTTCATTGCAGTGGCTTCTTCTGTTGCAGAGCACGGGCTCTAGGTGCATGGGCTTCAGTAGTTGTGGCACGCGGGCTCAGTAGTTGTGTCCCGGGCTCTAGAGCACAGGCTCAGTAGTTGTGGTGCAATGGCTTAGTTGCTCCACGGCATGTGGGATCTTCCTGGACCAGGGCTCGAACCCGTGTCCCCCGCATTGGCAGGTGTATTCTTAACCACTGCGCCACCAGGGAAGTCCTGTCTTTTAACTTCTGTCAAATATTTATTTATTTTAAAATTATCACAGTTGATAATATTTATATTCTATTTAAAGAAGGCAGTATAACATTGTGGTTAAGAATGTAGACATTGGAGCCAGGTTGACTGGCTTCAAATCCAAGCTCTACCACATGCTAACTTTGTGAAGTTGGCAAGTTATTTAATCTCTCTGTGCCTCACTTTCCTCAACTGTAAAATGGGGATAATAATGGTACTTATTTCACAGGATTATTGTCATAATTAAGTGACTTATTGTATGTAAAGGATTTAAAACAAGGCCTGGTACATACTAAGTACTATATGAATGATTGCTATTAGTGTTATCATAATTATTCTGTAATCATAATTAACTCTTCCATGCTTTCAATTTATTCTAAAAGTTAATAAACAACATTTAACTGTTTAACTTATTATGATCACAGTGCAGAAACAAATAGTACATTGTGATTATATTTCTTTATTTTGGGGTCCAGAATCATAACCTTAGCAATAGGTTTTTAGGACCAAAGTCAAATGGGTTATATTTTCTTCTCCATATATTTTTTACTCCATATATTTAAAAAAATATGTAATATTTTAATTTTATTTATAAGTGGATAATGACTTTCTTATAGAGCCCTACCCCACCCCGCCAGAGTTTGGAATTACTTTTTTCCTTCTTATTGACAAAAAATAAGATACTTTGATCATATTCTCAGAATTACCTGGCTTCTGTGTTATACTTGGTTATAAGAACTCACTTCCTTCTTGGAGATGGTCCTTTCACAATCTATGAAAGATAAAATTGATAAATTGGACTTTACCAAAATTAAAAACTTTTGCTCTACAAGAGATACTGTTAAGACAGTGAAAAGCCAGGTTATACCTGGGAGAAAATGTTTGCAAATCACGTATCTGATAAAGAACATATATCCTGACTATATAACAAATTTATTTTTAAAGCTCAACAATAAGAAAACAACCAACTGATTAAAAAAATGGACAAAGATCTGAATAGACACTTCAAGGAAGATTTATGGATGCCAAATAACCATGTGAAAAGATACTCAACATTATTTGTCATTAGGGAAGTGAAAATTACTTCCCTAATGACAAATAATGAGGAGCTACTCAGTGAGGAGCTACTACACATTTATTAGAATGGTTAAGATCCAAAATATTGGCAGTACCCAATGCTGGTGATCTCATACTTGCTGGTGGGAATGCAAAATGGTGTAGCCACTTTGGGAGACAGTTTAGCAATTTCTTATAAAGTTACACACAGACTTACCATCAGAAAGAGAAAAAACAAAGACCGTATGCTAACACATATGTATGGAATCTAAAAAAAAAAAATGGTTCTGATGAAGCTAAGGGCAGGACAAGAATAAAGATGCAGAGGTAGAGAATGGACTTGAGGACACGGGGAGGGGGAAGGGTAAGCTGGGAGGAAGTGAGAGAGTAGCATTGACATATGCACACTAACAAAAGTAAAATCAATAGCTAGTGGGAAGAAGCTGCGTCGCACAGGGAGATCAGCTTGGTGCTTTGTGACCACCTAGAGGGGTGGGATAGGGAGGGTGCAAGGGAGGCGCAAGAGGGAGGGGATATGGGGATATATGTATACATATAACTGATTCGCTTTGTTTTACAGCAGAAACTAACACACCGTTGTAAAGCAATTACACTCCAGTAAGGATGTTTAAAAAAACAAAAACAAAACACAGACTTACCATATGACCCAGCAATTACACTCCTAGGTACTTACCAAATTGATTTGAAAATGTATGCTCACACAAAAACCTATGTGTGCTTTATTCACAACTGCTAGCTTTATTCATAATAATCAAAAAACTGGATGCAACCAAGAAGTTCTTCAATAGATGATGGTACAGCCATACAATGGGTTATCAATCAGCAAAAAGCAGGAATGAATTATTAATTAATGCTACAACATGGATGCTAAGTTAAGGAAGCCAGATTGAAAAGACTACATACTAAATGATTCCATTCATATGGTCTTCTAGAAAGTGCAAAACTATAGGGATGGAAAGCAGATCAGTGGTTGTTGGGGTTTGAGGAAGGGGGAGTGTTTGACTTGGGCAAGCACATAGAAGTTTTTAGGGTGATGAACTAAACTGTTGTGGACATATGATGCTATGCATTCTTTAAAATCCATAGAACTTTATAGCATAAAAAGGTTAATGTATGCATATTAAAAAAAATCAACCAGGAGTTTGAGGGATTCCAAAATGGAATGCAGACTGATAAAAGAATCTAACCAATGTATTAGAAATGTATATGGCATAGCCTCACTGAAGGAATGGGTAAAAAGATGCTTGACTTGAATAACTTTGGAAAAGAATGCTTTGACTCGGAAACTGTAAGACTAAAGATATACATAAACACTATACTCTGATAAAGTTGTGTCTCACGGGTACAGGTTAACAATTCTGAAACTACATGTGTACTGAGAATGAACAAATATGTAAAAGTGTGGTGGCTGATAGGGGCCAGGTTTCTCACTATTGGAAAGGGAGATTGGAGATAAGCATGGGGCGGGGAAGGCTAGAACGAACATAGTAACTGACCAGTACTCCTTGAAACTGTTAAGGTCATCAAAAATAAGGTCCTTAGAAACTGTCACCAGAAAAAGATAAGACAACGTGATCACTAAGTATGATATAGTATCCTGAATGGGATGTGGAACAGAAAGGACATCAGGGAGAAATTAGTGAAATCCAAGTTAAATGTGTAGTTTAGTTAATACTAAAGTACCAGTGTTCATTCCCTAGTTGTGACAACCATGTCATGTAGTGTAAGATGTTAATAATAGGGGAAACTGGTATATGGGAACTCTCAGCACTATCTTGGTAACTTTTCTATATATCAAGCTGTTCTAAAAAAGTTTGTTTAAATTAAAAAACCTCAATAAATGACATTTACCCAATTTATGATTATGTAATAGGGAACCAAACAGTTTATGCTGTGATTACGTTTCTTTGTCTCTGTATCCAAAGTCATGACCCTAAGGAGAACGTTTCTAGGATCAAGCTCAAATAGATTTTTTTTTTAACATCTTTATTTGAGTATAGTTGCTTTACAAGGGTGTGTTAGTTTCTGCTTTATAACAAAGTGAATCAGCTATACGTATACATATATCCCCATATCCCCTCCCTCTTGCATCTCCCTCCCACCCTCCCTGTCCCACCCCTCTAGGTGGTCACCAAGATGATCTCCCTGTGCTATGCAGCTGCTTCCCACTAGCTATCTATTTTATGTTTGGTAGTGTATATATGTCCATGCCGCTCTCTCACTTCATCCCAGCTTACCCTTCCCCCTCCCTGTGTCCTCAAGTCCATTCTCTACCTCTGCGTCTTTATTCCTGTCCTGCCCCTAGGTTCTTCAGAACAAGTTTTTTTTTTTTTTTGGTTCCATATATATGTGTTAGCATACGGTATTTGTTTTTCTCTTTCTTACTTCACTGTTTGACAGGCTCTAGGTCCATCCACCTGTGTTAGCATACGGTATTTGTTTTTCTCTTTCTGACTTACTTCACTCTGTATGACAGACTCTAGGTCCATCCACTTCACTGCAAATATCTCAATTTTGTTTTTTTTATGGCTGAGTAATATTCCATTGTATATATGTGCCACGTCTTCTTTATCCATTCATCTGTTGTTGGACACTTAGGTTGCTTCCATGTCCTGGCTATTGTAAATAGAGCTGCAGTGAACATTGTGGTACATGGCTCTTTTTTTTTTTTTTTTTAGCGGTACGTGGGCCTGTCACTCTTGTGGCCTCTCCTGTTGTGGAGCACAGGCTCTGGACGCGCAGGCTTAGCGGCCATGGCTCACGGACCTAGCCGCTCCGCGTCATGTGGGATCATCCCGGACTGGGGCACGAACCCGTGTTCCCTGCATCACCAGGTGGACTCTCAACCACTGCGCCACCAGGGAAGCCCGCATGGCTCTTTTTGAATTACGGTTTTCTCATGTTATATGCCCAGTAGTGGAATTGCTGGGTTGTATGGTAGTTCTATTTTTAATTTTTTAAGGACCCTCCATACTGTTCTCCATAGTGGCTGTATCAATTTACATTCCCTCCAACAATGCAGGAGGGTTCCCTTTTCTCCACACCCTCTCCAGCATTTATTGTTTCTAGATTTTTTGATGATGGCCATTCTGACTGGTGTGAGGTGATACCTCATTGTAGTTTTGATTTGCATTTCTTTAACGATTAGTGATGTTGAGCATCCTTTCATGTGTTTGTTGGCAATCTGTATATCTTCTTTGGAGAAATGTCTATTTAGGTCTTCTGCCCATTTTTGGATTGGGTTGTTTGTTTGATATTGAGCTTCATGAGCTGCTTGTAAATTAATCCTTTGTCAGTTGCTTCATTTGCAAATATTTTCCCCCATTCTGAGGGTTGTCTTTTCTTCTACATAAATTTCTCAAAATTATATACTATAATTTTCTTTATAATTGAATCTTGACTTTCATATATAGCTTTTTTTTCTCTAGAGTTTAGAATTACTGTTTTTTTCTTCTGACTGACAAAAGAATAAGACACCATTATATTCTCAAAATTATCTGGCCTGTCACACTCGGTTTTAAGAATCCACTTTCTTCTTGGAGACAGTTTTTTTCTTTTTAATTTTTTTTTTATTTTGCAGTACGCGGGCCTATCACTGTTGTGGCCTCTCCCGTTGCGGAGCACAGGCTCCGGGCGCGCAGGCTTAGCAGCCATGGCTCACGGGCCCAGCCGCTCCGCGACAGGTGGGATCCTCCTGCACCGGGGCACGAACCCGTGTCCCCTGCATCGGCAGGCGGACTCTCAACCACAGCGCCACCAGGGAAGCCCTTGGAGACAGTTTTTTAGAGCCTTTTGTCAGTGTGGGATTTGTTACTGTCTAGGTCTGCTGCATGGTTGTCATTCTGGATCTTTCCTTTGCTGTGTTACTGGATTAGATATTCTGTTTCTTAGATCCTATGTTTTCTTTGTCTCTCACTTCATTTCACTGAACGACATCCTTGATGTCTTCGTAACATTGCTTAACAACAAATTTTAGGGCTGTTGTGTGTCTGAGAATGTTTTTGCTTGACCTTTATTGTTGACGGAGCTGTGGGTATAGAGTTTTAAGTTCAAAATTATAAACATTTTTTCCTCAGAAGTTTGAAGGCAAGGTACATTGCCTTCTAGCATTTTGTGTTGTTACTGAGAAGCCTGATACCTGCTTATTTCTTGCCTTTCTGGAAACTTTTGAAATATTTTTCTTTCTCTTTTTTAAAATATTTATTTATTTAGTTTTTGGCTGTGTTGGGTCTTAGTTACATTACATGGGATCTTTCATTGTGGCACGTGGGATCTTTCATTCTGGTGAACAGGCTCTTCATTGCAGTGCATGGTGTTCTCTCTAGTTGTGGCATGTGGGCTTATTAGTTGCAGTGCGTGGGCTCTCTAGTTGCAGCATGCAGGCTCTCTAGTTGTGGCATGTGGGCTCCAGAGCATGTGGGCTCTATAGTTGTGGTGTGTGGGCTCTCTAGTTGTGGCACACAGGCTCAGTAGTTGCAGCGTGCGGGCTTAGTTGACCCGCAGCATGTGGGATCTTAGTTCCCTGACCGGGGGTTGAACTAGCATCCCCTGCATTGCAAGACAGATTCTTAACCACTGGACCACCAGTGAAGTCCCTAAAATATTTTTCATATACACCTCATGCTCAAAAGTCTCAAGAATGTACCTAGATAAGGATCTTATTTTTATTCATCTGATTAGTGCTTGGTATATAGTTTTTGAATATGAAGACTTGCATTTTACTTCAGTTCTCTGAAATTTTCTTCTGTTATTTATTTGATTATTTCCTCTCCTGTATTTTCTTGATTTTTTCTGTCTGGAATATCTGTTATTCAGATGTTGAATCTTTTAGGTTTATATTCCATTTCTTATATTGTTTGTTCCATATTTTCCTCTTTCTTTTTGCTGTATGTTCTAGGAAATACCCCTGCCTTAATTTTCTAGTCCTTCTTTCAAAAAATGTTTTCAGCATTCTTTATGAGGGTGATGAGCTCTTGGCTGAGGCAGTGGGGGCAGTGAGCCTTGTGTCTCTCTCATCCCGCAGCAGGCTAACCTAGACTTCTTCACATGACAGTTGCTGGGACTTAAGCAAAGTAAGCGGAATTGCAAGGACTTTTGAAGTAAAGACTTAGGATTGGCTTAGAACTTAACAACATCCCTTCTGTTGGATGCTTTTGGGCAAAACAAGTCATAAAGCCAGCCCAGATTCAAGGAATAGGAGAATAGACTACACCTTTTGATGGGAAGGGCTACAAAGTCATATTGCTGCAATGGGTATTAACTCAAAAAGGAGTAGGAAATTATGTTTAGGTATCCCCTTTGGGGTTTGATATGATACACCCTTTTGATGGGAAGGGCCACAAAGTCATATTGCAAAGGGTATTAATTTAAAAAGGGGTAGGAAATTATGTTTAGCCATCCTCTCTGGGGTTTGATATGATACGCTATTTACTTAAATATTCTTTTACTTTTATAAATAAAGTTTTATGATTTCCTTTATATGTGTGTCTGTGTGTGTGTCTATATACACTGTATATAGAGCTTCATATTGTCAAAGAAACCAGAGCTGCACGTGTGTGAACTTGGTAAAAATGGATTTTATTCAGGAGCCATTGCTGTAGGGGAAAAAAGACCTAAGTATAGAACTGTGCTCAGTTCTGAATACAGCATGGACAAGTGGGCATTTATAGCCAAGGAGCAGAATGGAGATCAGTGGATGGAAAATTACTAAGAGGAAACATCAGGGATAGGGTGGATCCTGGTTAAACCAACTGACAGGATTCTTGCTGGAGGCAGGCCAGAGTGATTAGATACCCAAGGTGGGAGATTCATGCTAAACTGACTTAGCAGGATTCTTGCTAAAACTGGGTGATACAGAGATTAATGTGGAAGGCCAAAGGTTGAGGCCTAGTTGAGAAGAGGGTTCAGAGGAGCTTGATTAAAATTTGGTCAATGTGAGAGTCTTTGTCAATGTATATATTTGTGTATATATATGCCAAAAACTCTGTGAATTTCTCAATATTTAAAAGATTTCTTAAGATTCTATTGTGAAGATTTCAGCTTGATGAAGAAATGACAAATATGTGTACAGCTTGTGTGTTGGAAAATTTCCTACAGACTATTATGATTTCCTTCCTTTGGAAAAAAATGAAGGAAAAAATACTATATTTAGAATTTAGATAGTGTATTTTTGTTTCAGATATATGATAAATGGTCAGTGAGGCCTAGTTAGAAGGACATTTTGATTTCTATACTTTTTTTTTTTTTTTGCCAACCTTTTTTCCTCCCTTAGTAAGATAAAACATTTGAATAGTAACTAGATTCTCTACTTGTCTTGCTGGGTTTTGGGAGGGAGCTGGCAAAAAAGTGATAATCCTCTACTTTTGATGCCAAATCTTGGGAAAGACAGTCTGGTGAGATGCAGGCTTTACTCAAAAGTCTCAGAGCTGTGGGATGGGGAGCACTGTTGTAAGAAGTCTAAGCCCTCATCTAGGGGTATTGGATTCTGTTACCTCCAACACGGGTAGATGGTGCTCGGAGATACAGCCATATTCCTTCAGCTTACCCCAAGGCAAGAAATTCAGGGATCCTCATATCTGACCCATAATTTATGAGGAGACAATGCCACAACATCCCCATCAGCCATATCTATCTCAAGACGAAGAGTATTTGTATACGACCCTACATGTGACAAAAAGTGGGAGATTAAGGATGATTATGATAATAATATCTGCTCCTTTAGTATGTGCCAAACACTCCTTTGAGCTCCCTCTCAAACTCAGTATGCCTCAGATCAGAGTCATCTGTTCTCCTAAAACCTGGTTATGTTCTGGCGTCCCTTTTCTTAATAAGTGGAATCACCATATATTTTTTTCTTCTAACCAGAAACTACCTGTCTTTAGGAGCTCCCTTACCCTCGCTCCCTGTATGCTATGCAAAGTCATCTTGGCAATTCATCCTTTTTTCTTTCTGCTGCTACCACACTAGTCCATAATCTGGGCATAGATTACTGTCGAAGATTCTATTCATATGTATCACTGCAATAATATTTTACAGTAGCATCACACATCCACCTTTTTCAACCTCCCCACCTCCAACACATCAGAAATTCATTCTCCATACTACAACTGGAGGCTTCCTTTTGTAATGTAAATCTGATCACATCCTCTTCTACTAAAAAAGTATCAGTAACTTTTTGTGGCTCTTAAGATGAAGATCACAATTCTTACCATAGCTTACAATAAATACTTAATGTTGAGACTTGAGAAATGTATCAATGTGTGGAATAGCCAGGCACTTTCTAATATGGCATATCTTTGAATTTATACATTTAAGGACCTACAGTCAAGATGGTACTCTCATGGATTGATGTTTAGTTAATGAGGTAAACAGGTTTAACTTAGATTGATAAATTTGTAAAATTAGTAGACATTTTAAATTGCTCATTATTTGTGTATTATAAACACCTGTTTTTCTGTGTTCATCCTTTTTTTTCTTCCAGCGTTATTGAGATACAGTTGATGTATAACACTGTGTAAGGTTAAGGTATACAGTGTGATGATTTGATACACATATATATTGTGAAGTGACTACCACAATAGGGTTACTAAACACCTTTATCACATTATTTTTTTTTGTGTGTGGTGAGAATGTTTAAGATCTACTCTTTTAATAACTTTCAAGTATATAGTACAGTATTGTTAGCTAGAGTCACCATGCTGTATATTAGATCCCCTGAACTTATTCATCTTGAAACTGGAAGTTTATACTTTTTACCAACATCTTCCCATTTCCCCCACCTCTAAGCTCTTGGCAACCACTGTTCTACTCTGTTTCTGTTAGTTCGGCTTTTTTCAGATTCCACATATAAGTGAGATCATACAGTATTTGTCTCTCTGTGTCTGACTTATGTCACTTAACATAATGCCATCAAGATCCATCCATTTTGTAGCAAATGGCAGGATTTCCTTCCTTCTCGTGGCTGAATAATATATGTGTGTGTTTAACATTTTCTTTATTCATCCATTGATGAACACTTAGGTTGTTTCTGTATCTTGGCTTTTGTGAATAAGGCTGCAATGAACATGGGTTTACAGGTATCTCTTTGGGTTCCTGATTTCATTTCCTTTGGATATATACCCAGAAGTGTGATTGCTGGATTGTATGGTGGTTCTAGTTTCAATTTTTTGAGGAACCTACCTACTGTTCTCCAAAGTGAATGTACCAGTTTATGTTCCCTCCAACAGTGCACGAGGATTCCCTTTCTCCACATCCTCGCCAACACTTGTTATTTGTTATCTCTTTGATAATAGTCATTCTAACAGATGTGAGGTGATATCTCGTTGTCTTAATTTCCCTGATGATTAGTGATGTTGAGCATCTTTTCATGTACCTGTTAGCCATTTATATATCTTCTTTTGAAAAATGTTCACTTTCTCTGCCGATTTTTTTTTTTTTTTTTTTTTTTTTTTGCGGTACGTGGGCCTCTCACTGCCGTGGCCTCTCCCGCTGCGGAGCACAGCAGGCTCAGCCACCATGGCTCATGGGCCCAGCCGCTCCGCAGCACGTGGGATCCTCCCGGACTGGGGCACAAACCCCCGCCCCCTGTATCGGCAGGCGGACTTCCAACCACTGCGCCACCAGGGAAGCCCCTCTCTGCCGATTTTAAAATTGGATTGTTTGGGGGGTTTTTTTGCTGCTGAGTTGTATGAGTTACTTGTATATTTTGGATAGTAACCCTTTATTGGATATGTGGTTTGCAAATATTTTCTTGCATTCCATAGAATTGCAAAAGAAGATTGCCTTTTCATTCTGTTGATTTTTTCTTTCACTGTGCAGAAGCTGTTTAGTTTGGTATAGTCCCATTTATTTATTTTTGCTTTTGTTGCATATGCTTTTGGTGTCATATCCATAAAATCATAAAATCATTGTCATATCCAATGTCAAGGAGATTTCCCCCTATGTTTTCTTCTAGGAGTTGTATAGTTTCAGGTCTTAAGTTTAACATCCTTTTTTGTCACTAGACCACTTGCCTCCAAAATGAATGTTGCAATTCTGTAAGCTGTCGTAGGGAGGTTTTGCAGAAAATAGATTCGTTTTGAAGAATCTTTAAACGGTATGATGGAGAGTAGGCTTTATAGCAGGTTGCTGGCGTCATAGTTTGCAATGTTCTCTTCCTTTCCCCCAACCTCTCCTACCCAGATCACTACCCAAACACAACTGCATTTATTTTTCTGCATGTCTGTTCTTTTGGCAATAGCCAAAATATATTTGCTCACTCCCGAGAATAAATTACACAAGATTCTAATCTACTTGTCCAAATGGTACCTGTTGTAACTAGAAGGCCTTCAAATATTTTCTGAACAAAGGAAAATTATCTTGACTTATTTTCTTTTGGATAGAATGGGAAAATTTTTGTTTATTTTTTTTGTGGAGTCTTTTGGGGATATTGGGATTTCTCTGGGGACAATTTTGGGATAAAGAAACTACTGCATACATCAAAAGAATGTAAGGATTTCTGCTACCCAACTGTCTATAAGATTTTACCTAAAGATCTACATTTTAAAAAAGCTATTAAATAGAGCTACTAAAATAAGTAATTAAAAGATAATATAAATTTCAAAGTAGACTAATGTAGTAAGTTGATAAATGGGACTTTTCCTCTTCCCTCTGATTTTGGGCTGAGGTCTCAGAGCTGAGAACAGAGCACATCAGTGCCTGGAGATTCTCAAGGAGGATACTATCCAATCTGTGTAGAACTTGTTATGGCCACAGTCCCTGCTAGGAAAGCAGTTCGAGGCAGTTCCTTGCAAATGGTGGCTCTTTGCAGTGCCACGTGACTCTGCCAGTTCATCTACAGCTGATTGGTGATTGTTGGACTCAGTAGTCCATCCCTTCTTCTGTAGCCAGCCAGGGCCTACAAGATGCTGCCATGAATGCACTGCCTGCATAATGGAAATGGTCATTTGCTGGTCAATGAGATTCTTTCTTTCTTTGATTTTTTTTAAACAGAAGTTACAGTGATATAGGCAGTTGGTTACAGGAGCAAGAATCAGAAAACACAAGTAAATAACTGAGTCATGTCAGTGTTGAAACAATAAAATAGAGATCCACCAACTCCTGCTAGAGCTGCCTGAATCTAAATATTAAAAAATGTTTTTTTTATCTGATCAGGTTCTATTTAAGTTTCATGTAAGCTTGTTTTCAAGCATAAGTGAGATTTAGGCTACAGGGAGTTGTGCTCATGGTTTGTCAGTTTACAAGAGGCATTTTTTTCTACTTCCATTCTTCATACATATCTACTTATCTGAGTGGCTACAGTTGTTGCACTAGTGATTCTCTTTGAAATTTCCACTATAATTCCTGTCCACTTGAGCTATAAGAACTGACAGTGTCTTCAGTTGTCGTCATGACTCCTTAGGCACCGGGAGTGCAGTTAGGCTGTCAGGAAAGGAAGGCTTGGTAAGATAGTGTTTATTTTACAGAGTAATAATCTTTTCTCTGAATGTTGTTCTCAATTCTATTCCAGAAAGTGTTACTGCTAAATAAAACTTCATTTCAAGGAGAAAACATGTAATACACAGTCAGGATTCCATAGAGAGTTCATCCTGTTGGCTTCTAGTGGGCTTGAAATAAGAGATTAATGTGTAGTTATATAGAAATCTAGTAGGTTAAGCTGGAGAGCGGGAGAGAGAGAGAGAGAGAGAGAATATGACTGTGAGAGAATACAGATCTCTTTTCCAGGTTTATACTTTCTCCACCATGAACCTGAGAAAATAGTCTGGCCCGTGTAAATAACTGCAGGCCTCACTGAGTTTCTGTAGATGTTCTGGAGATAAATTGTATTGAAATTCTCATGATCATTACCATCTCTGCCTGTTAAATAAATACTGGGGAAAACCTCTCTCTCCAAGGTAAAGGTAAATTAGAAATACAGAACGTGCAGGGAACCCCAGCCTGACCTACTGGCTGCTCCCTTTGAGGGCTTTTCTTGCTTTTCTTTCTGGTAGCTTTTCTCTCAGGTACCACTGAAGTGGCACCTTCCGACAACCTCTCTCTGTGACAGCACCTCTTGGTCTCGCTTCTTCTGATTGACTCTTATCATAGGGGCCTCTCTTCAGCGGCTGTAGTTCTTCACGGTCCCTAGCAGTTCTCAGCTGCAGCCATTCCCCGTAGCAGCGTTAAGCGGATTTGTCCCCAGGCCCCCTGCTTCCTCCTGTAGCAACATCATCTGATCTCAGCCTTGCTTCTCACCTCAGCTCTCACCAGTCACTTCCTGCCTGCTTTCCCACCTCAGTGGACTTATTCATACCAATATAGTTGTGGTTTTCCAAATATAACCCACTGTTCGATACCTGCTCCTCTTCATGTCAGCCCCCAACTTCGGTTCAAAGGTTACTTTTTCTGATTTCCCAGGTGGAATTAACCACTGTCTCCTTTTTGCCCCTCATCTGTACTCTAAACATCTATCATAACATCTATAATTCTTTGTTGCTTATGTCTCCCTTGAATGGAGCAGAAATGAGTTATCCCCACCAAGGCCTGCCCAAATTGCAAATTCTTGAGCAAAATAAATATTGTTGCTCTTTTAAGCCACTAAATTTTGGAGTAGTTTGTTATGCAGTCATAGAAACTGAGTTAGATTTTGGTGTTTGGAGGTGGGGTGCCATGTAACAGAAACCTCAAAATGCAGCAGTGACTGAAGCTAAACTAGACAGGACTAGACAGTGGGCAGACGGTGGAGGACCTTGAAGAGATTGTTAGTGGAAACCTAATGGCTCTCAAGGAGGATGTGAATGTTTAAAGGAAAGTGAAAAAGTATCATTGGGAGCTGGAGAAAAGATCCTTGTTATGTAATAGCAGAAAGTTTAGCAACATTGTACTTACGGTAACGTGGAAAGTAGAAAACGGTTATAATGAATTGCATGAATTTGAAGGTGTTTTCTGGCTATTACTTGCTGCCTATAGTAAAATTGATAGGCAGTGCTGTGGTATGAAGGCTTGTATCCCCCAAGATTCAAGTGTTAATGCCGAATGCGATGGTACTAGGAGATGGGGCCTTTGGGAGGCGCTTAGGTCATAATGGTGGAGCCCTCATGCATGGGATTACTGCTTTTATAAAAGAGACCCCGCAGAGCTCCCTAACCCTTTCCACCATGAGAGAACACAGTGAGAAGTTGGCAGTCTGTAACCTGGAAGAGGGCTTTCACCAGAACCTAACCATGCTGGCACGCTGATCTTGGACTTCCAGCCTTCAGAACTGTGAGAAATACATTTTTGTGGTTTATAAGCCACCAACTTTGGCATTTCGTTAATAGCAGTCCAACTGGACTAAGAAAGAGAAGCTAAGGAAAGAATTGTTAAATATAGAGGAAGCAGAACTTACTGAGTTTGAAAATAAAACTCATTTTTCCAGTTTCTCCAGATGGCAGACAATTTTCAAGTTAAGAAAAGTCTTATGGAAAGAGATCAAATCTAGAGTATTGTGAGAAAACATGGTTTAACTACAAAGCCAAGGGAGTGATTATAAAACTCCTAGTTAAGGCTGCAGGAGATTTAATGTCGTGCCTCAGAAAGGCAAATAGTCCCTCTAAGGATCTTGAGAACATGCCGTGTCTGTTCTCACAGATGACTCACAGATCTTCTCTATTAAACGAAAAGGTCCTCTAAGAATTTTAAGAGAATTGTCCCTCAGGACCCTTATAGGAGCTCAAGGACCTATACCGAAATTTATGGGTGTGATTTTTGTCTAATGGAGTGGATTATAAATTGATTCACAAGAAATCTACACAGTTAAAAAAAGACTTTATTTTTTAGAGCAGTTTTGGGTTCACAACAAAATGCAACAGAAAGCACAGAGAGTTCCCACATAGCCCCTTGTCCCTCTCGGACACCAGAGTAGTAGTGGTAAAATTGATGAACCTACATTGACGCATCATTATCATGCCTGGTTCATAGTTTACATTAGGGTTCACTTTTGGTATATATTCTATAGGTTTGGACAAATGTATAATGACATATATCCACTATTATAAGCCTTAAAAATCCTTTGTGCTCTGCCTATTCCTCCATCCCTCCCCCAACTCCTAACAACCATTCATCTTTTTACTGCCTCCATAGTTTTGCCTTTTCCAGAATGTCATATAGTTGGAGTCATACAGTGTGTAACCTTTTCAGATTGGCTTCTTTCACTTATGCATTTAAGTTTCCTCCATGTCTTTTTATGGCTTGATAGCTCATTTCTTTTTAGCGCCGAATAATACTCCATTGTGTGAGTGGTTTATCCATTCACCTACTGAAGGATATCTTGGTTATTTCCAAAGTTTGGCAGTTATGAATAAAGCTGCTATAAACATCTGTATGCAGGTTTTTGTGAGGACGTAAGTCTTCAGCTTCTTTGGGTTAATACTAGGGAGGGTGATGGCTGGATCATATTGTAAGAATATGTATAATTTTGTGAGAAACTGCCAATTGTCTTCCAAAGTGGCTACACTGTTTTGCATTCCCACCATCTATGAATGAGAGCTTGTGTTACTCCATAGCCTCACCAGTATTTGGTGGTGTCAGTTTTCTGGATTTTGGCCATTCTCGTAGGTGTGTAGTGGTGTCTCGTTGTTTTAATTTGCATTTCCCTAATAAAGTATGCTGTTGAACATCTTTTCGTATGCTTATTTGCTGTCTGTATATCTACTTTGGTAGGTGTCTGTTCAGATCTTCTGCCCATTTTTAAATTGGGTTGTTCATTTTCTTACTGTTAAGTTTTCAGAATTTTTTGAATATTTTGATTGAACCCCTCCCAACATGATGGGCAGCCCACCTGTTGTTCTCTTCTCAAAGGCTCTGCTCCGTGGTTTCTTTCCAAAGGTGAGGAAAAGGAAGAGGAAATAACTTAATTACAATACCATTGAGAAGAAAAATAATAGTTATTTTCAAGAAGTCTTTTTCAGAAGGACAGCTTTTCCAATAACATTTTAAAAAGAATTCTTTGTATATTTTAGGTAACAATCTTTTATCAGATATGTTTTTTACAAATATTTTCCCTGGTCTGTGGCTTGTCTTCTCAGTCTCTTGATCCACATGGTTTTTAAAATGATTATATCAGCTTGGATTGAAAGGCACAGAGACAGTACAAAATGAAAAGAGGGCTTTGGATCCCAACCTTCTATAGACAGGAAGCATGCTAAGAACATGGCTACTTAACGTGAACCAACAACCCAGAGCTGGGAAGCCATGAGCCACAGTGAATCATTCCTGAGCAGTACAACTAAGCTGTAATAGAGCAACTAGCAGCATGTGCCCAGCTGGGTTTAATTGACCAGTGACTGCTGTCTCCTTTCCCCCTTTTTGAATGAGAGTGTCTGTAGGTGTTATCCTATGCCTGCTCTACCTTTGTGTATTCGTGTTTGTGGAGGCAGATAACTTATCTTTTTTTGTTTACAGCTCTTCAGATCAAGAGGAACTCTTCTCAAGGGGCTATATTTAAGGCACTATACTCAAGAAGTTCATCAATACCTGGACCTCAAACCTCAGCCTGATGTTATGGGTATCGGTGGGAGGGAATGAGTATATTTTGCATGTAGGAGGGATACGAACTGCTGTGGCCAGAAGGTGGACTGTGGTATGTCATATTTTTGACGACTGGTCTCAGCAATATTTTTGGTCCCACATGCTGTTTTAGAAACTTGCCACTTCCCATCAAGAGACTGAGTTTACTTCCCCTGTCCTTGAACTTGGGCTGGACTTTGCACGGATTAGTAGAATTGGGGGAAGTGATACTGTATGACTTCCAAGGCTAGGTTCTAAAAGATGGTACTGCTTCTGCCTGCCTCTCTCAGGATGCTTACCTTTAGAATCTAGCCACCCACTGTGGTGTGAGGAAGCCTAGGCCACATATTGAAGCCATGTGTAGGTATTCTGGCACCAGATTCTCATCTGACAGCATCAACCACCAGATTAGTGAATGAGGCTTTATATAATTGCAGTCCCCAGCCTTTGAGCCCTTCCAGCTGTTGCTGAGTGGAGCAGAGATGAGCAGTCCTGTCCAAATTGCAGGTTCATGAACAAAAAAATATTGTTGCTTTAGGTCAATAAGATTTAGGGTAACTTTTAAATATAGTCTTAGTAACTGAAGTAAGTAGAATGGTTTATAGTTTGGGGTTTATTTATTTTTTTATTTTGTATTTTTTGTGTGTGTGTGTGGTACGCGGGCCTCTCACTGTTGTGGCCTCTCCCGTTGCGGAGCACAGGCTCCGGACGCGCAGGCTCAGCGGCCATGGCTCACGGGCCCAGCCGCTCTGCGGCATGTGGGATCTTCCCGGACCGGGGCACGAACCCGTGTCCCCTGCATCGGTAGGCAGACTCTCAACCGCTGTGCCACCAGGGAAGCCCGGGTTTATTTTTTAATTAAGTTTTGGTAATAAAGTTATGCTGCCTTCATGAAATGAGACACATTTTATCTTTTTGTTTTGTATGGAATAGTTTAAATAATAGTGTAATTATTTGTTCCTTAACAGTTAGGTGGACTCAAATTGAAAGGTTTTTTGTTTGTCTTATTATCTAAAGTAATAGTCAACTTTCCAATCCCTTCTTTGGTAAGTAGTCAGTTTGGGTTTTCTACTTGGTTTACTTTGGTTTATTTGTATTTTCTAGGAAATCATACATTTCTTCTGTTCCTAGTCTTGCTAATATTTGTTTTGTCATACATTTTTAAGCAGGATCGTAAAGCGTTGTGTGTGTGTGTGTGTGTGTGTGTGTGTGTCTGTTTGTATCTTGTTAGTCTTCAAAACAACATCTTTTGGAATTATTTATCAATTCTTCTACTATTTTCCTGTATCTGATATAGATTATAGGTAGATTATATCTGTTATTTTTATCCATTCACTCCTCAAATTTTCTTTCAGTTAATTTTGTGCTTTTTTTCAAAAAAACCCCCAAAACTTAGGATAAACATAATGTTTCTGGACTTTTATTCATTTGTCTTCATAATGAAAGGATTTAGGGACATAAATTTTTATCTAATTATGTCTTTTTCTGTGTTCCATAAATTTTTATGTATTTACCTTTTCATTAATTTCTAGAGTATGGTTTTTCTCATTGATCAGGAGTTAATTTTCAAATCATTAAGATATTTCAAACCATTTAAAAATTATTTCTTATATTATTGAATTATCAGTGACTGTGACTTATAGTATATTTACTTTTAAATATTTCTTATGGTTTGCTTTGTGGAAATTTTTATAAATCTGTGAGCAAATTAAAGTGTAAATTGTCTCACTGAGTGAAGTAAGATTTCATACTGTCTTAGTTCAGGCTGCTTTAATAAAAATATCATAGGCTGGGTGGGTAGCTTAAACAACAAAAACTTATTTCTTGTAGTTTGGAGGCTGGAAAGTCCGAGAGCAAGGCACCTGTCTGATGAGAACTTGCTTCCTGGTTCACAGAAGGCTGTCTTCTCGCTGTGTCCTCACATGGCAGAAGGGGCAAGAGAGCTCTCTGGGATATCTTTTATAAGGGCACTAATCCCATTCATTAGGGCCCCATCCTCACTCCCAAAGGCCTCACCTCCCAATACCATCACATTGGGATTTAGGATTTCAACATATGAATTTTGGAGGAGCACAAACATACAGTCTATAACATCCTGCCCCTGACCTTCCAAAACTCATATTCTTCTCACATGCAAAATACATCCATCCATTCCAACAGCCCCAAAAGTTTTAACTCATTTTCATCATCATCTCTAAAGTTTGAAGTTCGAAGTCTCTGTAAATATCATCTAAATCAGATTATGACTGAGACTGAGGTATGATTTATTCAGGGGCAGAATTCTTCTCCAGCTATGAACCTGTGAAAGCAAACAAGTTATGTGCTTCCAAAATACAGTGGTGGGACAGGTAAAGGATAGACATTCCCATTCCAAAAGGGGGAAGTCGAAAAAAAGAAAGGAGTGACAGTTTCCAAGTAAGTACAAAACCTAATGCAGCAAATTCTATTAAACCTTAAGGCTTGAGAATAATCTTCTTTGGCCTGATGCTTTGCCTTCCAGACTCACTGGGGTGGCAATGTCACCATCATGGCTTGGTGGTATGCTGCCCACACCGTGGCTCTGTGTAGTGACCCTGCCCATGCTGCAGCTCTCTGTCAGGGTCCTGCTACTAAGGCACTGGGCAGGGGCATGCTGGCCTATCTGAACCAGAGAGGTGGCCTCACCCTTTGAAACCATTCTGCTTACCCCTACCCTGGACCTGTGATGGCAGTGGCAGCCCTGATAATATCTGAAGTGCCTTGGAAGTAGGGGGAGAAGGGGAGTGGTGTTATTCTTTTCTTGTCTTGAAGAATAACATTTGGCTTCTGTTGAGATGGTTGTTGAGGGCTGTGGTTTATATCCATATAAATCTTCTTATCAAACAGTCACTTTACTGTACCTTTAGTATTCTTTTCCAGGAATGCTTTCTTATTTTGCAATATAGATAGGCTGAGAATTTTCCAAATCTTTAAGTTCTAGTTCTTTTTTGCTTAACAGTTCCATCTTCAAATCATTTCTCTCTTCTCACATTTTATCATAAGCAGTCCAGAGGAACCAGGCCACTCCTTCAATACTTTGCATAGAGGTCTCCTCAGCTAAATATCCAATTTTGTTGCTTGCAAGTTCTGCATTCCACAGAACACCAGAACATGAACTCAATTCAGTCAAGTTCTTTGCCACTTTATAATAAGGGTCACCTTTTCTCCAGTTTCCAATAACATGTTCCTCATTTCCATCTGAGACCTCATCATAACGGCCTTTATGGTCCATATTTCTACCAACATTCTGCTCAGGATTACTTAAATATTCTCTAAGAAGATTGAGGTTTTTTCTCCAGTTGTCCTCTTTTCTTTCTGAACCCTCACCATAATTACCATTAATGCTCATATTTCTATCATGTACCTCTAAACCCTTCCAGCTGCTATCAATAACCAGTTGCAAAGTCACTTCAACTTTTTAAGTTATTTGTTATGGCAGCATCCCACTCTCAGTACCCAAATCTGTAGCAGTGAAGGTTCTTCAGAGAAACATAACATCTGGAGGCTGAGAAGTCCCACAATCTGCCATCTGCAAGCTGGAGACCTAAGAAGACCAGTGGTGTAATCCAGTCTGAGTTTGAATGCCTGAGAACCAGAGGAGCCAGTGATGTAAATTCCACTTCAAGGGCAGAAGATGAGATGAGATGTCTCAGCTCAAACAGTGAAGCTAGAAAAAAGGAGCAAATTCCTCCTTCCTCCACCTTTTGTTCTATTTAGGCCCTCAACAGATTGGGTGATGCCCTTCCACACTGGGGAAGGCAATCCAGTGAGTCCACCAATTCAAATGCTAATCTCATCCAGAAATACCCTCATAGACACCCCAGAAATAATGTTTAATGTGAGTACCCCATGGCCAATCAAGTTTACACATAAAATTAACCATCATACGTATAAACATAGAAAAAAAATCACTGAAATAAAACTTTAGAGGATGAATTTAAGGAGAGTCACTCTGGAGATCTGCCTGAATTAGTGCATTGGAAAACTCAAGAGGAAGAAATATCTGAAAACTAAGAACAAATACATACAGAGAGATAAATTATAACAAAGACATTTGGTTAAAGATTCATTTTCCACACACCATTTCTACCGACATTATTGGAGCCTGTGCATCATCAAAATAATGGTGTATAAGTCAAGGAAGGTGTAAACAAAATTGAGGGAACAGGATCCAACACAAAAGAGAGGCAAAGGAATTTACTGAGTGTTAGTGAAGAGACACACCAAATGACAGCTGTACAGCAGGCCTAAAATGAATCAATCTAGATTCGAACAGGTCAGAAGGCTCAAGGAGAGACTTCTTCAAGAAGATGAAATTCAAAGTGAGAGAGAGGCATGGACATATATACACTACCAAACGAAAGGTGGATAGCTTGTGGGAAGCAGCCGCATAGCACAGGGAGATCAGCTCTGTGACCTCCTGGAGGGGTGGGATAGGGAGGGTGGGAGGGAGGGAGACGCAAGAGGGAAGAGATATGGGAACATATGTATATGTAAAACTGATTCACTTCGTTATAAAGCAGAAACTAACACACCATTGTAAAGCAATTATACTCCAATAAAGATGTAAAAAAAAAAGATGAAATTAATAAAATACCTAATGGGTCTGAGTCTATTGAGAAGAGATTTATACAAGCTCTGGAGAATATGGGGGGGGAAATTAATGTTAAAAACATAGAAAAGTAAAAAATGGAAAAAAAGATAATTCTTAATTAGGGAAAATAATCATAGTAAACATGATTCAGCTATCATAGTATTTATATGGTCAACATAAACATTGGATATTAATCTAAGCAATAGATATGGATCCTGTAATATGATCCTGTGGTATTGATACCAGAGGCTTTTAGAAGGGCTGGCTAGTGGGGTAGTATGGAGGAGAGAGACTAGGAAAAAAATGGATATTGATCTATCATAACTTTATAAGATTTTGGAAGAACAAGGGAACCCAAGTGTTTGTGTGTGCGCGTGCATGCATGCATGTGTGTGTGTGTGTGGTGAGAATGGTGGTTATATGTGAAAGAGAGCTAAATTCTCATCTTTTGTAATATATATTATCAGTAGATAGTAATGCCTATAACTGAAAGTCAGGAAGAACATAAGACTGTAAGAATGTTATTTAGAGATTGGGAGTAAATACCAAAAACCAACAGGAAGAGTTGAAGCAGTTGCCTCCTAGGGTGAGAAATTTGAAATATGTGGGGCCTGATGTTTTTCATAACAAGTCTTATAAAGTTTTAAATGATGTACATGTGAGATTTTGCCAAAAATAACCCCCCCAAACCTAAATTAAAAATAAAGTGGAATAACGAAAGACAACAGAGACTTAATAGATCCAGGAGATGTATAAGGAGGAGTTCTACAAGGTTAAAAAGAAACGGAGAGAGAAAATAACAAGAACTCATATTAGAAGAAAGACCTAAGTCTGTATCTTGAAGGATACCCCATTCCCTCACCCTGACCCAAGTTTCAGTTAGCATTGATGAGAACAACTGATAATAGGCATATCCCTATAAAATTTTCAAAATCCAGGGAAAACAATAAAATCTTGCTGGGTTCCAGATAGAAAAAACAAGTTACTTGTGAAGGAAAAAAAATCAGACTGAGATTGAATTTCCTGCATCCAAGTTTGGAGACTAGAAGATGGTAGGATAATGTCAATGGACTAGTGACAGAACTACACCCCATGAATCCTGTACTAGGCTAAGCTATCAGTCATCTGTCAAGGAGAGAGAGATTTGCAGATGTTTGAGGAGTCAGGGATTAGAGAAGTCTTGAGAAGGTATACTAACCAACAAAAGTGTTTGAACAGTGACTAGGATATGGGAAGATAAAAGAGGAAATAGTGGTAAGCAATGAAGCTGTCAGTATACACATGGTCCAATTTCAGTGGTTAATGAAGCTGTTTCCAATTGTTGGAAAATGCTTACTGTAAGTTCTAAAGAAGTATTCTTTTTCCTCTACCTTTCAGCTTGAAAATTTTCAAAATAAAAATTTGAAAGACTTTTACCTAGATTTACCAATTTCTCTTGTAGTATATCACTTCTAATTCTTTAGAAATGGCTGATTGTAGGGCAGGAAAAATAGAAGGTGAGCCTGCATTGTTTTAACATGACAGAAAGTAAGGAAATGTGCCATGATGAATGGGGACCTGTCAAAAGGGCAGAGAGTGCGCACAGATGATTTACTGGGGAGTACATTTTGGAAAAACACCTGTAAGGGGGTGAACAAAGCAGAATTGGAAGAGGGAAAAGTTCACCTGTGATGCAGTTCATCTTCTGCATTGTGAGCTCTGGACCTGAGATGGTCCAGCTGTGGCTGTTGTATTTGGGTCACTGGGAATGATGAGGCCATTCCTGCTTCCTCCCCTTTGTTTCTTGCTTGCATGTGTGTTACTTATTACAGATGCCATACCATAATTGTTACTGATTTAGGGTATAACTGCATCCTGGAGGAGGGTGTCGTATCTTCACATGGTATCATCTCAACCATGCCTTCAGAATGCTCTTCCATTGCTCTCTCAGACTGGCAGCTTCTGAATGTTGCGGTATGTGGTACGACCAGTGGACCCAATGGTCTATGCTCGTATCTCATTCTCTATAAAGAAGATCCCTTGGTCTGTAGCAAAGTTAAGCAGGATATAAAGTGAACCAGAAACATTGGTAGGTCTCAGGTGCTGGTTACTACCTTATGGTCAGGAAAGGCAAATCCATACCTGTAATATGTGCTGATTCTGGTCAAGGTGAATCGATGCCCCTTCCAGAGTGGAAAGGGTCCAATGTAATCAGTTTACTCTGTCTGATGATCTCTTGGAGGTAATGTGCCATATTGGGGGTTCAGCTTTGGTCTCTGTTACTGGCAGATTGGATGATCTGTTGTAGCAGTTAGCTAGATCAACCTTGGTGAGAGGGAGCCATACTATTGGGCCCATGCATAGTCTCTGTCCATGCCACCATGGCTACTATGTCCATTATGCCAGCACTAAGGGGGTCAATGACAAGCTGGATGATGTCAGCTGGTTAGTATTCTGTATACTTAGTTATTTAGTGCCTCTTCCGTGGTGGAGTGTCTTCTGATGGGTATTAATATGTGATACAAAGATTCTCGTATTTTATGTCCACTCCCACAGACCTATCCTCATGCACTGTTCCCAGGAAAATCAGTTAAGAGACTTTGTAATCTTTTCAGTGAAGTTAAAGAGCCCCAAAACACATCAAAATGGTGTTTTGATATGTAGGGAGGAACTAGTGGAGGGAAAGAGGAGGAAGACGGAAGAAAGAGACGGTTTATAAATTAAGGTTTCAGAACTTAACTGGGAAAGGATGAGATCAACCTTAGAATGGAAGGCAAGAAGGAAAGAGGAATGAATGGAAAATAGAAGGTCTGAGGCAAATGGGAAGAACATGAAGGAATTTCCATCAGATTTTGCTTAGTGAAATAGGTGTCCAGATTATCTGCTAAGAGTGCATGTGTACAGAACCCTGTGAAAATTGGTCCTCTACCCACCACACTTCTTTTGCACATTCTTTGACCCTTTCTTGACTGAGAGTAAGCAGCCATGCTCCCTGGAAGTGCCTTTCCAAAGAGTTCTGAAGGAGAGAGCTCTTTAGTTCTCGTTCAAACTCAGATAGGAGACTTGGGTGCCCTGGAGTTCCACAGAATTCATATGAGGATCTCAATAGATCTCAAACTCATGTTTGTGATCCTGGGTTATGTAACTAATATGGATAATTCAAATAATGCAACTTTCAGATTCCTTTGTACCTCAACAATGCTGACTCATTATCAAATAAATAAAATTTATTTACTCTGAATGTTGCCTCTTAGTTGGTCCTCTTAATTGATGAGAGTCCATCAGTATCTTGTTTTAGATTACCCTATGAAAGTGAAGAATTTATGGATTATATGCTGATAGGAAAATTACCTGCTGAGGTAACTTCATATTTATTCTTTATTCTACTGATTTCATATATATGAATTTTGTAAAATGTGGGTTTTTTGCATGAGGTAAAAGATAGCACATATATAAGGAAGTATATAATGTGCATATCTGGAGCCAAAATATTTATTTAAAATTATTTTGAATTAATAAAAGTTTATATGTAGTGATATTTGCTTTGCCTATGCTTTTTGACTGTCATTCATTTATTCATTTGCCATATACTTGCTACAATATGTAGGTTCTGTTCCAGGTGCTGGGAATATAAATGCACAAAAGATACAGTCCCTGAATTTTAGGGAGTTTATGGTCTGGTTATAGGAGACAGGTATTGTAATAAACCAAGTACTGTAGTATATTGTATGTGCTAAGAAAGAAATATATACAGGATGGACTAGGGCCCAAGGGAGGGAGTAGTCAATTTCTGCCTCAGAAGTATGGGAACCTGCTGTCAAGAAAGGTTTTACTGATGAAATGGTGACTGAATCTGGAAAGTTAAGAAAGTGTTTTTGTTAAGTTTGACATTAGATAACATGAAGTCTTTGAGGCCAAAGAACTTCATCTATACAAGTTTGTATTCTGGCACAAAGGAAACATTTGCCAATGAGTCTCTAAGGTTTCTAAACAAGTTCAAGTTTAAAACTTAATATTATAAAGGTATTTTTTTTTCAAATACCAGCAGGTGGCAATATTATCCCATAAAAAAAGAATGATCGCCAAAAGCTGAAAATGACTTTCCAGAATTTCCAAATCTGGTAATGAGGGTGTTCTGGGTTAAAAATGGATGAGAAAAAGTGAATTTGACAATTTTTTTCTTGGCAGGCCAGCTTTTCCTTGAATAAGCCAATGTCTGAACTCCCCAATCCCCCCTTCCCATTCATTCTGAGCCCCAGAGATCTCCATAAAATGGACTTGGACACCTCTCATTCAAAGGCCTGTGGGAGTCTGAAGCCCTTTTCAAGACTTCTGCACTACATTGACCCAGAAACAAAACTGAGCTCCCTGCCTGATGTCCACTAAAAGCCAATCTGCATAAAATATTCATGAATTTAAGAGACTTTAGTGAAGATTTGGGGAAAGGATAACAGCAGAGTTTACACAGCAGCAATGCAAACAAGCACAAATGAATCAGCCTCCCAGGTCTCAGAATGTCCTTTGGCCACCCACCATCATGGAATTTCACAGACTTCTTTTGTTTCAGCCCTTCTTTATCTGTTGGCTCCTCTTTTCCCCTTCTTGGCCCTGGAACTTCAAATTCTCCTTCTCTCCCTCTCCCCCTCTCTCCATCTCCTCCCAATTTCCCTGTCCCCTCTCCCTGCCTCTTCCTCTCCTTCTCCCTTTTTCTCTCTCCTGGTCTCCCACCTCCAAACCCACTAAGGTGCTCTACGGTAGAGGGCCCTTCACTCTGTGTGATTCCCCCCTTCCTTGAAGGCAGTGGTAGCAGTTTATTACCTTGAAACAGAAAACAGAACAATTTTTCTGTTTTCAGTGTAATAAAAATACTTTAAAAAACATGCCCTGCAGATATTAAAAAAAAAACACCACCTGTGATCATGGTTTTCAGCTAGTGTTTGCAGGTTTTTCTTTAGCAGGGTGATATTAAGTGAGCTTGTTAGGGTCCTCTGCACCTCTCTCCATCTTCCATGTGCCTAGAAAATGTGCCTAGTCTCTTCCATGATCTATCATATTTGCATTATTTGCTCTTGATTTTTTCTTTCCATAGGGTTCTTTATCTGTGCAAGTCAATGTGGTCCCAGAATTAGGGCCAATTAGGAAATTGGTGATTGCTCTGCTATAGGGGACCATTTTTTCCCCTAAATATTTTATTATGGAAATATTCAATATAAAGAATATTTGGAAAAATTATTGAATCTATCACCTAGAGTCTATGATTGTTAACATTTTGTTATATTTGCCTTCTGCCCATCTAATTTTTTGATGCATTTCAAACTAAGTTGCAGGCATAAGTACATTTCACTCCTAGACATCTTAGCATGCATGTAATTAACTAGAGTTTAATATTTATTTTCAGGTTTTTTTTTTTTTTGAGGTAAAATTTATGTAACAGTGATATTCAAATCTTAAGCATACCATTAGATAAGTTTTGAGCAATGCAAAAGCCTGGGTTATCTAAACCCCTATCAAGATACAGAAAATGTACATAGAGGATTTATTTGTTTGTTAGTTTTTCCACACACAGGGAGTGTAAAATGGTTAAATTCTAGACATTTCCAGGTCTGAGTACGCTATTGGTGAGAAATTACTTATTATAGTATAAGGGATTTTAAGTGAGTTTTATTTATAAGTACAGAAACACAGATTAAGGTTTGCATTTGTGCTTTTTGCTATTGTTTCAGTTTGAGGTCAGTGACTTTACAAGTAAGCAGAAACACTCAGAAGCAAAATGGTCAGTGCCTGTGAATTAAGAGCAGGAACTAGGTCTACTTTTTGATCTGTATCTCAACTACCTGGAATGCTTTATACCTTTGGCACTCAATAAATATTTCTTGTTGCCATACTATCTGCTACAAAAATTTACTAGGTCTATTTTACGGCTATTGTTTGTGTACCTAAAAAATAGTCATGGGGCTATAGAAGTCAAAGCCATGGAGAGTGTCACACATCCTTCTCAGCTGTTCATCAGGCAGTACTTGAAGTAGGGTTAAAGGTATAGGGTAAAGTTATAGAGCTTCTCAAGGGCCCAGAGGTAAAGAAAGAATGATAGCTAAATTCAGACAGAACAGCACTGAGGTTCCAGGAGACCTAGATTCTGAGTTCTTTTATGCTTCCTTTTGGAGTTCACATCCAGTGCTTGGCCTTCCCAGGGCCTGTAGGTTCATGCAGATGAGTAGTTACTGCTTCTTGAAGGTGTTTGTATGGAAGAGTCCTGATACATGCTTACAGAAAGAAATATATAGCAAAACAGTGGCATGTTATTTTATTAAACTAAGTTATAGTCAAGAAATTCGGATATCTTTTATTTATTTATTTATTTATTTTTGCGGTACGCGGGCCTCTCACTGCCGTGGCCTCTCCCGTTGCAGAGCACAGGCTCCGGACGCGCAGGCTCAGCGGCCATGGCTCACGGGCCCAGCCGCTCTGCGGCATGTGGGACCCTCCCGGACCGGGGCACGATTCCGTGTCCTCTGCATCGGCAGGCAGACTCTCAACCACTGCGCCACCAGGGAAGCCCTCGGATATCTTTTTAAATGCTGCATCCAAATTCCAACAACCCAAATGTCCACTGAGGCCCATTACAAACCATTGCTTGTCATTCATTTTTTTTTTTAATCGAAATATAGTTATATAGTTGATTAGCAATGTTGTGTTAGTTTCTGGTATACAGCAAAGTGATTCAGTTTAATATATATTTATGTAAATATATGTACTATTTTTCAGATTATTTTCCATTATAGGTTATTACAAGATACTGAATATCACTTATATGTGGAATCTAAAAAAATGATACAAATGAACTTATTTACAAAACAGAAACAGACCCACAGACATAGAAAACAAATTTATGGTTACCAAAGGGAAAAGGAGCGGGGAGGGATAAATCAGGAGCTTGGGATTAACAGATACACACTATTATATATAAAGTAGATAGACAACGAGGACCTACTATAGCACAGGGAACTATATTCAATATCTTGTAATTGCCATACTTTGTTTTTGAGTTGGTTCGCCCTTCACTGACTTAAAGTCATATATGCAGAGTGAAATCTGTCTCTCAATTGCTATCTTGGTCACAGATCTTTTTGTTCACAGATGGAAATTTTCTCCAGAAGAAATAACAGTAGTATTTTGTCCTGTGTTCAGTTTTGGAGAATAAAACTCACTCTAATGGGTTTAAGCACAAAGAGATTTATCATGGAGTATTAAATGGCTCACAGATTCTAGGTTGAGCTTCCAGGAATGGTTCCCAACTCACACTGGCTGGCAAGGGTTTGTTGCTTTTACCCCAAGCAGGATACTATAGTATCAGAAAGACACCCCCAAAACTATCAGCTCCTGAGCCTCTGCTACGAGCAGAAAATAGTCTGCCAATTTAGGAAGCTGCTGTTACAGCTGCTGTCCCAGAGTGTGCCACTGCTGTTCCAAGCCACACCAGCAAAAGTGAATACCAAAGTCGAGATTAACATCTGATCATAGGAACTTGAATAAAACCTAGAACCCTAGGTACAAAGGGATTGAGAAATAGTTTTCAGCTCTTTAGCTTCAGCATATTAGAAGGAGTTAAAACATGTACTGAGTGAGCCATTTCAGTGTCTTCTAGAAATAGCTAACATTTGGAGAGTTTATCAAGATGGCAACATAGGAGGCTCCAAACATTCTTCCTCCCATGGATGCAACAAGTGTGTAGCTGCATTCTAAGAAATTCCCTCTGAAAAAAATCGAGAAACTAGCTAAGCAACTCCTACATATCAGGCATATGAGAAAATACAAAATGGGTAGGAAAGGCTGAGACACACACTCACCATAAACTCCGCCCCCAGCAGTGTCATACTATTGAGAGGGAACTCCAACTCCCAGCTTCTCTCTGAGGAACAGAGTTTGGACTGCACACCTAGCACCCCAACTTTTGACTCCCCCATGAGGGATGGGTTTCCAAGACACCTAGCCTACAGCTAACATCATACTTAATGGTGAAAGGCTAAAAACTACCTCTAACTTTAGGAACAAGGCAAAGATGCCACTTTTGTCACTTTTATTCAGCATAGTACTGTAAGTTGTAGCCAGAACAATTAGACAAGAAAAATAAATAAAATAATCCAAATCAAAACGGAATAAATAAAAGTCACTTTTTGCAGATGACATGATATTATATATAGAAAACCATAAGGACTCCACTATAAAACTGTTAGGACTAATAAAAATTCAGTAAATTTTCAGGATAAAAAAATCAATATACAAAAATTAGTTGCTTTTTTATACATTAACAGTGAACTATCAGAAAGAGAAGTTAACAATCTCATTTGTAATTGCATCAAAAACAATAAAATACTTAGGAACAAATATAACCAAGGAGGTGAGAGATCTGTACACTGAAAACTATAAGACATTGATAATAGAAATGAAGACACAAATAAATAGATATTCCATGGTCATGGATTAAAAGAATTAATATTGTTGAAATGTCCATTCAATGTCATCTCTATCAAAATTCCAATGGCATTTTTCATAGAAATAGAACAAACAATCCTAAAATTTGTATTGAACCATAAAAGTCCCCCAAAAGTGTAATCAATCTTGAGTAAGAAGAACAAAGCTGGAGGCATCACACTTCCTAACTTCAAACTATATTACAAATCTCTAGTAATCAAAACAGTATGGTATTGGTATAAAAACAGACATGTAGATCAATGGAACAGAATAGCAAGTACAGAAATAAACCCATGTATATAAGGTCAGTTAATTTTTGACAAAGGAGGCAAGAATATGCAATGGGGAAAGGATAGTCTCTTCAGTAAATGTTGGGAGTACTGGATATCCACATGCATAAGAATGAACTTGGTCCCTGTATTATACCATACACAGAATTATTTAGTTCATTTTGTAATAGTTTTGCACAGGCCCTGTATTCAAGTCTTTCTGTTTATTATTCATCTATAGAGGACTGCTTACCTAGAGAATTATGGGTGTACTCTCCTTGACTTGACTTCCTACTCTAACCTGATACTTTCTCAGTTGTACTCCTAGAAATAGAGCTGGTTTTGAGTTGGAGGCCTGGAAACATATAGCTTGTAATCTTTGTTAAGGCCTTTAGCTACCTGGTAGTAAAGGGAAAGTGAACTGAGGTTGCTGTCAACTGGTGTATACAGTTTGAGTGTGTTGAATCACATCCCCTGAGCACACATCATTTCTGGGGGTGCTTTCTCTGAACCTTGGTCTTCCTTCACATCCAGAGAAGCAGGTAGCCCCAGGAAGAGGAGGGACCAATGTGCAGCTCAGTGGCTCACGGGCATTTCGTTTGGTGGCATCACAGTGATTATTTCTTTGTGCTCACCAGTTATTTGTCATATACTTCATTCTTAAGACACTGCTTTCTACCCCTCAAGGATATCCTTTTGAGTAATTTGACGATGAAGAGAAGAGATGTAGGTAGCTTATAATTGGATTGTTTGGGTTCTTTTGTGGTTGAGTTGTATGAGCTGTTTGTATATTTTGGATATTAGGCCCTTGTTGGTTGCATCATTTGCAAATATTTTCTCCCAGTCCATAGGTTGTCTTTTCATTTTGTTTATGGTTTCCTTTGCTGTACAAAAGCTTATAAGTTTAATTAGGTCCCATTTGTTTGTTTTTGCTTTTATTTCTATTGCCTTGGGAGACTGACCTAAGAAAACATTGGTATGATTTGTGTCAGGGAATGTTTTGCCTATGTTCTTTTCTAGGAGTTTTATGGTGTCATGTCTTAATTTAAGTCTTTAAGCCATTTTGAGTTTATTTTTGGTATGGTATGAGGGTTTGTTCTAACTTCATTGATTTACATGTGGCTGTCTGACTTTCCCAACACCACTTGCTGAAGAGATTGTCTTTTTTCCGCTGTATATCCTGTTGGCTTTTAATCAATTTGAAGCCAGATTGTAACAATCAGGATCATTTAAGGTACTAATAGTGGACAAACAAAATGTCTACTATATAGACATCAAAAAATTAAAATCTTTGTAATTTTGTCTTGGAATTCATTGAGTTATAGAACAATGTTCATATTTTGTTTTTGCTTAAAAAAGGAAATTAATATGGTAAATTAAGGAGACTAGGAAATTTGTGAATATACATGCATGTTTATATATGCCAAATAAATATAAACATTTGCTACTCACACATGCACTATATTGTACAAATGTTCTTCATTAGCTATTTTGCCAGGTCCAGCTCAAGGACTTATTTATCTATCCTTAGGAATTTTAGCACACAGAAGGTGTTTTAGACAACACAAGATGAACAGAAGCACAGTTTATCACTTTTATCAGTTAATTGCAATATTGATATGTAATTAACTCTAATGGATTCAACAGTCATAAAGAAATCATTAAGTTGATTTTTTTTAACTAAGAGCATTGTCACAGTTAACTAACTGCTGATGACCATTTGCATTTCACAAACATTACTCCTGTCTATGAGTGTATCCAGGCTATGCTGTTGTTGGCTCAGGCTCTGAACTTGAACTCTGTGTAAAGCTGGAAGTTATAGCCCTTATCTTAGTCATTGGGCTTGGACTGTTTCTTAAAACTCTAAGAACTGGCTTGGTTACTGTTAGTTCTCCCTTCTGAAAACTGCATTTTCTTGTGACCTAGTAGACAAATTCAACTTTTCCTACTGAAAAATGAAAGATTTAGAGCAGCAGTTCTCAAAGCAGTTCTCTTCTTCAGGGAGTCTGCAATGTCAAAACTGTTTCCATAATAATACTCAGACTTTTATTTCTCCCTTTTTCTTCCAGAGGCTACAGCACATGATAGTATAGTTGCTCTGATATTAATATGTGGTGAGTTTATTATGATTTTTAAAAAAATTTTACTAAATAAGTAAATACATATTTAAATATTTTCTCAGTTTTAACTTATTATATGGTAATAAACGATTGACTGAACCCACATAAACAAAAGCTCTTTGGAGCCCTCCATAATGTTTAAAGGGATCCTGAGACCAAAAAGTTTGAGTACTGCTGGTTTAGTGTAATGTAAACAGTTGTTTGAAGACATCAGTGTTCATAGAAATTCTAAATGTACTTCTTGGGTATTTAGACATTATTTTCTGGATCCTATATAGTTGCCACAAACTTGTGTTGCGTTAGCATGGTAATAAAATGCTGTTCAGGGTATTTTTTCAGTATTTCTACTAAAATGGTACATGATCCTTGTGATGCACATTTACAACTGATATCACTTGCCATTCATTATGGGATAACTGATTTGCCAACTTGAGGCTTTAAATAATTGTGGCTTCATTACGGATTCAAGTGCATCTTATAACAAATAACTATGAGTCGTTCTAAACAATTGATAATAAATAAGCTTTCAAGTCAAAATTATCACAAATCTTTTCTGGAGACATTTATGTTGGTTTATTTGGGTTATGATACTTTGTATCTATATATTGCATATCTTTTGACATTAATAGTTATATTTACCTTACTTAGGGAATCTGCAGCAATGAGTAAGATTCTTCAAAACACGCTGGTGAAAGTAATTTTAGTTAGTTTTAGGTAGCCAAAAATAGCAACATGTAAAACCTCTTTAATGTGTATAATCTCAAGGTTTAAAAATTTTTTAATTTCCCATGTTTCCAATATTTATACCAACATGAAGTTTTTGAATAATGGTACTGTTTGTCTTAAATGGCATTTTGAAATAACTGTAAGTGTGAAAATTCATGTAGAGGTTTATTTTGATTATAAAATATTAATAACATGTTAATATTTATTGAACTATATTACATGCTTGAAAAATATGATATATTATATGAATCCTCTTTTTAGATAGGCAGTATAGATGTAATTAAATCTATACTGGGGAAGTATATTGGGGATTATTGTAAATTGTAAAATGTTCAATTATTCATATACATTTCAATTATTATGAAAATAACTATAGTGGAAAAAATATAGTGAAACATATTAGAGAATTACTTCCAAGTATAATACCATTCTGGTATGTTGGAGGACATGACAAAAGCCATTTAGTACTCTAAAAATTAATCTGACTATGTGAAGTAAAACCTCAGTTAACTGCCATGACAGGGTATTCTTTTGGTTAATAGATGATAAAAGATGATTGCCGTTGAAAAGATAGTTTGTTATAGTTTGCAAGAGGAGGAGGCATGCCATGCCATGCAGGGCCAGATGGGGAAGCACAGGGGTAGGTCAGGATGCAGAAGGAGTGAGGGGAAAGCATGGGCCAGGGCCTTTATTGTGGTTCTTGGGGGAAGGATTGGGAAAGGCAGAGTAAGTAGCTGAACAAGTTTAGTTTGAGTAATTTCTCCAGGCTCTGAGATATAAGGGTGGTTCCTAGTTGTCTGGTACCTGATCCTGGGGTGATTTAGGCCTGGGAGATAGTGTACCAGGTTGCAGGAGTCTCATAAAAGGAGTTGTCAAAATATCATAAAATACAGATAATAAAAAACATGATTAATATACTGACATACCATGTGTTTATTTATCTTTAATTACCTGTGTCCCTCCATAGAATACAAACTCTGTGCGGCAGCTCTTTGTCTACTTTATTTCTGCAGCAGTCCCAGAACTTTGAGTGATACCTGCACATGATGATTATTTGTTGAGTCAAGGAGAGATCTAGTGAGCCATAAACCTACTCTTCTTTTTATGTTCTCATTGTTGTTGTCATCTAAGGTTAAAATCTCTTGGTCCTTGTTCCCTGCATCTCCACCCCCATTATATCAATTGCTGAGTCTGTCAGGTCTACCACTGAAATATCTCTGGTATACATTTTTTGATTAAGATTCCCAGTTAATTCTTCAGGCCCTCCTTAAATCTTGCCTGGATTATGAATGTAAGTGCATACTTTGTATTTTATACCTTTTACTTATCCTGTTTTAAAAGTTATGTAATATTATGTTCCTTATTTATTTTTGACCCTCACGGCAATCTTACGAGGTCATTTCAGTTAACTCCATTTACAGAAATAGAGTCTGAGATACAGGAAGACAAGTAATTTGCCTGAGATTAGTGCAAGTAGCAGAGCTAGAATCTGATTCACTTTTGCCCATCTTCTCTCCCTAGCCCCATTCCCTATTACACCTTGCTTGATTAATTTCTCAATCTTATCACTCCTTTGCTTTAGAACTTCTTGTGGGTTTTCATGGCTTATAGACAAGTCCAACCTCCCTAGCCTGACTTTTACTGAGTTGTTTCCAATCAGTTGTAAACACCAGCCAAAGTCGTCTCTGTACAATAACTTGGACACATGATACTTTATCACCTGGACTGTTCATTAGATAATTAGGTAATTGGCACATTAGATAATTCAAGGTCCACCTTCTCCATGGACTATTTTCATTGCCTTCGCCCTCTTCCCACCCTAGTTCTATGGAAATTTCTCCTTTTTCCGAACTCTAACTTTTTACCTATAACTCTCGTATAACACTTAGAGAAACAATCTTGTAATATAGCTATCTGTGTTCATTTTATCTTTCTGTATCTTATTGCTGCAGGTCCCATACAGCAGAAATCAGCACTGAAAAGTTTTTGCTTTCTGTGGCTCACTCCTCCACCTCCCAACATCAGCAACTAGCACATTGCTTTGTGTACCTGTACCTGATAAGAATGCATTGCATAAACTATTAACCTTTTGGGTGAATTGGGACATATTCATTGAGAATACAATATGCTAAAATTAGCTCAAGCATTCACTGAGGATAAGTGGATTAATGAATTACCATAAGGCACTTAGGTTTTATTTGAGAACCCTCTGAAATCTCAATATATCCCTATATATTTTCATTTTAAATAATCCTTAATGAATAAAATAAATGCTTTTTATACTCTTTATTTGAGTTTTTGAGTTAGAAGGCTTACATTCCATTTTTAACACCACTTGAAGTTTTAAGAACTAGTGAATATTAAAGTCCAGCCCTTAGCAGACAAAAGATAACTTGAGAGTAGAAAATCACAAACTTGTATTTTTTAAGGTCCCCGTGATGAACCATGCAAATTATGTTCTAGTATTTGTTTTATCTTTCTACTTTCTGTGAATACTTCTGTGTCCTATAAAATGCCACAATCCATAATATCAATTGGGAAAATAAACATACAAGTTTGAAAAAAGGGTATTATTTTTAGAGATATTATACAATTTTCAGTGTTGATATTTAGCACCTGTATGGTTTTCCTGTAACTGCTGTAACAAATTACTACAAGCTTGGTGGCTTGAAACATCAGAAATTTACTCTCTTACACTTCTGGAGGCCAGAAGTACAGAACCTTTATCACTACCCTGAAATCAAGGTGTTGGCAGGGTGACATTTCCTCTGGAGGCTCTAGGGGAGAATGCATTCCTTGCCTCTCTAGCTTTTGGTGGTTGCCAGCATTCCTTGGCTTCTGGCCACATCACTCCAATCTTCAAAAACCAGCATCTTTAAATCTCTCTCTGCTCTGTCTTTATATCACTTTTTCTTCTACATGTAGTTAAATCTCCTTCTTCTAAGTATACATATAATTACATTTAAGGTCCACCTAATTAATTGAGGATGATCTCTCCATCTCAAGACCCTTAACTTTATCACATCTGTGAAGACCTTTTTGCTTATAAGGTAACATTTACAAGTTCCTGGATTTACAACCTGATATATTTGGGGAACCATTGTCAGCCTACCATAATAACCTAACACAGCCTTCTAAAGGAACATAAGGAATAGCCTGATTTTTTGACAATAACAGAGTTTTCATTTGAAATCTTCCTAGTGTAACCTCTTAGAAATGGGCAGAATGACTTAGTTTAACCCTTTGATGCTGTGCTTAAATGTTATTAGCCAATTAACTGTAAACACATTGTGAAATTATGCTCTTCAAACTTTTGTTCTTTGAAAAATTAACAGGTTGGGACTTCCCTGGTGGCGCAGTGGTTAAGAATCCACCTGCCAGTGCAGGGAACACAGGTTCCAGCCCTGGTCTGGGAAAATCCCACATGCTGTGGAGCAACTAAACCCGTGCACCACAACTACTGAGCCTGTGTGCCACAGCTACTGAGCCTGCACTCTAGAGCCCGTGAGCTACAACTACTGAGCCCGTGTGCCACAACTACTGAAACCAGAGCACCTAGAGCCTGTGCTCCACAACAAGAGAAGCCACTGCAACGAGGAGCCCACACACTGCAACGAAGAGTAGCCCCTGCTCACCGCACCTAGAGAAAGCCTGTGCACAACAATGAAGACCCAACGCAGCCAAAAATTAATAAATAAATAATAATAAAAAGAAAAATTTACAGGTTAAGTGGATATTCAATTGTAATAGGCTTTTATAATGCTTTTAAATGATTTAACATTCTGGGATAATGATCTCAGTTCAAAAACTGACTCTAGGAAATAATAACATGGTAGCATGCTATTCACTTCCTTATTGATTATAGAAATTACAGTCCAACCAGCAGTCATTAATGCTGCAGAATGTAAGAGCAGTGCAGGTTAATCTTTTAAGTAAACTTTTTATTGAAGTATAACATGCATAGAGGAGACTGCAAAAATCATAAATGTGCAACTTGATGAATTTTCACAAAATCAGCAAACCCATGTAAACAGTACCCAGATAGGAATATAATATTACTAGAGGTCTAAGAGGTCTGCCTTGTGCCCCCTCCCAACCATTACACCCAACTCTGACTTCTGTTGCCACAGGGAAGTTTTACCTGTTTCTTGAAGCTTATGTAAGTAGAATCATGTAGTATGTACTCTTTTGTGTCTAGCTTCTTTTGTTCAACATTTTGTGACTTTACCAATGTTTTTGCATATAGCGGTAGTTCTTTCATTTTTGTTAGTGTGTAATTTCTATTTGATAAATATACCACAATTTATCTATTTTATTGATAAATGACATTTATGTTGTTTCCATTTGGGGCTATTACAAATAGTGCTTCTGTGAACATTCTTGTTAATTCTCTTTGGTATTCATATGTAAGGATATCTGTGGGTATATACCTAGAAGTGGAACTGCTGGGTCAAGGGGTGTAGTGTATATGATTTTAGTAGAGACTGTCAAATTGTTATATAGAGTTTGTACCATTTTAAACTGTCACCAGTAGTGCATGAGCATTCCTGTTGTTCCACAATCTCATCAGCATTTGATACTGTCAGTCTTTTTAATTTTAGCCAATCTGATGAGTAGGTTTTGATATCTCATTTGTCAGTTTGATTTGCATTTTTCTGATGACTAATGAAACTGACTACATCTTTATATCCATATAGGTTATTTAGATATATTCTTTTGTGAGTCAATTATCCATATTTTTTCTATTGGGTTGTCTGTTTTTTATTTTTAGAAAAATTTATTTGTAGCTGGTGCAAGTTCTTTGTTGAATGGATGCATTGCCAATATCTTTTCCATTCTGTGACTTGCCTTTTTGTTTTTTTAGTTGTGTCTTTTAATGGCCAGAAGTTCTTTATTTCAATGTAGTTTAACTTATCAATCTTTTCTTTTATGATTAGCACATTTGTGTCCTGCTTAAGATATCTTTGCCTGCTCTGAGGTCATAAGTCATAAAGATATTTTCCAAATTTATCTTCTAGAAGCTTTATTATTTTTTTAAGTTATTATTATTTTTTTGATGTGGACCATTTTTAAAGTCTTTATTGAATTTGTTACAATATTGCTTCTGGCTTTTTTATGTTTTGGTTTTTTGACCATGAGGCATGTGGAACCTTATCTCCCCGACCAAGAATCAAACCCACAACCCCTGCATTGGAAGGCAAAGTCCCATCCACTGGACCGCCAGGGAGGTCCCTAGAAGCTTTATTTTAAAATCACATTTATCTTTATAATTTATCTGGAATAAATGTTTGCATATGGTGTGAGGTAAGGACAAAATTCACTTTTCCATATAGATATGCGTTATAATTTTGCATTTTTCATAAGTCAAGTGGCCATATATGTGCAAGTTAATCTTGTTTTATAAAACATTTATTGAGTATGTAGTATGCACCAGGAATTGTGTTTGGTACTAATGATATAGATACAAATAATAGAGATTCCCTCCTGAAAATGCCCTTGAGTGGGGAAGATAATAAGTGAGATGGTAATGAAAAATGCAGAAGAACTATATGTTGTGAGGAAAAGGAATGAACTCTTTGTGAGGAGATGAGGAAGCCTCTGCTAGAGAAAGCAACATTTGAATTGGATCTTTAAAAGTGAATAGGAGGGCTTCCCTGGTGGCGCAGTGGTTTAGAGTCCGCCTGCCGATGCAGGGGATGCAGGTTCGTGCCCCGGTCCGGGAAGATCCCACATGCCGCGGAGCGGCTGCGCCCGTAAGCCATGGCCTCTGAGCCTGGGCGTCCGGAACCTGTGCTCCGCAACGGGAGAGGCCACAGCAGTGAGAGGCCCGCATACCGCAAAAAAAAAAAAAAAAAAAGAAAGTGGATGGGTATGAGGCTAGAACATTTTAGGAAGAGAGGACTGCGTGTGTAAAATTCAGTAATTATAAAGGAACACGGCATATTTATCAAACGGTGAGAAATTCAGTATGGCTGGAAGATAGACTGTGTTTGCATGGCAGAGAGATGAGAAGGAGTAACAGGAGGGATGAGAAGCAAATGGAGATGAGGATGAGATTTGGGTTGGGCTTATCCTTAAGGAAACTGGCGAGAAGGAGAGTTTTCAAGCAGGGAGTGGTGTAATCACATTTGTTTTTTAGGAAGATGACCCTTAGGAGTTTGGAGGATAGATTAGTAGGTGGAAGGTTGGTAGATGGAAATCAGTTAAAAGAAATGAGACTTGGGCATGGTGTGGCAGTGGTGATGGTGAGATAGTGTTGGATGTGGAACTAGTCTGATTATACCCAAGAGGACTTGGTGACCATGAATGATAGGCAGGTGTGACAGATGATTCCAAAATTTATAGTTTGAGAGACTGAGTGAATAGTTATGTTATCAACTGATATAGGAAATAAAAGAAGGAGAAGGTATGGTGGTAGCAAATAATAAATTAAAATTTGGACTTACTAGGTTTGAGATGTTGGTTAGTTAAGTAGTTGGAGATATGTAGGAAGAATTAAAGACGTGTGTAGAACTCAAAAGAGAGGTCAGGGCTGTAAATATATATTCGAGAACCAACAGCATATAGAAGATAGTTGAAGCCACAGGAATGGGTGAAATCATCCAGGGAGAGTAGGTAGAGAAAGAAGAGAATAAGTCCAAAGAATCAACTCAAAGTAACTTGAACACTTAAGAGAAGAAAAAATGAGCCTGTGAAGGTGAGAGTTTTCCACCACCCCTGTCTGTGGTTTCTAATTTTTCTACTGTAACATAATTTCTTGTGTAATATAAAATAACACGAAATAGTACATAAAAACATATAATGAAAAGTAACAGTCTCTCTCCCTGCCCAGGTCCATTCCTCAAAACCAATATATGTTTAATTCTATGTTTTGGTTGTTAAAAGTCTAAATTTAAGTTCGAATAGTATGCTTGTTCCTCTGATTTTTTTTTTTTTTTTTTTTTTTTTTGCGGTACGCGGGCCTCTCACTGTTGTGGCCTCTCCTGTTGCAGAGCACAGGCTCTGGACGCGCAGGCTCAGAGGCCATGGCTCACGGGCCCAGACGCTCCGCGGCATGAACCCGTGTCCCCTGCATCAGCAGGCGGACTCTCAACCACTGCACCACCAGGGAAGCCCTGTTCCTCTGATTTTTGATTTACCTACTTTAGATCATGACTGTGTGCTATTTGGAAGTCTAATAAGATGGCCACTAAGATTCATTCCCTCCTTGTGGTGTGCATGCCCTATGTAATCTTCTCTCTTTGAGGGTTGGTGAGACCTGTGAATATTATGGGCCATAACTCTAATAATTAGGTTATTAATCAATTGACTTTTAGTTAATGCAATGGAGATTATCTTGGGTGGACCTGACCTATTCAGATGAGCCCTTAATAGAGGGGTTGGGCCTTTCCAAAAAAGGTACACCTACAGCCTTGAAGAGAAAGCTGCCATATTTTGAGAAAAGAGAGCCATATGGCTAGGACCTGAGGGTGGCTTCCAGTTCTGGAGGGTGATCCCTTGCTGACAGCAGCACGAAATCAGGGACTTCAGTCATATAACTACAAGGTGATGAATTCTGCCAACAATTAAAGAGCTTGGAAGAGAACTACAAGCCTCAGGTGTGAATGCAGCCTTGGCTGACACCTTGATTTCAGCTTGGTGAGATCCTGAGCAGAAGATCCAGCTAACCTGGACATTGACCCAGGTTAATGACAGGTTTAACCAGGTTTCATTGACATTGAAAACTGTGAGATGATAAATTTGTTTTGTTTTATGCTGATAAACTTATAATAATTTGTTATGCAGAATTAGAAAACTAATCCAACTTTTAACTGCAAATAAGATAGATATAATTTATTTACTTTATCTCTACTTCTCATTATTTAAATATTACATTAATTTTAGTTTTTTAAGTGCTTAATTTTGTTTGTTTAATTCCTTTTTTTTGCTCCTATTTCTTGTTCTTTTAAACTTTAGTTAGTATCTTGATTCCTATTAATGTGAAAGAAGGATATTAACAATTCTGCCCTTTTTTTCTGTTAATTTATACTTTTCACCTGGAGTGAGACATAGTGAGGCCTGCTGGTGGGAGGAGAAACCTGGCTTCATTCAGTCTGGGGAAGCTGCACAATGATAAGAATATTGTGTAATAAAAACACAGGACCTGCTCAGGGTGAATTATTATTAGATAAAAGTCCATAAGCAATGTGAGTTAATTGAAATAGGGTGTATGCACTTGCAAATTGATAAAACTCAGCTGGACCTTTCAGGCATGCTCTGCCCTGCCTATGAAACCATCCCCTGAGATGCACAGGGAAGACAAGTAAAAGCTGCCAGGAAAAGGCTAAGGGAATTTAAGTCTAGGAGCTCTGCCTTGGAGGCTAAAGGATAATTTAAGTTTATCTGATGATGAGAGACTTAGTGGAGTGTAATTTAACACTGAAGATAAGCTACAGCTCCATCTAATTGGGAACCCCCAGCATAATTGGATTTTCTGATCCTCTTCAATCTGCTTGAATTCTTTGCTGCTTAAAGAAGCCACATTTTACAGAGATCTTTGGAAGTGTGGTAATAATGTCCTGCAACACCACCTGCTATATATTCCAAGTCACGACCATGAAAAGTCTCCTCTATAACCAAAATTGTGTTCTCTGGGTTTGGTTTAGGTTGATTCTCAAAGTTGAAAAATAGTAAACAGTATTTACAATGATATGATAGTGTCACTGTTATTGAGTTACAGGTAGAAGAAACCAACTTTAGTCAACTTAAGCAAAAGGTTTTTTTTGGTGGGAGGATCTCAGGGAGTCTCTGGAATTGATGGAAAGTATAGAAAATCACGTTCAGAAACATTGTGCTATCACTAAAGCATTTAAATATATGGTAGATTTAAATCCTAGGATAGGGAATCTGATAGGTCCTACCTCCAGGCCCTGGGAGGTAGAATCTGAATTCTCAGAGGGACTGTTCAGGGACCTCTTTGACTTTCATCAAGGGTTGAGGGCAGGACACCTGGATTGCAGTTGCACCAAGACTGTACCCTATGAAAGAGAAAGAGTCAAATGGAGTAATTGTTGGGAAGGATACCTAGATGCCAGGCAGTGAGAAAAAAAAGTGCTGAGGATTACAGGCTGACTAGCATTTATAATCTGAGGGAAACCTGTATCCTTTTCAGGGCTACACTGGGCTAAACTGAAAAGGGATATGGGGGAAAAGAAGGGATGCCATTAAACATCAAGCTAGACTGAAAAAAAGAAATGTTCCCATTCACTAAGCTAGAACAAAAAAGTATCTTTAAATCTGGGAATTTAGACCTTTCTGTTTTAAAATATCCCAAATAGTGAAGGGAGATGGAAGATTTCAAGTGTTTTTGCTTGCCTGCAAAGTTTTCTCCAACTTCTCTGATTAATTTCAGATTCAGTGTCCACAATATTATTAAAATATGATTTCTCTTAACTTGTGCCTACATAATAAATCTTGTCTATGATATTTTCTATCTCCAATTAAATAAAGTGTGGGACGCATTCTGTTTTATTCCTGATTGCTCTCTGACCAGAAACCATGCAGAGGGCAGATTGCCCTAATTATTTGCCATTGTACTGTTCCTCCTAACTTTCTTGTACTTCTGTTTTAGGGTTTGCAGAAAGTGCTACTCGGATTGCAAAGTCCTTTTCTTCAAGTTACAAAATGTTCAGGAAACTACTTTCTGAATTTCTTAGAGCTGTTTTTTGTTTCAGACTAGTTTTTCCCTGGGACAATTAAAGCTGAGAATTGGTAATTATCTTGATACTTCAATAGGAAAGTCCTCTTGCCTCAGTTACATGAAAGTAGATTACTTGGCTGTAATTTGAATAGCTGTATTTGTTCTTCTCTTCACTTAGCCTGTCAGGTCTTTTACGTAAGGGTCTTTTGAAGGAAGGTAGATACTGAAGAGGGCAGCTTCTTTTCAGAGATTGTGAACATCTAGTCAGGATGTAGTTGTGTTGTAAGACCTGAAAAATGATTACTATAAGGATAATGCAATTCACTTTTCTACCATCGCTTTAAAAGTTAATTATGTCAATCCCAGTCTCCCAATTCCTCTCACCACCCCTTTCCCCCTTGGTATACATATACACTATTGATACTATGTACAGAATAGATAACTAATGAGAACATACTTTGTAGCACAGGGCACTCTGCTTAATGCACTGTGGTGACCTGAATGGGAAGGAAGTCCAAAATGGAGGGGATATATGTATATGTATGGCGGATTCATTTTGCTGTACAGTAGAAACTAACACAATATTATTGAAGCAACTATACTCCAATAAAAGTTAATTAAAAAATTAATTATGTAGTCAACTGCAATTTGAGAAAAGAAAGTATTGTCAAATTAGATTTTTCTTTCCATTAAAAAGTTGAGAACTTCCCTGGTGGTCCAGTGGTTAAGACTCTGCCTTCCAATGCAGGGGGCGCAGGTTTGATCCCTGGTGGGGGAACTAAGATCCCACATGCCTTGTAGTGTGGCCAAAAATCTAAAAAAAAAAAAAAAAAAAAAAATTGAAACATCTTCCAATTGCTCACGAAAAATAAAGCCTGTATGATTCCTTTAGGCACACATAAGCCTAGAGATGTAAGACTAAATATAGTTTCATCTCGCTGTGCTCATTTAAAAATAAGTAAAAACTTAGTAAAGTTATATCTGACTACATGTTAGCATTCTTGGTTTTTCTGCTTTATAGTTCAATTTAAGGTGCCTATGTAGAAACTGTTTCAATGAGTTAAGGAAAAGAAAAAGTTCTCTTAGAGATAAGACAAGAGAATCCATTCCTTCTTTGGTAGGTTTCTCTCATTTTTTTGCCTCTCTCCTTCTAAGTCAATATTTTCTTTTCCCTTTAGAGAAACCTGAAGGTCATCCTTGATTTTCCTTTCTGCCTCATCTTCCTCAGTGATCAACTCCTGTGTCATAAATATTTCTGGAATCCATCCCATTCTCTACTTTTCCACTGCCCAAGTTCAGACTTGCATTATCTCTTTTGGAAACAAGCATGACTGAAATTATTGTAGTCCCTTCTACTTTCTTTGGGTTGTTGTTTGCATGGAATATCTTTTTTACTCCTTCCACTTTCAGCTTATGTGTGTCCTTACATCTGAGTCTCTTGTAGTCAGTATATAATTGGACCCTTTTAAAAATCCATTCAGACAATCTATGTCATTTGATGGGAATTTAAACCATTTGTATTTACATTAATTACTGATGGGGAAGGACTTACTATTACCAGTTTTGTTACTTGTGTTCTGTGTATCTTGTAGCTTTTTTGTCCCCCGTTTCCTTTCTTACTGTCTTCCTTTGTGTTCTATTGACTTTTTATTTTTAGCATCTTTATTGGCGTATAACTGCTTTACAGTGTTGTGTTAGTTTCTGCTTTATAACAAAGTGAATCACCTATACCTATACATATATCCCCATATCTCTTCCTTCTTGCGTCTCCCTCCCTCCCACCCTCCCTATCCCAACTCTCTAGGTGGTCACAAAGCACCAAGCTGATCTCGCTGTGCTATGCAGCTGCTTCCCACTAGCTATCGATTTTAGATTTGGTCGTGTATATATGTCCATGCCACTCTCTCACTTTGTCCCAGCTTACCCTTCCCCCTCCCCGTATCCACAAGTCTATTCTCTAATAGGTCTGCAACTTTATTCCTGTCCTACCCCTAGGTTCTTCATGACCATTTTTTGTTTTTTTTAGATTCCATATATATGTGTTAGCATACGTTATTTGTTTTTTTCTTTCTGACTTACTTCATTCTGTATGACAGACTCTAGGTCCATCCACCTCACTGCAAATAACTCAATTTCATTTCTTTTTTATGGTTGGGTAATATGCCATTGTATATATGTGCCACATCTTCTTTCTCCATTCATCTGTCGATGGACACTTAGGTTGCCTCCATGTCCTGGCTATTGTAAATAGAGCTGCAATGCATATTGTGGTACATGACTCTTTTTGAATTATGGTTTTCTCAGGGTATATGCCCCGTAGTGGGATTGCTGGGTCGTATGATAGTTCTACTTTTAGTTTTTTAAGGAACCTCCATACTGTTCTCCATAGTGGCTGTATCAATTTACATTCCCACCAACAGTGCAAGAGGGTTCCCTTTTTTCCACACCCTCTCCAGCATTTAGTGTTTGGAGATTTTTGATCATGGCCATTCTGACTGGTGTGAGGTGATACTTCGTTGTAGTTTTAATTTGCATTTCTCTAATGATTAATGATGTTGAGCATTCTTTCATGTGTTTGTTGGCAATCTGTATATCTTCTTTGGAGAAATGTCTATTTGGATCTTCTGCCCATTTTTGGATTGGGTTGTTTGTGTTTTTGATATTGAGCTGCATGAGGTGCTTGTAAATTTTGGAGATTAATCCTTTGTCAGTTGCTTCATTTGCAAATATTTTCTCCCATTCTGAGGGTTGTTGTTTCATCTTGTTTATGGTTTCCTTTGCTGTGCAAAAGGTTTTCAGTTTCATTAGGTACCATTTGTTTATTTTTGTTTTTATTTCCATTTCTCTAGGAGGTGGCTCAAAAAAGATCTTGCTGTGATTGATGTCATAGAGTGTTGTGCCTATCTTATCCTCAAAGAGCTTTATACTCTGGCCTTACATTTAGGTCTTTAATCCATTTTGAGTTTATTTTTGTGTATGGTGTTAGGGAGTGTTCTAATTTCATTCTTTTACATGTAGCTGTCCAGTTTTCCCAGCACCACTTATTGAAGAGGCTGTCTTTTCTCCATTGTATATTCTTGCCTCCTTTATCAAAAATAAGGTGACCATATGTGCATAGGTTTATCTCTGGGCTTTCTATCCTGTTCCATTGATCTATGTTTCTGTTTTTGTGCCAGTACCATACTGTCTTGATTACTGTAGCTTCATAGTATAGTCTGAAGTCTGGAAGCCTGATTCCTCCAACTCCATTTTTCTTTCTCAAGATTGCTTTGGCTATTCGGGGTCTTTTGTGTTTCTATACAAATTGTGAAGTTTTTTGTTCTAGTTCTCTGAAAAATGCCAGTGATAGTTTGATAGGGATTACAGTGAATCTGTAGATTGCTTTGGGTAGTATAGTCATTTTCACAATGTTGATACTTCCAATGCAAGAACGTGGTATATCTCTCCATCTGTTTGTATCATCTTTAATTTCTTTCATTAGTGACTTAGCATTTTCTGAATACAGGTCTTTTTTCTCCTTAGGTAGGTTTATTCCTAGGTATTTCACTCTTTTTGTTGCAGTGGTAAATGGGAGTGATTCCTTAATTTCTCTTTCAGATTTTTCATCACTAGTGTATAGGAATGCAAGAGATTTCTGTGCATTAATTTTGTATCCTGCTACTTTACCAAATTCATTGATTAGATCTAGTAGTTTTCTGGTAGCATCTTTAGGATTCTCTAAGTATAGTAACATGTCATCTGCAAACACTGACAACTTTACTTCTTTTGTGATTTGGGTCCTTTTATTTCTTTTTCTTCTCTGATTGCTGTGGCTAAAACTTCCAAAACAGTGTTGAATAATAGTGGAGAGAGTGGGCAACCTTGTCTTGTTCCTGATCTTAGTGGAAATGATTTCAGTTTTCCACCATTGAGGTTGATGTTGGCTGTGGGTTTGTCATATATGACCTGTATTATGCTGAGGTAAGTGCCCTCTATGCCTGCTTTCTGGAGGGTTTTTATCATAAATGGGTGTTGAATTTTGTTGAAAGCTTTTTCTGCATCTATTGAGATGATCATATGGTTTTTATTCTTCAGTTTGTTAATATGGTGTATGACATTGATTGATTTGCGTATATTGAAGAATCCTTGTACTCCTGGGGTAAACCCTACCTGATCATGGTGAATGATCCTTTTAATGTTTTGTTGGATTCTGTTTGCTAGTATTTTGTTGAGGATTTTTGCAGCTATGTTCATCAGTGATATTGGCCTGTAGTTTTCTTTCTTTGTGACATCGTTGTCTGGTTTTGGTATCAGGGTGATGGTGAACTCATAGAATGAGTTTGGGAGTGTTCCTCCCTCTGCTATGTTTTGGAAGAGTTTGAGAAGGATAGGTGTTAGCTCTTCTCTAAATGTTTGATAGAATTCGCCTGTGAAGCCATCTGGTCCTGGGCTTTTGCTTGTTGGAAGATTTTTAATCACAGTTTCAATTTCAGTGCTTGTGATTGGTCTGTTCATATTTTCTATTTCTTCCTGGTTCAGTCTCAGAAGGTTGTGCTTTTCTAACAATTTTCCATTTCTTCCAGGTTGTCCATTTTATTGGAATATAGTTGCTTGTAGTAATCTCTCATGATCCTTTGTATTTCTGCTGTGTCAGTTGTTACTTCTCCTTTTGCATTTCTAATTCTATTGATTTGAGTCTTCTCCCTTTTTTTCTTGATGAGTCTGGCTAAAGGTTTATCAATTTTGTTTATCTTCTTAAAGAACCAACTTTTAGTTTTATTGATCTTTGCTATTGTTTTGTTCATTTCTTTTTCATTAATTCCTGATCTGATCTTTATGATTTCTTTCCTTCTGCTAACTTTGGGGTTTTTTGTTCTTCTTTCTCTAAATCTTTTAGATGTAAGGTTAGGTTGTTTATTTGAGATGTTTCTTGTTTCTTAAGGTAGGATTGTATTGCTATAAACTTCCCTGTTAGAACTGCTTTTCCTGCATCCCATAGGTTTTGGGTCCTCATGTTTTCATTGTCATTTGTTTCTAGGTAGTTTTTGATTTTCCTTGATTTCTTCAGTGATTTCTTTGTTATTAAGTAGTGTATTGTTTAGCCTCCATGTGTTTATATTTTTAACAGATTTTTTCCTGTAATTGATATCTAGTCTCATAACGTTGATTGGAAAAGATACTTGATACGATTTCAATTTTCTTAAATTTACCAAGGCTTGATTTCTGACCGAAGATATGATCTATCCTGGAGAATGTTCCATGAGCACTTGAGAAGAAAGTGTATTCTGTTGTGTTGGGATGTAATGTACTATAAATATCAATTAAGTCCATCTTGTTTAACGTATCATTTAAAGTTTGTGTTTCCTTATTTATTTTCATTTTGGATGATCTGTCCATTGGTGAAAGTGGGGTGTTAAAGTCCCCTACTATGATTGTGTTACTGTCGATTTCCCCTTTTATGGCTGTTAGCATTTGCCTTATGTATTGACGTGCTCCTATGTTGGGTACATAAATATTTACAATTGTTGTATCTTCTTCTTGGATTGATCCCTTGATCATTATGTAGTGTCCTTCTTTGTCTCTTGTAATAGTCTTTGTTTTAAAGTCTATTTTGTCTGATATGAGAATTGCTACTCCAGCTTACTTTCTTTTTTTTTTTTTGCGGTACGTGGGCCTCTCACTGCTGCGGCCCCTCCCATTGCGTAGCACAGGCTTCGGACGCACAGGCCCAGCGGCCATGGCTCATGGGCCCAGCTGCTCCGCAGCACGCGGGATCCTCCTGGACCAGGGCACAAACCCGCATCCCCTGCATCGGCAGGTGGACCCTCAACCACTGCGCCACCAGAGAAGCCCTCCAGATTTCTTTTGATTTCTATTTGCTTGAAATAGCTTTTTCCATCCCCTCACTTTTAGTCTCTATGTGTGCCTAGGTCTGAAGTGGGTCTCATGTAGACAGCATATATATGGGTCTTGTTTTTGTATCCATTCAGCCAGTCTATGTCTTTTGGTTGGAGCATTTAATCCATTTACATTTAAGGTAATTATTGGTATGTATGTTCCTATTACCATTTTCTTAATCGTTTTGGGTTTGTTATTGTAGGTCTTTTCCTTCTCTTGTGTTTCCTGCCTAGAGAAGTTCCTTAGCATTTTTTGTAAAGCTGGTTTGGTGGTGCTGAGTTCTCTTAGCTTTTGCTTGTCTGTAAATGTTTTAATTTCTCTGTCGAATCTGAAGGAGATCCTTGCTTGAGAGAGTAATGTTTGTTGTAGGCTTTTCCCTTTCATCACTTTAAATATGTCCTGCCTCTCCTTTCTGTCTTGCAGAGTTTCTGCTGAAAGATCAGCTGTTACCCTTATGGAGAGTCCCTTGTATGTTATTTGTTGTTTTTCCCTTTCTGCTTTTAGTATTTTTTCTTTGTATTTAATTTGTGATAGTTTGATTAATATGTGTCTTCGCATGTTTTTCCTTGGATTTATCCTGTATGGGACTCCCTATGCTTCCTGGACTTGATTAATTATTTCCTTTCCCATATTAGGGAGGTTTTCAACTATAATCTCTTCAAATATTTTCTCAGTCCCTTTCTTTTTCTCTTCTTCTTCAGGGACCCCTGTGATTCAAATATTGGTGCAGTTAATGTTGTCCCAGAGGTCTCTGAGACTGTCCTCAATTCTTTTCATTCTTTTTTCTTTATTCTGCTCTGCAGTAGTTATTTCCACTATTTTATCTTCCCAGTCCCTTATCCGTTCTTCTGCCTTAGTTATTCTGCTATTGATTCCTTCTAGAGAATTTTTAATTTTATTTATTGTGTTGTTCATTATTGTTTGTTTGCCCTTTAGTTCTTCTAGGTCCTTGTTAAACTTTTCTTGTATTTTCTCATTTCTTGTATTTTCTCCATTCTATTTCCAAGATTTTGGATCATCTTTACTGTCATTGCCCTGAATTCTTTTTCAGGTAGACTGCCTATTTCCTCTTCATTTGTTTGGTCTGGTGGGTTTTTACCTTGCTCCTTCATCTGCTGTGTGTTTCTCTGTCTTATAATTTTGCTTAACTTACTGTGTTTGGGGTCTCCTTTTCTCAGGCTGCATGTTCATAGTTCCCGTTGTTTTGGGTGTCTGCCCCCAGGGGCTAAAGTTGGTTCAGGGGTTGTGTAGTCTTCATGATATAGGGGACTAGTGCCTGTGTTCTGGTGGATGAGGCTGTATCTTGTCTTTCTGGTGGGCAGGTCCACATCCAGTGGTGTCTTTTGGGGTGTCTGTGACCTTATTAATATTTTAAGTTGCCTTTCTGCTAGTGGGTAGGGTTGTGTTCCTGTCTTGTTAGTAGTTTGGCATAGGGTGTCCAGCACTGTAGGTTGCTGGTCGCTGAGTGGAGCTGCGTCTTGGCATTGAGACGGAGATATCTGGGAGATTTTCACCATTTGATATGTGGACCTCGGAGGTCTCTGGTGGACCAATATCCTGAACTCAGCTCTCCCACCTCAGAGGCACAGGCCTGACACCCGGCCAGAGCACCAAGACCCAGTCATTCACGCAGCTCAGAATAAAAGGGAGAAAGAAAGAAAGAAAGAAAATAATAATAAAATAAAATAAAGTAAAGCTATTAAAATAATTACTAAAAAAATTAAAAGTAATAAAAAAGGAAGAAGAGAGCAACCAAACCAAAAAACAAATCCACCAATGATAACAAGCACTAAAAAACTATACTTAAAAGAAAAAAAGAAACAGAAAGAATCCTAGGACAAATGGTAGAAGCAAAGCTATACAGACAAAATCACACACAGAAGCATACACATACACACTCACAAAAAGAGGAAAAGGAAAAAAATATATATCATTTCTCTCAAAGTCCACCCCCTCAATTTGGGATGATTTGTTGTCTATTCAGGTGTTCCACAGATGCAGGGTACATCAAGTTGACTGTGGCTCCTGAGGCTGCTGGGAGAGATTTCCCTTTTTCTTCTTTGTTCGCACAGTCCCTGGGGTTCAGCTTTGGATTTGGCCCCACCTCTGCGTGTAGGGCAGAGACGCCTGAGGGCGTCTGTTCTTCGCTCAGACAGGATGGGGTTAAAGGACCAGCTGATTCAGGGGCTCTCGCTCACTCAGACCGGGGGGAGGGAGGGTTACGGAATGTGGGGTGAGCCTGCAGCAGCAGAGGCTGGCATGACATTGCAACAGACTGAGCCACACCGTGTGTTCTCCTGGGGAAGTTGTCCCTGGATTGCGGGACGCTGGCAGTGGTGGGCTGCACAAGTTCCTGGGAGGGGAGGTGTGGATAGTGACCTGTGCTCGCACACAGGCTTCTTGGTGGCTGCAGCAGTAGCCTTAGCGTCTCATGCCTGTCTCTGGGGTCCACACTGATAGCCGCTGCTCGTGCCCGTCTCTGGAGCTCCTTTAAGCAGCGCTCTTAATCCCCTCTCCTCGTGCACTGCGAAACAAAGAGGCAAGAAAAAGTTTCTTGCCTCTTCGGCAGTTCCAGACTTTTTCCCAGAGTCCCTCCTGGCTAGCTGTGGTGCCCCCTTCAGGCTGTGCTCACACAGCCAACCCTAGTCCTCTCCTTGGGATCTGACCTCCGAAGCTGGGGCCTCAGCTCCCAGCCCCCACCCGCCCTGGCGGGTGAGCAGGCTTTTGAGTGCTGGTCGGCACTGATCCTCTGTGCGGGCATCTCTCTGCTTTGCCCTCTGCACCCCTTTTGCTGCACTCTCCTCCATGGCTTTGAAAATTTCCCCCTGCCAGCCCCCCGTCTCTGCCAGTGAAGGGGCTTCTAGTGTGTGGAAACTTTTACTCCTTCACAGCTCCCTCCCAGAGGTGCTGGTCCCATCCCTATTCTTTTGTCTGTGTTTTTCCTTTTGCCCTACCCAGGTATGTGGGGAGTTTCTTCCCTTTTGGGAGGTCTGAGGTCTTCTGCCAGCATTCAGTAGATGTTCTGTAGGAGTTGTCCCACATGTAGATGTATTTCTGATGTATTTGTGGGGAGGAAGGTTATCTCCACATCCTACTCTTCCGCCATCTTGAAGGTCTCCCGTTCCATTGATTTTTTGTAGTGATGTGCTTTGATTCTCTTCTCATTTTATTTTCTGTATATTCTATAGGTATATGTATTTTTTGTGGTCACCATTCCAATTATATGTTAACTTAAAGTTGTAGTTTCTGTTTTAATCTTATAACAACTTAACTTTGGTTGCATTAAAAAACGCTACTGCTCCCTCCCCCCACTTTTATGGTATTGTCACAAATTACATCTTTAAATATTATATACCCATTAACATAGATTTTTGCTTTTAAAAATGTTTTCGTCCTTTAAGTTCTATGCTCCAATTTACAGTAGTAAGGCTATGTTAGTTAATGTATTTACCTTCACTGGAGAACCTTATATTTTCATTTGGCTTTGTATTGTTGTATATTGTCCTTTTATTTCAACTTGAAGGAATCCCTTTAGCATTTCTTGTGGAGCAGGTTAACTGTTAATGAATTCCCTTGGCTTTTGTTTATCTAGGAAAGTCTTAATTGCTCCTTCATTTTGAAAGACAGTTTTGCTGGATATAGTTTTTTGTTGTTGTTATTTTTGGGTTTTTTTGTGTTTTTTTTGTGGTACGCGGGCCTCTCACTGTTGTGGCCTCTCCCGTTGCGGAGCACAGGCTCCGGACGCGCAGGCTCAGCGGCCATGGCTCACAGGCCTAGCCGCTCCATGGCATGTGAGATCTTCCTGGACCGGGGCACGAACCCGTGTCCCCTGCATCGGCAGGCAGACACTCAACCACTGCGCCACCAGGGAAGCCCCTGGATATAGTATTTTGATTAACAGTTTTTGTTTTTGTTTTTTTTACCCTAGCACTTGGAATATATTATCTCATTGCCTTCTGTCCTGCTAAATTTATGCTGAGAAATCCACTGATAATCTTATGGAAGCTCCCTTGTATGTGATGAATTGCTTTTCTCTTGCTGCTTCCAAGGTTCTCTCTTTGTCTTTTACTTTAGGCAGTTTGGTTATAATGTGTCTCTGTTTGGTTCTCTATGGGTTTATCCAAGTTAGAATTGTTTGAGCTTTTAAAATCTGTATATCCATTTCTTTCCTCAGATTTGGGAAATTTTGGGCCATTATTTTTTCATATAAGCTCTCTTCCCTTTTCTCTCTTTCTTCTTCAGAGAGTTCCATAATGTATCTATTTGTCTACTTGTTTGTATGCTTACGTCTTTTAGGCTCTTTTTACTTTCTTTTTCTTTTTGTTCCTCTGAATCCATGAATTCAAATAACGGGTCTAAGTTCTCTGATTCTTTCTTTTACTTGACCAAATCTGCTGTTGAAGCCCTATAATAAATATTTCAATTTAGTTATTTTTTCAGCTCTAGAATTTGTGTTTGGTTCTTTTTTTTTAAAAGAAAGTTTCTATCTCTTTATTTATATTCTCATTTTGTTAATGCATCATTTTCCTGATTTCATTTAGTTGTCTGTCTGTGTTCTCTTTTAGCTGATTGAACATCTTTTCTATAGTTACTTTAAATTCCTTGTCAGGCAGCTCATAGATCTGCAATTCTATAGGGTTGGTTTCTGGTGTATAATTTCCTACCTTAGATTGTGCCATGTTCCTCTGTTTCTTTGTATGCCTTGTAATTTCTTGTTGGATTCAGACTTGTGAAGAACCAGCCACCACTCCCAGTCTTTGTGTACTGGGTTTATGCAGGGGTAGCCCTTTACCAATCAGCCTGGTTAGCAGTTCTAGGACCTTTCAAAATTTTCTGATCTCTTGCTCTCCTTGGTGTCTCTCTGTGGAACTACAGCTCTAATGTGCTGCTTGCCTCTTTTCAGTGGTTCCAAACTCTGGCACTGGTACTGTCAGCACTTAGTATAAGAGTCAAGCAAGACCAAGTCTGGCAAGACAGAAATCTGTCCCTTGGGCAGCCTCTATACAAGCCAGAAAATTGGATGCCAAAGTCCACTTTTTGTTTCCATGCTGAGGGAAGAGCCCTGGTATGGATTTTGCTCCTGGATACTCCGTACTATGCTGCATAGGGTGAGGGACATGAACAGGTGTGCCAAGTGCTACACATTTTTCTACCCCTTCCACTGGAATCTCTTATTGGCTATACAATGGCTGTAGTTTCTCATCTGGTCTCTAGAGTTCTCACAGAGGTATTCTAGTTCATATATTGTTGTTAATTCAGAATCTTTGTGAAAGAAAGAAAGTCTGTACCTTCATAGTCCACCGTCTTTCTAGAAATAACATTTTAAAGGAAAAGCATTTTTAGGGTATAGTACTGTCTGTAAATAATGATCTCTTATTCTGTTCTATTATGAAATGAAATATTTTGAAATTCATTTATTTTCATGTTCAGTTTATCCTGACCTGCACTATTGCTGTATCAATTTATCCTAGGGGAAGACAGTCTCATTTTTGAGTTTCTTAATGTCAAGTTAACTATTGGCCTATATACTTCCAACCTCATATTTTTGTATGCTTAAATTTTTTTTAAAAAAGGAGATTATTTTTTGTTAAGGATCACAGGCTACTGACTAGATTTGCTCTGTGTGTGTGTGTATGTGTATCAAGGAAACCATGGGAAGAGCTGGTGTCTTTTCTCCATACTTATCAGAAGTGGGATGCCTTCCTTTGAGAATAGTGGGAAATAGGATCTCTGTGTTAGTTGGAATTCATTTACGGATGCACTGAAATCAGGAAAGGGGTCATTTTATAGGGAATGATCCATTGGCTTTAGTAAACTACAAATGGTTATTGGTTGCTACTGTTTCCCACTGTCAAAGGTCATTGTGTGATTACGCTAGTAAATTTGTATCTACTACTTACCTTAAGGTAACGATTATGGGTTGAATTGTGTCACCCTCATAAAGATATGTTGGAGTCCTAACCTCTAGTACCTCTGACTGTGACCTTATTTGGAGATAGGGTCTTTACAGAGGTAATCAAATTAAAATGAGGTCATTAGGGTTGGACCTAATCCAGTGTGACTGGTATCCTTATATAAAAGGGAAATTTGGACACAGAGATAGACATGTACACAGGGAGAATGCCATATGAAAATGAAGGCAGAGATTGGGGTGATGTCTCCACAAGCCAAGAAACACCAAAGATTGTCAGCAAACCACCAGGAACTGGGAGAGAGGCATGAAACAGATTTTTCCTTTAAAGTTTTCAGAAGGCACTGGCTCTGCCAGCACCTGATCTTAGACTTCTTGCTTCCAGAATTGTGAGACAATAAATTGCTGTTGTTTGATACCTTTTTTGTGGTATTTTGTTAAAGCAGGCCCAGGAAACTAATACGGTAACCTCTTATATTATGTTGCAGATTTTTTTCCCTAAAACCTTTATAAATGATTATCAAAGATGTTCAATATCCATTACTGTAAACACATCCTGGGGTATATATGTTTATATGTTATCACGTGTCAATATGTGTGGCTGAACCACACACTCCATTTTGTCAGCTCCATCTAAGGTCTTCAGTCCTATCCCCTCCCCTTTCTGTGTGACTGAGCTTTCACCTACTCACAAGAAATGTGCCCAAGCCAGATAAGTTCCCTATCAGCTTTTTGTTTTGTTTTGTTTGTTGTTTGTTTTTATTTTTGGCTGCGTTGGGTCTTTGTTGCTGTGCTCGGGCTTTCTCTAGCTGCGGCAGGGGCCACTCTTTGCTGCAGTGCACGGGCCTCTCATTGTCGTGGCCTCTCTTGCTGCAGAGCAAAGGCTCTTGGCACGCGGGCTTCAGTAGTTGTGGCACATGGGCTCTAGAGCGCAAGCTCAATAGCTGTGGCGCACGGGCTTAGTTGCTCCATGGCATGTGGGATCTTCCCAGGCCAGGGATCGAACCCATGTCCCTTGCATTGGCAGGTGGACTCTAAACCACTGCGCCACCAGGAAAGCCCTCCCTATCAGCTTTTACTCTTGTCTTCAACTGATATGAAAACTGGAAGAATGCCTTTTGCTGACACAGATGGTTAATGGTCATGAGACCCCTGGGGGGAGTAACCACCCGCCCCCTCCCTGTTCTTGATTCTCATGGGTGCAGAAGTGCTTCTCACTTTGTAGTCAGATTCTGTTTTTAGCCTTGGCCTCTTTAAATCTCCTTGTACCCCTTATGTTGGCAGAGCACAGCTGCAATGCCTCTTGATCATCATCTTCCCAATCCTGCCTGTATGTAAGTTACCCACAACAAACTTCATAATTCCATTTTATGGCGTTTCCTGCTTCGTTTTTTAGTCTCAACGTTCTATCACAGTTTGGAGGATATTAATTAGATATCTCCACCTTTCAACATAATGCTGGAGAGTCAACCTAAAATTTCTCTACTCTTACCTCATTCAAATGTTTTAATATGTATTGTGTTGGCATGCAGATATGCAAGGTGCTTTTGTGATTTGCGGTACAATATTTGGTAGAATGAATTGATAAATTTTGTGAAATCTTTTAGAGTTACCATCACCTTTGCTTTTCCTTTAAGAGATGTTTGGGTAGGACTCAATCTCATAATTGTGTAAAGGACAATTTTGGAAGGTAAATGATTATGGTCAAATAAGAAAGACTAGCAATTTCAACATGTCTAGTTCTATTGAAAATTTTTTTCTGTCTTAAAAGGATTTGACTGGTCAAATCAGGCTTTTTCCTTAAGGTATTATTTTGCAGCGTGAATCACTATCACTTTAACTCACTCAACTTTGGGTTAAATCAAATTTGCTGAGCAAGATAATACAGTTATTTGTGTGCACAACAGTAAGGGAAAGAAGAATGAATGGCATGTAACAAATGCTGTGCTTACAAATGTCAAAATTTTCAATGAACCCATGACTTTAAAAGGTCATATACCATTTTATAGTTACACCTTTTAAACTCAGTAATAAATACAGGATATGTGCTATACTTTCTACTCTAAATGCATTGGTTTCCCAATTTTCCATGTCAAAGAATGGCTTTACCATCTGCCACTGTTTTATAGCATTCCTTCAAACCCAGGCTTTTCTTCTTTTCTGATGTGTTTGTTAACTTTCAGGAGGTGCTATCACTAAGACCTCACATTGTGGAGTTGTTTTATAGTATTTGGCCAGTAGTGATATGAGTGATTGGTTTGGAACAACCTTCAATGTCAGAAATAAATTTGGAGAAGAATTATGTGAACTCTAAGATCATTGTTGAAATTCTGGTCAGTATAATTAAGTAAGCAGATTATGCTATATTCCTTTTCTGCATGCAAACTAGATCAAACCGTAGTTGTTTAAAATTTCTATATCCCTATTTATATTTAAGTACTTTATTTGTCATGAACTGAGAGAATATTATAACCCCCTATTGTGATTGTAGATTTATTTTTGCATTTCTATCAGATTTTACATTTTTTTTTTGCGGTACGTGGGCCTCTCACTGTTGTGGCCTCTCCTGTTGCGGAGCACAGGCTCCGGATGCGCAGGCTCAGCAGCCATAGCTCATGGGCCCAGCCACTCTGCGGCATGTGGGATCTTCCCGGACCAGGGCACGAACCCGCGTCCCCTGCATTGGCAGGCGGACTCTCAACCACTGCGCCACCTGGGAAGCCCAGATTTTACATATTTTAAGACTATGCTTAGAATTTCATATTTCTTGACCATATGTTTATCATGTGAAATGCCTAACTATATATATACATATCTACTGTTTATTTTGACCTTTAATTATACTTCGATTTACTATACTTACTTTACTTTAAAAATTCTCTTAACGTCTCTATATTTTTATTCTGTGTTATTTTGTTTTGGATGTGTCCTGGATAGATAGCTTATAACTGAGTTCAATAATGCAACATGATTTTCTACTTTTAATAGAGGACTTTATGTAACTTGCCATTTGTTGCCATTGCTGATATGTCTGGAAATTATTTTTGGCATGTTAATTTGTAGTATCTATTTTATATACTTTAAAATTATTTAGTCCTTTCATCTTCCCAATTTTCTGCTCTGTTTTTCAGTACGCGGGCCTCTCACTGTTGTGGCCTCTCCCGTTGCGGAGCACAGGCTCCGGACGCGCAGGCTCAGTGACCATGGCTCACGGGCCCAGCCGCTCCGCGGCATGTGGGATCTTCCCGGACTGGGGCACGAACCCGTGTCCCCTGCATCAGCAGGCGGACTCTCAACCACTGCGCCACCAGGGAAGCCCTCTGCTCTGGTTTTGATCAAAATATTTGTGTTCTGGTTTTTCCTTCTTATTAGGAAATTATACATCCTATTCCTCTAGACTCCAGAGGTTAACCTTTATTTTTTAAGACATACATTTAAACATATTTTTCTATCAGTATCCAAAACAAATCAGTAAATTTATCCTTGCTGAACAAAGAAGGAACCTCAGTAGTTTTTACTGTATTCTACCTTCTCTCAGCCTCTTGCTAATAGAGATAATGATATCTCTATTATCATTAGAGATAATAGTTACAGATCATTTTTATTTAATATTAAAATTTGCTTAGCTAAGGTTTTATTGGTTTCATTGCTAGTTATTGTTTCTTCTTTATTTCTTAGAGTCTCTTTATTTGCTTGTTTTTCTGGTTTATTTGCTTGTTTTATTTGCTTGATTCTCCTACCCCACCCCCAGCTTTATTGAGGCATAATTGACAAAAGTTGTATATATTTAAGATGTACAGTTTGGTGTTTTGATATGCCACATATTGTTTCCAGAGGGTTTATAGGAAATAACATTTCTTTATCCTTGGGGATCTGAAAATATATTTACTTTGCTTTCATATTCAAATAACATTTTGATTGAATATAGAAAATTTTAGATTCAAAATAATTTTCATTCAGAGCTTTGAAGATATTTCTCACATGTCTTCTTGCATCTAGAGTTGACATGATGTGATACCAGGCAGATTCTTTTTTTTTTTTTGGTAAATAACCCCCATCTTTTTCTCAAAGCTTTTACTGTTTTGACTTTATATAAAAAATGTGTCCAGATGTGAGTCCTTTTATGTTCATCCTCCTCATTCCTTCAATTTCAAGACCAGAGTCTTTCTTCAATTACAGGAGTGTGTCTTCCATTATTTTTCTTTATTTTCCCTGCTCCATTTTTCTCTGGTCGTTTCTTATGGAACTTTGATAGATGAAGGCTGGATCTTCTGGATTTATCCTCCATGTAGTTTACAATTTTTATACCATTTATTTGGAAATAATTTCAAACTTACAGGAACAATGCAGGAAAAGTACAAAGTACTTCTGCATAGCCTCCCACCAGATTTAGAAGCTGTTGACCGCTTGCCCCATTTGCTTTATCATTCTTTCTCTTTGTATGTATATAATTTTTTTTTCTAGAACCATTTGAAAGTCACAGAGTTAGTTTTCTATTACCCCTAAACACTTTAGTGTGTAATTCCTAAGAGCACAAGGGTGTTCTCTTTTATAACCATGTTATAATGAATTAAAATCAGGAAAATTTAACATTGATATGCTAGTACTAGCTAATTAAAAATGTTTTAATATATTTCATCTTTTTGTCCTATTTGTAATATAGTGTGGGTATCTTTAATTTTTAGCTGTGTTCATTCTTTTTGTTTTCTAGCCCATATATTGAGTTTTTATTTTGACAATTGCATTTTTCATTTGCAAGATCTCTGATTCTTTTTTATAGCCTGACTCTTGTTTCATCATAGTTTGTCCTTTCTTATTTCATTAAGGTTATTAATTAAATTTACTTTGTTTCCTCTAATATTTATTCTTACTTAGTCCATGTGTTCTCATTTCTTCTGTTTAATTCTTCTCTTTTATTATGTTGTTTTCCTTAAATATTTTGGTGATTTTTGGTTGTGTGTTCATCTTTGTATTTGAGAGTCCCTGTGATCAGCCAGTGAATGTTGTTTCTGTTTACCACAGCTTGGTTCAGTTATTGTGGGGAAGGGTGAGCCAGTAACCAGTATTCTGTTTCTGGATATTTCTTATTTCTCCTAGATGGTGCCAGCCACCAGAAACCTTGACTTTCCTTGGCAAGGTATGCATTCATACTAACTTCTCTTCCCAGAGATAGCTGACTTTGTTATGGATTGATTGGTCCAGTAGTAGAAGGGGAGGTTGTGTCAATTATCTGTGGTTGTAACATCAACAAAAAACCCTCTCTAGAACTTAGTGGCTTAATACAACAGCACAGTTATTTAGCTGACAGTTTTGTGGGTCTGATGGGTGGTGCATCTGGTCTAGGCTGCTCTGCTTTTTTCTGCTGATCTTGTTCACACTTCTGTGACCAGCAAGTGGTTCTGTGGCTTTACTATTCTGCTGTCAGTTGGTAGGTTGGTTGCAGAACTGGTCTCAAATGGTCTCACTCACATGTCTGGCAGTTGGCTGAACACCTTGAGTCTACTCCATGAGGGCTCATCCTTTAGAAGGCCAGCTGGGGCTTGTTCACATGATTGTCTCAGGGTTCTAAGTATAAGAAAACAAGATTTTCAATCACATTTGCTTGTATCATATTTGCTAATGTCCATTGACTGAAGCAAGTCAAATGGTCAACTCAGATTCAGAGTGTGGGGAAATAGATTCCACTTCTTGATGGGAGGAGCTGCAATATCACACTGCAAGGGTGTGAATGTTGGAAGGGAAAGATTTGTGATAATCCTAACAATTTGCCCCAGAGTTGCTGACCCACCTGGATGCACTAAATGTGGTTCTCCTAACAATGATCTGAGCAGTTTTCCAGACCCTCTCCTCCCACCAGTTTTTGCCACTTCAGCGCCTGGAGTACTCCTGGCATCTCTCCATCTCATAGTTTCTGTCTTTTCTGTGCTTGGACTATGCTTTCCTTCATATTTCCAACTCCATCTGCCTTCTGATTTTTAGGATTTCTTTGTTACTTAGAATATGCTGAGGGCCTTTGTTCTTATTCTCTAGAGTTCATATGGATTTTTTCTTTTTTAAAAATAAAATATTCTAAGTATATTTTAGGCAGGAATAGGAATTGGGGCATATTCTTAGTTTGCCTTCTAATATGTATTACTTTTATAAACAGAATCATAAATTTAAAGATAGGACTAAAGTGCTTTTACTATTATATCACTTATTTCTACTATTTCCTCTGGGATAATCATGTATCGAGCTCACCTAAGATGACTGTGTTATACTATGAAAATTTTATCTCAAGAAACTTTATTGGGATAAGTCGAGTTTCCTTTGAAAGAATAAAAGGGCAAAAGCTGACCACTTAAAAATGATATTTTATGGAGTTGATGAAAGATTTGAAAATAATCAACATTGAAAGGCTTTCACCTTTAACTGTTTTTAAACCTGCTACCTAAGGTAGGTATTTTATGAGGAAACAATTATTATTTCTTTTTATTCATCACATTAGCCATTGTAGTCTTCTCAGTCCTAAGGTTTAATACTAAAAGTCTCTTCCTTGAACATAGAGTCCTTTCAACATAAAATTGTTCTTTCAAGAGTCAGAAAAGATTGAATTTGTCTGGAAAAGTACTATCCTACTGAAGGTTAATGACAAAAAGTTCAGCTTGTTTTTTCACTTCACTGCATTCATAAATGGTGCTGTCACACAAATATGTTAGTTACTGAAACTATTTCCCACAGCATGTGCTTTTCCTGAAAAGTGTATGCTAGTCATTTTATTATCATCTTGGGTTTCCTAAACCCAAGAGAGTGAGTGAGTGAATGGATGAGATAAGAATAACAGCCGTGAATCCAGAGTTCTTCCCCTCCCATTAGCATTTAAATATCCTCATCTGCTTATCTTTAAAAAGCCTTCCTATGTCTACCTCACCCTACCAGCAATCCCCCATCCACAATTACACTTCTCTGAAGAACTACACCCTCTGTATTGATTTTCTCATTTCCTATCCTCTCCAATTAGGCTTCTCTGTCAGAACTCTGTTGAAATGGGAAAGGTCACTCATCATCTCTTTGTAACTAAACCCAGTAGGAAAATTTCAATCTTCATTTATTCACAGAAACTTAGTAGAACTCCTATTGCGTCCTGAGCACTATTCTAGGTACTGGGATACAGTGTTGAACGAGAGAGATGATAAAATTCCTGGTGTCATGGAGCTCACATGAACAAGAATAATCAATTAGTGGCAAGTGTTATGATGATAATAAAGAGGAGAGAGAGAGAAAGAGAGAGGAAATGAATGAATGTTTTGACACTTGAATGACAAGGACCCAGCCTAGCTCCATTTGAACCTAGAAGTGGTGGGAGGAGCCACTGTGGCCACTGCTGTGATATGTCTGATGAAAGCCATGCTGAAGCTTGCCTGAAGTGGTGTTAGGAGATGAGGAGACAGGGGGCAGCTGGGATGGCTGGGTTCTCCTTGAATAAGCATCCAAGGCCCAGGAGATGGTGGGCTGGAGCAAATCTGGAAAGGTGCATAAATAGCCTAATTGAGTAACCATGAGACTAGTGACCTATCATGGGTCTCATGCAGCAAAATGACTTTCTTTACAGCTAAAAAAACCTCCCAAATGTATATATTAATTGTCCAATTTTTAAGTACTTAAATAGCCTTATCAACAGTGTATAGGCTTGCGCTTGATCTATGGTTTTCACTATCACACCAATAATGCCCTTTGCTGGAGGTTTTGAAAGTCTTTGCCATAAATTTTCTAAGGGATTGTGACTGTTTATCAGGCATTTAGTTTGTCATGGTGTTAGATTGACCAGGCAATTGCTCATGTTGGAATTTGTAGGTTATGATTTGATAAATTAGATGACTGCTGCTACATAGGGAGTAGTTTGTTTTTGTCTTCTCTTTGATAATCCACTGGAAAACTGTAAATAATAATACTGCATATAAAAGAGACAAGGATGAATAAAGGTGTAAGGGAATAAATTTTCTCTGTAAGTAGCAAACAGCCATGAATCTTTTATTAAATTTTCCAGGCAGGGAGCCTGTCACTCTAAGCATGAGTTCTTATTATAAGGAAAATTTAGACCAGTTATGGACTTATTGTTCTAAAGCCTCAAACAGAGTTGAAATGTTTTACATCTTGACGCCATTTCTTTGGTGGGGGGGTGGGCAGGGTCAAGGGTAAAATAAGCCATTATTTAAAAATGTAAGCATAATAGTTCTCAATTGTAAGCAATTGAAACCAATTTTGGCTGATTTAAGAAGAAAATTATTTATTCAATGGACACTGAGCTAGAGAACCAGTCTTGGGACTATGCAGATGGGAACAACAGTCCAAATCATGCTGCAGAACTAGCTCAGTGGGGACATTGCTGTCACTGCTGCTAAGAACTACAGCTTGCACCGTTGGCATACCTAGCAGTGGACTCTGGAAGCTGCCATCAGCTCTGCTATCTGTGCTACCTAAAGAACTTGATTTTTGTGACAGCCCCCTCCATTTCCATAGATAATTTATTCCTCCTGTGCCTTAACTGACAAGGTGAACGAGACTGACTTTCCCAGCAAGGGCTTGTCCTGGGATTTGGTGAGTTTGGGGAATTTATGACATCCAAATTCATCCATTTCCCCCATTCCATATCTCAGTTTTGTTCTATTCTGATCAGTGCTTTTACTTTCATATAAGTGATCTCAGTGGGTTGTGAATTCAGCTGACATTATAATTTAGAAACTTGCAGGATCAAAGTTTCAGTTTGATTTTCAGTTATCTCAGCCCCGAGGCTGAAAGCGATAAGAGATTCTTTTAGCAGTCAGAGAAATTTGGGATTTCACTTCATGCCTCTAGACAAGAATTTGTGATTTCAGCTTGTCATTCTTTTCTTTTAAGCAGTGTAGCACTGTTAGAAGCAACCTCCATGCCCCATAGTTCTTGAATTCCTCACATCTGTCATATACTTCTGTGGCAATGGGTTATGTGCTCCTTGTTCAATGAGGACTTCTTTAAGGTGATAATTTGATAATTTGTCCCATGGGCTTGCACATTCCCATCTCTTAATACTGGCTGGATTTTCATTGTTTTTATTTTCAACCAGGCCAGATATCCAATTCCATTTTTTTGAGGGACTATTGGCTGCAGCTATAACTGGTACCAATTTATTTGTTAGAGTTCTTAAAGCAGCTCTATGTAACGTAAGCAGAAAATGAATTAGTTTTTAGGACATTTAATTACACAGTATGTCCAGGGATATAGAGCTAGGAACAGTGCTCCAAATCACGTCCTCTAAGGATACCACTGCTGCTGAGACTGAGTGCTGTACTTTGCAGCACAGACAGCAGTGATAGTGGACTTTGGATTGGGGCCACTAGCACTGCTGCAATAGCCATATTATCATGCTCTATCTCTTGTCATTGTAAGAGTAAATTGCTCACATTCTCATCTCTTTTGTATCACTTGTTCTGACTGATGGAACTTAGGTCCTGGGCCCATTTTCCAGCTGTGAGGGCCACTAAGAAGGTGATTATTTGACATTTTCTTTTCTATAGTGCATAGCAGGCTCTGCCACCTCCCAATACTCATAAGGTTGTAGCAAATACTATAGGTTGGCTCGCTCAACAACCATTCCAACCCTCCTCTAGATAGTCTTTGTCTGGAAAGCAATGGATTACATTCCCAGGCTCCACTGTCACTATAAAGCACATGTACAACCAAGCGTACCAGCTTGTGAGTGAGGATGTCAATAGAGTTTCTTAGGACAGACACACAGTGTAGCTATGCTTTTCTTCTCACTGTGTTGTTCTTGGCTCACTGACTCCGTGACCCTCCAAGCCTTGTTCTTTGGCCTTTTCAGGGATTCTGTGAGTTAGCTAATATTCTTCTATAGATCTGTTTATGCTAAAACTAGCTCATTCAATTCTATTGTTTGCAAGTAAAAGCCCTAATTAATAGAGTTTCAGGTGGCAGGTTACTAATATTGTATTGCATATTTGAAAGCTGCAATGATAAATACAAAATTATAAATACTCCATATGCTGGAATATACATGCAAAGATTTCAGGTGTTGATCTTCACTCAGTATTTGTAAGAAAAAATTGATTAATATACCTAGAGGCTGTGCATTGCTGGTGGTTGTGAGAGTAACGTATTCTGCTAGGCTAAATCAACTTGTGAGTTTTAAGTCTCAAATGCTATCATCAATAGAGATGTAGATACTGTGGCATTGTGATAATATTAATAACTAGCATTTGTTGAGTGCTCACCAGGTGATGCTACATGGATTATTTTATGTAAACTTCAGAATAAACTTTTGAAGTACTTTTGTTTTTGTTTCTTGCGGTACGTATGCCTCTCACTGTTGTGGCCTACTCCCGTTGTGGAGCACAGGCTCCGGACGCGCAGGCTCAGCGGCCATGGCTCACGGGCCCAGCCGCTCCGCGGCATGTGGGATCTTCCCGGACCCGGGCACGAACCCATGTCCCCTGCATCGGCAGGCGGCCTCTCAACCGCTGCGCCACCAGGGAAGCCCTCGAAGTACTTATTATTGGCATCTCTATTTTACAGATGAAGAAATTAAGGTTTAGACTAGTTAAACTACTTTCCCAAGGTCACTTGACTAGGTAGGCAGGAGTACAATTTGGACCTATAGCTGTCTGACTGTAGATTCTTCATTTTGCCATTATTATCACCGCCTCTCATCACTGAATGTAGATTTAATTGCTCTGCTCAAAATTGCATAGAATTTGATGAGGAAGTTAAGATGGAGGATGCATATTTACCGAAGAAAGCCAGAGAACCAATGTGAGTGCTCCATAGGGGAGTCACAGGCTAGGAACTAATGAGTCTCCTGGGTGGATCCCTTCTGTGCAGGAATTAGGAAAGTCTTTCTTAGACAGGTGAGTTATGCTCATTATGCTTGAAAGACTTGATATTCCAAGTATGTTCCATGAACCAGCACCACTGACATCACCTGCGAACTTGTTAGAAATGGAGTTGTTTATGAAAGAATGAAGTAGGAAACTGAGGAATTTTCGGTATGAAGTCTTACATGTTATTTTATAGGAGAGGTTTTTGTTTCCTAAAAGAAATATTTGTTTGTCTGTACAAGAGTAAAATGTAGAAGAGATATTCAACTAAGTGTTTCTAATATACTTTCCTTCTGTTATCTCCTTTTAATTACATTATAAAGAATCATATATGTATACTTATAGAAGTGAAAGACACTAATGAATACTAAGGACCTAGCCATGAGCCCAAGTTTCCTCACGCTCTCCTTCATATTTAGTGTGCTCTTTATTGATCCAAGTTTTGATATTCCAAGTAGAATTATAGAGTTTGTAAGACATATTGTTCCTAAAAGATAAGTCAATCATAGCAATCAATGACTTGGATCAGTGTCTTACCTTCTTTGTCCTTATTTTTCATGACTCCAGGTGTGGGCTTTCCTTGCAAAGATCACTTAAATTCTCATTTCAGAAGCCACCTACCTGTCGCAGATGCAGGGGTGAAAAAAAGAAAAACACCCATAAGATTTTCTTGCTGGAACCAAAAAGCTTTCTGGAGTTCAGGTGGCTCTCATAGCCCTAACCAGATATCTGTCCAGACCCATTAAATCCTGGCACGTATGCCCTTGGGAAAGGTCTAAGATTATTTTACCCATGAAAAAATGCTGAATGAATGGAAAATTTCTAGCTGTGTGCCCAGAAAGAATGTTTAATGAAGACAACTGGTATCTCTGAATGGTTTATTGTTCCAATTGTTCTTAAGTCTGTAACTTAGTGGTAAAAACTTCTGAGGCACTAAGTATGCAAAGAAGGCATTTAAAATGATGAACCTTTACCATTTATTAGGACATTGTCCTCATTTTCATGTTCTCATTTATTTTTCTATTACATTTTTTGGAATAATGTATAAAGACGTACTTTTTAAAATTTTAAAAAACTTTAAAATTTTATTTATTCTTTAAAATTAAGGGATAGGAGCTTCCCTGGTGGCGCAGTGGTTAGGAATCTGCCTGCCAATGCAGGGGACATGGGTTCGAGCCCTGCTCCGGGAAGATCCCACATGCCGCCGAGCAACTAAGCCCATGTGCCACAACCACTGAGCCTGCGCTCTACAGCCCGTGAGCCACAACTACTGAGCCAGCGTGCCACAACTACTGAAGCCTGTGTGCCTAGAGCCCATGCTGCACAACAAGAGAAGCCACTGCAATGAGAAGCCCACGCACCGCAATGAAGACACAACACAGCCAAAGATAAAAATAAATAAAATAAATAAATTTATTTAAAAAAATAATAAAATAAAATTAAGGGATAATTAACATATAATGCATTAGTTTCAGGTTTATAACATACTGATTTGATATTTATATGCATTGTGAAATGATCATCACAGTAAGTCTAGTTATCATCTGTCACCATACAAAGTTACAAGATTTTTTCTTGTGATGAGAACTTGTAAGATTTATTTTCTTAGCAATTTTCAAATATGCAATACAATATTATTAACAATAGTCGCCATTCTGTATATTACATCCCCATAACTTTTTGTTTTATGACAAGAAGTTTTACTTCTTGACCCCCTTCATCATTTCTCTCCGCCCCCAACTTCTCCCCTCTGGCAACCACCAATCTATTCTCCACATTTATGAGTTTTGTTTTGTTTTGTTTTGTTTTTTAAATTTCACGTATAAATGAAATCATGCAGTATTTGTCTTTTGCTGTCTGACTCATTTCCCTTAACATGATACCCTTAAGCTCTATCCACATTGTCTCAAATGGCAAATTTCTTTCTTTTCTTTTCTTTTTTTTGTCTATGTTAGATCTTTGTAGCTGCACACGGACTTTTCTCTAGTTGTGTCAAGCAGGGGCTACTCTTTGTTGTGGTGTGTAAGCTTCCTATTGTGGTGGCTTCTCTTGTTGTGGAGCACGGGCTCTAGGCATGTGGGCTTCATTAGCTGTGGCTCACGGGCTCTAGAGCACAGGCTCAATAGTTGTGGCACACGGGCTTAGTTGCCCCGTGGCATGTGGGATCTTCCCAGACCAGGGATTGAACCTGTGTCCCCTGCATTGGCAAGCAGATTCTTATCCACTGTGCCACCAGGGAAGACCCTCAAATGGCAAATTTCATTCTTTTTTTATTGCTGAGTGTATTCCATTGGATATATATACACCACACCTTCTTTATATATTCATCCATTGATGGACACTTAGGTTTTTTCCACATCTTGGCTATTGCAAATAATGCTGCAATGAACATAAGGGTGCTTATATCTTTTCCTATTTTTATTTAAATTTTCTTCAGATATGTACCCAGAAGTGGAACTGCTGCATCATACAGTAGTTCTATTTTAAATTTTTTGTGGAACCTCCATACTGTTTTCCATAGTGACTGCACCAGTTGACATCCCCACCAACAGTACATGAGTGTTCCCTTTTCTCCACATCCTCGCCAACACATGTTATTTGTTGTCTTTTTGATAATAGCCAGGTGTGAGGTGATATCTCATGTGGTTTGATTTGCATTTCCCTGATGATTAGTGACGTTGAGCTTCTTTTCATGTGTCTGTTGGCCATCTGTCTGTCTTCTTTAGAAAAATGGCTATTCAGTTCCTCTGCCCATTTTTAAAATCAGATTTTTTGTTTTTGTTATTGAGTTGTATGAGTTCTTTATATATTTTGGATATTACCCATTTATCAGAGAGATGATTTGTGAATGTTTTCTCCCATTCAGCAGGTTGCCTTTTCATTTTGTTGCTGATTTCCTTTGCTGTGCAGAAGCTTTTTAGTTTGATGTAGTCCCACTTATTTATTTTTGCTTTTGTTACCTTTGCTTTTGGATTCAGATGCAAAAAAACATTGGCAAGACTGATGTCAAGGAGCTTAGTGCCTAGGTTTTCTTCTAGGAGATTTATGGTTTCAGGTCTTAAGTTCAAGTCTTTAATCCATTTCTGATTTTGTTTTTTTGAACCCCCTCTCTTATTTTCTTAGTGAGTCTAGCTAAAGCTTTGTCAATTTTATATATATCTTCAATGAAACAGCTATTAGTTTCATTGAACTTTTCTATTGTCTTTTTAGTCTCTATTTTATTTATATCCACTCTGATCTTCTATTTTCCTTCCTTCTACTTACTGTGAGCTTCAATTGTTCTTTTTCTAGTTCCTTTAGGTGTAAAGTTCGATTGTTGAGATTTTTCTTGTTTCTTTAGGTAGGCCTGCATCACTCTGAGCTTTTCTCCTAGAACTGCTTTTGCTGCATCCCATAGATTTTGGCATATTATATTTCCATTTTTCTTTTGTCTCAAGGTGTTTTTGATTTCTCCTTTGATTTTTTTTGTTGATTCACTTGGTTGTTTAGTAGCATGTTGTTTAATCTCCACATATTTGAAAAATGTGCAGTTTTCTTCCTGTAATTGATTTCCAGTTTCATACCATTGTGGTTGGAAAAAAATGCTTGATATGATTTCAGTCTTTTTCAATTTATTGAGACTTGTTTTGTGACCTTACATGTGATCTACCCTGGAGAATGTTCCATGCACACTTGAGAAGGTGGATGGAATATTCTGTGTGTATCTATTAAGTCCACATGAGCTAATCTGTTTTTTAAGGCAGATGTTTCCTTATGGATTTTCTGTCTGGATGATCTACCCATTGATGTAAGTGGGGTACTAAATTCCCCTACTATTATTGTATTGCTGTCAATTTCTTCCTTTAGGTTAATACTTGCTTTATATATTTAGGCACTCCTATGTTAGGTGCATAAGTATTTACACATGTTATATATTCTTGTTGCATTGACCCCTTTGTCTTTATGTAATGCACATCTTTGTCTTTTATTACAGTCTTTATTTTAAAGTATATTTTGTCTTATATAAGTATAGCTACCCCAGCATATTTTGGGTTTCATTTGCATGAAACATCTTCTTCCAGCCCTTCACTTTCAGTCTGTGTGTATCCTTGCATCTGAAGTAATTCTCTTGAAGGCAGAATATAGATGGGCCTTCTTTTTTCATTTATTCAGCCAATCTGTATTTGTTTGATTGGAGTATTTATCCCATTTATATTTAAATTGATATGTAGGTACTTAATTGCCATTTTATTAATTGTGTTCTGAGCGTTTTGTAGTTTCTCTCTGTTCCTTTCTTCTCTTACTCCTTACCCTTGATGTTTGATGACTTTAGTGTTATGCTTAGATTTCTTTCTCATTATTTTCTGTGTAACTACTATAAGTTTTTGCTTTCTAGTTACCATGAAGTTCACATAATAGCCTGTATACATAACAGTCTACTTTATTTTGATAGCAAATTAAGTTTAAATGCATTCTAAAAGTCTGCATTTTTATCTCCCTTTCATGTTTTATATCACATTTTACATCTTTTTATTTTGTGTATCCCATAACTAATTATAGTTATTTTTTGTGGTTGTAGTTAATTTTTTACTACTTTTGTCTTTTAACCTTTATCCTAGCTTTATAAGTGATTAATTCACTACCTTTACTATACACTTACCTTTGTTAGTGAGATTTTTACTTTCATATTTTTGTTGTTGTTGCTAATTAGTGCCCTTTGTTTCAGCTTAAAGAAATTCCTTTAACTTTTCTTATAAGACCAGTTAAGTGGTGATAAATTCATTTAGCTTTTGCTTGTCTGGAAAACTCTTTATCTGTCCTTTAATTCTGAATGACAACTTTTCTGGTAGAGTATTTTTGGTTGGAAGTTTTTTCCTTTCAGCACTGTGACTATATCATGCACTCCCTTCTGGCCTGCAGAGTTTCTACTGAAAAATCTGCTGATAGTCTAATGAAGGTTCCCTTGTATACAACAAATTGTTATTCTCTTACTGCTTTTAAGATTCTTTCTTTATCTTTAACTTTTGGCATTTTATCTATAATGTGTCTTGGTGTGGATCTTTGGGTTCATCTTCCCTAGAACTCTCTGGGCTCCTGGCTCTGGGTGTCTGTTTCCTTCTCCAGGTTAGGGAAATTTTCAGCTATTATTTATTCAAATAAGTTTTCTGCTCCTTTCTCTCTCTCTTCTCCTTCTGGGACACCTAAAATGTGAATGTTATTCCACTTGATGTTGTCCCAAATGTCCCTTAATCTATCTTTACTTAATTTTGTTTTTCTTTTTGCTACTCTGTTTGGGTGAGTTCCACTGCCCTGTCTTTCAAATCACTGATCCATTCTTCAGCATCCTCTAACCTGCTGTTGATTCATTCTAATGTATTTTCCATTTCAGTTATTGTATTCTTCAGTTCTGATTGGTTCTTTAAAAATCTTTTTTCTATCTCTTTGTTGAAGTTCTCACTGTGTTCCTCCATTCTTCTCCAAAGTTTGGTTAACATCTTTATGACCATTACTTTGAACTCTTTATCAGGCAAATTATTTATCTTTGTTTCATTAAGGTTTTTTCTGGGGTTTTAGTTTGTTCTTTTGTTGGAACATATTCCTCTGTTTTCTTATTTTTCTTGACTCTCTGTGTTTATTTCTATATACTAGGCAAAATAGCTACTTCTCCTAGTCTTGTTGAGTGGCCTTATATAGAAGATGCACCTTATTGTTCAACCTTGTGCTAGCTCTTTGTTGTCTCTCAAATGTTGTGATTGTCTAAGAAGGCTGATTTATTGTAGTTATGTCCCAGTTGTTGAGGGTGTGCCAAGACCTGTCAGTGTTCCAAAGGGAGGGACCTCAGTCACCACCTAGTTTCAGGCTGATTGGAAACCGGACCCTCAGGAAGCTGCTTTTAAAGTATGCAAATATATACAGTCCTGTGGGACCTCAAATATAAAACGTAGTGACCTTCAGTCCAGGTCTGGAGGTGTCTTGTTGACAACAAAAACAGGGCTACAGTTGAGTGTATAAGCTCCTTTCTGGAAGGTACTGGTGAGCTCTAGCAAGGCCAAGGGAGAGAATTAAGATGATGTCCCTTGGTCTGCATTCCCTGAGAGCATCTCTGCAGCCTCTAGGTGTGTGGCAAACCCCTTAGACTGAAGCTCCAAGACAAGTAAATAGGCCTTTTTCTCAGGAAGACCGGGATGTGTTTTTGTTTGCTGTCTGTGCAGTGCCCTGGGGATGGTAGCCTTCCAAGTACTGTTTCTCTGAATGTTCAGTCCCATGGGGTACAGAAATGCAAGCCCTCCTGGCCACTAGAGCCAGGTGCTCAAAGGGTGTTCCCTGTGTGGGCTACATGCACCTGCCAGCTTTATCTAGGCAGCAGGAGAATGTGTGTGCAGGGAACCCTTGCTGGTTTTAGCAGGGCAGCTGGAGAATGCTGGGCTGGGAGCCCACACTAGTTTTAGATGTGGGGGTGGGGGCAGGTAGCACATGGGCAGGGCATGCTTGTGGGCTTTAGCAGGGCAGTGGGAGAATACCGTGACTTCGTGTACCTGCTGGCACTGGCAAGGTAGAGGAAGAGCACAAAAATGGTGCCTAACAGCACCTCCATTTCCAAAAGAGTCCTAACAGGTACCTGTCCGTCCAGCAGATGCTTTAACCTTAGCAAATAAATTTCCTTCACATGTGGTCTAGGTCAGCAGTCCCCAACCATTTTGGCACCAGGGACTGGTTTCGTGGAAGACAATTTTTCCACAGACCGGGGGCGGGGCAGGGGTTGGTTTCAGGATGCTTCAAGCACATTACGTTTATTGTGCACTTTATTTCTATTATTTTTACATTGTAATATATAATGAAATAATTATACAACTCAGCACAATGCAGAATCAGTGGGAGCCCTGAGCTTGTTTTCCTGCAACTAGATGGTCCTTTCTGGGGCTGATGGGAGACAGTGACACCCGAAGTGTGTTGCTTATGTCCAGTCTAGTCCGTAAGATGCAGCTTAATTGTCACTTGCCACTCACCGATAGGGCTTTGATATGAGTCTGCAAGCAATTGATTTATTATGGTCTCTGTGCAAACTTATCTGCTAATGATAATCTGTATTTGCGGCCGCTCCCCAGTGCTAGCATCACTGCCTCAGCTCCACCTCAGATCATCAGGCATTAGATTCTCATAAGGAGTGCGCAACCTAGATCCCTTGCATGCACAGTTTGCCGTAGGGTTCGCGTTCCTATGAGAATCTAATGCCGCTGCTGATCTGACAGGAGGCAGAGCTCAGGCAGTAATGCGAGTGAAGGGGAGTGACTGTAAATACAGATGAAGCTTTGCTCGCTTGCCCACTGCTCACCTCCTGCTGTGCAGCCTGGTTCCTAACAGGCCACAGAACATTAGTGGTCCATGGCCCAGGGGTTGGGGACCCCAGTCTAGGTGGTTTTCAAACTGCTGCTTTTGTGCTGGGTCCCAGGATGAATGAGTCTGTGTGCTAGCCCTTTAAGAGCAGAATCTCAGTTCCCTACAGCGCTTTGGGTCTCCTGGATGTACGCCCCAGTGGTTTTCAAAGCCCAGCATTTCTGGGGCTAGTCTCTCTGGTGCAGGTTCCAAATGTTGGGGAACTGATGTGGGGCACAAACCCCTTGCTCTTCAGGGAGAATCTTTTTATTTGTGAGATCCCTCCTGATCATGGGTCACCACACCAGGGGTAGGGTTTTGGGCAACACCATGTCTCTGCCTCTCCTACCCATCTGGATGTCTCCCTTTTATCCTTTGTTATGGAGCAGACATTCAGCTAGTTTTCAGGTCTTTTTTAGAGGGAATTGTTATATATGTAGCTGTAGGTTTGGTTGTGTCCATGGGGGAGATGAGTTCAGGATCTTCCTATGATGCCATTTTTGAACTGCTTCCCCCTTGAAGATTCTGTTTTTTGTTTTTTTTTTTACTTATTGTCCTCTTTTCCCAAATCACTGGGGGAAATCTGCAACCCTTTACTTAAGTGTAAACATGATTGAAAAGGTTTCTCCAGTCTCATAGCTAAAAAACAAAACAAAACAAAAAGTAGGTATAAAGTGGATGTTGAGCTTAATTGAACCATGTCACACCAACAGTTCCAGAATCTGAGTCCTGCCTCCCCCTCAACCCCATCTCTCACCCCTCCCTTCCTCATGTCCCATGCTTAGCCATACTGAGCTGGGTTTTCTTAATATGCCATGTTGTTTTATATCTTTTCCTCTCACCTCTTTCTCTGCATAAGATGCCAGTCTCCTTTGTGCTCACATTTTGAATGCCTTCTGATTTTCAAAGGTGTATCCCACTTCCCTTCTGAATAGAGCCTTTCCTTATTTCCCTATAGAAAACTGACTCGGTGCCTACCCTGTACTCAAAATGCCCATGAAACAAGTTCTACATGGACATTGAGTAAATAGTGACAAAGAATGGACCAATGAAAAGCAAAGAACCAAGAAGATTCCTTAAACCAGTGATACAGGACCAGAAAATCACAGGCAAGAATAATTTTTTTTCTTTTGCATATGTTTATATCCTATTTCTCTATTGAAAACTCTATGGGGCAGAGTCTATGACTTACTCATCTTTGTATATCCAGTGTACTCTCCAGTGACAATTTTCATCATCTGCTTGATGATGCTGCTTTTAAAGGTTAAATGATCAAATAATGATTTCATTGAAAAACATTACTTCATTAGCTTGGGATATTCATCATGACCTTAGACTCCTGAACTATACGCCTTTATTGAATATCTGAGATTTATTTTATATAAAGGTTCTTTATAAATTTTCTTCAAATATCAGGATTAAGAGAATAGACATATTTGCTCCTGAATGTTTATCCTATTCTTCACTGATGATCAGTTTAGAATGTGTCTGTTCAAGCAAGAATAAACAAAGCAGGGACTTCCCTGGTGGTCCAGTGGTTGAGAGTCTGCCTTCCAATGCAGTGGATGTGGGTTCCATCCTTGGTCGGGAAACTAAGATCCCACATGCCTCAGGGCAATTAAGCCCATGCACCGCAAGTAGAGAGAAACCCATGTGCTGCAACTACTGAGCCCATGTGCTCTGGAGCCTGCACACTACAACTAGAGAAGTCTGCACACTGCAACTAGAGAGAAGCCCACGGGCTGCAGTGAAGACCCAGCTCAGCCACAAAAAAAAAAAAATAAAATAAAATAAAAAATAAACAAAGCAAATGATCTCTTTCTCCCATATGAGCTTTTGAATTTCTCTTTTCCCTAGAATGAAAACTGCTTCTTCCCAATAGAGGATTTTTTTATACTGTCACCTTAAAAATGAATTTTCTTTTATCAAACCAATAATTTTTATATATGCATTGCTTTGTCTTATGTGGAACTGTGAGGTCAGCTTCCACAGATTGTGTTTTGTGGTGAGTGCTGTCAGTGGAAGGATGTCATTTGTCACATCTTAGACTGAATAACATCCCTTCCTTCTTATACCAAATAAGAAAAACAAGTGCCTCTCTACCCAAATAAGATAAATGTACTTGGGACACATTCTTTCCTGTTGTTTTCTGGTCTTGCCTCACTGGCTTAAGAGTTAAGGAATCTTCTTGGTGCTTTATTTTTTATTGTTTCACAGGTCTTTGTTACTACTTACTCAATATTCATGTAAAGAGTGTTTTATGGGCATTTTGGGAATTGAACAAAATTGTAATGCAGTTCATGTCTGTCTGTGTGTTATTCTACCTCCCTCTTCTGTGAAATTTTCCTTCCTTCCTACCCTTGACCAACTTCTTAGTGTCCCTACACTCTGATTCTCAGTTTTCCCCATAACTTTCCTACCTTCTTGGGCCAGCGTTCCAACAACAAAACCATCCTCCTTTCTCCTCCAACTAAAACCTTCATTAGTTGGCTTCAAACAGAAAATCAATTTGATTAACTCCCCCTGGAGAGCTACTGATCACTAATGGCCCGATGTCTTATTCTTCTAAGATGAAAATGAATATTGTGGAATAGGTAAGAACTTCATGACAAATTCATTAACCAAGGAAGTGACTCTATGATTGTGGTATTTTAGCAATCGTGAGGTGGGTTGCTGGGATATTGCACATCTGGGAGAGATGTTTTCACTTCTGCCTACCCCCCCTGTTTGTAAGATTGGTCCTAGTGGTGGTGAAAGCAAGCTGAGGTTTTCCAGTCCTAAAGCTGTGCATTTCTGTTCTTCTGTGGAGGAATCTAAATGCTGTTATGCCATAGTAATTGCATTGTGCTTCATATATCGGATTGGCCAAAAAGTTCGTTCAGGTTTTCGTAAGATGTTACAGACAAACCCGAATGAACTTTTTGGCCAACCCAATAATATCATAGAAATTAGAGGTAAAGTCATTTTATTTATTTTTCATAAAAACATTATTGATGGAATGTAAAGAACAGCAGCAGTAAGACTATTAACTTCTCAATAGTTTGGAGATAATATTATTATACATTTTAAATTTTGGTGAAATCTCTGATCAGAGTATTTAAAGGTGTGTTTATTTAAAGATCCATGATACAGATCATATATTTAAAAACAGTTTGGGGCTTCCCTGGTGGCGCAGTGGTTGAGAGTCCACCTACCAATGCAGGGGACGTGGGTTCGTGCCCCGGTCCGGGAAGATCCCACGTGCTGCGGAGCGGCTGGGCCCATGAGTCATGGCCGCTCGGCCTGAGTGTCTGGAGCCTGTGCTCCGCAACGGGAGAGGCCACAACAGTGAGAGGCCCGTGTACTGCAAAACAAAAACAAAAAACAAAAAACAGTTTGCTTCAGATTATTTTATGAGAACAAGTCAATGAAGTAGACAGAATGTGCCTAGTCAGCAAAGCATTTCTTGTTATAGACATGACACTGATAAATATAGAGGAAAATTGAAGGAAAAGATTTGAAGTGCAAGGATAATTCTAAGGAAACTATAAAAATAGACAGCAGATGTCACTGTTGTTTTTCCATTTCTCTTAACCTTGTTATTGGTGGTTTTGTTCCTAGTTAATGACATTTTCCCTCTCATTTGAGAACTCTAATAGGTTAAACAAGTAAACCTATGCTAAATTTCTGTTTTAAATTTTATATTTATTAAGGTTATGACTGTAACTCTTTTATATATAATTTATAGAAAAGATACTTAATACATTTTATATGTGTAGGTTAACTCAATATTATAAATGGATAAAATAATTCATTTTATAATTATCATGTGATTCAGAATGGATTCCTATTAAAATGAGATGTTATCGATCTCCAAGATAAGCTTGTCCTGATCTTATTTTAAATGACCAATCATATCGTTTGTTCTCTTTATGTAAGTACTCAAGCATGTGTCATTAAATCCTGTCTGTGATGATGATTTAAGAGAATTTTTACCATGTCAACACATCCAGCCACTTGCATTCAGAAAATATTCAGGGAAAATGTTCCACATCAACTTCTAAAATATGAACATTTTCCCCATCCCATATTTTCTCCTTCATCAATTCAACTCTAGTTTCCTATTACAGTGTTTCCTCTTCAAGCTATTGTCTAGGATGTACAAACCTTAATTTCTCATCTCCCTCGTCTAATCAGTTACCAGATCTTGTTGATTCTACCTTCTGTATATTTCTAAAATCAACCCCCGTTTTTTGGAGCTGATTCCTGGTGACTTTGCCTAAATTCCCAGATCAGTGTGGCTGACAGGGTCTTGGTGCTTCTGCCTGGTGTCAGGCCTGAGCCTCTGAGTCGTGAGAGCCAAGTTCAGAACATTGGACCACCAGAGACCTCCTGCCTCATGTAATATCAATCAGTGAGAGCTCTCCCAAAGATCTCCGCCTCAATGTTAAGACCCAACTCCACCCAATGGCCAGCAAGCTCCAGTGCTAGACGCCCCATGCCAAACAACTAGCAAGACAGGAATACAACCCCAGCCATTAGCAAAGAGGCTGCCTAAAATCATACTAAGTTCACAGAGACCCCAAAACACACCACTGGATGTGACTTTGCCCACCAGAAAGACCAGATCCAGCCCCACCCATCAGAACACAGGCACCAGTCCCCTCCAGCAGAAGGCCTACACAAGCCACTGAACCAACCTCACCCACTGGGGGCAGACACCAAAAACAACAGGAACTATGAATCTGCAACCTCAAAAAGGAGACCACAAACACAGTAAGTTAAACAAAATGAGAAGACAGAGAAATATGTAGCAGATGAAGGAGCAAGGTAAAAACCCACCAGACCAAATAAATGAAGAGGAAATAGACAGTCTACCTGAAAAAGAATTCAGAGTAATGATAGTAAAGATGATCCAAAATCTTGGAAATAGAATGGAGAAAATACAAGAAACAAACGTTTAACAAGGACCTGGAAGAACTAAAGAGCAAACAGACAATGATAAGCAACACAATACATGAAATTAAAAATTCTCTAGAAGGAATCAATAGCAGAATATATGAGGCAGAAGAATGGATAAGTGACCTGGAAGATAAAATAGTGGAAATAACTACCACAGAGCAGAATAAAGAAAAAAGAATGAAAAGAATTGAGGACAGTCTCAGAGACCTCTGGCACAACATTAAATGCACCAACATTCGAATTTTAGGGGTGCCAGAAGAAGAAGTGAAAAAGAAAGTGTCTGGGAAAATATTTGAAGAGATTATAGCTGAAAACTTCCCTAACATGGGAAAGGAAACAGACACCAAAGTCCAGGAAGCACGGAGAGTCCTATACAGGATAAACCCTAGGAAAAACACACCAAGACAAATATTAATCAAACTAACAAAAATTAAATACAAAGAAAAAATACTAAAAGCAACAAGGGAAAAACAACAAATAACATACAAGGGAATCCCCATAAGGTTAACAGCTGATCTTTCAGCAGAAACTTTGCAAGCCAGAAGGGAGTGGCAGGATATATTTAAAGTGATGAAAGGGAAAAACCTACAACCAACATTACTCTATCCAGCAAGGATCTCATTCAGATTCAATGGAGAACTTAAAACCTCAACAGACAAGCAACAGTTGAGAGAATTCAGCACCACCAAACCAGCTTTACAACAAATGCTAAGGAACTTCTCTAGGCAGGAAACACAAGAGAAGGAAAAGACCTAAAATAACAAACCAAAAACTATTAAGAAAATGGTAATAGGAACATACATATCGATAATTACCTTAAATGTAAATGGATTAAATGCTCCAACCAAAAGACATAGACTGGCTGAATGGATACAAAAACAAGACCTGTATATATGCGGTCTACAAGAGACCCACTTCAGACCTAGGAACACATAGAGACTAAAAGTGAGGGGATGGAAAAAGATATTCCATGCAAATGGAAATCAAAAGTAAGCTGGACGCCGCGGGAGCCTCGGTTGGCCTCGGATAGCTGGTCCCCCGCCATCCCCGCCGGCGGGCCGCCGCCCGCGTCCCCCGGGGTGCGGAGCGGCGCGCCCCGCCGCGCGTCGGGACCGGGGTCCGGTGCGGAGAGCCCTTCGTCCTGGGACACGGGGTGTGGCCGGAAAGGCGGCCGCCCCCTCGCCCGTCACGCACCGCACGTTCATCGGGAACCTGGTGCTAAACCATTCGTAGACGACCTGCTTCTGGGTCAGGGTTTCGTACGTAGCAGAGCAGCTCCCTCGCTGCGATCTATTGAAAGTCAGCCCTCGACACAAGGGTTTAAAAATATTTTTATAAAATTAAAAAAAAAAAAAAAGTAAGCTGGAGTAGCAATTCTCATATCAGAAAAAGTAGACTTGAAAATAAAGACTATTACAAGAGACAAAGAAGGACACTACATAATGATCAAGGGATCAATCCAAGAAGAAGATATAACATTTGTAAATATTTATGCGCCCAACATTGGAGCACCTCAATACATAAGGCAAATGCTAACAGCCATAAAAGAGGGAATTGACAGTAACACAGTAATAGTAGGAGACTTTAACACCCCACTTTTACCAATGGAAAGATCATCCAAAATGAAAATAAGTAAGGAAACACAAACTTTAAATGAAAAACAATACGGACTTAATTGATATTTACAGGATATTCCATCTGAAAACAACAGAATACACTTTCTTCTCAAGTGCTCATGGAACATTCTCCAGGATAGATCATATCTTGGGTCACAAAAGAAGTCTTGTTAAATTTAAGAAACTTGAAATCGTACCAAGTATCTTCTCCAACCACAATGCTTTGAGACTAGGTATCCATTACAGGAAAAAACTAAAAAATACAAACACATGAAGGCTAAACAATATGCTACTAAATAACCAAGAGTTCACTGAAGAAATCAAAGGGGAAGTCAAAAAAAACCTAGAAACAGATGATATCGAAAACACGATGACCCAAAACCTATGGGATGCAGCAAAAGCAGTTCTAAGAGGGAAGTTTATAGCAATACAATCAGACGTCAGGAAAAAGGAAAAATATCAAATAACCAACCTAACCTTACACCTAAAGCAATTAGAGAAAGAAGAACAAACAAAAGCCAAAGTTATCAGAAGGAAAGAAATCATAAAGATCAGGTAAGAAATAAATGAAAAAGAAATGAACAAAACAATAGCAAAGATCAATAAAACTAAAAGCTGGTTCTTTGAGAAGATAAACAAAATTGATAAACCATTAGTCAGACTCATCAAGAAAAAAAAGGAAAAGACTCAGATCAACAGAATTAGAAATGAAAAAGGAGAAGTAACCATTGACACTGCAGAAAAACAAAGGAACATGAGAGATTACTACAAGCAAGTATATGGCAATAAAATGGATAACCTGGAAGAAATGGACAAATTATTAGAAAAACACAACCTTCTGAGACTGAACCAGGTAGAAATAGAAAATATAAACAGACCAATCACAAGCACTGAAATTGAAACTGTGATTAAAAATCTTCCAACAAACAAAAGCCCAGGACCAGATGGCTTCACAGGTGAATTCTATCAAACATTTAGAGAAGAGCTAACACCTACCTGTCTCAAACTTTTCCAAAATATAGCAGAGGGAGGAACACTCCCAAACTCATTCTACGAGGCCACCATCACCCTGATACCAAAACCAGACAAAGATGTCACCAAAAAAGAAAACTACAGGCCAATATCATTGATGAACATAGATGCAAAAATCCTCTACAAAATACTAGTGAACAGAATCCAACAGCACGTTAAAAGGACCATACACCATGATCAGGTGGGGTTTATCCCAGGAGTGCAAGGATTCTTCAATATACACAAATCAATCAATGTGATACACCATATTAATAAATTGAAGGAGGAAAACCATAGGATCATCTCAATAGATGCAGAAAAAGCTTCTGACAAAATTCAACACCCATTTATGATTAAAAACCCTCCAGAAAGTAGGCATGGAGGGAATTTACCTCAACATAATAAAGGCCACATATGACAAACCCACAGCGAACATCGTTCTCAATGGTGAAAAACTGAAACCATTTCCACTAAGATCAGGAACAAGACAAGGTTGTCCACTTTCACCACTATTATTCAACATAGTTTTGGAAGTTTTAGCCACAGCAATCATAGAAGAAAAAGAAATGAAAGGAATCCAAATCACAAAAGAAGTAAAGCTGTTAGTGTTTGCAGATGACATGATACTATACATAGAGAATCCTAAAGATGTTACCAGAAAACTACTAGAGCTAGTCAATGAATTTGGTAAAGTAGCAGGATACAAAATTAATGCACAGAAATCTCTTGCATTCCTATACACTAATGATGAAAAATCTGAAAGAGAAATTAAGGAAACACTCCCATTTACCACTGCAACAAAAAGAATAAAATACCAAGGAATAAACCTACCTAAGGAGAAAAAAGACCTGTATTCAGAAAATGCTAAGTCACTAATGAAAGAAATTAAAGATGATACAAACAGATGGAAAGATATACCATGTTCTTGGATTGGAAGAAACAACATTGTGAAAATGACTATTCTACCCAAAGCAATCTACAGATTCAGTGCAATCCCTATCAAATTACCAATGGCATTTTTCACAGAGCTAGAACAAAACACTTCACAATTTGTATGGAAGCACAAAAGACCCCGAAGAGCCAAAGCAATCTTGAGAAAGCAAAACGGAGCTGTAGGAATCAGGCTCTGTGATTTCAGACTATATTACAAAGCTACAGTAATCAAGACAATATGATACTGGCACAAAAACAGAAATCTAGATCAATGGAACAGGATAGAAAGCCCAGAGATAAACCCACACACATATGGTCACCTTATCTTTGATAAAGGAGGCAAGAATATACGATGTAGAAAAGACAGACTCTTCAATAAGTGGTGCTGGGAAAACTGGACAGCTACATGTAAAAGAATGAAAATAGAGCACTCCCTAACACGATACACAAAAAGTAAACTCAAAATGGATTAAAGACCTAAATGTAAGGTCAGACACTATAAAACTCTTAGAGGAAAACCTAGGCAGAACACTCTGACAAAAGTCACAGCAAGATCCTTTTTTTTTTTTTTTTTTTTTTTGTGATACACGGGCCTCTCACTGTTGTGGCCTCTCCTTTTGCAGAGCACAGGCTCTGGATGTGCAGGCTCAGCGGCCATGGCTCACGGGCCCCGCTGCTCCACAACATGTGGGATTTTCCCAGACCAGGGCACGAACCTGCGTCCCCTGCATCGGCAGGGGGACTCTCAACCACTGCGCCACCAGGGAAGCCCACAAGATCCTTTTTGACCCACCTCCTAGATAAATGGAAATAAAAACACAAATAAACAAATGGGACCTAATGAAACTTGAAAGCACTTGCACAGTAAAGGAAACCATAAACAAGACGAAAAGCCAATCCTCAGAATGGGAGAAAATATTTGCCAATGAAGCAACTGACAAGGGATTTATCTCCAAAACATACAAGCAATTCATGCAGCTCAATATCAAAAAACAAAAAAACCAAAAACCACCCAATCCAAAAATGGTCAGAAGACCTAAATAGACATATCTCCACAGAACATATACAGACTGCCAACAAACACATGAAAGGATGCTCCACATCACTATTCATTAGAGAAATGCAAATGAAAACTACAATGAGGTATCACCTCACACTGGTTAGAATGGCCATCATCAAAAAATCTACAAACAATAAATGCTGGAGAGGGTGTGGAGAAAAGGGAACCCTCTTGCACTGCTGGCGGGATTGTAAATTGATACAGCCACTGTGGAGAACAGTATGGAGGGTCCTTAAAAAACTAAAAATAGAACTACCATACGACCCAGCAATCCCACTACTGTGCATATACCCTGAGAAAACCATAATTCAAAAAGAGTCATGTACCACAATGTTCATTGCAGCACTATTTACAAAAGCCAGGACATGGAAGCAACGTAAGTGTCCATCGACAGATGAATGGATATAGATGATGTGGCACCTATATACAATGGAATATTATTCAGTCATAAAAATGAACGAAATCGAGTTATTTGTAGTGAGGTGAATGGACCTAGAGTCTGTCATACAGAGTGAAGTAAGTCAGAAAGAGAAAAACAAATACTGTACGGTAACACATATATATGGAATCTAACAAACAAAAAAGTTTCTGACAAACCTAGGTTCACGACAGGAATTAAGATGCAGATGTAGAGAGTGCACTTGAGGACACTGGGAGGGGGAAGGGTAAGCTGGGATGAAGTGAGAGTAGCATTGACATATATATACACTACCAAATGTAAAATAGATAGCTAGTGGGTAGCAGCTCCATTGCACAGGGAGATTAGGTCGGTGCTTTGTGACCACATAGAGGGGTGGGATAGGGAGGGTGGGAGGGAGATGCAAGAGGGAGGGGATATGGGGATATATGTATACATATAACTGATTCACTTTGTTATACAGCAGAAACTAACACAACATTGGAAAGCAATTATATGCCAATAAAGTTGTTAAAATAAAATAAAATCAACCCCCTTCTTTACATCACAAACTTTAAACTTCATAGTACATATCTGAAATATGTGACACACACATATGTTTTTGTAAGACCTTGGATAGTTTTTCAGTTTTAATTGAGTTCCATTATTTCGTGAGAAAGAACTGATGCAACCCTGCTTTTAATATGAGAGGCATCAAGCAAGAAATAGTAGTACAATTAAAACTTAGGAAGATTTCCTTCTTACAAAATCTAATCTTATTGTCATCTTTTATGCAGAAAGCTGAAGCTTTATCATTATATTCTTACACATGTTGAGCCTGTTTATTTTTTTAAAAATGAGAAACTTGGATAAAATATTTCTAATATTCTTTCCATTAATAAAATTCAGTGATACAATAAGAAGCACTAAAAAATGATACTTAGCATTACTTTTTATTTTTCTTGGAAAAATCTTATCAGTAGGTAATTGTGGTAGCATTTATGGTTTGCATGTATGTTCCATCACAGATTACTATTTTCTAGAACTAAAATGAAATTATATACTGGGCACTTATTAGGAAATTAAGATTTTTATAGTCAGTACAGTAATGAAATGTGGTTCACCCTTTACTTAGAATCTGCTATAACTGATTAACAATTCAAAGAATTTAATGACATTAATCTACAAATTTGAGAATAAGTCTGTGAATGGGTATATGATGGGACTGTTATAATAAATGAAAAAGCAGTTTATATTTTGGAATTTGTTATCTTGATTCTTTGTTGAGAATATGATCAATGGTAATATTTACCTGGGTTGGGAAAGGAAAGAGGTAGGCCATCAGAACACTGTTCTGAGTTCTAATGAGTTAGCACTGCAAACTGGTGCTATGTTCAAATTAACTATAAGGAATATATTCAGAATTGCTGGAATAAATAATTTTCATCACCAATAAAATGGAATATGGTTCTCTGTGTCTGGTTTATTTATTATTTAACTCAGCAAGTGTTCTGAAGAGGAATTCAGAAAACAGAGCATTTTATTCACTGGTAGGAACTTAGGTGCTTAGAGAAGCGTTATTACCGTTGCCTATTCCAGGATATTATGTTTTGAACACACGTATCTTCAATATAGACCTTGATTTGAAACTTGACTTTGCCACTTTTAATCTCTGTCATTTTGGTCAAGAAATTTAGCCTCTCGTTTATGCAGTTTCCTTATAGAAAGAGAATAATGCTACCTATATTTTTCAGGGTTTTTGTGAAGATCAGAGTTGATACATTTAAAGTACTCTAATACCAATATATGTGTAAGGTGTACCATAAATTATTCATACATATATATCATCATAAGCATTAATAGCAAATGTTTCTCAATGGCCTATTGAGTACAAGACCTTCTGTCTTGTAGGGTAGGGTTTGTGGTTCCCACACTCAGAAGTAATGCTGAAGTAATGTACTTACTAATTGGTAGAGTAATTCTTTACCTATATCTTAAAAATTTTTTTTTAATTTGTATTAGCTTTGAATTTCAAAACCTTATTAAGTTTCTGTTAATTGCAGCTCCCTGACTATTCCCACTCTTCTACCAACCAGGCTAGTAAAATTGAATGACCTGTTTTTCTACCCCACTCCCTTTTCATCTTTTGTCCTTGATACTCAAATGATGGAGGATATGATGGAATTTCAGGGTTAACTTCCTCTCTACTGAATATCTGGTTGGGGTGTGAAGCAGCCCAGGTGAGTGGATGGTAGGTGCACCTCATGAAATACCAAATAGGAAGTGGACTGTACACTTGGTGCATCTTGGAATGACTTCCTTACAGCTTTATTCATGTAAAAATGTAGGAGATCAATAGTCATAAATTTAGAATATGAATCCCAGCTGTCAGACCCTTTGATGAGAGTGGATAGGTCCTGTGGCATCATCATTGGTCCTGTGGCATCATCATTGGTCCTGTGGCATTGGTCCTGTGGCATCATCACACCTTCATTGGTCCTGTGGCATCATCACACCTTCTCTGTTCCTTGGGCCCCCAATGCTACTACAGATGATTGACCTTTGGTTCTATCTGTGCTTCCCAACTCCTTCACAGTTTTGGCTAATACATTCTCTGCTGTCATCTTAGAATTCAGAAATGAAATTATCATGTATGGCCATATATGTATACATTGTGTTCTATAATATATTTTCATTGGTATGAATAACATCCTAAATAATAACCCATACTCTTTTTTTTTTAACATCTTTATTGGAGTATAATTGCTTTACAATGGTGTGTTAGTTTCTGCTTTATAACAAAGTGAATCAACTATACATATACATATATCTCCATATCTCCTCCGTCTTGTGTCTCCCTCCCACCCTCCCTATCCCACCCCTCTAGGTGGGCACAAAGCACCTAGCTGATCTCCCTGTGCTATGTGGCTGCTTCCCACTAGCTATCTATTTTACATTTGGTAGTGTATATATGTCCATGCCACTCTCTCACTTTGTCCCAGCTTACCCTTCCCCCTCCCCGTGTCCTCAAGTCCATTCTCTATGTCTGCATCTTTATTCCTGTCCTGCCCCTAGGTTCTTCAGAACTACTTTTTTTTTAGATTCCATATATATGTGTTAGCATACGGTATTTGTTTTTCTCTTTCTGACTTATTTCACTCTGTATGACAGACTCTAGGTCCATCCACCTCACTACAAATAATTCAATTTTGTTTCTTTTTATGGCTGAGTAATATTCCATTGTATATAGTTGCCACATCTTTTTTATCCATTCATCTGTCGATGGACACTTAGGTTGCTTCCATGTCCTGGCTATTATAAATAGAGCTGCAGTGAACATTGTGGTACATGACTCTTATTGAATTATGGTTTTCTCAGGGTATATGCCCAGTAGTGGGATTGCTGGGTCATATGGTAGTTCTATTTTTAGTTTTTTAAGGACCCTCCATACTGTTCTCCATAGTGGCCGTATCAATTTACATTCTCACCAACAGTGCAAAAGGGTTCCCTTTTTTCCACACCCTCTCCAGCATTTATGGTTTGTAGATTTTTTGATGATGGCCATTCTGACTGGTGCCAGGTGATACCTTATTGTAGTTCTGATTTGCATTTCTCTAACGAATAGTCATGTTGAGCATCCTTTCATGTGTTTGTTGGCAATCTGTATATCTTCTTTGGAGGAATGTCTATTGAGGTCTTCTGTCCATTTTTGGATTGGTTTGTTTGGGTTTTTTAATATTGAGCTACATGAGCTGCTTGTAAATTTTGGAGATTAATCCTTTGTCGTTGCTTCATTTGCAAATATTTTCTGCCATTTTGAAGGTTGTCTTCATCTTGTTTCTGTTTTCCTTGGCTGTGCAAAAGCTTTGAAGTTTCATTAGGTCCCATTTGTTTATTTTTGTTTTTACTTCCATTTCTCTAGGAGGTGGGTCAAAAAGGATCTTGCTGTGATTTATGACATAGAGTGGTCTGCCTATGTTTGTTTCTAAGAGTTTTATAGTGTCTGGCCTTACATTTAGGTCTTTAATCCATTTTGAGTTTATTTTTGTGTATGGTGTTAGGGAGTGTTCTAATTTCATACTTTTACATGTAGCTGTCCAGTTTTTCCAGCACCACTTATTGAAGAGGCTGTCTTTTCTCCATTGTATATTCTTGCCTCCTTTATCAAAAATAAGGTGACCATAGGTGCATGGCTTTATCTCTGGGCTTTCTATACTGTTCCATTCATCTATATTTCTGTTTTTGCGCCAGTACCATACTCTCTTGATTACTGTAGCTTTGTAGTATAGTCTGAAGTAAGGGAGCTTGATTCCTCGAACTCCGTTTTTCTTTCTCAAGATTACTTTGGCTATTTGGGGTCTTTTGTGTTTCCATACAAATTGTGAGATTTTTTGTTGTAGTTCTGTGAAAAATGCCATTGGTAGTTTGATAGGGATCGCATTGAATCTGTAGATTGCTTTGGGTAGTAGAGTCATTTTCACAATGTTGATTCTTCCAATCCAGGAACATGGTATATCTCTCCATCTGTTTGTATCATTTTTAATTTCTTTCATCAGGGTCTTATAGTTTCCTACATACAGGTCTTTTGTCTCCTTAGGTACATTTATTCCTAGGTATTTTCTTGTTTTTGCTGCAATGATAACCCATACTCTTAAATGTTTTTTTTTAGCAGTCCTGAAATGGAGGTAAAGTCATTATCAAGTATTGTGTGTTTGTGAGATAGGGAATGGCTGAAATATGGAAATATTCTGCCAAATCACACCCAACCATAATATTGATGTTTGCAGCAAATTTACTGAGCGTTTACAGTGTTCTAAATACTGATTTAAGTGATTTAAATATAACAACATACATATTTTTTATGACAATGTAGATGAGTACTATTATTATTTTGGGGATGGGAAAACTAAGGCACATAGAGTCAAGTCCTATAGCTAGTCCTACCTGTGGCCCAAGGTCTCATGGCTAGGAAGTGGCATGGTTGGGGCTACAACCCAAGTCTTCTGGGTGCAGAGTCTACACCCTTAGTGCTTATACCGCCAGTCTTTTGAGAAGGTTTGGTTTTGTTATTTAGAACTGCTGGAAGAAAGTGGAATGGAAAAGCTGACTTCCACAGGAATATGCCAGGCTTTCAGAGCCAGAAATTTTTTTCCCCAGTGCATAATTGTAAATAGGTCTTGTGGATCAAGAAGCACCTTTGAGCAACTTGTAATGATGATACAATAGCCCCAGTATGATTCCATATTTTGGATTAATGCTTTTGTTGTAATCTAACCTCTGGTTGGAAAATGAGTTGATACTATCAAGCCTTATAAGTTCTGCATTGAAGACTAGGAAACTACAAGTTAAACCTTAATTCTTTCTCTTGTTCAAGTTTCTGACTCACATAAAAATTCAGTTTATGTGTGTCATAAACATTGGGAGTAATCCACACTATTGTTTACTTTTAACTAAAGTCCCAAAGCAATGGCTCCGTTTTTTCTGTAACACTTTGGGGAGATTCTGATCTCCTCATTGTGTATCATGAAATTATAAGATTAAAAGTTTCCTACTATTATATAAAATGCATATGATACATATGATGACACTTTTTGGTGGGTGGGTGTCAGGGTTATGGCTGTGATATAATTCCACAAAGATTTAATAACTATGTAAGAATGTAGAGAATATTTTTGCTTACTTTGCTATGTACCTATCTTCCATAATGCCAAGTTTGAATAGATACTTTATAAAAATGGAAGAGAAAGACAAGACTGAAGTTGAACAGGCTGGATGAGGACACTGGCACAAATACTAACAGGGAAAGACTGGTTTTTACAACAACAGATATCTGGGCTGACGGGCAAATTGTTGGGGGTAGAGCAGGGAGAGGAGGCTGAAATATGAGAGGCAAAGGAAGACAGGAATCTTCCTCTTTAGAATCAGTGCCATCTGCAATAAAAGAACCATCCCAGTGCCTCAAAGCAGCAGCATGATGTCTTCTGGTATAGCAGCTAGGGATAACTGGAGAAGGACTTTTGCTATGCATTTAAAAGAAAAGAACCAGGATGTCTGCCTTATAGAAGAACTAGCCCTCATGGAGACAGCCAGGTAGCTGTGAGGCAGGAGGGCATTGGAGATGTCACGGAAGCCATGGGCATCAAGCTGCAGCATCCAGGCTGGCTTCCCAGACTACTTGGGTGTGGTTGGCATCGCCAGAGGGCTCATTTCAAGTGCATGAGAAAATGACAGCAGTTTGAGAGGCCCTTGGATTAGTGCTTTAATCCAAGGGACCATTAAGCCAAGGATCACACCATTTCTACCTCCTAGAACAGGAGGAAGGGAATTGCATAAGTATATAAGGGTTTCAGTGAATCAGACAGTGGACTGGTCTTTGCACCATGATCACTCTCCCCATCCCCTAATTTCATTAACACACTTCAGAGATATACCTGCTACCCTATGGCAATGGCTAATTTTGTGACATCTCACCAGCCAGTGCATTGGCAATCAGAGTATTTCGAGTATTTTAGTAATCCAAATTAAGGGGGTTCAGAGAGTATAAAGAGAAGCTATAATACTTTGAGGCTTTAAAATGTGAGTATTTTTGGCATATATGGTGGAGAGAACAAATACTTAGTTATGTGAAAAGAGACCAGAGTCTCCTTTGACACTAATTAGCAAGATATCTTTTTTTTAATCCATAAAATTATGGAGTTGTATTAGGTAGTCCTTTAGGTTTCTTCCATACCTAGAGTTTTGGAGTACTCCACACACTATGGGTTTTTTTCTGTGTAGTCTGTGATTACCACTTCTTCTTACCCCGGACATAAACTTTTATTATTGTCTTTTGTAGTCTTCTTTTTATTGATAGTTTAGATTTAATTTTTGGCTTCTGGCATTTGGCTTACCTACTGTTGTTGGTGAGTTTTTTTTTTTTTTAATCTTGTGCCTTGAGGATTTTCTTAAAATAAAATTCAGTCTCCCTTTTGTTTTCAGGATGATTGCATCTAATTATGTAATTAGGATAAATACATGCAATCAGAAGCACGTAACAGATATTAGGTTCTAACTTTGTAAATTTTATTTTTGATAGTAAATGCCTCAGGGGCAGAGCTTTCTTATTTATGCCTGCTAATACCTTGCACAGTGTCATGCATGTACTGGGAGCTCAAGAGTTATTTGTTGAATTAATGAAGTATTTTTAAGATGCTGTGCAAGTCTCATCAAAATCAAAAATATGCAAATTCTCTCAGAGTCTAGAAATATTTTCGAAGTTATTTAAAACCATATTATGTTTGGACCATATATCAGTTCAGAATAAATTGACTTATCAGGCTGCTTGTTTTGGCACTGTAGTGACTATGAGTGCGTTGGCTGTCTTTGGAAGAAAAATGATTTTTATAGGTCATAAGTTAGGTCAGTTAGTCATCATAGATTTACTGTGTTTCTGAGCTGCTTCTTTAGATTTGATCTGGCTTTTCTCTGGTACATTTGAAGCTTATTTAGGAGTGTGTCAGAACAAGCTGTCTCTTCAGCCCGAATTGTTAGCCTCGAGGGCAGGAACCACGTTGTTATATTATGTTCAGAGCAAAGCACAGGAGAGAGCTGCCCAGATAATAAGGGATAGTGATGAGCTCATGTGGGTGACCTCGTTCCTCGGTCTGGACACCGTGGGCTGGAGAACATGTGCCATCTTTCTTAGGGTTTTTTCCTTGACAACCCCTTTGAAGCTATTCTTCACTTTGATATGAAGTCTTATTTTATTTTACTTTTAAAAAAATACATGCCTGTAAACATAACTTGCCTACTTCCATTTTGTAAGCAAGCATTTCAGTTTTATAAGCACTTAAAAGTCATACTTTATCTTATTTGTGTTTTTATACTTAATGCTTAGATGAATTTCTGGCACATACACGCGTTTGATAAATGTGTTGAATCAAACTGAGTTGGTACATTTGAGGGTGAGTAATCAGGCAGTCGAGAGCTGAATAAGATCTAGAATCCCGATTTCCTGTCTCCTTTCAGAGAAACAGTGGATTCTGATGGCACTTTGAGCCTCACCCAGAATCCAGCCTGGTTTTGGGTAGCCATAGATCATAAGGCCATGGAATTGAGAGAAACAACAGACTTGAAAAAGTAGTTAGGTTTGTAATTGAGTTTGGTGTCACCTTGGGTTTGTAATGTAAGCAGTCTGGGGCAATGCCTGGTTCTCCTGCACTTGGAGAAGTTTGTGCTGCTAAAAAGGGTCCAGAGGAGCTGGGAAGCTGGGAGCAGGAAGACTTAAACTTCTTATTAAAATTGGGCTTTCCTGGGCTTCCCTGGTGGCGCAGTGGTTGAGAGTCCGCCTGTCGATGCAGGGGACGCGTGTTCGTGCCCCGGTCCGGGAAGATCCCACATGCTGCGGAGCGGCTGGTCCCGTGAGCCATGGCCGCTGAGCCTGCGCGTCCGGAGCCTGTGCTCCACAACGGAAGAGGCCACAACAGTGAGAGGCCCGCGTACCGCAAAAAAAAAAAAAAAAAAATTGGGCTTTCCTAATGATGGCATGTCGAAACCTTATAAAACAGCTATTTTGGTGCTTTCATTGGACTTGTTTAAACTTGTATTGCTCAATGCCAATATAACAGGAATAAGAAACTGTGTTCTGCCAGTAAAACATTCATTTGAGAAAGATGGTAAATTTATTGGGAACATTTCAGGGCTGAAGCATATTTGTAATTGTGAGATATGGCCTCAATTACTAATCATCATGAGAAACCGAAGAGAACTGACTCTGATATACTAGATTAATGACATTTGATTTTACTACCCCAAACTGAAATCATCATCTACAAAGAGATTTTCAGTCTTTTCAGTGATTCAGTCCTGGCTCTGTTACAGCCCCAGAACTGTGGCTTTTAATTACTGCTGACTTCATTTTACCTTCTCCTAGGGATGTCATTTTGAAGTGTGGTGAGAGGATTCAAATCATCCCAAATTTGACACTTTGAACTAAAATTAATCCAGAGCTGCGGCTTATTTCTTTGATCTTTTTTTTTTAGACCAGTAGGAAATGAAAGAGGAAAGGTCTTATTTTTTGATCACTTACTATATTTTAGGAATATTACCCAAATGTAGGTATTATTCCCATTTTACAGATGAGAAATCCGAGACCTGGCATAGTTAAATGTTTTGCCCGTGGCTGCACCACTTATAAGAAGTCATCCAGGATCAAAACAGCCTGAATGACTTCTAAGTCCATATGCTTCTTACTCCTCTAGGGATTTCTCCTTGAGTTTTGCACTTGTTTAAATGTTTACAGCAGTTTGTTCCTCATATGGCACTTACACTGTTGTTGCAGTTATGACAAATTTAGTTTTATCTCATTAGTCTATGTTCTTCTTAATGAATAGGGTTGTATCTTTGTATTTTCTAAGCACCTGGCACAGAGCCTCTTGCATGTAGTAGACGCTTTGTAAATATTTATTGAATATAATTGTTCAAGAATCTGACATTGTTTACTACTTGGTATAGATCTAGGGCTCAGAATTATTCTTTCCCAAAATAATGCTAGTGGCTGGTAATTAAAATGTGAAATCTCAGTTGCAAAGTTATAATTCTCACTTTTATCAATTTTTTTAAACAAAAATCAGCTTACAAATAGTGATTTATTTTCCTAAAGGGTAGGAGAAACTATTTAGAGGGGATGCAAATAAATACACTGATGTCTCTATCCTTTGGGGGTTCATAGCCAAGTGGCAGTGATGAGAGATATTTATGGTATTTATAATATAGGGTAGAATGTTCTAGTGCCTTAAGAAAATATTCACGCAGAGTTCTAAAAGTTTAGAGGAGAGATGACTTTTAATTTGCAGGGATCAGGGAAGTATTAATGAAAGAGGGGACATTTGACCTGGAATTTAGAAGGATGAGTACATTTTGACAGATAGATTTCAGGGGAAGGGACTCCAGGCAGAGGAAACAGCTTGAGAATAGTCACTGAGGCATAAGTGTCAAATAAATGATAATAAGTTTAATCTGACTAGAGTATAGGGCATGTTAAAGGTAATGAAAAAGATAAGACAGGAAAGGATACTTGGGGATAGAGTCTGGGGAGCCTTGTACCAGATGATATGTAAGTTCCTTTTTAACAATTTTATGATCCTATAATTCTCTGAATGCTGTGACAAGGCAGTTGAGCTTTATTCAGTAAGCAATTGTGAGTTTCAAAAATATTTTGAATTGTGACACCTTATCTTCATTTGATATTCTTACAAGTGTCACAGAGTGACACAATTAGAACTGTGCTTTGTAGGCACAGATTTAAGAAGATTATTTTGGCAGCGATGTGTAGTATTGGATGAAGTGGAAAAGGATTGAAGGTTAGAAGTTAGAAGGCTGTTATAATAGTATAGGTTAGAAAATGGTATAGATTATACTATTGGACAATAGTATAGATTAGAAAAAAAGCATTGTGTAGATTAGAAAAAACTGTATGGATTGGAAACAAGGACCTGAAGTATGATGACCTCAATGGGAATAAAGAATTAGAGATAAATTTAAGATGAATTTTAGAATTATATTTGATAGGGCTTGGTAATTGATTGAATGTGTATGTATGTATTAATAGTGTTGGAGAGGGTGAGCTTAAAGATAATTTTAGTTTGGAGCATAGGGGATTATAAGAAGGTTAAGATCATAATAGAATTAGAGGAATTAGTTGGTGAAGTGTATTTAAGGAAGACAAGAAAGATGAGTTTATTTTTGGTTGTGTTGTATTAATGGAATGGAATTCAGGGCAATCTATTAGATTGGAAATTGGGAATAAAATAAAAAGAGTGATATTATTTCTATACATGCAAAACCTTGGTGAGGAAGGTTTAGGACAAAGTACAAAAGGGAACATTATTAAATTTTCAACACATCTATTAATCATAGATCCCAAATGACTCTATAATTAATAAATAGACATACTGTAATAATAAAAAGACACACAGACACAGAAACATATATACTCACACAAATATCCTTGTGTAGATAACTCCTAATAATTACCATAATGAATTTAGAGTGGCTATCTCTGTCATTAGCAAAGAATGAGACGGCTTTAACTTCAGAATTGATTTGGATAAAATGACTCCAGGAAGTTCCATAATAGTGCTTCTTCATTTTTTTTTTAAAGTCCAAGACCCTTCCTCAGGCCCCTTTGGTTGATTAATTTTCTTATTGCTAACAATCTCCTATAAGGAGATGTGGCTAGAACAGGATTGTGCTATCTTGGAGCTACTTTTATCAATTGGTGCTTGAAGGATGCAGATGAATCTTCTAAAAGTTAGGTTTCATTTTATTAATTGATGTCCACAAGATCTAGAATTTGCTTAACTTAGGTGGGGCACAGTTGTTAGGCCATTAACTCTCCAGCTACATTTGTCTTCCAATAACCAAACTGAAATTTAATTTCTAAGATAAGTTTTTCAAATCTACCTACCCCTCCTCCCTTTCTCTCCTTTTCCTCTTTATTTTAAAAAGTATATTTATTAAATGCCTGTTGAATGCTAGGAATAGACTGATGGATAATTTTCTGTTTTTAGGGATCTCACAGTCTAGTGGGGTGGGATTATAAATGCTCTGCTAGAGGAACACAAAAATGGAAACTAAATCAGACCTGGAAGTAGAGGGGTAAATTAGAAATGGTTTTCTGGAAGTGGTGACATCTGAACAGAGTTTTGAAGATAAATAGGAAGTAGCTAGACAAAAAATGGAGTTGTGGGATGGGAGAGCCCATTTTAGGTAGAGGTTTAAAGACATATTCAGAGATTTACAAGTAGTCTGTATAGCTGGAAAAAAGGCAGTGTATTTGAGGAATTCTAGGAGTTGGAGTTGAAGAAGTATGCAGGAGGTAAATAAATATGTGTTGGGTTTTTTTGAAGTATAATTGACCTACAACACTATGTTAGTTCCTGGTGCATAGCATAGTGATTCAGTATTTCTATATACTACAAAATGATTACTACAATAAGTCTAGTTACCATCTGTCACCATACAAAGATATTACATTATTATTGACTATATTCCCCATGCTATACATTCCATCCCCATGACTCATTTATTTTTGTAACTGGAAGTTTGCTTCTCTTAATTTGTCTCTTACTTCACTCATCTCCCTACCACCCTTACCTCTGGCAACCACCTGTTTGTTTTCTGTATCTAGGACACTTCCTGTTTTGTTTGTTCATTTGTTTTTTAGATTCCACATATAAGTGAAATCATACGTTTTGAGCAAGAAATAAAAACTATAGAGTCATCCTATGAGCTGATGCTGTAGGCATCGATGTCGAACCCTTAGGGTAATGGGGTAAGGATTGAGGTTAGAGTTCTCAGGAAGACAATCGATAATCAGAGGAACACATAAAGGAGAGAGAGAAACAAGAGGTGTAATAAGGAGAAAAACCAGAGAGGAGCAATGTAATGGAAACAAAGAAAGAGTTTAAAGAAGCAGGAACTGCCATTAGTATCAAACCTGCAATCAGGTATCCTAAGAACTACAGAGAAATTTTTATTGTATTTGCCATAAAGATATAGTCAGGGACCTTTGACCTGAGCGGTTGCAGTAGAGCAGTATGGGCAGGGCTGAGTTTGGGACAGAATTGTATCCAATTATAAAGGGGATAGCTGAGTTAGGAACAAAAAATGAAATAGTAAGATGAGAACAGATCAAAAGTCTTGGGAGCAAATCTGGGTTGGGGGCCAAAATGAAGAGCAGGTGATCCCAGACAGGAGCAGGGAGGGAACAAATACAAGGCTCAGAAAGATTCTATTGGAATATGGTACGGTTGTAGCTGGCATGGCTTTAGTTAGGATGCCTTAAAGCCATTATACAACTTCTCACACCGCATTTCTGAGGCATGTTTTCTGCTGACTAACCACTTCACATCCAGGCTGCAAATCAGAAATCCTAACCAGTTACATGCAACTGCTCTTCTGGCATTAAATAGTCAGAACTGTTCCAACACAGTAAGGCAAAGCGTCCGTGGGAAGAAGAGTCCTTTATCATATACTACACAGACCCAGGAATCAATAAGTGCTTGACAATCTGGAAAGCATCCTTTTGGTGATGGATCCAGTGCCACTGGAAGTACTTAAATGCCTCAGCAATGTTTGTCTTTTGTGAAAGAAAAACATGGTTGTAAACTGCAGGCACAGAGAAGGCCTGAAGCTCTTGCTTTGTTTTCAGGGTGTGCATGCCAAGGATATCATGGCCACGTTTTTTTTGTTTTTTTTTTTTTTTTTTGCGATACACGGGCCTCTCACTGTTGTGGCCTCTCCCGTTGTGGAGCACGGGCTCCGGACGCGCAGGCTCAGCGGCCATGGCTCACGGGCCCAGCCGCTCTGCAGCATGTGGGATCTTCCTGGACCGGGGCACGAACCCGTGTACCCTGCATCGGCAGGCGGACTCTCAACCACTGCACCACCAGGGAAGCCCATGGCCACGTTTTGAGGGATACTAATCTAGCAGCATTGTTGAGGTAGCTAATTTAGTAGACAAGGCTGCCGTGTGTGGATGTCCAGCTGGGTAGGCTGTTCTCTGGTCAGGGACTTGCTTAACCTGATAAAAATAGCTCTGAAGCAAAGGCAAGCAGACTGACTCTGTACTTGGTTCACATTTGACTCTGCTTCTTACCGACTTGCTCCCCTTAAGCACCCACTTTCTCTGGTTACTGATCTTCAGCTTTCCTCTTGGCTATATTCCTGGATCTTCTGTGATCTGGGCTTGTTGTGTTTTCCTGTGAAATACTGACAGCTGACTCTTGTTCACCTTCTTGGATGATACCATGTCTTATAAAATAAACTTACCTGGGCAGAAATACGCCTTGTTACTGCAGACTCAAGTAAAGGGTTTTGCCCACTCTGATCACCAGCATGTTGGCTAAGAATCTTGAGGCTATAACAATATGAGAAGCTCTCTAATTTAGAACTTTATTAAGCAACAAAAGAATTTCTGGGCAATGTCTGATTCCCAGGTCTGGAAGGAGAGCTATTTTAGTTCATACAGTTTAATACCGCAAAGTATAAAACTGGACAGTGGCTTTTGATATAAATTTCCAGTTTCTTGGTGAAAACACTTCACCAGAGAAATAGTTTTTGTTCTTGTCTGGTTTGAATTTTCTCACATTGACCAAGTTTAGTTGACCTTCCTCTGATCCTCTTCTGTATGTTACATATTATTTTTGCCCACTGTCTTCTGCCCAAGGATATAACTTCTTTACTTAAAGGTCATTTTTAGAATGATTTTTTCCATTGATACTGTGAAAAATGTTTAATTCATTTTGTTCTGCAAAATGCTGCTGCCTGCTTTCTTCTTACCTCTGAAATGGCTGGTTGTTGTTGCCCTGTGTCTGTCTATGCGTTGTCATTTATCTCTGTCCTCGTGGTCCTTGCTCACCTTTCCCACCCAGCACTCTCTGTCCTGATCTGCATTATCCTCACTGTGGTGATGGTTAATAGCTAAGACTTAGGAATGAGACAGGCCGGAATTTACTTTTAGCACTGTCTGCTACTTGCTGTGTGGTCTTGGACAAATCATTTGGCATTGATATGCTTTAATTTTCTCATCTCTGAAATGGAGTCATAATGACACCTACCTCATAAGTTATGAGGATTCCATGAGACAATACATGCAGAGTGCTCAGCACAGCACTGGCAGACAGTCAGGGTTTCATCATTATTAACGTTTACTGCTTGAGTCGTAAACAAAATATGTATTTACTCCCCACTGTTAAGTAGAAACAAAATTCCACGATACTGCCCGTGTTATATCATTAAACCTCCCCTTTTCCAGTGGCAGCAGCTGAGAGGGAATTCCTCTTCAACTATTGATGTTCAATATTTGTGCCAGTTATTACTTCTCTTACAGAAGATCCTACATTTCTCCTGCTTTTAGGTCCCCAGTAAGATACAATTCCACATCTTTCACCCCTCATTTCCCTTTTCTTTCCTTTTTTGTTTCTTTCTCTAGCCCAGTGTATTTTTCTTTTCTTGCATAATAAAATTACACAAACTCGGCTTAAAATGATACACATTTGTTATCTCACAGTTTCAATGAATCGGGAGTTTAGACATAGCTTAGCTGGGCCTTCTGCTCAGGGTTTCACAGACTGCAGCCAAGGTGTTGGCTGGGCTGTATTCTCATCTGGAGATTCCAGGTGGGGAAGAATTTGCTTCCAGGTTCATTCAAGTTGGCAGGATTCATGTCCTTGAGGATGTATTACCGAGGGCCCAAGTCTGCTAAGATGGAATCTTATGTGATGTAATTAAACATGGGCATGATATCCCATCACCTTTTCCATGTTCTGTTTGTTAGAAGCAAGTCATAGGTCTCTTGCACTAAAGAGGAGGGGATTATGCAAAGTTGTGAACACTAGGAAGTGGGCACTCTTTGGGGAGAAGGATCGTGTTAGGGTCTGTTTGCCATGCCCAGATGCTTGACTTAATGTTATAAGACATACTGAACTCTTCCATAACCTTAATCTTGTTAATTCTATGAGCAAGATATCAAAATATGGTACCACATCTGGAATTCTTGGAAAGATATCACAACGATAGAAAGCATGAAAGTAGGGCATTTACCTTTAAAAGCACCCTTGAAGCTAAGAAGCTTAGGAAAGGTCAACAAACTTTGCAAAGATCTTTCAGGAAATTAGATAAGGTTGTTGCAGTCAGAGCAAAGTACAAAGAGTTTGGAATAGTTCAGGTGGGTAACATGATAATAGTTGATTGAAGTGGAGGGATAAAACAAAATTGCTAAGTAACAGTGAGTGTCTAATTTAAACCCATTGGAATGAATTTGTAGCAGGATCAATGAACAGTTTCAAGGTGTTGTGCAGCAATATTGGTCAATCTGGAGGTAGCACTAGAAAAAAAATGTGGAGTTTAATCAGAGATGGTGATTGGCAAAGCAAGAACAATGGATATTTAGAGGGTGGGAAATCCTAAATCTTACTACTACTGCAATTTGGCTTTTCTAGCTGGAGACAATTTTTTTTCAATCTTAACGTATGAACTATTCTAAACATACAGAAAAAAAACTCAGAAAATAATGTAATAGCAACCACCTATTCCCAATCATATTTAACAGACGTTAACATTTCACATATTTCCTTCGAATATTCTTCTATTTTTTTAAACAGCTAAAACACCTCCTATCCAATCTTCTCTCCTTTTTTTCTCCCATAGTGAAGATTTGAGGTTTGCAGTTATTATTGTATCCGTTTAAACTGGTCAGTATGTATAAGCTCTGAATGTCATTTTAAAGAGGGATTTCTTTCACACACTCATTAGCAAGTAATAGATATAAAGCAAGGAGAAAAATTTGGAACAATCTTTGAGGACAACGACTAATGCCCACATGTTTTGTTACAACCTGATTTCAGAGTGTGATTTCAGAGCGAGCATTAAAATGCTTTAATATCCAATTGGCTTAAAAGGGTAAGGGCAGAAAAACAAATGTACTCTTCTGTGGAGGAGTTAAACTGGGAGGCAAAGGGAGCTTCTTGTCTAGTGAGCTATAAGAGATAATTGTTTGTCAGAGAGTGTGAAGTCTGTTGTAAGTACAACCACATTCATTAGCCAGTTTCCCTGCTTCCTGTCAGTAATGGGCATTAAGTTTCTCTCTGTTCAACTAGAATGAATTCTTGCTTTTGCACTACAGATCATTTTCTGGGTTTTTAATATACTGGCCTTTGGTCTTTCTTATTTTTGGATTATCACTGAATAGGTGTAACCTCAAGGCAGAGTATAAATTATTTCTTAAGTAACATACTCCAAATGTATGACAAGTTCTCAGAGAATATAGAGTATACATAGAAATCAAGCAAAAACACCCCAAACATAAAATATTAATATAAAAGGATACCTAAAATATATTTATAGCAATTAACAAATATTATATTTTGCTAATAAGCGTAACCAAAAGCCAGACATTTAGGACATCAACAAAAATTAGTAAGTTTGTTTTGTTTTGGAGACACGTCTAGCAACTTAACTTACATAAATATAAACGTCACAGTATTTTTGCAGATAAAGATTTTATTTTGCTAGGTATCAGGGTCAACTCTGGATTTAACTCAAGGGTGAGCCCACTCTAAACTACATGGTTTGGACTTGTTTTCTGGGGTAACAAATAGCCTACCCTTCCCTCTTGATTAGGCCTGATAGGTAATTAAACCTCCCTAACAGCAAGCAACCTAACCATATAAAAGGATGCATGTGGGAAAGAAAGTGGGTATGTAAATACAGGATGGTGTTATGAATGGGGGTAGGTGAGAATGGGTTACAAATGCACTTATAGTGTAATGGATCTTTAAAATTCATTCCATTCAAACCACGTATATAGTGAGAAGCTGCTTGTGCCACCTACTGTGCTACCCTTAAGCGGAAAGGCAAATATGTGAAAATTCTTACTGTCATGGTATTAATGCAGATTGATTAAATCCTTCAAGATGATAAGGAGCTTCATTCTTCTGGTAGAGTGGTGGGTTTGATTCATGGGTAATAGGCTGAATACTTTAGGGTATGGTTATGTCATTGAGAGACCTATAGAGCCTCTTGATAATTGATTAGGTAAAGAGGGTATTGGAAATTTATTTAACATGTTGAAACACTCATTAGTGATATTCCTGGAGGTTAACCTTGTGTGGGCTACATAACATTGAAAAGCAAATGCCACACCCTAGGAGAACTTCCATGAGATTGGACTTCTGACTAGGGAAATTCTATGTGAAGATGCTCTGACAGCAACAGAATCTGATATAACCTTGTATTCTGATAACCTATAATCTGATATCACCTGTTCAACAGGCTGGGAAAGAAAAGGCTCTCAACCTTTGTTTTCCCCTGGTATATGTAAGATTCAACTTTGAAAGTGTCCTCCAGCATATGATTTCTGACTGGCTGAAGGAAGGTGACACTGGACAGTCTAAAAGTTCTAATTTCTCCAAAATGTGTCTGGAACAACCAGACAGTGAGTGTGAGGAAAATCATTAAAATAAGGAGCACTTGGCTTTATCTCTATTTAGGATTAAAATGGGGATTCCAGATGGAAACCGCACATAAATTCATAGACATGCATATTTTCTGAAACGTAGAGAATCATATAGGACCCTTGCATCATTCTATTCTCAAAGCATTTACAAAGCTCTTATTATATGTGAGACATGGTTCTGAGCATTAGAGATATAAAGACAAGTAAACCATCATTCCTGCCCTCCACTGTAAGAACAGTTACAACAAAGTGATTAATGCTACAATAGAGGAATAAACAAGATGCAGAGAAGGCACAAGAGAGGAAGCACTTCACTTTTCTAGGAGAGGCTAGAAAAGGCTTTTCAAAGAGGGTAGCATTTGAGTAGATTCTTGAAGAATGAATTAGTTTTTCAGGGTATTGTCAGCTGAATAGAAAACATATGAGAAAAGCAGAAAGATGTGAAGCAGCCAGGAGACCAAGGTGTGTGCAGATATAATTTTTAAAGGTGGATAGGAGCAGAAATACTGAAAAAAACTTGTATACCCTACTCTGGAGTTCAGACTTCAACCTGTAGACTTTGGGGGCCTTTGATGGGTTTGATTTCACAAGGATGTTGAATGGAGTGTAGAGGGGGTGGGTGATGGCAGATTCTGGATGACCAGTTAGAAACATATCATAGTCATTTTGATGAGAAATGATGGGGGTCTGGGCAGAGGAACATGATGGGATTCCTTTCAGCTTTCTGACTTTGTGGATCATTGTTTCATTAATCAAAAGAGAAGAGCCAGCTTTTGGGAAGGGAAAGATGGATTCAGTTTTGGACACCTTAAGTTTGAGGTTCCATTGAACAACTGAGTGGAGATGACCATGAAGCAGTTGGTAAAATAAGCTTGAAGTTCAAGAGGAGAAGGTCCAGTTTAAAGATAACAAATTTTAGAATCATCAGTGTGTAGAAATTTTTGGAGCCATGAATGTGAATAAGATTGCTCAGGAAGAGTGTGTCAAATCAGAGGAGAGGAGCAAAGGCCAACCCAGGCATTTCTAATAATTAAGGTGGTAAAGAGAGGAGTGGTAGACAGAGCTGAGAAGGAATTATGGGAGAAAGTAAAAGAAAAATCAGGAGGAAGTGATGCCAGGGGAGTGGATAATTCCAAGAAGGAGGTACTGGGTAGTAGGATCAAATGCTCTGTTGACCAAGTTTGAAAATGACACTGGATTAAGTCATCACAGGCCAAGAGAAGAGCAGCCACAATTTTATTGAAATGGTAAAAGCGGAATAAGATTACAGTGGGTTGAGGATTGAATGGGAAGTGAGGAAGTAAAGTCATCCAATGCTCATTATGATTTGAACCTTCCCTTGAAGGCAAGAAAAAAGAGATATTTGTAGCTCGAGGGGCCAAAGAGTCTCAGAATTGGACTTTTAAAAATAATAGAAGAAACTTGATATTTTAGGACAGCGCAAGAATGTGGTCTGGTGGCTATTGAGCTAGGTTAAAAAAATTTTATGTTGCTTCCTTTTTGGGTGTTGGTTTAAGAGTGTTTTAAAACTAGCTGTGACTTTGAAATGTCTAAACCTGCCTAGAAGTGCCTTGAGAAACACTTGAGACAAAGGATGATTTAGAAAAGAATCCCCACTGCTGCTGCATGCAGATCATGGCTAGATGTGTGAGATGATGAGGTTTAAATAATGGCAAAGAAAGTTGAAAGGCTCTCAGCATCTTTGCTGACTCCAAGAAGCAAAAACAACCTGCCTTCCGGCAAACACATTTTCCCTTCTGAAATTCTGTCAAATAAATTCAGAGGGACATGAAAAAAATGGAAATATATCTTGTAACATGTGCTGATATGGTTGCACAGCCCCTGTTTCATAGATTGTGCGTTATGAATTTTAACACTATATCTGATTTCTCTGGCATGTACACTGTGTAAAAGAGCTTGTAGAGGTACAATGTTATAATCATTCCAGCGAACTTGAGAAGGCATTGCACCAACATGAGACTACAGATATTAAATAAGCAAGAAGAAATCTTTCCCTCAAAAATGAAAGCATTTCATAATAACATTCAAGGAAAACTGTATCCTTCGAGGCATTCTACACATTCTTTCTTACCGATGACAAGAAATGCAGCTTAGGTTTAACATTTCATTCGGTGTGTCACAGCCCTAGATAGTTTTCAATGGGCTTATTTTTCAAGAACTGAAGTGGTAGCTTGTCATATATATCTCAGCTTCTGAAATGATTGGTATTCCTCTCCTATCTAGCAGCTGTTGGTGGGTTTTTTAATTTAACCAGTGAAGAGTTCCAAAATAGAAGTGTTGTCCTGGATATATTTTAAAAACACACATTTCAGGCCTTTCCTCTTTAACTTGAAGTAGTAGATAAAAATTCCCAAGTGAAAACAACAAGATAACATTGTGACATTGACTCACAAAGGCAGGAGGCATCTACAGATGCCCCTACATGTCAGCTCCCGAAGCAAACACTGCAACTGTCATACCAAACATCCAAGAGCTAAGTAGATTTAGTCAAAACCTTGATTCAATGCAAGGCTAATGGAACCAGGTCTTCTGGGTAACTAAATTCTCTTCTTATTTATTAGGTGGCTGAATAGAATACCCTTTTATTTGAATTTTTGTTACCACAGAGTTTTAGAAATGTGTTGCCATATTTTATTAATTTGGTGATTTTCCTATTGGTGTAAAAGTTGAGTTTGAGTGTGGTCTCTATTCCTGTTGAAGGTAGGGAGGCAGTTGTTTTCTTGATATTTTCCTTGGGGCTGTGCACAGGAGAGCGTGGCTGGTGGTTGCTTTTTCCTGTTCTAGACCTTGTGATTGGTCTGTTCGGTATGTTCTCAGGCATCCTCTCTCCACCACCCTGTCAATTTTATATAATATGTTATTTTATTCTTAATCTATTTTTACACCCTCAGGTATTTGATGTAGGTTGGATTCTGAAGTTGCTAAAATGTATAAGTAACGTACAACCCAATAAGGGGGGAGACACGTACTGCTGAAAAGCTAACTGCCTGGGATTGAATCCTGGCTCTGCTACTGGCTAACTGTATGACCTTGAGTAAGAACTAAATGTATTTGTGTCTCAGTTTCCTCTGCTGTAAAACAGAGATAACATTAATTCTTACGTTATAGGGTTGCACTTTGTATCTCTAAAGTACTTAGATCAGGGCCTAGTGCAAAGTACACTCCCTGCATATGCTTGCTGTGATCGTTCTCACCCTGTATCTTTATTTGAGGTTAGACCCCAGAATGCATCTTCTACTCCTGTGCCATGGGAGATGTCTTAGTTTGGGCTGCTATAACAGAGCACCACAAACCAGGTGGCTTCAACAACAGAAATTTATTTTCACAGTTCTGGAGGCTGAAGCCCAAGATCAGGGTGCCAGCATGGTTGGGGACTGGTGAGGGTTCTCTTCCTGGTTTGTTGCCTTCTTGCTCTATCTTTATATGGTGAAAAGAAAGATGGCTCTAGGCTCTTCCTCTTCTTATACGGAAACTAATCCCATCATGGGCTCTACCCTCATGACCTTATCTAAACCTTATTACCTCCCAAAGGTCCCACCTCCTAATACCATCACTTGGGGCGGTAGGGTTTTAGCATATGAATTTTGGGTCCATACTATAGCAAGAGAGGATGGAGATTTCCCTTGGAGAGCATAATCCTCAATCTGCAGAGTTTTGGAAGAGACAAAGAGAGTTTGGTATTGTCTGGCCCTTTTATGTATGCATGTTCTTAGACTGGGTTTATATGTGCCACTGTAAGAGATAGTGTGCTTAAAAAAATAATAAAAGAAGAAAAAAGAAAGAAACACAAAAGAACCCTGATATAAGTTGTTGTCATTTGCTTCTCTATAGCTGAAAAAATTTCTGGTTACTAAATTATTGTAAATTGAGGGTTTCAGTGGATTAATCAAGGTTTTCTATAATATGCTACAATAGAAGACAATGAGTAATTACATGAATTACAAAACATAAAAGTAAACCAAAATATAATGAGAAAAGGCAATTTATTAGTGCTTTTCCCATGCCTCAGTGTGTAGCTTGATCTATGCAGAGAATAGCAGATTGGCTTCCCTCGTCCAGGGTAGGCAGTAACTGGAGGATTCTTTTGATCATTTTATTCATTTTGTGTTACAACTACAGCACTTCTAATTTATAGACATATTGTGAATGTCAAGGAAATGTCACCCAAATCATTGAAATACAGTGAATTCATCCATTATATTTAAATAACAGATTACCCTGGGCTCCAAGGGAAGCAGGCTTAAATGGAACTGGGATTTTGACTGTTCAATTTCAGTACTTTAAAGACACAGAATAATCAAGGTGGATTTCTTAAAGGAAGGGAGTCTGAGGATAGAAAAGTAACTGTGAAGTATTTCTGGATGAGCCATTAAGTGGCAGATTGGCATACGGCTACATTTCAGACCCCGATTTGTTTGGTTTAATGTGAATCACTTTTTTCCCCCTTTAAATTGAAGCCCAAATCCTATAATGGAGATACTTAAATTAACCCTCTGGTTCACTTAGGCATCTATTTCAGCATCCCTCTGAGAAATTCAACAGTCTGTTATAAATTGAGTTTTATATGTTTCTGTCAAAGCCTAAGGAAAAATTTGATTATCCTCCAGATATTTCCCAATCCTTTAGCTAAATTGGATTATTTACTGATTTACCCTTTACTTTCTAGTGCTATAGTAGTGTCTTAGTTGCAAACTTTATAGTATAAACTGACAAGATTATAAAATGTTTATCTTCCTAGGGAAGCAGCTGGTCATCGTTGCCTTTGGGCTTAAATGGATCCACATTCCAACCCTGCTTTTGTTGCATATTAACTGGGTGACCTTAAGCAAGTTACACGATTTCTGTGGGTTTCAGCCTCTTTGTAAGTACAGTAGGGATACTAATAGTGACCTTGCATGGATTTTGGTAAGGATGAGTAGAGACAAGGCATGTGGAAATACTGGGTCCTGAGACACCCTCAATAAATGTAACTCACCTCCCATGTCCCCAACCCCAAACCATTTTTTATTTATTGAGGAAACATACAACCAAGGATATGTTTAGACTCAGGATCTTTTAGGATGGGAGCCCAAGATAATGCATCTTAAGCCAATCTGTATCAGTCAGGGTTCAACCAGAGAAGCAGACCAGTAGGAGATATATATTAGAGATTTACCACAAGGAATTGGTTTATGCAATGTGTGGGCTGGCCTAGCCAAATCTGACATTCATAGGGCAGGCTGTCAAGAAGGGCAGGAGCTGAAGTTCCTGTTTCAAGTGGAATTTATTCTTCTTCGGAAGCCTCAGCTCTACTTGTAAGGCCTTTCAACTGATTCTATCAGGCTTATCCAGGAAACAGTGCACATATCATGCAGATGTGCACACAGAAAAGTGCACATATCATGAGTATACAGCCTGATGATATGTTACGAAGTGAACACACCCCTGTAATCAGCTCACAGGTCCAGGCAGAAAATATAACTAGCACTCCAGGAGCACTCCGCACCCCCCCGCCCCCCGCCCCACCGCTGTTCCCCTTTCCAGTCACTACAGGCACTACTACTCTCCTTCTCCCTCCCTAGAGGAAGGCTCTTTGAATATCCTGACTTTTTGGAGTGATGCTACTGTGGTACTGTGAATATAATATTGCTCACAGAGGTAAAAGAGTTAAAGCCTAGCTTTTTTATTTCCTCACTATATGACTTTGGATCCCTTTAACTCTCTAGGCCTCAGTTACCTTATCTGTAACATGGAGATAATAAGAAACTTTTGGTTTAGCAAGAAATTTCAATGAACTAAGAGAAGTGGAATCTTCTAATAAAGACCCTGATATTTGTGTGAGTATATATGTTTCTGTGTCTGTGTGTCTTTTTATTATTACAATATGTCTATTTATTAATTATAGAGTCATTTGGGATCTATGATCTAAGGTACTAAGTAAGTGTTGAGCCCTGAAAGCTAAGTGTCCCTTTATGAGCTGGAGGTTATGAACTCATGGGACATCATATACAGACTGTACAATCTTTTGACATTGACTTTCCCACGTGCAACTTCTTGCCTCTGTTGCCACAGTCCCTTTTCTCAGGCATTTTTCTATTCTAGGGACAAATTTTCCCAAGACATCCTTCATCCTGAATGACTGAAACTGGAGTTCCAATATATAGTCTAGTCTCACAAGTCCTGGTTTGCTGGCCTCATTGTTAGTTGGATATGAGCTTTGATAAAATTCTTGTGCAGTTGAAGAAAACAGCAGTGTAGATCAACAGCTTCTCTCATATTTATGCTTTATACTTGAAGCTTGTTTCAAGTTACAACACTTGACACCATTAGAATGCAATGCTACTCTCTGCATAACTCCAATTCTAGCCTCTGCTTTTGAGTACTGAATGAAGTTCGACAGTTCTATCTTTATTGTTAGTGGTAGGTGCTCAATGGAAAATACATATAATGTCCTCAACTTTTGGAACTGGATATAGGTGGTAAAGTCTACATGTTTTCTATCTCATTCCCTTATTTAGAATCATGAACTATTCATTTTGTATGTTCTTGTCATACAGTTTTTATCTTTTACCTTATTTACTGAAATCATTAGAGTGGCTAGATGTGCACCGAATGTATATTTTATGTTTCTATTTTCCTGAGAGGAGGAAGACATTTTTTCCCTTCTGCCATTGTCTTATTTTCTGTGTTGTATAAGCACATTTTAATTGTGTCATGAATTTTTGTGTCCATTAATTTGAGGAAACAGACCATGTTTGTGACTTTCAATGAGGCTGTGAAAATTTCATCAGTTTGCATAGATTCACCTGTAAGTGAAAGTTAGGGTAGGGTGATAAAGTATAAAAAAATGTGAATGGAGGGAAGGTGGAAATTGCACTTATTATCTGCATATTGTGCATGTGTGTTACTGTATTTTACCTATATTATCTCATGTAATGTCACCATGCCAAAGTAAAGGCACTATGAAAATAAACACCTGTATGATGGCATCAAGGTGATGGTACCTCTCTATTAGGTATCTTTAGAATTTCCAGATACCAAATTTAGGTCCCTCTAAGAGAGCAACAGATTGATCAGCCACATGTCTTGAAAAACTCATATGTTTAAGGTTTCATTCTTTATTTTATCTTTATTAAAGTCTTATAAAGTTTATATTTTATTACCTGAAAAATGAGAAGTAAAGGAGAGAGGCTCAAATGATTTGTTTGAATTTATTGAGGACAGAATGTCCTTTGAGTCCTGTAGGAAGTCTGGGAGATGAAGTAACACATTCTGGTTTTTGATCTTGTATACATTTGAGTTAGAGCAATGGTTATTATTTTAGTAACAAATATTTATTGAATTCCTACTTTGGGCCAACCCCTGCTCTGTGCTGGAGATACAGTGATGAGCAAGATATGGTCTGTCCCTGAGATCATAGCCTAATGAGGAAGCCAGGCACGAAAACACAATCACAATCCAAAGACATAAGTGCTGAAGTAGGGACACTGCTGAATATTGTAGTATCTCAAATGTGGGAGTGCCCAACATCAGGACCCTAGTTAACTTTGTGGGTTAAGGGCTTCAGGAGTCTTCCCAGCAGAAGACAAACACTGGTGGAAGATTAATACAAGATGGATGAGTAGGAAGGACATTAAAAACCAGCAAGTACAAGGCATAGTGTAGTTCAGAGAAATGCAAGAAGTTGACGTCTCAGGTGTTTTGCACAGATGTCTTTGGTGGCATCCACAAGCCACTGTGGGGGAATTATGAAAATCCCTTGCCCAAATCCACATTTGGTAGGAGTCTAAAATCCTTTCAATCCTACCTTTATGACATTGCTCATATCTATTCCCTCTGCTGTTTCCCCATTATTAATGCATCATCTCCTACCAGGGCTATTGCAGTTGTCCTGTAAATCATCTTGCTGCCTTCAGACTTGACCATCTTGGATCTGTTCTCCATAGTGCTGCCCAAGTGATCATTCTATACTCAGATATGATATTTTCTGTGTCTTTAAAACCCTTCTAAATCTGCCTTCCCTCTGGCAACAAAATAAACTCTTTGCATGTTACAGGAAGCTCTCATGATCTGGCTCCTGTCTGATATCTATTTATCTTGAAAGCAAACACAAGGTTTTGGGGGGCAGAAATGAGAGTTATTACAGCAATGACTGCACTCGTTTTCCCATACTCAGTAATTCACAAGTGATGCAATGAGAGCCAGGTGTTCTCCTGTATGCTGGGGAATGGGAGAGTCTACACCGCAGGAGAGGAACCCTGAAATTATGAATCTGGGAGCTTACATAGTCTACATGCTGCCTCCCTCACCGCTAGAGAGAGAGAGAGAGAGAGAGAGAGAGAGAGAGAGAGAGAAACCTTTACTCTCTAGTCTTCTACTGTCTTTGTAATGTAAAGGACTGGCTTCAGGGCTCAGGGTTTCATCACCCTTAGATAAGGAAACAGAGAAATAAGTCTCTAAACTAATTGGAGGTCTCTAGCTATTCAATCACTCTTTAACTTCCAAGGTTTATCTTTTAACCCAGGTTCCAATTATCTTTGGTGAGAAACATAAAAATATCTTCACTCTGGTTTCACGCTGCTTACCTTTCCAGGCTTATGTGCTCTTGCTTCCTTGCTCACTGTGCTTCACAGCTGCTGTACTAGTTGCAGTTTTCTATACAGTACTATGCTGTTTTTGTCCTCAGACCTCTGTTTATTTGTTTCAATATTGCCTCATTAATTTTTTGACCCGTTATTTCTATTGAGGAAATATTTACATACAGTGAATTGCACTGATTTTAAGTTTACAATCTGGTAAGTTTTGATAAATGTAAATACCTGTGTAACACCACCCCAGTCAAGATTTAAAACATTTCTATCAAACCAAGATGTTCCTTTTGTGCCCTCTTCTAGTCAATTCCCCCCTCCTCTCACAGCAACTACTGTTTTGATTTCTGTCATCATTGATTAGTTTTGCCTGTACTTGAACTTCATAAAAGTGGAATCATACAGTATGTACTCTTTTGTGCCTGGCTTCTTTAGCTCAACATAATATTTTTGAAATTCATGTATGTCGTTGAGAGAGTCAGTAGTTTATTCTTTCTTGTGTAGTAGTTTCCATTGCATGAATGTTGCTCAGTAATTTTGTCTTATTTTTATGTGATGACATTGGGGTATTTCCAGTTTTTGTCTATTATAAATAGAACTTCCATAAGCACTCTTATTCAGGAATCTTTTGTGGGCCTTTCTTTTTATTTCTCTTGGGAAAATACCTAGGGGTAGGATTGCTGGGTTGTAGACAGAGTGTATGCTTAACTATACAGGAAACTGCCAAATAGTTTGCCAAAATGTTTGCACCTCCAGGCTCCATCTTTTTTTTTTTCCTTCCCTATTGCCTCTTTGTTGAAACCTCTGAGCTGCAGATTATTGCAGAGCTCAGCTGATGGCCCTGGCCCATGCTCTGGGCACAAAAAGTATAATTTCACAATACCCTGTCTATCTCACAGAACGAGGACACTTAGTTAGGAACTTCCCTCCTAAACTCCCTGGCCCTCAGATCAAACATCTTAAATCACAACTCGGATTGCCACTTACCCTTTCTTTTTTTTTTTTTTTTAGTTTTTAAAATTTATTTATTTTTTTATACAGCAGATTATAGTCATCAATTTTATACACATCAGTGTATACATGTCAATCCCAATCTCCCAATTCATCACACCCCCACCCCCACCCCACGCCGCTTTCCCTGCTTGGTGTCCATACATTTCTTCTCTACATATGTGTCTCAGTTTCTGCCCTGCAAACCGGTTCATCTGTACCAATTTTCTAGGTTCCACATACATGCGTTAATATACGATATTTGTTTTTCTCTTTCTGACTTACTTCACTCTGTATGACAGTCTCTAGATCCATCCATGTCTCAACAAATGACCCAATTTTGTTCCTTTTTATGGCTGAGTAATATTTCATTGTATATATGTACCACATCTTCTTTATCCATTCGTCTGTCGATGGGCGTTTAGGTTGTTTCCATGACCTGGCTATTGTAAATAATGCTGCAATGAACATTGCGGTGCATGTGTCTTTTTGAATTATGGTTTTCTCTGGGTATAAGCCCAGTAGTGGGATTGCTGGATCATATGATAATTCTATTTTTAGTTTTTTAAGGAACCTCCATACTGTTCTCCATAGTGGCTGTATCAATTTACATTCCCACCAACAGTGCAAGAGGGTTCCCTTTTCTCCACACCCTCTCCAGAATTAGTTGTTTGTAGATTTTCTCATGATGCTCATTCTAACTGGTGTGAGGTAATACCTCATTGTAGTTTTGATTTGCATTTCTCTAACGATTAGTGATGTTGAGCAGGTTTTCATGTGCTTCCTGGCCATCTGTATGTCTTCTTTGGAGAAATGTCTATTTAGGTCTTCTGCCCATTTTTGGATTGGGTTGTTTGTTTTTTAAATATTGAGCTGCATGAGCTGTTTTTGGAGCTGTTTTGGAGATTAATCATTTGTCCATTGATTCATTTGCAAGTATATTCTCTCATTCTGAGGGTTTTCTTTTTGTCTTGTTTATGGTTTCCTTTGCGGTGCAAAAGCTTTGAAGTTTCATTAGGTCCCACTTCTTTATTTTTGTTTTTATTTCCATTACTCTAGGAGGTGGATCAAAAAAGATCTTGCTGTGATTTATGTCAAAGAGTGTTCTTCCTATGTTTTCCTCTAAGAGTTTTATAGTGTCTGGTCTTACATTTAGGTTTCTAATCCATTTTGAGTTTATTTTTGTGTATGGTGTTAGGGAGTGTTCTAATTTCATTCTTTTACATGTAGATGTCCAGTATTCCCAGCACTACTTATTGAAGAGACTGTCTTTTCTCCATTGTATATCCTTGCCTCCTTTCTCATAGGTTAGTTGACCATAGGTGCGTGGGTTTATCTGTGGGCTTTCTATCTTGTTCCATTGATCTATGTTTCTGTTTTTGTTCCAGTACCATATTGTCTTGATTACTGTAGCTTTACAGTATAGTCTGAAGTCAGGGAGTCTGATTCCTCCAGCTCCATTTTTGTCCCTCAAGACTGCTTTGGCTGTTCAGGGTCTTTTTTGTCTCCATACAAATTTTAACATTTTTTGTTCTAGTTCCGTAAAAAATGCCATTGGTAATTTGATAGGGATCCCACTGAATCTGTAGATTGCTTTGGGTAGTATAGTCATTTTCACAATATTGATTCTTCCAATCCAAGAACATGGTATATCTCTCCATCTCTTAGTATCAACTTTAATTTCTTTCATCAGTGTCTTATAGTTTTCTGCATACAGGTCTTTTGTCTCCCTAGGTAGGTTTATTCCTAGGTTTTTTATTTTTTTTGTTGCAATGGTAAATGGGAGTGATTCCTTAATTTCTCTTTCAGATTTTTCATCATTAGTGTATAGGAATGCCAGAGATTTCTGTGCATTAATTTTGTATCCTGCAACTTTACCAAATTCACTGGTTAGCTCTAGTAGTTTTCTGGTGGCATCTTTAGGATTCTCTATGTATAGTATCATGTAATCTGCAAACAGTGACAGTTTTACTTTTTCTTTTCCAATTTGTATTCCTTTTATTTCTTTTTCTTCTCTGATTGCCGTGGCTAGGACTTCCAAAACTATGTTGAATAATAGTGGTGGGAGTGGACATCCTTGTCTCGTTCCTGATCTTAGAGGAAACGCTTTCAGGTTTTCACCATTGAGAATGATGTTTGCTGTGGGTTTGTAGTATATGACCTTTATTATGTTGCGGTAGGTTCCCTCTATGCCCATTCCTGGAGAGTTTTTTATCATAAATGGGTGTTGAACTTGTCAGAAGCTCTTTCTGCATCTGTTGAGATGATCGTATGGTTTTTATTCTTCAATTTGTTAATATGATATATCACATTGATTGATCTGCGTATATTGAAGAATCCTTGCATCCCTGGGTTTAATCACACTTGATCATGGTGTATGATCCTTTAAATGTGCTGTGGGATTCTGTTTGCTACTATTTTGCTGAGGATTTTTGCCTCTATATTCATCAGTGATATTGGTCTGTAATTTTCTTTTTTTGTAGTATCTTTGTCTGGTTTTGGTATCAGGGTGATGGTGGCCTCATAGAATGAGTTTGGGAGTGTTCCTTACTCTGAAATTTTTTGAAAGAGTTTTAGAAGGATGGGTGTTAGCTCTTCTCTAAATGTTTGATAGAATTCATCTGTGAAGCCATCTGGTTCTGGACTTTTGTTTGTTGGAAGATTTTTAGTCACAGTTTCAATTTCATTACTTGTGATTGGTCTGTTCATATTTTCTATTTCTTCCTGGTTCAGTCTTGGAAGTTTATACCTTTCTAAGAATTTGTCCATTTCTTCCAGGTTGTCCATTTTATTCACATAGAGTTGCTTGTAGTAGTCTCTTAGGATGCTTTGTATTTCTGCGGTGTATGTTGTAACTTCTCCTTTTTCATTTCTAATTTTATTGATTTGAGTCCTCTGCCTGTTTATCTTTATAAGTCTGGCTAATGTTTTATCAATTTTGTTTATCTTCTCAAAGAAACAGCTTTTAATTTTATTGATCTTTGCTATTGTTTTCTTTTTTTCTATTTCATTTATTTCTGCTCTGATCTTCATGATTTCTTTTGTTCTGCTAACTTTGGGTTTTGTTTGTTCTTCTTTCTCTAGTTCCTTTAGGTGTAAGCTTAGATTGTTTATTTTAGATTTTTCTTGTTGAGGTAGGCTTTTATAGCTATAAACTTCCCTCTTAGAACTGCTTTTGCTGCATCCTATATGTTTTGGATCGTTGTGTTTCATTGTCATTTGTCTCTAGGTATTTTTTAATTTCCTCTTTGATTTCTTCAGTGATCTCTTGGTTATTTAGGAATGTATTGTTTAGCCTCCATGTGTTTTTGTTTTTTACATTTTTTTCCCTGTAATTCATTTCTAATCTCATAGCGTTGTGGTCAGAAAAGATGCTTGATATGATTTCAGTTTTCTTAAATTTACTGAGGCTTGATTTGTGACCCAGGATGCTATCTATCCTGGAGAATGTTCCATGCGTACTTGAGAACAAAGTGTATTCTGTTGATTTTGGATGGAATGTCCTATAAATATCAATTAAATCTATCTGGTCTATTGTGTCATTTAAAGCTTCTGTTTCCTTATTTATTTTCATTTTGGATGATCTATCCGTTGGTGTAAGTGAAGCGTTAAAGTCCCCCACTATTATTGTGTTACTGTTGATTTCCTCTTTTATAGCTGTTAGCAGTTGCCTTATGTATTGAGGTGCTCCTATGTTGGGTGCATATATATTGATAATTTTTATATCTTCTTCTTGGATTGATCCCCTGATCATTATGTAGTGTCCTTCCTTGTCTCTTGGAACATTCTTTATTTTAAAGTCTCTTTTATTTGATATGAGTATTACCACTCCAGGTTTCTTTTGATTTCCATTTGCATGGAATATCTTTTTCCATCCCCTCAGTTTCAGTCTGAATGTGTCCATAGGTCTGAAGTGGGTCTCTTGTAGACAGCATATATATGGGTCTTGTTTTTGTATCCATTCAGCAAGCCTGTGTCTTTTGGTTGGGGCATTTAATCCATTCACGTTTAAGGTAATTATCGATATGTATGTTCCTATTACCATTTTCTTAATTGTTTTGAGTTTGTTTTTGTAGGTCCTTTCATTCTCTTGTGTTTCTTGCCTAGAGAATTTCCTTTAGCGTTTGTTGTAGAGCTGGTTTGGTGGTGCTGAATTCCCTTAGCTTTTGCTTCTCTGTAAAGCTTTTGATTTATCCATCGAATGTGAATGAAATCCTTGCCAGGAAGAGTAATCTTGGTTGTAGGTTCTTCCCTTTCATCACTTTAAGTATATCATGCCACTCCCTTCTGGCTTGTAGAGTTTCTGCTGAGAAATCATCTGTTAACCTTATGGGAGTTCCCTTGTACTTTATTTGTCATTTTTCCCTTGCTGCTTTTAATAATTTTTCTTTGTCTTTAATTTTTGCCAATTCGATTACTATATGTCTCGGCGTGTTTTTCCTTGGGTTTATCCTGTATGGGACTCTCTGCACTTCCTGGATTTGGGTGGCTCTTTCCTTTCCTAAGTTAAGGAAGTTTTCATCTATAATCTCTTCAAATATTTTCTTGGGTCCTTTCTCTCTCTCTTGTCCTTCTGGGACCCCTATAATGCGAATGTGGGTGCGTTTAATGTTGTCCCAGAGGTCTCTTAGGCTGTGTTCGTTTCTTTTCATTCTTTTTTCTTTATTCTGTTCTGCAGCAGTGAATTCCACCATTCTGTCTTCTAGGTCACTTATCTGTTCTTCTGCCTCAGTTATTCTGCTATGGATTCCTTCTAATGTAGTTTTCATTTCAGTTATTGTATTGTTCATCTCTGTTTGTTTGTTCTTTAATTCTTCTAGGTCTTTGTTAAACATTTCTTGCATCTTCTCGATCTTTGCTCCCCTCTTTTTCCAAGGTCCTGGATCATCTTCACTATCATTATTCTGAATTCTTTTTCTGGAAGGTTGCCTATCTCTACTTTATTTAGTTGTTTTTCTGGGGTTTTATCTTGTTCCTTCATCTGGTACATAGCCCTCTGCTTTTTCTTTTTGTCTATCTTTCTGTGAATGTGGTTTTTGTTCCACAGGCTGCAGGATTGTAGTTCTTCTTGCTTCTGCTCTTTCCTCTCTGGTGGATGTGGCTATCTAAGAGGCTTGAGGAAGTTTCCTGATGGGAGGGACTGGTGGTGGGTAGTTCTGGGTGTTGCTCTGGTGGGCAGAGCTCATTAAAACTTTAATCTGCTTGTCTGCTGATGGGTGGGGTTGGGTTCCCTCCCTGTTGGTTTTTTGGCCTGAGGCAACCCAGCACTGGAGGCTACAGGCTCTTTGGTGGGGCTAATGGCGGACTCTGGGAGGGCTCACGCCAAGGAGTACTTCCCAGAACTTCTGCTGCCAGTTTCCTTGTCCCCACTGTGAGCCACAGCCACCCCCTGCCTCTGCAGGAGACCATCCAACCCTAGCAGTTAGGTCTGGTTCAGTCTTCCTTGGGGTCACTGCTCCTTCCCCTGGGTCCCGATGTGTACACTACTTTGTGTTTGCCCTCCAAGAGTGGAGTCTCTGTTTCCCCCAGTTCTGTTGAAGTCCTGCAATCAAATCCCAGTAGCCTCAAAGTCTGATTCTCTAGGAATTCCTCCTCCCATTGCTGGATCCCCAGGTTGGGAAGCCTGATGTGGAGCTCAGAACCTTCACTCCAGTGGGTGGACTTCTGTGGTATAAGTGTTCTCCAGTCTGTGAGTCACCCACCCCGCAGTTATGGGATTTGATTTTACTGTGATTGCGCCCCTACCATCTCATTGTGGCTTCTCCTTTATCTTTGGATGTGGGGTATCTTTTATGGTGAGTTTCAGTTTCTTCCTGTCAATGATTGTCCAGCAGCTAGTTGTGATTATGGTGTTCTCACAAGAGGGAGTGAGAGCCTGTCCTTCTACTCTGCCATCTTGTTTCCAATCTCCGGCTCCATGCTTTTTGAACGTGCTGTTTTTTTTCTGCCTGGAAGGTTATTCTGACCCTTTTTGCTTGGTCAACTCTTTCTCATCTTTCAAGTCATAACCGAAGCTCTACCTCCCCTATGGAAGCTTCTGGAGATTTGATTATACTGATAAGTGGAATATTGCCTGCCAGATCAGTAAACAAAGGATGTCACAGTCATCGGCAGTTACAGCCACTGTCAATGGTGAGCTAGTGAGCCTGGAGGGAACTCAGGAAGGAAAAGAAGACCTGCCATCTAGCAGCCATCAGACTGCAGCCACTCCCTATGGTGAGCCCTGAGGAAACTCAGGATGTAAAAACAGAGGATCCTGGCCCCAGATAGCTGAGGTGCATATCAAAGGAATGATTTCAGTGAGCCCAGATTCTTGGATCTTCCCATACAAAGAAAACTGCTAAATTCATTAGCCTGGCATATCTGGTTTCTTTATTTAACAGTAATCTTTTGATGTTCCTGATTACCTGCCCTTTGTTGCAAAACTCCTGTATATCCTAGGTCCCCCCTTGCCTCCTTGGAGCGGTTTCTTAGAGCTATCCGAAATGCTGTCTCCCTGGCTGCAGTCCTCTTTTTGCCCCAAATAAAACTTAACTTGCAACTCCCACATTGTGCATGTTTTCTAAGTCAACAGTAATGGTGACTGATGTAGGGACCAGAGCAGATTCCTCTCCTTCTCCTGAACTCTATAAGTATCCGTAGCCTTGGTACCAGCAGAGGCCTCTTGTGCACAGCTGCCTCCTCAGGAAGTCCGGGCGCATTTGGGTGAGTCTCTCCTGGTTGAAAGATACCAGGTAAATACCCACCCAGGTGAAAGTTACCAGGGTTTGCTCAGTTGCAGAAGACTGAGTGGTCTGCACTGAGTGGTTAGGTAAGGCTGATCTGACGCTTTTCCTCAGTTCGGCTGCCTTAATAGAATTTGTTGGGATAAAAGTGAAGATATTACATTAGAGCTTTGCTCTGAAGAAAAGGGACAAGACTCCTCCTGGACCATTAAGGCTTTCTCAGGCTACTGAGAAATTTACAAGAGTGATGGATGCAGAGGCCTCATACTGTGTCATTAATTTAAAAACTTGATTGTCCGGGGGTCACAAATAAGAATTGGCCATTCAGCGATCGAGAGCACCCGCAGTGATCTTAAACCCCTGAAAGGAGAAACTGAGACACGTAAGAGGGCTGAAACAACTCTAGGGTAACGCCTGGAGGAGTTAAGCTCACAAGCAGCACATTGGCCCTCCACACAATTTCACTAGTAAATTTTATCCCTGACAAGTTCAACTTTAAAAAGAAACGACAGATTGCCAGCCTCCAACTAATACCCCAGCCAGGTTTATGTACGTGCGAAACTTACAAGTACTTACTTAATTGGGAATTAAGGAAATCTCGCCCTAAAAATGAGGGGGCTCTTTTATTGAGTACACAGTTAAGTTAAATTAAGTTGAAAAAGCCAGCTTGGTAAAAATATCTTTTCAGAATTCTGACTTTACACAGAGGCCTTCTGGGGGAAACTTGCATTTCTCTGTGTCTTTGAGATGTAAACGTTCTACCTGATCTTCCTAGGACGTTGTGTGTGTATGTGTGTGTGTGTGTGTATGTGTTATTTTTGAGAATAAACTCTCTGGATTTTACTTAGGTTACATCCTCCCCCACTGTCTTATGGGGAAGCCTCTTGTGTCTTAGGGGTTTGAATCACTATTATATATTTTGTATTTATGGCCAAATGATGGATGCTTTTAAAATTGGAGAAAGTAACAAATTGGGAATCTAGAGCACTCTCATTATAAACAGCTGTTTTTTTTGTACCTATAGGAACAAAAATCAAATTTAAGTGGAAAAAATATATCTAATGATTAATCTAAGAACTTCTTTAGTTTAAAACAAGTAAGAAAAACTGGTTTGGGAAGCTTTATTTGTAGTCTTTCCTTCCCCTCAACGGGTCTTAACAGATGCTAATAAAAGCATTGGAATAATTAATGTTAACAGGAATAATCCTGTAAGGAAAGTCTAGATACTATTTCCAAAAAGGTAGAAATTTTAAATGAAATTATCTCAAATGAATAAAGAAATCTTTAGATAGTTATTTAAAATGGGATAAATAAAATGGACCTTTTTGTCATTAAAACGCAAGGTTTTGATATTCCTACACTACCTAAGGTTAAATGGGCCAAAAGGGACCCCCAATTGTCCCCAACATTAAAAGTCAAACATGTCTGTTCTATTTAGCCCAGTTTTAAAATATATATTTAAGGGACTAGAAAAAAAGTGTACAAAAAAAACCTGACCAACAATTAGTTGGGGCAACAGTTAGGCCAAAGGGTCTGAGTTCCTTGGCTCAACCCCACTCTGGGTGATCTCGGGTGGCCTCGGCCTGCCGCAACTTGAAGCAGGGTGTTGGTTCCCGGCCAGAGATTGAGGTCAGGTCATGGCAGTGAGAGCACCGAATCCTAGCCACTAGACCTCCAGGGACCAGTGACCAGTGACCAGTGACAAGGCCCTGGCCCTACGGCTTTGCAGAACAGAATTCCCACAAAGACAAAAGTAGTGAAAAAAGTAAAGCGTTTATTAGGCGGAAAAAAGTACAGAACATGTGGCTAGATACACAGGCGGACTCACAGAGAGAGAGTCGCACCCTCATGGTAGTTTAAATCACTTATATGGGGTATTTCTTCCAGGTTTCCTATGGCCAATCATTTTGATTTGCCTGGTTCAGAATCCATATTTGGTATATCTCAGGATCTTTCTGTGTGTGCGTGCACATCTCTCAGCCAAGATGGATTCCACTGAAGAGGCCTATGGGTAGCTTAACATCATTCCCCTTTGACCTCCAAGGAGCTTTCTAGTTGGGAAGTTCTCCTTGACTTTGAGAATGAGAAATATGTGGTCTCTTAATCTTCTATCTGGGCAGGGCCCAGCCTCCTCTCTCAATTGTCCTGCTATTGTCATCTTGGAGTATCGGTCCACAGGGAACCAATTGCTTACCCTGGGTGGTGGTGGGGGCGGGGGGGCATCTACCTCCTGCGTCATAGGCATCCCAGAGCCTTTTATATAAAAATAGATAAAATGGACAGGGAACAAAATGAAGAAAAACTTCTAGAACTCCTCCTGTAAGATCAAAGCTTGTTGATTGGATCCTAATGAAAAGTAAAGTTAAAGGTATAAAGTTGATGGAATTGAGATGAAAGTATATAAAATTGGTATATTTAAATGGGCTTTATATAAGATGATTCCATCTCTTTTGTTTAATTATATCGTGGGATAGACATATTTCACTGGGAAATACTTCTCCTGCGTGGTATTCTAAGACAAGGCATACAGATTGCCCCTCAGGAAGTATTAAACATACTAAAGGAAACCAATAGGGTTACTTGAGACATACAAATAAGTAAAAGCTGGGAACTAACATTCAAGAGCTAATATAAATAAAAAGAGTGATTTTGCTCTGGGCTTAACTTGTGAACTCAAAATGAAGATCTTTGCTGAATGCCTTATACAAACCTTTGAAGGCATGATAAATTAAATTCTAAAGTTCTAGAACATAGAACTTGTAAAATAAATTTCAGTTTAGTTAGAATTCTTGTCACTGATAAAATCTATTTGTATTGTTTAGGTGACAGACCTGTTCTTTGGGGAACTAAAAGCAACTGTTTTTCTCTTGCAAATATCTACAAACCAGAAATGTAAATACAGGCCACAAGGACCTGAGACTGAGCCTAATTAGCTCAATCAGGCAAGACCTGAAACCAAGGGAAAAAAAATGACAAAGTGGCAATTTTAAAATTCAAACCACTGGGAATGCTCCCTCAGCCAAACTTTACAAACAGTAAAACCTTAGTCACCTGAGCAAGCAACTTTAATGTATATCAACTGTTTGTAAAATAGTAAGTTTATATTGTAATAACTGAGTCATAGCTAAGTTTTTAAGTGAAGCCATGAAATCTCTTGTTTTGCCTGTTCATGTCTGTGTACACATTATACATATGAGATATCTCTCCCTCTGGAGAATAATATCAAAAATGAATTTATAAAGAGCTCTATTTAATTTAAAAGAAAGCACTTACAAATAAAGAAACCAGCTAAAATGACTTTCAGGTTCACATGAACTGGGAAATATTCAATGTTAAGTTGATACCTGGTATTAAAGTTTAAGTTTGTTAATCTAATTAATATAGACATATCTTTAGAGTCATCAATATTAAGTATAATACTTTATTGTACCTAGGTTTAATAGAAGTCAAATAAGACCTTATTATATCTGTTGCAAGGAAAATAACTTGATATGATGAGACTTTATAAAGTAAATGTAAATGAGATAAGAGATTTTAGGTAAACTCTTTAAAAATATATTTTAGAAATGCCTACTTAAAATGAGCTTTCCAGATATTTGGTAACTTAAAGTTCTGGAATTGTGCTAATTTTAAGTGATGGAAGTTTTTTGAATAGCTAGATAATTCCCCCCCACACCCCCAAAAAAGATACTGAGACATCAATTACTAAATAGAGAAACTAACAGCATTTAGGACTATTAATGAAAATGTTTGGTGCCACCCTGAGATGCTCTGTATAAGAAAACAAATGTTTTTAGAAATTATCACTTGTATTTATGTTCACCAATCTACAGAATGCTAATGTAGAAGACAGTACATAATTGCTTACGTCTTAACTTTCACGACAAATTAAGGTTTTTAAGAGCTGAGGATTCTAATTTAAACATGTAATTAAAGCTAATCGGAATAATACGGAAACATTTCAGTGTACAGTAGGAAAGTAGAATGTGTGTTTTCAGTAAAGAAGGTATGAGGAATGGAATTACATTTTATTGAGGGAAAAGAAAGAAAGTATGTCTTAGAACTAGTTGGTTTTATTTGGATGGAAAAAAGGGACAGGCTGATACGGATACAGAAAGCGATGAAAGGTTGTGGAAAGAAATTGAGAAAAAAAAAAGTTTATACATGGTCAGGATTAACTAAATTTAGACTGAAGTTAACTAAGTAAATGGATTTTGTTAAGTAAGCTAATATAAGACTGGAATTTGATTTCTCTCTCTGTAAGAGTGCTCCTTTGGGCTTCCCTGGTGGCGCAGTGGTTGAGAGTCCGCCTGCCAAGGTAGGGGACATGGGTTCGTGCCCTGGTCCGGGAAAATCCCACATGCCGCAGAGCAACTAAGTCCGTGCGCCGCAACAAGAGAAGCCACTGCAATGAGAAGCCCGCGCACCGCAATGAAGAGTAGCCCCTGCTCTCCGCAGCTAGAGAAAGCCTGTGCAGCAAGGAAGACACAACACAGCAAATATAAATTAATTAATTAAAAATAAAAGAGTGCTCCCTTTTGATAACAGATTGTGTGAGTTTCTGTGCCCTTAAGTGATCTACATTTGTTGTTTTCTTTTAATCATTTGGGGACTTTGGTTAAATGGATAAGTATTATTTCACAATGAGCTATGATCCTGTTGTGTTTTAAAACTTTTTTGATGTTTTTAACAAACTTCCCAAATGTCAAAATCTAACTAAAGTTCTCTTAACTTCCAGCTGACTCTGGATGTTTTGAAGGAACATCTCTGAGACATCTCAGAGAAGAATGTTAAACTAACGAAGTTCATTTGGTATGTTTAATTACTTCAGAAACATTGTCAAGTGATTGGAGATGAACCTTAGGTTACAGTGTATGTATAAATGTTATCAATATAGATATTCCAAAATTTATATGGAATTCCTAATATCTGATATGCCCTGATATAATGTTATCAGTCATAATTCTAGTTATTATCCTAAAATGTTATATGTCACAGAAATATCCAAGCTTCCTACTAATTGCATTATACTCAAATCTTTAACCATGCTATTTTAAGTTTTGTCCTGATGCTTTTACAGAATGAAGATTATCAAGAAGACTCATAAAAAGAACTTTCTTTTTTAAACAAATGTAAGTTTCTGATATAGCATTTAGGTAATACCACTGAGCTATATAACAAATAATAAAATTCTAATGGAAAACCTGATTAGTTCATCCAGATCAGCAGAATTAATTACAGGGTAATGAATGAACTGATGAATATGATTTATAACATTATGAATTTGGAAATATACTAGGTTTAATCTTGTTTTTCAGAAAAACCTTTCTCTTATGCTATGACCGATGACAAGTTGATAAAGTATACCTCTGTAAACAAAGATGAAACATTTATCTTTTTCTCTTTACCTGATCCTTCCAGAATTTGGCTTCTCCAGCTGGCTGTCCTGTGGATTTGATGGTTTATTGCAGCTGGATTACAGCTAGTTATACTAATCATAGTTTCAATATTGTTCTTTGTTTCCAAATTGTTTATGATTTGTGTCTCTACTGCACTATGACTTTGTCAATATTACTAGCTGCATTACTTATATCCTGTCTATTTTATAAGATTGTTGTCTCTTACAGTGCTCAATGTGTAACCAGGCCTCCAACAAAATTGATGATGGCTAAACATCTTGAAAAAAAAATAGATCACATTTATGACTCTTATACAATAATTGTAATAGTGTGATTCTAGGTATGGGAAGAAGCAATAAGGGAAACTATCTCCTGGATCATAATAGACTAGTAAGACAGAGGATCCATAGAATCTTTAATTATCAACAGGGCCTAATCTGAAAATTAGCACCTGGAATGGAATATCAACAACAATTTTCACCTGATCCAGATCTGACCTCCCAGCGCCATGGGACAAAAATTGGTCATGAAATGTCTCCCAAACATTGGTTGAATTTCCGACCAAGAGGAGAGACTGATAAATGGAATATTGCCTGCCATATCAGTAAACAAAGGATGTCACAGTCATCAGCAGTTACAGCCACTGCCAATGGTGAGCTGGTGAGCCCTGAGGGAACTCAGGAAGGAAAAGAAGACCTGCCATGTAGCAGCCATCAGACTGCAGCCACTCCCTATGATAAGCCCTGAGGAAACTCAGGATGTAAAAACAGAGGATACTGGCCCCAGATAGCTGAGGTACATATCAAAGGAATGATTTCAGTGAGCCCAGACTCTTGCATCTTCCCATACATAAAAAAGTGCTAAATTCCTTAACTTGACATACCTGGTTTCCTTAATTAACAAGGAATCTTTTGATGTTCCTGGTTACCTGACCTTTGTTGCAAAACTCCTATATATCCTAGTTCCCCCCTCATGTTCTCAGAGCAGTTTCTTAGAGCTGCCCGAAATGCTGTCTCCCGGGTGGCAGTCCTCATTTTGCCCCCAATAAAACTTAACTCGCAGCTCTCATGTTGTGCACTTTTTCTAAGTCAGCAATACCCTTTTAGGCCACCACTTTGTCTCATTCATTCCTCTCCTTTTCTGCTCCTCTCTCTAGTCTGTAGAAAGCAGGAATAATGTCATATGTACTGTTGACTAAAAAAAAAATTGCGCAACCTAAAAGTTGAGAATTATGTTTTATTCAGCAAACTTTCTGAGAACTTCAAGCCCATAGGCAGCTCCGAAGAGGTAAGGGAGGAGCCAGGGTATGTAGGAGTTTTGTAACAAAAACCAGGTAGTCCGAACATCAAAAGATTACTGTTAATTAAAGAAAACCAAATATCTCAATTTAATGAGTTTAGCACTTTGCTGTGTATGGAAAGATGCAGGAGTTTGGGCTCATTGAAATCATTCCTTTGATATGCATCTTAGCTTTCTGGGACCAGTATCCTGCTCTTTCCCATCCTAAGTCCCCTCAGGGTGCACTACTGGGGGTGGCTGCAGTGGCTGACAGCTTGATGGCCACAACATCTTTTGTTTACCGACATGGCAGGGCGGCATTCTTAGTCCAAGGTACCTTACACATGCAGAGTGAAATGGTACATTATGGGAAGCTACCAACGTTGTGTATTAGATGTCCTTCCTTTATTCCATAAAATTCTACTAAGCAGTCACCCTGCCAGGCAGAGTATGTGATAAGTTTATAGAGGAAACTTATGACATATAGATGTCAATTATTTTTTTTTCATTGATTGATGGAGGAATCTGATTGATGAAAGGTGTTACACTGAGGACAAGGAAGTTATGGTTGCCAAACCAGCTTTGTACTCCTCTTTCTGTTTGTGTAGTGAAAATCCAGGGATAGCTAGCATGAAGTCACATAGGGTTGAAATAAAGCTACTGTTGCCTCAACGGGGCAAGAAGAAATAAATATGAAGAATGCATATGGATTATTTAGTACTTAAGGTTACAAAACATCATTATCCCCTAATTCAAATATAAGAAGGTGGCACAGCAAAGAAAACTATCTTATCACTACCATCTTCCATTCCTTTTATGCTATTTTTTGAATTGTAAACTATTTTATCTTTAATGCATCAAAGGATCATAACTTTTTCTGTCTCCTCTGAAGCTGGTCTAACCACAGAGCACCCCCTGACTAAATAGTGGATGCTGTGGGCTGTGGAGCAAGATGAGAAACAACATCTAAATGACACGTGTGCCGAGCAACAGAAAATGCATTTATTCTAACTTTTCCATGTGTCCTTTATAAGAAAAAAGATTTCACGACAACTAAATATTTTAATAGTTCATTGTTCAAAATCTATTGAGGTTTCTTCTCCACCTCCACAATTTCCAGGTAGGGGAGATGAGTTATCATTGCTTAATAGTCAGTAAGGTTGATATTTAATGAGAAAGCAGTTCTGCAAAGTGGATGGGTTTTAAAGATCTCAGCATGAAGAAGTTGAAATATTAAAGGTACCTTTAATTTACTGCTGCCTGTGAATGATTGCTGTTAAGCTTCACTTTACATATTAAAGAGCAGAAATTCTAAGATTTCTTCATTCTTAACATTTTAATGATCAAACTATAAGATCGCAACACTTTAAGTTGGTAACTTTTAAGTTTTATTTTTCAGGAATATACTAAGACATATGAGTAAGCCCATGTGCTGCCAAAAACAGTATAGTAAAATATTTATGCAGTACTATTCTTAGCTAATGTGCCAGTTTTCCTCAGAATACACAATCAGATGCTATTTCTGTGAATTTCACAGAGGTTGCTTAAAGGGCTCACGGAACACAGTATATGTTCCTTCTTTATTTTTAAAATTTTTTTTGCGGTACGCGGGCCTCTCACTGTTGTGGCCTCTCCCATTGCGGAGCACAGGCTCCGGACGCGCAGGCTCAGCGGCCATGGCTCACGGGCCGAGCCGCTCCGCGACATGTGGGATCTTCCCGGGCCGGGGCAAGAACCCGTGTCCCCTGCATCGGCAGGCGGACTCTCAACCACTGCGCCACCAGGGAAGCCCTATGTTCCTTCTTTAAGTGAGCTACAGGAAAATGGTGACTTGGGGCTGAATTTACCAATGGCATGTATATCATGTATATTCATTGAGTGCTTGCAGTATTCAAAATGCTATGCAGGAAAACACTGAAGATATGCAACCTAGCCACTGGCTTCAAGAAATTTTAGATTTAGGTTATGCTTTGGAACAATTGAGTGGCACATTTACATATCAATATAAATAAATGCAAATTTCAACAAAGCAGGCTAAGTCTTGAAATAACTTGAAAGGAAGTCTTTAAGTGTTCTTTTATTATGAACTTAACCTACTTTCAAAATGAAACCTGGTGAACACCAAAAACCTCTTCCAGCTCTCAATTTTATTTTGGGTCACTCTTAATGTATAGAGGTATTTTGATTAAATTTAAAATGTCTTTATTTTTTATTACATATACTTTAGAAAATACATTAAAAAATACTCAGAATCACTTATAGTTCCAAAAAACCAGAGAGTCACTGTTCATTCTGTCCTTTGTATGTATGTATATGTGTTCAATTATATATGTGTGCAGTCGCACACATATTATATTAACTAATTTATAAAATGGGATCACACACTTTTATAACCTGCTTTTTTTAAGGTTAGCAAAACTTACACATAATTTTTTTGGCTCACGGGCCCAGCCGCTCCGCGGCATGTGGGATCCTCCCGGACCGGGGCACAAACGCGTGTCCCCTGCATCGGCAGGCGGACTCTCAACCACTGCGCCACCAGGGAAGCCCTACGCATAATTTTAAATGATGAAATTAAAACATACACCTACTGTATAGTTGTTCTATAATGTATATAATTAAATCCTTGTTGTTGGACATTAGATTGTTTCCAGTGCTATGATGAACATTTGTGTATTTGTGCTACATCCTTAGGGCAGACTCTAGACATAGACTTCTTCGTGGGACAAAGGATATGACCTTTAAGATTTTTCACCAAAAAATTTCACCAAAATTTTGTTAACAAAATAGCCTTCATAAAGCTTGTACAGTTATAGTCCACGATTTCCTTCCTTCTAGAGTAATGTCCATTTCTGTAAAACCTTGACAATACAAGAAATTGCTATTAAAAAGCACCTCAGATAGCTTGTAGAGTATTTGATAAAAAATAATTTTATTGTTGTTTGAATTTTTATTTCTTTGGTAAGGAAGCTGAGATTTATGGTATGATTTTGATCATCTATATTTCTTCTTTTATATGTTGTCTGTTCATGTCATTTGCCCATTTTTTTCTCTTTGATACTCATTTTTTCTTATTTATTTATAGGAATTCTTACTGTGTTAATGATAACTTAGTCATGCATGCCCTTTTAGACAAAGAAGTAATGAGGTCTCTCATATTTTGTATTCTATTATTTCCACTTAACATTGTTACACATATGCATTTCTGTGAGCTGATATAAATCACAAACTTGTTTTTAGAAAGTTGTACAGTATTCCATCTCACATATATATTTTCTGTTTTCAAACTTAGCAAAGTATAAACATCAAAAATTTCACAACACCCCAGTGTTGAAATAGTATTTTTATTCAGAACCTAACTAAGATATATATACTAACATCAAACTGGGCTTGTACTCCTTTGTTTATAGGGTCTAGGTAGGCAACAATAAGACCAGAATAAATTAACAATTAAAATACAGCAGAACTGCAAAACAAATACCATTCATGTTAACAACCAATGATGTTGCTTTGCTAAATCTAGCCATTTCTTAAAACTTTAACATGGTGTTGATCCTTAAGGTGCATTTTTGAGTTCTACATTATCATTCTTCCTGTGGGAGTGTGAGAATTCAATTATTCTACAGCTTTTCTTTATTTAAACTATTGTGAATATTTTGTTAACACAGTAAATGAATTTGGCCCTCTGTTGAATGGAATAATTTTACTCGGTGGTACTAAATTAAAAGTTGGTCATATAAAATTGAAAATATGCTTATCTTAATTCTTTGATATTTTCATCCAACTACAAACAAAAACTTTAAAAATTGTTATAGAAAACACTTGGATGCTGATTTGAGAACTTCTAACCCACAGCAAGTTTCCTATGTTCTTCCCCTATGCTAGGGCATTTTTAGGCTGATGAAAACAATTCACATGAATTAATATAGGAACGTAAGATGGGGAAGTCAATCATGAAAGGTTTTATCTCAACAAAATTATCATTGGAAATCTTCTATTTAGACAAAGCCGAATCATTTCTTAATTGTACAAAAATGTGAGCATACATTTATTAGTATACTTTTCACATTGCATTATAATGTTACATGTTTTCTCCTTGATAGATCAACTCTTATAGAAATCATATTTTTTATCACTCTGTTCAGCACCTAGCAGTGTCTACCTAGCTCATTTGGAATGCTCAATAAATGTGTATTTTATTGAGCTACCATATATGTGTTACATTTAAAATAAATGAGTTAAAAATGCAATTGATGAAATGTTTTAAAATAGTGCAATGCAGTATTAATTTCACTTCTTATTGTCAACTCAATGAAAGAGCTCTTAAATTTTTTCTGTAAACAAAGGTCCAAATTTTTATCATTTTCTGGAGGTGATGCTCATAAGGATACCACAGTTGATTTTCCCTGAATTAATGGGGATATAAGTACATTTTATTGAGTTAAATAGTCAACATTTTTTAAGTTATTTGTAGTTTGTTTGCTTGACTTAACAATAATTGAGAGAAGTATTATGTAATCTTCCACCCTGATGTGAGATTTGTTAATTTATTTTTGTAGCTCTATTAATTTTGCTTCATATATTTTGAGGCAATTACGTGTCTACAAGTTTGAAATTCTTAAATCTTATAAGTTAATCAAAACTTTATCATTCTGTAATGACTTGTAATACCTTTTGTCTTAAAGTTGATAATCATCCCAGCTTTTCTTTTGGTTAATATATGCTTGAGGCACATAGCTAAATTTTTAAAAATTCAATCCATCCCTTTTTGTTTTTTAATTGGCTATTTTAAACTACTTACATGTTTGTGACCACTGTTATATATAGACTTATGACTTTCTTTTTTTAAAATTCTTTTAAAAAATCATTTATTTATTTATTTATTTTTGGCTGCGTTGGGTCATCGTTGCTGTGCGTGGGCTTTCTCTAGTTGTGGTGAGCAGGGAGCTCTTCCTTGCAGTGCGAGGGCTTCTCATTGTCGTGGCTTCTCTTGTTGCGGAGCACGGGCTCAAGGCACCCAGGCTTCAGTAGTTGTGGCACGTGGGCTCAGTGGTTGTGGCTTGCGGGCTTAGTTGCTCCACGGCACGTGGGATCTTCCCGGGCCAGGGCTCGAACCTGTGTCCCTTGCACTGGCAGGCAGATTCTTAACCACTGCACCACCAGGGAAGCCCTGGACTTGTGACTTTCATCCTAGTTTTCCTCTCTGTTTCAGTTTTAAATGTTATGTTTCAATTTTTTTAAAAAAATTGAATGTATTTAAAATTTTAAAGATTTATTTTCTTTCTTGTTTTCCTCCTCAATTAGTGTGAAAGTTGTATATTCCATTTCTATTATTTTAAGGTTACCCTTGAAATTTTACCATACAGACTTAAATTCTAGAGTTAATATCTAAACCTTTCTTCCAAATGATACAAAAGCTTTAGAACACTTTAATTCTGATCACTCTGCTTCCAAATAATGCCATTGTTGTCCTGTATTTTAGTTTGGTTCTTTTTCTTTTTAAATTTTATTGAAGTATAGTTGATTTACAATGTTGTATTAATTTCTGCTGTACAGCAAAGTGATTTGGTTATACATATGTATATTCTTTTCCATTATGGTTTATCACAGGATATTGAATATAGTTCCCTGTGCTGTATAGTAGGACCTTGTTGTTTATCCATCCTATATATACTTGTTTGCATCTGCTAGTCCCAAACTCCCAATCCTTCCCTCCCATGCCCCCCCATCCCTTGGCTGCCACAAGTCTGTTCTCTATGTCTGTTTCTGATTCATAGATATGTTCATTTGTCTCATATTTTAGATTCCACATATAAGTGATACATTATGGTATTTGTCTTTCTCTTTCTAACTTACTTCACTTAGTATGTAATCTCTAGGTCCATCCATATTGCTGCAAATGTCATTATTTCATTCTTTTTAAAAAAGATTTATTTTCTTTCTTGTTTTCCTCCTCAATTAGTGTGAAAGTTGTATATTCCATTTCTATTATTTTAAGGTTATCCTTGAAATTGATGAGTAATATTCCATTATATATATACACACCACATCTTCTTTATCCATTCATCTTCTGATGTACATTTAGGTTGTTTCCATATCTTGGCTATCGTGAATAGTGCTGCTATGAACATTGGGGTGCATGTATCTTTTTGAATGATAGTTTTGTCTGGGTATATGCTCAGGAGTGGGATTGCTGGATTATATGGCAACTCTGTTCTTAGTTGTTTTCTTTTTTGCCATACCATGCAGCATGGAGATCCTAGTTCTCTGACCAAGGGTTGAACCCATGCCCCCGACAGTGAAAGCGTGGAAGTCTTAACCACTGAACCACCAAGAAAGTCCCATCTCTTATTAGTTTTTTGAGGAACCTCCATACTGTTTTCCATAGTGGCTGCACCAATTTACATTCCTAAGTTTGGTCCTTTTAATGTGAAAATTGTTACTATAATTGACAGCATTCTGATCACCCCCACCAAAATTACATGCTATTTTGTACAGCATTTAAATTTGTGCCTTTAAAAAATGATGGTATACAGTGTGTTTTTAAAATTACCTAGTATTTCCCAATTTATTTGTTCTTCTCTTCTTACGTCTCAGACCCTCGTTCAGGGATTGTTGTTTTTCCTGGAGTCTATCCCTTAAAGTGTTCCTTTAGTGAAGGTCTGTTTGGGGTAAACTCTCTTGGTTTTAGTTTATCTGAAAATGTATACTTTTTCTCAGTCTTTGAAAGTAGTTTCCTTTGGTTTTATTATTTTCTCTTAGCACTTTGTAAAAATTATTGCACTATCTTCCAGTTTTCATTGTTGCTGTTGGAAAGACAGTTGTCATTCTGTTTGTTCTTTTGTAGGTGGCTTGTCTCAGGTTGTTTTTTAAATATTCTCTTCATGATTCTTGTTATCCATACATTTACATCTTTTAGTTAGTTTTTGAAAATTCATGACCATTACGTCTTCAAATATTTCCTCTCCTCTTTCTTTTTCTCTGGGACTCTCACAAGATATATATGTGGTTTGATAATAGTCATGATTTTCCCTGAGTAGTCTTGGTGTAAGTCTTTTGTCACAGTGAGTTATTAATAGAGTCCCCTTTTACTCTCAAAACTATCTGGATTGTATGATAAATTAATTTAACCCTGTGTGAGATCTTCTGAGTTTTTCTCATCCATATTTCTTTTCTTTTATATTGTCTACTTAGCTTTCTAAACCATATCAACAAATGCTGTGTTTTCAACCTCACAAACTCCTGTTTTAGGTTAATTTCTTCAGAAATATATTCCAATTCACTATTATTTCATCTGTGTCTAATCTGCTATTTAACTCATTAATTCAGTTTTTAATTTTTATTTATTTATTTATTTTTTTGCGATACGTGGGCCTCTCACTGTTGTGGCCTCTCCCATTGCAGAGCACAGGCTCCGGACGCACAGGCTCAGTGGCCATGGCTCACGGGCCCAGCTGCTCCGTGGCATGTGGGATCTTCCCGGACCAGGGCACGAACCTGTGTCCCCTGCATTGGCAGGTGGACTCTCAACCACTGCGCCACCAGGGAAGCCCCAGTTTTTTATTTTAATAATTAAAAAAAGTTTTTTAGATGTTCTACTTGGCTCTTTTCTAAATCCACCTGGTGATTTTTAATGGTCTTTGTATTTGCTCATTTTTGTACTCATTTGTTTATTAACTCAAGCATTCTGTGCATAGTAATTTTATATTTTGTTATATGATAATCCCCGTTTTGAAGTCCCTGATGTTGTAAATCCGTTATTTGTTCTGGCTTTCAGTTGTGATTGCTTATTTCCCCTTGTATTTCCTAATGGTATTGATTGTGAGCCAGTATTATTCTCAAATATTGGGAATCCAGGAAGCTTGCATAGATGCTTTCCTCCAAAGAGAGTTTGTGTATTCTTTTGAGAACCAGGGTTACTATTGACCTGGGGTGATGATAACCACCTTCTGGGATACTTCTTAATGTAGAAAGTGCAAGCTAAGTACTCCAATGTTGTCATTAGTCCAAAGTGTATTGTCATGCCATAGTGCCTGTATTGGCATGTGTCCTAAGGTGTTTGCTTGCTGCTCTTGGCTCACTGCTTTAGTTTCAGGGTTTTTTTTTCCTAAATCATGGAGAGTGTCTCTCAGAGAGTTCCTTTGCTTAATTGGAACACCCAAATGAATTTAAAGTCCGTTTTCCTGAGATATAGTTGGTTTTTTTTAGTGGGGAGGTCTTTCAGAGCATCTTGTTCAACTTAATGCTAGAAGCAGAAGTCTTAGGTTATTTGTTGTTATAGTAAGTGTGTTTTAAGTGGAGGTTGGTAAAAATTCTTAATTCTTTTAAAACTTTTTAATAAATTTTCTTACATGTAAGAAAGCTAAATTTTGGATGTTTTGGCCAGTTTTAACGTTTGCACGTGAACTAATATATTTCACATTTAGATTCCTATATTAAGAAATGTTATATTGTATAATTGATGTTGTTACTTGATTATTTTGAAGACCGCTGTATATTTTGGATGTGGCAGTCAACCTTTCAAAGCTGTCCCCCTAATTTCCAAACTCCTATCTTCTAAGATCCATGTGTGTGTTTGTGTGTGTGATATGTTTGTGTGACTTTTGGGTTGCGTACAGTGTAGGGTGAAAGGTGAATGTGTGCTTACATTTGAGTGTATGTGGGCTTTTTATTTGGGCAAAGGTGGGGGTTGATGGAGGTGGGGTTGAGAACACAGCTAGTTGTTTATATCTCTGGGAGGAAGGGAATGGCAGTCTTGAGTTGAGAAGAAATTGTGCAATAAATAACTACTATTTAGAGCCTGTGTAAGGCTTTGTGCTAATAACAAATCCTCAGAAAGGCCTATAAAATCTGTAGTAGTATTACTTCATTTTAAAAATGAGGAAACTGAGGCGTAGAGAGGTTAACTATCCTTGCCCCAGGTCACATTGTTATTAAGTAGCAGAGCCAAGACTTGAGCCCAGAGTTAGTGACTCTAAAAGCCGCACTCCTTTTCTTATTCCAAATTGCCCAAGGAATGAACGTTAGCCTGTGTATAATCTTTAGCACCCGTCTATGGGTTTCACATTCCTTTTATATTACTAACATAGAAATGAAATTATTTATCCATTAGTATCTTAAATGTTCTTTAACTTTTATTTGGAGATAACTATTTTTTCCTTCTCTGTTTAGGAGACTGCTTTGAACAAATGGATTTTTAATATTTTTGGTATGTAATATGGAATAGAAAAAAATGGATGTGTTGGCATAGTCAATAGGGAGGGAGATCATATATTTTGAAGATGCAGCCTACTTCAGTCTGTTCCATATTTCTGGGAAAATGTTTTATATACTTGAATATCTTTCATTTAAAAATTATAACCTATGCTTTCTTATTTTTACTCAGAAACATATATTTGTGAAAATATTTATAAATTAACTTCTCAAATCAATGACATTGAAGTATTTTACAGCTTTTGAGGGAGCAATCTATTCATAGCTAAGTTACTTAAATATTAAAACTTTGACTCATTCTTTTTATCAGTTAATAAAATGCTAAATTTACATAATTAATTTTTATTAATATTAATGTAACATATTAAATTAATTTATTAATCACATTAAATTAATTACTTATTTAAAAAGCAATATAATACTTGAAAATGCTGAACATTTAATAACATAATATTTTGTATTAAAAGTAACTCCAATTATATTTAACTGCTGACAAAGCTGTTGAAGGAACTGACATTATATTAAATAGTTTTAATTTTTTTTTCTGCTTTGTGTTTTTCTTTTGATTTGGAGATAGATTGTTACAAAAGAGATCTCATAATAATAGGTTGATACTGAGGCATGTAATAACATCTTGGGATTCTTTCCTGGAGGTCTGTTAGGTGGTATCTGGTACAGTAAATTAACAGTGAACTCCATGTTAGGAAACACTAGCACACACTTGCTTTCTTTTAAGCTATTTTAATGAATGTGCTTATTATTTACTTGAATTTTTGAAAATACAATTTATGGAATGTGGAATCCTTGAGGGATGCTGTATGAAGATATTCACTGATATTTTATGAAAGATTTGAAAGTTTGGAGTTTGATTCTATTTCTTCTTAAGCATGGAGTTTAAAAGTAATTTAAGAACTAAATAAAAATCTCTACAGGGACATTTCAGCTTGTGGCCTTACCAGTAACATTTTGAAAAATCCTATTACTATTAAGCATTACACTTTTTCATTAGATTTCAACAGTCCTTTTTCTCTTTCTCTTTGACACTTTGTAAGTAACAAAGCTGTCCAATTGGAATGTAACACTTAACTGTGGCTTAATATTAATTGTCTTTCTTAGCACAGCCAAATAACATTTAAAACAATGCTTTGAAGAATGTTAACAACCTTTAATTGAAGGTTAAAGGTTGAAGAGCAACCTTTTCAGTCATTCAGAGAAATGATTTTGAAGTGACATTAACTTTCACATAAAATTCTGTTGGGAAACCTTATAATGGCTCATTTTTGGCGGTGGGGGAAGACTTCTGTGATAAAGTTTTTGACTTTCCTTAGGCACATTCATGCTTTTAGCTTGCTCCTTATAAGTCAAAATAACTTGGTATTTTAGAGCCTTAAAGATTAATATTAACAGTTTTAAATAATCCTCTTCCTGAAAACCATGTTGGACATTTCTGTTACTTTTATCATTATATGCTTTGTAGCAGTCTCTTAATGAGACTTTCATAAAGTCATAAATTTTCTAATCCATTTTAATTTTTTTGTATCTGTGGATTTCATATTTGACTGCATTTTTAAGTCAATTCAAATTAAAGTTTGTTTTTAAAAAAATTTATTTTGATAGAACTTTGTTGTTTACAGTTAATTTTCTTAAAGTAACTTTGAGTTTTCTCATTAACTGAGCCAAATAGCTTTTGGGGAAAGTATTTCCCTGCATCTTTTCCCCTCCTATGCATGTAGAACTCAAGAAAGTCAAAACGTCAAGGTACGTTTGCCATTTCTTTAGGAATGTCATAAGACTTTCCTTTTCTGGAACTTATGTCAATATCCAAGTGGACGGTATACATATCTAATGTTACTTTCTTAATGGTAGAACTTGCTAATATTTCATTTACACTACTTGACTTAAAACAACAATGACTTTTTATTTCTGGGCTGTCTGGATGGTTCTGCTATATATGGCGTTGGTTATGTATGTTTGTTCAGTTGGCAGGTGGTCTTGCAGGCCTTGCAGGCAGGTGGTCTGGACCTTGCAGGGTCTAGCCTGCAAGGTCAAGGAAGTCTTCTGGCACATATTTGGGATCTCAGTATTGACTGTTTGTTGGGTGACTATTTTATCTTCCAGGTTAACTTTCTGTTCAAGTAGTATGTATTGAGTACTAGGCTTCTAACTGGTACAGCATCACTTCTACCACACTGTGGCAAATGCTATTCTAGTGTATTCTAGACACAAGTCCCTCATCAGCTATATGATTTTCAATTTTTGGAAGGGTAAGCAATGGTTTCTTATATATGACAGCATAAAGCATGAGCAGCAAAAGAAAAAAATGGATAAATTAGACTTCATCAAGTTTAAAAACTTTTGTGCATCAAAGGACACTATCAAGAGAGTGAAAAGACAAGATGGGAGAAAATATTTGCAAATCTAGAATATATAAAGAGCTCTTTATTCTTTATATAAAGAATATATAAAGAACTCTTACATCTTAACAAAAAGACAGACAACCCAATTAAAAAATGGCCAAAGGACTCAGATAGACATTCTCCAAAGATGATACAAAAATGGCTGATAAACACGAGAAGATGCTCAACATCATTAGTCATCAGGGAAATGCAAATTAAAAGCACAATGAGATATCACTTAACATACCACATAACAAGTGTTGGTGAGGATATGGTGAATTTAGAAACCTCATACATGACTGTTGCAAATGTAAAATGGTGTGGTTGCTGTGGAAAACAGTTTTGCATTTCCTCAGAATGTTAAAAATAGAATTACCATATGACCCAGCAGTTCTGCTTCTAGGTATATACCCCAAAGAGTTGAAAACAGTTATAGAAACAAAAACTTGTACACAAGGTACAGTACTGTTTACAACAGCTGAAAGGTAGAAACAACCCAAATTTCCATCAACTGATTAATGGATAAACAAAATGTTGTAGATCTAAACAATGGAATTTACTGATCAGTCATAAATCTTAGTACATGCTACACATGGATGAACCTTGAAAACATTATGCTAAGACACAAAAGACCACATATTGCATAGTTTTCACTTTTATTTAGAGTAGACAGAAAGCAGGTGAGTGATTGCCAGGGACTGGGGAGAACGGAGAAATGGGCAGTCAGTGCTTAATGGGTATAAGGTTTCCTTTTGGGGTAATGAAAATGTTCTGGAACTAGAGGTGGTAATGGTTGTCCAACATTGTTATATAACTACATGTCACTAAGTTGTATACTTTAAAACACTTGAAACCGTGAATTTTATGTTACACATATTTTACTACAATGAAGACAAACAATTGCGGAACTGGATTTGCTTGCTCCTATGCCTTATCCATGAGAACATGCTCAGGCTAGCCATTGGGAAGATAAGTGGAACAGAACTGAGTCACCCCAGTTGTCCCAGCCAAAGCAATCCTAAACCACCAGACAACCATCCAACCCCCAAACACATGATAGTGCTGGGCTAAGATCAGCAGAGCCATCTCATCTACTCCTAGCTGACTCTAAATGAATCAGCAATAAATGCTTTTATTTTATGCTTTTGAAGTGTTTCGATTTGTTTAACAGCATTATCATGACAATTTGACTGATACAGTGTCTAATACCATTTCTCATTAAAAGGCATCAGGGCTTCTTTTCTTCAAATGGCTGATTTGAAGACCCTTGGCAAAGAAGGTAACAGGTGAATCTTGGATATCTCATATCGGAAAGGAATCCTTCCAGGAATAATGAGGTTGTCTTAAAAGGACATAAAGTTCTGGAGATGGATAATGGTGATGGTTGCACATCAGTGTGAATGTAATTAATACCAGTTAATTACACACTTAAAAATAGTTAAAAAGGTAAATTTTATGTTATATATATTTTACCACAATTAATAAAAAAGGACACAGGAGGGCTTCCCTGGTGGCGCAGTGGTTGAGAGTCCGCCTGCTGATGTAGGGGACACAGGTTCGTGCCCCGGTCCGGGAAGATCCCACATGCCGCGGAGCAGCTGGGCCCGTGAGCCATGGCCACTGAGCCTGCCCGTCTGGAGCCTGTGCTCTGCAACGGGAGACGCCACAACAGTGAGAGGCCCGCATACAGCAAAAAAAAAAAAAAAAAAAGGACACAGAAGCCAGGCTGAAGAGATCCCTACTAATCAAAGTTACATCAATATGAGCGTTAACTTTGACCTCAAAAAGAATAATGGGGCTTCCCTGGTGGCGCAGTGGTTGAGAGTCTGCCTGTCGTGCCCGGGTCCGGGAAGATCCCACATGCCGCAGAGCGGCTGGGCCCGTGAGCCATGGCCGCTGAGCCTGCGCGTCCGGAGCCTGTGCTCCGCAACGGGAGAGGCCACAACAGTGAGAGGCCCGCGTACCGCAAAAAGAAAAAAAAAAAAAAAGAATAATGATTGTAGTATAGTAAAACACATTAAATATGTAAAAATCTTGAGTTCATAATAATATTAGAAATAAAAAAACTAAAGTCAGAAAAAACTCATGTATCACGAATGAGGTGACTGTTAAACCTGCATAAGGACTCAACCTTAAAGTAAATATAACAATGCAAGATGCTGGATTAGATCTTTGTTTAGTGAAACCAAATGTAAATGTCATTTTTGGGGACAATTGGGGAATCTTAGGGGAAAATTGACCTTATGGTAGAGATTGCTAATTGCTTTCCAATAGTTAATCTCTCTTTGCTCTATTTAGAAATAGAACTGCCTGAGTTTTAGCTGCAGTCACACAACCCAACTAGAGACTACATTTTCCAGTCTTCTTGTGATGTTGGATGATATGTCTTTAAGTTCTGGCCAATGGGATATGAGCAAAAGTGATGTATGTACTTGGAGTCAAGGCCCTGGCTATTTCGTAAGAGATAATTCTATCTTGTTTGAACCACCTGTTTTGGGGGTTTCTGTGAAACCTCAGTTTAATTTCTAATGAAATGCAAACCCTGTTTGACATCTGGACAATTGAAGCATTCATACATACATATACCCAGATGAAATACGAATAAGATAAGAAATAATAAAAAGACAAAGTAACATAGTAAAGGAGAGCTAAAGGGAAATAAATGTTTATTTAAGACATTCAAGAGTTTAAAAAGCTAAAGGAACTATGTGTTAAGATATTTTTTCTAAGTGCTGAAAGAAATATACCAGTTTATAAGGAGAGATAGACTTTTTTGCGATCCTGAACTCAGAATTTATGATGATGACCTTTTTGTAGTTGTTCAAATGTCTATATAAGGATTATATCTTTAATATAAATTTTATAAAAATAAATTTTACATATAGCATTTATTTTATTATCTTTTGCTTAATAATGTGTTCTCTGTGTATAGCTTTCTGATGAACTGGCTTGATACAGGATAACACAAGCTAAAGGAGGTTAATATATCTTAGATCAATGTTTCCAACTGTGTTCTATAAATGGCAGAACAGAGGAGGGAATCTACAACTGTTTGATTTGAATTTGTGTGAAATGTTTAAAAATATGTTTTAACCACTGGTAAAAAACAGTTGTTATAACATATTTTCCTGAGATCTCTATTTTAGTGAAGAGAGTTCTGAGAGTGCAGAGTGAGCTATTACAAAACTTTTACCATTTGAAATTAATTTCTTGTCTGATTTAGATTGTCTCAATATACAAAAACAAATTGGAGGACTTCCCTGGTGGTGCAGTGGTTAAGAAGCCTCCTGCCAATGCAGGGGACATGGGTTCGAGCCCTGGTCCTGGAAGATCCCTCATGCTGTGGAGCAACTAAGACACTGCACCACAACTACTGAGCCTGCACTCTAGAGCCCCCAGGCCACAACTACTGAGTCTGCGTGCCAAACTACTGAGCTCGCATGCCACAACTACTGAAGTCCACGTGCCTAGAGCCCGTGCTCCACAACAAGAGAAGCCACCGCAATGAGAAGCCTGCACACTGCAACAAAGAATAGCCCCTGCTTGCCACTAGAGAAAGCCCACGCACAGCAACAAAGACCCAACACAGCTAAAAATAAAATTAAATAACTTAATTAAAACAAAAACAAAAACAAAAATTGGATTCTGAGGCTGGTGAAGCTACTGTTGACAACCATAACCACCAATTTAAAATCTTTGGGGTTCAACTGAGCAACTTCATTTTCTATAAATTTGAACTAAACTAAATTTAAATAAATATTATTTTGTATATTAGAATTGAGGGGAGAATTTTAATTGACAGGGTTGCATAGCTAGAATAATTTGAAATCCATTTATTTAGATTTTCCGTGTAGAATATCAATAGTCCCCACTAGGCTTTGGATAGGAGCCATGAGACAGATAATTCTCCATTGAGATGGGTAGTCAGTGTCTGACAGGAAGACACTCTCTGCTGTTGACTGAAAGAATATCAGTATGTTCTAGATGACAGTAGCATAGATGGTGAAGGTGCTGATAGGAGCCTACTTTGTATTCCAGGCTTGGTTGAGGGCCACCCAACTTTGCTTGCACTTGGTCTCAGGAGGCAGGACAACACTTTTCTTGGACATTAGCTCTGGATCTATTCAACTGCTTAACAGAGTCTTGCTTTTAAGGCTGAGAGTTTTGTGCCTTAAAAAAGAAGAATGTCCTTGTATGGATACGTTTTTAAAAAAATTTTATTTATTATTTTATACAGCAGGTTCTTATTAGTTATCCATTTTATACATATTAGAGTATATATTTCAATCCCAGTCTCCCAATTCATCACACCAGCCTCCCCCCCCCCCCACTTTACCCCCTTGGTGTCCATAGGTATGTTCTCTACATCTGTGTCTCTATTTCTGCCTTGCAAACCGGTTCATCTGTACCATTTTTCTAGGTTCCACATATATGCATTAATATATGATATTTGTTTTTCTCTTTCTGACTTACTTCACTCTGCATGACAGTCTCTAGATCCATCTACATCTCTGCAAATGACCAATTTCATTCCTTCTTATGGCTGAGTAATATTCCATTGTATATGTGTACCACATCTTCTTTATCCATTTGTCTGTCGATAGGCATTTAGGTTGATTCCATGACCATTGTAAATAGTGCTGCAATGAACATTGGGGTGCATGTGTCTTTTTGAATTATAGTTTTCTCTAGGTATATGCCCAGTAGTGGGATTACTGGATCATATGGTAATTCTATTTTAGTTTATTAAGGAACCTCCATACTGTTCTCCATAGTGGCTGTATCAATTTACATTCCCACCAACAGTGCAAGAGGGTTCCTTCTCTCCACACTGTCTCCAGCATTTGTTGTTTGTAGATTTTCTGATGATGCCCATTCTTACTGGTGTGACGTGATACCTCATAGTAGTTTTAATTTGCATTTCTCTAATAATTAGTGATGTTGAGCAGCTTTTCATGTGCTTCTTGGCCATCTGTATGTCTTCCTTGGAGAAATGTCTATTTAGGTCTTCTGCCCATTTTTTGATTGGGTTGTTTGATTTTTTAATATTGAGCTGCATGAGCTGTCTATATATTTTGGAGATTAATCCTTTGTCCGTTGATTCATTTGCAAATATTTTCTCCCATTCTGAGGGTTGTCTTCTCGTCTTGTTTATAGTTTCCTTTGCTGTGCAAAAGCTTTGAAGTTTCATTAGGTCCCATTTGTTTATTTTTGCTTTTATTTCCGTTACTCTGGGAGGTGGGTCAAAAAAGATCTTGCCGTGATTTATGTCAAAGATTGTTCCTCCTATGTGTTCTATACTCTAAGAGTTTTATAGTGTCTGGTCTTACATTTAGGTCTTTAATCTATTTTGAGTGTATTTTTGTGTATGGTGTTAGGGAGTGTTCTAATTTCATTCTTTTACATGTAGCTGTCCAGCTTTCCCAGCACCACTTATTGAAAAGACTTTTTTCTCCATTGTATATCCTTACTTCCTTTGTCATAGATTAGTTGACCATAGGTGCGTGGGTTTCTCTCTGAGCTTTCTATTCCGTTCCATTGATCTATATTTCTGTTTTTGTGCCAGTACCGTATTGTCTTGATTACTGTAGCTTTGTCTGAAGTCAGGGAATCTGATTCCTCCAGCTCCACTTTTTTCCCTCAAGATTGCTTTTTCTATTCAGGGTCTTTTGGGTCTCCATACACATTTTAAGATTTTTTGTTCTAATTCTTTAAAAAATGCCATTGGTAATGTGATAGGGATCACATTGAATCTGTAGATTGCTTTGGGTAGTATAGTCATTTTGACAATATTGATTCTTCCAATCCAAGAACATGGTATATCTCTCTATCATTTTGTGTCATCTTTGATTTCTTTCATCAGTGTCTTATAGTTTTCTGAGTACAGGTCTTTTTTCTCCTTAGGTAAGTTTATTCCTAGGTATTTTATTCTTTTTATTGCAATGGTGAATACAGTTGTTTCCTTAATTTATCTTTCTGATCTTTCATTGTTAGTGTATAGGAATGCAAGAGATTTCTGTGCATTAATTTTGTATCCTGCAACTTTACGAGATTCACTGGTTAACTCTAGTAGTTTTCTGGTGGCATCTTTAGGATTTTCTATGTATAGCATCATGTCATCTGCAAACAGATTTGAGATTTTTCTTGTTTCTTGAGGTAGGCTTATATTGCTATAAACTTCCCTCTTAGAACTGCTTTTGCTGCATCCCATAGGTTTTGGATCAACGTTTTTTTGTTGTCATTTGTCTCTAGGTACTTTTTGATTTCCTCATTGATTTCTTCAATGATCTCTTGGTCATTTACTAACGTATTGTGGAGCCTCCATGTGTTTGTGTTTTTTATGTTTTTCCCCTGTAATTTATTTGTAATCTCAAAGAGTTGTGGTCAGAAAAGATGCTTGATATGATTTCAATTTTCTTAAATTTACTGTGGCTTGATATGTAACGTAAGATGTAATCTATCCTGGAGAATGTTCCAGGTGCACTTGAGAAGAAAGTGTAATCTGCTGTTTTCGGATGGAATGTCCTACAATTATCAATTAAATCTATCTGATCGATTGTGTCATTTAAAGCTTGTGTTTCCTTATTAATTTTCTGTCTAGGTGGTCTGTCCATTGGCGTAAGTGAGGTATTAGAATCCCACACTGTTACTGTGTTACTGTCGATTTCCTCTTTTATAGCTGTTAGCATTTGCCTTATGTATTGAGGTGCTCCTATGTTGAGTGCATGTATATTTATAATTGTTATATCTTCTTCTTGGATTGATCCCTCAATCATTATGTAGTGTCCTTCCTTGTCTCTTGTAACGTTCTTTATTTTAAATTTTATATGATTATTGGTCCTTCAGTTTTCTTTTGATTTCCATTTGCATGGAAAATCTTTTTCTATCCCCTCACTTTCAGTCTGTATTTATCCCTGAAGAGGGTCTCTTGGAGACAGCATACATATGGGTCTTGTTTTTGTATCCATTCAGTGAGCTGTGTCTTTTGGTTGGGGCATTTAATCCGTTCACATTTAAGGTAATTGTTGGTATATACATTCCTATTACTATTTTCTTAAGTGTTTTGGGTTTGTTTTTGTAGGTCCTTTCCTTCTCTTGTGTTTCCCAGTTAGAGAAATTCCTTTAGCATTTGTTGTAGAGCTGGTTTGGTGGTGCTGAATTCTCTTAGCTTTTGCTTGTCTGTAAAGCTTTTGATTTCTCCCTTGATCTGATTGAGATACTTGTTGGGTAGATTAATCTTGGTTGTAGGTTCTTCCCTTTCATCACTTTAAATATATCATGCCACTCCCTTTTGGCTTGTAGAGTTTCTGCTGAGAAATGAGACGTTAACCTTATGGGCATTCCCTTGTATGTTATTTGTCATTTTTCCCTTGTTGCTTTTAATAATTTTTCTTTGTCTTTAATTTTTGTCAATTTGATTACTATGTATCTCAGCGTGTTTCTCCTTGGGTTTATCCTGCCTGGGACTCTCTGCGCTTCCTGGACTTGGTGGTTATTTCCTTTCCCATGTTAGGGAAGTTTTCGACTATAATCATTTCAAATGTTTTCTCAGGTCATTTCTCTCTCTCTTCTCCTTCTGAGTCCCCTTTAATGCAAATGTTGGTGTGTTTAATGTTGTCCCAGAGGTCTCTTAAGCTGTCTTTATTTCTTTTCATTCTTTTTCTTTATTCTGTTCCGCAGCAGTGAATTCCACCATTCTGTCTTCCAGGTCACTTATCCATTCTTCTGCATCAGTTATTCTGCTATTGATTCCTTCCAGTATATATTTTATTTCAGTTATTGTATTTTTCATCTCTGTTTGTTCTTTAGTTGTTCTAGGTGTTTGTCCTATAATTCTTCTAGTTCTTTGTTAAGCAGTTCTTGCATCTTCTCAATCTTTGCCTCCATTCTTTTTCTGAGGTCCTGGATCATTTTCACTCTCATTTTTCTGAATTCTTTTTCTGGAAGTTTGCCTGTCTCCACTTCATTTAGTTGTTTTTCTGGGGTATTATCTTGTTCCTTCACCTGGAACATAGTCCTCTGCCTTTTAATTTGTCTATCTTTCTGTGAATGTGTTTTTCATTCCACAGGCTGCAGGTTTGTAGTTCTTGCTTCTGCTGTCTGTCCTGTGGTGGATGAGCCTGTCTAAGAGGCTTGTGCAAGCTTCCTGATGGGAGGGACTGGTGGTGGGTAGAGCTGTGTGTTGCTCTGGTGGGCAGAGCTCAGTCAAACTTTAATCCCCTGTCTGCTGATGGGTGGGACTATGCTCCCTCCCCGTTGGTTGTTTGGCCTGAGGCGACCCAGAACTGAAGGCTACAGGCTCTTTGGTGGGGCTAATGGTGAACTCCCGGGAGGGCTCATGCCATGGAATACTTCCCAGAACTTCTGATGTCAGTGTCCTTCTCCCTGCGGTGAACCACAGCCACCCCCTGCCTCTGCAGGAGACCCTCCAACACTAGCAGGCATGTTTGATTCAGTCTCCCATGTGGTCACTGCTCCTCCCCCTTGGGTCCTGATGCACACACCAGTCTGTGTGTGCCCTCCAAGAGTGGAGTCTTTGTTTTCCCCATCCTGTCGAAGTCCTGCCATAAAAACCTGCTAGACTTCAAAGTTGACTCTCTGGGAATTCCCCCCCCATTGCTGGACCCCAAAGTTGGGAAGCCTGATGTGGGGCTGAGAACCTTCATTCCAGATGGTGGAATTCTGTGGTATAATTGTTCTCCAGTTTGTGAGTTACCCACCCAGTGGTTATGTGATTTGATTTTATTGTGATTGTGCCCCTCTACCATCTCATTGTGGCTTCTTCTTTGTCTTTGGATGTGGGGTATCTTTTTTGGTGAGTTCCAGTATCTTCCTGTAGGTGATTGTTCAGCAGTTAGTTGTGATTCTGGTGCTCTCACAAGAGGGAGTCACTTTATGGATTTCTACTTGTTGTGGTGCTTCTAAAATGTGGATACGATTTTTATATTCAGGGAAATATTCTTTTATTTCTTTGTTGAGTTTATTTTGAAGGTAAACTTAGTTTAGGTATGATTTTCATGTGAGACTCTTGTTCTGAAATTTGTGTTCGTCACAAAATAATTGTCTATATGGATTCAAACTGCCCCTTTGTTTTTTAGTATTGCTCATTTCATTTCTTTTTATTGCAAGCTTACTCCTGTGCTGTTCAGTATCTAGGCTAATTGTTTATCATAAATTGATTTTGGTTCTTCAACTATGATATTTGTGTGCAGTTTAAGAAAATATATTGACTATTTTCTAAGCGTCTAATACTATTTTCTTTCCCTCAGGATGTTAATTAACTTTTATTGGTATTATTAGTTCTAAAATAAATGGCCTCCATATTTAGGATATTTTCACCCTAGGCTTTGCATCCTCTCTATGTGCCCTCAGGATATCTCCAGTTAAATGTCCTATTCTCAACTGAGTTTTTGTAGGTTGAGAATAGAGTTCTTCTTCCCAAATAAATAGGTACCCGTGTCTAACTGCCCAGGGTCACCATCTTTACAGGGTCTCAGAGTTTCACTTTTGTGTGATTTTGTGCTGCTTTCCTTCTTTGCATCCGTCATTCAATTAGTTACCAATCCTATGCACTGAATGTTTGTGTCTCCTCAAACTTCATATGCTGAATCCCTAATCCAAGATATGATGATATTTGGAGGTGGAGCCTTTGGGATGTAATTAGGTCATGAGGACAGAGCCCTCATGAATGGGATTAGTGCCCTTAAAAGAAGAGAAATCAGAGAGATAATCTCTCAGCCATGTAAGGACACAGCAAGAAGTCATGCTGGCACCCTGATCTCAGACTTCCAGCCTTCAGAACTGTGAGAAACAAGCATTTAAGCCTCCCACTCTATGGTGTCTTATTATAGCAGCCAGAAATTACTTCGTGTCATGGGCTAGATTGTATCCCTTCTCAGATTCATATATTGAAATCCTAACCCTAAGTACTGCAGAATGTGACTATATTTGAAGATAGGGTCCTTAAGAGGTAATTAAGGTTAAATGAGGTCATTAGGGTGGGCCTAATCCAATATGATTAGTGTTTTATAAGAAGAGGAAATTAGGACACAGACATGTACAGAGGGACATCCATGTAAAGACACAAGGGGAAGATGGCCATCCACAAGCCAAGGAGAGAGACCCTCAGAAGAAAGTAACCCTGCTTACACCTTGGTCTTGGACTTTGAGCCTCCAGAACTGTGAGGAAATAAATTTCTGTTGTTTAATTACCCCATCTGTGTACTTTGTTATCGCATCCCTTGTAAACTAGTACAATTTGGCAATTCTCTGCAATGTCTCTTGAATTTTGGCCAGTTGAAGAGTACCTGTTGATTCCTTATTGTCATTTTATTTACATATATATTATTCTCTTTTTCTAAAACAGCATTATATTTTCCATATTTTAGCTTAATTTGGAGAGGTACCAACAGTTTTGAAAAAAAAATCCCCATTTGTCTGATACTTCTCAACTTAGAAATAACCTTCTCTAAAAGGCATGCCCATATACCCATTATTTGGGATCCTTTGCATTATAGTGCTTATCCTAATTACAACAATTTATCATACGATGTTATAATTATACATTTTACCACTTTTCTTTCCCACCTGCTAGATTGTAAATCTAACATCATGGACTGATTCTTAAATATTATTATAGTCCTACCACCTAGGATAGTGCCTGGCACAAAGAATGTGCTCAATAAATATTTACGAATAAATTACTTTGTATTTTGCTGCAGTAATGAACAACCCCCAAATACCAATGTCTTAGAACCACAACAGTTTATTTCTTGCTTATGATAGTTGTTCATTGTGGTTCTCCTAGAGGTTCTGCTCTGTGTCATCTTTACTCCTGGATCCAAGTTAATGGAGTAGCCACCATTTGGAGTATTATCTGTCACTATGCCAGAGGGGAAAGGAGAGCAAAATGATCCATAAGTCTCCTGCACGCTGTCGCTGCTGCTCATATTTCATTCATCAGAGCAAGTCCTATAGCATCATAGGATGTCAGTGGGGGGAAGAAATTACAATCCTACCATATGCCAGAAAGAGAAAAACCCAGAGATATTTGTGAATAACATTAGTGACCACCTGAAACTTCTATGTTGGTACATGGTATATTGTTTCATTTATGATTTGGACTTTTTAGTTTCATGTTTTTCTACTATCTTTACCTTAGTGTGCTTGAATTTTGCTAAAATATTAACCTTGAAATTATATTTTTGCCATATTCAGTCTGGATCTTATGACCTATCAGAAACTGTTCTTGTTTTTCTTTTATATTTTGAACATTATCTTCTTGGAGGATTATATCATCTAGTTTTTATAGCTTATGATCTTACTGTAGTTTCATATATTGTGCACTATGATCATGGATAGAAAAAAACTTTTCTGCTTTTCAATTTCCTTATCTGTAAAATGATATGATATATCAAGTTCCTTCTAGCTTTTTATTTCACATATATGTTAAATATATATTATTAGTGACTATGGTATTCATGGATTTATTTTTATTTGGTTGGTATAGAAGTGCATGTTTGTTGTGTAATTATAGTAAAAATGAACACAAAAATATTTAAACCAAATGACATTTTGGGAAAAATATTTGCAAGGAATAAAAATAGACACAGGATTTATATAACTGTTATACAGAGGGATCACATAAACTAATAAGAAATACACTCAGAAAAATGGGCTAAGGATATGAACAAGAATTTTGCACTCACATGCCCATACCCACACTCCCTCCACCCACAGCCAATGAACATATGAAAAGATGTAAAATCTCAGTGCTGACAGAGTGGGGGAAATGGACATTCCTCACTGTTGGTGAAGAGTATAACGGTATAATCCTTTGTGGGTAAGGTAGTATAACCCTTTGTGGCATGTATTTTTAAAATGTCAAAATCTCAATATATTTTAACTTGGCTACTCCATTTCTTGGAATCAATCTCCTAGAAAGGACAGGGAGGCTCATTGCAGCACTGTTTGTAAGAGTAAAAAATTAGAAGAATTTAATCTCTCAATAAGGGAAAAACATAACCATAAAATTGAATAGTATGCATATATTAGAAGAATGAGGAAATAGTAATAAAACAAAGCTAAGATTTATTGAGCGCTTACTATGTTCCAGACACAATTTTAAGTGCTTGTTTAAAGGCAGGTTTATAAATGTGAACACGGTAATATATACATGATATATTAAGTAAAAAATGTTTCAGACCAATACGAAAATAGATGTGAGTAAATAAATGCAAGTACAAATATATTATTGTAAAGATCCAGATACTTACATTTCTATATATACCTACATGCAGATATGTAGATAGAGACATATATGCATGTATGTTGGAAAACCTGGGAAGGCTATAGTCCAAAGTATTAACAGTAGTTAATTCTAGGAATTGGATAAGATGAGGGATGGTTTTATTTCTTATATAATCATAAAAACATGGGATTGTGGGTAATTTTTACTTTTTCTTTTCTTTTTAAATAAAAAGTTAAATAAAAACGTGGTGGTGATGGTCCAGGAATAGTAGTGTTCTACTTTATCATAGAAAGTGCAGCTTTATAGCTCTGGTAGAAAAGCTGGGGAGAAGGATACTACTTTCGTGGTGTGGTCACAAAGAACTAGATGTCCCCCTAAGTGGTGAGCCCTTATTCTATCAATAACTTATAACTAAGAATACTTTTTAAAAATAGATAATTAGTCCTCTCATTGAGGTAAGAAGCCACCTGAATAGTCAGGCCGCTCAAGATGGCTGTTCCCTTGCTCTCCGTATATCCCCTGCCCAGCCAGTGCCTGCTTCACCTAAACCTTACATGCAGGACTGACCTTGCTAGTTACTTGCCCCAGGCCCCAGCTGGTGATTGTTCTTATCCAAGAGGCAGTGAGGGGCGTGCCTCTCTACTGGTTTCCCTGGTAACTAATGAGCCCAGGTGAAGTCAATTCCCCTTTAACTGGTAATCTTCCCCCCAGCCACCACTTCCGCGGAGAGCGAAGACTACCAGCATGTCCGGCCTGCAGACCACCTTACACGGTGAGTTGTCGCTCCAGGACCTTACTTCAGACATGTAAGCTTCCCCCATCCATTAAACCACTGACGTCTTTGTTGCTGACGCCAGGCTCTTTCTTTGGTCTTGAAACTGGGCAAGCACAGGCCTTGTAGGCCTGTGGGGTGCAGCTCAACACCAGGAGGGAAGAGAAACTTTGGTAGTTACAATAGGGAGTTAAAGCATGGAGAGGTACATTTTGGGAAAGCAGATATGGATGGGATGACAGTTTGGATCATTGTATATGTCACAGGGGGGCTCTGGAGGCCCAAGGGATGGGATAAAGCAGGAAAGAGTGTAGGTTGTTTGACTCCCCTTGCACATTTGCCTTTGGTTCTTCTATTTGCTGTTTTGTCACAAAATAACTTCCAAACTCTAGATTAACAACAGCTGAGTCTGAGTATTAGGTCTGGTTTGGAGGGAGCAAACCTTTATTATCAGTGGTTCGGCTGCCCCTCATCCAGCATCTTCTTAATGATTCTCTTCCTTTCTATTCTTCTTCCATTGGCATGGAGAAGAGAAGACAGAGTGTGCATGGGAAAAAAAAAGGACCAAGACTATTTTTGAATCACTCACTGCTACAAAAGTAGTTCAGCAGAAGGACTGGTTGCTTTTAGGATCCCTGTGCCCAGCACACCCCTCTTATTTTTACATGGACATCCCACATCTCTCCAGATTTGAGGGTGACTGTCCTGTGACTTTAATTCTCTGGTGCCTTCATGAAAAGTCATTAATTTGCTGTCTGTCCAGGTTTCTTCTTGTTGCAAATAGGAAAGCTGCAGCTCTGAGACCACAAGAAAGAGATAAGATTTTAAATAATTAAATTATTGAAACAATGCAGGTAAATTGAAGTTAAAATTAAAACGTGGCAGAAATCTAAAGGGTAGAAGTTTAGAAAGGGTGTGTGAGCAGTGTAACTAAGAAAATAGCATCAGCCAAAAACAATCCTACTAGTTTTCCAAAAATGATTTCTAATTATTTATAAATATTTATTGAGCATCTGTTAAGTGCAATGTATCTTCTTAAGTGCTTTGCTTACTTTTTAAAATTGAATCTTTTCAGCAACCTTCTGAGTTAGGTTCTCTTTTTATTCCTATTATGAGGAAACTGAGGCACAAAAAGTTGGAGTGACTTGCCCAACGTCATACAACTAATAAATGTTGGAACTGGGACTCTAAATCAGGAGGTCTGAATCCAGAATCTGTCTTCATAATATAAATAAAATAAGGCTATCACTTCTTCTGATATTAAAAGGAACCCAGCTGAACAAAGAAAGAACATGCTGTAAGAAATAGTTCAATAGCAGAAGATACTATAATAGATATGAAAGGAGAAAGATTCTCAGATTGTTGAAAGGAAGAAAAGAAAAGGAAAGCTTGTGAGGATTTTAGAGCATGCTGACCATGGCAGCATGTCTGACCCAGGCAGACACTTCTAAGAGCTGCATGGAACTGTATTTAAGGTCGACAGGAATAAAACAATCCATTTTATCATACTTTTCTTGTATATACCCTCAGACTCATCTCTATTATTCACTGGCAGCTCCAGCGTTTGAACTCTGAAAATTACACTAAAAGTACTGAAAAAAGATACTTTTTTATTTTAAATTATATCTTCCTACTGTTTGTAGATATTATGTGCATTACATTGCTAAAGAATCATTCTGTTTGCCTGAGGAACAAGACAGTTTAAAAATAACTTGTGTTGTGATTAGAAAAGTCTTTGTATAAAGATACCTGAAAAAGAGAGTGTGCACAGGCACCTGTATAACACATGACAGGTGACAATTTTCAGCTATGCTTGGGGAAACAATTTGTTCTGTATAGAAACAAAGCATAGACAGGGAAAAAAAAGCATAATATGTTAGTGTTAGATATATTTGGCATGTATTTAAATGTATCTGTTCCTAACGAGCTGCATAAATCCTCTAAATATAAAATATATAAAATTTTGGAAATGCAGTTGGCCATAGGTCCTCTTTTGTGATCTATTAGTGGTGGTGGTGGAGGGGAAAGGAGGCAGACAGGAGTCAGGGAGATAGGATTCCCACTGGAAAAATTTAAACCTCAAGTGTATGAAGATACTCTGCTTCCTGCTGATACTGATTATGCTTAATACAGACAGTGGGGCTTATTTGTAAGTCCCTATGTGCTCTTTACACTGAAAGGGTGGGAGACTACAATATACCCAGTGGAGGGGGATGTGTGGAAATCTTACTGTGAGTCTAACAATTACAGAGAATCCAGGGTATTTTGCAACACCATTATCTCTTTCAAAGTCCAGCCTAGACTTTTAAAATATTTGAATAACACTGGATTGTAGGAAAATAACATTTTGTTGAAGAAAATAACCCTCTCCCATCCAACCTGAAATGGATTAAGGCAGTAGTAACTTCAGTACAATTCTGAAACAAAATCTGCTTCTCTAACCTTTTTAGTAGACAAGCCAACCACATCATCTGAGATTGGAAAGTCCACTTGGAAGTTTTGCCTTTAAAAATTGTCCTAATATGGAGAGGAAATGGGCCCTCCAGTGACTCTTTGCCCTGGCAGCATGAAGAGGCGTAGGGCGCTGGTATCTCAGCTGGAGGAGCCACCGGTTCCTCAGTGCCTTTTATTTCAACATTAAAACACTATAGAGAAAAGGGTCTGACTTTCCACCTTTTAATATTGCTCAATCATTTCTTTTTACTTCTTGCTTCAGTGAGTACAGTATGTGATTTTCTGGGGGAATTTATTAAAAAGAAAACCTTTCACTGTTTTATGGATGGATTTTGGAGAAATCTACAGTCGATGCATGTTTCTCAATCCCTTCACATCTGTTCTATTCTCTAAATCTTAGTGAGGACATGCTAAAAAATTGCCTCCTAATTTATAATGTAACAAATGACAGAATATTTTGACATTAGCAAATGAAGCAAAGTGACATTAGCAAAATGAAATGTTTTATATACCTTAAGTAGTTCAAACCATGAGTACGGCTTTCTGTTTTGGCCACTTGTACCGAGCAGATAGTCATAATCAAATAGCAGGGCTGTTTGACACCCAGGCCAGTTTTGTTGAAATTTTATGGGTAACTGAGATCATTTTGGGTCAGTCTTGTATTTACATTAGAGTGGTTATCTGCTTTCTTTGTTAAGAATGCCCCCCAACTCTGGCCTTTTTTTGTCTTACCCAGAGTCACCTAAACTTTTTTTGAATATCTATTTATAATTTTGAGTCTATTACCATTTTTGGACTTTAACTTCTTGTTTCCCATTTTTTAAGGGCCAATCTCAGCATTTCACCAACATCTCCTAAATCATAGTGAGTAAAAGATGGCAAGAAACAAGCCAGAGCAGGTGTCAGTGGGCCAGGAAAGATCCAGTATAGACATTATTGTCTTATGTTCTGGTAGAAGCCATGCTTCTGGGGTCTCTATCCTCATCCACTTGGATTCTCTCTCACACAGATTCTGATGTAGGGCATATGGTGTCATCTTTCAGCTGGCTTAAAAAAGACTTACACCAAATGTACTCTTTGAGAAATCCTTGAATATAAATTTGTATTAATCCAGGTAATTCTCTAGACCACAAACTTAAAACCCTGTAGGAGATGTGTGTAACAAATATAAATGAGTAAAGTGGGTCATATTAACACTAACATTGCCTTTTAAATCTCTGTGTGCGCATAAAATTCACATGCACTATTAAGGTCCAGTGGCTGGCTGGGCGTGACTCCGGGATAATACTCACCGTTTTCTGGCACTAAGAAAGCTTCACTATATAATAGAGCTCTCTCTTCCAGAGTCCCTGAGAAATCAACCTCCCAGCTGCAGGCCCCGTTTTTAGCTAGGACAAGTCTCATCTTATTTAACCATTCTTTCCAGAAGTGGCTGAGTTGAGGAAGTTATTGCTTTCTGTGGTCTCAATTGCCTGTTAGAAAATAATTTAACCTGAATCCTAGGACCCCTGTGGGACAATCCCAACTGTTTACCATGCCTGTGGACTAAATAAGGTGCTGACTGGCTCCTCCTCACAAGGAGAACTAGTTTTAAGATCTTCACTCACAGGCCTTCACTTAAACTTGAAAATTTCCTATTTGTTATAGCAAGGAAGGCAATTCAATTCTGCTGTTTTAAAATATTATTAAAAAGAGTCTGCTCTTGGATATAGTTCAATTCCTGAATACGGCTGTTGCTGGGAGATTTGACTGAATATGTTGTATCTTGACTTAAGCATATATTGTGAAAACAAGATTTATTTGCAAAATTCTGTGGTATCCATCAGGTGTTGCTTCTTTTGTCAAAATTAAAAACCCATAAATCTTTTTTCTTGTCATATAATCAAGTACTTAAGAGGATTGTACAATAACTATCCTTTAAAAAAATAGCATTTGATATTTAAGTGCGTGTTCAGCAAAATTAATTAATTGGAGGCTTCTGCAGTTCAGGGATGGACAGTTGTCCAAGGAACCTGCAAAGGCTTCATGTTGTAAAATTATTAAAGCACATAATGATTATACCTTTAGCCTGTGAGGACATTTTATAGATAGCTCACCATTAATAGGCATTTATTAAGGCAATTAAAAGTACACTCTGCTTTTATAGCTACAAATAAACCTTCCCATTTCCTTTAAGAGCGTATTATTATCCCCTTATGTGGAAGAGTAAATGGGAGCAAAGATTGAGCATTACTAGTAGGTCTGTTTTCTGCCTAGGCTGATTAGCATATTATGAAGGGATTAATAACTGAATAGATTATAATTTTTATATCTATGACTCATGTCCAATAATGATCAATTCTTTACCATTATCAAAATAATGGAATCTTATTTGCAGTAAAAAGATAACTTCTTTGATGGCTTTAAAACATGGTCAGCCAATTTCTGATACTCCTTCATTAAGAGGATGGATTTTTGTCCTCTTTCCTTGAATCAGGGCTCTGTGACTGCTTGATCAATAGCACTGGAAGTCACACTGTGCTAATCCCTGGCCCAGGCTTCTAGAAGCTAGCAGCTCCTACTTCTTGTCTCTTGGGATGCCTATTCTTGGAACCCAGCCACTATGCCATGAGAAAGCCTAAGCAGCCAGTGCAGCAGCCCTCAAGGGGCATCCAGCGCACAGCTCTAGCTGAACTTCCAGATTATGGACAGTTCGAACTTTTCGGCCATGAGTGAGCCATCTTGAAAGTGGGTCCTCCAGCCCTCAGGGAGTTGCCCTTGATGATGCTGTGTGGAACACAGATTAGATATCTCTGTTGATCCCTGCTCAAATTACAGATTTATAAGCAAACTAAATGATTATTGCTGTTTTTAAGCCACTAAGTTTTGAGGTGATTTTTTACACAACAGTAAATAACTGGAACATGCTCTAAGGAAATGGTAATGTTCCTAGCTCCCTTCTCTACCACACAGCAAAAGCTAGGTACTATTTTAAATCTCAACCCTTGATACTACTGGCTCGTAAAGGAAGAAAGTGAACACACCAGGTTTCCAAGGGAGGCTCCCAGTTCTCACTAAATATTGGTGGAACTGTACTTGTTCTAGGATGATGTATCACAGACTAATCTAATTTACTGAGCATCTACTAAATTCCAGGCACAGGTATAGCTCTAATGGAGGCAGCTTTGCTGTTTCTCACACTGCTTGAGCTACTAATTCACTGTGGGATATTTGACAAGTTATTCTGTGTTAATGAGTCCCATTTCCTCATCTGTAAAATGAGAGGGCTTGGATAAATGTTCTCTCAGGTTCTTTCAGCTCTAACAAAATATTATTCATGACTTTAAAACTTTAGCTGCTCCATTTGAAAATCCAAATATTCATTGCCCCTCCCCGAGGACTCCTCCCTTCATTATTTGAATGTTCTTTCGTTTGTAGAGAGTATTTCATTCCTAAGAAGGGTTGAAAGTAAAGCTCACCTGGTCTCTATCTGATGCTTTCCAATTGATGACAATTCTCCAACCTAAATCTAAAGCCACAAACAAAAAGCTAGAAGCTGAGATGAGGAAGTCTTGATGGGCAAGTCAAAATGGGACCAATAATATTTACCTCATATGTAAAGCCCATAGTTTGGGGTCTGAATTTAGCAGATACTCAACAAAAGTTGTTGTTCTTTTTTTTCTTGAGAAGCAACCCAGACTAATTGCTTGAAATGTAAAATTTTGATCATAGAATTTCATAAAATACTTTCCTATTTCTAAAGAAGTTTCTGAAATCTTAAATGTCCTACACTAATTGATTGTTATTAAATATATTTCTTCTGATATGTATGTATGTTTGATAAATACTGGCTGCCTGGTTTCTGATATTGTCAAATTTGCCTTTTTTTTTTTGTACATGGATCATCATAGCATCTTTATTTTTAATAGACAGAATTGTAACAACCTCGAGCACCCATCAACAGGTGAATGAATAAACATACTGTGGTATACTCATACAGTGAAACACTACTCAGCAAAACAAAGTAATAAACTATTGATACCCACAAAAACATGAATTACTCTCAGAATAATTACATTGAGTGAAAGAAGCCAGATAAAAGAGTCCTCACTGTATGAATCCATTTATATAAATTTCTAGAAAAATGCAAACACATCTATAACAATAGAAAGCGTATCAGTGGTCACCTGGAGATGTGGAGGGGTGGAATGTGGGGAAAAAAAGGGGGTTTATGAATGAGGCATTAAAACACTTGCAAGTGATGGATATGTTCCTTTTCTTGATTGTGTTGGCAGTTCTATGGGTATATGCATATTTCAGAACTTATATTGGTTCTTTAAGTATGTGCAGTTTACTGTGTGTCCGTTATATTTAAAAGAGCCATTAAAAAGAAGGCTAAGAACAGACGTTTGTCTCAAATAAATGTAGCAAAGAACAGATTGCCTTTTTTTTTTTTGGTTTGTTTAAATAATAAGGAACCACTCAATAAAAATGCAAGCCAGGCTATATATGATGAATAATTTTTTCTAAGAAAATGTCTGAAAAGATGAGTTGTGGCATGACATTTTATAAAATTCATAAAATGAATTATCAGTATTTTTTTGTTGGAGAAATTTTTAAGAGTATATTGTTGTTCCTTGCATGTATTAGTTATCTACTGATGTATAACAAATTATCCCAAAACTTAGTGTCTAAAACAACAACAAATATTTATTATCTCACCCAGTTTCTTTGGGTCACAAATTTAGGAGCAACTGAGTTGGATGTTTCTGACTTGAGTCTCTTATGAGATTGTAGATAAGATGTCAGCCAGGGCTGCAGCCATCTGAAAGTTTGACTGGGGTTGGGGGGTTTGCTTACAGTGGTTCACACATGTGCTGGCAAGTTGGTGCTGGCTGTTACTAGGAGACATCAATTCCATGCCATACAGATCTCTCCCTAGAGCTACTTCAGTGTTTTATAACATGGCATTTGACTCTCTCCAAGATAGCTCAAGGAGGAACCCACAATATCTTTTATGACCTAGCCTTGTAAGTCAAACACTGCCACTTCTACAGCATCTTATTAGTCATACAGGTCAGTCCTATTCAATTTGGGAGGGGACCACCCAAGTGCTAGAGTACTAGGAGCTGAGAATCATGTGGACTACCTTGGGTGATGGTTACCATGTCAAGGTTTTTGCTTTTTTTTGTCACTACGCACATTTTCTATGGACAAACCCATCCATATCCATAGTTTCACATGCCACCTTTAAGGCCATTACTCTCAAATATATAAGTAAGTCTTGATTTCCGTTCTTCAGACCCCAGTGCGTAATACCTATTTGAAATTTATTTTATCCTACTGCTATTTACTGAGTAGGCACTAGGAACCAGGCCTTAGATTACTCTGGGTAAAGAAGACAGGCTTCCTGCTCTCATGGAGATTGAAATTTAGTGAAGCAGGAGGAAAATAAATAAATGAAGAAAGAAAATTTGTATAGCTTGCAGTAAGTATAATAAAAAATATACTGCTGTGATAATAATAATGGGAGTGTGTGATGGGAGAGGAGAGGGTTAGCTGTTTTAGATGCAGTGGAAAACAAGAGCTCTTTGAAGAAATGACATTTAAGCTGAGACTGGAGGGATAAGATGTGAAAGATGGGGGAAGAAACTGTTTCAGTCACTGAGAACAGCAAGTGCAAAGGCCTGAGGCAAGGAAGAGCATGGCATGACCTAGAAAATGTCAGAATAACTGTGGCTGGAGCAGTATGAGTGAGAGAGAGAATGGCTTCCAGTCTTATGGTATATGTAATGTAACAAGTCTACATGTAAAATCATTCTCATCTCCCACTCTAAATTGCTGTTTCTCTAATGCTTCCTGCATCACTGAATAGCAGCAGTTGTTATGAGTTCTGGATTTGGAGTTGCCAGGCCTGTTTGAATCCTGGCTCTACAGCTCACTAGCAAAGATATCTTGGAAGTGTTAATTACTTTTTCTGATCTCCAATGTCCTCACCCTTAAAGTGAGAACATTGTTGACGATTAAATTGTCTGGAAACTGCTTGTTTTGAAACATGATGGCTATGATTTTTTTTTTTCTTTTTGAGATTTGTGGTCTTAAATTTATTTTATTTAAAAAAAATTTTAATTTTATTTATGTTTTTATACAGCAGGTTCTTATTAGTCGTCAATTTTATACACATCAGTGTATACATGTCAATCCCAATTGCCCAATTCATCATATCACACCCCCACCCCACCCCCCGCCGCTTTCCCCCCTTAGTGTCCATACGTTTGTTCTCTACTTCTGTGTCTTAATTTCTGCCCTGAAAAACAGTTCATCTGTACCATTCTTCTAGGTTCCACATATATGCGTTAATATACGATATTTGTTTTTCTCTTTCTGACTTACTTCACTCTGTATGACAGCCTCTAGATTCATCCATGTCTCAACAAATGACCCAATTTCTTTCCTTTTTATGGCTGAGTGATATTGCATTGTATATATGTACCACATCTTCTTTATCCATTTGTCTGTAGATGGGCATTTAGGTTGCTTCCATGACCTGGCTACTGTAAATAGTGCTGCAATGAACATTGGGGTGCATGTGTCTTTTTGACTTATGGTTTTCTCTAGGTATATGCCCAGTAGTGGGATTGCTGGATCATATGGTAATTCTATTTTAGTTTTTTAAGGAACCTCTATGCTGTTCTCCATAGTGGCTGTATCAATTTACATTCCCACCAACAGTGCAAGAGGGTTCCCTTTTCTCCACACTGTCTCCAGCATTTATTGCTTTTAGATTTTTTGATGATGGCCATTCTGACTGGTGTGAGGTGCTACCTCATTGTAGTTTTCATTTGCATTTCTCTAATAACTAGTGATGTTGAGCAACTTTTCATGTGCTCCTTGGCTGTCTGTATGTCTTCCTTGGAGAAATGTCTATTTAGGTCTTCTGCCCATTTTTTGATTGGGTTGTTTGTTTTTTGAATATTGGGCTGCATGAGCTGTTTATATATTTTGGAGATTAATACTTTGTCTGTTGATTTGTTTGCAAATATTTTCTCCCATTCTGAGGGTTGTTTCATCTTGTTTATAGTTTCCTTTGCTGTGCAAAAGCTTTGAAGTTTCATTAGGTCCCACTTTATTTTTGTTTTTATTTCCTTTACTCTAGGAGATGGAGCAAAAAGATCTTGCTGTGATTTATGTCAGAGTGTTCTTCCTATATTTTCCTCTAAGAGTTTTATAGTGTCTGGTCTTACATTTAGGTTTCTAATCCATTTTGAGTTTTTTGGGAGGTATGGTGTTAGGGAGTGTTCTAATTTCATTCTTTTAGATGTAGCTGTTCAGTTTTCCCAGCACCACTTATTGAAGAGACTGTTTTTTCTACATTGTATATCCTTGCCTCCTTTGTCATAGATTAGTTGATCATAGGTGTGTGTGCCTCCTTTGTCATAGATTAGTTGATCATAGGTGTGTGGGTTTATCTCTGGGCTTTCTATCCTGTTCCATTGATCCATGTTTCTGTTTTTGTGCCAGTACCATATTGTCATGATTACTGTAGCTTTATAGTATAGTCTGAAGTCAGGGAGTCAGATTCCTCCAGCTCTGTTTTTTTCCCTCAAGACAGCTTTGGCTATTTGGGGTCTTTTGTGTCTCCATACAAATTTTAAGATTTTTTGTTCTAGTCCCGTAAAAAATGCCATTGATAATTTGATAGGGATTGCATTGAATCTGTAGATTGCTTTGGGTAGAATAGTCATTTTCACAATATTGATTCTTCCAATCCAAGAACATGGTATATCTCTCCATCTGTTGGTATCATCTTTAATTTCTTTCATCAGTGTCTTATAGTTTTCTGCATACAGGTCTTTTTTCTCCTTAGGTAGGTTTATTCCTAGGTATTTTATTCTTTTTGTTGCAATGGTAAATGGGAGTGTTTCCTTAATTTCTCTTTCAGAGTTTTCATCATTAGTGTATAGGAATGCAAGAGATTTCTGTGCATTAGTTTTGTACCCTGAAACTTTACCAAATTCATTGATTAGCTCTAGTAGTTTTCTGGTGGCATCTTTAGGGTTCTCTATGTATAGTATCATGTCATCTGCAAACAGTGACAGTTTTACTTCTTCTTTTCCAATTTGTATTCCTTTTATTTCTTTTTCTTCTCTGATTGCTGTGGCTAGGACTTCCAAAACTACGTTGAATAATAGTGGTGAGAGTGGACATCCTTGTCTTGTTCCTGATCTTAGAGGAAATGTTTTCAGTTTTTCACCATTGAGGACGATGTTGGCTGTGGGTTTGTCATATATGGCCTTTATTATGTTGAGGTAGGTTCCCTCTGTGTTCACTTTCTGGGGAGTTTTTATCATAAATGGGTGTTGAATTTTATCAAAAGCTTTTTCTGCATCTGTTGAGATGATCCTATGGTTTTTATTCTTCAATTTTTTAATATGGTGTATCACATTGATTGATTTGCATATATTGAAGAATCCTTGCATCCCTGGGATAAATCCCACTTGATCATGGTGTGTGATCCTTTCACTGTGTTGTTGGATTCTGTTTGCTACTATTTTGTTGAGGATTTTTGCCTCTATATTCATCAGTGATATTGGTCTGTAATTTTCTTTTCTTGTAGTATCTTTGTCTGGTTTTGGTATCAGGGTGATGGTGGCCTCATAGAATGAGTTTGGGAGTGTTCCTTCCTCTGCAATTTTTTGCAAGAGTTTTAGAAGGATGGGTGTTAGCTCTTCTCTAAATGTTTGATAGAATTCCCCTGTGAAGCCATCTGGTTCTGGACTTTTGTTTGTTGGAAGATTTTTTTTTTTTTTTGCGGCTCGCGGGCCTCTCACCGTTGTGGCCTCTCTCGTTGCAGAGCACAGGCTCCGGATGCGCAGGCCCAGTGGCCATGGCTCACAGGCTCAACCGCTCCGCGGCACGTGGGATCCTCCTGGACCGGGGCACGAACCCACATCCCCTGCATTGGCAGGCGGACTCTCAAACACTGCGCCACCAGGGAAGCCCTCCTGGAAGATTTTTAATCACAGTTTCAATTTTATAACTGTGATTGGTCTGTTCATATTTTCTATTTCTTCCTGGTTCAGTCTTGGAAGGTTATACCTTCCTAAGAATTTGTCCATTTCTTCCATGTTTTCCATATTATTGGCGTAGAGTTGCTTGTAGTAATCTCGTAGGATGCTTTGTATTTCTGCGGTGTCTGTTGTAACTTCTCCTTTTTCATGTATAATTTTATTGATTTGGTTCCTCTACCTCTTTTTCTTGATGAGTCTGGCTAATGTTTTATCAATTTTGTTTATCTTCTCAAAGAAACAGCTTTTAGTTTCATTGATCTTTGCTACTGTTTTCTATTTTCTATTTCATTTATTTCTGCTCTGATCTTTATGATTTCTTTCCTTCTGCTAACTTTGGGTTTTGTTTGTTCTTCTTTCTCTAGTCCCTTTAGGTGTAACGTTAGATTGTTTGAGAGTTTTCTTGTTTCTTGAGGTAGGTTTGTGTAGCTATAAACTTCCCTCTTAGAACTGCTTTTGCTGCATCCCGTAAGTTTTGGATCATCGTATTTTCATTGTTATTTGTCTCTATGTATTTTTTTATTTTCTCTTTGATTTCTTCAGTGATCTTTTGGTTATTTAGTAGTATATTGTTTAGCCTCCATGTGTTTGTTTTCTTACATTTTTTTCCCTGGAATTCATTTCTAATCTCATAACTTAGTGGTCAGTAAAGAAGCTTGATATGATTTCAGTTTTCTTAAATTTACTGAGGCTTGATTTGTGTTCCAAGATGTGATCTATCCTGTAGAATGTTCCGTGCTCACTTGAGAAGAAAGTGTAATCTGCTGTTTTTGGATGGAATGTCCTATAAATATCAATTAAATCTATCTGATCTGTTGTGTCATTTAAAGCTTCTGTTTCCTTATTTGTTTTCTGTTTGGATGATCTGTCCGTTGGTGTAAGTGAGGTGTTAAAGTCCCTCACTGTTATTGTGTTACTGTTGACTTCCTCTTTTATAGCTGTTAGCAGTTGCCTTGTGTATTAAGGTGCTCCTATGTTGGATGCATATATATTTATAATTTTTATATCTTCTTCTTGGATTGATCCCTTAGTCGTTATGTAGTGTCCTTCCTTGTCTCCTGTAACATTCTTTATTTTAAAGTCTATTTTATCTGATCTGAGTATTGCTACTCCACCTTTCTTTTGATTTCCATTTGCATGGAATATCATTTTCCATGCCCTCAGTTACAGTTTGTATGTGTCTCTATGTCTGAAGTGTATATATATGGGTCTTGTTTTTGTATCCATTCAGCAAGTCTGTGTCTTTTGGTTGGGGCATTTAATCCATTCCCGTTTAAGGTAATTATCGATATGTATGTTTTATGACCATTTTCTTAATTGTTTTGGGTTTGTTTTTGTAGGTCCTTTTCTTCTCTTGTGTTTCCCAGTTAGAGAAGTTCCTTTAGCATTCATTGTAGAGCTGGTTTGGTGGTGCTGAATTCTCTTAGCTTTTGCTTCTCTGTAAAGCTTTTGATTTCTCCATCGCATCTGAATGAGATCGTTGCCGGGTAGAGTAATCTTGGTTGTAGGTTCTTCCCTTTCATCACTTTAAGTATATCATGCCACTCCCTTCTGGCTTGTAGAGTTCTGCTGAGAAATCAGCTGTTAACCTTATGGGAGTTGCCTTGTACTTTTTTTGTCATTTTTCCCTTGCTGCTTTTAATAATTTTTTTTTGTCTTTAATTTTTGCCAATTTGATTACTATGTGTCTTGGCATGTTTCTCCTTGGGTTTATCCTGCCTGGGACTCTCTGAGCTTCCTGGACTTGGGTGGTTATTTCCTTTCCCATGTTAGGGAAGTTTTCGACTATAATCTCTTCACATATTTTCTCGGGTCCTTTCTCTCTCTCTTCTCCTTCTGGGACCCCTATAATGCGAATGTGTTTGCGTTTAATGTTGTCCCAGAGGTCTCTTAGGCTGTCTTCATTGCTTTTCATTCTTTTTTCTTTATTCTCTTCCGCAGCAGTGAATTCCACCTTTCTGTCTTCCAAGTCACCTATCCATTCTTCTGCCTCAGTTATTCTGCTATTGATTCCTTCTAGTGTAGTTTTCATTTCAGTTATTGTATTGTTCATCTCTGTTTGTTTGTTCTTTAATTCTTCTAGTTCTTTGTTAAACATTTCTTGCATCTTCTCGATCTTTGCCTCCATTCTTTTCCGAGGTCCTGGATCATCTTCACTATCAGTATTCTGAATTCTTTTTCTGGAAGGTTGCCTATCTCCACTTCATTTAGTTGTTTTTCTGGGGTTTTATCTTGTTCCTTCATCTGGTACATAGTCCTCTGCCTTTTCGTCTTGTCTATCTTTCTCTGAATGTGGTTTTTGTTCCACAGGCTGCAGGATTGTCATTCTTCTTGCTTCTGCTGTCTGCCCTTTGGGGGATGAGGCTATCTAAGAGGCTTATGCAAGTTTCCTGATGATGATTATTTTCTTTAAATAGTGAAAATGGGCCCTCTGAGGTATCCCCAACTCATGTTTGTTAACCTTACTTGTAAATGAACTCTCCAAATCCTCTTTCTGTGGCCAGCAATGGAATACAGATCTGGTGCAGTGTAGGGCTCTCAAACTACAGGGCAAAATAATTTACAGGTTGGGTCACATACTAAAACAGGGTTTAAAACATGAGGAAAGTTTTTGAGACTCTCCTTTCTCCCCATATTGGCTAAGGACTCTGTTGTCTTTGAATTAGCTAGGTTTATTATGACTAGCCTTTACGTATAAGTCCAAAGTCCTTTTTATATGTCCAAACTTCCCCTAATCAGCAGATACTAAGTCCAGACACCTAAGTCTACTATTTCTTTTTCATTATGTATTATTTAGGATGCTAGCTCTCAAAGATTTCTGTAAATAACTGATTTAATGGGGGCACTACATGTTATCCCCATCTCTTGGAGACTTAGAATTGTGATAAATAGCTAAGGCTCTATGAGAATCTGTTTAATGGTGTTTAACTCAGTATTTCCAAACATATTTGACATTAGAAATTTCTCCTACCCTGAAACACATACTAAAACCTCCCCCCACTTTGGGAAACTCCACTTCAGGCTAATTTCTCATTCTCCTGATTTGCATATCCCTGTGTCTTTATTCCAAGTGTCCTCAGCTCTGGTAAAATAGCATCAATTTCCCCATCCTAGTTTTTTCTTAATTCTACCTGATTGTCTTATTCCCACACGTTCTGCTTCCTGCCCTTTCTTGTCACTGCCAGTGATGTCTTTGTTCATGTCCTTTCTGGCCTCCAGATTTAATGGTAACATTTAATTTTTTTTCATTTTTAGGAAATGTGGTTCATTCTCTAACCCCTTATTTTCTGGGTTATTAGATATATACTTCTGTCATACTTCTTTTTTAATTGAGATATAATTGAAATATAATATTCTATTAGTTTCAGGTGTACAATGTAATGATTTGCTAATTGTATATATTGTGAAATGATCACCATAATAAGTCTAGTTAATATCTGTCACCACACATAGTTACAATTTTATTTTCTTATGATGAGAACTTTTAAGATCTATTGTGTTAGCAACTTTCAAATATATAGTAGAGTATTAACTGTAGTCACCATGCTGTCCATTACATTCCCATGACGCACTTATTTTATAGCTGGAAGTCTGTACCTTTTGACCCCCTTCACCTATTTTACCCACGCCCTACCTCCTGCCTTTGAACCATCAGTCTGTACTCTGTATCTATGATTTATTTATTTACCACATATAAGTGAGGTCATATGGTATTTGTCTTTGTCTGACATAGCCTCAAGTTCCATCCATGTTATCACAAATAGCAAAATTTCCTTCTTTTTTTTTATAGCTGGAAAATATTTCATTACATATATATATATGTATAAAACACATTTTCTTATATGCATTTACCTATTGGTGGACACTTAGGTTGCTTTCATGTCTTGGCTGTTGCAAACTGGGTTATTATATTAATGTCTCCCAAACTACCTTTCTTTATGGCCTTAGAAGTTACGTTTTCTATAGAAAATTAGAGGAATTTAGCATTAAATTTTGTTTTAGTTGTTGGTACAAACTCCTTCCACATCCCCTATTCAGGCATCCTTTCTTCATTGCCCTTAACTGAACATTTAAGTACCAAAGAGTACTTGAAGGGCAGCCCTTTTCATTTGGACCACTCCAATTTTTAGGAAATTCTTTCTTATACTGAAACCAAGTGTGCCTCACTATCTATCATTGGTGGCTTAGTTTAACTCCTTTTGCATTGTTTTGTCATGTCCTTCCTATACTGTCTCTTTTTCAGGACAGCTCTGCATATGATATCATTTCATGACAGTTCACTATTCTATTTACCCATTTTAAACTAGTGTATACAATGAGGTTGCTCTCTTCTTAGGGATGGAGCCCAGTAAATCTCATACGCACAACTTAAATCGTCCTTCTACCAAAATAGTATTAAGTTTGGTTTGGATTGCAGCTGGTGACACCATCATGTATGTGGCCAGCTGGAATAGCTTAGTCTTCCCTCAGGATAGCAAGTCGAAGGTCTAGGAGGGAAGAATTCAGAGGCTGGATAAAGAAATGTAAGTCAACCGCTCATTGCAACTCTAGGGAAAATTTTGAAGTAGGTGAAGCTTGTTTTGATATTCTTAGCTTGCTTTTTCTGGTTCCTTTTTCTATTGCATGGATTCCCTTCTTGTTCTTCTGTACTTCATGTACCCCAAACTTGCTTGCTCTTTCCCTCAATTAAAACCTGCTTTCAGGAAAAATTTAATTTCAATTACTTATATATATGTTGGGAATATATTGTGCTGTCATTCTCAAGTTTATATGTACTTTAAGCCTTACTGCTGAATATGGGTTGAAGAGTCTAGTGTGAAAGACATTTTAAGTTTTAACAACTAGGTGGGACAGATTTTGGAGGGCTGGGCAAGAGATGTATATTGCTTTGTCTAAACTCCTACAAATATTTTGGCTGCCTGTTTTCTTGTATTTAAGCCCATTCTTGCAAATTCCCCTAAACATTCTGTTCCCTTAAATAAATTCTGTAATGTTTCCTGCCTAAGGAATTTCCCATGCAATATTTCTCAAACTTTAAATCAATGTGCTCCTGATAATGAAAGGAGAGTGAATGCATAAAGCCCTGGGATCTCAGAGTGTGGCTTGAAGAGCAGTTCTTAGACTGAAACTGATTCCCTTGGGAAATTGTTTCCTTCTCTTATAGACTAAAAATCAATTTAATTCAAAAGATCAGTGAAAATGGAAAATCACTGTGAAAGTCTTATCCATACAGGGCAGTAATGATGGCATAGCACTAATCTGGAGAATAGCTAATCCCTTTTGTTGAATGGCACATACATAAATTTATTCTAAACAGACCTTTTCATGTATTACATGTCCATCTTTTATTGTTTCAGGGTCACTTTAATAATGAGGCATTTATAAATGAAGCTGTCCTATACAATATAGACTCTCACAGAGAGAGACAGTAACTCCACATTCATCACTGAAATCAGTCCAAGAGAATATTCTTCTTAACCAGGCACTCTGTTAGTACACAACTTAATATTTCATTGTGATATATAGTCAAGGATTCTGATCAAAGATGAATATAATTTATACAAAGTCACCTTCATGCAAATGGAAATTTTGGATGAAAGTGAGAACTCCTATTTCTTAATCATAGTAACTTCATTTTTCCTGTAGTCCTACAAGTTCTGACACAAGATGCTGGTGGTGAAAGTTAATATTGTGTGTTATTAAACAAATTCTTGTGAGGTATCCTTCCCCTTTGGAGTTGTTTTTCAAGATTTTTATAATTGTGACCACTGCAAAGCTACTCCTAAAGTTATTTCAATCTATATTATATGTGAAGGTAGGTTAAGACTATAGTAGTTTACTACAGCTATCCAATTTATGACAATTATTATTTTAAAGACTTTAACTTTGTTATTAAACTATAACTTAATGTAATTAAGAAGTCATTGCTGGAGATGTTAATGATTTCAACCTTTTACTAATATATTGAGAATCTGCACTGGACAGCATAGAGTAAGTTCTAAAGCCTTAGAAAACATTTAAAACTAAAAAATAGAAAACTGGAAAAAAAATACAGTTTAAAATCCATATGATTAAACTGTGTGATTTGAGTGTCCAAAATTGCTTATATTTGCAGACAAAACCTGTGTTATTATTTCTACTCCTTGTATGATGATAATTATTAGTCAGCCATTTAATGAATCAGTAATTCACTAGTGAATGCCTATAATCTGCGAACTTGGGGATCCAGGCTTAGAGAGGTAGTAGGGGGTGGAATCAATATTTAGGAAGCACTGATTATATTTGATGTTGTATGTACTCTGGTGATTGGTTTATCATTCTCAATTATTTGTTTCTTCTTGACAGGTAGTATATTCTTCCCTGTTGACTTTGGGCTTGGCCACATGAGGTGCTTTGGTCATTGGAATATGGGCAGAAATAAAAGCATTTGGTGATCTGAAATTTTAAGAGAGTTTGTGGGTATCCAGTCAACCTCTTCCTTCCATCCTGGAACTGTTATTCTGGAACCCAGGATTCGGCTTGGATTCCAGAATAATAACACACACAGAGCACCAGCTGAGTGAGGAAAGCAGAAAGAAATAAATATTTGTTCTTGGAAGCCATTTAGATGTTGAGGTTGTCTGTTGGAATATAACCTTAAGAAAGTTTTATCTCTATATACTTAAGCTTCATGGCCATCGTATAAGCTAGATATAATGTTTTTCTTTCACGGATGAGGAAATTAGAGTGTCAAAGGGGTTCAGTCTTTTTTTTTCCATGGTCACATTGCTGGAAAGTGGCAAATCTAACCCAAAGGTCAAAGTATTTATACTGCACCCTGCTTCCTAGTGTAGAAATATGGAACAAGGGCAAGAGCCCTGCCTGAAGGTGAGAAACCAGGTTCTAGTCTTAGGGAAATCACTGAGTGTTTTACTCTAGGACGGGCATATAGACTGAAGTCTCTGTTGAGTCATAATTCCCTTTCAGGGCTGCTGTTGTCTCTAATTAGCAGACTGTGCATACAATTGACATTTAATGAGGATTACTCTGAGTAAGATTGTCAACAGTAAATATTACTGTGGTCCTCTAATTTCTTTCAGAGATAGTGTTATTACTTTCTAATATAATGGGAATGAAAAGAAAGCACTGACTCTCAATTCTCCAATGATTTATATAATTTGTGAGTCATAGACTATGAGTAATCAGATGTTCAGAAACATTTAAAGAAGCTCCAGGGATAATGCCAACTTCCATATGGTGGTACTTAACGCACTTCCCCCGCAGAGCAAGCTGAGCAGTCAATGTCTTATCTGGGTAATTTAGGCCAAAATTGTGGTTTTTAAAATATTCCTGAATTTCTTGGATAATTACACCAACTCCCATTTTCAATGGAAACTTATAGAATTACCCTATAGTCATAGATTAATTATGACTAACTTAAACTTTGGGAAGAATGATTCCATCCATACAAATGAGTACTCTATGATATAAATGAAATTTTCTTTGGGTCGTGATTCACCTTTTTTATTTTCTCTTTTCCATAGTATTTTTAAAAAAATGAATCATCATACTCTCACAGCAAGGAAGGTATTATAAAATCACCAGTGCCATTAAGTCTTATTCTTGATACCCTACAGTCAGGCTATTTTGTGAGCCTCAGTTTCACTTACCATTTCCCACAAAGACAAGTAACAGGTTTTCTCATATAATATCTCTCTTCTACATAAGAATAGAAAGACCTCTTTAAGCTATCAAGAAAATCTTGGTACTTTAGAACTGCCTCTGAAACAAGTTTCTTTGGCTTCTCTTACTTTTTGTTCTGTCAGATTAGAAATTTTTAGTTCTTTTTCTTTTCCATTATAGTTTATTACAGGATATTGAATATAGTTCCCAGTGCAATACAGTAGGACCTTATTGTTTATCCATTCTATATATAATAGTTTGTGTCTGCTAACCACAAGCTCCCAATTTCACTCTCCCCCACCTCACTCTCCCTTGGCAACCACAAGTCTGTTCTGTATGTCTGTGAGTCTGTTTCTGTTTCATAGATAAGTTCACTTGTGTCCTATTTTAGATTCCACATATAAGTGATATCATATGGTATTTGTCTTTCTCTTTCTGACTTACTTCACTTAGTACGATAATCTCTAGGTCCAACCATGTTGCTGCAAACACCATTGTTTCATTCTTCTTGTGGCTGAATAGTATTCTATTGTATAACTATACCACGTCTTCTTTATCCATTCATCTGTCATTGGACATTTAGGTTGTTTCCATGCCTTGGCTATAGTGCCACTATGAAAATAGGGGTGCATGTATCTTTTTGAATTATAGTTAAGTCATGTTGAGATATATGCCCAGGAGTGGGATTGCTGGATCATATAGCAACTCTAGTTTTAGTTAGTTTTTTTTCTTTTTCTTTTTTGGCTTCACCATGTAGCCTGCAGGATCTTAGTTCCCCAACCAGGGATTGAACTCATGCCCCCTGCATTGGGAGCACAGTGTCTTAACCACTGGACCCCCAGGGAAGTCCCTATTTTTGGTTTTTTGAGGACCCTCAATTCTGTTTTCCATAGTGCCTATACCAACTTACATTCCCACCAACAGTGTAGGAGGGTTCCATTTCTCCACACCCCCTCTAGCATTTGTTATTTGTAGACTTTTTAATGATGGCCATTTTGACTGGTGTGAGGTGTTACCTCATTGTAGTTTCGATTTGCATTTATCTAATAATTAGCGATGTTGAGCATCTTTTCATGTGCCCATTGGCCATCTGTATGTCTTCTTTGGAGAAATGTCTATTTAGGTCTTCTGCCCATTTTTTGGTAGGGTTGTTTGGTTTTTTTGTTATTGAGTTGTACGTGCTGAGTAACTTTTATTTCTTAGCTGAAAACTTTTCAAGTTTCTCATGGACAATGCAAACTTGGTTTCTTAAGCACTAGCAAAAGAGATACCATGCAAAGTTTTCTGGAAAATATATAACCTGTGCGACAGAAAACCTAAAAATTCAACTTTTCTATTTATCTGCACACCTAAAGATTCAACTTTACTGTTTACCTGTCACCCAACTAGAAATTCTATTTTCTTTCTTGTGTGTTTAAAGTACAGTAAGTCCCTGGCATAGGAACGAGTTCTGTTCCGAGAGTGCGTTCTTAGGTGCAATTTGTTCATAAGTCCACTTTGTTTGTAAGTCCAACAAAGTTAGCCTATGTACCCAACTAACACAATTGGCTATATAGTACTGTGTTATAATAGGGTTATAATACTTTTCACGCAAATAATACATAAAAAACAAACAAACACAAAAAAATAAAGAAAACATTTTTAATCTTACAGTACAGTACCTTGAAAAGTACAGTAGTACAGTACAGCAGCTAGCATACAGGGGCTGGCATCAAGTGACTAGGCAAGAAGAGTTACTGACTGGAGGAGGGAGAGGAGGTGGGAGATGGTAGAGCTGAAGGATCATCAACAATAGGAGATGGAGGGCAAGCTGCAGTCTCACTCACGCCTGATGTTGAAGCACAGATTCTGGTTCCTTGATGGATTCAATTCTATCTACCCTCTTGAAAAAATGATCCAGCCATGTCTGCATAGTAGCTCCTTTTTTTCTTGTCATAGATGACACAGTAGCACTGGATTTCATTCTGAATGGCTGCTGCAACCTGCGTGTACCATTCTATGTTCGGGTCCTGTGCCTCAAAAACTAACAGTGCCTCCTCAAATAAAGAAAACCCTCTTGCCATTTCCTGTGTTGTGAATCTCTTTGGTTCTTTAGTGACTTCTTCCTCTGGTTGCTCCACTCGCAATTATTTTCACTTTTGTTTCCACTGTTATCACTTGGCACTTCTTAGCATTACCAGCTACGTCACCACTGCTTTTATGCTTGCTTCTGGGCATCCTGGGCTTGAAATAAAGATACTGTACTACTGTACTCTGTACAGTAGTGTGAAGTACAGAAAAGCACAACCACTTGTAGAGGATGCATGCACGTGACAGTATGCCAGACATGTGAACTAACTTACATGATTGGACATGCAAACTCACGTTCGCATCTTTGAAAGTTCACAACTTGAAGGTTCGTATGTAGGGGACTTACTGCATGGGGTCTCTGAGAATTTATTTTTGTTGTGTGACTAAGGAAGTGATAGCTCATTAAACTCCCACTAGTTATTAATATCCACTGGAAATTAAGTTATCAGATGATTTTTCAATCATGCTGGTACTCCACTGGGGGAGTCTCCATTCTGGAAACAAGGAGAAGAGCAATCTCCTATCTTGCATTCACTCAAGCCAGGAACTCTGTCGGTGTGTTAAATATATTATCATTTCTAAACTTCACAGCAGTTTTAGGTGTCAAGGCTTGGCAAGTATGTAATTTCCCCACATACACAGGGTGCCACGATTCGTACCTGTGTTGCCTGACTTAAAAACCCATGCTCATTCTACTGCACCTTGCTTCTAAGTGGTGTTCTAAAGGAAGGTTTGGAAGTTAGAACAAGTCATGAGTATAAGAATATTTTTAACAGCAACTTTAACCTATATAATATATTTGTTCATATGGTGAGAGTTCTTACATGTGATTACAACTTTCATTTTTGAGGAGATACTCTTATAAAACTCTTATCATCATTGAAATGATGATATCTTGAGACAAAATAACTCAACATGATAAATAGTTTTTACTGTTCCACAAATTCCCCCTTTTGAGTCTCCCCCTTCTTTGCAGTGGTGATCTCCACTCCTGCTTTCCAAGAAAGTTTACCATCACTGTTGAGCATCTACCACAAAGAAAGCACTATCAACCTTGACCTCTTCGCTTGACCTCTACATGGCTCACCTCCCTCTAGATAGGTCTTCATGGTCCTGGTCTTTCCATTTCCCAAATTTCCATCAAAATTTGCTAGTCAGATATTCTGTTTCCTTAGGGATCTGAAGAAATCCATACTGATACTCTGTTCTTGTTAATACTGAAATGTTTATTCTGTATAGATAACATAGCTGTACTTGGCCAGGGACCTTTTGGATAAAATGTCTTTAATGGAAATAACCTATGACCTATTGGAGTCATAGTGTTTTAAAGCTAAAAGAAAAGTTATAAAATTTTCTATAAAATTCCATTATTTTTCAAATGGCAAAATGAGGCCAGGAGAAATTCCTAGAATTTAGTTCTTAAGTCACACTTTCAAGATAGAGAAATGGCAATTATGGCTTCAGAAATAGAGAAAAAGAGGTACAGAAAGAACTGACTTGATTGAAGCTACACAGAGGATCAAAACCCCATCTGGAATGGGTTTCATTTCACCTACCTTCAGTCTGATTTTGAAAGTAGTATTTGTGATGTCCACAAAATCCTTCTACCTGAAGATAATAAATTTTCAGCTGCAGATCTTTTTAATTTTGCTTAGAAAACTTGCCCTTGTCTTTTTAACCTGTTAAGTTGAAATATCATGCAGGTTTGTGCCCCAGAAGTAGCAGTGATGGGGCTGGAGGGTGAGTAGAGTTAGGGAGAACGTACCCTTAGGTTTTTGTAGCTTTTATTTTAGAAGTCACTTCTCTTCTTAAGGCAGTATACTGGCAGTAATGTGATGATCGATATGATGAGAAAACTAAGGGCCAACCAACTACTGTCAGTGTCATATTAGTCACTTTTGTAAATAAAAAACTTTCCAATTAGGATCTTGATAGGCCATCTAGATTTGATAGTTTTCTTTAGCAGAAACAAATACTGAAAACTGTAAACCAATCATTTCTAAATTGACTGTAGTACTAAAATATGCTACTAAGAACATTTACTTTCTATTTGCTAACAGGAAGAAATTATTAAATGTGTTAGCTGTCTTTGCTTTTTCTGTACTTAACAAGAATGTAGAAATTTAAAGCCTTGATGATCAATTAATTCATAACTGACAGGTAAAGGAATTTGAGTAGTGATATGGTAGAGTTTAGATTAGGAATTCACCATTTATTCTTCAAACAAAAGTACAGATTCTTATTATTATGAAACAAATTAGTGAGGTCAAATGACTTCAGAGGGTTAACTTTCTTTTCTTTTAATCCTGTCCCTAATGATATCTTTCACCACTAGCTGAATGAGATTAGGATGAGATTTTATGAGATTTTATAGGATGAGATTTTATGTTTTGGCCTCATGGGTATTCAATACCTACTTTCTTACTTAATTCCACACTAGAGATATGATTATATTTTATGATGTGTGATACCTGTAGCTCTGTGACATGACGTTTTAATGTTTTTATTATTAATTTTTTAACATCTTTATTGGAGTATAATTGTTATACAATGGTGTGTTAGTTTCTGCTGTATAACAAAGTGAATCAGCTATACATATATCCCTATTCCCTTCCTCTTGCGTCTCCCTCCCACCCCGCTCCACCCCACCCCTCTAGGTGGTCACAAAGCAACGAGCTGATCTCCCTGTGCTATGCGGCTGCTTCCCACTAGCTATCTATTTTACATTTGGTAGCGTATATATGTCCATGCCACTCTCTCACGTCGTCCCAGCTTACCCTTCCCCCTCCCTGTGTCCTCAAGTCCATTCTCTATGTCTGCGTCTTTATTCCTGTCCTGCCCTTAGGTTCTTCAGAACCTTTTTTTTTTTAATTCCATATATATGTGTTAGCGTACGGTATTTGTTTTTCTCTTCCTGACTTACTTCACTCTGTATGACAGTTTCTAGGACCATCTGCCTCACTACAAATAACCCAGTTTCGTTTCTTTTTATGGCTGAGTAATATTCCATTGTATATATGTGCCACATCTTCTTTATCCATTCATCTATCGATGGACATTTAGGTTGCTTCCATGTCCTGGCTATTGTAAATAGAGCTGCAATGAACATTGTGGTACATGACTCTTTTTGAATTATGGTTTTCTCAGGGTATATGCCCAGTAGTGGGATTGCTGGGTCGTATGGGAGTTCTATTTTTAGTTTTTTTGTTTTTTTTTTTTGCGGTACGCGGGCCTCTCACTGTTGTGGCCTCTCCCATTGCGGAGCACAGGCTCCGGATGCACAGGCTCAGCGGCCATGGCTCACGGGCCCAGGCGCTCTGCGGCATGTGGGATCTTCCCAGACCAGGGCACGAACCCGTGTCCCCTGCATTGGCAGGCGGACTCTCAACCACTGCACCACCAGGGAAGCCCTATTTTTAGTTTTTAAAGGAACCTTCATACTGTTCTCCATAGTGGCTGTATCGATTTAAATTCCTACCAACAGTGCAAGAGGGTTCCCGTTTCTCCATACCGTCTCCAGCATTTATTGTTCGTAGGTTTTTTGATGATGGCCATTCTGACCAGTGTGAGGTGGTACCTCATTGTAGTTTTTTTTTTTTCATTTAGTTTTTTAAAGAATTATTGAGGTATAATTTATATAAAACTCACCCATTTTAAGCATACATTTCTTTTTTTTTCACAACTCACACACACACACTGTATTTTATTTTTATAAGAGATAAATAAACTGACACCAAGCATTGTAAATGTATGACCACAACAAAAGCAACAATGATTGCAATTACCAAACAAGAAACACACTCATACTATGTCATAGTTTTGACATTCAGTCCAGTAATCCTCCACTGTAACAGCTCCTTTACTTTGCAGTGAAAATTGATTTGTATATTTTTTGCCTCTGAGTCCTTATGGGATTTTTTTTTTGTTTTGTTTTTTTTTATTCAAACAGAAAGTCACAAAAATTATAATCATCCTCATCAGTTCACTCAGTCCCATGTAATTAATTTTTTTATCTTGACTTTCGTTAGCAGTTTTATGAATTCATTAGTTTTCCATAAGAGTTCTGAAAATGCTTATTCATTCAGTTCAGAAGTATAGTCAGTTACCAGAAACCTGTATTTGTCAGAGGCTTTTCCATGAATTCCTTGAATATGAAACCATTTTATAGGAACATTTTTGCGAAAGCATCAGAGTACACCCAGAACTGTCTGGAAATGACAAAAGACTTAAAAATGACCATGGTTAAAGATTTGATGAAAGTTCATAATAATGCAATTGACAAGGAAATTTAATTATTTCTGAGATATACATTTTAAAGTAATACCTAGAATTATGACTTATAACATTGTACCAGAACATATAAGATTTTTAGAAATTTCATGTAATGTCTGAAACATTTATATTAACATATTTCCATACAAATAACCCGCCAAAAGTTTAGTATTAGTTGTTTTTTTTTGTTTGTTTTTTTATACTGCAGATTCTTATTAGTCATCAATTTTATACACGTCAGTGTATACATGTCAATCCCAATTGCCCAATTCAGCACACCACCATCCCCACCCCTCGTGGTTTTTCCCCCTTGGTGTCCATATGTTTATTCTCTACATCTGTGTCTCAAATTCTGCCCTGCAAACTGGTTTATCTGTGCCATTTTTCTAGGCTCCACATACATGTGTTAATATACGATATTTGTTTTTCTATTTCTGACTTACTTCACTCTGTATGACAGTCTCTAGATCCATCCACATCTCAACAAATGACCCAATTTCTTTCCTTTTTATGGCTGAGTAATATTGCATTGTATATATGTACCAAATCTTCTTTATCCATTCGACTGTCGATGGGCATTTAGGTTGCTTCCATGACCTGGCTATTGTAAATAGTCCTGCAATGAACATTGGGGTGCATGTGTCTTTTTGAATTATGGTTTTCTCTGGGTATATGCCCAGTAGTGGGATTGCTGGATCATATGGTACTTCTATTTTTCGTTTTTTAAGGAACCTCCATACTGTTCTCCATAGTGGCTGTATCAATTTACATTCCCACCAACAGTGCAAGAGGGTTCCCTTTTCTCCACACTGTCTCCAGCATTTGTTGTTTGTAGATTTTCTGATGCCACCTATTCTAACTGGTGTGAGGTGATACTTCATTGTAGTTTTGATTTGCATATCTCTAATAATTAGTGATGTTGAGCAGCTTTTCATGTGCTTCTTGGCATTCTGTGTGTCTTCTTTGGAGAAATGTCTATTTAGGTCTTCTGACCATTTTTGGATTGGGTTGTTTGATTTTTTAATATTGAGGTGCATGAGCTATTTATATATTTTGGAGATTAATCCTTTGTCTGTTGATTCGTTTGCAAATAATTTCTCCCATTCTGAGGGTTGTCTTTTCGTCTTGTTTATGGTTTCCTTTGCTGTGCAAAAGCTTTGAAGTTTCATTAGGTCCCATTTGTTTATTTTTGCTTTTATTTTCCATACTCTAGGAGGTGGATCAAAAAAGATCTTGCTGTGATTATGTCAAAGATTGTTCTTCCTATGTGTTCTATGCTCTAAGAGTTTTATAGTGTCTGGTGTTACATTTAGATCTCTAATCCATTTTGAGTTTATTTTTGTGTATGGTGTTAGGGAGTGTTCTAATTTCATTCTTTTAGATGTAGCTGTTCAGTTTTCCCAGCACCACTTATTGAAGAGACTGTCTTTTCTCCATTGTATATCTTTGCCTCCTTTGTCATAGATTAGTTGACCATAGGTGCATGGGTTTATCTCTGGGATTTCTATCTTGTTCCATTGATCTATATTTCTGTTTTTGTGCCAGTACCATATTGTCTTGATTACTGTAGCTTTGTAGTATAGTCTGAAGTCCAGGAGCCTGATTCCTCCAGCTTCATTTTTCGTTCTCAAGATTGCTTTGGCTCTTTGGGATCTTTTGTGTTTCCATACAAATTGTGCAATTTCTTGTTCTAGTTATGTGAAAAAAAGCCATTGGTAGTTGGATAGGGATTGCACTGAATCTGTACATTGATTTGGGTAGTATAGTCATTTTCACAATGTTGATTCTTCCAATCAAAGACGCGGTATATCTCTCCATCCTTTGTACCATCTTTAATTTCTTTCATCAGCATCTTATAGTTTTCTGCATACAGGTCTTTTCTCTCCTTAGGTCAGATTATTCCTAGGTAATTTATTCTTTGTGTTGCACTGTTAAATGAGAGTGTTTCCTTAATTTCTCTTTCATATTTTTCATCATTGGTGTATAGGAAATCAAGAGATTTTGGTGCATTAATTTTGTATCCTGCTACTTTACCAAATTCATTGATTAGCTCTAGTCTTTTTCTGGTAGCATCTTTAGGGTTATCTATGTATAGTATCATGTCGTCTGCAAACAGTGACACTTTTACTTCTTCTTTTCTGTTTTGGATTCTGTTCATTTCTTTTTCATCTCTGATTGCTGTGGCTAAAACTTTCAAAACTCTGTTAAATAATAGTGGTGAGAATGGGCAACCTTGTCTTTTTCCTGATCTTAGTGGAAATGGTTTCAGTTTTTCACCATTGAGAATGATGTTGGCTGTGGGTTTGTCATATATGGACTTTATTATGTTGAGGAAAGTTCCCTCTGGAGGGTTTTTATCATAAATGGGTGTTGAATTTTGTTGAAAGCTTTTTCTGCATCTATTGAGATGATCATATGGTTTTTCTCCTTCAATTTGTTAATATGGTTTATCACATTGATTGATTTGCATATATTGAAGAACCCTTGCCTTCCTGAAATAAACCCCACTTGATCATGGTGTATGATCCTTTTAATGTGCTGTTGGATTCTGTTCACTAGTATTTTGTAGAGAATTTTTGCATCTATGTTCATCAATGATATTGGCCTGTAGTTTTCTTTTGTGGTGACATCTTTGTCTGGTTTTGATATCAGGTTGATGGTGGCCTCGTAGAATGAGTTTGGGAGTGTTCCTCCCTCTGCTGTATTTTGGAAAAGTTTGAGATGGGTAGGTGTTAGCTCCCGGAGAAGTTGTCCCTGTATCATGGGTCCCTGGCAGTGACAGGCTCCATAGACTTCCTGGAGGGGAGGTGTGGATAGTGACCTGTGCTTGCACACTGGTTTCTTGGTGGCTGCAGCAGCAGCCTTAGCATCTCATGCCTGTCTCTGGGGTCCACGCTGATAGCTGCAGCTCATGTCCATCTGTGGAGCTCATGTAGATGGTGCTCTGAATCCCCTCTCCTCATGCAGCCCGAAATAATGGTCTCTTGCCTCTTAGGCAGTTCCAGACTTTTTCCCAGACTCCTTCCTGGCTAGCTGTGGCACACTAGCCCCTTCAGGCTGTGTTCACGCAGCCAACCCCAGTCCTCTCCCTGGGATCTGACCTCCGAAGCCCAAGCCTCAGCTCCCAGCCCCCACCTGCCCTGATTGGTGAGCAGAGAAGCCTCTCAGACTGGTGAGTGCTGGTCGGCACCATCTTCTGTGTGGGAATCTCTCTGCTTTGCCCTCCGCACCCCTGTTGTTGAGCTCTTGTCCGTGACTCCGAAGCCTTCCCCTTGCCCACCCCCACCCCATGTCTCTGCCCGCGAAGGGGCTTCCTAGTTTGTGGAATCTTTTCCTCCTTCACAGCTCCCTCCCAGAGTTGCTGGTCCTGTCCCTATTCTTTTGTCTCTGCTTTTTCTTTTGCCCTACTCAGGTTCATGATTATTTTCTTGCCCTTCTGGAAGTCTGAGGTCTTCTGCCAGCAGTCAGTTGGTGTTCTGTAGGAGTTGTTCCACATGTAGATGTATTTTTGATGTATTTGTGGGGAGGAAGGTGATCTCCACGTCTTACTCTTCCACCACCTTGAAGGTCCCCTCTCGACATTTTTATATTTGTGGGTTTCAAAGATTATCTATTTTATTATGTTTATTTATAAGATAAAAATAGCATATATGCAACATTTGCTATTTTCCAGGTGCTGTGCCCAGAGCTCTGCGTATATTGTCTACTTAAGTTTTGCACAAACCAACAAGTTATATACAATCATCACTCCTATTTTAAAGATGAGGAAGCTGAGATTTGGAGGAGTTAGGTAGCTGTGGTCCACATTTATCAAGGAGGAGCTGAAGCACAAGTCCAGGTTTGCCTGGCTTCAAAGCCTGTGCTCTCATCCTTTTTGCTAAACTAGTTGATGAATAAGAAAACTGATGAAGAAACTAGGTGAGGACTAATACATGAAAGCTGGACAGAGAGGAAATCTGAAGAAGCATCTAATTCTCACTCTCATTACCAGTCCTAGCTCAGAACAGCACTCTTTGCTCTGTTGCAGAATATTCTTATTTGATGAAGAGGGGATAAACTTGTGGATGGTGGGAGGTAAAATGGATGATTTACTCTCACCCCTGACATCTAATCATTGACAAGTTTTATTGATTCTTTCTTTTAAACTTTTCTGAAATTCTTCTTTTCCTTTCATCCTCCCTCCCACTGATTTGGTTTAAAAGTCCCTCTTTAAGTTTCATCTAGTATCTCTTACAGTGACATTTAATGGAAGTGCTCCTTACTAATATTGGACATAAAATAGTCTGTTGATAATTTCACTACTCCTAATATTTATTGAGCTATTATTCCTTTGTGTCAAGCACTGTGTTAAGTCCTTTACATACACTGTCTCATTTAATCCTTGTCACCACATTGTGTAGTAGGCACTATTATTATCTCCACTTTATTCACGAGGAAACCCAAGTATTTGAGAGTTTAAGTAACCTGCCCAAGGGTTACTAGTAGCTAGTAAGGGTGGTGCTAGGAACCTAACTAAAGCAGTCTGAACTAATTGCTAATTTCATTTACAAGAAGAGGGGTTGAGTTCATATATGCATTGCATTTGAGGAGTAGAGTTGTTCCAAAGGCAGTGGGTATGCAGATCTCAGGTTTAGGAGATGTGGAATTGGGGGTCATCAGCCTATACAAATTACTTGAAGCTAAGAAGATTGATGAAAATGCCCCAGGAGTGTGAGTTAGAAAAGAGGAGGTCCAAGGCAAGAACCTTGGAGGCTACCACCATATAAGGGGAAAGTAGATGTGGAAGAGCCACTAAAAATATGTCAAGGGACTCCCAGACAGAATCATTATTTGAAAGTAGACATATCTTGGCTGGCTTGGTGCATAGGAGTTACAAGAGAGCATTGATTGTTATGAAGACCCCACCTCAGCTCTCTCTTTGCCCAAAGAAGTTTTCTTCTCCAGTTGAGTCTTTATCACAGCTGCTGACCTGGTGCTCTCTGTGACTCAGCTCTTGTAACCATCTAGAGCAGAGATCAGCAAAATTCTTCTCTAAAGGGACAGATAGTAAATATTTTGGGCTTTGTAAACCATGTAATCTCTGCTGTAACTACTCAATTCTGCCATCTGTTGTAGCACCAAAGCAGCCATAGACAATATGTAAACAAATGGATGTCGCTGTGTTCCAATAAAGCTTTATTTACAAAAACAAAAGATGGGTTGGATTTGGCTCATGGGCTCTGGTTTGTTGATCCTTGATCTAGAGTCACCTGTCTTGGTTTGGTGTCTTTTCAAAAACCCTCAGCTTTGGTCCTTTCTTCATTAAACACTTAGCTCCACACAGTTGAATGCTCTTGTACATCTTCCTTATTCCTTCCTTATTCTCCTCCTTCTGGTACATTCTCTGATACATTCTCTAGTAGAATTCTCTGGGCAAGAAAAAATTTTAATAGTTGTTGTAATAGCATCTCCATAGGAAGGCTAATATGGGAAGCTGGTGGTTAACTGAAATACGTCAATTTGAAATCCAGTGTTTTGGTGATCTGGTCTGTTACAACTCTGATTTCTTAAATGTTTCCCATCTCCTCCCCCCACCAAAAAAAAATTCAAAATGATTTATTACCAAGTGAGCTTGATTTGTATTTCAGACAGATGGAGTTACACTTAATAATATGACAAACTAGATTTTATTTGTGAAACGAGTGATTTTGATTCCAGTGTGACAAGATCCTTTCGGTTTGTTTTGCTTCTTTGAGAGTTTTGTAGTTTTGTGAAATAAAGAAGGGTCCCCAGCATTTTCTTAGATGGAATCCCCATGGAAGGACACAGAGAGTGATTGAAGATTACCCTGAGAATTGGGGAAATTCAGTTTATCCCTGAACATTTTAAGTAGAAAACGAAAGCATCCATTGCATCTCAGTAGAACTGAAAATTGGAAAATAAGTACTAAAACAATTTGCTTCCTGGTAAAGCAAGATGTAGAAAATATTGGAAATCTGCTAAAGCATCATTTTCCTCCATAGTTTTCATCTTTAGGGTTCTTGCTATTGATTGCAAAGTACATTCAAATCTTTTTTTAAATTGAAAGATCCTTATTTATATTTATTGATAATTAAACCAAGAAGGCTGATAGAATAAGCCTGACTTTCCAATCTTCCTAATCTTAATTGAGTTGCTTATATAGCATTTCAAGCCTGCTATCAATTAAACATATGCTCTGTGATGTGTGAGTTGAGGAGTGAAAAAGTGATTTTTGTGTCAACTCCATTTTTGATAAGAAATCTATATGAACAGCAGAGCCAGGAAAACCTTAAAATCCTTTTGTGGTTGATAATACTTTCTATGGCAAGGTAGACTTGTGCTGCTCCATCCTCCTTCCCAGGAGGGTCTTGCTACCCAGCTGTGGGGAATGAAGTCAGCAGACAGCCTGAAGATGTCAGCTTCTTTAGGGTTGGCCTCAGCTGAGGTTGTGCCCTTTGAGGACATCTCATAAGTGATGATTGTGAGAGATGGGGGTAGTGGTGATGGTAATAGAGACCAGACCATTGCATCCTGATGTGGGACAATACTTGCTCCAGGGTTCTCTGCCAGCTTTGTGGAACCTGCATTGCAATTTAACTTTTCCTGCTGCCCGATGTTGCTTCTACTCCTTGTGTTCGTAGGATTGATTCCTTATAAACATCAAAACATCGAGCTTACATCCCAAGCTCCATCTCAGAATCTGTTTCCAGAGAACCTGGCTTGTCCTGGCTTCCCCATAAAAGGGATGGAACTATCAGGAGGATGTGTACTTCGTAGTGTTTGTTTCTTAGTGGTGATAGGTTCTCCCAGTCATGCAGTCTCTGTGAGAGGAATGACTTGAGGAATAAAATTCAAAGATGGGTAACCTGGAAGCACTTTCTTCTGAACAGACAGTAGAAACTGCTAGAAATTTGAATGGTTTGTTGTCCTTGCCAAAATATTTAAAAGTTGATTTAGAGTCCTTCTGGCATATGAAGTCTTAGTTGAAAATGTATTTCTTCCATTTTTCCTCAGGGCTCCTTCATGCTCACCCTCTTTCCTTTGTCCAGTTCTTCCTGTACAATGAGTCTTTCAGTTGCCACAGCCTCTGTGGGTCCAGTTATCTGGCCTGCCTAGGCTTCTGTGGCACAAGCTGGGTATGGGGTATAATACAAGAAAGAAGAGGAAGCCAGCATTGGACCAAATGCCAGGAGAAGTCACCTAGTGTGGTCCCTGAGGGAGGGGACAATGGTCCCAATTACAGGCTCTAAGGAGTTTGCTGGATTGGGTTCAATCTGACTCCTGTTGACATGTGGAAGGAGGCTGATGTTTACGGAGGTTCTATATGCCCTAGGCATACATCATCTCATTTAAGTTTCAAACAAATGTACAAGGTAGATATTTTAGAGTTGAGGAAATTGAAGTACATAGAGATTTAACTGGCTTGCCCAAGGTCATATGATATCTGATGGCAGAGATGGTGGTGAAGAGTGCTGTAACAGGTATCACTAATTTTCTGTTAAATAGCCATTCTCCCTTCTTCTTTAATAAGAGAACCCTAAGGTTCAGCTGAGTTTGCTGTGGCCTCAAATATAACTATTTGTCTGTGTCCAGTGCAACTAAGTATAGCCAAGTGACCAAGTTCTCACCAATGAGATGTGAGTAGAAGTGCTGCATGGGACTGCTGGGAAGTCTCTAAAGAAGAGGCAATGCAATTTTCCTCCTTGTTTCTTCCATCCTGCTGTCTGGAATGTGATGTAATGGCTGGAGCTCTCATGCAACCACCTAGACCATAAGATGATTTCGAGAATGAAAATCATGCACCAGGATGGGGGAAGAAAGAGGAGTGCTTGAGTAGGAGATGATGCTGTGGCCCATTGTTCCATCCCTGGATTGTTTTAACTTCAGATTTCTTAGTGTAAGAGACAAATTCTTTCTCTCTTCTAAGACTTTAAGCTGTTCTCTTGTTAGATATTTGTTACATGTAGCTGAACCTAGTCCTAACTGATATGAATGCTAACCCCTTTTGACAGGGAAAGTCATTTCCTACTTGGAATAAGCATTTAAAATGGATCTTCTCTGTATATAAATATGAATATAATGTAGTTATTTTTAAAGTAACACCATTAAACTCCACATCTCCCTTCTAGCAGCAGTACTTAGGAAGTAGCTCAGGGCCTTTCTGTTTAACCACTTCATTCCCAATAGTGTTGTGGACATACACAAATGTACTTTTAACAGACATTCTTTTGACTGGTGGGTATTCAACTTATGACATTCAGAGTTGCGGTCAGGGATGCAAATCTTTAGTCTCTAGTTCCTACATCCTCTAGTTCCCTGAATCCACGTAAAAAATGGCAGCTTCCACCTGGTTGTAATCAGCTGAGGTGAGTGATTTGATCTCTAACCTGTGGCATTTTTGTTCTGAGTGTATCTCACAACTAAAATGAACACTGTAGTCGAGAAAGCAGAGATCAGAGCCAAGGAATCATTGGAAAGAATGTTTGCATCTGACTCTGATTACAATAAGCAATGTGGCCTAGCTGGAGAATGCTGTATTTTTACAATTGACAGACCAAGCAGCCAGCAGCAATCAGCAAAGGGTGGCTTATTTTGAGCAAAAACATCCATCAGACTGTGATGAGAAAAGCAGTGCTGCAATCAGTGGCAGGTTCTTCAAAGAGCTGCTGATGAAAAATGGATTTTACACGTATCAAGTGGAGGAGAAACTGCTGCTCTCTTTTTTAGCCCCATTTGCATGCATGCACAATAACACTGGAAACACTTTGGACATGAAAGAGAGTGATACAATAGTTCTATCATGAGTGGGACTTTTCTGACCTTGTCATAACATAGTATACCCAGTCTGTGGCAGGAATATATTATGTTTTAAAAAGGCAAGATAATACGCAATTTCAAAGAAAGATTTAACATTCAGTCCAAATGTCTTATGCAGATGTATTATTTTCACTAGAATTATGATGGAAGAATTCTATTGATGTAACCAATAGAATGGAGGTTTTTGATAACATTTCCAGTCTTATTGATAGTGGCTTTATTCCATATCACTAAAAAATTAGAACTGCTTAGCCCTGTGAATCCTTTCACTGAACGATATATCATAAACGCTCTGTAGGTTCAAAGTTTGTGATCTGAGGTGAAAGAAAAGTTGTTCAAGTAGGAATCTTCAGCTTCCTTCTTTAGATGGCATCTCCTGCTGTGGTTATGGGATCTTTGGTTTTGATATGTGTTACAATATTTGTTTTACCTTAAGTGACAGAAAGAGATGCTAGATACAAAATGATCTTTGTTTTTAAGCATTAAGTTGCTCTCTCCTTAAGGCGTACTAATTATACATGGAGGCATTTAGAATTGGGACTTGATCTTGGGCCACTTAGGCTGTTCTGTTCCGTTTTGTGCTGCTTCCTATAGGGGAGCTGTGGGAAGAAAGCAAGATCAGGTACTAGTTTGGGTTTATAGCAACTAAAGACACTATCCAAAAAACGGAAGTTTTCTTTCCTATCTCCCATCTCTCATCAGGTAGTTCCTGGATTGAGTCTCAACTTTTTCTTTTTTTAAACATCTTTATTGGAGTATAATTGCTTTACAATGGTGTGTTAGTTTCTGCTTTATAATAAAGTGAATCAGCTATACATATACATATATCCCTATATACCCTCCCTCTTGCATCTCCCTCCCACCGTCCCTATCCCACCCCTCTAGGTGGTCACAAAGCACCAAGCTGATCTCCCTGTGCTATGCGCTGCTTCCTACTAGCTATCTATTTTACATTTGGTAATGTATATATGTCCATGCCACTCTCTCACTTCGTCCCAGCTTCCCCTTCCCCTTCCCTGTGTCCTCAAGTCCATCCTCTACGTCTGTGTCTTTATTCCTGTCCTGCCCATAGGTGCTTCATAGCCAATTTTTTTTTTTTTTAGATTCCATGTATATGTGTTAGCATACAGTATTTGTTGTTCTCTTTCTGACTTACTTCAGTCTGTATGATAGATTCTAGATCCATCCACCTCACCACAGATAACTCAATTTCGTTGTTTTTATGGCTGAGTAATATTCCATTATACATATGTGCCACATCTTCTTTATCCATTCATCTGTCCATGGACATCTAGGTTGCTTCAATATCCTGGCTATTGTAAATAGTGCTGCAATGAACATTGTGGTACATGACTCTTTTTGAATTATGGTTTCTCAGGGTATATGCCCAGTAGTGGGATGGCCAGATCGTATGGTTATTCCATTTTAGTTTTTTGAGGAACCTCCATACTGTTCTCCATAGTGGCTGTATCAATTTACATTCCCACCAACAGTGCAAGAGGGTTCCGTTTTCTCCACACCCTCTCCAGCATTTATTGTTTGTAGATTTTTTGATGATGGCCATTCAGACTGGTGTGAGGTGATACCTCACTGCGTTTTGATTTGCATTTCTCTAATAACTAGTAACGTTGAACATCCTTTCTGGTGTTTGTGGGTAATCTATATATCTTTGGAGAAATGTCTATTTAAGTCTTCTGCCCATTGTTGGATTGGGTTGTTGATTTTTTTGATATTGAGCTGCATGAGCTGCTTGTATATTTTGGAGATTAAACCTTTGTCAGTTGCTTCATTTGCAAATATTTTCTCCCATTCTGAGGATTGTCTTTTTGTCTTGTTTATGGTTTCCTTTTTAAGTTTCATTAGATCCCATTTGTTTATTTTTGTCTTTATTTCCATTTTTCTAGGAGGTGGGTCAAAAACGATCTTGCTGTGATTGATGTCATAGATTGGTCTGCCTCTGTTTTCCTCTAAGAGTTTTATAGTGTCTGGCCTTACATTTAGGTCTTTAATCCATTTTGAGTTTATTTTTGTTTATGGCATTAGGGAGTGTTCTAATTACATTCTTTTACATGTAGTTGTCCAGTACCCCAGCACCACTTATTGAAGAGGCTATCTTCTCCATTGTATATTCTTGCCTCCTTTATCAAAAATAAGGTGACCATATGTGCGTGGGTTTATCTCTGGGCTATCTATCCTGTTCCATTGATCTATATTTCTGTTTTTGTGCCCGTACCATACTGTCTTGATTATTGTAGCTTGGTAGTATAGTCTGAAGTCAGGGAGCCTGATTCCTCCAGCTCCGTTTTTCTTTCTCAAGATATCTTTGACTCTTCGGGGTCATTTGTGTTTCCATACAAATTGTGAAATTTTTTGTTCTAGTTCTGTGACAAAAGCCATTGGTAGTTTGATAGGGATTTCACTGAATCTGTAGATTGCTTTGGGTAGTATAGTCATTTTCAAAATGTTGATTCTTCCAATCCAAGAACTTGGTATATCTCTCCATCTGTTTGTATCATCATTAATTTCTTTCATTAGTGTCTTATAGTTTTCTGCATACAGGTCTTTTTTCTCCTTAGGTAGGTTTATTCCTAGGTATTTTATTCTTTTTGTTGCAGTGGTAAGTGGGAGTGTTTCCTTAATTTCTCTTTCAAATTTTACATCATTAGTATATAGGAATGCAAGAGACTTCTGTGCATTAATTCTGTATCCTGCAACTTTACCAAATTCATTGATTAGCTCTAGTAGTTTTCTGGTAGCATCTTTAGGATTCTCTTTGTATAGTATCATGTCATCTGCAAACAGTGACAGCTTTACTTCTTCTTTTCCAATTTGGATTCCTTTTTATCTCTTTTTCATCTCTGAGTGCTGTGGTTAAAACTTCCAAAGCAATGTTGAATAATAGTGGTGACAGTGGGCAACCTTGTCTTGTTCCTGATCTTAGAGGAAATGGTTTTAGTTTTTCACCATTGGGAATGATGTTGGCTGTGGGTTTGTCCTATATGGCCTTTATTATGTTGAACTAAGTTCCCTCTGCAGGGTTTTTATCATAAATGGATGTTGAATTTTGTCAAAATCTTTTTCTGCATCTATTGAGATGATCCTATGGTTTTTCTCCTTCAATTTGTTAATATGGTTTATCACATTGATTGATTTGTGTATGTTGAAGAATCCTTGCCTTCCTGGGATAAACTCCACTTGATCATGGTGTATGATCCTTTTAATGTGCTGTTGGATTCTGTTTGCTAGTATTTTGTTGAGGATTTTTGCATCTATGTTCATCAGTGATCTTGGCCTGTAGTTTTCTTTCTTTGTGACATCTTTGTCTGGTTTTGGTATCAGGGTGATGGTGACCTCATAGAATGAGTTGGCGGAGTGTTCCTCCCTCTGCTATATTTTGGAAGAGTTTGAGAAGGATAGGTGTTAGCTCTTCTCTAAATGTTTGATAGAATTCAAACCCGTGAAGCCTTCTGATCCTGGGCTTTTGTTTGTTGGAAGATTTTTTGTGTGTGTGTGTGTGTGTGTGTGTTATGCGGGCCTCTCACTGTTGTGGCTTCTCCCATTGCGGAGCACAGGCTCCGGACACGCAGGCTCAGCGGCCATGGCTCACGGGTCCAACAGTCATTGGCATGTGGGATCCTCCTGGACGGGGGCATGAACCTGTGTCCCCTGCATCGGCAGGTGGACTCTCAACCACTGCGCCACCAGGGAAGCCCTGCTGGAAGATTTTTAATCGCAGTCTCAATTTCAGTGCTTGTGATCAGTCTATTTCTATTTTCTATTTTTTCCTGGTTCAGTCTTGGAAGGTTGTGCTTTTCTAAGAATTTGTCCATTTCTTCCTGGTTGTCCATTTATTGGCATATACTTGCTTGTAGTAATCTCTCATGATCCTTTGTATTTCTGCAGTGTTACTTGCTACTTCTCCATTTTCATTACTAATTCTCTTGATTTGAGTTTTCTCCCTTTTTTTCTTGATGAATCTGGCTAATGGTTTATCAATTTTGTTATCTTCTCAGGGAACCAGCTTTTAGTTTTACTGATCTTTGCTATTGTGTCCTTCATTTCTTTTTCATTTATTTCTGCTCTGATATTTATGATTTCTTACTTTCTGCTAACTTTGGGGTTTTTTTGTTCTTCTTTCTCTAATTGCTTTAGGTGTAACTTTAGGTTGTTTATTTGAGATGTTTCTTGTTTCTTGAGGTAGGATTATATTGCTATAAACTTCCTTCTTATAACTGCTTTTGCTGCATCCCATAGGTTTTTGGGTCCTCATGTTTTCACTGTCATTTGTTTCTAGGTATTTTTTGATTTCCTCTTTGATTTCTTCAGTGATCTCTTGGTTATTAAGTAGTGTATTGTTTAGCCTCCATGTGTTTGTATCCTTTACAGATTTTTTCCTGTAATTGTTATCTAGTCTCATAGTATTGTGGTTGGAAAACATACTTGATATGATTTCAATTTTCTTAAATTTACCAAGGCTTGATCTGTGCCCCAAGATATGATCTATCCTGGAGAATGTTCCATGAGCACTTGAGAAGAAAGTGTATTCTGTTGTTTTTGGATGGAAGGTCCTATAAATGTCAATTAGGTCCATGTCGTTTTATGTGTCATTTAAAGCTGTGTTTCCTTGTTTATTTTCATTTTGGATGATCTGTGTATTGGTGAAAGTGAGGTGTTAAAGTCTCCTACTATTACTATTTTACTGTTGATTTCCCCTTTTATGGCTTTTAACATTTGCTGTATGTATTGAGGTGCTCCAATGTTGGGTGCATAAATATTTACAATTGTTATATCTTCTTCTTGGATTGATCCCTTGATCATTATGTAGTGTCATTCTTTGTTTCTTTTAACAGTCTTTATTTTAAAGTCTATTTTGTCTAATATGAGAATTGCTACTCCAGCTTTCTTTTGATTTCCATTTGCATGGAATATCTTTTTCCATGCCCTCAATTTCAGTCTGTATGTGTCCCTAGGTCTGAAATGGGTCTCTTGTAGACAGCATATGTATATTGTTTTCATATGCATTCAGCAACCTGTGTCTTTTGGTTGGAGCATTTAATCCATTTACATTTAAGGTAGTTATCGATATGTATGTTCCTATTCCCATTTTCTTAATTGTTTTGGGTTTGTTATTGTACCTCTTTTCCTTCTCTTGTGTTTCCTGCCTAGAGAAATTACTTTAGCATTTATTGTAAAGCTGGTTTGGCAGTGCTGAATTCTCTTAGCTTTTGCTTGTCTGTAAAGTTTTTAATTTCTTTGTTGAATCTGAATGAGATCCTTGCTGGGTAGAGTAGTCTTGGCTGTAGATTCTTCGGTTTGTCACTTTAAATATGTCCTGTCACTCCCTTCTGGCTTGCAGAGTGTCTGCCAAAAGATCAGCTGTTACCATTATGGGGATTCCCTTGTATGTTATTTGTTGTTTTTTCCTTGCTGCTTTTAATATTTCTTTCTTTGTATTTAATTTTTGATAGCTTGATTAAAATGTGTCTTGGAGTGTTTCTCCTTGGATTTATCCTATATGAGACTCTCTGTTCCTCCTGGACTTGATTAACTATTTCCTTTCCCATATTAGGGAATTTTTCAACTATAATGTCTTCAAATATTTTCTCAGTCCCTTTCTTTTTCTCTTCTTCTTCTGGGACCCCTATAATTTGAATGTTGGTGCATTTAATGTTGTCTCAGAAGTCTCTGAGACTGTCTTCAATTCTTTTCATTCTTTTTTTTTAATTCTTCTCTGCCATAGTTATTTCCACTCATTTATCTTCCAGGTCACTTATCCATTCTTCTGCCTCAGTTTTTCTGCTATTGATTTCTTCTAGAGAATTTTTAATTTCATTTATTGTGTTGTTCATCATTGTTTGTTTGCTCTTTAGTTCTTCTAGGTCCTTGTTAAATGTTTCTTGTATTTTCTCTAGTCTGTTTCTAAGATTTTGGATCATCTTTACTATCATCACTCTGAATTCTTTTTCAGGTAGACTGCCTATTTCCTCTTCATTTGTTTGGTCTGGTTGGTTTTTATCTTACTCCTTCATCTGCTGTGTGTTTCTCATTTGCTTAACTTACTGTGTTTGGGGGTCTCCTTTTCGCAAGCTGCACGTTCGTATTTCCTGTTGTTTTTGGTGTCTGCCCCCAGAGCCCAAGGTTGGTTCAGTGGGTTGTGTAGGCTTCGTGGTGGAGGGGACTGGTGCCTGTGTTCTAGAGGATGAGGCTCGATTTTGTCTTTCTGGTGGGGAAGACAGTGTCAGTGGTGTGTTTTGTGGTGTCTCTGACCTTATTATGATTTTAGGCAGCCTCTGTGCTAATGGGTGAGGTTGTGTTCCTGTCTTGCTAGTTGTTTGGCATAGGGTATGCAGCATTGTAGCTTGCTGGTCGTTGACTGTACCTGGGTCTTTGCATTGAGTTGGAGATCTCTAGGAGATCTTTCACTGTTTCATATTATGTGGAGCTGGGAGGTCTCTTGTGGTCCAATGTACTGAACTCGGCTCTCCCACCTCAGAGGCACAGGCCTGACACCCGGCCGGAGCACCAAGACCATGTCAGACACATGGCTCAGAGAAAAGGGAGAAAAAAAGAAAGAAAGAAAGGCATTAAAATAAAAAATAATTATTAAAAATAAAAGAATTAAAAAGTAATAGCAGGGGCTTCCCTGGTGGCGCAGTGGTTGAGAATCTGCCTGCCAATGCAGGGGACATGGGTTTGAGCCCTGGTCTGGGAAGATCCCACATGCCATGGAGCAGCTAGGCCCTTGAGCCACAACTACTGAGCCTGTGCGTCTGGAGCCTGTGCTCCTCAACAAGAGAGGCCGCGATAGTGAGTGGCCCGCACACTGCGATGAAGAGTGGCCCCCGCTTGCTGGAAGTAGAGAAAGCCCTTGCACAGATATGAAGACCCAACACAGCCAAAAAAAAAAAAAAAAAAAGTAATAACAGAAGAAAAAAAGTATAGAAAGAAGAGAGCAACAAAACCAGAAAACAAATCCACCAATGATAACAAGTGCTAAAAACTATAGTAAAATAACCCAAAAAAACAACAACAAAAAATGCCAGCCAGACAGAACCCTAGGACAAATGGTAAAAGCAAAGTTATGCAGACAAAATCACACAAAGAAGTGTACACATACACACACACTCACAAAAAGAGAAGAAGAAAAAGAATATATATATATCGTTGCTCCCAAAGTCCACCGCCTCAATTTTGGGATGATTTGTTATTTATTCAGGTATTCCAGAGATGCAGGGTGCATTAAGTTGATTGTGGAGATTTAATCCACTGCTCCTGAGGCTGCTGGGAGAGATTTCCCTTTGTCTTCTTTGTTCGCACAGCTCCTGTGTTTCAGTTTTGGATTTGGCCCTGCCCCTGCATGTAGGTTGCCTGAGGGCATCTGTTTCCCACCGAGACAGGACGGGGTTAAAGAAGCAGCTGATTAGGGGGCTCTGGCTCACTCAGGCTGGAGGGAGGGAGGGGTATGGAATGCGGGGCGAGCCTGCAGCGGCAGAGGCTGGCGTGACGTGACATCACAACAGCCTAAAGCACGCTGTGTGTTCTCCCAGGGAAGTTGTCCCTGGATTACGGGACCCTGGCAGTGGCGGGCTGCACAGGCTCCCAGGAGGGGAGGTGTGGATAGTGACCTGTGCTTGCACACAGGCTTCTTGGTGGCTGCAGCAAGAGCCTTAGCATTTCATGCCCACCTCTGGTGTCCGCTCTGATAGCTGTGACTCGCTCCCGTCTCTGTTGCTCATTTAGGTGGTGCTCTGAATCCCCTCTCCTCGCGCACCGTGAAACAGTGGTCTCTTGACTCTTAGACAGGTGCAAACTGTTTCCCTGACTCCCTCCTGGCTAGCTGTGGCACACTAGCCCCCTTCAGGCTGTGTTCACGCAGCCAACCCCAGTCCTCTCCCTGGGATCTGACCAAAGCCCGAGCCTCAGCTCCCAGCCCCACCTGCCCCAGCGGGTGAGCAGACAAGCCTCTCAGGCTGGTGAGTGCTGGTTGGCACCGATCCTCTGTGTGGGAATCTCTCCTCTTTGCCCTCTGCACTGCTGTTGCTGCGCTCTCCTCCGTGGCTCCAAAGCTTGCCCCCCCCCGCCCCCACCAGTGAAGGGGCTTCCTAGTATGTGGAAACTTTTCCTCCTTCACAGCTCCCCCCCAGAGGTGCAAGTCCCATCCCTATTCTTTTGTCTCTGTGTTTCCTTTGCCCTACCCAAGTACATGGGGAGTTTCTTGCCTTTTGGGAAGTCTGAGGTCTTCTGCTAGTGTTCAGTAAGTGTTCTGTAGGAGTCGTTCCACGTATAGATGTATTTATGATGTATTTGTGGGGAGGAAGGTGATCTTCATGTCTCACTCCTCTGCCATCTTGAAGGTCTCCTCGACTTTTGTATTTGATCAAATTCCGCTCTTTAAGTCCGTGGGGATAGATTGTTTTTCTTTATGGGTTTGCTGAAAAGTAACAATCCCAACTGTTTCTTCAAACAAGAGGATAATTAATACTTTAATATAAAAGGACACCACAGGCATACCTTGGAGATATTGCAGGTTCGAGGCCATTGCAGTAAAGTGAATATCGCAATAAAACAAGTCATATGAAGTTTTTGGTTTTCCAGTGCATATAAAAGTTATGTTTATAGTATACTGTAGTCTTTAAAGTATGACGTAGCAATATTTCTTAAAATGTGCGTACCTTAATTTAAAAATATTTTATTGTTAAAAAATGCTAACCATCACCTGAATGTTTAGTAAGTCATAACCTCTTTGCTGGTGGAGGGTCTTATCTCAGTGTTGATGGCTGCTGACTGATGAGGGTGGTGGTTGCTGAAGATTGGCATGGCTGTGTCAATTTCTTAAAATAAGACAATGAAGTTTGCCACATTGACTGACTCCTCCTTTCACTGGTATGCTTAAAGGCAATTGTACGGTTATTAATTGGCCTAATTTCACTATTGTTGTGTCTCAAGGAACAGGGAGGTCAAGGAGCGGGAGAGAGACAGGGAATGGCCAGTCAGTGGAGCAGTCAGAACACACACAGCATTTATCAATTAATTTCTCTGTCTTATATGAGCACAGCTCATGGCACCCCAAAACAATTGCAATAGTAACAGCAAAGATCACAGACCACAGATTACCATAACAAATATAACAATAATGAAAACATTTGAAATATTGTGAGAATTACCAAAATCTGATACAGAGACACGAAGTGAGCAAATGCTGTTGGAAAAATGGCGTCGATAGACTTGCTCATTGCCACAAACCTTCAATTTGTAAAAAAACACAGTATCTGTGAAGGGCAATAATGTGAAGCACAATAAAATGAGGTATGCCTGCAATTACAAAAAGAATAATATCAAGCAAAGATAAGGTCCTAGGTGCCTCAGGCATGATAGAGTATTAGTTTCTCCTTTTCTGCCATGTACGGTTGTTGAGGATCTAACGTGAACTCTGGAGCTCAGACCAAAAAGATCTGTGTAGAGGTTGCCATTCTGCAGCTGAGGTTACTTTCCCATCCTTTATTATTCTCCCTAGGTTTTGTTTAAAACATCTTATTTGGAATTAGAAAGATGCCATGCAAAATGTCCTTGGCCGCTCACTCATTGGCTAATGTAAGCATTTTATCTAGCTGCTCACCCAGTTTGTAGCAACCAAGGAAGGAGTGCTGTGGTCCGCTATTGGCTAAATTGTAAGCAGTTTCAGAGAAAGTTTCAGAGGAAGTCTGGGAACAGTTGCTGATATATCATCCAAAGAGCAGGAGTGTTTTAAAAAAATCCTTTTCCTTTATTATTTTTTTTATGTTGAATTAGCTCCCAGTATCCCCTTAGGCTGAACACCAGCACTGTTGTCCTGGTTACAAAAACAAGCTTGATGGATGGGGGGCGTGGTAGACATGCTGACCTGAGCAATTGAACTGGTAAATGCCAGATTCTATAATGTGTGGATGGATGTTTGCGCTAAGTGTTAAAAATATGTCTTGCTACAGGGAGATAGTTTGATCTGAGTATTCTCTTCAGAGCTCCCTGAGTTTCTATGAATGGGAAGTTGTAGAGCATTTCCCATCAGTGATAGGGCCCCAGTATCCTTTTATCCTCTTGGGGTGGTAGTAGCAAGTCTGTAGGACTTGTGGTCCAGGGTGTCTTCTTTCATCTTTCAGTTCTCTAGGTGGCATATTATATTATAGTATGAGAAAAATGTGCCTGCAATTCAAGTAGAAAGAATTCTAGAAGACTCACTTTATAGTCTTTATTCTCTGATGTATATCGAATGACAATAGCAGTGAAACTGCAAACTGTTCATTTGGATAGGGCAGCCATTGTGCACCTGGATATGACAGTTCTTCTTATCAAATCTCCTGTTATTTGCATTTATATGGTACCTTTCCTCTAAAGCTCTTAAAACAATTTCAGCTTCACAATACTTGTGTGAATTGGATAAGAAGCACACTTCATTTTGAGGCAGAGGTAAAGGATGGTAATTGTCAATGGCTCTCCTCAACAGAACAGAATAGAGCACAGCCAGTGCCAAGTATTACCCACACTGTTTTCCCTGATGTCAAAGAGAAGGTTATTAAAGAAGGGGTCCAGACACACTGGGGAAAGGGTCCACTGTTAGGCTTCACAGCTTCTGTGAATTCCCTGAGAAAATGTACAAAATATAGTCCTCCTGTGTATCTTCCTGGGCTTAAGTCAGAAAAATAGAAGATGTTGGTGGGGAACAAATGCTCAGTGAAGTCATTAAATATTAGGTAGCTAGAAACTAAAATCTTGTCATTAATTAGAATCTAAGAAATAACAAGGTAAGGAAGACCATTTAGTCACGTTTTTGGGAGAAATTAGTTAGCTGAACAAAGATCTCTTCTAAAGCAGCGAAGTATTTTGGGATTTCTTGTCTTTATAAACCCAGGAAAGTATAGCATAAGTAGAAGGATTTTATTCTGTTGAAGGGAGCACTTCTGCTTCCTTCCCACAAAGAATGTGTGTTTGACAAGAAGTTCTATGAAAATATTATTCTAAATATAGTCCGACCTGAACTGGGAGACCATCCAGATTCAGTGTAAACTGACGCGTTGACCAGCTGGAAGAATACAATTTATTCCACCCCCGACCAGATCTTCACACTTTTCTCCAGGAACTACTCATGTCAAGGCCCAACAAAGTCCTCTTGTTACTCTGTCACCTTCCGTGCTACCAAATATACTTTGATGTGTGTGACACCACACTTAAGGAAAATTGCTTCATGAACTTTTATTTAAAGCTATGATGATGTTAGCTCTATGCCTTCTTTGCTTGTTACTTTGCCATTTAGTTTGATTACAAGAATATGATGCGGTGGTGAGTCAAATGCTCTGAAACCTCACCGCAATCTGTAAAGCACTATATTCGTAAAGTACCTTTTGGAAAGTACATAGAGTCTTTTTTTTTTTTTTTTTGCGGTACGCGGGCCTCTCACTGTTGCGACCTCTCCCGTTGCGGAGCACAGGCTCCGGATGCGCAGGCTCAGCAGCCATGGCTCACGGGCCCAGCCGCTCCGCGGCATGTGGGGTCTTCCTGGACCGGGGCATGAACCTGTGTCCCCTGCATCGGCAGGTGGACTCTCAACCATTATAGTGTCTTTTGAAGAGGATCTTTTTAAGTTTAACAAAGCCTTTTTTTGGTAAATATATTGATACACACTTAGAGCATAGAATGCTGGAGCCTGGCAAGATCTTTTGAGAATACTTGTGCATGGCTGATGAAATGCCACCATTTGTTTGGAAAAAGCTTTTAGGAAATTAAATTGTGTTAAAAGAGACATGAGCTTTCTTGTGCGGGTATAATGTACCCTAATGTAAAACTGTAGCAAATTATCCTGAAGAGAGACTTTGAGGAAAGCAAAGAAGGGTCCTGGTTGAAGGGATCTCTATCCTTCAGGTTGGACTGAGCCAACAGAAAGCAGTCTTTCCACCATCTGATCCAGTTTTTTTGTGATCCCACTCCTCTTCTTCCACCCTCTTAAAACCCTTCCTCCTTCCCCTGTCCCAACACACGCAAAGTCCTATTCATTTTTGCATGCCCAGTACTATGAAACTGGCATACAGTCAGGCTGAACAGATAGTTTTAAATGAACTGATGAATGCGTTAAATTTCCAATGGCTTTCTATCAACCTCTGGATAAAAGTCAAAGTCTTTACAATGACCTACAATGCCTGGGTTGATCTGGTTCTAGCTCATTTCTTTTTTTTTTTTTCGCGGTACGCGGGCCTGTCACTGCTGTGGCCTCTCCTGTTGTGGAGCACAGGCTCCAGACGCGCAGGCTCAACGGCCATGGCTCACGGGCCCAGCTGCTCTGCGGTATGTGGGATCTTCCCGGACCGGGGCACGAACCCGTGTCCCCTGAATCAGCAGGCGAACTCTCAATCAAGCACTGCGCCACCAGGGAAGCCCTAGCTCATTTCTTAATGTGTCCCCCACCCCCACTTCCTCATTCTGTTCCAGCTATACTGGTCTCCTTGCAGTTCCTCACATAAGCCAGGCCTACTCCTCTTCAGGGCCTTTGTGCTTGCTCATCCCTCTGCCTGGAGTGCTTTTTTCCCTAGATATCAACATGTCTTCTTTATCACCTCTAAGTCTTCTCAATGAAGTCTCCCTATTCCTTATCCCCTATTTCAGATGTCTATCTATTGTTACATAATGAGCCACTTTAAAAGTTAGTGGCTTAAACAGCAATGGTTTGTTAAGACAATTTTGCAGGTGGAGTGGATGCTTCTCTACCACCGCCCCCCTACCCCAGGAGTGACTGTGTTCAGCTGGTATGTCTTGGGTCTCCTTCACGTGGCTCTTTCTACTTGATGATTCATCTTCCAGATCCTCTCCATGTGGCTCTCTCTCAGCCCTTGCTTAAATCATGGAAGCTTGCTTCCCAGTAGCAGTACTCCAGGAGGACAGGCCCCAAGGTGACCGGCTTATCAAGCCTCTGTTCGCATCACACTTGCTAGTGTTCCGCTGGCCAAAGCCAGTCCATGGCCAAGCCCAAAGTCAATGTGGAAGGAGATTACACTGAGTGTGAAGACCTGGAGGTATCATTCATTGGAGGTTACCAACCTAACAGTCTACTCCATTCTGCCCTCTGCCCTAAACAATTCACATCCCTCCCACCTGTAAAATACACTCACCATCCCCCAAGACCCCTCAAGGTCTCATCCCATTAAGGCCTCCAACTTAGGCTTGAGGTCAGGATCCTACCATTTAGATCATGTCCAGGTGTGACTGAGGTGTGTGGGTGCAATTCCTTAGGCGCTACTCCTTAAATGTGGCTCCTCAGGTGTAGCTGCCTATAACTGAGACAGCAAGATCATTCTTTGCCTCTCAGCCCCTAGCTTAGAAATGCAGCATGTGTCTGTCTTCCTTTCCAGTGGTCAATAGAATTTAGTATGCTTATGTTAATTCTTTCTCTTCTTAGGTAGTTTAAATATTTTCTTTTTGCTCTATTCTCAGAAAAGACATAGATAATCTGATTGTTGCATTGTAGTTCTTCACTTTGATAATTACCAATTTCCTCTTTACCCAACCCTCCCATGTTTCAGTTATCTATTTCAGTATAACTGTGTATACAGTGTAAACACTCCCAAATTTAATGATTTAAATAATGATTCATTATTTCTTACTAATTTCTGGGCTTTTATTCTCTTCATATGGGGTCAGCAGGGGTCTCAAGTGTGTCGGCATGCAGGTGGGGGCTCAGAAGGTACACCTAGGTTCTCTCCCGTTTTATAACCTTCTCCACGTTGGCCTCATCATCCAGGGCCTCTCCATGTGGCCTCTCTCTCCAGAAGATAGTTGGGACTTCCTAACAGCATGGCGGCTGGGTTCCAAGAGAACCTAAACAGAAGCTGCCAGGTTTCTTAAGGGCTAGGCCTGGAGCTGGAGCTCCTGCCTATTCTATTAGTCAAAGCTGGTTCTAAAGCCAGCTAGGATTCAAGGAGAGGGAAGATAGATCCTCCATCTGTTACAGAGAGGAGTGAGATGTGAATACAGAGAGAGGAACAATGGGGTGTGGTCATCTTTGGGAGCTATACACTATATCCCTTCTTCCTGATTTTATTTTCTTTTAAGCTGTTATCACTCTGCATTTATCTTGTTTAGTATGTGTCTCCTACTCTGGATGGACACTAGAAAGTTGGGGATTTTTGTCCATTTTATTTACTGCTGCTTACTCCTAGAATACTGTCTGCCTCATAGTGGGTGCTCATATAGTTCTTGAAGTGAACGTTTATCACACTAGCTACTGGTATTCTTTTCTTGCTCTTCTACTTAGTTATTTATCATCTACAGGATCCCTCATGGCTGATTTGAATATAGGGTTTTAAACACATATTGATATATTTATATGTTTGTATATTTGACTTTTGCTATATCTGAGCCCATTGCTTTGACTGTAGCTTTGGGAGTTAGCTCTGGAATCATCAAATTCTTTACCTAGTCTGTCTTTTGATGTGGAATGATGATGCAGAATTTGATGCCAACTTGGCTGGCTGGTCCTGTGCCCATTTCAGATTGCTTTTGGTCTGCCTTGTCCTCATATATTCCTTGCTGCCTACTAAAAAGACTGATATTTCCATAGACCCAATATACTGGGAAAGTGACATTTTCTCTTATGTGTTGGGGAAATATATATATTTTTAGGACATGAAAAGGAAAACAGGAGTAAAAGGCACACATATTAGAGTTAACATCATGATAAAGTATAGAAATATTCCACACTTTGGGGTTCTGAAGATATCTAAGGGGAGGAACCTGATAGTTTTTTGTTGTTGTTGTTGTTTTAGTACTTGACAGATAAAAAAGAGATACTAAAAACTTCCAGATATTTTTTAGGGTATTAGAAGAACCAAAGGTTGATGTAATAGTATCTATGCTTATTGATCTGTGCCATTTCTTTCTTTATTCCATTCCAGTGTAATTTCTTCTTATTACTTTTCTTCTTGTTCATTCCTTTCCCCCACGTATAAAAATTTCTTGTTGAATAGGCAGAGTTATTTTTCTCAATTTCTACTTCTGTCTCTGCTCTCCCATCTACTTGATTTGGAAATATCTGATTGTTTCAACTCTGATTTTATTTGGCCTAAAGCTTCCTGGTAAAATTGTTGCAGCAGGAAATTACCTGTTTCTTTTACACAATATCGTGTTAGAGGTAGAATTTAACCATATGATGTGTTCATATCATAATGCCATCGACCCGAGAAACTACATACACAAGCCTAAATTTCTTTTTACCAGTCACGCATCTTATCTAGTAATCAAAGACATTAGGGTGACATATGAAAATCATATTGAAACAGAGTAGGACCCTATGTTTCTCCCTGCCCCCACCATGTCCTCAGCCTGCCTTTTGTCTGTGGAAAAAATTTAGCCAAAGAATAAGTTTAATCAGAGAAGTGAGAAAATGCAGAAACAGAGGAAGACAGTCAAAGGAGACCAAATAATAATAGTTTAGTCATTAAACATAGTCAAGGACCTTTAGTTCCTCCTTAAGGGCTATAGATAATATTCTGAGCCATATCCTGTGAGCTGTCTTATAGATACTGAAACCCCCACCAGGTGGAAGAAGTTAACTACATGATGATCAGGCTGTAGCCATTACATAAGCTGCCACAATTCCAGGAATTGGCCTCAAAGGAACGGAAACAAACCGACCCTGGAAATGAAGATTAACTGTACCTAAAACAATCTAGATGATGCTGGTCAGACCACCGATGACCAATTTCAAGATGACTGTCAGAGCTGACTGTATTGTTTCTGCATGTAGCCCCCCGTCTCTGTCTGTCAAAGCTCTTGCCCCCGATTGTCAGGGTGGGAGTCGGCCTTGGGACAGGAGTATGCCCACACCCCCAGTTGCCGGCCTCCGAAATAAAGCAACATTTCCTTTCCTACCAACACTTGTCTCTCGAGAATTGGCTTTCAAGCAGTGAGCAGCCAGACCTGGGTTCGGTAACGATATTAATGGGTGGTTTCATCTAGTATCTGTTGCTAGAAATTGCAAATGAATTCAGTGACTGCTACATGATTAGTTGTGCAGAATAAAAACAGCTATTATTTGCTGATAATGTTTCTGTTTAAGCAAGTGAAATATCATAGCCATGGGATAATTGCTGGCAGGATTTGCTGAGTGTAGTTTAAGATAAATAGGGAGAAGGAGGAGGGTAAAACATATAAAGAGACATATTTAAGTAGTGTACTCAAAGCCAATGCTGAGAAAAAAGATGGAAGTGTCCTGAAACATATCATGAGATCTTTATGAATTATTAAAAAGAAAACCATAATATTATCATCCTTTCATATAAAGGATAATAAAATAGTATAAATTGAAAGCATCTATAACCTTCTGGAGGATAGTGGAGATAGAATATGATAAAGTTGATTGCTTTCTGAAATAAAATTAGTAGATATAGGCAATTCAGTAGATAATATTATTTAATCACAGTTTCTTTGCTAAATAAGTTTATGTGTCTGCCAATTTATTTTTAGAATGTTAATTGAAAACCTTGCTTATAAGTTGAAGTAAGAGGAAATCATTAAGTGCCATCTATCAGGGCAGTTTCAAACATTGCTCTTTCTCATCTATCAAGCTTCATTAAAGGAATCCAACCATTGGAGAAGAAGGCTGAAGTTGGCCTCTCCTGTTGGCGGAGCACAGGCTCCGGACGCGCAGGCTCAGCGGCCATGGCTCACGGGCCCAGCTGCTCCGGGGCATGTGGGATCTTCCCGGACCGGGGCACGAACCCGTGTCCCCTGCATCGGCAGGCGGACTCTCAACCACTGCGCCACCAGGGAAGCCCTCTTGCTGTATTTTTAATTCTTACATTTTGTGTGCTGAACGCTAGCATCACAATGAAAAGTTTGGTCAAAATGAGAGTTCTAAAACAAGGAAAACATTCAATCCATGTTAACAAAAAATTTATACAGTTTTAAGACCCTTTCAGTCTGGAGAAAGAGAACCTCCTCTCAAATTTTTCTGTTGGTGAAATGGCCCTGTGGTGTGCTGACCATTCTTTTACCTAGACATTCCTCATGCCTGATGGCAAAGATCCACTAAAGTGGAAGTTCAATTATGTGTCCTCTCTGGGGCACAGATACAGTTTGAGAATGTTTTGGTATGACAAAGAGCAATCTCAGATTTGGAGAAATCAGGAGAAAAGGAAACACTATTCTGTATGTGTGCTGCTGGGAAATTGTCTTACCAGTCACAGAGAATTCAGGGAGAAAATGGAGTCATCATCCACAGTCATTTATTGATATCCAACTATATATATATGGCACATTTGAGGCACTAATAGAGAGGAGGAAATGCCCACCTACCCCCTGAAATGGAAATAATCAGAGGTGGGTTACACCATCTTTTGGAGAAAGATAGATCTAAAGGATATTGTAGAAATAAAATTTTAGGGCAACAATGAGTGATGTTTTTTTAAAAAATCCTAGGGCTGATTCATTTTTGGCATAGAAATATTAATTTAACATAAAGATTTATTTTCTTTTCCAGTTACATTTCTGTTTTATAAAGTTTATTCCTGTTCCTTTATTTGTCCATTTGCTTATGAAGACTTTAATATTTTTCATATCAGGAATGCTAATATTTAAAGGTAAAGTATTAGCTCATGTACTAAATTTAATATTAGAGGACAATTTCTAGGAATGCATCTAGTCTGTCTATCAGTTAAACGGTTCAAACAATCTTCACCATCTTTACAAATATTTTGATGGAAAAGTGAAGGTTGCAATGATCACGTCATGCTGCTTGTCAAAAGTCTTTAATAGCTCTCTAGCACACAGTTAAATCGAAAGCTCTCCAAAATATAAATGCAGTGTGTCTTTTCATCTTTTCCCTTAATGCACTATATCCCTTTCTATTAGTATTCTTCATCCCTTCCTGGGCTTATCCTATATCTATTAAACTTAAATCCTTGTTGTATTTGAAACAATATTTTCTGTTCTTCACCTTGCTTCCTACATACTCTCTCTGTGCTATTAACTCTATCCCAAACTTGCATATCTAGATTCTTTAAGGCTGTTTATGTTCCACCTTCTCGTTTCATCTAGGCCTTCCCAGATATCCTCCAATGGGAAGTAGAATCTTTCCCCTGTTATTTCATCATATCTGGTGAAGCTATTGGAACACTTTGCATCAGGGATGGCAGAGGTGTCCCTGAACGGCAGAGAACTGGTGTCAGGCATCATTAGGCTTATTCTCTGTTTTCTGTTCTTCCCAGCCCCTCTATTCTTCACTCCTGTCCTACTCTGCTTGGATTCAATAGCAGTGATTCTATTCTCATTACCACATCGATTTCTCTTTTCCATTGTCCTTCTGTTGACCTGGGAAAATCCAAATCCTGGATGAATGCAGTTATCATCCTTACCTGCATACTGAGACTACTGACCAAATCTGGGAAAATCTTGCAACCAGCTAGTGTGGTATGGTTACCCTCTGAACCCGATGGGCCCTCAAAATTGCATACTTTCTGCAATGATCATTTCAAGACTTTGTTCCCTACTCTTCTCAGTTCTCTCCACCTACCACATCCTTACTTTCTCTTAGAAAATCATAATATTTTCTGCTCTACAAAAAAAAAATAGAAGCCAGGACAAGAACTGCCTCAAATTCCCACCACCAAATCTCAAATTTACCTTCATCTACCAGCCCCGTTCCTTCCCTTCTTTGCTCCCCTTATAGTGGAAAAAGTAATTCCTCATGTATAAGGCAAGCCTTCTGTCTGAAAAGTCTTAATCCCTCCTGTCTACAGAAGAACCTTGTCCTGGAACAGTGGTTTATTTATTTTTTTTTAATGTTTTTATACATCAGGTTCTTATTAGTCATCAGTTTTATACACATCAATGTATACATGTCAATCCCAATCTCCCAATTCATCACACCATCCCCCCAACCCACCGCCGCTTTCCCCCCTTGGTGTCCATACGTTTGTTCTCTACATGTGTGTATCAATTTCTGCCCTGCAAGCCGGTTCATCTGTACCATTTTTCTAGGTTCCACATATATGCGTTAATATACGATATTTGTTTTTCTCTTTCTGACTTAGTTCACTCTGTATGACAGCCTCTAGATCCACCCACATCTCAACAAATGACCCGATTTCTTTCTTTTTTATGGCTGAGTAATATTCCATTGTATACATGTACCACTTCTTTTTTTTTTTTTAACATCTTTATTGGAGTATAATTGCTTTACAATGGTGTGTTAGTTTCTGCTTTATAACAAAGTGAATCAGTTATACATATACATATGTTCCCATATCTCTTCCCTCTTGTGTCTCCCTCCCTCCCACCCTCCCTATCCCATCCCTCTAGGTGGCCTTGCGTACCACATCTTCTTTATCCATTCGTCTGTTGATGGGCATTTCGGTTGCTTCCATGACCTGGCTATTGTAAATACTGCTGCAGTGAACATTGGGGTGCATGTCTCTGTTTGAATTGTGGTTTTCTCTGGGTATATGCCCAGTAGTGGGATTGCTGGGTCATATGGTAATTCTATTTTTCGTTTTTTAAGGAACCTCCATACTGTTCTCCATAGTGACTGTATCAATTTACATTCCCACCAACAGTGCAAGAGGGTTCCCTTTTCTTCACACCCTCTCCTGCATTTGTTGCTTGTAGGTTTTCTGATGATGTCCATTCTAACTGGTGTCAGTTGATACCTCATTGTAGTTTTGATTTGCATTTTCTAATAATTAGTGATGTTGAGCAGCTTTTCATAAGCCTCTTGGCCATCTGTATGACTTCTTTGGAGAAATGTCTATTTAGGTCATCTGACCATTTTTGGATTGGGTTGTTTGTTTTTTTAATATTGAGCTGCATGAGCTGTTTATATATTTTGGAGATTAATCCTTTGTCTGTTGATTCGTTTGCAAATATTTTCTCCCATTCTGAAGGTTGTCTTTTCATCTTGTTTATGGTTTCCTTTGCTGTGCAAAGGTTTGAAGTTTCATTGGTCCCATTTGTTTATTTTTGTTTTTATTTCCATTACTGTAGGAGGTGGATCAAAAAACATCTTGCTGTGATTTATGTCAAAGAGTGTTCTTCCTGTTTTCCTCTAAGAGTTTTATAGTGTCTGGTCTTACATTTAGGTCTCTAATCCATTTTGAGTTTATTTTTGTGTATGGTATTAGGGAGTGTTCTAATTTCATTCTTTTACATGTAGCTGTCCAGTTTTCCCAGCACCACTTATTGAAGAGACTGTCTTTTCTCCATTGTATATCCTTGCTTCCTTTGTCATAGATTAGTTGACCATAGGTGCATGGGTTTGTCTCTGGGCTTTCTATCTTGTTCCATTAATCTATGTTTCTGTTTTTGTGTCAGTACCATATTGTCTTGATTATTGTAGCTTTGTAGTATAGTCGGAAGTCAGGGAGTCTGATTCCTCCAGCTCCGTTTTTTTCCCTCAAGACTGCTTTGGCTATTTGGGTCTTTTGTGTCTCCATACAAACTTTAAGATTTTTTGTTCTAGTTCTGTAAAAAAATGCCATGGGTAATTTGATAGGGATCCCATTGAATCTAGATTGCTTTGGGTATTATAGTCATTTTTACAATAATGATTCTTCTAATCCAAGAACATGGTATGTTTCTCCATCTGTTGGTATTATCTTTAATTTCTTTCATCAGTGTCTTATAGTTTTCTGCATACAGGTCCTTTGTCTCCCTAGGTAGGTTTATTTCTAGGTATTTTATTCTTTTTGTTGCAGTGGTAAGTGGGAGTGTTTCCTTAATTTCTCTTTCAGATTTTTCATCATTGGTGTATAGGAATGCAAGAGATTTCTGTGCATTAATTTTGTATCCTGCAACTTTACCAAATTCATTGATTAGCTCTAGTAGTTCTCTAGTGGTACCTTTCAGATTCTGTATGTATAGTATCATGTCATCTGCAAACAGTGACAACTTTACTTCTTTTCCAATTTGTATTCCTTTTATTTCTTTTTCTTCTCTGATTGCCGTGGCTAGGACTTCCAAAACTATGTTGAATAATAGTGGTGAGAGTTGACGTCCTTGTCTTATTCATGATCTTAGAGGAATGCTCTCAGTTTTTCACCATTGGGAATGATGTTGGCTGTGGGTTTGCTGTATATGGCCTTTATTATGTTAAGGTAGGGTCCCTATATGCCCACTTTCTGGAGAGTTTTTATCATAAATAGGTGTTGAATTTTGTCAAAAGCTTTTTCTGCATCTCTTGAAATGATCATATGGTTTTTCTTCTTCAGTTTTTTAATATGGTGTATCACATTGATTGATTTGCATATATTGAAGAATCCTTGCATCCCTGGGATAAATCCCACTTGATCATGGTGTATTATCCTTTTAATGTGTTGTTGGATTCTGTTTGCTAGTATTTTGTTGAGGATTTTTGCCTCATATTCATCAGTGATATTGGTCTGTAATTTTCTTTTTTTTGTAGCATCTTTTTCTGGATTTGGTATCAGGGTGATGGTGGGCTCATAGAATGAGTTTGGGAGTGTTCCTTTCTCTGCAACTTTTTGGAAGAGTTTGAGAAGGATGGGTGTTAGCTCTTCTCTAAATGTTTGGTAGAATTCATCTGTGAAGCCATCTTGTCCTGGACTTTTGTTTGTTGGAAGATTTTTAATCACAGTTTCAATTTCATTACTTGTGATTGGTCTGTTCATATTTTCTGTTTCTTCCTGGTTCAGTCTTGGAAGGTTATACCTTTCTAAGAATTTGTCCATTTCTTCCAGGTTGTCCATTTTATTGGCATAGAGTTGCTTGTAGTAATCTCTTAGGATGCTTTGTATTTCTGCGGTGTCTGTTGTAACTTCTCCTTTTTCATTTCTAATTTTATTGATTTGAGTTCTCTTCCTCTTTTATTTGATGCGTCTATCTAATGTTTTATCAATTTTGTTTATCTTCTCAAAGAAGCAGCTTTTAGTTTTATTGATCTTGCTATTGTTTTCTTCGTTTCTATTTCATTTACTTCTGCTCTGATATTTATGATTTCTTTCCTTCTGCTAACTTTGGGTTTTGTTTGTTCATTTTCTAGTTCCTTTAGGTGTAAGGTTAGATTGTTTGAGATTTTTCTTGTTTCTTGAGGTAGGCTTGTATAACTATAAACTTCCCTCTTAAAACTGCTTTTGCTGCATCCCATAGGTTTTGGATCGTTGTGTTCTCATTGTCATTTGTCTCTAGGTATTTTTTGATTTCCTCTTTGATTTCTTCAGTGATCTCTTGATTATTTAGTTACATATTGTTTAGCCTCCATGTGTTTGTGTTTTTTACGATTTTTGCCTGTAATTCATTTCTAATCTCATAGCGTTGTTGTCAGAAAAGATGCTTGATATGCTTTCAGTTTTCTTAAATTTACTGACGCTTGATTTGTGTTCCAAGATGTGATCTATCCTGGAGAATGTTCCATGCGCACTTGAGAAGAAAGTGTAATCTCCTGTTTTTGCATGGAATGTCCTGTAAATATCAATTAAATCTATCTGGTCTAATGTGTCATTTAAAGCTTCTGTTTCCTTATTTATTTTCATTTTGGATGATCTGTCCACTGGTGTAAGTGAGGTGTTAAAGTCCCACACTATTATTGTGTTACTGTCGATTTCCTCTTTTATAGCTGTTAGCAGTTGCCTTATGTATTGAGATGCTCCTATGTTGGGTGCATATATATTTATAATTGTTATATCTTCTTGGATTGATCCCTCGATCATTATGTAGTGTCCTTCCTTGTCTCTTGTAGCGTTCTTTATTTTAACGTCTATTTTATCTGATATGAGTATTGCTATTCCAGCTTTCTTTTGATTTCCATTAGCATGGAATATCATTTTCCATGCCCTTACTTTCAGTTTGTATGTGTCCCTATGTCTGAAGTGTGTCTCTTGTAGACAGCATATATATGGGTCTTGTTTTTGTATCCATTCAGCAAGCCTGTGTTTTTGGTTGGAGCATTTAATCCATTCACTTTTAAGGTAATTATTGACATGTATGTTCCTATTACCATTTTCTTAATTGTTTTGGGTTTGCTTTTGTAGGTCCTTTCTTCTCTTTTGTTTCCCACTTATAGAAGTTCCTTTAGCATTTGTTGTAGAGCTAGTTTGGTGGTGCTGAATTCTCCTAGGTTTTGCTTGTCTGTAAAGCTTTGGATTTCTCCATCGAATCTGAATGAGATCCGTGCCGGGTACAGTAATCTTGGTTGTAGGTTCTTCCCTTTCATCACTTTAAGTATATTATGCCATCTGCTTCAGGCCTGTACACTTTCTGCTGAGAAATCAGCTGTTAACCTTATGGGAGTTCCCTTGTATGTTATTTGTGATTTTTCCCTTACTGCTTTCAGTAATTATTCTTTGTCTTTAATTTTTGCCAGTTTGATTACTATGTCTCTCAGTGTGTTTCTCCTTGGGTTTCTCCTGTATGGGACTCTCTGAGCTTCTTGGACTTGGGTGGCTATTTCCTTTCCCATGTTAGGGAAGTTTTCAACTATAATCTCTTCAAATATTTTCTCTGGTCCTTTCTCTCTCTCTTCTCCTTCTGGGACCCCTATAATGTGAATGTCATTGCATTTAATATTGTCCCAGAGGTCTCTTAGGCTGTCTTCATTGCTTTTCATTTTTTTTTGTTTATTCTTTTTCTCAGCTGTGAATTCCACCATTTTGTCTTCCAGGTCCCTTATCCGTTCTTCTGCCTCAGTTATTCTGCTATTGACTCCTTCTAATGTAGTTTTCATTTCAGTTATTGTATTGTTCATCTCTGTTTGTTTGTTCTTTAATTCTTCTAGTTCTTTGTTAAACATTTCTTGCATCTTCTCGATCTTTGCCTACATTCTTTTTCTGAGGTCCTGGATCATCTTCACTATCATTATTCTGAATTCTTTTTCTGGAAGTTTGCCTATCTTCACTTCATTTAGTTGTTTTTCTGGGGTTTTATCTTGTTCCTTCATCTGGTACATAGCCGTCTGCCTTTTCATCTTGTCTCTCTTTCTGTGAATGTGGTTTTTGTTCCATAGGCTGCAGGGTTGTAGTTCTTCTTGCTTCTGCTCTTTGTCCTCTGGTGGATGTGGCTATCTAAGAGGATTGAGCAAATTTCCTGATGTTAGGGGCTGGTGGTGGGCATAGCTGGGTGTTGCTCTGGTGGACAGAGGTCAGTAAAACTTTAATATGCTTGTCTGCTGATGGATGGTTCTGGGTTCCCTCCCTGTTGGTTGCTTGGCCTGAGGCAACCGAATACTGGAGCTTACCTGGCTCTTTGGTGGAGCTAATGGCAGACTCTGGGAGGGCCCACACCAAGGAATACTTCCCAGAGCTTCTTCTGCCAGTGTCCTTGTCCTCATGGTGAGCCACGGTGAGCAAGTAGGTCTGGTAAGTCTTCCCTAGGGTCACTGCTCCTTCCCCTGTGTCCCGATGTGCACACTGCTTTGTGCGTGCCCTCCAAGAGTGGAGTGTCTCTTTCCCCTAGTCTTGTCAGAGTCCTGCAGTCAAATCCTGCTAGGCTTCAAAGTCTGATTCTCTAGGAATTCCTCCTCCCGTTGCTGGACCCCAGGTTGGGGAGCCTGACATGTGGCTCAGAACCTCCACTCCGGTGGGTGAACTTCTTTGGTATAAGTGTTCTCCGTTCTGTGAGTCACCCACCCAGCAGTTATGGTATTTGATTTTATTGTGATTGCGCTCCTCCTACCGTCTCATTGTGGCTTCTCCCTTTTCTTTGGATGTGGGGTATCATTTTTAGTGAGTGCCAGTGTCTTCCTGTCGATGATTGTTCAGCAGTTAGTTTTGATTCTAGTGTCTCGCAAGACAGAGTGAGAGCACGTCCTTCTACTCTGCCATCTTGGTTTGTGGGGGAACAGTGTTTCTTCAGCTTAAGTCTGAATCACAGTCACTTGTGGGTGGTTTGTTAAAAACCTATTGCTGGGACCCACTCCCAGGCTTCTCCAGAGAAACAGAACCAATAGGTTGTGTGTATGTATAGGTGTGTGTGTGTGTGTGTGTGTGTGTATGTATGTGTATGCCTGGCATGTAAGATGCTCACTGGATGGAATTTAATTTCTCTAACTTTAGAAACCAAGAGATTAGTGTAATCTCTTCCTAGATTGGGAATTCTAGATTGGGAATTCCCCTAAATGCTTTTATTGTTCAACATGTCATGGCCCCATGCTTTTAAATACAGTGATTTTAATTAGAATATTGATAATAAAGGGGTGTTACCATTTCTATAATGATCTTCAGAATTTTTTTGGAGTGTATATTTCCTGTATACTATTGGTCTAGATTTCTGAAATGCATAGAAATTGATTCTCACTGACAAAGGCCTTTTTTGAAACCTTACATAAAAATATCATATTTTCTCAGTCAAAAAGCACATTGGAGAGATTTGATATATTTACCACATAAAAGGTGGTTCTGTTTCACATTATTTAAAAATAAGCAAATGTATAACTTTGTCAGATGACACAGTTGTGTGATATGAATAGCTATCATTTGAGATTTATAATGGCATCCAAGCTACTCATGTATGTATGAGTTATTATTAGAAGCCTGTGTTTTGTTTTGTTTTGTTTTTGTGGTTCGCGGGCCTCTCACTGCTGTGGCCTCTCCCGTTGCGGAGCACAGGCTCCAGACGCGCAGGCTCAGCGGCCATGGCTCACGGGCCCAGCCACTCCGCGGCATGTGGGATCTTCCCGGACCAGGGCACGAACCCGTGTCCCCTGCATCGGCAGGTAGACTGTCAACCACTGCGCCAGCAGGGAAGCCCTAGAAGTCTGAGTTTTAAGAGAGATATGTAAAATATTACTTTACTGGTCTGATATGGGAATAGGAGAGACTTTAATCATAAAATTACTACTTGTATAAATGCTTAGTTTTAGGTAAAATGTTGCAGAATGCCATTCACATACATAATTCAAATCCCTTAGGTACTTAAAGAGAATTCTCAGGACAAAAGAAACCTTGGGGTTTTTTCCTAGGCTGTGATAAAGTTGAAAACTAAAAAAAAATTCTGTAAAACCTAATATTAGTTCACGTTATATGACAAAAGGGTTGAGCAAATTCACCTCTAAACAATTGGATTTTACTAACTGACTTGTACAGGTGGATACCAGGCATGGTGGACTGTCTGGTAAGCATCTCTGAAAAGTATCCATGCTGCTCTAAAATCTTCCAGGAAGGCTGAAACTAGGATTCTTCTTGCAAAGCTACAAATACAGTGATATTAGAAATGCACATAAGATTAAAAAACAACAACAACACAAAAAAACTCAAGTTGTAAAGGGGAAAAAATCTCATCATAAGTGTTAAGCAATTGTAGACCAGGTCATTGCGTGGGTATGCCATTGCGTGGTAATCTGACACTTGAATCTCTAGGGCACACTTCAATACTCTCCATTTAGATGAGTATAGTAGTTTCTGTTCTGTGTGGCTGTGTGAGCCGGCATACTTCTCATTTCCTAATGAGCACCAGATTCTCCCCCTGTGTAAATTAAGGGCTTTTGGAATCCGCTACCAGGCCACAAGAGTATCATTCAGTACATTGAAGTAGTAATTTACTAAATGGGACCCTCATGGCCCAAAAGAGTTCATGCAGCTTCCCAAATGCCTACCTTAACCAGGCGATGGTTTATTGTCTGGAGAACCTAATGAGTATTCAATTACAATATTATATTTAGAAAAGGAGACTGGTATTTCCCCAGAAATTGTAGCTCTGCTTTATGCTTTATCTCTGTTAGAGTTGTTAGGTTATTTTTAGTCTTCTTATTCCCACTGGGCTTTTTCCTCTCTTATATTTTATATTTTACTTCTGTTAGGGTGCTTAAATAGCATTCCCTTACCTCCAGCTAATGATTCTATTGGATTTTAGTTATCATAATTGTTTCCCTAGTTGGCTTCACTTGAAAGAATGATTATTAGGAAAGGTGATAAACATTGAAAAGTCTGCCACTTGGTTTCATTCATTATTCTTCCAATTCCTTTTCAATAATGTTTTCTTCTTGGAAATTTAAAAAACACTAAATTTTTGACTAAGGTTTTATTGCAGCATTAATAGTACAGCATTCTCTGTCTAGATATTCTGCTATTATTCAGAAATGACTACTTCAGAATTATTTTGAACTTTTAAAAGATTATCTCTGTTAATTCACTCTATGAAATTTTAAAACACAACTAAAAAAATTAAATTTGATATCATATAATTAATTTAAAAAATCATGGCATTAGAATTTCACATTGCTTCTGAGATTTTAAATTTGATTTGTTTTTAGTTAATAGGACAATATTATTCTTTTTTTAAACATCTTTATTGGAGTATAATTGCTTTACAGTGGTGTGTTAGTCTCTGCTTTATAACAAAGTGAATCAGCTATACATATACATATATCCCCATATCTCCTCCCTCTTGCGTCTCTCTCTCACCCAACAATATTATTCTTGCAGTAAATGTAGAAGGCTAAGATGCTCTCATTTTTATATTCTCTAGGTGGCAGCTTAGCTCCACCTTTAAAAATTTCCCTTTTAGTATTTTTCTCACTGGCATTTCATTTAAAAACTGGTAACATAATGCACAACAATATGTAAAATGAATACAGCCAAACATGATCTGCCTGCTTTTAATGTCTTGACAAGGTTTTTCATGCAGTACACTGCTGATTTTAGTTGAGAAACATAGATATACAGTCTTCCAAAAAGTGCTCTCATTCACCATTTTCCTTATACGAAGGTCAGTAGCCGGATCTTTTATGATGGAGCTGTAGTATAAGGCATCAGCCTTGTCTAGATTTTTACTTTTCTGCATGTGTTGTTGAGCCGATTGTCATGCTGTTTAATCACATCTGGGATGTATGTATATCCCTTTCTCTGTTACAGGTACATGAACAGCGGAGTCTGAATGTCATCCTTATTCCGTTCAGTTAGAGCCCAAATATAGTCCTAAGAATTATGAAAATAGTAGCTTAACTCCAGAATAAGAGGTCACATTATCTTGTAGAACAAAATCTCAGCTGGGAGTGATTTTGACTCTCAGGGGATATTTGGCAATGTCTGGAGACATTTTTGATTGTTCCAACTTGGGGGGAGGGGAATACTATTAGCATCTAGTGGTTATAGGCCAGGGATTCTGTTAAACATGCTTTAGTGCAGAAGATAATCCCCCCAAACAAAGATTTATTTGGCCCAAAATGTTAATAGTGCTGAGGTTGAGAAATGCTGTTGTAGGGAAATAGAGCTATAGTTTTATAATATCAAAATCAGTGCAAAATCTTAATAATCACTGTAATGAATTCTTTTAAGAGAGGTTTACTGAAGGTCATAAACATCATAAATATCCTTTACAAAAACAGCTTGTTTGATTAATTTAGTAACAAATTTCTCATGAATCTATTCCTTTTCCCTATTGTCCCACTTATTTTTATCTCATATGGTTAAAAAAAAAGCTGTGCCCTTGTATTACATTTTTTAATTCAAAAGTCATTGCTCAAGTCTTATTCTGCATATCTAAAACTCAGGAAATCTCTTTGTGAAAATATTTATTGTATTTACTGAGTACATAAAGAGGTAGTCTGCACAGCTGTCAAGATCGATGTACAATTTTCTTTCTGTTTTGTAAGTCAATTTTATTAAAACAGGTTTGAGATGTCTCAAGTTTATCAAACCTATTGACTGTGGACTATATTAATTAAAATTACTGAAAATCAAGTTTTGAGAATACTGAAGTTCCCAAAGAGTTTAGTGTAAAAGAAGCTACTTAATTTATCTTTGCCAAGAGGTTGTGAAACAATGACAGACTTGTTTAGTATCCTGAATTTGTGCTTCAGATACAATTTATCATCATGTTTTGCCTGAAGAGCCATTATGTGACACAGTTAAGAATACATACCATATATGGATTAATCAAGTAATACAGTGAGATGTTTTGGCGACCTTATGCTCTTCTCAGATCAGTACTTTTTCAACTGACACCTTATTCTAAATCCCCATACATAAAATGGATTAAATTTGAGTTACTTTTTTTGTAAGGATGGAGGCCTGCCTTGCTTTTTGCAGCAGCCACAGGGTACCGTCTCAGAAATCCAGCCTTTTGTTGAAAACAGTTTGAAAATCACTGGCCTAGAACATGGGTATGTCAAACTTTCTTTAATAACTGAATTTTGTTTTTTTGGCATGTAAGTGTGCATCTGAAGGGGGGAAAAAAAAAAGACAAAATCCTATCTTGACTCCATATCCCTTCTTGCTACTATCCTCCTTTCTTCACTCCTTTCCCCAGCAAAACTTTTACATACCTTGCCTCACTTTCTCACCTTTAATTCACTCCTAAAACTACTCATCTGCTTTTAGCTCTGCTATTCCAGACACTGCTTTTGTCATGATCTCCAGCTGCCTTCCTGGTGCTACACTTGATGGTCACTTTACTCTCATTTTGCTCCACTTCTCAAAAACCATTGATGAAGTTGACCCCTTCTTCCTTTTTCAAACAATATTCTGGTTCTCCTTTTTTCTTATTGGCTTCTTTGTAATCTTTCTTTACTCTAAGTGTTGGAATTCTTCAGGACTAGGTCTTGAGCTCTCCTATTCTTCTCTGTAAACTTTCTGGGTTTTCTGATTAATTTCTGTGATCTTAAATACCATCCATATGTTGGTAACTCCCATCTTTTACACCTTCAGGCCAGACATTTCCTCTGAGCTCCAGATCTACACACCAAGTTGCCTATTTGAAACATTTTCCTGGATATCTCTTCTCATCTGCCATCCAGAGTCACTCAAACTAGAAACCCAGGAGTCATCCTTTATTTTCCATCTTCCTTCATCATCTGTGTCCACCATCAGAAACATCCGTCTGTACTTTCTCCAATCATATGCTTCAAACCTTTCTACACCTCTCATTCTCTACGGCTGCCATGTTTAGGTATGTCTCCATAATTTCGCATTTCAAGAGCCTCCTAAGTCATCTTTCTGTTTCTACCCTTGCCCTGCCCTCATCCATTTTCCACAAGGCCACCAGAGTGGTATTTTAAATAACAAATTGATTACGTATCTTTCCTGCTTACAATTCTTACCTAGCTTCCTATTGCACGTGGAATAAAATACGAACTCCATACTATGGTCTGGGTCTGCTTCTCCAGTTTTGGTTTCTGTCACTTCAACTTCTCTTCTACTAATGTTCTAGATGTGCTGACATGGAGCATCTAGAAGAGACTGAATTCTTTTTTTAAGAATTCAGGGTATTAAGTTCTCCTCCCTGGCTCTGTGCATGCCTAGTTCTTTTTCATCCTTCAGGTCTTATCTTAAAAATCATCTCCCTAATCAATATATATTCACTTTCTGCTATTTTAAATCTTATTTATTTATCTGTTCATTTGTTCATTGTCTGACTTACTAGAAGACTAGAAGACTAGAAGACTTACTTAGGCTTCTTGAGGAGAGGGATCTGGTCTTTCTTCCTTGCCAGGAAGCTGGTCGTCACTCAGCACACGTTTGATGAATGCATTAACGAGTTATTGTACTAAGTAATCATCAGATTATATAAGAGGGTCCAACATAATAGACATGTATACATATGCTTGCCCTATATATCTTGGCTTTAGAAAGGAGATGACTAAAGAGGGACATAGCATATCGGTGTCTAGTATTTGAAGACATAATTTGGAAAATAGGATTAGACATGGATTTGGCAACTAGAAAACAAAACTGAGAGTATGAGTGGAAGTTAAACTGGAACAAACAGTTGAATAGTAGGTGCTTGGGAGATGGCAAGCTTCGTCTCACTGAAGATGTTCAGCTAGAGAGCCGGATGACAGCCTGTCTGGCAAGTGGTGGTGGGATTTCTTGCTTTACATTGGAACTTGATCTAGGGACTTCAAAGGGCTCTTCCCTCTCTGAGATGCTTGGATTTTGTGATTACAGAGGAGTACTTACTGGTATCTCCTAGCATTAATCTGTGATTGTATGGGTTATTCTTCTTCAAGTCACACTTTATTCGATGTCCTCTTAAGACCTCACTGTTCTCTCAGAAATAATAATAATGCAGAAGCTAAGGAAGCCATTTTGGGGCTTCCCTGGTGGCGCAGTGGTTGAGCGTCCGCCTGCCGATGCAGGGGACACGGGTTCGTGCCCCGGTCTAGGAAGATCCCACATGCCGCGGAGCAGCTAGGCCCGTGAGCCATGGCCGCTGAGCCTGCGCGTCCGGAGCCTGTGCTCCACAACGGGAGAGGCCACAACAGTGAGAGGCCCGCATACCGCAAAAAAAAAAAAAAAAAAAAAGAAGCCATTTTTTTCCTGTTTCTATTTTGTTTGAGAAAGAAATGTTAGATAATAAAAGAAGAATTAGATAGAAAATATCTTCTTGATGGCTTAATCTTTTAATAAACATGTCTAAAAAAAGCAGATCAGTGTGTGCTTTGGCATTACTTTCAAATCCTTTTCTTAAACTTATGGAAAACAGAATCAATAGGAACACACTTTTGTTTATTCAGTATTCTTAAAAGTTACCATCATGACTGGAGTTGGGATAGGGGGGTCAGTTCCAAAACAACTCTGCATATTACATTTTGAACTTTACTTTTTAATAGCATCATAAACCTCCCATCGTATCCTTCAATATTTCCTATGGAATTTCTTATTTATCTTCAGTCATAAGCTAATGTATTTGATGTGAGAAATAGAGGAATAATGACTTAGAATTCTCCAAACATTAATTGGCTGACTTCTGGAAATCATAAAACAACTCTGGCTAGGTCTTATTGAGCACAGCATTAGGAGAGGTTCAAAATCCATATTCAACTGAAGAAAAGTCACATCCTCAAAGGTGGTTTATGTTTTCTCATCAACAATTCACACAAAATTTTTCTTTATGTCATGTGATAGTATGTGACTCTGCAGGGACAAGTACAAGAAAAGCTACATTCAGTCATTTGGTATGACTGAAAACTGTGTGTTTTGTCGTGAAGTCATTTTCAGAAGTTATGGTATATATAATAACTCTTCTTTCAAATAATGTAGAATTATATGCTAATTTGAATGATTTGGATATGATTTGTCCATAACTTTTAATGTTACTCCGGCCATTTTTTTATCCAATTAAGTCTAGACACCATAAAAAACCCAATGCCCTATGTGTGTGTGTGTATATACCTATTTGCTTTATGATTTTCTTTATGTTATCCATTTCTAGTTTCACTTCTTTCTTTCTCTTTGCTTTCCTTATTTTCCAAGAGCAATGTATCAGTAAATATCTCTTGAAGCTTGCCATGTGAAGGACATTGTATAATATCTTCCACTTTACTTCTTTACTCTGAAGAACTTGGCCTTAGTACTGTAGTCAGCCCTTTGTTATTCTAGCTATTGCAGGTAGAAGTTAGTTTTGTTGATGTTCATAAATTCTTTTGTTTTGGCCCTCTATCTACTATTTCCTAAACTTCTTGTCTTCATCTTTATTCTACTATGGCATTTTGAACGTATCCCTCTTTGCCTTTTGGGACTCCTTTCCATCATAGTTTTTACTGTGAAGTACTGTATTAGTTTTCTGTTGGTGTGCTAAGAAATGACCGTAAATTTAGTGGCACAAAGCAACATGAATTTATTACCTTATAGTTCTGGAAGTCAGCAGTCTGAAATGATTCTCAGTTAACAAAAATCAAGGTGTTGGCAATTCTGCATTCCTTTCTGGAGGCTCTTGGGGGAGAATTCATTTTCTTGCCTTTTCCAGTTTCCAAAAGCCATCTGCACTCCTTGGCTCGTTTCCTCCATCTTCAAAGGCAGCAACTATGGTCAAGTCTTGGTCATATCAAATTACTCCAGAACAACCCCTCTTCTGCCTTCTTCTGCAACCTTAATCCCCCTTTGCCGTATAATAGGCAACATATTCACAGGTTCTGAGGATTAGGCTGTAGATATCTTTGGGGGCCCATTATTATGCCTCTCATGAATACTTACCTCTTTTTCTTTTGATGTTTGCAACCCTGCAGCCAAGCCACTCTCCACTCAATAGGAGGAAGCTCCCCTGTTCCATTTAGTTGCTCCTGTGGTTTTTACATTTGTCTCTGGCTGCCTGGTCTCTGCTGACTCTGAATAATTATGTAAAATATACTTGCTTGTTGGCTTTTTGTAGTTAAAGCACATTTAAACCACAATTAAATTGCTTTGATATCTAAATAACTTTGGAAAAAATAAGTAAAGACTGCTGACCACCTTATTCTCCCTTTATTTAAATTATTTATATTGGATCTGTTTTCTTCCTTTTTCCTTTGCAAAATATCTAACTATTTTCATGCCATTAGAGATATAACAGAGCAATGTAAAAAACAGAACTACTCTGAGAAAACATTTTACTTATTAATCATTTTATTTTATTTATTTATTTATTTATTTATTTTTTCTTTTGCTGTACGTGGGCATATCACTGTTGTGGCCTCTCCCGTTGCGGAGCACAGGCTCCGGACGTGCAGGCTCAGTGGCCATGGGTCACGGGCCCAGCCACTCCGCGGCATGTGGGATCCTCCCGAACTGGGGCACGAACCCACGTCCCCTGCATCGACAGGCGGACTCCCAACCACTGCGCCACCAGGGAAGCCCTCATTTTATTTTTATTTGCCACTTCTTTTTACCATTTTTGTGATTTACTATAAATTGTATAAATGATTCATAATTGCTCCCTTCTCATTTTAGTTTTGATATGAACCTATAAATTGTACTTCTGCCAGAGTCTTTCTGTGCTTTAAAGTATGTTTATCCTATTTTTTTCTGTTTATGTATAAACTAGGTATTTAATTCTAGCAACATGTTTTTGAGATAAAAGCTTTTGGTTTCAAAGAATACTGGTGATCTTCAGTAATTAAGACTGTATACTTACCAAGCTCTCTAAATTCCAGTGTGTAAGACATTTCTATAGGTGATGAGCTTATTACTTATATGCTGTTTAATGCTTACATGATTTCTCTTAGACACAAAGGGACAAGTGACGTATACTTAAACATATCCCTATCTTGATATTTGGAATGTTGTTCTTTTGTAACATAAAAAGAAGAGTATTATTTACATTTTCTGTGAAATAAATGAGAAGACCAAACCTACATGAATTTTGAATTGATCAGGAGCAAGAATTTTGGCAATTCTCAGAAAGGAACTAATTTTCTCACAATTTAAATTTACTTTTCACCAGAGCAAAGATATTCATGTGTTTCTGGACTATATCAATTCATTGAACTCTACCTGTTCTGAATAAAGAGCTTCTGTATGCAATCAATGAAGCCAAGCAAAACACTACAGTTTCTGAGTTCAGTACAAATTATTTCCCATTATAAGGGATCCCTATCATTGAGAAATATCTTCTCTATTCACATCAATGATGAGAAAATGACATCCTGTTTCTTTCAATTATATGCGTATGTTCCCTTTAAGACCCAACATATTAGCATTGCTGACTCTTCAGGCTGACCTCTTTTTTTTTTAAAATAAATTTATTTATTTATTTTGGGCTGCATTGGGTCTTCATTGTTGTGCGTGGGCTTTCTCTAGTTGTGGCGAGTTGGGGCTACTCTTTGTTGTGGTGCACAGGCTTCTTATTGCGGTCGTTTCTCTTGTTGCAGAGCATGGGTTCTAGGTGCATGAGCTTCAGTACTTGTGGTGCATGGGCTCAGTAGCTGTGGCTCACGGGATCTAGAGCACAGGCTCAGTAGTTGTGGCACACAGGCTTAGTTGCTCCATGGCATGTGGGATCTTCCCGGACCAGGGCTCGAACCCGTGTCCCTTGCACTGGTGGATGGATTCTTAACCACTGCACCACCAGGGAAGTCCCAGGCTGACCTCTTTAATTAGGGTCAAATCAAGGAAATGAAATAAATATATGCAAATTCTGAGACTAAACTGAGAAAACTAGTCAACGAAATTTTTCTGTTCTCTGTGCAGAAGCACAAGCTTAGGACTTTTTATAAATCAAATAGAAATATATATATTTTTATTATGGCTTTTTAACTTGTTCTGAGTAGATTTTATGAACCTAATGAAAAAATTGAAAATAACTTCTCTAGCATAACTTCTGAGTGATAATATTGTACAGGGATCAGTATAAAGAAAGGAAAGAGTTTGATACAGTGACACTTAGAAGTGCTAAAAAGAAACCATTAGTTGGTAGTTTGTAACTGGTTCATTTTCCAAACATTGTAGGGTCTAGAGGAAAATGTGAACAACAGAATCTCCAGGTTTAGTTTTTGATATTTTTATGGTAGGCTGACAAGAGCTTGAAGGTTGGGGCATTTATTTTGAAATAATGAGAGAAGTTTTTGCTTTCTGAATTAGTTAGAGAGTTGGTACTAAAACTGCCCCAAGGCATGGACTGTGAATCCAAGTGTATCCACACCGAGCCATCTTTCATTTAAGTCTGTTTAATAAATCATCTTCCTAACTGGAGCTTGGGGTATAAAGCTTCATGCCTCTGGCTCAACTGAAAAGGAGAAAAAGATCAGGATCATGGCAGTTTTAAGAAATGTAATTTTATTTTCAACTTTGGTTTTCTGACATACAAGGAAAAAGTGCTATTTAAAAAATATTCCTACTTGGATAAAAGCAGCTGCTCCTAGATGGTGCAAAATAATAAAATTTGAAAAGCTGGAAATGGCCCAGCTTTTGTCCAGGATTCAGTGAATTTCATGGAGCAAGTGCTAGACTGAAGATTTATGAGGACAGGGTTAGGTGACCATTGATTGCTGAATGAATTAATAAAAGAGTGAAAATTTAAGTTTCTTTGACTCCTTCAGATCTCAGACAAGTTATTTAGATATGGATAAGGATATAGGTTTTGCTACCATTGCTGGAGAGATGGACCTTGGCATTTTTTCCCATGAAGCTTGTGGGTTCTCTCTGGTCAACAATTTCATGGGAACTTGATGAATACTTTACATTTGGTTACTAAACAGGTTTATAAGCCATTCATAAAAGTAATGTGATTTGTTTTGGGGGCAAAGGTTCGGTAGTTTCATGCATTCACTCAGTAAGTAAATGTTTGTTGAGTGCCTACTATATGCCTGGCAGTGGCTAGTACCCTAGCCTTATATAATACATATGTCCCTCTGCTCTTGGAGAAGTAGACATGTAAGCAGTTAAAAATCAATATAGAATAAGTTCTATAATGGATGAAGAACAATACATCACAGAAGCATGTAAGGTAAGGATCAAACCCAGATTTGCGGGATTAGGAAACACCTTCTAGAGGAAGAACATCTCAGCTGAAACCTTAATTTAAAATAGGAGCCTGCTAGCGGAGGGAGGCAGAAAGGGTGTTTGAGGCAGGAGAGCTTGGTGAAATTTAGGAACTGGAAGCACTTTAGTCACCCTTCAGAGTGAAGAGTGGAGTGAACTGAAGCTGCCATGGTAAGCAGAAGCCAACTTCAGAAGGGCCTTGAAGCCATGGCAAGGAGTTCAGAATGTGTCCTTAGAGTTTAATTAAAATAGTAATTGAGTAGGTGACTAGTAAGAGCCAAGGATGATGGGAAGCCATTGAAAGCTTTTAAGGAAAGGAACTACATAATAAGACTTTTATTAGAACACTGTCACTGGTTGTAGGGTGAAAAACAGATGGAGAGGACTCAAGGCTGATTGTAGCAGCCTAGTGAGAGGCAATTATAACCTGAAGCAGAGAGGTGGCCATGGGGATTGCGTGATATGGGCAGATTTAGAAGATTGTTATGAGAAAGAATGCCCAGATCTTGGTGATCAGTTGGGCATGATGTACGTGAAAGACCAAGGAGTTCAGGATGACTCCCAGGTTTGAGTCACAAAGTGCTATATGGTACCATTTTCTGAGGAAGGAGGACCCAAATGAGACAGAAATATAAGTTCAGTTTCAGGCATGTTAAGTTTTAGGTACCTGAGTAGATGCTAGTTACATAGGTAAGACTAAAACTATAGAAAAAGATCTGAATGAAAGACACATATTTGAGGATCATCAGCCTAAGGGTGGAAAAGAAACCCTGGAAATTGATCCAGTTGCTCATGGTGAACATGTAGAGTCTTATAGCATGATCCTTAGAGACACAAGTTTTTAACAAATGGACAGAGGAAGAGGAATTGGCCAGGGAGACTGAGAACAAGTGAACAGATAGTTAAGAGGTACATCAAGAGAGTGTGGTGTCAAGGAAGCTAAGGAAAGAAAATATTTCGAGAAGGAAATGCTCAGCAGAGGCCATGCTGTGGTGCGTTGAAGACAAGACTCAGTAATAAGGTGGTAGTCAGTATCTTGCCAGCTTCCTTGAAGGGGGAGGGCAGAAATCACTTCACAGGTAAGAAGTATGTGGGTGGTGAGCACGTGGAGAAAGAGAGCAAGAGCATACACACTGCTTTAGGGAAGTTTGAATGTGAAGAAAGCCGAACAAGATAGTAGTAATGCTAGATAGCTAAGGGATCTAGGGAAAGGTCTATTTTTTTTTTTTGTCAGTTTGTTTTAATGAGTGAGTCCAGAGTATGTTCAAATACAGATGAAAAGAAGAGCTTAAAGATGAAGTAAGAGGAGCAGGTTTGCGGTTGGATAATTGAAAGAAAAAAAAGATCCCTGAAGAGGCAAGAGAGGACAGAGTCCCAAGGTAGCTGTACCAGGGTCAGGGTGGGGCTAGGTTTAGGCAAGAAACAGCACATTGGTGGGCTGACAGTGATGGTAGGACGTGGTGGAAGTTGGACGTTTGAGGAGCTTGAAAAATGTTTCTGATGGTAGCTGTGGGAAATAAAAGAAAGCTAAAAAAACACAGATAAGTTGCCAAACAGATGGAGGACCTAGTACAAGTTGAATGCCATGAAACTATAGTGACACCAATATGATTATGTGATTTTTTTTTTTTTCTCCAGCAGTGCCCAAGTCCTGAGCTTTGGCAAGGAGAGAGCAGACATTGTGGGTGTTTTCTAACTGGGTGTGAGTGAAATGCAACGGGACAAGGTAAATGGGACATTTATAAGCAAGCATCTGAAGCGATGAACTAGACACTTGTCTCCAAGCTTTTTTGTTCTCATGTTCTCAAAAGCATTTTGAAAAAGTGGCTACTCAGACACTTTTTAAAGTGGAAATCTAAAAAATGTTAACACAAATTTAAATATCATAAAATTAAATAGTCGCAAAAGTTGTTTTTTATGGTTTATTTTATGTAATATACATACATTAAATGTATTTTTATCCAAATCTTAGAGCTGTAGGTTTAGCTTATTCAATTTATAGAGCATGTCCTTCAGATAATTAGGTATCATTGTGAAACTAATCAGCCAAATCAGAGTTACTTTTCATCAGAAAAGGTTTGATTTTATTTTAAAATTCATAGGTTGTGAATCTAACACTCTTCTCACCTCTGTATTCTGAGATAATTGATTGATAGATGAGTGATTGATTGCTAGGTAGGTAGGTGAGTGGATAGATGGATAAAACAAGGCATGGATGAATAGATGGATACTTGTCTTGGGTACATCTCCTGGATGAAACAAGGTCCCCCTGAATATCTTTCTGAAGGTTTTTGGCTTTACTTTCAAGAGTCTTTCCCTCGGGAAAGTGTCATTCTAGATTGGTTCCTATTTTTGATGCCTTGAACAGTTTTGCACCCTGGAACAACTCACCAAAATACAATTTAGGATAAGGAAGAGCATGACTTTCTTTTTTAAGGTGGAGAAGGGCAATGGGAAAGGCGAGAAAGGGTGGAATAATTGTTAGATGTTAAAGCTGGCACGCAGGTCAGCTTTAGGAATGAGTTTTTGGAAGTTTAGATCTGGATATTTTTACCCTATTGCTATCTAAGTGTATTTATACTCTAGAAAGTCTTTGTGTCCATACTTCAGTCTGAAGACCATTGGACTATCGCGTAAAATCTAGGTCAAGATGAAGAATGAAGGTGGGAGGATGTGAGAAAACGGTCAAGGAGACTGAGATCTCCTAGTTTCAAAACCTGTAATTTTAATGGCTTATGTTTAGTATTGTTTTGTTTGTCTGCTTTGACATTCAGAGAATCTGTGTTGATCTTTATTGAACATGGAAGTATTAGGGCACATTTATTGAACATGGAAATATTAGGGCACATTAATATTAGGAAATATTAGGGCACATAAAAACATTAGGGCTTGTGTTTCCGTCAGGCACAGTGTAAAGAGAGTGGGCTTTGGAGCCCAACACACCTGGATTTGAATCCTTGCTCTACCACTTACTCACTGTGCCTACAGGCAAGCCAGTTATCCTTTCTGTGATCAGATTTCTCGTTTGTAAAATTAGATTTATTTATTTATTTATTATTATTTTTTTGCGGTACGCGGGCCTCTCACTGTTGTGGCCTCTCCCGTTGCGGAGCACAGACTCCGGACGCGCAGGCTCAGCGGCCATGGCTCATGGGCCCAGCTGCTCCACGGCATGTGGGATCTTCCCCGACTGGGGCACGAACCCGTGTCCCCTGCAACGGCAGGCGGACTCTCAACCACTGCGCCACCAGGGAAGGCTCATTTGTAAAATTAGAATAACAGAATCTACCTTGCAGGCTGTTATAAGTTTTAGAGATAACTGGTTCTTTTATTCAACAAATATTTACTGAGTGCCTACCACATGCCAAACACTGTTCAAAGAAATATTAAGAGCAAAATACCTCACACAGCATTTGGAACATACAAATAAACCAATCAATGGCAACTAAAAGGGATGTGTTTGAGCGTAGGAAGCCTGTCATATTCCTCTGTGATAAAAGGCAGTAATTATTGGGTCAGAAGTGAAGGACAATTGCAAATGTCCAGTGTTAGTTTTTCCTGAAGCTTATAAGGTATTCAGGCCTAAGCTTACTTTTATCCTCTCTCACTTTTATCAAAGTATAATTTTCAGTGAGTTAAAGACATGGCTTTCATGCACATATGAGAGAATACTTGTCAGAGATTTTACCTAACTCATTATTTAATGAGAGAACCAATATGAGGGTAAAACTGATTCCAAGAGCATTTATGGAACAAGGATGTATATGGTCCATCAGGGAAGCTATTAAAAAGTAAAAGAATGTTGGAATAAGATAGCTTGGTTAGATATAAAATTGTTACTGGCCCACAGGGCAACAAAACAGCAAACTTTAGGATTATCTTTTTGCTCTGGGCTGAATGTTTGTGTCTTCTTGTCAAATTCATATGTTGAAATCCTAATGCTCAATGTGATAGCATTAGGAAGTAGGGCCTTTGGGGGGCGCTTAGGTCATGAGGATGAAGTCTGTATGAATGGGATTCGTGGTTTTATAAAAAAGACCTCAGAGACCTTCCTAGCCCTTCCACCATGGAAGGTCACAGCCAGAAGACAGCCAACTATGAACCGGGAAGGGAGCTCTCACCAGACGTTGAATCTGCTAGCACTTTGATCTTGGGCTTCCCCAGCCTCCAGAACTGTGAAAACCATGGGAAATGACAAGTTCTAAGGCTTTCTAAAATGCGTAAGCTGTACGTGTGTCATCATACACTCAATTAGCGCTCCTAAACTTAGACAGGCTTTGGGTAATGCCAAGACTCTAAAAATAATATACTACATAGGTTAAGAGAGACAAAGACACATTTCACTAAGAAAAAAATTAGGAAAAGGCAAAAAGAGGAGCTTATCATGATACTTTTGGGGTACCCCTATTAATCTCAGAAACTACTTCCCTATAACTGATTACATGTGTTGCACATTCCATAATGTATAATATGGAAAAATAGTAAACACACAAGTATTGTCAATTTTGTGACATATTTGCTCAGAAATAGCTGTACTTATTATCTCCACAACCTTGTAGTTAGAGCAGACACATTATGCCTCTCATTTTAAGACTAAAACCATGAATTAGGAAGTGGTTCAGTGAAAGGGCCAAGACTATAAATCAGTGCTGCTATCTTGGCTCTAATCTATTGGACCTGACAGGCTGGAGGTAGTTGTAAAAGCAGTCTGCAGTTTCCAGGTGAGTTATGTTCCTAAGGATCATTTGTAGGTCAGTTGTTTTGAACTTCACACATTTTCCCATAGTAATAAATAGCGTGATGAATAAAGGTTCTGCATCCAGCCCAGCCTGCCAAAGCCTTTAACCTATGATGCGTCTGTAGTTCAGTGATACAGAATCTTTCGCCATTAATTTTTACTGGAGAGTTAGTTCAGGGCTCTAATTTGGAATGCAGGGAGCATATTTTCCTGTGCCCTACCTTCTTCCACTTCAGCACCACTGCTGGGAGTGGAGAACTTTTCCAGCTTTAGACGGTGGAGGGTAGCTCTGGTGTGGCTGGGTGGAGAGAGTCTCCCACAAGGGCACCTGAGGGCATTTGATGCAGAATCACTGGAGAGAGCCCTGACACAGGTGCCTACGCAGGACAGAGACTGGAATTTTGTGGGAGTGAGTTTGAGAAGGGGATGCTGAAGGACTGGGTCAAAGCCTGTGTTGACAAAGGCAGACAGTTCTTAAAGCGGTAGACCTCTAGCAATGGGAGGAGAGTCCCAACCGTGCAAGGTGTGTAACATCTCCTTAAATGAGATCCACAGAACAGATTTGCAGGTACAGTGGTAAGAAAGAACAAAGTTGCTCTTTTGCTTTCTCCCTGTGGAGTTCAGCTTATTCAATAAACTGGTTGCATGTACTTAAATCTCCTTGTTGATTTTATAAAATGTACTGTCATGGAAATGGAAAATTAAACAATATTGAAAACTACAAAGAAAAATGTAAAAGTCACACAAATCCCTTTCATCCAGAGATAAGCATTATTAGTTTAAAGGTTTCAATCAGTATTGGGGAAACTATTTCAAAAGCGACTTTACAAACGACTCCATATACTTCTCCATAAGGGAGCCTGAGGTCCAATCCTCAATGACTAATAATTTTAGTATCTCTTCCCTATCATTTTTCCAGATTAGGTAATGTTACAGAACATCTCCAGCCTTCACTTTATTATCTAATACATTGGATCATCTAATTTCTTTTCTGGACTTTGTTATTGTCTTGTCACCTTTTCTCAAATTGATCTGTAAGTACTATGGAACAATGGAGGAAAATTCAATGTCAAAAAGTCTGAGCTAAATTCACAAAATACTGAACAGTGAAGGAGGACATATTCTTATTTATCCATGTGCTTGCCAATAGTAGGATTTGCCAATATTTTTTTTCTGTAGTGGCCCATCTGATAAGGGGAAAATATTTCTCATTGTTATTTCTAATTGAATTTCTAATTAAGGTTGATATTTTTTCCATATTTACATTGGAAATATGGAAAAAGTATTTTTTCCACATGTTCCATGTGTGTTTACAGGACACATGCCTGGGTGAGAGGTATGAACAAGAGTTGAGATTTGAAAACTGAGGGTATGCAGGTAACAGTGGATGGTCTAAGTACTGTTGAGGTTTAATTCATGATGGGCATCATTGGCAAGGGTGTGTGTATGTGTCTGTACATGTATACACATTGTAAGGGAGGGAATTTCTATTTAATCAGCATAACTATAAAGTTCCTGAAGTGATGGGGAATCCCATGTAGTAACTGGACATCTAGAGTTGTACCTGTGGGTCCCCCCCACTCCCCAATCCAATAGTGAAAAGTCTCTGGGAGGGTGGACAGGTAGGAGTTTTAATGAAAACAAAAAGTTACCCTTTTCTAACTAGAAACTGTGGATCAATACTTAACCTTAGTTTACGCATCTGTAAAATGGGGATAATAACAGTGCTCATCTCATTGGGCTATTGTTAAGATTCATTGAGAGAATACATATGAAATCATTAGCCCAGTGCCTAGAACATGGTAAACTCTCAATAAATGTTAGGTGTCATTAATTTTTTGTATGTAAAACAAGGGAGTTAACTAGGTGATCTTTAAGGCACCTTCCAGAGCTACAGATCCAGATTTATGATACTGAAAATATTTAGCTTTCTGTATTTGATCCATAATTTAAAGAAAAGCTGAGGACACAGCAGCTTTAAAATGAGCAAAAATGAGCTGGGTAATTACTCTCAATTTAAGCTATGTCTTCAGGAAAATGAATCGAGTAAGATTGTAATATATATAACGTAACCTGTAAGAAGGGGCTCTTACACAGTAAAAGACACAGTCAAGCCTCTAGAATAGAGCTGACAACATTTAATGCCACCTATTTAGCTAAGTTTACACTTTTTTTTTACATCTTTATTTGAGTAGAATTGCTTTACAATGTTGTGTTAGTTTCTGCTGTATAACAAAGTGAATCAGCTATTTGTATCCATATATCCCCATATCCCCTCCCTCTTGCGCCTTCCTCCCACCCCCTAAGTTTACAACTTTATAGAGAAATATGGAAAATAGCTCAAAACCTTGAAAATAAATTGTATAGAACACAAAGAACAGTTATCAGCCATCATTCTTTTCCACCTCTACTGAAAGTCAACAACTCCTATGCAGAAGTCACATGTAAATGTTTGCAGCAATGTTTGAAAAAAAAGAAACATAACAAGCTTATAAAACAGAGTTAGAGCTGTTGACCTGTCAGTATTTAGCCCTTCAAAACCAAGTCTTTGTAAGCTCAGCTCAGTATATTTAAATACTGAGCATAGTGATTTTCTCTTTTTAAAAAAATTTATTTATTTATTTTTATACAGCAGGTTCTCTACTATACATATTAGTATATATATGCCAAACCCAATTTCCCAATTCATCCCATCACCCCTTGCCCCACTTTCCCTCCTTGGTGTCCATACGTTTGTTCTCTACATCTGTGTCTCTATTTCTGCCTTGCAAACCAGTTCATCTGTACCATTTTGTGAGATTCTACATACATGTGTTAAAATACGATATTGTTTTTCTTTTTCTGACTTACTTCACTCTGTATGACAGTCTTTAGATCCATCCACATCTCTGCAAATGACCCAGTTTTGTTTCTTTTTATGGCTGAGTAATATTCCATTGTATATATGTACCACATCTTCTTTATCCATTTATCTGTCGATGGGCATTTAGGTTGCTTCCATGACCTGGGTATTGTGAATAGTGCTTCAATGAACATTGGGGTGCATGTGTCTTTTTGAATTATGGTTTTCTCTGGGTATATGCCCAGTAGTGGGATTGCTGAGTCATATGGTAGTTCTATTTATCATTTTTTAAGGAACCTCCATACTGTTCTCCATAGTGGCTGTATCAATTTACATTCCCACCAACAGTGCAAGAGGGTTCCCTTTACTCTACACCCTCTCCAGCATTTTTACTTTGTAGGTTTTCTGATAGTGGCCTTTCTGACCAGTGTGAGGTGATACCTCATTGTAGTTTTGATTTGCACTTCTCTAATAATTAGTGATGTTGAGCAGCTTTTCATGTGCCCATTGTCCATCTGTATGTCTTCATTGGAGAAATGTTTATTTAGGTCTTCTGCCCAGTTTTGGATTGGGTTGTTTGTTTTTTGATATTGAGCTGCATGAGCTGCCTGTATATTTTGGAGATTAATCCTTTGTCTGTTGATTCGTTTGCAAATATTTTCTCCCATTCTGAGAGTTGTCTTTTTGTCTTGTTTACAGTTTCCTTTGCTGTGCAAAAGCTTTGAAGTTTCATTAGGTCCCACTTTTTAATTTCTGTTTCTATTTCCATTACTCTAGGAGGTGGGTCAAAAAAGATCTTGCTGTGATTTATGTCAAAGGGTGTTCTTCCTATGTGTTCTTTGCTCTAAGAGTTTTATAGTGTCCTGCCTTACATTTAGGTCTTTAATCCAATTTGAGTTTATTTTTGTGTATGGTATTAGGGAATGTTCTAATTTCATTCTTTTACATGTAGCTGTCCAGTTTTTCCAGCACAACTTATTGAAGAGGCTGTCTTTTCTCCATTGTATATTCTTGCCTCCTTTGCCATAGATTAGTTGACCATAGGGGTGTGAGTTTATCTCTGGGCTTTCTATCCTGTTCCGTTGATCTATATTTCTATTTCTGTGCCAGTACCATATAGTCTTGATTACTGTAGCATTGTAACATAGTCTGAAGTCAAGGAATCTGATTCCTTCAGCTCCATTTTTTTCCCTCAAGACTGCTTTGGCTATTTGGGGTCTTTTGTGTCTCCATACACATTTCAAGATTTTTTGTTCCAGTTCTGTAAAAAATGCCATTGGTAGTTTGATAGGGATTGCATTGAATCTGTAGATTTATTTGGGTAGTATAGTCATTTTCACAATGTTGATTCTTCCAATCCAAGGACATGGTATATCTGTCCATCTGTTTGTGTCATCTTTGATTTCTTTCATCACTGTCTTATAGTTTTCTAAGTACAGGTTTTGACCTCCTTAGGTAAGTTTATTCCTAGGTATTTTATTCTTTATGTAGCAATGGTAAATGGGAGTGTTTCCTTAATTTCTCTTTCAGATTTTTCATCCTTAGTGTATAGGAATGCCAGAGATTTCTGTGCATTAATTTTGTATCCTGCTACTTTACCAAATTCATTGATTAGCTCTAGTAGTTCTCTGGTGGCACCTTTTGGATTCTGTATCTGTAGTATCATGTCATCTGCAAACAGTGACAGTTTAACTTCTTCTTTTCCAATTTGTATTCCTCTTATTTCTTTTTCTTCTCTGATTGGGGTGGGTAGGACTTCCAAAACTATGTTGAATAATAGTGGTGAGAGTGGACATCCTTGTCTTATTCCTGATCTTAGAGAAAATGCTCCCAGTTTTTCACCATTGGGAACGATGTTGGCTGTGGGTTTGTCGTATATAGCCTTTATTATGTTGAGGTAGGTTCCCTCTCTGCCGATTTTCTGGAGAGTTTTTATCATAAATGGGTGTTGAATTTTTCGAAAGCTTTTTCTGCATCTATTGAGATGATCATATGGTTTTTATCCTTCAATTTGTTAATATAGTGTATCACTTTGACTGATTTGCATATATTGAAGAATGCTTGCATCCCTGGGATAAATCCCAGTTGATCATGGTGTATGATCCTTTTTTTTTTTTTTTTTTTTTGCTGTACGCGGGCCTCTCACTGTTGTGGCCTCTCCCATTGCAGAGCACAGGCTCCGGATGCACAGGCCCAGCGTCCATGGCTCATGGACCCAGCCGCTCCACGGCATGTGGGACCCCCCCCCGGACTGGGGCACGAACCCGTGTCCCCTGCATCGGCAGGCGGACTCTCAGCCACTGCACCACCAGGGAAGCCCGTATGATCCTTTTAATGTGTTGTTGGATTCTGTTTGCTACTATTTTGTTGAGGATTTTTGCATCTATATTCATCAATGATATTGGTCTGTAATTTTCTTTTTTTGTAGTATCTTTGTCTGATTTTGGTATCAGGGTGATGGTGGCCTCGTAGAATGAGTTTGGGAGTGTTCCTTCTTCTGCAATTTTTTGGAAGAGTTTGAGAAGGATGGGTGTTAGCTCTTCTCTAAATGTGCATAATTCACCTGTGAAGCCATCGAGTCCTGGATTTTTGTTTGTTGGAAGATTTTTAATCACAGTTTCAATTTCATTTTGTGATTGGTCTGTTCATTTTTTCTATTTCCTCCTGGTTCAGTCTCAGAAGGTTCTACCTTTCTAAGAATTTGTCCATTTCTTCCAGGTCATCCATTTTATTGGCATAGGATTGCTTGTAGTAGTCTCTTATGATGTTTTGTATTCCTGTGGTGTCCATTGTAACTTCTCCTTTTTCATTTCTAATTTTATTGATTTGAGTCTTCTCCCACATATTCTTGATGAGTCTGGCTAAAGTTTATCAGGTTTATCTTCCAAAGAACCAGCTTTTAGTTTTATTGATCTTTGCTATTGTTTTGTTTCCATTTATTTCTGCTCTGATTTCTTTCATTCTACTAACTTTGGGTTTTGTTTGTTGTTTTTTCTCTAGGTGTAAGTTTAGATTGTTTATTTGAGATTTTTCTTGTTTCTTGAGGTAGGATTGTATTGCTATAAACTTCCCTCTTAGAACTGCTTTTGCTTCATCCCATAGGTTTTGGATTACTGTGTTTTCATTGTCATTTGTCTCTAGGTACTTTGTGATTTCCTCTTTGATTCCTTCAGTGATCTCTTGGTTATTTAGTAAGGTATTGTTTAGCCTCCATGTCTTTATGTTTTTTACATTTATTTCCCTGTAACTTATTTCTAATCTCATAGCATTATGGTTGGAAAAGATGCTTGATATGATTTCAATTTTCTTAAATTAACCGAGGCTTGATTTGTGATCCAAGATATGATCTATCCTGGAGAATGTTCCACATACACTTGAGAAGAAAGTGTATTCTGCCACTTTTGGGTGATATGTTCTATAAATATCAATTAAATCTATCAGGTCTATTGTGTCATTTAAAGCTTGTGTTTTCTTATTAATTTTCTGTCTGGATGATTTGTCCATTGGTGTAAGTGAGGTGTTAAAGTCCCCCACTATTATTGTGTTACTGTTGGTTTCCTCTTTTATAGCTGTCATCATGTGCCTTATGTATTGGGGTTCTCCTATGTTAGGTGCATATATATTTATAATTGTTATATCTTCTTCTTGGATGATCCCTTGATCATTATGTAGTGTCCTTCCTTGTCTCTTGTAACTATCTTTATTTTAACGTCTATTTTATCTGATATGATTATTGCTGCTCTAGCTTTCTTTTGATTTCCATTTGTATGAATATCTTTTTTCCATCCCCTCACTTTCAGTCTGTATGTGTCCCTAGGTCTAAAGTGGGTCTCATGTAGACAGCATACATATGGGTCTTGTTTTTGTATCCACTCAGCGAGCCTGTGTCTTTTGGTTAGAGCATTTAATCCATTCACATTTAAGGTAATTATCAATATGTATGTTCCTTTTACCATTTTCTTAATTGTTTTGGATTTGTTTTTGTAGGTCCTTTCTTCTCTTTTGTTTCCCACTTATAGAAGTTCCTTTAGCATTTGTTGTAGAGCTGGTTTGGTGGTGCTGAATTCTCTTAGCTTTTGCTTGCCTGTAAAGCTTTTGATTTCTCCATCGAATCTGAGTGAGATCCTTGCCGGGTACAGTATCTTGGTTGTAGGTTCTTCCCTTTCATCACTTTAAGTATATTATGCCACTCTCTTCTGGCTCGTAGAGTTTCTGCTGAGAAATCAGCTGTTAACCTTATGGGAGTTCCCTTGTGTGTTATGTGTAATTTTCCCCTTGTTGCTTTTAATAATTTTTCTTTGTATTTAATTTTTTCAATTTGATTACTATGTGTCTCGGTGTGTTTCTCCTTGGGCTTATCGTGCCTGGGATTCTCTGCACTTTCTGGACTTGGGTGGCTGTTTCCTTTCCCATGTTAGGGAAGTTTTTGACTATAATCTCTTCAAATATTTTCTCAGGTCCTTCCTCTCTCTTCTCCTTTTGGGACCCCTATAATGCAAATGTTGGTGCATTTAGTGTTGTCCCAGAGGTCTGTTGGCTGTTTTCATTTCTTTTCATTCTTTTTTCTTTATCCTGTTCCGCGGAAGTGAATTCTACCATTTTGTCTTCCAGGTCACTTATCCATTCTTCTTCCTCAGTCATTTTGCTCTTGATTCCTTCTAGTGTGTGTTTCATTTCAGTTATTGTATTGTTCTTCTCTGTTTGTTTGTTCTTTAATTCTCCTAGGTCTTTATTAAACATTTCTTGCATCTTCTCAAACTTTGCCTCCATTCTTTCTCTGAGGTCTTGGATCATCTTCACTATCATTATTCTGAATTCTTTTTCTGGAATGTTGCCTATCTGTACTTCATTTAGTTGTTTTTCTGGGGTTTTATATTGTTCCTTCATCTGGTACATAGTCCTCTGCCTTTTCATTTTGTCTAGCTTTCTGTGAATGTGGTTTTCTTTCCACAGGTGGCAGGATTGTAGTTCTTCTTTCTTCTGCTGTCTGCCCTCTGCTTTATGAGGCTATCTAAGAGGCTTGTGCAAGCTTCCTGATGGGAGCAACTGGTAGTGGGAAGAGCTGGGTGTTGCTCTGGTAGGCAGAGCTCAGTAAAACTTTAATCCACTTGTCTGCTGATGAGTGGGGCTGAGTTCCCTGTCTGTTGGTTGTTTGGCCTGAGATGACCCAGCACTGGATGCTACAGGCTCTTTGGTGGGGCTAATGGCAGACTCTGGGAGAGCTCACAACAAGGAATACTTCCCAGTACTTCTGCTGCCAGTGTCCTTTTCCCTGTGGTGAGCCACAGCTGTCCCCCGCCTCTGCAGGAGATCCTCCAACACTAGCAGGGACGTCTGGTTCAGTCTCCTATGGGTCACTGCTCTTTCCTTCTGGATCCTGATGCGCACACTACTCTGTGTGTGCCCTCCAAGCGTGGAGTCTCTGTTTTCCCCAGTCCTCTCGACGTTCTGCAGTAAAATTCCACTAACCTTCAAAGTCTGATTCTCTGGAAATTCCTCTTCCTGTTGCCGGAATCCCCAGGTTCGGAAGCCTGATATGGGGCTCAGAACCTTCACTCCAGTGGTTGGACTTCTGTGGTATAATTGTTCTCCAGTTTGTGAGTCATCTACCCAGCGGTTATGGGATTTGATTTTATTGTGATTGTGCCCCTCCTACCGTCTCATAGCAGCTTCTCCTTTGTCTTTTGATGTGGGGTATCTTTTATGGTGAGTTCCAGTATCTTCCTGTCGATGATTGTTCAGCAGTTAGTTGTGATTCCCGTGCTTTCGCAAGAGTGAACGATCACACGTCCTTCTTCTCCGCCATCTTGAACCAATCCTGATTTTCTTACTTTAGGGGAATTTCAACAACCAGGGTTATTTATTTGACCCTAGGAAACAAAATCCGTGGTCTTAAAGGAACTTCCTGGCAAATTTGGAATCTAGAATCCTAGTTTCCAGGAGCTTAGATAGCTAACCTTTTCCATAATATTCTTAATGATGATTGGATCTCTGATTAAGTCCTACTTAGAGTTATGGTCAATGTTGCAAGTGCTTATCAAAACTTCTGACAGGGCTTCCCTGGTGGCACAGTGGTTGAGAATCTGCCTGCTAATGCAGGGGACACGGGTTCAAGCCCTGGTCTGGGAAGATCCCACATGCCACGGAGCAACTAGGCCCGTGAGCCACAACTACTGAGCCTGTGCGTCTGGAGCCTGTGCTCCGCAACGAGAGAGGCTGTGATAGTGAGAGGCCCGCGCACTGCGATGAAGAGTGGCCCCCGCTTGCCACAACTAGAGAAAGCCCTCACACAGAAATGAAGACCCAACACAGCAAAAATAAATTAATTAATTAAAAAAACAAAAGTACCAGTGCCACTGTGGATGTGAGGATTAAATTAGTAAAAAAAACCCAAAAAACAAAAAAACTTCTGACATTCTTTTCCTTCTAGTCACTTGGGGGTGTTATGCCCCCATTTCCTTAAAATTAGACATGGCCATAGAATTGCTTTGGCCAATCAAATTTAAGTGGAAATGATGTGAATCACTTCTAGGCAGAAGCATTTAGGAGCCAATTTGTGATTCAAGCCCTGTTTCCTTACCAGAATGACCCCCAGTGACTGGTGTTTGGATGGCAGTGTCATGGGATAGTGGACCCTCTGTCATCGTTGGTCTCTGAGTGCTACAGTGAGCAGGCCCCCTGGTGACCTGTGTTGGATAGGTTATATGAATAAGAAATAAAGTTTTGTGTGATATGCTATTGAAATTTAAGGGTTCTTTGTTGCTGTAGTACAAACTAGACTAACTTGGTCAATACTTTACAAAACTTTGCTTTTACATAAGCCTCTTCTTTTTTTTAATATATATTTAATTTTTATTTATTTATTTATTTATTTATTTATGTCTGTGTTGGGTCTTCATTGATGTATGCGGGCTTTCTCTAGTTGCGGCAAGTGGGGGCTACTCTTTGTTGCGGTGTGTGGGCTTTTTATTGCAGTGGCTTCTCTTGTTGTGGAGCACAGGCTCTAGGCACGTGGGCTTCAGTAGTTGTGGCACGTGGACTCAGTAGTTGTGGCTCGCGGACTCTAGAGCACAGTCTCAGTAGTTGTGGCACACGAGCTTAGTTGCTCCGCGGCATGTGGGATCTTCCCGGGCCAGGGATCGAACCTGTGTCCCCTGCATTGGCAGGCAGATTCTTATCCACTGCGCCACCAGGGAAGCCCCATAAGCCTCTTCTGAGTCTGGATAAACATTATTATTGTTTTGTCTCATGTGAAGCTAAGATGTGACTCCATATAAGAGTAAATGGTTAGAAAAAGAAACTGCAAAAAGAGTAAATATTTAACCTTTTTATGCCCTCCAAAGAAGAAGAGATTTGCAGCTTTTGTTCTTCCACATATCAGAACACAACAATTATGTTCCCCATAAGTCCTCTCGCTGCACAGAAACTCTTTTTCCTTTGACACATGGTTTCTTGACTTTTCACCATCCTGGTTACTCTCTGTATAACATTTGTTTTGCTAATGTCCCTTGCAGTTTTTTTGTTTTGTTTTGTTTTGTTTTTTGCAGTACGCGGGCCTCTCACTGTTGTGGCCTCTCCCTTTGCGGAGCACAGGCTCCGGACGCGCAGGCTCAGCGGCCATGGCTCACGGACCCAGCTGCTCCGCGGCACGTGGGATCTTCCCGCACCAGGGCACGAACTCGTGTCCCCTGCATTGGCAGGCGGACTCTCAACCACTGCGCCACCAGGGAAGCCCCATCCTTTTCAGTTTTAATGTCTAGAACTGAATACAATTCTTAGCAGATTAGATGTTGCAGGGGCAGATCATTACTTGGCTTTTCTAAGACTTTTGATGACGGAGAATTATGGTTATTTAGTATAGGTACATTATTTTAGACCATATTTAGGTAGGGCTGACATTTTTAGTTAGGTCCCAGCAGTGGGTTTGGGTCAGGAAGGGTATGGCCCTCCTCTATCCCCACTGGAAGCTGGTAATCTTTGGGGAGCAACAATATCAGGAGCTTAATGTGGACCATATCTAAGGTCTAACTCTGGACAAAATGGGAGTAATTGAAGATTTTCAATGGGAGAATGATAAGGACACATTTATGTTATGAACTCTGGAAAAAACAAAAAGAATAATTGCTAGATGATACATACTTGGGAAGGGGTGAGACCAAAGGTAGGGAGACCAGTCATTCAATCAAGCAATCCACATAATGTATTGATTGTTTACTGATGTATTGATTGCTCACTATGGTTGGCCATAGCTAAACAAAACATATATCTGAAGACAGGAAGGAGAAGGTGTAGTAAACGTGGTCAATGGATTTAATATTTTGATCAGATATTGTAAGTATAAATGAAGAAACTGAAAGGACAGAAGGCTAACATCTGAGGACAGGCTTCCTAAAGTAGCAATTTGAGAATCAGCAATTTCTAGTGGTGACAAAATCCATGAATGTAACAGGAAACCCATCTCAAATTGTTTAAAAAACAAACAAAATTCCAGAAGTAGGGTTGCTTCTGAAACTGCTTGATCGGGGCTGTCTCCACTTTTTTTTTTTTTTTTTGTATTTCTTTGGCTCTTTTCTTTATATGTTTATATGTTCTGTTTATATGTTAGCCTTTTCTTTAGGCTGATTTTTCTCATGGTTGCAAGGTAGCTATCAGCAGTAATGAAGAATCCATACTTTCTAGTTTATCTCTAGTGGGAGAAAAAGTACCCATTTCCCAGAACCACTGAATCTAAGTTCTGGGATTTGCTCTGATAGGATTATTCCTGAATCAGTCACTGTGGCCAGGTAAATGCATGCACTAATTCTGGAGGTAGAGCTAATGTCAGTTTTTCAAAAGACAGGTAGCAGAAGTGAAACATAGGTGTCTATTAAAAAAATTGGGATATAATTAGCAAGGGCAGAGGGGGAATAAATGCTGTGTAAACCACTCACAAATGCCCTTTAGAGAATGTACAGAAAAATGGGACCACACTTAGAGAGGTAGAGCCTTTTTCACTTGAATAGGAGTGGTAATTACTGGGAAGGGACTTTGGGGAATGAAATAGACAGGGACATGAACTAAGGGGTTCACGTATACTCTGAAATGTGTGAAGCTGGAGAGAATGCTTTATGTAAGGAGTACAGGGGAAGCAGTTTATTGGCAAGGGCATTTGTAGCTAGGGGACAAAATGGAGGTACAGTGACAGTGGGTTTTGAGAGGCCGAGGGAGAGCCCTGTGATTTACAAATGGCAGCAGAGAAGTGATGTCATTAGCTCATATGTGGAATGTAGCAGGAGGAGAAGGTCTGGCTAGATCTTTCCACATCTCTACCCACAGGTGGAGGGTTTCAAGACATTTGAGTTGCAGCTCAGAAGAGAGTGGGTGATTCAGAGGATATTTATATTTGGGGAGAAAATGAGAAAAGCATCAGAGCAGTTTCTTAGGATGGAGAATATAGGAGAGAAGTCTCTGTGAAATCTTTTCTGGTTTTCTTAAGTTGGATACGCTGTTACACAGGTAGTTATTTTTCCCAACTGATAAAGATTTTAGTTAAATGTGAACTAAAAGCAAGAGTGCATTATTACGGTACTGTGATGGCAGAAGCCAGACACTAGGGGCTGGTTTTGATGATGGAGGAGGGACCACCTGCCAAGGAATGTAGGTGGCTTCTAGAAGTGGGAAAAGACAAGGAAATGGATTTTCTCCTTGACTCTCTAGAAGGAACCAGCCCTGCCTTCAGCTTGCCTTCAGTCCATTGAGACTGATTTTGGACTTCTGACTTGCAGAACTGTAAGAGAATAAATTTGTATTGTTTGAAGCTACTAAGTTTGTGGCCATTTGTTACAATAGCAATAGAAAACTAATACAGTGATGAAAACTAAACAAAAAAACCAAAAAAACCAAAGAGTGCATTATGATCATTTTGAAACCTTTGAAGAATCAATTTCTGGGACTCCAAATTCCAATAAGTAACATTTTGTTAGCATTCATAAACATTTGCATATTTGTCATTTGCATACTTACATATTGGATACATCCAGTTTCTCCTTAAGTGGAACACTTACAGGTACCAGCTGCCTTTGGTCCTCTGACCGCAAGAACGTTTGCTCTTGCTCATCGTATCTCTGTATGTTGGGGACCCATGGCTCACTCTTCAGTTCAGTTGAGAAGTTTGAAATTCACCTCCTGGAAGCTGGACACCCAGTTCCACTTGGCTCTATTCACTTAAGATCTCTCAGCAGCAGTGAAAGCCACTGTGTCCCATGCTGTCCTCTCCCAGAAACTCCTCTTTAACCCCCTACTAGCTTTCTTCAAGATGCACAGCTAGACACATCTCAGCATCAAACTGGGCATGCTGCCCTTCCTCATTCCACATGCCTGTGGAATGCTTCATGCTTTCGTCTACTTAATCTGCTCTCTGTGTTCCTATTCATGACATTATTGACACGTTTCTCCTCAGGCTTCAGGTGGTTTTCCATATTGTGCCCCCTCACACTCTCATTCCTATATTAGGTAAACTCATTTATTTTAACTATTATGTCTGAATATTTTATTCAACATTATTCTAAATTTTCTGACTCCAAACTCCTGTAATAATTTTTTTCAGCTATAGTGTTATTTAGTTTCTGTCTCATGTGGTTGTATGTTTGTCCTATCTGAGTGTATGACTATAACACAATACAGTGTCTGCCATATCTTCAGGTTTACTTTCTGTACTTGAGCACAGGATTGTTTCCACTACCTATACTCTTTATAGTACTAGCACAGTGCCTTACATACAATTTTCACTCAAACATTTGATAAAATAAATTTATGTGTGGACAAATGCGTATCTAATTATTTTATCAATTATGGGGTGGAGCTAATGGAATTTAACTTATTTTTAAATGAAATATTTTTATATTAGTGTTATCATTAAGCGAAGTGTTTCATATTTCCTTACTGTTAGGAACAAGGTAACATATTTGATACTTTGGCATTGATTTTTGCAGCAGATTTGTAGCAGGCATGCCTCCAGTGATCCTCTTGCAGTCATGATAAAAGTTGCTAAGTATCAAGTACTAATCCGTTAAGCCTGGATTCTTCCTTAGAACGCTTTTCCATGCTGTGCTATTGATAGCTACCACAAGTGGTTAGAGTAGGAACATAACATTGAGTATTTAAATGGTTGCTAGACCAAGTGAGAATACTATGTGAGTCCTGACTTAAATAATCAAAAAATCTCCTCTCTATGTAAGTGGCAAAGAGTTCTTGTGACACGAACGAGTTTAATGTGGTCTGTGGTGTTCATGAGAAAATAAACAGGGAAAGGTAAGATAATTTTTTTTTTAACTATAATGAGTTGGTTGAATACTGAAATATTGTGACTGTCATGTAAATAGAAGATACCTGGGTTTAGAGAAAATGCTATAAATTCTTATACCTCACGACCAGTAGGTTATTCTAGAAATATGTTATGAACAATAGTGTTGGAAGTTTTACTGTCTGATGCAATTTAATTCTTTACTTTTTTTTTTTTTTAAGATAGAGCTGCTAACTTTCCTCTCAGCTACGATGTAATATTCTTAAATCTATAGTTTATTACCCTTCGTATTAAAGAATAATGGTACTGTTAACACAATGGCTGTTGATCTAATGGAATATTCTTTAGTTTTACAAGGCTGTCTGTATAAACAATCATTAATCTTCAGAATATCAAGATAAAAGCTTTAGAAATACCAAGTTATTAATTTTTCAAGATATTGTAAAACTGAATTCTAATGGCAGAAAACCCACAAAACAAAGTTTTCAATTTTTTATCATATAATGTATATGAAGAAATAAGAATTTGGCTCAGTAACCTTTGCATTCTTTTGTTGTTTGTTCATATTCTCATTGATGATGTAAATTTATAGATACTTTGAGAACAGTCTTCCTGCTAAACTAGGGAGACATTTCCTTATGTAAACAAAGAGTAAATATTCTATTGGGGGGAATTTTTGGCCCAACTTTTACCTCTCAAGAAATTTAGTATTAAGGACATGTTTAGAGGTTCAGATTTTTCAAAAGATCTTTTCAATGATTTCCTAAAAGAATAATTTTTAGGATAAGATGGTTATAATATAGACTTTTTCCCCCTAGAGCAAATACTAAGAAAATGCCTAATATTAAGACTTTAAAGAAATTTAATCCCAGAAACAGTGAAGCATAAAACTGAAGGTTTGAGAGTAGGAACTGATTTTTTAAAATGGCCAAAACAATAAAGGTAAATGTCAAAGAACAAAACTATGCAATCTGATGAATTCCCATGACTAAGCAGATTGATTTGGTGTTTCATTTCTTTATCATTTCATCTATTTTCAAGGTTTAGAAATTGAACTGTGCTTCAACTGATGAAAATTATATTAACTTTGCAAGATAAGAAATTCACGGTCTTTTTACTTGGAGTGTTGAAAAATAAATTCTGAAGTTTTAAAGAAAATCTACTTTATTTAGCCTTTTCAAAGATTTAAGATTCTATTAAAAACTATGCAAAGAAAAGAGATTTTAAGGAAACTATATATTTAAAAAAATATTTTAATGTACAGTGTTGACTCTTAAAACAAAGGAAAAACTATTGACATTTTTCACCTAACAATTTCCTTCAAAACATAATCTCAATTACTGTAGAAAATGCAGCAATATATTAACCTTTATTAGACTATTTTATTGAAATAGAGCTGATGTAATTTAGCTTAATGTAATCAAAACAGGTTAAATACATAGTACCCTCTTATATATTATTGCTAAAGGAATAAAATTAAGGAGGAAAATTTTAAGTGGTATTCAGAGTGAAATCCTTCATTAAACTTATTTACATATATTCAGTATAAAATGTAACTACAAATTATCCATGGAATTTTAAAATTGAGTATCAGTATTTGGCAGGCAATCTAATGGCTTCTCAAAGTTGTCCTAGTCTCCAGAATCTGTGAATATGTTACATTACATGATAAAGGGTGAAGATTGAATTAAATTTGCTGATTAGCTTAAAATAGGTAGATTATTCTGGATTATTCACGTGGGTGCAGTGTAATCATAGGGGTCCTTAAATGTGAAGAGAGGAGCAGAAGAGTGATTGTCAGAGTGAATACAATGTCAGAAAGACTCAAACAGTCATTGCTGGCTTTAAAGACAGAAGGGGCTAGTAGCCAAGACATGTTTGTAGAAGCTGGTTTGTAGAAGCTGGAAAAAGCAAGGAAACAGACTCTCCTTTAGAGTGTCCAGAAAGGAACACAGTCCTGCTGACACCTTGATTTTAGTCCAGTGAGACACATTTCTGACTTTTCACCTCCAGAACTACAAGATTGTACATTTGTTTTGTTTGTTTAGTGTTGTTTTGCAACACTAAATTTGTGATGATTTGTTACAATGATAGAAAATGAACACAACTATAGTAATAATTTTTTTCTGAAAATCTTAAATTTAAAAACTTGGGACCAGTTTGGAGGAGAGGTAACTGACAACAGTAGTTGCCATAGTTGCTATTAACAGCAATGGCTACTCTGTTCAAGTTTATAAAGCGCTTCTACATGGGTCTCTCATGGGTGCTTCACTGCAATTAAGCCAGGTGGAAGAGGCCATGTTGGTGCATATTTCACAGATAAGGAAACCGAGCCTCAGAGAGATGATGTGGCATAGACAGGGATGGAGGGCAGTCCCCCATCTTCCTTTGCTGAATTCTGGGTACTTTAGCCTGTGTGCCAGTCCAGCACTAGGAGACATAAAGAAGGCGTTTTAACAAACATATGAGTCTTATTTCTATATCCAAGGGCTTAAATACAGTTTGGAGGGTTGGCAGCTACTTAGGTTTCAAACCAACCTTAAAAGTTATAAATATCTTTGAATCTGCTCTCAATAAATCTTCGAGGGTTTTATTTGTGGGTAGGTGAGTACAAAGACATTACAGAGTTCCTATTATGACCTTGAGAAAGTTATGAACAACTTCATTTGTTTCCTGAGTCAAGGAAATCCAGTATTTGTTCAGTTGCTGGGCAAATTGAGAATAAATGACTCTCCTTGCTATGGTTTAATTTTTTTTCAAGTTTCAGTTTATTCGTATAACTCATTTTATTTTAAATTTAATATTACTGGACTTCCCTAGTGGCGCAGTGGTTAAGAATCCGCCTGCCAATGCAGGGAACATGGGTTTGAGCCCTGGTCCGGGAAGATCCCACATGTCGTGGAGCAACTAAGCCTGTGAGCCACAACTACTGAGCCTGCACTCTACAGCCCACAAGCCAAAACTACTGAGCCCAAGAGCCACAACTACTGAAGCCTCTGCTTTGCAACAAGAGAAGCCATTGCAATGAGAAGCCCGTGCACCACAACAAAGAGTAGCCCCTGCTTGCCACAACTAGAGAAAGCTGCGCGCAGCAACGAAGACCCAACACAGCCATAAATAAATAAGTTTCTAAAAAAATTTAATGTTACTGAATTAATTCAGTTTTTAACTTATAATTTATATCAGTCATGGAGTAGAAAGGTCTAGGCCATTATTAAAGATTAATAGGTAGGTAAAAAGATAAGATTCTGCCATGGAACATGGTAAACTAGTGGGTTGGTGGTGGTGGTGGTTATAAGTGTGGGATGCCTGAGTTTGAATTCTGGCTTCTCCCTTACTAGTTGTATGACATTTGGCAAGTTATTTATCATTCTGTACTGTCAATTCTTCATCTGTAAAATAGGGATTATAAAAATTATTAACTTAGAGGGTTTACATGAGAATTGAGATATTGTATGCAAAGTATTTAAAACAGTGCTCTATATATGTTGGTTATTATTATACAAACCCTGTTTAAATTCATTACTTTTAAAAGGGAAGAAAAACTTCTTTTAAATACAACACTTTCTAACATTGATGTGACTGGTCTATTTTACCCCAGTTACCATTATATTCAAGGCAAATTTTTTGCATCTATAGTAAGAGAACTGGTGCTTATATGATACTACTAAGAATTTGTTTCCCAGTAAATAAAAGCCTTTAGCTTTGAACTGGAGCTGCGTAATCATATATTAATGGAGACAACACCACATGGAACTGAGAAAATATGGTATGTACAGCAAATTATGAATGAGTTCTCTAGCAGAACATTTTTCCATTTCCCTATTCTAAATAGGATGAGGAGAAATAATTTTCCCAAGTTGCTAAAATCTTGACATTTTTACTGAAAACTTCAAGTCATAGCTGTATTGTTTTCTCCGAGTTACCTTTAAAAGTGGAGACAATGTTCATAAGTAAAAAGAATCACTTTATGTAGTATGTGGCATTCTACACACTCAAAAAAATAAAAAAGAAAAAGACAACCTCAAAAGCCCCCAACAACAAAAACCAAAACACAAAAACCCCAAATAACAATGGAAAAAATCTGCAACGTGAAAACTTGGGTAAAAATAAATATCATATTAAAATCAAATAGGGACTTCCCTGGCAGTCCAGTGGCTAATACTCCGTGCTTCCACTGCCAGGGGCATGGGTTTGAACCCTGGTCAGGGAACCAAGATTCTGCATGCTGCACGGTATGGCCAAAAAAAAAAAAAAAAAAAATTAAAATAAAGTAAAATAAAAAAGCAGTGATTAAAAAATTTTTTTATTTATTTTTTGGCTGTGTTGGGTCTTTGTTGCTGCACACCAGCTTTCTTTAGTTGCGGTGAGTGGGGGCTACTCTTCCTTGTGGTGCACAGGCTTCTCATTGCAGTGGCTTCTCTTGTTGCGGAGCATGGGCTCCAGGTGCGCAGGCTTCAGTAGTTGTGGCTCGCAGGCTCTAGAGAGCAGGCTCAGTAGTTGTGGCACACGTGCTTAGTTGCTCCGCGGCATGTGGGATCTTCCCCGATCAGAGATTGAACCCGAGTCTCCTGCATTGGCAGGTGGATTCTTAACCACTGTGCCACCAGGAAAGTCCCAATAAGCAGTGATTTCAAGGCACATGTTCAAGTAATAAGCAAAACTTTAAAATGTTATTTGATTAAAAAGATATTTAGCACAGGGAGCTCAGCTCGGTGCTCTGTGATGACCTAGATGGGTGGCAATGTGCGGGGTAGTGGGAAGGAGGTCCAAGAAGGAGGGGATATATGTATACATATAGCTGATTCACTTTGGTGTACAGCAAGAACTAACACAACATTGTAAAGCAATTATACTCCACTTAAAAAAAAATATTTAGCTTTCAGAAATGCAGTAGTGGTTCTAAATCAAAGGAATGGTATCAATAAAAAGGTGATTGATATATAATATATTTTGGTTCCATATATGATTATTCATTGGTGCGACTAGAATTATTTTTTTAAATTGAAGTACAGTTGATTTACTATGTTGTGTTAATTTCTGCTGTAGAGCGAAGTGATTCAGTTATATACACACACACACACACAAACACACACACATATATATGTACACATTCTTTTTTATATTCTTTTCCATTATGGTTTATCACAGGATATTGAATATAGTTCCCTGTGCAATACAGTAGGACCTTGTTGTTTACCCATTCTTTATATAATAGTTTGCATCTGCTAACCCCAAACTCCCACTCTGTCCCTCCCCCCGCCCGCCGCAACTCCCTCTTGGCAACCACAGGTCTGTTCTCCATGTCTGTGAGTCTGTTTCTGTTTCATAGATAAGTTCATTTGTGTTATATTTTAGATTACACATATAAGTGATATCTTATGGTATTTGTCTTTCTCTTTCTGACTTCACTTAGTATGATAATCTCTATTGCATCCATGTTGCTGCAAATGGCATTATTTCATTCTTTTTTATGGCTGAGTAGTATTCCATTGTATATATGAACCAGCAGTCCCCAACCTTTTTGGCACCAGGGACCAGTTTCATGGAAGACAATTTTTCCATGCACTGGGGTGGGGGATGGTTTTGGGATGATTCAATCTTATTACATTTACTGTGCACTTTATTTCTATTATTATTACACTGTAATATATAATGAAATATGTAAATATAATTATACAGCTCACCATAATGCTGACAGGAAGTGGAGCTCCGGCTGTAATGCGAGTGATGGGGAGTGGCTGTAAATACAGATGAAGCTTCTCTCACTCGCCTGCCGCTCATCTCCTGCTGTGCGGCCTGGTTGACAACAGGTTACAGACTAGTACTGGTCCGTGGCCTGGGGGTTGGGGACCCCTGATTTAAACCACATTTTCTTTATCCATTCATCTGTCAATGGAGATTCAGGTTGTTTCCATGTCTTGGCTATTGTGAATAGTGCTGCTGTGATCATAGGGGTGCATGTATCTTTTTGGATTATAGTTTTGTCTAGGTATATGCCCAGGAGTGGGATTGCTGGATCATATGGTAACTCTAGTTTTAGTTTTTTGAGGAACCTCCATACTGTTTTCCATAGCGGCTATACTAATTTACACTCCCACCAACAGTGTAGGAGGGTTCCCTTTTCTCCACACCCTCTCCCACATTTGTTATTTGTAGACTTTATAGGATGGCCATTCTGACTGGTATGAGGTGATACTTCATTGTAGTTTTGATTTGCATTTCTCTAATAATTAGTGATGTTGAGCAGCTTTTCATGTGCCTCTTGGCCATCTGTCTTCTTTGGAGAAATGTCTATTTAGGTCTTCTGCCCATTTTTCAGTTTGTTTGTTTTTTTGTTGTTGAGTTACATGAGCTATTTGTATATTTTAGAAATTAAGCCCTTGTCAGTTGCATCTTTTGCGAATATTTTCTCCCAGTCCATAGGTTGTCTTTTAATTTTGTTTATGGTTTCCTTGGCTGTACAAAAGCTTCTGAGTTTAATTAGATCCTGTTTGTTTATTTTTGCTGTTACTTCTATTGCCTTGGGAGACTGACCTAAGAAAACATTGGCACAATTTATGTCAGAGATTGTTTTGCCTATGTTCTCTTCTAGGAGTTTTATGGTGTCATGTCTCATATTTAATCTTTCAGACATTTTGAATTTATTTTTGTGTATTATGTAAGGGTGTATTCTAGCTTCATTGATTTACATGTGGCTGTCCAATTTTCCCAACACCGATTGCTGAAGAGACAGTCCTTTTCCCACTGTAGGTTCTTGCCTCCTTTGTTGAAGATTAATTGACCATAGGTGTGTGGGTTTATTTCTGGGCTCTCTATTCTGTTCCATTGATCCATATGTCTGTTTTTGTGCCAGTACCATGCTGTTTTGATTATTGTCGCTTTGTAGTATTGTCTGAAGTCTGGGAGGGTTATGCCTCCTGCTTTGTAGAAACTAGAATTCTTAATTTTAGCATTATTAATTCCTTTTGAAAAATGGAACTTCATTTTATTTCAAAACTTGGGTGAAATGGACAATCTCTTCAACAAATGGTGTTGGGAAAGCTGGACAGCTACATGTGAATCAATGAAATTAGAACACTCCTTCACACCATATACAAAAATAAACTCAAAATGGATCAAAGACCTATATATAAGGCATGACACCATAAAACTCCTAGAAGTGAACATAGGCAAAATATTCTTGGACATAAATCATAGCAATATTTTCTTAGATCAGTCTCCCAAGGCAAAAGAAATAAACAAATGGGACCTAATCAAGCATAAAAATTTTTGCATAGCAAAGGAAACCACCAACAAAACAAAAAGACAAGTGATGGAATGGGAGAAAATATTTGCAAACAATGCAACTTACAGGGGGTTAACATCCAAATATGCAAAAACTCATACAACTCAATTTCAAAAAACAAACAACCCAAACAAAAAATGGGCAGAAGACCAACAAGGATTAGTATTCAGAATAAATAAAGAGGAAAGAGAAAAAGCATGTAAAATGGGCACAGCATATGAACAGAGATTACACAGAGAAGAACTGAACTTCCAATCAACATTTGAAAAAATATTAAAATCATTGGTAATCAGAGATAGTCAAATGACATACCACTTCACACATATAAAGTCAGCCAAAATTAAAATGACAAACCTCATGATGTATTGATAATCATGTTGAGAAATGGGAACTCTTAAATACTGTTAATGGTGAATATAAAAAATGAGTAATGATAATAATTGGAGTATATTTGTCAAAGAAAAATTGCTTTGGATAAATTAGCCAAGGAAGTCTTTATTCAAGACTATTGCAATAGAGGAGAGAGATTGAACTTAACTCTGCTAAAATTAAAAGCGGAGGGAGTTTTAAGTTCTGTAGTGAGCTAGTGGAAAAAGTTCTGGAGGATGTTAGGGGCAAGGTTGGTCCATCTGATTAGGCATCTGTTTTTGCTAATCTAAATTAGGCTACTACCCTCTCACAGAAACTGGGAAACAGGAGCACTACTTCCTTGAGGATTACATTAAAAAAAAGTATGGCTCCCAGGTCCTTGAGAAAGCATTCCTGGGTTGTAAAACCACAAGAAGCTTTTAAGAAGATTTATATCTCTAAGGGATGACTGGTGGGGAGGAGAAAGAATTTGCAATTACAAGCTTTCTAAAGTTAATACTAAGAAAGGGGAGGTCAGTGGCCTAGAGTGAGGAAGAGACCTGTTTAAAATTCCATCAAGCTGAGGGGAATGTTAAGGCCATTTTGGTCACTTTGAAGAATAATTTGGCAATATCTGGTAAGCTTAAAGATGCATACAATCTAGAACCCAGACATTCCACTTCCAAATATATATACCCTAGGGAAAGTCTTAGACCTATGCATCAGGAGACGTGTGCCACATATTTATTCACTGTAACGTTGTTACTAATAGCTGTTGGGGGAAAAGAGAATGAATGAATGAATACGTTATAGAGTATTTATACAATAAAATACCATAGAAAAGTAAAAAATGAATGAACTAAAGCTACACAAATTGACATGAATAATCCTCAAAGTCAATATCAAGGAAAAATACAAGTTCCAGAATGAAATATGTAGAATAATACATTTACACAAAATCCTATATATTTCTGGATAAAATTATGTGTAGGAGTATTACCCATCCACTTGAAGATAGTAGTTAGCTTTGGTGCAGGGAGAAGAGAAGAGAATGGGATTGAGGTGGTTATATAGAAAGCTTCAACCCTCTCTATAGCATTTTATTTATTGAATAAAAATAATCTGAGCAATTATGGCCACATATTTTTATTTTTTTAATATGAAATATTTCCAACTTTCATAATAGAACACAGCCTAATAACTCCCTAAGGTTTTTTTCAGAGTTTTTTAAAAATTGGAGTGTAGTTGATGTACAATATTATGTATCACAGGTGTACAATATAGCAATTCATGATTTTTAAAGGTTATACTCCATTTATAGTTATTATAAAATATTGGCTATATTCCCTGTATTGTAAAATATATCTTTGTAGCTTATTTTATATGTAATAGTTTGTACCTCTTAAATCCCTACCCCTATATTACCCCTCCCCCATTCCCTCTCCCCACTGGTAGCCACTAATTTGTTCTCTATATCTGTGAGTCTGCTTCTTTTTTGTTATATTCACTAGTTTGTCATATTTTTATTTATTTATTTATTTTTTATTTATTTTTTTTGTGGTACGCGGGCCTCTCACTGTTGTGGCCTCTCCCATTGTGGAGCACAGGCTCCAGATGCGCAGGCTCAACGGCCATGGCTCACGGGCCCAGCCACTCCACAGCATGTGGGATCTTCCCGGATCGGGGCACGAACCCGTGTCCCCTGCATTGGCAGGCAGACTCTCAACCACTGCGCCACCAGGGAAGCCCTTTGTTGTATTTTTAGATTCCACATATAAGTGACATCATACAGTATTTGTCTTTCTGTCTGGCTTTTTTCACTTAGCATAATACCCTCCAAGTCCATCCATGTTATTGCAAATGGCAAAATTTCATTCTTTTTTATGGCTGAGTAATGTTCTATTGTATATACATATGTACCACATCTTCATCCATTCATCTGTTGATGGACACTTAGGTATTTTCCATATCTTGGCAATTGTAAATAATGCTGCTGTGAACATTGGGGTGCATGTATCTTTTTGAATTAGTATTTTTGTTTTTTTTGATATATACCCAGGAGCGGAGTTGCTGGGTCATATACTATTTCCATTTTTAGTTTTTTGAGAAAGCTCCATACTGTTTTCCACAGCAGCTGCAGCAGTGTACATTGCCACCAACATTGTACGAGGTTTCCCTTTTCTCTACATCCTTGCCAACATTTGTTGTTTGTGTTCTTTTTGATGATAGCCATTCTGACAGACGTTAGATGATATCTCATTGTGGTTTTGATTTACGTTTCCCTGGTGATTAGTGGTGTTGAACATCTTTTCATGTGCCTGTTGGCCACCTGCATTTCCTCTTTGAAAAATGTACATTTAGGTCTTCTGCCCATTTTTTAATTAGGTTTTTATTTTTTTGGTATTGAGTTGTATGAACTGTTTATATATGTTTGATATTAATCCCTTATTAAGCATATCATTTGCAAATATTTTATCCCATTCAGTAGGTTGTCTTTTCATTTTGTGGATGGTTTCCTTTGCTGTGCAAAAGCTTTTAAGTTTAATTAGGTCCTGTTTGTTTATATTTGCTTTTATTTCCTTTGCTTTAGGAGACAGATCCAAAAAAAATATTGCTACGATTTATGTCAAAGGGTGTTCTGCCTATGTTTTCCTCTAGGAGTTTTATGGTTTCTGGTCTTACATTTAGGTCTTTAATCCATTTTGAGTTTATCTTTGTATATGGTGTTAGAGAGTGTTCTAATTTCATTCTTTTGCATACAACTCCCTAACCTTTTGAAGTTTAAACTTTTTGAAATTTAAATTTCAGTAGCTCTGTAGAAAATATACAGTATTAGTTTTTGCATATCTTTTAATATAAATGGTATCATATGTACCTTATTAGTTTCCTATGAGTTCTGTAACAAATTACCACAAATTAAAAAGAAACAAAATTGAGTTATTTGTAGTGAGGTGGATACACCTAGAGTCTGTCATACAGAGTGAAGTAAGTCAGAAAGAGAAAAACAAATACCGTATGCTAATACATATATATGGAATCTAAAAAAAGAAAAAGAAAAGGTTCTGAAGAACCTAGGGGGAGGACAGGAATAAAGACTCAGACGAGGGGCTTCCCTGGTGGCGCAGTGGTTGAGAGTCCACCTGCCGATGCAGGAGGCGTGGGTTTGTGCCCCAGTCCGGGAGGATTCCGCATGCCGCGGAGCGGCTGGGCCCGTGAGCCGTGGCTGCTGGGCCTGCGCATCCGGAGCCTGTGCTCCGCAGTGGGAGAGGCCACGGCAGTGAGAGGCCCGCATACCGCCAAAAACAGAAAAAGAAAAAAGACTCAGACATAGAGAATGGACCTGAGGACACAGGGAGGGGGGAGTGTAAGCTGGGACGAAGTGAGAGAGTGGCATTGACATATATACACTACCAAATGTAAAATAGTTAGCTAGTGGGAAGCAGCCGCATAGCACAGGGAAATCAGCTCCATGCTTTGTGACCACCTAGAGGGGTGGGATAGGGAGGGTGGGAGGGAGATGCAAAAGGGAGGGGATTTGGGGATATATGTATACGTATAGCTGATTCACTTTGTTATACAGCACAAACTAATGCAACATTGTAAAGCAATTATACTCCAATAAAGATGTTTAAAAAAAAACACAGAAGTTTATTCCCTCTCATATCTGGAGGCCAGAAGTCCAAAAGCAGTATCACTAGGCTGAAAACAAGGTGTCAGCAGGGCTGTGTTCCATCCAAAGGCTCTGAAAGGGAATATGTTCCTTGCTTCTTCCAGCCTCTTCCAGCTTCTTGTGACTGCCAGCATTCCTCAGCTTGTGGCTACATTACTCCGATCTTCAGGGCCAGCACTGTCAAATCTCATTCTGCTCCATTTTCACATTGCCTTTTCCGCTGTGTGTGTGTCTGTGTCAAATCTCCCTCTCCTCTCACTTGTGACTGTCTTTAGAGTCCACCTAGATAATCCAGGATAATCACCCCATCTAAAGATCCTTAATTTAATCTCATCTGTAAAGACTTTTTCCAAATAAGGTAATATTTACAGATTCCAAGGATTAGGACCTGAAATCTTTGGGACCATTATTCATCCTATTACAGTATGTGACATGCAACTTTTTCCTTTTTATTCCATAATACAACTTAGAGATTTTTTTTTCCATATTGGTCAACACAGACCTCTCTTATTCAATGTCATTGCTGTAGAGTATGCTCAAGATGGGTATTTCATTTTGTTTTTCCATTCCTAAAGTGAAGAGCAATTGTTTTTATTTTTCTGTTTTATAGACATGCAATAATGATGGTGAAGCGGCTAGAGTGATGTAACTGATAGATAACCATTGTTACATTTCAGGGGTAAGGGATAAGAACTATATTTGGGTTACTGGTGAAACGGAATTTAGATCTAACTATATTATTTCAATTTTTCTTAATAAAGAAATGCAATAGATATTATTTGCTTAAATAAAAAAATAATAAAATAATTAAATGTAGCTGGGTTTTGACACTATTCCTCATTTGAACTTTTAAGACCAACGTCTATGGCCTATCCATTACTCTGAACTCTTAAACTGAGTCATTTTTTTTGTTTTGCCAAAAGGTCAAAGTCAAAAAAACATAACAAAGGAAATCATTATAATGAATATCTTACCTGATTTCTGAAATTATTACCAAGCACGGTGGTCCCAGATCTGGCAGAGTGCAACTTACACTGAGCTCACTGCATTCCATCCATAATAATAGAACATTATACAATTCTCTTGTTAAATTTTGATGCTGCTGAGACCAGTCTCTTAAATTATGATTTTGATGCTACTGAGACCAATCTCTGAAATTGTACTATAGGAATAATAGCAGAAATGTGAGGAATGATTGACTGCTTTGAGAGGAACTATTTAAATGAAATGTAATTTAGCAAAGACTGGTATTTTTGCCCAAAGTGTTAAATTCATAATAATCACTTTAAACTTTATGGTAGTATTAATATTATCTACTTATATCTACTTTTCATCAAACTAGATTATAAATAACCCAGGTGAAAAATCTAAGATTAAGTCATTTGCTTACTTAAACTAGATATATAAGTTTTAAATAAATGAGTGAACAAGTAGAGAAAATTAGCATCAAGGATCTCTAAGATGCTAACACTGTCTGAAGCTGTGCTCATACTGATTATTCATTATCCACAGAAGAGCTTTCCTAGCAAGAAACCCTCACAGCAAAAACTTCCTTTCTCAATAATACTGTTTGACAGTAGACAAGCAGGAAATGTTTAGAACTGGAGAGCAGACTTACAAATAATCAGTACAAATAATTCAAGATCACATAAATACATTGTTTTTTTTTTAACACCGTTATTGGGGTGTAATTGCTTTACAATGATGTGTTAGTTTCTGCTTTATAACAAAGTGAATCTGTTATACATATACATATGTTACCATATTTTTTCCCTCTTGCATCTCCCTCCCTCCCACCCTCCCTATCCCACCCCTCCAGGCGGTCACAAAGCACTGATATCCCTGTGCTATGCGGCTGCTTCCCACTAGCTACCTTACGTTTGGTAGTGTATATATGTCCATGTCTCTCTCTCGCTTTGTCACAGCTCACCCTTCCACCTCCCCATATCCTCAAGTCCATTCTCTAGTAGGTCTGTGTCTTTATTCCTGTCTTACCCCTAGGCTCTTCATGACTTTTTGTTTTCTTAAATTCCATATATATGTGTTAGCATACGGTATTTGTCTTTCTCTTTCTGAATTACTTCACTCTGTATGACAGACTCTAGGTCTATCCACCTCATTACAAATAGCTCAATTTCGTTTCTTTTTATGGCTGAGTAATATTCCATTGTATATATGTGCCACATCTTCTTTATCCATTCATCCGATGATGGGCACTTAGGTTGTTTCCATCTCCGGGCTATTGTAAATAGAGCTGCAATGAACATTTTCGTACATGACTCTTTTTTTTTTTTTTTTTTGCTGTACGTGGGCCTCTCACTGTTGTGGCCTCTCCCGTTGCAGAGCACAGGGTCCAGACGTGCAGGCTCAGCAGCCATGGCTCACGGGCCCAGCAGCTCTGCGGCATGTGGGATCTTCCCGGACCGGGGCACGAACCTGTGTCCCCTGCATCGGCAGGCGGACTCTCAACCACTGCGCCACCGGGGAAGCCCTGGATTCCTTTTATTTCCTTTTCTTCTCTGATTGCTGTGGCTAAAACTTTCAAAACTATGTTGAATAAGAGTGGTGAGAGTGGGCAACATTGTCTTGTTCCTGATCTTAGTGGAAATGCTTTCAGTTTTTCACCATTGAGGATGATGTTGCCTGTGGGCTTGTCATATATGGCCTTTATTATGTTGAGGAAAGTTCCCTCTATGCCTACTTTCTGCAGGGTTTTTATCATAAATGGGTGTTGAATTTTGTCAAAAGCTTTCTCTGCATCTATTGAGATGATCATATGGTTTTTCTCCTTCAATTTGTTAATATGGTTTATCAAATTGATTGATTTGTGTATGTTGAAGAATCCTTGCCTTCCTTGGATAAACTCCACTTGATCATGGTATGATCCTTTTAATGTGCTGTTGGATTCTGTTTGCTAGTATTTTGTTGAGGATTTTTGCATCTAAGATCATCAGTAATATTGGCGTGTTGTTTTCTTTCTTTGTGATATCTTTGGTTTTGGTATCAAGGTGATGGTGGCCTTGTAGAATGAATTTGGGAGTGTTCTTCCCTCTGCTCTGTTTTGGAAGAGTTTGAGAAGGATAGGTATTAGCTCTTCTCTAAATGTTTGATAGAATTCGTCTGTGAAGCCATCTGGTCGTGGGCTTTTGTTTGTTGGAAGATTTTTAATCACAGTTTCAATTTCAGTGCTTGTGATTGGTCTGTTCATATTTTCTATTTCTTCTTGATTCTGTCTTGGCAGGTTGTGCATTTCTAAGAATTTGTCCATTTCTTCCAGGTTGTGCATTTTATTGGCATAGAGTTGCTTGTAGTAATCTCTCATGATCTTTTGTATTTCTGCAGTGTCAGTTGTTACTTCTCCTTTATCATTTCTAATTCTATTGATTTGAGTCTTCTCCCTTTTTTTCTTGATGAGTTTGGCTAATGGTTTATCTATTTTATTTATCTTCTCAAAGAACCAGCTTTTAGTTTTATTGATCTTTGCTATCGTTTCCTTCATTTCTTTTTCAATTGTTTCTGATCTGATCTTTATGATTTCTTTCCTTCTGCTAACTTTGGGATTTTTCTGTTCTTCTTTCTCTAAGTGCTTTAGCTGCAAGGTTAGGTTGTTTATTCGAGATGTTTCCTGTTTCTTAAGGGAGAATTGTATTGCTATAAACTTCCCTCTTAGAACTGCTTTTGCTGCATCCCATAGGTTTTGGGTCGTCGTGTCTCCATTGTCATTTGTTTCTAGGTATTTTTTATTTCCTCTTTGATTTCTTCAGTGATCATTTCATTATTAAGTGTTGTTTAGCCTCCATGTGTTTGTATTTTTTACAGATCTTTTCCTGTAATTGATATCTAGTCTCATAGCATTGTGGTCGGAAAAGGTACTTGATACAATTTCAGTTTTCTTAAATTTGCCAAGGCTTGATTTGTGACCCAAGATATGATCTATCGTGGAGAATGTTCCATGAGCACTTGAGAAAAATGTGTATTCTGTTGTTTTTGGATGGAGTGTCCTATAAATATCAATTAAGTCCATCTTGTTTAATGTATCATTTAAAGCTTGTGTTTCCTTATTTATTTTCATTTTGGATGATCTGTCCATTGGTGAAAGTGGGATGTTAAAGTCCCCTACTATGAATGTGTTACTGTCGATTTCCCCTTTTACGGCTGTTAGTGTTTGCCTTATGTATTGAGGTGCTCCTATGTTGGGTGCATAAATATTTACAATTGTTATATCTTCTTCTTGGATCGATCCCTTGATCATTATGTAGTGTCCTTCTTTGTCCCTTCTGATAGTCTTTATTTTAAAGTCTACTTTGCCTGATATGAGAATTGCTACTCCAGCTTTCTTTTGGTTTCCATTTGCATGGAATATCTTTTTCCATCCCCTTACTTTCAGTCTGTATGTGTCTCTAGGTCTGAAGTGGGTCTCTTGTAGACAGCATATATATGGGTCTTGTTTTTGTATCCATTCAGCCAATCTGTGTCTTTTGGTGGGAGCATTTAGTCCATTTACATTTAAGGTAATTATCGATATGTAAGTTCCTATTCCCATTTTGTAAATTGTTTTGGTCCGTTATTGTAGGTCTTTTCCTTCTCTTGTGTTTCTTGCCTAGAGAAGTTCCTTTAGCATTTGTTGTAAAGCTGGATTGGTGGTGCTGAACTCTCTCAGCTTTTGCTTGTCTCTAAAGGTTTTAATTTCTCCATCAAATCTGAATGAGATCCTTGCTGGGTAGAGTAATCTTGGTTGCAGGTTTTTCTCCTTCATCACTTTAAATATGTCCTGCCACTCCCTTGTGGCTTGCAGAGTTTCTGCTGAAATATCAGCTTTTAACCTTATGGGGATTCCCTTGTGCGTTATTTGTTGTTTTTCCCTTGCTGCTTTTAATATGCTTTCTTTGTATTTAATTTTTGACAGTTTGATTAATATGTGTCTTTGCATATTTCTCCTTGGATTTATCCTGTATGGGACTCTCTGTGCTTCCTGGACTTGATTAACTATTTCCTTTCCCATATTAGGGAAGTTTTCAACTATAATCTCTTCAAATATTTTCTCAGTCCCTTTCTTTTTCTCTTCATCTTCTGGAACCCCTATATTTCGAATGTTGTTGCGTTTAATGTTGTCCCAGAGGTCTCTGAGACTGTCCTCAGTTCTTTTATTCTGTTTTCTTTATTCTGCTCTGCAGTAGTTATTTCCACTATTTTATCTTCCAGGTCACTTATCCGTTCTTCTGCCTCAGTTATTCTGCTATTGATCCCATCTAGAGTATTTTTCATTTCATTTATTGTGTTGTTCATCATTGCTTGTTTCATCTTTAGTTCTTCTAGGTCCTTGTTAAATGTTTCTTGCATTTTGTGTATTCTATTTCCAAGATTTTGGATCATCTTTACTATAGTTATTCTGAATTCTTTTTCAGGTAGACTGCCTATTTCCTCTTCATTTCTTAGGTCTAGTGGGTTTTTATCTTGCTCCTTCATCTGCAGTGTGTTTTTCTGTCTTCTCATTTTGCTTCTCTTACTGTGTTTGGGTTCTCCATTTTGCAGGCTGCAGGTTTGTAGTTCCCATTGTTCTTGGTGTCTGTCCCCAGTGGCTAAGGTTGTTTCAGTGGGTTGTGTAGGCTTCCTGGTGGAGGGGACTAGTGCCTGTGTTCTGGTGGATGAGGGGATCTTGTCTTTCTGGTGGCCAGGTCCACGTCTGGTGTTGTGTTTTGGGGTGTCTGTGGACTTATTATGATTTTAGGCGGACTCTCTCCTAATGGGTGGGGTTGTGTTCCTGTCTTGCTAGTTGTTTGGCATAGGATGTCCAGCACTGCAGCTTGCTGGTCGTTGAGTGAAGCTGGGTGCTGGTGTTGAGATGGAGATCTCTGGGAGATTTTCGCCGTTTGATATTACGTGGAGCTGGGAGGTCTCTTGTGGACCAGTGTCCTGAAGTTGGCTCTCCCACCTCAGAGGCACAGCACTGACTCCTGGCTGCAGCACCAAGTGCCTTTCATCAACATGGCTCAGAATAAAAGGGAGAAAAAGTAGAGAGAAAGAATTAGTAGAAGTAGGAAAAAAGAAAGAAAGAAAGGGAAGGAAGGAAGGAAGAAAGAAAGAAATAAAGTAAAATACAATAAAGTAATACATAGCAAAGTTATTAAATTAAAAAATAATTATTAAGAAAAAATTAAAAAAAGAAAACGGACAGATAGAACCTTAGTACCAATGGTGGAAGCAAAGCTATACAGACAAAATCTCACACAGAAGCATACACATACACATTCACAAAAAGAGGAAAAGGGGAAAAAATCATAAATCTTGCTCTCAAAGTCCACCTCCTCAGTTTGGGTAATTCGTTGTCTATTCATGTATTCCACAGATGCAGGGTACATCAAGTTGATTGTGGAGCCTTAATCCGCTGTTTCTGAGGCTGCTGGGAGAGATTTCCCTTTCTCTTCTTTGTTCTCACAGCTCCCAGGGGCTCAGCTTTGGATTTGGCCCCGCCTCTGCTTGTAGGTCGGCAGAGGGCGTCTGTTTTTGACTCAGACAGGACGGTGTTAAAGGAGCCACTGATTCGGGGGCTCTGGCTCACTCAGGCTGGGGGGAGGGAGGGGCACGGAGTGCGGGGTGAGCATGCAGTGGCAGAGGCCGGCGTGACGATGCACCAGCCTGAGGCTCGCCGTCCGTTCTCCCGGGGAAGTTGTCCCTGGATCCCGGGAACCTGGCAGTGGCGGGCTGCACAGGCTCCCGGGAAGAGGGGTGTGGATAGTGACCTGTGCTCGCCCACAGGCTTCTTGGTGGCAGCAGCAGCAGCCTTAGTGTCTACTGCCCGTCTCTGGGGTCCACGCTTTTATCCGTGGCTCGCGCCTGTTTCTGGAGCTCCTTTAAGCATTGTTCTTAATCCCCTCTCCTTGCGCACCAGGAAACAAAGAGGGAAGAAAAAGTCTCTTGCCTCTTCGGCAGCTCCAGACCTTTTCCCGGACTCCCTCCCCGCTAGCCGTGGTGCACTAACCCCTTCAGGCTGTGTTCACGCCGCCAACCCCAGTCCTCTCGCTGCGCTCCGACCAAACCCAAGCCTCAACCCCCAGCCCCGCCTGCCCCTGCGGGTGAGCAGACAAGCCTCTTGGGCTGGTGAGTGCCGGTCAGCACCGATCCGCTGTGCTGGAATCTCCCCACTTTGCCCTTCGCACGCCTGTTGCAGCGCTCTCCTCCATGGCTCCGAATCTCCCCCCCTCCGCCACCCACAGTTTCTGCCCGCAAAGGGGCTTCCTAGTGTGTGGAAACCTTTCCTCCTTCACAGCTCCCTCCCACTGGTGCAGGTCCCGTCCCTATTCTTTTGTCTCTGTTTTTTCTGTTTTTCTTTTGCCCTACCCAGGTACATGGGGAGTTTCTTGCCTTTTGCGAGGTCTGAGGTCTTCTGCCAGCATTCAGTAGGTGTTCTGTAGTTGTTCCACGTGTAGATGTATTTCTGGTGTATCTGTGGGGAGGAGGGTGATCTCCGCATCTTACTCTTCCACGATCTTCCCCTCATCTCTCAATACATTGTATTTTATATACACTAATAATTAACTATCAGGAAGAGAAATTAAGGAAACAATCCAACTTACAATTGCATCAAAAAGAATAAGATACCTGGGAATAAATTTTACCAAAGATGTGAAAGATCTGTATGCTTAAAACTACAAGACATTAATGAAATAAATTGAAGAAGACACAAATAAATGGAAAGATTTTTCCATGCTCATGTTTTGCAAGAGTTAATATTGTTAAAAAGTCCATACTACTGCGGCTTCCCTGGTGGCGCAGTGGTTGAGAGTCCACCTGCCGATGCAGGGGACACAGGTTCGTGCCCCGGTCCGGGAAGATCCCACATGCTGCGGAGCGGCTGGGCCCATGAGCCATGGCCGCTGAGCCTGCATGTCCAGAGCCTGTGCTCTGCAACAGGAGAGACCACAGCGCTGAGAGGCCCACGTACCACACACACACACACAAGTCCATACTACTCAAAGTAAGCTACAGATTCAATGTAATTTCTATAAAAATTCCAGTGGAATTTTTTTACAAAAATAGAGCAAATAATCTTAAAATTTATATGGAACCACAAAAGACCCCAAACAGCCAAAGCAATCTTGAAAAAGAAGAGCAAAGCTGGAGGCATCATGCTCCCTGATTTTTAACTATATAACAAAGCTAAGTAATCAAAACAGTATAGTATTGGCATAAAAACAGGGACACAGCTCAATGGAACAGAATACAGAGCCCAGAAATAAACCTCACACATGTGGTAAATTAATTTACAACAGAGGAGCCAAGACTATACAATGGAGAAGGGACCTTCTCTTCAGTTAATGGTGTTGGGAAAATTGGACAGCCACATGCAAAAAGAATATAATTCTACTGTTACCTTATACCATACACAAAAATTTACTCAAAATGGATTAAAGACTTGAAAGTAAAACCTGAAACCATAGCACTCTGAGAAAAAAACATAGGCAGCAAACTCCTTGACACAGGTCTTGGTGATGATTTTTTTAATCTCATGCCAAAAGTAAAAGCAACAAAAGCAAAAATATGCAAGTGGGACTACATCAAACTAAAAAGCACAGGAAAGGAAACCATCAGCAAAATGAAAAGGCAATCTGCTGAATGGGAGAAAATATTTGCAAACTGTATATCTGACGAGAGGTTAAAATCCAAAATATATAAAGAACATCTACAACTCAAAAGCAAACAAAACAAAACAAAAAACCCCAAATAGATTAAAAAATTGGCAGAGGATCTCAATAAACATTTTTCCAAAGAAGACATACAGATGAACAACAGATACATGAAAAGGTGTTCAGCATCACTAATCACCAGGAAAATGCAAGTAAAAACCACAATGAGATATCATCTCTTACCTGTTAGAATGGTTATTATCAAAAAGACAAGATGTAGTTTTTTTTATTATTAGTTTTTATTGGAGTATAGTTGCTTTTCAATGTTGTCTTAGTTTCTGCTGTACAGCAAAGTGAATCAGCTATATGTGTATATATATCTCTTCTTTTTTGGATTTCCTTCCCATTTAGGTCACCACAGAGTACTGAGTAAAGTTCCCTGTGCTATCCAGTAGGTTCTCATTAGTTATCTGGTTTAAACATAGTAGTGTATATTAAAAAATCTACAAGTTTTATTTTAAAAATAAAAAAATAAATTAGACTCTTTATTCCTGGCCCCCTGTGGACCCACTCTACCACTCTCTACTTCATCAACTAGTTTTATTTTCTTCATATGATTTATCATTATGTGAGATTATTTATTTATTATAATGTTTGCTTTTTGTTGTCTGTGACTTGCGTCAGATTATAAATTGTGGGAGTAGTGAATAAACTGGTTTACCACTGAGGGGAAAAAACACAAGAAATAACAAGTGTTGATGAGGAATGTGGAGGAAAGGGGAATTCTTGGTACTGTTGTTGGGAATGTAAATTGGTGCGGCCACTATGAAAAACAGTATGGAGGTTCCTCAAAAAATTAAAAATAGGACTACCACACAATCCCAGCAATTCCACTTCTGAGTATTTATCTGAAGAAAACAAAAGCACTAACTCAAAAAGATACATGCACTCAAATCACTGCCTTGTTGTTTACAGTAGCCAAGATATGGAAACAATTTATGTGTCCATCCATGGATGAATGGATAAAAAAATTGTGGTATGTGTACACAATGGAATATTACACAGTCATAAAAAAGAATGAAATCTTGCGACCTGTGACAACATGGGTAGACTTCAAAGGCATTATACTCGGTGAAATAAGTCAGACAGAGAAAGGCAAATACCATATGATCTTTCTTATATGTGGACTCTTAAAAAATAAATAAACAAAAAATTTAAATGCTGTGTGAATTAGTGATACAATAGATGAGGTTCCAGTTAACATAAGAAGGAAAATATATTTGAAGAGATTATGGATTTTCGCACTCTACTTATTCTAGACTTCCTACCACAGGGAATCTTTTCTTGTTCCTATCCAGAAAAATACACAAGGCAGGGTTATTTTAATTTGAATTTATTATTATTATGTGGCGTTATTTTCCTCTATGATATCAAGAATATGCCATGAAATTAATTTCATTCTTTTTTTAAAATGAGATGAAGCTTCAGTTCTTTACCAAGATTCTTCAAATGATTCATTCCACTCAAGAATATTTATTGAGCACTCACTTTGTTCAAGGTAAAAAGACTGGTGACATAAGAGAGGACAGAGTAGAAGACATTGTTACTACTTATAAGACTTTATAGACTAGTTGTGCAGAGGATATGATGCCAACTGGTGATATGGCTGGCTGTGGTCCAGAGTCCCCAGGAGAGGCAGAACAGGGAGTTTGATAAAGCAAGAGCATCTAACAGATATTCTCATCTTTCAAAGCAACATTTTAAGATGAGTAAGTTGTTAAGTATGTGGGAAAGAGCAAGATTGTGTCTTTGGGAAATAAATGTCTGTTGGTAGGTGGTTAGGAGTACGTAGGAACTCTGAGTAGAGGTCCTTGCTTGCACACCCTAAATTCTGGAGAATTACCAAAGGCAAGAGAAGCCAGGTGGGTTAGGATAAGAGGCAGTAGTCCCCAAAGTTATATTTTCTGATTCTAGGGCAATAAGTGCTTCTGTCTGTTGGATTTACATTCTTTTCTCTGAGAGGGTGGAAAAGATTTCAGTTTACATCTATCCTTAGGGAGAGGAGGACTTGTAGAGATCTTAATTAATATAGTATTTGGGAATTTTAAACTGTTACCGTAGTTACACTCATCATATAACAAGTCTGCAAACTCTGGATTAGAAAACTTGCTTCTTCTGAGAGCTGCTATCTTTAGGCAGAATTTTTAAAAAGTACATTAATTTAGTGCTTAATTTTCAGAAAGAACTAGAAAATATTTCAGTAACACTCTGTTCAATTCTAGTTGCTCCTGGCTATGCCACTCACAGATACAGAGGAGAACAAAAATCCTTCAAACATTTCTGGGTCTATTCCCATCACTCTCACTTACTGATTTAGGGCTTCCAGCTTTCTAAAAGTTCACCTCTGAGTAGGATGACTATCATGGGTAATGGGAAATGTCTAAGTTTATGCTTGTTATACTGGTATCTTGTCTTGTTTAGAATTTGTCCTGGATTTCTTATTTTTTTAAACAAAGTATTGTTACTACTTGCTTAGATACAGCTATATGGATTTGGTGGACACCCCCTTTGTATGCCTATTCTGCCTTGGTCTCTTCTAGTGTTGTGTGAAATCCACATGCAGTGAATAGTGTTCTCACTTTTTTTTTTTTTAAGAAGTTGTTGGGGGTAGGAGTTTATTAATTAATTTATTTTTGCTGTGTTGGGTCTTCGTTTCTGTGCTAGGGCTTTCTCTAGTTGTGGCAAGCGGGGGCCACTCTTCATCGCGGTGTGCAGGCCTCTCACTATCGTGGCCTCTCTTGTTGTGGAGCACAGGCTCCAGATGCGCAGGCTCAGTAGTTGTGGCTCACTGGCCTAGTTGTTCCGCGGCATGTGGGCTCTTCCCAGACCAGGGCTCAAACCCATGTCCCCTGCATTAGCAGGCAGATTCTCAACCACTGCGCCACCAGGGAAGCCCGGTTCTCACTTTAATACACGTTTACATCTGGAATTATGACCAGTGACAACTCATATCTCTTTTACAACCCTTTCCAGACTCAATGTAACTAACAAGGACAGCATCCAGAGCTGATAAAACCAAGTATATGTGGACAGGAGTGCCTATTTTCTTCTTGGGTTGGTGGTGGGAAAAATATTTGGTGCTGCTGGCCACTTGATTGTCAACCTGATCCCTCCTTGCCTGTACAGTTTGTTTTTTTTTCCAAACAGGAAGACTCCAAAATTTATCCTATGTAAGCAAGGAAGAAACTGAACAAACTACATCACAGATCAAATGGTGTACATTATTTAATTCTGAAATTCTATAATTAAACTTTGGAGTCAACTTACAGGAAGAATATTTTGATGGGACTATGATTTTTAATTGAATAAATGTATATTCTTTATGGAATGAATTTTGCTGCATATATTTCTGATGTAATGTTCAAAAGAATAATAGAGAAAAGCTTTTTCTTGTAAAATATTTTTATGAGAAAAAGCGTCTGGAGGCAAAAAGACAGTAGAAATAGTTGGGGCAAGATATTTAAACACTGAAATTTCAACAGAAAAATTAGAATTGAGAATATTCTCTATCTAGGAGAATTTTTTTCTCTGAGTCTTCTAGTTATGTCAAAATCTGTCTAGAGAATATCTTCCTAATTAATATATTATTGTCTACAGAAAAGAATCAATTTTAAGTCTAACAGTTTCAGGTTTTCTAATTATAAAATTCAATTTTAAGAGGATTACATACAATTTTACGTAATAAAACATAATAGGACCATTCTGAAAACATATATTCTTCCAAATAAAATATACCATTGACATGGTATAATAAATAGATACAGGGGCTTCCCTGGTGGCGCAGTGGTTAAGAATCCGCCTGCCAATGCAGGGGACATGGTTTCGAGCCCTGGACTGGGAAGAGCCCACATGCCGCGGAGCAACTAAGCCTGTGTGCCACAACTACTGAGCCTGCGCTGTAGAGCCTGTGAGCCACAAATACTGAGCCTGAGTGCCACAAATACTGAGCCTGAGTGCCGCAACTACTCAAGCCCGTGCGCCTAGAGCCTGTGCTCCGCAAAAAGAGAAGCCACTGCAATGAGAAGCCTGCGCACCAGAGCGAAGAGTAGCCCCCTCTTCCCGCAACTAGAGAAAGCCTGTGCGCAGCAACGAAGACCCAGGGCAGCCAAAAATAAATAAATAAATATAAAAAAAAAATAAATAAATAGATACAGCTAAAAAGATTGTGAATATATTCAAAGAATGATTGTTCTGCTTACATTATTTTTAATGTTCAGATAATAATTATAAAGAAGTACTTTTACTTTGCTTTAATGTACCTGGATAAATGTTATTTTATTTTCTAAGAAAAATTTTCTTTTTGAAAATAGTTTTTTAATAGAACTATTTTGTAAGAACAACACTATGACAAAGCCAATTGATTAGTCAATAAACAAAAGTTTAAAATGATGTGATTTTGGTTATTTTTAACAGTCCCCTTCACTCTCAGTTGTGTCCCTATTTGGATGATAAATACCCTTCCTCCAAGCATATTTAGGATTTCCCTGGTCATGTCTTATAAACACTGCTATAAGTCGATATTCCCAGGGTCCTGCTAAAACTCTGCATTTTCTGCCAGAGCCCACCACTATTCCATGAGGTGTGTATCTCTGCCAGGTACTACTGTCGCCTGGTAGAAACCATGGTGTCATGGCATTGGGCAGGCAGTGGTGTCCTGTAGCACAGACTGGTATGCTGCTTGCTGATGCAGATGCAGCACCACAGTGCTGGTCAAGCAATCCCTGATGGTTCCTTGACTTTGACTGGACCAAAGCTGACCTTCAGATCAGAGGAGAAGTGGGAGAGACATGTTATCTCCCCTTTGTCTTATGCTCTCTTAGAGGGTTTTAAAGCAGTGTGGTTCTATGAATTGTAGTGTTTTTAGTGAATTTGTGTTTTAAGTTTTGCTTGGTGTCTGTTTCTATGGCGTGTCTAAGGACTTTGTTGGGGACAAAGTACACTACAGTGTACCCACAATCACTGCTTCCCTCTGGCACTTAGAGTCAACCTTCCTTTCAATTAGTTCCCTCCTAGGTACCCTGCAAATAGACGCTTGTCAGGCCAGCCCCCAAGTTTACCAGACATTTCCAGATATGTCTCAGATTCAGCAGAGGAATAACTTGTGTTGTTTCCTAAGAGGCTCTTAGCTCCCTTGCAAATAGGCTTCTCTCAAATCTGTCTTAACAACTAAAGTCTGAATTCTCACAGTGGGCACAGCCTAAACTCAAGTTGAGAGTTCCATTATATAAAGAATTTAACAAGTAACAAAATGTTTAGATCAGCTGTTTAACTTGAGGGCATTCAACAAGTATCTATCAGGTGTCTACAATGGGACAGGCATAATATTAGCCAGATATACAAAGATATCTAAGTTACAGTCTTCATCTTCAAGTAATCCAGTCTAACAGACAGATGCATATTAATGGGTAATTATAATACATTGTGGTAAGTTATGTAATAGCAGGATATGTGAAGCACAGTGATAACATTATAACACATATGCACAAAGGAAAAGAGGTATGAAAGAGGAAACTATGACTTCAGATTTCTGGAGTGTTGAGGTATGTTTATGGTGGAGAGGAGGGGGTGAAGGTAATGGTGTGGAATGCAGGTTGAAAGGTGGACATGGGTCAAATACAAATACTGTATTCCATGCTAAAGAACTTCACAATTTAGAATATCTGGAAGATTTAAAACATATTAAGGGAAGTAACTCAGACAGAGAAAGACAGATATCATGATATTACTTACATGTGGACTCTAAGAAAATGATATAAATGAACTTATTTATAAAACAGAAATAGACTCACAGACATAGAAAACAAACTTATGGTTACCAAGGGGATAGCGATGGCAGGGAGGGAGGAGAGATAAATTAAGAGTTTGGGATTAACATATACACACTACTATATATAACATAGATAAACAACAAGGTCCTACTGTATAGCACAGGGAACTATATTCAATATCTTGTAATAACCTATAATGAAAAAGAATCTGAAAAAACTAATCTATCATTTATCATCTATCTATCTATCTATCATCTATCTATCAACTATCTATCTATCTCTCTATCTCTCTATCTGATCACTTGCTGTACACCTGAAACTAACACAACATTGTAAATTAACAATACTTCAATTTAAAAAATGGTTTAAAAAAAACATGACAGAGACTTGATCTTACATGTGTTTTAGAGAAATGACTCCTGTTGGAGGGGGTGGATATGGATTAGATTGCACATGTTACCCCACAGAATGGACACAGAATGATGGAGTATTGCAGTCGTCTAGGCAAGAGTTGATGAATAATGCACAATGGGAATGGAGAGGATACTTCGGGAGGATGTTTGCATTATTTAGAAGGCAGAACAAATAGGACTCACTGAATAGATCTGGACGTTGTATGTGAGAGAGGTGGGAGTCTATGAAGAATCCTGGATTTCTGATCTGGATTTCTATATGGTGACATACTTAAAACTACTTGAAACAGGAATGCAGAATAAGAGAAGTTTCAGGGAGGAGAAATAATGCATTCTCTGTTATAAATGACTAGTTAAAGAATAGGGCAAGAATGGAAAAAGGAGATGAAAATGCAGGGAAAGAAAATAGAAGAGACAGGAAAAATAAATGTTGACAGAGACAGGCAGAGACAGAAAAATGATGTAAGAGAAAGTCATAAAAAGATACAGAGTGAGACTTGTGGTCCAGTGGTAAAGAATCCGCCTTCTAATTCAGGAGATCAGGTTCGATCCCTGGTTGGGGAACTAAGATCCCACATGCTGTGGGGCAACTAAGCCCGAATGCCACAACTACTGAGCTCATGCGCTTCAACGAGAGAGCCTGCATGCTGCAAACTAGAGCCCATGCACCCTGAAACCCGCACCCCACAACTAGAGAGAGAGGGAGAAAAAAAACCCTGCATGCCGCAACTAGAGAGAAGCCCAAGCGCCACAACGAAGAGACTGCGCACCACAACGAAAGATCCCACATGCCTCAACAAAGATCCTGCATGCTGCAACTAAGACCTGATGATTCAGAGTGACACCTATCTTTTCAAAAGATTCAGAACGACACCTAGATTTGTATTTGAGAAGTAATTTCATTATCAGTTCTTGGTAATATGGCTGTTTTAATATTGCTACTATAGGAATTGCTGTTGTTTTTTTATTCATGATCAAAGGTTGAATAAGATAAAGATTTAGTCTCTGAATTGGAGAAAAGTGATGAATGGTATGGAAAAGGGAGAGAAAAGTAAACAGAGACCAAGCTTGGTTACTCTGCAGTAAAACCTGTGTTTATCAATGATGTCAGCTCTTGCAAAGGAATTTGTATCTTTAAGATTAGTATTTTAGAAAAGCCAATTTAATTTTTCACTGGACTCATATTCAGTTAAGGTATTGGAAACTGAAGAGCTAGAAAGATGGGATACATCTTATGGCTGTTTTTTTAGTTTCTTTCATGGACTGAATAGGTAGCCATCTCTTCTTGGAAAGGCACAAATAACACATAGAATCATAGAAGATTGGAAAGAATTCACATAGATTGGTTTCCAAACACTGCTTCCATTATTGCTTCCACATAAAAATAATCGCTAAAGCTTGCCTGGCCAAGTGTTCTCACATTCACAGAACTGTTTTGGTGGGATGGTAAGATTGATTTTGGAGTGAATATAACACTTCTAAATAAACAAACCAAGAGATATTTACAAAGAACTGGGTCTTCTTCTGTTCAGGGAATACACGCCCTGTCAAAACTATGAACCTTACTACAGTCAACATTTTAAAACTGTTAAAGAAAAATAAAAATTGTTCTGATTTTTGCCTCAGCAGGTCACTATGCACCAAAAGTATTCTCTCTGAATTTTGCTCTGAAATCACCAAGGGCAGGTATATTTTGAAATATGATTTGTATTAGAATATCCAGTCAATTGGATGCAATTGATTTTCAGTTCCCGAAACTGTGACTTCAAATTTAATCAATGCAGAGTAGAGGATCAGTAATTAAACAGTAATGATTTTTTCAAGTGGAGGTAGTTAATATTATTCTAAATTGCTTTGCTGTGAGTGGGTTCGGGCTCTTAATGATTTTGGGAACAAAACCAAGCTTTCAATTACATTACTATTTCAGGCCTTATTATATAGAGTTTAAACAAAGGTATACAAACCTATCACAGAAAAGGTATGTGACAACCTGAGAAGTACTTTACTAACTTGTGAGATAGCCTCTTCAGAAAAAGAAGGATCCAATGATTGTTTTAATCATTCACCTGCCAACTCATATGAGATATGCATGAAAAGCAAACAGTTGTCCTGGGCAGAAGAACAAAAACAGACAAGAAATGAGCAAGTCTTAACCAGATTGCTCTTCAACATAGCAGGTACTGTAGATTCTTATTCTAGCAGTTTGGAAACACTAGGAGACCATATCCATAGTTACAGTCACCAGAAGGTGGGGATTACTTTCTTCATTTTGTGGTAATCTTGGGATGTTGGCCTAAAACATGTAGGCTGTGATGCTATGAGGGAGACTTAGTGGTTCAATGGTGCTCAGATTGCTTTGGAGGGAAGACTGGATTAATCTGTTAGTGACACACTGATCCATATGCTCTCCGAACCTTACGTGGAGAAAAGTTAAATGACAAAATGTAAGCAATTCAGCATGATTGAACTCTGCTGATCACAAAGATTGATGTGGTGAATAATGGGAAAATTAGTGAGAGGGTTGGTTTCAGTATCCCAAACAAGAGTCTCTCTAGGGGTCTGTACCATTTCAGCCTGACCACCTACAAGAAAAGGATGGGGTACAGTGGTGATAGTTCAGATAGAACTTAATAGTTCAGGCCATGCATTACACGCAACTAGTGCAGAACTAGTTGTAGCCAGTTGAAATTTGGTGTGAAACATGGAGTATCATGAGCTACTTATTTACTACAATCAAATGGTTCTTTCTCTTGCATGGTGCTGTAAAATCAATACGGATTTAAAATTTTTACTTAGTTTGTAATGTAATTGAGTGCATAGGCAACGCCTAAATACATCTAGAGGATTTTATAGAAAATCCCAGACATTAAATAATTTCACACACAAATATTTAAATGTTTCTCTAACATGAGACCTTAAAAAAACATAAATAATGTTAACATACCCAACATATTTAACATTTATTTCTCAATATCATCTAACACCTAGTCCATGTTCTATTTTCCCTCATTGTCTCAAAAATATCTTTTTGTACTTTGTTGGAATCAGGATCTGGACAAGACACACACATTGCATTTGGTTATTTCTCTTAAGTTTCCTCTCCTTTTTACTTTCTTTTAATCTGTAATTTCTCTTTTTTCTTCCTTCCATTAACTTGTTGAGCAAATTGGGTCATTTGTCCTGTAGAATTTCTCAAGTTTTGGATTTAGCTTATTGTTTCTTCTGATGTTGTTTAACATGTTCCTGTTCCTATATTCCCTGAATTTTCTATAAATGAGGTTATATTTAGAGGTTTGATTAAGTTCCTTTTTAAAAAACATACACTTCAATAGTGCTGGAGTCATGAATCTACTGGAGTCATCATTTTTTTTTCACTGTTCAAATTGTCCCATCTTTGGCCAGGGGGAATGACCACTCAAGTTCTTTAAATATGAGCCCAGTTGTTTTTCATCATCTCTTTACTGTCAGGTACAAGTAAGATACTATAGGCTTATTTTGTATATTTTTTTATTCCAGACCTGAAATCAGTGATTTCTCCAAATGCTCTGGGTTTTTTTTAGTGGGTAATTGTGTTTAGAGACCACAATCTGGACACTGAGGGTTTTTATTGCTATTGGGTTGTCATTTTTTGGCCCCTTTAGTGGACAGAGCTAGGAAATAGGTATATTTTGTGAAGAGAAAAATAAATTATGAGTATACTAATATCTCAAATTCAAATTTATTCAATATTTTTTAGTATTCCATTTTAATTTATCTATTGTGATTTTGACTATCTCTTTGTACAGTGTTTTTAGTAGTTTCTAGGGCTTAAAAATAATTTTCACAGTCTACTTGGAATCAATAATTTACAACTTAAATTAGAATGTAGATCCCTTTTGCCTCTCCCTTTATGCTACATTTGTGTTGTATATTATACCTACAAACATTATACATATATCTACAAACATTATAGATCTATAATGATCCTTTTTGCATTCCTTCTTTTATGCTACAGTTGTGTTATATATTATATCTATAAACATAAAGCATCACAACAATGCTATAGTTTTTGCTTTCAACTATCAAGTTTAAAGTTTCAACTGTCAGTTTAAAGTGCTAAATAGAAGAAAAATGGTCTATTACAGAGGTCCCCAACCTTTTTGGCACCAGGGACCGGTTTTGTGGAAGACAGTTTTTTCCAGGGGCCAGCAGTTGGGGAGTGTGTGTGGTTTCGGGATGGTTCAAGTGCATTACGTTTATTGTGTACTTTATTTCTATTATTATTACATTGTAATATATAATGAAATAATTACACAACTCACCATAATGCTGACAGGAGATGGAGCTCAGGAGGTAATGTGAGCGATGGGGAGCGGCTGTAAATACAGATGAAGCTTCCCTCGCTTGCCTGCTGCTCACCTCCTGCTGTGTAGCCCTGGTTCCTAACAGGCCACGGACTGGTACCAGTCCGTGGCCCGGGGGTTGGGGACCCCCTGTCTATTATATTTACCCAGATACCTTTTCTATTGTGTTTTCTTCATTCCTGAAAGCCCAAGTTTCCCTTCTGTCTGAAAAGCTTCTTCAGCAATGTTTAGAGCAGGTCTACCTGATATGAATTCTGTTAGTTTCATCTGAGCATGTCTTTATTTTGCCTTTATTCCTGAAGGATATTCTTGCTGGATATAGATTTGTGTTGACAGTTATTTCCTTTTAGCACTTTAAAAATATTGTGCCACTTACTTCTTGTCCCTGTATGGTTTCTGATTAGAAATTCAGTCATTCAAACTGTGTATCGTTTTCCTCTGACTGCTTTAACGTTATTTGTTCTTGTTTTCCTGCAGTTAATTATGGTCTGGGCATGGGTTTGTTTGAACTTATCTTCTTTGGGGTTCATTTAGATTTTTAAAACTGTACATTTGTCCTTCACCAAGATTGGGAAGTTTTAAAGCCATTATTCTTCAAAGATTTTTTCAGCATTCCATTCTTTAACCATTCCTTCTGAGTCTCTGAAAACATGAATGTTAGACCTTCTGTTATTGTCTCAGTGGTCCCTAAGGCTGATAATTGTTTTCAATCTTTATTCTTTCTGTTGTTCCTGTTGGATCATTTTTAATGATCTATCTTGTCTTCAAGTTTATAATCTCTTTCCTCTGTCATATCCATCTGCTATTGAGTCCATCCAATTAGATTTTTATTTTGGTTATCATATTTTTCAGTTCTACAATTCCCATGTGGTTCTTTCCATTTCTATGTGGTTCTTCTTTATGTTTTCTCTCTCTTTGAGGAAACTTTTATTCTAACATATGTTGCAAGAATGTTTGCAATTGTTTGTTCCAGCGTACTTTAAAGTCTTTGGCAGGTAATTCCAGCATCTATGTTAATAGTGTGTCCGTTGGTGTCTGTTGATTGTTTTTTACCATGTGACTTGAAATTTTTTGGGGTCTTCATATGCTGAGTAATTTTGGATTGTTCCCTAAATACTTTGAACATTATGCTGTGAGACTCTGTGTCTCATTTTAAATTCTGTGGAGAATGTTGACATTTTTGTTTTAGCAGGCAACAGACCTGGTTAGTTTCAGGCTGCAAGTTCCAACTTGAGTTTTATGGGTGATAATTCCAATGTCAGGTCACTATTTTTTTTTTTTTTTTTTGCCGTACGCGGGCCTCTCACTGCTGTGGCCTCTCCCGTTGCGGAGCACAGGCTCCGGACGCGCAGGCTCAGCGGCCATGGCTTACGGGCCCAGCAGCTCTGCGGCATGTGGGATCTTCCCAGACCGGGGGCACGAACCTGCGTCCCCTGCATCGGCAGGCAGACTTTCAACCACTGCGCCACCAGGGAAGCCCTGTCAGGTCACTTTTTAAAGCCTTTGTAGTGCTCTTTGGATCTGTCTTGGGTGTGTGCCATCCAGCAGTCAGTCTATAACCTGGGCATTGGTATATCTATTTGTTTCTTTCTCAACATTGCTGCCATGGCAATTAGGGTTAGATCCATGCATCTTTAATCTCCCCCTAGTACTTTCTGATTTCTGGGACTCTCCTTTTTGTCCTCTGGCCAGAAACTTAGGGCTCTAGTTACCCTGCTTTGTTGTGTTCTGTCACTCACCTCTGTGACTGAGTCTATGTTCTGCCTCAAGCAGAGAGGGGGAGAGAGGGTTGAGGGGGAGAGAGAGAATCCATAGGGGCTTGCCTCACACTTTAGAACTGCAGCTCCACCTACCAGAGAGGAGAGTGGCCTCCTTATCCTTGTGGGTTCTTGTGGCTCTTGTGGTTCTTGTGGGTTCCTGTAGCTGTCAGTGACTTCCCACCACAGGATAGCCTGGTGACTGGGGAGCTAGAGAAGAAAGGGGGAAAAAGCCAGGGGATTTTTACATTTCCTTTGAGCGTCACGAGTACCTTTTACTGACCCTCAAGGGAGAGCCTATGGGCTTCTCCGTCTGTATCACAGTGCTCACTTCTGGGTTTCTGGCTGTGGTGAACTCAACAAAGGGTATACCAGAAAACTGGTAAACTCACAATTGATTCTATGATTCTTTGAATTCTGGTAACACTTGCTGTTATTTACAAAGTCTTCAAATACGTGCCTGTGCATTCTGTCCAGGTTTTATAGTTATATTCAGTGTGAGGAAAAGGATGAAGCATGCTTATTCTATCTCAACTGGAACCTGAATTACTAAAATTTCATTTCATTTTTACTTGTGTAAAACATTATGTGGTTCCAAAGCCAAAACTATGAACAAGATGAACACTTAACAAAAATATGAACACTTAATAACAGATGTCAAGTTTCTATCCCTTTTTTTTTCTCCCCCAGAGGTAACCATATTTTTAGTTTTTTATTATCCTTTCATTTTTTAATATTAAAATAAGTATTTATATTTGCATTCTTTCTTCCTTCACTTCTTACACAAAAGTTAACATACTACAAATACTCTTCTGCATCTTGCCCTTTTTCACTTACTTAATTATATATTCTTATAATAATTCCCAGCAGTATATAAAAATTTTCCTTATTCCTTTTTAAGACTGCGTAGTTTTACCTTGTATGAACTTACCATGTTTTTTTTTTCTAGTCTCTTATTGGTGGAAATATGCATTATTTCTGGGCTTTGGTTTTTACTAATTAATATAGATTTTAAACCTAACTTTCTTATTCATTTTATTTGGGAAAATGGAAGAAGCCTTCACAGTGTTTTTTGTAATCCCAATCATTTTGCCTTCAAGATGTAGTTTATAGCCAATGCCATAAATCTCTTGGTAATAATTCTTAGATTAATTATACATGCAATAAGACTAAGATATTTGAATGCTGGAATTTGCTCATAGACACTGTCTTTAATGGTAAACCACTCCTGGTGATAATTATTTGCGAATAGCTTGAATTCCTTAAGTAGTTTCCCTACTGGTATTTTGGGGGAGGTAAAAACCTGTCAGTTTGTCAGCACTGAATTGGTAACAGAAAATAGGAAATAGAGCATTCAAGAGAGAGAATAGCAGATGTAATGGTGATGATTGGTATTAGTGAGGTTGCTCCACAAAATGGAGTATAGTAATATGGATATTGGATGTGAAGAAAACTGAGTCCAGTGAAGGAGTCACTACATCTAAGAGGCAACATACAGCAGGGTGTGGGAAACTAGAAAGCAGGAGGTCTGGGATAAGTTGAAGGCAGCTCTTTGCTGCTGTAGTACTTTTTCAAAAGTCTTTGATCCCACTCCCATGGGCATATTTCAGTTGCTGTTTAAGGGGACAGCCCAATATTTGGTATTTCCCACCTCTCCATCTCTAGTTTTTTGTTTTTTAAGAAAAGATTATTTATTTTTGGCTGCATCAGGTCTTAGTTGCAGCATGCAGGATCTTTGTTGAGGCATGTGGTATCTTTTGTTGTGGTGCATGGGCTTCTCTCTAGTTGTGGCGTGTGGGTTTTCTCTCTCTAGTTGTGGTATGCAGGCTTCTCTCTAGTTGTGGTGTGCAGGGGTTTCTTTGTCTGCTCTAGTTGTGGTGCACAGGTTCCAGGGCACGTGGACTCTGTAGTTTGCAGCATGCACGTTCTCTAGTTAAGGCACATGAGCTCAGTAGTTGTGGCGTGAGGACTTAGTTGCCCTGCAGCATGTGGGATCTTAGTTCCCTGACCAGGGATTGAACCTGCGTACCCTGCATTGGAAGGCAAATTCTTTACCACTGGACCACGAGGGAAGTTTCTCCATCTCTAGTTTAAATGCAAGCTTATCTGAAAAGTAGGTTAATTTTTCTGTTTCATCAGTCTGAAGATGTGCGTCAGAAGGTTGTTCCCCCATCCCTTTTTTCCTAACTTTAATGCTTCCAATATAGGAAATGATGTAATCTGGAAATTTCAGTGGCATATAGTTCAGGAATTTTATATTCAGTATTGCTTTTAGGATGATAGACAAATATGTAGGAGTAATATTTGAGCAGAAGACTCCAGCATGGTCTACCTAATGCCATAATTAAGAATGTGAGCAGAGATTATGAGAAAGAAGGTCCATAATAAGCTTGTGATTAGCACAAATTTTAAGTAGTTAGCAGCAGAAGTAGCTGTGGGACTTCTTGGCTCCTGTAGTAACAGTAGGTGTTCCATTGTCAGTTTCTGCTGGAGTCTGATCCTTAGGTGACATAATTCTTGAGCAATGTCCATTCCCTCACACTCTAGACTTTTATAGCTAAGAACAGTTCTAACATTAAACTTGAAATATTTCTGATAAGATTGTGACTTGCATTCATCATAATGTTATAGCTTGAGAACAGAAACCTTTAACTGCTTCCCATTTTGGAAGTGTCTTATGAGTCTATTTTCTAGCATAAAGTAACTCAGCCATGCCTGCCTTTGGCTGAAGAAAAGAAAGTGATACAAACTTAAGTAGTCTAAAGAAAGAATGAAATACCTGCTTTGCTCTTAGAGTAGCATATGTTATAGATGGCATGTGTATATTCCTGCATGGAGAAATTCTGGTACTGATAGGGACAGAGTAAAGGGACAAAGGGACAAAGTAGGTGATTAAATAGTTAATCCCACTAGGGGATTGTAAGTAAAGAAAAAAGTATGGGAGACCCCTGTAAGCTAATGATCATTCAAGAAAGCAGGTTTGCTTAGCAACAAAACCATGCAACAGAAGCATGAGACATGCCCCCATACAATAAAGCCATGATGGAATGAGACCCACATCCTGCCCAGTGATGTCAGTAAGTTAAAAATTCCTAAGACACACTCCTCTGTGCACATTAAAAACAGAAATATAAGGAAAAGGTGACATTATACTAAAACCTGGGATGATTTACCATTTTTAGCATATGGTACCACTTTTTTGCTCATTTCCATTGCGCCATGACAGTCCTGGATTGACCATGTAGGGACAAGAAAACTTCCCTGCTGAAATGGAGGAGGAATTGATGATGAAAGCATGATGTCTACTCAAGAATGAGGAAGAGGGTGGTTTTCTCCCCCTCCCCACTTTTCCTTTGATTATAAAACTGTAGCCCACTAAGTTCTTGGGGCATGGCATCCTCTCGCCTGCCCGCTTTTAAGCCTCACAAGCATCCTATTCTAATAAATCAATTCTCATATATCACTTTGCCTCTCACTGAATTCTTTCTGCCCTGAGACATAAAGAATTGGAGCTCCTCAGAGCCCCCCAAGATGCATTTCAGCAGTTGCAGTACCCCTAAAATTGTGGCACTGAAATGTCAATTTGGTATTTTGCTCTTATCACGTGGATACCTGAATGTTGTTCTTCTGGAAATCATTCCCAGTTCTTCTGCTGTAGATACTATCGTGCTATATTTGTCATCTTAGAAATCCAGGTCATTATGATGTATTGAGAAGTCCAAAGGTGTACAGAATTTCCAAGCTGAAGGTAATCAACTTGACATAACCATTAAGATGTAACGATCATTTGGTAACATCTTCAAGCATCTGGTGGTAGTAGAGGGGGTGAAGAAAGGGAATGAATATTTATTGAACATTTGCTGTTTGATGGGTGATCTGTTAAGTGCTTTTCATAAATATCTTATATAATATTCATAATAAAACTTTAGGGGTGGGTATTATTATATTAATTTTTAAATCAGGATGGTGGAGTTCCAAAAGTCTAAATAACTTTCTTAGTGTTACATAGACCATAAGTGGTGGGTAAGTGTTTGAATTCAGGTCTGTTGGCTTGGGTTCCTCCCACCATGCCTCACTGAATTCTTTAGTCTTTAAAAGACCCTGAACCCCAGTAGGAGTGCTAAAATGCTGCTTAGTAGGGGCTGGATATCGGTGTTATGTAAGAGTCTTGTAATATTCATAAATCTCACCTTAACTAGCACATTTGATATGTTAATTTACTATATATGATTGAAAGACACTGTTAAAATATTCAGTACTTTTAGAGTAAAATACATAAATTTAATTTTTTAGTGACTCATTACACTAGCTAAATATAGACAGAATAACACTGGTTTCTTTTCATAAATTGAAATCCTGAGTGTTTTGAATGTAAGAAAAAACTGTGAAATTTTAGAACTCTATTTATGGTATCCTTATGACTTGGAATATCCTATGATGGAAAAATGTGTTTAAGGATCCATTTCTAACCAGACATCAGGATGATGTTGACTTGGCAAGGAAGCAGCCTTTGTGTTAGGTGATAAAAGCTCTCAAAGTCTTGACTATGGTTTAAATAAGACAAACTTGAAGTAGAGGGTCACATGATTTACAGATATGAACTCTTTCCAGCTCTAGAACTCTTTGCCATTTTTGATAACAAGAAGTAGAGCTTCAAAGCTTAGAGCTCCGTGGGAAGCCAGGCAGGTAGCCCTGCTGTGATGAGTTCTTCTGAGCTTACTTTAATATGCCTCAAGTGAGTATCTATAGGTAGCCAGAAAGGACAGGTAGTTAAGATTGTGTTAAAAAAACCCTCATTTTATTATACCTTCTGATTCTAAATCAAGGATGAGGCACCAAAAGCCTCTTGGATCTAGGAGTGCAAGGAAAGGTCTGAAAGAGGATTTTTTATTTTGCCCAGTGTATTCCAATACATAGATATCTGTCTTCTTTTAAGCACCTGGATGTTGAGAGCTTAATGTAATTGACCTCATACAGGTTGTGATGAAAATTGGAAAACTATGTCATGCTGAGAGCTATGTTTCATCAATAAGTTGGACCTGGCTTGGGGGTCAGCTCTTAAAACCTGAAAACATACATCTATTTATTTCCCAAAGTGCATTACTTAGAGCACTAGCCCTATAAGACATTTGTAGGAAAAAAAATTTCCATAGTTAAATTTGTTTGGGAAACACTGTAGGAGATATATCTTCCTGTTAGAAAATTATAATACATTTTATCATATTAAATATGATTTCTGATAATTCAAATAGTTTGTTTTTAATTTGAAAAACAAAAGCAAAAAGAAAAAAAATGGTTTAACTTTGTTGAATAGTCATCCCAATGGGATCTCTCCTATTAAGATTTCATAGAACTAGTAATTAAGGCAGTATGTTTTTGGTATAAAGGTAGACAAACAGACCAATGGGATAGAATACAGAGTCTAATAACAGACCCTCACAGTAATTAATGATGAAGGTGAAACTGCAGTACAGTGGATAAAGTATGGTCTTTTCAGTGAAAGGTACTGGGTCAATTAGATGTCCACAGGAGGAAAAAAAAGATCCTTTCCTCATATCTAAATATGAAAGATGAAACTATGGCTTTTAGGAGAAAATATAGGAGGCTGTCATTATGACATGGAGGACAGAGAATATCTTCACGACATGGAGGTTAAAATTTTCTTAATGGGAGACATAAAGGAAAAAGAATGGTAAATTGCCTGCATTTAAATTAAGAATTCTGCTGAAGACTGGGACAACATATTTGTACTATATATATCTGACAAAAGGTTTTAAAAACTGCTGTTGCTGTTGTAAAGCAGTATCAAAAAGGCAGACAATCCAATAGAAAAAGTGGACAAAATATTTGAACAGAGAAGATATTTAAAGCACTAACAGAGATATGGAAAAGTACTCAAATTCACTAGTCAACAGGAAAAGGCAAGTAAAACCAAACTGTGGTTACAAAGGAATGGCTAAAATTAAAACAGAAAATTTTAAGTATTGTCAAGGATGTAAACCAATGGCAGTGCTCATCCACTGTTGGTAGAAGTGTAAATTAGTGTAACCACTTCGGAAAACTGGTTGGCAATATTATAAAAGCTAAACAGATGCTTACCTTATGCCCCAGCAATTCTACTCTTAGTCTATCCAACAAAAGCGCATATATACGTTCAGCAAAAGGCAGGTGCTAAGGACACGGACATATTCATAGCAGTACTCCTTGTTAGGATCTGCAAACTGGAAACAACTCAAATGTTATCAACAGTAGAATGAATAAAGTGTGATAAATTCACACAGTGAAATGTAATAGCAGTGAGAATAAACAAACTATAACTACAAAGAATAACATGGGTAAATATCACAAATATAATTTTGAGCTATAACAGGCAGACACAAAAAAGTACATACTGGATGATTTATTTATATCAAGTTTTAGACAGGCAAAATGAATTTATGCTATTAGATATCAGGACAGTGTTTCCTCTGGAAGGGGACTCAAAGGGGCTTCTGGGGTGCTGGAAATGGTTTGGTTAGGGTGTTGGTTTCACTTTGTGAAAATACATTAGGCAGTGTACTTAAAATTTGAGTATTTTTCTGAGTGTTTGATATACTAAAAAGTACGCTTAAAAAGGCATTTATATCAAAACAATTTATTTTAAAAAAGATTCTTAGATCTAGCCTCCCAAGGAACACACTTTGGGAAATGCTGACCTATTCACACACTGCTATTGATATATGTTGTTCAAGTCTCATTTTTTAATTGAAATAATATCAGATGAAATGATATTCAAAGGAAAACTTTAATGGACACTTTTCCAATTAATGTTCAAATTTATCATTATTTATGTATTGAAGATAGCACTAAATGATAAATTATGGAGAAAACATTTAATGAGCATTTGAAGACTAATGAAAGAAATAATGCATTTTAATTATATAAATTTTAAAATAAGATCAAACTGAGATTGCTTTTTTTCTTTAACATCTTTATTGGAATATAATGGCTTTACAATGCTGTGTTAGTTTCTGCTTCACAACAAAGTGAATCAGTTATACATATACATATGTTTCTATAGCTCTTCCCTCTTGCATCTCCCTCCCTCCCACCCTCCCTATCCCACTCCTCTAGGTGGTCACAAACCACCTAGCTGATCTCCCTGTGCCACGCGGCTGCTTCCCACTAGCGATCCACCCTACGTTTGGTAGTGTATATGTGTCCATGCCACTCTCTCACTTTGTCACAGCTTACCCTTCCCCCTCCCCATATCCTCAAGTCCATGCTCTAGTAGGTCTGTGTCTTTATTCCCGTCCTATCCCTAAGCTCTTCATGACATTTTTTCCCTTAGATTCCATATATATGTGTTAGCATACGGTATTTGTTTTTCTCCTTCTGACTTACTTCACTCTGTATGACAGACTCCAGGTCCATCCACCTCACTACAAATAACTCAATTTCGTTTCTTTTTATAGCTCAGTAATATTCCATTGTATATATGTGCCACATCTTCTTTATCCATTCATCTGCTGAGGGACACTTAGGTTGCTTCCATGTCCTGGCTATTGTAAATAGCGCTGCAATGAACATTTTGGTACATGACTCTTTTTGAATTATGGTTTTCTCAGGATATATGCCCAGTAGTGGGATTGCTGGGTCATATGGTAGTTCTATTTATAGTTTTTTAAGGAACCTCCATACTGTTCTCCATAGTGGCCGTATCAATTGACATTCCCACAAGCAGTGCAAGAGTGTTCCCTTTTCTCCACACCCTCTCCAGCATTTATTGTTTCTAGATGTTTTGATGATGGCCATTCTGACTGGTGTAAGATGATATCTCATTATAGTTTTGATTTGCATTTCTCTAATGATTAATGATGTTGAGCATTCTTTCATGTGTTTGATTGCAATCTGTATATCTTCTTTGGAGAAATGTCTATTTAGGGCTTCTGCCCATTTTTGGATTGGGTTGTTTGTTGTTTTGTTATTGAGCTGCATCAGCTGCTTGTAAATTTTGGAGATTAATCCTTTGCCAGTTGCTTCATTTGCAAATATTTTCTCCCATTCTGAGGGTTGTCTTTTGGTCTTGTTTATGGTTTCCTTTGCTGTGCAAAAGCTTTGAAGTTTCATTAGGTCCCATTTGATTATTTCTGTTTTTACTACCCTTTCTCTAGGAGGTGGGTCAAAAAGGATCTTGCTGTGATTTATGTCATACAGTGTTCTGCCTATGTTTTCCTCTAAGAGTTTGATAGTGTCTGGCCTTACATTTAGGTCTTTAATCCATTTTGCATTTATTTTTGTGTATGGTGTTAGGGAGTGTTCTAATTTCATACTTTTACATGTACCTGTCCAGTTTTCCCAGCACCACTTATTGAAGAGGCTGTCTTTCCTCCACTGTATATTCTTGCCTCATTTATCAAAGATAAGGTGACCATATGTGCAGGGGTTTATCACTGGGCTTTCTGTCCTGTTCCATTGACCTATATTTCTGTTTCTGTGCCAGTATCATACTGTCGTGATTACTGTAGCTTTGTAGTATAGTCTGAAGTCAGGGAGCCTGATTCCTCCAGCTCCATTTTCGTTCTCAAGATTGCTTTGGCTATTCGGGGTCTTTTGTGTTTCCATACAAATTGTGAAATTTTTTTGTTCTAGTTCTGTAAAAAATGCCAGTGGTAGTTTGATAGGGATTGCATTGAATCTATAGATTGCTTTGGGTAGTAGAGTCATTTTCTCAATGTTGATTCTTCCAGTCCAAGAACATGGTATAACTCTCCATCTATTTGTGTCATCTTTAATTTCTTTCATCAGTGGGTTATAATTTTCTGCATATAGGGCTTTTGTCTCCTTAGGTAGGTTTATTCCTAGATATTTTATTCTTTTTGTTGCAATGGTAAATGAGAGTGTTTTCTTGATTTCACTTTCAGATTTTTCATCATTAGTGTATAAGAATGCCAGAGATTTCTGTGCATTAATTTTGTATCCTGCTACTTTACCAAATTCATTGATTAGCTCTAGTAGTTTTCTGGTAGCATCTTTAGGATTTTCTATGTATAGTATCATGTCATCTGCAAACAGTGACAGCTTTACTTCTTTTCTGATTTGGATTCCTTTTATTTCTTCTTCTTCTCTGATTGCTATGGCTAAAACTTCCTAAACTATGTTGAATAAGAGGGGTGAGAGTGGGCAACCTTGTCTTGTTCCTCATCTTAGTGGAAATGGTTTCAGTTTTTCACGATTGAGGACGACGTTGGCTGTGGGTTTGTCAAATATGGCCTTTATTATGTTGAAGAAAGTTCCCTCTATGCCTATTTTCTGAAGGGTTTTTATCATAAATGGGTGTTGAATTTTGTCAAAAGCTTTCTCTGCATCTACTGAGATGATCATATGGTTTTTCTCCTTCAATTTGTTAATATGGTGTATCACGTTGATTGATTTGTGTATATTGAAGAATCCTTGCATTCCTGGAATAAACCCCACTTGATCATGGTGTATGATCCGTTTAATGTGCTGTTGGATTCTGTTTGCTAGTATTTTGTTGAGGATTTTTGCATCTGTTTTCATCAGTGATATTGGCTTGTAGTTTCCTTTCTTTGTGACATCTTTGGTTTTGTTATCAGGGTGATGGTGGCCTTGTAGAATGAGTTTGGGAGTGTTCCTCCCTCTGCTATATTTTGGAAGAGTTTGAGAAGGATAGGTGTTACCTCTTCTCTAAATGTTAGATAGAATTTGCCTGTGAAGCCATCTGGTCGTGGGCTTTTGTTTGTTGGAAGATTTTAAATCACAATTTCAATTTCAGGGCTTGTGATTGGTCTGTTCATATTTTATATTTCTTCCTGGTTCAGTCTCGGCAGGTTGTGCATTTCTAACAATTTGTCTATTTCTTCCAGGTTGTTCATTTTATTGGCATAGAGTTGCTTGTAGTAATCTCTCATGATCTTTTGTATTTCTGCAGTGTCAGTTGTTACTTCTCCTTTATCATTTCTAATTCTATTGATTTGAGTCTTCTCCCTTTTTTACTTGATGTGTTTGCCTAATGGTTTATCTTCTCAAAGAACCAGCTTTTAGTTTTATTGATCTTTGTTATCGTTTCCTTCATTTCTTTTTCATTTATTTCTGATCTGATTTTTATGATTTCTTTCCCTCTGCCAGATTTGGGATTTTTTTTGTTCTTCTTTCTCTAATTGCTTTAGGTGCAAGGTTAGGTTGTTTATTTGAAATGTTTCCTGTTTCTTAATATAGGACTGTGTTGCTATAAAATTCCCTCTTTGAACTGCTTTTGCTGCATCCCATAGGTTTTGGGTCATCGTGTCTCCATTGTCATTTGTTTCTAGGTAGTTTTTGATTTCCTCTTTGATTTCTTCAGTGGCCACTTCATTATTAAGTAGTGTATTGTTTAGCTTGCATGTGTTTGTATTTTTTACAGATCTTTTCCTGTAATTGATATGTATTCTCATAGTGTTGTGGTCGGAAAAGATACTTGATGTGACTCCAGTTTTCTTAAATTTACCAAGGCTAGATTTGTGACCCAAGATATGATCTATCCTGGAGAATTTTCCGTGAGCACTTGAGAAAAATGTGTATTCTGTTGTGTTTGGATGGAATGTCCTATAAATATCAATTAAGTCCATCTTGTTTAATGTATCATTTAAAGCTTGTGTTTCCTTATTTATTTTCATTTTGGATGATCTGTCCATTTGTGAAAGTGGGGTGTTAAAGTCCCCTCCTATGATTGTGTTACTGTCAATTTCCCCTTTTATGGCTGTTAGTATTTGCCTTATGTATTGAGGTGATCCTATGTTGGGTGCATAAATATATATATATATATATATATATATATATATATATATATATATATATATATATATTTCTGTGTGTGGTATGCGGGCCTCTCACTGTTGTGGCCTCTCCCGTTGCGGAGCACAGGCTCTGGACGCGCAGGCTCAGCGGCCATGACTCACGGGCCGAGCTGCTCCGTGGCATGTAGGATCTTCCCGGATTGGGGCACGAACCAGTGTCTCCTGCATCGGCAGGCGGACTCTCAACCACTGCGCCACCAGGGAAGCCCTGGGTGCATAAATATTTACAATTGTTATATCTTCTTCTTGGATCGATCCCTTGATCATTATGCAGTGCCCTCCTTTGTCTCTTGTAATAGTCTTTTTTTTTAAGTCTACTTTGTCTGATATGAGAATTCCTACTCCAGCTTTCTTCTGATTTTCATTTGCATGGACTAACTTTTCCCATGCCCTCACTTTCCATCTGTATGTGTCCCTAGGTCTGAAGTGGGTCTCTTGTAGACAGCATATATACGGGTCTTGTTTTTGTATCCATTCACACAGTCTGTGTCTTTTGGTGGGAGCATTTAATCCATTTACATTTAAGGTAATTATTGATATGTATGTTCCTATTCCCATTTACTTAATTGTTTTGGATTTGTTATTGTAGGTCTTTTCCTTCTCTTGTATTTCTTGCCTAGAGAAGTTCCTTTAGCATTTGTTTTAAAGCTGGTTTGGTGGTGCTGAACTCTCTCATCAAATCTTAATGAGATCCTTGCTGTGTAGAGTAATCTTAGTTGTAGGTTTTTCTCCTTCATCACTTTAAATATGTCCTGCCAGTCCCTTCTGGCTTGTAGAGTTTCTGCTGAAAGATCAGCTATTAACCTTATGGGAATTCCCTTGTGTGTTATTTGTTGTTTTCCCCTTGCTGCTTTTAATATATTTTCTATGTGTTTAATTTTTGATAGTTTAATATGTGTCTCGGCGTGTTTCTCCTTGGATTTTTCCTGTATGGGACTCTCTGTGCTTCCTGGACTTGATTAACTATTTCCTTTCCCATATTAGGGAAGTTTTCAACTATAATCTCTTCAAATATTTTCTCAGTCCGTTTCTTTTTCTCTTCTTCTTCTGGGACCCCTATAATTCGAATGTTGGTGTGTTTAATGTTGTCCTGGAGGTCTCTGAGACTGTCCTCAGTTCTTTTCATTCTTTTGCTTTATTCTGCTCTGCAGTAGTTATTTCCACTATTTTATCTTCCAGGTCACTTATCTGTTCTTCTGCCTCAGTTATTCTGCTATTGATCCCATCTAGAGTATTTTTCATTTCACTTATTGTGTTGTTCATCATTGTTTGTTTCATCTTTAGTTCTTCTACGTCCTTGTTAAATGTTTCTTGCATTTTGTGTATTCTATTTCCAAGATTTTGGATCATCTTTACTATCATTATTCTCAATTCTTTTTCAGATAGACTGCCTATTTCCTCTTCATTTGTTAGGTCTGGTGGGTTTTTACCTTGCTCCTTCATCTGCTGTCTTTTCATTTTGATTATCTTACTGTGTTTGGGGTCTCCTTTTTGCAGGATGCAGGTTTGTAGTTCCCATTGTTTTTGGTGTCTGTACCTAGAGGCTAAGGTTGGTTCAGTGGGTTGTGTATGTTTCCTGGTGGAGGGTACTAGTGCCTGTGTCCTGGTGCATGAGGCTGGATCTTGTCTTTCTGGTGGGCAGGTCCACGTATGGTGGTGTGTTTTGGGGTGTCTGTAGCCTTAGTATGATTTTAGGCAGCCTCTCTGCTAATGGATGGGGCTGTGTTCCTGTCTTGCTAGTTGTTTGGCATAGGGTGTCCAGCACTGTAGCTTGCTGGTCATAGAGTGAAGCTGGGTCTTGGCATTGAGATGGAGATCCCTGGGAGATTTTCGCCATTTTATATTACGTGGAGCTGGGAGGTCTCTTGTGGACCAGTGTCCTGAAGTTGGCTCTCCCACCTCAGAGGCACAGCACTGACTCCTGGCACCAAGAGCCTTTCATCCACACGGCTCAGAGTAAAAGGGAGAAAAATTAGAAAGAAAGAAAGAGGGTAAAATAAAATAAAATAAAGTAAGATAAAAACATAAAGTTATTAAAATAAAAAATAATTATTAAGAAAAATAAATTTTTAAAATTAAAAAGAGAAAAAGAAAAAAAATACGGACTGTCAGAACCCTAGGACAAATGGTGAAAGCAAAGCTATACAGACAAAATCTCACACAGAAGCATACACATACACACTCACAAAAAGAGGAAAAGGGGCAAAAATAATATATCTTGCTCCCAAAGTCCACCTCACCAATTTGGGATGATTTGTTGTCTATTCATGTATTCCACAGATGCAGGGTACATCAAGTTGATCGTGTAGCTTTAATCCCCTGCTTCTGAGGCTGCTAGGAGAGATTTCTCTTTCTCTTCTGTGTTCGCACAGCTCCCGGAGTTCAGCTTTGGATTTGGCCCCGCCTCTGCGTGTAGGTCGCCTGAGGGCGTCTGTTCTTCTCTCAGACAGGACGGGGTTAAAGGAGCAGTTGATTCGGGGGCTCTGGCTCACTCAGGCTTGGGGAAGGGAGGGGTACGGTTGCGGGGCGAGCCTGCGGCAGCAGAGGCCAGCATGACGTTGCAGCAGCCTGAGGCGCGCCATGCGTTCTCCTGGGGAAGTTGTCCCTGGATCTCGGGACCCTGGCAGTTGCAGGCTGCACAGGCTCCTGGGAGGGGAGGTGTGGATAGTGACCTGTGCTCGCCCACAGGCTTCTTGGTGGCGGTAGCAGCGGTTTTAGCGTCTCATGCCCGTCTCTGGGGTCCACGCTGATAGCCGCGGCTCGCGCCCGTCTCTGGAGCTCCTTTAAGTGGCGCGCTTAATCCCCTCTCCTCATGCACCAGGAAACAAAGAAGGAAGAAAAAGGCTCTTGCCTCTTCAGCAGCTCCAGACTTCTCCCGGACTCCGTCCCGGCTAGCCGTGGTGCACAAACCCCTTCAGGCTGTGTTCACGCAGCCAACCCCAGTCGTCTCCCTGGGATCCAACCGAAGCCGGAGCCTCAGCTCCCAGCCCCGCCCGTTCCGGCGCGTGAGCAGAGACGCCTCTCGGGCTGGTGAGTGCTGGTCGGCACCGAGCCTCTGCGGGAATCTCTCCGCTTTGCCCACTGCAACCCTCTTGCTGTGCTCTCCTCCGTGGCTCCGAAGCTTCCCCCTCCGCCACCCGCAGTTTCCGCCCCTGAAGGGGCTTCCTAGTGTGTAAATTCCTAGCTCCTTCACGGCTTCCTCCCAGAGGAGCAGGTCCCGTCCCTATTCTTTTGTCTCTTTTTTTTTTCTTTTGCCCTACCCAGGTATGTGGGGAGTTTCTTGCCTTTTGGGAGGTCTGAGGTCTTCTGCCAGCGTTCAGTGTGTGTTCTATAGGAGCAGTTCCACGTGTAGATGTATTTCTGATGTATCTGTGGGGAGGAAGGTGATCTCTGCTTCTTACTCCTCCGCCATCTTATCTCGAAACCGAGATAACTTTTTTAGTTTTGAGCAATAGAAAACGTAAACTTTCAGTAAGTTCATAAATGTATAAAAAGTATTCTTCAGCAAACAGCAATTTTATGGATTTACTTATGATAATTAAATCCTATTTTTGTTACTTTAGATTTCCTTTTATCATTGAAATGTTAATCTAGTTTATACAATATTATTCCTTTTCTCAGTCCCTTAATATGTGTTTGCTATTTTAGAGACATTTTTGATGACAGAGTGGATGCCTGGATCTTTGTGTAGATGCTTTTCTCTTACACTAATTAAATAATTATATCACTTGCTCCAGAATGTTGAAATGCCAGATGTCCAGTTTCTCTGCTTCCACAGACTTCATACCCTGACAGCCAACAATTGCTGTCTGTGTTTGACATTCAGAAATTGGAGAGAATAAGTCAGGACCCTGGCGAGTTGGTCTGCATTTTAAACAGCTAGGAGTGAAAAGAGAGGAAGGAGATGTGCCTGTGGTAATTTCTCTTAGGTATTTTCTGTGGTTCTCTTAAGACATTTTGTTATTCAAGAGATAATAAATGCCAGACTAGTTGATCCTATCCTGACTTTACTTCTCTTGTAGTAATCCCTCTGGGAAGTTATAGGAATCTGAAAGTCTGGCTATTCAAAAATTACATATCATATTTATAATATAGTCAAATGAGATCATTATACTTATTGTCGTGGTACACATTTTTAAGAGAATTAGAATCATTGATTATGACAAATTTTTTTTTGTGGTAACAGCTTTACAGTATCTCTGCTTAAATTACTTTTTATTTAGCAGATTTACAATTGGAAAATTCATTTCACATAAAAATGTAATTTTTGTTTTGATCTGGACCATTTTTAAGGTCTTTATTGAATTTGTTACAGTATTGCTTCTGTTTTATGTTTTGGTTTTTTGGCCGCAAGACATGTGGGATCTTAGCTCCCTGACCAGAGATTTAACTTGCACCCCCTGCATTGGAAGGTGAAGTCTTAAACACCTGACCGCCAGGGAAGTCCCAAAAATGTAATATGTATAGTTAGTTCTTTTTACTTAGGTTTACAAGAGAGGGACTTAGGTTTAAGTCTTTTTTTTTTTTTTTTTTTTTTTGTGGTATGCGGGCCTCTCACTGCTGTGGCCTCTCCTGTTGCGGAGCACAGGCTCCGGATGCGCAGGCTCAGCGGCCATGGGTCATGGGCCCATCCACTCCGCGGCACATGTGATCCTCCCAGACCGGGGCATGAACCCGCATCCCCTGAATCGGCAGGCGGACTGTCAACCATTTCACCACCAGGGAAACCCAAGTCTTTTTACTTAGGTTTAGAAAATTAAAAATATTAATTCAATGACAAATTTTTAAAATACATTTATTTATTTTTTATTTATTTTATTTTTGGGTGCATTGGGTTTTCGTTGTCAGCAGGCTTTCTGTAGTTGCGGTGAGTGGGGACTACACTTTGTTGCGGTGCATGGGCTTCTCATTGCAGTGGCTTCTCTTGTTGCAGAGCGCAGGCTCTAGGTGCACGGGCTTCAGTAGTTGTGGCATGTGGGCTCAGTAGTTGTGGCACGTGGGCTCTAGAGCACAGGCTCAGTAGTTGTGATGCACAGGCTTAGTTGCTCTGTGCCATTTGGTATCTTCCAGTACCAGGGCTCAAACCCGAGTGCCCTGCATTGGCAGGCAGATTCTTAACCATGGTCCCACCAGGGAAGCCCAATAACAAGTTTTATATTATCCAATTATATGTTAATTTTTCTCTTCAGTAGAAATGTTTACCTTATTTATTTTATTTTATTTTATTTTTACGGTACGCGGCCCTCTCACTGTTGTGGCCTCTCCCGCTGCGGAGCACAGGCTCTGGACGCACAGGCTCAGTGGCCATGGCTCACGAGTCCAGCCGCTCTGCGGCATATGGGATCCTCCCGGACGGAGGCACGAACCCGTGTCCCCTGCATCGGCAGGTGGACTCTCAACCACTGTGCCACCAGGGAAGCCCCTGTTTACCTTATATTTTGATGAATGTGTTTGTTTGGGTTTTATCACATGTATTTTCTCCTCCTTACCTGTTGGGGAAAGTGCAAATGATGCCAGTAAGATGACCAAAAGGGAGAGAAGGAAGGAGGAACAGCAACAGCAACAGTGACGGCAGCAAGGGGTCAGGCAAAATTAACAAATTTAATAATTCATATCTAAATAACCACATAACAAGTCAAATCTCCAAATGGGACCTCTATGGGAAATTACACTTCTGTTGCTCTACTGAAGTTTTATGGAAATAAACATTATTAGAGATGGGGGAGTTCCCATCTCTTGTCATTGACTTCCTGAGCCAGCAGCAGGTAATTGATGGGTGATGACAACTTCATGGAGTACAGTGAAAATGGTTGTAAAGTGATTACAGAGTAATATCCATGAGCTGGATGCCATCAGAGGATGCCTAATGGTGTCACTATTATGGGGTATCATGACAAATGTAAGGCAGGAGAGGTATCTAGGCTTTCTAGGATGGGTCTCACTGGCTAAGATTCTTAATTCCTTAGAGCATTCAGAACTTGATATTAGACCTCCACTATGGAGAATCAGCTATGCTTATGTATGTGTTTATAACTTAGTTAAAGCCATTGTATTATGAATTTGCTTCTGTTTTAGAGATTGTATTCAATCGTTTGCAAGCAAGTATGTTTGTCACTTTCATAGTCCCTTGGTAAATGAACCCTCTAAGCATTGTTATTTATTTGTGAATGATTTGGGTAGACCCCGTTGGAATATTACAGTCAAAATTCTGGTGCCTGGGATGGGAGAAATTAGTTAAGTAATTTTTCTTAAGAAACCCTCTTAATGGGGATTGCCCTCATAGCTGAATGTTTGTAACATCAGTTTAATCTATTTGGTAATGTCAGAAACACTTACAGAGCTTCAAGACCCTGAATCACTGTGAACAATCTTTACCATAAGTCCTTTATGATTAATATTTCTTAAAAAGCTGTTGTATACATTTTCACATCTCAAACTGGTTTTTCTTAGTATTTTGGTTTACTTTACACAATGACAATCTGTCAGGCTAATGTATAAATATTATTAAAATATTAAAATATTAACTGTCTCATTATCAACATTGTTTCATTGGTAAAAATAGGTAAATGTTAATACAGTTGTCCCGCAGTATCTGCAGGGGATTGGTTCCAGGATTCCCCTGAATACCAAAATCCACAGATGCACCAGTTCTTTATATAAAGTGGCATAGTATCGGTGGGTTCAACCAACCACAGATGGAATCACAAATATGGTAGGCCAACTGTGATGTTACAACCAGCCTTGTCTGTATTACAGTTAGCCTGAATTGATCATGGTGGGAGTATTACATCATGGAATTGCAAACGTGATAAACCAGCTCTCTCCGCACACCCCTCCACTGGTTGTTAAACATTTAACAGCACACCATTGGGTGTAGCAGAGAGAACACAGCTTTGAGGTTGGTCGGACCTAGGATAAAATTCTACTTCTCTTTCTTTTTCTGGAAAGTTATTAAACTTCCTTAAATTTTCTGGTTTTCTCAACCTAAAACAAATAAGAGTGTTGTGAAAATTAAGTTAACTACTATACAAAGCACCTGGCACACTACAAGTTCTTAACGTATTTTTGAATCCTTTTTCTTTCTCCATTCTGCTGGTAGAACTGGTGCTCGAATTTGGGGTGAGAATGAGTTGTAGTGGAGGTCATGAGTCTGCAACTGTGGGCAGAGGAGAAGTGCCAGAATTTGGGCACCAGGAAAGAAATTCTTTATTAGGGATGGTGTATCTCAAATAGTTACACTCAAGATCTTCCCTGGGGGAAGTGAAGAAAAAATCCTTGATGGAAGAAGCCCCTACCTGGCATTATAGTACCTCTGGAGAGGCAGGGACAGCTGTACTTCTTTCCGTTTTAGAGAGCTGTGCTGAGTTGGGGTAACAAAACCAAGCCTGAGGAGTGGGAAACCCATGGGTGAGTGGAGTGAGCCCTAGTACTAGATATCAGACTGATCAGAGCCTCGGGTCTCCCAGCAAGGACTGCACTTTGTTCTGGTGAAGACAACCCCTCCTTCAGCCCCATGATTTTAGGCAGTAGAGAAGTGGATAGAGCCTGCAAGACACACAGTCCCAGATATGGTTGAAGGAAAATCAGGAAATTTCAATACACGCAATGTCAGAGGAAATGTGTTCTGGACAGAGCTTCCCACATTAAGCAGTATCAAAACAAAACAAGCAACAAAAACAACAAAAAGAACGGTAACTATGGCAAACAACCAAAAACAAACATACAAAAACATATGCATACATTCCAAGGGGAAAAGAGAGAAGGAAACTAGTATACAAAGCACAGAAAAAAAAAGCAATCTAAAAGGAAACACTATCCAGAAAGCACGTTCCTGTTGATTCACTCTGCAGAGAAGTGTACTGAAAATATGAATTTATTAAAACCAGGGCTCAAAGATAAGATGATTAAAGACCAGAATGGGATAAAAAGAGGAACTGCTGAAATAAGAATACAAATTGAGAACCAAAACAACACTATTACAAATACAATAAGTAACTTAGAAGCAGAAAGGAATGGAAAACTTAAAACTGAATATGAGAGATGGAGTAAAGGTTTGAGATAATTACAGTGAATGCAAGAGAAAATGACTAAAGAGAAAAAGCAATTACAATGATTTCTCAAAGAAGAGCTCATCATTTTGATTTCATGGTTTTCCTTCCAAAGAAGAGGGAGATTCTATCGTCACATAATCATTTCCATTTGCTTTTACCAAGACTGGAACAAGATGGAAAAGGTGAAGGTGTGGGTCTTCACTGAAGTGACTCCTAACTGCCAAGGGCCTCTAGAAATGTCTTTTTCAATACAGTGATGAAATTGTTTTATAAATATCCCTGGTTATATAAGGGAAAATAGTAATTCTGGGATTAGTGCAGCCTGAAAAAATTCTCGTCTTCCCCAAATTTTGGTTAACAATGTGTAACAGGATGGTGAATGAGACTTTTCTTATTTTGGAATTTTTGCTAAAACTCCAAACTGTAGAAAACTAACGAGTGTTTCCATGTTCTGCAGAAAGCCATCAGTAAGCCCTGAGTATCTCCCTTTGGTATCCTAGTAAGAGATAGCATGGACTAAAAAACATTTAAAAAAAAATTTTTAAAAATTTATTTTATTTATTTTTGGCTGCATTGGGTCTTTGTTGCTGTGTGTGGGTTTTCTCTAGTTGTGGCGAGTGGGGGCTACTCTTCGTTGCGGTGCACGGGACTCTCATTGAAGTGTCTTCTCTTGTTGCAGAGCACAGGCTCTAGGCACGTGGGCTTCAGTAGTTGTGGCTCGCGGACTCAGTAGTTGTGGCTCACGAGCTCTAGAGCACAGGCTCAGTAGTTGTGGTGCACGGGCTTAGTTGCTCCGCGGCATATGGGATATTCCAGTTCCAGGGCTCGAACCCAAGTCCCCTGCATTGGCAGGCGGATTCTTAACCACTGCGCCACCAGGGAAGCCCCTAAAAAACATTTTTTAAAGGCACAAAGAATAAAACAAATATGAAATAGCATGAAATGGGTGAAGGGGGCAAAAGGTATAAAGTTCTAGTTATAAATGTCATGGGGATGTAATGTAAAGCATGGCAACTATAGTTAATAATGTTGTATTGCATATTTGAAAGTTGCTAAGAGAGTAGATCTTAGAAGTTCTCATCACAGGAAAAAAATTTTTTAACTACATATGGTGATAGATGTTAATTAGACATTGTGGTGATCATTTTGCAATAATACACATATTGACTCATTATGCTGTACACCAGAAATTAACATACTGTCATATGTCAATTAACCTTAATTAAAAAAGAACACATCACATGAAAAGAGACAGTTGAATTGGCCTTGCTACTCCAACTATCATTCCCAGTAGGTATCAACAAAAGTTACAGGCTTCAAGGATATTCACAAACCAAAATAAAAGGGGTTGAGGAGAATACCTCACAGGAATTGGGGGTGCTTGGAAGAGGATGGCATTGGTGACTCAGTCATGGATTAGATGTCTGTTCCCATGGCAGGCTTGCAGATCTGCTCCACAATTATGTAAGCCGTGGTGGGGCAAACTCAGAGCAACTACAAGGTAGAGAGGGAGCAGCAGGTGAGAAGCTCGTGCATCCATTGTTTAGGACACCAAGAGGTAGAATTTTACATAGGGGGCTACCTACCGCAAAGGAACCACGTGTGCTTGATCACCAGTGATGGTATTTGATGCAAGGTTGGATGCACTGAGCCAGTGCAGGTGTTTCACATTAGAAGGCTATGCAGGGGGGAGGTATCCTCCAAGAGACACCCAATAGAATCCACGTGCGCTCTCCTCAATAAAAGAAGCGTTTCAACGCCTACCACAGAGAGAAAGTTTTTGGCTGCGAGAGGAGTGCAACTGCAAGGCAGGTAAGAATGTTTTTGGCACGTTTCTTTAAACTCTTCTTTCTGCTTCAACAAAGGAAAAGCTAAAGCCAGAAATGGGAGGCAAGAAGGGGAAGTACAAGGAGCCTGGGTTAGGAGAGGTGAATGTTTATTGGATGTGAAATTGAAGTCTTAAATTTGGGCAGGTTTGGAAAATTGTAGACTTCGGCTCAAATTTTTTTAAGAGGTAAGAAAGGGAGATTCAAATGATTATTAAAGACAAAACCATCCTATGTTTGGACTCTGCTGAATTCAGATTGTTCAATTAATCTATCAACACTTGTGTGCTATAAAATACTGTTGATACTATAGGCTTTGTATAGGCTGCTAATTTTATTTATCCTTTGGTATGCCTGATACATTTATGGTTAGAAACCACATGATATTTTTTAATAGTTTTAATTGAGTTAAATCTCAGGACAGAGATGATTGACTTTATAATTCTTAACACACAAGGAAGCGTTTAACAACTTCTTTAGTACTGACAACTATCTGAAATGAGAAGGATAAGTTTTACTCATAATTCTTTAAGGATTATCACACCACTCATGTTTTAAAGTCAAATTAATTCAGACGTTTAGCCCCCACTTTTCAAGGACATAAGAAAGTAATTATTGGTCACGTTTTGGGATTTTTGTCCATATTCCCAGAATTTCCAAAAGTCCTCTACAGCAGGCCAGTGTTCCTGGAGCAGAGCTAGGCAAAGCCACAGAATACTTTTGAGCCCTAGGTTTTTGCTTGTTTGGAGCAAGGGAAGGCTGCTCTAAAAATGTTTATACAATATTTGTTTGATGTGCAGCAGGACTGGGACCCTTTTATGCATTCCTGGCGTAGTAATTTTTGCTTTCTGTCTTCAGCTCTGCCGGTAGAAGTGAAGGGTCTGACACATATACACAGTTTCTTCCTCTACCCGTTTGAGGCTTCTTTTCCATAACTTCCGTTTTTTTTTTTTTTTGCAAATGGCCTCAATTTGATGAAGGTGTTTTATGGGAAAGGTAGCTCTGGTTTCTTTTTACTTAAAAAAATTTTGTTATACAGCAGTTCTTATTAATTATCCATTTTATTCATATTAGTGTGTATATGTCAATCCCGATCTCCCAATACATCCCCTCCCCCACTTTCCCTGCTTGGTGTCCATATGTTTATTCTCTACATCTGTGTCTTTATTTCTGCCCTGCAAACCGGTTCATCTGTACCATTTTCTAGGTTCCACATATATGCGTTAATATATGATATTTGTTTTTCTCTTTTTGACTTACTTCACTCTGTATGACAGTCTCTAGATCCATCCACGTCTCTACAAATGACCCAATTTCTTTCCTTTTTATGGCTGAGTAATGTTCCATTGTATATATGTACCACATCTTTATCCATTGGTCTGTTGATGGGCATTTAGGTTGCTTCCATGACCTGGCTGTTGTAAATAGTGCTGCAATGAATATTGGGGTGCATGTGTCTTTTTGAATTATGGTTTTCTCTGGGTATATGCCCAGTAGTGGGATTGCTGGATCATATGGTAATTCTATTTTTAGTTTTTTAAGGAACCTCCATGCTGTTCTCCATAGTGGCTGTATCAACATAACCTCCCTTTTGTAACAGATTTCACCTGTTCTTTCCTAGATGGGCCTTCTTTTCTGTTGTAATAAGGGGATGTTGACACTACCAGCTTTTTCTTGTTATTGCATCATGTAACAAGCAGTGCTTCTGGAACCCTTGACAGATATAATGAATAGTAAGAGGGAAAAGAAAACAAAATGGAGGAAAAAGGATGGCAATGAAAGTTCAGTGAATAAGAAAAAGTCAAAAATTGGGTTAAATAAAAACAGAAAATCAATCAAGGATGGTAGAATGACATTGGAAGTTGCTTTGAATTTCTCTCTGTGGAACTGGCACTTCTGGGCGACCCAGCTCTGTGGTTTCTGGTTTGCACAACTGAATGGATGTAACTGAAAGGATGTATGAATGGCGTTACTATGATTATATAACAGTCTAAGCAACTCACTGTTGTGTGAAAGTGAACGAGCACTACATTTTACTAAACTGTTAGCCTGCTTTGGCAGCTGTTACACTGTGATAAATGATTGCAGAATTAATTAATTGAAGAGATTATTACTGCATGGTGGAAATACACTTTAATAGTATAATAATGAGAATTCATTGTGAGTCATTGACCGTCCACCATTCGCTAATGGGAAATTTCTCTCGTAGTATTATAGGTATTGTTTTTTGAAACACATCTCTATTAGACCACGTATTAGAGCTTTATTTGAAGAGGTGCCGATTTTTTATCTTTCCACTGAAGGAGAGGTTGTTATGAAAGGAGGGTCAAGATCTCGCATTTTAAGTTTGCTTTCTTCTCCTTTGAGTATTCTAGTATCTCATTTTCCCTCAGTAAGTCATCAACTGATTCAGTTAGAGCTGAGTTGAATCTACCAATTCACTGCCATTAAGTTTCTTCATGTGTGTAGAACAACTCCTTATTAAAAAAGCTTGGTAATCAGTTTCTATTGGTAAGAAGGCATTATCTTTCCTTCCTGTAGTTGTTAGAGGAATAAGTATTCCTGTTAAGTGCCATTCCATCGAGTATGTTTTTAACATTCATATGAGCTCACCTCTATTTCAGAATATCTGGAAGTTATAGCAGGAGGACTTGGTAACTTTCTCTCTTTTACATACTCCTTAATAAGGGAAGTTGTGGTACGACAAGTGGAATTCTTAAACAATGACCCTGTGAGCTCACTTTGGGTAGTCTGGACAATGAGCCAGGTTCCCCCATCACCCAACAGGAGGGGCTACACTCAAATTTAGTATCCCAGGGCTTCCCTGGTGGCGCAGTGGTTGAGAGTCCGCCTGCCGATGCAGGAGACGCGAGTTCGTGCCCCGGTCCAGGAAGATCCCACATGCCGCGGAGCGGCTGGACCTGTGAGCTGTGGCCGCTGAACCTGCGCGTCCAGAGCCTGTGCTCTGCAATGGGAGAGACCAGAACAGTGAGAGGCCCGCGTACCGCAAAAAAAAAAAAAAAAAAAAAAAAAATTAGTATCCCAGGGACTGGTGGTCTCCTTTCCTTTGTCACTAGAAGCTGTACCTGAAAACATGGTCTCCAGGTGGTGGGCAGCTTGCTTTCCCCGTACAACTCCTGTAAATAGCTGGATCCCCCAAAGATCTAGTGTTTTCCCTCTAAGGAGAGAAGTCCTGGTGGGTTGCGGGGGGGGGGGGGTCCTTCCCCTGAAATGTGAATGCATGTGCATCAAAGCACCCTGGTCCTCAGTCACTTCTCTGTGGGATGGTCGTAGGATGGGGGACTGAGGTCCTCTCTTTTCAGACCGTCATCTTCTAAGCTTCCTCAGTAAAGCCTGTGCGATTCTGTAAAATGGAAGGAGCCGCCTTACAGGACAGAAATCCACTGTATATTGGTTCTTGTCAGTTGTGACATGAGATACTACTTCACTCTTCCAGTTTCTCAGAGGAGAAATTTCCCCTAAACATGCCAGGTCTTTTACTCCACACCAGTCACGGGTGATTGAATTATCTGGCTGGTAGGAAACGGCATTGATCTACATTTACCAGTTGTCAGGAGCTAAGCTATCAATAGTCTTAAATGAAAGGCATTTGGGGTTTCTTTCCCCTTCCCTCTACTCTGGAGGAGAGAAAACAGTGACTTGTGTAAATGTTTTGCTCTACAGGCTGAAACTTTCCTGTGGGGAGTCTGTTCCTAGGGCTGGATTTGGAGGGCAGCGAGCTTTCAAGCCTAGTTTGTTCTCACACTTAGTGACAAGGATGGTATTCTGGATTTCCATTTACTTTGTACACTTGTCTTATCTTTCAATGGCTCAGAACTGAGGGGAGTAGGATGGCGTTGACTGGGCCTCCTTGGATTCCAACAGCTCCAGCATCTTCTCCAGCAGGGAGCTGTTGCAGGATTGAAGCATTGCCTCCAGTGCTGCTCTTTTGCACAGATACTCTTTCTGCTGGTTGATGTACTATTAGTTAAAAAGTGATGCTGTAGGGAGAGATTTCAAATTCCAAATGTCTGAAACCGAGCATTTGCATCTGGTGAATTTGAAGATGACACCCCACTAGAAAAATTTTCCTTCCAGGCTCAATAAACAAGCGAATAGATCTTTTGCAGCTCAGATACTTTGCTCAGCTCCATTCTTACTGTGGCAAAGACATCTATCTGGAAATGGAATAATATTGTCTGTGAAGTATAGTCATAGGTATTTCATGGTCAGTTAGCTTAGCTGTATCCTGGCTGTTGAGGAGCTCTTAAATGGCTTTAGAAGTCTTTACGGAGGGCTTTCCTGATGACGCAGTGGTTAAGAATCCGCCTGCCAGTGCAGGGGACATGGGTTTGAGCCCTGGTCCGGGAAGATCCCACATGCCGCAGAGCAACTAAGCCCATGTGTCACAACTACTGAGTCTGTGCTCTAGAGCCCACGAGCCACAACTACTGAGCCCATGTGCCACAACTACTGAAGCCCACACGCCTAGAGCCTGTGCTCTGCAACAAGAGAAGCCACCGCAGTGAGAAGCCTGCGCACCACAAGGAAGAGTAGGCCCTGCTTGCCGCAACTAGAGAAAGCCCGCGCGCAGCAACGAAGACCCAATGCATCAATAAATAAATTTATTTAAAAAAAGTCTTTATGGAGATAGAGCATAATTTAAAGAAGTAAGCACATAAACTCTAGCATTTATAGGTAATCAAAGTCAAAGTTCTGTTAAACTTTAAACATGCCCTAAATAAATGATTTAATTACCAAGTTGGTTTGCTGGGCATAGAGAATTCAGGTGGAAGAATCTTAATAGTTTCCTGAAAGATAGAGTCTAGATAAGATGACATGAGAAATAGATAACTGCTTTAGATTTAAATTCCTTATGAGGCTAATTTTGTAGTCTGAACACAGCTTCTTTGTGCATTGTTAGGTCTTAATGGATAATTATCTGCTTGATGACTATATTCTAAACTTTGGAAGATGTGTTTTGAAGTTAGACTGAATGAATAAACAGGAAAACTTCTGTTTTAAAATTAGAGCAAAAGTATATAATAGTGATTTTAAGCTTAAGTGAATTAAACTATTCTCTTGGTGGCCGAGAGCTATCATTGAGTTCATTTTACTGAAACGCTTTTCATGTAAAACTAAAATCTCTTGATGACAAACTGATGGTTTTCCTTGTAGGTGAATTTGTTATTATATTTGAATATGCTGCTAGAAATCATATTGCCTGTCTAAAGGAAATGTGGATAGATTAAATTTGTCCAGGTTCTCTGTAGAGAATTAGACAAATTTGAGAAAGTGATAGGAGAATAGTAAGGGGAAAGAATCTCTCTCTCTGTCTCTCACTCTTTCTCTCTCTTTCTTCTTACTGTCATTTGAGTGCCCCAGGAATTCAGTTAAGCCTTGAGACCTCAAGTTTGTATTACACGATATTATTTATGTCTTTTCTTTCATTTTACCTTTATTTTCTCTTCTCTGATACTCTCATTTCCTTTTCTTCCTAATATCAGTGATTTTTACCCATAGCTCTACTGTGCCACATTACATTTTTCTAGACTGTGACTCCTTGAAGGAATTAGAGTGTGATTGTATCCCCTGAACAATGCCTGTACAGGATAGTACCCAATAAGCATTTATTGACTAAATAAATGAGCTATTAGTATGTGAATACATAATAATTTGTTATATGGAAGCCTTCTTTGTAATGTATTCTGTTTTGTAATTTTATATCACAGAAGACTATTTTGCATATATTCTAAAGCAGAAAAACTTTATCCTGAAATTTCCTCTTCAACAGAATAGGTTTAATTGCAAAATATGCTTCTTTGCAAAGTTCCAGTGATGATTCATTGTTTTTCATTATTGCACTGGCATCTAACTATACATGCTCCATTGCTCATGCCATCATCACTAATGAAGAAATACTTTCAAACAGTGGGATGGACCATGTGCTTTATCTTGTCAGCCTAACTGGAGACTGTTGGAAGAAATATGATTAGCTGTTTCCTGAAAGTTTACTAGAACTATTTTTTTCCCCCTTGTATCTGGGTGTAAAATATGGATACATCTCCTTATTTATAGTACTTTTTAAAGGTCCTGGATAAATATCTTCTACAAGGAGTACAATTTGCATGTCCTGGAAGTGACTCAGCCTAGTATTTTTTTTTTTTTTTTTTGAGGTACGCGGGCCTCTCACTGTTGTGGCCTCTCCCACCATGGAGCACAGGCTCCGGACGCGCAGGCTCAGCGGCCATGGCTCAGGGGCCTAACCGCTCCGCGGCATGTGGGATCTTCCCGGACCCAGGCACGAACCCGTGTCACCTGCATCGGCAGGCGGACTCTCAACCACTGTGCCACCAGGGAAGCCCGGCCTAGTATTTTTTGAAAGGATTCAAATATATCTGTTGAACAAATGAATGAAACAGCAAGCATTAGGATTGGTTACAACCACGTAGACGTATGGTTTATCATTTCTGAGAGCAGGGGAATTCAGGGCATGTGACAAGAATGGCATAAAGATACAATGTGACCATGACAGATGTCCAGTCTGGAAAGAAAGGGACACAACTACATTCACACTCCACTCCCCCACCTTTGTTAAGCATCCTCTAGAAGTTGGTCTATGCCATAGTACCTTCTTTGAAAATTCTGTCTTACAGAATTTCATTACCATAACCTTTATGTGAGAAGCCTCAATGATATGAGAAATGCTAAGGAGTATATTTTTTGTCTGAGTTAAGAGCAAGCTAGTTTACAAGTGTTTTCATGTACATAATTATCAGAAGTGATGGACTTTTGTGCTTTGCTTCATTTTCTGTACGTCTTCCTGAACACATCCAGGAGTATTACTTTCTAGTTTAGGGAAGGTATAATTTAACAGTGGGAAGAAACATTTTGACATTTCAATAAATCCTATTAGAAAACTGACATTTTAGTTTATAAATAAACTTGGGATTTCCAAGTATCTGATTTAACTGAAAAATACTGTATTTGATCTTCTGTCAGGAAAACATGTTGAGAAAATGCCAGATGCATAAAGTTCTGGTGTTTTCTCATTGAACATGTCTTATTACCATGCTATGCTCTGACGTGCATGTAAGTATTCCTGCTCATTCCCAAGGTCTGAAAAATATGGTACACAGAGGCTGCCGCTGGGCCAAGAGCCTTTGAGTCTTAAGATGCTTCTATGGAGCAATGCATACCAAGGTAGGTCATGCATGGTCATGCATATTCATGCAGAAATGCTGAACAGTTTCTTCTTATGTATGTGCAGTTTGGGGCATTGCTATTCTTCGCCTAAAATTTCTAATTCCGTATCAAAATAATCTTTTAGTTACAGGATATTTGGAAACTTTATTTTAAAAAGCTTGGCCACTTAAATCAATAATTTAAAGAATTCTGTACTGAAATTCCTTTAAAAGTGTATGAAACTTTTCAGCATGAAATTTACATTCCCTTTTTGGAAGGGCTATTTTCCAGTAAATGTAGTCAGTAAACTTATCTATGAAGGCACAAATGTGTACATAAGAACCTAGAAACAGGCTTCCCTGGTGGCACAGTGGTTAAGAATCTGCCTGCCAATGCAGGGGTCACGGGTTCAAGCCCTGGTCCGAGAAGACCCCACATGCGGAGCAACTAAGCCCACATGCCACAACTACTGAGCCTGCTCTCTAGAGTCCGCGAGCCACAGCTACTGAGCCCGCCTGCTGCAACTACGGAAGCCCGTGTGCCTAGAGCCTGTGCTCCGCAGCAAGAGAAGCCACGGCAATGAGAAGCCCGTGCACCACAACGAAGAATAGCCTTCGCTCGCCGCAACTAGAGAAAGCCCGCATGCAGCAACGAAGACCCAATGCAGCCAAAAAAAATAAATAAATTCAATGAATAAATTTTTTTTAAGAAAAAAGAACCTAGAAACATCTGGTGAAATGGTTTTTCTGAGAAAAGCCAAAATATAGTGCTTTGAGGCTGGTAAACTATGAGAAATCTCCTTTTGATATGAAATTAAAATGTTTTTGTTGTTACAGGAAAAACATGCCTTCCAAATTTTGTTCTTTAAGTACCCAATATCTCTTTTAAAAAAAACTTTTTGTGAATTTGTTAAAAACTGGTTAACACTCTGTTTCAATCCCTGTGTCAAAAGCTCTATGAAAATTTTAAGGATTATGTATAATCTAAACTAATAAGCATGATTAAATGTTAACCCAGAAGACTCCTTTATGCTTCACAAGACTAGAGACGAAATATGAGGGGTCTTTCGGTTTTTTGTTTTGTTTTACATTTTTTGCCTCACTGCTTGGCATGTGGCGTCTTAGTTCCCCGACCAGGGATCGAACCTGTGCCACCTGACGTGGGAGTGTGGAGTCCTAACCACTGGACCGCCAGGGAAGTCCCAAAATATGAGGTTTTTAAAAAACTGATAAAAAGTCTTCATATGTAAAGAAAAATAAAAAATGGTCATTAATGTTGCATAGTAAATATGTATATTGTCAATAGATAAGTATATCTATATTTAATATCCTTGGGCTTCCCTGGTGGCGCAGTGGTTGAGAGTCTGCCTGCCGATGCAGGGGACATGGGTTCGTGCCCTGGTCCGGGAAGATCCCACATGCCGCAGAGCGCCTGGGCCCGTGAGCCATGGCCGCTGAGCCTGTGCATCCGGAGCCTGTGCTCCGCAATGGGAGAGGCCACAACAGAGAGAGGCCCACGTACCGCAAAAAAAAAAAAAAAAAAAAAAATATATATATATATATATATATATATATATATATATATATCTCCTTTAGTATCTAAAATAGCCCCCTTCAAATTTTCTAATTATAAACTATTCAGGGGCAGAATTAAATTCTGGATAAGTAAATTTCTGCACTAGCAAATTAACTATACTCGGAAGCAAAAAACTCTGCTCCTTCATCTTTTTTTTCCATTTTCTCTCTTGTTCCCCTTGCCCTTTCTTCTTCCTTTCACCTTTTCCTTTTTTCCCCCTTCCTCCCTTTCTCTCCTTCCCTTTTTCCTTTTCTCCATCACAGTTGTTATTTGTGTCAATGATTATGTTAGGCGCTGGGGATACCCAGGTGAAAAGATAATATTTCTGTCCTCCAGGAACTCGTGATCCAATGAAAAAGTACTAATCAGGTATTTATAAATCAACATAAGTACTTGACAGTACATAGAAATCAAGGAGAAGAGAGTGAAAGGTGCTACGGCAATTCTCTTACTTAGGATAACACAGTCTGAAGCTGGAACACTTTGAAAGAGGGGTATAAACTTGTCAAGGGTTTGGGGAGGGGGCGCATAGGGGATTTGGGAAAAGGGAGCACCAGATGTAAAAACTTGGAAACGTGAGATAGTGTAACTTCAAGCAGTTCTTTGGGGTTTCAAACACAGGTAGAGGAGTGTGGGAGATTAGTCTGAGTAGGTAGGCATGGGCTGGATTTTAAAGGGCCTTTTCTTTAGTAAGGGGTTTATACTTTATCCTATAGTATAGGGGTCAGCATACTTTTTCTGCAATAAGCCAGGTAGTAAATATTTTAGTTTTGTAGGCCATACAGTCTCTATAACAAGGACAACTTTGTCATTGTACCATTAAAACAGCCATGGACAATATGTGAATGAACATAGATGCACTTTAAAAACTGAACACTGAAATTTGAATTTCACATAATTTCTACATGTCATGAAATATAACTGCTTTTTTTCCAAACATTAAAAAAATGTAAAAACTATTCTTAGCTGACACATTGTACAAAAACAGACTCTATTTCGGATTTAACCCACAGGCTGTAGTTTGCTGACCCCCTACCACAGTAGGTGATGAAACACCACTGAAGAATTTTAATCCAGAAGAATATATGATCCTATCTGTATTCTGGAAAGGTTTCTCCAGTATGGCATTTTTAAAAACCATACTCTGTGGAATCATATTGGAAGTTGCTCTGGGCAAAATGGGTCCCAAGAGCAAGCAATCTTAGGAAACACTTCAATTTGTATCTTCTTCTTAGAGATTCACAAAGCACATTTTAGTGTACTAAGGCTCTGAAAAGGGTTGCAGAGAACAACTTGTTTAACTTTGTTCAGTTAACTCAGTGTTAAGTACACTTATTTATGGAAACTTCTTTGGAACATGACTTAGGAAATGTTATTTTAATGGCAATTAATGGAGAAGTGAAATAAAGATCATTAAGAGCAATGAAGCAGAAATCCATTGCAAAATTAATGAAAAAATATTGAGGGAATGAACCAGGGAGTAAAGGCAGAGTGTAGAAAATTCATTATTATCAAAGTAACACAAAATCTACTGGAGAAAAGGTGGACAATCTTAAATACTTTTCTGTTAAAATAGGAAAAAAAAAAACCATATAAGCTTCTGATATACATAGGCTTCTTATACGCAGTATATAAAAACACCACATTTAGAAAATAAAAACTTACAAACTGAAGAGTGAAGGAATAATTGAGTACTTAAGTTGAGCTCTGGATGTTCAATTTTTATCTACCAAGTCCAATGGGGTAGAGCCTGTAATTCCCAAGTGGTCAAAGGAAGATGCTTGAGGACCACTTTAATACTATTCCAACATGTAAAAAAGAAAACAGTATGAAAGATGATTTTTTCAAAAAACTGGGTCATTTTCTAAGCCTATGTCAGTCAGTGCTCTTGGTTGCTAGTAATAAAAATCAACTGGATAATTTAAGTTGAAAGGAAATTTATAAACGTTAGATAGCTCACAGTTTCAGACAAAGGTAGAGAGCCTGGCTTAGAAAACAGGCAGTGACCACAGACAGCAGAAACCACAACCTGGGTCACCTCATAGGACTGATCTCTAAACTTGTCCAATGTCTTCACATTCTTCTCCCAAGATCCAAACTCTTGAGGAAGAATATCAGATATCGAAGTAGCTGAGCCTACTTCCCAGGATTTTGTCCTGGATCCCAGGGATAGAATCTACTTCCTTCCTTAAGCTCCCATGTTAGTGCTGGGATACTCTATCCTACCAGTATGATAACCAACTGAGAATTCTCCACAAATAGGAAAGAAGTTTGTGTTGTCTCTCCTTAGATGATATTCATCTCAAAGACTAAGGGAACTATCTGTAAATATATTTGAAATCTGAAGTGTAATAATTTCATTTATACAGCCTAACTGTATTAACTGGGTTACAACACTTATTTAGAGGATAAGTAAGCTAATATGAAAAATATCCAAATATAAATGTGATTTTGTAAAACTTGAGCCTTTGGGCTGAAGTAGAATTAGAACAGTTTGGGTTTCAATGAACAGGGTTCAGTGATATTCCCAAATCCTATAGAATTCAACCAGTAACTATCTAAAATCTTTCTAACTTATTTCAACACAATTTCCTGAAAGCACCTAAGAATTAAGATTTAATTAAGTGCTACATATTTTTCTGTGGATTGAAAAATCTAATACAAAACAAACATGTTTCATGTTCTAGGAATTTAGGAACTTTGACAAAATATTAATGTTTATTGAGATAATTTGAAACTATTTGTGTACCTCCATTTGGTTCCAATATTGTTTAAAAATAATGTACTGTATTAAGAAAGTTTCACTGTCTACTGTAAGTTTGTAAGTTAGTGTCATCATTGTTTCTTGAGGTTTTTGTTTTTTCTTCTGAAATCTTGGAAGAAAAATTTGAATATAAACTGCCAAAATTAGTAAAATAAGCATCTGAAAATGAAATAGGTGACTGAGCTACCTTCCTTGGAGATTTATTTCAAGATGTAATAAGTAATGATTCAAAACTTAGTAAATTTTTTGCCCTTAACTTTGGCAGTAACTGTTAGTTTCTATTTGTTTCAAAACAAAATTATGAAGTAAAGACAGAATTGGATCAGAGAAGAAGTGTATGGACATGCTGTGTCTTTGCCCACTAACCCTGACATAGCAAGTTAGAAATATGTGAAGCAGCTAATTTAGCAACTGGAAGCTTAGCTGCACGTCAATACAAGAATCATTATCCTTTTGCATCAACCTCTGGTGAACATGCACTTCTGTTCCCCACCTCATCTCTAATGTACAACTGTTTAATAGTTTAATATCTAGAAATTTTATGGAATAGAACTATAAGTAATTTTCATGAGCGTGCATTGATATGCCTAAGTTAGTTTTTTTTTAAACATCTTTATTAGAGTGTAATTGCTTTACAATGGTGTGTTGCCTTCTGCTGTATAACAAAGTGAATCAGCTATACATATACATATATCCCCATATCTCCTCCCTCTTGCATCTCCCTTCCATCCTCCCTATTCTACCCATCTAGGTGTCACAAAGCACTGAGCTGATCTCCCTGTGCTATGCAGCTGCTTCCCACTAGCCATCTCTTTTACATTTGGTAGTGTATGTATGTCCATGCCACTATCTCCATTCGTCCAAGCTTAACCTTCCCGCTCCCCGTGACCTCAAGTCCGTTCTCTACATCTGCGTCTCTATTCCTTTCCTGCCCCTAGGTTCCTCAGAACCATTTTTTTTCTTTTGTTAGATTCCATATATATGTGTTAGCATACAGTATTTGTTTTTCTCCTTTTGACTTACTTAAGTCTGTATGACAGACTCTAGGTCCATCCACCTCACTACAAGTAACTCAATTTTGTTTCTTTTTATGGCTGAGTAATATTCCATTGTATATATGTGCCACATCTTCTTTCTCCATTCATCTGTCAATGGACACTTAGGTTGCTTCCATGTCCTGGCTATTGTAAATAGAGCTGCAATGAACATTGTGATACATGACTCTTTGAATTATGGTTTTCTAAGGGTATATTCCCAGTAGTGGGGTTGCTGGGTAGTATGGTAGTTCTACTTTTAGTTTTTTAAGGAACCTCCATACTGTTCTCCATAGTGGCTGTACCAATTTGCATTCCCACCAACAGTGCAAGAAGGTTCCCTTTTCTCCACACCCTCTCCAGCATGTACTGTTTGTATAGTTTTTGATGATGGCCATGCTGACTGGTGTGAGGTGATACCTCACTGTAGTTTTGATTTGCATTTCTCTAATGATTAGTGATGTTGAGCATCCTTTCATGTGTTTGTTGGCGATATGTATATCTTCTTTGGAGAAATGTCTATTTAGGTCTTCTGCCCATTTTTGGATTGGGTTGTTTGTTTTTTTGATATTGAACTGCATGGGCTGCTTGTATATTTTGGAGATTAACCCTTTGTCAGTTGCTTCATTTGCAAATATTTTCTCCCATTCTGAGGGTTGTCTTATCGTCTTGTTAATGGTTTCCTTTGCTGTGCAAGTGCTTTTAAGTTTCATTAAGTCCCATTTGTTTATTTTTGTTTTTATTTCCCTTTCTCTAGGAGGTGGGTCAAAAAGGATCTTGCTGTGATTTATGTCATAGAGAGTTCTGCCTATGTTTTCCTTTCAGAGTTTTATAGTGTCTGGCCTTACATTTAGGTCTTGGTAATCCATTTTGAGTTTATTTTTGTGTATGGTGTTAGGGAGTGTTCTAATTTCAGTCTTTTACATGTAGGTGTCCAGTTTTCCCAGCACCACTTATTGAAGAGGCTGTCTTTTCTCCACTGTATATTCTTGCCTCCTTTAGCAAAAATGAGGTGACCATAGGTGCATGGCTTTATCTCTGGGCTTTCTATACTGTTCCATTGATCTATGTTTCTGTTTTTGTGCCAGTACCATACTGTCTTGATTACTGTAGCTTTGTAGTATAGTCTGAAGTACAGGAGCCTGATTCCTCCAACTCCGTTTTTCTTTCTCAAGATCACTTTGGCTATTCCGGGTCTTTCATGTTTCCATAAAAATTGTGAAATTTTTTGTTATAGTTCTGTGAGAAATGCCATTGGTAGTGTGATAGGGATTGCACTGAATCTGTAAATTGCTTTGGGTAGTATAGTCATTTTCACAGTGTTGATTCTTCCAATCCAAGAACATGGTATATCTCTCCATCTGTTTGTATTATCTTTAATTTCTTTCATCAGTGTCTTACACTTTTCTGCATACAGGTCTTTTGTCTCCTTAGGTAGGTTTATTCCTAAGTGTTTTATTCTTTCTGTTCTCATGGTAAATGGGAGTGTTTCCTTAATTTCTCTTTCTGATCTTTCATTGTTAGTGTATAGGAATGCAAGAGATTTCTGTGCATGAATTTTGTATCCTGCTACTTTACCAAATTCATGTATTAGCTCTGGTAGTTTTCTGGTAACATTTTTAGGATTCTCTGCATATGGTATCATGTCATCCACAAACAGTGACAGCTTTACTTCTTCTTTTATGATTTGGATTCCTTTTATTTCTTTTTCTTCTCTGAGTGCTGTGGCTAAAACTTCCAAAACTATGTTGAATAATAGTGCTGAGAGTGGACAACCTTGTCTTGTTCCTGGTATTAGAGGAAATGGTTTCAGTTTTTCACCATTGAGTACTCTGTTGGCTGTTGGTTTGTCATATATGGCCTTTATTATGTTCATCACTGCTATTGGACTGTAGTTTTCTTTGTTTGTGACATCTTGGTCTGGTTTTGGTATCAGGGTGATGGTGGCCTCTTAGAATGAGTTGGGGAGTGTTCCTCCCTCTGCTATATTTTGGAAGAGTTTGAGAAGGTAGGAGTTAGCTCTTCTCTAAATGTTTGATAGAATTCACCTGTGAAGCCCTCTGGTCCTCGGCTTATGTTTGTTGGAAGAATTTTAATCACAGTCTCAATTTCAGTGCTTGTGATTGGTCTGTTTATATTTTCTATTTCTTCCTGGTTGAGTCTCAGAATGTTGTACTTTTCTAAGAATTTGTCCATTTCTTCCAGGTTGTCCATTTTATTAGCATATAGTTGCTTTTAGCAATCTCTCATGATCCTTTGTATTTCTGCAGTGTCAGTTGTTACTTCTCCTTTTTCTTTTCTAATTCTGTTGATTTGAGTCTTCTCCCTTTTTTTCTTCATGAGTCTGGCTAATGGTTTATCTATTTTGTTTATCTTCTCAGAGAACCAGCTTTTAGTTTTATTGATCTTTGCTATTGTTTCCTTCATTTCTTTTTCATTTATTTCTGATCTGATCTTTAAGATTTCTCTTTTTCTGCTAACTTCAGGGTTTTTTGTTCTTCTTTCTCTAATTGCTTTAGGTGGAGGGTTAGGTTGTTTATTTGAGATGTTTCTTGTTTCTTTAAGTAGGATTGTATTGCTGTAAAGTTCCCTCTTTGAACTGCGGTTGCTGCGTCTGATTGGTTTTGGGCTGTTTTGTTTCATTGTCATTTGTTTCTAGGTATTTTTTGATTTCCTCTTTGATTTCTTCAGTGAGCTCTTGGTTATTTAGTTGTGTATTGTTTAGCCTCCATGTATTTTTCTTTTTTACAGATTTTTCCCTGTAATTGATATCTAGTCTCGTGGCGTTGGGGTCACAAAAGGTACTTGATACGATTTCAATTTTCTTAAATTTACCACAGCTTGATTTGTGACCCAAGATATGATCTATCCTGGAGAATATTTCATGGGCACTTGATAAGAAAGTGTATTCTGTTGTTTTTGGATGGAATGTCCTATAAATATCAATTAAGTCAGTCTTATTTAATGTATCATTTAAAGCTTGTGTTTCCTTATTCATTTTCATTTTGGATGATCTGTCCATTCGTGAAAGTGGGGTGTTAAAATCTCCTACTATGATTGTGTTACTGTTGATTTCCCCTTTTATGGCTGTTAGCATTTGCCTTATGTATTGAGGTGCTCCTATGTTGGGTGCATAAATATTTACAGTTGTTATATCTTCTTCTTGGATTGATCCCTTGATCATTATGTAGTGTCCTTCTTTGTCTCTTGTATTAGTCTTTATATTAAATTCTATTTTGTCTGATATAAGAATTGCTAATCCAGCTTTCTTTCGATTTCCATTTGCATAGAATATCTTTTTCCATCCCCTCACATTCAGTCTGTATGTGTCCCTAGGTCTGAAGTGGGTCTCTTGTAGACAGCATATATACGGGTCTTGTTTTTGTATCCATTCAGCCAGTCTGTTTCTTTTTATTGGAGCATTTAATCCATTTACATTTAAGGTAGTTTTCAATATGTATGTTCCTGTTACCATTTTTTAAATTGTTTTGCGTTTGTTATTGTAGATCTTTTCCTTTTCTTGTGTTTCCTGCCTAGAGACATTCCTTTAGCGTTTGTTGTAAAGCTGGTTTGGTGTTGCTGAATTCTCTTAGCTTTTGCTTGTCTGTAAAGGTTTTAATTTCTCCATCAAATCTGAATGAGATCCTTGCTGTGTAGAGTAATCTTGGTTGTAGGTTTTTCCCTCTCATCACTTTAAATATGTCCTTACACTCCCTTCTGACTTGCAGAGTTTCTGCTGAAAGATCAGCTGTTAACCTTATGGGGATTCCCTTGTGTGTTATTTGTTGTTTTTCCCTTGCTGCTTTTAATATTTTTTGTTTGTATTTAATTTTTGATAGTTTGATTAATATGTGTGTTGTCGTGTTTCTCCTTGGATTTATCCTGTATGGGACTCTCTGTGCTTCCTGGACTTGATAATAGTTTTTTCCTTTCCCATGTTAGGGAAGTTTTCAACTATAATCTCTTCAAATATTTTCTCAGTCCTTTGTTTTTCTCTTCTTCTTCTGGGACCCCTGTAATTCGAATGTTGGTGTGTTTAATGTTGTCCCAGAGGTCTCTGAGACTGTCCTCAATTCTTCTCATTCTTTTTTCTTTATTCTGCTCTGCTGTATTTATTTCCACTATTTTATCTTCCAGGTCACTTATCTGCTCTTCTGCCTCAGTTATTCTGCTATTGATTCCTTCTAGAGAATTTTTAATTTCATTTTTTGTGTTCATCATTGTTTGTTCGCTCTTTAGTTCTTCTAGGTTCTTATTAAACATTTCTTGTGTTTTCTTCATTACATTTCCAGGAGTTTGGATCATGTTTCCTCTCATTACTCTGAATTCTTTTTCAGGCAGACTGCCTATTTCCTCTTCATTTGATTGGTCTGGTGGGTTTCTACCTTGCTCCTTCATTTCCTGTGTGTTTCTCTGTCTTCTCATTTTGCTTAACTTACTGTGTTTGGGATCTCCTTTATGCAGGCTGCACGTTTGTAGTTCCCATTGTTTTTGGTGTCTGCCCACAGTGGCTAAGGTTGGTCAGTAGTTTGTGTAGGCTTCCTGGTGGAGGGGACTGGTGCCTGTGTTCTGGTGGATGTGGCTGGATCTTGTCTTTCTGGTGGGCAGGATTGTGTCTGGTGGTGTGTTTTGGGGTGTCTGTGACCTTATTATTATTTTAGGGAGCCTCTCTGCTAATCGGAGGAGTTGTGTTCCTGTCTTGCTTGTTGTTTGGCATGAGGTATCCAGCAGTGTAGCTTGCTGATCATTGAATGGAGATGCGTCTTAGCATTGAGGTGCAGATCTCTGGGAGAGCTTTCACCATTTGATATTATGTGGAACTGTGACGTCTGTGGTGGACCAGCGTCCTGAACTCTGCTCTCCAACCTCATAGGCACAGGCCTGACATCCAGTTGGAGCACAGAGACACTGTCAGCCACATGGCACAGAAGAAAAGTGAGAAAAAAAGAAAGCAGGAAAAAAATAAAATTAAATAATTAAAATAAAAAAATAATTAAAAATTTAAAAATTGAAAATAAAAGAGAATTAAAAAAAAGAAAATAAAGAAGAGAGCATCCAATCCAAAAAACAAATCCACCTATGATAACAAGTGCTAAAAACTATACTTAAAAAGCAAACAAACAAAAAAAACCAGGCAGACAGGACCCTAGGAGAAATGGTAAAAGCAAAGCTGTGCAGACAAAATCACACAAAGAAGCACACACATACACACTCACAAAAAGAGAAAAAGGAAAAAAAATATATATCTCTATATAAAAAAAAAAGAGAGAGCAACCAAATCAATTAACAAATCTACCAATGACAATAAACTCTAAATACTGAACTAAGATAAACATAAGACCAGAAATAAATCAGATGCAGAAAGCAAACCCCAGCTCTACATTTGCTCCCAAAGTCCACCGCCTCAATTTTGGGATGATTTGTTGTGTATTCAGGTATTCCACAGATGCAGGGTACATCAAATTGACTGTGGAGGTTTAATCCGCTGCTCCTGAGGCTGCTGGGAGAGATTTCCCTTTCTCTTCTTTGTTCGCACAGCTCCTGGGGTTCAGCTTTGGATTTGGCCCTGCCTCTGTGTTGTAGGTCGCCTGAGGGCGTCTGTTCTTCGCTCAGAGAGGACGGGGTTAAAGGAGCAGCTGATTCGGGGACTCTGGCTCACTCAGTCCGGGGGGAGGGAGGGGTACGGAGTGCGGGGCGAGCCTGCGGTGGCAGAAGCTGGTGTGACGTTGCACCAGCCTGATGTGCGCTGTGAGTTCTCCCGGGGAAGTTGTCCCTGGATCCTGGGACCCTGGCAGTGGCGGGCTGCACAGACTCCCGGGAGGGGAGGTGTGGATAGTGACCTGTGCTCACACACAGGCTTCTTGGTGGCTGCAGGAGCAGCCATGGAGTCTCATGCCCGTCTCTGGAATCTGCGCTGATAGCCGCGGCTCGCGCCTGTCCCTGCAGCTCGTTTAGGTGGTGCTCTGAATCCCCTCTCTTCGTGCACCCTGAAACAATGGTCTCTTGCCTCTTAGGCAGTTCCAGACTTTTTCCCGGACCCCTTCCCGGCTAGCTGTGGCGCACTAGCCTCCTTCAGGCTGTGTTCTCGCAGCCAACCCCAGTCCTCTCCCTGGGATCCCACCGAAGCCCGAGCATCAGCTTCCAGCCCCCGCCCGTCCCGGCGGGTGAGCAGACAAGCCTCTCGTGCTGGTGAGTGCTGGTCGGCACCAATCCCTGTGCAGGAATCTTTCTGCTTTGCCCTCTGCAACCCTGTTGCTGCGCTCTCCTCTGTGTCTCCGAAGCCTCCCCCACTCTGCCACCCCCAGTCTCCGCCCACGAAGGGGCTTCCTAGTGTGTGGAAACCTTTCCTCCTTCACGGCTCCCTTCCAGAGGTTCAGGTCCCGTCCCTCTTCTTTGGTCTCTGTTTTTCCTTTTTTCTTTTGCCCTACCCAGGTACGTGGGGAGTTTCTTGCCTTTTGGGAGGTCTGAGGTCTTCTGCCAGCGTTCAGTAGGTGTTCTGTAGGAGTTGTTACACATGTAGATGTATTTCTGATGTATTTGTGGGGAGGAACGTGATCTCCATGTCTTACTCCTCCACCATCTTGAAGGTCTTGCCCAAGTTACTTTTAAGATATGTTACAACCAAGTGCTTGCTTGACTCCCTAACTCATCAACTGAATGATTTGCTATAGCGCGGAAGAAAGAACACAGGTTGATCAAACTTGATCAAAGTGGTTTCATGCTATTTTCTCATAGATGAGCTACAGAAAAAGACTGTAGAAATTTGTGAAAAATGTGTTCTGATGAAAACCTTTTATATCTAGCTACATAGATCGTGATAGTTTTAGAGATAATGAATACACATTTCTAGCATTAAATTTTAAGTCACAGGAAAACATGTGTCAAGCACCCAGTATTTGCAGAGCATGCTGCTGAGTGTAAATGGAAGATCATTGAGAATTAGTAGATAGAGACCTTGTTTTCAAAAATGTTTCCATCCCTCCCATGCTCCCTCCTTTCCCCTCTCCCCACCTGCTTGCTTTCTTTCTACCAGGCTCGGGAGTAAAGCTGTTGGCGCATCTTGTGGTTGCTGCTTTCACCTGGGTATAATCCTTGGATTTCCTTTTTTTCCACAAACCTTGCTACCCTTTGCTATTCTCCTACTGCTATTCCCCTTGCTTTAGGAAAGCAGAAAGGAAGTAATAGAAATAAACAGGGAGAAGTGACAAATGTTCCAGAATTTTTCAAAGTCCTTATGAACCCATTATAAAAGAGTAACTAGAAATCCTATTGAATGGCTACTCTTTTATTTATACGTGAGTGAGGGGACTAAATAACTTTTACTCCAGTTCCCCTGACTTAACGGTCAATACCACTGGGGATCCAGGCAGGGAGAAAAGAGATGAGCTTTCCTTTGAACACATTATTAAGCAGACTAGTAAGGGGTCCATTTTCATTAAGGGGACAGTTTTCCTTTCTGAGGACTTCTAGACCTGTGACTTCTATTCCTATGCTACTCACAGAATTCACAGTTTTGAGAAGTTCCTCATAGGACCTTGGCAGATTATATTAGTACCCTTGACTTATTCAATGGGCTTGACTCAAAGTATCTTTTGTCTGTTTTTAAAAATCAAATACAATATAGGATTGAGATTCATCACAAAAATGCCAATTAAAAGTATGCTATAACCTTAAAAAATGTGGTTTGAGTTCTGAACCCATTCTAGGAGGAGTAGTTCTATTCCATACCAGTTTTTGCTATATTAGAGGCACTGGAAGGAATGTAGCTTTCTACAGCCAAACAGCGAGAGGCACAGCACTGCTGCAGGCATATTTTTCCAGATGCTTGTCAAGCAAAAATGTGATGCTTATAGATAATGACAGAGGTCCAGAAAGTTCTCCTTTAAAGAGGGCATCTATATAAATTAAAATTAACTGTCTATTTATCGTTTCATTACATAAAAAGACTGAATGTTTTCACCACATTAGATATCATGCTGAAAGTGGTCTGACTCAAAATACTGAATAGATATATAGAGAGTACGCTCTGGCCAACATCGGGCAGGGGTGCGTCTGAGAGATGGGCAGATGTTGTCCAGATGGATGATGATCATCTGGCCTCACATATATGCAACCTTATGTTGTGCTCTGGGGTGATTTATATCTTTAAGAATGTTTAACGCTACCCAGAGCAATGCAGGAAAGTCAGTTTCAAAGATTCTCAAATTTAGTTCAGGGCCAACTCATTTTGATTTATCTGCTCCTTTTTGAAAAAAGGATTAACAATTCTAAGTGATGTTGATTTTGGTTATTATGTAATTATTTGGAATGAATTACTGGTCATTCTGAATGAATAAGTGGTCACTTCTGTTGTATAAATCATATTACTATTTTTTGGTTCACTGAAGTAGAAATAAGAATACTTGCCCTCAGATGACCCATACTTTAGTCCTGACTATTCTTACATAAATCTGGGTCACTTAACTCTTTTTCTGAAATGAGATAGAATATAAATAAATAATGTTTCTGTGTGCTTGGGAAATTACGAATATAAACTCTTTGAAACTGAGTTTTATCATTTACAAAGTGGGAATAACAGTAGCTTCTCATCCTACCTCCTGGAATTGTGATGAGAATGTCATGAAGTAACAAATGCTCTGTAAACGATAAAATACAAACTGTATGGTACTGTGGTCATCACATCGTTGCCTTTGTTGGATTCCTCAAGAAACAGACCTTTCTGCAAAACAGACCCTTGTGTGCAGAGTTTGTTGCAGAGTGCTTTTGGCAACAGGTTTTATGAGAGAAGGGAAAGAGCAAGGATTGAGCACAGGAAGAAATTGAACAACGATACAGTTGCAGACAAGACCTCAGCCAATTACAAGGGAGCATTGAATTTCTTTCAGAGTCCTGAAATGAGGCAAGGGGGCCAGACTCTTGAACCTCTGAATCTATATATCATTAGATGTCGGCTGCCCTGTGTGATGGGATAATCTTGGATGAGGCAGTTCCTATGAGTAGATAAAAATTCCTAAGGAAGGATTCATCTGTGAACCCTCAGTGGGAAACATTACCAGCTGCTGGGGAAGTGAGTGACTGGGTCCTGAGGGAGTATCTTGAGGGTGTACCATAGCATCCATCATGGTGCACCACTCAAATTCATTCGACCCGTATAATAAGTTCACACCATCTGAGAACAGCTCCTCCAGAGTTCTAGTTGGTCTCTTTTACTGGGAGAAATTGACAAAAGGAAGTTTAGAGATGTACTATATAGCCCCAGCTACTGCAGCTCGTCTCAGTTCTATGCAAACAAGCAAACAAAACAAAACAAAACCCCACCCCACCAAGATCCTCCTTTTCCACTAGTCATTCTAGATTCATTGTATCTTCAGCTAACACCTCTTCTGGTAAGTTGGCTTACACAGTAAAGTCACCCAGTCCATCCCTGGGGGTTGTTTTCTCAGAGTGCCTCCTTCACTTTTCCATTTACTTGTCAAAATTGGGCAAGGGAGTACTGACAAGCATCCTAGTGGATTTTTGCATGCCAAATGTGTTCTTCTCTGCCTCTATTATTCTGTAACTAACCTTGATGATCAGAATAAATTATTCCACCAGGCTAGTGACTCTTCTCCTTGCCTGTTAAGTCTTTTTGGCACAAGAAACCCCAAAGACTAGGCAGAATACGTAGCTTAAAATTTAATGGAATTCTTGTTATATCCCCCGGTGGATGCAAGACCTATTAATGAACAGAATCTGGAGTTGTAGCACAGGAAGCACACATTTTCCCAAGTAAATCCCTGGCCATGATGGTAAGTGGGCCACTTCTGCTTTTATCCCTCGTTCCCCTGACCCACATTTTCTAAGAGCTGGGAACACAGCACCATAATGGTCATTTATTTATGGTATGCTTGCATCTTAGATGATGGATCTATGTCTTCTAGGATATCATCTTTAAGATGGTACCACAGGTATTCCTTCAAAAGGCTCTTTAGTTATATTATCAAGCCAGCAGTTTCTGGGTGGTATAGTATATGATAGGCTCAGTAGATTTCTTGGCCATATGTCCACTGCCTCCCTTCTTTTTCCACAAAGTGGGTTCCTTGGTCTGAGGTGGTTATATGGCATAATGTGTCAGTGGACCAGGCTGGAAACCCTAGCATCACCATGGTAGATGATAGAAAAGGCTCAGAGAAAGTGGGCATGCAGGTGTGAGTATACTACAGAAAGTTATAAAAAAAAAAAAAAGTCACCAGCCAACTATGTTCCTGCAAGAGGCTCCAGAAGACACTTCATTCACCAAAGCAATTGGGAATATTCTGGTGAGAAGGGCGCCAGCATCCCTTGGAATCTTCCTTCTCTGTGGGCCAGAACTATTGGTAGGCAATGCTGTTTATAGAACTGGGCTTCTTGACAGCGGTGGAGATAATAGAATCCTGAAATAAGAGGCTGAGTAAATGGCAGTTGCTTTGGTGAGCTGTGGACGCAAATTTGTCTCAGGGAGGGGGCATGACCTTGGGCAAGGAAGCACCTTTTGGATGAGGGTAATGTCTAGGTAAAGACTTGGCTGTGAGCTATCAACAGTCAATAGAACAAATCCCAGCATCTGGGTAAATAAGTGCATTGATTGTTAAGGGTAGGGGGATTGTGCAACACAGCATAGCATCTGTTTCGACCTTCAAAAACAGGTGGGCAATGCCACTTATTAATTTTTAAGTAAAATGTGATGATGGTACAGCTGGTACATAGAGAGCATAGGTTACTTGAGGTGCTTAGCACCAAGATGGGAGCATTTAATATAATAAATTATTGTATTGCCTCTTGGAAACCTAATTAAAGCCTAAACCTAATTGTTTCATGTACAATTTAAGTGAGGAAATGCAATGAAGTAATTAAATGAAAATTATTTAAAGAATATAACCACTGATCCTAGAGTTCACCTGTCCACTGTGTTGGAGAACACTGGTTAAAATGAGTCTAAACCAACTGACTTCAATGTGGAACATGGTTTAAGAGAGGTTTGCAGAGAGGTCAGGTAAGAAAAAAAATCACTTCAGTAGTCCAGAGATATACAGACTAGCCATTTATTATTAAATTCCGTGAGATACAAGCATAAGCAACCCTTGCTTCTTTCTCTTTTCATGAATTAGAGGGGAAGGAGTATGAAGAATGGATAGGGCAGAGAATGTATTGCTTGCAAGATATTTGGCAAGGTGACATTTGATTTTTAAGAAGTAAATGATTTTCATTATTATAGATGTTGTTTAGCTGCTAATTAAATGTTTTCTGGGGCAAATACTTTTATTCCTGCCAGTGTTTTGAGCGCCTAGCATTTCTTCAGACTAGTGCATGTCTTCTGAATATTCCTGTTTGCCAACCTTTTGCTGCCACTAAGAAAGGTTTATTGGTTATCTCTGCCCTGGGTTTTCTAAAATTAGTGTCTCCCTTGTTTGAAGTTCAATGGTAAAGTTCGATGGTAAAGTAATGTGAGCAAAATATAGTCTTATAGGTGCTGGTATTAACTTGGAAAGGGATTCAATTCCAAATACTTGGAAGTATTTTGCCTCTGAGAGCATACCAATCTGACTCAAGTTATGACATTTTTATATTGATTTATTCATTCAACAAATATTAAAATATGAAACACTAGAGATGTGCCTGCAGTCTTTTTTTTAATATTCCCATTTGACTTAAGATGAACAAAATTTGAAAATTTTGGCACAGATGATTCCATTTTACAACGTTAGAGTGCATATATTCCTCCAAATATTCTGGTATTCACTCAGGGAGCAAACTTTTGACAGTCTTCCTACTCTAATTTGATGTTTCTTTGGTGAGGGATCTGACATTTTCTCACAGCTCTTGTTTAATACTGACACTGTGCTTTTAATTATAGGAGAAGCCACAGGCAACAAAATGCAATTATAATAAAATGATTTAGAGACCTTTAGACCACTTTACCTTTTGCTGCCTGGTGAAGATTGTATAGTCACAGCATCAAAGCATCTGATGCTTATTTCTAATCTCCCTATTTGGGTGAGGCGAGGAGAAAATCTGATTGAGAAATTACCTGTTATGCTATCACAAGATGAATTTTGAGACTGACATTCTGTGAGATGTAGTGTGATGTGTTATCCTGCTTACTTCAAGGCGCAGTTACCTGCAGAGAAAGAGCTGCCTGCCTGGCTTTTAACGTACTACAGTCCTACCTTTTTTTTTTCTTGGTTGAAGAAAATTTAAGAAGAAAGATGTAAATGCTTACGTTCTTGTATGTAGTTTTGAGTAAACTTACTTATTCCAGCAATTAAGTGGTTTTGAAAATTAGCAGTTAAATTGATATTTGGCTGCCACAACATAATTATTATCAGTGTTTGTGTGAAGTTCCACTAAATAGATCATTTGGACAAAAATGAGAGATAAAGGACTAATACTTAACAATTTCTTACTATAAAGAGCATTTACCCATTGTGAAGTACAGTTACCTCTTGGGTGAGGCAGTTCTGGAAATCGTGCAACTTCTTACCGGCTTTAGACAATTCTCATTTGGCAGGTTTTGGTGAGTGGAATTAGGCATATACTGAAGCTAATTAACTGCCAAGTTACTTAATAGAACAATTTGTTCTCCTGATTATCCTGTAGTCACTAATCCATTCTTGAAGGATTAAATTTCATTATCTCATATTTTTTGGAGAAGCTGTTTAAAAGGTCTTGTCCTTGCAAGGACATTGAATTGTTCATATACTTATAGCACTTATATTTTAGCATTTTACTTTCTCATCTTGGGACAAATTTCCTTGTGGAGTTATAATATATCAACAGCAAGGACAGAAGCTTCAATGGGAGAGGAAACTCCAGGAAAGTAGGTGATGTTTCTTAATTGATGAAATGACAGATCTCACTCATGAAAGAGTCACTGTCTGGGGAAAAAGTAAGGAAGGCAGGCAAAATATGGAATTTTTTTAAATCAAAAAGAGAGTAGGAGAAATTAGAGCAGAAAAGGAAAGAAGTTCTCTGGGGAAAATGCGAGGTGAAGGATAAGTTGGAAAGGGAGAAGAGGAGAACCACTACCAGGGAGTAATCACATAAACACTGTTTATTTCTGTAGTTTTTGAACCTTTTTCCTAGTTTACCTTCTAAAATAATTTAAAAACAAACTATGTATTCTCCCATCCAAATTTAAGTTGACGCCTAAATTTGTCATTGTAATTTTACATAGCTGCAAATGATAGAACTTCCAAATTTTGTAAATATTGACAATCCAAATTGTCAATTCAAACTCAAAATTTGTGTCCATACATGTTTATAAATATATCCAATAAATTTAAATACAGTAACTTATTGATAAACCATAATTTAAAAAAATGTATAAACATTCATTTTTACTTCCATAGTCAATTTTTTATTTCTCTTCCTTTTTTGAACTTGTATTCCATTCCATTTGTCCCACAGTTTTTTTTTCCCCCCCCAAGGTAATATATTTTTATGCTTGGAAGTGTTTCATTCATTACTCTTAATAATTTTCTGCAAACAAAATATGTATATAAGTTGAAATTAAATTTCCAGTGGCAATAGGGTTCTAAATGTTAAATTTTCTTTTTCTGGATGAAGTCATCGTTAAATTATCAGTTCCCAATTGATCAAAGCAGCATAAAAAATGACCAATTTGGTAAATAATTGCTATTCTAAAATATTTATTGGAAACACATTTCTTAGTGAGTTAATTTCCCTAATTAGTTCATATACCTGTGAATAAATATTACTGATAAAAGAAGAAATGTTAATTTCTGATTTTTATTTCTGTAGATGTGACAACTGAGAACCTAGTTCATATTAAAAAGTAAACTGGAATAGAGTTTTGTTATAGCAGCAAGTGCTATTTATTTACTATTGTTTCTTATTCCTAAACTTGCTCTCCTCTATTCTTCTGTGGGATGCAGGGGATTCAATTCAGAATACATAAGTCCCCTACATATGAACTAGTTCCATTCCGAGAGCACATTCGTAAGTCCAATTTGTTCATAAGTCCAACAAAGTTAGCCTAGGTACCCAACTAACACAATCGGCTATATGGTACTGTACTGTAATAGGTTTATAAAACTTTTCACAAAAATAATATTGGGTCTGCCAAAAAGTTCATTCAGGTTTTTCATAACCTGTTATGGAAAAACCTGAACGAACTTTTTGGCCGACCCAATACATAAAAAACACACGCAAAATAAAGAAAACATTTAAAATCTTACAGTACAGTACCTTGAAAAGTACAGTAGTACAGTACAGCAGCTGGCATACAGGGGCTGACATCAAGTGAACAGGCAAGAAGAGTTAGTGACTGGAGGAAGTAGAGGAGGTGGGAGATGGTAGAGCTGAAGGATCATCAGCAATAGGAGACAGAGGGCAAGCTGCAATCTCACTCATGCCTGATGGTGATAGCACAGGTTCTGGTTCCTTGCTGGATTCAATTCTATCTACCCTCTTGAAAAAATGATCTAGTGATGACTGGGTAGTAGCTCTTTTTTTTATTGTCATAGATGACACAGTAGCACTGAATTGCATTCTGAACAGCTACTGCAACCTTCGTGTTCCATTCTACACTCGGGTCCTGTGCCTCAAAAACTAACAGTGCCGCCTCAGAGAAAATCGCTTGCTTCCAGACATCTTGGGCTTGAAATAAAGATACTGTACTGTTGTACTCTATACAGTATTGCACATTAAAGTACACAAAAGCACAACCACTTGTAGGGGATGCACGCACGTGACAATGTACACCAGATATGTGAACTAATCTACTTGATTGGACATGCGAACGCACATTCGAATCTTTGAAAGTTCTCAACTTGAACGTTCATATATAGGGGACTTACTGTACTGCATTTCCCAGACCACTCTGCCTGCTGGATTCTAGGGGGAGACTAGAAGGCAGGAAGAGGGTAATTTCTTCTTGTTTTCTCTGTACTTCTCAGTGATTCTCCAGCTGCGGCTGGTTGTTCTTTTAGTTTCTTTTGATCCTCTCAGAAGCAGCCCTGCTGTGCCCTTCTCCTCCTTGGAGATTCCACAGTGGTTGCAGGGTAGCCCTTCCTCCTCAAAGATCTGTGCACCAGCTGTATGGGTCCCCTCTTTTGGGGGTTTGGTAAACCTACCTCTTCCCCTTTATTCCCCCAGCCCTTGAGGTTGTAGCTGCTTCCTGCAGTTATCTCTGAGTTACGTCAAGTTTTTTTTTATTTTTTTTCCTAGTAGCTTTGACAACAGTGAAACGAATTCCCTGTATTAAATCTCCAATCTCCTATTTGAAATGTCTAGTTTGGTTTTTCTTTTTGACTGGACTCTGACTGACATAGTGGGTCATTCAGTTCTTTGAACTCCTTCCTGGTTATATGCTAAATATCACACAGTGATCCATCATTATAATTTATTTTTAAATTGACAATTGGCTGACAATTTGTTGAGGTTCTGCTTCAGTTCATTTTTTCTTTTTGAAAGCCAAGAAGTGACGTACAAAATTATTAGTCACTCAGTCATTAGGAGTATTCATTTTCTGTTTCTGGAAGGTTTTCAAAATATAATTTATCAAGACTGATTAAACGGCTATTAAATATAGCTGTAACTAGTGGTACCTTGTTTATTGTACATGTTCATAAAGCATTGGGAACTATTGTTAATTTCAGTACACCTTTGCCCCTACCATATTTTTGATAAAATGCTTTTATCATATCATGTACTCTAAATATAATTTAGATGAACAAAATTAAATTAAAAATTTATGGAAGATGTTTGTTATTAACCTAATTGAGAAAGTCATTGTCTGCCAATGAATCAAATCTGACCCATGTCTATCAAAAAAATGACTATTTTTCAGTTTCTGTAGGTAAAAAACTTGTTTTCAAAATTTTTCTCTATTAATAAGTAACATCAGGAAACACTTGTTTTCTCTAATATGTGGAATATTTTGTTTTGTTGAAGAAGATCTCCAAGGAATTATAATGAAAAATGAAATTAATTCTCACATTGATCGTTAAAAGTGTCAGAGAGGGTGGGGGAAGGAACAGAAGCAGCAAAACTATTTCAAGTTTCTTAAAGGGAGTAGAATAATTTTTCTCTCCATTTTCTACATCTACAATACTTAGGGATTTTCTCTCCTTTGATTGGAAGGATATTAAATTTTAAAAATTCTCAAAATAAGATTTTTTCACTTTGCAATGGTGTCCTTAATTTGTCACAACTACTCTATTCAAGAGAAGAAGTATACTTAATGAATTTTAAAATGTGGAAATGTAACATGTTACACTACTGTACAGGCAAAATATTGCTCTAGTGTTACTCTCTAGAGAGTAGCATGATATCCTGGGAGAATCCGGGATGTTGAAGTCAGTTAGATCACTGAGTCTAAGCGGTGGTAGCACTAGCTGATAGGAAATTCATTAAGTACTTCAAAACTTCACTGTCTTTTCTATAAAATGGGCTAAAAAATGCCAATGTTGCAGGATAGTTTTAAGGATAAAATGACGAAATGTATGTAAAACACTTAGGACAGTGTTGGGCACATGGTAGGCATTTTGTTAAATGGTGGCTATTATTAAAGGCTGCTCCTTGATCTTTCACACTGTGGACATAGAATATGGATCATAATAGTTTGGTAGGGTACACTCCATTCATTTTTTTTTTTATTCACTCATTTTTTTTTGGCCACACTGTGCAGCATCTGGGATTCTGGTACCCCGACCAGGGATGTAACCCAGGCCCCCTGCCATGGAAGTGTGGAGTCTTAATCACTGGACCACTAGGGAAGTCCCCACCCCGTTCGTCTTGATGTTCTGCTGATCATCACCTTTGTCCTTACTGTTTCTGCCCTCTTCCATTCTGCTTTGGGACATATTTTACTTCCATTTGTCAGGACAGTCTTCATACAGTTGGCTTTTGGTGGAAGTTTTTGTTTGCCTCCAGCACATCCTCAAATTGTCTTTCCCCTGTTGTGTGCTTCCACATGCCTCTTCTGTTCCTTGCTTGGGTGCCTGTATCATCTTCTGGATGCTGTTATATTTCCTATGTCTTACTGTTTAACCATTTCAAACCCACTAACCACTATGAAATATAGATATCATTAGATTATCTAATTTTAGAACTTGATATAATATGGCCTAGGGGGTCACTTTGATTAAGACCATGTCCTTTCCCTCTTAAAAGAAGCGATTTGCTCTCAGTCTCTTATGCAATAAAATATTAGGATGTTCTCCTATCTGTGGATCTTTACTTGTGTCATCACTTTTTCCATGTAAGCAGAAGAAAAGAAAAAATTAAAGAAGTTAACTTGAATATTTGGTGTCTAAAGACAAGTATAGTATTTTAAAACACAGTTGAAAAATGACTACAATTTTTTCAACTCCAGTTGCTTTCCTGGGTCTAGGGCATAGGGTGGCTTTTAGCTCCCTTTTAATTGCATCTCAAAAGTGGATATTTTGGGAATTTAAAAAACTAATATACTTCAGATTTCGGCAACCCTCACTACTTTCAATCTTTGGTGTTAGAGTAACAGATGAAATTATCCTTCCGCTTCCTCACAAATCCCCTTATTCGTATTGTCATCCTCATGCTGCTTTTGGACAAAAGATTCCTTCTGATCTCCTTTTGCTTAGACAGACCTTTGCCAAAATGGACTGGCAGAAAGGACGGTGAAGAGCTTCACGTAATGTGATTGTCTCCGCTTCAAGTTAAAGCAGGAACCATGCCAGGAATACCCCTGACTTTTGACTGTGACTGTAGTACCCCGGTGGATTTGGTTGCTTTTAAGGAAAAAAAAAATCCCCATGAGCATCACTAAGAAATAAAGAGTAAAGGAAGAAAATTTGGGAGGAATTTATGTAAGCATTTATGCTGGTTATGAACATAGGAGTTTTTAAAATTTGAAGCCTACTCTTTAGAATTACATTTTCAGGGACATCAAAGAAAGCCTAGTTTTTCAGTTCTCGAAATAGCTCATGTGAATTTCTCGAACATCTTTCCAACTTGCACACTGATTTCCCTTCTCTCACATTTGCTAGGTGTACAGATAATGTTTCTCTTCACAATGCAGTACAGTAAAAGTGAAACTAATTACTATGAAAATCCCTTCCTTTGTTTCAGTAGGATTACAAGGTTTCCATCTCCTTAGTTTCTATTTCAGTTTATCTTTTGAAATTAAATTAAATCAAATCTTTTTCTTTTGAAATGCCAGGCTCCATTTGTGTTAATAGTTTCTGATAGTTCTAAGCTTTCACCCAAACTTCTCAGTGAAAATGTGTTGGATGATTTCTTTGTTCTTAATAGTATAATTTAAAAATGAAAAACAAAGACAAGATAATATTTTATGAGAAAGTCAAACAGATCATTGGCATTTTCTAGTACGGAGAGTATAGTATCTTATCAATTTAATTAAGGTTATAAGACCTAAGTCTAAATAAGTTTTTGGTCATACTGTTAAAATTCATCTATTACTACAATCACACTGAAAAATTAAAATGAATACTTAAATGTGGATGGTCACAGTTAATTACAAGCCTTGTGTGTTTTCTTTTAAGAAAAGATTAGGAAGGGCATTTTTTTTTAACCTAAGACATTATAGCTATAACACAGTTATTTGTTCCCTTTATTTGTGAAAATGTTGGTACAGCTCTCTCTGTTGGCCCGGCACAAAGATTAAGGCATGAATAAGAATGAAATTTGGGGCATCTAATATGACCTACTAAGGTCTAGCACTCACAATTTAAAAAAAGATTTAATGTGGCAAAATATATATAATAAATTTACCATTTTAATAATTTTTGATTCTACAATTCAGTGGCATTAAGTACATTCACCTTGCACCACTATCCATCTCCAGAACATTTTCATCATCCCAGACCAAAACTCTGTGCCCATTAAACAGTAACTCCCTGTTTCCCCCTCCCTCCGGCCCCTTTTAACCATTATTGTACTTTGTCTCTATGAATTTGACTCTTCTATGTACCCTATATAAGTAGACTCATACGATATTTGTGTGTCTGGCTTATTTCACTAAGCATAATGTCTTCAAAGTTCATGTTTTAGCAGGTGTCAAAATTTCTTTCCTTTTAAGCCTGAATAATATTCCATTGTATATAGATAACGTGTTTTGTTTGTCCATTCCGTTGATGGACATTGGGTTGTTTCCATCTTCTGGCTATTATGAATAATGCCTCTATGAATAGTGGTATACAAATATCTTTTTGAATCCCTACTTCAATTCTTTGAGATATACACCCAGAAGTGAAATTGCTGGATCATATGGTAATTCTATGTTTATTTTTTTGAGGAACCTCAGTACTGTTTTCTACAGTGACTGGACTATTTTACATTCCCACCAGCAAAGCAGAAGGGTTCCAATTTCCCCACATCCTCACCAACACTTATTTTCTATATATGTGCGTGTGTGTGCGTGTGTGTGTGTGTGTGTTTATAATAGCTATGCTAAAAGGTGTGAAGTGATAGCTTGTGGTTTTGATTTGATTTTCATTGCACTAATGATTAGTGATGTTGAGCATCTCTCATGTGCTTACTGATATTATCTTTGGAGAAATGTCTATCCAAGTCCTCTGCCCATTTTCAATCTGATAGTTTATTTTCATTGAGTTGTAAGAGTTTTTTATATATAGTTGACCCTTGAATAACACAGGTTTGAACTGTATGGGTCCACTTATCTGCTGATTTTTTCACTATATGTACTATAGTACCACATGATCTATGGTTAGTTGAATCGTGGATGCAGAACTGTGGATATGGAGAGCCAACTGTAAAGTTATATGCAGAGTTTTGACTGTGTGGATGGTTGGCACCCCTAACCCCACGTTGTTCAACAGTCAACTGTATTCCAGATATTAATCCCTTATCAGATATGATTTTCAGATATCTTCTTCTCTTCTGTGGATTTTCTTTCCAGTCCGTTGATAGTGTCCCTTGAAGCACAAAAGTTCTTAATTTTGATGGTCTAACTTATCTATTTTTCTTTTGTTCGTGCTTTTGGTGTCATATTCAAGAAATCATTGCCAAATCCAATGTTATAAAGCTTCTCCCCTATGTTTTCTTAGCACTAATAATTTGAAGAAGGGGAACTTTATAAGTGCTCTGTAGTGTATGCCACTCAAAGATTTTTGGGCTTGGGCTGAGCCCAGTGAAAGTCACAAAAATATACTCCAGGCCAGAGAAGAAGCAATCGAAATGGGAGGGAAAGCAAGACTTTTCCACGAATCCTCGATACACTTCTGCTTCAGTCTATTGGCCAGAACAACAGGTCACATTGCCACTTCTGCCTATAAGGAGAGGGTGGTTGGGAAATATATAGGGGTTTTGTTATTGTATGTTTTTTAAGCTGGCCACATTGCCATCTAGAGTGAAGATGAAGAAAAAAATTAAAAGGCAACATGGTGTCTGCAACAACTCTTAAATGTGTTGGTGTATCTGAAACTTTCTTAGCAGAACTGTTTAAAAGTTTGAGGCATGTAGGCAGTGTTTTTCTCTAGAGTCCAGTGTTGACATATAATTTCACCTGTTTCTATATTTAAGTCTATTTCTGGAGATGGGAAGTGGGGGCCAGGGCAGGGTCCAATGACACCTGGGGCAGGATGGGAACTTACACCCATATCATGTTCTTTCCTGAAAGTCTATAAAATACACCTTTGGACCACATTGATGAATGATGAATTTGTGTTCTTTTTTCTAAGAAGAACTTAAATATTCCATTTTTTCAAGTTTTACGTATTTGGCTGAGTTACTGTTATAACTGTGGGTGTTTTGTAGAACATCAAGCAACCTGCCTATGCTGCAACGAACACTTAAATACTATTCTCTGGGTGCTGGCCCCTTCTTCCGGGGACTCCCACACCAAACAGGGTACACCTAATCAGGCCAAGTGTAGAAAGCCTCTTTTTCTACATGTTACCTCGGACCTTCCTCTCTGCCTTCTTCTCTTGGAAATCCATTCTATTCCTTCTTAATCTGGTTTGATGCTTAGGCATCAAGTATAGCTGCTTATTGGGAAAATGCTCGTCTGGCCCTATTTTTCTCTATAAAACCTTTGGATGTGAATTTCCTTTCTGAATCATAGAGCTTGTATTACCTCCTTGAAAATAATAGGTTTTTGATAACAAGATATTGCAGGAGTTGTGACTTTTTATGTTCAGTGTTTGTATATTGAGTTATGAAGAAGAAAAGTTAAACAGAAAAAAATTCAATGCAAAAGATAACAATACATGGAGAAAAATAACAAATATTTCTACTGCGGGAATTTTTTTTTAAAGGCTTGAAAGTGATTTATGTTTTTTGGGTTTTCCTAATATTAGGTCTTACATAAAATGTATGATATTACCTCTCTGTATAGAGAATTCTCACATATTTACAGTGAACTATTTTACAGCCTTCAATTTTTGTTCTATTTAATTTTCCCTTAAAGATCTTTTTGAATCTTTTTTGACTATTTTATATTACCCTGAAGTTATGGAAATAATCATGTGTTGTGTAGTTTCCCTTTCCTGCATGGCCCTCACAGCTGTGACCACTTACCTTTAAATGGAAATTTCAGTCTCTACAGCCTCTAGCCTTGGGAACAGTAGAGCCTTAATAAAGAGAAGCTCAAGAAATTTAAGTGTGAGTAGCTCAACATATTTATCATTTTGGCTTATTTTACTCTGATTTTGTACCTTAATCCTAAAGCCTGGAACTTGGCTTTTTTTTCTTTATGCACAATATCCCATTTAAAACTCTGTTTCAAAAAATGAGTCCCTGTTTCACATCTCTCTTCCCAGTCACTGACTTCTCTGGGATTAAGTTCCTGTACTTAATTTTTTGGGCCTCAGCAGCTGATTCTCTATATTTTGGCAGCCTTGCCTTAATTTCTATAAGTATTGTGGGAACTTGGAGAAAGCCTTAGACAGGTTAACCCCTTGGTGGTTTGAATTTTGAATTAGACATTCCTTGAGAAACTGATTTGGGAGAGGAACTCTTTTAATTTAGTGTTGCACATTCTGCAGAGGTTTGACCTGAGTACAGTAGAGTGATGAGTTAGTGCAGAGAAGTTTGAAATTAACAAATGAAGGTCTCATAAAGTATGCATACCCCTTGCCTGTTTTGTTGTTGTTGCTATATCCCAACAAAAACTGATGTGTATTCCTTTCACACAGTGCAGTGAAAAGTTAATGTTGCAGTAATGTTCTGTTTTGAAATTGAGTATGATTGAGTCTTCCCTATAAAATTACATATTTTGCTACACATTAACTCAGTACATGCTTGCATACAACTCCTGTGAATACTATGCTGTGGAGTTCTCACATCAATTTTTTCCTTCACTTAGGAACTTTTAACTAGGGTGACCAGAAGATGTTTTCTATTTTGCTTTGATCTAGAATCCTACTTTGTCTGCAAAGCAGTTATTCAAAGTTTCAGCTCCTAAGCTTTTATTTGTTTCTATACTACAGCATTACATCTCCTCTGTTTTCTGTTATATTTAATAGCTATATTTAGTTTCATTCTGACTTTCTTTTTAAATCTTCAAGTGTTGAGTCTAGTTTTCTGGCTTCAAAATGTTGCTGTGATGATGAGGGAGTATTTCAAATATGTTTTGGTGAAAAAGTTCATGTCTACGTTGTGTTCTGAGCTGAAAACAGATTTCCCATTCGAGAGATGACAGATTTCCTCTGTTATCATAAAGCAAACTGTTTTTAAAGTAACTCAGGGGATTATTTTTCTTCTCATCGTTTTATTCATTATTCATTCAGTAAATATTAATGAGATGTCAACTAGTGCCAGACATTCTTCTAGGCACTTGGGATTCAGCAATGACCAAATGCCTACTTCTGTAGAGCTTACATTCTAGTTCAGTGGTGCTCAAACTTTGCTGCATATTATAATCTCCTGGAGAGACTTTAAAACTCCTATGTTTTGCCCCATGCCAATTAAATCAGAATCTCTGGGGGTGGATGCAGGCATATGTTTTCCGATGAGTCCAATGTACATTCTAAATTTGAGAACCATTAATCTACAGCAGGAGTTATCACATTATCCCATATGCCATACTGATCAGAAGGGCTTGTTACAATTCAGAATAAAGGTGTCCCTTGAATAAGGCTGGGTTTCGGGGTGCCAATCCAACAGGAAGTTAAAAATCAACATAAAATTTATACTTGGCCCTTGGAACCCACTGGTTCCACCAACTGCAGACCTTACTGTACATTCTATTGAAGAAAAATCCAAGTTTAAGTGGACCCAAGAGTTCAAACCCATGTTTTTCAAGAGTCAGCTGTAGTTTCTGATTCAGTAGTCTGGGGCTAGGCCTAGGAATTTACATTTCTAACAAGTTCCCTGGTGAAGTGGATGCTGCTGGTTTGGGGGGTTAACTTTGAGAATAACTGATATAGAGCCCTGATACTCAATCCATGGTAGCAGGTCAGCAGTATGGGCTTTTCTAACAGAACTTGTTAGAAGTGTGGAATCTCCCCAAGCCAGAAGGGCATGGCATGATATATTTAAGGTGATGAAAGGGAAGAACGTACAATCAAGATTACTCTACCTGGCAAGCATCTCATTCAGATTTGACAGAGAAATCAAAAGGTTTACAGACAAGCAAAAGCTAAGAGAATTCACCACCAAACCAGCTCTACAACAAATGCTAAAGGAATTTCCCTAAGTGGGAAACACAACAGAAGAAAAGGACCTACGAAAACAAACCCCAAACAATTAAGACAATGGTAACAGGAACATACATATCTATAATTACTTAAATGTGAATGGATTAAATGCTCCAACCAAAAGACACAGGCTCCCTGAATGGATACAAAAACAAGACCCATATGTATGCTGTCTACAAGAGATCCACTTCAGACCTAGGGACACATACAGACTGAAAGAGGGGATGGAAAAAGATATTCCATGCAAATGGAAATCAAAAGAAAGCTGGAGTAGCAATACTCATATCAGATAAAATAGACTTTAAAATAAAGAATGTTACAAGAGACAAGGGAGGATACTACATAATGATCAAGGGATCAATCCAAGATGAAGATATAACAATTATAAATAAATATGCACCCAACATAGGAGCACCTCAATACATAAGGCAACTGCTAACAGCTATAAAAGACAGTAATATGATAATAGTGGGGGACTTTAACACCTCACTTACACGAATGGACAGATCCTCCAGTAGAAAATAAGGAAACACAAGCTTTAAATGACAAAATAGACCAGATAGATTTAATTGATATTTATAGGACATTCCATCCAAGAACAGCACATTACACTTTCTTCTCAAGTGCGCATGGAACATTCTCCAGGATAGATCACATCTTGCATCACAAATCAAGCCTCGGTAAATTTAAGAAAATTGAAATCATATCAAGCGTCTTTTCCAACCATAACGCTATGAGATTAGAAATAAATTACAGGGAATTAAATGTACAAAACACAAACACATGGAGGCTAAACAATACATTACTAAATAACTGAGAGGTCACTGAAGAAATCAAAGAGGAAATCAAAAAGTACCTAGAGATAAATGACAATGAAACATGATGATCCAAAATGTATGGGATGCAGCAAAAGCAGTTCTTAGAGGGAAGTTTATAGCAATACAATCCTACCTCAAGAGTCAAGAAAAATCTCAAATAAACAATCTAACCTAAAGGAACTAGAGAAAGAGGAACAAAGTTAGTGGAAGGAAAGAAATCATAAAGATTAGAGCAGAAATAAATGACATAGAAACAAAGAAAATAATAGCAAAGATCAATAAAACTAAAAGCTGTTTTTTTGGGAAGATAAACAAAACCGATAAATCTTTAGCCAGATTCATCAAGAAAAAGAGGGAGAGGACCCAAATCAGAAAAATTAGAAATGAAAAAGGAGAAGTTACAACTGACGCCACAGAAATACAAAGCATCATAAGAGACTACTACAAGCAACTCTATTACAATAAAATGGACAACCTGGAAGAAATGGACAAATTCTTAAAAAGGTACAACTTTCCAAGACTGAACAGGGAAGAAATAGAAAATATGAACAGACCAATGACAAGTAATGAAATTGAAACTGTGATTAAAAATCTTCCAAGAAACAAAAGTCCAGGACCAGAGGGCTTCACAGGTGAATTCTATGAAACATTTAGGGACAGAGCTAACACCCATCCTTCTCAAACTCTTCCAAAAATTTGCAGAGGAAGGAACACTCTCCAACTCATTCTACAAGGCCACCATCACCCTGATACCAAAACCAGACAAAGATACTACAAAAAAAGAAAATTACAGACCAATATCACTGATGAATATAGATGCAAAAATCCTCAACAAAATACTAGCAAACAGAATCCAACAACATGTTAAAAGGATCATACACCGTGATCAAGTGGGATTTATCCCAAGGATGAAAGGATTCTTCAATATATGCAGATCAATCAACATGATACACCTTATTAACAAATTGAAGAATAAAAACCATATGATCATCTCAGCAGATGCAGAAAAAGCTTTTGACAAAATTCAACACCCATTTATGATAAAAAGTCTCCAGTAAGTGGGCATAGAGGGAACCTACCTCAACATAATAAAGGCCATATATGACAAACCCATAGCGAACATCATTCTCAATGGTGAAAAACTGAAAGCATTTCCTCTAAGATCAGGAACAAGACAAGGATGTCCACTCTCGCCACTATTATTCAATATAGTTTTGGAAGTCCTAGCCACGGCAATCAGAGAAGAAAAAGAAATTAAAAGAACACAAATTGGAAAAAAGAAGTAAAACTGTCATTGTTTGCAGATGACATGATAATAGACACAGATAATCCTAGATATGCCACCAGAAAACTACTTGAGGTAAGCAATGAATTTGGTAAGGTAGCAGGATACAAAATTAATGCACAGAAATCTCTTGCATTCCTATACACTAACAATGAAAGATCAGAAAGAGAAATTAAGGAAACAATCCCATTCACCATTGCAACAAAAAGAATAAAACACCTAGGAATAAACCTACCTAAGGAGGTCAGAGACCTGTAGTTGGAAAACTATAAGATACTGATGAAAGAAATCAAAGAGGACACAAACAGATGGACAGATATACCATGTTCTTGGGTTGGAACAATCAATATTGTGAAAATGACTGTACTACCCAAAGCAATCTAGAGATTCAATGCAATCCTTGTCAAATTACCATGGCATTTTTTACAGAACTAGAACAAAAAAATCTTAAAATTTGTATGGAGACACAAAAGACCCCGAGTAGCCAAAGCAGTCTTGAGGGAAAAAAATGGAGCTGGAGGAATCAGATTCCCTGACTTCACACTATACTACAAAGGTACAGTAATCAAGACTGTATGGTACTGGCACAAAAACAGAAATATGGATCAATGGAACAGGATAGAAAGCCCAGAGATAAACCCATGCACCTGTGGTCAACTAAACTATGACCAAGGAGGCAAGGATATATGATGGAGAAAAGACAGCCTCTTCAATAAGTGGTGCTGGGAAAACTGGACAGCTACATGTAAAAGAATGAAATTAGAACACTCCCTAACACCATACACAAAAATAAACTCAAAATGCATTAAAGACCTAAATGTAAGACTGGACACTATAATCTTAGAGGAAAGAACACATAGGCAGGACACTCTTTGACATAAATCACAGCAAGATCTTTTTTGACCCACCCCTTAGAGTAATGGAAATAAAACCAAAAATAAACAAATGGAACGTAATGAAACTTAAAACCTTTTGCACAGCAATGGAAACCATAAAGAAGATGAAAAGACAACCCTCAGAAAGGGAGAAAATATTTGCAAATGAATCAATGGACAAAGGATTACTCTGCAAAATATATGAACAGCTCATGCAGCTCAGTATTAAAAAAACAAACAACCCAATCCAAAAATGAGCAGAAGACCATTAATAGACATTTCTTCAAAGAAGAAATACAAATGGCCAAGAGGCACGTGAAAAGCTGCTCAATATCACTGATTATTAGAGAAATGCAAATCAAAACTACAATGAGGTATCACCTCACACCAGTTAGAATGGGCATCATCAGAAAATCTACAAACATCAAATGCCTCAGAGGGTGTGGAGAAAAGGGAACCCTCTTGCACTGTTGGTGGGAATGTAAATTGATAACAGCCACTATAGAGAACAGTATGGAGGTTGCTTAAAAAACGAAAAATAGAATTACCATATGACCCAGAAATCCCACTACTGGGCATACACTGAGAAAACCGTAATTCAAAAAGACATATACACCCCAATGTTCATTGCAGCACTATTTACAATAGCCAGGTCATGGAAGCAATCTAAATGCCCATGGAGAGAATAATGGATAAAGATGTGGTTCATATATACAATGGAATGTTACTTAGCCATAAAAAGGAATGAATTTGGGTCATTTGTAGAGACGTGGATAGACCTAGACACTGTCATACAGAGTGAAGTAAGTCAGAAAGAGAAAAACAAATATCGTATATTAACGCATATATGTGGGATCTAGAAAAATGGTACAGATGAACTGGTTTTCAGGGCAGAAGTTGAGACACAGATGTAGAGAAAAAACGTATGGACACCAATGAGGGAAAGTGGTGCCGGTGGGATGGATTTGGAGATTGGGATTGACATATATACTCTAATTTGTGTAAAATAGATAACTAATAAGAACCTGCTGTATAAAAAAAAAATGTAGAATCTGTGGCTCACCCTAGACCTAATGAGTCAGTATCTGTGTTTTGACAAAATCTCCAGGTGATTCAAGTGTATACCAATATTTGAGATCTGCTCCATTGCACTTTGTCACCTGCATGTCATGTAAACTATAGACTTATTACTTGATTTGAATATATTCATTTATATAAGCTGATATTACATATAATTTGGGAATAAAGCACATAGTGGTGATTTATAATGAGATATTCTGCTTTTTTTTAATGTCTTTTTCTACTACAAAGGGCTTGTAGTAGTAAATACAAATGAAAAATAACAGGCTTAATTCTCCCTGTTGAAAATAAAGAAGTAACCCCCACCCCCAGTTTTTTCTTAGAACATTTACTTTAGAAAACTTGTAACTTCATTCTCCATCTCTTTAAAATGTATGTAAACTTTTAAAAAAAAGCTAAATAAGCCTCTAACCAGGGACTGGGAACTATATCTTTGAAATACAATCCAGAAAGATATCACCCTATCTTCCAGTCTTTGTGAGAGGGTAGGAGCTTAACTTTGGTGGCCTCTTCCTCCAAGTGGCAAAACTTCCTCTCGTCATAAAGATATGAGAAGTTATCTTTTCTTTTGGATTAAGCCAATTAACTAACACAGATGGTCACCCCAACTACCAAGTGAATTTGAGATGAACTATTGTATGACAATGGGGCTGTCAAATCAACTTACTTGAGGACTAGTTACTGCTTCTCTTGAGCATGTATGAATCATATGTGCTTGACTCTATGAAGGGTGAGACTTATATATATCTTTGTAATCTCTTAGTGGATTGCCTGTGATGTACATCACATTCTGGCTTAATGCTTATTCAATGATAATTTTTTTTTCCTACCTTTGAGGAGAGTTTTTCTGCATGGAGAAGAAATTATTTTTAATCTTATTTTCTCAGTGGGCTTTAGTCAGTATTAACTTTCCAGACTACTTTCCTCCCCTAGCCAGCCATGGCACTCATTAGGCATGCGACATTTTTTGAGGGGAATGGGGATGAGAGGGAGTACTCTTAGAATATATTATAAAAACAAAAGAGTTTGGGCTTCCCTGGTGGCGCAGTGGTTGAGAGTTCGCCTGCCGATGCAGGGGACGTGGGTTCGTGCCCCGGTCCGGGAGGATCCCGCATGCTGCGGAGTGGCTGGGCCCGTGAGCCATGGCCGCTGAGCCTGCACGTCCGGAGCCTGTGCTCCGCGACGGGAGAGGCCACAGCAGTGAGAGGCCCGCGGCGTACCGCAAAAAAAAAAAACAAAAAAATCCCAAAAGAGTCTAATTCAGATTCTGTTTTCCAAACTTAAAAAAACCCACTCAATTATGGAGTTTTTCAACCATATATAAAAGTAGAGAAATTAGTATAATGAACCCCTCTGTACTCTTCTCCCAGCTTCAGTAATTTTCAAAATTTTTTTCAGTCTTGTTTCATCTATATCCAGTTTTGGTTTATTTGGCCGAGGTATTTTAAAGCAAAATCTAGACATCATTTAACCTCGAAATACTTCAGTATGTGTCTCTAATATATTTCTTTAAAAATTACATAACCATAACTATTCACAATAGCCAGAAGATGGACACAGTAAAATGTCCATCTTGGACATGTATAGAGTAATGGAAAAACAATTTGTGGTATACACATACATAAAATGGAATATTATTTATAATATGAACAAAGACTGCATGCCCAATGTGGATGAACTTCCAAAACATTCTAAGTGAAAGAAGCTAGATATAAAAAGTCACATATTGTATGACTCCAATTATATGAACTATCTGTAATAAATAGATCTGCAGAGACATAATGAAGATTGGTGGTTGCCAGGGACTAGGGAGAAGGAGGAATGAGGAGAAACTGCTTAATGGGAAAGGGGTTTAATGTGAAGTGTTGGAACTGTTTAAGAACTAGATGGAGGTGGTTATACAACACGTGGAATAGAAAATTTTTAGTCCTTCAGGATCTCTTATAATAACAGAGAGGTGAATATTTGAAGCAATTACAAATTTGGAAAGGTTACAATGAGAACATTGTTTTGAGAGAAAATAACTGGGAGATTCTTTACATGGCAAGGTTGGGGAAGACCTTTCCTAGTTTAGTTTCTAAACTAAGGTCTAGACGTTGAAGAGAGGCTTCTAGCAGACAAGAGTCTCGAGGCAAGAAAGGGGTTGGCATGTTTGAGGAACTGAATGCAGGTGTAGGTCATGGATGTGTTGGTGCAGACTTTCCCTGTAGGTGGATTGGGCCTGTATCGGGCTTAATAAATGGGACTTAAGTATTCAGTTCATGAAAGAATGATGGGTCATCATCTACTCTTCCCTCAAATCATGGTGGAAAGAGGATGTTTATGTAGCCTGGGGTAAGAACAATTGCATTTTATTTTCCTTATCACTCTGTGCATCCCTAATTGGATGAAACAAAGAAGTATGAAGAATGCTGATAATACTGGATACGTGTTAGGTGTGTATATACTAGGTATATCTCTATATATCTACTATATAATGTGGATATATACTAGGCATATATTTAGTATATAATGTAGATAATACTAGGATATGGTAATAAAACAACTTCTGAAGAGGATAGGATGAAGAAACTGTGCAAAGCCAGAACACCATAGGAATCCAGGGTCAGAGAAGAAAATAAGGGACTGGAGGGAGAGGCATGGGGATGGCAGGGGAATGAAACCATCTTCTCTCGTGTGTAATAGATAGAAATAGGTAGAGTATCCACTCTGCTCACTCTTATTGTGTGTGTATAAACAAATCATTTTACCTCTGGAAGCATCAGCTGTGAAATGGGAATTATAATCATACTTATCCTACAGGGATTATGTGGGATTTAAATGAGATCATGATTGAAACTGGCTCAGTGGGATGACTTACACAAAGCAAACTATTAAATGTTTACTTGCAGTATGGATATTACAATTTTTTCTGCTCCTAACTTTTCTAGACCTTCTCAAATTTATGTTTTGTTCTCATGTTTTTATACCTTGGATTCATATTTTGGCTTTCTCCTTTCTAGGCTTTAAAAAAATGCCCCTATAGAGAAAATTGTGTAAGTTTCTGAATGACCCAGGTTTTTGTTTCAACCTCTTGGTACATTTAAATGAGAAGCTTCTTTGTTACTAGAGCCTATGTCACTGACTGTAGTCAGTACATTCATATGGTCATTCAAAGAGCAAAGTTGTAACTGAATTTAACCATTATTCAAAATATCTAGTTCTTTGCATAAAATAGCATAGATACTTTTGTGTGTAAAAACTCTGGAATACTTAGAAGCATTAATTAAGTGATAATTGCAAGCAAAGCATGTTATTAGATGCTTTTGAAGATATGGAGATGAATTACAAATAATGTAGGTTTAATATTTCTAACACTTTTCCAGCATATTTAAGTTATTATCTTCTTAGACTCATAGCACATTTTATAAGTTATTACATTTTATGAATTTTTCTTATATATGCAGAAACAGAAGTTTGGAAAGGCAAAGTGAGTTACCCATGAGTAGTAAATGGTGGTAATAGGGTATAAATTTAATTTTTTTGACTCCCAAACCCAGTGCTCTTTTCACCATGTAAAAATCCAGGTAGATAAACCATATTCACTTAGCAACTGAGGCTAAGCATAACTTCTCAAGTAACAGATCTATAAGTTCTAAGCCATAGGAGATATTGATAGTCACCAAGATTTGATAGTCCAAAGATATATGCTCAAGTCTCAGCTCTGCCGTTTACTATCTTTGGGGCCTTGAATGAGTCTCTTGACCTTGCTGAGGTTTAATTCCCTCATCTTGTTGTGAAGATAAAATTATATAGTATATTGAAGCCACTGATATAACTAAATTGCGCTAGAAATAGAACAATATCCCATTGGTTACAAGATGTTGACTTGATACTTCTAATTTGAAAAATTTCATGATTTTTCTATATATTACATTTAAAATATGTAGGAAGTGTTTCATATAACTGATGTAGGATACATTAAACACTTTCATATAGGACAGTTTTCCCACAAAATACTTCTCTAGTGTGCACATGACTAATTTTAAGGAACATTATTTATCCTACTGTTTATCCAAACCCATGTAATAAGAAGGCATGTTATAGTTCTACCCTACCCCATGTATTGTTCTTTAGAAGATCTTTTAAAACTTCTCTTATTCCACCTCTTCTCTGGATTCTCTGAGCTAATTGGTACTCAATATGCTAAGTGCTTTCAAAAGACTATTTTTGTTAGGTCCTCAAATACTTGTAATAAAGTATTATTTCCCTCTGCCATTTGGGTACTTTAGTTGCCAGAAAGAGTCATAGAACTTCTAAAAGTGCTTGTTAGGGAATATCCTGCTAATTGCTTTTGATTTGCCTTAAAAAGAGCCATTAGCAACAACTCAAATTTTATGTTTGGAGATATGAACATTCTCATGACCAAACGTGAGTTTTTAGTCCTAAAAGTTTATCATAGAGAAAATGATGTTTCTGATCCCATGAACATGTTTGAAGAGTTAGGCTGATGTTTTTCTCAGATCTTTTTTCCTTTGAATCACACGGTATAGCATTCCTTCATGAGGGGTTAGGTTTCACACATGTTTATATTTAGTACCTATGGGAATCTAAACTGACAATTAATAGTTGAGAATCATTTTAAAAAATATATGAAGGCAGAAAATCAAGTGCTGACTGGTTCATTAAGCAATTCAATCCCAAACTGTAAAAAGTTTGTCTAATCCTGCCTGAAGCCTGACTGATCCTGTCATAAACACTTTTCATAAACCTTACACTTGAACCTGGTCTTGCAGTTTTATTAATCTAGCAATAATTCAACATGACATCCCATGTAGCAATATAAATCTATAAGATGGATATCATAAAACTTACACCATTACATAGCCATGGGTAATCATGTAAAAGTGCAGTTTCTTTTAGTTAGGTATTCTCTCTGAATTGCTGCTTCTGCCTTGGTTGAACAGATGTATTGACTGTAACACAGTCCCACTGTGTTGGTATGCCTGAAGGAAAAGAAAGAAATTCAGATAGACACTGATGATAAAAAGTTCTGGAGTTTGGAGAGCCTATTTGCAAAACTCATGGAGCAGTTTAGCAAAGACATATTTGTGAAGCTTATATTCTTTGGGAAGATTCCTTTTCTGTGTTGCTATGTGGAATTTTTAGCTCTTGGATTTCATGGCTGCATTGATATTCTATAGATGTATGAGGGGCCCTGGGCAATAGGTACACTTTCAGAAACTCAAATGAAGTCCCACCTGTCAGACTTTTGGTTTTCTTCTCAGTCTAGGGGTTGGATAAACTCTCAAACTAGACCATAGCAGACTCAATCTTAGAAATATTACATTACTACAATCCTGTTATTTGGAACAGAAGACTGCATTTCTATTTTATATGGGGCAGAGAGACATTTCCAAGAATAAGCTTAGAAGAAGGAGTCCGTAAAAGCTGGAGGGTTTGTTTTCATATGCTTGCCATAGTTGCTCGCCAGCAGCAATCTGCTGTCAAATAAAAGTGAGTCTTGAAGGAATGTTCATATAGCTATTATTGAACCCATGGGACACTTATGCTTCTATAAGATAGGTGTTGGAAAAATATCTGAAGCCATAGGATGTTTTCCCCCTGCACATGCTTTGTGGATCTATTGACTATACATGAGAAAAAAAAAAATTCCACTTTGATGTGACAGGGAATAAAAACCAAGCTTGTGTTACACATAGTGCTTTAACATTGTCACAGCTATAATTCAATAAGATGTGTGTGTAATTATTTGAGGATTTTCTCTGCTAGATTTGGAACTCCTCTAGTGCTTAATACAGTGCTTTAGCGCATGGTAAGTGCTCACTTTGCACGTTTAATGATTTAACCACTAAGGTGATATCTATACAATGGAAAGAGAAACAGAAAATTTTGAGTGTTGTCTACTTCACTGACCAACAACTGACATTCAAACTTCATTCCTAAGTAGTTACTTTTTAAGGAGTGTGTGGTATGTATGCATATGTGTGTGTTTGGGGGACACTTGTGTAGACTTTGTAGGGGCGATTAGTTGAAAGACAATAAGCACTGCATATTTTATTTAGTAATTCATTAAAAATGTAGTAAATGTCAAATTTGACACTCTTACCTAGAAGCTTAAGACATCCACATTAGCTCCTATGTATTATGTGTTTTCCTTATCAGATGTGTGTCTCAATAAAAGCTTGCATTCCTTTAGTCTTCCAAATATAGGAAAACACAGCAATAATGTGAATTTGAATACCACAAACTGTTCGCAATTGGCTGCAATTTTCTTCCCAGCCCTTGATCTTAGACAAAGCAGATAGTGGGTGTGGGTAATAGGCTAACATTATTCATCTGTGGTGGTGGTGAGCTTAGGGAAACATGGAGGAGGGTGAGACCCTGTGGGGAATCTTCAGGCATTAGGCTATCCCTTTCCTCAAAAGTACCAAAGTAGAAGTTAGGAATCTATGTTCCTCTTTTCCCAGTAGTCTTCTGACCCATTCTCCTCGGTTCAGGCTGAAATCCACCCCCACCCCTCCCTGTCCCTAAACTGCCATATTCTTGGAATTCCTGCTTCTGTTTCTGAAAACTCCTTGATATTTACATTGGAACAGGAAATTGTTACAAGAGGTGCCAAACTGCAGCCAAAACAGGTGAATTTGGGTAAATCTCTCATTTCATTAACTTTGCAATGGTGGAGACCTATATTTTATCCACAGTTTTTGTTTTTGCCTTTTTTTTTTTTTTTTTTTTTTTTTGTGGTACACGGGCCTCTCACTGTTGTGGCCTCTCCCGTTGCGGAGCACAGGCCCCGGACGCGCAGGCTCAGCGGCCATGGCTCACGGGCCCAGCCACTCTGCGGCATGTGGGATCTTCCCAGACCGGGGCACGAACCCGTGTCCCCTGCATCGGCAGGCGGACTCTCAACCTCTGCGTCACCAGGGAAGCCCTTTTTTTTTTTTTTTTTTTGCGTTACGTGGGCCTGTCACTGTTGTGCCCTCTCCCGTTGCGGAGTACAGGCTCCGGACGCGCAGGCTCAGCGGCCATGGCTCACGGGCCCAGCCGCTCCGCGGCATGTGGGATCTTCCCGCGCCGGGGCACGAACCTGCGTCTCCTGAATCGGCAGGCAGACTCTCAACCACTGCGTCACCAGGGAAGCCCCTGTTTTTTTTGTTTGTTTGTTTGTTTGTTTTTTTTTAAACTCCATTTATAGCCTTATGTCAGGGCTTTACTGGAGTACCAGTAGTTTCATTTCTATAGCAACGACAAACATTAAGTTTCAATAACTACTGACTATATAGCCGCTTTTCAGTTGAAACTATGTGGTCTATTATCATTAAGAAGCAATTTTATAGTAAGTAAAAACGTAAGCTTTGCCTAATGCAGTATTACTAGAGCTTTATGATCAGATACCAAAACAAATACAGGTATTTACTATTTTCCTTCTTCCATCTTCATGTGATAGAATGAGATTATTTTTAATTTAATATTTTTGTTGGAGTATAGTTGATTTACAGTGTTGTTAGTTTCTGCTGTACAGCAAAGTGAATTAGCTATACGTATACATATGTCCACTCTCTTCTAGACTATAGAGTGAGCTTCTTGAATTCAACTTCCAGGTAGTGCAAATGATTCTCTTATTTACATTCACTTATCATATTTAAAGCTCTTTAGATCAGCATTGAACTACCAGAGAACCAGCAAATATCAAAGCCAGAATCACAACTGAATATATTATCCTAATTTGCTTTCCCAGTAGAGATACTTTTATTTTATTCAAATGAGAGAACAGTTATAATACACAATAGTAAGCACTCATTGTAGTAAACACTGGCTGCAACTATGTACATAACCATTTGCAAAGAGCTGAATAAAATAATTGATTAACATTGGCTATTTTCCTTTAACCTTTAAAATACGACTGCTTGAATTTGTGTTTTTATTTGTATGTGGAGCCTGCATATCTACCGTTTGCCCTTTTCCTTTGTCATTTTCATGTCAAGGGGGTAGGAGAGGGAGAAGATAGACTCATCCTTAGGACAAGAAAAACTCACCATTCCTTTTTTAAGTGCTTTTGCTAAAACAGTACTAATTAGGAGACAAGAGAAAGTTAACAGTTGGGAAATTCTTTAGAACTTTTGAATGAATAGGGACAAGCAGAAAGAACTTTCATTTAGAAATAGAGTGGGACTTTTATAGTTCTGTTTTCATTATTGCTTTTGGTTAAGAACACAAGAGTTTTGCAGCTCTAGAATTTGCCACCTGTTTTTTTCAAACAGTATTAAGGTAGGGAAGAGCAGTACTTATTCACAAAAATAGATTTGACTTGCTGTCAACATTTAATATAAAAAAGCTTATTTAAATTAAAAAATCTCAAAGGGGCTTAATATATTTTTTCCTGTTCTGAGGTCATAAGTGTTTGTAGAGATTTTTTGTCAGTATCCTATTAATTCCATCTGTCACTCATCTTCTGAGAACAATAGAAAATTCTGAAATTTTAATTTTAACATGTTTTAAAAATTTATATTTACCCACAAACTTCAGTCTTATTGGTGTACAGTTCTAAGAATTTTTGAACAGTCCTATAACAACTACCATCATCAAGATATAGAAGAGTCCCATCACCCCAAATTATTTCCTTATGCTGCCTCTATTTGGTCAATCCTTTCTCCTACCTTAATCCCTGGCAACAGCGATCTATTGTCTATCTTTATAGTTTTACATTGTCCAGAATGTCATATAAATGAAATCATACAGTATGTAGCTTTTTGAGTCTGGTTTTTCTCACTTAATATATTTCAGATTTTATGCTATTGTATGGCAATAATTTGTTCATTTTTATTGCTAATATGTCATATTCACTGGTTGAAAGATGTTAGTGTTCTTTTTCCCAGTTTTGAATGATTATGAAGAAATTCTCTATAAACTTCTTGTGTTGTAAATGGTGGGGGTAAGTTCCCCTTGTGGGGACTTTAAGGATCACTCCAACACGGTTGCAGAATTTACACTGAGACATATGACATTAAAGGATTTATTATACTCACAGGTACTAGAAGAGGGAAGCAGGGGGCCATATGGGAGGAGCTCCTAGGGAGAAGGCTTAGCCAAGCAAATGGGAGCCAAGAGAGGGAGGATCTGTGGGCAAGTGCCTTTATTGGGGGTCAGGGTGGAGTACACAGCAAAAGGTGTGAGGGATTTCTTTGGTGCATTGAATGTCACTAGGTCATAGTCAATGGAGGGCAAGAAGGGGACCTAGTAGCAAGGACAGGCTTATCATCCTGGTTACCTGCGTCGGGTGCTCACACAGCAGGTTTGTGGGGCTGTTGAGGCATCAGGAAAATATGACGTTTTAAAAATTTACAATATGCTTCTGCATACAAGTTCTGATGTGACCACTTTATAGGAAATTGACAAATTATATATATAATATATAGACAGGTGTATGTGTATATATATATATAATATATATATACGTATATATACACACATACACATTTTTTCAGATTGTTTTCCATTATAGATTATTACAAGATATTGAATATAGTTCCCTGTGCTATAAATTCTTGTTGCTTATCTGTTTTATATATACAGGTTTGTATCTTTAATTCCATACTCCTAATTTATCCCTCCATTCTTTTTCCATTTAGTAACCATAAGTTTGTTTTCTATGTTTATGAATCTGTTTCTGTTTTGTATATAGATTTATTTGTATTATTTTTTAGATTCTACGTATAAGTGATATCATATAATCTTTCTCTGATTTAGTATAATATTCTCTAGATACATCTATGTTGTTGCAAATGGCAATATTTCATTCATTTTTATGGCTGAGTAATATTCCATTGTGTATATATGCCACATATTCTTAAACCAATTGTTTGTTTATGGGCACTTGTGTTGTTTCCATGTCATGGTTATTGTAAATAGCACTGCTATGAACATTGAGGGACCCCTTTTTTTTAAAAAAAAACAAATCAAGTCCCTCTTTATTCTAATATACTTTCCTTTGAACTCTACTTTGTCTAGTATTAATATGAACTTTGTCTAGTATTTTCCCTTCTTTTACTTTTAACCTATTTATGTCATTATATTTGAGTGGGTTTCTTGTAGATATAATTAAAAAAAATTAATCCAGTCTCACATGCTATTTTTTTTTTTTTTTTGCTGTACACGGGCCTCTCACTGTTGCAGTCTCTCCCGTTGCGGAGCACAGGCTCTGGACACGCAGTGTCAGTGGCCATGGCTCACGGGCCCAGCCGCTCCGCGGCATGTGGAATCTTCCCGGACCGGGGCACGATTCCATGTCCCCTGCATTGGCAGGCGGACTCTCAACCACTGCGCCACCAGGGAAGCCCCACGTGCTATCTCTTAATTGGCGTGTTTAAGACCATTTCTATTCAATGTAATTATAGATATGGTTGTATATAGATGCATCATTTTAATATTTATTCATCTTCTCTGTTTTATTTTTCTTCTTCCTTTTTGCCACCTTTTGGATGATTTCAATGTTTTTTGGTATACCATTTTAATTTATCTACCTTTTGGTTTAATTGCTTCATATTTTTAATAGATTGTGCTAGGGAATAAAGTGTACAGAACTAATCTTTTACAGTATACATAGAATTAATATTTTATTATTTAAATGTAGAAGGCTTAATGGATCTAGAGATTATAATACTAAGTGAAGTAAGCCAGACAGAGAAAGACAAATATCATGTGATATCACTTATATGTGGAACCTGAAAAAAAAAAAGATACAAATGAACTTATTTACAAAATATAAATAGATCCACAGACATAGAAAACGAACTTATGGTTACCAAAGGGGAAAGGAGGTGGGAGATAAATTAGGAGGTTGGGATTAATATATACACACCACTATTTATAAAATAGATGACTAATAAGATTTTATATATATATATACATATATATACACATATATATAATCTGAAACACATTGCTGTACACCTGAAACTAACACAGCATTGTAATTATCAACTATACTTCAATAAAAAAATATATATTTTAAAAATTAACGTAGAAGGCTTGAAATCATATAGACCCCTTTACGCTCCCCCATTTCTTAGAATTATACATATTACAGCTACATATTGAAAACCCACCAGAAAATGTTACAATTTTGTTTTTATCAAAAATACATATTTTAAAGAACTTAAGAAGATAAAAATATTGCCCAAATATTTACCATTTCTGTTGCTTCTCATTTCTCAAATTCTAAATTTCTCTCTGATAACATTTTATGAACAGTTATAGTGGGTGCTTTAAAGTGTTGGGCTGATGATTTTAATATCTAAGTCATCTTGGGATTGCAATTAGTTGATTGTCTTTTCCACTGAAAGTTAATCAATTTTGTAGTTATATTTATGTTGAGCAATTTTTGGCTGTAGTAATATTTATCATAATATTTTAAATGTTACATCATGTTTTCCTTAGTCCTCCAGATAATGTTGTTTTTTTGTACCCCCTCCCCTACCCCTTAACTGCTGTAGGCAATAACCTACACCAGAATAAGTTCAGACCGTCAGTTTTATCTCACTTTCAGTTGGTGGAATTTACAATATCAGTTCAGTTTTCAAACCTTTGCTATGCTGCTTTCACTAAGTTCTGTGCATGTGCCACTCATGGCTTATTTTGGTAAGTGGATCATGTTTTGTACTATTCGGTTCTTATAGCCTATGCTCTGCTAATCTGGGTTTGTGTTGTGCATGTAAACATACATGTTAAGGGGTGAGCCTGAAAATTGTGCTGGATCATAGACAGAATTAGAGAATTCCCTTCTCCATCTCTCTACTTCACAGGAATCCCCCCTACAGTCTTTGACTTCCAGGTTCCCCTTTTCTTTGTTCTCTTTTCAGAAAGAAAAGAATTCTCTTTGACATTTTTGTTGTTTGTGTCCACTGCAGAGTTCGTAACTGGGCCATCCTCCGGTCAAAACTAGGAGAGGAAAGATGGCGTCTTAGTTTGCAGGGCTGCCATAACAAATTACCGCAAAGTGAGTGCCTTAAAAAAACAGACATTTATTGTTTCACAGTTCTGGAGGTTTCAACTTAACTTAATCTCTTAACTTTGAGATTAAGGTGTTGGCAGGGCCATGCTCCCTCTGGTGCCAGGGAAGGATCTGTTCCTAGCCTCTCTCCTAGCTTCTGGTAGCTCCTTGGTCGCGGCAGTATAATGCTGATCTTCACATGGCATTCTTCCTGTGTACATGTTTCTCTGCGACCACATTTTCTCCTTTCTCTAAGAACATCAGTACTATTGGATCAGGGTCTACCCTAATGACCTCATTTTACTCGATTATCTCTGAAAAGACACTTCATCCAAATACGGTCACATTCTGAGGTACTAGGGATTAGGACCCCAACGTATCTTTTGGGGGGATAGACTTCAACCCGTAACAGATGAGGGGGAAAAAAACCTCCAGGGAATTAACCAAGTGGTCACTTTCAAGTTTTGACCACGCTTTTCAATCAACTTACCTGCTTTTCAGAGTTCTCAGGTTTTGTCCAGAGATTATATTTGTAATCAGTGGATAGATAGGTTGTCATTGACTTACTTCCAACTGAAAGGTGTAACTTTTAAAAACAAGGAAAAGATCCTTTAGTTTTAGGGTCATACCAGTACTTCTAAGGATCAATCCGGTGTGGCAGTCAAAATTTGAACCAAAGTTGAAATGAGTGGCAGGCTGCAAGTTTATTTGGAGGAGAGTTTTGAGGCCAATACACAGGAAACTAGCTCAGGGTTGAGATGGAGTTTATTCCAATCTCTGAAATGTTATGATTTAGAGCAAATCAGATTCATACTCCCAGTTCTCTTTCAGTGGTGCTCCTCTTGATTGATCTTGGGGTAAGAATTTGGCAGTAGGATTAGGACTAGAAAAATAAGTTGCATGTTATTTCAAATGGTTGCTATTTATGATAAATGTCACTTCAATTTATCATATACATATTCATTTACTGCTTTCTGGGATTACAAAGATACATTAGAAATAGTTTCTGAGTTTAAGGAGTCACAGTCTAGGAAGGGAGTGAGAAATGTGGATAGATAAATGTAGTATTGTGGGCTTCCCTGGTGGCGCAGTGGTTGAGAGTCCGCCTGCCAATGCAGGGGACACGGGTTCGTGCCCCGGTCCGGGAAGATCCCACATGCCGCGGAGCGGCTAGGCCCGTGAGCCATGGCCACTGAGACTGCGCGACTCCGGAGCCTGTGCTCCGCAACGGGAGAGGCCACAACAGTGAGAGGCCCGCGTACCACAAGAAAAAAAAAAAATGTAGTATTGTTGTGCTAAGTGCTGTAACTGACAGAGGTACTAAGGCACACAGGAGGTGGGGTTGGAGGGCTAGGAAAACAGGTAATATCTAAATCAAGAATTGAAGCAAGAGAAGGATCTCACTATGTGGAAGCAAAAAAGGGGAGTAGAGAAAAGCTGCTAAGCAAACAATGCAAATGAGCTTTAAGAGTGTGAAGGGTGCTCTGGTGCATACTTCTTGAAAATATTGTTTATCTAAAAGCATTATGTGTTGGCCCTAAGACTTTGTTATTTTGTGGCCAAGACAGAGATGAACAGGAGCCTTAAAAAAACCCCTTGGTTGGAGGAAGTATATTTTAGGGAAAGGACTGAAGCATTTGCTACTATTTTTGAAATTTTCTTTCAAGGATTGATCTGAGAAAGATCACACAAGATAGAAATATAGAAGGAGCTCAGGAGAAAGAACTTTTATGCCCCACACGCACATTTCTATTTATTTGATTCATTACATTCAATAATTCACAACGGTTTATTCACAGTTTGATCAGATCATAATTGGGCAGGGAAGGGGAAGTAATTTATAAATGTCACCCCAAGTTAGGTTGTGCCCTGAAGTCTTTTATTGGAAATCTTATTTTGTTTCAAAGTTAATTGGAGAAGTGTTGAACAAGGCATTGGAGAAAGAATTAACTTAAGGTTCCATGAAAATTGGCACTCAGGACTTATGTGAACCATATAGGGCAGAATTTGCATAGTTTTGCTCTTGCCAGTTATTATCTAGTGAACCACAGTGATAGCTATTTATCATAAAGTAAGTCTACTCGTAGAGAATGGACTTGACACGGGGAGTGGGAAGGGTAAGCTGGGATGAAGACTTGAGGACACAGGGAGTGGGAAGGGTAAGCTGGGATGAGGTGAGAGAGTGGCATGGACATATATATACACTACCAAATGGAAAAGAGCTAGTGGGAAGCAGCCGCATAGCACAGGGAGATCAGCTCCGTGCTTTGTGACCACCTAGAGCGGTGCGATAGGGAGGGTGGGAGGGAGAAGCAAGAGGAAGGGGATATGGGGATATATGTATATGTATAGCTGATTCAGTTTGTTATATAGCAGAAACTAACACACCATTGTAAAGCAATCATACTCCAATAAAGATGTTAAAAAAAAATAAAAAAGTAAGTCTGCTGATGGAACTGTTTGGGCTGTCCTTTTCTAGCAGGCTCTCTTATACTGTTTGAATAGCCACAATTTCAGATAGTACATCCTAAAATTATATCAAATAGATTATGTGGCAATCATCTGGAAAACAAAAAAGTTGTCCTCTACAGTATCAGAGCAACACGTAGCCTCAGAACAGTGGGATGGAATAAGTAAAACTGATTTGGGATTGGGGCGCAGAGCCATTATTATCCTATCTATAGTCCAGGCAGACACTGATCTCTAATTTCTTACTTAAAATAGCATTTAAAAAAATGTTTTTAGGTGTAGAATAAATTCCAGAGTCCTAGAATTACTACAAGACTGTAATAGTGCTTCCGGTTTTACCTACCACAGCTCCGTGACATGACCCGCACAATCAACAATATAGAACCTCTTACCAATCCCTGCAAAAAATATGCCTTTTTTACACATCCCTGCCTTTGCATATATTATTCCTTCTGCTAGAGATGCATTCCCTGACTTTATCAGCCACCCTGCCTGGAAAATCTTCTATTCATCCTTCATTACTCAGTTTAAGCAAATGTCACTTCTTTTCTAGTGGCCATTTGGCTTTCCCAGGCAGAGTTACTTTATCTTCCCTGTAAACTTACAGCAATTTAGTTATCCTTCTATTATAGCCCTAATTAAATTGCATTTTAGTTTATATTTTTACCTTTCTCTTGTGCCTTCTTGTCTGTCAGCTCCTTTGGGATCTTGTGTCTGTGTTTTCCTACTGTAGTAGAAGCCAAATAAATACTGACAAACATTTCAACAAAGTAATCTCTTTGTTGGAAAAAAATGAATGAATAAATTAATATATACCATACCAAAGAGAGAAAAAAAATCCTATTGAATAGACCTCAGACGTATTATTAGTGTGCCGGGTATTTGCCAGTCCAGATCCACTCTTTACCTTTTTATATCCTGCTCTGTGCCCAAGGAGGCCACGCTTTATATACAGAATTAATGTGGTCTCTTGCTCTCTGGATTTGATTGAATTTGACCAATGGGTGCCAATGGTAGGTTATCAGATGATGAGAAGAGAGTGGAGCTGGTTATTTGTTGCCTCGGCTTCCTCTTTGCTATGTCTCATTAGGTTAGCTAGGTCCTTCTACCAAAGGTCACAGCTCCAAATAATAGTCACCCTCTCTGTGTTCAGTTTCCAGTCCTTCCTTGGTCCCTGGTAATGGTCCCTTGATGTTTGCTAGACCCTGGAAAATACACCACATCTTATTTCCTTAATCTTATCTACACCTTTGTAAATAGTCCTTTTACTAGATCCTCCCCAGTTGTCCAGTTTGAATGTGACTATTAGTATAAAAATCTTTAGGTCAGATTTTTAAGAACAAATGTTTCATGGAATAACTACTCTCAGGTTATTAGTGACTGAGTATATGATTAAAAAAATTTCTTATGTGTTTAAGAAATATTGAGTTCAATAGGTTTTGTTTTGGACTCACAGACATAGAAAACAAACTTATGGTTACTGCAGGGGAAAGGAGGGGGATAAATTAGGAGTTTGTGATTAGCAGATACAAACTACTATATATAAAATAAACAACAAGGTCCTACTGTATAGCACAGGGAACTATATTCAATATTTTGTAATAAACTGTAATGGAAAAGAATATGAAAAAAATACATACATGTATAACTGAATCACTTTTCTCTACACTAGAAACTAACACAACATTGTAAATCAACTATACATGAATTAAAAAAAAAAGAATCAGAGACCTAGGATGGAAATGAAGTGAAGAGAAAATATGTTAAATAACATCTTTACAGATTTAGGACATAAAGACAAAAGATCTTGAATGTTAAAAAAAGAATTTTTTTTGTTTTTGGTTTGGTATTACAGTACTTTGAAGAGCTTTATTTAATGTTCTAAGTGTGAGATATAGCCTGTAGTGTTCCATGTACACACACACATACATATTTACCACTTTGAAGTTTTCTTTGGTTGTCTTATTTTGTTTTGTAGCATAGCCATTAATGTCTTTCAAAACTAGGTGTTTTTATTTTTTGCAAAGTGAAGTTTCAAAAAATGCTGCCTTAACTCACCAGGGACAAACTGTTGTAAAATATCAACTTATACTCCTTATCAGTTTTCCTGTTTGTTGTGAAGACTATTTATTTTATCCTAGTAAAATTCTGGGACTTTATATCACCAGTTGGATACTGAATTATCTGCTTTTGTCTTTAGCTTTAAAGAATGTCTTAAACTACTTCTACTACATAACTGTAAGGCCCAGAGAGAAAATGATCACAGTAAGAATTATAGGGATATAAATATAGTCTCTTATAAGTTATTCCTTTTTGAAAGCAAAATAAATGGAGTACTATAAACTCCTTGTTAGCAGATGTGAAATTGAGAGACTGCTAATTTGTTTTACTGCTGAACTCATAACTATATATATCAAGACTGACAATATTTGCAAGGACATTTATTACTTAGATTTTCTTAGCAGGAATTAAAAATCCACCTATATAATAAATTACCTCCTCTAGGACGGATAAAATAATTTATTTTATAATAAGAGATTTATCAAACCTAACTAGATCATAAATTACAGATTTTGATCAAAGTGTCAAATTGTTCTATGTTTGATAACCTAAGTGGCCATTAATAGTGACAGTGATATTAAGCCATTTAATTTAGAAACTTTAACATACTGAGAAGTAATAGTAAATCTCATATTTATCAACATTACTTAAATGAACTCTTAGTGAACTTGCTGTGTGCTCAGAAATTCCAAGTCCAAGCTTTTCAGTTACTTTAACTCTTTTGAAATTTTAATGCTTATATTACAACATTTCTAAATTTTTAAAACTGGAGTTATAAAAGGAACACTGATCCCTTTTTTTTGGTGGTCCAAGAAGTACTTGTTTTGAAAGTTTGTCAGCTATAGTAGAGCTAAAAGATGATAGATACTTAGAGCAAAGAACACAAAAATCTTTTCTAGAATTATACATTGTTCCTGATATGAGTAAGAGCAATATGATAGAAGTGATGAAGAAAACATAAAGGAAGAAAACTTTTCAGCCGAAAAATAGTTGAATGAAACAAACTTGACTTGCATATTAAAGTGCTCATCATATTTTAGGCAAAATCTAAGTGACATCTAGTATAGCAAAATACTTACGATATAAGATTATAGAGGCAATTCTATAACTATCGATATTAAGAAATGTGTACCAAGCAACAAAAATCAGGTTGCTTCAGACTTCTCCATCCTGGTAATTTTGGACTTTTATATGCAGTCATTCAAGGGCTCAGGAAAGAAATTACTTAAGTACTTTTCTTAGAACTATTTCCTGAATAAGTTTCTCAGTCAAGTGAGAGATGACTCAAAATTAAGAATCAAGATGAGAACAGGGCTCTAAAATTTGTGACTAAAAGTGTTCTACTGCATGTATTCAGTAATAGCATGTGGCCCAGTTGGTTGAGCATTTCAGAAGGAGATAGGTAGCACAGAATTTACCATTACCTTGGGGTTCACTGTCAGTGTCGACGCACTGCACAGTATCACAAGGCTTGGATTGTGTCATCGGGAATTACGTGCCCAACTCTGCAGAAAAAAAGGAAAGCTCAAGGAGATTAGATAGTTGGCTGTCTTCTAGGATAGTGAACCAAATCAGCAGCAGCCTGCAAACTGAGCTGAGCTCAGTGCCTCAGTTTTATCACAAGATGTATTGGGTATTAGTCTGTATTTGATTAGACCTCTAATAGTTTGGATGCCAAACTAAGTGTGCCATCTCCTTTCAGATATGTATTATAAAATAAAATCACTTTGAGACATTTGTATACAGACTCCACTTCTACAATAGTTGGAGACTGTGTGTGTGTGTGTGTGTGTGTGTGTGTGTGTGTGTGTGTGTACTCCAGAAGGAACATGTTGTTCTTGATAACAACAACTTCTCTCCTGAGAAATTCAATCGTAGTAGAAAAGGCTGGTGAGGGAAGTTTCTGTGATCACTGCTTTGGTTGTAAAACACTTTTAATCTTGAGAAGAAAATCAAACAGGCGGCCACACTAAGTAGATAAAACTAAAGAGCTTAGGTAGAAGCCAACTGAACTTGAAACTATTTGGGGAGTTGAGCTAAAAGACATTATGATGGAGACTACACTAGGAGGATTGCAGTACAATTGGACCATGTTGTATGCGTATCAGGTGGAAGCAGTAAACTAATTCATTTTCTCCCGTTGGATGACCTTCATTAGAAGATCTCTTTAACCTAATCTATGTAAGACTCTAATGCACTTATGCATGGTACAAAGTGACTGAAACAAAAGGAATGATGTCAATATGTTATTGGTTATAGTTAGATGAGGCAAATCTAGCAGTATTCCAAAGAGGCAATAGTTCTTACATTTCAGTAGAGCAGAAAAATCACTTAGGGTGGTAGTTGAATTTGTATATTTTATGAGATTTTGATTCAGAGGGTTTGGAATAGAAGTACATAAATTTGCATTTTTTGATAAGCACCCCAGTTAATTTTTTTCACAGAATGTGTTTCAAAAAACATTAGCAGGATGGTAATACCTCTATGCTGTAGCTTCTCTATTTGTAAAACTAGGTCAATAATTACCTTACATTTTTAAAGTGAGGACAATAATTACCTTTAGTTTTTAAAAATTAGGATGATAATTACCTTAAAAGGTGGTTGTGGTGATTAAATGAACTACTAATGTGAATCTCTTAGCATTGAACCTGGAACATTGTAAATATTTCATTTCATTTTAATAAAATTATATTCAAAATGGAGTAATACTTATGCTACAATTTAAATGAAAAAGGTTATAGACCTGGATATATAGCAAATCAATTATGTAACTATTTATTGAAAAAGGACTAGAAAAATAATTACTAACATGTTAGAAGTCGTCATTAGCCATTTTGATCGTTTTCTTCAACTTTTTTCAGTATTGTGAGTATATAACAACATATTACTTTCATAATAAAAGGTAAACTTAAAAAAATGAAGGCAGGCAATAACTATGCTATATTCTTTATATTACAGATCCCTGCCTTGCTATGTATTTTCATGATCTTAAGTGACTGTGAATAAGGTTAATTACTGTATTACTAACTTGCAAAGAATGTTTCTGGGTCTTGCAAACTTTTATTTTAAACTATTCTATAGACTCTAAACTAAGGAGAGCGAGAATTTATAGTAGGGAACATTTTGAAGACAATGAAGTCTGAATTCTTTGTAAATTTTATTTTTATTCCTTTCGAGACAGAAATAAAAAACCTCCATCCTTTAAAAAACAAAGATTAATCCATGAGAAACTTTACGTAAAGGGAGCCCATTCCTCATGGGACAAATGGGTGCTGTACTGCTTGTATGGTTTGTATCACTTGCTACCGTGGGAGATGCAGGTAGTTTGAAGGGGACAAGTGGTAAATTATCCAAGACTTTGAAAGTAATAAAAGAAACCATGGTCTGAAAAAAGTGTTCTAGACATGATTCACAGATTTATTGCAGTCATTTTGGAAGCACTGAAACAGACCAAATGTGTGGAGAAATTATTTCTGATGCGTACTGAAATTTTAAAGGCAATCAGATGGCTGAGGTTTGTGTTCCATGTAAAAACTGAATACTAGGTTTGGGAATTGGATAGGAAAATGAGATTCACGTTTTGAGCAACTTGAGTGGCATACAGGCTGGAGAAACTTATAAAGAGAAGGGGAAAACCTAAGGAAATTAAAGTGAGAATTGGCCTGGGCAGAACAGTAAGATAGACCTTTTTTCATTCAATCTCTATCTGAGAACAGGAAGGGCTTAAAAAGCATTCATTACAATGTAGGTAAAGGCTAAGTTATTATTTCTTAAAATGAAAAAACAAAAACCAAAAAACATAGCTAAGCATAGAGTATTGAAGCAGGAAGTAGGCATAGATATTTAATGGGGAAAAGATCATACTGAAGACCTTGTTCTGTTTTCTTATTTGTTTATTATTGTGACTCATTGGGAGTCACATATTCTGAGTTTTCTGTAATATGTGATCAATGGTGTTTTATCTACAAATCTTAGTGTTGTTCTCTATGGTATACATAGGCTTATAGATTGGTTTCCATAATTCATGTCCTGCTTGTTTCAGAGAACAAAGGTAGTCTTCTAAATTTGATGGCGGCAGTAGTGGTAGGAAATTATAAACAAACCAGTGTACTGCAGTTCCAAATACTCTAGCTCTCCTTCCCAACAGAACCCCAGAAGAGTTGAAATGGAACTTAGAAGCTATCTTCCCATTCACTAAAGAAGTCACCTTCATACCATCTCCAAAAGATGGCCATCTGACTTCTGCCTGAATCAAGATATAGTATGTGTGTTATCAACCCTGATTTCACCATTTTAGTAATTCTATCAAAAATGAAAGAATGAAAGGTTAATTGGGAATAAAATGGTCTTAGGAAATTTAATAGTTTTCTGGAATTTTTGGGGGGGGGCATATCAGTATTACCCTTAGATCATAATTTGTAAAATCTTTTTTCCCATTAAAACTTGAATCTTTTCATAGCTCTTAGCTCTGTGATTTGGCAATAGTAGCCAGTGTCATCTCTGACATTATTCTCTTCATCTCTCCAATTGCACCTTCAAGCTTGCCCCATTCTGACCTCTCTGTCACACTGCTGCCAGAATAATTTTTCTCAAAAAAAACCTGTTCCTAAATGTCTCCTGCTAATTCAATGGCTCCTCACTAGCTTCAAGATAAAAATTCAAACTCCATTAATGTATGGTATATAATATGTCCATAATCTGGATATTTCTGTATCAGTTATTGATTGCTGCAAGAATGCTGCATAATAACACCCAAACTCAGTGGCTTAAAACAAACATTTACCCTTTATGAGTCTACAGGTCAGCTGGGGAGTTTTGCTGATCCAGCTCAGGCTTAGCTGACCTCACCTAGATCTCATGCATCTGTGGTTAGCTGACAGGTGCCTGGTGGCTGGCTCTCGGCTGGTATGATGAAGCGATTAGGCCACGAGTCTCCTTATCCAGCAGACTTGCCAGAGCTTGTTTTCTGGCTGTTGAGCAAGGTTCCAGGAGAGGGAGTAAAAGTTCACGGACCTCTTAAGGCCTAGGCTTGGTCCTGGCACACTGTCAGTTCTGTTGGATTGCATTGGCCAAAGTAACTCATAAAGTTAGCTCAGATACAAGGAGTAGGGAAATAGAATTTTGATGGGAGAAACTACAAATCTGCGGAGCAAAGGATGTGGGTACAGGTGAGGGTGAAAACTGGGGAGATTTTGCCTTCAGCCTATTATTACTTGCCCACCTCTCCGCCTTCGATTCTTTTTTTTTTTTTTTTTTGCGGTACGCGAGCCTCTCACTGCTGCGGCCTCTCCTGCTGCGGAGCACAGGCTCCGGACGCACAGGCTTAGCAGCCATGGCCCACGCATCTGCAAGTGGATCCTCAACCAGTGCTCCACCAGGGAAGCCCTGTCTTCGATTCTTGCTAAGCACCAACCTACTCATTATATCTAATGTAGTGAACTCTGTATAGTTCTCTAAAATAGAGTGTCACTGCTTTCTTTTATTTTTTCCCCCAATATTCCATTTGCCTGGAATTACCTTTTGCACTTGACTAACTTCTATACTTCCTTCAATTAAAAATGTAATAACAACTACAACAGTGATAGCTAAAGTATTAAGTACCTACGGTACGTACTGGGCACCCTCCTAAGTCCTTAACATGTAGTAACTCATTCAATTCCCATTTTTGAGACAAGTACTATTTTCTAGATTTTACAAATGAGAAAACTGAGGCACAGTGGTTCTATAAGTTGTCTGAAGACACAGCTATTTTGTATGGTAAAGTTAAGATTTGAACCAGAATATCTGAGTGCAGCCATCACTGTCACAGTTACTGCCAATAGCTGATGCTGAGGGGGAATGCCCTTTTAGGGGGAAGACTTCCTTCACCCTCCCAACAAGCTTAGGCATTGCTCGCCTTGTTTTACATATTCCCCTGTGATCACCTTGAGCTGGGTTTTTATCATGTCATACACACTGTCCTTTGGTTATTATCGCCCTTGCTTGTGGATGGTAATTCTGGAGGACAGAGTCTTGTCCTTCATGTCTGGGTTCCCAGAACCTAGCACAGTGTCTGGCACAGATTCGGGTTCTGTGGCTCTTATTTCTTGAATGAATGAATGAGTGTTTCTCAGCCTTGGCACTATTGACATTTTCAATGTGATAATGCTTTGTTTTTGGGACTGTCCTGTGCATTATAGGATGTTCACCAGCATTTCTGGTCTCTACTCAGTGGATGCCAGTAACACTTCCCTAGTTGTAACAGCCAAAAATATCTCCAGATGTTGCCAAATGTACCCTGGGGGCAAAATCACCCCCGGTTGAGAACCACTGACATAGATAAAGGAACTAAGGCAATCATTTTTAAAGTTGTCTGAATAGTAAAATAATCTGGTCAACTTTTAAAAGTTCTCTAACCCCTTAGACTAATTAATCAGGAATTCTGGGCATGGAACCCAGGCCTCAGTATTTTTTTGGAGCTCTCCAGATGATTCCAATGTACAGACATTTGAGAATGTTTAAACCTTTGGACCAGAGGCTTAAACTCTTTGAAGAGTTGCTGTCTTACCTGGGAAGACTTCCCTTAGAGTTGCAGCCAGAAGTGAAATCTCTTGCCCATTTACCTTTTTGAAGTCAGGAACTATATTTGATGTTTCTTTGAATTTTCTTAAGAAGCTAACGTACTGCTTCATATAGATGGAATTTTTTTTTTTTAATCTTTCAGATGAGATTGAATTAGATAAAAGTTAGCCATCCCCAAAGCCAAGGGAAGGGGCATAGCAAGCATGTCTGAGGGCATTTTTGTCCTTGGCAATTGTTTGGCTAAGAGTGATTACCCAAATTTCTGAGTTTATATTCACCAAACTAATAGAGTGTGCTGTGCACAGCACCTCTGACCCCCACGTGCTGTTTGCATGGTACATGGTTTAAGAATATTGCTGTTGCTTGCTTTTACATTGCTCAGCATTTCAAATGTTTCTCTTGAATTGAAAGGGATCTATGTTACAGGTGATACTTCGAAGGCAATTGTAAAAACTTTCTGCATCTCAAATAGACTCAGCCATAGAAGTCTGTACACAGACATATTATACTTCTCTATGTCCCGGTATAATTTAAGTCCTTTTAATTTTACAAAAGTCGTTTTACTTTCAAGCAGCTTTCCAAGTGTGTTTATTAAGTTTGTTGTGTTATGAACTAAATAATTATATCCTGGGAATCTGGGTTCTTTAGTTCTTTTATACAGTGGAATATTGATTAGTACCATATTATAAAATAGCTTCCAAGTAAACCACACAGTATATAAGGAGTGCAATTCCTGGAAGGAATTTATGATCATCTGATTTTATTACAATGACTCAATGACTATCACTCTTAAAAAGAAACATAAATTGAAATCAGTCTTTTTTGAGTACAAAGAAAGCAGTAAAGTTGTAAATATTGACCATAACGTTACTATAAAGGCAACAGACTAAAAAACCCACCAAAATATGCTTATTATTATTTAGTTTCAAATACTACTTTAGGTTTGATTTAGTTAAAAATCTTGACTTTTTATTGGATAAAACTTCATCTTAAAAATAGTAAAATATTATGCTACTGCCTAGATATAATAAAGCTGGTTTTAAAAATTGGTCACTGTGTCTCAAACTGAAGGGTTTGACATGCCATGACATTCTGTCTTATTTATGTTAAGTCACCTTGGACTTTTGTGCCTTGATAAATTGTGTTTTTGACTTCACATAACTCAGTGAAAAGAGGACCATATTTTAAACCCTAGCTGTAAATTTAAAAATTTATTTTCAGCAGAAAAATCTACCTACAATCATAGTATTCTGTTAACTAGTGATGACAGTCATGAGTGAGCCTTCTTTTATGGCTATACATGACTATGCCATAATTAGGGCACATAAATGCAGATTTCATTCAGTGGGAACTCCCTAATTTCCTTGCTTATGTTTGATAACTCTATTGCCTATGCTTGTTTTGTTGGGTAATGTACTACTCTATGTTCCCAATTTTCATTGAAATCTATTATATGAAAATAATTTACCTTGGAAGTAGAACCCCTCTTTTACATTAATAAATGGACATATACAATCCAGCAAACCAGATCTTATTAACACATTAGTGTGACATTTATAGGCAGTGTGGTTCCTCAACTGATGAAGACCACTTTTAATCTGAAGCTAATAAAGAGATGAATGAGATGATCGGAAATGTAGCGTTATTTGCTCATGGGACAATTAGAGTACATAAAATCACCTGAATCAGACATAGCTCTGGAGAATGATTAGAAATTGGTTGGTGTCCATAAATCAACCTATGACAGAAAGGTGACTTAATCAATGGACAGATGACTAGTTCTCAAGCTTTTGATGCCCACTGAGCAGTCGCTTTTGGAATCCTTTTAGCACCCAGCTAGAAATCTCTATCAACTTCAAAAGAAAAGCCTGTCTTATAATTGAACAAACTGTTTTCCTACCTTAGAAGTGGTATATGTTTGTTTAATGGCAAAGTGGCAAGTAAAGCTCTGAGAGAATTGATATATGCTAAAATATCTAAATAGGAAGAACTGTCCAACTCTTAAATGGTCAACAACACTTTAGTCATGTCGTTTTGACCCTCTTTTACCAAAGACAGCCTCTGTCTTTATAGCACAAATTGGCCCACAGTGATCCCTAGAGAACATGCCATCACTACCACCCAAGAACATTAGCAAATAATTAAAAATTTTTTATATGGCATGAATTATTTAAATGGACACTCATTATTATTTTCTATACACAGAAACTTTTTAGAACAATTTGTTTCTTAATGCTTCCAGTAAGACTTTAGGATAGATAATTTTATGATCTTATAAACAGGAAAAGCACAGTAGATGAACCATCCTCAAGTTTCTTCTTAACCTTTAACTAAGTTAAGGTAACTTGGGTTGCTTCCATGTCTTGGCTATTGTAAATAGTGTTGCTGTGAGCACTGGGTGCATGTATCTTTTCTAATTAGGGGTTTAGTTTTTCCCGGATATATACCCAGGAATAGGACTGCTGGATCACATGGTAGTTCTAGTTTTAGTTTTTTAAGGAACTTCCGTACTGTTTTCCATAGTGGCTGCACAAATTTACATCCCTACCAACAGTGTACAAGCATATGCAACGGACTATAACTCAGCCATAGAAAAGAATGAAACATTGCCATTCGCAGCATCATGGACAGACCTAGAGAATATTACACTTAGTGAAATAAGTCAGACAAAGACAAATACTATATATCACTTATATATGGAGTCTGAAAAGTAATACAAAGGAATGTGTATACAAAACAGAAACAGACTCACAGGTATAGAAAACAAACTTGTGGTTACCAAAGGGGAAAGGAAAAGGGGGTGGAACAAATTAGGGCTATGGGATTAACAGATACAAATTATTATATATAAAACAGATAAGCAACAAGGATATACTGTATAGCACAAGAAATTATACCCATTATCTTCTAATAATCTATAATGGAATATCTGCCAAAATACTGAATCACTATGCTGTACACCTGAAACTAACATAATATTGTAAATCCAACTATACTTCAGGAGAAAAGATAAAGTAACTTACTTCAATTTTATTAACAAAAGGACAGTTAAAATGTTCACAGAAAGATCCAGATTCCTACTTTATTTCTGCCACAAGACAGAGCATTACAAATACTCCTGTACCTGCACAAATTGTCTGCATCCTCAGCCTGCCTTGCCATTGTTGAACTATCACTGAATTATTGGGCAGGTCCAGACTTGCTCTTTTTGTGTAGACTTGCCCTCAAATTGATTTTAAATTACTTTGAAAGATCTGGTAAAATTTTGAAGGTGACAAGATTTGGATTAAAATGAAGTATAAGTTGGCTTCCAATTCCTTGTCCAACAGAACCAATGAATAGGGTAATGAAAGAACAAATGGGGTACAGCAGGAATTCTGAGTTCATCAGCCACCCCAGTGAATTGCTAAAAGACTGCATGTTTTCACAGTGCAACTGGCTGCTGCAAGAAATAAGAAAGCACCAAGAAACAAGATATTTTCTAAGCTTTATACTTTCAGGAAATATGCAGATAACCCAGTTGAAATGATTACTAGTTTATGATGCAAATCAAAAGCACTCTATAGGATTCTTCCATATTGCAGCATGTTTGATACTTCCAAATATCAAATAATTTCTTCTAGGTAGATCCCTTTCTTTATCAAAAGATATTCTTCCCTTGGGAGAGGGTCACAGAAGAGAAGTTAAGTGGTTTATAAATTATATAGTTGTCTGGTATCTTCAGACAATTGTTCTTAACTATGTATTTATTTTCAAATATTTAATTACCATATTGCTGGTTACAAAAGTCCTTCTTTTTAAATTTCCTCCTTTCTGTTGACTCACTGTTCATAGTGCTTTGTTACCACCTCTGAGGTCGGACAGTGGAGGAATATTAATGCGGGGGCCATTTCTCTGATTGTTAGTAGCTCTGCTGTGTCTGGATGAAATAATCTATTCCACCACTGCCAACTGTTAAATGCTTAATCTTCTCCAGGCATCATGCGAGTGGTACATATCTATTCTCTTTAGTCCTTACCAAAATCCCCGCAAACTAGGTACTGCTATACCAATTTCTTTTTTAAAAGAAAAACAACTGAACATTATGAAGTTCATATAATTTTCCCAGTGCCCCCCGCTAACAAGTGGCAAATCCACGTCTGACTAATTCTGAAGCCCTCATTTTCCCCAACCTGGCACATTGTGTCTTTGAGTGTAATTAGAGTTGACTGTACCATGGAATTTACTTATTGGAATTAAATTGGAATATGAATTGGGGAAGCATGGCAAAGCCTTTGGAATCAAATGACTGGTTTTAAATCTCAGAACTTTATCTGACATCACAGAGACTCAGTTTCCTAGTGGAGATAAAATACCTAACTTTATGGGGTTGTTCCAATAATTAAAGGAGGTAAAAATTTATAGCACTCAACAAAGATTTGTTGTTCAATAATTTTGGGGGAAGTTTCTGTCCTTCCCATAAGTTGTTTAACCATATTTATTGAGCACCAGGTACTTTTCTAAGTGTGGGGAGGATACAGATGAAAAAAAAAAAGCCTTGAATTTTTTGCTCAAAAATGGGAGAAACTCAGTCTTTTGGAGGATTGAGATACAAATATTTATAATGTAATCTAGAAGGCACATGGGTTTTTTTTTTAAAGATTTTTTTTGATGTGGACCAGTTTTAAAGTCTTTATTGAATTTGTTACAACATTATTTCTGTTTTATGTTTTGGTTTTTTGGCCGCAAGGCATGTGGAATCTTAGCTCCCTGACCAGGGATTGAACCCGCACCCCCTGCATTGGAAGGTGAAGTCTTAACCACTGGACTGCCAGGGAGGTACCCTTAAAGAATGAACATTCCTGGGAGTGAGTCAGGCATGGAGAGATGAGAAAAGGAATACTAGGCAGAAAGGAATGTGAGAGCTAAGGCATGGGGGTGCAAAACAGCATTTAGTGTTTCTGAATCATAGAGGAAGAGATGGAGGTAATGTTGGAGAGAAAGGCGGGAGTCATATTCTCTGGGGATCTCATACATCCTGGTAAGAGTGTGCATGAATATTTTTGTTGGAAATGGAGAGGTATAGAAGTGTTTTAAGTTTATAGGTATCTCTGGCAGACCAATGTGTAGGGTGGATTTTAGGGGAATAAAATGAGTAAGGGAGTTAGAATCTATTGCAGTTGTGTAGGCAGGAGGTGATGGGAGCATGACCAAGGCCAACTGGAGTAGGGGACAGAGAGGAGAGGATGGATTTGAGAAATGCTTAGAAAGTAAATTTAATGGATTTAGGAGATAGAAGGAGAGAAAGGAGTTTAGAATGATTGGTTCCTAATTTAGGTAAATTGGAAGGATGGTAGGACAATAAACTGAGAGAAAATAAGGAGCAGTGTGAGTGCAGTGGAGATGCGTCACACAGATGTCCTTTCAAGAGTACCTGTTACAGGAAATGTAGTGACCGGTAACTAACTGTAGCACCTTTGGATCTGCCATGACAAAGGACTGCTGAGCTATCAGCCAATGCCTGATCACTGTGGTAATTCCAGAGCTGGGCCATTCCCGTCTGGTATAAGACATTTCCACTGCTCTGGCCAATACTCTCAGAACTACTCTGCAGTATGAGGCTCTTCCTACCCAATTCTGCCTCCAGTCTCTTTCACAGTATCAGACCTGCACTGTGGTCTGAAGGGTCTCTCTGCCTATTCCAGTGCTCTCTACCCATCACAGGTGTGTCTCCTAATAAAGCTCTTTCATCTCTAATCCCAATGTGACAATTTGGAGGATCCGTGTAGACATAGGTGGGGTGAAAGGGATGAAATGAGATCAATTACAGACATACTAAGTCTGATATGACAGAGAAATCTGGCTGGAAATCTTAGACAGTTGGATAAGCAAATTAGAAAATCAGACATAGAATGTGTAGAATTGGGACTGTTCAGCACACTGTAGTGTGTAATCAAAACTATGAGAGTGGATGGAATCACTTGGGCAATAGGAATAATGTGAAAGCGGGTATTTTTATATTCAAGCAAATTAAAGTGCATTAGAGCACACACAGATCAACCCGTTCTCCATTCCTTTCATCCTGTCTGTGCTTCTCCTCTTTCCTGCTGGACATATTGCCTGTGCCAACCATCTCCTCTGAGCACATAGCACATCTAAGGCTCTTCATGGCCAGGATTAGCACTCACTCTTGTATTAGTTGTGCCTTATATCTCCATCTTTTCCAGAAAAGGGGTAATTCTTAGCTCTCCTCTTAAGGTCACTGCCATCAGGCTCAAGTTCCAGGCCATCTGGGGTCTGATGCTCTTAACCTTGAAGACAGTTGAAGGCCCAAGACACTGCCGTAGGGCAGCAGGTTTCTACTGTGAATTCTCTGATTTTAGTCCCCACTTCTTGGTTTTACTCCGTAGATTTTCAGAATTTCTAGCTTTGTTTTCACCTGATATGGAAAAGATTTCCATTTGTTCACTTCTGATGATTACTCTAGTTTTGTAATTAGTCATTTCTGGCAGGGCAATTCCTTCTATCTCCAGAGCTCTACCTCTAGTCTGGAGTTCCAGCTTCTCTGTAATCTTATAAATGGGGAGCCTCTTACAGTTCTTCTTTTAGCCAGGCGACACTGCTTTGTGGCTCTTCATGCTTTCAGAAGGCTCTGGCATTCCAAGGAGTCTTGTTTTGTCCAAGTGGCTCTAAATGTGAAGTGAATCCTGTAGTAGTATTGTGAAGGCATTCCCTACACATGTCTGGATCCACTTGTCTTTTGCCCTGGCCTCATGTTCTTGGCATATCTTACCACATAAGGAAAACGTGAATAAGGATGCCCTAGAGGTGGGGTGGGGTAGAAACATGCAGTGTCATTCTATATGACCTTGTGCAACGTGCAACCAGCTTTCGAGATTTCACCTTGTGAACAAAGTAGATTCTGGAAGAGAATAAATAAAGATAACATTCCCACAATACGCTTGATGTGGTGACTGCCTTTTAAGTGGGTGAGGCTTGGATATTTCAGAAGGATTATTTAGTCCCTAATAAGATATTACACATGTATTTTTGATGCCCAGGGACAGGAGGTACACGTATACCGATTCCAGATGTGTCTTGCCACTTTCTCCAGGTGAACTGATTTAGTTGGTAATACATTCAGTTGTACACATCTGGCACCAATCTCAATTTTGTTCATATATCTGTTTTCCTTATAGGCCAGTAGAATGTGTTCTACACAAGTCTTATGTCAAAATCACCCTATGCAATTGCCCCCAAATGCCGTGTCCCCAAACTTGCAAAATTTTATGAACTTCCTCATATCAGTATAATCAGTTTCATGGAACATTGATGGGCCCTTAATTTCTCATTACATGCTCTTCTGACAATATTTAAAACACAAGGTGAGCACTCATACCACAATGTCATATCGAGAAGACTAATTAATAGAGAAAACTACACCATATCAATGTCAAGTATTAACTGGGTAATAGGAAGCCAAGGAAAGATTTGAGAAAAGGTGAGCAGATTAGGGAGAGTAGGATGAATTTGAGGAAGTAAAAGTCATGGAATTTTGATGAGTGAGGATGATCTGAGGTAGTGTGAAGAGACTGAAGCTTTAGGTGATCTGATATAAAAGCAATTTGAAAACAAGTTTCAGGCAAATAACTGACATTCGGCAGTCAGAAATGATGTGACTTTGGCAGTCTCAGATACAACGCAGTTTCACAAACAATAACATATTCTGCCAATACTGGTGAAAGTATAGGGCCATAGATTTTTGATGCATCTGTGTACATAAGTAATGGTCATAGTGTGTTTTTTTCTGGGGTTGATTAATAATTATAAACCTCTCTATGCTAAAATCTGTTATCAAAATTTGGGTATATTTTAACCTGTGCTGATGGTTTGTTTTAAGCTTAACTGTTTGCTAACTGATGGTTACTGCTCTTAGGTCTCTGTTAGTACATTAGAATACTCTCTCAACATGAAAAATTGATCTAGTATTTACTTTCCATTTGACTGCTTCCCTCTCCTTTCCTGCTTCCTCTGAAGATAATCGCTAGGTTTTTAAATACCCCACTGATGGAATAGTATCAATCAGTGGAAATAGTTAAACAGAACTTCAGGTTAGAAAAAGAAATGTTAGCATTCAAAAAAAAAATGTTAGCATATATATAATTTAATAATTTGCTCACTATTGATGGTCAGATAATCAGCTTTACATTATATGCTCTAAGTATATAATTATTTTAAAATTATCTAAGTGTTCACCCACTTTTAAATTTTCTCTGTGAGAATGAGGCTCTATGACTCATAATTAAATCACCTTTTAACCTGGATTAGTTTAATCGTCTCTTTGTCCCAAATCACCTTTCGGTAAATTAAACTAATGGAAAATAACAGAGAATTTGGAATGTGAATTTAGGCATGAGAGGTAAAAGGATTAAACACATCTGTTCTAGGGGTCCTTTTAAATATTTTCTGTAATTGTAACGGTAGCTTTGGCATAAGCAACTGTTGATGCTGTTTGAAACCACAGAGAAAATGGATAGTAGGACAACATTTGAGTTCTATGAAATTTAGTTGTGATCTTGGGTTTAAACCTTTGAATATTTGTTTCCACATAAACACAATGAATATTAACTAGGGTTATGTAGGTATCTTCTTGCAATCCCGAGAATTGCTGGCGTTAGGGATGGAGGATCTTTTGCAGATATGCAGATTTAGTAGTTTAAAAAATGTGTACAGGAGAACCTTTCCTACTTCATCCTTATCTCTTTCCCATGGGAAAATAAGAGCATTTTTCTTTGAAATTACCTCTTTTATATGCCCAATTCTGGAGTCATAGATTGAGGACATGTCCTAAGGATATAGATAATGAAGCTTTTCTTTCTGAGAGATAACATGATGGTTTAGCTTACTTGACATTTGCTTTGCTGAAGTAATCTTGTTGATAAGGCTTTAATCTTGTACTTTGTGCCTGCGAGTTAGGTATTTTTTACATAATAAACATCATATCTTAAGCTCTAGAGCCAGGTGTCATTTGTCTTCTGCATGGATAACTAGAATATCCATGAAATATAGATGCTACAAATTTCTATCACCACAAACTCACTGAAAATGATCTAGAAAAGGGATTATTATCAACTCTCCGTAGAATTGTGTGAAACATTGTGATAAATGTTTATAGGTAATGTATTTGTTTCTGTATATTTTAAAGAGAGGGTTCATAGCTTTCCTCTGATATTTAAATGAGGTTTGTGGTGATCCCAGATACTTAGAATTATTGCTGTAGAATACAAGAAATATTAAGAGCAAGAAAGAAAACAGAAAAAAATCATAGTGAAATTTGGTTCTTTATTTAATCAGTAGTATTATAAATCATAAATTCCAATGTTTAATCCAAATTTTATTTTACTCTAAATTTTTGTTTCTGTGCATATGTGTAACACTTAATGGCATGAAATAATTTCATTATATAAAATTTCAAAACAAATAATGATATTCAAGGTTACTCTGTAAAGGATATCAATTTTATACATTCAAGTTGAATGGACAGCATTATTTTATTGAAATTTCTGGGGGGGAAATCAACATAACCACTGAATTGAATACCGCCTTCTTCCTACAAATAAGGAACATAAATTGTTTCATTAGACTGATCCTAAACTCTAAAATTCTATAAGTGAGTAAAATATTGACTTAGTTTTAAACAAACAAAACTAGATTGAATTTTTTTTGATAGAAGTTTTGGAAATATTGTCTTACTATACATTATGGATAAAAGTATGATATTTGGAATCACTTAATTTCAGCTTTTGTCCTTATTGACAATGTAACCCTTAGGCAAATAGTGTAAATTATCATTCCAATAAGTAAAGCAAAGAACACAAAGCCTTTGTTCAGTGCCTGATAAATGAAAATGCTTCATAAGGAGTAAAGTAATAGCAGTAGTAGTGGTATCCCTTCATGGGGGAAACACAAAGAGACAATGTATACAGTAAGAGATTAGTGAGGGAGGTTAGAAAGGAGTGCTGGGGAGAGTGAGCCACCTAGGAATGCAGATAGGGTTTTAATTTATCAAATTAGCAGATACTGCCTGAAGAATCACTCCTGGTTAGAGATAGTTATCAAATATGCCAACATTTTGATATATCTTTATAAGACTGAATAAAGAACATAGGATGGTGAAATACTGAGATACCAGAAATGGTGATAGTTGATACATGAATTTAAGTTAAAGATAGATCATTAGTGAACAGCCATAAAGAGATCCCAGGTATGGCATAGACCCAATGAATAAGACAGAAAATATCACGTTAGACTGTGATACAAGATAATGTACAAAACTGAGGATAATGTAATTGATGATCCACGTAGGCACAAATTTAGTGAGACAATTCAAAGTTGTCAATGTTGTGTAACTACTGTCATTGATTGTATTATGTCTAAAGTGACTCTCTGTACTATTTTATATATGTGAGAAAATTTCCCCTGTAAAATCTCTATACATGTACACCAGGGAGTAGTTATATTTACTTTATTTTTGTTTGGTTTTGGTTGTACATGTTGAAAAAGTGGCCTTATTTTAAATGTAATTATAATTTCATAATACCTCAAAGTACAGTCTTTTCCTTACTCTTCTTTTCCCCATTTCTAAGTGTAGAGAGACCCCTATTGCATATTTTGGGTCCACTTAATCTAGCTCCTGGGGAGCTAATATTAATTAGAGCTAATGTTTATTTAGGGCTTTCTATATGTAGGCACCAAGAGTTTGGTCTACGTTAGCTTGTCTAATCCCCATCATAGTCCTGTAAGATAGGAATTAACATCTCTATACCACAGATGCAGAAATTAGGTTTTAGAGAGGGTATTTTGCTTAAGGTCACATAGTTCATGAGTACTAAGGCCAGAATTCAACCCCTTGTGTGATTCCAGAACCAATATGCTGTAACATGATATTAACTGGCCTCTCATAAGGGAAGGTGAGGTGACCCACTAGATATAGAATTTGTTATCAGTAAAAAAAAAAAAAAAAAAAAAAAAAAAATCAGCACATAAAAAAGTGTGAACCTACAACAACTGAACAAAAATGGGGTAATTGTTTAGTAGGGCTTAAATCAGAGCTCATTTCTTAAATATCAGGGTCTCTGAAGTCAAATATGCCTCGATTAGAATTTCTTCGTTTTTATTTTCACAGATTAGACTATTATCATTCTTTCTCAGCCTTCATTTCCCTAACTATTAAATAGGGCTACTGAGAGAGAAATTGTGCTTCCTCTGTCTTGGAATCTTTATCTTTTCCAAATTCCGACATGTTGTCTTTCGGTGGCAGAAATGGGAAAGATAAATAATATTGTTGGTTCCAAGATGTCAAGTAAAGCTTTTGTCTATCTGGACTCTGCTCTTTGTTCACAAATAAGTGCTAGATGCTACAAGATATTGAAAACTCATTAGAAGGCAAACTGGGAGTCTTCCAAGCTAGAGTGGCCTGGGAAAAGGGAAAATATTTTCTTGCAATACTCTTGATAATGTCCCGGATAGTTGTCATAGTATGAATTTTAGGGTGAAGGGATTGGAGGACTAAAACATGAAGAGGATTGTGAAACTTCTTAATGGGAGAACTTCTTTCCCCAATATAATGTAGCCTAGAAGTACCTTTTATAGATGTTGGGAGTCCTCCATAACTTTGCATAGGAATGTACAGAATACATATTAGTACAATCTCCTACATGTAGGTCAATCAAAATGGTCCTGTCTTTCCTGTATTCTCTAGAACTCCCTAAAGTTTCCATCTACAAAGGGAGGTCTTACAATAACATATTGAAGGACAATAATCTTCATGCGCATTGGGAAGAGAAAAATAACCTCATTTAAATAACTTTCTTTCTGTGGAGGTCCAATTTGGTGGGAATTTCCTGATGATACACCTGAACTTTTGAAGAACTTACTGTACACTTAAAAAGTGATTCATTCTACTTTGTTGAGCTCTTAAATGCTTGTTCACAAAGCATGGTTAAAGCCCATGACTGCTTTCAGTTATTATTAGGGACCTGAAACAGTAAGTAACTTCTCTGCCTTCTGTTTAACAAAATCTTTGTCCTGTTGAGACTGTATGAGCTGGAATTTTAAATTTAAAAGCATTTTAACTTGGAAATCTGAAAGCTAAGGGAAAATACAGGAAACTAAGCTCCTGAGATACTGGTAAAAGCCAAAAGAAAAGTCTTAAGGTTGGAAACTATAGAGTTTGCAGTGAGTAAGATCATTAACTGGTGTAGGTTTATGTTCTGTTGAAAACTTTGCTAAGTATATGCTATTTTCTAAAACACTGTCACAATTAAAATAGTTACTTAACACATTAAGCACTTACTATTAATCAAGTAGTGTACTGTGCACTTTGTGTGTGTGTATATATGTGTATATAAACTGATTTAATCCTTGTAACAACTCTAACCTGTTTTATTACTATCCCTTGTTTACAGTTGGGGAAACTGAGGCACAGAGAGGTGAGGTAGCTTGGTCAATGTCATATTTATGATGGGTAGTTACTGTTTATGATCTGAATGTTTGTGTTCTCCAAAATTCATATGTTGAAATCCTAACCCCCAAAGGTGATATTAGTAGGTGGGGACTTTGGGAGGTGATTAGGTAATAAGGGTGGAGCTGTCATGAGTGGTATTAGTGCTTTCATAAAAGAGATGCCATCAATCTCCCTAGCCCCTTCTACCATGTGTGGATATGAGAAGGAGTTTGCAACCAAGAAGAGGGCCCTCAACTGACCATTCTGGCACCCTGATCTTTGACTACCAGCCTCTAGAGCTGTGAAAAATTTCTGTTGTTTATAAGCTACACAGCCTGTGGTATTTTTGTGATAGCAGCCTGAATGGACTAAGCCAGTAGTATAACTAAAAATTTGAATCCAGGTGGCCTTGCCCTAGAGTTCATACTCTTTTTTTTTGTGTGTGGTACGCGGGCCTCTCACTGTTGTGGCCTCTCCCGTTGCGGAGCAAGGCTCCGGACGCGTAGGCTCAGCGGCCATGGCTTACGGTCCTAGCCGCTCCGCGGCATGTGGTATCTTCCCGGACCAGGGCATGAACCCATGTCCCCTGCATCGGCAGGTGGACTCTCAACCACTGCGCCACCAGAGAAGCCCCAAGAGTTCATCCTCTTAATCTCTAAGCTATACTGTCCCTCAGTAAGTTACCTACTTTTGTTGTATGTTAGACTGGTCAGTAATAGCTTACATCACTATCTATATGGTTATGCATACTGTATTGTTACTTTGAAAAGAGCTGTTTTCTAGTCTTTCATAAAATGATTCAAGAAGAAGCTGGCAGGTTAATTATCCGTATTTAGGTTTAAAGGAGTAGGTAAGGAGATTGGTTAATAGCTGTGCCATTTAACTGGAAACCAAAAACCCAGTTTCGTTGTTCTGAGAGTTGGCTACTTTCTGTGCCATCAATTATTCTGGAAAATAGTTCCTTTAGGAGGGAGTATAGTCTAGTGGTTAAACTTGTAAACGTAAGCGCACATTTTTAACGGGGCAAGGGAGAAGAAATTTTGAGTAGATCTCCATCAAAACATGGCATTTAGGAAGGATCTACAAGAAAACAGAAATCTTGGTCTACTCAGCTATACATCGAAGAGCTGCCAGCCTAGAGATAGAAGACCTGGATTCTGGTCTACATGTCTAGTCCTTATTAGACATGTAATGATATGCAAAGGAGAGAGGAGAGACCTTGCCTTATATAACCCTGCTACTCCGTGTGGCCCAGCAGTGTTGGCGTTACCAGGGAGTTCGTTAGAAATATAGAATCTCAGGCCTCACCTAGACCTACTGAATCAGGACCTGCATTTTAACAGAATCCCAGGGTGATTCTATTGAGCATTAAAATTTGATAACTATTGTAATAAAAAAGATACAATTTTCAGGATTTTGGTCTGTCTTGAAAGACAAGAAATGACCTCAAGAACATTTTGGCATAAATCTCATGTCTCTTTAAGAACCTTCTGTCTAGCTGGCAGATTTCATTTTTATGAAAAAGTTCTCTTTTCCTTTCCCAATTAATAATAACAACACTAAATGATGATTATGATGATAATAGTAGTTAAGATTTATTGAGTGCATTCTATGTGCCAGCCACTGTCCTAACTGCTTTTAATCATTTAATCTTCACAGTTTACCAAAGAAGTTGGTATTTTTTACTTATCTTCATTTTATAGATGAGGAAATTGAGGCATAAAATAGGTAACTTGCCCACAGTCTCGCAGCTAGCAGACTCCAAACCCAAATCTGAGTCGAGAGCCAAGTGGCATCTTTCGCAGCCTAAGCTAATGAGAAATACTTCACATTTCCTGCAATAACTTAATTTCTTATCACATCCTCACATTATAGAGGAAAATGTAGGGAGATCCTGTATGACATCCATCCCTGATATAAACTGGGGGCAGCCTTTAGAGATATTTCTGAGCAATATAAGATTGCTTACAGCCAAACTTTAAAGAAAATGTCTCATTGATAAATGGCATATTTGCTCAGCAGAGATACAGACACACATCTGTATTGTAGAACACACTTCCAAAAAGGAAAAAAAAAGACTTTTACACCTAACCCCAGACATTGACACTTTGTTTTGGCATTAGAAGGTATTACTTTAAACATTTCTTTGATATAATTTGGACCATCTGAAGTATGGAAGCACTGTCCTGGAGTGCTGATGGAGGCTCCTGGAGGAAGTGTGTTAAGAGCTTGATGGGAGGGCTTCTCTGGTGGCGCAGTGGTTAAGAATCCGCCTGTCAATGCAGGGGACACAGGTTCGAGTGCTGGTCTGGGAAGATCCCACATGCCGCAGAGCCACTAAGCCCCGTGTGCCACAACTACTGAGCCTGTGCTTTATAGCCCACAAGCCACAAATACTGAGCCCTCATGCTACAGCTACTGAAGCCCACGTGCCTAGAGCCTGTGCTCCACAACAAGAGAAGCCACTGCAATGAGAAGTCTGTGCGCCACAACAAAGTGTAGCTCCCGCTCGCCACAACTAGAGAAAGCTGCAGGCAGCAATGAAAACCCAACACAGCCCAAAATAAAATAAATAAATTTATAAAAAAAGAAAAAGAGCTTGATGGGAAACAGAAGAATCATTTTGAATGAAACATAGCAGTTCTTACCTGTTAACCTGAGAGCGTGAGTCTGTTGAACCTTTGAAGGCAAGGCATACTAGGGCATGCCATCTGTGATTCTTCCCAAGGAAACTAAAATGGAAAATATTTCCCGAATGACTTTCTGTATGTGCTTTGATCTGAAGCTTTAATCATGGAGGAGGGAGTGTTCTCCAAGTTACTGAAGTTCAGTGAAAGATGTTTCTAAGGTTCTTTGAATAGTGGAATTTAAAAAATTTTTATTTATTTATTTATTTTTACAAAAGACAAGGCAAGTTAGCAGCTGCTCTCCTTTTCTTGTTACAGTTTTCCCTGTTCAGTGTTTCATCATGTGTGTTTTACTAGTAAGGTCCTAACTCAAAAGTATTCAAGCTCTTTAGCCTTGGACATTAAAGACTATCATCAATAAATTCAAATGGGGTTAACCTTGGAGTGACATCTTCATTTCTATGATAATATACAGTCTGCAAATCCTTTCATATCATTGGCCACAGCATGAACAGGCTCTCATATGTAAAGACCTTGAAACTTTAAATAAGTTACTTCATCTTCAGCTAGTTCAATTCATTTATTTATAAATGGTTTATTTCAAATTCTTTTATTTGGCTCAAGCTGTTGATTGATGTTTCATGTGACCATTTTTCCTTTTCAAAAAGCAGGAAGATAGCTGGGAAATAACTTCTCAATAGCCTTTTAATATGAAAGCCTATTTTGTGTATAGCTATTGCTGTAATCACCTGTGCATGACTGAGCTTAAATGGTTTGCAGACCTTGCTGATGGATTACAGAACAAGCAATGACCTGACAATTTTTTTCTGGAGGGATTAGATGACTTTCCACTGTGGCAAATTATACATTTTGCCCCTTGTTTCACTCTTCCTTGGGTGCTGTTTGGTGATTAATTTTATGGGATGTAATTGGAAATCCCCTAGATGAGCTGCATATGGTGGCTGGTACCTTCTGGTAAAAATGATATTCTTTTCCAGTAATGATGGACATGGGATAGGAGCTGATGGTCTGGTAGTAATGTATCTATTTCTAAAAGGAAGGCTGAAGAACTCAGTTAAGAAGTAACTCCAGGCCCTTTCGTCCTTTAATTGTCCTGTTTGCAGGTCCATGGAATTATGTAGAGACCCCCTCAGGCTGTATTGATGTCTACCAGCCAAGCTAGGGCAAGCTCTGCACCTTTTTGTTTCACCAACTCATCTTATTGACATTTTTTTGCTTTATGTTTTTTGGCCAGTCTATTAGGGCAAAGCTACTGTTAGAAGTTTGTCTAACACAGGATTTATGATAATCTGAGTCCAATATCTTAAAACTATGTGCAGAAAACAACTTACAACCTTTTATCTTGTTGCCATAAAAGATAAAATTTCATATATATATATATATATATATATATAGTAAATATATAAAATATTTGATTTGATCTGATTTTCTTCTAAGGAGCCAGTCTTTGAATTCAAAATTTAACACTCTTATAGCTTCCTAAAATGTATGAGGAAGGAAAAAATTGGGTAATGAAGGGAGACAGAGATTAGCAATATAACAAATAATGAACAAAGTTTGGCTTTCTTTCTTTCTTTTTTTTGGTGAAAGCAGTGTATTCACAGGATCCAGAGTCAGGCTACGTGCTGTGAAAGCTGAGGCAATTAACAAGATCCTTGAAAGCCCTTGTAAAATGAAAATAATAATGTACCTACCTCAAAAGCTTATGGAACTTGTGGTGAGGTTTGAATGAAATGATCCATGTAACTTGCTAAGTGTAGTGCAGAGTAAATTTTCTAGAAATTTGGGCTACTATTATATGTTCTTGAGACCATACAAAGCACACTGTATGAAGGAACTCATTTCCCATTTTGTATGAAGAAACAGATACTTTGTAAAGTTAAGTGAAATTTACAAGGTCACAGCTAATGAGCTCAGTCTGTCTCATATCAAAATAATATACTTTAACTATAATTTTATATTTAATGCTTTACATAGTTGTTAGATAACTTTTTCCCACAGTTTTATCAGGAAATTGAGATCAGAGGGTTTTTATAAAATGTTAAAGATTCTCAAGTTACTAAGTCACAAAGCTGAGACTTTAATGTTGTTCTCCCCAGACTCCACAGGTCCATCACCTTGCTTCTCTGTATATCATGTGGGATTACATGTTTCAGGAAAGGGTTTATGTACGTAAACAATGCTTTTCCATTAGTTTTCTCTTCTCTCTTCTTCTAAAATCTATATTTACTTAACAGTCAAGTGACGGTTGAAAGAAACAAACTTAAAAATAAATAAGCAAAAATAGTCAGAGGGCAGAGAACAGAAGCAAGAACTACAACCCTGCAGCCTGTGGAACAAAAACCACATTCACAGAAAGATAGACAAGATGAAAAGGCAGAGGGCTATGTATCAGATGAAGGAACAAGATAAAACCTCAGAAAAACAACTAAATGAAATGGAGATAGGCAATATTCCAGAAAAAGAATTCAGAATAATGATAGTGAAGATGATCCAGGACCTCGGAAAAAGAATGGAGGCAAAGATCGAGAAGATGCAAGAAATGTTTAACAAAGACCTAGAAGAATTAAAGAACAAACAAACAGAGGTGAACAATACAGTAACTGAAATGAAAACTACACTAGAAGGAATCAATAGCAGAATAACTGAGGCAGAAGAATGGATAAGTGACCTGGAAGACAGAATGGTGGAATTCACTGCTGCTGAACAGAATAAAGAAAGAAGAATGAAAAGAAATGAAGACAGCCTAAGAGACCTCTGGGACAACATTAAACGCAACAACATTCGCATTATAGGGGTCCCAGAAGAAGAGAGAGAGAAAGGACCCGAGAAAATATTTGAAGAGATTATAGTTGAAAACTTCCCTCACATGGAAAAGGCAATAGCCACCCAAGTCCAGGAAGCAGAGAGTCCCATATAGGATAAAACCAAGGAGAACCACACTGAGACACATAGTAATCAAATTGGCAAAAATTAAAGACAAAGAAAAAATATTGAAGCAGCAAGGGAAAAATGACAAATAACATACAAGGGAACTCCCATAAACTTAACAGCTGATTTCTCAACAGAAATTCTATAAGCCAGAAGAGAGTGACTTGATATACTTAAAGTGATGAAAGAGAAGAACCTACAACCAAGATTACTGTACCCGGCAAGGATCGCATTCAGATTCAATGGAGAAATCAAAAGCTTTACAGACAAGCAAAAGCTAAGAGAATTCAGCACCACCAAACAAGCTCTACAACAAATGCTAAAGGAACTTCTCTAAGTGGGAAGCACAAGAGAAGAAAAGGACCTACAAAAACAAACCCAAAACAATTAAGAAAATGGTCATAGAAACATACATATTGATAATTACCTTAAAAGTAAATGGATTAAATGCTCCAACCAAAAGACACAGGCTTGCTGAATGGATACAAAAACAAGAGCCATATATATGCTGTCTACAAGAGACCCACTTCAGACCTAGGGACACATACAGACTGAAAGTGAGGGGATGGAAAAAGATATTCCATGCAAATGGAAATCAAAAGGAAGCTGGAGTAGCAATACTCATATCAGATAAAATAGAATTTAAAATAAAGACTGTTGTAAGAGACAAGGAAGGACACAATGTAATGATCAAGGGATCAATCCAAGAAGGAGATATAACAATTATAAATATATATGTACCTAACATAGGAGCACCTCAATACATAAGGCAACTGCTAACAGCTATAAAAGAGGAAATTGACAGTAACACAATAATAGTGGGGAAATTTTAACATCTCACTTACACCAATGGACAGATCATCCAAACAGAAAATTAATAAGGAAACACAAGCTTTAAATGACAAAATAGACCAGATAGATTTAGTTGATATTTATAGAACATTCCCTCCAAAAACAGCAGACTACACTTTCTTCACAAGTGCGCATGGAACATTCTCCAGAATAGATCACATCTTGGGTCACAAATCAAGCCTTGGTAAATTTAAGAAAATAGAAATCATATCAAGCATCTTTTCTGGCCACAGTGCTATGAGATTATAAATCAATTACAGGGGAAAAAACCGTAAAAAACACAAACACATGAAGGCTAAATAATACGTTACTAAATAACCAAGAGATCACTGAAGAAATCAAAGAGCAAATCCAAAACTACCTAGAGACAAATGACAATGAAAACACAATGATCCAAAACCTATGGGATGCCGCAAAAGCAGTTCTAAGAGGGAATTTTATACCTATACAAGCCTACCTCAAGAAACAAGAAACATCTCAAATAAACAATCTAACCTTACACCTAAAGGAACTAGAGAAAGAAGAACAAACAAAACCCAAAGTTAGCAGAAGGAAAGAAATTATAAAGATCAGAGCAGAAATAAATGAAATAGAAACAAAGAAAACAATAGCAAAGATCAATAAAACTAAAAGCTGGTTCTTTGAGAAGATAAACAAAATTGGTAAACCATTAGCCAGGCTCATCAAGAAGAAGAAGGAGAGGACTCAAATCAATAAAATTAGAAATGAAAAAGGAGAAGTTACAACATACACTGCAGAAATACAAAGCATCCTAAGAGACTACTACAAGCAACTCTATGCCAATAAAATGGAAAACCTGGAAGAAATAGACAAATACTTAGAAAGGTATAACCTTCCAAGACTGAACCAGGAAGAAATAGAAAATATGAACAGACCAATCACAAGTAATGAAATGGAAACTGTGATTAAAAATTTTCCAACAAACAAATTTCCAGGACCAGATAGCTTCACAGGTGAATTCTACCAAACATTTAGAGAAGAGCTAACACCCATCCTTCTCAAACTCTTCCAAAAAATTGCAGAGGAAGGAACACTCCCAACCTCATTCTATGAGGCCACCATCACCCTGATACCAAAGCCAGACAAAGATACTACAAAAAAAAGAAATTACAGACCAATATCACTGATGAATATAGGTGCAAAAATCCTCAACAAAATAGTGGCAAACAGCATCCAACAACACATTAAAAGGATCATTTACCATGATCCAGTGGGATTTATCCCAGGGATGCAACGATTCTTCAATTCACGCAAATCAAACAATGTGATACATCATATTAAAAAATTGAAGAATAAAAACCATATGATCATCTCAATAGATGCAGAAAAAGCTTTTGACAAAATTAAACACTGATTTATGATAAAAACTCTCCAGAAAGTGGGCATAGAGGGAACCTGCCTCAACATAGTAAAGGTTATATATGACAAACCCACAGCAAACATCGTTCTCAATGGTGAAAAGCTGAAAGCATTTCCTCTAAGATCAGGAACAAGACAAGGATGTCCACTCTCACCACTATTATTCAACATAGTTTTGGAAGTTCTAGCCATGGCAATCAGAGAAAAAAATGAAATAAAAGGTATACAAATTGGAAAAGAAGAAGTAAAACGGTCACTGTTTGCAGATGACATGATACTATATAGAGAGAATCCTATAGATGCCACCAGAAAACTACTAGAGCCCATCAATGAATTTGGTGAAGTTGCAGGATAGGAAATTAATGCACAGAAATCTCTTGCATTCCTATACATTAATGATGAAAAATCTGAAAGAGAAATTAAGTAAACACTCCCATTTACCATTGCAACAAAAAGAATAAAATACCTAGGAATAAACCTACCTGGGGAGACAAAAGACCTGTATGCAGAAAACTATAATGCACTGATGAAAGAAATTAAAGATGATATCAACAGATGGAGAGATATACCATGTTCTTGGATTGGAAGAATCAATATTGTGAAAATGACTATACTACCCAAGGCAATCTACAGATTCAATGCAATCCTTGTGAAATTACCATGGCATTTTTTATAGAACTAGAACAAAAAAATCTAAAAATTTGTATGGAGACACAAAAGACCCCATAGCCAAAGCAGTCTTGAGGGAAAGAAATGGAGCTGGAGGAATCAGACTCCCTGACTTCAGACTATACTACAAAGCTACAGTAATCAAGACAATATGATACTGGTACAAAAACAGCAATATGGATCAATGGACCAGGATAGAAAGCCCAGAGATAAACTCACAGCCCTATGTCAACTAATCTATGACAAAGGAGGCAAGGATATACAATGGAGAAAAGACTGTCTCTTCAATAAGTGGTGCTAGAAAAACTGGACAGCTACATGTAAAAGAATGAAATTAGAACATTCCCTAATACCATACAGAAAAATAAACTTAAAATGCATTAGAGACCTAAATGTAAGACCGAGGACTATAAAACTCATAGAGGAGAACATAGAAAGAACACTCTTTGACATAAATCACAGCAAGATATTTTTTGATCCACTCCCACAGTAATGGAAATAAAAACAAAAATAAACAAATGGGACCTAATGGAACTTCAAAGCTTTTGCACAGCAAAGGAAACCATAAACAAGACGAAAAGACAACCTTCAGAATGGGAGAAAATATTTGCAAATGAATCATTGGACAAAGGATTAATCTCCAAAATATATAAACAGCTCATGCAACTCAATATTAAAAAAATAACCCAATCCAAAAATGGGCAGAAGACCTAAATAGACATTTCTCCAAAGAAGCCATACAGATGGCCAAGAAGCACATGAAAAGTTGCTCAACATCACTAATTATTAGAGAAATGCAAATCAAACTACAGTGAGGTATCACCTCACACCAGTTAGAATGGGCATCATCAGAAAATCTACAAATATCAAATGCCTCAGAGGGTGTGGAGAAAAGGGAACCCTCTTGCACTGTTGGTGGGAATGTAAATTGATACAGCCACTATGGAGAACAGTATGGAGGTTCCTTAAAAACTAAAAATAGAATTACCATATGACCCAGCAATCCCACTACTGGGCATATACCCAGAGAAAACCATAATTCAAAAAGACACATGCACCCCAATGTTTATTGCAGCACTATTTACAATAACGAGGTCATGGAAGCAACCTAAATGCCCATCGACAGATGAATGGATAAAGAAGATGTGGTACATATATACAATGGAATATTAATGAGCCATGAAAAGGAACTAAAGTGGATCATTTGTAGAGACATGGATGCATCTAGAGTCTGTCATACAGAGTGAAGTAAGAAAGAGAAAAACAAATTTTGAATATTAATGCACATATGTGGAACCTAGAAAATGGTACAGATGAACTGATTTGCAGAGCACAAATTGAGACACAGAAGTGGACAACAAATGTATGGACACCAAGGGAGGACAGTGGTGGGGGGTGTGGTGGTGGTGGTGGGATGAATGGGGAGATTGGGATTGACATGTATACACCGATTTGTGTAAAATGGATAACTAATGAGAAAATAAATAAATAAACATTAATAAAACATAAATAAGCAAAAGTACTAATGAGATGCTACTGCACGATTACCAGATTAGCTACAAACTAGAAAGACTGACAATACCAAATGTTGGCAAGGATGTGGAGTAACCAGAACTCTCACACATCGTTCGTGGGAGTGGAAATGGTACAACTGTTTTGGAATAAGATCTGATAGTTTCTCTTAAATCTAAATATATACCTACCCTTTGACCTGGCAGTCCTAATCCTGGGTATTTACCTGAGATAAATAGAAACTTATGTCCAGAAAAAGACTTTATAAAAATATTCGTAGCTGCTTTATCCATAATGGCCGCAAACTGGAAAAAGCATAAGCGTTCATGAATAGAGACTAGATGAACAAACTGAAGTATAGTCATAACAGAATGCTACTTAGCAATAAGAAGGAAAAAGTTCCTGTTATATGTGACAACACGGGTAAATATCACACATCATGCTGAGTGAAAGAAGCTTTACACAAGAGTACATATTGCTTGATTACATTATATGATGTTCTAGGACAAGCAAAATAAATCTATGTTGGTGCTTCCCTCCCCCAAACACAGTGACCTGCTTCTCAGGGGTGTTAATGCGAGACCTGCAATTGTTAAAGGAAACACCTGTGTATCATGTAGACAACTGTGAAGGTGTCTCTTTAAGAGACCTTGGTTTCTCTAGGGAGCTTTTTGGTGGAGGAATGAATGACTTATTATTTATGTCCACTCTGTGGGAAATTCTCCCTGCAACTTGAGTTATCTAATTAGAAAAGCCAGTAGGAAATTTGCTCCAGCGTTAGCTGAAGTGATCCATGACACCACTTCAGACTTGGAATGCATTCAGGCCAGCTTGAACTCACTGTCCTGGGTTGTTTTGGATGATGAAATTGCCCTTGATTTCTTCCTTGTGGGCCAAGGCAGAGTCTGTGCAGTCACTAGTACATCCTGCTGTATATGGATTAATGCTTTAGGAAAAGCAGAAAGGGCAAGACAGAGACTTAATGAGAAAGAAAGTTACGTGGCTATGTAATGTAAACTCTGGTGGTTTATCAGCGTCGTTTGTCTGCCTGGGTCTGGGACTCTAAGGGGGCATGATCAAAAGCAGTACTGCTTGAAGTTCTGTTGACAGTAGCCTTAATTAAATGCTGTGTTAGACAGATTGAATGGACTTGTTCCCAGCCACTAAGTAGTGACTGACAGAGTGGTGTACTAATGGGGCAGTTCACCAGAAGCCAACAGAAATGAGTAGAGAGTAGAGATTTGTAAGACAATTGTCCATGTATGTCTTGTATTTCAGCATGTATTAAGAGTGAAACATCAAGCATCTTTGCTCCAGATCATCTTTTCAAGGATGTAACACAGCATGCTTACTGCCTATTATAAGATTCAGGTTCCTTAAGGCTCTAGGATTAATCTTGACACTAGCTGTTAAAATGAGGCAGAACTCAGGCTGATTGGTGAGGAAGTCATCCTACTCAAATGAGAGTCAGCAACAATCTAGGCACTGTTTATGCAGCTGTATTCAAACCCATTCCCCATGTTTTCCTCCTTAGTAAAAAATGCTTTGGAGAACTATTTATTGTCCCTAGCCCATGCAATTTGATTAATATGTTCACTACCTATTCCCATAGACTTCCCTCATATTTTGTTAAACACCCTTATCCTTTCTCTTCTAAAAACCCGTGTGTGTTAGCACTCCATCCTTGTTGTCAAAATTATCAAGAATATAAAAGGTTTGAGATTTTACCCTACTTGCAAGCTAACAAGTTAACATGGCACAGTTTCATGGCTCCTCGTAGAAGACATGAAACTGCTGAGTCAGAGATAAAGGATTTTTATTACTCGCAGTAATAGCAGTAGCCAGAATATCAGCATTTCTCCTAATTCCCATAGTGAAGAGAGGCAGATGATACCTGAACATGCAGTAGGTTGCATTTTAGGAAAGAAATCCTGAGCTTAAGGTGAATCCTGAATCTTTTATAATGGGAAATTAACATACTTGCCTTCTGCTCCAGAGGAAGACACTGTCTCTGTCTTTCAAGGCTGTTCATGATGTAAAAATACTCAAAGATAGTCCAGAGTAAATAATTCATAGCTTACAATGTGTGCAAAAAAGTCAGACACCTATGGAGAATTGTTTCCCAACAACAGTCATCCATACAGAGTTTCACAGTTCATGACCTGTTGACATCAGTGAACTTCACCTCCCTTTTGTTTCACCTCCCTCTCCCCACAACTCTCCACTTGACTTTGGTCTCATCTAGAAAAGTTCTCTTTCTGTAAAAACTTAAAACTCTTTAATGTCAATCTCTGACCAGAATCTCCCCACCTCTTTCTTCCTCAACAAGACTAAACATTCTGAAATTTTATCAGGCTTTCCATCCCTTCAGCCACCCCTTATTTTCCTAGTCTATCTTCCCTTCCTGGTTTCACCCCTTTCCCTTCTCAGCCTAAGCCCCAATTACTCTTTCTCATCAGAGTCCTCAGTGCCTTTGCCCCTCTTCCTTCTGTTACACTCGTTTTGCCACTTTTACAACTCTGGATTACCTACCACTTCCTTTCTCTGTTTCTGAGGCCAAGCTTTCAAACAAATGTGGAGAAAATTGACCTTGTCAACAAAAGCATCTAAAACGATGATTTCTAATTTCAGCAGCTTCAGTCCATCTTCCTAGTTCGACTTCTTACTTGTAAAATATTTTGGAGAGATGGTAAACACCACAGCAATGAAACCTGGAATAGGCCTCAGATAATGGGCACAATAAAATGTTTATTATAGTGCTAGCAATAAATATGTGGCACTTTTCAGTCTTACGTCTACCTGTGTAATGGACCAAAAGTATTTTAAGTTTAGTTACTAAAGTGAAAACAATCCTTTCTCAAAGGTAGATTAAAATGTAGCCCCAGGGCTTCCCTGGTGGTGCAGTGGTTGAGAATCTGCCTGCCAGTGCAGGGGACACGGGTTCGGGTTTGAGCCCTGATCTGGGAGGATCCCACATGCCGCGGAGCAACTAGGCCCGTGGGCCACAACTACTGAGCCTGCGCGTCTGGAGCTTGTGCTCTGCAACAGAGAGGCCGCGACAGTGAGGGGCCTGCACACCGCAATGAGGAGTGGCCCCTGCTTGCAGCAACTAGAGAAAGCCCTTGCACAGAAACGAGACCCAACACAGCCAAAAATAAATAAATAAAATTTTAAAGAAAGAAATCCTGAATGCTAAAAATAAGTAAAAAAAAAAAAAAAAGCTAATTGTTGAAAAAAAAATGTAGCCCCAGATAACGTACTTGATCTATATTTTGGTTATCTTTGCTCAATTTCAGTCCAAGTTCAGGGAAGCAACTTTGCAAGGTGACTTGCAAATTTTACTGTTTTTTGTGTTATTTTCCATTAGACAGCTAAACACATTCTGAGTGTCAAGAGCTTTTGCCATTAAGGTGGGTGAAGAAAATATGACAGTGAATACCCTGATGATTGTTTTAGTTTATGATGCATTTCAAGCTGTGCCTCTCTAACAGTGAAATCCTTCAGCATTTTTTTAGTGGGGGTGAAGTTTAGGAAACTAAACTTCTGTTTTAAAGAGAAGAGTCACATTTTATGTCAATTCGTGAAAGTGTAGAGTATGGTGGGTTATAGGAGGAAGACCTGAAATTGTACAATGGATAAGCATTTTGACATTCTTTATGTTGTCTCTTCCTGAGGGCAGTTCTTAACATCAAATCTGTACAGCATCAAATTTCTTACTCAAAATCAAATAGACAGACACTATCTAGTAGGCTTCCGATATTTACATTCAGGATAATTATTGAGCAAAAAATTGAAAGGTAATAAAATAGGAAATGTGTCAAACTAGGGCAAAAAAAGGAAGTCCCCAGTCAGAACGAACATAAGAAAACCTGTGTGATTAATACACAAGAATGGACCTAAAAATGGGTTGTGTTGGGGAGGTTTTATTTGTTAAGTTTTCTTGAAATTTTTCTTTTTTTCTTCTTTTTTTCGATAGAAGCAATGTTAAATATAGTAGATTTCTAGTTTTGGAAACAAAAGCCTGTTTAACTTGCTGTGAATCTGAACCATAAACAATACAATAGTGTTAATTCATTGAGAGACCTTAAAATATTGATAACTGTGAGTGCTGCTTCCCATAGTTGGGGGAGCTTTTAAGGCCTGACTGCTACCCCTGGCCCCTGCATTGGTTTAGGTGAGCTGCTTAAGCTTTGTGGGTATGCTTGAAATAAAGAAGGCGGATTTGATAATCTTTAAACTCACTTCCAGTTCTAAAATTCTTTTGTATTCCTATCCCTATTCCTATTCTTTTCCCTTTTTAGAAACATGAAGACCTTACAGAATTCTTCAGAAGCAATTCTCTTTTCTTCCTGCTGGCCTTAGGGAAAAAAAAGTAGAAAGTCTCTCTTTTATCAGAATAGATTTTAGGTTCTCATTTTGTGGGCTGTTATGTATTTGTGTGGTATTCACCTTCTTTATGCTCCTGAAATAATGGCAAAACCATGTTTGTGCTCCCACAGTTTCCTTTGATAAAGATAAAAGTAGATTGCAGGAAGCTGTGATCATCTCAGTGACAGTCTCTTGGGTTTTCCTGCAGTAACTTATTTCAGAAAAGCTGAATGATTTAATGTACATTAATTCACGGCTCACACAGGCCTGTCTGAGAAGTGGGAATGGCTGGTATGTTACCATTAGTGTTCTTACAGACAGGCAAAGAGGAGGTACCAAAGTGAAATGGAATGAATTTAATCTGACTAAAAGGCATCTTGGGTTTTCAGTCCCTCCTTTGTGGGAAGAGAACACCCAGTGCATGTCCCCACACAGCACTTAGCACATCACATTGCTTTTACTTATTCATGGGTCTTTCTCACCCACTAGACTGTGAGTTTTACAAGGACGCTGACTAGCACATGATGAGCCCAGCAGTGTTGTTTCCTGAAATGACATGGAACTTACCCTGTGTAGCCCTGGTTCTTTATTGAAGACCTAGTTTTGCAGATCTTTGATATATTTACCAGGGATAGATCCCTGAGACCCCCATCAAACCCCTAAATTTCAAAGCATAGGAATATCTGCACAAATAATTGACTTTCTTCAGAATCGTATTTTTGTTTATTTTGTGCTACAACTTAACCATCTTTTCAAATTTGATTAAATAAAGCTTCCTCTCTTACTTGATGCCTATTATCCCCAAAGTCACAAAATTTTATTACTTTGAGAGTAACTACAGGTATGAAAAAAAATGTCAGGTTGAGATGCAAATTATATACATCAGATTTTTAAATTCTTGGCATAATGATGCTATTATTAGTAATACTTGCCGCTTCTTCCTTTGTGCCAGGCACTGCTGCTTTACATGTATTTTTACTTGTTTACTTCTCAAAATAACCCAGTGAGGGTAAGTATCATCCTCATTTTCCATATGAGCAAACTGAAAATCATAGATTTAATTTAACTTTGCACAAAATCAACAGCTAGTTAGAGGCAGTAGGCTTCAAACCCACATATTCTACATTTAAAGTCTCTGCTCTTAACTGTGTTTAATTGCCTCTGGGATTTAAATTAATTTCATTTTTTTCACATTAAACAGTTTGGAACGAAAGCAATAAAATTTTAACAAAGAATTCTTGAATCCTTTGATGGGAGCCCTAATAAGTAGGCCAAAGTTTAGTTGTAGATGATCGTTTCTAGAGAGCTACTAGCAATGACTTACTGATCTTTAGTATTTGCAGCTCTTTTGATTATTTGCAGGCATGCTCTCATAGGTTTCTGATATGTAATTATTAGTCATTTGGTTGAGGCATGAATTTGAATCCTAAGTACTTTGTGGTGTGTAGGAAAGAGTCAATTGCATGGTAAATATTTACTGTTTTGGCTGCTGGGCATTTAATTCTTCTTGGTAAGGAACTCTGAATGAGCTTCAACAGAGCCACTCCTGCCGCACTCTTGTTCCCTGTACTTTCAGTGAAGCAGCTCAAATTCCTCTATTTCTGGGGTAGAACATGTAACCTCAGGTTATTCCAATCAGTTACTTCTCCTCATTACGGTTATTGGTTCAGAGATGAGCACTGCAACACCTACCAGAGGGGTCTTCACAGCTACACTAGACATTTAAACTCACTTCCATATGTTACCCTGTACTAGTCTACTCAGAAGGTTATAGGAGAGAAAACAGCTTGCCTGTGGCATTAGACATGCTTTCTCTGCAAGAGACCTTTTAGCGGTCCAGCATAGCAGTATAGCTCAGGGGCAAGAAAACAAGATCCATATTGCACAGGTGAGAAAGACATGTCCTATAAGAGCCAATATCTTCTGTAACAAATCCATAGGCCTAGCTTCCAGGTTCTCTGTAAGGGAAGTATCAGTTATGAGTCATTGAACTCAGGGGAGCCCAAAGCATGGCAACCTCATCAGCTGTTTAGTTGATTTATAGTTCCTCCAAGTCCTGGTTCAGATTACTAATCAAGCATCATTTTTATTGTAAGAAATGTTGTCTAACAATGTAGTTGACTCTTGACTCTTATCAGATGTCTAGGAGAAGAGAGCTAGACAGTTGACCCAAAGTCAGATTCTCACTCAGAAGGGGAAATGATTTTGTTAACCCTTTATCCATAGGTACTAAATTCAGGGACTATAAAATATGTATCAGGGAATCAGGCTCTATCCTTGCTGTTAGACTTTGACCTGAGAGGATATATCACAGGCAATTTCTGTAGCCACATTACTGTCACCAGAGAAGAGGCTGTCTGAGAATGGACCTAATCCATTGAATTAGGTCCTAATTCAATCCATCCTAATCCTATCCAGATGAAATAGAGCTTGGCAAGAGGGGAAGAAAAACCTGGTCCCGGTGGTTTTAATAAGTTAGGACTAAAAGCTATTCTAATCCAGGCTGCTTCAGTCATTTAAGTCAACAATTTCACTTTTGGCTGAAGCCACTGTGTTGGCCAAATGTAATCTAATACCTGATTGTTAAATGAATATATCTACATTCCTGATCATTTCTGTTTATTTGTATTTGATTGGTGAAAGAGGACAGGTTTTTGTTTTTTTATTAACAGATAAAATGACTTCTGTAAAAACATTGCTTAGTGGGTGGCAAATATGATTCTATCTAATCATATACTAAGATTTACCAGTAAAACAATCAAGTTGAATAAAAATCACAAGAGCTAGAAAATCTCAGCTGAATGGTGGCATTAGAGCTGGGTACCATTTGACTGATTAAACTGATTCACTCATTGCTTTATTCAACAGTTACTGAATATTCTGTGCAGAAAACAAAAGCCTTTTGGCCTTTAGAAAGTAGAAATGACCAGGTTAAACTAGTTTGACAGAATGTTCATCTAAGAAGTGGGAGACCCAGTGCTTAATCTTGACCTTGTGACTGGCTAAATAAGGGCAGAGCTGTGTGATTAACCCTTTCCTTGTTGCTAAGAAATTATACCTGCAAAGCTCCTGGTATCAGGACTGCTGTGCTGCCCAACACCAGGGGTGGCTTGCACGCCATGTCTCTGTGCATATCCCGTCCTAAAGTTCTGTTGTGTGGTGGTTCTACCTAGCACAGCCTCTGCTCACCCATGGAATCTACTAATTAGTGTAGCTGTTATTTTGGACAAGTACAAATCATGGGATAGAATCAGAAAGCAATTGTCTTTGTCTGGGCTGCTATATCCGACTAGGTGGCTTATAAAAAAACAAATTTATTTCTCAGAGTTCTGGAGGATGGGACGTACAAGATTAAGGTGCTGGGAAATTTGGTGTCTGGTGAGAAGTGGTAGAAGGTAACAAATGGTAGAAGGGGCAAAGTGTCTTTCTGGGGCTTCTTTCATAAGGCCACTAATCCCATTCATGAGGGCTCTACCCTTATGACCTAATCACATCTCAAAGGCTCCCACCTCCTAATGACATCACATTGGGGGTTAGTTTTCAACGTGTGAGTTTCCAGGGAAGTGAGGGACACAAAGAGCGAGGGTATAGGAGCAAATTTACTTTTGTCTTCAGTATTCCTTTAAAATTCATTCATTCGAAATATTTCTTTTCCTGCAACTGTCCAAAAAGTCAGGAACTTTTCTGATTATTCATGTGTAATACAAATTGTATTGGTCCAGAAATTAAATTGCCTAATTCCATAGGATTGTCACAATTTCAAACTTGATTTAAAGTGAAAAATTCTGTCCCTGAGCTTGAACTTTCCATGGGCTACTGCATGCAGTTAGAAAGGGAGTGTACTGACAGCTTCTTTCATTCCATGCCTTGTATGTTTACTTTTCTCTCTGTGCCTGATAACCATGATTTCTGACTCCTCTGGGATTTGAGAGGGGTGGTGGGTATGGTGAAGATGTAAAAAGGGCAGGGAAGTTTTATTCTTTATTGGTGCTACAAAAACTTCCCTTGTGTTCTCTGGAGCTTGGTGGGTGCTTGACTCTCTGCTGTGGGACTTATTTGTGGCTTCTTTAGAGGTGCTCCATTTTCTGGAGACCTCTTATCTAGAGCTACCTTGACAAGGGAAGGTGCCCCTTTACTGTATCTTGTCTCTTACAGCTTCTTCAGCCCCTGTGAATTCAGCCATTCACATACAGCTACTTTATGCTGAAGACTCATTATCTTTCTAGCCCACCTCGTAGACAAGACCTAAAATGACCCCACTCTAGTGTTCTCTTGCACATGGCTCCCAGAAAACCCTCTAGAATCTTTCGTTCTGATGCATTCTATGTGGGCAGGATAAATCACCAAACTGCTATCTCACTTTTGTTCTGCCATCAATGCTTCTGGATTTAGGTTTCTCAAGTGTGAGTCAGACATTAATTCAGTCTCTCTCCCACTCTGAAATAGCAGCTATTAGGCTTTCTGAGTACTCCTGTTGAAGCTTTTTCACTAGATTTAAGGCAAGAAAAGACAAATCTTCCCTCGATTTTTAGAAAGGCTGGAGTCCTCAGGATCCAAATAGCTCCATCAGAAAATTTTTTTTTTGTTGAAACTATCTTCACTCTTGATCTTTTATACCCTGAATGTGGGTAAGGGGTTTAAGAGCTAAGTCTAATGTTTTCAAATACATTTCTATAAAAATCTACTTGAGGTAATGAGGTATAATTTATATTTGATTAAATGTACCTATTTTAAGTGTGTAGTTCAATGGGTTTTGACAAATAGGTCCACTCATGTAACATCTGTAATAATCAATACATAGAACATTTTCATCACCCTAAAAAATTCCCTCATGCCCTGGTGAAGTTAACGCACTTCCCCACCCCTAGATCTAGGCAACGAATGATCTACTTTCTGACACTATAGTTTAGATTAGCTTTGTTTGTAATTTCCTAAAACTGAAGTCATACAGTATGTACTCTTTTATATCTTCTTTTGCTGAACATAATATTTTTGGGATTCAACCACATTAATTCATTCATTTTTTTATGAATAGTGCTACATTGTATGGTTGTACCACAATTTGTTTATCCATTCCTGTTTATGGCTACGTGGGTTGTTTCCAATTTTTGGCTATTACAGGTAAAGTTGCTGTGGCACAGTCTGAGGTAAAGGTGCAGGTAAAGGTAAAGATTCTCTCTTTGAGATGCATTCTAGTTTTTCCTTGTTTGAAGCTTTTATTTTGTTTAAAAACATTGCAGTTTTTTACATTGTCACAGAAAAGAAACTGGATTTAATGTTCATCATGTAAATGGCTTATTTTGTTGACTCATGTGCTGTCATGTTTCATATCCCATTGCAGTCCAGACAGTTATAATACATATTTGTCACCTTTGGGATATTGGGCCATTAGTTGTGAATGGGCCCTTTATAACCTTGTAGGAGTGCCCTGGGATGTGGACCTCCCCATCTTTATGTGGAGGTTTTGATCCAGCTCTTCACAGGCACACACAACAAGTGGCTGATAAAGATGAGCCGCCCATACTCTAATGCACTCCAGATCATCCTCCTGGGTGTCTCCAGTCTACTCTTGTGTCTGCCTAGCCATAGACTCTAGGCTACGATTCTTGCTATTAATTCTTTTTCTGCAGTTCTAGAGTTATCATTGCTATTGGTTGTCACGGGTTTAAATTCTTAGCTCTCCTTCAAGGATTTGGCTCAGAACTTCCCTACCTAATAGCCACCTAGGGTAGGTTACTGTCCCCTGGCTCAGTCCAGATTCTAAATTCTGCTTGGTCCCAAAAGAGGAGTGTGTTTAGATATAGGTGCCTGAAATCACATCAAATAAGAAAAATGGAAGGAAATGGACATAGTTAGCAAAATGGAAAGAAAAATAAATACAGATAAGATTGCTGTCTTCAAATCTATGAAGGTCTGATGAGAAAGAATCAGTTGATTTCTACCCCCTGCCCCTCTTTGGAGGCATGCTCTAAGGTATAGAACTAGGATCACTGGGTAGAAGATTTGGGAATTATATTTTGTCCTGGCCATTAGAATCAGCTAAAAATTGAATGGGCTATACTTGAGAAGTAGTAAGCTAAATGTCATTGCAGATGTTTTAAAGTTAGCCACTTGGCGAGGATTAATAGAGTGGTTGGATTAAATAATCTTTACGTTCCTTTTATTTCTGGGATTTTACAGATCTATGAAACATATTCTTCTGAGTGTCTTCTTACAGGAAACGGCTCAGGCATATTGGTGGCTGCTATAATAGCCTTATTTCTTCAACTCCCAGGAAATGATTGGTAGAATACTGGCAGAATTCATTTAGAGAACCAAAAAGATGAAGAGGGAATGTATGAGATGGAAAAGTTACAAAACAAGTAAATAAACCAACCTTAAGATTAAAAATGGCTATGAGTAGGTGATTTTTGATCTTGAAGTGATGAGGTGGGTAGGTCAGAAAACAAACAGCAAATAAACACACAAACCTTAGAAGAAAATGTTAGATGAGTAGATTTCTCTCACCTTAGAGCTGTGGGACAGGGAGGTATCTGAAGTACTGTCAATAGAATCTGATCACTTTCACAGAAAGATCAGATTGGTATCTCTTCTAATTTTTATTTTATTTTGGTAAACCAAGGTCACCTTTTCCATTAAAATGCAGAGTGGAGTTTCTCTTATTAGCTGTCCCATAACATTTTGATAACAACAATGAAAAGACATTCCATGTTTTTACCAAAAGAGCTCCAGGCTAATCAGATTCTAGGGAAATGCTGTACTAACTTTGACTTGGTAATCAAGATGCAGTCACTGAATTGCTTAAGTAGATGAAAAACAGCTTGTTTTCTTTGCTTCCTGTAGTATTCCCAGATCAATTTTTTGAAGCGTCATTAACTGATTTTACACTGTTACAGTTACTTGACACAGAGTTGTTGTACAAATGCTTATTTAACAGCACAATGCAGTTTAGCAATATGCTTTCAAAAATCACTTTTCAGGAGACATGTTGTACTTTATTAGTTTTAAAAGATCAGTAATGTATTTTCATGATTATAAGTGACATCTGTTTTCTAGTTAAGCAAGTTGTGCTTTCTATTCTAAATGCTGCTTTATGGAACTTTCTTTCTTTCTTGTCTCCTCTTGTCTTAAAGGATAGTTTCTTCCTAATCAGCTGAGTTTGGAATTTCATAGTTTGTATGTACCTACAAGTTTTGTAGACATAGCTAATTAATAAAATTAGTGGTTGGGCCTCCTAATTCTGATATTTTACAACAGGGTGCATTTCATTAGCAGCATATCCTCAAGCAGCATAAAGAACCCTGCCAAATGATGCATCAGAGAATCAAGTAATTGCTAACAGATCAACCTTTGGGCCAGAGTGTCATGGTATGATTCCTCCTGGACTTCATCAGTGGTGGAAAGACACTTTGGGCCAGCACATTGGGAGAGTGAGTTTTTTTCATTAGAGAAAGGTAGGCATTCATTCTCTTGAGCACTGCAGATAGGTCGGAAGATAGGATATGAGCTGTTCCTGGGCCTTCACCCAAAGTGGCATTGGTTAGAGTAGCAGCAGTGGCACCATATGTGTTCATGGTAAACCGTGAAAAACCTATTAATCTCAGATGACCATACTGAAAATTTGGTTAATTTACATGTCACTTTGAAAGATCTATTAAAGAATCGGGCTTCCCTGGTGGCGCAGTGGTTGAGAGTCCGCCTGCCGATGCAAGGGACGTGGGTTTGTGCCCCGGTTCGGGAAGATCCCACATGCTGCGGAGTGGCTGGGCCGGTGAGCCATGGCCGCTGAGCCTGTGCGTCCGGAGCCTGTGCTCCGCAATGGGAGAGGCCACAACAGTGAGAGGTCCGCGTACCGCAAAAAAAAAAAAAAAAAAAAAAAAAAAAAAAAAAAGAATAAAAGCTAGTTATAGGGATAAAAGCCTCTAGTTTAAAGTTGTTTTTGGTGCTAACCCTCCTCATTTTTTCCATAAGTCCCCCTAGTAATTAAATAATAAACTCGCCTGAACAGGTGAGGATCTCTGTGGTATTAGGACTTCCTGTGGTCCTTGGCTGTATTTCCTTTGCCTTTCCAGTCCCTTGGGAGGAAGGGAGTGAGCTTGCATGCACAGGCTTTAAAATGGACCCCAGGTTGGTGATTGAAAAGCTACTGCTGTGATGGATCTAGATTGGAATATAGGACAAAGCCCAAATTTTTACCAAAGGTGAGGCTATGATTTATGTGTGCCTGTTGGAGGTCTGGTGGAAATGGCCATGGGTGGGGTTAGATGAAATTACTCAATGAAAATAAATGTTAATCGGGAACCTAACTTAGAATACTATATCTTCATTTATCATCATTTTGGTTATCTTTGAATTTTACCTAGGGCAGGAATCTTATATTACATATCTTATTACTCCAAATGCCCAGCACATATCTCTTGAATAGAGCTGAATGTAGCCAAGTGTATCTTTCTTAAATTCCTAGAAAATACTTCCATCTATTAGGGAAATGCTTTAATGAATTTTTGTTTTGGAGATAAAGGATTGGGTTGGGCTCATACTATGCTTGTTTCAGGTGTGTGTGTGTGTGTGTGTGTGTGTGTGTGTGTGTGTAGTAGAAGCATGAAAAACAAAATAAAAAAGGAAAAAATGTTGCGTATGTTTAAAAAAACATTTTCTCCTAATTTGCAGATTGATAAATAAACAAACATACTCTTTCAAGATAGAATTCGGTGTTCATCGTTTAGTTCATAAGTCCATTATTTTAAAGGGATTTTCCAAATTCTTGTTTTCTAATACCTTCTGAAGCACTTATTCTTTGAACAAAATGCCTTTGGAATCTTTTCACTGAATGTTAATTCTTCTTAAAATAGGAATTTACCTTTTGTTAAGCATCATTTAACTGAAATCCCTAACAAGTCAAAACTTTGATGGACTTTAAATGTAAGACAGATATTTCTCTGAGAAACATATTACATTTCACTTGATGAGACATTATTTCAGAAATAACTTCATGAACCTTAAATTAGATATGTTTAATTATCCCTTCTGTGAGATAGGATTTGTGTCTCATTTGTCCGAGGATGTCTACAGAATCATTGGGGATAAAGGCCTTTCTCATTTTGACAGGTCGTTTTAGGAATTCTGTCAACACAAAGAATGCTAATATTAAGAACATTTCCCCAGAATCTATTCCTTCATAAAGGACTATGATTTAATACCCAAAAGTAGTAGAAAGAAACTGATATGTACAATAACTTTATCTTATCCAATGATAGAACATATATAAAAGATGTTTGGTATAACAAAAGCCTGTTTTTCTTTGGGAAACATTTCCTCAATGTGAGGTTAGTTGGATAACTAATTACCTAATATGATATTAAAACATTGTGGTATTACCAGTTATCAGAAATGCATTATGTACTGAGTGGCTCAGATGGCTGCTTACTAAAACCACATGCATGGCTACAGTGAAGAAATATTGCAGCTTGTGAAGATTGCCTCACAGTTGATAATAGCACACCTCCTCTTGATCCTCCTTTCTTTTCAACTTTCTACCAGATTTAGAACTAATTCTGCATTGTGTTGGATGAAAGAGATATTTGGTGTAATATAGTCATAACTTCTTCCTAGTTTGAGGTGAGAATCCCTGAGTATTTCAGTAGGCTTGGCTTGGGGCTAATATACAGGAGGGAGAGAATAGGAGAGTGGGCCTGAAAGCTGATTCACAGGGAATGCTAGAAAGGATGGCTTTGGCTCTTGCAACTAATGGATCTCAAGGGAGAAGATAAAGTTTTCAAGAGAGGCAGCAGTTTTGTTATTTAGTGTTGATGGAGCATGGGAAAGTTCTAATTTACATATTGAATACCAAGTACTGAAGGAATGGAAGAGATGCAGCACAGCATAGTAAGAGCCTTATGTCATTCTAGCCTTAGTTTGATCTTTAACTACCTTAGTAATCATGAGAAAGTGCACACTCTGAGCCTCAACTTCCTTGTCTGTTAAATGATTGCTGGTCTATGTGGTGGTCTTAATGTCCTAGGGGTAGCTAGGAAATCTGTGGGGATGTTTATAATTGTCAAAATGATTTGGGGAACTCAATTCACATTTATTGGGTGGAAATCAGAAATACCTAATGTCCTGAAATGGGTAAAAGAGTCCAACACAACAAAAAATAGTCCTGCATCCAGTGAGACTTTTATATGTCCCAGGGAGCATTCATATAGGCAAACAAAACCTGTTTATAATTTTCTGAGAAACAAAATCATTTTACACATATAACAAAGTATTTTCTGCATGGCTTTAAGAAATATAGGTTCAAAATTTAACAGATGTTGTATTTTACCAGAATCGGTAGGTGTATATTGGAAGAAAATTTTGTTTTCTTTGGGATTTTCAAAGAGTTGTTTACTATCGAGGACATGATGTTCCGGCAGCATGTTTCTTATGGAATTTGAGTTGCTAATACTCTTATGTCAGTCTGCATTTGTAGCAGTGACAGTCACAGTGATTTATGTAGAGCTTGTGTCTGACTACTTCATGTTTCCTAGTGTAGTTTTGCCCAAGCATCTACAGTTTGGAATGCATATTATTTATTTTAAATTAATTTCCTTGTCATTCTCCTTTTTATTACACTATGGGATTATATACACGTATTTGAAATTGTGTGCAGGTTGGCTATATTATCTTTGAATTTCAATTTCAGGAAAATAAAGGGCCCATGATTAAACATTTGATATAAAAAGAGGCGTTGGGTCTGATGGAGTTGAGAACCACTGGATTAGATGATCTTCAAAATTGCTTTCCTTATCAACCTGTGTCCCTAAATAATCTGACTATGGTACATGCTTTCTAATCAGTATATGTCTAGATTTATTCATCTTGTTTTAGTGGGAAAGATAACTTCATGGAAGGGACCAAAAGAATGATGAGGAAATGACCTGGAATCAGGTGAGGTGAGAGAGCAGTAGAGAAGAGTTTGTCTTCTTTTCTCACATTTCATAAACTAAAATTCCCATGATATGCCTGTTACTTGTTACTAACTAGAGTTTAGGATCAAGTAATATATGGTTTTGAATACCATCATTGAATATAAAGCTAAAAAACAATTCTCAAGGTTTTTACATTGCATGAAAAGTTAACATCTCATTCATACACACAAGATCATAGTCTTCTAGAAGCATTACTTCTAATCCATTAAATTGTCACTACAAGTCTTAATACAACTATTGGAATAATCTCTGAAACTTAAAATGTTAATATAAAATATTTTTAATACAAATTATTTTTTGGAATTATATAAGAAATATTACATTATGAATAGTTTGGATTAAAGAAGGTGATACTTCCTTATGCTTCATGTCTCTGTTTAAACACCATTGTCTGGGGGAGGTCTTCCCCACCCTAATGGTCCTACCTAAATTAGGTCCTTTGTGGCACTACTTTTACAAACTTGTTATTTTGAATTCTAGACTTACCTAAGAGTTGCGCGAAGAACAGATTTTTCACTTGCCTTTTACCAAGCTTCCAATATTAGCATTGTATATAACCAATTAAATTAATTAAATGAGAAATTAATATTGATATGCCACTAAACTACAGACTATATTGTTGTATTTCACCAGTTTTTCCACTACTGTCTTTATTTTGTTCCAGTATCCAATCCAGGATGGCATATTGCATTTAGTTGTCATAACTCTTTAGTTGTCTTTGATCTGTGACAGTTCTGGTCTCTCCTTAGCTTTCCTGATCTTGACACTTTACAACAGTACTGTTTAGGTGCTTTGGTAGGATGTTCCTCAACTGGATTTCTCTGTTTTCCCATAATTAAGTTGACATTATGGATATTGGGGAAGAATGACACAGAAATGAGATGTACTTCTCAATGCATCATATCCGGGGATACGTGATATTCCATAAGTCTTATTACTGGGGAGTTAACCTTGATCATTTGGTCAAGGTGGGGCCTGTCATGTTCCTCCACTGTAAAGTTACTGTGTCTGACTTTTTAATAACTATTTCGGGTGAGATACTTTAAGTCTATGCAGATATACCCAGCTTCTCCTTAATCTTTCATCAACTAAATTTAGTGTTCTTCAGTGGATCTTACATGCAGCAATTTTTACTGTGGTGGTGTAGTGGTGATTTTTAATTTCTCTTATTTTTTTCTACATTTATTAATTGTATTGTTCTGAAGGAATATTTGTCCCTTGTTATGTTTATTTATTCAATCATTTGTGTCAATTTGGACTCATGGCTACTTATTTTATTCTTTGGCTTAGAATTTATCACTATCATTATTTATATTTTTGCTCAAATTGTTCCAGCTTTGGCCATTGTGAGCTTTCACGTCAATTCCCATGCCCCTTTAACATTTCCCCACATTTTTTCTCTTTCCTTTAAGCATTTACCTATGTTTAAGTATCACAAGATGCTCCAGGTCCCTTTTGTATTTTTCCCTGCCCCAGCAGTGGAATCAACCTCTTCTTCAAGGAGCCCTATATTAAAGGCATGTTTTTATCTGTGGAACTATCATAATTTGATGCCACTCAAGAAGCATGTATTTTTATAATTGTCACTTATCTTGAACTTGACCATTTTATTTTTTGCATTGAAAAGATGTTGGATTTGCTCTATTCTTACAGTAAACTTATGGATTGTTAAATGACTGCCTGCCTCATTAGATATCTAGTAGTTTATACTGTATTATTCTTCTCCTTTTTGCAATTATTTTTGTTTCTCCATCCTTGAATTATTATATAGAATTGATTTCATTCATTCAATGAGTGCCAATATTCTAAGCACTGGAGATGCTTAGAATACAGGAATACGTGCCACAGAAATACAGGAATACGTGCCACAGAAATGTCTCTGCTCCCATAGAACTTCCAAAAAGTAAATGCCTTTCTAAAAACCAAAACCAAAACTCCTTTTCTGGAAAGTGCATATATGATCACATTTTATAAGCTGTTCTGAATGTACCAGAATTTGCATATCATGAAAGCACCTGAAATAGACCGTTGAAAAAAATATGCTTGTTTACATCTTAAAAACGAGGCTGATGGAGAGGGTGTGGAGAAAAGGGAACCCTCTTGCACTGTTGGAGGGAATGTAAATTGGTACAGCTGCTAGGGAGAACAGTATGGAGGTTCCTTAAAAAACTAAGAATAGCACTACCATATGACCCAGCAATCCCACTGCTGGGCCTATACCCTGAGAAAACCATAGTTCAAAATGAGTCATGTACCACAATGCGCATTGCAGCACTATTTACAATAGCTAGGACATGGAAGCAACCTAAGTGTCCATAGACAGATGAATGGATAAAGAAGATGGCACATATATACAATGGAATATTACTCAGCCATAAAAAGAAATGAAATTGAGTTATTTGTAGTGAGGTGGATGGACCTAGAGACTGCCATACAGAGTGAAGTAAGTCAGAAAGAGAAAAACAAATACCGTATGCTAATACATATATATGGAATCTAAAAAAAAAAAAAGTTCTGAAGAACCTAGGGGCAGGACAGGAATAAAGATGCAGATGTAGAGAATGGACTTGAGGACACGGGGAGGGGAAAGGGGAAGCTGGGACGAAGTGAGAGAGTGGCAGGGACATATATACACTACCAAATGTAAAATAGATAGCTAGTGGGAAGCAGCCGCATAGCACAGGGAGATCAGCCCGGTGCTTTGTGGCCACTTAGAGGGGTGGGATAGGGAGGGTGGGAGGGAGACACAAGAGGGAGGAGATATGGGGATATATGTATATGTATAGCTGATTCACTTTGTTATAAAGCAGAAGCTAACACACCACTGTAAAGCAATTATACTCCAACAAAGATGTTAAAAAGAAAAAGCAAAAAAACAAAGCTGACATGAGAACTATTATTAAGTCTTAACCCTAATGTAAACATCACCTTTCTAAACTAAGTCTAAGACTTCCTGGCTGGCTCTCAGTGCTCCTCTCGATGTCCACACCCAGGCCTGTCTTTCCCACATGTGTTGGTGAGATGCTGGTATGGGCATCACCAGATTAATAAGATTTGCTTGGAGACCTAGCCATGCTATTAGCTATGTGACTTGAGGTCACTTAGTTTTTTTGATTCTCTATTTGCTTATCTCCAAATGTAAATCTAATTAACATTCTAGATATGGGGATTAATGAGATAAAATTCATAAAGATATTCCCTAGAGGAACAAAAATTAACATTAGTAAAATCTCTATGATGTTATGTAAGTCTTTTAGGAAGCAGCTCTAATAGGAAAGTTGTGGGAAATAGATGGGATCTTTTAAAATTTTCCAATTCATGACATGTGGATGAGTCCATATATACCCAAAGCTGATCCTGAAGTGCCTTCATAACCTGATCTCTTCAGTTGCACCTTTGAATGAGGTTTTGTAATAATAGTGCAGGAATCATGTCATATTACTTCTAAGTCGTCAGTACCATTAATGTTTGGCTAATGATATTTTACTAAGTAAATGTTGAATGAAAGCTCTTCCTTCTTTGTACAGAATAATTTGTATTTCCATAACTGTAGAGTGTATGCAGGGGTGAATATGGATACATAAGGGAGGGAGTGGGAATAAAGGGTGACCTGTGGCACCCCCTTCAAATTTCCAAAGGAGAAAAAAATTAACTGAGATTCGATACACCTGTCACAAGTACGGGGAAATCAAATTGTGAAACCATTTTAGTTATGTCATGCTTATGCATCTTATGTAATTGTGGGGTTTTCTTGTGGTTTTGAAGAATTACTTATCTGTGTTTATTAAACATTTGTATGCCAGGATAATGAATTCAGATTATTTAGTTGTTTAGAAGAATACATAAATATGCTGATGTCCATTTTCACATTTTGCTAATTATATGTGATTTTTATAATCAATTTCTGTGTTCCCTCATTAATCTGAGTAATCAAATTATAGACTGTGGATTGATGAAACAAGTAATGATTAACTCCTTTATTAAACCACAAAATTATTTTTACTTACTGAAAAAGTCCATCTACTCCTAGTTCATATTGATTCAATAAACAAATTAGAAAGACAGCAATAGGCAAATGGCAAAGTAGTTGAAACAAAAACCATGTGATTATAATTTGCTTCTTAAATTCTAAGGTGTTCATGGGTCATGCCGTAGGGAGATTTTCTGTAAAGCAATAAGTCTATACTTTTTTGAAAATATGGCTCTGTAAATCAGAGTGTTCAGAGTATGCTGAGGGGCCAGAGAAGGGCAGTGTTTATTTAGATGAGGCTCTGTTACTTCCATCTAGATCTCTCTCTTGATTTGCTTAACATTTCATTTGATAAAGCATTCTGGGGAAAAGGAGTTTAAAGCATTATGTAAGTGTGCTTGTATTCAGCAGGGCTTATGAACAGAAGATATTCAAGATTTTAAAAGAACCACTCAAGAGGGTCTGAAACTGCATTCTACATGTCTTCTGAGAATTGCTCTGCAAGGTGCAAATAAAATGGCACATCTCGATTAAGGAATTCAGCGATAAGCAAGCAAGTTCACTCTTCTCTTCCAGTGTAATCATGGATATGCAGTGAGTAAAATGTGGCCTTCTGCTTGTTATATGTTGATGTCAAAAGCTGTGGTATTGTCAGTGATTTTTTGCATGGCGTTATATTCAATACCTTTCTCAGCCTTCAGTGTAAACTGGTGATAAAATACAAAGATGTTCACAGGGGTGAGACAGTCTTGACATTGTTTAGGTATAATGGGAGGAACAGAGTGTTAGGAAGCATCTTCATGTGCCAAATAACCATATACTCTTAGGTCATTGATTATTGAGGTCTAAAATAGTGCATTGCTCAACATGATGTCTTAGCTTGCTTCTGACTTTAAATTTCTTTGGTTCCTAGATAAGCCAGAATGAGATTACCAGTGATGGGTTTTGAATAATGTTATGTAATATATGTCAACTGTATCCAAACTGCCAGGCGTAATACCTACCTGTCTTTAAGGATTTCATTGTTTCTTTCTGTGAATGATGAGTTGAAATGAGGGTGAAACAGTGTATTGGGAAACTGCTGACCTCTGGACTCCTCTCAGGTAACCTAAGAGAGAGGAAAGTCCAAAGGTCAACAGTAAGTGAAACAAATGGCCAGTGGGGAAGAGAACCTAAAGTCTCTGACATTTTCTAGTATCCAGGTCTCCTGGAACCAAGTGACGTTGAAGTCCTTTCCCTTGGCCAATTAGATCAAAGACACTGGCTGCAGCACTCAACATTAGCTCAATAGCTCTTCCATGAGCTTGTCTGTGCTTCAGTTCTGATTACTGGTCACCTTCAGGCTTAGAGGGTCAACAGCACCCTGACGTACCAGTCAGTGGGCACTGCATTCACTCCTGTAGTTCTCTATACGATGCCCATATCTTCATAAATAGTCCCTTTATTAAACTTTCCTCAAATTTCTCTATTTGAGTGTGTCCTGTGTTCTGCCGATACTGATATTGGACAAAGTGAGATTGAGAAAGGATGATGTTTACTCACAGGGTCCAGATTCTCCAATGAGATGTTGGTGTGAGTAAAAATCATACCACGAGGGAGAGTTAGTGGTATTACCAGATGTAGTAGGCTGAAGATGGAACTCAAAGATGTTCGGTACTAATCCCTAGAACATGTGAATGTTATCTTATATGGTAAGAGACTTTAAAGTGTGATTAAGCTAATTACCTTGAGATGGGAAGATTATCCTGAATTCTCCAGGTGGGTTCAATGTAATCACAAAGTGTTCTTATAAGAGGGAAGCAAGAGGATTAGAGTTTGAGCAGGTGATCTGACAACAGAAGCAGAAGATGGGGTGATGCCATTGCAGGAAGTAGAGCATGAGCCAAAGAACACAGGGCAGTTTCTAGAAGCTGGAAATGGATTCCCCCCTAGACCCTACAGAAGAAATGCTGACAGCTTGATTTTAGAGCTTCTGACCTACAGAACTGTAAGATAATACATTTGTGTTGTTTTAATCCAGTTAGTTTGTGGTAATTTGTTTTAGCAGTAATAGGAAACTAATACACCAGAGAATGAGATCAACGTTGGTTAGTTTCCACAGATGTAGTCACTTAATTAAAAAAAAAATCTTTTAAACATACCAAAACAGAATAGTATAATGACATCTTCTGCCGTGATTTAAAAACACCCCCTAGGACCCAGCCTCTCTTCATTTGTGGTGAGTATTCATCATTTTATTATTTATTTGTTTGTTTATATTTTGGCTTCCCAGCATCTGAACTTCCTTGCTATGTTTTGAAGAATTTATCATCTTATGTATTCTTGGTAGGGGTAGAGCCTACCTCCTAGGCTGAAGGTCCCAGGTACTTGCCTTCCAAAGATTCCTGGCTACTGGACCTAAGCCCTAGACTCTGCCAAGCAGATGCACTGTGCCATTCTTTAGAATCAGCCACAGGGATGGCAGCTGTAAATGGAGTTCCCAGCAATGGCAGCAGAGGTAGCTGGGGCAAGTCTGAGTTTCTCTGTGATGGCAGCAGTTCACTCACTGCACCAGGTCTGCTGTACAACTGGGAGTTTTGTTGTTAGCTATATAGCTTTGAGCCTAATTTTCCAGACTGAATGATTTTGACAAATTATCTTTGTCCTTAAGTCAGCCTGAGTTGGCTTATTGGTTTGTGAGCCTTTAAACTAAGAACCTGGTTACTGTATACTTTTCTGCTCTGCCATCCTTATTGTGTCAGATTTGACTTTAGGCAAGGATTCCTTTCGACCTCATGATAGCTATAACTGTTGCAGGAGTTATAGACATGATAACCCCCAGAGGGGGAAGAAGTCACCTATATTTATGTTTCTCTCTTAGGAGTGGAGGCCCTTTTACCTCAAGCCTCTTAGCCGATTTTTCTCTCACCCCACATCTGGTGCTGGCACATAACACCAGTCAAATCAACATTGTCAGCTACAAATAAAAGTTTCTGTGAAGAATAAATAAGGCAACGTGTGTAAAGCTTTTCACACTGTACCTGGCATATGTGAAGCATTCAAATGAAAACTTCTAATGCTTATAACAAAATCCCTTGGGGAGCTTTGTAGCATCCCTGTAACTCAGGATTCACCCCAGATCTACTGAAATACAATATTTAGATATGGGGCCTAGTTATTCATATTTTAAAAACTTCCTCAGGAGATTCTCAATATATCCTTGGTTAAGAATCACAAAAGAGGAGTGATTGTAGCATTTGCCCTGAGATGTTTTATCCAGGTGTTTTATCCTTCTGCCTAGGTGAAATTTCCTCCTGCTTCTTTCTTTTAGGTCATGGGTTAATTTTAAATGGTTGGCAAATTAAGGACTAAATAGTAAAAGATATCTGTCTTCAGAAAGACCTATTGAAACCAGAGAAAATAAAGGCTTGATTTGACCTTAGACTGAGCTGTTTGCTACTACTCTGTGAAAGGTGGATTGGGTTTCTGGTTCTTCTGAATTACTCAGCTCAGTGGTTTTTAACTTAACTGGTACCTTTTTAATTGGCTGACATTACCATTCAGGGTTTTACCTGGATATCTAGTGCAGGGGCCTAGTATGGGGAATTGTAGCACCAACTGAAAAAATGTGTTTAACTTTGTTTTAGGCCTGGATAACCCTATATTCCTATGATCACTAAATAAACAAAAGTTAAAGAGGTGATTAAAGTCAGTGAAAACCAAAATAAGATGAAAATGGATACAATGACAAAAGCAATCACATCAAAGGATCTCAAGTTTGGAGATACTATGCCCATGTGGAGGGCAACAAGTGTTCATAAAGGGGTTGTGGAGTATTCAGGACATAAGCCAGGTTGTGAGTTAGGGGTTAGTGGGTTAGAAGTTAATAGGAAATGGATACAGTAGCCCTAAACAGTTTTATTACAATGTTTTTTTAATTAGAAATGAAGAAAGATAAAGTGATTATTTAAGAAGAGAAAGCTTCTTTTTTTTCTTAAGATGTGAGAAGCTTAAGGATGTTTAAAGCTCCTGACAAGGATTCATTAGAGAGGTACCGATGGCAGATACAGAATACCAAAGGAATTATTTTTAGTATAAGTTCTGGTAAAGGTTGGAGGAGCAAGGTTACAGAGCACATGTGGAGGAACAGAACCTGGGAGGAACAGAACCTCTCCTCAGGTCACTGTGGATGATGCTCTTAGATTTTCTGTTTTATGTGAAGTTGAGGGAGTATCTACATGGCAGTGTGTATTTTCTCTGTGAGGTAGAGCGAGAGACCATTTGATGAGACTAAAGGGAGAGGTAGGAAAACTTGAGATTGCAAGACACTGGAGAGAGTTTGAAATATCATTAGGATGATGGGGAAAATGTTACCCAAAGGAAGGTAGTCCTATTTAAAGGTGGTGTTGAGGGCTCAGGTGAGCTGAGGACCACGTATTTGTAGTGACATCAATCTGGCCCATCGTCTGTTGTGTGATTTCCTCTAGCAGCACTCAGGTCCCTGGGGGCAGGCAGTCAGAGATGCATATTTGGGTTCATGCAGGTTTGAGGCAAGAATATAAGGTTGAGTTTAGGGTGTTGAAATGATGTTCTATCAGCAGGATAAGGGGTGGAGTGAAAAGCAGAGCAGGCAGAAGGACAAGAAGAAAGAGGAAGCCCTACTGTGATTCAAGAGGGAGAGTAGCTATGCAGAAAGAAATGTGGAAAACTGTAGCTGGAGAGTGGAACACTTGAATCCACGATTTTGCAGGTGATAACCAGATTCACAGTGTGCTTATGGGAATGAGTGGCAGAGGTGTCATTAAAGATGGAGTAGTCAAGAAACCAAGTGGTCATGGTGTTGTACCTTAAAGTCTCCCAGGATAATTTAAAAATTGGGCTGAAAATGAGGATTGCGAGATAAGACTTAACTGAAAACATGTCAGTCAATGAGGGGAAAGGGTTTGGTGGTAGGTAGATGGCAGCAAAGAAGAAGACAGGAGCATGGTTTAGTCAAAAAATGTGAGCCTCAGAGGAGCAGGAGTTTTAATAAAAGTAATAGTCTAGAAGTGAAAATAAGGAACATTGATGACTCTGAATCACTGCTGGATTTTAAGGTACAAGAGATGTGTGAGGGTAAACAGTCTTCCCTTGGTGGTTGTTTATCAACTTTATCATTTGTCCACACCTGAATCTACAGCAAAACCCTTGGCATCTCTTTCACTACAGGGGAAAGTTACTGCCTTCATGGAGAGTCGGTTTCAGCTCAGATGAGAAGGTGGCATGTCCTTTTTTCTCCTCCTCTATCTCTTGTCTATGGGCAATTATATCCACTCCTATGGTTTCAGTTTACATGTAATTGGTGACTCCCAATACTAGATCTCTAGCTCAGGACTGTTTTTTGGGCTCCCTCCAGGCATGTATAACTTACTGCTCACTGAATTTCTCCATTTGTTGTCCCAGTGGCATCTCAAACTCAACATTTCATGACTATCTTTTACCGTGAGATTCACCCACCTCCTGTCTTGCAGTGCTTTACACAGCCCTCTCCTTGATATAGTATAGGTCCTCAATAAATACTTGTGGCATGAATGAATGAAACGTTTGAGTTAGTGAAACACCATGTGTTTTTTCAGAGCAAGCCTCTTTGGCAGAAGTACCTTCAGAATATAAACTGATTACTGAAGGTTAGTTTGCCTTGTTAAGCCTTTCATGGGCTGTCAGGCTGTAACCTGGGGTAATGACATGGGTGGAACTGTTCACTCTGATCAGTGAGACTACATTCCTTTAGGTTCACTTGTTTTGTAAATTAGATTTTTCAGGTCAGCAGTTCAAATGAAAGCTCTCTCTCTCTCTTTTTTAACCACTGCTCTTTGGCACATTCTAATGAGTGCCGTAGCTCCTGAGTTGTTTCTTCAGCATTGGCATCTAATATGAAAGAACTTGAAAGCTAAAGGGAAACCTCGGGGCTCCAGAACAGCAGGTCTGTGCGGTAACACTATCAGCCCTGCTCTTCAGCTGTGCCTTCAGTGAGAAAAAGCTTCAACTACTGCATTGTGCCTGGTGAGGAAGGCTTGTGTGAAGATGTCACAAAGGGAAACAGCGTCAACTTTCATTCTGAACTTTTTTGTGCCACCTTCAGTCAACTTATGTCATGCTGCCTGCTAATGACATTCCCACCTAGGGACTCCATTGTGAGTGATGTCCTTGATGCCAACTCGTACATTCTAGCTAATTCCAAAGCTAGTAAATATTTAGTATCTTTCTCAGAACCAATTAAATGAATGGGAGACATAAAATAGAACTTGCCTTTACCCAAGGAGTCATTCAACCAGAGTTTTTATGACAAATAAGAGATTGGAAACTAAGTAAAATATTGAGAGCTTTCAAATGCATATAGAAGTGATTCAAATCTGAAATTGCCTGAAGTGATTCTCACCTTATCCTGCAGAGGGCTGCCATATGAAGTTACTTGTTTAGATTGGTAGCCTTCATTTGCTAGCAAGGGTATTGTATTTTATTGTTCTTTAGATATTTTGAATTCTAAACCAAAACAACAAGAACAACAACAAAAAATTGTAATGATAAGAAAGGTATTGAACTTTTTTTCTGAATGCTACAGGAAACTGGAATATTGTAAAGTGGAACTCACTGCCTCATGGATGAAAAGAGAGAAAACAGCAGTTAGTCACAAAAATAAAGTGTAGATAGACTATAGGACTTAAAAGTTTTATTAACAACTGTTAAGTTATTGAGTTGGAAAAGGTTGTTTTTGTTGTCATTGGTGATGGTGGTTGGTGCTTTGTTTTTGGGGTTTTTTTTGGCTAGATTGCCAGGACTGAAAAGTCTAACTCCAAGTACTGAACAAACATGCCCTCCCAGACTCATCCATTTAGCAGGTGTTCAATAAATATTATTGACTGGTTTATTGTCCCGATGATCTCGTTTATAAAAATAGCCTGAAAAGGAAATTCCCAGATAATGAATTTCAGTAGTTAACAGTGTTTTTATCTGGAATAGTTCATGAGATCTTAATCAAGGCAGTCTTCATAGTAAACTTCCTGTTCAGGATGTTCTCATGGACTATAAATAAGAGTATGAAAAGACGATAAATACGCATTTTTATATTGGTTGTAACACACTAAAAAGTCTCATCCTTGAGTTTTAAGAGTGAACACCCTTTTTTTCTTTAGAAGGAAAATGTATTTTATTTTATTGGAATTTTTTATGTAGAAGTTTGAGATACAAACACATCTTTGGGATTCAGAGGCAGGTTATTGACTTTGAGCCTCATGTCTGGCATTCTCTACCTTGGGAGTCTTGTTTCTGTGCAATAGATATTATGCTGAGTTTACTGTGAATATATTAGAGCATCGAAAGTGCCTATTTTGGACTCTGTTTAACACATTTAATAAGGTCTAACTGTTTATGATTGTGAGTGATGATTATTAGTTCTTGGTGGGGGAAAAAAGAACCAAAATGTTCTGTCCTCTGTCATTAACTCCATGTGGCGTTTGCTGATTGTAACTCTCCCACTTCCTTCGCACCAAGCAGGTAACACGCATGGTGCCGCGGGCTTTATGAGCATTATGGCCTGTGATCCTCACAGCAACTTTAGGAGGGGGTCCTACTCTACTTACTCATTGCTTTGTGAATGAGAGAGCTGCTCAGCGAGGAAATGAGACTCACAAAGGGCACAGGGCCAGTAAAGAGCAGAGCCTCGCCTGACTCCAGAGATTTCAAATGTAGATACCTGGGCTCTATCCCTGGAGATTCTGTTTCAGTAGTTCTGCATTTTTAACAGGTTCCTCTGGAAGATTTTGAAATGGAGGTCACATAGAGTTGAGTTAACAAGATGGAAGTATTTTCATACTTTATCTGACCATTTATTTATTAAATATTACTGAGGTTCTATGCAGTAAGCATATGGGATGCAAATGTTAGACAGGTGATATTTAAATGCTCCTCTCTTGGTGTTTTGGGTCTGTAATCTCCATAGTGAGAGAAAAAAGTTATTTCAAGTCACAGCATTCTGGTAGAACCCAGAGTATTGATAGCAATATCAGTCGTAGCCACCTGATTCATATGTCTTTTTATATTGTATCTGGAGGATTTTTCCTAAATGAAGACAACTAAAAGCTATATTTAAATAACTTTATGAATAGGGTTCTGATGACTCATATCAATTTTTCCTTCTCAAAACTCTGTTAAGAGAATAATCTGTTGCATTCAGAATAATCTTAATCAGACCGCTTCTGCAGCTCTGACTCAGAGAACAGTCTGCTGTATTTAGATCTGGCTTTCTCTCCTGGCTTTGTTCAAATGCTGTTAATTTTGCATTTCTTGTTTTACACAAGCTTGCACAGGGCTATAACATCCTGGAGATTTTAGTCTCATCCTTTGTTTCTGTGTTTACTGAGAGTTGTCTTTAAACATGATCACGGTCCTTTGGGTTCTCAGGATCCTGCTACCAAACGGTTACTTAAGAGTGGCCTTTTTTGTTCTTCCTACCTCTGCCTTTGAGCCGAGTGCCTGGTGTATTCCCCTGGCTGTACTTCCCACACTCTCTTCTCTGCCTGGGATAACATGAAGGGTCAGGTCCACTCCATTCTGAGGCTTCAGGGGCATCTTGCCAACTCCCTGTGTTATTCAGTAAACATCCTCATGCCTGAAGAGAGAGCTTAAAGCTCAAAAGGTTATGGGATGTATCACTACGGTAAAATCTAACATCTTTAAAACATGCTTTTCCATTACCAAGGAGAATATAAGTGAAAATATATAGATTAAAAGTAACTTGTCATTTCAGGAAAAGTTTTTGTCTGTTCAGAGAGGAGCATTAAATTGCCTTACATTTTACTTTCTGTTTTCTTATCCAGAGAGATGTCATTGAGATTCATTGGTCCCTGAATCAATTTATACATTACTTTACATTTCCCCACTGCATCTTCTAGAATGGTCCCCGCACCAAAGACACTCACAAATTTTATTGCCCCATTGACTGACTTTTTGGAACATGACACAGGCTGACAGATGTTTTCCCAGCCACCTTGGGATTGTATACCACTGGTAGAAATTATTAACTTGCAGAAATCAGTAGCTTGAGTATGCCATAAGCACTTACATTCAAACACAGGTTTTATTGAAAGGAATTACATGAATTTACTTCAGATGAAGGAACAATTTACTTTTCATTACTTTATTTTATAAACATGAACTTTATAGTTTTCATTGCCATCTTTTTATTGCTTCAAAACACACATTTTATATGCTGCTGACATAAAATTAGCTATACTCCCAATTGCCTAGTGCTCTAAAGCACAATGAATTTGAGACAGACTGGTAAGGTTTTCTGGTCTCTTCTTCAGAGGTCTTTTCTGTGAAGAATGGGAGTAATATTAGAAGAATGAAGACACGTAAATGCTCTTCAATTTTTCTTAAGGGAAAAGTTTTCCATAAATTATAGTCTGGGCAAATAATTCTAGGTAGGATTTTAGAATTAATGATCCAAGAAATGGTTGGTGAATAGCCAGCAAAGGAAGCAATGATTCAATATTCAGAAGAAACATTATCAAATTAACCCAGTTTACTTCTTTGTAGGGTTACTAAATCAGTAGGTTAGGGGAATGCACAAAAGAGTGTATTTGAGCTAAAGCAAGACATTGGCCAAGTCTTTCAAGATACCTTTGGGTTGATATGGTGGATGATTAGCTGAGTGTTAATGATATTAGGTGAATACTTGAAAGGCTGTATCCAGAGATGATTATTTAGTGCAACAGGGTCATTAGACAATTTTCATAAAGGCATATTTTATGATTCTGTTCTTAACCCTATTATGTTCATTTTTTAATGACTGCCAGTTACAGTGATTAGGGCTCAGAGTGAGATGAAATCCTGCTTCCACCACTTCTTAGAATGCGATCTTGGGCAAGTTGCTGAATCTTTGTAAGCCCCAGTTTCTTCATCTTTAAAATGGTGATGGTAATAGTGTCTGCCTCATTGAGCTCCTGTGAAGGTTAAGTGGGATAAATAATGTGAAGGAGTATCAAAGCACTAATGCGTGGTAAATGCTCAAAAATGTTAGTTATTGCTGTTAACTACTTGGATATGGTACAGAACTCTGAGTTATCAAACTTGTGAGTAGAATAAGCTAGAAGAAAGAGAAGAGCTACTGCATGACAGGATCTTGACTGGTGGCAGATGGCCACACTTATACCCTTGCCCCCTCTCCTTAAATTCCAGTATCCATGTGGGTGACATTTAACAGTGCGAAGTATTATCAGGAATTCATTTAAGGCCCTGAATGCATATCCCAAAACTCAAATGACCAAGTATGTATGTAGGATATATAAAAAAGGATATACAAGAAAGAATGAAGAGCTTTAATTATCAGAAAGCTCAGTATGAGTGAGGAGCATGATGTAATCACAAATAAATGAACAATAATATAAATAAAGCCAGTATTAACCCAAGTTGCTACCTAGAAATGAAAATACAAAGGTCACCAGTTACAACTCTCAAAGTGTTTTGTTTCATTCTTGAGCACCACAATTTAACTGACAGATAATCTGGAGTGTGTTTAAAGAATAGTGGCTGAGATGGCAAAAGAACTCAAAACTATGCCACAAAAGGAATATTTGAAATTAAAGGATTCTAACTTGGAGATAAGGAGACATGGATGCTTACGCTGGCTTTTTTCAAAACTCTTAATTTATTGATTCAATGGAAGTTTTTAATAAAGTAATCCCCAATACACTCAGTTCAGGGTTAAATATCACATTTGTATCACTATATATATAATATATAAAGTTCCCTGTGCTATACAATAGGACCTTTTTGTTTATCCATTCTTTTTTCTTTTTTTTAACATCTTTATTGGAGTATAATTGCTTTACAGTGTTGTCTTAGTTTCTGCTGTATAACAAAGTGAATCAGCTATATGTACACATATACACCCTTATCGCCTCCTCTTGCATCTCCCTCCTACTCTCCTTTTCCCACCCCTCTAGGTGGTCACAAAGCACCAAGCTGATCTCCCTGTGCCATGTGGCTGCTTCCCGCTAGCTATCTATTTTATATTTGGTAGTGTATATATGTCCATGCCACTCTCTCACTTCGTCCCAGCTTACCCTTCCCCTCCCCGTGTCCTCAAGTCCATTCTCTGTGTCTGCGTCTTTATTCCTGTCCTGTCCCTAGGTTCTTCAGAACCATTTTTTTTTTTTAGATTCCACATATATGTTTTAGCATACAGTGTTTGTTTTTCTTTCTGACTTACTTCACTCTGTATGACAGACTCTATGTCCATCCACCTCAATACGCGTAACTCAATTTCGTTTCTTTTAATGGCTGAGTAATATTCCATTGTATGTATGTGCCACATCTTCCTTATCCATTCATCAATGGACACTTAGGTTGCTTCCATGTCCTGGCTATTGTAAATAGCGCTGCAATGAACATTGTGGTACATGACTCGTTTTGAATTATGGTTTTCTCAGGGTATATACCCAGTAGTGGGATTGCTGGGTCATATGGTAGTTCTATGTTTAGTTTTTTAAGGAATTTCCATACTGTTCTCCATAGTGGCTGTATCAATTTACATTCCCACCAGCAGTGCAAGAGGGTTCCCTTTTCTCCACACGCTCTCCAACATTTATTGTCTGTAGATATTTTGATGATGGACATTCTGACTGGTGTGAGGTGATACCTCCTTGCAGTTTTGATTTGCATTTCTCTAATGATTAGTGATGTTGAGCATCCTTTCACATGTTTGTTGGCAATCTGTATATATTCTTTGGAGAAAGGTCTATTTAGGTCTTCTGCCTATTTTTGGATTGGGTTGTAGTTTTTTTGATATTGAGCTGCATGAGCTGCTTGTATATTTTGGAGATTAATCCTGTGTCCATTGCTTCGTTTGAAAATATTTTCTCCCATTCTGAAGATTGTCTTTTTGTCTTGTTTATCGTCTCCTTTGCTGTGCAAAACCTTTAGAGTTTCATTAGGTCCCATTTGTTTATTTTTGTTTTTATTTTCCTTTCTCTAGGAGGTGGGTCAAAAAGGATCTTGCTGTGATTTATGTCATAGAGTGTTCTGCCTATGTTTTCCTCTAAGAGTTTGATAGTGTCGGGCCTTACATTTAGGTATTTAATCCATTTTGAGTTTATTTTTGTGTATGGTGTTAGTGAGTGCTCTAATTTCATTCTTTTACATGTACTTGTCCAGTTTTCCAAGCACCACTTATTGAAGAGGCTGTCTTTTCTCCATTATACATTCTTGCCTCCTTTATCAAAGATAAGGTGACCATATGTGTGTGGGTTTATCTCTGGGCTTTCTATCCTGTTCCATTGATCTACATTTCTGTTTTTGTGCCCGTACCATACTGTCTTGATTATGTAGCTTTGGATTGTAGTCTGAAGTCAGGGAGCCTGATTCCTCCAGCTCTGTTTTTCTTTCTCAAGACTGCTTTGGCTATCTGGGGTATTTTGTGTTTCTTTATAAATAGTGAAATTTTTTGTTCTAGTTCTGTGAAAAATGCCATTGATAGCTTGATAGGGATTGCATTGAAGCTCTAGATTGCTTTGGGTAGTAGAGTCATTTTCACAATGTTGATTCTTCCAATCCAAAAACATGGTATATCTCTCCATCTGTTTGTATCATCTTTAATTTCTTTCATCAGTGTCTTATAGTTTTCTGCATACAGGTCTTTTGTCTCCTTAGGTAGGTTTATTCCTAGGGATTTCACTCTTTTTGTTGCAATGGTAAATGGGAGTGTTTCCTTAATTTTTCCTTCAGATTTTTCATCATTAGTGTATAGGAAGGCAAGAGATTTCTGTGCATCAACTTTGCATTAACTTTGTATCCTGTGCATTAACTTTGTATCCTGCTACTTCACCAAATTCATTGATTAGCTCTAGTAGTTTTCTGTTAGCATATTTCAGATGATCTATGTGTAGTATCATGTTATCTGCAAACAGTGACAGTTTTACTTATTCTTTTCTGATTTGTGTTCCTTTTATTTCTTTTTCTTCTCTGATTGCTGTGGCTGAAATTTCCAACACTGTGTTGAATAATAGTAGTGAGAGTGGACAACCTTGTCTTGTTCCTGGTCTTTGTGGAAATGCTTTCAGTTTTGAGAATGATGTTGGCTGTAAATTTGTCATATATGGCCTTTATTATGTTGAGGTAAGTTCCCTCTATGGCTACTTTCTGGAGAGTTTTTATCATAAACGCGTGTTGAATTTCATCAACAGCTTTTTCTGCATCTATTGAAACGATTTTATGGTTTTTATCCTTCAATTGGTTATTATGGTTTATCACATTGATTGATTTGCATATATTGAAGAATCCTTGCATTCCTGGGATAAACCCCACTTGATCAGGGTGTATGATCCTTTTAATGTGCTGTTGGATTCTGTTTGCTAGTATTTTGTTGAGGATTTTTGCATCTATGTTCATCAGTGGTATTGGCCTGTAGTTTTCTTTTTTTGTGTGACATCTTTGTCTGGTTTTGGTATCAGGGTGATCGTGGCCTCCTAGAATGATTTGGGGAGTGATCCTCCCTCTGCTATATTTTGGAGGAGTTTGAGAAGGTTAGGTGTTTGCTCTTCTGTAAATGTTTGATAGAATTCACCTGTGGAGCCATCTGGTCCTGGGCTTTTTTCTGTTGGAAGATTTTTAATCACAGTTTTAAGTTCAATGCTTGTGCTTGGTCTGTTTATATTTTCTATTTCTTCCTGGTTGAGCCTTGGAAGGTTGTGCTTTTTTAAGAATTTGTCTATTTCTTACAGGTTATCCATTTTATTGGGATATAGTTGCTTGTAGTAATCTCTCATGATACTTTGTATTTCTGCAGTGTTAGTTGTTACTTCTCCTTTTTCGATTCTAATTCTGTTGATCTGAGTCTTCTCCCTTTTTTTCTTCATGAGTCTGGCTAATGGTTTATCAATTCTCTTTATCATCTCAAAGAACCAGCCTTTCATTTTTATTGATATTTTCTATCATTTCCTTCATTTATTTTTCATTTATTTCTGACCTGATTTTTATGTTTTCTTTCCTTCTGCTAATTTTGGGGTTTTTTTGTTCCTCTTTCTCTAATTGCTTTAGGTGTAAGTTTAGGTTGTTTATTTGAGATGTTTCTTGTTTCTTGAGGTAGGATTCTATTGCTATAAATTTCCCTCTTAGAACTGCTTTTGCTGTGTCCCGTAGGTTTGGGGTCATCGTGTTTTCATTGTCCTTTTTTTCTAGGTATTTTTTGATTTGCACAGCCATCTCTTGGTTATTTAGTAGCGTATTGTTTAGCCTCCATGTGTTTGTATTTTTTACAGTGTTTTTCCTGTAATTGATATCTAGTCTTATAGCATTGTGGTCAGAAAAGATACTCCATATGATTTCAATTTTCTTAAATTTACCATGGCTTGATTTGTGACCCAAGATATGATCTATCCTAGAGAATGTTCCATGAGCACTTGAGAAGAAATTTTATTCTGTTGTTTTTGGCTGGAATGTCCTATAAATATCAGTTAAGTCCACCTTGTTTAATATGTCATTTAAAGCCTGTGTTTCCTTATGTATTTTAAATGTGGATGATCTGTCCATTGGTGAAAGTGGGGTGTTAAAATCCCCTACTATGATTGTGTTACTGTCAGTTTCCCCTTTTATGGCTGTTAGCATTTGCCTTATGTATTGAGGTGCTCCTATGTTGGGTGCATAAATATTTACAACTGTTATATATTGTTCTTGGGTTGATCCCTTGATCATTATGTAGTGCCCTTCTTTGTCTCTTGTAATAGTCTTTATTTTAAAGTCTATTTTGTCTGATATGAGAATTGCTACTCCAGCTTTCTTTTGATTTCCATTTGCATGGAATATCTTTTTCCATCCCCTCACTTTCAGTTTGTATGTGTCCCTAGGTCTGAAGTGGGTCTCTTGTAGACAACATATATATGGGTCTTGTTTTTGTATCCATTCAGCAAGCCTGTGTCTTTTGGTTGGAGCATTTAGACCATTTACATTTAAGGTCATTATAGATATGTATGTTCCTATTACCATTTTATTCATTGTTTTTGGTTTGTTATTCTAGGTCTTTTACTTCTCTCGTGTTTCCTGCCTAGAGAAATTCCTTTAGCGTTTGTTGTGAAGCTGGTTTCGTGGTGCTGATTTCTCTCAGCCTTTGCTTGCCTCTAAAGGTTTTAACTTCTGTGTCGAATCTGAATGAGATCCTTGCTGGGTAGGGTAATCTTGGTTGTACGTTTTCCCCTTTCATCACTTTAAATGTGTCCTGCCACTCCCTTGTGGCTTGCAGAGTTTCTGTTGAAAGATTAGCTGTTAACCTTATGGAGATTCTCTTATATGTTATTTGTTGCTTTTCCCTTGCTGCTTTTAATATTTTTTCTTTGTATTTAATTTTTGATAGTTTGATTAATATTTGTCTTGGTGTGTTTCTCCTTGGATTTATCCTGTATGGCACTCTCTGAGCTTCCTGGACTTGATTGACTATTTCCATTCACATATTAGGGAAGTTTTCAACTATAATCTCTTCAAATATTTTCTCAGACGCTTTCTTTTTCTCTTCTTCTAGGACCCCTGTATTTTGAATGTTGGTGCATTTAATGTTGTCCCAGAGGTGTCGGAGACTGTCCTCAATTCTTTTTATTCTTTTTTCTTTATTCTGCTCTGTGGTAGTTATTTTCACTCTTTTATCGTCCAGTTCACTTATCTCTTCTGCCTTAATTATTCTGCTATTTATTCCTTGTAGAGAATTTTTTATTTCATTTATTGTGTTGTTCATCATTGTTTGTTTGCTGTTTAGTTTTTCCAGGTCCTTGATAAATGTTTCTTGTATTTTCTCCATTCTATTTCCAATATTTTGGATCATCTTTACTATCATTACTCTGAATTCTTTTTCAGGTAGACTGCTTATTTCCTCTTCATTTGTTTGGTCTGTTGGGTTTTTACCTTGCTCCTTCATCTGCTGTGTATTTCTTTGTCTTCTCATGTTGCTTAACTTACTGTGTTTGGGGTCTCATTTTCTCAGCCACATGTTCGTAGTTCCCATTGTTTTTGGTGTCTGCCCCCAGTGAGTAAGGTTGGTTCAGTGGGCTGTGTAGGCTTCCTTTTGGACAGGACTGGTGCCTGTGTTCTTGTGGATGAGCCTGAATGTTGTCTTTCTGCTGGGCAGGTCCACATCCGGTGGTGTGTTTTGGGGTGTCTGTGAGCTTAATATGATCTTAGGCAGCCTCTCTGCTCATGGGTGGGGTTGTGTTCCTGTCTTGCTAGTTGTTTGGCATGGGGTGTCCAGCACTGGAGCTTGCTGGTCATTGAGTGGATCTGGGTCTTAGCACTGAGATTGAGATCTCTGGGAGAGCTCTCGCCAATTGATATTTTGTGGGGCCGGGAGGTCTCTGGTGGTCCAGTGTCCTGAAGTTGGCTCTCCCACCTCAGAGCTGAGGCCTGACCCCCGGCTGGAGTACCAAGACCCTGTCAGCCACACGACCAGGTACGTGGGGAGTTTCTTGCCTTTTGGGAAGTCTGAGATCTTCTGCCAGCATTCAGTAGGTGTTCTGTAGGAGTTGTTCCACATGTAGATGTATTTTTGATGTATTCCTGGGGAGGAAGGTGATCTCCACATCTTACTCCTCCACCATATTGAAGGTCCTCCCTGTAGCACACTGTTGAGTCTCTTCACAAGGATATTCATCACCTGTGTATTCCCATGATGGTGTCATTTTTCTGAGCCTCTGCAATACCTGGTTGGGGTTGTTTTCATGGACACATCCATATAGTTTAAACATGTATGTTATTACTGGTTTCCCCATTCTCTCCTTTTGCTCCCCTCTGCCCCCCAACTCACACATTGAGAAATTAATGAAAACCTAGAGTGGCTCTTGTTACAGTAATGAGTTCCTTGTTACTATACTGTGTTCAAGTTCAGACTAAACGACCATTTTGAAACTGTATAGGAGATTTAAAGGTAACTTGCATTAGTGGATCAAATTACCTGTAATACCTTTTCCAATCATCTGTTCTAAAATATGAAATAAACATAAAGTATTGCATATTTTAACCATCTGATATTTCATACCTTATGCTGGGGATAGGTTGAAGGTATAGTAGGAAGAAATGTATATTTTGGGCTAAATGATATTCTAATTTTAGATGGGCAATAGGTGTGGGACTCTTTGGTTTACAAACTCATTCCTATTTTACCTAAGTTTTAAAGTATGTAGATTTATCATCAGTAATTAAAGGGGTGAGACTATTCTTTGTTGAATATGGCCAGTTTTTTGAATTCTGGGAGCAAATTTTGCATCTTTCATGATTTTTCTTCCATGACCAAGAGGTCTAATAATACCTGTGTTAATGATATCACATTTTACATTAATTTGGCACATTAACTTTTTTTTTTTTTTTTTTTTCCCGGTACGCAGGCCTCTCACTGTTGTGGCCTCTCCCGTTGCGGAGCACAGGTTCCAGACGCGCAGGCTCAGCGGCCATGGCTCACGGGCCCAGCCGCTCCGCGGCATGTGGGATCTTCCTGGACTGGGGCACGAACCCGTGTCCCCTGCATCGACAGGCAGACTCTCAACCGCTGCGCCACCAGGGAAGCCCTGGCACATTAACTTTTATACATATATTTCCATACACATTATCTTATTTAAAAATTCTCCCAGCTGACCTCTTAAGCAGATAATGAAACTGAGACTCAGTTTGATGATTTCCTGAAGTTTCATGGCTAGCAAGGGGCAGATCCAGGACCAAACCCTCATTCTTTTCAGCCGGACTTTAATTCTTTTTCTTTCTTTGACCTAATGGTTTTAGATGTCAGCAATTTTATCAGTGAGAAGGGACTTTCCCTTCAGTTGGAAAAAATTGCCTTTCCCATTCACAGTGTCCTTTTACTTTATTGTGAAGTATATTTGTAGAACAATGCTAGCTTTGAAATGTCATGTACTTCAGGTGCAGAAATTGTGGCCTACTTGAAGTGATGTCATGATGTTTGCCTGAGGAAGTGGATGTCACTACTTAGGTTATGGAGGCCATGAGTTGAGCCTGACCAGGTAGGCTGCACAGGGAGTTTGGTCAGGTGTATGAGGCATGCCAGGTTCTCTAAGGATGAGGCCTTTATAGCCTATACCTAAGGAACATTTCAGAAATAATGGTCCAGTATGAATGAGTTAAGATCATCTGTAGGCATGGGGATTGGGATGAAGTATTGTATCTGGGACATCTGATGGCAGGTGTGATCTAGTTACAGATATTATGTTTAGAAGTATACCCTGGGGTATGGCCAGTGGGACTCAGACAGTGCAGTGGGAAACAGGAATAGGGGAGAGAAGGTCACGAGAGGGACCAGTGTTGAAATTTACCAGAGTTGAGACCCTCAGCTTGGAAAAGAATCCCCAAGAATATGTAGAGGTTTTGGTGTGATGGGTGACAGCTACATGAAGTCAGAGCAGGATTGGAAGAATGCAGGATCAGGAGGTTAGATGGGCCATTCCAGCTGAAAATTAGCAAAACAATTGATAAATGTGTTTTTTTAGATTTTTACATTGTTTCTAGGTTTTTATGTGTGTTTAAAAATATTAGTACTTTTTAGTATTAAATGATCAAATATTTTACCATTTTGTTTTTTCAACCGATCTAAGTTTGAGCTTAAATGGGAAAATATCATGGAAAAAGCAGACAACATATTGAAACATATTCCCCTTTTTTTTAGTAAAATCATTTTTTAATTTGAAAGTAATACACGAACATGGTAAAATATTAAAACACAGGCTTTTCTAGGGTCAAATTGACATAACAAAAATAATACAAAGATTTTCCAGATTCATGGCTTAGAAATGCTGAATAAAACACTCTAAAGATTTTCTTAAATTCATAGCTGAGCATTCAAGAAAGAAATCCCCAGCTGCCATAAATACAGAGAAAACCAGATCAGAATGTGTGAACTAGTTCTAAGTCTGCTCTATGGGGAGACCTGGGGACAGGACACAGGGCCTTCTGCCTGAAGAAGGCAGAGTAGAAATGAGATCCCAGCAGTGAAATGTAACTGGAAAATTACTGGGAATCTCTTCTCTGCCTGGGTTATGAGTGCCAAATAGTCTTTCCTGAGGGACTTCCCTGGTGGTCCAGTGGATAAGACTCTGTGTTTCCAGTGCAGGGGGTGTGGGTTCCATCCCTGGTCAGGGAACTGAGATCCCACATGCAGCATGATGCTACCAAATTAAAAAAAAAAAAAAAGTCTTTCCTGAAAAATCTAAACTTTAAGACTATGTTTTGAACATAATTCCCTTCCTATAAATTGATTCTACCAACCTCACTGTCTTCGTAAGTGTAATAAAGTATGAAACTACTTAGAGTTTTTGGCAAAATTTTTCTATATAAATATGAATACATACACAATATAATATGAAAAATATGTTCTTTGGCCAGTTTCAGTGTTCAAAGGGGACATTTGAAGATCTGTTAGATGCCTGGCTCTTAATCTGGACTCTTAGGGCTCCTTGACAACAGGAGTGTGTGTGTGTGTGTGTGTGTGTGTGTGTGTGTGTGTGTGTGTGTGTGTGTGTGTGTGAAGAGGTAATGTTTGAGCTATCTTTAGTACTTCAAAATATGGTTCTCTACTTCAAATGGTTTATACATCAGAGATAAAGATGCATGGGCTATTTTTAAAGTAATACCCAAATTATATCAAAACGTTGGTTTCATCAAAAAATAGTTATTTGGAGATATACTTAAGCGTCAAAAGCTTTTAAATAATAAATTAGTTGACATCAAGAATCGTTAAAGGCCAACACAGGGCAAATCCTATTGTCTCTCTATCATGAAAGTTAATAGCACACACAGTCTCTGTGCAATATGAGGGAAACCACTAGGTGATACTTAGTTTGAAGAGTTGAAAATATACAGAACTATATCAAATGAGTAGTGAGTTGATGATAGTTATACCCATCATCCCTGGAGCTCTAGTATTGTACTATTCCCACGCTGAAAGGTCTACCAATGAGCTGTCAGTCAGTCGTTGAGTCCATACAACTCCTAGGACTATCACCTGACAATGATATCTGACTAGTGTCAGGCATGTCTAAGGCTCCCTTACCTAGATTATCCTCTGCTCCTTTTTTGACAGCTCCAGAATGGAATTTGTTTCCTACATTTAATGGATTTGTCATAAACCTTAATTGAATCTTCCAGATAAAAGACATTGAGGACAACTTCAATAGTATAGTCTGTAGACTTGCTGGATTCCTCAAGACCTTCATATCAATCTGGGCACTCAGAAGATGGGCAGGGATAATTGCAAATCATCCTTATCAGGTCCAAAGTATAAATCCTTTTTGGTCTTTCTAAAGGTTCAGACTTATGATTTTAGGGAGGAAAAGGATTTCAGTAAAAGAATTTGTAGCTGGAGGATCAAATTCTCTAACCATTTTTATTTTTTTGCTGAAAGAGTATCAGATACCATTTAAGAATCAAATTTACTATTAGGACACATACTCCTTAGGCAAAAACCATTTTGCAGATACAACATAATCACTTTTTGAAATGACAACCAATAATTTTAGTTTATTTTTTAGAGTGTTTTTCAAGAACAGGATAACCAAATACATGCATACTCAAGACACTATCATCTTAATCATGAAAAACTTTAAAATTGGGTAGGGTATTTAGAATACTAACTGCTGTTAAAACAGCAGTTAATATTCTAAATATTAAGGCTGAGCCATTTTATTGCTCAGCCTCAAGTGTCTGATCAAATATTTTTATGAACTGACAAAAGAGGATTTTGGATTTATATATTAGGATTTAAAATTGTATCAAAGAGCACCTGCATCTGAGAACCCAATGTAGTCTATTATTTCTTTCCTATGGTCAATATTTTTCCTATTATGAGTAAGAAGAAGAACAGAAGAAAAAATTGAAACTTTATAAAATGAACTATTTCTATAAAGTGCTTGTTTATTCAGTCTTAGAAACCTTGGGTATAATCAAATTAGTTGTACTTTTGACAGTTGTTTCTGAAGTTATATTATGCAAAACCAAGATTTCTGAGGAATGGGAAAAACACTCTAGAGCAATACTAGTTTTCTAGCAAAACAGTGTTGATTGATGTGGAAAATTGATACCTAAAGTTATAGGGATATTTTGCTTTTATTTATGACTTTCAGAATAGGCAATTTCATTAGTGCCCTTCTGCTTCAAATAAAACAGTTGTGCAAAGCATTCAGTTTTGAGAACAACTTCCCCTGATGTTTAAAAGAAATCCATCTGTCCACGTTTTGGTACTTTTATATTGTTTTGAAATTAGACTCCTAATTCTACAATTGAGGTATCTCATTTCTGTCCTTTATTCATGTTGACCACTGAGCTTTCACTTTTTATTTGTTTTCCTATTTCCCTAGGAGGTATTGAAGTTATTTCTAAGAGATATTTGGAGCTTTCAATAAAAGTATGAATTAATAAGACTTTTTTATTGCTTGCTTGCAAACCTGCCTTGGCTGTTTTGCAAAAATTATCGTATTAGTCTCCATCGTAAATTAATCACATGATATTGTAATTATCTGTTCATATATGCTTCTCTTAATAGACTGTGACCTTCTCAAGAGCAGGTAACATGTTTTAAAATCTTTATATCCCAACACAAGCATGATGTCTGGTCCATAGAAAAAGCTCAGTAAGTGTTTGCTGACTGACTATCTGCACAAATGAATGACGAGGAAGCAAGATTACTTAATGTTAGTAGGTTCTTGGAACTACCTATACTTGTTATAGGATTAGGAATTGGGCTAAGCTAGATGAGCATAGTAGAATAAACTAAAAAAAAAAAGGCTTATTTCTAATTTCTAGATCCTGAATTGGAAGGAAAGTTCTAAATAGAATACATTCTCACACATTTTTAAACTTGAATGGTCTGGACTGTGTTGGTAGCAATGACATAATTAATCATGAGCAATAATAAAACTGAGGTAACTTTTTAATGTACCGCCAAGATTATTTGGATACACAAATATGAGGTATAGTTATAGATCTAGCTATAGTTAGCTAGATCAGTGAGGATGATTTTGAGTGTAAGTAACAAGTAACCTGACTCAAATAAGGAGCAATAAGGAAATAATTTCCTTATATAATAATTTCCTTATTATAAAATTTCTAATATTTATCATAACTGGAAATCCAGAGTCAAGATGGATCCCATACATCAATAATATCAAGACCTTATTTCCTTTAATCTTCTCATTCTCTTGTCTTTCACATTGTCTTACAACTGGTTTTTCTTAGGAAGCAAGATGCTTGCTGTAGTTCTATGTATCAAGTCCAGACGTGACATGGTATCCAAAATAAGAGGAACTGTGTCTTTCCTTGTTTCTATTTTTAAGATCTGGGAAGAATTTCCCAGAATTGCTTCAAAATATTTTCTCCATGTTTCACTGGCCAGTGTTAGGTCTCATGCCCGTTCCTAAAGCAATCACTGGCTATGGCAATGGGGTTATCTTGATTGGGTTGGCTCAGTGGTTCTCAACCCTGGATGTTCTTTAGCACGTGAGGAAGTTTGAAAAGTATCAGTGCTTGGACCACACCAAGATTAATTGATTCAGAATCTCTGGAAGTGTGTCCTGGGCATCAGTAGTTTTTTAAAGCCCCCAGGTGATTTTAATACACAGGATTTAGAACTAAGGACTTGGATGCATAGTCTGAGGTAGACTGGTGACTATGGTCTCCACAGTTACTTCTATACACAGAAAGAAGCTTTTGACCTCCCTCAGGAGGCTTTGAACTGACATGAGGAAACTTTTTGTTAGCATTCACTCTCACCCAAATTTCCTTGTGAATATCAGTGTATATGCGCAATACAGCTGACCAGGGTTAGAATCCATGAACCATGAAGACAATTGGACTGAGCAAAACTTAAATCTAGATCTTTTCTTGTCTTATCAAGGAATGCTAAAATGAGCCAGTCACTTAAGGATGTCCCTAAAAGATTTTCTGAAAATCCGTGTTCTCATCCCTATTTGGAATGTTTTAGAGGACTATTTAGGCCAAATCTTTAGATAATCACATTAGTCTCTCTTCTCAGTCATATATATTCTCCTTCAGCAGGAGTAAGTACCTTACAGGGCTTTAGGTGTTAAATACCTGGGACGTCCTTTCCCTATTGTATATTCTTACCTCCTTTGCTGTAAATTAATTGACCATATATACATGGATTTATTTCTGGGCTCTCTATTCAGTTCTGTTGATCTGTCTGTCTGTTTTTAATGCCAATACCACACTTTTGTAGTATAGTTTGAAATCAGGACACGTGATATCTGCAACTTTGTACTTCTTTCTCAAGATTGCTTTGGCTATTTGGGACCTTTTGTGTTTCTATACAAATTTTAGGATTGTTTGTTCCATTTCTGTGAATAATTACATTGAAATTTTGATAGGGATTGAATTGAATCTGTAGATCACTTTGGAGAATATGGACGTTTTAACAATATTAATTCTTCCCATCTGTGAGTGCAGAATATCCTTCCATTTATTTGTGTCATCTTCAGTTTCATTCATCAATGTCTTATAGTTTTCAGCGTACAGATCTTTCATCTTTTTGCTTAAATTTATTCCTAGGTATTCTATTCTTTTTGATGCAGTTGTAAATGGGATTGTTTTCTTAATTTCTCTTTCTGATAGTTGGTTGTTAGTGTATAAAAATGCAACAGAACGGCCGCTGAGCCTGCACGTCTGGAGCCTGTGCTCCGCAACGGGAGAGACCACAACAATGAGAAGCCCGTGTAACACAAAAAAAAACCCCAAAAAACAAAACTGAGAAAAATGCAACAGATATTTGTATATCGATTTTGTATCCAGTAACTTTACTGAGTTTGTTTATCCTAACAGTTTTTTTGGTAGAGTCTTTAGGGTTTTCTATGTATAAAATCAGGTCATCTGCAAATAGTGACAGTTTTACTTACTTTTCCCTTTCCAGTTTGGATGCCTTTTATTTTTTTCTGGCCTAATTGCTCCAACTAGAACCCCCAATGCTCTGTTGGAAAAAAAAAAAAAAAGAGTGGGCATCCTTGTCTTGTTTCTGATCTTAGAGGAAAAGCTTTCAGCTTTTCACCATTGAATATGATGTTAGCTGTTACGTTATACACTTGAAACTAATATAATGTTATACGTCAATTATACCTAATGAAAAATAAACACCAGGGCAACCTGCGGCTAATTTTATACATTCTCTAAGCCTTTTATCTATAAAACTGGAATAGTAACTCCTTTTCAGAGTTCTTTCAAAAATTAAATTAGTTTGTGAAGGAAAAGCATTAGGCATAGTAAAAGCACAGGAAATGAGATGATAATTATCTGATCTGCATTGGTAGGTGATGACTCACCCATTGCTAATACTAACCTGGAGAACATATTTATGTATTCTCTGTCCCTCTTGGTGCTTCCCTCCCACAACCCTGCACCCACTTTTGTTATCTATATCTCTACTTTTTTTCTTTTCCTGTGGCACTTTTGTGTCTATCCGTATGATTTCTTTTTATATATAAAGTAATTCAAATCGTATTTAAATTATGAAATTTTTCCTTTCCAATCTAAATTTTACAAAATCAACTATTCAAATTTAATTTGTAGATTTGTGTTTCCTCACTCTCTTGTTCCTTGATGGGACTTGTGTGGGTGTGTAGTTTTTTGTTTTTGTTTTTGGTTCTTTTGATTAACTGTGTTTATAGCCGACATCCATTTTGCTCTTTTTCTTCATTTAATGCTTTATTATTTTTTGTCTGCATCAAGCATTTTCAGGTCGACTTGAATGTCTGTTTGCAGAATATATTCTAAGAGGTCCCAATTAAAAAAAAAGCAATTGCTTTTTTATCAATAGCAAAGTGATGCAGTTCGAAAAATCTACAAAAAAACAGGAATGCCAATTTCCAGAGGATTTTTCATGCTTCTCCCCAACAATATGCTTGCTACTCCTGGAAATGCTGAACTCTTTTCACTCCCTTGAGCCCTCTGTGCTCTCTCACTTCTGGGCCTTCACGGGTTATGCCCTCTTTCTTAACTAATTACCCCTTTCACCTGGCTACACTCTTAACTATTCTTTCTCACCTTAGCTTCTACTTCCCAATTAAAAAGTCTTTCCTGACCTCATGTCTCTGCATGAGGCATCCCTTCTAACGATTTCTGTAACACCTCGTATCACTCTCACATTATTTTACCACATTCTACTGCTTAACCATTGCTTTCTCTGGACTCCACACTCAGGGTATCATTGTGGCCCAGTGCGTAGCACAGTGCTGGGCACATTTCTACTTCAAATGAAAAGTCTCAATTCACTCTAATGACTATATACATGTCAACGGCTTGTAGGATTAAGAGTAGATTATCATATATCTTCTGCATAGTCTGTTTGCTTATAGATTTATTTCCCTAAGATCCACACAACAGAAAGTATCCATCTAATTGTATTTTAAAAAAAAAAACTTTTCCATGTTACTGATGTAAAACACATTTTTGTTTTCTTAAGTTTAATACACTGGTATATTCTCTTCCTTGTTTTAGGAGGCATGGATTTTTTTGCCTCCTGGCTGGTGGAATTGAATTTCTTACTTTTTCAGTACTTCTGTTTTAATCCCAGCCTGCCTTTGGGGAGATTTATCTTGTGTTTCCCTGCTGAATGATGTCTTTTGAACCTGTTGCTCTAAGGCAAGAGGTTGATTTTGAGATTTCAAGTAGAGAGTTTTAATGTTATGCACTGGACTTAGCAGTATAACCTTAGAATGCTTTAGCTACTCTTTAATGCCTTATCTTTTCTCTGTTCTGTTCTTTTCTTGCTGAAGGCCTACAGCTTTTACAAATATATTGGGTCTTTGAACACAATCATCCAAGCAAGTATTCTCTGGGATGTACTTGAGATATGATTATTCTGGATTAATAAAACAGGATCTTCTTTGCTACTGTCTTAATTTTTTCCTGATACAACTCTTATCTTGTTCTGTTTAAATTGTATTGCTAACTTATTTTCAATTTTTTCTCAGTGTATATTCTGTTTTTAAGGTTTATTACTTCTCTCTGATTTCTCCTTTAATAGGACATTGTTATATTCAAAATCTTTCGATTACTGCCTCTTACAATGTCAGAAGAGTTGGGAAAAAAAGGAGGCTGAAAAGAGTAAACCAGCATTTAAACCAGATTATTTGGATGACAGAATACAAAAACTGGTGAATGAAGAAGATGCTCTTGGGAGTACTGATTTTCAGTAAAGTAGCTGGTAGATGATCTTATGAAATTTTATTTGCTAAATTAATTAAATTAACTTGGCTAGAAACACCGATAATTAGATTGAAACGGGCCTAAATGTCACATACCAGATGATAATAATATATATTACAGGCTGAATTAGGTAGCTTAGATTGTAGTTAGTAGAAATGCTCAACTTTGGATTTTTCATAGCTTTTTTTAATGAATGTCATGGAACTGGAAATAATCGATGAAAATTTCAGTTTATATATAATTGAATAACAATAGAAGTATCATGAAAGTCTTGATCTTATAAAGTTTTTGTGTACAGTTATAAATATGTTTACATACAACAAAGAGAGTCAATTTGGAAAAAATGGAATTAAAATGAAGAGGATAGGGCTTCCCTGGTGGTGCAGTGGTTGAGAGTCCGCCTGCCGATGCAGGGGACACGGGTTCGTGCCCCGGTCCGGGAGGATCCCACATGCCGCGGAGCGGCTGGGCCCGTGAGCCATGGCCTCTGAGCCTGCGCGTCGGTAGCCTGTGCTCCGCAACGGGAGAGACCACAACAGTGAGAGGCCCGGTTACCGCAAAAAAAAAAAAATTGAAGAGGATAAAATATCAGTTATGACCACAAATGATAGTTTAAAGAAAAGTAGAAACCAATACTTGAAACAGCCCAGGCTTCTTCTTTTATGCTTCATCTTCTTCCTTGTGATTCCAACTGGGAACTCAGGTCTTCGTCCTGTGCCCTCTCCCCTTGCCTGTGCTGGAAGAGCCATCTACTCTGGGGGCTTTGGGGAAACATACCCAGGTTTGATGACTTGCTCTCAGATCTGCAATGCCAGGCCAAGAGTTTGGTTGTATATCGCCATTAAGAGTTGGTTGTATATCTCCATTAACTAACAGGGTGTTTTTCTCTTTTAGAATTCTTCTTCATATCAAACCTGCAACTCTTAAACCCCTTAATACTTACCTTCTATTTCACACTAAGGGTCCCTGCCCCCAACCACTACCAGCACAAACTTACCTATTTCTCTAAATTGTCCAACAGGATTGAAATCTTAAACGTATTTTTGATTTCTTTCTTTCTTTTTAAATTTTTGGCCACACCACACGGCATGTGGGATCCCCATTCCCCGACCAGAGATAAACCCTCGCACCCGGCATTGGAAGCGTGGAGTCCTAACCACTTGACTGCCAGGGAAGTCCCTTGTTTTCTTTCTCCATTCCTTCTATCCACTTCATTGATCTAATGGCTCCTGGAACTTCTTCCACAGTGTATCTTTCTCATCAGAGATATCCACTGTTTCACAGAAGTTTCTCCTCAGTTTCACAAAAGTTGCTCATGTGTGAATCTCTGTAATAGTTTTCTAGCAGTTTCCTCTACTCCAGGTTGTCATTGGCCTCTTTAATCTTTCTGAACCTGAATATATGGCGGACATCTTTGTTTCAGTCTAATTATTTGCAGTTGTTTATTTTCCCCCTAATTGAAATTCATGTGTGTGCATATGTGTGCATGTATGTGTGTACCTATATACTCGTGTGTGTTAAAACTGTATAAAAAGGTGCTGTAATAGAAGTTATTTTGAGGAATTAGTGGAAAGTATAGTGAAGAAGACCTTGGGCTGAAAAAAGTACTGTTTAGCCTATGATTCAATTGAGGTAAAGGGAAAAAAACAGTGAAAGCAAGTGGGCTTCGAGAGAGAGTGCAGTGAATGACTAAAGTCATACTAGCAAAGGCTGGGAGTATGGAGTTGGGGAAGCAGGCAGCAAACCTAAGACTCTGGGGACCTTACCAGAGCCTGGCTTGTGGTGGGAGGTGGGGGCAGTGCTTACCCTGAAGGCTCATTTGGCAATGAAGGTAGGAATGTATGGCTGGGGCTAGAGAGAGGATCTTCTCCCCCAGCTACTTTCCATCTTCCATAATAAATACTGGGCTTTCCTTTCTTGGGACAACATGGTTCCACTGAACTGCAAGAGAGGCTAGAAAGCAAATGTATCACCTTTTCAGTCTCTGTAGTGATAGTGAGAAAGGGAATGTGGGTGAAACAACGGACACTATCTGTCCCTACAGGAATCCAGACTAAAGCAGTAACAGTGAAGGAGCTTGAGAAATTTGTCGAAGAACTGTCCCTTTTAAAAATTCTCATCTCAAAGACTTAAAGATTAGAATTTCCCCAATATACATTTTAAGGAAGTAATTCCAGTTTTTACCAAAGTCTTCTAAAATATATGGAAATGATGTAAAATCTCCAATTTATTTTATGAAATCTAAGCAGAAAACAGAAAACTACATACTGTTATAAATTATGACTATAGATACAAATGTTAAAATTATTTGAATAGAATTCAAATAGAATTTAGCTGTATATATTTTTTAATTGACATAATTGACATATAACATGGTGTAAGTTTAAGGTGTCCAAGGTGTTGATTTGATGCATTTATATATCGCAATATGACTACTACTGTGGAGTTAGCTAACACCTTTATCATGTCCTATTAGTTCATTTTTGTGTTGAGAACAGTTAAGATCTAGTATCTTAGCAACTTTGAAGTTTAGAATTTAGCTGCTTATTAAAGAAATATAATGAGATCAAGTAGAATTCAGTCTAGTGGTATAATGTGATGCAGTATTAGATTTCTACAAAAATTTTCTAAGGACTGCAAAGTAGACTTACATACACATGGGGAATGTGAAATGCCTGGAATAAACTTAACATTCTTTTGATATGTTTTTAAATATTCCCTTATGTGGCAATACTTAAGGAAACACAAAACTTTGCTGAGCTTTCTTTGTGCTAGAGACTTCACAGGTACAACATCATTCAGGCTTCTTAAAAATTCTCGAGGTTTTTCAAAGTTACCAGCTCTGCAACAACTCTGAGTAATGGGTTGGGTGAAAGGGTGGTCAGGGGCTTGGCATACCCAGCAAGATGTGCCAAATGTATGCAGCTTTTCTAATTTATCTTATTAAAAACATACACCACACATACACAACTATTCCCTTTCTTTTGAAAGTATCACTTTAGCAACTCAGAACCAGCATAGCCAAGAAAAAATGTTTTGCTGTTGGAAAACTACACAAGAAAATGTTGAGATCTAAGATTTGCCTATTGGAAGGGTTCTTAGAAACAAGAATGTTTAGAATGCTATTTCTCTCAGCTTTGTGTGAGAAGCAGTAGCATGTGTCCTGCCGTTGGGCACAGAGCCTGTCAGATGATGACTTGGTTTGACTGCTCAAATAAGGCACTTTGCTGAGGCAGGTGTTTGTCTGCTTATCATTTCCACACTGCGACTAGCATTAGTCCTTTACCTAATCTTCACTTTCTAGTTGCTGGCTCTTGATGGCTCCGGTAACAACTCTAATGTAGTTTCTGGGTGGCTGTTTGCATTTAATAGATATTAAATTAAATGTGCAATTGGTTGACTGGAGATAAAAGTATCGTTGAGCTTTTGGCAAAAAAGCTGAAACATATATTACATTCCAATGGGAAAACCATTAGCTTTAATAACTGGATATAAATTGTTGGCATTTATTATCCTTGTCAGTATGCTAATGCTCATTAGATTTTTAATGAGAGGATGGTAATAAAAACATGGCATAGAGTTAAAAATGGATATTAATTAGGGTATTAAAATGTCCTTATTTATGTAGTTGTGAAGAAGAAAGCTGGTAACTGAAAAAACTCTTTGATAATAAAAAAATTTCCTCATTCCATTCCTTTTCCCTTCTATCTCTATTATTAAAATACATAAATAGAGAAATAGAAAAAGAAGTTAAATATATAAAAATTTAAGGATGAGACTTTAAGACACATCCTTTGTGACAGTCAGATAATGTATGTATGATACCAAACAAATACAAATTTTAGCTGTGGATAAACAGAACTATATTACAGCACTATATAATTTTATAAATGAGGAAACATATAGATTATAAGTGCCTCTTTCTTAAGAGGCTGTATAGTGTAGGTTTAGAGTAGTAAATAACAATAAATAATGAAATCGTGGCTTTGCTACGTACTGGTCATGTTACTTAAACTCTCTGAACTTTCCCTCTCTTAACTGTCATTCTCATTTCACTGATAAGTGAGATAGATAGTCCATATCAAGCTTTCAGCATATACCCTAGCACAAACTCATCTGTTAGATAGTCCATATCAAGCTTTCAACATATGCCCTAGCACAAACTCATCTGTTATTATTTCTAATCGAGTAGACTAATAATGGTGGCATATTTAAAAACACAGCTTCAACGTCTACATCTCTTTTTTTTTTTTAATTAATTAATTAACTTATTTATGGCTGTGTTGGGTCTTCGTTTCTGTGCGAGGGCTTTCTCTAGTTGTGGCAAGCGGGGGCCACTCTTCATCGCGGTGCGCGGGCCTCTCACTATCGCGGCCTCTCTTGTTGCGGAGCACAGGCTCCAGACGCACAGGCTCAGTAGCTGTGGCTCACGGGCCTAGTTGCTCCGCGGCATGTGGGATCCTCCCAGACCAGGGCTCAAACCCATGTCCCCTGCATTAGCAGGCAGATTCTCAACCACTGCACCACCAGGGAAGCCCCAACGTCTACATCTTTTAACTACCTCCGGCAAATCCGTTGATTGTGGCATATTTTGCTCAAGCTTGTAGAGCTTGGGTGCCCACGTTTTATGCATGTCTCTTCAGTGTTCCTTTAAATAAATTAAACTTAATGACCTTTATCAAGTGCCATCCCTCAAGGCTTGTGCTAGGTGTGTGGGATACAAAGATGAATGAGAAATAACCTCTCCCTTCAAGGAGCCAATTACAACTATTAGCAAAAATCCATAATTTGGATTTTGTTCAGATTGTACTGAAAACTAGGATATGTTTGTTTAAATGAAAAATGTCTTTATCAGTTACCACTGCCTAGCTATAAAGGAGATATGTAATTATACAGTCTTACATTTCCTGGAAATGACCCAGTGTTATTTCTTTTTTCACCATGGCACATTTAAAAAGGGCACATGTGCAAATAAAACTAGCATCTTCTTATTCTTCAAAATAGAGTGATGAATGGGGAAATATTTTTAATAGTCTATTTTTTAGAGCAGAAAAACTTTAACAGAAGGTACAGAGATTTACCATATACCCCTCCCCCCACACATGCATAGCCTCCCCCATTTTCAACATACCCCACCAGGTTGGCACATTTATTACAACTGGTGAACCTATATTGACACGTCATTATCACCCAGAGTCCACAGTCTACTTTAGGTTTCACTCTTGGTGTTGCACATTCTGTGGGTTTGGACAAATGAATAATGACATATATCTACCATTATGGTATCATACAGTACTGCCCTAAAAATATTCTGTGCTGTGCCTATTCATCCATTCCTCCTCCCAGTTCCTGGCGATGGCTGATCTTCTTGCTGTCTCCATAGTTTTGCCTTTTCCAGAATGTCATGTAGTTGTAATTATACAGGATTATACAGTCACCTTTTCAGATTGGCTTCTTTCACTTAGTACTGTACATTTAAGTTTCTTCCATGTGTTTTCACGGCTCAATAGCTCTTTCTTTTATCTCTGAATAATATTCCATTGTCTGGTTCACCATTCACCATGTAAGCATTCACCTATGAAGAATGTCTTCATTGCTTCCAAGTTTTGGAAATTATGAATTAAGCTGCTCTAAATATCCATGTGTAGGTTTTTGTGTGGACATAAGTTTTCAGCTCCTTTGGGTAAATACCAAAGTGTGATTGCTGGATTGTATGATAAAAGTACGATTAGTTTTGTAAGAAACTGCCAAAGTGTCTTCCAAAGTGACTGTATCATTTTGCATTCCCACGGGCAATGAACGAGAATTCCTGTTGCTCTGCATCCTTGTCAGCACTTGATGTTGTCGGTGTTCTGGATTTGGGCCATTTTAATAGGTATGTAGTGGGATCTTGTCTTCATTTGCATTTCCCTGATGACATATGATGTGGAATGTCTTTTCATATGCTTATTTACCATCTGTATATCTTCTTTGGTGAGGATAAATGGGGAAATTTTGAATGCTTATACAGCTATGCCTTTGTTAACAGCTACTTACAGGTGGGTAACACTCAGCTCCCAGCTGCTCACAGTATCAATTGCTCAAGCCCAGATTCTGGAGTCAGACATACCTAGGATTAAATATGGCTCTTCCACTTACAGTTGGGCATTGGACAGATTGTCTAACTTGGTAGTCCTCCGTTTCTATATCTGAAGAATGGGATAGTAACTCGAAAAGTGGGTGTGAGAGTTTGATAAGATTATGTGGAAAAGGTGCTTGGCACAGTCCCTGGCACATAGTAAGTGCTGGGAAAGTTCATTTTAAAGATTATTTTGTTTTTACATTTAAAAAATGATTCTCTTTTTACATTTAAAAAATGTAACATGCAAAGTTTCAATTATTGAAGGGTCCTTCTCAGAAATTATTTTTAATTCTTCACTCTTAAGACCAATTTAGAGGACATCAAAGAAAATGGCATAAAAGTATGAAACACAGAAACATTTATTGAAAATGTAATGTTGAATGAACTTTTCACCTCGCCTATAAGTTACACTGTATGATTTTTAAGTTGTATGGGAATCTTAACAAAGATATGAAATCTTAAAAGACCAAAGTATGAAATGTCTCTGGAAGCATATGGTGCTGGATCAAAGGACAAGGGCATTTCAGTGAATCCTAACACAACTGTGTTTATTAAAGAGAAAGAATGATCACACAAGATATATAGATGTTTCATTCTAAATGCATTAAGAACTGTTGAAAGTTTTTTTTTAATATTTATTTTATTATTATTTATTTTTGGCTGCGTTGGGTCTTTGTTGCCATGCATGGGTTTTTCTCTAGTTGCGGCGAGCGGGGGCTACTCTTCATTGTGGTGTGCAGGCTTCTCATTGCGGTGGCTTCTCGTTGCGGTGCACAGGCTTCAGTAGTTGTGGCACACAAGCTCAGTAGTTGTGGCACATGAGCTCAGTAGTTGTGGCTAGCGGGCTCTAGAGCGCAGGCTCAGTAGTTGTGGTGCACAGGCTTAGTTGCTCCGCAGCATGTGGGATCTTCCCAGACCAGGGCTCGAACCCGTGTCCCCTGCATTGGCAGGCGGATTCTTAACCACTGCGCCACCAGGGAAGCCCTGTCGAAAGTTTTGAATGTGTTGTATCAATCGGATAGGCTACTTAAAAAATCTGAATTGATCCTTTCAACATCATCTACAGAGCCCCTCCCTGGCTTCTAACCATATTAGCTATTTGCCATGGCCCTTCTTCACCAATTCCCACCCCACATAATCTGTGAAAATTCCTAACCAATTTTTTGAGATACCTCTTGAGATAACCCTTAGCTGATACACTCCTCTTATACCCGTGGTAGAATTCTGCATACATCTTGTACATGCCCCTATTACAGCAGTCATAATAATAGCTACTACTAAAATACTGCAGACTTACTATGTGCCAGGCATTGCATTCCGGATTTCATATATTTTCTCATTATTCCTTGTAATAACTCTTTAAGAGCAACCTGAAGTCTGGGCTAGAGTGATCCGTTCTGGATAGTTATAATATTGTAAAGAACACTGACCTTTTCTTCAGGGTGGAAAGATTTGTTGAGCCAAACCTACATACTTCAGGTGTAGAGAGACTTTATGGGCATATAACTTATGTAAATAGGAATAAGGTACAGTCCCTGGCCATGAAGAACTCATGTTCTAGGAAGAGATCCAGACAAACTGTTAGGTTGGAGCGTGAAAATTCCCATTTTTCTAGACCAAGACTGGTCAAATATAAATAATTTCATATGATTTCATTTCATATTGTATAATAACTCAGGATGCAGAGGCATCTGAATGTTTGCTTTAGGAACTTAATGAAAATAAGAATAAGAGAAATACTTCTGTAGTTTACAATGCAATTGCTGTTCTACAGATGTATGTGAATTTAGCGCCAGCAAAGATTTATTAAGTATTATGAGAAATAATATTATTTTAAGGGAGGAATATAAAGTTCTAAAATTATAATGTTTAGATTTTATAAAGGTGGAAAATAAATTGAAAGAAATGTTGAACTATATCAGATGTTTCTGTTACAAAGATATATAGGTTGAAACTGTCATTTGTTTTTCATACTTTTTCCTAATATGCTACATATTGAATTTTGGTGAATTCCAGAGGAACGGTAGTTTTCAAAGACTATTACTTTATACATGCATACATACACACACACAAATTTTACATATATATACATATATATATATAAATCTTCTAAATTTAAGGGGGCAATAATAATAGTTTCTGATATTCCATGGGTGAAAATGTAGGTTAAGCATTCAAAATAATATGTTGTGATTAATGTATTTATGAGCATATTTTTTTCACATATCAACAATCCTTTAGTTTCATTAAAGATACCTTAGATAAGGTTAATATTTAAATAAGAAGAAAATGGAAAGGTAAGAAGTGATATGAATTGCTCTCCTTCTAATATAGTTGAAACAAAACTTGACCAGGGCAATAGCAGAACATCTGTGGGGCATACTGAATGTCAGTAAAGCAGCAGTAGACAAATAGAATGTCCAGAGGTTAAAATGTTACAAAATTAGTAGTATTCCAAGTCTTTCAAAATTGTATCAATGCTGAGGATGTATTATGTAGTAGATGAGATTCTGCTCATAAAGCTAAAAACCATATTTCTGTGTTTGATGTTGTAACCCTAGTGCTCAGCAAAGGCTTATTCACCAAAGGTGCTCAACCAGTAATTGTTGCATGAATAAGTTAGCAGATGAAATATATCAAAGCATGGACTTTTAAATACAATGATTAACCTTTTTAAAAATTAGAAAATCTTCATAGGCATGAAAGCATTTATTATATTTGTGGAAACAAGTCAGTGAAGATAAAAATTCATGATATAGGAAGGAATTAAAGAACAGAAGTCCAGGATTAAATGCTTAGTTTTATTCCAATGCACATTAATGAATATGATCAGATTCATATTAAAGACTGTACATTTTATTAGCTGATTAAAAAGTTGATAAACAGGCCTTTAATCTCTTATAGTTCATGGATAGGCTAAATAAATAACATTTGAGGGAAAACCAGGCAACTTTTCAGGTTTAACTATACCAGACTAAACAGACTTGTAGGGAGAGTCAGAGATAGATGCTCAATGAAATGAGAGTGGAAAGAACTTGGCTTCACTTCATCTTTCTTTTGGGATCTTGGGCCAGCGGCTTAAAACCTAAACTCTCTCAGCTGCCTATATACTCACCTTAATCCAAATATTACAAAGACAAAGTAACATAATTTTATAATTAAATTTACTATAAGAAGAGGTATTCTTTATTAAATTAGGTACATGTAAAAGAAGTGAAATTCAAAGGTGGCTAAGAAAGTGCCTAAGAAAGTGGTAAATTTTCAGGTGTGCCTTGTATCAAATTTGTAATAGTCTCCTAAACCAGAAGGTCTTGGTCACAATGCACTCTGCAAATTCAGCAGCAGCTCTACTGAGAGAAGATAAATAGCAAGGAGGGGAGGGGAAGGGAAGGGGTTTGTCATAACCCAGCTCTGGGGCTAGCTCTTCCAGGAGTTGCCATCAGTTGGAATCACAAGGTTAAGGTTGGCAAATTGTAAAGGAGGCCTAGTTTTGAACCAGGTTATTATCATTACTATCAAAAGGATGAGGCTGCAATACTATGTATAAAATAGATAACGAATGAGAACCTACTGTATAGTACAGGGAAATCTACTCAATGCTCTGTGGTGACCTAAATGGGAAGGAAATCCAAAAAAGAAGGGCCATATGTATATGTATAGCTGATTCATTTTGCTGTACAGCAGAAACTAACACAACATTGTAAAGCAACCATACTTCAATAAAAATTAATTTAAAAAAAAAAGGATGAGGCTGTAGGACTCTTAACCTAGGGCAGAAGTCAATACCATGATTCCAGGGATTTCCAGCCATTTGTCAAAAATATGAAAATCATGGACCATGCCTTAGAGTAAGGGGAGCTGATAAGATCCAGGTAGGAGGTCAGGGACTCAGCCAAATGTGAGTTGAGTATGTTTACCTGCCCCATTAAAGTTGGGGTTGGTCATATGGCTCACTTTGGCTAATGAAATATTAGCAGACATGACACAAACAGAGGCTTTCAAGTTCTGGCCCCATTTTGTACTCTACTGATCCCCTATCAGGTCCCCAGGTAGTGCTAGATCCATTAGCCTGGACCTCACATTGAACATAGGTAGTGGAAATCTGAGTTCAACCCACAGCCTGTGGCTAAGGCTAATGGACCCACTGCCTGAGCAGAGCTGCTCAGCCAGCGGGGCCCAGCCCAAGTCAATGGAACCACAGCTGACCCTCAGATCTATGCAGTTGGTAATAAACCCTGTGGTTGTAAGCCATTGAGTATTGGGTGGCCTTTTTTGCAGCATATTATAGCAATTTCCAAAGTGTGTGTGTGCGTGTGCGTGTGTGTGTGTAATTTCCTTTCAAAATCTTTAACATTATCCCTGAGTATTAATACTTATTAATATGAATTTTTCATTGTAATGTGTTTAGCTTGTGGTTTTGTTCTTAAGGGTACTCTGTCGCAGTTCACCTGGCAGAAACACTAGGGAAAAAAGGTTTTAGTTTAACTCCCCTTTAGTTATTCCTCTTGCTATTTCTAAAAGATTTCATTAAAACACAAACACGCTTATTCACTCTGTAAATCCCAAATGTGATCAGCTCATGTGCATGCTTTTTGGAGAAAAGGACCAGTCAGCCCACATATTTTGGTAAAAGCACCTGAGAAATTTATTGTTTTCTTAGAACATCCACCAAACAGTCTTTCCTCCAAATAATTTATACCCAGAAGATATTTTCACATTTTTATACCACTCTAAGAAGCAATTTTTTCTGTAGGAAAGGGTGGTGATCAAAACTGTACAGTATAATCTGTAAGGCCTATCCAAAATGTGGATCCTTTGTACATATTTGAACTTAAAACCACTGTTTGATATGCTGATGTGTTTGTTTGCTCACTTGTTTTAGAAGACTGATTCTGAATTGAAAAACTTTGTAAAACATGAATTTCTCTGTGAGGGTGAGGAGAGGTGAATTTTAAACTGACTTCACAATTTTGTTTCTGTAAATTAAATGTCTACCCACAGTGGAATTTTAAAATCTTTTAACTTTAAGCTAGCTAACTGTACTAGCTGATTTTTAATAATGCAGTGACCTTTTTTTCCTAATTCCCAGTGTAAGGTCCATTGTCATTCACGTATTTAATCCTTACTATATCTGAAGCTTGTATTTTTTTCCTAAAGAAAAGACATTGAAAATTTTGTTGCTATTTTAACTAATATTTTTAACCTACTTTCTTTTGACTACTAAGAAAATATAATCAGTATGGTAAAACATTAAATATTCCATAGAAATAGTAACAAAAAGTTTATTGAGAGCCTACTATGTGTTGTATATTCTTCTAAGAGTTTTTACATGTATTAACGCAATTATCCTTCACAGTACTCCATAGGTACTATTATTATCCCTATCTTATTGATAAGAAAAATTGGTAGAGTTTAATTAACTTTCCAGTGTCACACAGGGAGTAGTTAATAAAAGCAAGATTCCAACCCAGGCAATCAGGTTTTAGAGCCTGGATTCATAACCATTTATATTGATCAATTACTAATGTTATAACTCTAAAGATGGACCTAATTAGGATGCTCATTGGTCATAATTTCCCTTTCAAATCACTGGAGCTACTAAAATTCATCTTCAGTTACTGGCAAAGATCATTTTATTGGCATAGTAAAAGGGCAGAATATTGGCAGGTGATAAAATATACTCAGAGGTTGGTAAGCCAAATCTTAAGATGCCTAGGACTTTGAATCTTACTATTTTTCCAGGGCTCTTTGGGAGAAAATTATCAGAAAAATGGCAAATATTCAATTTTGAGTATTTTGGATGAAGTACTTTAGAATTAGTCACTTCCCTATATTTTAATGATTTTATATCTACTACCAAAACTCTTAAATTTAATGAAGGAACTGGATGATCAAGTTACAGTGTCAAAATTAGAAAAAAAAAATTCTATTGGCAGTGACCATATGTTCTTTGTAATTCTGTAACAACATGGAAATAAATATTGCTTGCATACTTGTCGATCAAACATTTGTTCTGGCCTCATGCTGTCAGATAATAGAGGGATATTCAACATAAACCTCTCCATCTTCTTTCTGGAGAAGATTGGAAATAGATCCATCTTAGCAAATGTGGTGGTTAATGTCATTTTGGAAGTGAGTACCTCAAAGCTTGAAGTCCTTTATGAGAAAGGCAGATCTTGGCGTATTCTTGAAACGTATTCCATGTTATATGAAGACTTAAACTCACAAAATGATGATGGAACTTCTTAGTTTCCTTTTCAGAGCTCCAAAATTCTGCAAAGCAAAATAATGGGATCAGAGAAGTCTATTTACAAGCAAGGCTTGATCTGAAATAAAACTGGACATTTTGAACATGGCAGAATTCCATCAGGGGTTAAGCACAAGTACAATTATCCTTTCTCAGAATATTAGATGCCTTAAATTAATTTACAGGAAACAAAATAACAAGACTAGGTGCTTAAGAGTAATCAAGAATCTTTAAAAAGATAAGTTAGCAATTAACAGAGTGTTGATACTAATATGTATCTCATTATAGATAACAATCTCAGTTTGATTGGGTTAGAAGTGAGGGCTTTCCTGGGATGTGAGACTTTTCAGTGTATGTTATAACGCATAATTAGCCATGAGAATCGCTGTGAGAAATCCCATGTATTATATTTCTCCCCCACCTTCCCCACCTTTTCTTTCCTTCTCTGTTGACTGACTGTATGAAATGAAGGGAGGGAGTACTTTTTTTTTTTTAATGTGCTTTTTTTTGTGCAGGGCCTAGTGCTGAGGATAACTAAGACCTTACCTTCAAGACGTTTATAACTTAGATTAGTTGAACATTTAAAAGGCAATTCTGAAATAAACCAAATGAAGATGCAGAATCCATAAAACTTAGCACTAAGTATAAAATTGCACAAAGCTGACTATTGATGTTTTAAAATAATATCTTTCCCCTTGACATTTTTCTGTTGATGCCTGTTGAGTAGCCAAGTAGACTATAACCATTTTATTTATGTCTTGTCTTTCCACTTAGTTACCTCATAGTCTCAGTGAATTCATTTCACTGACTTGTAGTTTTCCAAATCAGGTTTAAGTTCAGTGTTATCTTTTTTCTAGCTGTTTTGTTTCAGTGAATTTTTATTCTGCATAAGATATTCTGGCAGGCTTTTTGCTAGCTTATTTTTAGAGCTTCATCCACTTAAGCATGGTGAATGACATGATCAAGGAAATAGTTATATTAGATAAGATTACTTATAAATGTTGAGTTTGGAAGAAATAACGCACATACAAACATAGTAGCAGATGCATGAATGGTCTTTGGGGTGAATCCTGTGAGAAGCTTTCAGCTGGACATGATGGCATGGGATGTGACCATGAGGATGAAACAAAACCCCCTGCTCTGTGGACACTGGTTTTGTTTGCTTGGTTGTTCTCAGAGCACTCACTGTGCTGTTAAGTGCTGCCGGTATTATTGTTCCATGGTTTATTTTTCATGTGCAGATTGTATCTTAGAATATAAATGAAAGTGTAGGTTATGCTTGTCATCAGTTTGCTAAAATGCTTGTCTCTCGGCTTTATAAGGTCAAGGTAAATTTAACCCCTGGAAAGGGAATTATGTTTTCCTCTCCCACATGTATTGTCTTTTAATAAACACTTTTAACCCAACTGGAACATGTTATTTTCCTCCTTTCATGAATAAAGTTTACAGTGTTCTGAGAAAATACTGTGGAACTTCTTAAAGATTCCAATGACTTTTATAAGGAAATTAAATGGTTCCATTCTTACTACAAGTTAAGTATTATCCCCTGGGGAATTCAGAGATATACAAATATCTGGCTATGTTAAAACCGTACCTTTTAAAAGCAGAGATTAAATGGTAATTACAGTGGCAAAGATGATGCAGGTGGAGAGAATAATAACTATAATTTATTGAGTACTTACTAAATATCATCCATAGTTCAAAGTGCTTTATATATATTATCTTATTTTTGACAGCAATCTAAGAGGTAATGACTATTATCATTTCTACTTCATAAATGCTGAAACTGAGTCTTACCAAGATTAAATGACCCTCTCAGGGTTGTACATCCTGTGTGGGCCTGCTTAGGAGCCCAGGTGGAGATAAAGGAAACTCTCCCAAACACAGGGACGTGGATATGGAAGGAGCAGCTTCCGCTTAGAATGTTGCTGGGAAGTAGCGTCCTCAGGTTGCATCTTAGCCCAGAAGGTTGTGTGCTGGGGTACTTTCTTAGGGATAGAGTTATCCTCTATGTAGAATGAGATAAGTCAATGAAAGCAAGGGAAAGTAAAATCTCTCACCATTCGAGCAAGGGAATGAAGGTTGGGAAAGAACAGTGAAATAATTTTGATGTGCCACCCTACTGTCAGCAACTTTACATGCATAATTTATTTTATCTTCAAACAATTTGCTGGTTTGATAACATTATTTCTATTTTACAGTGAAGACTAAAACTTGGGGCTTGTATAGATTTAAAAAAATAGCTCAAGGTCATAGAAATAGTAGGTAGGGAATTAAAATTCAGCTCATCTAACTTCAAATATTTTACTTTTTATATTATAGCATATGGCAAAGCATTTTTAGTAGTAGGCAGTCTATTGCCTGAGTCTGCTAATATGAAATATAAACATATGTTCATTTCTGAATCTCCTCTACTGGTCGACCTTTTGCCAATACATATAGACAACATCTGTGACTTATAATGTTTTTTTTATTTCCCTGAAGTTTGTTTTAGTGTTGTATTTTATGAAATCAGGGATTGTACATTTACAGCCAGCTTTCATTCAAAGTTTTCTTTTATCAGTAATAGATCGAAGATGAAAGAGAGCTTAAAGAGTGGGACTGAAATGGAAGTTCAGTTACTCTGGGGGAAGATCTTGACTTTTCTTTACTCCGAGATAATTTGGGAAACATTGGATGTCATCTCATCTGCTCTGACTTAAAGAGCATTCCTCAGTCCTACCCACCCAAGTCATACACACAGCCTGAGCTAAGATCAACCCCTTAAATAAGAAGAAATAAACAAGGAGGATGAAGAAAAAGGAGTCTCAAGTATTATCCCAATGCACTGGGAGGACTTTCTAAGTCTATAATCAATGCCGCATGGCCGCAGTGATTGTTACATGGACCTAGCATAGCACTTTCCACACCACATTTGTCATCTGTTTCATCTCCAGTAGAAAATAAATACCCAAAGCAGGAGCACTGTTTTCATCCGTCTGCATTCCTATTATTTTTATAGGTATCTAGTAAGTGTTTGTTGAACAATCAGAGATAAAAAGGTGTAGTTTGCTAGGGAAGTCAGAAAGGCGCACTGGAAGCCTCTATCATTTGCAGGCACTCTACTCTGATGAGAGGTGATTAAACTCCTAAGTAGAGATGATAAAGCATGGGCAGGAAGAGATGCTGGCAAAGAATGTTAGAGATGATGTCGTAAGGTCATTTCTCAATCTAGGATGGTGATTCCAGAGTCTAGCTGCTTGACCCACATCTGTCATTCTCTGTAAACCTGCACAAAACCCTTATATGGCTGCTCTTTTCTTTGACTACTACATAACTAGGGAACACTTAATAATCTATAAGATCATTTATATTTTGATAATTCTTTGACTTTTATGAAGTACCCTCTGAATATTGGATATATTGCTTAGAATAAATGCAGTCTCTTTAGAAAGAAGTATGTCTTCAAAACCCAAACCTAAATAACTTGTGTTTATAGATCGTAATGAACACATTGGAAACAATTGGGACACTGGAAATCCACTTACTTCAATTTTAATGACTGGCAATATTTTTTAAAAATTTCATTTCAGTGGTCACACCTTGCTTTGAAATGTTATTGAAAACCTTCACACCAAATAATCACGTATGCCTGCTACATTCTAATGAAGATAAACATCAGTATTTCTTTTGAGACATTCATCCCTAAAGAAAAGTCCTTAGAAATAAAAAATCATTCAGTTGCCTAATATAAAGAATCATTCAGTTGCCTAATATAACTGTCTTTCTGTATCCTGATAGACAGTGAACTGGAGAGGAAGAAGAATATAGAGGAAAGGGGAACTGAGAAATGAATGACATAGTCTTCCGTATGATTTTTATTTTTTATCCCTGTCTTTGTCTGAAATAGCCTCCTTCACTCTGGTCCTGAGCTGAACTATAACTTAGTCTCTATATTTAGACCACCTGGCTTTGAATCTTGAATTGCCATTTAATTACAAGAGTAATCTTGCAAGTTATTTATGTGCCTGTGTATCAGTTCCTGTGTCATAGAATGGCACAATAATAGACCCATAGCACAGGGTTGTTGGGAGGATTCAATTAGAAAATACACACAAAGTGCTTAGAAGAGTGCTTGGCATATACTAGGCTCTTAATAAATGTTAGCTGTTATATTTATTGTCATTGCTATTAACTTGTATTCTGGGCTGGAGTTAGTATAGTGGGGCCAGAACAATTCATCTGTTACTCATGTTTTTTTTTGGAAATAAAATGGCTCAGAGTTATCATACATCTTGTGCTGAATGGAAACCCTACCAAGTCCTGTTAACTGAGTTTAAACTGTCTGCCACTTCCACTCCAAACTTTTCATCTCCACTGTTCATGTGCTTAGTTCAAACCTTCATCACCACCTGTGCTGTGGTATCAGTCTCTTAACTGGCCTGAAAGTCCTTATTTCTCTAATTCATCTCCCATGTTGGCATCAAGTGTATCTTTTGGGGTTGAAAAGCTGACATCTGCTTGAAATCCCCTCTAGCACATAGTAAGTGTTCAACAAAAATGCTTTGTTTCCTTCTGTTTCCCTTCTAGTGATGCTGCAGGCTGCTTATGAATGAGCAAGCTCTCCAGCGTTGGTGACACTCAGGTAGCTGCTGAATTCAAGGTGTCAGGGATTCCACAGCAGGGATTTTCATAGTGTGTTGGATATTGAACTGAACAGTTAAGTTGCTTTCCAGTTCTGGGATTCAGTAATCATATGGCCTACACATAGGCTGAGTCTAAGAGAATCATTTGTCATTTTGAAAGAGTCATAACATTTAGACACATTTGTTAGGTCCCATTTAGATATCCCCCTAGTTCCAAAAATCCATGTTAATCTTTCAACTAGTGTATGGGATTTTAAAAAATAGACCTTAATACATATAGAATTTTGCTTATTATGTTGTTTATAGTTTTATACTTGATGCTTTAGGAGACTTTATGATAATTAAAAAATGTTTTTTTCTTCCTGCTTCTTTAGAATGTGCTAAAGAGAAAATAAAATAAAAAGGGAACATTGCTTCATATTGGTATTTTGATTCTTTTGATGTTGTAAAGAAGTCAGAACTAAAGCACATGATGCTTTCAAAATTCAGGTTTTACATTATTTATTGGCCACGTGAAATATCATTTGAGAAAATTGAAACAAAAACCATACTGTGCTGGCCACACCTTGAATTATTGTGATAATCAAACTCCTGCCTTGTATAGTTTCTTTGATATGCATACATTTTTATGACAAAGGGATTTTTGCCATATTGTTCAGCCTGGGATTACAGTGAGACCCATCCCTCCACAGGGCAGGCCGAGCCCTCCACTGAGGATAAGGTCCTCAGGGTCTGCTGTTTGCTTAGGAGAGAGGCTTGTCCCTCAGACCAGAAACTAGAAGGAAATAGGAGGGCACTGCTTCCATAGTAGAGTTAGAATCTTTCTTGGACCATGGAGGCATCACGGTGATTGAAAGGCTGCTGGGTCCTAGAAGTATCCTCCCCATGAGGCAGCCTGGGATCTGGGAAGAAAGAAATATGGTGTGGAGTTTGTGGCTCCGAACCAGCCCTTTGAGACTAAGAGCTGGATATTCTCTTTTCTCTGGGTCAGGAATATGGAATGGGCTGGGTTTTAAGAGCATGCTAGCTAAAGCAGAATTCAACAACAACAACGACAATAACTTACACTTCCCTAAACTGAACTGTTTTATTTGTGTGACAGACTTTTGCTTATCTCCTCCCATTCCTCCTCAGCATCTGTTAGTGTCTGAATTTTGCTCCCCGCTCCAAATTTCTGTATTTCCCCCCCAAAGCCCCCAGTGCCTCAGAGTGTGACCACATTTGGAGATGGGGCCTTTAAAAAGGTGACTGAATTAAAAAGAGGCCATTAGAGGGGGACCTAATTAATCTGACTAGTATCCTTGTAAGAAGAGGAAATTCAGACACACAAAGGGACTCAGGGATGTGTGCGCACAGAGGAAAGACCATGCCAGGGCACAGAGTGAAGGTGGTCATCTGTGAGCTAAGGAGAGAGACCTCAGAAGAGACTCAACCTGTTCATCTTGTATTACTAACCTCCAGAACGGTGAGAAATAAATTTCTTCTGTTTAAGCTACCCAGTCTGTGGTACTTTGTTATAGCAGCCCTAGAAACTAATATAGCGTCTAATAAAGCATCTCTTTGAAGCATTAGCTGGGTTCATCAGTGCTGAAGGGAACCCACAGGATGGATTTTTCACCCCCTCTTGGGAAAGGCTTGAACGTAGGAGCGGGACAACCCAGGGCACGATAATCAATGGGAAAGAATACCAAGGGGCAGGTAAAATGTGTGACCTGTGTCTTGTTGCTGTTGCTCACTAGCCATGGGGGTTCTATTTTATTAGTTAATAAAGAAGGTAATTCCCCTCTAATTACCAATTATAAACTGAGCTGCGAAAGAAAGGAAAGCTAGAGGATTAAAGTGAATTGTACTGACCAAATCATTCTCCCCTTGTGTAGTTTCAGAGACAGTTGTTGAAAATCTGTGTGATTTTTTTTTTTTTTTTAAAGCAAAACTGCTTTTAAATTCTGGGAAAATAGTTTCTTATCAACTGTTATAATTCTGAGAAGTCAGCTTTTCCTTTAGCAGATATTTTTAGAAACCAGCTGCTGAAACAAAACAATGGTTCTGGCAACAGCAGAGACACACATAGATGATCATATGATCTAGACACTTATACCCCCTGGCGGAAACTATAAGGTTAATTAATGCTATTTAAATATGAATATCCTCAGAACTGGGGGAGAGTTTAAAACAAAAGGAAATATGTTTTTATTTTGTTCCCAGGAAATTTTATGTGAGACAAGTCTACACCACTTACAGTTATTAGAAGATATTTTATTGTATTCTATAATATTTTTATGGCTTCTCTGCATTCTAATATAATTCTCCTTGAGCCTCTGAATTTTTAGATCTCTGAATTATTATATAGACTGAATTATTAAATAACAAAATTTTAAAACATTTCTGTTTTCATACAAACCTGGATTTTAAATTTACCAATAGTTTAATTTCTTTTTTTGCTTGTGCCAATCAAAGGAAAGAAAGAAATGATGTAGAAAAAAAATCACATATCCTTTGTGATATATTACTTTGTCCCCCCAACTTCAAATCAGGAAAAGGACCTCCAAGTTCCAGAGGGAAACATGCCGTAAGGAAAAAGCCTGTTATTGGCTTAGGCTAGTTAAACATCAGTGGTTAACGTTGGCATTTCTATCCTAATTGCCTTCCCCACTGTATTAATTTTCCATTGCTGCTGTAATAAATTACCACAAACTCAGTGGCTTAAAACAACACAAATTTATTCTTTTACAGTTCTGGGGGTCAGAAGTCTAAAATTGGTATTGCTGAGTTAAAATGAAGGTGTCTATCAGTCTGCATTCTTTCTAGATGCTCTAGGGGAGATTTAATTTCTTTGCCTTTTCCAGCTTCCAGAGGCTGCCTATATTCCTTGGCTTGTGGGTCCTTCCTGCAACTTTAAAGCCAGCAGTGTAGCATCTTCAAATCTCTCTCTCTCTCTCCCTCCCTCCCCCTCCCCCTCCCCCTCCCTCCCTCACCTCTGCTTCTGTCATCACATCTCTTTCTCTGACTCTTGCCTTTCTCTTATAAGGACCCTTGTTATTACATTGGACCCAATGGATAAGGCAAGATAATCTTTCATCTCAGGATCCTTTACTTAATCACATATGCAAAGTCTCTTTTGCCATTTAAGGCAACCTGTAACATATTTACAGGTTCTGGGTGTTAGGACGTGGATATTTTGGGGGGATCATTATTCTGCATACAACATGCACACAATTGGAAGACCTTCTGATTGTGGAATGGATCTATCAGAGCCCACATAGAGTGGGTTAACTGTCACTGAAATTTTGAAGGTCGTAACTATGGAACATTTGTATGCAATTGTAGTCAGATTTGATATGTGTCTCTAATTTAGTGGAGAACTACTGCTGATGTGACAACTGGGCCTGATAGGTGAGAGTTTTTAGAGGGGACAAAGGTCCACAACCCATTATCTGGAACTCTTAGGGCCAGTTGTGTCTCAGATTTGTGAAAGGTAATGTGGTTTATAACTGTATATTACATAATGTTCCCAGTGGGGTCTGTAACTAGGTTAATTCCTATTTCTGCAGTGAATCATGAATATTCATACTAAGTGAGATAAAGACCATAAATAGCCTTACGTCTGTTCATATCAGATTTTTGCCACCTCTTGAGTTACAAAAAATGATCAGTTTCTAGAGCCTTTTTGATTTTGGAATTGTGCACAGTATCATTGTATAGGGAAGAACAAGAGCCAGAAAACACACACCTATACACACCCACACAGATGTGTACACACATACACAAAATACTTTAATATTATTGCCTATCAAGTGAGGGTTGAAAATTGTGCATGGAAATGAATGGAAAAAAGCAGGGTCAAATATAATCAAAAGTGTAGTGGGTATTCTATTATAGATTAAATTTCTTTTCCTTCTTGAACCAAAGGAAGTATTCTTGACTGGATAGAGAAAACCAAGATGATTGTACTATTAGGACTTTTCTTTGGAGCTAATCTCTCTTAATTATGCCAACATATATCTGGTAGGGACTCTATCTTGGGGAGAGGAGACTTCTTTCTATATCATGGAAAACAGCTCCTCTGATAATGTCTTATCAGAGTTGTGGGAGGAGTGGGTAAGAAGATCCACCAAAACGTTTTAGGGAGTCTCTGAACAAACCCCAGTGTGCGGGAGCCAGATGGGGTCTCTGATGATGTTACTGTGAGCAAAGAAAAACACTGGACCTAGTCCTTACTAGGCTAGTGGGCTAGTGCTGGCTAAGCCCAGAATTAGGACGAGGATGAGTAGGTGGCCTTAAGTGTGTGAGGCAGTGGTTGCTAAAAACCTACTCTGACTCAGTCCTCTAAATGTTGCCTTCAACCTAGGAAGCGACTGAATGTGTAAATTGAAAGAACTGGTCTCTTGGGGCACAGGTATCCTAAGGTATGGAACACCCTCAACTGAGTTTAACATAGAAAGATTACCCTCTGGATCAGTAAGGAAAGTTAAGCCACACAGCAGTAACAGACAGCCCCCAAGTCTCAAAACAATAAAATAAAATTTCCTGCTTATTCTCTTTACATGTCTACCTACTCACTGGCATTACTGGTCTTCTTGAAAGAGAGAAATAGAGCTCTGAGGGTGTTACACTGGCAATTAAATGCTCTTCCTTAGAACTGCTCCCAACCCACGGACCCAAACTAGTCTTGTGATACCTCCAAACAACAAGGGGGCCAGGAAATGTAATCCTACCACGTACTCAGAAGGCAGCAGAACCAGAATGATTCGGCAAACTATGCTAATGACTATATAACCTTCTCTGAAGAGCTGTTGTATCTAGAAATAGTTTCCATATCAGCAATGATAAATGATGGGCTCAGTCTTTAGGTCACAGAGATTTCAGAGTTAGTTTTACCAGTAAGAATGGTGCCATCTTTCCACAGCCCCTGCTTCTCCAGGAGAAGAATCAACCCCTGCTGCTTCTCCCTGACCTTTACCTCACTTGGTTCAGTTCATGGTACCATCTCTTCGCCAAGCCAGCAGTCTGGAAACAGAAACTTAGTCTGACCCCTGCCCTGGGGCAACTTCACACAAGGTGGCATAATCCAGAAATCAAAAAGTGTTTCTACTCCAAGGGTCAAAGTTTTGAAGGAGAGCTTTCCATTAACTAGAGGACGTGAAGTGTGATTACCCTCACTCCTAGAATACTTTATTTAGTGATCACACTTCAGACATAACCCAAAACAAAAGCTTCTGCTTAGCAGCCATTCCCCTCCAATGCATGCAGTGCTCTAAACTGTTTCCTTTCCCCATGGCATGCCCACCTCTTCTCCATCCACCACCCCCCCCCACACTTAAAGTTCTACTAAGTTAGCAAGGAATCCCTGGATCTATAAAGGGGAGGACGTTGGGACTTATACTTACCCAGGAATGTGAATGGGGCTCCTTTTTTGCATCTTAAACTGTAAAATGACACAATCAGCAGTTCAGGCAAACTTCCCCTCTTCTCATTTACAAATATGCACTGACATTTCTTTGACTGTCTTGAGTGGTATTAGAATTGCCCATATTTTGTTCTCCCTTTTAACTGCTGAATATGGATGCCATGGAATTGGCTTGTAACAAGCAATAGCAAAATGTAAAGGATTGTTGCTTGCAAATGTATTAACTTAAAACATAGACTGTTTTAAGTTAATGCACATGCAAGGAAATATTATATTTATGAGCTGTGCAGTGTTCCAAGTTTATTTAACAGTAAGAATCTATGTGGTTGGAGTCAAATGTTAAGTGATTAAATAAAATATGCATTGTGGTCTTGCAGTGTCCAATTGGTATTGATTAATGCTCTGCTACTGCATATTTTCCTCTTACAGATGTTCACAAAATATCTTTTCTGTTATCGCTGTCCTTGTATTATCATCTGCAGGTGAGAAATTCTTCTTACTGTAGTATGATTGTGTAAAGTGCTTCAACTCACTTTGGTAAGACAAATGAGGACTTTTTAGAGATGATCACTGTAAATGCCACACTACACTATCTGCTGTTTCTTTGATTTTGGCATTAAATAGGATGAATAAATAACATTCTTTAGTCGCTCATTCCTCTTGCAACTAGTCATATGGCATGTCACATTTTCAACTTTCTGAATTTTATTCTACAAATATGTTTGTGCTCCAGTAAGTATTTAATATTCAAGCAGGGATGCTAATGGCCAGGGAGTCAGGAGACTTGGAGCTGAGCTCCTGTTCTGTTACTAAGTATTTGTAATACTTGGTTCAGTGAGCCTCTGTGAGCCCTGTTTTTGTCTATGAAATCAATACCTTAAATAATTCTAAGGTTCACTTTAGTTTGAAAATGATCTGATTTGATATATTCATCATCAGTTAAAGATACTGGAAGGTTAGAGGTTACTGTAATTATTTGGAATCTGACTTTCAGTCATTCAAAATTTTTATTTTTTGTCAAAATAATATTTCATTTGGATAACTTACATTTTATAATTTTATAGATTTATAGGTAGTATATAATACAATTTAGTATGTAATATATATTTAGTATATATGTATATAATATGTATGTAAGAGATTTGTATATTTATATATTTTTATTTGTATTTTTTGCATATAAACATGTGTTTTGCTTCTCCACTCTATATGATATATAAAAATCTGAATTAATAACTCACTGAATTAGTATAAAGGACAAATTGAAGAGAGGTATAGTCATTCACTGTAGAAAATATATTTAAGGTAAACATATTTCTTGAAGGGCACTGAATTGTTTGCCCACAGATCATTAGCTCTTTAACATTGATGCTTAGAAGGAGGAGGAGCCCCCCAAGAAAATTTAACTTTGAAGTGTTGGCAGTCATTCCCCAATGAAGTCTAACGAGATTTAAAGGAGAGGGTGAACATTTAGAGTTCTCTCTTCAATGATGTAAAGGATGATTAGGTAGAAGAATAATAAGTTTATTCTGCGTGGCTCTAGAGGAGAGAAAGGGGCCTGTTGCTGTTTGTTTGTCCTTTTGTCCAATAAATATTTATCGAGTGCCTTCTCTGAGTGAGGTGCTGTGGACGTCAAACCACGCCCTGCTTTCTAGAGTGCTCACTGTACCTGGAAGTTAGGGTAAGGTGATTCTCTTTACAATAGGAAGAAGAATGAATAATTTTTGCATCCTGATAGGGCTCTGAGCTCCCATCACGGGCAGCATTTTTGAAGAGAATGAATTAAACTTTGTTAAGAATATTATAGGAGGGAATTCTTGCCTCATAAAGGAAGAGAGACTAGTTCATTATCAAATCGTCTCATCTGATTAGGTGGGGCTCCTTAGGGAGGAAGAGTACAAGTGGTTTAATTTGATTTGATTTACAATTCAAAGAATGCCATTTCACTGAATACTTCAGGTAGGCATTTGCTGAGATAAGGTGAGTTAAACTAACATACCTACATTTTTCTATGAATTAACCCTAAAAAACAAATCACAATTGGCTCATGAAAAAGGGTAAAAGCCATCTTAACTGTGGAATGCCATCCCATGGCCTGTTTGGCCTGTAGTAAGAATCTCTGATTACAATATCAGTTAAGAATATGAGAATAATGAGACCAAAAACAGCAACAACTTGGGTTTTTCTAAGTACAGTAATTTAAATGTTTTTATGCTTTAATAAAATGTCTACATCTGCTTTACATTACTTTTTTGAAGGTTGGACAAGAATGCTCTATAGGAGAGGATGCGTGTTTGATACATTTTCCCTTTAATGTTAAAATATTTATTTTGTTATTTAGATACTTAATACTTACATTAATTGTAGCCATTACAAAATTCTGCTTGAATATAGTACTAATATAAGGCTTCATTTATCCTTTCTGATCCTCATTTGACCCTCATTTCAAGGTAACTGTATAAACTGTGGACAGTAAAACCCACCCCATAATATTGTTACAAGGAGTGAATTATACAATAGCTTCTTAGTATACACTTCCAAACAAAAATGATTTTTAGCTTTAAATAGTAATTAAAAAATATTTTATAAAGAGCATTTAACATTACACCAACCTAAGGAGCCAATTTAAGCCTATTATTTATATCAAATTCTTTGGAACACATTTACATGGATGTTTAGGGTTTTATTATATCTTTTTGACTGTAACTTCCCACCAGAATAGTCTGTCTTCCAGACACAAATCCACTAATAACAGTCATGGTACTTCCATAAAAGTAGGCTATTCATTATAGGTGAGAATTAATGAATGTGTCTAGGTGAACAATGGAGAAATCTTTCATTTTTATCAATAACAGATAATGGAATCTGAGGTAGGGAGGGATGGTGGTGAAGAGCTTAGATTCTGGAGTAAAGCAGACACAGTTTTGCATCCAAGCTCTGCCATTTAAAAATAATGATAGGTATGTTACTTAATTCCTTGAGTCTGTTTCCTCATTTGTAAAATGGCAAAATAACAATTTCTTCATAGTCTTCTGTAGGAATCAAATGAGATAATGCTCATAACTTGCTTGACACTTACCCAGTGTCATGACAAATAATGGTAAAACATGTTCCACAACCACAGCTATAAATCTTATGGAGTGGGATTGACTCTCAGCTCCCAAATTCAGAGATGCAAGGAACATAATTTCATTTTTTCTAAAAAAAAAACAGAAAAAACAAAAAATCCCAAAAAACCCCTGAAATCTAACTACAGCCCTCTTTTTACCAGGGTAGAAGATCTCCTACTCTGGATTTTCATTCCTTGCCCGCTGGAGTCTAAATGGCATTAGCAGTGTCAAGACTATAGGAGGACATTTCTTGATCATTAGCTCCAATATCCCAGTATCCACCCAGGTTACCATCACTCTGCTTGCTTTGGCCCTTTAGGTTCAGTCACTATCTCAGCAACTCCTATGCAGGTCATAGGACAAGGACACTGCAACTGTGTCAGTGGTTCCATCTGCCTGTGCTTCAAATAGCCATTTTTCCTCTTGGTCTAGCCTTGAGGTCCTCCTTGGCTGTCTCAGCAAAAGGCTCCTTTTGTGGACCCACAGCCTTCTCTGACCTTATCTCCTTTCCTCCACCTTTCTCTCAGAAGAGCTAGAGATGTTTTTTCTTCAAGTCCCATAGGGTTGGGAAGGTCTCACCCAAGTTTGTTTTGTACAAAATAAATATATTTCCACGTTCCAGATATATCTGCAACCCAAACTCTTGAAACCACATTTAAGGGTTAAATGTGTCTGGCAAAAAAAATCTAGAAAACCTGATTAAGCAGTTTTTCAGTTATCCATGCTTGAAGGCAAGAGCAAGGAAGCAGGAGCAGAAATATTCTGAGGGAAAAATAGCAATAGCATTAATTGATTATCAAAAATTTAACCGTATACTTTGTGTGATATTAATGTGCATCACATTTAGTATTCCATTTTGCTACATACTCAGTGAATTCCAGGTCTGTTACTTACTTAGGATTCTGCTAATTGTTGTGGGAGAAGTTGCAAAAGCAGAAGGTTCTGCTACTGAAGAACTCACAGGCTTGGAGGGGGGAGATAAATGTATATACAGGAAAAATTTGACATGGAAAAATATGAATTAAAAATTGAACAAGGGGTGCTGTTCAGTTGGGTGTTGGATATGGTATACCATTTAATAGAGGTAAAGGAGTTGGAGGAGAGGAGCAACTCCTGTGGGTAGAGGTGGCACTGGTAGAGCTGGTGGTGGGGATGGCCCTCCATCCACCTGTGGATGTAGTGGAGGTGGTCCTGGAATTTATGAGCAACTTGTGAGTCCAAGTTCTTGGGTTTCATCCTGGAATTCTGTTCCAAGGTCTTTGAATTTTTATTCCTCTTTTTTAAGCTTGTCTTGAGTTTACTGTGAGGTTCCAAATTCTTCATTTTTCTATCAAAAGTGTGAAATCAGTGTCTGATCTTCGTCTGTGCTTGAACTCTGGGTCCACACCAAGGCAGCTCATGAGCTGTTGATCACACGCTTCGATTTCCTAATCAGAGCAGAAGAGAGTGGTCTGTATAGTTTAACAGAAGTTTCCTGGAGATTCTGTTTTGACATTCTTTTCCTCATTTTGGAATTACTGCCTTAAAGGCTAAGTTGGATTTCACCAAGTACTGTAAGATGATAGACAGTTTGGAAAAATAAGGACTATATGGAAATACCATTGAGAGCTTCAAGCAAAATGATAATTTAGCTAGAGTCACCTGACACTAGGGCCCATTCAGGATCTAATGGAAGAAGACGACACTGGGGTTAGAGAGGAACAAATTGCAGACGATCATAAACTTGAGGTGATGAAGAGTGGACTTGGGGTGGAGGTGGTGATCAAGATTAAGAAGAAGAAACCTAAGGAATAATCATTCGAGCCAATGTTTTTACAGATCTTATTGTGTGGTAGACACTGTTCTGAACACTTCTGTCATATTCCTTCATTGAATCCTCTCAACTCTATGAGGTAAGTACTCCTATCCTCATTTTATAGATGAGGAGACTGAAACATACAGTAAGTCACTCAAGGTACACAAGTAAAAGCAGTGGGGATAGAATTTGAATCTGAGTAGTGTGGCTCCATAGCTTATGATTTTACCAGCTACTTCACAAGCAATTGCAGGGTAACTAAAAAGAGATCAGATTAAATCTAAATGGTAAAGAAGCAGAAGTCAAGTCTGGTTCCCTGGTTTTTATCCTAAATGACTAAAAGAATTGTTGCAATAATGATGCAAAAAAGTGAGATGGAAAGGAGGCTGTTTCATTATTTAGTTATCTTATTATGCAAAGGTATACATATGTTTGTTGTTTGTATAACTTAATTTGCATATAGATTTAGTAAAGCCTCAGTTGTTTAGGGATGTCTTTTCTCTCTAACATCTACTCCTATCCTCCTGAAATATATAGTCCATGGTGTCTTCATAAGAAGGCAAGTTTTCCTACCATATAAAGTAGGGGGTATCTTAGAAAATGAAGTGATAAGTTTCTTGTCCTAGTATCTTTATGTTTAGCCATAGCATTTAATTTTGTCATTGTCATGCAGTGATTTTGGGTTTTTTTGGCTTCTTCTCTAACCATTTTGTTAATGGGGTATTAATTTGAAAATAAATTCTTTTCAGAAAGGTTTCTAAGAATTAATTGGCAGGGAGTACTCCACCCATGTGTCTCAAGGTTGTGAGTTTTAAGGTGAAGGTGTTTTGGCTTGAGAAATAATTGTTATATACTCTATAAGTTTAAGGTGTACGGCATGATGGTTTGATTTATATATATTTTGAAATGATTACCACAAGTTCAGCTAACATCCATCTTCTCAATAGAAACAATAAAAAGAAAAACAAAAGGAAAAAAAGGAAGAAAATTTTCTACTTGTGATGAGAACTCCTAGGATTTATTCTCTTAACGTTCATATATATCATATAGCGGTGTTAGCTATACACATCGTATTGTATATTACATCCCTAGTACTTATTTATCTTATAACTGGAAGTTTATACATTTTGACCACCTTCCACCAATTTCCTCTCCCTCTACATTCTGGCTTGGCCTTGCATCTGGTAACCACAAGTCTGTCTGATCTCTTTTTCTATAAGTTTTTTTTAAATTCCATATATAAGTGAGATTATATGGTATTTGTCTTTCTTTGTCTGACTTTTTTCATTTAGCATGATGCCTTCAGTGTCTACCTATGTTGTCACAAATAGGATGATTTTTTTGTTTTTTTAATGGCTGAATAATATTCCATTGTGTGTGTGTGTGTGTGTGTGTATGTGTGTCCATTCATCCATCAATGGACACTTAGGTTGTTTCCATATCTTGGCTACTGTAAATAATGCTACTATGAACATGGAGGTTCAGATATATTTTCGAGTAAGTGTTTTTGTTTCCTTTAGATATAGTCCCAGAAGTGGAATTGCTGGACCATATGTAGTTTTATTTTTAATTTTAATTTTATTTTTTTATTTTTAATTTTTTGAGGATCCTCCATATCATCTTCCATAGTGGCTGTACCAATTAATGATCCCACCAACAGTGTACAAAGATTTCCTTTTCTCCACATCCACACCAGTGTTAGTTATCTTTTGTTTTTTTGATGATAGCCATTCTAACAGGAGTGAAGTGATATCTCATTGTAGTTTTAATTTGCATTTCCCTAATGATCGGTGATGCTTAGCATCTTTTCATGTACCTATTGACCTTTTGCATATCTTCTTTGAAAAAAAAGTCTATTCAAGTTCTTTGCCCATTCTTTAATTGTTATTATATTTTGCTGTTGAGTTGTACAAATTCTTTATATATTTTGGATATTAACCCCTTATCAGACACACGGTTTGCAAATATTTTCTTCCAATCAGTAGGTTGCCTTTTCATTTCGATGATTTCCTTTGCTATGTAGAAGCTTTTTAGTTTGATGTCCTGTTTGTTTAATTTTGCTTTTGTTGTCTTTGCTTCTGGAGTCAGATGCAAAAACAACATCACCAAGACTAATGTCAAGGAGTTTACTGCCTATGGTTTCTTCTTGGAGTTTTATGGTTTCAGGTCTTATATTCAAGCCCTTAATCCATTTTGAGTTAATTTTTCTGATGGTATAAAATATCAGTCCAGTTTCATTCTTTACATGTGAACATCTGGTTATCCCAGCACCATTTATTGAAAAGACTGTCTTTTCTCCATTGCATATTCTTGGCTCACTTGTGAAATATTAGTTGACTGTATATTCTTGGATTTATTTCTGGGCTCTCAATTCTGTTCCATTGGTCTATTTGTCTGTTTTTATGTCAGTGCTGTATTGTTTTCATGACTATAGCATTATAGTGTTGGCTTGATCCTTGATTCTATTTTGTTGCTAGCATTTTTCTGAACTTCAGATGATTAATGGTGATAATTAAAGTTTCCTATAATGACACTCTAATAATAGCAGAGTTTTGAATTACTTTAATGAAAAAGATTCATTGAGTGCCTGAATTTGGTTATTTTGATATGTAGGATAATAGGTCTGTGTTCAGTGAGAACCACTTATGGCAGAATTTCCTGTGCTAAAATGACCTATTTTTGCTACTCTCCTGAAATCAATACCACTTTGAAATGTCATTTAGGTGGCAACAGACCATTTTAAAAAAGCGCATCATTCTGTGCACCTTTAACTGCCTAATAGTGATACAAAAATACATAGTGGTTAATTAGTATTGACAAAAGAACTGCTATGCAATTCTCCAGGAGGTTGCAGATCACAGCTAGAAGTTCTTTAATACATGTGAATGCTTGAACTGAGTGCAAAGATACTTTTGATTCCTTAATCTTTCACAAAACTGGGTTTTGTAGCTTTAAAAAGAATTTAAAAAAAGAAATTTAAGCTATAAGTCAGAACATTTGGTGGAAAATTTGTGAGACTCTAAGCATAATGAAAGTAGAGACAGTGTTTGTCCTGTGAATTCCTGTGTTTCTAGACCTTAGTTTCTGTTACTAGCAGAGTTGAGTGTTTAATATATGTTGAATGAATGAGGAAAAGACACATTGCAAATGAATTTGTAGAAGACTTGTGAATTAAACAAGAAATCATAAAATGAAGCAAAGGATGACAATAAGCTTGTATAAATAACAGGATCTACCTTATTAAATTTGGCCTTTAAATTGTAAATTTTCTTACTGTACCTTTTAGGATATGCTACTCAGAATGTCAGGTTTTAAGAGATGACATTTTTTTTGCCACTTGGTGGCATCATTGTAGCTATGATGGAGTTTTAACTAACTCGAAGCTGAAGGAACTTGTCTTTGACATATATATCATTAAATGCTCATCTTTTGATGAAATGTACAAGAGGCATTATGCAATTGGACTATAAACGTATGACAAAACATTGAATATGCATTTTTTTCTGTGACAATTTAAGAATAACTCTGAAATTAAAACTAACTCTTCTGTTTGTAATGATTACTTCTTTTTCTTCAACATAAAGCTTCTCTGTGCAATTAAATAAAAATAAAACTAGATTAATAAAGAGGTAGTTCAAGTAAATTGGAAAAAGCAAATTATGTAATATTATTAATTTTTAAAAATAAATTTAATTTATCATAACCATTAGAGGTTTGCAGGCTTAAGCTGTTTCCTCTGAGCTACTCTGGGATTTTCACAATTGAGATGAAATTATGTACTTTCTCTTTGGAATGACATTTCCATCATTTTTCATTCATAGTAACCTTTGTTTACAGTCACTATTATGTTTAGATTGGAGTCTATTTGGTCACCATTGGATTGCACAACCTTCTCTTAATACTTCCCTGGAAGATCTTAGACAATGTAATGGTCTCTCACGTTAGACCCTTGCTTGAATTGGAAGACAGCTGGTTATTTTCATTCACTACCCCTTTCCTCCTATTTTCCTATTTTGGGCTCAAAGTTAATTAGAACATTGCATTACTGTTTAATACAGGAAAAAATCATTATTTAAAAATATAAATTCAATGGACATTTCTTAGGAAAGCATGAAATATCATCTTTGTGCAAATGGATCTTCTTTTGAATAAGAGATTAGGCATTCTGGCTCCTTCGTTGATTGATATATTTATACATTTAAAATCTCTCTCAGTGAAGAAGTATAGAATTGAAAAACAAACAAAAAAGCACCATTGATATTAAATCAGATATTGGACTGCGTAGTCATGTTGTCTGGTCCAAAACATATTTATCCAAAATATTCTATATCTTCCATGCCTTGCTTGTGAAGTACATTATACTCTATCTTATGGTAATTTATTTAGCCTTATACTTTGTTTTAAATGTTGAATATTCTCGAGACTTTCGTGTAATGGAAATGTAATTAATCTTCCATTTTCCTCTTGTCTACATTTACAACAAATTAGTTAAATACTTAGAAACCAGTAACGCTTGAGATTTTATGTTTCAGATTTGCAGTTCAATTTTTTGTAAGACATTTGTATTTTATCCAGAAACTTAGCAAAAGAGGTAAAAACATCAGTTAAGAAGGCATGAGGATTCTTAGGCTGTGACTTTGGGAGAAGTAAATGGATTACTGTACCATTGAGTTTCCCGGGCCAGCTCAGAAAAATTCTTTTAGCCCTTGTAGAAACAGTATGTGACTTTCTAGGAGGCCACAGTAGATACTTTGTTGTGTAGGCACAGAAGAAACCTGGGAGTAGAATATGAATTCTGCTTTAGAGGGAAAAATAAAACTCTTAGTTGTTTGTCTCAGCAATTTGCTAGAGGCCAAATATGTTAGATATTATCTTTATCCCCACAAAGTTTACAAGGACTAGTTGGTCACACTTGGTAATTATTGTCAAGTTGATCTTCAAAGTACAAATTGTGGCCTAGAGTCTAAGGTTCCATTCCCAACTTCACTGTTGCTCAAAAGTTGATTAAATATACAGTCCTGTGCTTAAATATGGATTCAAAGGGTATGTTCTTCTTGTGAGCCAATGAAATCTAACTTGTAGTTTAGATGATACTGCATTTTGTGTAAGATTGTGTTGGAAATATGTGTTGACTATCCCTGGAGTCTTATTACCAAGATGAATTCAGAATTGTAAATATGTGGCCATGTTCTCTGGATAGGTCAAGGAAATTCCTCTAGCTATTGGGTTACAGTGATTACTCTGACGAACAGTTGTATAAAATAAATGCTCTGATTTCCGTGTGTAGTACAGTCACACTCTACTGAAAATACTTGTACTCATTTAAATCCAGTCACAGGAAGAAAGGAGATAAACTGAGCTTTATGATGTTCTCCATAATGTTTTGTTCTGCGATCAAATAATGATGAGTCCACGTGTTTCTTCAACTCTTTCCATTTCAGCAGTCACCCACATTTCAGCTTAAGACAGCCTTATACTTCACAGTATCTTAACAAGATTCTCAAATTATTTAAGAGCAAGGAAGGTAAAAGGACAGGGGTACAGAAACATCCTTCTTTTCTCATCTAAATTCAGTCCTTTACTATCTCTTCAGTATCTGTTCACTAAAACAAAGCTGTTCTTATCTTGGCTGACAATGGCATAACTCTAATGCATCCATTTAGCCAACATTTTATTAAATATATTTGGAAAATCTGAGTAGTTCATTATAATTTTTTTTTTTCTACAGTAAAGGAACACTTAAAAAAAGAAAGCACCTTAAATGTGTTTTTGTATGTGGGGTGGTGTTCAGAGGAAGCAGCACCAGAAGAGACATGGGTTGATATGAGAAGACAGGCTGGCAGCAGGACACTTTGAAAACTTATTCTGCTGCAGACTAATAGAAAATTTAGTTATGGTAACTAAATTAAAAAAAAAGATATTAAAAATGGTGTCTAAGGAGATTTAAAAATGGATATTCTAAGTGTCTTTATTACCTTGTCACTGTTTATAATTTTATTATTGTTTTATTCACTGGTGATAGCATTGTGCTTACTGTTATTTTTACTTGAGTGGCTTTAAAAATGAACAATGTGAAGAAATTAATGGAAGGGATTGGTAAGATCTGCTGTATTCCAGCGGCTACTGAAATAGAGCAATAGGTGAGAATAAGGAAGATAAGTCTGAAATACCAGTTCAACAACAGGCAAAAAATGCTGGGAGATATTTGAAATAATCCAGTAATTTAAACTGGTAGCAAATATTTGACAGTTTTTAGGCATACTTATTGCCTCAGGGTGTGTGTTTGTTTAAGTATAAGGACTCAAAGTCTTCTGATTCTGTACTCAGAGACTTTTTGGAATCTGAGTCTACTTCTCTAATGACATCTATCTTAACCTTGTGTTGCACATATGATCCTTGAAAACTGATGAATCTTGTTAAGTTTTCAGGTGATAAAATACCCACCAGGACATCCATTCACTTTCCTCAGGTGCTTTGGGATTGCTTCTACAGAGGCGAAGTGCCTGTTTTGTGCTAAGCCAGCAGAAACATTAGAAACCAGTTAGTCAAGGTCATTCAATGTGCTCAGGGTAATTCAGACAGACTAGAAGCCTCAGCTCTTTTGATCTTTCTGTATGCTTTGAAAAAAAAGATATTGATGATGAAAAGAAGAATGTTAAAGAAAATAATACTCTTTGGTCAGTTTAATCAAGGGCAGTTCTAAAACAGAGCTAAAATAGAGAGGTGGCTCCCTCATCTAGGCATTGGACCCCAAACAGCTGTTTGCAGTCAGCTTATGCAACCTCAGCGCTGTGCTATGCTTGTAACTGGAGTTCATCTTTATGAGATTTCAGCAGAGGCTGGTCAAAGACGTTGGTCATTAAAGACAGGAAGCACAGAAGCTTTAGTAAGTATAGTAGAAAGAAATGCAATTTTCTTTAGCAAGGTGTTAAGGAGAGAGATTTGAAATTTATCTTAATTTAGCCTTAGAAAGATATGACCTTGCTCCTACATCTTGCTGTAGAGTTGCTTTTTGATGTACTTGCTTTACATACTAAGGGAGATGACTGTTTCCTTAATTGAGTTTGTGTTCTATTCCTTTCTCAGTAAATTCTATTTTAGGAGCTTTATAAATTGACCATAAAAACCTACACTAGACTGAAATTTCAGGGACCTAGAAGAAAACTATTTTATTTAAAAGGACATTTATTTATAAGATTCAAGGTCATTTAAGTATTAATTTTCTTGTTAACTCTTCTAGTTCATTGGTTTTCCTCTTCAGAAAATAATATTTTCCAACTTTCAGTAAAGGAACGTAGGTCATAGGTTAGATAGGCATGGGATATAGCATAAGAATCACAAAAATCTGATTTTAGAAACCCTGGAGAGAAGCAGTGGCTTGAGAAACTGAGCAGTACAGCAACCTGCCAGGAGGTGGGGATTTCATGGGGCAGATAATGTGCTTGGGCACAGTTCTAGTTCAGAGAGGTTTAAGTGAAAATTCTGAAACTTGCTCAGCTATGAAAATAGAACATAATGTCAATACAGGTGGATTCCCTTCTTTACCTCTTTGAAAATCTCCTGTCACCTTTTCTTTTTTTTTTTTTTTGCCACTGTTCCAGGGCATGAGGCTAGGGGGTGCATTACCTCATTGTATGCATTCCTCCAAGTTCTAGACCTTTCTTCAGTTCAGTCTCACCTCTTTGTGGTCCTCTTTTCCCTCTCACCCTTTCTAGATGTCCACATGTTGGACATACATGTTAGCTGAAGTGCACAACTGAATATTGCTGTGGTCTGTGGTACCAGCAGTGATCAGATGAAGACAGGATACATTAGATACATGTAGATACATTACATACATTAGAGTAAAGCACAAGTACTCTTTCCTTCTGCTCATGTGTCTAGGTAGCTGAACACTGACCAGTCTTAGCAAGGCATTTGCTGCATTTGCTGCTCCCTCCCCTCTTTTTTTTTTTGAACCTGACCTTAGGGTTGTGGTTTTTCTGGGTGTTCCAATCAGTACACTTATATGTATATAAGTATACTTATTACAGACACACAAGGGAGATTTGACTGACAGAAGAGGAAGAGGCAATGTGAAGATGGCCCAAAGATAAGAGTAATGTGGCCACAAGTCAAGGAAGCCAAGGATTCTGAAAGCCACAATAAGCTGGACAAGGCAAGAAGTATTCTCCCATAGAGCTTCCAGAGGGAGTGTGCCCGTGCTGTAAACTTAACTTTGGACTTCGGCCTCCCAAAACTGAGAATACAATTACGTTGCTTTAATCCAGCAAATTGGTGATAATTTGTTGTAGCATCCATAGGAAACTAATACAGATTTTGGTACTGGGAAGGGAGTGTTGCTGCAACAAATGCCTAAAAGTGTGGAAGAGGTTTTAGAGTTAGATGACGGCTAGAGGCTGGGAGAATTTTGAGGTGCGTGATAGAAAAAGCCTGGATTCTTGTGAATGCTCAGAAGGAAGTGAGGAGTGTTCATAGAAATATGAATGTTAAGGGTATTTCTTGTGAGGACTCAGAAGGAAATGAAGAACATTTTATTCTAAAATAGAGCAAACGTGATTCTTGCTGTATAGGTGGAAAATAAACTTAGAAGTGAAGGCCTTGGATATTTAGCTGAGGAGATTTCCAAGTAAAGTGTTGAATATGTGGCCTGGTTTCTTTTTTTCTGACTACAGTAAAATGCAAGAGGAAAGAGATAAACTGAGGAAGGAACTGTTAAGGCAAAAGAAACCAGCACTTGATGGTTTGAGAAATTTACAGCCTATCCAGATTGCAAAAAGTGCTAATGTTAGGAGATGCACTGTTAGGAAAGCATTCTCTGGAGAGAAGCTAGTGGTGGGGCTAGACCACATTTTGCTTGAAGAGATTACATGTGTAAATCATGGATTCACATAACAATCTCAGCAGAAGCCAGGAATAGAGAAGGAGTTATCCAGGAAAGATCTGTGGAGGACCCACTCCTAATGACATGAATCCCCTTGATATACACAGGAGACCCACCAGGTTTGTAAGAATAATATATCAGCAGATACATTGTAAGCCTGGACTAAAAGGGACAGAGACAGGATAAAATGAAAGAAGGCCATTGGACTCCCAGGAATCTATAGGCAGGGAACAGGTTGATAGAGCTACTTGCCTGCAAACAGGTGGTACCCTTCAAGAAAAAGGAGGATGACTCCAAGGGCAGAGTACTGATCCCACAGGCAGAGGCATAAGCTTTAGCCTGAGAGGCCTACAAAGCTGCTACAGAGGCCTGTGTAGAAGCTGTGGGCCCAAAGGACAGAACTGCAGGCCTTGAATGGATGCCAAGTAGCCTTGAGTCACAGAGGATCATTCTCAAGCCTTGAAACCTCACGAAATTTCCCTTGCTGCATTTCAAACTTTTTTGGAGATAGGTAACCCCTTTATTCCTTCCAGTTTCTCCCTATTAGAATGGAAATGTCTAACATTTTTAACCTATGCCTCTTCTATCATTGTATTTTGAGAGCAGGTAACTTGCTTTTAAGTTTCACAGGTCCACAGATGGAGGATTCTGCCCCAGGATGAATCACACATAGAGTCTCACTTGTACCTGATTTAGATGATGAGATTTAGGACTTTTGAACTAGTGATATTTAGATGTAATTTTGTACTTACAGTTGATGCTGTAATAGGTTCACATTTGGTGTCTTGGGGGGGAATCTTGAGATGAATTGAATGCATTTTTTTGCATGGGACAGAAATGAATTTGGGGTTCAGAGGATGGACTGTAGTGGTTTAAGTTCTGACTCTCCAAAAGATATGTCAATATCCAAATCCCTGGAACCTGTGAATATTCCTTTATTTTGAAAAAGGGTCTTTGAAGGATCTTGAGATGAGATTATCCTGCATTACTCAGATGGACCCTAAATCCAATTACAAGGCTCTTTATAAGAGACAGAAGAGAAGACAGGCATAGAGGAGAAAGCAATGTAAAGACAGAAGCAGAGTTTGGAGTACTGTGGCCAGAAGCCAACAAATGTCAACATCCACCAGAAGCTGAAAGAGGCAAGGAAGGATTCTCCCCTAGAGTCTCCAGAGGTAGTGCAGCCCTGCTGACACCTTGATTTTGGACTTCTCACCTCCAGAACAGTGAGAATACATTTCTCTTGTTTTAAGTCTCCAAGTTTGTGGTAATTTGTTATGGCATCCCTAAGAAACTAATAATGTTTCACTTTCAAACTACTGTCTCTAGTGAACTGAAGCTTTCTTGGTCGTGGTTCTAATTTATCCCTTTGGATTATGGTGACAACCAGACTGAGTTCTTGGCCTCCCCTCCAAAGTCAGCCAGCATCTCCTGGCATCCCCAGAGGAGCTAATTTCCTATAGGAGGACTAATTTTCTCAGCCTCTGTGTCCCCTGTCAATCCCCAAGGTGCTGGAGCACATCTTTGGTAGCTTCTACTTTCACTTTTTGTTTCTTCTCACAGCACACACCAGCTTAGTACAGCACCCACTCCTGCTCTTTATCCTCATGCCTGTCATCTCATCACAAGGATCCTACTGCTGCACTCTGCAGCCCATTCCTCTTTGTAATGTACCCCTGCAGGAATTCCAATGCACATTTGCATTTTAATGGAAATGTAATTGACTTCCACTCAACATTTAAATAATTAAGGCCTCACATTTACATTTTATTCTAGGTATTTTCTAGCCCTATTCCCCCTAACTTTTAGAGGAAAGACATCTTTCCTGACAGGTAACAATTGTAGCTATCATGTTCTGGACACCTATTGTGTGCCTAGCATCAGGATAATCATTTTGTAGATATCAATTTAATCCTCACAGTAATCTTTGTTTCATCCCCCAGTTTACAAACCCAGGACCAAAGATAATAAGAGATCCGAACAAACTCACATGGCTTAGAGAACCACAGTATAGACTGGGGGACCCAAGATATTTCCTGTCTTCTGCTTGTGTTTTAGATTTTATGTTATCTACTGTTAAAGCCTGAACAGAAAGTTTTTTCAACCTCTTTTCTCCCATTTGTCTCAATGGCAGAAATAATGGTAACTCACAGCTGACTTCATTGAGCACTTACTACTGTCCAGAGTGCTAGACTTCTCATTCATTATCATGTATTATCTTTACAGTAGCCTTATTAGGTGCCTATCAGATTCCTGAGTACAGATGAAGAAACTAAATCTTAGGTTAAATATCTTACCTCAAAATACACAGCTAGTTTGATGTAGGACATGTATTTGAATCTAGATATGTCTGAATACAGAGAATGAGTTCTTAACTACTTAAAAGAGCACAATAACTCAAGACTTCAAAGATCAATACAGTGTCTTATTACATGTAAGACCCCAAGTTATAACAAAATAGTACATCTTTGTAGTATGTAGATATGTTCAATAGATACTTTCTGGTCATATACTATATTAATCATTGCTGACCAAAATAAATGTCAGAATGTTATTTGTATATCATAACCTTTGAGTCATTTGAAACAGCTTTCAGCTAAAAGGTAATTAAAAACTAAATCTAAACTCCTGAAACATGAGTAATAAGAAAACAGCTCCAAATTTTAAAGCATGTTAAGAACAAGACAGTAGGTCCAAAATGGAGTTGCTTATGTTAAGCCCAACATCACCAAACTGAGACTTAATTACAGTTTTGGATCTTCCAGAAATGGAACCTTAAACCAGTCAATTAGGAATTACCAGATCAGCAGTAATAATCTGCCTGATAGTCCCGACCATCCCCTAAAGGAAAGTAAGTTTGTGATAACCAGCCTGCTTTTTGGCCTAGTATAACTTCCTTGTTCCTGCTCCTTTCTGCCTATAAAAGTCTTTCATTTTGTGCAGTTCTTCTATCTGCTAGATTGATGCTACCTGATTCAAATCCATTTTTTTTAATTAAAAAAAGATTTTATTTTAAGATGAGATAAGGAAATAAGGAAGATGGAAATCTCGACACTTAGCAGGTCTCACAAAGACTGGAACTTGGTCTGGGCACTAGAAGGTTCAGCTCAGGTCTAGCAACCTTACTTCCTTGTTGTTCCCATGGCAACTAAATGCATGACCTAGGAAAAGTACCAGAAACTGCTAGTTGTCTGTGCAATATCTATTCTCCTCTTCTTTAGTAACAGAGCCCTGGATTTATTTGGACTGGTGACATGCCCAACTAAAAGGCTGCATTTCCAGCCTGGTTTGCATCTAGATGTGGCCATGATGAAGCAGGTGGACAGCCATGGGTGGACTTCAGGACACCTCTCTAACAGGGACTGAAACAACAAGGATGAGCACATTTGGATTTTTTTCTCTTTTGCCTTCTTTCTTCCTGGAATTTGGAAGCATCCTGTAGCATCTTACGACCTTGAGGTTGGCAGCCATGTTCAAAGGAGGTTGGAGCAGAGAAATCAAAAAAGCCTAGATGCCTGTTCACTTGAGGATCTGCTATAGCAGCCCTGGTCAAATCCATTTGTGCTCAAATACACTCTTAAATTTTTTAATATGCCTCAGTTTACCTTTTAACAAACACAAATGGAAATGGAGAATGTTACAGTTATGGTGAATCTTGGTTAAACAGTTACCACCTAGATATGCACAAATGTGAAGTATTCTTATCTGAAACTCTCTCCAAGCTGTAGTACTTGGCCTTGAAGTACCTAAGCTTCCTTAAGAAGACAGTTTGCATTTTATTTCATTTCAGTTTAAATATCAGCCCAATCCTGTGATTTGTTTTTTTTTTCGATAGTCAAACCTTAGCCACTTCCCAATTTATAAGATCAGTCTCAACTTCAACCTAGTCTAGTTGGATGTAAGGGGGAGTTTCTGGAAAGTGTAAACCTGCAAGGTTCAAACTTACTTTCTCATACTCTCCCTTCCTCCTGGGCCTGCTTTCCCATCCTTGCCTTGGACTGTTGATGTGTGATCGTATGACTAGACTGTGACTATCCACAGTTGGGGTGCTGGCTGGGGATATCTGCATGCGTGTGGCCACAAATCTGTAGGAGATGAGTTTGCTATTCAATCCCTCTTGGTCACTGCTGCACTTGTGTGAAACTGATTATTGATTCTCTGAGTGACCAGAGCCTGTGTTCTGATTCTCAGCTGCAGTGTAGTAATTTATCCTCTGGGGGCTCTGCTCAGCTCTGTGTGCACAGTTCCAGTTGTCTTGCTACCAAAGATTAGAAAGATGAGACCTTTTGCTTCTAGGGTCCTCATGCACTGTTGAGCACCCCCACACTTCCTCTTGATTGAAGAGACTCTCGAATCTTAGCCATGCCTGCTCTCAGCTTTGCTTGCTTTCACTTGTGTGGTTCCCTGCTCCTGGCAGCTTTAGTGACTCAGCAAATGACTTAGCAAATCAAGAAAAATGCCACCATTTCCTTCATAGTAGATAGGAGGGAAGCGTGCAAGGGCCTCTACTGTGCCCCTCGCTGAGGGAGTGAATTGAATGACGACTCCGACTCCTCCTCCGTAGCAAGATGAGTATTAGGGGCAGTTAATGATGCCTTACACTCTGCTTCACCAAAAGGGAGTGAGTGTCCCTGATGCTGTCTAGACGCTGTATATAAGAGGATGGTGATGTGTAGACTGATCTATTGAATTTTCTGGAACATCTTTTTTTTAGCAAGGCAAGATGGTTTGCTACATAGTGGGCTTTTTATTTTTTCTTTTTTATCTTTTTTTTTTTTCCAGTTGAAACTATTCCACAGCAATCCTACTGCATTCCATTTAACTCTTGATCTGAGCTGAGAGGGCTGTGTTAATAGTTCTAGGTCCTGGCTGAACATTAGACTCACCTAGAAGCTTTTAGAAACTATAACTCCTCAGTGTCCACCCCAAACTTATGTCAGTATTTGGTACAGTATTTGGTACATAGTAGTTTTTAACCAGTGGGCTAGAGGGAAGCCTAGTGAAGATAAATGAACAGCCTATTAGCTCATTACAAGCTCATAATCTCATAATAGGAGGAAAATACTATACTAGAAAACCTAAACTGAAGAAGCGGACATAGTTGAATTAAGGACCTTAATTTTTAATCTTCCCAGTAGCCAAGCAAAGAGGGAAACAGATTTTATAACACAGCTTTCAGTGTCTAATAAAGGACCCATTTGTAGTTGTTCAGAGTTAAAACTTCTTCTCCATATAGAAGGAATTGATTGTATGAGTCTTAGTCTAAGGGACATTCAAAGACAATGGTTCATATCTTAGATAACACTTTTATGATGTAAAATGTTTAAATATATTGCTATTGTTTTTACTTATTTTCGATAAGAACTGAAAAATATATCATGGTAGAAGAGTTGACAGGGATGTGATGCCATTAACCTACTCTGATTTTCCTGTCAATATATTGGTTTATAGATGCTAATGATGCTGTATAATTACTGCTTGGCAACCATATAAATGACCATGTTGAGAAATGCCACACATAGCCCAGATTTGCTTTAATAATCCTGAGATCTCATTTCTTCCCTAAATGGGTTACTTTGAAAATCAGCATGATATGTGGATAAGTAACAATTTCTCTTTAAAGGGTTATTGTGAGGATTAGGTGAGAGGTACACACATGTAGAGATCCTAGAATAGTGCCCGCTCCATATTAGGTACTTTATAAATATTGTTGATGGTTATTGTTACTATTTTAACTGGCTCACTGGGGAAATTATGGGTTCCTTTGGAAACTTGAATGGTGCAGAATATTGTATTTTCAGATTCTGACACCAAGCCTTTCCAGTGAAGGAACTGTCAGAATATGGGATGATGACCTTAACAATTAAATGCTTTGTAATCTTATTCTATTTATTTTCTGTTGGTTTTCTTTCTCCTGGGTGTATAAAGATCTTTACTTTCAGTAAGAAGAGTGAACCCTCAGTATGTTTGTTTTCTGTAAGCATATGAAGCAAAGGCAGGGATAAAAATGTGTCAAAGATACTTGTTCAATCTATGATAAGGATAGTCATTGGTGTATTAAGAATTTGAGGGAGTTCTCTGGTCGTCTAGTGGTCAGGACTCCGCACTTTCACTGCTGTGGCCAAGGTTCAATCCCCGGTCGGGGAGTTGAGATCCTGCAAGCCATGCAGCCAAAAAAAAAAAAAAAAAAATGATGTAGTATTATGCATTATGCTGCCACATGCCACAGTCTCTTTCAGTAGATTTCTTTGTGAAAAAGAAACATTACTGTCTCTTCATGGACTTTTCAATCTACCAGCCCTGCTACAAACATCACAACATTGTAACTTCAAAAATATTGTTTCCTTATAGCACAATTCATGCTTCTGCAGGTTGTGCAGACTGTATGCTTTGTGGATTATATTGCTGAGAAGCACATATGTGGTAAAACATGAGAAGCACATATGTGGAACATTCCATGGTTCCATGACACTAATACAAATTCTGCTCATGCATTGGCTGGGTTTTGTGTTGCAGGGACTCAGAAGTTTTCTGGGGGGTTGTTTGTTTCAAAAATAGGAACTAGCATAGCAAATGTGGGTATTTATTTGTTTTTATAAGAAACATCTATATAAACCCAGCCCAGCCAGGCCCACAGCTGTCAGTCAGCAGTGCAGGAATCAGTCTTAATCTGTCTCTTTAAGAGCACACATTTTTATCGCCATAAATTTCTATTAGTAAAAATAGAAAAATCAGCCCTCCTTTTCTTCTAAAGTACTGACAAATTTGGAGGAAGGAATTATATGCCTGGTGAAACATTGTATTAAACATAAAAACAATTAGCAAGACGTGAAGATGAAGAGTGTCTTAAAATCTGTACGTTGAAATAGCTTGTAGCCCAATGCCTGTATTATTATGAGAACATCTATGTTTTGTAATCCCCACCAACATGTGATAACTGACTATGGGTATAAATCTGATTTCCTAGGAAAAGATAAACTTCCAAGGGAAATACCAATTTCATGTCTTGCTTTCTAAAACTTCACTGTATATAAAGTCATAATTGTCACTGGTGAAGTCATCATATTTTGTTTTCTTGGAACCTGTGGGCTGGCTAAACCCCTTTCGTTTTTCAATTTTATATTCACCTTTTCCTGTTTCTTCTGGAGAGTGAGCAAAAGGATCTTGTAAAAGACATAATGTGAGTCATCCTTCAACGAAAGATTTCTCTTGAGATGGTGCTTCTGAGTGTAGATTGCCTTCTTTTCTGCTCAGAATAAGGACTGAGGGTTGTTCATTCTCTCTACTGCTTTGGCTATTATGCCTCTAATCTCTCTCTCTCTCTCTCTCTCTCTCTCTCTCTGTTAGTTTAGTGGATGGCATTTATGTACTGTTTCTCTAGGTGCTAATTGTAATTGCCATGTACTATCACAATGGTGGGAGGCAATTGTGTATCCTCTCTTTCTTTTGAGAAGGTTATATATAATCAGTAATTCTATCTATTACAATGGCAAGTGGGTGGTATCTAGAGCAGACTCTCATTTTTCAAAATAAAATGATACTTGTGTTGGATGTCCAACTGTTAATTGAACTAGAAACTAAAGAAACAAAATTATGACAGAAAATAAAATCATATATTACTTATTTCAAAAGTTTTTTTGTTGTTGACCATAAAGAGCAATACATGGAGTATATGACGAGACTGTTTAGAAAGACAGATGCACATTTAAAGTATAATGGAAAAAATTACAAAGATTTCTCTTTAGGTAGGCAAATTGTACATATTGATAAAAAAAGACATTTAAAAATGAAAATTGATCTTACCACTTTCTACTAATGAGGTTTTTTTTCTAGGTTTTATTTCCTTTTAAAATGTGCTAACATGGTTCAGATGTCTAGTTTTGAGAGCAAAGTACCACATCAGGGGTGCATCATAATATGTTTCAGACTTGTTCTATACTTAGTCATTTGTTAGTGACTCGAAATAAGCAATCGAGAGTAGGAAATTATAGACATTTCAGCCTGTGTGCTGAGAAAATCACTTAATCTCTCTGAGCCTGAGTTTTCTAATTTTTAGAATGGAAAGTGGGTACTTGCTTCATAGGGCTACTGAGATAATTAAATGAGACCTAGCATGTAATGCACTTAGCCCAATTCCTAGGATGTAATCAAAACGTGCAGTCTATCCTAAATCTGTGGTGGTGATAATAGCGATGAAATGTGAGAAGTGAAAAGGACTGCGAGGGTCATCTGTCCCAATTCCTTTGTTTTATAGGAAGATCAGAGGTGGGATGTGCCCAAGGTCACACAGTTGGATGGCAGAGCATTGCTAATTCTCACTTAGGTCACTACTCATGGTGTTTGCTGTATTATTCTGAAGAATTTCTGCAGGCAACTCAGAATCCCATATTTTGTCATCATAGACAGTGCTGGTATTTCATGATTACCTTATAAATGGCAATAGCCATGGCTGCAACATTTTTGGTCATAAGCGGCAAGAACAGGTGAGAATTTCAAAGAGGAACTGTCTTTGCTGCTCAGTTTCTTTCAGTGAATCTCGGGAATTTGATCCATATTGGTCTCAAAGGTCGCTCCTATAATCAACAGCAACTTTAGGGACTGGGGAATGGGTCCAGATTCCTTAGCGTGACTACTAAAGTACTTTGCCTCTGATATGAGGCTAGTGAAACATATGTTTTACTCTTTACATGTCATCTGTAAATTTTTATGTACAGTATCAATAAAGAAACATTTGTTTCCATTTTAAAAAGAAAAATACTTTTGTTGGCTCTAGAAATCATTAATTTATTACAACTTTGCATCATTATTTTGTCTCTGTAGTCACAAAATTTGAAACATTTCAATATAGTAATAACAGTATTTTGAAGACAAGTTTACACCTCTGTCTTATGATTTTGGTTTGTCTGGATTGCTTCATGATAACTACTAAGCTAATTTAGTTATAGAGGTCTCGTCATTCCATGGTGCTGAGGTCCTTCTATTAAATAAATACTGAGCAGTTTGATGTATAACCACTCTGCCCAAATTATGTCCTACAAGATTTCACAATAAAAAATTGTATTTAGTGTAGATTATTTGGTTGGAATACTTTTTGCTATATGTAACAGAAAAACCCAAACCCTCAAAAGTTTACATATAAAAAATTTATTTTGTCATGCAGAATAGGGCTGCTCCAAGGTTGGTTAATTAGGGGATACAGTGAAGTCATCAAGGATAGAGGTTCCTTCTATCTTGTCTCTCTGCTATTTTCGTTATGGAGGCTTCTTTCCCGTGTGGAGACAAGATGGTTGCTACAGTCCCAGGTATCACATGGAGATATGATGACATCCAGCAAAAGTGTAACCATTTTTCCTTGTCTCTTTTTATGACAATAGAAACTTATTCCAGAAGCCTCCCAGTATATTTGCACTTCTGTTTCACTGGACAAAATCACAATACAGATTGTTGTGAGGACTGGAACTACTCTGATGGGCTAGGATATTTAAGGCTCCACATCTAGGCTAGGACTGGGACCAATGTTCATGAGGAAGGAAGAGAGGGGCAATGACTGTTGGATAGGAAACCAAGAGTGTCTGATGTACATAGAAGTAGCTTGACAGTAAATGATGGGAAAACTAGGCAAGAAGGGAAAATAAGGGAGAACTCTGAAATAAACTCATAAATAACATTAATGTTTATCTTCTTAATTTTTCTGTAGTAAAAAGAGAAGAAATATAATTTAATTGTGTCATTTAAATGGTTTCTTCTTCTGGTAAATTGTCCTGCTGTGGATGAAGACAATTATTCCATTTGTGTATTAGAGTCCTGCTAGCTTATTAGATCCCTAATGAAATTAGCAGAGAGTTTGTGTTTCATTCTGCAACTTTACAGACCAAAGAAGTGTTATTAGAGACACCTACAAGTATTTTCATGCCATGTATTTACATGCTTTGTTTCATTTTTTGTCATCAAAGGCCATTTGGCTATGGTCCCTTTTACTAATCCTTTCATTTAAAGAGTAGCAAAATTAATTGTATCCTATGGCATTTTTCTAGCATTAATTTTGCATTAGTTTCTAAAATTTTTGTTTTTTCTTTTTGGTGGGATCATCACAGTAGTTGTGAGAATTTGAAGTCAGACTATGTGAGAATTTGAAGTTAGACAAATTACTATGGACTGTCCTTATTAATAACAAAAATGAAAGTAAAAGTCTGTTCTCTCTATGAAGCCTAAGGTGTTGGAGATGAAGCATAGACACAGGAGAGGGAGTTGTAAGTACCCCAGTGAATCCTAGAAGCAGAAGAATAGAGAGAAATGAAGTGGTTAGAGGGTAAATTAGTTGGTATGTACTCAATAAGAGTTATGGGGGATATAGTTAGTGTCGTGGTGACCAGGATATGGGAAAACAGGTTGGAACAGAGACCACAAGAAAGTCAAAAGAGAGGTGATAACATTTAATCTTGATGAAATTTGGTCCCAGATATGCCCTTTATCATTAGAATAGAACAAAAGAAAAAAGATCTACATAATTATCCTACATGTTCAATTTTTCCTTTCCAGACTTCCTTCTCATACCTACTTATGTTACAAGCTTTGCTTTCCCTGATCCCATTGACTCTGTGGCTTCTTCATCATAAGTTTACCATACTTTATTATAAACATTTATTGGCTTGTCTGTATACTTTCCTAGATCTTGGGGATAGGGCTGCTGTTTCCTTATCCCAAGTCTCCAGCATGTTGCAAAGTGCTGCATAGGTAGTCTGCACTCAATAAGGAGTGAACTCCTACACTGATGCACAAGTTCTAATGTCAAGAAAATAAACCCAGAATAAAATGTCCTCTTTCTGTTGAGTCTTCAACCTTTCTTGCAAAAGGATTTTTGACCTAGAAAGTTCTTTTTACCTTTGAGGTAGATTGATAGCCCCAATTGATGACTACCTTTCAGTCTTGTCCTCTGCAATGTGACTATGCAAACTTCTCCCCTTGGGAAGTGGATATATTTAATTATTCTTGAAATTGGACAACCTTAGTAATTTTCTTTAGATGATAGAATGGGGAAGAGAGGTGTTGTGCCAGTTTGGATCCTAGGTCTCAAAAAACCTTGCACTCTTCTGCTCTTTCCTGGAACCCTGAACCTAGTATGAACAAGCCTGGGCTGGTCTGATATAGGATGATCTCTCATGTGGAGCCCTCTCACTACTTCTTTTCAACATCATAATAGAAATTCTAGCTAGTGCAATAAGAAAAGAAAAGAAAAAGTATAGAGATTGGGAAGGAAGAAATAAAATGGTCTTTGTTCACAGAGTACATGAACACCTATGTAGAAAATCTGAAAGATTTTCTACATAGATATAAACCCTACATAGATATAAACCCTCCTGGAATTAATAGGTGATTATAGCAAGATTAATAGGTGATTATAGCAAGATTGTAGGATACAGATAATATACAAAAGCCAGTCACTTTCCTGTACATCAGAAATGAACAAGTGAAATTTGAGATTAAAAACACACTACTATTTATATTAACACTCCACAAATGAAATACTTAGGTATAAATCTAACAAAATATGTACAAGATCTATATGAGGAAAACTACAGGATTCTTGTGAATGAAATAAAAGAACTAAATAAATGGAGAAATAGTCCATGTTCATGGATAGAAAGAATAAATATTTTTAAATCCCTCCCACCTTGACCTATAGATTCAATGCAATACCAATCAAAATCCTAGCAAATTATTTTGTGGATACTGACAAACTGATTCTAAAGTTTATATGGAAAGGCAAAAAACCCAGAATTGCCAACACAGTGTTAAAGGAGAACAAAGTCAGAGGACTAACTGCTCAGCACCAAGACTTTCTACCAAACAACAGTAATCAAGATAGTGTGGTATTGGCAAGAGAATAGACAAATAGATCAATGAAATGGAATAGAGAGCCCAGAAGCAGTTGCCCATAAATACAGTTGACCGTTCTTAGATGAGGAACAATGTAGCAAAGATGGTCATTTCAACAAATGATGCTGGAACAACTGGACATCCACATGCAAAAATACGAATGTACACACAGACCTCATTTTCCTCACAAAATTTACCTCAAAACGGATCACAGATCTAAATGTAAAACACAAAGTCATAAAACTCCTAGAATATAACATAGGAGAAAATCTAGATGACTTTAAGTATGGTGATGACTTCTTAGATACATCACCAAAAGCACAATCCATGAAAGAAATTATTAAAAATCTGGACTTCATTAAAATTAAAAACTGAAAGACAGATGTCAAGAGAATGAGAAGACAAGCCACAGACTGCATGAAAATATTTGCAAAAGACACATCTGATAAAGGACCGTTTACCCAGAACATACAAAGAACTCTTAAAACTCAACAATAAGAAAACAACCCAGGGCTTCCCTGGTGGCGCAGTGGTTGAGAGTCCGCCTGCCGATGCAGGGGACACGGGTTCGTGCCCCGGTCTGGGAAGATCCCACATGCCGCGGAGCGGCTGGGCCCGTGAGCCATGGCCACTGAGCCTGCGGGTCCGGAGCCTGTGCTCCACAACGGGAGAGGCCACAACAGTGAGAGGCCCGCGTACCGCAAAAAAAAAAAAAAGAAAACAACCCAATTAAAAACGGGTCAAAAACCTTAAAAGACACTTCACCAAAGAAGATATACAGATGGTAAATAAGCATAAGAAAAGATGTTCACATCATATATTATCAGGGAAATGCAAATGAATATAACAATGAAATACTACTACACACCTATTAAAATGGCAAAATCCAGAATGCTGACAACACCAAATGCTAGCAAGGATGTAGAATATCATTCGTTGCTGATGGGACTGCAAAATGGTATAGCCGCTTTGGAAGACAGTTTGGTAGTTTCTTGCAAAGCTAAACATACTCTTATTATACCACCCAGCAGTCATGTACTTTTGTATTTACCCAAAGGAGTTGAAAATTTATATCCACGCAGAAAAATGCACATGGATCTTTATAGCATCTTTATTCATAATTGCCAAAATATGGAAGCAACGAGGATGTCCTTCACTAGATGAATGGATAAATAAACCATGATATATCCAGACAATGGGTTATTAGTAGTGGTAAAAAGAAATGAGCTATCAAGCAATGAAAAGACATGGAAGAAACTTAAATGCTTATTACCAAGTGAAAGAGGCCAATCTGAAAAGACTACATGCTGTATGATTCCAACTAAAGGATATTCTGAAGAGGTAAAACTATAGAGATAATAAAAAGATCAGTGGTTTCCAGGAAGGTGGGGGGAGATGAATAGTGGAACACAGAGGATTTTTAGGGAAGTGAAAATACTGTGTGGTACTACAATAGTGCATACATGTCATTATCCATTTGTTCAAACCTGTAGAATGTATAATACCCAGTGTGGACCGTAACGTAAACCATGGACTTTGCGTAGTGATGATGCATCAATGTAGGTTCATCAATTAGAACAAAGGTACTACTCTGGCAGTGGAAGTTGATAATGGAGAGTATATGCATGTGTAGTGGCAGGGAATATATGGGAAATCTCTGTCCTTTCTCTTAATTTTGCTGTGAACCTAAAACTTCCCCCCTGCTCACAGACACCCCCTTCCCAAAGTAGTCTTAATAATAAAAAGCATGTGGAGGAAAATTCAATTTTTTCATCTGAGGCTATTCTGGACCAGTCTTAGATGGTCAAACCTAAAACAGAACAGTATGTGGTACATTTACAATGCTTGATAAATGTAAGATATTATTTTGGCCTTGTAGATCTTCATCCTAGAATTTCTCTCCTTTGACAAAATGTACCTGTATGACCAATTTTGGTGGTGTGTTTCCTTTTAATTGTCTTTGTAATCCTGCCTTCTCCACGTGGTGGTTTACTGGATTTGATTATCAGCCACCTAGTTTAGTCTACATATACCTTTTTCTTGAGGGAACTGTTGGTACCTTCATGATTTCAATTATGTACAATAGGCAGATAACTCTGGAATTTATAGGTATACATTTATAACCACTCTTATCTACATATACAAAGCCTGCTTAACAACTACTAGCTTGTGTATCCTCTTAGTAGGTCAGATTCAACATGTATAACACTTCCTATCTTATTTCTTTTTCAGGCAATCTATTATTCAAGCTAATGGTCCTACAGTTATTTTTGGATTTTTCTTTTCTTTCCCCTGACACCACTTCTTCTTTCATAATCTTAAATTTTGTGCCCTCATTTTCAACAAATTTCAATAAAAAAACTTTTATGTATTTGCATTGCCGCCTTTCTATTTTGAAGGCAATTTTTACTTTTTTTGTCTTCCTTTTTGTTTTTCACACCTCTAATACATTCTGTGTATCACTGTAGTAATTTTACTAAATATCAGGGAGAAGAGGGAAAATCAAGGATTTAACATTTATCGAGATCCGAACTGTGGAGGAAACACTGGGCTACATGTTTTATTCACTCTTTCATTCAGAAATATATTTTTAGTAACTATCAGAGGCTAGGTTCTAATGATACTAGGATGTGTTGTGTGAAACATACATAAGTTCTGCTTTCACAGAGCTAATACTTTAGTAGATGAGAGACAATGTGTAAGTAAACAAACAAAAAGCCCTTCCCCCAAAGAAGGCCAGTTATGAGAGATTGGAGTGAGTACATGCTTGAAAGGCTTCTTCTTATAGTAACAATATTCTTAGAAAGTTAATTAATACATAATCACTCTCCAAAATGAGAAAGTGGATTTTCCTTGCACTGAATCCTGTGAAGCAGCCCATGTGGAATAAAGCAGGCAGGAGACTTCATCAGTAATCTAAGGACAACACCTCAGAAATCTCCATGGAGAACCAAGGCCACCAAGCTCTGTGGTGAGACACCAACGCTTAGAATACTCAGGAAAATTCCATTGTGGAAAATGAGTTCACCACCCCAAATCATCAAAGAAATAAAGAAGATTGATGCCAAAATGTACATTACAGAATCTAAAAATAGAAGATCATGGGACTAAGAAAACAAAAGTCCAGAACCTACTTTTGAAATTCAGTTAAAAAATGAATAAGGATTAGGAATAGAAAGGAAATTCCATATAGCTAACAGATATAGAAGGTGATGCTCAAACACATGGTAATTGGAAAAATGCATTTTAAAAAACACAATGGGATATCACTTTATACTTACCTAATCAGCCAAAAAATTAGAAAATAAGATAAATACCAAATATCAGTTGGGATATGAGACTATAGGAACCCTGGTAGGAATGTAGATTGGAGCAGGCATTCTGGAGGACAATTGTGCAGCACTTAGTCAAATTAAATACTGACATTTGCTATGGTCTGTAAATGCCTGGATTTTTTTTTTCCCCCCAGAGCAGCAGTTCCATAAAGAATGTTTGCAAAGATATTTGTTGTAGGCTTGTTAGTGGTAGTGAGGAGCTTGAGGCAACAAAGAGATCGAATACAATGAAATAGTATGTAGCACTTAGAAACTATGGCTAAATGGACATAGAACAACATAGATTTCTAAAACACGTAGGTGAGTAAAAACAGCAAGAAATAGAATGAACTCTACAAACTAGTAGGATTTATGTAAATTACACATCCATGCCCAGGAAATTAGCACTACATATTTAAAAGGACATATACAATTAAAGAGATACCTAAAACATTAGAATGGTTGGTCCTGGAGCAGTGAAAGGAGATGGACTTGGGGAAGGAGGAAAGGGAGTTTAAAAGAATGAGAAAGCTTCACACAGACTAAAAAATAAAATACAATACAAATGGTGAGGTTCCTTTAAGAGATAAAAGGAAGTAATCACTTCTAAGAAAAAAGAATAAAGAGATTAGGAAAATGAACCAGTTGAAGGTTCTGAATGTGAAGATGCATTTGAAATTATAAAGTGCTATGAAGGAAACCAGTCGTATGCTATCACAGAAAATAATTGTGGTAATGTGGAGAAAGAATTCTACTCAGTGGTCAGAAAGGGCTTTCTGAGCTAGTGTAGTTTAAGCCAAACCCACTAGGATTAAAAGCAGCTAGCCATGTAAATACTCTTGAGAAAAGCCTCTCAAGCACAGAGGTTGGCCTGTTCTAGGAACTGAAAGAAGGCCAGTGCAGCTGGTGTATGGTGAACAGGGGGAGAGAGGTCTAAGAGAAGATACAATCAGAGGCTAAGGCATGTAAAGCCTTTGGATTTCATTCCAATTAAAATGAGAAACTCTGCAGGGTATTAAGCAGATGTGAACAAGATTTGGTTTACATTTTTAATTTTTAGGAGTTTACTCTGCTGCTCTGTGTAGAATGGATTAGAAGAGAGAAACAAAGAGGAGACTGGTTAGGAGGCATTCTATGAGAAAGAGCTGTCTTGGACTATAGTAGTGGTCCTGGAATTGGAGAGAAACAGAGATAAGATATAATTTGGAGGCAGAATTAACAGGAATTAATAGACTGGTTTGGGAGGTGAAGGAAATATAAAGACATTCTGTAGGTTCTTAGCCTACCTTTTATTGAAGAGGGAGAGTAGGTAAGGAACATATTTTGAGGTAAAATAAGAATTCAGTATCAGACAAGCTAACTTTGGCCTCTTGTGAGACATCCAAGTGAAGATGGCAAATAAAATATTGAATAGAAAAGACTGGAATACAAAGGGTAGGTCTAAGCCAGAGATGTAGATTGGAGAGATAGCATCATATGGACCATATTTAAGCCATGGGAAAGATGAGATTAACCAGACAGAATGTGTAGAGGGAGAAAAGAAGGATGTTTGTGTAACATCTTGAGGAACTCTGTCATTTGGATCTCTGGGAAGGGCAGGGAGCCCTTCCCAGAGGAAAGGAAGACTGAATAGGGGTGGCCAAAGTCCTGCAGTGTTTCATAAGGGAGGGAGCTAACTCTGTCAGGTACTGCCAAGAAATATAGTGAGGACAGAAAGATAGATCCATTAACATGGCAACATGGAAGCCATCAATGACCTTAATAAGAGTAATTCCATGTCTGTGAGGGCCAGAGGCCAGAGTGGAATGGATTGAGGAGTGAACACAAGAAGATACGGTGGAGATAACATCTGTAGACATACTTTGGAAGTCTGTCTCTGAGTAGTTGGGGTAATAGGTACAGGTAAGGACTGTTGGTTTAAAGATACTAGTCAGTCATTTAAGAACCTTTACAAATTGACTCTAAACTCTAAGTACTTTCTTTATTCCAGCCATATTTGTTCACTAATTTTCCCAGGTCAGGCTGAATGGAAGTATTTAGTTTTCTTATATAAGCTGATTACTGAACCTCCCAAACCAGGCTAGTAATTTAGCAACCCATGAATCCAACATTCTTGGAGTATTTGTTCAACATTATTGGGGGTGGCATCTGCAACAACAAAGATTTTCACTTATTTTAATTTTTATTCCAGCTAGGTATTTTCTTCTTCAGTGGGAGTAGAATTGGCCTACATGTTGTTGAGTATTCACAAAGTTGTGAACTGAGCTCTTAGCATCATACTTATGATCTATCCTGTTGATAACTTAGTGCCTTTTGTAGATAAACACCAGGACAGTTTCTTAGCTGGCCTATCAGTTTAATACAGCTTTCTTATTCTAGTACCTTTGCTCATGGTAATATTATCTGTAAGTTCTCACCTTCTGTGTTCCTCCATGCCCTTTCTACTTACATAATTTCTTCTAGGTCTAAGTTTCCTTCTCTGACCCAGTTGTTGCTATCCCCTTCCTTTGGACCTCTGCCCTACTTTTTATCTCTAATACCAATTTAGTGATTAATTATGCTTGTTCTTTACTTGCAGTTTTTAATGTTATTTACTTAATGAGTACTCATTGATAGTACCCAATAATGTTTTTGATTGGCTCCTGAAGATTTTGTAAGGTTGGTTTATATTTTGACTCTCTGTGACACCTATCTACACATATATATTTCCTCAGGCAGTATAGATAGTATGTGACATCAGACATCAGACTAGAAAGGAAATTTTGTATAATGTTTCTTTCTGTTTGTCCTTGATTTACATTAAAAAATTAAAGTCAATTTACCTATGTGCTCTTACATCCAAAATGTATCACATTAGTAAAAACAAAGAACAAAACTTTGATAAATGTTTGAAAATCTGGAGTCATGCAGACCTGCTTTAAAACCTACTTCTGTCATTTACAAGCTTTGCAATTGAGACCATGTTTCTTAATCTCTCTGATCCCTGCTTCCTTCTGTCAAATGGAAATAACCTATTTCTCTGTGATATTTTTTGTTAAAAGCATGTAATAAGGGTGGTAACTATTGAGTTGGTAATTACCATAAAATAGTAATAAAACAAAGTAAACAATTTTGGCTGCCCAAGTTGAAATCAGGCCCCTAGTCTCTTCAGCTTTATGACTTTGATATGATCTGGGTGATTTATGTCAAAAGGCTTAACTGACCTATTTTTCGACTTGGGTAGGAATTTCCTCTCATTTACAAACACAGTGCTTTTCACCACTTGAAGAAATTCAATTATGTTTCTGCTGACGTGAATTTCAAGTGATCACTTAGCCTGCAAATGTGTATGTGTGACCCTGATTTTAGCATTTCTCCCTCCTACTCTAGCCCTTCAAAGATAACTTCTCACTCGGATATTCAGGGAAAAAACTTGGCTTGTAGCACATCCAGTTCTAAGTTAGTTCTGTGCTATAGTTGAGTTTCCATGCTGTGCTTTGATCTGACCCAGCCTAAAAACCTGGATTAATGTTGGAGACTTCTCAGAATTCCTTTACTACCATCTTTCCTTTCATGGAGCTGTTACCACATTAGATCTTTTTTTAAAAAAAAAATTATTAGAGTATAATTGATTTACAGTGTTGCATTAGTTTCTGCTGTACAGCAAAGTGTATCAGTTATGCATATAAACATGTCCACACTTTTTGGATTCTTTTCCCATATAGGTCATTACAGAGTATTGAAAAGAGCTCTCTGTGCTATACAAGTAGGTCCTTATCAGTTATCTGTTTTATATATAGTAGTGTGTATGTGTCAATCCTAGTTTCCCAATTTATCCCTTCACCTCACCCCCACCCCGCTTTCTCCCCTGGTAACCATAAGTTTGTATTCTACGTCTATGACTCTATTTCTGTTTTGTAGATAGTTCATTTGTGCCATTTTTTTTTAGATTCCACATATAAGCGATATCATATGATATCTGTCTGTTTCTGACTTACTTCACTCAGTATGACAATCTCTAAGTCCATCCATGTTGCGCAAATGGCATTATTTCATTTTTTATGGCTGAGTAATATTCCATAGTGTATATGTACCACATCTTTTTATCCATTCCTCTGTCAGTGGACATTTAGGTTGCTTCCACGTCCTGGCTACTGTAAATAGTGCTGCAGTGAACATTGGGGTGCATGTATCATTTCAAATTATGGTGTTCTCTGGATATATGTCCAGGAGTGGGATTGCAGGGTCATAGAGTAGGTATATTTTTGTTTTAAAGGAAACTTCATACTGTTCTCCATAGTGGCTGCACCAATTTACATTCCCACCAACAGTGTAGGAGGCTTCCTTTTTTTTCCACATCCTCTTCAGCATCTTTCCTTTCATGGAGCTGTTACCACATTAGATTTTAATGAAATAAATGTAGGAAAGCCCCTATTCTATGTTATCTTTCCTAATTCTAATTTACCATTTACAAATTCTAGATAGCTATAACAGATTTTACTGGGGAATTGATATGTCTAATAGAAATTTTGTGTGAGACACAAAAATACATTTTAAATCAAACTTTGAAATGTCATGGTACTCATAAACCATGTCAAGAGAACAAAAAGGTTATATCTATTTCAGATCTCATGGGTGTACCTGAGAGCCTTACTCTTCTGCTTTCAGGACTGCTTCAAAGTGTTTCATTCTTCAACACTTCTGCATGTAAATCTCCATGCCCCTTTAGGAAACCCCATTCCTGTCCTTGCTCCTGTTATGTGACATAAAAATTTCCCAGCAGGCTGTGAGGTAAGGCTGTCCCCTCCAAATTTAGTTTTCTGGGAGTATTCTCTCCAGTGAATCACACCTATCCCTCTGCATTATTTTTCAGTGTCCAATGAGTTACACACACGTGCACAAATACAAACGGTAAAGCCAAAATCCATGTTACAAATAGAAACATTTTCCTCACTGCGATTATAATCCTGCAGAACTTCCCTTGAACAAATGGGAGAAAATGCCTCTGTATGTCATTATGCTGAGTAGTGTTCAGCTTTCTTTGTTTTACCTACTGTGTTTAGATTGTGCCTCAGCCTTTCCAGTACATAAACATAAGGAGTTATTATAGCATTGAAGATTGTAACACTTCTTTATGATGGTCAACATTTCTTAACTATACAAATTTCTACTTTGAGCTTTTAGGAATTCTTAAAAATTTATGTCAGATCAAATCTTGGGTTACTGTAAATGAAAGAAGACTGTGAAGAATCATTATTTTTCACCCAAGCATCCTCTAGGAAATGGGAAGGATGTTTTAGACAGAAGTAATCAACCAAAATTTTGCCAACAATAACCAGAAAACATATCGAGAAAAAAGATCAGGACTCACACCAATATGTTTCTATAAGCAAGAAGAAAATATTGTAAGAAAATGTGTATAATGTCTAGAATGTTTCATTACAGAAAATTGAAAAACATGTTCCTAGACACATAAAAAAGAAACTAAAAATATATCAATCTCACAGTGAAGATATAAAACATTTTGGTGATCATTTGGGTCTACCAACCCATCTGTAATTTTTCTGTTTACTTATCTGAACAAAATTTTGATCAAATTGTATTAATCATTTTATAACTCAATTATTTAAATATATAATAATTCACAATGATTCTGCCATGTTATTAAATGTTTTTGAGGACTTGATTTTTGACTATGTGATATTCTATAATATGTGCTATGGTTTAATTTATGTAATCACTCATTGTTGCACAACTAGAAAGTTTTCAAGGACTAGTTTACTTTATAAAAGAACATTTTATATTTACTTTTAACAATAATAGTTGACTTGTTTGAGTCATTTTCTTGTTAAATAGAAACTTGAGATCTAATAGTTTTTAAAATTTCTTTTGTTAGTAGCTAGGCCCCATATGATTAAAAACATCTACATTTTATGGCTAAATTCACAGATCTATAACAAACATTTGAAAGCAAGAATAACTTTAACTAATGGTAACTTGTCTGTACTGGTAATTTTCCCCTTCAAGATATTGAAAAAACAGGACTTACTGTAATTATAATCCATTTAAATAACACGTGTGTGTGTGTGTGTGTGTGTGTGTGTGTGTGTGTGTGTGTGTTTGTGTGTGTGTGTTGGGGGGTCTGAGGCACCTTTAAAAATAAATATATTGAGAAAATGTCAGGACTTTGACCTGTTTTTCAATAGGGCAGCAATAATGGAACATCAAATGTAGTGTCTGTTAACAAGATTCATTTTCTTTGTTGGTCATAATGTTGGCATTTCCAGCAGATGGCATTATTACCCTAAAGAATCAAGCAGTAAAGTCAAGTGTCTTTCAGTAAATGCACTTTTTAGAAAGGAAGGGAAGAGGGAAAGGAAATATAACTTATTGAAGAAGTCTTTAGGTGGTGGTCCTTTTATATATGGAATATACATGTAATTATACTTAATGCTCATGGTGATCCTTGCAGGTGGGTGTTATTTTAAGAATAAATAAACAGGCTGAAAGAAGTTAAGAAACTTGGTATTCACCAAGCAAATAAGTGACAGACTTGTGATTATAATCTAGATCTGGCTGATTCAGGAGCCTGGGTAGCTGTTGTGTTTAGAATCTATGGTATTCCAATGAAAATATTCATTCCATAGGAACAATTTCAAACGAAGAGGTTGATACCTTCCAAAATTTTTTCTGAGGAAAAAAAGTTTAAAGTTTTTTTTTTTTTTTAATGAAATATTCTCAACTTCAAAAAAATGCAGAGAAGTATTTCTGGAATAATGGAGCCAAGGACCTCTGAAAATCCACTCTTGTATAAAAGCAATGGAAACACTAGCAAAAAAAAAAATTGTAAAATCAATGTTTTCAGAACTCTAGGAATTTACCCAAGGTTGCAACAATCTGGGAAGTGTTTTTATAAGGAAAAATTACTGAATGTTGGTAAGAACAGTAATATCTATGGCATTGTAATTTGTTCTATTCCCATTCCCTTCTCCCCAGCACCATGGTAGCTTTGAAAGCCAGCAACCTTGCAGCCACAATTGTTGTGAATTTCAGTAACTTAGAGATGATTGGAGGAGAAGAATGGGTTTGAATATCTCCAAAATGCCCCATCTCAAGGGAATTGTCAGTATTTGACCTATCTGGCTAGATCCTTAGAAAAGCCCAGCACAAGTTGTTTATATTTAACTTGACTCACAGCTCACTCAGTGGGAGAAGCCCTTTCCCCTGCCATCTGTCATAAAAACATCAGTATCAATTATTTACCATAACAGCTACCTGAGAAAAATGATACCAGTTGGGGAAAATGAGGCTGGATGCAAAACTTAAATGAAAAATCAAGGAGATAGTACATTTATGGGAGGCCTTTAGAAGCTTGAACATATTACGGGGGATCTTAAAGTCCATGTGCATGTGCAGGGCTGTGAGCGTGCTCTGGAGGGACCTGGGAAAGCCATGATTTCTAACCTCTGGCTGAATGTAAAACTCTACAAAAGCTGGAAGCAAAGGCTAAGGTAGAGTAGTAAACTTCCAAAGCATTGTTTTGTCCTGATACACACAGAGATCCTCAGCAAAGAGCAGGAGCTTTATTGGTTCAAGGTATTTTAGGAAATCTCTGTCTAATCATTAGCCTACCATTAAGCTAACCAAACAGAAACTTTAGTGGAAATGCACACAGAAATAAAGACTGTAAAGAATCAGTCCAGGAAAATCACAAGAAAACAGTAACTGCTACAACAACAACAAAAACAGTCATGAAAAAAAACCCTGGGAGGGGGAAATCTCACTTTGAGTTGCCACATTATAATATTATAACACCAGTTTTTGATAAAAAAAAATAAGGCAAACAGAGAAGCAGGGAAATATGGTCCATACAAAGGGGGGTAAAATCAATCAATGAAAACTGTGTCTGAGGAAGCCCAGATGTTGAACTTAATAGAGATTGAACTTTAAAAAAGCTGTTATGAATAAGTTTAAAGAACTAAAGGAAACAATGTCTTAAAAATGAAAGTAAAATAATGATGTCTTGCGAGACTATCAATAATGCAATAGAAATTGTTAAAATACCCAAATAGAAATTTTAGTGTTAAAAAGTACAATAATTAAGATAACATTTACTAGAAGTGTTCAACAGCAGGCAATAGAAATTTTAGTGTTAAAAAGTACAATAATTAAGATAACATTTACTAGAAGTGTTCAACAGTAGGCTTGAATTGACAGAAGAGAGCTTCAGTGACCCATGAAATACCATTAAGAATAGCAACAAGTGCATAATGTGAGTCCCAGAAGAAAAGGAAAGAAAGAGGCAGGAAGAATATTTGAAGATATAAATGCTGAAAGCTTCCCAAATTTGATGAAAAATATGAATCTACACATTAAAGGATCTCAAGAAACTCCAAGTAAAATAAACACGAAAAATTTCACATCTAGACAAATTAATAGTCAAACTGTAGAAGCTAAAGACAAAGAATAACCTTGAAATTAGGAAGAAAAAAAATGATTTATCATCAACAAGATATCCTCCATAAGATTAACAGCTAACAAGAGAAGACTTGGATGACACTATAAACCACCTAGACGTAAGAGATATCTATGGAAATATATATGTACACACACACACACACACATAAACTAGCCCACACTAAAAAGAAGGAAGGAAATAAAAATGTAATATAGATTAGAGAAGAAATAGATGTGAATTTAAAAATAAAAGAATCCAATAAAGTAAAATATTGAGTCTTGAAAAGATCAACAGAACTGGGAAATCATTAGCCAGAATAAGCAAGAAATAAAAGAGCTAGACTTATTACTAACATCAGGGTGAAAGAGGGTACATCACTACCAATGTTACACATATACAAAAAGATTTATAAGGAAATACTGTGAACAACTGTGCCAACAAAATGCATAATGTAGGTGAAGGAACAAGTTCCTAGCAAGGTACATATTACCCAGAATGATTCAACATGCAATTCATGTTCATAGATCAGAAAATTTATTATTGTTAAGATGACAGTACATCTAAAATTGATCTACAGAGTAAAGGCAATCCCTATCAAACTCCCACCTGTCTTTTTTGAAAGCTTGTTTTAAAAGTTATATGGAAATGCAAGGAACCAAGAATCACCGAAACGATCTTGGAAAAGAACAAAGTTGGAGGATTCACATTTCTCAATTTCAAAAACTTTCTACAAAGCTACAAAAATCAAAACTGTGTGCTAACTGACACAAGATAAATGGAATAGAATATTCTAGAAATAAAACCTTTCCTATGTCAATTGATTTATGACACGGGTGTCAAGACAACTCAACGTGTAAATGATAGTGTTTTCAACAAATGCTGCTGAGACAACTGAATATTCATATGTAAAAGGATGAAGTTGGACCCCATGTCACACCATATAAAAATTAACAAACTTTTATAATTAATTTATGATCAAAGTCATAAATGCAACAGCTAAAACTATATAGCTCTTAGAATAAACCTAGGAGTAATTCTTCATGACCCTGGTTTAGGCAATAGTTTGTTAGATATATCAAGAGCACTAGAGACAAAAGAAAGAATAGATCCACTGGACTTCATTAAAATTAAGAAAAACTTGTGTCTCAGGCACCATCAAGAAAGTGGAAAGGCAGTGTACAGAACAGGTGAAAATATTTGCAAATCATACATCTGATTTACAAATTTATGTCCAGAAGATAAAACTCTTACAACTCAATAATTAAAAGACAACCCAATTAAAGATGGGCAAATGATTTGAACAGATATTTCCTTAAAGAAGAAACAGAGATGACCTATGCACACATGATAAGTTGCCAACATCATTGGTTATTAGAGTAATACAAATCAGAAACCCAATGAGATACCATATAACACCTGCTGATAATTTTTTTAATTAAAATTAAAGAAAACAGGCAATAACAAGTGTTGGCGTGTGGAGAAATTAATATCCTCATACAGTGCTGCTGGAATTGTTTATGGTGCAACCACTTTGGCAAACTGTTTGACAGTTCTTGTACATAGTAAATATAGAGTTACCATTATTGGATTCAGAGATTTCACTCATTGATGTATATCCAAGTGTCAATCATTGTTACCCGAAGTGGATTCTGCAGTTTCACTCCTAGATATATAACCAAAAAAATGAAAACACACGCCAGTATAAAACCCTGTACACTGATGTTTCAGCAGCGTTATTCACAATACTCCAAGTTGAAACAACCCAAATGCCCATCAAGTAATGAATCGATAATTAAATGTGGTATATCAATGCTGTGAAATATTATTCTGCAATAAAAGGAATGAAGTACTGATACATGGTACAGCATGGCTGAAATTTGAAAACATCATGTTAAGTGAAAGAAGTCAACAGAAGACAACATTTTTGTATAATTCCACTGGTATATTATGTCCAGAATAGGCAAATCTATAGATCCAGAAAGATTAGTTGATGCCTAGGCCTGATGGGTGGGGACAGAGAATGGGAGTGACTGCTAATGGGGATGGGATTTCTTTACAAGGTGATGAAAATACTTTAAAAGTATAATTGTGGTGATGATTCACAATTCTGTGAATATACTGAAACCCACTTTAAAAGAGTGAACTTTATGATGTGTGAATTATAGCTTAATAAAACTTATAAAAATATATAACACAAATGCATTTTGTGTTTTCAAACTGGGACAAATGTCCCTATCATTTGGAGTATGTAGGCAGGATATCTACAAGTAACTTTTTGGGGTCAAGGACTTTAGAAAAATAATCTCATTTAAAACGACCATCTTGGGCTTCCCTGGTGGCGCAGTGGTTGAGAGTCCGCCTGCTGATGCAGGGGACACGGGTTCGTGCCCCGGTCTGGGAAGATCCCACATGCCGCAGAGCGGCTGGGCCCGTGAGCCATGGCCGCTGAGCCTGCGCGTCCGGTGCCTGTGCTCCGCAACGGGAGAGGCCACAACATTGAGAGGCTCGCATACCACCAAAAAAAAAAAAAGATGCTTCATTGGAACCAAGTTCTAGCTTGTTACACTGTCCCCAGGCTTTTGCTCTACAAAGGGTGTTATGGAAATACCACACCCATTTTAGGCAAAAACAAGTTGAGAAAAAAGTCACTTTTCTCTTCTCACACCACTTTATTAATTGCTCATGTCAAACCTGGCCAATCTGTGACATTCTTATTTGGTACACTAAATGGAATTGGATACTGTATGGACAGATGCTTCTTGTCTGTCTGCAATCTAAAATTTGACACCAAAATAAGGAAGATGAACGTCTGGGGGAGAGGGGATTTTCCTTGGTATAAAAATGAGTTAGCTCTCAAATTGATTGATAATGTAGGCCTTCACTTCCACAAAACAGTTTATTTAGTTTTCAAATATATGCACTGGTTTTGGAGTTGAAATTCCTATGTTAAAGTTGAGTTAGCTTTGAGAAAATTATATATGCATCATCTGTGTGAGGTTTGTTAACACTTTTCGGTTATAAAACAATTACATATGGAATTCTTTTAAGAGGCAAACTACCTTAATGTGCTGATAATGATTCTCTGTACAGAACATTTGAAAAACAAGGTACTTATCTCCCTGGGTGTAGTGCAAAGTGAAGTACCGTATTACCTACTCCTAAAGGTCCTTTTCAGTTTTTTGATTATATGACACTCTGACTAGCAAATGTAGGCACACCTGCAATCCTGCTGAGAGTTCCATGGAATCATTAATGATTATTCATGGCGAGGGAAGCGGAGGTGACATTGACTCTGAAGGTGGATCCTTTTCACTGTAGAAGTGCACTCTTGTGTTACAGTGTTTTTGATTATGAGAAATGCCACCTGCCAGTACTTGAAAGTCTCTGAGCACAAGGGATCGACTCAGTGCCCTTTAGGTTAAAACACAGCGCAGGGAGATCAGCTTGGTGCTCTGTGACTGCCTGGAGGGGTGGGATAGGGAGGGTGGGAGGGAGGGAGACGCAAGAGGGAAGAGATATGGGAACATATGTATATGTATAACTGATTCACTTTGTTATAAAGCAGAAACTAGCACACCATTGTAAAGCAATTATACTCCAATAAAGATGTAAAAAAAAAAAAAAAAAATTCCTGCAAGCCCAGCACAGTGTACCTGTGGTGAGGGCAGTAGCGTGGATGCTCATATGGATATCTTTCAGAGCTTGTGCTGCACATATCCTGCTTGATCTTTCTTTCTTTTGTCATGACAAATCTAGGATGTCTTTCTATTTGTTTGCTTTTATGTTTTTGTTTATGGCTGTTTTGCTTTTAAGCAGAACCTTTTTTGAACTCCATTAAAATGAATGTCCTTTCAGTGCCTTACATGTATCTTTAGTGGGGTTCTAGAGTAAAAGAAGAGTAAGTTATTTGAAAGGAAAAAAAATGTGCTGATATTATCTCAATTAGAAAGAAAATTTATAAATGATTCACAGAGTCACAAAACAGTCTTTATTCTTGATCCTCTTTTTGCCATGGAGAGCAAATTCATTTTCAGCAATATAAACTAAAAATTATTCATGAGTTCTCTGCTAGCATAATAATTAGCAGACTAAAATTGGGACAATATTTTTTTTAAAAATTGGAACAATATTTTAAGTTTAACTCTATTCTTAATTAGCAAGATGGGATTAAATAAAGATAGATTAATGCATTATCTTAAAACCAAGTTTGCTTTAAACCGTATTCTTTTTATTTCAGTTTCCAGGATACTTTGCCCCAGGACTGGGAACAGGCAAGGTTGCCATAATGAGCAACCATATACTGGGAAGGGTTGAATAGGGTTTCTAAGGACTAGTCATTTTTCTTTCTAGAAGAACTCTGGTTAACTGTGTTCTAAATTATTGCTACATACAACTTCAGGAGCTTAAAGAACCTAAAAACCAATAGCAATAAACTAAAGAAATACCATTTTGAACTTTTAGAACTCTAGAATTCAGCCTTTTCTCCCTATAATCATGTTACAATTTAAATTTTTTTCCTAGTATAAGAAGAATATATGCTCAATGTAAAAATTTTGGAAAATACAAAACACAGAGGATAAAAAAATGTTCCTGCTAATATTTTGGTATATATCATTCTAGCTATCAGTCTTTTAATAAACTTTTGTACTATGTGAATCTAGTATGTGTGAGGAATTTAGCTGAAAAACAAATATGAGGTAATTCCGGGGGGCCTTGCAACAAATGGTTCTATATCCTGAGAGAAATATGTTTACAACTGAAGACATGTATGGTATCACTTGGTTCATCTATGCCCTAGCTCTTTTATGGTGAGGGCTTCTGGGTTGCTTACTAGGGAAAATTAGGTGCAGTTGGTGGCCTGTGTCTTATAAGGTAGGCAAATACCTTGCCTTGTATTTGCCTACTTTGTATTTATTGTAAATAAACTTGTATTTATTCTGTGGAAAACAGAAAATATTATATTATATTGTAAAAATGAGCAAAGGACAAACATAGGCAAGGATGTCTGGAAGGAAAAAAGGTTTGGCAAATTTTGAATTGTCCTCTGAGTAACTTAGAAAAACTATTTTCAGTGGCTGACTGTGTATCAGATACATCTTGTTCACATTCCCAGATTTTTGTGGTCTTCTGCGGGGGCGGGGGTCACCCTTGGCCCCTTGCTCTACCTCTGTGCAGGCTGAGTGATTCCACTGCCTGAAGCCAGCAAACAGACTCACTGACATTCCCAAAGAATTAAAAATGCAATTTGATAAGCATTATTTGGAGCATAAAAGAGCACCAGAGGAGGTAAGGAAAGCATTGCTGAACTTTGAAAGTTTAATAGGATTTTGTCGGACAAACAAATTGGAGGGGAGGGATTGTGATGGAGAGGGGAACAGGCATTGGAGCTCAAATAAGAAGCTGTTGCAATAATCCTGGTAAGAAACTGTCACAGTGGCTTGGGAAATAGAATAAGAAAATTTTTTGAGACATAATTATATGATGGAATTAACAATACTTAGGAACTGAACAGCTATAACAGGAGGTGAAAGCAGGTGAGAAGAGAAATAGCTGAGAGGAATCCCTAGTTCCTGGTTTAGGCGACCAGGTTGATAATGAAGCTATTAACCATGGTAAAGAATTCAAGTAGAGAATTCTTTAGGTTACAGTGGTGGTGAGATCATTTGTTCTGTCTTTGATATTTTGCATTCGACATGCCTGTAGCATATCCAAGTAAACTCTGTCATGGGCAGTTAGGCTATAGGGAGAGAAATTAAGGGAAAGACTGGAGCTGGAAGCTTTAACATCCAGTTAATTGGCAATTGGCTTTATAGGTATAGAAGAGATAGCTCAGAGGAAATACAAAATGAGAAGGGAATACAATCAAGGTTGGAAACTTAAGGTCACACTAACATTTAAGTTGAAGGAAAAGGAGGAGAGCAAAGTAAAAGAAACCAAAAAGAAGTAAGAAGAGAATGAAAAGATAATGAAATGATAGGGAACTCATAAAAATGATAATATGCAAGGATCTGGGTTTCTATGATAAAATATAAAATTCTAAGGCCAACAGGAATTGCACATTGAGAGTAAATATTCTCAGTTCCTGGAAGAATACTTCAGGACATCTGTTGGTGCTTATGGAGGAGTCATTTAATAATATTGATTTCTTAGGCTGGAATACTTAGTGACATAAACCAAGTCTTTTCCATGAGGCTTTTATACTATCTATGTTGGTGACTGGAAGTTTCCTTGTGTTACATTTGTATCATATTTGCATTCATTTAACACTCAACAAATATTTTTGGAGTGCCCGCCCTATATTAGAGATGGGATATATTAGTGAACTGGAAAGGCAAAGGCACTTGCCCTTGAGAATCTAACATTCAAGAAACAGAACAAGAAATTGACATAACACATACTTTTATAAAGGGTGATAAGTGCTATGGAAAAACGAAAATGGGACAACAAGGATCAGGAATATAGTGGGGGAAAGAGGTTTGAGGCTGGGTAGGTTACTATATTAAATAATATGGGGACCTCATGGATAAAGTGAGGTTGATCAAATATATATATATATATATATGTGTATATATATATATATATATATTTTTGTGGTACCTGGGCCTCTCACTGTTGTGGCCTCTCCCATTGCAGAGCACAGGCTCCGGGCACGCAGGCTCAGCGGCCATGGCTCACGGGTCCAGCTGCTGCGGGATCTTCCCAGACCGGGACATGAACCCGCGTCCCCTGCATTGGCAGGCGGACTCTCAACCACTGCGCCACCAGGGAAGCCCTCAAATATATTTTTCAAAGGTGAGGGAATTAGCCAAGTGGTTGTCTGGGAAAAGAGTGTTCCATGCAGAAGAAAAGGTATAGCAAATGCTCAAAATTGGGAGCATGTCAGCATAATGTCAGGATCCAAAAGGAAGCCTACTATGGATGCAAGCAGAGTAAGCAAGGAAGAGCAAAGTAGGGTAGATTGTGTAGGGCCTTGTCTTATTCTTACTAGCAGTGAGAAGGGGAATGATTTACAGGTTTGATCAACGGAGTGACCTGGTCTGACTTGTCTTTTCCCTCTGACTACTCCACTGATAATAGACGTTTTTGTTATTTTTTTGTAGACTGTTTTTGGGATTACTTCTACTCTGTGATGTGCAAGAGTAGAAATAGGAGACCTAAGAAAAGGTTAAATACAGGTAAACGGTGACGATGATTTAGCCCAGGGTGGTACCAGTGAAGTGGTGAGAAATGGATGGCTGTTGGATGTATTAGGAATATAGAGTCTACAATAATTCCTTTGTGATAGTGCAATCTTGTATAGCAGTCAGCCACACTAAACATTTGGCAAAGGACCTTATGAAAAAATATTTTGCAGGGTATTTTAATCCAATGTTAAAATGTTAAATTCAGATTCACCTTCCCCCTAAAATTTATGCTCATTGTTACTGCAGTTATTGCTGTGTTTAAGTCACTAGACTCTGTAAATACAATGCATCTGATAGGGTTCATGGTATGTAAATAAGAAAGAACCCTCATGAGGTGATAGGAATTCTACCTGTACTTTTTCCAATGGTTTTGAATGGAGTACACTCTCCAGTTGTTTCTCCCTTACATAGATTCTGTGCTTCAAATCCCTGAATATCCAAATAACTATCTTGATACACTCTCTGGGTTGTGCTGGTCTAGTTGTTATACTTTGTCTGTCTGCATGTTATAGACTACAGTCATTTTAAGTTAATACGCTTAAATTTTGAGACACATAGTATTGCATTATTTTTGGCCAAGCCACTTGTAAAAGGCTGTTATGAATGAAAACTTTGGTTTGGTTAGGAGGCACATTTGGAGAACTCCATAAATATTGATTGAAATACAAACTGGTACAAGAAAATTACAATTTACATGGCTTGAACAAATATTGCAGTTCTGCAACAATGCTGATTTTATTTGTCAAATTTAAATTCTCCGGGCTTCCCTGGTGGCACAGCGGTTAAGAGCCTGACTGCCATTGCAGGGGACACAGGTTTGAGCCCTGGTCCGGGAAGATCCCACATGCTGCGGAGCAACTAAGCCCGTGCACCACGACTACTGAGCCTGTGCTCTAGAGCCCGCGAGCCACAACTACTGAAGCCCGCATGCCTACAGCCTGTGCTCCGCAACAAGAGAAGCCACCGCAATGAGAAGCCCGTGCACTGCAACAGAGAGAAACCCCCATTCGCTGCAACTAGAGAAAGACCGCGCGTAGCAACAAAGACCCAACTCAGACAAAAATAAATAAATAAATATATTTATTTATTTTAAAAAAAAAATTAAATTTCTCCTAAACAGATAGCTCTAGAATGCTCTTCTGTTTAGATTAGATATGGGCAGCATATTTAACTGTCCAATTATCTTTTTTTTTTTTTTTTTTTTTTTGCGGTACGCAGGCCTCTCACTGTTGTGGCCTCTCCCGTTGCGGAAAACAGGCTCCGGACGCGCAGGCTCAGCGGCCATGGCTCACGGGCCCAGCCGCTCCGCGGCATGTGGGATCTTCCTGGACCGGGGCACAAACCCGTGTCCCCTGCATCAGCAGGCGGACTCTCAACCACTGCGCCACCAGGGAAGCCCTTAACTGTCCAGTTATCTTTTAATGGCATCTTTACTAAAGGAGGATGTTGTCTTGAGCAAAACAGAGGTGATAAGCAAAACTTTGCAAAATAGTCTTTTTATTTTACTAAAATAAAAGAAAGAGTGTTAAAATACTCTTTTGGCTAACAGTCTAAATTACTGCAATATATAACCAAATGAACTCAATGTACACGTGCATACACGTAAATGCATGCACACAAGCCCATAATATTTAGCCATATTGTCAGCTAGTGGAATCAAACTCAATATAGCTATTACTTTTGGAGTCATTGTATAATGTGGTTTAGTTAAGTAATGACAATTATAATGAAATAAAGTGGTTTCCTATAGTTAACCTCTGGCTTAAATCCCGCGTTTAACCTGAATACTGAATATGGATATCTGTGTTTGATTAAGGTCATGATAAATGTACCATTTGTTTTAAGGTTGAAAAGAGTAGAGACTTAAAGATGTAAGTGAATAGGCAGGTCACATTTCTTCTTTAATTGTGCTTTATAATATTATTGTAAGTGGATAGATAATTTCAGTTATTGCTTACATTATACTTCCTGAGGCAGACACTGCAATAGTATGGCTGTCAAGGAATTATATCAAAACTTTTAGTTAACTTTTTGTTAATATAAGCATTTTGTTTGGATGATAAAACCTTTTCAGAGACAGTAAAAAACAGAACTATTTAAAAAACACAACTGAAGGTCACTGCTCTACCTCTAAGGGAGTGGCATGATTTCTCTCTTAAAGTAGATGGACATTTTTTAACAAGACACCATGAAAGACCTCTTTATGTTGGAAAGCAAGAGACCTCCAGGGTATGGTTTTGAATGAGACTGACGGCTGGACTGCTCAGCATCAGAAATAAATGGTTACTTGAAGGTGGGAGTGAACTCAGGAGAGAAAAAGAGAGGGTCAGAAACACAATAGCAAGTGGGGGAGAGTAGAGAAATAGCAAGTGAGATTCCTAGCAGACGGATGATTAAAAGACTGTCTATACCCGGTTTTTGCTGTTTCTTATCAGGAGCTATAATCATCCGTATCTTGCTCTATCACACACACCTTCAGTAGTGCCTGTTATATATACAAATTTCTTGACTGAATAGTGTTAGGATAAATCAAAGAAAAAGGCTGCATTTCTGAGACCCTGCTGAGCAGAGAGAAGAGAAGAAATACGTTGGGTCAAACAAGTAATGGTGAGAATTTAGCAAGAGAGGAGATGAGAATTAGAGGTGACAAAATGCAAGCTTCCAAGTTTTGGCAAGATTTTCTCTAAGGGATTGGCTTTTCCCTGGACATGAGATATGGGTTAGAGAAAATCATAAAGCAGAGCCTGACCCCGGCTGACATCTGGATTATACTTGCCTTGGTTGTCTGTGAATTTCCACACACAAATCCCTTCTTTTATATTCAAAAAGCTTAAACAGCAATTTTAAATGTTGAGGAATTTGTTCTAACTCTGTTGGTGGAGGCAGCTCGGCATTCCTGGGCTCCTTGGAGTTTGGGAATATAGTAGGGAATCTTTGAGACATTTCAAAAATGTAAAAAGTCTAACAAAAATTAAATAGCAAAAAAAAAAAAAAATTAAATACCTTCTCATGATAAAGTGTCATGAGCTAACTAATCTGTCAAATATCTCCTCTGTAACAGAATTATATCCACTCAGTTGATAATCCTGTAATGGTATCACATGCCGATCAGAAGCTCTGATTAGCAGTTAGATGTCTTTGATGGAAAAAGGAGGAAACAACTATTAAAAATGTCAGTTGCTGTTTCTGCTCCTTCCTCCTGGGCTGAGGTGAGCTCTTTCATCTAGAGTCACCCGTGTTCCTTGAGCAGACAGTGAGGCTGCAGAACTGCAGCAAAAACAGAGGCCTGTTGACCCCTAAAGGCAACCCCCTCATAGAAGTCTACTTCACCATGATATGGGTGGAAACGGCTCAGCTGCCTTGTAACTATAGGCAACTTCTTAAGGAAGCCAGTAGAACTCTCAATAGAGGCATCTACAAATTTATGGCAGTAGCTGCAGACACAGAGTCCTTAGAGATTTCTCACATCTCCGTGGTTTGAAGAGAAGAGTGTGTGTCAAATAGGACCTGGGGTGGTTATTTTCTGCTCAGTCACCAGCAAAGAAAGTTCTCAGCTGAAACTCAGGATTCAACCCATTCCACAGGCCCCTAAAGGAAGCAGATATTCTTAGCCAAACCTCCTGCTGATTTCTCCCACTGGAGAATTGTGCAATATATGTCATCTTTGTGTTAGCCTGTGGTTTTTTCAATTAGTTTTCATTATTAAAAACTATAGTCCAGAATTTGACTTCTTGATTTTTTTTTTTTAAACAGAATTTTCACCCAGCTATCTTAAGCACCAAGAAAGAGCTAGAAGAGGTGTGGTTGCCCTAGGAAAAATATCTAGTCCCACTTTTTATTAATCAACTTTTATTAAATACTTTTTATGTACAGAAATGCTAGAAAGTGCATAGTGGTACTTTTTGGACTATTCCCCCCTCTGAAATATTCCCCTTGAGAATACACACCATCAACTTTTTTTAAAAAATTTATTTTATTTATTTATTTTTGGCTGCATTGGGTCTTTGTTGCTGCGTGGGGGCTTTCTCTAGTTGCCGTGAGCAGGGGCTACTCTTCGTTGCGGTACACATCCTTCTTATTGCAGTGGCTTCTCTTGTTGCAGAAGACAGGATCTGGGTGCGTGGGCTTCAGTTGTTGTGGCTCGCAGGCTCTAGAGCGCAAGCTCAGTATTGTGGTGCATGGACTTTGTTGCTCTGCGGCATGTGGGATCTTCCTGGACCAGAGCTCAAACCCATGTCCCCTTCATTGGCAGGCAGATTCTTAACCACTGCGCCACAAGAGAAGTCCAAATATCATCAACTTTTTATACTCTTGCCTGACAGAGAAAGTGTTCCATACATATGAAATGGAGAGGTTTCTTTTTTTTTCTCTAGAGACTTAGGGAACTAGACCTTGAAGGAAGAGGAGGACAGGCAAAGCATTGGAAAGGAGGATTTGGGGACTGACGTGGCCCTTGGCTGGAGCGAACAACTGAGATATTGAATCTGAGGAAATACCTTCTGTTTGTGGGTAGACAGTTCATCACCTCAGTTGGGACCTTTGTACCAGCTCTGAGGGCTCTTAGCACTGAATCCTGCCAAAATAGATATTTATTTTTATGAGAAGTAAACAGTGGTAAAGGAGTTATATATTCTTGTTGCACACCCTAATAATTATATTTTAATTATAATTTAAAAAGATTTCCATGATAATCACTTTCAAAACATGTTCATGGAGAAAAGTTAAGAAAAAATGTTTCTTAAAATCAGCAAGTATGACTTCACCACTAGTTAATTAGCAGTGTCTACCCTGACATCCTACTGGTGTTGTTTTGAAGGCCATAAAATATTAAAGTTCCATTGTAAATTGTAAGGTGTTATATAACTTCAGATCTTGCATATTATAAAGCAGTAGTTAGGATCCTGGATTCAAGGTCCTGGATTTAAGTCTTGTTTCTGCCATGTATTAATTGTACAGTTTGGGGCATGTCATTTAACCCATCTGAGGCCCAGTTATTTCATTGTCTGGCACCTACTAAGTACTCAACAGATACTATTTATAAATATAGTATTATTTTTATTGTATTATGCTGCCACTGATTTTAAGGCAAATCTAGTCCCTAAAATAATAAAAATTACCCTGTGCTGTCAGTCTTTTTTGGGCAAACATTTAGGGAAGTTGTCTTGGGAATGCATTGTCAGGTGATGAATAGCATGATATATTTATTTAAAAAAATTTTTAATTTATCTTGTAAAGAAGAGTTGACAGTTTTCTATACTGGAAAAATGTTACATTCAATGTTTCCAATTTTTTCAGAATTCTACTGTGGTATGTATATACAGTGTTCTAACAAACATGAATTAACATCTTTTTGGTACATCTTTTAACAGAGGTGGAATAATAGGGACCTTAGGGAAGACAGCATTCAGAGTAACAGCCAGTTATTTTATATTCCCTCACACATAAAATATTGAAAACTAGCAAATGAATTCAAGCAAAAAAAAACCTGGCCTGTACTGGCTGAAGGGTACAGATCAGGCCTATTTCATATACTGCCAATTGTGGCAAGTAATGGCTGTGGTAAAGGCAGTGGTCTATGTGCAGGGTAATATTTCAACTGTCTAGTTTTATGAAATTGCTGGAGAGCAAAAAAGCAGCTGTGCTTGGGGAAATGTCTTAGATGTGAGGAAGGTTGGAGTTAGAAAGGTCTTGTTTGACTAAGAGGACGTATTGACAATATTTGAAGACAATTATTTGGGTTGCCACGAGAATCTGCACTAGTGTGTACTAAGGAATAAAGTGAGGCCAATCGAGTCTTGAAGAATCATGTGAAATAATGGTGCTCTTACATGTCATGGGAAGCATTAAGGAAAGAATGCAGTTAAATTATTAGTTAACAGCTCTGTCAAGTAGAGCAGAGTATGTTTGTTTTTTTTTTAACATCTTTATTGGAATATAATTGCTTTACAATGGTGTGTTAGTTTCTGCTGTATAATGAAGTGAATCAGGTATATATATACATATATCCCCATATCTCCTCCCTCTTGTGTCTCCCTCCCACCCCTCTAGGTAGTCACAAAGCACCGAGGTGATCTCCCTGTGCTATGCGGCTGCTGCCCACTAGCTATCTATTTTACATTTGGTGGTGTATATAAGTCCATGCCATTCTCTCACTTCGTCCCAGCTTACACTTCCCACTCCCCATGTCAAGTCCATTCTCTACGTCTGCGTCTTTATTCTTGTCCAGCCCCTAGGTTCTTCAGAACGATTTCTTTTTTAGGTTCCATATATATGTGTTAGCATACGGTATTAGCTTTTCTCTTTCTGACTTACTTCACTCTGTATGACAGGCACCAGGTCCATCCACCTAACTACAAATAAGCCAATTTTATTTCTTTTTATGGCTGAGTAATATTCCATTGTGTATATGTGTCACATCTTCTTTATCCATTCATCTGTCGCTGGACACTTAGGTTGCTTTCATATGCTGGCTATTGTAAATAGATCTGCAATGAACATTATGGTACCTGACTCATTTTGAATTATGGTTTTCTCAGGGGATATGCCCAGTAGACGTACTGATGGGTTGTATGTTAGTTCTGGTTTTAGTTTTTTAAGGAATCTCCATACTGTTCTCCATAATGGCTGATTCAACTTGCATTCCCACCAACAGTGCAAGAGGGTTCCCTTTTCTCCACACCCTCTCCAGCATTTATTGTTTGTAGATGTTTTGATGATGGCCATTCTGACTGGTGTGAGGTGATACTTCATTGTAGTTTTGATTTGCATTTCTCTAATGATTAGTGATGTTGAACATCCTTTCATGTGTTTATTGGCAATCTGTATATCTTCTTTGGAGAAATATCTGTTTAGGTCTTCTGCCCATTTTTGGATTGGGTTGTTTGTTTTTTTGATATTGAGCTGCATGAACTGCTTGTATATTTCAGAGATTAATCCTTTGTCAGTTGCTTCACTTGCAAATATTTTCTGCCATTTGGAGTGTTGTCTTTTTGTCTTGTTTATGGTTTCCTTTGCTGTGCAAAAGCTTTTGCTTCATTAGGTCCCATTTGTTTATTTTTGTTTTTATTTCCATTTCTCTAGGAGGTGGGTCAAAAAGGATCTTGCTGTGATTTATGTCATACAGTGTTCTGTGTATGTTTTCCTCTAAGAGCTTTATAGTGTCTGGCCTTACATGTAGGTCTTTAATCCATTTTGAGTTTATTTTGTTTATGGTGTTAGGGAGTGTTCAAATTTCATTCTTTTACATGTAGCTGTCCAGTTTTCCCAGCTCCACGTACTGAAGAGGCTGTCTTTTCTCCATTGTATATTCTTGCCTCCTTTATCAAAAATAAGGTGACCATATGTGCATGAGTTTATCTCCGGGCTTTCTATCCTGTTCCGTTGATCTATATTTCTGTTTTTGTGCCAGTACCATACTGTCTTGATTACTATAGCTTTGTATTATAGTCTGAAGTCAGGGAGCCTGATTCCTCCAGCTCCGTTTTTCATTCTCAAGATTGCTTTGTCTATTCGGGGTCTTTTGTGTTTCCATACAAATTGTGAAATTTTTTGTTCTATTTCTGTGAAAAATGCCAGTGGTAGCTTGATAGGGATTGCATTGAATCTGTAGATTGCTTTGGGTAGTAGAGTCATTTTGACAGTGTTGATTCTTCCAATCCAAGAACATGGTATATCTCTCCATCTGTTGGTATCATTTTTAATTTCTTTCATCAGTGACTTATAATTTTCTGCATACAAGTCTTTTGTCTCCTTAGGTAGGTTTATTCCTAGGCATTTTATTATTTTTGTTGCAGTGGTAAATGGGAGTGCTTCCTTAATTTCTCTTTCAGATTTTTCATCATTAGTATATAGGAAGGCAAGAGATTTCTGTGCATTAATTTTGTGTCCTGCTACCTACCAAATTCATTGATTAGCTCTAGTAGTTTTCTGGTAGCATCTTTAGGATTCTCTATGTATAGTATCATGTCATCTGCAAACAGTGAGAGCTTTACTTCTTCTTTTCCGATTTGGATTCCTTTTATTTCCTTTTCTTCTCTGACTGCTGTGGCTGAAACTTCCAAAACTATGTTGAATAATAGTGGTGAGAGTGAACAACCTTGTCTTGTTCCTGATCTTAGAGGAAATGGTTTCAATTTTTCACCATTGAGAACAATGTTGGCTGTGGGTTTGTCATATATGACGTTTATTATGTTGAGATAAGTTCCCTCTATGCCTACTTTCTGGAGGGTTTTTATCATAAATGGGTGTAGAATTTTGTCAAAAGCTTTTTATGCATGTATTGAGATGATCATATGGTTTTTCTCCTTCAGTTTGTTAAGATGGTTTATCACATTCATTGATTTACATATATTGAAGAATCCTTGCATTCCTGAGGTAAACCCACTTGATCATGGTGTATGATCCTTTTAATGTACTGTTGGATTCTGTTTCCTACTCTTTTGTTGAGGACTTTTGCATCTATGTTCATCAGTGATATTGGCCTGTAGTTTTCTTTTTTTGTGACCTCTTTATCTGGTTTTGGTATCAGGGTGATGGTGGCCCCATAGAATGAGTTAGGGAGTGTTCCTCCCTCTACTATATTTTGGAGGAGTTAGAGAAGGAGAAGTGTTACCTCCTCTAAATATTTGATAGAATTCACCTGTGAAGCCTTCTGGTCTGGGGTTTTGTTTGTTGGAAGATTTTCAATCACAGTTTCAATTTCATTGCTTGTGATTGGTCTGTTTATATTTTCTATTTCTTCCTGGTTCAGTCTCAGAAGGTTGTGCTTTTCTAAGAATTTGTCCATTTCTTCCACGTTGTCCATTTTATTGGCATATAGATGCTTGTAGTAAACTCTCAGGTTCCTTTGTATTGCTGCAGTGTCAGTTGTTACGTCTCCTTTTTTATTTCTAATTCTATTGATTTGAGTCTTCTCCCTTTTTTTCTTGATGAGTCTGGCTAATGGTTTATCAATTTTGTTTATCTTATCAAAGAACCAGGTTTTCATTTTATTGATCTTTGCTATTGTTTCCTTCATTTCTGATGTGATCTTTATGATTTCTTTCTGCTCACTTTGGGTGTTTTTTGTTCTTTCTCTAATTGCTTTAGGTTTAAAGTTAGGTTGTTTACTTGAGATGTTTCCTGTTTCTTGAGGTATGATTGTATTGCTCTATACTTACCTCTTAGAATTACTTTGTCTGCATGCCATAGGTTTTGGGTCGTCGCGTTTTCATTGACATTTGGTTCTAGGTAATTTTTTGCTTTCCTCTTTGATTTCTTCAATGAGCTCTTTGTTATTAAGTAATGTATTGTTTAGCCTCCACGTGTTTGTATTTTTTTACATAATTTTTCCTTTTATTGATAAATATCTAATCTCATAGCATTGTGGTCAGAAAAGATACTTGATACAATTTTAATTTTCTTAAATTTACCAAGGCTTGATTTGTGACCCAAGATATGATGTATCCTGGAGAATGTTCCATGAGCACATGAGAAGAAAGTGTATACTGTTGTTTTGGGATGGAATGTCCTATAAATATCAGTTAAGTTCATCTTGTTTAATGTATCATTTAAAGCTTGTGTTTCCTTATGTATTTTCATTTTGGATGATCTGTCCATTTGTGAAAGTGGGATGTCAAAGTCCCCTACTATGATTGTGTTACTGTCGATTTCCCCTTTTATGGTTGTTAGCATTTGCCTTATGTATTGAGTTTCTCCTATGTTGGGTGCATAAATATTTACAATTGCTACATCTTCTTCTTGGATTGATCTCTTGATCATTATGTAGTGTCCTTCTTTGTCTCTTGTAATAGTCTTTTTTTTAAAGTCTATTTTGTCTGATATGAGAATTGCTACTCCAGTTTTCTTTTATTTCCATTTGCATGGGATATCTTTTTCTATCCCCTCACTTTCAGTCTGTATGTGTCCCTAGTTCTGAAGTCAGTCTCTTGTAGACAGCATATATGCGGGTCTTGTTTTTGTGTCCATTCAGCCAGTCTGTGTCTTTTGGTCGGAGCATTTAATCCATTTACATTTAAGTTAATTATTGATATGTATGTTCCTATTACCATTTTCTTAATTGTTTTGGATTTGCTATTGTAGGTCTTTTCCTTCTCTTGTGTTTCCTGCCTAGAGAAATTCCTTTAGCATTTGTTGTAAAGCTGCGTCTGTGGTACTGAATTCTGTTAGCTTTTGCTTTTCTGTAAAGCCTTTGATTTCTCCATCAAATATGAATGAGATCCTTGCTGCATACAGTAATCTTGGTTGTCGGTTTTTCCCTTTCATCCCTTTAAATATGTCTTGCCACTCCCTTCTGGCTTGGCAAATTTCTGCTGAAAGATCAGCTGTTAAACTTATGGGGATTCCCTTGTATGTTATTTGTTGTTTTTCCTTAATATTTTTTCTCTTATTTAATTTTTGGTAGTTGATTAATATGTGTCTTGGTGTGTTTCTCCTTGGATTTCTCTTCTATGGAACTCTGCGCTTCTTGGACTTGATTTACAATTTCCTTTCACATATTAGGGAAGTTTGCAACTATAACCTCTTCAAATATTTTCTCAGTCCCTTTCTTTTTTTCTTCTTCTTCTGGGACCCCTATAATTCAAATGTTGGTGCATTTAATGTTGTCCCAGAGGTCTCTAAGACTGTCCTCAATGCTTTTCATTCTTTTTTCTTTGTTCTGCTCTGCGGTTGTTATTTCCACTATTTTATCTTCCAGATCCCTTATCCGTCCTTCTGCCTTAGTCATTCTGCTATTGATTCCTTCTAGAGACTTTTTAATTTCATTTATTGTGTTGTTCATCATTGTTTGTTTGCTCTTTAGTTCTTCTAGGTCCTTGTTAAACATTTCTTGTATTTTCTCCATTCTATTTCCAAGATTTTGGATCATCTTTACTATCATTACTCTAAATTCTTTTCAGGTAGACTGTCTATTTCCTCTTCATTTGTCTGTTCTGGCGGGTTTTTACCTTGTTCCCTCATCTGCTGTGTGTTTTTCTGTCTTCTCATTTTGCTTAACTTGCTCTCTTTGGGCTCTCCTTTTTTCAGGTTGCAGGTTTGTAGTTCCCATTGTTTTTGGTGTCTGTCCCCAGTGGCTGAGGTTGGTTCAGTGGGTTGTGTAGGCTTCCTGGTGGAGCGAACTAGTTCCTGTGTCTGGTGGATGAGTCTGGATCTAGTCCTTCTGGTGGGCAGGACTGCCTCCAGTGGTTTGTTTCGTGGTGTCTGTAACCTTATTATGATTTTAGGCAGCCTCTCTGCTAATGGGTTGGGTTATGTTCCTGTCTGGCTAGTTGTTTAGCATAGGGTGTCCAGCACTGTACCTTGCTGGTCATTGAGTGGAGCTGGTCTTAGTGTTGAGATGGAGATCTCTGGGAGAGTTTTCACCATTTGATATTACATGGAGCCGGGACATCTCTGGTAGACCAACGTCCTGAACTCTGCTCTCCCACCTCAGAGGCGTAGGCCTGACACCCAGCCAGAGCACCAAAACACTGTCAGCCACACGGCTCTGAAGGAAATGGAGAAAGGAAGGAAGGAAGGAAGGAAGGAAGGAAGGAAGGAAGGAAGGAAGGAAAGAAGGAAGGAAGGAAGGAAGAAGGGAGGGAGGGAGGGAGGAAAGAAAGAGAGAAAGAAAGAAAGAAAGAAAGAAAGAGGAAGGAAAGAAGTAAAGAAAGATAAAGAAAGGAAGGAAGGTTATTAAAATAAAAAATAACAAAATATTTAAAAAAATTAAAAAGTAATTGAAAAAAAATACAGAAGAGAGCAACAAAACCAAAAAACAAATCCACCAATGATAGCAAGCCCTAAAAACCATACTAAAAAAGAAAAATATGCACAGAGAGAACCCTAGGACAAATGGTAAAAGCAAAGCTATACAGACAAAATTACACAAAGAAGCCTATGCATACACACTCATAAAAAGATAGAAAGGAGAAAAAAAATATATATATATATATATACAAAAAAAAGGAAGAGAGCAACCAAATCAATAAACAAATCTACTGGTGATTATAAACTCTAAATATTAAACTAGGATAAATGTAAAACCAGAAACCAGTTAGATACAGAAAGCAAACCCCAAGTCTACCGTTGTTCCCAAACTCCACCACCTCAAATTTGGGATGATTCGTTGTCTATTCAGTTATTCCAGAGATGCAGGGTATATCAGGTTGATTGTGGAGATTTAATCCGCTGCTCCTGTGGCTTCTGGGAGAAATTTCCCTTTCTAGTCTTTGTTCACACAGCTCCTGGGGTTCTTCTTTGGATTGGCCCAGCCTCTGTGTGTTGGTCGCCTGAGGGTGTCTGCTCCCTCCCAGGCAGACGGGGTTAAAGGAGCAGCTGATTAAGGGGCTCTGGCTCACTCAGGCCGGGGGGAGGGAGGGGTACGGTATGCGGGGACAGCCTGTGACGACAGAGGCCAGTGTGACGTTTCAACAGCCTGAGGTGCTCCGTGTGTTCTCCGGGGAATTTTTCCCTGGATCCCGGGACCCTGGCAGTGGCGGACTGCACAGGCTCCTGGGAGGGGAGGTGTGGATAGTGACCAGTGCTCGCACACAGGCTTCTTGGTGTTTGCAGCAGCAGCCTTAGTGTTTCGTGCCCGTCTCTGGGGTCTGCGATGATAGCCGCGGCTCGCGCCCATCTCTGGAGCATGTTAAGGCGATGCTGTGAATCCCCTCTCTTCGCGCTCCCCGAAACAGTGGTCTCTTGCCTCTTAGTCATTTCCAGACTTTTTCCCGGACTCCCTTCCGGCTAGCTGTGGTGCACTAGCCCCCTTCAGGCTGTGTTCACGCAGCCAATCCCAGTCCTCTCCTTGGGATCTATCTGACCTCCGAAGCAGTGCCTCAGCTCCCAGCCCCCACCCGTCCCGGAGGGTGAGCAGACAAGCCTCTCAGGCTGGTGAGTGCTGGTCGGCACCGATCCTCTGTGCAGGAATGTCTCTGCTTTGCCTTCCGCACCCCTGTTGCTGTGCTCTCCTCCGTGGCTCCGAAGCTTCCCCCCTCTGCCACCTGCAGTTTCCGCCCGCAAAGGGGCTTCCTAGTGTGTGGAAACTTTTCCTCCTTCACAGCTCCCTCCCAGAGGAGCAGGTCCTGTCCCTATTCTTTCGTCTCTGTTTTTTCTTTTCTCTTTTGCCCTACCCATGTACGTAGGGAGTTTCTTGCCTTTGGGAAGTCTGAGGTCTTCTGCCAGTGTTCAGTAGGTGTTCTGTAGTAGTTGTTCCACATGTATACATATTTCTGTTATATTTGTTGGGAGGAAGGTGATCTCCATGTCTTTATCCTCCACCATCTTGAAGGTCTCCCCAGAACAGAGTATGTTTTAAGGGATAGTGCCAATTCCTGGTAGATTTGATAAAGTGCTCTGATTTTTATCAAAAAAATACTCCAAATGTCACAAAATAATTTTGTTGTATTTTTAAAAAATTAAACTTGCTTTTTTTTTTTTGGCTGCTTCGGGTCTTAGTTGCAGCATGCGGTGTCTTCACTGAGGTGTGCGGGATCTTTCATGGCTGTGCAGGCTCTTCGCTGTGGTGCGTGGGTTTCTCTCTAGTTGTGGCCCTCGGGCTTCTCTTCTCTCTAGTTGTGGTGTGTGGATTTTTCTCTCTCTAGTTGTGGCACGCAAGTTCAGTAGTTGTGGTACCCAGGCTTAGTTGCCCCAAGGCATGTGGGATCTTCCTGGACCACGGATCAAATCCACATCCCCTGCATTGGAAGGTGGATTCTTCAGCACTGGACCACCAGTGAAGTCCCTTGACACGTGTTCAATCAATAAGAAGATGGTGACTGAGGAGAACTCTCAATTCAATATTAGGAGATATCAACCTTTTTACATAACAAAAAATAATTTTACTTCCTTAGACCCCTCATTTCTTTTTATTTGGTCTGCCTCTTAAAAGTAGATAAGCCCCATTTTTTCTTTGTGGTGTCTTCATACTTTCCTCTTTCTTTTCTAGTAATTACTTTGGCTTTAAACATTGAGTTTATGCTATATATTCAAGGTACCACTGGGTACAAACAATAAGTCATGATCTCTGCCTTAGTGTTAATGTGTTGGACAGAAAGTTAAGAAAACTTATGATAATATAATGTGATAAATGATATGTGCTCTGGAAACACAAAGGTGACATTTGAAGTTCCATAGAAGCTAAATGAGTGTTGGGAAAGGGAACATTTCAGGAATGGGAGCTTCAAGGGCTCAGGCATGGGGTGTGAACACGCAGTGTGTCTTGGGAGACCTGTTTGTCATTTTGTGCATTTGGAATATAGAGGGTAGGTTAGAGTGTGCAGCATCTGAGGCTGGATGAGTGGGTAACTAATTATTATATATTTTATCCTGTGGGTAGTGGAGAGTAATACGAGGTTTCTAAGCACTTATTGGGCAATCTCATTTATTTTCATGGCTTTAACCAGGATCCCTAAATTAATTATTCCCAAATCCTTACCTGCAATTCTGACTTTGTTCTTAGGGTTCACAATGTATTTAAAACTGCTGACATTATTATCCAGCTGTTAATCAAGGTGAGTTCTGCCCCTTTAAATTGTTCCTCCATTTGTGCACACTTTCTTGTTTCATGACACCATTTCTCCAAGTCAACTAGGCTGAACATCTCAGTGCCATCTTCAGTTTCCCTCTTTATTTCAATGTCCCCTCAGTCCTTTCTTTGCCAGTCTCACTAATGTTCCCAACCACCTCCCACCCCTTTCCCCATTTCTGTTCCTACCACCACTTCTCCATGGTTCAGACTCCCATTCCTTCTCATCTGGACTTTTGCAATGGCTTTTCAATGGCCTAGTTATTTTCTCTTTCATTTCTAATCCAGGGTACCTAATGGCACGAGAATTTTCTTCCAAAAATATGGATCTCATCACATAATTCCTCTCAAAAATCTTTAATGATTCCTCACATATGGGATAAAGTGCAGATTCCTTAGGGCCACATTCAGGGCCCATGGAATCCTTTCTAAAAAAAGAAAAAAAAAGAAAAGGTCCTTCACTTGCCCCTCTTCTTTTTGCAATCTCTGTCCTAATAAATATTCCTTGTCAAAAATCATCATTCTTGTTTTAATTTAAAATAATTTTTATTGAGGCATAATTGACATATTATACCAGCTTCAGGTGTACAACATAATGATTTGATATTTGTATATACTGTGAAATGATCAGCATAATAAGTCTACTTATCTGGAATTATAATTTTGATGTCAAATTTTTACTGGCATAATTCATAGAATAAGAAATCATCATTCTTAGTGCCACCATGTTTTTTTTTAAAAAAACTCTTGGTGCATATCTTATCTTATATTAAACTTTATTCTTTTAATAGATTATATGTTTTTAGATGACAGAGTGCATTTAGTTACCTCTTGCTTGCTGTGTAACAAATTACCTCCACACTTAGCAACTTGAAATAACACACATTTATTATCTCACCATCATTGGGTCAGGAATCCAGGGGCAGCTTAACTGGGTCCTCCAGCTCAGGGTCTCTTATAAGGCTACAGTCAAGGACTCAGCTGGGGCTACAGGCATCTCAAGGTTCATCTGGGAGAGGATCTGCTTCTGAACTCACTCAATATTTGTTGCAAGATTCAGTTCCTTCCAAGTTGTTCCACTGAGGGACTCAATTTCACACTTGCCATTGGCCAAAGACTGCCCTCAGTTACTTGCCATATGGGCTTGTCTATAGGTGAGATTAAAACAAGACAGTTTGTTTTATCAAAGTGAGCAAGAAAGAGGGAGGGAGAGAGAGAGGAAGGGAAGAAGGGAGAGACAGACAGGGAAGACACAGTCTTTTATAACCTAATCTTGGAAGGGACATCTCATCCCTTTTGCCATGTTTTGTTTGTTAGAATGATGTCTCTAAGTTCAGCCCACACTTAAGGAGAATGAATTACAGAAAGGCATAAATATCAGGAGGTTGACTGCCTCACAGAGAGTTTATAGTTTTACTCCCCACCTCTGTGACTAATGGTTTATGCATTGGAGGTCTTTAATAATTATTTGGTGAATTGAATTAAAAAACAGTATCCCAGTTTGCAACTCAAATTTATGCTAATGTTTATAATTTCAGTTAATAATGTCCACATTTGATTAAAATTAGGCAACCCCTTCGAAATTTTTTATGTAATAAAAAATGAGGAAAAAATGAAAAGATACTAAGGGGTTCAGCTGGTTCAGTGGAGAGTTCACCAAATAAACCCCTCTCACTTTATTTGGTGATGACGATTACAAACTGCTGGAGAGTGAAGGAGGGAGAGAGGATAGTGTGATAGAAATTGCCCCATGGTATCACTTTCTCTGAATTTCACTTGACAAAAATATATACTGAAAATCAGTTCCAGGTATTTTCTAATTTTTAAGATATTTTAGGCTTCTTAATTTTATGGAATTAGATGTTTCTTTAAACATTTAAAAATTAAATGCAGTTGTCAAATTTGAAATGAACTTCTGTATAAAGTTGAATAAGTCTGAGATATTGATAGTTTTGAAATTTAATTCTGTTTACAAACCTGAAAAACTCAGAAGTAATATATTTTTCTTACATTAGTTTAAAATAGTTAACTTTATGTCATATTTATCAGCCAAAGAATATATTGATAGGTATTACAGGCCCTACTTTTAGGGACTATTATTGTATTATAGCTGCCTTATTTTGTAATTCAGAAATATTATACTTTGACTCCAATGAATTATTTATATATGCCTTTTCAGTGTTAGTAACAGATTAAAGAGCACTATGTGAAGAAGAGAATAAATTCCTTTAGAGATATTCTTGGTTTAGCTTACGGTTTTATTCATTACTTAGGTCAAAATAACCTCAGCTTGATCTTTTTTATGTGTGTATTATCTATTTTTCAGATGTTTGAGACAGAAAGAATAAAGCTTAAGTTCCCAGGAGCAATCAAATAATTGCACTTTGAATTTATAAAATCCTTTCTTTTTAGGCTGACAACAGTGATGAAACATTTGCATTTGAACCTGGCAACATATAAATTTGAAAGTTTGTAATGAATAAAAATGTGAATTAAATGGAGAAAAATATACTATTTAATACAACTTTATTGGAACCATTATATATGGATTGTAAACCAATTTATTTTTTAGGCAGCATGTTACTTTATCAACTTTTTCCGATCCTTATAATTTTTCTTCAGATTTTTTTCCCTAAACTTCTCTAATCTTTAGCTGTGTTTTTTAATGCATGTTTTTAGTTCTGCTTAGGAATGTATTATCAGGTCTTAAGCAGGTCTGGTTATAGATTTACTTTTATAACTTTTTCTCAATTTGAACTTAATAATCAAGCCCAAGAATTTGGAAGATAGTGTAAAGATAAATTTTAAATTAGTTACAGATAATGCTAATTTAACCACATTTCCAACTGTTCCAATAGTATCCATGAGGAGAGATTAAGCACAATGTCAAATATGAACTAAATTTGATGTTATTTAGAAAAGTGGAACCTTTTCTAAATACTAATTAGTAATACATGGTTACTAAATTGTTTAATACTGGTTTTGAGGATACCTTTTATCACACATTACATTTTGATGAAAAATAGAAAATAACAATATTATTAATTAATTTCTTGAGATAAAATTATAATTACAAAAGAATACCCAGTAAAATCTGATAGTTCAGTTGTTCAAGTTTATCAAATTAGCTGAAAATATAAAGTATATAAAAAAGATAGAAGTTTCAAAAACAATTTCAGTATCTTTTTTGACTAATGCTAGATTCTGTCTTCCTTCATTCTAAAAAGACGTAAACTAGTTTGGTTTTGAAACCTCATTCAACAAAATATGCCCACGTTCATTTCAAGATTAGGAAGGTCCAAGTGTTCAACAGTATAAACTTGACAAAATAGTTCTGCCATCCTCCAATTTTAAAATACCAAAGTGATTTTCATAGTCTAGTGAGTTATAAAAATGGGAAGAACAACTGTAAACCAGTATTAACGGGAGACAAGAAGAAAAAGAAATGCTGTGGTAAGAGTTTAAAATTATTTACTGTGCCTCAAAATAGTTCCCCATGGGAGTTATATCATTTAGACTAGTCTAAATATGAGTATTACCTTTACTTTTCCATGAGAATTTTGTTATGACAAGTGTTCATAAATGTGTACATATTCAAGATGTGTAACTTTTTAAGGAGTGTACAATTGACCTCACACATTTCACAGACATGGGGATTATTCATACAAAAGGCCCCTCTCTAGTGGTAGCTTAATCTTATGAAATATGTATCAAAAGAAAGTGGTAATTCATTATGAATCGTTAGCTGTGTGATCCTTGGACATGTTACTTAGAACTTGTAAGCCTGTTTCACATCTGTTAAAGGTATACTATAATAGCATATTTCTCAGGCTACTTGTGGGAAGTTAATAAAAATAACCTCTGCATTAAGACTAGCATAATTCTTAAAAGTAGGCATTCACTAAGTATTGGTTATTATGAAATCTTCCTTTTTTCCTTCCTCCTACAATTTTTATTCAACATTTATACATGCTAGGCAGTATTCTAAGGGCTGGGGATACAGCAATGAGCAAAGCAGATGAACAGGAAAGTAAAAAGTAGACAAGTAACAAAGATAAATAAGTAAAATAAATGGTAGATTAGAGAGTGATAAGTACTAGGAGAGAAATAGGGCAGAGAAGAGAACTAGGAAGAACACTGAGGTAGAGGATGTAATTTTGAGTAGTTTGCCATAGAAGGCCTCACTGAAATGATGACATTTCGGTGACCTGAAGGAGGTGGGGGAATAAGCTATCAAATGTCTGGGAGAAGACTATTCCAAAGGCAGGGACTGACCAGGTGCAAAGGCCCTGAGGTGGGAACAATAAGGAGTCTATGAGGAGTAGGCAAGGAGGAGAAAAGTAAAAGGCGGTACAAGAGAAGTAATGGGAACCAGATTGTGTGGGCCTGGAAGGAGACTTTAAGGACTTTGACTTTTTCTTTGAGAGATTGGGAAGACATTGGAGGGTTTTGAGTAGAGGTGTGACATAATCTGACATATGATTTAGCACTCTGGCTGCTCTCTTGGGACCAGTCTAAAGGGAGATGGGTTGGAGGACTGTTGTCAATCTAGGTGAGAGATGGTGGCTTGGAAATGGTGATGGCAGTGGAGGTCATGAGCTATGGATGGATAATCGATATAAATTGAATGTTAAGACAACAGGTTTTGTTAGATGCTCAGTTTTAAGATATGTGAGACAGGAGCCAAAGATGACTCCAAGGTTTTGAGCAACTGAAGAGTGGTGAAACTGAGAAGGAAACGAGAGAGTGTGAGCAGGGGAAGATCAGAAGTTCAATTTGACATGTGTCATGTTTGCAAATTTCACTGACATTCAAATGGAATGGTAGAAATGCAGTTGGATTAATTAAAAGGAGGGAGTGAAATGCTGATAGGCCAACTAAACTGAGGGTCAGGGACTAAACATTATATTCTACAACATGGAGGTCATTGGTGACCTTATCATTAGCTAAACCCTAAAGCACCCTGATTGATTCTGATCTAATCTAGCTACATTTTTTGATCTGCTACTTTTTCTGTTACTGGATTCTTGTCCATCACTTTTCACTATTCTCATATAGATTTTTGATTCCATTGTGAATGAACTTTCCTGCGTTCTCATTGTATCATGCAGTTCCTTCTTCTCCTCCTGGTTCTTTTTTGGACCTGTATTTATGTAGCCATTGTGAGTGGAGACCTCCCACACTCTGCCTTTCTGAGGTTCCCTCTGATTGTTCTGTGGTGTTAGCACTGTTTTAACTCCACTTTGCTCCTTCTAACTCAGTACTTTAAAAAAAATCTTTAGGCAAAACCCTTTTCTCTTTTGATGTTAATGTTATCCATTTAATTACAACTCCCTACACCTCCTCAGTGCCTTTATCCCTTGGCATTCCAACTATTACTCACATTATTGGATATTTTGATGTTATGCGTCTCTGGCAATTTGGATATTCATAGATGGTCCACTAGAAGAGCTCACAGTTTGTCAAGTGTTTGTTATACCATAAGTATTTTCCTAACATTGTCTCTAAAGGGTAATACTCATTTATATTTATACATTCTTCAGTGACTTTTAAAAAGATGCTCACATCTCATCACTTTTAAAAAATATATTTTTAAAATTTTTTGGCAGTGTTAGGTCTTAGTTGCAGCATGCAGGATCTTCGTTGCAGCATGTAAGATCTTTCGTTGCAGCACGTGGGTTTCTCTCTAGTCGTGGCATGCGGGTTTTCTCTCTCTAGTTGTGGCACTCAGCCTCCAGAGCACGGGGGCTCTGTAGTTTGCAGCACGTGGGCTCTCTAGTTGAGGTATGAGGGCTTAGTTGCCCTGTGGAATTGAGATCTTAGTTCCCCGACTGGGGCTCAAACCCACGTTCCTTGCATTGGAAGGCAGATTCTTACTACTGGGCCGCCGGGGAAGTCCCCACATCTCATTACTCTATAAATGCATCTTTCATTGAGGGCAGATGTAGAGACAATGAATACTAAATATATTGGAAAAGAAACCTCAGTTTAGTTCTATAGAAATATACTAAGTACCAAATATGTGCCAAAGCTTAAACTAGGTGATAAGGATTCAGAATGAATAAGAGAACATTACTGCCCTCAGGAAGGATATGGGTGTGTGTGTGTGTGTGTGTGTGTGTGTGTGCGCGCGCACGTGCACGTGCGTGTGCATATGTGTGCGTGTGTGTGTGTGTTGTGATGTGGGCTACCAAGCACTGGGATGGGCAAGAGACAAACATATTGTCAAAATCTTACATTCATGTGTGTCAAGAGCTCAGATGGTCTAAGTGATTAAAGGCTTGACTGTTACTTTAATTTTGACTTGTCTTTATTGGCTGCTTCAACACCTAGCAGCTCAGCTGTCTTTAGCTCTGACTTTCCTCTGTCCCCTTTTCTTTTCTTCATGGACTAGCACCAGCTAAGGGTCAGGTGAAGAGCACAGATATGGGGCTGGTCTCACTGCCTCAAGCAAAAGGATCCTGCAGTTTTATGGACCTGGTGGCTGCCAGGAGGGAGAAGGGAAAGGGCTAGGAGTAAAAAAGTACTGAGTACTGAGTCAGAGTAGGGGGAAAAAGTATCTTCAAGTTTCCCTCCTCCCCTCATAAATAGTTTTCGGCCATAAAGAGAAGTGCCTGAGGAAGATGTCAATGGAAGGCCCCAGATAAGACAACTCTGAATGGAGGCAGCTGGGCTGGGAATGCAGCCATGTGTAGGAACATGCCTGATCTGCGGGGCTTGGGCCCTTTACTGTAACTCCCTTCATAGATTGATGCACTGGCTGTTCATCAGGTCTGATGTGGGGAGAGCAGTTTTCCCCTGTGAGACCTGCCTGGTAAACTCTTTGTAGTTTCCTACGGTCAGACCTGAAAGATCACACATAGGTTTTTGGCCAGGAGTTGGACACCTGAAAGTGTTACAATGGTAATAAGCATAAGGGTGTGAAGGAGTATGAATGAGGAGAAATTTATGATCATCATTCTTTCCAGTGGCCTGACTTTCCTTTGAAACAGTCTGAATCTGGAACATTTGTTGGGTAATTTTTACTGCTTCACAAGTGGATGATGTTACTGGGCATTAGTGGTCAGTACACATGCATGATGCCTTCTCTTGTGTTATTTGTCCCTATAAATGAAGCAGATAAGCAGCAGCGGTTTCTTTGGGGTACCCCTGACTAACTATATTTCCAGTTCCATGACCTGTACGTGAAACACAGATTCAAGGTTATGGATGCAGAAAGCCTCTCTTGTCTTGTTCTCTAAGGCCACACAAGGGACACTGGATGCATACTCAGCTGTTAATGAAATGGTATTTTGTTTTCCGTTCCAGTGTTGTTCTTTGTGAACACAGGTTTAGGATTGGATTCCTCATGGGGTGGGGTGAGTGATAGCACTCAAACCCCTAATCTCCACTCTGCACCCCTCAGGAAACCCTTAAAGGCAGAATATGCTTTGCATAACAATGGAAGAATAATGGTTTGGAACCTGTGTAGTGTGGATATACAGATATACATAGTACCTCAGCCTCATGGTACCTTGGGTACTGTGATTGGGCAGTCACCATCTAAGAGGCTACAAGGGAAACAGTGACTTTGGTTAAATGAATATTTTGGTAGAGAAATGCAAGCTACAGGCAACTCATAAAGTCTGGAGATCACCTGCCCACCTTTGTTATTTTATTATAAAGTGAGTTGTTATAATTACAATAGGAGTCTAAGAAATATTTTCTAATTATCAACATACCCCACATGACATTAATAGCATTATTCTAAAAGTTAAGGTCAAATCACATTAATTTAAACCTACTCCATTCAGGGAGTATTCAGGAAAAGAAAATACAGTTGACCCTTTGAGCAACATGGGTTTCAACTGCATGGGTCCACTTATACATGTATTTTTTCGATAGTAAATACTACAGTACTACATGCTCTGTGGTTGGTTGAATCTGTGGATGCAAAACTGCAGATACAATTTATAGTCAGCCTTCCATGTGAACAGACCTTCGGTCTCATCATATTCAAGAAAAAAAGAGAAAGAACAAGTTGACTGAAAAATGTGGCAACTCTTATTTATAATTGTTTAGTCTACAGAAAAATATATATTATAGCAGATAGGATCTAAGATTACCCCCATGATCCCCAGCTCCTAGAGTTCATATCTTTGTGTAATTCCCTCCCCTTGAGTGTGGGTTGCACCTTTGACTTGCTTCTAATCAATAGCGTATGCAAAGGTGATGGGCTATAGGTGATAATGTATATGTGATTATTTGATTATATTACATAAGATGTAGTGCCTTCCTGGAGTCTCTCACTCCTTTGTTGACTATGAAGAAGAAAGTTGCCATGTTGTGGATGGCCTGTGTTGGAAGACCCATGTGGGAAGGAACTGAGGGTGGCTTTTAGAAGCTGAGAATGACTTCTAGACAACAGCCCGAAAGACTGAAGCCTTCAACCCTACAACCACAAAATACCAGGCGGCACCACAATACCTGTCAACACCTTGATTGCAACTGATGAGACTCTACACATGGGAGACATGCCTACACCTTGCTTCACAGAAAAGGAATAAATATGTGTTCTTTAAAGCTGCTAAGTTTGTTAAACCTAATATATATCTTTATAGCTACAGAATGCCTATATCTCTGTGTATGTGCAGCTCAAAGGCATCTGTATTAGAGTTCTCCAGAGAAGCAAGGCCAGTAGGATATGTATGTGTATATGTATGCATTTATATATACAGTGTATGTGTATCTCTCTGTCTCTCTCTCCTGTCATAGGTCTACAGAGAGAGATAGAGATGGATTGATTAATTTACTTTAAGGAATTGGCTCATTTGAATGTGGAGATTGCCAAGTCCAAAAGCTTATGGGGGTAGGCTGGCATGCTGGAGACTCAGGGAAGAGTGACAATTCAAGTTCAAAAGGCAGTCTGATGGCAGAATTCATTCTTGCTTAGGAGAGGTCATTCTTTGTTCTATTAAGGCATTTAACTGATTGGATGAGGGCAATCTACTTTATTCAAAGTTAATCAATTTAAATGTTAATCTCATCCAAAAACCACCCTCACAGAAACATCCAGCATAATATTTGATCAAATATCTGGGCACCATGGCCCAGCCAAGTTGACATATAAAATTAAGCATCACAAGTTCACCCCTTATCAACTTGACACTCATACACATCTCCTTAAACTATACTTAATCTCCAAATAAAGACAATAACAAGGTCATACTTCTGCCTAACATGATATAGCTATCCTACATACAACTGAAAACTTACCCTTTCTCCAGAAGAGGATGCAAAGTCCTTGGGTGATGTTTACTCTTCTCCTTGCTATCCCATAGCTTAAACATTAAGATGTAAAGTAATGATACTTAAATAGTACAATATAAGGTCAGTATATTTTATGTTACAAGGGCATAAGAGAGGAAAACAAAGATATTTATGTAACACACAGTCATATTAATAACAAAATAAGGCAGAAATACTCATGACAATTATAGTTTTCATTTCTGTAACTAGTCACATGGTTATAGTATTTATAACAATCTTCTTCCACTACCCATTTGGTATTCCCTTTGCCCTCAGATAACACCTCACCTGGTCAAGGTTCTTCACCTGGTGGGGTAACCCAAACCTTCACTCCTGAAAGTCTAGGCCATTAGTAGTACTGCTTAGATTGGATTGTTGTTGGTTCTTATTGACTTCAATCACAGATCATAGTAATACTAAGAGATGCCCTAAGGGATCTCCTGTATTTCAGACATACTTTTCCTTACCTCCATTGTAAAGTAGTTGTCCAATTCCTTCTTGGTAATCAGGATCAGTCACCTCAGCCAGCACAGTAACTCCCTTTTTTGCCTGTTGATTCAGAGGCATGAGGAACCCAAAGTGGCCAGGGGGCTGTCTTAACTTCTAGTTTAATGGAATCATTATTGTGTTTGCTGGTGGATGCATTCCTCCCTTTGGAACTGACCTCTAGATTAGCAGAGCATGAGGTCTTGGGGATAGGAAGCAACAATTTTGCTAGTGGGTCACTAGGAATAACTGTGAGGGGTACCACTTCTGTTCTCACCTCTTGATTCCTGGACCTGTGAATCCTGGCTATGAGAGAAACAGCACCATGTATTAGACACAGATTCAGAACATGTACAGCCTCCTGGAGAATCTTGCCCCAGCCCTGCAAGGTATCAGTATCTAGGTGACACTGTAATGGAGTCTTCAAAAGGCCGTTCCACCATTCTACCAAGTCAGTTGCTTCAGGATGGTGGGGAACATGGTAAGACCAGTGAATTGCATGGGAATGTGTCCATTGTCAGATGTCATTTGCTATGAAGTGAGTTACTTGATCAGAAGCAATTCTATTTTGGAACCCCTCCCCCCATCTCCTGCCCTGGTCCTTCCTCAGCTTTATAGCAGCTTGTCCTCACAAGTCTGCTTTCTCTTCCAGATTATTTTCCTTTTATTCCCATATGCCCTGTGGCCAGTGCTGAGTGGTGATTTATTCTTACTTCATCCTGGAAGCCAATGTCAGGGACACATCTTTGGATCATCAAAATGCAAAGAAACTCTTGTAATAAGTTTTTCATTCAGTGGAATTTTTTTTTTCTTTTAGCCTCTTGGATTATGAATCCAGTGGTTGGCATTTAAAAATCAGTGAACCTTGCACTTGAAATAACATATATACCTCAATAACTGTCTGAAATAAAAAACTTAAAATTGGTTATCCTGAAAGCAGTCTTGCTCTATAATATTTTTCTCTCAAAACCTTTAATAATTACACATTGACTATTGATGAGATGTGGCGTGAACTTTGTAGCCATGCCTTTCTCCTGTTATTTTCTGGAATGCTCTTTTCCCATTCTTTCACCTCCAACACACACACACACACACACACACACACACACACACACACACACACACACCCTCTGTCTCTTGAGATACCACCTATCCTTTAAGCCCATTTCATTTCTCTCAGTCTTTTCTTATGTTGGTTGTTTCTTCTTTATTAGATCATAAGCTGTTTGAAGGCAGGGATTGGACTGTTCTGATTCTTCTGTTATTTAGGCTCTAGATCAATGCCTTGAACATAATAGGTAGTCCATACATGATTATGGGATTAAAACGAATGAACTCCTTTTAGCCATTGTCAAGGCTTTGCCAAAAATGAGCTGATGTTATCTCAAAAAGGATTTCCAGTGCACTTGGTCATGAAGTTTTCACTTGTATGTGGCAAAATGAGAAAATAAAGGTAAGCTAGTGAGTTTTCCACAAAGCAAAACTTATTCAATTTAAAGGAAAGCCTTTTATTTTGGGTTGCAGCACTTCCTACCTTTTGAAAAATAAAATTTTTCCTTTTATGGTGGTGGGAAGTGCTTGTTAGAAGAACAAAGCTTTAGAAACTCTATGTTAGACTCTCCATTTTTTTTCATTTCTTTTTTATTTTTTACTGGTCTGTGATTTCTACAGTTTTGGAAACTTATGATCTAGAGTGCTTGTATATTACAAGACCACCAAATGAAAGGGTTGAAGGATTCTGGTGAAACTGGATATGGTGAAAGAACGATGGACTAAAATATAGGAAAAGTAATGGCAGTGGGAGCATTCCTAATAACTAGTTGTGCAACATTTGTCTCAGCCTTGTGCAATTAAGATAAATACAATTAAGATTACTTTTCAAGGTAGTTGTGAGACCCAAATAAGTAATTAAGTTGTGAAATGTTTTTGTTTTTGATAGAGTCTAGAAGGAAGGGATTTTGTATTAGTTATTGGTAGTCCTTCTTTGTATCTTTAATATCAACAGCGTTTCCTTTAGAGCCCTCTATAACCCAGAAAAGGCCCATGACTTTCCTAGAATCTGAGTTACACAGTGTTCCTCATCCTTCTGGTGACATTGATTTGATTGCATATTGTAAACTGTCCAGAAAGATTTTTATTGTCAGTTTAAAGCGAAATAATAGCATCAGCAGCAGAATGCTGGTTAGGTATTTGTATAAGTGATTCTAGCTGAAAGGATATACTGACACTATTTAGTTTTTGGTACACTCTGGTAGGGTGAGAGGGTGAACTTTAGGTCTGAAGCATCCTTATGAGGATATTCTATATGAAGGATTATTTCTGTAATGCAAAATTTCCTTTCACTTTGCATGAATCCAATCCAATCCAATGAAAATGATTGCATTCATTCCTCGAGTGATTGCACATCTACTCTACGTGAAGACATGTTGCCAAAATACTGTACTGCAGAAGTACTTACAGAATCCCAGAGAAGAATAGGGTTAGAGTCGGGAGAGTGAAATTAGCCACTTGTTTCTCTCTTCTCTGTCACTTTCTTTAAAAAGAGGTATCGCACAGGCCACACACATTTTAGAGTTGATGAAATTTGTCTTCTGTCCCTGCACCCGCTCCATGTTCCCTTAATGCCTCAGTGCAGTTGCCTACAAGCAATAGGTATTTCCATTGTTACCTCTTAGGTCCAGTGGCATCTTTTATTCTCTGGCCTTGTACAGACTGCTAATGAGGTACTGTCCCTGGTCTTCTCTCCCAGGAAGTGTGTCACAGGCTCCTGAATGAACCCTTTATCCTTTATTTCTGTTCTAGTAAAACCTTACTCTTTAAGATAGTTGATTTCAGCTAGATGTTAGAAAAAAGCAGTAAAATAAATTCACACCAAGACTCCATTACTAATAGCTGACAATGGGCTAGATATCCCAAGTTCAGTGTTTAAAACCAAAAACTGGACTGGCCAGTGTTGGACTCACAGGAAGCAGATTCTGATAGGGATCCTTCCTCAGCTGCCTAAAGTCATCTATCAGAGATGAACTTCATCCTATGTGAGACGTAGCCTCTCTTCCTGAATTACAATTTGAATGGATCACTGCATAATAAACAGAGATATTGCTCTGAATCTAAAGACAATTTTGTCTGTGGAGAACATCCTTAACCTGGGAGATGAATGGAAATCTAGTAAAACCCACCAGTAAAGGCCAAATGAGAAACCTCGCTGAGAATAAAAACAGTACTTTGAAATGGGGTTCGGGTACAAATCCATTTAAAATGATCAAAAGGAATAAAAATGGAATGAAGGACAGAGAATTGATGGTTTTAAATGTATCAAGTCCTTAATTATTATTTACCAAACATATGTTAAACACAGGGTAGGACATTAGAGTTTCAGAAGTGATAGACATGATCCAGAATTAAGAAAGCTCACTCTCTAGGGAGTAGATCTGCAAAGAGAGATTTACCTTATAAACATGTAATAAATGTTATGATAGAAATAAGTAGAAAGTATACTGAGAGCTTAAAGTAGTACCTCGTCTAGACAGGGAGTGGCACATAGGGCGATATCCTGGAAAGCTTTTATTTGGTAAGATAACATTAACTGAGTTTTGGAGGCTGAATAAAGATTAACTAGAAGAATAAAAAAAGATCTCTCCTACTGTCTTGCTCTCTATCTTAACTGGAAAGTCATTAACCCTGAATTAGTCTTTTTTGTTGTTTTTTTAAAAAGTATTTTCTAGGCTTACATGCATAATACAGGATAAATTAAAGGTTGAAAAAGCAAGTGGTGTAAAAGATAAAAAGCTTTCAGATTCCTTTTGAATGCCCAACTATGTGTGGATTTTTGTAATTATGGGTTCAATTACTCATGTACATTTCTACCAGTCCCACAAATGACAGTTAAAGGAGAAGAGCATAGTAAACTCAGCCAGAAACTATTTAAAGTGGTTCAGCATTCATTAACTACAAAAACTGTAAATGAAAAAAGCGAGGTACATTAGGAACTTGGATTCAAGACACAGGGATGGATGTGCAATACCATATCTACTTGGGGTTCTTATACTTTATTGGATCCATAATAATGTACCAAGGAATTATAGAAACTCCAGGATGAAATTTGTATATCTACCTAGAGAATCAATTTTACTGAAAGATTTAGGAAAATACAGTTAGTAGTAAAACACAGAAATACAAAGCAATCCATGATGGGTTGAGATAATAGATGTAAGATATCTGTATATCTATATATAGGTACATGTATCTCCTTTACTTCTTTGGTTTATTTAGGAAAACTGTAAAAGACTAAAAGACAGAGAAAAACAGCAAAACTATCAGGTATTTGATAGTCTTTATTGAACCTCCTTTTTCTTCATTGTTTATAAATATGTTCAAAATGTTATTAGATTCAGAGCACAATCCTGACATAACTCATCCCTCACTACTTGTAAGTGCTGTGCTTTAAAGGTCTTTTAGAAAAGAACATTTCACTTAACTCTCTTTTGGCTGACGTTCGCTTTCACTCTCTCTCTCATCATTTTCAGTCATCACAAAGGCTTATGGAAAAGGTATGAAAAGATAAATACAAAGGAAGACCGTTCAGTTGGTGTCACTCATAGGACTCACTTGTGGCCTAATTTCTTCAGTTTTCAGTGGATTATGGCATGTAGAACTTTGACATGACCCTGAATACATATGGGGAATTTTAAGGAACAGAATAACAAAGTTGTTTTGTCACTCCAGAGTCCCTCAAATTTTAACTGACACTAAAATTCATATAGGAATGTAAGAGGCTCAGAATAGCCAGATAATCTTGAAAAAGAAGAACAGTTGGAGTAAAAAATGTTGGATGATTCAAACTTCCAAATTTTAAAACTTACTATAATGGTCTATAACTCTTAGAAGAAAATGTAAGTAAATTTTCATGACTTTGAGTTAGACTGTGGTGTTTTAGATATGATACCAGAAACATGAGCAATGACATCAACAGACAAATTGGGTTTTATCAAAATCATATTTATATATTTTTTATTAAAATCATATATATGTATATATGCTTCTAGTGATGCCACCCATAAAGTGAAAATACACACAGAATGGAAGAAAATATCTGGAAATCATTTTCAGAGGTCTAGTATCCAGAACATATAAAGAACTCTTACAACTCAACAGTAAAAACAAGCAAACAAAAAACCCAATTAAAAAATGGGCAAAGAACTTTTATAGATACTACTTTGAAGAAAATATACAAATGACTCACAAGCATTTGAAAAGATGCTCAACATCATTAGTTATTAGGGAAAAACAAATTTAAACTGCAAAGAAATACTATTTCAAACCTACTAGGATTACTAAAACAAAGACTGGTAATGATAAATGTTGACAAGGATGTGGAGAAATTAGAACCCTCATACATTGTTGCTAGGATTGTAAAATGGCTACTGCCACTTTGGAAAAGAGTTTGGAAGTTCCTGAAAATATTAAATGTAGACTTATCATCAATCCAGCAATTCTACTCCTTGGTATATATTCGAGAGTAATAAAACATATCTCCATTCAAAAACTTGAATGAGTGTTCACAGAAGCATTATTCATAATAGCCAAAAAGTAGAAACAACCTAAATGTCCACCGACTGATGAGTGGATTAATAAAATCTGGTACATCCGTACAACGGTATATTATTAGATAATAAAAAGCAATCACATACTGGTGTATGCCACAACATGGATGAACCTTGAAAACATTATACTAAGTGAAAGAAGACAGTCACGAAAGGACACAGATTGTATGATTCCATTGATATGAAATGTCCAGGGAAGGTAATTCATAGAAACTAAAGGTACATTAGTGTTGTCAGGGGCTGGGGGAGGTGAGAATCGGAGTGGCTGTTAATAGGTAAATGGGTTGTTTTGCAGGTGACAAAAATATTCTAAAATTAATTTTAATTATTACAAAACCCTGTGAATCTGCTAAAAACCATTGAATTATACACATTAAAAGTGTGAATTTTGTGTAATAGGAATTATATCTCAATAAATCTGTTGTAAAACATACAACAAAAAACAAAGGTTATCAAACAAAACAGAATAAAATTACATATTATGCTTTTTTTGGAAGAGTTTACAAAATGTATTTATATTTCTTTTTCATTTTGATATTGGTCCTCCTAGTGGGACTATGAGTTAGGGGAGCATGTTTTCTGAAAAAAAAAAACAAAAAAACCACGCACAAGATGGTTTACCTGTCATAATGCAAAATTTACTTAGTGCTGTAGGCAAAGCCATGTTTTGCAAATCACTAGGCTCCATTTAGAACACAGAATTTCATATTTCATCAATCTCTCCTTTTTGTGATTCTGTCTAATCATAGACTTAAATGTACATTCTGCCTAATTCTAAAAGACTGTAATGGAGCTTAATGATCACTTAATTCAATTTTTAAATTTTATTTATAAGGACACTGAAGCCTAGAAAAGTTAAACTCCAGCATATAAGCACATGAGCAACAAATGGTTATGGATTTAGATGCTGGCTAATGCCTCAAGTCCAGTGATATAGATCCAAATTTGAATCTCAGACTGTCACTTTTTAGCTTCCCCGTTTGTAACTCTGACCTAGACAGTTATGAAAGTGTTTTTGTTAAAATAAGACAAAATGCAGATATTAGTGCCATTGCTGTTAAACAGGGAACTTTTAAATCTTTTTTAAGGAGAAGTGTAACATTAAATTGCCAAAATGATGTACACTACTCATCATACTGGTAAAACAGAGATATCAATTTCTCTTAATTTGTTTGAATCTTGGTACTATCACTTTTTAACTGAATCATCTTTTTTATTCTAAGTAATGACAGTTTGTCATTTCAAACCCTAGTATACTAGCTCTTCATTTTACCATTTTCTTTGAATTGCAGTAATGAGGTCATGTTATAGATAGCCCAAGTCATAGCACATATATCTACCCATAGCAGACAGTGTTATTTTGAATTCAAATACCATTGCACATCATAGATCCAACATACACAAATTCTTAGATCCTCACTGTGGAAAGGGTAATATATTGGCCTAAAGCCATTGACACAGTAACACTTAATCCATCAGTGTGTGCATTGAAAGCTTTATCAGTCTAGGAAGAAAACATGAACATTCATATGACCATGCCACAGATATAAATGGAAGCAAGCAGGTTGGTTTTCTCTGAAAATAAGTCAGGACAAATTTCGTTTGAAGTCTTGACATGGACTTTGCTAATAGAGCTACTTTATGATGAAGATGCATCTACATCCTATCCATAATTTACATACTTCTGAAAGAAGACAAGGTACCCAGTGACTGGAAGTGTTTTAGGTACTAGCATGTTGCTGTGATGATGTAGGAGGTATGAAGGCTAATCACTTTATTCTGTAGAGTTCCTTGGCGGGTTAGGCATGTTAGAGCTGTGGCATTTTCAAGTGATATGCATGTATGTGTGTGTGTGTGTGTGTGTGTGTGTGTGTATGTATAATCTCAGCTGTTCAACAACAACAAAAAAAATTGTGTATATACATTTCATTAAACATGAAACATGTTAATTAGGTACAGATCTTCCTCAACTTACGATGGGGTTACTTCCCAATAAACCCACTGTAAGTTGAAAATATCATAAGTAGAAAATGCATTTAATACACCTCACCTACTGAATGTCATAGCTTAGCCTAGCCTACCTTACACACGCTCAGAATCATTACATTGGTGTACAGTGGGCAAAATCATCTAACACAAAGCCTATTTTATAATAAAGTGTTGAATATCTCATGTAATTTATTGAATGCTATACTATACAACAGAATGGTGGTAAGTGTATCAGTTGTTTACCCTTGTGACATGGTGTGGCTGACTGGGAGCCGTGGCTCACGGCTGCTGCCCAGCATCAGGGGACAGTATCCTACCACATATCGCTAGCCCAGGAAAAGATCAAAATTCAAAATTTGAAGTATAATTTCTACTGAATGAGTATTGCTTTCAAACATGTAAAGTCGAAAAATCTTACGTTGAACCGTTATGTCAGGGACTGTCTTATTGAAAATGTTAATATTAAATAATAACATTACACACATGAAAGCACAATAAAGCATCCTAATGAAATTATTATATTATAGAAGTATTCTCATACTTATGCATATCTTAGTATTTCATAAGCCTTCATAATTTTCATAAATGAATGATGATAGTGGATGCTTACTGAGTACACCAAAGAGTTCAGACATCAAACACTTTCAGTGTAAGGTTGCAACCTACTGTTCTGACTAATTTAAAGTTTTACAGCTGCCATTGATTTTTGGAATTGACCTCATTGGTCAATTTTCTTTATATTAGTTTTGCTATAAATAAACATTGATAAGCTCAAATATACAGATTTGTTTCCTTTCTTCATTTCTTTATTTTTCTTTAGTTTCAGTTGTTTATTTGTTGCTCTTGCTTTATTTTGCTTTCTTGTCTCATCCCTCTTTGTATTGTCATTCTGGTATTGTTTACAATGGCATTTCCTTTTGAAATATTTCACTAACAAGGTTCCCTAGGGCATATTTATTTCTTCTAGTTTCCTCTTTTTTCAAACATCATCTTGCTTACGTTCAATCAAATCAATATGGTTAGCTGATTCTTGTAATACTCTTCATTGTCATGGAACTAATGTTTCATTCTAGAGATTTTAACTTACACCTTTATTTTGCTTTCCTCTCACAAGCACAGAGATTTATACAGTTTCTTTGAAGCTTGCATGTTGAAGGAGTGTATACTGAAAGGGGGTTCCCTTGGAAACACTAAGTATGGAAAGCCTTTATATTTGCCTGCTCATCAACTAGTGAATTGACAACTGTTTCTCTGTAAAGTTTGTCAGTTTATTTCAGAATACTATGCACATTGTTAATAGGAAAATGTACAAAAAGTCAGAATTGCTTCACTGGGTACAGTACTAAGGGAGAGATAATTTAATGTGCTTCACAGATAGAATAAAACATTTCTTTTAAAGCTTTAAGAATTTTACATGGGAGTATGACCTCTTGGTCTCTTCATAAGGGATTTTCATTCATTTAGATGGAGTTGATCAAATAAAAATTATTTTTCATTTGTTTTTATCTCCTACCATTATTTTAAATTAAATATAAAATAATGTGATTTTTGCTAATGCTTTTTTTTTTGGTAATGTTTTTTAAAATTGGGTTCTTACTGGAATGAAGTACAATAATAATTCATGCTTATACAAAGATATATTATGCTTCTTAAGTACTTATGAATTTGTTGATAGGTTAAAAATCCGTGAGAAATTATTTTATCTTTTGCTTGTTTCATAGAAAAAATACATACGATATAAGCGACTTTTTAGCGAACTAGATAGACTTCCTTTGTTTGTAAAGTATTTGTATAGAATTCTTCAGGTTAATTCTTTAGATTTATTTGATTCTAGCTTTTCCCACCAACAGTATACAAGGGTTCCCTTCTCTCCACATCCTCACCAACACTTGTTCTTTCTTATCTTTTTGATAATAGCCATACAACAGGTGTTAGCTGATATCTCAGTGTGGTTTTGATTTGCACTTCCCTGAGGATTAGTGATGTTGAGCAGTTTTCATGTACCTGTTGGACATCTGTATGTCTTCTCTGGAAAAATGTCTTCTCAGATCTTCAGCCCATTTTTAAATCAGATTTTTGTTGTTGTTGTTATTGAGTTGTAGGAGTTCTTTATATATTTTGCATATTAACCCCTTATTAGATTTATGATTTGCAAATATTTTCTCCTATTTGGTGTATTGTCTTTTTATTTTGTTGATTAATTCCTTTGCTGTGCAGAATCTTTTTAGTTTGATGTAGTCCCACTTGTTTATTTTTGCTTCCGTTGCCTCTGCTTTGGTGTCAAATCCAAACAATCATCACTAAGACCAATGTAAAGGATCAAGGCACAGGGAGAGCACAAAGATAGCACCTGCCCTCTGAAGTCTGTGGAGAGGATTACAGTCAGCCCTTAGACGTGTGTTTAATTAGAAGCCTGTCCCTCAGGCTGCAGCTATGAAGATAATAGGCCTCTTCCACAGACACTGAGCATTTCAGTCTTCTGCCCTGGGAGGTGGCTGTTAAGAATTCTTTCTGTTTGTTACAGCTCTGTGGGACCTAAGAAATGTAGACCCCACTGGCTGTCAGAGCCAGGTGATCAAGAGGTGTCCCTTGGGTGGCACCTGCAAAAACTGGAGCACCAGAAGTTTGCACAAGCTCCTTTCTGGAAGATACTGGTGATCTGGAACAAGACAGAGGGAGAGTGCAAAGATGGCACCCACCAGCCTCCATCTTTGGAGAGCATTTCCACAGGCCCCTAGATTTGTGTTAAATTAGATGTGCCTGCCCCTCAAGTCCAAGCTTTAAGATAAGCAACTAGGCCTCTTTCACAGAAGACTGAGCCTACCTCTGCACAGGCTCTGGGCATGGAGTGGGGGGAAGGTAGTCAGGTGAGTCCACAAGAGCCCATTAAGAAGTGTTTCTTAGATCACTATCGTCTTATGGATGAAGGCCCTGTTGGCTTTTAGAGCTAGATGTTTTGAGGGTTCATCCCTCAGGTGCAGGCCTTAAAAGTTGGGGTACCAGATGGGGGGTTCAAATCCTTTGCTCTTCAGGGAGAAGCTCAGGGTTGTGAGTCCCTTTTGCATCTTTTCTTGCTGTGCCAGGGGTAGGGCTTATGGCCAGATTGTGTCTCAGCCTCTCCTACCCATTTTGATGTGGGTTTTTTCTTGTTTTCCTGATGTATAGGAGTTGCTCAGCTATTTTGGGGGTTTCTTTGAGAGGAAATTGTTTCTTATGTAGCTATAGTTTCAGTGTGTTTATGGGAAGAGGTGAGTTCAGTATCCTCCTACATTGCCATCTTGAATAGGAACTCACATTAGTTTGAATTACCAATTAGGTCCAACAGGAATGAGATATTACTTGAAACTGTGGCCCAAGGGTGACCCTGGAAGAGAGATTGCCACTGCTGCTGGGAACCCCCATCCGGAACCCTCCAAGAAGAGAAGCCAGAAAGTAAAAAGGATAGGCCTGGCCTCTGGGCTCCCAGGGCCATGGGCATTTGTATAAATCCCACCACAGCTGAAAAATTCTATGAGAAAGACCCAGCTCCAGACCCAGAATCCAGACTCTGGTTCCAAGCCTTAATAACCAGCTTGCTTAGGTTTGGGTGTTTCACAATTACACATTCCTAAATTTCCCTCAAGAGGCCCATAACTTAGTAGCATTGGCATGATGGGTCATGGCTTAAGGAAGGGATTTGGCAGAGCTAGCAAATCTTCTGTCATTAAATAACCTGTATCTTTCCAGAAACTTTCCCTCAGGTTCCACAGATCAAGCGACCCTGATCCCAGTGGTAGTAGGGTAGCCATATAGCCTGGTGATCTCATCCTTATTTCAGTCCTTTCTTGTTGTACTTACCAATCTGTTGACTCATCCAAGAGCAGGGCCAGATTAAATCATCAGTTTCGTGTTTGAGAAATGGTGACAACAAAATACAGGGCTTGGTTTATGTCACTGTTTGTTTGGCTTACTCTTGTATCTGGAAATAGGCAATGGAGAAAATACTCATAAAGTGTACTTCAGGAGCATAAGGTCTCAATATTTCTCCTTGCTCTTCTTGAAGACTGTACACCAGAGTTTGGTGGTCTCTGAAGCTTGTGAAAAGTGATGCATCTGCCACACCAGCTGAATGTGTTGCCTTTTATTGTATTTTGGGTCAGGGTGGAGTATGTACCACTTGTTTCCACCTGTTACCATCTAAGGGAATTTAAGTATATTGTTCCATGCTGCATTTACTAGTAATCATCCGGCCTACGCCAGGTTTAGTTTGATAGGCTTGACCGTGGCTTGCCACACATGATTATCCTGAACCAGTCTCTGGCAAGTGGGGGGTCAATGGAAATTCTTTGAAATAAATTAGGGCTACCTCTGAAACTGGGTGGGTAAGATTTACTGAGGCACCATACCTGGGCTATGCTAGAGATGAATGGATTCTTGATAAAATCAGGAAAGGAAGAATGCTGGAAGGCAACCAAGTGAGCACTGAGGAGCCCTCAGTGAGGATGAAGGATGCTGATGCGTATTTTCAGGCTCAAGGTTTTCATGCAGGTTCTGGATATGATGTTCAGGTGCTGTTCCAAATTCCACTCATGCTTCTGATGCTTTCTTCTCCAGGGGAGGTAGGAAAACAGTGTCCACTCCTTTTAGTTCTATTATTTTAGTGGTTCCTAATGCCTTTAGGGTCACAGAGAAGGGAAGCATATATTCTAATTTTATAAATTCAGAAACTTGGGTCAGGATGGGTTTTTTGACAAGCATAATTTACGTTTTGCTGCCTTGGTTATATTTATAAAGCATCCAGTGCATTACTAATGCCTAATACTTATATTTGCTACATTACATGCCCATGTTCATTGTTATTTTCAACCATATACAATACATGTTTTCTTTCAATGAGCTATTTAAGATTATTTTACATCAACTTATGCTTTGAAGAATAAAATTAAAATATGATACAGATACACACATATACACATGTAACTACACATGCATGCAAGGAGTACCAAGACATAACAAGAATTAAGAAGGCACAGCAATCTTAAAAGCATTTACTATAACATGAAATGTAATATATTTATTTTCTTATAGTCTTGGATTAATGGGATTTTACATTTATGAAAACCTTTGTATGTGTTATTTAATCATATATTTTTGTTTTCTTAACAAATGAAATGGTGGCCATTAGAGGGTGGGAATGACTAGAAAGAAGTGAGCATAATTTAGTAAGAGAGGGGATAGAAAATACAGGCTTTCTTATAGCTGAGAGGATAAAAAGTATAGATAAGAAGTATTTTCAAACAGTTTTTCTCTTTTGTTATTTATCATCTACCTCTTTCTCAGCTATATGTATTTCTGATTTTTTATAATATATTTTTTCCCGTTGGTTGCTGGGTTAAAAAATACCTGTTTTTGTAGTGTGGCATTAAAATGGATTATCAAATCCTTTTATTATAGGTGTCTATATGGAAGCAAATTGAAATAAAAGGATTTGATATTTATAAAAACCAAATACCTCAAATTACTAATAAGTTCTACGATTTGCAAACTTGAACTAAAGCTGAAACAAATCTGTTGTGCTTTCTCTCTTTTTTTTATTTTTTTTGGCCCAACAATTCCCTTTTTGTACTTGAAATATTTTGCATTCTGCTTTTATCAACTGGATTATTATAAAAAAATTCTTAATCCCTGAATTGGTACTCTTCCTGTGGTTTTGTGAAATCTCATTTCTCAGGTGCAGTCATACTTTGTGAGCTAGTTCACAGAAGCTAACACTGGAGCCCTGAAGAGAGCACAGAGAGAATGGATTTATTGTTATCATCATCTAAAACTCACTCAGGTTTCTTTGACATTTAACAATATGTAATACTTTCCTGCAGAGTAATTAGACATAAATAGTATATGGTTTAAGAATATGACTTGATTAACATTAGGTTTAACTATCTGAATCAATTTAGAATTCTATTTTTCTATGATCCAGGTCATTTACATCTAAAAACAATGCTATGTTAATTTTTTTTGCCTGGTTCAATGTAATGCTAATCAACTTCTCTTTCCATCTCTGTCTCTATTCTCTGTGTCTCTTTGGTACCATGTTTTTCCACTCTCATGTCTGGTTCTTCTCTCCTTTTGAGACTGTGTTCCTCCCTTACTGGCCTTCCTGTCTCTTCTGTCCTGTGAGGTTCCTGAGTATAGATCTACCTGCTTTCAACTCTAAATCCAATATATCAAGTAGGCATAAAATGTGTTCTGTGAGTTGGGGTTAGGACAGTAGAAAAGCCAGCACTGGGGATGGTTGGCTGTGTACTGCCAGCCCAAAGGTGTTAGTGCAACTGGTACAGTTTGTGATGGAAGAAGAAAGACTGGGCAAGATGGTAAAACCTGAGTTAGATCTGGAGATAGGACAGCCAAGTAGCAATTGTTCAGGGCACCATCTAGAAGAGAAGCTGAAATATCACTAAAATGAAAGAGCTGTTTAAGCCAAGTTTCCACACATAACTCCTTACATAACTGGAAAAAATGTAAATTGGCCACACTTCTGCCAAAGTAGACAGTGCCCTTGAATGAAAAGGAAGAGAATAAACTAAAGCATTCTCACAGTGCTGATGCATAGGCTAAATGCTTTTTTCCACAGTCAGATGCTATAGTCTGTGTAAAATCTGAGCTGGAATAATGCCTGGGTCTACTGCAGTTTACCTGGAATGAGTGATTTTCATAAAATTTAATTTAATCTAAATTTAATTCCTCTAATATGCTTCTCAGGAAGCAGTCTGGTTCATACCTCTGCAAAGGAAAACTGAAAAGACAGCAAGAGCAACAGGAAAGCTAAGAAACTCTTTGTAGCATTTTTTCATAACATGGATTCTACTTAATCAGGGGATAAGACCTAGGAAGCAAAGTTGTTTTTGTATACTGTTTTCGTCAATGCAAAAATCAGTCTTGTTTCACCCTCTAAAAATATGAAACATATTTAAGGAATATAATTTTAAATCGATGATATAGTATTAGCTTTTCAAGGTGCCTGCATATATTTATGAAACTGTGGGTAAAAACATCAAGTGTTAGTGAGAGCTGGGAGGGGAGTGTAGGCGTTGGTATCCTTGAGATCCAGGCATTCTTTGACATAGGCAGGGAATGAACAAGTGCAGGTGCACAATAGGAAAGGAATTATTTTTCCTTTTTTCTTGATTTCTATAACTTCCAGATGTTGGAAGTGGTGGGTGGTGTAGAGGCAAGGGGTGGGGGGTGGCATGTGGTTATGGCTGGAGCAAGACAAAGAAGTTGTATTTAGAGAAGGAGACCTGAAGGACCGATATCTATGTTCAACTGCCAAGCAAATAAATGACGGAGAAAGAGGGACCAAAAACTGCATAAACATTTTTAAGTGTGATAATATGTAAAGCAAGCGTATTATAAATTTACCAACTTATAAACAATATTGGTCCATTATGGTAGATTTTGGGGCTATTGAAATAAAGCAAGCTGTATAAGACTTATGTGAGAAGATGAAAACATGAACGGGAATGAACAAAAGGTTTGGAATTGAGATTGCTTGTGAAAATAAAGATCTGGGGAAATATATATAAAGGCTACAGTTTTGAGATGTGGTTTCAATGATATTTTTGTTATACTTTGCAGAATGACAGATTTTTCCATTTTTGCCAGTCAAAAACTATTTAATGAGTATTTACTAGGTGGCAGGCACTGTTTTAAGCAGTAAATAATTCAGAGTTCCCACATGCAGGAGGTTATTCTGGCTTCGGTTTTCTGGTGTTGATAAGTGACATATAAAATAAGATAGGACAGACAAGGGGAGGGGAGAGCTTTAGCTAGCATGGTGAAGAAAAGTATCTCTGAGAAAGTTGACTTGGGTAATGTGGAGTCAGTTGTGCAAAAATTCTGGAGAATAGCATCCATAACAAAAAATAGCAAGATCAAAGGCCTCAGTGATGGGAATGATCTTTGCCTCTTAAAGAAACAGAAATAAGGAGAGTGTGGCTAAAGTGTAGTGAATGTGAAGGGAGATTAGATCAGAGAGGTAGGCAAGGGCCAGATTTTATAGGATCTTAGAAGCTGTGGTAAAGTTTTATTCTGGTTACCATGGGATGCTATTGGTAAGTTTCTAGAAAGGGAGGAAGTAATGATATAAGCCCAGAAAAACACTGGGGAGGATGGATCACTGTGGATTAAGAGTGGGAGACAAGGAAATCTCTTAGGAAGCTAATGTATTATTCCAGGTGAGAGATGATGATGGTTTGGACTAGGATGTAGCAATTAAAAAAGATGAGAAATGACCCAATTGGGGAGGTATATTTGAAGTAGAGACAGGAAGAATTAGTGATTGATTAGTTGATGAGTGTGAGAAAAAAATAGAGTACTCAAGGATCAAACCAAGTTTTTGCATTTGAGATACCAGATGAATGGTGTGCTGTTTATTGAGAAATAGAAGGTCTGAAGCTAAGTGCATTTCCCAGGGTAGAATTTATGTTTTACTTGGGCTTTATTAAGTTGGAATGGTGATGACAAGTAAGTAGTTATTTATGAATTTGGAGCAAAGGTGAATTGACCAGTCTGGAGATGTAACTTAGGGGGTCATCAGCATAAGTGTAATTTATAACTATTTGGTAAAATCACCTAAAGAGAGAGAACACCAAGTAAAGGATCAAGGAGAGTCCTCAGGGAAAGTCCGACATTTGGAAGTTTGACGGGGGAGGAGGAGGCAATAAAGGCAGCTGAGAATGTGTAAGCCGGGAATTGATGGGAAAATCTGTTAAGTGTGATTATCCAGTAGTACATAAAAATTGTCAATAAAGAAACAAGAATCAAACAGGTCAAAAGTTGTTGAGAAGTAGAAGATAAAGATGGAGGACTAACCGTTAGTAAAATACCTCTCTTTCTAATGTAATATAATCTTCCCAACTTGGGCCTCTCAACTTCCATCTGTTGGTGGAGCCCTGACTCAGTGTCGAGGAAACAATCCTATTTCTGGGTCAGTAATTCCTATTCTCAGGATCTTATTTAACCTTATTAACTTATTTCCTGATTGTTGATTTGCTCCTCAGTGACTAGGGTGACTATATGTCCCAGTTTGCTCAAGAAAGTCTCAGGTAATGCTTTTTAGTGCTCCATTTTATGACCCAAAATGTATAATAAATTATATGGTCACCCTATCATCAATCTTATGGGTTTGAAACAACAGGGGCAAGGACTCAGTTATAGGGAAGCTGTTCTGCTTATATAAAGTACAAGAGAGTATTTGCTGCTTCTGACTTGCGAAGCAGCTGAGTCCTGTGAAGGCTTTAGAGATCTGGTGAAGTTCCAAACATAAGCTGATAGTGACAGGTCTGGTCAGGTACAGTGAGATGGCCTGTTCCAAACTGCATTTCACTGTGTATGGCAGTGAGGGTTAGGAAGGGAAATAAACTTGGACTCATATTGCTGTCTGCAGGCTCAAGAGATACCTCACTAGGTGTTTGTAATTTGGTTCTGGATTGGTTTCAGAGCTTCCCAGCCTTTTTCATACCATTGCACATATTGAACATGATAATATATTTGCTGTTCATTGGAGTAAATGTACCAGGCTATGACTTGCCTGGAGGACACGAGTGCTCAGTAATGAGTAGCCCATTCATGACACAGCAGTGTGTTATGACACAGGGAGAGATGCGTGAAGAAGATACGCTCCTTAGAATGCAGGTGAGAGAGTCCTGAACAATTTTACAAGAGGCAGGGGAAATAGCTCTTGTGATACAGAACTGAAAATGCCTGCCTGGTAAGAGAGTGGACACAATGTTTCCATGTGGGTCCCCCACTTAATTCAGTACCAGAGGGAAATGTACTACTTGAGAAAGAAAGACATTTCAAATTATAATTAGTGAGTGCCACGTATCACCATTATAAATTTTCTGTAGATTGAGAAAAGACAGTAATTTTTCCAATGCAATTCTCTAGGAGAATAAATCATTTGTGTTGGTGGATTTCTACCCCTTCTAAGATAAGGTAAACAGACTAGCATAATTAAAATCTTTATGGGCTAAGTCTTCGTTTGAGTTTATATTCATAACTTTTGGATTCTAACTTTTGGATAAAAACAGTTGTAGGCTGACTTCAACTACATTCTCACTTACTTTTGAGGTTCTAAGCCTTGGGCACTATGAACTGTAACCTATGATAATGGTGTTCTATGGGTGGGGAATTGCTTATTTTCTAAATTTGGAGGGTATAGGGCCAGAGCTGTGAAAATCTTGTGTCTTACTAACACTGAATTCTGCAAAGTAAGGCTCAGGAGAAACTTATTATTGAATAATTCAACAAGTTAGTTCCTAGAAGACTACACTGATGCCAGTGAAAAGCCAAGGCTTCAGCTGCTAAAAGAAGCCCAACTATAACAGCTGAGACAGAGCAGAATTAGAGGGCTGGGAGGGGGACAATTATCGAATGTTAATTAATTCACAAAAGCAAGATATTTTGAGTTTGGCCTTTGTTCGAGACTTTAAATTTGGATTTTTAACTTGCGAAAAGATTTAATTTTTAGATTTAGTTTTTCACAGAAAATTTTACGGTGGAAGGGATTTTATATTCAAATGTGCGGCCTCTCTTATAATGGTGTTTTGTTTTGTTTTTACTGTTATTTTTCTTTTTTTGTGTGTTTTTAAAATAGATCTTTATTGGAGTATAATTGCTTCACAATACTGTGTTAGTTTCTGTTGCACAACAAAGTGAATCAGCCATATGCATACACATGTCCCCATATCCCCTCCCCCTTGCAGCTCCCTCCCGTCCTCCCTATGCCACCCCTCTAGGCCATCACAAAGCACGGAGCCAATCTCCTTGTGCTATGCTGCTGCTTCCCACCAGCCAACTATTTTACATTTGGTAGTGTATATATGTCGATGCTACTCTCACTTTGCCCCAGTTTCCCCCTCCCACCCCATGTCCTCAAGTCCATTCTCTATGTCTACCTCTTTATTCCTGCCCTGCAACTAGGTTCATCAGTACCATTTTTTTTTCCTTTAGATTCCATATATATGCATTAGCATATGGTATTTGTTTTTCTCTTTCTGACTTACTTCACTCTGTATGACAGACTCTAGGTCCATCCACCTCACTAAAAATAACTCAATTTCATTCCTATATATGTGCCACATCTTCTTTATCCATTCATCTGTCGGTGGACACTTAGGTTGCTTCCATGTCCTGGCTATTGTAAATAGTGCTGCAACAAACATTGTGGCATGTGTCTCTTTTTGAATTATGGTTTTCTCAGGGTATATGCCCAGTAGTGGGATTGCTGGGTCATATGGTAGTTCTATTTTTAGTTTTTTAAGGAACCTCCATACTGTTTTCCATAGTTGTATCAATTTACGTTCCCTCTAACAGTGCAGGAGGGTTCCCATTTCACCACACCCTTTCCAGTATTTATTGTTTCTAGATTTTTTGATAATGACCATTCTGACCGGCGTGAGGTGATACCTCATTGTAGTTTTGATTTGCATTTCTCTACAATTAGTGATGTCAAGGATCTTTTCATGTACCTCTTGGCCATCTGTATGTCTTCCTTGGTAAAATGTCTATTTAGGTCTTCCACCCATTTTTTAAACTGGATTGTTTGTTTTTTTGATATTGAGCTCCATGAGCTGTTTGTATATTTTGGAAATTAATCCTTGATCTGTTGTTTCATTTGCAAATATTCTCTCCCATTCTGAAGGTTGTCTTTTTGTCTTGTTCATGGTTTCCTTTGCTGTACAAAAGCTTTTAAGTTTACTTAAGTGCCATTTGTTTATTTTTGTTTTTTATTTCCGTTACTCTAGGAGGTGGGTCAAAAAAGGTCTTGCTGTGGTTTATGTCATAGAGTGTTTTTCCTATGTTTTTCTCTAAGAGTTTTACAGTGTCTGGTCTTACATTTAAGTCTTTAATCCATTTGGAGTTTATTTTTGTGTATGGTGTTAGGGAGTGTTCTAATTTCATTCTTTTATGTGTAGCTGTCCAGTTTTCCCAGCACCACTTATTGAAAAGGCTGTCTTTTCTCCATTGTATGCTCTTGCCTCCTTTGTCATAAATTAGATGCCCATGTGGGCATGAGTTTATCTCTGGGCATCTTATCCTATACCATTGATCTATATTTCTGTTTTTGTGCCAGTACCATACTGTCTTGATTACTGTAGCTTTGTGGTGTAGTTTGAAGTTATGGAGCCTGTTTCCTCCAACTCTGTTTTTCTTTCTCAAGATTGCTTTGGCTATTCAGGGTCTTTTCTGTTTCCATACCAATTGTAAAATTTTTTGTTCTAATTCTGTGAAGAATGCCACTGGTAGCTTGATAGGGATTGTATTGAATCTGTAGATTGCTTTGGGAAGTATAATCATTTTCACAATGTTGATTCTTCTGATCCAAGGAAATGGTATATTTCTCCATCTGTTATGTCATCTTTGATTTCTTACATCAGTTTTTTTATAATTTTCTGAGTACAAGTCTTTCACCTCCTTAGGCAGGTTTATTCCTAGGTATTTTATTCTTTTTGTTGCAATGGTAAATGGGAGTGTTTCCTTAATTTCTCTTTCTGATTTTTGATTGTTGGTGTATAGAAATGCCATAGATTTCTGTGCATTAATTTGTATCCTGCAACCTTAATAATGGTGATATTTTATTATTGGAATCTCTTAATATTGTCATGTGATCTCTCTGCAGAACCCCTACTAGGCTCTATGACACAATGTGGTGGATGTAAAATTAAGGATGGGAAATATCATAGACAGTGAAATTTTAGCCCTTGAGTGTAAAGTGGATATGTTATAGAGGATTTCAGATTACCCTTTGCTCTAACAAAATTCCTTTGGTGAAATAATAACAGTCTTCTGCAGTGCCCATCTGCCTGCCGTCTTCATACTGCCTGTACTTGGACCCCTGCCAGCTGACTAATCTGTTGCTATTTTAAGATACATTCTGATTTTGGTTTCAGTATGAAATTACTGTTAATGGTCTTCCCACCCAAATATATGCAGTTCCTGGCATTCAACTTTCCTGAATGTGTTTATCTCCAAGTATGCAGCCTGGTATTAACCCATGGCTTTAATTATATGATGTAGCATTTTACTTAGTCTAGTCCTGGGCTAAGCTATTCTTTTTCTTTCTTGATATGTCCCATTACCATCCAAAGCCATTGATCACACAGTTGTTCTCCCATGACCTGAGCTTTTCAGTGTGACCCAAGCCATAGCTTAATGTGATGTGTTTATATCCAGTCTGAACTAGAAGAAAGCAGTTTGACCTTGTCTATAAAAAGAATGTTTGTTGTAAGAGTACATGGACTAAAAAGTTGAAAACAAAATACTACTCAGTGATAGGTAGTGAGAAAAAAAATTATGAAATTTAATATTTTTGAGATCAACTCATCTCGTTGCATTGTGGATGTAATAATAAAACATCAAAGCTGTCAAAGATTTCTTTCCTCCTCTTCCTTCCATTTCTCTTTCTGCAGAGCTGGGATGAAGACTCAGATACATCTTAGCTCCAGAGCCAGGGGACCAAACCTCTGTGATTCACTACCTCTCTGTACATTATGCTTTATTCCACATGACCTGACTCCTCCTTCCATACCTCTTATTAATTTATTCCCAAGGGTGGGAGGCTGGTTTCTTTGAACAAAGTGAGAATGATAAATACTGTGCAAGCAGCAAATGCCAGGTGTCATGGAACACAATTCAGAGCTTAACTGTGGAGCCAGGCAAACTGTAGTTATTTAAAATATATGTTTTTTGTTTTTTCCTTAGATCCCATATTAGTTAGACGCAGACTTTATTTTTATTTTTTTGCGGTACGCGGACCTCTCACTGTTGTGGCCTCTCCCGTTGCGGAGCACAGGCTGTGGACACGCAGGCTCAGCGGCCATGGCTCACGGGCCCAGCTACTCCGCGGCATGTAGGATCTTCCCAGACCGGGGGACAGACCCTCGTCCCCTGCATCGGCAGGTGGACTCTCAACCACTGCGCCACCAGGGAAGCCCTAGAGGCTGACTTTAGAGTTAGCAAGATCTGATCTAGCTTTCCTTCTCAGATCTAACACTCACTGTGTGACCTGTGGAAAGCTACTTAAACTCTTAGAACTTCAGTCTCTTCATATGTAAAATGAGGAGCTAGGTCTGCTTTCCATTGGGTTTGTGTGAGGATTGAAATGATGCTTAAGCACAAGGCTGGGCGCTGATAAGAGCTCAATAAATGGGAAACATTTATAAGAGTGACACTGCTCTATGTTCTGAGAAAACTCTTGGTATAAAATCCATTTTTAAAGAATTTCCTTCCCTTTCTTCATCCTGGGGTGTTTTATTTGTAAGGAAAACCCTATCAGGTGGAGAATTTGTTTACTTAGGGGGAGAAGTTTGTGCTGGTGCAAATGCTTACTTCTTACTAAGGTTACTCACCTGCTGGGTTTTGTCAAGGGATTAGCACTGTGAAAGAGAGGCAAAGAAGTCTTCCCTCAGGTTGAGACTCAAACTAAAGTTTTGTAATGTATTTGGGGCAGCAGGTACTCATTTCATGCACTGATATTTTCTTTCTTTCCTTCCTTCCTTCCTTCCTTCTTTCCTTTCTTTCTTTCATTTTGAGATATGTTCTACATACAGAAATATCATAGTTTAATAATCCATTTCACTTTTTATTGGCTGTATTCATCATGATTCTTTTAGGGGAACAGGACAACTATGATTATTATAAAAATAAAATATTTAGTATAGTAATAGACTTCATACAAATTTGAGAGTAGCTGGGAAAGTAAAGTTCTGGAAGGGAGAATTCAGGAGTCAGAGAGAGAGAGAGAGAGAGAGAGAGAGAGTCACTAACCAGGTTCCTCCTGAAAGAGCATCATAATGCAAGTCAAAACTTTCAGGTAGAACCAAAAAGCCAAACACATCCAACTACCAAAGTGGACGGAACCTGTGGAGAGGTATTTTCGTCAGTACAGACCAAGTGATTTGTGGTGGTCCAGGAGCCAACTTTGATCAACAAGGCCAGCAATTAGACAGTTGTTTTTTTTTTTGTTGTCTATCTACTTGACCATAACAGTCTGAGAATAATGACAGCTGCTTTGTTTACTCCTTCCAAATCTCAGAGAAGTCCTTCTTTTAGCCAACTCTTCTTACATGGAACTATGCTGGGAAGAGAATTCTAGAAAACATAGTTTCCAATTTAACTAAATTGACATAACACAAACTACCACATTAATATGTGGGTTATTTCCAGTTGTGGTAAGCAGAATAATGGTCCCTCAAAGATGTCCCAGAACATGTGAATATGTTACCTTACATGACAGAGTGGATTTGGGGACTTTACAGATGTGATTAAGGTTAAGATCATGAGATGAGATTATCTGCATGGGCTCAACCTAATCTTATTCTTCCTTAAAAGGGAAGAACTTTTCCAGGCTATGGTCAGGCTGAGTGTGACTATGGAAGAATGATCAAAGGTATGCAATGTTGCTAGCTTTGAAGATGGTGGAAGGAGGCCATGAGCCAAGGAAAATGGGTGGCTTCTAGAAGCTGGAAAAAACATACAAAAATTATGATTCACCTCAAAATCGTATCTGTACAGTCTTTATACACATTTGCTCTATTATTTCCATTTACTAGAAGGGCCAAGTAAGGGCTACAGTTTCAGCTATTTGTGCAGATTTGGCTTCTGGGAGAGGGTTAGATTTGAGCAGGACTGAGTAGATTAGATTTATATCCAAGTTAAGAGCCTCTTTGTCTGGTTCCTAAATGCAAGGTCAATCTAGAAGAAAAATGGTGTGTGTTTTTAGTCAAGAGTAAGGTATGAGTAGCCTGAAGAATCATGAGATAAAATAGATATTCTAAAACTAAGTCAGCAGAGGTCCCAGTTAACTTTGCTGCTACCACTGCACGTGAATGAGAGGACTAGCTTTTGCTCCCAGGTCAATGAGAGGCTGTGATAAGTAATAGGTTTCTCATATCCATTGTATGTGCACCTCAAACTTGACCTGATCTTCCAGGTTCAATTAGAAAAAAAGATTTGTAGTAATTGGGGAGTCTAAAGAAGGAAGCTTTCTATGTGAGTTATTTAAATTATTAAAGACAGCCTAGTGTCTATCCAAGGAAAAGGCTTATGTGTGTCAGCATTTATCATATCAGAAAAGTTAGGAATTTGATATGCACATATCCTATGGGACCAAGAAATCCTTTTAGTAATTACCCAGGGAAAGTCATGAATAGTTTCCAGTATTTGAGAAGAAAGAGACTTTCCATTTTGTCTGATGTTATAGCCTAGATAATGCACTTAGGTCTGACAAAATGGGAGGTCATTGGTAGACACTTTATCTTTCTTTTATGGTAATGCTATTCTTAAGTGAAGTGAATTAATTCTATAAGACTCTCAGAGAGCATAATAGAAGATCATCAACATATTGTATATGAGTGGATTCCTGGGAACAGAATGTCTCTAAGTTTATGATTAAGTATTAAGCAAGGAGTAAGAGGGTACTTCTGTAAACCCTGGGGCCTAACTATTCAAGTATATTATTGATTTTTCCCAAGTGAATGCAAATACTAGATACCGTAAGTCTGGGTATACGTGTATACTGAAAAATGTTGGGTGTAGATCTAACACCATAAAGTAAATAGCTATGTGAGTGATCAAGGAAAAGATGATATTCAGGTTGGGGAACACAGGGAAGCAGAGAAGCACAATCTTTTAATGACTTTTAAAACTTCTGCAAACCAGTAGCTGCATCTACTTGTCTTTTTGATGGGCAGAACAGGAGTTGTGCAAGGTCTAATACAAGGACTAATGAGTTGTTTCAGAAGGTACACAAATATAATGGGCCACAGCTCTTTTTAGAGCAGTCACTCATTTAGTGGGTCTTTGGCTAATTTCAAGGGCTCAGCCAGATCGATTGAGGCCATTCAGAGTTCAGCCTCATTTATGTGTCCTTCATCTGAAATGTTTCTAGCCTAGAAGCTCTTGGAGACAGATTCAGATCTTGAGGTATTAATAGAAGAGGTTTCAAGTAACAACTATGCTTTCATCAAACTACACACTGAGAATATTTGTCTAGAAAGTGGCTGTCTAATCCAAATATAATAGGGCCATCCCATTTCTAAAGTAGGTTTTGTCCCAGCAGATTCACTGGAGTGAAATCCCTAAGCAGAAAAGCACATTGATTATGTTGCCATGTCTCAGACAGACAGGAATTAGTTGAGACAGGAAGTAGTTGAGATGAAGACAGAAGTGTGGGGGGTATTTGAGATTCTTACCATGAAATATTTTTGTTGCTCCAAGGGAGGAATAATAAAAAGGTCATATGGTCAGCTAGTTTTGGAATATAGAGTTTTTGCCAGTTGCATGGAAATGTCTCCTTTTTGTGGTAAGGGCATTTTGGGGCAGAATAGAGATGCTACATTCTTGTAGGATGTTATTCTGTTAGACAAATTTGTCCTTTGTCTTTTGATATCTTCTGAGTAAAGACAGAGCTAATGTTCTTCCAGTGTCCCTTTTTCTTATAATATGAATATGTTTGTGTAGATTAGACATGAAAGCACCCTTGTTGCTTAATCTGAAGAGGTATTAATTGGGTCTGCATATTTTCTATTTTTATAGTCAAAATATCTTCAAAATATTTTCTGTTTTGCTTTGTTCTTTTTGCCAGCTCTTGTAATTCAGGCAGGAGGCAAATAGTACATCTTATATTTTTTTCTTACTACATCGGCCACCTCAGTTTTAAAATCATGAACAAAGAAGCTACATAGGGTAGATATAATATTCCCTCTGTTGAGATTGTTATAATATCAAAAGGTAGTAGTGGTATGCCTTTAAAGTCTGGAGTAATTTTGATTTTTCCCTGTTTACAGGACTGAATTTTTGACTGAACAGCTTTCATAGAAAAGACATCAGAGATAGCAGTTAAGAGATCTTGCACTGTTTTATACCCATTTTGAATGCTGATCCATAGGTTTGATATAATTTTATAATCAATCTATTCTATTTAAAAAAAATAAAATCAGATTTTTGTATCTCTGGGTCTCATAAGAAGATATATTAATTGGTAAAGGTCAGGAAGTCTCATACTATATGACCTAAGGGCAATTCTCAGTTCTTCATTAAATTTTTGTTTTTCAGTCTGAGAATTAAGAAAGCTGATTATAGGTCTGAGTTTGAAAAATGTTTGAAGGTATAATTCTACTGGAGTCTGTGTGTTCTTCCTCACTTACATTAGAAGACACTGTGAGGAGTTATTTTCCAGTGAGAGGACTATGCTTAGGAAGGGGTAGTAGAGGGAAGAGAAAAGGGTTCAGTGGAGGTGCAGCAAGAGGCACTGACCACAAAGGAGAAGATAATCAATGTACAGGGAACCAGGAGGCAGGACAACCCTGAGTTGGGTCAGAAGGAGGGGATACTTCAAGTTTGGATTTTAGATCCTCAATGTTCTTATTAGTCTTTTTAAAGGACTCCCTATGGGAAGAAATTTTAATTTTCCCTATCTTTTAAGATATGCTCCATACCATTTTTTTAAACATCTTTATTGGAGTATAATTGCTTTACAATGTTGTGTTAGTTTCTGCTGTATAACAAAGTGAATCAGCTATACATATACATATATCACCTTATCCCCTCCCTCTTGCATCTCTCTCCCTATCCCACCCCTCTAGGTGGTCACAAAGCACTGAGCTGATCTCCCTGTGCTATGTGGCTGCTTCCCACTAGCTATCTATTTTACATTTCATAGTGTATATATGTCTATGCCACTCTCGAACTTCGTCCCAGCTTACCGTTCCCCCTCCCCATATCCTCAAGTCCATTCTCTATGTATGCGTCTTTATTCCTGTCCTGCCCCTAGGTTCTTCAGAACCTTTTTTTTTTATATATATAAGTTACCATACGGTATTTATTTTTCTCTTTCTGACATACTTCACTCTGTATGACAGACTCTAGGTCCATCCACCTCACTACAAATAATTCAGTTTCATTTCTTTTTATGGCTGAGTAATATTCTATTGTATATATATGCCACATCTTCTATATCCATTCATCTGTCGATGGACACTTAGGTTGCTTCCATGTCCTGGCTATTGTAAATAGTGCTGCAGTGAACATTGTGGTACATGACTCTTTTTGAATTATGGTTTTCTCAGGGAATATGCCCAGTAGTGGGATTGCTGGGTCATATGGTAGTTCTATCTTTAGTTTTTTAAGGAAACCCCATACAGTTCTGCGTAGTGGCTGTATCAATTTACATTCCCACCAACAGTGAAAGAGGGTTCCTTTTTCTCCACACCCTCTCCATCATTTATTGTTTGTACAATTTTTGATAATGGCCATTCTGACTGGTGTGAGGTGATACCTCATTGTAGTTTTGATTTGCATTTCTCTAATGATTAGTGATGTTGAGCATACTTTGATTTGTGTGTTGGCAATCTGTATATCTTCTTTGGAGAAACGTCTATTTGGTCTTCTCCCCATTTTTGGATTTGCCCATTTTGATATTGAGCTGCATGAGCTGCTTATATATTCTGGAGATTAATCCTTTGTCAGTTGCTTTGTTTGTAAATATTTTCTCAGATTCTGAGGGTTGTCTTTTCATCTTGTTTATGGTTTCCTTTGCTGTGCAAAAGCTTTTAAGTTTCATTAGGTTCCATTTGTTTATTTTTCTTTTTATTTCCATTTCTCTAGGAGGTGGGTCAAAAAAGATCTTGCTGTGATATATGTCATAGAGTGTTCTGCCTATGTTTTCCTCTAAGAGTTTGATAGTGTCTGGCCTTACATTTAGGTCTTTAATCCATTTTGAGCTTATTTTTGTGTATGGTGTTAGGGAGTGTTCTAATTTCATTCTTTTACATGTAGCTGTCCAGTTTTCCCAGCACCACTTATTGAAGAGGCTGTCTTTTCTCCACTATATGTTCTTACCTTCTTTATCAAAGATAAGTTGACCATATGTGCGTGGGTTTATCTCTGGGCTTTCTATCCTGTTTTGTTGATCTATATTTCTGTTTTTGTGCCAGTACCTTACTGTCTTGATTACTGTAGTTTGGTAGTATAGTCTGAAGCCAGTGACCCTGATTCCTCTCCAGCTCTGTTTTTCTTTCTCAAAAATGCCTTGGCTATTCGGGGTCTTTTTTGTTTCCATACAAATTGTGAAACTGTTTGTTCTAGTTCTGTGAAAAATGCCATTGGTAGTTTGATAGGTATTGCATTGACTCTGTAGATTGCTTTGGGTAGTAGAGTCATTTTCACAATGTTGATTCTTCCAATCCAAGAACATGGTCTATCTCTCTATCTGTTTGTATCATCTTTACTTTCTTTCATCAATGTCTTATAAATTATTTGAATACAGGTCTTTGTCTCCTTAAGTAGCATTATTCCTAGGTATTTTATTCTTTTTGTTGCAATGGTAAATGGGAGTATTTCCTTAATTTCTCTTTCATATTTTTCATTATTAGTGTATAGGAATGCAAGAGATTTCTGTGCATTAATTTTGTATCCTGCTACTTTACCAAATTCATTGATTAGTTTGCTGGTAGATTCTCTATGATTCTCTGTGATTCTCTATGTATAGTATAATGTCATCTGCAAACAGTGACAGTTTTACTTCTTTTTTCCAATTTGTATTTCTTTTCTTTCTTTTTCATCTCTGATTTCTGTGGCTAAAGCTGCCAAAACTATGTTGAATAATAGTGGTGAGAGTGGGCAAACTTTTCTTGTTCATGATCTTAGTGGATATGGTTTCAGATTTTCCCCATTGAGAATGATGGCTGCGGGTTTGTCATATATGGCCTTTATTATGTTCAGGTAAGTTCCTTCTATGCCTGCAGTCTGGAGGGTTTTTATCATAAATGGGTGTTGAATTTTGTTGAAAGTTTTTTCTGCATCTATTGAGTTTATTATATGGTTTTTATCCTTCAACTTGTTAATATGGTGTATCACATTGATTGATTTGCGTATATTGAAGAATCCTTGCATTCTTGGGAGAAACCCCACTAGATCACGGTGTATGATCCTTTTTACGTGCTGTTGGATTCTGTTTGCTAATATTTTATTAAGGATTTTTGCATCTATGTTCATCATGATATTGGCCTGTAGTTTTCTTTTTTGGTGGCATCCTTGTCTGGTTTTGGTATCAGGGTGATGGTGGCCTTGGAGAATGAGTTTGGGTGTGTTCCTCCCTCTGATGTATTTTGGAAGAGTTTGAGAAGGATATGCATTACCTCTTCTCTAAATGTTTGATAGAATTTGCCTGTGAAGCCATCTGATCCTGGGCTTTTGTTTGTTGGAAGATTTTTAAGCACAGTCTCAATTTCAGTGCTTGTGATTGGTCTGTTTATATTTTCGATTTCTTCCTGGTTCAGTCTCGGAAGGTTGTGTTTTTCTAAGAATTAGTCCATTTCTTCCAGGTTGTCCACTGTATTGGCATATAGTTGCTTCTAGTAATCTCTCATGACCCTTTGTATTTCTGCAGTGTCAGTTACTTCTCCTTTTTCATTTCTAATTCTGTCGATATGAGTCTTCTCTATTTTTTTTGTTGATGAGTCTGGCTAATGGTTTATCAATTTTGTTTATCTTCTCAAAGAACCAGCTTTTATTTTTATTGATCTTTGCTATCATTTCCTTCATTTCTTTTTCATTTATTTCTGATCTGATCTTTATGATTTCTTTCCTTCTGCTAACTTTTGGTTTCTTTTGTTCTTCTTTCTCTAATTGCTTTAGGTTTAAGATTAGGTTCTATATTTGAGATGTTTCTTGTTTCTTGAGGTAGGATTGTATTGTTATAAACGTCCCTCTTAGAACTGCTTTTGCTGCATCCCATAGGTTTTGGGCTGTCGTGTTTTCATTTTTTTATTTCCTCTTTGGTTTCTTTAATGACCTCTTGGTTATTTCATAGCATATTGTTTAGCCTCCTTGTGTTTGTATTTTTTTACAGTTTTTTTCCCTTTAATTGATATCTACTCTCATTGTGTTGTAGTTGGAAAACATAGGTGATACGATTTGAATTTTCTTAAATTTATCAGGGCTTGATTTGTCACCCAAGATGTGATCTATACTGGAGAATGTTCCATGATCACTTGAGAACAAAGTGTATACTGTTGTTTCTGGATGGAATGCCCTAGAAATATCAATTAAGTCCATCGTGTTTAATGCATCATTTAAAGCTTGTGTTTTCTTATTTATTTTCATTTTGGATGATATGTTCATTGGTGAAAGTGGAGTATTTAAGTCCCCTACTATTATTGTGTTACTGTCAATTTCCCCTTTTATGGCTGTTAGCATTTGCCTTATGTATTGAGGTGCTCCTATGTTGGGTGCATAAATATTTATAATTGTTATATCTTGGTATTGGATTGATCCCTTGATCATTATGTAGTGTCTTTCTTTGTCTCTAATAATAGTCTTTGTTTTAAAATCTATTTTGTCTTATATGAGAATTGCTACTCCAGCTTTCTTTTGATTTCCATTTGCATGGAATATCTTTTTCCATCCCCTCACTTTCAGTCTGTATGTGTCCCTAGGTCTGAAATGGGTCTCTTGTAGACCGCACATATACAGGTCCTGTTTTTCTATCCATTCAGCCAGTCTTTGTCTTTTGGTTGGAGCGTTTAAACCATTTACATTTTTTTTTTTTTTTTTTTTTTGCGGTACGCGGGCCTCTCACTGTTGTGGCCTCTCCCGTTGCGGAGCACAGGCTCCGGACGCACAGGCTCAGCAGCCATGGCTCACCGGTCCAGCCGCTCCACGGCATGTGGGATCTTCCCGGACCGTGGCACGAACCCTGGTCCCCTGCATCGGCAGGCGGACTCTCAACCATTGCGCCACCAGGGAAGCCCCTAAACCATTTACATTTAAGGTAATTATTGATAGGTATGTTCCTATTACCATTTTCTTAATTGTATTGGGTTTGTTATTTTAGGTCTTTTCCTTCTCTTGTGTTTCCTGCCAGAGAAGTTCCTTTAGCATTTGTTGTAAACCTGGTTTGGTGGTGCTGAATTCTCTTAGCTTTTGCTTGTCTGTAAAGTTTTTAATTTCTCTGTTGAATCTGAATGAGCTCCTTGCTGGGTAGAGCAATCTTGGTTGTAGGTTTTTCCCTTTAATCACTTTAAATATGTCCTGCCACTCCCTTCTGGCTTGCAGAGTTTCTGCTAAAAGATCAGCTGTTAACCTTATGGAGATTCTCTTGCTTGTTATTTGTTGCTTTTCTCTTGCTGCTTTTAATATTTTTTTCTTTGTATTTAATTTTTGGTTGTTTGATTAATATGTGTCTTGGCATGTTTCTCCTTGGATTTATCCTGTATGTGACTTTCTTTGCTTCCTGGAAATGATTGACTATTTCCTTTCCCATATTAGGGAAGTTTTCAACTATAATCTCTTCAAATATTTTCTCAGTCCCTTTATTTTTCCCTTCTTCTTTTTGGGACCCTTATAATTCGAATGTTGATGCCTTTAATTTTGTGTCAGAGGTCTCTGAGACTGTTCTCAGTTCTTTTCATTTTTTTTTCTTTATTCTGGTCTTCAGTAGTTATTTCCAGTGTTTGATCTTCCAGCTCACTTGTCCATTCTTCTGCCCCAGTTATTCTGGTATTGATTCGTTCTAGAGAACTTTAAATTTCATTTATTGTGTTGCTCATCATTGTTGGTTTGCTCTTTAGTTCTTCTAGGTCCTTGTTAAATGTTTCCTATATTTTCTCCATTTTATTTCCAGGATTTGGATCATCATTCCTATCATTCCTCTGAATTCTTTTTCAGGTAGACTGCCTATTTCCTCTTCATTGGTTTGGTCTGGTGGGTTTTTACTTAGTTCCTTCATCTGCTGCGTATTTCTCTGTCTTCTCATTTTGCTTAACTTACTGTGTCTGGGGTCTCCTTTTCCCAGGTTGAAAGTTCTTAGTTCCCATTGTTTTTGGTGTCTGCCCCCAGTTGGTGAGGTTGATTCAGTGGTTGTGTAGGCTTTGTGGTGGAGGGGAATGGTGCCTGTGTTCTGGTGGATGAGGCTGGATCTTGTCTTTCTGGTAGACCAGACTGCCTCTGGTTTTGTGTTTGGAGTGTCTGTGACCTTATGGTTTTAGGCAGCCTCTCTGCTAATGAGTGGGGCTTTGTTCCTTTCTTGTTAGTTGTTTCTCATAGGGTGTCCAGTACTGTAGCTTGCTGGTCATTGAGTGGAGCTTGGTCTTAGCTTTGAAATCGACCTCTGGGAGAGCTATCGCTAATTGATATTATGTGGGGCTGAGAGGCCCCTGGTGGTCCAGTGTCCTGAACTTGGCTCTCCCACCTCTGAGGCTCAGGCCTGATACCCCACTGGAGCACCATGACCCTGTCAGCCACATGGCTCAGAAGAAAGGGAGAAAAAAAAGAAAGTAAGAAAAAATAAAATGAAGTAAAGTTATTTAAATAAAAACATTTTTAAAGTATTAAAATAAAAAGTTTAAAAAATAATAAAAATAAAAAGAGAGCAACCAGAGCAGTAAACAAATCCACCAATGATAGCAAGCACTAAAAACTATACTAAGATAAACATAAAAATCAGAAACTAGTCAGTCACGTACAGCAAACTCCAAGTCTACAGTTACTCCCAAAGTCCAGTGCCTTAATTTTGCGATGAGTCATTGTGTATTCCTGTATTCCACAGATGCAAGGTACATCAAATTGATTTTTCAGATTTAATCTGCTGCTCCTGTGGCTGCATGGAGAAATTTCCTGTTCTCTTCTTTTTTTGCACAGCTCCTCGGGCCCAGCTTTGGATTTGGCTCCACCTCTGCATGTAGGTCAACTTCTGGCATGTGTTCTTTGCCCAGAGGGCGTTAAAGGTGCAGCTGATTAGAGGGCTCTGGCTCACTCCACCTGTGGGGAAGGATGGGTACGGAATGCAGAGAGAGCCTGCAGCAGCAGAGGCCAGAGTGATGTTGCAACAGCCTAAGGCATGCCCTGTGTTCTCCTGGGGAAGTTGTCCCTGGAACATGAGACCCTGGCAGTGGCAGGCTGAACAGTCTCCCGTGAGGGGTGTGGACAGTGACCTTTGCTTGCACACAGGCTTTTTGGTGGCTGCAGCAGCAGCCTTAGCATTTCATGCCTGTCTGTGGTGTCCGTGCTGATACCTGCATCTCACACCCTCCTCTGAAGCTCGTTTAGGTGGTGTTCTGAATCTCCTCTTCTTGTACACTCCAAAACAATGGTCTCTTGACTCAGGTAGTTCCAGACTTTTTCCTGGACTCCCTCCCAGTTAGCTCTGGTGCACTAGCCCGCTTCAGGCTGTGTTCATGCAGTCAACCCCAGTCCTCTCCCTGGGATCTGAATCCCAAAGAAGCCCGAGCCTCAGCTCCCAGCCCCCACCTGCCCTGGTGGGTGAGGAGACACGCCTCTCAGGCTGGTGAGAGCTGGTTGGCACCAATCCCTGTGCAGGAATCTTTCTGCTTTGCCCTCTGCAACCCTGTTGCTGCGCTCTCCTCTGTGGCTCCAAAGCTTTCCCCCACTGGCCCACCCCTGTCTCCACCAGTGAAGGGGCTTCCTAGTGTGTGGAAACTTTTCCTCCTTCACAGCTCCCTCCCAGAGGTGTCGGTCCCATCCCTATTCTTTGTCTCTGTTTTTTCTTTTTTCTTTTGCCCTACTCAGGTATGTGGGGAGTTTCTTGCCTTTTGGGAAGTCTGAGGTCTTCTGCCAGCATTCAGTATGTGTTCTGTAGAAGTTGCCCCACATGTAGATGTATTTTTGTTGTATTTTTTGGGAGGAAGGTGATCTCCATGTCTTTATCCTCTGCCATTTTGAAGGTCCTCGAAGAGTGATCTTCTACAGCAGACTTTATCAAGCAAAATAAAGAATCTGAGAAGTTGAAACTTGATCTCTTGATACCAGTTAGGACGAGATCTTTATAGTCTTCTTGTGTCCAAGCTCTTCTGCTAGTTTTCAGCCAGTGTTCTTTAGAATTGTTGCATCTGTAGATGTATTCTTGATGCTCTGAGGAGAGAGATGAACTCCACATCCACCTACTCCTCTGCCATCTTGAATATCTCCCATACCAATTTTTAAAATGCTGATAATGGAATATTTGGAGTCTATGAGCTCTTTGATTCTAAGACACAGCACAGTGGGTTATTGTATGTGTGTATCTTATGTTTTCTAGGGTGTCCACTGGAATTCTAAATTGGTCTTGGGGAAAATCCTACCACAATTTCCAAGTATTTGGTGCTATTTGGTCCCACTGACCTTTGTACACATAGGAAAACTGGACAATGACACACAGGTTTGTTGAATGACTAGAAATTACCCGTTTTTAAATGACAATAGGACAAAACATTCAGGCCCTGAGAATCTCAGGACTATCCCCCAACTCATTCATGAGAATTCTGAGTAGTTAAATCAAATAAAAGGCTTTTCAAAAGGACAATTAAGAGAAAGAATAAAGGCTTAGGTAGTATGTTTGCAAATAGTGAAGTCCTTGTCAGGAGCCAGATGGACACATTTATACAGTTCCTGGGACTCAGAGGAGCAACAAGTGGGGGCAAACATATATGTTCAGTTAGGTTTCTAACTGGAGGTTCATTTATTTTTCTACTGCCTCAGAACTTTCAACCATGGCTGCCCATTAAAACAATCAGAAGAGCTTTAAAAATATCAATGCCAAACACCACCCTAACCCCAAGTGTTTAAGTTAGAATCAATATTTTTTAAAGCTCCCTAAGTAATTCTAATATGCATCAAGAAACTCTGCTGGTCACCAAGGTGCTGAAGAATTCAGATAATTCCTCTTCCAAAGAGGGAAAACCTAGTTGGGTTTTATAAAAAAAATCTTGTCTCATTTTTTCCCCCACTCTTATAATATGTCAGTTTTTGACAAGTGAATTATCTTTGAGTGGTTCACCCAAGGAGTCTGTGAAAACACTGTGAAGATGTCCACCTGAGGAAAAGCTAAGGATATGAGTTTGGCAATGATTTCTCTTTGAACATTTGAGCCATTTAGTGCTAGAGTAACTTAGCAAGATCATGGAGTTACACTTTATGTTATTCTTTACTTCCTTTCCCTACCTGATAAATCTTCATTCAGTATCAGAATCTGTTCAAGTATTTGATTTTCAACCCTAGAGACATTTCAACAGAATGTCTCTAGATATTTATTTTGCTGCTTATTTTGGCTATATAAGGATACTATTGCTAGTTTTTATTTAAAAAACTAGCCTGACAACTGAATACTTTAAAATTTTTATTTTTTAAGAAAAACTTTCAAATATTAACTCTAATTTTAATTCCCATACCTATCATAGATGTGAGAATGCCAGAATAATGGAAATAAATATAAAAGAGATTTTGCTCTGACTTATTTCTCTGTAGAGATGAGATGTGCTCTCTCTTCTTTGTTTACATTTTAAAAATTAGGTGTTGAGTCCCCTAAAGTACAAGGTATTTGATGACATATAGGACAACTGTCATGAAGGTGCTGAAGTAGGTGTTATATAAACCAAGGTATATGTGTTATAGAATAAACTTTCATTACTTTATGTTCATTTTGCTATGTGACAAGGACTTATGATAAAGTATTTTCTTGTAGATTTGCTCCAACAAAGGACTATTGTTCAAGGACCAATAATCCTTGATCTATACAGATGTAAAATCTTCTGCAACAATTAAAGAATACTGCTAAAAAGAATGCTGATTATTATATAAACATTTATTCTAAGTAATTAAATTTAATAATTCCTATGGAAAGTTTAGTAAAAGTTTAACTTTATGAGAAAATAAAGCTGCTTTAATTGATAACCACCATTCTTTTTAAAATTAAAATACTGAGAGACAGTGATTTCTTCCTCCCTCTCTCCTTCCCTTCATCCATCTTTCTACTATCTATCATCTTTCTAGTGACTTTTAACTGAGTTATGGCCAGCAGGATGTGGTCAGAAGTTATGTGTCCTGCAGTGATGTTTAGTTTTATGTGCCAACTTGGCTAGGCTATAGTATCTAATACTTTAATCAAACACTAATCTAGATGTGTTTGTAAAGGTATTTTGCAGGCGTGGTTAACAACTGTAATCAGTTTGCTTAATTAAAGAGGATTGCCCTCAAACTGTGGGGAGATCTAATCCAATCAGTTGAAGATCTTAGGAACAAAAACTCAGTTTCCCAGAGAAAAAAAATTCTGCCTCAAGACTTTGGAGTCAACTCCTGACTAAGTCCTGCCAGCCTGCCCTATGAATTTTAAACTTGTCAGCCCCCCTACTCTGTGAGCCAATTCTTTAAAGTAAATCTTATTTTATTAAAATTATTTTATTTAAATCACTGCCTGATTTGCAGAGCAGAATTATTCCTCTCTGCAGGGATTTGGGAAAGTTTTAAAATATTACAATATGGAGGTACTTAGTACATACATTTATGTATATTTTAGGAAATAAAGAAAAAAATTGAGTTTTTTGTTTTTTTAGACAGGAAGAATGAATAAGTATTTATTAAAACTTTACATTTAGCATATTGACCAAATAACATGGAAAGATTAAGCATGTCATTTCCTTCTTAAATAAATTCAATGAAGAAGTCAAAGCATGAATAAAGTGTGTAATTTAGTTAATAATAATGTGTAAGTGTTGATTCCTTAGTTGTGACAAACGCAATATAGTAATGTAAGATAGTAACGTAATATATTCGTATGTAAGATGTTAATAATAGTGGAAATTTGGTGAGGGATATATGGGAACTATACCAACTTGGTAACTTTTCTGTTAATCTGAAACTATTCTAAAATTAAAAGCTTATTTAAATTTTTAACATGACAGCAAAGGTGGCTTAATAAAAAGAATATCATTTAATTAAATTTCAAGGATAAATCCAACTAGCAAGTAGACCATAATTCTCTAGAGAGCCAATCATACAATCTCTTCCTATTAAAAAAAAATAGACAACTGTATTATCAGGAATTTTTCTGGTAGACATGTGATTAGAACAAAAATGTAAGATGATATTAAGAAGTGACTCTGAGATAAATTTTCCTGAGACCATCTTTCCTCAGTTGATATTTCAGACATAGCCATAATGTTCAACTTTGCCTTCTTTAGCCAAGGGTCTTTGATAATGGATCTCCTTTCCCTACATTTCCATGGCAGACCATCTGCCTTTTGTTCATAAAGTAAGTCTCTTTCCAGAGGAGTTAAAATAAATTGAGCTTCCTAGTAAAACAGAGTTCTCCCAGTTCTACTTCCCTGAGTTTATATCCAAATCAATGTTTTCAAGTTTGGGTTGTTACCATTTCTTTCTTTTTTCAGCAATGTTTTGAAGATCATCCTTGTATATATAGCTTTATGTACTTTCCAACTAATTGTAACAAGATAATTTCCTAGATTTAGGCCCATAAATATTCATAAAAGGATTTTGGTAATTTTGTTAAATTTCTCTGTAGAACATGTGTATCAGTTTATGTACCCAAAAGGACTAGCTGGGAATGCTCATTTTGTAACATACTTGACAACAATTTGGCTTTACCATTAATTATATTTTTTTAAATGTGCAAATTACCAAGTTGGTTTTAATATTAATCTGTTGATGACTTATGAAGCTAAATATATTATCAGATGTTTGTCATTTTTACTTACATTTTGTGAATTGCTGACTACTGTTCTTTGCTCAGGTGCTCTGATTTTCAAAAATCAATTTCTGTAAACTTGATTAATTTGTATACAGACTCCTCTCTTAGTGCTGAAAAAACCTGCTTTCTGAACCTGAAACCCTGCACAGTGGTGAATTCACCTAGAGAACCACCTTGAGTGCCAACGTCCTCAGGCAACACATTTTTTTCTTAAACCATGTTTGACATTTGAAATTAAAAGAGAAATTGCTGATTCTTACCTTTCTATTGTGCTCTACACCCATGACTTTTCCAACCCTTTGCATTTCATTTTTTTCTTCAGCCAGTTGTAGAAATAGCTTATTCTCCCAATTAGCCACCTGCCATCCATACATATTTTTCCCCAAAGGCCCATCACCACTGTAAATGTGGTCATTTCTTTTAAACTTCAGTCTACATGTGCCAAAGCCTCCATCCTCCTCTAACTCTTGTTCAAGAAACATGGTATATTTTGGTTCTAACTCTTGTTCAAGAAACATGGTATATTTTGGTTCTCACTCTAAAATATCCTTTTGAAAGGTTCTAAGAACATAAGTAATGTTAATTCAAGCTGTTTCTTAAGAGCATATGTGCTGCAGTAGGATTTTGTTTTAGTCCTTTAGCAAAAAGACTGAACTAGATTGCTGGATTGGCTGATTCTTCTTTATTGTCCATACAAATAAAAATTTGTGCTCAAAAAGCTTTTCTCAGAGCTAGTTCTTTTAGGTCTTTCATGTCGCATATAAATACCTGCTTCTCTTACCCCATTCCCATATGGATTTTGAAGTCTTATGAAATTCTCCTTAATATTTATTTTTGCCTTCCCTCACCACCCTATGTACTTGACTAGTGAGGAATAATTCATAGAACCTTAAAAGGTCCTCACTCACTGTCTTGAAGCAGAATGCTATTTAAACATATTTTAGAAGAGCTGTTTATAAAATGAAAACAAATATCATACTAGGTCTTATGGATGTTCTATATAAAGACTAGATTTAGCTTTAGAAACTGTAGTATTATTTTCAGATATTGTCTGAGCTGTGGCAAATCTTCTGTATCCACAAGATATTTTGTAAATGTGACACAGCAAGTTAAATCTTCTGGCTTTTGCAACTAACTGCTGAACAATCATCAACAGAAAGACACTGGAACTCACCAAAAAATATACCCCACATCCAAAGACAAAGAAGAAGCCACAGTGAGACGGTAGGCGGGGTGCAATCACGATAAAATCAAATTCCATAACTGCTGGGTGGGTGACTCACAAAATGGAGAACACTTATAACAAAGAAGTCCACCCACTGGAGTGAAGGTTATGAGTCCCACGTCAGGCTTCCCAATCTGGGGGTCTGGCAATGGCAGGAGGAATTCCTAGAGAATCAGACTTTGAAGGATAGTGGGATTTGACTGCAGGGCTTTGACAGGACTGGGGAAAACAGAGACTCCACTCTTGGAGCACACACACAAAGTAGTGTGCTCATCGGGACCCAGGGGAAGGAGCAGTGTCCCCATAGGAGACTGAACCAGACCTACCTGCTAGTGCTGGAGGGTCTTCTGCAGAGGCAGGGGGTGGATGTGGCTCACTGTGGGGACAAGAACACTGGCAGCAGAAGTTCTGGGAAGTACTCCATGGTGTGAGCCCTGCCAGAGTCTGCCATTAGCCCCACCAAAGAGCCCAGTTAGTCTCCAGTGTTGGGTTGCCTCAGGCCAAACAACCAACAGGGAGGAAACCCAGCCCCACCCATCTGCAGTCAAGTAGATTAAAGTTTTACTGAGCTATGCCCACCAAAGCAACAGCCAGCTCTACCCAACACCAGACCCTCCCATCAGGAAACTTGGACAGACCTCTTAGATAGCCTCATCCACCAGAGGGCAGACAGCAGAAGCAAGAAGAACTACAGTCCTGCAGCCTGTGGAACAAAAACCACATTCACGAAAGATAGACAACATGAAAAGGCAGAGGGCTATGTACCAGATGAAGGAACAAGATAAAACCCCAGAAAAACAACAAAATGAAGCGCACATAGGCAACTTTCCAGAAAAAGAATTCAGAACAATGATAATGAAAATAATCCAGGACCTCGGAAAAAGAATGGAGGCAAAGATCAAGAAGATGCAAGAAATGTTTAACAAAGGTCTAGAATAATTAAAGAACAAACAAACAGAGATGAGCAACACAATAACTGAAACGAAAACATACACATTCCTTCTAGGAATCAGTAGTAGAATAACTGAGGCAGAATGGATAAGTGACCTGGAAGACAGAATGGAGGAATTCACTGCTGCGGAACAGAATAAAGAAAAAAGAATGAAAAGAAATGAAGATAGTCTAAGAGACCTCTGGGACAATATTAAATGCAAGAACATTCGCATTATAGGGGTCCCAGAAGGAGAAGAGAGAGAGAAAGGACCTGAGAAAATATTTGAAGAGATTATAGCCAAAAACTTCACTAACATGGGAAAGGAAATAGCCACCCAAGTCCAGGAAGCACAGAGAGTCCCATACAGGATAAACCCAAGGAGAAACACACCAAGACACATAGTAATCAAATTGGCAAAAATTAAAGACAAAGAAAAATTACTGAAAGCAGCAAGGGAAAAATGACAAATAACATACAAGGGAACTCCCAAAAGGTTAAGAGCTGATTTCTCAACAGAAACTCTACCAGCCAGAAGGGAGTGGCATGATATACTTAGAGTGATGAAAAAGAAGAACCTGCAACCAAGATTACTGTACCCGGCAAGGATCTCATTCAGATTCAATGGAGAAATCAAAGGCTTTATGGGAAGCAAAAGCTAAGAGAATTCAGCACCACCAAACCAGCTCTACAACAAATGTTAAGGGAACTTCTCTAAGTGGGAAACTAAGAGAAGAAAAGGACCTACAAAAACAAACCCAAAACAATTAAGAAAATGGTAATAAGAACATACATATCAATAATTATCTTAAACATGAATGGATGAAATGCTCCAACCAAAAGACACAGGCTTGCTGAATGTATACAAAAACAAGACCCATATATATGCTGTCTACAGGAGACCCACTTCAGACTGTAGTGAGGAGATGGAAAAAGATATTCCATGCAAATGGAAATCAAATGAAAGCTGGAGTAGCAATACTCATATTAGATAAAATAGACTTTAAAATAAAGAATGTTACAAGAGACAAGGAAGAACACTACATAATGATCAAGGGATCAGTCCAAGAAGAAGATATAACAATTATAAATATATATGCACCCAACATAGGAGCACCTCAATACATAAGGCAACTGCTAACAGCTCTAAAAAAGGAAATCAACAGTAACACAATAATAGTGGGGGACTTTAACACCTCACTTACACCAATGGACAGATCATGCCAACAGAAAATTAATAAGGAAACACAAGCTTTAAATGACAAAATAGACCAGGTAGATTTAATTGATATTTATAGGACATTCCATCCAAAGCCCACAGATTACACTTTCTTCTCAAATGCACACAGAACATTCTCCAGGATAGATCACATATTGGGTCACAAGTCAAGCCTTGCTAAATTTAAGAAAATTGAAATCATATCAAGCATCTTTTCTGACCACAATGCTATGAGATTAGAAATCAATTACCGGGGGAAAAATGTAAAAAGCACAAACACATGGAGGCTAAACAATACGTTACTAAATAACCAAGAGATCACTGAGGAAATCAAACAGGAAATCAAAAAATAGCTAGAGACAAGTGACAATGAAAACACAATGATCCACAGCCTATGGGACGCAGAAAAAGCAGTTCTAAGAGGGAAGTTTATAGCAATAAAAGCCTACCTCAAGAAACAAGAAAAATCTCAAATAAACAATGTAAACTTACACCTAAAGGAACTAGAGAAAGAAGAACAAACAAAACCCAAAGTTAGCAGAAGGAAAGATAAAGATTAGAGCAGAAATAAATGAAATAGAAACAAAGAAAACTATAACAAAGATCAATGAAATTAAAAGCTGGTTCTTTGAGAAGATAAACAAAATTGATAAACCATTAGCCAGACTCATCAAGCAAAAGAGGGAGAGGAACCAAATCAATAAATTAGAAATGAAAAAGGAGAAGTTACAACAGACACTGCAGAAACACAAAGCATCTCGAGACTATTACAAGCAGCTCTATGCCAATAAAATGGACAACCTGGAAGAAATGGACAAATACTTAGAAAGGTATAACCTTCCAAGACTGAACCAGGAAGAAACAGAAAATATCAACAGACCAATCACAAGTAATGAAATTGAAACTTCGATTAAAAATCTTCCAAGAAACAAAAGTCCAGGACCAGATGGCTTAACAGGTGAATTCTATCAAACATTTAGAGAAGAGCTAACACCCATCCTTCTCAAAGTCTTCTAAAAATTTCAGAGGAAGGAACACTCCCAAACTCATTCTATGAGGCCACCATCACCCTGACACCAAAACCAGGAAAAGATACTACAGAAAAAGGAAATTACAAGCTAATATCTCTGATTAATATAGAGGGAAAAATCCTCAACAAAATACTAGCAAACAGAAGCCAACAGCACATTAAAAGGATCATACACCATGATCAAGTGGGATTTATCCCAGGGATGCAAGGATTCTTCAATATATGCAAATCAATCAATGTGATACACCATATTAAAAAATTGAAGAATAAAAACCATATGATCATCTCAACAGATGCAGAAAAAGCTTTTGACAAAATTAAACACCCATTTATGATAAAAACTCCCCAGAAAGTGAACACAGAGGGAACCTACCTCAACATAATAAAGGCCATATATGACAAACCCACAGCAAACATCATTCTCAATGGTGAGAAACAGAAAACATTTCCTCTAAGATCAGGAACAAGACAAGGATGTCTACTTGCACCACTATTATTCAACATAGTTTTGGAAGTCCTAGCCACGGCAATCAGAGAAGAAAAAGAAATAAAAGGAATACAAATTGGAAAAGAAGAAGTAAAACTGTCACTGTTTGCAGATGACATGATACTATACATAGAGAATCGTAAAGACGCTACCAGAAAACTACTAGAGCTAATCAATGAATTTGGTAAAGTTGCAGGATACAAAATTAATGCACAGAAATCTCTTGCATTCCTATCACTAATGATGAAAAATCTGAAAGAGAAATTAAGGAAACACTCCCATTTACCACTGCAAAAAAAGAATAATATACCTAGGAATAAACCTACTTAGGGAGACAAAAGACCTGTATGCCGAAAACTATAAGACACTGATGAAAGAAATTAAAGATGATACAAACAGATGGAGAGATATACCATGTTCTTGGATTGGAAGAATCAACATTGTGAAAATGACTATACTACCGAAAGCAATCTACAGATTCAATGCAATCCCTATCAAATTACCAGTGGCATTTTTCACAGAACTAGAACAAAAAAATCTTAAAATTTGTATGGAGACACAAAGACCCCAAATAGCCAAAGCAGTCTTGAGGGAAAAAAACAGAGCTGGAGGAATCCGACTCCCTGACTTCAGACTATACTACACAGCTACAGTAATGAAGACAATATGGTACTGGCACAAAAACAGAAATATAGATCAATGGAATAGGATACAAAGCCCAGATATAAACCCACGCACCTATGGTCAACTACTCTATGACAAAGGAGGCAAGGGTATACAATGGAGAAAAGACAGTCTCTTCAAAAAGTGGTGCTGGGAAAACTGGAGAGCTACATGTAAAAGAATGAAATTAGAACACTCCCTAATACCATACACAAACTCAAAATGGATTAGAGACCTATATGTAAGACCAGACACTATGAAACTCTTAGCGGAAAACATAGGAAGAACACTCTTTGATATAAATCACAGCAAGAACCTTTTTGATCCACCTCCTTGAGTAATGGAAATAAAAACAAAAATAAAGAAATGGGACCTAATGAAACTTAAAAACTTTACAAAGCAAAGGAAACTACAAACAAGATGAAAAGACAGCCCTCAGAATGGGAGAAAACATTTGCAAACGATTCAATGGACAAAGGATTAATCTCCAAAATATATAAACAGCTCATGTGGCTCAATATTCAAAAAAACAAGCAACCCAGTCGTAAAATGGGTAGAAGACCTAAATAGACATTTCTCCAAAGGGGACATACAGATGGCCAAGAAGCACATGAAAAGCTTCCCAACATTACTAATTATTAGAGAAATGCAAATCAAAACTACAATGAGGTATCACCTCACACCAGTTAGAATGGGCATCATCAGAAAATCTACAAACAACAAATGCTGGAGAGGGTGTGGAGAAAAGAGAACCCTCTTGCACTGTTGGTGGGAATGTAAATTGATACAGCTACTATGGATGGAGAACAGTATGGAGGTTCCTTAAAAAACTAAAAATAGAATTACCATATGACCCAGCAATCCCACTACTGGGCATATACCTGGAGAAAACCATAATTCAAAAAGACACATGCACTCCAATGTTCACTGCTGTGCTATTTACAATAGCCAGGTCATGGAAGCCACCTAAATGCCCATCGACAGATGAATGGATAAAGAAGATGTGGTACATATATGCAATGGAATATTACTCAGTCATAAAAAGTACGAAATTGGGTCATTTGTAGAGACGTGGGTGAATCTATAGAGTGTCATACAGAGTGAAGTACGTTAGACAGAGAAAAACAAATATCCTATATTAATGCATATATGTGGAATGTAGAAAAATGGTACAGATGAACTGGTTTGCAGGGCAGAAATAGAGACACAGATGTAGAAAAGAAACATGTGGACACCAAGTGGGGAGAGCAGCGGGGGGTGGGATTGGTGGTATGATGAATTGGGAGATTGGGATTGGCACGTATACACTGATGTGTATGAAATTGATGACTAATAAGAACCTGCTGTATAAACAAGTAAATAAAATAAAATTCAAAAAAAATAATTGCTTTAAAAAGAAATAAAAACTTTCCGACTTTTAAAAGACTGAGTCTTGTGCTGAACCAAAAGGGCAAGTTAAAGCAAGACATAGTCATCACTTATATACTGTCTCTCCCTGTCCTTTACCACAGTGTTCTGATCAATCCCTTCCTAAACATTAACCCAAAAATTTTCCAAGGGAGAGTACCTGTTCCAACATGGGGGCAAGTTTCATACAATTTTCTCTGGTCCCTATTTGTCCTCTCTTGATATAGTTAGTTAATTTGTCCATGCTTAATCTTAACACAGGACATGACAATTGTGATTACTTCCTTAATTTTTGTGATTGATGATTTTATTGGCTTAGGGACTTTTAGAACTTCAACTAAGTGTACTTAAAGAGTTGGACTTCTTGGGACCATTGGAATCAGGGGATCTGTGACTTCATGGATTTCTCCTATACTTAAAACAGTTATTTTTCCTGAGTCTTCCCTTCAAATCCTTCCTGTTTTTCGGAGTTTTTGGCATACAATAGAAAATTCTTTACCAAATGGATTTTTCCCCCTTAGCTTTATTAGAAAGTTATATTGGGTCACTTTTCGTGTAATTCTAGAATTTACTACATTTAGCTGTTTTAAGCCTAGGAAATCCTATCACTAGAACATCATGGAGATTATATCAAAGGGGGATGCAAGCTATTATCCAAGACCAATTTTCATCGATTTTCTTTGTTAACATCTTTATATCTCTCTGTTTCACATTATATTCTTTCAGCTACCTGCTAATACAGATGAGTAAAAGATTAGAGGATAGGAAAGAAGTTGGAAAAAGGACCAAATCTTCTAGAAGCAAGAAAGGATCTAATTAAATATAAATAATTTGAAACTTTGCAGAAATTATTTATTTATGCTTTAAGAATAGACCCAGATGGCATCTTTGGGGATTTGTTTCCTTTAACTCCCTGACTATATGAAGTACCTTTATAAATCTCTGCATATTTTTTACCACAAATATTCTACTCTTTATGATCATTTGCTTTTGTTTCCTTGACTAAGCTATATCTATTGAGTGGAGGGCTATATCATACATTATTTTGTTTCCAGCTTCTAGCATAGCACTGTTCTATAATAAGTATAAAACAAGGGTTTTGCAATTAAAAGTAATAGTTTTTGAGGGCTTTTCTCTGTGTCATGTCTAAACTGAGTACTACCTAAATGGAATTCTCATTTAATTCTCTTATAAACCTTAATTGGGAGGTTCTGTAATTGTCCCCATTTTTAAAATGATGATCTGAAGTGTAGAGGGGAAAGTTAAACATATTATCAAAGGACACAGGGTAAGTAAGTGGTAGAGCTAGGATTTGGACAAATAAATGCTCTCCCCTCTAACCAATCTGCTGTGCTGTTCCTCATGAACAAATGAATGGACAGATGAATGGTGCATCCGGATTAACTTTGACTTGAACCTTAAAATGCCTCAAATAGAATTTTGACCGTTGGCACCAATCTAAAAATAGATCTGCTGTAAGATGAATAAGGCTACAGCAGTACTGAGATGTCTGTCCTTTTTCTTCTCCTTTGTTGAACAAGTTACGTGTAATTAAACATCTCGAAGTTGGGCAACCAGAGAATCAGAAGGAAGAGGTGTTAAAAAAGAAATATGCTTATTTAATAAACCTAATAACCCTAAATACTTAAACTTTTCTGATCATGTAGTTAATCCTACATTCTTTTAGCATGTATATTGCAGTTTGCATGCTTATAAATTGCACATCTAGGCCCTTTATTATTCTGCTTACCAGTGTAGTGGTGATCATGCTCATCTTGACCTTTTCTTGGGATTTCAGTTTAAGTGCAAACCATATGCAGTGAGGACTTTAAGTGGAAATCATTTGGAATTATAATACCTGCAATGCCTCTGAAATACATTAAAAAGAACAATGGTTATGATAAAGTATTCATAGCTTCTAAAAAATGTATTCATTTATGTCTGCTGAGCATCACTGAGCAATAGGTTTATTTAAATTACCTTTATATTTCCTTGCTTCTGTTGATTTCAAAGCAGTAGGATACTGTAGCCAGACTTCCCTTGGGCAACCAAAAAGTGAGAAGCCTCTATAAAACCCAGATATTTAACTGATTGCTTCAAACAATGGCTTTGAAATTGCAATGGTGTTTTTGATGAAATGCGTTCTTAGAGGAATAACTTTTTCAATTGTTCATCTAATTGAAGGATATGAATATATTCAGAAAATCCTCAAATGAATTTATTATGCAGTCTGAAAGCACAAACATCATATTACAAATATTACAACAAATAGGGTTAAAAAGGAAGTTAGCCACATGCCATGAGTTTTGTCTAAGTTCCTAACTACACGCCATGAGTTTTGTCTAAGTTCCTAACTAACTCTTTCATTGCATTGTGTTCTTTGTGATTGTGCATAAGATGGCAGCAGACTTCATGACATGCAGCATGGAGATAGTTTTTAAGCTCTTTTGTATACTTCTCTAGGCTGCTGCTTCTTTAAATTGGGCTGCCAGCTGGCATCTGGGAAGTCAGCTCTGCAATATTTTAAGACTGACAGACTGGAGAAATGGGTGATTAGAGCTCAACATTTAAGGTACTTCATTTGCAGGGGCACTTTGCAGAATATTTTTCTTTATCAGTAGTGAATATAGGGAAAGTCATTCTTCAGTTATTTGAAAAATAACCAAATCATCCATTACTTCTTTGCTGTTAACTCTAATTTTAAATATTCCACTCCAGTGTGTCTAAATTCAATTGTGGTGAGGATTGCAATAACAATCCAATTGGAAAACTGGGTGAACTATCTTTAAAGTGGATATGCAAGTCTCATTATTTGATTAAACAATATATCTTTGGAATTTTATGCTATGTTGAGATTGAGGGAAAAGTCTTTTTGGCGTATGTCTAGAAAATTGCTGAAACTTGCCAGTCATTCTAATGAAATCTTATCATCTAGTATAAACATCCCTAGGGACAACTTTTGACTTTGTTTCTTATCCTATGTACTTCAGAAGGTTTAATATCTAGGTCAGGATATTTACTAACCCGGAAAGTAAATTTTCCCTATTTTATATCCAAAAATGAAATGACATTTTTTAGGTTATTGGAAAAGACAAGTGAATATACACCTTCATTAGAATTCTGCAGTCATAATGAAATTTGAGGGAGATTAATGAAAACTGTCAAATATGATGTATCTTTAATCTGGGAGAGAAGATAATATATAAAAAATGACTAATGTAAACATCAAATATACATAAAATTGCTAAAGAAAAGGGTAATTTTCTGTCTGCCTCCAAAGATTGGGGCTTTCTTCCAAACTGTAAACACCTTTAGCTCATGTTAAAATAGATATGGACATTATTTATATACAAGAATGGGTAATAAATCTTGGAGCATCATCTTGACTGACTAAAGATGTTTCAACACTAGTTTGAAAATCATTGAAAATTAATAACATACTATTATGATATTTAGAAGTCTCATATAACAAAATAAAACAAAAATTGTTTGTGATACATCATATAAAAATAAAACATAAAAATGTATTGCTTCATATTTTAAGTTAGCACTTTAGATTATTTATCTTTTATTAGTCAGGCTGACGCTTAAGCCAATGTTAATTGGGGTTATGAGTCTGCCTGCTATTAATTCTACTGTAAGTATAGCTGGTCAGAGGGTATTTGTTTTGCACTGAATCAAGTGTGGATAGAGGGTAATCCAGGAGAGGAGAGTGGGTTGACTATGACCAATTGGAAGGATGTGATCTCAAAACGGATCCCTGCATTTCCATCTCCCTTTCCTCATCACTGGCTATTGTGGCTACGAAGTCCTCACTGCACAGTTGACAGTGCAGATTATTAGACAAAGACATTACTAAGTTGTTTGCTCTCAGTTTGCTCTATTCCAGACATATGTAGGTCCTATACTTCTCATTCCTAAATAAACAAACAAGGCATAAGTCATCTTACTTCTACATGGCAGTCATCGGTCATGAGAGTAAGCCTTGTAGTGGACCTAGCTGTCTTTCATGTAAATAAAACCTCAGTGATATTTGTCTACTTATTACCAGAAAATTTTGAGAATGAATGAAAATTATGAGGAATATATATATACAGTAATTTTTCAATAGCATGGGATTAGGAGTTAATTAAGGCATTAGAGAGCTAGCTGTATAGCTTTGGGCTGATTATATAACTTTTTAAGATTATTTTACCATCTGTCAAGTAAGGATACTCATAGTACATGACAGGATTGTTGTGAGGTTGAAATAAGACAATGTTATAAATTCCTTAGCACAATGCCTAAAATAATAAGTGCTCAACAAATTGTTATTTAAAATGTATGTAATGTAATAATTGAAGTCAAGCAAAATGAGACTAAAAATAGAATCTCAGACATTACAGACAAAATGTAATTTCTTAAGCCATCACCATATGGCTATGTAATTACTCCCACAGAATCCCGTCAAGTGAAACAACAAATATTTTTAAATCTTTAAATGCTGTTTTCCTCACAAAACTGATGTAAGAGAAGATCTACAGAGTTTTCCAGACCAAAAAAAATCATCCTTTAACTGTTTTCCTTAAGATATACAATTTCAACTACAAATGCAGAATATTGTAGAAGGCACTCTTCATTTTATCATGGTTTTTCCAAACACATTGTCTATTCCTTCTGGGGACTTTGTACGTTAGTAATGAAGTATTTACTAGTAATCATATACATATATACACATGTGTATATATACACATATATATATATAACACACACACGTATGTATATGTGTGTGCGTGGGTGGGTAGGTGAGGTTTTCAACAAGGCCTCGATGTAAGAAGAAATTTTCTGAAGTAATTGTGAATTAGTTTGCTTTTCCTAAAATAATGTTTTTATTCCATAGTTGTAAAGAATTTAGGCTGTAACTAGTCAGCAATATATGATTGATGTCTATTTTCATATCTTTGTGTTCTTAGGCAAAACATTTCCTATTTAAATCACATTAGCATTTTCTAATGTGACAGGATTTAACTTAATTGGCTGGGCATATGGTGGCTTAATTCACCTATTCATCTCCTGCCCCATTTTCAGACATGTCCTAATAACAATCATTGTTTCCCCATCTTACAAACTGAGCATCCTGAGTCTACATTTCTGCTTTTTTCTAAAAACAAAAACCCACTGTGATATAATATCCAAGCTGCTACTGGAAAGGATTAGAATACTGTAAACAGAATGAGGACACACCTTTTAATATAATCTTTGAAATTTAAACAGCTATTGCTATCTTTGAAATTTAAACAGCTATTGCTAGTGAAAAGAATAATTTCCTTCTGCTTGCCTACAAAGATTAGTACTGTATTTCAAATAGCAAATAAGAAAGACTCTTACCTTGCTACTTTTGATTAGGAAAAGCAATCATGAGCAGATGAAAGATCAGAAAAACCTGTACAGGTATTCTTTCTTCACAGTAATGGAACTTGGAAGATTTGAACCAATTAAAGATGTTTTTCATTGTAAGTCTCTACTTCTTGGGTGTTGAATATCAATTCAAAACTGGGTTGAAAATCAGAAATGTGCACAAATCTCATACTGGCTCAAGCAGGTCCAAAATATTCCAGCCACTCATCGAGGCATTGAGAGCCATGTTTTTATCTCCATCTGAGATTCTTAAGCTGCCAAGAAACTAGAAGGGGATTTTATCCCAAGATGTCATTCATAACATAGATGCCAGAGTCAACTGCTGACATCCCTGGCTAGTCCTATGGAACTCCAGTTAACAGCTGGCTGCTTGGGCTGCCAAAACAATACACAATATTTTGAGCTCCTGCCTTTCTTCTGGCTTCCAGCCTTTGCAGAGAGAAAAGAAGCACATAGTCATTCCATTTTTACTGTTGTAAAGAAAACCTTAAGATGGCAGTTACGGTTGATTTGCGGGTTGAAGAAAGGAAGATAAACTTTCAAAGATATAACCAAGGACACCATTAGCCTGCAGATTACCGGAGAGCAAATAAAAGGAGTCCCTTTCTTGGAAGTTATAGGCTCTTAGGAGCAAGGCTGGGCCATCAGATATCATTTTTGTATGAAACAATATGTGCCTCATCCTGCAGGTGGAGAGACATAGCCTTGCACACTCCACTCACCCTTGTAACTATTGTATGTGCTGACCCTGGATCGCAGGGACCTTTAGGGCTCAGATGAATTTCTTTCATAGGAAAGATAGAGGTGACAATTATATTTTTTGTGTCTTAACTTATTTATCCAGATTTATTCTCATCATAATTACTCAGACATCCACCTTTAAATATCAGAAGAATAAGCCCATCAGTGTATGTGGTTCCCCTCCAAACAATGTAGATCCAAAACATCAGGTGTATATAAGAAATAGAATTCTATCTAGAAAACAACAACAAAACTCATAGCAAAAAAAAAGCCAAACTTATGATTACCAGAGCCAGGGGTTTGGGGGAGAGGGAATTGGAGGACGGTGATCAAAAGTTACAAACTTCCCATTACAGGACAAGTACTAGAGATGTAGTGTACAGCATGATGACTCGAGCTAACACTGCTGCATGATATGTAGGAAAGTTAAGAGAGTAGACCCTGAAAAGGATCACAAGGAAAATTTTTTTCCTTATTCTTCTTCCTTTTCTTTTTATTGTATCTGTATGAGATGATTGTTCTTAGCTGAACCTACAGTGATAATCATTTCACAAAATGTGTAAATCAAACCATCATGCTGTATGCCCTAGGCTTTTACATGATCTGTCAATTATTTCTCAATAAAACTGAGCCTTCCCTGGTGGCGCAGTGGTTGAGGATCTGTCTGCTAATGCAGGGGACACGGGTTCGAGCCCTGGTCTGGGAAGATCCCACATGCTGCGGAGCAACTAGGCCCGTGAGCCACAACTACTGAGCCTGCGCGTCTGGAGCCTGTGCTCCGCAACAAGAGAGGCCGCGATAGTGAGAGGCCCGCGCACCGCGATGAAGAGTGGCCCCCGCTTGCCACAAATAGAGAAAGTCCTTGCACAGAAACGAAGACCCAACACAGCAAAAATAAATAAATTAATTAATAAACTCCTACCCCCAACATCTTCTTAAAAAAAAAAATGAAAAAAATTGAATCAGAAACCCTGCTGGACCAAAAAGATGACAGAGACTGAAAGGAAATGGCAGCCAACTCAGAATGACTGGCAGAGACAGAGATTACTGGGAAAAAATAAAGAACAGCCCACAACTTAAAAAAAAAAGTAGTAGGATTCCAACATGATCTGATTGGGATTTTAATCTCTTATGATACATTTAGCTTTAGTTTAAGCTAATGGGTTTATAAGAAATTACAAAGCATTCCAAAATTATACCCTAACACTTAAAAATATGTCAACATATTTCAATAGCTTGTAAGGCCAGTGAGGGTGCTTGTCTTAATTCCAGCCATAACATCAGTATCTACTGTGTTATTGGTACAAAATAAGTGTTCAGTAAATATTTATTGGCAGGAAGAAGGAAGGAGGGGATGAAAAGAAGGAGGGAGGCAGAGAGGAAAAGAGAAGGGGGAAAGATTTTAGAAGCTTTTAAAAATGTGATAACATTTAGAAACTAAAGCTAACTAGATTTTTGGAATGTGTAACATAGCTCTTTTACCTGCAGAAGATTTAAATGTAATTTTAATACAAAAGATAAAGATCACAATTTTGATCCACCTGTTTCTGTTAAAATAATTATTTTACTGAGGGAAAAAACAAATGCACCACAAACAAAGTAAAGTGTCATCTGGGAGTATTGAGTGAGGCCCATAATATACAATGATAACTAAAAATTCAAAGGCCATATGGCTTATAACAAGAAAGATAAAATAGTTGTTATAGGGATTAGATGAAAATCAACACACCATTATAGCCAAAAGCCACAGAATTGATAGCAGCAATACATAGAGGGGAAAAATATTTTTTTAAATGTTGAAAGTTTAGGATACCAAAAATAGTCTACAATTTATTCAGTTTCCGAATAATCTATTTTATTCAAATTTTTACTTAAAGTAAATTATTGATTACCTTTGAACACATCAAGAACCCTATTTTTTTTTAAGTGGTAACTACAAATATATGAGGGAAATTGACTAGAACTCAGAAGTATTAGGGTAAGAATATAAATTGACCACTTTGATACAGAGAGAACAAGAATCCAAGTGGCAGCCAGTGTTGTGGAATGTCCTGGGATATGACTTAATGCATAAAGGAAATTTACTTTGGAGAGACAATGAAAAACTAGTTTCAAGAGGGATTTTATCTATAATTGCATTTTATGTACTTGAATTACAAGACAAAGGCAAGGGCATTGACTAAGTGTCGAGTGAGCTAAGGGCAAAATCTGCCTATGACCAGAGTGGCATTAGGAAACCAGATCTCACCAAAACCACACAGTATAGGTAGCTGCAACTTTAATAGAATTTATTAATGATGTAGTTGTGAGTGTTCAACATAATTTCAGTAAGACAGTTGAACCGTAAGAATGTGAGGTGCCATATAAGGAAATAATAAATGTGATAATGATGACCGTTACTGTACTTGAATTAGGCAATTTCTTTATATTGGTAAACTGTGCAGATAAAAAGAGGGGTAATGGCAGGAGTGGGTGTGAAAGAGTGTGCATGTAGAAAATTATTGTGTAGTCAGGCTAACTGGTGACAAATTTCAACTGAACGGTTTAGACCCAGTAAAAAATTGTTTTCTACAGGGGGAAAAGTTTTTCAATGCCAGACCCTTGACTTTCAACATGCCAGAGTTTCCCATATATTGTTATATTAACTTCGTTCCTTTGTCATTGACATCCTAACACAATAATATATTGAGTAGACATTCAAAAACACTGTAAAAATAAACTACATCGCAGAATCCTTACAGACAAGATGAACTTGTACAAGACATCTAGCTTTTATACAAAGTCTCTCAAAATAGAAATTATTGGGGATGTTCTATCATGGGAGATGATTTGTTTTACTTTCTGCTAGAGCTGTCTGCTTACATTTTGTCAGCCTATGTTGTGTAGGTGTGTGCACGTCTCTGTGGAAAGGAATGAAAATATTTTAATCTGTTAAAGAAAAATTCTGAACCCATTTATGATTTATCTTAAATGTGCATTCCTGATATGAAATTTAAAATGTAAATAATTTTTTAACTGATTTTTTCCCCTCTGTGGCATTGAGGGGCTCTGGCCACCACAACACAGGAGGCATTAGAGACCATGGCAATAGCGAAATGCCACATACTTTAGATTTATGCTATCGAGTAGTTTGTACGCCATTAGCATATTTGAGTGAACACTGCATGCTGGCATGGTATTAGATTCTGTTAGGACATCAAAGAGGTATGAGATATTATTCGTGACCCCAGGCCTGAGCAGTTTTGCTGCACTTTTCTCAAATGAAAATACAGTGAAACCCCTGAATTGTTAACTTTCAAGGAAGAGTAGCTTGTTTTTCTTCTCTAAGGATCTCATAAAAGATCTCAGCTCAGACAGTCCCACCAGATAGAAAGATTGAATGGACATTCATATGGATTTAGTGGAATGGGGGAGAAAGCCACTTTGAGAAAGATTGGGGATATCTCAGCACTTCATTGAGTAGAGTAACGTGATTCCAGATAAGATGTTGAAAGTCCGTAAAACTATGACAAAGGCAAGAGCACATTTATTTGTGATTTCTAGTCTGCAGTTCTGTGGCATAGATTCCTGATGCATTTTTATAGATTTTATTGGCTGCCTTTAAACTGTTGATTTGAGAATTCATAGTTGTCCCTTTTCATTCTTTGATAACTTGTTGAAATTATCTAAGGCAGAGGGTAAGCTTGGGATGGGGGGGTCTACACTTCTTTTAAACTCTGTGAGCCAAGTTAAATGTAGATTTTTAGAGTAGCCATGGATGTATGTCAGGATTTCGCATAATGGGTTTCGCATAATGGGAAAGAAGATAAACTATCTGCATATTAGCACAGAATGAAATATGAAATCCATAGACAGGGAATACCCTGTGGATATAAATATTAACAATATGGGTATATTAAAGCACTGGAAAGAGTGTAAAGTAGGGGCAGAACATAGGCATTTATTCCCTAAGTTATTCTCAGTATTCAACAAGGAGAAAAAAACAAGATGAGTCTGGAAGTATGGATGGGAAAAACTGAGGGAATTTCCTAAGTTTTAGTAAATTATTATCATAAGGGGTCAGGAGCAATGAGGAAAGTTAGCCACCAAGTAGGTATAGACTCTTTAGGGAGGCAAAATTGTAGTCTGTAAGGGAGTATGTAAATATAGTGTAAGTATAGAGTATTTGCACTTATGGCGTTTTCTGATTTTCAAAATTCAGCTTTGGCACCTGAATATAATCTAGGGTTTTATTTTTATTTCTTTCATCTCTCACATTTTGATTTTAAAAGCTGTAGTGATTGAAGCACAACTCGATAAAATATTTTCCAAGGTCTCACAGTCAGAAGTTGAAGCCACAATCTCCCGTATCTCCAATAATTTTGCTCTAAGTACTTGGGAACATGAGCTCTTCATTTGAATTAAGGATGGAGATGTTTCTGGGAATAAAGAGCCAATTGTAATTGGTCTCCTGACAAAAATCAAACCAAATGGACTATGAAATGATTGTGTTCATAAAAAGGCATGTAATAAAGACCAGCGTGAGTATAATAGAAATTTTCACTATCTATGGAACCAGTAGAAAACTGTTACGTAAATGGGTCTGGTATACTAGATTGTTTTTTAACTCTGTATGTGCCTTAAATGACCATGTTATTGAAGCTTTAGATGTTAAGATGCACAAAGAGCTCTGCAATAATGTTTTTTTTTTTTTTTTTTTTTTTACCTAACATCTTTATTGGAGTATAATTGCTTTACAATGCTGTGTTAGTTTCTGCTTTAAAACAAAGTGATTCAGTTGTACATATACATGTATTCCCATATCTCTTCCCTCTTGCGTCTCCCTCCCTCCCACCCTCCCTATCCCACCTCTCTAGGTGGTCACAGAGCACCGAGCTGATCTCCCTGTGCTATGTGGCTGCTTCCCACTAGCTATCTATTTCACATTTGGTAGTGTATATATGTCCATACCACTCTCTCACTTTGTCACAGCTTACCCTTTCCCCTCCCCATATCCTCAAGTCCATTCTCTAGTAGGTCTGTGTCTTTATTCTTTTTTTTTTTCTTAGATTCCATATATATGTGTTACCATACGGTATTTGTCTTTCTCTTTCTGACTTACTTCACTCTGTATGACAGACTCTAGGTCCATCCACCTCACTACAAATAATTCAATTTCATTTCTTTTTATGGCTGAGTAATATTCCATTGTATATATGTGCCACATCTTCTTTATCAGTTCATCTGAAGATGGACACTTAGGTTGCTTCCGTCTCCTGGCTATTGTAAATAGAGCTGCAATGAACATGACTCTTATTTTTTTTTTTAACATCTTTATTGGAGTATAATTGCTTTACAATGGTGTGTTAGTTTCTACTTTATAAAAAAGTGAATCAGTTATACATATGTTCCCATATGTCTTCCCTCTTGCGTCTCCCTCCCTCCCACCCTCCCTATCCCACCCTCCCTATCCCACCCCTCCAGGCTGTCACAAAGCACTGAGCCAATATTCCTGTGCCATGCAGCTGCTTCCCACTAGCTATCTACCTTACTACGTTTGTTAGTGTGTATATGTCCATGACTCTCTCTCGCCCTTTCACAGCTCACCCTTCCCCCTCCCCATAACCTCAAGTCCGTTCTCTAGTAGGTCTGCATCTTTATTCCTGCCTTACCCCTAGGTTCTTCATGACATTTTTTTTTTTTCTTAAATTCCATATATATGTGTTAGCATACGGTATTTCTCTTTTTCTTTCTGACTTACTTCACTCTGTATGACAGACTCTAGGTCTATCCACCTCATTACAAATAGCTCAATTTCGTTTCTTTTTATGGCTGAGTAATATTCCATTGTATATATGTGCCACATCTTCTTTATGCATTCATCCGATGATGGGCACTTAGGTTGTTTCCATCTCCGGGCTATTGTAAATAGAGCTGCAATGAACATTTTGGTATATGACTCTTTTTGAATTATGGTTTTCTCAGGGTATATGCCCAGTAGTGGGATTGCTGGGTCGTATGGTAGTTCTATTTTTAGTTTTTAAAGGAACCTCCATACTGTTCTCTATAGTGGCTGTATCAATTTACATTCCCACACAGTGAAAGCGTGTTCCCTTTTCTCCACACCCTCTCCAGCATTTATTGTTTCTAGATTTTTTGATTAGGGCCATTCTGACGAGTGTGAGATGATATCTCATTGTAGTTCTGATTTGCATTTCTCTAATGATTAATGATGTTGAGCATTCTTTCATATGTTTGTTGACAATCTGTATATCTTCTTTGGAGAAATGTCTATTTAGGACTTCTACCCATGTTTGGATTGGGTTGTTTGTTTTTTTGTTATTGAGCTGCATGAGCTGCTTGTAAATTTTGGAGATTAATCCTTTGTCAGTTGCTTCATTTGCAAATATTTTCTCCCATTTTGAGGGTTGTCTTTTGTTCTTGTTAATGGTTTCCTTTGCTGTGGAAAAAATTTTAAGATTCATTGGTCCCATCTGTTTATTTTTGTTTTTATTTCCCTTTCTCTAGGCGATGGGTCAAAAAGGATCTTGCTGTGATTTATATCACAGAGTGCTCTGCCTCTGTTTTCCTCTAAGACGTTGATAGTGTCTGGCCTTACATTTAGGTCTTTAATCCATTTTGAGCTTATTTTTGTGTATGGTGTTAGGGAGTTTTCTAATCTCATACTTTTACATGTACCTGTCCAGTTTTCCCAGCACCACTTACTGAAGAGGCTGTCCTTTCTCCACTGTATATTCCTGCCTCCTTTATCAAAGATAAGTTGACCAAATGTGCGTGTGTTTATCTTGGGCTTTCTATCTTGTTCCATGGATCTATATTTCTGTTTTTGTGCCAGTACCATACTGTCTTGATTACTGTAGCTTTGTAGTATAGTCTGAAGTCAGGGAGCCTGATTCCTCCAGCTCCATTTTTCGTTCTCAAGATTGCTTTGGCTATTCGGGGTCTTTTTTATTTCCATACAGATTGTGAAATTTTTTGTTCTAGTTCTGTGAAAAATGCCATTGGTAGTTTGATAGGGATTGCATTGACTCTGTAGATTGCTTTGGGTAGTAGAGTCATTTTCACAATGTTGATTCTTCCAATCCAAGAATACGGTATATCTCTCCATCTATTTGTATCATCTTTAATTTCTTTCATCAGTGTCTTATAATTTTCTGCATACACGTCTTTTGTTTTCTTAGGTAGGTTTATCCCTAGATATTTTATTCTTTTTGTTGCAATGGTAAATGGGAGTGTTTTCTTGATTTCACTTTCAGATTTTTCATCATTAGTATATACGAATGCCAGAGATTTGTGTGCATTAATTTTGTATCCTGCTACTTTACCAAATTCATTGATTAGCTCTAGTAGTTTTCTGGAACAGTCTTTAGGATTCTCTATGTATAGTATCATGTCATCTGCAAACAGTGACAGCTTTACTTCTTCTTTTCTGATTTGTATTCCTTTTATTTCTTTTGCTTCTCTGATAGCTGTGGCTAAAACTTCCAAAACTATGTTGAATAATAGTGGTGAGAGTGGGCAACCTTGTCTTTTTCCTGATCTTACTGGAAATGATTTCAGTTTTTCACCATTGAGAATGATGTTTGCTGTGGGCTTGTCATATATGGCCTTTATTATGTTGAGGAAAGTTCCTCTATGCCTACTTTCTGCAGGCTTTTTATCATAAATGGGTGTTGAATTTTATCGAAAGCTTTCTCTGCATGTATTGAGATGATCATATGGTTTTTCTCCTTCAATTTGTTAATATGGTGTATCATGTTGTTTGATTGGTGTATATTGAAGAATCCTTGCATTCCTGGAATAAACCCCACTTGATCATGGTGTATGGTCCTTTTAATGTGCTGTTGGATTCTGTTTGCTAGTATGTTGTTGAGGATTTTTGCATCTATGTTCATCAGTGATATTGGCCTGTATTTTTCTTTCTTTGTGACATCTTTGCCTGGTTTTGGTATCAGGGTGATGGTGGCCTCGTAGAATGTGTTTGGGAGTGTTCCTCCCTCTGCTCTATTTTGGAAGAGTTTGAGAAGGATAGGTGTTAGCTCTTCTCTAGATGTTTGATAGAATTCACCTGTGAAGCCATCTGGTCCTTGTCTTTTGTTTGTTGGAAGACTTTTAATCATAGTTTCAATTTCAATGCTTGTGATGGGTCAGTTTATATATTCTATTTCTTCGTGATTCATACTCAGCAGGTTGTGTATTTCTAAGAATTTGTCCATTTCTTCCAGGTTGTGCATTTTATTGGCATAGAGTTGCTTTTTGTAATCTCTTATGATCTTTTGTATTTCTGCAGTGTCAGTTGTTACTTCTTTTTCATTTCTAATTCTATTGATTTGAGTCTTCTCCTTATTTTTTCTTGATGAGTCTGGCTAATGGTTTATCAATATTGTTTATCTTCTCAAGGAACCAGGTTTTAGTTTTATAGACCTTTGCTGTCATTTCCTTCATTTCTTTTTCATTTTTTCTGATCTGATCTTTATGAGTTCTTTCCTTCTGCTAACTTTGGGAATTTTTTGTTCTTCTTTCTCTAATTGCTTTAGGTGCAAGGGTAGGTTGTTTATTCAAGATGTTTCCTGTTTCTTAAGGTAGGATTGTATTGCTATAAACTTCCCTCTTTCAACTGCTTTTGCTGCATCCCATAGGTTTTGGGTCATTGTGTCTCCATTGTCCTTTTTTTCTAGGTATTTTTTGATTCCCTGTTTGATTTCTTTAGTGATCACTTTGATATTAAGTAGTGTATTGTTTAGCCTCCATGTGTTTGTATTTTTTACAGATCTTTTCCTGTAATTGATATCTAGTCTCATAGCATTGTGGTTGGAAAAGATACGTGATACAATTGCAATTTTCTTAAATTTAGCAAGGCTTGATTTGTGACCCAAGATATGATCTATCCTGGAGAATGTTCCATGAGCACTTGAGAGAAATGTGTATTCTGTTGTTTTTGGCTGGAATGTCCTATAATATGAATTAAGTCCATCTTGTTTAATGTATCATTTAAAGATTGTATTTCCTTATTTATTTTCATTTTGGATGATCTGTCCATTGGTGAGAGTGGGGTATTTAAGTCTCCTACTATGAATGTGTTACTGTCGATTTCCCCTTTTATGGCTGTTAGTATCTGCCTTATGTATTGAGGTGCTTCTATGTTGGGTGAATAAATATTTACAATTGTTATATCTTCTTCTTGGATCGATCCCTTGATCATTATGTAGTGTCCTTCTTTGTCTCTTGTAATAGTCTTTATTTTAAATTCTATTTTGTATGATATGAGAATTGCTACTCCAGCTTTCTTTTGATTTCCATTTGCATGGATTATCTTTTTCCATCCCCTCACTTTCAGTCTGTATGTGTCCCTAGGTCTGAAATGGGTCTCTTGTAGACCGCATATATATGGTTCCTGTTTTTGTATCCATTCAGCCAATCTGTGTCGTTTGATGGGAGCATTTTATCCATTTACATTTAAGGTAATTATCGATATGTATGTTCGTATTCCCATTTTCTTAATTGTTTTGGGTTCATTTTTGTAGGTCTTTTCCTTCTCTTGTGTTTCTTGCCTAGAGAAGTTTCTTTAGCATTTGTTGTAAAACTGGTTTGGTGATGCTGAACTCTCTCAGCTTTTGCTTGTCTGTAAAGGTTTTAATTTGTCCATCAAATGTGAATGAGATCCTTGCTGGGTAGAGTAATCTTGGTTGTAGGTTTTTCTCCTTCATCACTTTAAATGTCCTGCCAGACCATTCTGGCTTGCAGAGTTTCTGCTGAAAGATCAGCTGTTAACCTTATGGGGATTCCCTTGTGTGTTATTTCTTGTTTTTCCCTTGCTGCTTTTAATATGTTTTCTTTGTTTTTAATTTTTGATAGTTTGATGAATATGTGTCTTGGCGTGTTTCTCCTTGGATTTATCCTGTATGGGACTCTCTGTGCTTCCTGGACTTGATTAACTATTTCCTTTCCCATATTAGGGAAGTTTTCAACTATAATCACTTCAAATATTTTCTCAATCCCTTTCTTTTTCTCTTCTTCTTCTGGGACCCCTATAATTCGAATGTTGGTGCATTTAATGTTGTCCCAGAGGTCTCTGAGGCTGTCCTCAGTTCTTTTCATTCTTTTTTCTTTATTCTGCTCTGCAGTAGTTATTTCCACTATTTTATCTTCGAAGACACTTATCCGTTCTTCTGCCTCAGTTATTCTGCTATTGATCCCTTCTAGAGTATTTTAAATTTCATTTATTGTGTTGTTCATCATTGCTTGTTCCCTCTTTAGTTCTTCTAGGTCTTTGTTAAATGTTTCTTGCATTTTGTCTATTCTATTTCCAAGATTTTGGATCATCTTTACTATCATTGTTCTGAATTCTTTTTCAGGTGACTGCCTATTTCCTCCTCATTTGTTAGGTCTGTTGGGGTTTTACCTTGCTCGTTCATCTGCTGTGTGTTTTTCTGTCTTCTCATTTTGCTTGTCTTACTGTGTTTGGGGTCTCCTTTTTGCAGGCTGCAGGTTCGTAGTTCCCGTTGTTTTTGGTGTCTGTCCCTAGTGGCTAAAGTTGGTTCAGTGTGTTGTGTAGGCTTCCTGGTGGAGCGAAGTAGTGCCTGTGTTCTGGTGGATAAGGCTTGATCTTGTCTTTCTGGTGAGCAGGTCCACGTCTGATGGTGTGTTTTGGGGTGTTTGTGGACTTATTATGATTTTAGGCAGCCTCTCTGCTAATGGATGGGGCTGTATTCCTGTCTTGCTAGTTGTTTGGCATAGGGTGTCCAGCACTGTAGCTTGCTGGTCGTTGAGTGAAGCTGGGTCTTGGCATTGAGATGGAGATCTTTGGGAGATTTTCGCCATTTGATATTACGTGGAGCTGGGAGGTCTCTTGTGGACCAGTGTGCTGAAGTTGGCTCTCCCACATCAGAGTCACAGCACTGACTCCTGGCTGGAGCACCAAGAGCCTTTCATCCACACAGCTCAGAATAAAAGGGAGAAAAAGTAGAAAGAAAGAAAGAGGGTAAAATAAAATAAAATAAAGTAAGATAAAAAAATAATGTTATTAAAATAAAAAATAAGTATTAAGAAAAACAAATTTTTTTAAAGAAAAAAAAAACGGAGGGACAGAACCCTAGGACGAATGGTGAAAGCAAAGCTATACAGACAAAATCTCACACAGAGCATACACATACACACTCACAAAAAGAGGAAAAAATAATCTGTCTTGTTCTCAAAGTCCACCTCCTCAATTTGGGATGATTCGTTGTCTATTCAGGTGTTCCACAGATGCAGGGTACATCAAATTGATCGTGGAGCTTTAATCCGCTGCTCTTGAGGCTGCTGGGAGAAATTTCCCTTTCTCTTCTTTGCTCGCACAGCCCCCGGGGTTCAGCTTTGGATTTGGCCCTGCCTCTGTGTGTAGGTCTCCTTAGGGCACCTGTTCTTCGCTCAGACAGGATGGGGTTAAAGGAGCCGCTGCTTCGGGTGTCTGGCTCACTCAGGCCAGGGGGAGGGAGGGGTACGGATGCGGGGCGAGTCTGCGGCGGCAGAGTCCAGCATGACATTGCACCAGCCTGAGGCGCACCGTGCGTTCTCCTGGGGAAGTTGTCCCTGGATCCCGGGACCCTGGCAGTGGCGGGCTGCACAGGCTCCAGGGAGGAGAGGTGTGGACAGTTACCTGTGCTTGCACACAGGCTTCTTGGTGGCTGCAGCAGCAGCCTTAGCGTCTCATGCCGGTCTCTGGGGTCCACCCTGTTATCCACAGCTCACTTCTGTCTCTGGAGCTCCTTTAAGCAGCACTTTTAATCCCCTCTCCTCGAGCACCGGGAAACAAAGAGGGAAGAAAATGTCTCTAGCCTTTTCTGCAGGTCCAGACTTTTTCCCGGACTCCCTCCCAGCTAGCCGTGGTGCACTAACCCCTTCAGTCTGTGTTCATGCCGCCAACCCCAGTCCTCTCCCAGCATTCAACCGAAGCCTGAGCCTCAGCTCCCAGCCCCTGCCCGCCCCGGCGGGTGAGCAGACAAGACTCTTGGGCTCTTGAGTGCTGGTTGGCACCAATCCTCTGTGAGGGAATCTCTCCACTTTGCCCTCCGCACACCTGTGGCTACAGTTTCCTCTATGGCTTCAAAGCTTACCCGCTCCGCCACCCACCGTCTGTGCCCGCAAAGGTGCTTCCTAGTGTGTGGAAACGTTTCCTCCTTCACGGCTCCCTCCCACTGGTGCAGGTCCCGTCCCTATTTTTTGTCTCTGTTTATTCTTTTTTCTTTTGCCCTACCCAGGTACATGGGGAGTTTCTTGCCTTTTGGGAGGTCTGAGGTCTTCTTCCAGCGTTCAGTAGGTGTTCTGTAGGAGTTGTTCCACGTGTAGATGTATTTCTGGTGTATCTGTGGGGAGGAAGGTGATCTCCGTATCTTACTCTTCTGCCATCTTCCACCGAGCTTCTGCAATAATGTTTTATTCCTGAAAATAAAATGAAACCTCTCCCTCTTTTTCTGTAAAAATGCTTTAAGCTTATATGTATTAATTAGATTTTGTAATATTTTATTGTTTCCTGTCCAGAGCTTTTATTCAGGAAAATGTAATATTATAAGCTTAAGATGTTCATTTATTGGGTGATTTAGTTGAGGACAATTTATACTTACAGTATTTAAAACAGAAAATTATTCTCAGCCCTCTTGCTCACTTCGTTAGACTAGAGAGAAAAAGAGAACTATAAATTATCCAGATTTCACAGACACATTTTTAAAATTTTCATACAAGAGATTCTTTATAACATTAGAAATTGTGTTCCAAGTGAGGGCTATTGGAATGGATTTTTCAGTGTCTTAAGGCCTAGAGCATACACTTTAATACTGTCACAATTCATAGTGGAGTGAGCTAATAAATGCTTTGATGATCTCAGGTTCACATAAATTGAGCAGTTTTTGCCTCTACCCAATTTACAGTGTAAGAAGGTAAACAGGCTTGCTTTAGGGTAAACTCTGAAGAAATGACTAGGTCTGAACCATTGTAACTTTTTGAGTATTGGAATCACCAGGCTGGATTCATTTATCTTCTCTATTAGCTGCATTTCTTTTCATCAATACCACTCCTTCACCCTGGCCCTTCTCCCATCTGATGGCCTTATACAAATTTTTAATTGGGCATTACATTGAATTATCTCATTGCATTATATTCCATTATCTTCTGGAGAATTTTCATGTGCATAAAGTTGATAAATAGAATTAGAAGTTCTGATTCCTATTCATAAAACTATGCATTTTATTCATAGGTGGATTTATTGTGAAGTTAATAAAAAGCTTAAGCTTCAGATTCCTTTTCTTCCCCTGGGAGAAGTCCTAGTAATATATTCACATGGTTGAACAATTTTATAAATTTTTAGAAATAAAGTATTTTGTTTTATTGTTTTCAATAACCATATTTTAAAATTGAAGTATAGTTAATTTACAATGTTATGTTAGCTTCAGGTGTACTTTGAGCAAGTTGATTCAATTATATATATATATATATATATATATATATATATATATATGTTCTTTAAAAGTAAAGTATTTTAAGTACAATTAGTTAGGACCCACCATCTTTTATCACACTTACTTCCTGCTTATTATACTTTTTCTTTACTTAGGTGGTATTGGAGTGGGATGTTTGGGTTGCAGCCAAGCAGAAGATGAGCTTAGTGGGATATATTTATGGTTTATGATCATTTTGTGGTTTATGATCATTTTCATTTACAGTTCACTTATTGCTTGCTATCCTGGTGAAGGAATGGTGTCCAGAATCACCCTTCACACCCACTGTGCTGATTTGCCTGACTTGTGAGCCTGAAGTTTAGGGCCAGAAATCTCATTGCAATATGAATATGTTCTATAGCCCTGGACAATGAAAGTATATGAACAGTGGAAGAGAAAGCATGTTTGAGCTATATGGCGGCAAATTTAATTTGTATAACCATTTCCAATTATTGGCACACTGGCTAATAAGTGTTTTCAATTGAAAGAATATTTAAGATTGGCCACTGTACAATAAAACTTGCAATACTGTAAAATTGTACAATTTATATATGAAAGAAAGTTGAGAGAGGGTTTCTCAAATTTGACAACAATCATAAATATTTAAATATTATTATCATTAATAAACTATGAAGTGGAAACATTTCTAAGTTGTCAGCATTAAAAATTAAATTAAAAACTAAATATTACAAAAATAAATTTTGATCCCAACCATGCTGGAGGAAAGAGTTTCACATCTCAAAGGTTGAATTTACATTTGATTTTATGTAATATAGAAAAATGAGAGATTGTTATAATAATTACAATAAAAGGTAATAGTGGAAAGAAGAGTTGTCTGGAAGTCCATAGTAAATGGTTTCTAATAGGAAGGTGTCTTGTGTGTTCAGAGAGAGAAAAGTCTCCATTTTCCTATGTTACTTAGAAGTGATTCTTTTCTAGGAAACATCAGATCAAAAAGATCAACTTACCCATTTTCATCTCTAGAAGAAGCTGGCATTGATCCTAGTAGATTATGAAAGAATATTTAAAAGTGAAAACGAGAATGAAGGAACGACAAATTCTGTAGTCAAAACAAAGTCATAGAAGCAACACTTAGGAGGAATAGGAGTAAAATTGAATAAAGATTCAGGGAAGTAATTGAAAATACACATATTTCTTACTCTAGGAACAAGCCAAGTTGAAGTGAGACAGAAAGCAAGGTAGACAAGAAAAGAAGGAAAAGCGATAGCAGCATTTTGAGCAAGTTTGGAGATTAATGCAGAAGCCAGAAAAATCAGAAAGCCAACACTTAAAACTATAGGATCTTTAAGGACTACAGTGTCTCAGTCACTGTGAGGTGTGTCAAAAACAATTTATTAATAAACACACACACCTATGATCAATTAGTCTACGACAAAGGAGGCAGGAATATACAATGGATTAAAAATGGTCTCTCTAGCAAGTGGTGTTGGGAAAGCTGGACAGCTACCTGTAAATCAATTAAATTAGAACACTCCTTCACACCATATACAAAAATAAACTAAAAAATGGATTAAAGACCTAAATTTAAGACATGATAGCATAAGACTCCTACAAGAGAACATAGGCAAAATATTCTTGGACATAAATCATAGCAATATTTTCTTAGGTCTCTCTCCCGAGGCCAAAAAAACAAACAAAGGCAAAAATAAACAGATGGAACCTAATCAAACTTAGAAGTTTTTGCACAGCAAAGGAAACCATCAACAAAATGAAAAGACAACCTATAGAATGCAAGAAAATATTTGCAAACAATGGTACCAACAAGGAGTTAATATCCAAAATATACAAATAGCTCATACAACTCAATATCAAAAAAGCAAATCACCCAATTGAAAAATGGGCAGAAGACCTAAACAGACATGTCTCCAAAGAAGACAGATGGCCCACAGGCACGTGAAAAGATGCTCAACATCACTAATTATTAGAGAAATGCAAATCAAAACCATAATGAGGTATCACCTCACACCTGTCAGAATGGCCATCATCAAAAAGTCTATAAACAATAAATTTGAAGCGGATATGGAGAAAAGGGAACCCTCCTACACTGGGTGGGAATGTAAATTGGTACAACCACTATGGAGAAGAGTATGGAGGTTCCTAAAAAACTAAAAATAGAGCTACCATATGATCCAGCAATCCCACTCCTGGGCATATATCGGGACAAAACTATAATTCAAAAAGACACATGTGGACTTCCCCGGTGACACAGTGGTTAAGAATCCGCCTGCCAATGCAGGGGACATGGGTTCGAGCCCTGGTCCGGGAAGATCCTACATGCCACAGAGCAACTAACCCTGTGCACCACAACTACTGAGCCTGCGCTCTAGAGCCAGTGTTCCACAACAAGGGAGGCCACCGCAATGAGAAGCCACTGCACCGCAGCAAAGAGTAGCCCCCACTCGCCTCAACTAGAGAAAAGCCCGGGTGCAGCAGCAGAGACCCAGTGCAGCCAGAAAAATAAATAAATAAAATAAAATCAATTTAAAAAAAAAAAGGACACACGCACCCCTAATTTCATAGTAGCACTATTTATAATAGCCAAGACATGGAAACAACCTAAACGTCCATCAACAGATGATTGGTTTAAGAATATGTAGTATCCATATCTATTTATCTATCTACCTATCATCTACCTATCTACATTCATGCAATGGACTATTACCCAGCCAGAAAAAAGAACAAAATGCCATTTGCAGCAACATGGATGAACACAAAGATTATCATAGTAAGTGAAGTAAGTTAGCAAAATACAAATATTACATGTTATCACTTATATGTGGAATCCAAAAAAATACAGATAAATTTATTTACAAAGCAGAAACAGGAATCCAAAAAGAGGGGATATATGTGTACATATAGTTGACTCACTTTGCTGTGCAGTAGAAACTAACACAACATTGCTCCAATAAAAATAAAAAAACAAAAACAGAAAAAACAGAAATAGGCTCACAGACATAGAAAACAATCTTATGGTTACCAAAGGAGAAAGAGGGGGAGGGATAAATTAGGAGTATGGGATTGACAGGTACAAACTACTATACATAAAATAGATGGGCAATAAGGATTTACTGTATAGTACAAGGAACAGTATTCAGTATCTTGTAATAACCTATAATAGAAAATAATCTGAAAAAAATAAATATACATATAGCTGAATCACTTTGCTGTATACCTGAAACTAACACAATTTTGTAAATCAACTATACTTCAATAAAAAATAAACAACTTGTTAATAGCATTAAAGAACATGTTGACTAGACCTATGCGAAAGTATATCTTTTGTCATTTTGTATCTTCTCATTTGGGAAAGAATCTTAGAAATGCAAATGCTGGAAAAGGGTAAATATATATGTACTTCTAGATATTGATAAATTGCTGTCAATATGGGTTGCACAATTTTACATTCTTACCGGCAGTCTTTGAGAGTGTCTGTTTCTCCTCAGCCACACCAGTAGAGCATGTTGTCAAATTTCTGGATGTTTGAATGTGTAAGTAGGAATTTATATCTCACGGTAGGTTTGTACATTTCTCTGATAGAGAGAAAAGTTGATCATCCTTTAATATGTTTAAAGGCTATCTACATTTCATTTTATTGAGAACTGTATGTTTACACCTCTTGCACAGTTTTATACCAGGTTATTGATTTTTTTCTTTCCTATTTTTAATTTTTTTTATGTAATAGAAACACTAATCTTTCTTCTTTTTACCTAAAGTGGCTATAGTTGGTCTCCATTTAATATAACCAAGAATCCCATTAGATGAAAAGCTTTGCATAATCTGGCCCCATCCTTCTTGGTAGCTTCATCACCTTACTAGCCAATCTTAACTAAATACTCTGTGCTACAGCCACACTGAATTTCATGCTATTTTATAAATAGCAAGCTTATAGTTTTCAATAACATCTGTATTAATTTTCTGTCATTGCCATAACAAATTATGAAAAACTTAATGGCTTAATCAACATAAAATTTTTATATTACAATTCTATAGGTTACAAGTCTGCTCCAGGTAACACTGCACTTAAATAAAATGTCAGTAGGGCTCTTCTCCTTTCTGTCATCTCTGAGGCAGTGATACATTTACTTGCTCATTTGAGTTGTTGGGAGAATTTAGTCCCTTGTAATTTCAGGACTGAGGTCCCTGTTTTCTTACTGGTTATAAACTAAGAGTCATTCTCAGCTTCTACAGGCCACAGAATACTTTGGTTAATGTTCCCCTTCATTCCTCTTCAGAGCCAGCAATGGCAGGTCAAGTCCTTGTCATATGTCATCTTTCTGAGTCCTCTTCCATCATCCCGTCTTTCTTTGACCACAGCCAGGAAAGATTCCTTACTTTTAAAGACTCATATGATTATATATACATATAGTACAGGATAATTTCTCAGAGTCCATATTCTTGATCACGTTTGTAAAGTCTCTATTGCCATATAGAGTAACATATACACAAGCTCCAGGCATTAGAACATGGACATCTTGAGGGACTGTTATTCTATTGTACTTACTACAGTCCACCCTCTGGCTGCAAAAGATCCACATTTCCCACATATAAAATACATACAATACATCCCAATATCCCACAAAGTTTTAACCCATTACAGCATCAACTCAAAGTCCAAAGTCTCATCTAAATCTCATAAGGTGAAAAATCCCAAATATCATCATTTGTATCATCTAAATTAGGTATATTTGAGATTCTCTGTTAATCTATTCTTGGCATATTTCCTCTCCATCTATGGACATGTGAAACTAAAGAACAAATTATCTGCACCCATAATACATATGGGACAGGCATAGGATAATATTTACAGACATACAATTCAGAAATGGATAAAATGAAAGGAAGAGTAGTCACCAGTCCCAAGAACTTTTGAAACTCAGTCTGGCAAACTCCATTAGATTTCAAGACTTGGGGATAATCCTCTATGGTTAATGGTTCTACCCTCTAGGCTCTAGCATCTCCCATCCGAGTCATCCTTTTCTCATGAAAAGTATCAAGTGTTTGCAGCTGAGTAGTTTTATATCCGCCTGTTTCCTGCCATTAGTATTTGGAGCACAGGAGGGTGCACAGCTACAGACTTCTTTCATTTTGTACTCTTTGTCCTTTTCAGTCCAAGCTGGTGTTGTTTCTGCTGTATAAAGGACTTAAAACCTTGTGAATCTCCTATGTATGTCACAGAGATTCCTGTCAATAGGAAGAGACTTGTCCATAGATCTTTCCTGGATAATCCCATCCCCACTTGTGCTTTGCTCACATGACTGGGGGACAATGCCCTTAAGCTTCCTAGATCCTTTTAGGTTTAACTGATATCTGTGATCCATACTCCTTAGTCTCTTTAAAGAGCCTTTTATGTGACATAATGTCTGAATACTCTGACCTTCTGATCTTTCTGAGGCATAGGCAAAAATTACACAACCATGCTCTGGGTTTTCCATCTAAAGCATACTTTCTCTTAATTTTAGCAACTTTTGCAATCTGGATAACTTGAAAATTTCTCAAATCCTCAAGTCCTGGTTCTTGTTCATTTAACAATTTTCCCCTAAATTTATCTCTTTCTTCTCAAATTTTGTTATAAACATCAAGAAGTTCATTTAACACTTTCCCCAAATAAATATGCAAGTTTTTCTATATTTTTGACATTTTGCTTAGAAAATCTCCTCACCTAAATATTCAAGTTCATCACTTACAAATTCTGATTTCCACATAACTGCAGGACACACTTCCACTAAGCTTACTGCCACTAACAAAGGATCAGCTTTCCTCCAGTTTCCGCTAACATTTCTCATTTCATTCTGAGCTCTCATTGGCAGTATCTTTCACATCCATATTGCTAACAGTTTATTCATGACGATTCATATATTTTCTGAGGCAATTTAGATTTTCTTTACCAAGCTCCTCACTTTATTCTGAGTCTTCAGTAACAGAGTCATTAACATCCATATTTCTTCCAATAGTCTATTCAAAGCAATCCAGGCATTTTCTGTCATGCTTCTCATGACAAATAGATGAGAAAATAAATATTAATAAATTATAAATTTTATAAACTTATGAATACTTTAAGCTTTTCAAATCCAGAAAATTAGCATACTATTTTTATTAATAAACTGCCTGAAAAACCTCTATAATCCTTTCCCTCCTCTATTCTTTGATTACCTCATCATGTTCCAATAATTTTATAATATCAATTTTATTAGAGAGAAGAAAAAGATAATTCGGTTATTCCTCTAACATAAATGATTTTTTTTCTTATTTGGATATGCTAGAAATGTTCTTTTTGCTTCACAACCTGTTATTGGAAATGCCATGTAAAATTTTAGAATTATTGTAAAATTTGGTTAAAATCCTTTTCAAGTATTTTCTTATCGAATTGTAAGATTTCAAGGAACACACAGTTTTCTTGAGTATTCTCCAATCTTAAATACTATTTGAATTGTTCACGGACATTAATCAGTTTGTCACTGATCTTTATAACAGTTCTATATTATGAGGATTTGTTGTTGTTAATGTCACTATTTTGTGTCAACTGAGAAGTAAAGTTAAATATATTTCCCTTATGTTAATATGATTTCACTTCTCTTCATGAATTGGATAATCAAAAATACAAGAGCCTAGTCAATACAACAACCACTAATTTAGTGATGAATATATATAGGAGCTTTGTCATTGGAGCACATATTTTTCAGGTTCAGTTTCAAGGTGGCACTTTTGTGAACCATTTGAAGGAACCGCCAAGCTTCATGAAAACAACATGAAACAGATATATTGAGATATGATATGGTACATTAGAATGCATAAAATGTGTGACCTCACACGTAGATACACTCTGTCTTTATAGTAGTACTTCTTCAGATACAGAAATTCTGATAAATTCTATTTTGTATGATTCTCATAAAATATTCTCCTGTGGTCATAATTGTATAAACTGCATCACTGAGTATAATCAGAATAGAAGGGAACTTCTCTTTTGACTAGGTGGCAATAAGTATGGAATCTTCTGCCTACAGTCTTATATACATGATTACTAGAAATATTTTCCACAGACTAAATCTTGTTCAGTACATTTCAACCCTTGTTTCTCCTGTTACCTATAGTTTTATTCCTGTATGCCGTAGACTATGTTCATTTGCAAATTCTGGCCTTATACCTTTATGTCACAAAGCCAGATGAATCATCACATCAGTAGTGGGAGTATAGGAGAATGGCTAGCAATAACAACTATACACAGAAGTGATACATATATTCCATTAAATTCAATCTAATAATATCCTCAAATTATCTTAATTTAAATCCCAAAAGTACCTGCGGCCATTCCAGCACCACCAGATAGGAGGAGGATTATGATAAAGAGGAATACAAAGTAAAGAAAAATCGCAGTGGGCTAAAATATCTTACTTTGGCAAATATTACAGAAAGATATGATTGATGTAGCATATTTTCAGGCCCTCTCCCAGGGCTTGGAAGGGGCCCATGCAAATAAGGGGCCATAAAACTTCAAGGAAAATTTTCTCTTATAAGAAATCTGATTCATCCTGGGTCTTCTATAACTCAGTTGATGGCAACTCCATTAAGAAATGTGGAGTGGTTTTGACTTAATTTTTTATTCAGGCTCTATATACACTAGTAAATCCTTCAAAATATACTCAGACTCCAAACACTTCTTCCCATCCCACTCTGTTATTGTGACCTGAGCTTCCATCAATTTTCATTTATATTATTTTAATAACGTCCTAGTGTATTTCTCTTATTTTGCTTTTACTTTCCTTTTATCTACTCTCAACATGCCAATATGAGTGCTATATTTAACATTCAGTTATATGTAACTTGGATCATGGTGCTTCTCTGCTCAGCACCCATGGCTCGTCATCTTACTTAAGTAAAAGGCAGAGTCATTACTGCAGCCCACAAGGCCTTCTTGACCTGTACCCCTTAGTTCTTGACCTTATCTCCTTTTACTCTCTCCTTCTCCTTTGCTGCAGCCACACTGGCCTCTTCACTTCCTCGCACATGCCAGGCATTTGCACAGCTTGTAGTTTTAGCCCTCACAACTCCCACTACCTGGATAACTGTGTCCAGATGTTCCCTGGGCTTGTCCTTTCACTTCTTTCAGGTCTTTACTAAAAAGTCACCTCAGTGAGGATTTCCCTGGCCATCTTATCTATAATTTCACCCTTGTCTGCTGCCACAGATTCTTCAGGTTACTTTTTTTGCCTTGCCTTATTTTCTAGTAATTATCCTTTTCTAAATGAATATGTGCTTTATTTATTTTTGTTTATATATTGATTTTCTCATGAATAATTTATATCTACCACTAGAAAATAAGCTCTGTGAGGCAGATGTGTTTGTCCCTTTTGTTCGTTGTGCGCCCCTAATGCGTAGAAGGGTGTATGGCACAAAATAGGTGCTCAGTAAATATTTTAAATAAATATTAATTAAAAACAAATGAATTTTTGACCTGGGGAATGCACAGTCATCTTTTGTTTATCAACCTCTTGGATTGTTCCCAAGTCCTTCAAAGCAGAGCTAATAACGTCTATGTGTTGTAGTATTTTGCAGTGACCTACAAAGTATCAGAATGCTGACGTGCTTGGTTGTTTAACTTTCTTCTTTACATTCTGAATTCTTCTGGGTCAAGGTCTGTGACATGATCATCTTTATATTCTCCAGTGTATAGTATGTCTACTGTAACATAGTAATCATTTGAATAATATACATTAAAATAACCCTGACACTAAGTGATCACATTGCCTAAATACTAATAATAAATTTTATTTGGAGACACAGAAGTAAGAGTTGTTCTCTCCTCCAGGTAAAAAAGAGTTGGCAGGCCAAATCTTTCATTGTAAAACCCAAGTCAGAGAATCTTTGGAGTTCTGTGTTCAGCAAGAAAGTAGCACTTCAGTAGCTATAGAAGTTACAATCAGAACAGAGCCCATAATAGATTACTTGATTAAACGAGTTGTTTGCAAATTCTGAAGCATATAATAAAGGCACTCTTGGGCCTTTCAGTATTTTTCTTGTCAGTGGAAAGGGGAGAATCACTTGAAATGTTTAAGGAATCCTCTTAAACATTTGTGGATTACATTCCAGAGAAGTGTCTCCCAAAGTGTATAAAGAAGATTATGTTCATGAGATATTGACAAGGTTAAATGAAAAGAAACAAGAAGGACCTACTAGGTGAAATAAAGTTAAAATGATTTCTTTACTGCAGGGTTTCTCCCAGGCTTTAATGTGTGTTGTGATTCACCAAGGAATGGATACAGAAGCCTGTATTCTCCAAAATACTTTGTTTACAGAACCTTTTATTTTTGTTTATTTGTTTTTCTTTGGCACCTTTACTTTGAGAAACATTTTAGAGGTATCTCCATGAACAGCAAATCCTGATGTGACTTATCGTTCCCAGAAAACGGTGTCAACGACAGTGACCCTGGCTTTAGGTAATGGTCTTCATGGGTTGACACCATGTACAGTGACAATGTACCAGCCAAGACCATCTTCATTTCATACAGTGCCTTAACAGTCATTCATACCTTCTACTGAGACACATATTTCATTCAATGTTTTTTTTCCTTTAGAAATACATATCAGCTGATAGTTCACAGGATCTTCTAATGCTACCTTAAAGTGAGTTATTCTGAGAAACTATTTATACCAGAGTACTTTCCCTATGGATTCTAATGGTCTGAAACTACTGTAATATTTTTGCCAACCACTGTAGGTATTTTCAGGCACCGTGATGTGATCAAAATACTTTGCAAATGTGAAACTTTTTCTGCTAACACTGTTTGGGACTATCTGAATTCTCATTACATCATTTGGCTTTTTCCAACAGAATATTCTCTGTGTCTGAAATATTGCACAAGACGGTAAGGCAGCTGTGCGAAAAGCTGGTTGATTTCAAAGTGAGCTCCAGCTTTGTGATTGTCCAAGTTTCAAAATAGAATGAGTGTGATTACAGCCTACATAAAAGGTTACAGGCTACAGAAAGTCTGGTTCCAAATGAAATGCCAAATAATGCCACCATGTATTGTACTTTAGACTTGTCAAAAGCTGAACATTTAGAAAACACTTGATTTGACTCAACAAATATTTATTGAGCACTTATTGAATGCAAAATCATTTGTTTCATGCTAATAATCCCTGGAGCAAAAATAACAGTCTCGAAGTTTAATCAGCATAGCATTTATGGCACACCCAGCAGGATTTTTTTTTCAATACCACTGTAATTCTGTGTAGTGAACATTCATCCAAGCCATAACAAGCAATGAGTGAAGATAATTAAATGAGTGTAATTGGGAGAGGATCAGTAATGCTGACAGCCTAGTCACTCTAATTCCACATCAATTCCCCTTTTGATGAATAAGGCAAGTCAGACATGTGGTTTTGACAGGGTCGGATCCTGACAGAGGAGTTACGCCAATAATTTCACCAGTTATAGATTAATTCCCAATGAATTAGAAACCAAGAGATCAAAACCAAACAGAAAATCGTTTATCTAAGCCAAGATCATCATTTCCAAAACCCAGGAGAGAACTTAAAAGATAAATCCAGTGTCAGCGAGGTGAGTGCTTATGTGAGTCCAGGTGTGGAGGGAACTAGAATGGGGTCACGTGTCATGATGCAGATAAGGAGAGGGTCCAGTGAATGAAAACTAAATCAAACCATACTTGATATTTGATAAATATAAACAAGTGAATAAAGACATGAACCCAAGTTAGGACTGGGAAACCAAATCAGAAAATCCAGATAAACATTAGAGACAAGAACAACATCAGCAAAAGTTAATGTGGTGGTTTGAATGATAGAGGAGGGACCTGGAGTGGGAGAAAACATTAGCGTTTACTCTTTTATTTTCATTTAGAAATTAATGCAAAGAAGTGTCAGGCTTCAGGGATTCCTCAGGAAGTTTAGATTCAAGACTGATACATATGATGTTTTTCCTTTCTGAAAATGGGCCCCTGAGAAAAGCAATCTCTAGGTTTGTAACCATTCCATCATCTAAGCATTAAAGAACTGGGGTTTGTCCCATCTGCTCCAGTTCATTTGGGGGTGTGGATAAAGATCCTTCTAGAGAATGCAGGGCAGAAATTCCCACCCACCAGCCCTTCTCCACCTATGTTTTGGTGCTTGTCCTCACTTGGGCTCTTGACCAGTTTTTCTTACCTTTATGTACGAAAGTGGAGAGGGGCAGTGGCTCTGTGGTGAGATAGACAGATGCTTATGGAAGAATAATAAGGATTATCTCAGGCTTAATTTCAACTGTGTGCTCTAGAGTCAAAATAAAAATTGCAACAAGATCTATTTTTGGCAGCCAAGATTGTATTGTTGCCAAAATACAAAGACTGTATTGCTAACATGTATGATATTGTAAGTGTTCTTAGTAGCCAAGATTTCATATGGTCTCTGCAATCAGATAAAGCTGAGGGGTAAAAACTTTATTGAATTACCTTAGGATATTATTAAGAGAGATTAATGCAATTCAACAAATATTAGTCGATAGCCCTAGAAAACAAGGCGGACATTTCCCTCCATCGTGGAGCTAACAGTTTAGCATAAATACATATAATTAGTAACAAGTGCCTTAAGGGTTACAAAAGAAGGTTTATGGAGAAATTCAGTAGTCTCTTTTAAGGTGCTTAACCTAGTGTACTGAGTTAAGGAAATCTTTCCTGAATAACTAATAGTTAAACTGAATCTTAAAAACCTGATAATCTGATGAATAAACAATAAATCATGAAATGAGTGTGATGTTATTACTAATAGGTGGGGCAACTCAATAGGAACTATCACTCATGAACATTTGCAGTGTGTCAGACGTTTCTTTCTTTTTCTTTTCTTTTTTTTTTGCGGTACGCGGGCCTCTCACTGTTGTGGCCTCTCCCGTTGCGGAGCACAGGCTCCGGAGGCGCAGGCTCAGCGGCCATGGCTCACGGGCCCAGCCGCTCCGCGGCATGTGGGATCCTCCCGGACCGGGGCATGAACCCGTGTCCCCTGCATCGGCAGGTGGACTCTCAACCACTGCGCCACCAGGGAAGCCCTGTCAGACGTTTCTTATACCTTAGTTCATTTAATCATGACCATAGCCTGAGAAGATGGGTACTAGCATCCCCTAGGAAGACTGATGGATTTTCCCAATGTTGAACATCTAATCATGTAGAGACTGCTTTCACATACGGGTCTGATTTCAAAGCTCATAATAAGTTTTATCCCAGCTTCCTTTACTAGCTCCTTACTGCTGCATAAATACATATATAAGGAGATGTAAGAAATTTAATGGTTGTTAACTGATGCCCTTTGAGGCCTGCATCACATCTCTTCACCACTTCTGATTTCAGCTGCAGTTGGATGCCCAGCCCCAGTGCACTTCAAGCACAAATAACATTCCATGTTTTTCTGCCTCTGGGCTTTCCCTGAAGCCATGGGGATTTTCTTAGTCGAAGTGAGTTTGTGGGGGTTATAACACGCTCTGAAGTAACCCTTACCCAATGGAGGATGTAGACTGGTGGATAAAGGCCCCAGTCTTCTCTCCTTGGAGGGACAGCTGTGGGTCACCTTCCCCATGGTTCCTCAGAAGGCCCTGGGGTATTGAGACCCAGCTGTTTACACAGGTAACCAGCTTAATAAGGGACAATTCATTTTTCTTGTTTCCCTGTCTCACTCTTCCCACTCCTTTACTCTTGCTTTCTGAGATTATCTCCCAATGAAATCACCTGCATCCTGGTCCTTGTCTCAGGTTTTGCTATCAGAGGAATTCAAACTAAGATAATGGCTTTAAGCATTGAATTTTTAGTAACAATTTTACACTGCATTCCTGTTGGAATCTGCTGGATCTCTAGCAAAAAATAACCTTTCTTGTATTTTACTACCAGATGAGAATCCTCAGATACTTCATTAAAAAAAGAGCAAAACATGCTTAAAATATGACATAAAATCTGGAGGAAATTCAACTACTGAGTCTCATTGGAAACATCTATTATAGAAACTAAATTGCAGAGTTAAAGTATCAAAGGCCAAATTTTAATTTAATAGTACTAAGTATATTTATGAAGCCACCATTCTATCTGGAAAAATTATATATGCCAATCCCATTGAATTTGTATAATTGCATCAATATTTATTTGACCACCTCACTGATATTATAAGAAGTAACTTCCTATAGACATTTTTAAGTGTTACTTCTTGTCAATGACTTTTAAAGTGTAATTTGTGTTATTTAAATCAGTGTGTTGTATAGATGGTACCAATGATTTATAATTTATCTACGTGAAACACCTTATGCTCTAGTTTCCTTATAAAATGCCACACGTTTTTCAGAAAATAGTCTTCTAAGCTTTCTTTCTGCCACTCATGTTTCAGAAGCAATTGCTGTAGTAAAAGGTTAGTCTTCGAAGGGTTTCTGTGTTTTTCTGTCTCCTTTAAGTATCAAATATGGGAACATAGAAAAAGCAAACATCTTGTATTGAACAATCTATCATTCATTGGACAGTGATGGATGGCATCAGACTCATTCAGGCAGTAGATTCACATCCACTTTCTCAGAAAGCTTTTTGACATAGTTTTGGAAGTCCTCTCTTGATGTAAAATATTACCTCCTTCTCCCTGTTGTTCCTCTTTCTCCATTTCGTCTTCCCTGGTCTAGAAGTCAGTGAGATTTCCATTACATTGAAGGCCTTTTTAAAAATTAAACACATCTGACATATTAAGTGAAAGTCAGTGCCTTGATAATCTAGAACTTTCCAAAGAAAATAAATTATGAGTTTTCTTCTCATAAAGTTCATTAAAATGATTTGCAAACAAAGGTAATTATTTGTCTCAGACACTTAGAAACAGGTGTATATGCTTTTTGGAGATCCATATGAACATGCCAATTAGTGAATTAGGTTTATGTGCAAATGTAGGTTCACTTAATTGCTTTGTCTGAGAAAATTTGGCTTCTTTATAAAGTAAGTTTTGGAAAATAACACTGCTAATCATTCACGCGTTATGATGATAGACTGCTAACGGGTGAGTGGAGAATGTCAACACACTGCATCTGCATCTGGACCTTTTCGAGATGCCAAATTTGCAATGTCCTGGGTTCTGCCCCCTCGATGAACACTTTGCATTATTGCATCTGCCACTTGGGGTCATGGTATTGCCTGGAGCACAGAGCTACAGACAGTCAGTTCTGATAGAGCATGTATGTATAGGTGATGGGAAATATGTCACAATATGATGTGGTACTTTGGAGGAATTTAATAAGGCAGGAAAGGACAGGAAAGCAATGCCTCCCATATCTGATACCGTGATTGCATTTCAAGAGAATTAGCAAAAATTGAGAAACTTCCATCTTAAGTAATCTTGCTAAAGATCAATGTTGAGACATCTAATTTCGTTTTCTTTTTCTTTTGATTAACTTTAATCTCATGGAAGAGAGTGAGGGGAAGGAGGCTAACTTTGTGAATGCCGTTGTCTGACGTGTAAATTGTGATATTTTTAGGTCAGAAGGATTATAGACGTTTGGCAGAGTGAATTTCCATGAAGCAAGAAAGCAATATATAGGACAATTGATGATTTAGATACAGCATTTATTCCATGTAGGCTACAATTTTGGCAATCTAGAAATAGCACCTCTTATGAAAAATGCTGGTGCTCTCACAACCCAGCCACTTGTTTGAGTAGCTTTGTGCTTTGTTTAGAACAACTAGAGGTTGTAAAGGTATACAGGGGGTGGCCTTGCAGTGATAGTAAACATGTTATTCTTTCCTGAAAAAATTATATCAATTATAAATACTGAGTTAGCTCAGAGCTAATGTTGCTTTTGCAACAAATGATTTGAAATAATTGTTTTTAAATGTGATTTTTGACAATACTGGTATTTTAAGGAAACCAGTTATAAAAATTTAGAAGGACAGAATGTACTAGTAGAAGTTAATGTAATCTAGTTCCTACTGTTCAGGGAAGTTTAGAATCTGGCACATCTGCAAGTTGTTACTTGGCCTGTATACAAAACAGTCAATTGATATTTTAGAAGGATTTACTACTTAATATGCAGAATGTTTTTTTCATTCAAAAATATTACTTCTCTCTTTTACTACATCTTGGGAGAAATGAAATTAAGTTCAAATTTATAATTGGTTCTGCTATCCCTCATAAAGCATACAATCTAGTTGTGAGACACAGCATATTTACATGAATTAAACAGAGCAATGAAAAAGTCATGAAACTGGTAGCAGGCTGTGCAATCCACGTACGTGAGAAATACAGTTATTTTATATGCAATTAATATTTTTTCGGAGCAGCTTTTTTCTCATCTTCTCAGAACTTCTTGATTGAAACAGTGATGATCTCTGTTTATTCTCACCATCCATCCTTTGAATAACTTTTTGATATTTCTTAACAAAGAAAAGAGGGCTTTTGCTCTACTCATCGTTAATGTCTTGACTGCTATACACTGTTTGTCTAATTAACTGCACATAGAATGAGAAGAGCTTAGAGTGCTATTGTAATAAACAGCCTAATATAAGTCTCTCCTGTTTAACATCGCTAATGAATGTATTTTTGTTTTCTCTTCCTAATGTTGTTTCTTGAGCCTCTTCATTTCACATGTATGCTTTTCCTTGTTTCCTTTGGCTCAGAGTTAAGTCCATGCTTCATATAAAGGAAATATTTGTTGAGAAGCTAAAAGAGCAGTAAGTAAAATTTACAGTGGGTTTTAAGTTTGATGTCAGAAATAGACTTCATTAAAGGTAACAGGACAGATTTAAATAGTCATTCAGTCTATATTAAAAGTATATAAGGTCTGAATGTCTGTAGCATTTATTTACCATATTCTAGAGTCAAAAGTAAGCATTTTTGAGAGGTGTAAGTTTGTTCTGCTGGTATAATAGTCCATTCTGTTACTCATAGGCTCCCAGCTGCTTCTTAATGAGATACAAGTATAATTCAGAGAAAAATAGACTAAGAAACCAAGACTATTAGTGTCAAACGATGTAATAAGAGTTAGAGAGGAAAGAATATGAGCCACGAAAGGATTTTTTACTAAGCTACACTGCAGTACACTGTGATTGCAGGCAGATACAAATTGAGACTCAACATTACATTCAAAAGTTACCAACTGTTAGATTGGCAACTTTATGATTGAAAAAAGAGAGACTTAAAAGTCTTGCAGCTCTGAATAAAATTATTATTTAGATTGATATATGTAGCTTTTTAACCTTTTCTGGATAATTAAGAAGATTTTTGATGCAAGTTCTTTGAATTATAATTACTGTAAAGCGTGCTTAAGCCCAATAGATAACTTGGAAATAGTTTAATTTCTCAAATGTTATAAATTGACCATTTTATCTGATATTTTCTGGATATTTTAGTACGTAATTGTTCACAGCATTAGATTTAACACCTTAGATTTAACACCTAGCCAATGCCAGCTGTATTTTAGATGCATATATAAATTTCCAACTAGACAAGCAAACAGAATTCTAGTAGACAGGTAGAAGGGTGTCTATTCTCCTGAAAGGTGCTGGAGTAATCTGTCTCTCACTTTGTAGCAGAAAGTCTTTTCATGATAAGCACCCAAAGTATTTAGTGCTCTGAATGGAAGGACTTGGAAGAATTCACTGAAAATATATATGGTCAGTCACAGGGAAATGTCTGCTTTTCATGATGATGTTTAATGAAATTTTGATAAGAAACAATTTTAGCTGAAATGAAAAGGTGAAAACACAGTGGATGAAATCACAATCCATTTTTATTGGCAAGATAGTTTTTAAAGGCATAAAACAAAAACTCATTGGTTTTCTCAGGAAGCTATACATTTGCTATGAAAAAATATGAATGAGTAACCAATTAGAGGTAATCTAAATTATTAAAGTAAGAAAAATTTGTCACACATTTTATAAAAAAATGTGTATAAATGAAAGTGATTTGCATTGTATTTGTCATATGTAAGGTCTGAGGTCTCTCCTATTTAAAAGTGGCAATTTAAATTGATCGAGGTGAAAATGTCCTGTTTCTCACGCCATTCCCAAATATCCCCATACATCAATTAGCATTCTTTGTAAGCTTTTGTGAGTCCTTTAATTTCTCTGTACCCCATTTCTTTCGTACAGAAGAAAAAACACTCTGACATGAAATGTCATCTAATTCACCCTTATGCAGATAAGAAGGATTTTACATTCAATTTCCAAAGCAGATGACTGTTTTCCCTTCAAGATCTCTAGGACAGAAATTTTATATATAATCATTTTCAATAGTAATTTCATTACCTTAATCACCCTTATGTGTGAGGTATGTATATTTTCATCTTTGCATCTGATATTTTAAAAATCTATGTTTTAGGCTAAACTGTTTTCCTTTAACTCTGAGCTTTATGGGGCTAGGAAATAGCAGCAGAGTCCCCTTGAAATTACTCTTCAAGTACTTGCAGACAGTTCTTTCCTTCAGGTGAAATGCTTCTGTCATGCTGACCATTTTTTTTTATGAAGTAGCACTATGTGGTTTCAGTCAGTATATATTAAATAATTCATTCAAGTGGTGCCTCTGGTTCTGAAAAAATTTTCTTTAATACAACAACTGCTTTTCCTCAAGAACAGGTCACCCTATTTGAAACAAGCCAAAAAGAGGTGTAATGCACAGAAGCTGAGGAGGTGTTTGTCCACTAGGTTAGGTGTATGAAATCATAAATAATTTCAGTTCCTCATTCTGTAACCTCACTTAGAGATGTTTCCCTCATTAATGAGGTAACTCATTTAAATTGCTATACATGTTACCTAGAACTTTTGTAAATTAGTTCACTTTAATATTGACATAGACTTCCTTAGGTCTAAGTACCACTTATGACTCTGATGCTTGAGTGACCTGGAATAAATCTTTTCATATTTAGTGGCCTGTGATTTCAAATCTTCAGTAAAATATTAATTGTGAAGCCCTGTGTGTATGTGTATGTGTCCTTGAGGGTGGTCTTGCATGTAAAAATTACTGAGAAGGAATTTTGGTTTAAGAAATCAATCTTCAATTACTGAAGTTCTAAACAAAAAGATAATTCTTAAACTAGTTTGGACAAAATTTTTTGTTTAAGAAAACTTTTTAAATTGAAGTATACTTGATTTATAATATGTTAGTTTCAGGTACACAGCAGCGTGATTCATTTATACATGCCTATATATGTATATTCTTTTTCAGATTCTTTTCCATTATAGGTTATTACAAGATATTGAATATAGTTCCCTGTACTATAGAGTAGGTCCTTGTTGTTTATTTTATATATAGTAGTGTATATCTGTTAATCGCATACTCTTAATTTATCCCTTCCTCCCCCACCTTTCCTCTTTTGTAACCATAATTTTGTTTTCTAAGTCTGTGAGTCTGCTTCTGTTCTTTAAATAAGTTAATTTGCATTGTTTTTTTAAATTCCATATATAAGTGATATCATATGATATTTGTCTTTCTCTGTCTGACTTACTTCACTTAGTATGATAATCTCTAGGTCCATCCATGTTGCTGCAAATGGCATTATTTCAGTCTTTTTTATGGCTGAGTAGTATTCCATTATATATTTTACGTATATATATACCACATCTTCTTTATCCATTCATCTGTCGATGGACATTTATGTTGCTTCCATTTCTTGGTTATTATACATAGTGTTGCTATGAACATTGGGGTGCATGTATCTTTTCAAATTAGAGTTTTTGTCTTTTCTGGATATATGCCCAGGAGTGGGATTGTAGGATCATATGGTAGCTCTATTTTTAGTTTTTTTAAGGAACCTCCATACCATTCTCCATAGTGGCTGCATCCATTTACATTCCCACTGGATAAAATTTTTATTTTTCTACTTCTAAAATGAAGCATATCCTAGTAACCACTGCCAAAGTTGGCTGAATAATATTTGGTTCCACTCAAAAACTTAGTTCCTTAAAATTTCAAATAATTTAAATATCATGTATAAATATAGTATATTGAATTTCTCTTTTAAATATTTCAATTTTCTGACTGATAAACTCTAATGCACTAAATAATTCTTATAACTCTAATATATAGAACCTATAGATATGGCAAAATTCACTTAATATCCTAATAGCTATAATGGGTTCAATTTCAACTTAAAATCACAAGTTTAAAGTAATAATTCAATTATGCATTTTAACTTATAGTTATTAAAATGATTACTCTAATATTAAAAATTCTCTTAAATTTTATAAATATACAAGCCAAAATATTCATATATTTCTTTACCCAAATATTAATATTATTGATTTGATTTTATAGTTAATTATAAATCTTCCTTTGGATGCTTAACTACTATAGACAATATATATGTATCATTTCAACCAATGTTGGGAGTACCTCCTATATAATTTTGGGGGTAACCTCTCAATTTTCTGGAGATAATGCAAATTCAAGGACAAAGACTGGATTCTTATTAAAGTTACTCTACAACTTCCAGATGCAGGTGGTCACATATTTGCATTCAAGTTGCAGATTAATTACATAATTCTTTTGTCTACCCATAGACTCATATAAATTACTCCTGTGATTTGATTCTTTTTTCAGTTCTTAAAATATGTAAATATATTTTCCAGCAAATTCTATAGACATTTGCCCTAGTTGAAATCTTTATTATTATTTCTAGAATCACACTGATTTTACAGATTTTCTAATAAATGATTACATTTTAGATACCTTTAATTGCTCCAAATGATTATTTAGTTATAACTTCCAGGGTCCTCCAAATGACATAAAAAAAGATCATTTAGCAACGTTTTCAGCATTAGTACTCAACTCATTTAAAATTTGATTGTGCTTGTATGATGCAAAAGAACATATCCAGGAATTTGGAAAAATAAACAGTTCATCATGAACTGGCCTTTCAGGGAGCTAAAATCAAAGAGGAAATAAACCTTTTAAAACAGAATTCAAGTACAATGAAATACCAGGTGTTTCCACAGATATAAAAAAGAGTACTAACAGAGTATTTTGAAAGGAGCATTTTATAATTGACTAGGGAAAACTAGATAGACATCTTAGAGAAAGAAATTTATGGTTGAGTTTTGAAGAACTGACTGACAGATAAGAGGATGAGAGGTGGATGTTATGGAAAACTTTAAAGTAACAGACTGTGAACAAAACCAAAACCTTGAAGATCACTAGATCTATTGTGGGAATAACTGTATAGAGAAGAAGGGATGAGAGTTAGGGAATATTAACGAAGCATGTAAATACCTCCACTAAAAATAACTTTGAATACCAGGAAGAGAGTCTGAACTTCATGCTATATGCATAAGGAACATAGCTCTGACAATAATGTATTGAGTAGATTTGAGAGTATTATGTAACCAGAAACTAAGAGCTCAGAAAAGAAGATAGTGGTAAAAATATAAAATGAGGGAAGCAATCATACAGGACTTGCATCTGATTGGTGATTTTGCAAGGAGTTAAGTGGTGAAAGAAAAGAGAGATCTGATTGTTAAGATTTGGAAGAGGATGAGCATGTACATCAACTATACCTCAATATAAGAAAGAGGGGGAAGAAAAAAGAAAATGATGAGCAGAGTAGGAGGAGCCAGGACAAAGGTCTGTGCAAAAGCAACCAGATTTAAAGAAAGATAACCATGACTCAGAAAAGCGTAGAGAAAAGGGAAATATGATGCGTGGTTGCTGAAGGTGTGTGATGCTGTAGAGGTGAGATAATACTTTTAGAAAAGTATGATCAGAACTCAACTTCATGAGTGGAAGAGAGAAGAGAAATAGAAGAAGCAGAAGTTATAAATGCAATGTGCACTGTCAGTAAGTTTTGTGTTGAGGAAAATGAAAGGGAATGGACAGGATTTTGAGCAGGTTCAGTAATTTGGGGGATAATGGGTGAATATGAGAATTAGGAGGTAAGGCCTAAGAACCCAGTGAAAAGGGAGTGATTGAACACCAGGAGGGAAATGTGAACAAATCCAGGAGAAAACAAGGAGGAAAAAATGTCTGGATAGAGGCTATTTGGGGGTAGAGATGGGGATGGGGGAGCGGTCTGAGGCAGGACATCCAATTTCTCCTGAGCCTGGAGGAAAAGAATAAAGGGTAGATTCAGATTTCTAGGAATTTGAGGTAAAGCGAAGAAGAAAATTTTAGGGAATCTTTATTTGTTGTGCTCAATGCTGTGAATGTTTAGTTAGAAATGGTCAGTCAGCAAGACATAGGTGGGGTTACTTTTCCTTTTTATGCCTCTAGTAATAACTGTTCTGTTTCAACATATTTGAGAGGTAAAATAAAATCCAGCACTATGTTTTTTGTAATTGCTTATCATTATTGATTTTTACGGTAACTCTGGTTGGAAATAATCAGGCAGAAACATCCCAATGCTTAAAACTTAATTCATTTTAATACCTGAAGTGTTATTGTTGTATCCATTTTAAACTATTTTGTATTTTGAGATTTTATTATATGTTGGTAGAAATAGTAAATTTTGTTAAAATGCCTTTGAAGAAAGTTTTAATATCTATAATATGTTAAAAATTATAGAAATCAACTCACCAATAATAAAATTGGAAAAATCACAAATAGGCTATTCACAAAAGATAAAATGAAAATGAAAATTCGGCCTCACTGGTTAGAAATATGGAAAGTAAGTACATTTTTGATCTATTGGCAGAGATTTTTTAAAAAGTGGCAGTGCTCAGTTTTGGTGAGGATAGAGTGCAAAACATTATCCTGGGAGTAAGAGTACAGTTTGAACAGTGGGGGAATTAACAGAACTCCAGGACCTTCCATGTATAAGTTCAGGTGACTTGAGTTTGAAAGTTCTATTTGTCCTTTTTATCTTACCTGAAGACTGAGAATAATATGGGCAATAGACATTTTGAATAATGAGTAGTATTTCACAAATCTCCTTAGTAACAATTTTATGGAGTAATCTTCTTCATCACTAGGTAGACAGTTAGGGATAACTCAGATGTGAAACACAAAGTGAAGCAACTTTTTTTCCCCCAAGCTTTAATCCATCCTGAAAATTGACATATAATGTTCAAACATATTTATATTCTATTACTAAGGTCAAATCCATTTGAAGATGTTTAAAGGAAGCTTTAGGTTGGCCTCCAGTTTCTGTCCCATCTTTAGTCTTGAGAGGATTAGGCAATTGGAGTGCAGGACATAACATTAGAAAAATCATTGACTTATGGCTTTAAAGTTTTCTCATGAATGCTGGACTTTAATTATTTTATTTCTGCCAGGATAATAGACTGAATAGTGGAATTTATATACTGCTGGCTCAAAGGGGAGAACTGAGAAACTAAAAATCAACTTTCCTATTGACAAGCTGGAGTAAAAGCCTCATCAAAAGTTTCTGTTACTTCTCTGAAATCTCAGTATTATTCAGGGTGAGGTAACTAGAAAAAAAAATTTCTGCAATATGCTTTTCCTCTAGTAATGATGATATAGTGGTGATATTTGTTAGTGTGAAAGTCATATCAATTTAAAGGAAGTAATTTGTTAACTGAAAAAATGGTTGCAGTGAAGAATATTAAATCTATTTTGGCAGAGTTTCACAGAACATGTCTTTGTACTAAAAATATCTTTCTTAAAACCTTTTTTTATTCTCAAGTTGACACAAAGGAATTTGGCCTTTTTAACTGTATTGCTGAAATTAAAATATGGATCTTTTGTATATTTTGACACATTTATTGAGGCATAACTTGATTTACATACCATAAAATTCATGCATTTTAATTGACCAATTTACCGATTTTTACTAACTTTATAGAGTTGTGCAACCATCATTACATTCTAATTTTAGAACACTTTCATTATCCTCTAAATTCTCTCATGCCAGTTTGCAGTTAACTCTACTCTCATCCCCAGTCTTGGGTAACCCTTAATCTAGTTTCTATCTCTAGATTTGACTTTTCTGGAAATTCCATAAAGATAAAAACATAAAATATGTAATCATCTACATTTGAATTCTTTCATTTAGTATGGTATTTTTGAGGTTTATCCATATGGTAGCATAATTGATAGTCTGTTCCTTTTAATTGCTCTACTGTGCATTCTAAATCAACCTAAAATTAATAGTTACCACTAGCGGGATATTTTTGTCAATTTATTTTCAAAACATTATACGTGTACTACATGAAGATTTATTTTATGAATATGAAATATTTTAGAGAATACCTTTGAAAATATTTAAGAGGATTTTGAACTACAACTGAGTCATGCTTGATAATTAAAAGGAATTATAGGTAACAAATATTCATAGTATACCCTGTTTTGAACAATGGAATTGTATAGATATTTAAGACATCATACCTATTTCCCTGAAGCTGACTCTATAGAAAAACATATGGGCTAATTTAGCATACCATTTAATATCCATTTATTTCTTGCTGTGTAATAAAACACTCTATAATATTAGATTAAAGCAGCGTTCATAAATGATAACCCATAGGTCACATCTGGTCCCTGGCTTGTTTTTGTATGACCTGTGAGTTAAGAACCATCTTTACATTTAAATAATTGTTTATTTTAAAAAAAGGAAAGAAGAATATGTGACAGACTGTATGTAACTTGCAAAGACTAAAATATTTATTATAGGCCTCTTAAAGAAAAAAAAGGTTTGTCTCCTGGCTTAAGCAACATTTATTATTACCTCTTACAGTTCAGATAAGTGATTCTTGCTTTGAGTCTTTCATGTAGCAACAGTCAGCTCCTGACTGGGGCTACATGCTCGACCTTGACTGACTGTTCATTCAGATGATGTGTGCTGTCACCTGGGAACACAGAAACTTACACTTGGCCTTTCTATGTGGCTTGTACTTCATATTCTTACAACATGGCATCTGGATTCTTAAGTGGAGCATCCCATTGTTAAATATTCTAAGAGATCTATGCAGAAGCTGCAAGGTTGTTTTGGAAGTCATGGAGTGTAATATCTGCTGCAATGTATTGAATATATAGCATCAGCTAAAATCCAATGTAGGAGTTATCTATCACATTGGGTAGGGAATGTACTGGGAAGTGTGGTTTACTGGGGGGGCTGGCTTTCTTGGAGATTAACTTTCATATGCCTCCCTTTGAATCCCAATGATTCTCTTCCTTTGCAAGTGCAAAATATACTCAGCCCTTCCCAAGACTCCCAAAGTTTTATCTTATCAGGTTATCAGGATCAGGTTTAAAGTCTAGAATTTCATTATCTACATCAGGTCCAGGTATGAATGAGACTGGTCCAATAAGATGCTTCTTAATCTGAAGGTCTGTAAATCAGATACAATTTATCTGCCTCCCACACACCCAGCACAGAATAGGGGGACATGATTAATGCCACAGGCATATCCATCTAAAACAGTAAATAGAAAGCACATAGAAGTTATTGTTGTACAGCAATTCTGAAATCCAGCTGGGCTCAGGTGATAATTCACCCTACTTTGGGTGTAGGTAACATAGGCTGCTTAAGGCCCAGTTCTGCTCCCTGGGATTTATTTACCTCTGGTTTTGGCTTTATGCTCTGGGCTCTTGGCTTCAAACTGAGTCATTCCTTCTTTTTCATAAGACATGCCCCAGACTCTTAGCTGAGTAGCTTTCACAGTCTGCTTACTGCTCACAGAAATTTGAAGGGCCTGAGACATCTTTTCATTTTGACTGTCTCTTTCAGTAAAAGTTGGTACAATTATGTTAATATTATGTTTGTTTTTATACATCATAGTATTATGTACTTTTATAAGTCGGCTCCATTAGATAGACTCACACCCACATTTCTTTCGGAGATAGTTTCTTCTCTATCCTGCATCACCCTCATGATTTTTAAGAGTCCCTGTCTACTAAGAGGGTCTAAAAGGCAATCTCTCAGATTCATAGCAGATCTTTTTTCCTAGGCAAGAAAAATCTAGGAAGCATACCCTTAAGATCTTTGGAAAACATTTTAGCTAGCTGAGAGGGTCTAGAAGGCATGCCCTTATTATTCTTAGAAGTCCTATTTTTTCTAGTTGAGAAGGTCTACAAGGAACTGCCTTAAATCTTTCTGAAGTCTCAACAAAGGGTCTTACAGATGCTCTCTCAGTCTTAAATTTATCTTGAGGCCACATTTTACAAAAAGAGCCCTGAATTTGATCTTTACCCAGATGCCATTTCTTACTTTGAGAAACTTCTGCTGTCTAGAAAGACTAGGTTTGAGAAACAGTTTTATATTTTAAGCAAGCAAGTCCTTGTTTCTTATACTTCCTTTAAATTCTGATAAAAAATTTAACAGTGCCTTCTGAAGCTCCATTTTCTCTATTTTTTCATATTGTAGGAGAGTAAAATTTGCCATCCGAGAATATGTCTCTTTGGCATGTGGATTATTTCAACCTGAAAACAATTAAAGCCCAAAGGACTCAGGAAGAACATTTGACTCTCCTCCAACCATCTAAAAGAATTTAGATAGAGGACCTGTTCCAGGAAGGGAGCTATCACCATAGATAAGTATTAGTAAAATATGAACTAGGTGTGATAAACAGGAAGGAGCCCAGAAAAGTCTGTTAAAATTTCGCTCTGTGTCTCACCGTTTCTGTATGGCCTAGAAAACATTTCTTTACAAAACATTTACTTTTCCATCTCTATGTTAATTGCTTTCCCCCTCTCTGAAGTCCCAAACCACTACCCCAATATCCTCTTTTGTCTTTAGCTGAAGATGATATTTAAGGTGAGGACTTTGACCATTTTGGTGAGTTACTCAGTTTTCCTAAGTCTCTCCCATGTACAGCTGACCCTTGGACAACACAGGTTTGAATTGTGTGGGTCCACTTATGCATAGATTTTTTTCAATAGAGAATACTATAGTATTACACCATATGTGGTTGTTTGAATCCATGGATGTACAACCATGGATGCAGAGGAATTGCATATAAAGGAACTGCATATACAGAGGGCCAACTATAAATTGCATGCAGATTTGCGATTTTGTGGAAGGTTGGCACCCCTAACCCCTGCATTGTTCAAGGGTCAACCATATATATGTCATTAAATTCGTTTGATATTGTCCTGTTATTCTATCTCATGTCAATTTAATTCTTAGACCAGCCAGAAGAACTTAGAAGAGTAGAGGACAATTTCTTCCTCCCCAATAATACGCAGCTAAAATAAAATAAGCCAGTTGATAAACTTGTGATATTCTGCCAGAAAAAAAAAATCTCCTGAGCTATATCAAATATCTTATTAGGTAAATTTTTGATACCAAAAGTACCAAGTAATGTACCAAGGGGGAAATAGAATCGTCTACCCAGAGTGTAGGCAATGAGGGAGTACATTGTCTGTGGAGAATTTAAAAATAATACTGAAACTAGCTAAAATTTATTCTCTATTTAATCACCATTGAGTGGCAATTGTAAACAATGTCACTGAGAAAATGCTTCTCTGCTGGGGCATTCTACTCCATTACTCCCATGATTACGTTATATGGTAAAAGGGATTTTGTGGATATAATTAAGGTCTCTAATCAGTTGAGTTATTCAAAGAAGTAATATCCTGAGTGGGGCTGATCTAATCACATGAGCTCCTAAAACAGGAAAAGTGTATCTAGAAATTGGACAGAAGTAGAGATGCAATTCTGCTCACCTTGAAGAAATACATTCCTGCTGTGAAGTGCCTGTGAGAGCCATGTGATTTAAGCTTGGTGACACCTGAAAAGAAAGCCTGACATACAGATATTGTGAGATAACAAGTGGGTGTTTTTTCAAGCCACTGAATTTGTTTAATTTGGTACACATCAATAGAAAAATAATACATTTGGTTTATATTTTGTTATGCTATGGTTTTGTATGGGATGATGGTTAAGAAATGTGGAATGATGGTATACTATAAAATTCATTGCAGGGCTTCCCTGGTGGCACAGTGGTTGAGAGTCCGCCTGCCGATGCAGGGGACACGGGTTCGTGCCCCGGTATGGGAAGATCCCACATGCCGCGGAGCGGCTGGGCCCATGAGCCATGGCCGCTGAGGCTGTGCGTCCGGAGCCTGTGCTCTGCAATGGGAGAGGCCACAACAGTGAAAGGCCCGTGTACCAAGAAAAAAAAAATTCATTGCACTATCCTATAAATAGTTACCCACTATTTAAGTGCTAAATGTTTCTAAAGTAGAACAAAAGTACTCTTAGGGATAAATATAATGATCTTTGAAAACACAGATGATGAAGCAGTTGCTTATTCTCGAAGATTTTGAGGCAAGCTGCATCATGTTGACATTTGAACTAGGCTTTGAAGGATGAGTAACAGCTGGCCAAGCTGACAAAGGAGGGAAGGACATTCTAGGATGAACAGCATGAGTTGTTCCCCTGAGCAAAAGTTAAATGCTTGGGATTATGGAGAAGAAACACACTGAGCATTAAGGTGATCTTAATGTATAGTTACCTTTACCACAAAGAGTCTAATTTTAGAGGATACAATATTTTGTTTGATTTTATGGATAAAAATAACTTCTTTTCAAAATGTGGATACCTTTCAGGAAAAAAAAAAGCGTTTGGAAAGATTAAAATCAATCTCTGTGTTTCTGGACTTTCTTATCAGTTAATATCACCTAAAGTGTCAAGCTGGACAGGTTAAAGAATTTGGAAATAGAAATAATAAATATTTTCTCAGCTATGAGAACAGTCTTCATACAAATGATATTTATATCCAACTTTAAAGGGCTGCATATTTTATAGAGATATATATGCTGTACCGTTAAAAAGTTTTATAAGAAATCATGAGATTAATGGCATAGGATATACTACTTTATGTTTAAAATGTTTTATGTTGTCAATATTAAATTATACATAGTCTATTTAAACATACTGTATTTTGATTGGGTTGTTTGTTTTTTTAATATTGAGCCCCATGAACTGTTTGTAAATTTTGGACATTAATCTCTTTACGGTCACATTGTTTGCAAATATTTTCTCCCATTCTGTGGGTTGTCTTTTGGTTTTGTTTGTGGTGTCCTTTGCTGTGCAAAAGCTTTTGAGTTTAATTAGGTCCATTTGTTTATTTTTGCTTTTATTTCCATTATTCTAGGAGCTGGATCGAAAAAGATATTGTTGAAATTTATGTCAAAGAGGGTTCTGCCAGTTTACCTCGAAGAGTTTTATAGTATCAGGTCTTACATTTAGGCCTTTAATCCATTTTGAGTTTATTTTTGTGTATGGTGTTAAAGAATGATCTAATTTCATTCTTTTACATGTAGCTGCCCAGTTTTCCCAGCACATTTATTGAAGAGACTATCTTTTCTCCAATGCATACTCTTGTCTCCTTTGTCATAGATTAACTGACCATAGGTGCGTGGGTTTATTTCTGGGATTTCTATCCTGTTCCATTGATCTATATTTCTGTTTTTGTGCCACTACCATACTGTTTTGATGACTGTAGCTTTGTAGTATAGTCTGAAGCCAGGGAGCCTGATTCCTCCAGCTCTGTTTTTCTTTCTCAAGATTGCTTTGGCTATTCAGGGTCTTTTGTGTCTCCATAAAAATTTTAAGATTTTTTTGTTCTAATTCTGTGAAAAATGCCATTGGTAATTTGATAGGGATTGCATTGAATATGTAGATTGCCTTGGGTAGTATAGTCATTTTGACAATATTGATTCTTCCAATCCAAGAACACGTTATATCTTTCCATCTGTTTGTGTCATCTTCTATTTCTTTCATCAGTGTCTTATAGTTTTCTGAGTACAGGTCTTTTGCCTCCATAGGTAGTTTTATTCCTAGGTATTTTATTCTTTTTGATGTGATGGTAAATGGCATTGTTTCCTTAATTTCTCTTTCTGATCTTTTGTTATTAGTGTCTAGAAATGCAACAGCTTTCTGTGTATTTTGTATCCTGCAACTTTACCAAATTCTTTGATGAGCTCTAGTAGTTTCCTGGTACGTATGTATAGTACCATGTCATCTGCAAACAGTGACAGTTTTACTTCTTTTTTTCCTGTTTGGATTCCTTTTACTTCTTTATATTCTCTTATTGCTGTGGTTAGGACTTCCAAATCTATGTTGAACAAACGTGGTGAGAGTGGACATGCTTGTCTTCTTCCTGATCTTAGAGGAAATGCTTTCAGCTTTTCAGCTGTTGTGTGTGATGTTGGCTGTAGCTTTGTCATATATGGCTTTTATTATGTTGTGGTATATTCCCTCTATGCCTACTTTCTGGAGAGTTTTCATCATAAATGAGTGTTGAATTTTGTCAAAAGCTTTTTTTCTGCACCTATTGAGATGATCATATGGTTTCTATTCTTTAATTTGTTGATGTGGTGTATCACACTGATTCATTTGTGGATATTGAAACATCCTTGCATTCCTGGGATAAATCCCACTTGATTGTGGTGGTGTATGATCCTTTTAATATATTGTTGGATTCTGTTTGCTAGTATTTTATTGAGGATTTTTGCGTCTATGTTCCTCAGTGATATTGGCCTGTAATTTTCTTTTTTTTGGTGGTATCTTTGTCTGGTTTTGGTATCAGGGTAATGCTGGCCTCATAGAATGAGCTTGGGAGTGTTTCTCTGCAGTTTTTTGGAATCATTTCAGAAGGATAGGTGTTAACTCTTCTCTAAATGATAAAATTCACCTGTGAAGCCATCTGGTCCTGGACTTTTTTTCATTGTGAGTTTTTAAATCACATTTTCAATTTCAGTACTTGTGATTGGTTTGTTCGTATTTTCTATTTCTCCCTGTTTCAGTCTTAGGAGGTTGTACCTTTCTAAGAATTTGTCCATTTCTTCTAGGTTGTTGATTTTATTGGCATACAGTTTCTTGTAGCGGTCTCTTATGATCCTTTGTATTTCTGTGGTGTCAGTTGTAACTTCTCCTTTCTCATTTCTAATCTTATTGATTTGAGCCCTTTCCCATTTTTTTCTTGATGAGTCTGGCTAAAGGTTTATCAATTTTGTTTATCTTTTCAAAGAACCAGATTTTAGATTCATTGATATTTTCTATTGTTTTCTTCCTTTCTATTTCCTTGATATCTGCTCTGATCTTTATGATTTCTTTCCTTCTACTAACTTTGGGTTTTGTTTGTTCTTCTTTCTCTAGTTGCTTTAGGGGGAAGTTTAGGTTGTTTATTTGGACTTTTCTTGTTTCCTGAAGTAAGAAAGTATTGCTATAAACTTCCCTCTTAGGACTGCTTTTGCTGCATCCCATAGGTTTTGGATCATCTTGCTTTCATTTTCATTTGTCTCTAAGTATTTTTTTATTTCACCTTTGATTTCTTTAGTGATCCATTGATTATTTAGCAACATATTGTTTAGTCTCCACGTGTTTGTGTTTTTTACAGTTTTTTTCTTATAATTGATTTCTAATCTCATAGGGTTGTGGTGGGAAAAGATGCTTGATATGATTTCAATTTTCTCAAATTTATCATGTCTCGTTTTCTGGCCCCCAATGTGATCAATCCTGGAGAATGCTCCATGTGCACTTGAAAATAATGTGTATTCTGCTGCTTTGGGATGGACTGTTCTATAAATATCAATTAAGTCCATCTGGTCTAATGTGTCATTTAAGGCCTGTGTTTCTTTATTGATTTTCTGTCTGGGTGATCTGTCCATTGATGAAAGTGGGATGTTAAAATCCCCCACTATTATTGTGTTACTGTCAGTTTCTCCCTTTATGGCTGTTAGTATTTGCCTTATTTGTTGAGGTGCTTCTATGTTGGGTGCATATATATTTACAAGTGTTATATTTTCTTCTTGGATTGATCCCTTGATCATTATGTAGTGTCCTTCCTTGTCTAACAGTATTTATTTTAAAGTCTATTTTGTCTGATGTGAGTATTGTTACTCCAGGTTTCTTTTGATTTCTATTTGCATGTAATACCTTTTTCCATCCCCTCATTTCCAGTCTGTATGTGTCTCTAGATCTGACGTTGACCTCTTTTAGACAGCATATAGATGGTTCTTTTTTTGTATCCATTCAGCCAGTCTATGTCTTTTGATTGGAGCATTTAATCCATTTACATTTAACGTAATCATCAATATGTATGTTCTTATTATCATTTTGTTAATTGTTTTGGATTTGCTTTTATAGGTCTTTTTTCTTCCTTTCCTCTTTTGTTCTCTTCTCTTGTGACTTGATGACTATCATTAGTGCTGTGTTGGGATTCCTTTTTCTTTTGTGTGTGTGTGTCTATTGTAGATTTTTGGTTTGTGGTCAATGTGAGGTTTTGCTATAGCAGTCTATATATAAACGAGATTGTTTTACTTTGCTGTTTTTTAAATTTCAAATGCATTTCAAATGTCCTGCACTCATACTCTCCTATTCTCACGATTGCTAGTTTTGATATCATATTTGTATGTGGAAGTGGGTATCATATCATATTTGTGGGGGGAGGGATAAATTGGGAGTTTGGGATTGACATATTCATACTGCTTTATGTAAAATAGATAAATAACAAGAACCTACTGTATAGCACAATGAACTCTGCTCAATATTCTGTAATAACCTAAATGGAAAAAGAATTTGAAAAAGAATAGATACGTGTATATGTGCAACTGAATCACTCTGCTATGTACCTGAAACTAACAGAACATTGTTAATCAACTATACTCCAGTATAAAATAAAAATTTTAAAAAACATGTCATAACCCATAATAAGATTATTCTACATTTGCACATTTCATGTCAATTATAAGGGAATTCATTATTTAATCATAATGCATAAGAAAGTCATTTCAGATTAAACAGGAAGTTTGAAATACTTCTATTTCTTTTTTTAAATTAATTTATTTTATTTTTGGTTGCATTGGGTCTTCATTGCTGCGTGCAGGCTTTCTCTAGTTGTAGTGAATGGGGGATACTCTTTGTTGCAGTGCATGGGCTTCTCATCGTGGTGGCTTCTCCTGTTGTGGAGCATGGGCTCTACATGTGCAGGCTTCAGTAGTTGTAGCTCACAGGCTCCAGAGTGCAGGCTCAGTAGTTGAGGCACCTGGGCTTAGTTGCTCCGCGGCATGTGGGATCTTCCTGGACCAGGAAGGAGGCAGGAGGATTCTTAACCACTGAGCCACCAGAGAAGTCCTGAAATACATCTATTTCTTATTGCACTGTGAATCATTTAAATTTAAAATCTGTAGAAAAGACACAGCAAGAAAAAATTCAGTGATGAAAATTTTAACAAATTCCTGACATATGACAATAATATTCGAATACCAAGCCAAAAGAAATAAATTATTATTGTGCTTTCCCCTCTTTAATTTAACAGTTCTGCAGAAATGAGCCCAGGTACCTTTTGCTACTAGAGTAAGGGAAGCATGAGTTAGCAATAGTTAAACTTGAAGATTAAGTTTTATAGTACATGTACCTAGTAGGGCTTCTTGGACAGAGCTCGTATTTTTTCTCTCTTCATCTCCTTATCTCAATTTGAATCTTGACTGTCTTACTCCTTAACTAAAATGACTTCTTTCTCAGATGAGGAAACTGAGGCTCAGAGAACCTCACAGAATCATAGAATCTCATATTTGGAATAGAATACAGAGGTCATCTAGACTACTCTTCTCCTGGTTTATGTCACCAGAACCCTCATGTGACATTCTTTGAATATTAAAGATTTCACTACCTTTTAAAAAGCCATTTTAGGCTTGATATCTAGAAAGCATCTTCATCTTGAATTAAAAGACCTTTGGAAGCACATAGATTAATATCTTTTGCATAAGACATCCTGTCAGATATTTAAGGATAGCTCTCATCATTGAAGTCCACTATCCACTAGACCAGTTCTCTAAGTAGGTTAATGGTTGAGTGGGGGTTAAATTTCAGGTCTCATTCTTCCCATAGTTTTTTCACCTCTCCTTGCTGTCTAAGGGGCAATTCAGGATGTTTATGTAGGAAAAAGCAAGTCATTATCACCTTCAAGAAAAATCTCAGAAATTTTTACTAGTAGTTTTATATAGTTGAACTTCAAAAATATTCTGTACAAAGGTTTACATCCAGAAATTGCAATAGAAATTATATGTGATATTAGAAGTTACCTTAGTTTATACAGTTTCCAAAAGACCCTTACAATTTATAGAGAGCATCAAAGCTAGTTGAAACAACTTGCTGGAGTAATTGGGTGTACCATTTCTAAGAAGGAAGAAAGGAGTATATTACATTTAAACCTCCATCTTATTTGACCAATTATAACAGAGATGCAGTATGTACATATTGACTCATGCATTTTTTTGGTCAGTTATGAAATAATTTAAAGCTACTAGATAGGAAAATATCATGTCTCTGCCTTTCTAAACTGTCCAGGGAATATAATAACACTTGTGAAGGCATTTTTAACCAGAATATTATGACAGTCTTAACAGTTGACAGATGTGATTAACTCCTATCTTGTTTTGGTTATATTGAATGGGGAAAGATGTGCCATTAGAGAAGAGAAGGTCTGCCAGCTAATTAGCACAATAGATGCTCCATCAACTTTGCTGTTTCTTGCAAATAGTATAGTTCAGTATATACAAATTTATTTATTTGGCATAAAGAAATGAAGCTGCCTTTTACATTTGAACTTGTATAGGTGAAGACATGTTATAGTGTGCTATGGACTAGATGTTTGTATCCCCCCAAATTCATATGTTGAAAAGCTACTGCCAGTGCAATAGTATTAGGAGGTGGGGTCTTTGGGAGGTGATTAGGTCATTAAGGCAGAACTCTCATGAGTGGGATTAGTGCCCTTATAAAAGAGGTCCAGAGAGCCAACTACCTTGCCACGTCTGCTGTGTGAAGATGCAATGAGAAGTCTGTGACCTGGAAGAGGGATCTCACCTGACCATGCTGGCACCCTGATCTCTGAATCCACCTGCCTTCAGAACTGTGAGAAATAAATTTCTATTGTTTATAGGCAACCCAGTATGTAGTATTTTGATATAGCAGCCTGAACAGACTAAGACACATTATAAAAGATATTGAGAATTATGTTCAAGAGAGATTTATATTTCTTTACTCTTATTTGTAATTCATTAATTCTAATGTATTTCATATTCCTGTTTATACCTCAGAGTCCAATGTAAATGCCACAAAGTATTTTATGTCTATCAAAAAAGGTCAATTTAACTTTAGAAAATAAATAGTATAATCACATAATTATGTTATTTTACCCATTTTTCATAGAGAAGGAAAATGCTTCATTCCTTTTTAAAAAATTTTTATTGGAGTGTAGTTGATTTAAAACATTGTGTTAGTTTCACATATATAGCAAAGTGAATCAGTTATATATATACATATATCCACTCTTTTTTAGATTCTTTTACCATATAGCTCATTACAAAGTATTGAGTGGAGTTCCCTGTGCTATACAGTAGGTCCTTGTTATTTATCTGTTTTATATATAGTAGTGTGTATATGTCAATCCCAATCTCCCAATTTATCCCTCCCCCACCTTTCCATTGTGGTAACCATAGGTTTGTTTTCTACCTCTGTGACTCTATTTCTGTTTTGTAAATAAGTTCATTTGTACCGTTATTTTAGATTCCACATATAGGAAATATCATATGATATTTGTCTTTCTCTGTCTGACTTCAATCAGTATCACAATCTCTAGGTCCATCCATATTACAGCAAATGGGAAAATGCCTCATTTTTGCACAATATAATATTATAAGAAGGTCATTGTACAACTACTGTATCTAAACGATTTTATGTGGAATACTGAATAGATTTGTAATAAAGCAGCAGTTCAGTTACTGTAAGTATATAATTTTACTACATTTTGGTCAGGAAAGAAATTATAAAGGATTGTGAAAAAAGATCTTCTAGCACCATATGTCTAGGTTTCCAGGATTTTATTCTAAGTTCTATGGAAAAAAAATACATCTGAATTAGGATTATGAATTGAATATTCTTGTTAATGTTTACTTTTCAAAGTAAGTAAATCTTGATCTGGGGATATCAGTTTCCTATACTTATTTAACAAATTGCGAACTAGACAAATGTAGAAAGTTGTGGGCTTGGTAGGTGAGACATACAAAACCCCAAAATAATAGAAAAGAACTTCAATTAGTTTATGCAGCTCAGTAGTCCTTTCCCCTTTCTTCTCTTCTTTATTGCTTACCTTATTCCACAGAGTAGCAACTACAGATGTTGCATACCTCCTCCATCCTTTCTCTGTGGTTGATTCATTTTCCCTGCTTAGGAACATTCAGAGACATCCTTTATCTTAAATGAGGAAACTTTTACCTGATCTTGCCTATCACAACCTCTGTCATTAAACGAGAACTTTACATTCATATACCACACACCCCCAGGTTCATAAATGTCTTAAACAGCCCTGGCTATTCAAAGCTAAATAACCAATGTCAAGCCCTGCATCTGTGTTTTGGATCTCATTTTCCATCTTCACATTCAGGAATTGTCACTATCTTTTCTCTGTCTTATGTACTCAATCCTTTTTTTTTTTTTCAAGTGGAATTTTCCCCCCAGTAGTTAAAAAAAAATTTTCATGTTTGTGCCCATTAAAAATCAAACAACACATCTTAATCCCTTTCCCTATTGTGCTCCTCCCCCCAGCCCTCTCCCCAACTGGAATAGGGGATGAAGAGATACAGAGTACTACATATAAAATAAATAAGCTACCAGGATATATTGTACAGCACAGGGAATATAGCCAATATTTTATAATAACTTTAAATGGAGTATATTCAATAAAAATATTGACTTACTATGTCATACACCTGAAACTAATCCAGTATTGTAAATCAACTGTACTTTAATTTAAAAAAATCAAATTATACATGAATAAAATTCCCTTAGTTTACTACCAACCCCCTATCACTACTAGCTACTATATCATCTCCTTCCTTTAAGAATCAAATATGTTTTGAGATTTATCATTTTTGTCTCATTAATAAATCACACTGGGAAAACTGGACACACAAATCACAGCAACAGGATGAAAGTGGAATACTCTCTTACACCATATACAAAAATCGACTCAAAAGGCATTAATGATTTAAATGTAAGACCTGAAACCATAAATTATAGGTTGTAAGCTCCTTGACATCAGATTTGGTGACGGCATTTTTGCATTTGACACCAAAATCAAATGCAGCAAAAGCAAAAATAAACAAGTGAGACTACATTGAACTAAAAAGCTTCTGTATAGCAAAGGAAATCATCAACAAAATGAAAAGACAACCTACCAAATAAGAGAAAATATTTGCAAATTATATATCTGATAAGAGGTTAATGTCCAAAATATATAAATAATTCATACAACTGAATAGCAAAAAAAAAAAAAAAAAAAAAAAAAAACCACACACAATTTAATTAAAAAGTGAGCAGAGGGCTTCCCTGGTGGCGCAGTGGTTGAGAGTCCGCCTGCCGATGCAGGGGACACGGGTTCGTGCCCCAGTCCGGGAAGATCCCATATGCCGCGGAGCGGCTGGGCCCGTGAGCCATGGCTGCTGAGCCTGCACGTCCGGAGCCTGTGCTCTGCAACAGGAAAGGCCACAACAGTGAGAGGTCTGCGTACTGCAAAAAAAAAAGTGAACAGAGAATCTGAATAGACATTTTCCACAGAAGACACACAGGTGGCCAACAAGATCACTAATCATCAAGGAAATGCAAATCAAAACCACAGTGAGATATCACCTCTCACCTGTCAGAATGGCTACTATCAAAAAGACAAGAAATAACAAGTGTTGGAGAGGATGTATAGAAGAGAGAACCCTTGTACACCCTTGGGGGGAATGTAAATTGGTGCAACCACTGTGGAAAAAAATATGGAAGTAACTCAAAAAATTAAAAACACAGCTACCATATGATCCAGGAATTCCACTTCTGGACACTTATTTGAAGAAAATGGAAACACTAATTCAAAAGTATATATGGACACTCAGAGTCATTGCAACCTTATTTACAATTACCAAGATATGGAAACAACCTAAGTGTCCATCAATGGATGAATGGATAAAGAAGACGTGGTGTATGTATATACTGTGGAATATTAATCAGCCATAAAAAGAATGAAAACATGCCATCTGAGGTAGCATGGATGGACCTTGCAGGTATTATGTAAATGAAACAAGCCAGAGAAAGACAAATCTTGTAGCACCTCACTTATATGTGGAATCTAAAAAACAAACAAATAAAACAACAACAACAAAGCTAAGCCCATAGATACAGAGAACAGTTTTGTGGATGCCAGAGACAGGGGTTGGAGGGTGGGCCAAATGGGTGCAGGGAATCAAAAGGTACAAACTTCCAGTTACAAAATAAAATCATGGAGAATTAAAGCACAGCATGGCAACTATAGTTAATAATACTGTATAGCATATTTGAAAGTTGCTGAGAGAGTTGATCTTAAAAGTTTTTACCACAAGGAGGTTTCAGCTTCAAGATGGCAGAGGAGTAAGATGTGGAGGTCACCTTCCTCCCCACAAATACATCAGAAATACACCTACATGTGGAACAACTCCTACAGAACCCTTACTGCGTGCTGGCAGAAGACCTCAGACCTCCCAAAAGGCAAGAAACTCCCCATGTTCATGGGTAGGGCAAAAGAAAAAACAGAAAAAAGAATAGGGATGGCACCTGCCCCTCTGGGAGGGAGCTGTGAAGGAGGAAAAGTTTCCACACACTAGGAAGCCCCTTCACTGGTGGAGACAGGGGGTGGATGGAGGGTGGGGGGATGTTTCAGAGCCACGGAGGAGAGCACAGCAACAGGGGTGCAGAGGGCGAAGCGGAGAGATTACTGTACACAGGATCAGTGCCGACCAACACTCACCAGCCTGAGAGGCTTGTCTGCTCACCCGCTGGGGAGGGTGAGGGTGGGGAGCTAAAGCTCGGGCTTCAAAGGTCAGATTCCAGAGAGAGGACTGGGGTTGGCTGCGTGAACACAGACTGAAGGGGGATAGTGGGCCACAGCTAGCCGGGAGGGAGTCCAGGAAAAAGTCTGGACCTGCCGAAAAACTACATGTAAAACTACATGTTAAACTACAATGAAGTATCACCTCACACCAGTCAGAATGGCCATCATCAAAAAATATACAAATAGTACATGTTGGAGAGGGTGTGGAGAAAAGGGAACCTTCTTGCACTGTTAGTGGGAATGTAAATTGATACAGCCACTATGGAGAACAGTGTGGAGGTTCCTTAAAAAACTAAAAATAGAACTATCATATGACCCAGCAATCCCACTACTGGGCATATACCCTGAGAAAACCATAATTCAAAAAGAGACATGTGCCACAATGTTCATTACAGCACTAGTTACAATAGCCATGACATGGAAGCATTGTTAAGTGTCCTTCGACAGATGAATGGATAAAGAAGATGTGGCACTTATATACAATGGAATATTACTCAGCCATAAAAAGAAACAAAATTGAGTTATTTGTAGTGGGGTGGGTGGACCTAGAGTCTGCCATACAGAGTGAAGTAAGTCAGAAAGAGAAAAAGAAACGCCATATGCTTACACATATATATGGAATCTAAAAAAGTCAAAAAGTGGTTCTGAAGAACCTAGCAGCAGGATAGCAATAATGACTCAGATGTAGAGAATGGACTTAAGGACACGGGGCAGGGAAAGTGTAAGCTGGCACAAAGTGAGAGAGTGGTGTTGACACATATACCCTACCAAATGTAAAATAGATAGCTAGTGGGAAGCAGCTGCATAGCACAGGGAGATCAGCTCGGTGCTTTGTGACCACCTGGAAGGGTGGGATAGAGAGGGTGGGAAGGAGACACAAGAGGGAGGGCATATGGGGATATATGTATAGTATATCTGATTCACTTTGTTATACAGCAGAAACTCACACAACAATGTAAATCAATTATACTCCAGTGTAAGAGAAAAAAGCTAATAGGAGATATTAGATTTCTTTCATTTTCTACACTCTTGAGTGGTTTAGATATCATGAAAAGTGTATCTTCCTTGTAAATTTGAAAGAAATCGCCTATAAATCACTCATAAATGTCTTTCAATGAATTTATGTCTGTGACTTTTCTAGTGTCTTCTTATTGTCATTGTTTTGTATATATCTTCTGCTTTATGTTGAATTAATTTTGGTCTCTTTATTCATAGAAATTGTTTATTTAGTTTTTTTTAAATGAGCAGAGATGGTTTTATTATTCTCCATATTATCTTATTTTCTTGATGAAATTTGCCAGAAGGGTAAAAAAAAAAAAAAAGGTTTTTACCACAAGAAAAAAAACATTATTATTTATATTTTTTCAGAATTTCATTATTCATTATATCTGACTCCTGCCTCATTGCAGTCTAGCTTCATGCCCATTCGCTGCCCTGGTACAGTACTCAGTAAGTTCACCAATGACCTCTCTGCTACCTATCCTGATGTCTATTTACAGTAACATCTCATTCATCATTTCAGAATCACGTGAAACTGATCACCACCCTTCTTGAAAACTACCTTTTCCGAGTTTCCATGCGAAAACACTTTTCTTCCCCTCCACCTTTTCATCTGAATCTGTATCCATTCCTTCTGTTTCTTCTTTGCATGTTATCTCAAGGCACAGTTCTGGGGTTTCTTACTTTCTCACTCTTCACTCACTATTCCCTTGTTGATTTGATCCATATCCAGTGCTCTGATTACCCACCTATATGGAGATGAAGACTGGACTCATTATCTTTCTCTTCCAATCCTACCCCTCCTATTGTTACTTAACTAAAAAATGTCAGCATCCAGCTGCAAAAGCACAGGAACAAGCCTGACATCCTTTTCTCTTTCCCTTCTCATCCTTATTTAGTGCTTTAACAAATCCTGCCAGAATTTCCTCTTAAATAGTACTTGAACTTGTCCCTTTATTCTTTGCCTCCACTACAGTCTCCACCACTCTTATTCAAGCTATTAAGATATGTTACCTGGATGATACCAGTGTCCTGTTTATATGTATTCATTCAGCCTTTCTTTAATTAGTTCTCTGTATTGCAAATGTTAATTTGATCATGTTACTATGCCTCCCATCCTTAAAATCCTTTGATAATTTCTCATTGTTCTCTGGCTAAAGATGATTCCTTTGATATGACCTGTAAGACCCTACATGGTCTGTAACCACCAGAGAAACTCTTGATTTCTTTACTCCCGTCACACTGCACTCTTCAATCCTTTGTATCCAAAATACTTTCCCCAAATACCTCTTTATTTGACTATTTAATTTCAAATTGCAATTCAAGCACTGCTTTCTTAAGGTAGCCTTTCCTATCTCCATGTTAGAATCATTCACCCCATGATAGTCTTTCAGGAGCCTGATAACTCTTGTTTTTAGCACTTCCTCTGGTTAGAACTTTGCGTTTTTATTAGTGATTATTAAATATCTACCTTTGCTACTCAACTATCAGCTCAATAAAGAAAGACATTAAGATTTTTGTTCTTTATCATTATATAATTAATGGTCAAGCAATTATTTATTGTGTCTTAATAAATGCTTCCTTGCATTAGTTTTCAGCTGCTTTCTGGAGAGTTTGTAGCTCTTGACTCCATTCATCTGTTATGATCCTGCTTTTGACCCTTTGGTCATGGCTTTTTCTTCTGTTCTCACTGGTTCTTGACTCTGTGCACTCTTCTAAGGACTTGATTTGGATTTTCCCTCTGATACTCTATTCTGAGAACTTGTAGACTAGATAGTTCACCCAGTCCACCAAAATTCCAGAATTTGGGCAGATCCTTGTTGCTACTTAGAACTGCCATTCTCTGTTTCCCTTAGGAAATTCTTGAATACATGCCTTTTACTCAGTTTACTTACTTCCCCTTTATGCCTTATTTGCCTGAAACTTTTAGCTCCTGACACTACAAGTATTCTTATGGGCACTATCAATTATCTCAATAATCTTTGAGCTTTCAAATCTAGCACATTTGTTCAATGAGATTTTTGAATATATTTGTTGCCTTCTTATCTATCACTTGCCCTTTAATTCTTCTTCCTCTTGCCCTTTAATTATAACTGTTCCTTGAAAGTCAGTCTTTTGTCCTTTGAATTTTCTTTCTTTCTTATCCCTCTGGTAACTCAACTATAGTTATGCTTTTGTTTTTAGCTGCTTTATTAAGATATAATTCACATGCCATACAATTTACCCATTTAAAGTGTACAGTTCAAAAGAAAAAAAATAACGTGTACAATTCAATGGCTTTTAGTATAGTCACAGAATATATATCTATCACCACAATTATTTTAATAAGATTTTCATTCCCCAGTAAAGAAACCCTGTACACCTTAGCCATCACCCTTCAATCTTCCCACCTACTTTCCCCCAGTCCTAGACACAACACTAATCTACTTTGTTTCTCTATATTTGCCTATTTTGGGAATTTCTTTTAATTGATCACACAATATGGTGTCCTTTGTGACTCGCTTTATAGTAATGATTTTAAATGACATTACAATGCCAATTTCTCAATCATTTATATCTAGACATAACTTCTGAACTTCAGCATTGAGTTGACAAATGCACATTCTCTATAAATCATTCTTAGTTCAATTTAAATACCTAAAGGAGAACTGTTGACTTTTTTTCAGCTAGCTTGCTTGTCTTCATTTCTTATTTTTATCAAAATATGTGACATCACAGACACTGTTATTCTCCCCCAAACCTCATACTTTCTGTAACCCTACCTATTCAGTGCCTAGCATGTGGGTGTTTGTCATATGCTGTTTGAATGAATGAGTGATTTAATGACTGGATGTATCAGTTTACCTTCTCTCCATTCTCCTATAGACTATCCAGGCATTTAATTCCTCAGACTTGCTTCCAAGTGTTTCCCCCAAAGCTGTGAAGCCTCTAATTTCATATTCTTCAAATATCACTTTCCTGTTTATTTTTTAACATCTTTATTGGAGTATATGTGCTTTACAATGGTGTGTTAGTTTCTGCTTTATAACAAAGTGAATCAGTTATACATATACATATGTTCCCATATCTCTTCCCTCTTGCATCTTTCTCCCTCCCACCCTCCCTATCCCACCCCTCTAGGTGGTTACAAACTACAGAGCTGATCTCCCTCTGCTATGCGGCTGCTTCCCACTAGCTATCTATTTTACGTTTGGTAGTGTATATACGTGCATGGCAGTCACTCACTTTATCACAGCTTACCCTTCCCCCTCCCCATATCCTCAAGTCCATTCGCTAGTAGGTCTGTGTCTTTATTCCTGTCTTACCCCTAGGTTCTTCATGACCTTTTATTTTTTCTTAGATTCTATATATATGTATTAGCATACGGTATTTGTTTCTCTCTTTCTGACTTACTTCACTCTGTATGACAGAATCTAGGTCCATCCACCTCACCACAAATAACTCAATTTCGTTTCTTTTTATGGCTGTGTAATATTCCATTGTATATATGTGCCACATCTTCTTTATCCATTCATCTGTTGATGGACACTTAGGTTGCTTCCATGTCCTGGCTATTGTAAATAGAGTTGCAATGAACATTTTGGTACATGAGTCTTCTGGAATTATGGTTTCCTCAGGGTATATGCCCAGTAGTGGAATTGCTGGGTCGTATGGTAGTTCTATTTGTAGTTTTTGTTTGTTTGTTTGTTTGTTTTGCGGTACGCAGGCCTCTCACTGTTGTGGCTTCTCCCGTTGTGGAGCACAGGCTCCGGACATGCAGGCTCAGCGGCCATGGCTCACAGGCCCAGCCGCTCCGCGACATTTGGGATCTTCCCGGACCGGGGCACGAACCCATATCCCCTGCATCGGCAGGCGGATTCTCAACCACTGCACCACCAGGGAAGCCCCTAGTTGTAGTTTTTTAAGGAACCTCCATACTGTTCTCCATAGTGAATGTATCTATATATATTCCTACCAACAGTGAAAGTGTTCCCTTTTCTCCACATCCTCTCCAGCATTTATTGTTTCTAGATTTTTTGATGATGGCCATTCTGACCGGTGTGAGATGATATCTCATTGTAGTTTTGATTTGTATTTCTCTAATGATTAAAGATGTTGAGCATTCTTTCATGTGTTTGTTGGCAATCTGTATATCTACTTTGGAGAAATGTCTATTTAGGTCTTCTGCCCATGTTTGGATTGGGTTGTTTGTTTCTTTGTTATTGAGCTGCATGAGCTGCTTGTAAATTTTGGAGATTAATCCATTGTCAGTTGCTTCATTGGCAAATATTTTCTCCCATTCTGAGGGTTTTCTTTTGGTCTTGTTTATGGTTTCCTTTGTTGTGCAAAAGCTTTTAAATTTTATTAGGTCCCATTTGTTTATTTTTGTTTTTATTTCCATTTCTCTAGGAGGTGGGTCAAAACGGATCTTGCTGTGATTTATGTCTTAGAGTGTCTGCGTATGTTTTCCTCTAAGAGTTTGATAGTGTCTGGCCTTACATTTAGGTCTTAAATCCAATTTGAGTTTATTTTTGTGTATGGTGTTAGTGAGTGCTCTAATTTCATTCTTTTACATGTACTTGTCCAGTTTTCCAAGCACCACTTATTGAAGAGGCTGTCTTTTCTCCACTGTACATTCCTGCCTCCCTTATCAAAGATAAGGTGACCATATGTGCGTGGGTTTATCTCTGGGCTTTCTATCCTGTTCCTTTGATCTATATTTCTGTTTTTGTGCCAGTACCATACTGTCTTCATTACTGTACCTTTGTATCATTGTCTGAAGTCAGGGAGTCTTATTCCACCAGCTCCATTTTTCGTTCTCAAGATTGATTTGGCTATTAGGGGTCTTTTGTGTTTCCATACAAATTGTTAATTTTTTTGCTCTAGTTCTGTGAAAAGTGCCAGTGGTAACTTGATAGGGATTGCATTGAATCTGTAGATTGCTTTGGGTAGTAGAGTCATTTTCACAATGTTGATTCTTCCAATCCAAGAACATGGTACATCTCTCCATCTATTTGTATCATCTTTAGTTTCTTTCATCAGTGTCTTATAATTTTCTGCACACAGGTCTTTTGTCTCCTTACATAGGTATATTCCTAGATATTTTATTCTTTTTGTTGCAATGGAAAATGGGAGTGTTTTCTTGATTTCACTTTCAGATATTTCTTCATTAGTGTATAGGAATGCCAGAGATTTGTGTGCATTAATTGTGTATCCTGCTACTTTACCAAATTCATTGATTAGATCTAGTAGTTTTCTGGTAGCATCTTTAGGATTCTCTATGTATAGGATCATGTCATCTGCAAACAGTGACAGCTTTACTTCTTCTTTTCCAATTTGTATTCCTTTTATTTCATTTTCTTCTCTGATTGCTGTGGCCAGAACTTCCAAAACTATGTTGAATAAGAGGGGTGAGTGTGGAAACCTTGTTTTATTCCTGATCTTAGTGGAAATGGTTTCAGTTTTTCACCATTGAGAATGATGTTGGCTGTGGGTTTGTCATATATGACCTTTATTATGTTGAGGAAAGTTCCCTCTATACCTACGTTCTGCAGGGGTTTTATCATAAATGGGTGCTGAATTTTGTTGAAAGCTTTCTCTGCATTATTGAGATGATCATATGGTTTTTCTCCTTCAGTTTGTTAATATGGTGTATCACGTTGATTGATTTGTGAATATTGAAGAATCCTTGCATTTCTGGAATAAACCCCACTTGATCATGGTGTGTGATCCTTTTAATGTGCTGTTGTATTCTGTTTGCTAGTATTTTGTTGAGGATTTTTGCATCTATTTTCATCAGTTTTATTGGCCTGTATTTTTCTTTCTTAGTGACATCTTTGTCTGGTTTTCATATCAGGGTGATGGTGGCCTCATAGAACGAGTTTGGGAGTGTTGCACCCTCTGCTATATTTTGGAAGCGTTTCAGAAGGTAGGTGTTAGCTCTTCTCTAAATGTCTGATAGAATTCACCTGTGAAGCCATCTGTTCCTGGGCTTTTGTTTGTTGGAAGACTTGTAATCACAGTTTCAATTTCACTGCTTGTGATTGGTCTGTTCATATTTTCTATTTCTTCCTGATTCAATCTTGGCATGTTGTGCATTTCTAAGAATTTGTCCATTTCTTCCAGGTTGTCCATTTTATTGGCATAGAGTTGCTTGTAGTAATCTCTCATGATCTTTTGTATTTCTGCAGTGTCAGTTGTTACTTCTCCTTTTTCATTTCTAGTTCTGTTGATTTGAGTCTTCTCCCTATTTTTCTTGATGAGTCTGGCCAATGGTTTATCAATTTTGTTTATCTTCTCAAAGAACCAGCTATTAGTTTTATTGATCTTTGCTATTGTTTCCTTCATTTCTTTTTCTTTTATTTCTGATCTGATCTTTATGATTTCTTTTCTTCTGCTAACTTTTTTATTTTTTTAGGTACGCAGGCCTCTCACTGTTGTGGCCTCTCCCGTTGTGGAGCACAGGCTCTGGATGTGCAGGCTCAGCAGCCATGGCTCACGGGCCCAGCTGCTCCGCAGCACGTGGGATCTTCCGGGACTGGGGCACAAACCCGTGTCCCCTGCATTGGCAGGCAGACTCGCAACCACTGCGCCACCAGAGAAGCCCTCTTCTGCTATCTTTTGGGGGTTTTTTTGTTCTTCTTTCTCTAAATGCTTTAGGTTTAAGATTATGTTGTTTATTTGAGATGTTTCTTGTTTCTTAAGGTAGGATTGTATTTCTATAAACTTCTGTCTTAGAAATGCTTTTGCTGCATCCCATAGGTTTTGGGTCATCATGTTTCCATTGTCATTTGTTTCTAGGTATGTTTTGATTTCCTCTTTGATTTCCTCAGTGATCACTTCGTTATTAAGTAGTGTATTGTTTAGCCCCCATGTGTTTGTATTTTTTACAGATCTTTTCCTGTAATTGATATCTAGTCTCATAGCGTTGTGGTCAGAAAAGATACTTGATACGATTTCAATTTTCTTAAATTTACCAAGGCTTGATTTGTGACCCCAGATATGATCTATCCTGGAGAATGTTCCATGAGCACTTGAGAAAAATGTGTATCCTGTTGTTTTTGGATGGAATGTCCTACAAACATCAATTAAGTCCATCTTGTTTAATGTATCATTTAAAGCTTTTGTTACCTTATTTATTTTCATTTTGGATGATCTGTCCATTGGTGAAAGTGGAGTGTTAAAGTCCCTTGGATGATTGTGTTACTGTCGATTTCCAATTTTATGGCTGTTACCATTAGCCTTATGTATTGTGGTGCTCCTTCATTGGGTGCATAAATATTTACAATTGTTATATCTTCTTGGTTTGATCCCTTGATCATTATATAGTGTCCTCCTTTGTCTCTTGTCATAGCCTTTATTTTAAAGTCTATTTTGTCTGATATGAGAATTGCTACTCCAGCTTTTTTTTGATTTTCATTTGCATGGAATATCTTTTTCCATCCCCTCACTTTCAGTCTGTATGTGTCCCTAGGTCTGAAGTGCGTCTATTGTAGACAGCGTATATATGGGTCTTGTTTTTATATCAATTCAGCCAGTCTGTGGCATTTGGTGGAAGCATTTAATCCATTTACATTTAAGGTAGTTATCGATATGTATGTTCCTATTCCCATTTTCTTAATTGTTTTGGGTTTGTTATTGTAGGTCTTTTCCTTCTTTTGTGTTTCTAGCCTAGAAAAGTTCCTTTAGCATTTGTTGTAAAGCTGTTTTGGTGGTGCTAAACTCTCTCAGCTTTTGCTTGTCTGTAAAGGTTTTAATTTCTCCATCAAATCTGAATGAGATCCTTGCTGGGTACAGTAAACTTTGTTGTAAGTTTTTCTCCTTCATCACTTTAAATATGTTCTGCCAGTCCCTTCTGCTTGCAGTTTCTGCTGAAAGATCAGCTGTTAACCTTATGGGGATTCCCTTGTGTGTTATTTGGTTTTTTTACCTTGCTGCTTTTAATATGTTTTCTTTGTATTTAATTTTTGATAGTTTGATTAATATGTGTCTTGGTGTGTTTCTCCTTGGATTTATCCTGTATGGGACTCTCTGTGCTTCCTGTACTTGATTAACTATTTCCTTTCCCATATTAGGGAAGTTTTCAACTGTAATCACTTCAGATATTTTCTCAGTTCCTTTCTTTTTCTCTTCTTCTGGAACCCCTATAATTCGAATGTTGGTGCATTTAATGTTGTCCCAGAGGTCTCTGAGGCTCTCCTCAGTTCTTTTCATTCTTTTTTCTTCATTCTGCTCTGTAGTAATTATTTCCACTATTTTATCTTCCAGGTCACTTATCCGTTCTCCTGCCTGTTATTCTGCTATTGATCCCTTCTAGAGTAATTTTAATTTCATTTATTGTGTTCATCATTGCTTGTTTCCTCTTTAGTTCTTCTAGGTCCTTGTTAAATGTTTCTTGCATTTTCTCTATTCTGTTTCCAAGATTTTGGATCATCTTTACTATCATTATTCTGAATTCTTTTTCAGGTAGACTGCCTATTTCCCCCTTTTTTTTTTTTTTAATTTATTTGTTTAGGCTGTGTTGGGTCCTCATTTCTGTGTGAGGGCCCTCCCCAGCTGCAGCGAGCAGGGGCCACTCTTCATCGCAGTGTGCGGGCCTCTCACTATCACGGCCTCTCTTGTTGTGGAGCACAGGCTCCAGCCGCACAGGCTCAGTACTTGTGCCTCACAGGCCCAGTTGCTCCGTGGCATGTGGGATCTTCCCAGACCAGGGCCCGTACCCATGTCCCCTACATTGGCAGGCAGATTCCCAACCACTGCGCCACCAGGGAAGCCCCCCATTTCCTCTTCATTTGTTAGGTCTGGTGGGTTTTTACCTTACTCCTTCATCTGCTGTGTGTTTTTCTGTCTTCTCATTTTGCTTATCTTACTGTGTTTGGGGTCTCCTTTTTGCATGCTGCAGGTTTGTAGTTTCCATTGTTTTTGGTGTCTGTGCCCAGTGGGTAAGGTTGGTTCAGTGGGTTGTGTAGGCTTCCTGGCGGAGGGGACTAGTGCCTGTGTTCTGGTGGATGAACCTGGATCTTGTCTCTCTGGTGGGCCGGTTCATGTCTGGTGGTGTGTTTTGGGGTGTATGTGGACTTATTATGATTTTAGGCAGCCTCTGTGCTAATGGGTGGGGTTGTGTTTCTGTCTTGCTAATTGTTTGGCATAGGGTGTCCAGCACTGTAGCCTGCCGGTCGTTGAGTGAAGCTGGGTGTTGGTGTTGAGATGGAGATCTCTGGGAGATTTTCGCCGTTTAATATTTCGTGGAGCTGGGAGGTGTCTTGTGGACCAGTGTCCTGAAGTTGGCTCTCCCACCTCAGAGGCCCAGCACTGACTCCTGGCTGGAGCACCAAGAGCCTTTCATCCACACGGCTCAGAATAAAAGGGAGAAAAAGTAGAAAGAAAGAAAGAGCATAAAATAAAATACAGTAAGATAAAATAAAATAAAATAATTAAAATAAAAAATAATTATTAAGAAAAAAAATTTTTTATAGGTAAAAACAAACATAAATGGACGGACAGAACCCTAGGACAAATGGTGAAAGCAAAGGTATACAGACAAAATCTCACACAGAAGCATACACATAACTAATGACAAAAAGAGGGTAAGGGGAAAAAATAATAAATCTTGCTCTCAAAGTCCACCTTCTCAATTTGGGATGATTCGTTGTCTATTCAGGTACTCCACAGATGCAGGGTACATCAAGTTGATTGTGGAGATTTAATCTGCTGCTCCCGAGTCTGCTGGAAGCAATTTCCTTTTCTCTTCTTTGTTCGCACAGTTCCCAGGGTTCAGCTTTGGATTTGGCCCCGCCCCTCCGTGTAGGTCACCTTAGGGCGTCTGTTCTTTGCTCAGACAGGACGTGGTTAAAGGAGCAGCATATTCGGGGGCTCTGGTCACTCACGCGTGGGGGAGGGAGGGGTACCGAGTGTGGGGCGAGCCTGCGGCGGCAGAGGCCAGCGTGACATTGCACCAGCCTGAGGGGCGCTGTACTTCTCCGCGGGAAGTTGTCCCTGGATCCCAGGACCCTGGCAGTGGCGGGCTGCACAGGCTCCTGGGAGGGAAGGTGGGGATAGTGACCTGTGCTTGCACACAGGCTTCTTGGTTGTGGCAGCAGCAGCCTTTGCGTCTCATGCCCATCTCTGGGGTCTGCGCTTTTAGCCGCGGCTCGCACCCGTCTCTGGGGTGCGCGCTGATAGCCTCGGCTTGCTCCCGTCTCTGGAGCTCCTTAAGCAGCGCTCTTAATCCCCTCTCCTCGCACACCAGGAAACAAAGAGGGAAGAAAAAGTCTCTTGCCTCTTCGGCAGCTCCAGACTTTTTCCCGGATTCCCTCCCGGCTAGCCGAGGTGCATTAACCCCTTCAGTCTGTGTTCACGCTGCCAACCCCTGTTCTCTCCCTGCGATCCGACCTAAGCCCGAACCTCAGCTCCCAGCCCCCGCCCGCCCTGGCGGGTGAGCAGACGAGCCTCTTGGGCTGGCGAGTGCTGGTCGGCACCGATCCTCTGTGCGGGAATCTCTCCACTTTGCCCTCCGCACCCCTTTTGCTGTGCTCTCCTCTGTGGCTCCGCAGCTTCCCCCCTCCACCACCCGCAGTCTCCGCCCGCGAAGGGGCTTCCTAGTGTGTGGAAACCTTTCCTCCTTCACGGCTCCCTCCCACTGGTGCAGGTCCCGTCCCTATTCTTTTGTCTCTGTTTTTTCCTTTTTCTTTTGCCCTACCCAGGTATGTGGGGAGTTTCTTGCCTTTTGGGAGGTCTGAGGTCTTCTGCCAGCGTTCAGTAGGTGTTCTATAGGAGCAGTTCCATGTGTAGATGTATTTCTGATGTATCTGTGGGGAGGAAGGTGATCTCCGCGTCTTACTCTTCCGCCATCTTCCTCAACTGTCCCCCACTTTCCTGTTTAGCATATACTTATTGAACTTTTGCTAGGAAAAGAGCCTTGTGAAATTCAAACAACACAAGATTTAATGTCATAGGATCTGTGTCCATGTCCTAATTTCATTACTTCCCTGTTGTGTGATTATGCATTAGTTACTTCATCTTTTTTTCTTTTTGACTCAAGTTCTGAAAACTGAGAGAGATGGCGTTAGTAAGGTTTATTTCAAAGAAGCCCGAAAAATCTGCAGTACCTACAGCAGTACCTAGTATATAGCAGGTACTCATAAAAATTGGTGGAAAAAGATTTTCAAATGTGATCATATATTTTAAAATTCTCTCTAATTTAAAAAGGTTAACTTATTAATTTAATTAACCCTGTTTCAAGCAGTTAGAGAGAATGAAACAAATAAAAGGTCTAAGCCATTTTTTAGGAACAAGAAATTCAGTTACCTATAGGCTTAATACAAAGCTGAATGGTACACTTTCATTACAATGCAGTGTTTTAATTGAGGAAACAATTTCATGTTTCAAATGTTAGAGCATAGTTTTCAGCGTGTTTTGAAAAGGTTGGTACATTACTTATGTTTGTACAGTCTGGCCCCAGAAGTTAGGCTACTCTTAATGTGAGTGGTACCATGAATTGAGAGGGCCTTCTCTCAGGGCTATGTGAGGCAATGGGTCCTGCCTTGGTCTGTGTTGATATCTTAGCAACTTTCAAATATACGAGACAGTATTATTAACTATAGTCACCATCCTGGACATTACATCCACATGATTATCTTATAACTGGAATTTTGTACCTTTTGACCCCCTTCACTCATCTCACCCCCCCCACCCCCACTGTGGCAATCCATTTCCACATGCTCGGAATATTTTTCTGCATTAGTATGAACACTTCCAGGACCATGGAAGTCCATAATCATCTCACCTTTTCTGAAACTATAGAATTTGTACTCAGAACCACACCCTTTTGGCACTCACTTTCTTTGCCAATGAAATTATAAAATTCTCAATAGTTTTTCTCCCTTCTTGTTCCCACCAGTGTCTAGCATGTTATAAACACAAAATGTAGTCAATATATATTTTTTGAATGGATAGGCAGAAATTTGCTATAAGCTAAGAAAAACAGATACCATTAGGAAAAATTCTCTTAGAAGGTTGATTTAAGCAATTTTAGTAAAAATTATTTTAAAAGGACTTAATTGTCAAACCAGAGACAGAAAAACACCTAAAAGAACAATGAAACAGTTTATTAGTTAATTGAATTCAGAAATGAATCATTTTTATATGTATGCAGTGTTTCTCTTCCTACTCTAAGTTCAAGTATGAATGCCAACACTGAATTCAAATAGAGCTTTGGTGAATGAGTAAATAGCTCAAGGTCAGCAACAGACTAAACATGCTGCTTGTCTGTTTCCCAGTCAGTATGGTGGAAGTTACAGGTGTAGCTGAAAGGTCACTGCAACACCCCACAATTTGCATTTTTAAGGCTTCTGGGAATATGATTCTACATCAGGATGTCACCTCCTAGACTGCTTAAGTTTTTAAAGCAGTGAGATTTTATGACCTTGGGAAATGATATCCCCTATTCAACCACCTCCTAAAGCATAGAAGAAGTGATGCCAGTGACACTGTGCATCACTGTATAATACTGATGGTTTGAAAACTATATCTAGGTGACAGAAACCTATGGATAGATAGATGTGACTTTCATTTACTAGGCACTCTAAGTCAAATCAATTAATATTGATTAATTTATCTTGCATCTAATTAAGTGGTTTTTTCTCCACCCAGGTAATATTATTGACCTATTGTATCTCTGTGTATATGTGTGTTGGTGGTAACGATGTTGAAACCTGTGTTCTCTGTTCATCACCTGCTCAATATTGTAGACATTTTAGAAATAGAAATGTGGTTCCTCCCCGCTAGGAACACATGACTGCAAACCTCGCTTGAGAACTTCTCTCAACCTGGTGATTGAATCCAATCATTTTAGAGCAAAATGTTTTGAAACCCTGATATTAACGTTGTTGGATTTTTAAACTCATTTTTTATTAATTTTATGTTGAGTGCACACACAAGGCATTCAGAACCAGAGTCACATTATTATCTATTTAAAAAGTAAATAATTATCATGTTGTTCCCCACACTCTTGTAATTACCCCAGGGGCAACTCTGTGTAGACAGGTCAAACATCTATGCATACAAATTTCAAAGTATATCATAGCTGAGGAACAGAGAACATTGGATTTTCTCCATTTATGTATGGGAAAGAGACAACTGACCCTTTCTTTAACCTGAGATGGGATGGAAAGAATCTTAGGTTTTCATTCTAATCTTTGAACCATAAATGCGTCTTTCGAAGAGTCATATAAACCATGGGTCTCCTACTTTTAAGACCTAAAGATATCACCAAGTTGTAGGTTTCATACCTCTTGAAATGTAAACACCTAGAGAGATAGTGCTCCTGTCCTTCTGGCACCTTGGGACTTAACCTAAGGACCTAGTCCAGAGCATCTGGCACTTTTGGATCAAAGCAATTAACTACACAAATGGCTGCAGAACTAATTCTTATGGTGTGTTAAGAACAAAATGCTTCTAGGGGAATTGAAAGCACACATTCCCTATCTTATATACATTTCACTGTCTCAGGAGGTCAGGGCTTGTCACAAGAGCCCTGAGAAATGTAAGGGCATGTTATCTCCCCACAGGCTAGATTCAGAGACAGGTGCTTTCCAATATATTACTCGATTGTCACAAGAAGTTTCCACAATAGCTGTCATGATGACAGTTTTTCAAGCTCAGAAGAATGAGTCTCATCAAGTTTAAACAATTGGCCTAAGATTATGTAGCTAGGATAGTTATTGGTTTAGTGAAAATAAAGTTCTGCCTGGTGCCAAGCCTATCCTCTTTCTACTATGGGAAAATAAAGTGAAGGAGAACAATTTTAATGCACCTCTTGTCCCAAGAATTCTTTGACAAATAAAACAGATTTCATTTTATTTATTACTTTCACTTTGCAGAAAGTTAAAACTTAAAGAAATATGAATCCACATTAGTGCCTTGGGTCTGGGTCGAATCTAGGAACAACAACAACAAAAAAAACCCACAGAATTTTTCTTGTAATTTTCAAAGAAAATTTTATAAGTATCTGATAGAGAGGGAACCTTTCTAAAAACTTCAAAATGTGTTATTTGCTGGAGCTAGTTACTTCCTCAGATAGACACATCTTCTCTATCTTTTCAATGACTTTCTGTTCTTCCAAGTTAACATGAAGAGACCGATTCTGAGAGCCAAGATAAGTACTGCTAAGAAATTGTACAATAGGACATCATAGATCTAAGAGAAGTTTCTCACATATCCGAAGCCTAATGATAGAATTTAAATAAAGGAAACATGCTAAAGTTGGAAAGCTAGGTGTTATTACTATATGGAGGGCAGTTTTTCATCTTGAAGTTGAATGCAAGGCAAGAAACAATATCTTTCTTTTCTTGAAATAAATAATTCCTATAACCTAAGCAGAGCAGATCAACCAGCAAACTCTTCATTTCCTTAGTACGCATCCAACATTCCACAACAAACCAAACCAAAACAAAACAAAAATAGTGGCTTTATAAGATATTAAAATTCCTTTGCCTTTTTGAAAAGTGAAAAAAAGGAATCAAATTCATAAACTAAAAACTTCCAATTTAATTTAGAGAGTTCTAGAAATATTTTTAAACAACAAATAATACGTAATATTTTAGTCTGTCCTCAGACTGTAGCTTTGTATTTTAGTAATTGAGAATAGAAAAACATTTATTTGTGTAAAGTCAAATGGCTAACAGCTGATTCAAGGGCTCATTTGAAGCAGAAAGGAAAGAATAAAATGAATGATCGTTCAAACTGGAATTGAGATATTGTCCTTTTTTAACATTGACATGATGTTTTGTGGGGAGGAGAAGTGACAATATAGAGAGATGTGTATAATTTATTGATATCCTCCTAATAAATTACACATGGTAGAAAAAAATTAGAAACAAGTCTGAGATTCTAAAACATTTGTAAAGCACTTATCAAGATTATTTCATTTTTAGAAAAGACTACAAATTATAAGTAAGGGCTGAGAGAATTGTGTCAACAGGGACATGGGGAATATATATTTCTCCTCCAGATATACTAATATTGAACCTAGTCACTTTCCAAATCCACTTTATTGTGAAGCTTTCCATCACACAAATCTGTTTCAGCCTAACCTTCTATGCCACCTAACCTTTCAGTACCTCAAGAATCTGCCTGATTTTTGTTCCCCAGGCTCAGATTCTTAGTTAAATATCCACTTGCCTTTATCAAAGAGTATATTTAGTTGATCCATAACTTTCCAGTTTGGTTTTTTTCCTTTAGGTTGACAGTCCCTCGACATCATGTGTTTTCTCTTACGTACTGTGTAGCTCTACCAAAAGCCAAGTGGAACTAAGATGTTATTTGCAGAAAGAACTGTTAAAAGAAGTTTTTTGGAACTACGAGATGTGAGTCTCCAGCCCTGAATGAAATGTGTTTAAGCAATTCACTTAAATAGAGATCGGTCCCTCAGAGATATTCTAAAGAAGTGAACACTAAATGGGAGGGTGGCTTTTGTTAAATATGAAATATATGATTGCCCATTTGTCCTTGACCTTGGGGAAATCAACATGTTATATTGGCAGGTAGTCATTTGACTAGCTAGGCATAACATCAGGGGATTTAAAAAAAATATTAGCATGCATCAATACATATCAGTAGAGTCATATTTAAAATAACATGTATAATAGAGATCAGATAAAGTAGAAGATAGAAAATGCTTAAAATCCTATAATAATAGAATCTCCAAATGATTTATTCACTAACTCTACTAAATAATGAAGTTGAAAGTGGTTTTTACCTTTCCCAAGTGAACAGTATTACTACAGGGTGCTAAATTACCCCAATTACAACTTGTTTGATATGGTAATTTAGAGGCAAATGGAATGGGGGAGTAAGAGAAATGAGTCCCCCCAAAGTATGAGTTAAAACAGGTACAGCAGACGTCAGGGAACCTCATATGGGTGCTTTTACAGTAGTTACATAAATTGCTTCTTTCATACAACACAAGATTTAATTCCTTTCTTCCAAAGAGCTAGCACCAGTTTATTTCCTTCTTTGAAATGTATGATAAAATACAAAACCTCTTAAAGACTCAATAAGATTAAAAATAGATCAGTATTAAATAGGGTACCAAGATTCATTGTACTGTAGGTGATGGGAAAGAGACTTTATGGATACAATTTTCTTTCCTAATCTGCACAAGTCACATAGGATTTAGTGAAGAGTTTGCACTACATATAAAGCAGCTAAATTGATCTCTTCACATTCTAAGGTTCTCACACTATGGATAATGTTTATTTTTTAGTCCTACCATCCTTCTCACGAAACAGGTCTCGCTAGGCTTTGGTGATCTTTGAGCCTTACTCTGCCTCTCCTCATATTCTTTCTTTGATGTGTAATGTTCTTTGTTTCATTCTCATCTTTTCTTTGTTTCAAAAGCCTAATAAATTTTTGAAGCTAGCTCAAGCTAACTCTTACCTTGCTGGATTATGTCATGACCAATTCCAGTGCATCTTGCCCAATCTATTTGGTAAGGAAGTTATTTTGAGAGGCAGATGAGTAGGGCAGCAACAATTCAGCTGTTAGATAATCTCCAGTTTGTGGTCTATTTACTGGCAATGAAAATCACTCTGGAATTCACTTCCTCTGTGCTTCCTTTCACTATGACAGAGTAGAACATATAGATGAGCTAGGTCAGACCACAAAGCGCTGGTCTGACGGCAGTTTTGCAAGAAAGATGACTTGTCTCTTTTTTGTTTGTTTGTTTTTTTGGTATGTGGGCCTCTCACTGTTGTGGCCTCTCCCGTTGCGGAGCACAGGCTCCGGACGCGCAGGCTCAGCAGCCATGGCTCACGGGCCCAGCCGCTCCGCGGCATGTAGGATCTTCCCGGACCGGGGCACGGCACGAACCCTTGTCCCCTGCATCGGCAGGCGGACTCTCAACCACTGCGCCACCAGGGAAGCCCGACTTGTCTCTTTTTAAGATTTATTTTCCTTTGGGTTACTATGGGAAGCAAATACTCAGAATAAAAGATACATACTGCATAACAATAAATGAGCAGACACAAAATGATTGACCTCTCCTGCATTCTTTTGTTACTTTTTATGTTCCCTAGTTCTTCTTGGAGGTGCTGTTGTTCTTAATCAGAAAACTACTGCAGCATGTTCCTAGAAAGGAAAAAAAAAAGACTTAAATTGGAGGTAGAAAGAAACCAGAAACTTCTTGCCCTTTATATGGATAGTAAGGGCATATGCCAATTACTCTAGGCTCTATCCACCACCAAATAAGGCAGTTGTTGCTGAGCCACAGTTACATAACTGGTACTCTAATATTTTTAATAACACATTGATCCTTCAGTTGCTCTGGCCATGCCTACCAAAAACATTTTAGTAGCAGTGATATTTTGGCATCAGCCAGAGTAGATTCTTGACAGAAATGCCTAAGAATGAATGCATTTATAAATAACTCATCTACCTGGAAAGGAACAACACATACTAATGCCCAGAGATACAAGCATGTTTACAGTTAGTGAATTAAAAAAAAAAAAAGGTGAAACTGAATTTTACTTAATTGTTAAACACAGTTGTTCTCACCTTCACTGGCTTACCTTGCCTTATCATGTGACTTAAATTCTTTTTTCATTTTGTGTCCTTTCAGAGCATTTTTTGCTTCTTTTTATTCTGGTCAATTGACTAAATTCCCATGTATTATTCTGTACTTTGTTTTTTATTTTTTGCTCTCCATTTATTCCTTCAGGATTTCCTATTTTTAGATGGTTATGGAAAATAGCATAGTAAATTGAATTAATTACACTTTTTTTTTTCCTGGTTAAGTTGTACATGGCTCACTGCCCTTGTTTGTTGAAAATATCTTACCATCTGGGGATCCTCATTCTGTTCTAAGGTAATGGACTAAAGTATGTATATAGGGATCATAGTCCCTCTTTATATGACTTGTAAACCTTTCCCAAAATTGTATCTTTTAAACTGCTCCTTTTCTAATATAATTCATCTGATCAAAAACCTTGAGTGATTTTTTAAAAAATTGTGCCTTAGATATAATCCAAACACCTTCATTGTTCATTCATAATCCTTCACAACTGTGTCCTAATTTGAAATTAACCTTTCCTCTAAGCAATTAATCTTACATATCCATTATTTATGACTTGACTTCTATTACTTACTTGGAAAATTCTTTCTTTTCCTCTCATCTGACATAAATCTTAAGCATTTTTTGTATTCAACTCAAATATCACCTTTATGATATTGTATTTTGACTCCTTCCCTCTTCTGAACTCACATATGGTTTATAGTCTCTGCTATTCATTTTATGCTTTTCATAAAGTCTTATTTATAAACTACCTCCATACATCAAATACTTTTTCATCTATATTAAAAATATAGGAAAGTGGTCATTCTTTTTTTGTTTTTATTGCTACTCTAGTAAGACTTTTCTGATAGTATCAATAATTACTTAGGAAATATTCATTGTTTGTTAGACTAATACAGCAGATTATACCATATTGGGTATAATAATAATCTAGTGTAGAAGTGTCATAGTGGTTCCTATCAAAGAATAGCTCAGATAAATGTGTTAATGCTGATGATGTCTATGCATAATGGCACAGATGCAAGGGATATATTTGTGTGAGGAGATGGTGACTTACACTTTAGATTTTTATGTCCAACATGACACCCATTTATTTCTGATCTTTTTTTTTTTTTTTTTTTTGAGTAGATGCATTGATTGGGATTATGGTGTGAGTTTAAATAACACAAAGATTAATTTGGCAGAAAGTTATTGGTGAGTTTTTATTAATCTCATTAGCTAATACTTTGAATTTCAAGACTTTACAAAATATCTCTATTTTTTACCAGGACTTACATAGCTCATTATACCATTTCTCTCCTAATACCACATTACACAATGTTCCCTCCCAAATTTAGCTTTGTATAACATATATTGAGTCCACCAATATTGTGTGACAAGGGATGTAGAGGGATGATTCACTAGAGAAAAAGGATAACTTTTTGCTGTTTATCCTTGGATTTCATTCCTATTTTCTTTTGGTAAGTCTTGTCATCTTACCTTCAGCATCCATCATCAAACTCTAAAAAGTGAAGAAAATGCCAACTTTGCAAGATCTGTTGGTGTTAGGGTCTTTATACCACATATAACAATATTAGATAAGCAGGTACATGGCATCTGGAAAGAGATGTAAGTCATTCAAAGACAATATGGCTTTGGAGAGTATAATTTTCACTGACTTGTTCAGGCCAGTAGTTAAGGAAAATAAGATTACTGAGGAACTATGCATTTGCTCTATCCTGCTATAGGTATAGCTCTAGAACACTGAGAACATTGAGAAAGACCATTATACCACCCACTTCTGACTAATGCCTTTCTAAAATGAATGGTTTGAGTTTAAGGTGTTTGCAGAATATCTAAATAGGGATAAATTTTAGGTAATTGAATGTATATATGTTGGAATCTTGATAAAAGTGTTAAAAATAACTATAGTTACAATATTTTGTTAATGGATACACAGTATAAAAATACATAAATTGTGACATCAGCAACATAAAATATGTGTGTGGGGCAAGTAAAAGTGTAGAACATTTATGTGCACTTTCAATTAAGTTGTTACCAGCTTAAAAGAGACTGTTATAACTATAAGATATATTATGAAAGCCGCATTGTAATCACAAAGCAAAATCCTATAATAGGTGCACAAATGATAAAGAGAAAAATTCAAAGCATACCACTTCAAAATCATCAGTTCACAAAGAAAGACAACACGAGAGGAAGAAAGGAACAAAGAAACTAGAAAACAATCAGAAAACAATTTTTAAAATCAAAATAGCAAGGCTTTACATATTAATAAATACTCTAAATGTAAATAGAGTTTAAATTCTCCAATTAGAATACATATAATGTAAATGGATTGAAAAAAAGACTCAACTATATGCTACACACAGAGACTCATTTAAGGTTTAAGGATACTCACAGACTGAAAGTGAAGGGATGGAAAAAGATATTCCATGCAACTGGAGGCCAGAAAAGGAGAGGGGTAGCTATACTTAAGTCAGACAGAATATACTTTAAGTCAAAAGGAGGGTAACAAACAACAAAGAAGGTCATTATATAATTATAAAGAGGTCAATTCATCAAGAGGATATAAAATTATATATGTACCCAAAGCATCTTAATATACTAAACAATTATTAACAGATCTTAAGGCAAAAATATACAGCAATGCAATAATAGTAGGGGACTATAATATCCCACTATTAACAATGGAAAGATCATCCAAGTAGAAAATCAATAAGTAAATAATGAAATTAAGCTATAACTTAGACCAATTGGATCTAACAGACATATAGAACATTCCATCCAACCTCAACAGAATACACATTCTTCTCAACTGCACATGGAATATTTCCCAGGATAAATCATATGTTAGTTCACAAAATAAGTCTTAACAAATTTATGATGATTAAAATTTTATTAAGTATCATTTTCAAATACAATGGTATGAAACCAGAAATCATAACAGGAGGAAGACTGGAAAAGTCACAAATATATAGAAATTAAACAATACACTTATGAACAGAGTCAAAGAAGAAATTAAAAATATTTTGAGACAAAAATTGAAACCAAAATTTATGGCATGAAGTACAAACAGTTCTAGGAGGGTAGTTTATAATGATAAAGCCCTACATAAAAAAATAAAGACTTCAAATAAACAATCTAACATTAAACCTCAAGGAACTAGAAAAAGAACAAACTAAGTCAAAATTTAACAGAAGGAAGAAAATAATAAAGACTGGAGCAGAAATAAAACAGAGTCTAGAGTGACAATAGAAATAATCAATGAAATTAAGAGTTGCATTTTTAAAGATAAAATGGGCAAAGCTTTAGCTAGACTAAGGAGAAAAGAATGATGAATCAAAAAAAAAAAAAAAAAACACAAGAAAAACAACAACTCCAGAAATGAAAGAGGAGACAGTAAAGTGATACCACAGAAACACAAAGGATACTAACAGACAACTATAAACAATTATATACCAACAAACTAGATAACTTAGAAGAAATGGATGGTCAGAATGGCCATCATCAAAAAATCTGCAAACTATAAATGCTTGTGAAGATGTGTAGAAAAGGGAACCCTCCTACACTGTTGGTGGGAATGTTAATTGGTACAGCCACTATGGAGAAGAGTATGGAGGTTCCTTAAAAAACTAAAAATAGACCTACCATATGACCCAGCAATCCCACTCTTAGGCATATTCCTGGAGAAAACCATAATTCAAAATGATACATGCACCCCAGTGTTCACTGTGGCACTATTTACAATAGCCAGGACATGGAAGCAACCTAAATGTCCATCAGCAGAGGAATGGATAAAGAAGATGTGGTACATATATACATGGAATATTACTCAGCCGTAAAAAAGAACAAAATACTGCCATTTGCAGCAACATGGATGGATCTAGAGATTGTTATACTGAGTGAAGTAAAACAGAGAAAGACAAATATCATAATATATTGCTTATATGTGGAATCTAAAAAGAGGGTACAAATAAACTTATTTACAAAACAGAAGTAGAGTAACAGATGTAGAAAACAAACTTATGGTTACCAGGGGATAAGCAGGAGGGGGGATAAAATGGGAGATTGGGATTGACATATACACACTACTATATATAAAATAGATAACTAATAAGAACCTACTGTATAGCACAGGGACCTCTACTCAGTACTCTGAAATGGCCTATTTGGGAAAAGAATCTAAAAAAGAGTGGAGATATATATATATAAAACTGATTCACTTTGCTGTACAGCAGAAACTAACACAACATGGTAAATCAACTCTAATAAAAATTTTTTTAAAAAGCAATGGATAAATTCTTAATCATTTACAACTTACCAAGACTGAATCATGAATTAATAGACAATCTGGACACAGCAATAGCAAGCAAGGGAATTGAATCAGTAATCAAAAAACTCCTGACAAATAAAAGCCCTGTACCAGATAGATTTACTGCCCCTGTGGTAATACCAATCCTTCTCAAAATTTTCTTAAAAATTAAAGAGAAAGGAACACTCCCAAACTCATTTTATGAGGCCAATGTTACCCCAATACCAAAGCCAGATAAGGACACTACAAGAAAAGAAAATTCTAGGACAATAATTTTGATGAACATTGATGTGAAAATCTTCAACAACAAAAAAAAAATACCAGCAAACCAAATTCAAGAGCAAATTAACAGAATCATACACAATGATTCAGTGGGATTTACTCTTGGGATGCAAGGATGTTTCAAAATCCATAAGTCAATCAATATGATACACCACATTAACAGAATGAAAGATAAAAATCATAGAGTCATCTCAATAGATGCAGACAAGCATTTAACAAAATTCAACATCCTTTCATAATAGAAACTCTCAACAAATTAGGTGTGGAAGGAATGTACCTCAATATAACAAAGGCCATATATGATAAGCCCACAGCTAACATCATACTTGATGAAAAATTGTATACCTTTTCTCTAAGATTGGGCATAAGATAAGAATGCCCATTCTCACTACTTCTATTCAACATAGTACTGTAGGGGTAGCCACAGTGATTAGGCAAGAAAAAGAAAAGCATCAAAATTGGAAAGGAAGATGAAAGATTATTTGTAGATGACATCATCTTATATGTAGAAAACCCTAGTGACTCCACTAAAAAACGGTTATAACTGACAAATTATTTCAGTAAAGTTGTAGGTAAGAAATCAACATAAAAATATATTGCACTTTTATATACTGACAACAAGCTATCTGAAAGAAAAATCAAGAAATCAGTTCTATTTATAATAGCAATGCAAACAACAAAATACTTAGCAATAAATTTAAACAAGGAGGTGAAAGACCTGTACACTGATAAGATATTCATAAAAGAAATTGAGGATACAGATAAATGGAAAGATAGCCCTCCATGTTCTTGGATTAGAATAATTAATGTCTATACTACTCAGAGTGATCTATAGATTCAATGCATTCCCTACTGAAATTCTAATGGCATTTCTCACATAAATAGAAAAAACAACTCTAAAATTCAAGTGGAACCACAGAAGACCCTTACTAGCTAAAGTAATCCTGAGCAAGAAGAACAAAGTTGGAGACATCACACTTCTGACTTCAAACTACATTACAAAGCTATCATAACCATATGCTACAGGCATACAAACATTCACATAGACTAAGATACTTAGGAACAGAATAGAGAGCCCAGAAGTAAACTGACATGTTAACAATCAACTACTTTTCAACAAGGGACCAAGAATATATGACAGGCTAAGGATAGTCTCTAATAAATTATGTTTGGAAAACTGGATATCCACATGCAAAAGAATGAAACAAGACCACTATCTTACACCACTCACAAAAAATTATATAAAGTCTTAAATGTAAGACCTAAAACCATAAAACTCCTAGAAGAAATCACAGGGGAAAAGCCCCTTGACATTGGTCTTTGCAATAATTTCTTGGCTAAGATGCCAAAGGCACAGGCAACCAAAGCTAAAACAAGTAAGTTAGGACTACATCAAACTAAAGAGCTTCTGCATAGGAAACAATAAATTGAAAAGGCAGCCTACAGAATAGGAGAAATTATTTGTACACTGTATATCTCAGAAGGGGTTAATATCCAAAATATATAAACAAAACTCATACAACTAAATGGAAAAAAAGCAACTAGTTCAATTAAAAATGGGCAAAGGACCTGAATAGACATTTTTCCAAAGAAGACATATGAATGGCCAGTAGTTACCTGAAAAGTTGCTCAACACTACTCATCATCAGGGAAATGCAAGATATCCCCTCAAATTTGTTACAATGTCTATTATCAAAAGATAAGAGATAATAAATGCTGACGAGATTGTAGAGAAAAGGGAAGCCTGTGTATTGTTGGTGGGAATGTAAGTTGGTGCAGCCACTATGGAAAGCAGTGTGTAAATTCCTCACAAAATTAAAAATAGAACTACCATATGACCCAGCAATCCCACTCCTGGTTATAAATCTAAAAGAAATGAAATAAGTATCTCTAAGAAATATCTGTACTCCCATGATAATTGCAGCATTATTCACAATATCCAAGATATGGAAACAACTTAAATGTCCTTTAAAGGATGAATGGGTAAACAAAATGTGAGATATATATATATATAAAGAAAATGTGATAGATATAATTTTATATATATATAATTTTTATATAAAATAGAATAATAGAATATTATTCAGCCATAAAAAGGAAGGAAATCCTGCCACTTGCAACAACATGGATGAAGCTGGAGGGCATTATGCTAAGTGAAATGAGCCAGATAGAGAAGAGGAAATACTGACTGGTATCGCCTACATGTAAAATCTTTAAAAAAAAAAAAAAGCTGATTTTGTAGAAATAGTAAATAGAATAGTGGTTGCCTGGGGCTGGGAAGAGTGGGAAATACGGAGATGTACATCAAAGTGTACACACTGTCAGTTGTAAGATAAATAAGTTCTGAGATTCTAATGTCTAGCATGGTGAAAATGATTAACAATATGGTATTGTATACTTGAAATTTGCTGAGAATAAACCTTAAGTGTTCTCGCCACACACATAAAGAGAATTAACTGTGTGTGGTGTGGTGGTGATGAATGTATTAATTATCTTGATCTTGGCAATCATTCCACAATGTATATCGTATCATATCATATCATGTTGTACACTTTAAATACAATTGTATTGTCTATTATTTCCCAATGAAGCTGGGAAAAAAAAAAACCAGTTTATTTCTAATTTGTGAAAAGTTCATGCAGTAATTCAGGGATCCAGGCTCATGACCTCTTGTGGATCTGTCAATCAACATGCAGCTTCTGAAATTACTTTGGTCATCATTAAGCTAGCCAGAAGGTCAAGGTCATGCAGCATAGATGAAGGAGATTTTAATGGTACTATTTAGGCAATGGTATACATTATTCTCACATTTTGTTGGCTAGTGCTTTGTTGTATGGTTGACCTGAACTCAGCTAACTATAAAGGAGTTGGGGAAATTTAGTCTAGCTGTGGGCCTGGAAATAAGAGGTTAGACAGACAGTTTGCAGGTTTCTGCCACATTTTCTAATGTAAACTCTTATGGGCTTTAAAACTACCTAATTCTAGTTCACACACTGATTGAATACAGTATGAAAATAATAATTTTTGTCTACATAGGAGTATGGTGAAATAAACCTTTTGGAAGTAATCTTCTTCATTTATTTTTGGTGTTGGAAGTTTGAGAAATTATCATTTATTAAGTGTTTAAGTTCTGTAAATGATGAACCAAGTAGATATAAAGCATATTGCTAGATTTATCTGAACATCTTTTAATAAATAAGAGAAATCCAGTTTATGACAGAACTGAGAAAAAACATGCTTTGCATAAAGACAAATATGAATAACAAATTTACATTGATATTTAGTATTCCTAATATGGAGAAAATTTTAATTTAATAGAGGTCTATTTTCCAAAAATAACTCCTAAAATACTAATAGCAAATAAGGGGACAGGAATCTATGTAGCTAATCAAAAACTTGCATTTTCCTCATTCATTAAAGTGGGAGAAAAAGATCAAACATTTTTCCAGTTTTATCTCTGCTCTCTTATCTTGCTCCCCACTCCCCCATCCCTCCTACGCAAACATATAAGACAAGTAAATAACCTGAGCAGAAGATGAAAATCATACACATACAAAGTTTTTCTTATTTGTTTCCATGCATATGGAAACAAAATAAAATTTGAACTATAAAAAAATAGCAAAAGAAACATAAATGTCTCCCTCATCCTGTGACACAAGTATGACAATTATTTTCCCTTGAACATCTATTTGAATTCTTCTAGTGACTCTAGGTATACAAAATTACTAGTCATTATAGTTATGATTCACCCTGAATTCCTGAAATTGCATAAAACAAGAGGTAGTTTTCTTTCCTTTAATAAGTTAACATCTAAAAAGAGTGGGTTTTGTTAGAAACTGGGGCATCATGCTCGAAATTTGAATATTCTGACTTGATACCCTAATTATATGCATTATACAAATGAAAAGCTGTAGGGACTAAAGTACAGAAGAGGGAGGCAAGTGACTGAAAAAAAATCAGGTCTGTGTACATTATTGTGAAGATTTTAGCATTAATAACTTTATTAAATAAAAAATTTAAATGCTGTTTAGAGATTTTAAAAATATACCTACATTTAGGCATCCCTAAGAAATATAAGCAGAATGCCCAACAGATTGTAATCATTAAATACTTTCTTGTATTTCATCATTTCTATAGTTTCCATTCCAAATTTGCCCTGGAACACTTGTCTTTTGCATACCTCACAATGGAGTGTGAAATTACATCATGCATGTATTTACATTCTTTGAATTTCAGAATGAACAATGTGTTCTTGGAGGGAGAGAAAGAGAAGGGGAAGAGGTTGTGGAGAAAATTAAATAATGAAAGAAATTCAACTGCTTTTGTACTCAAGGCCCTTATGCCCCAAGGTGAACCTAAGGAAGAAAGTGAGGTTTTTGCTGTTGGGGATGAGGGCTGGGATGAGTGCGGGCTTAATGTCAGTTTCAGAAGCCCTCTCATTGTTTAAGTGTCTTGTAGCCTGAGTGTAATTTTAGTGTTTGAGGACTCAAAATTGAGATACTAATGACTCTAAGTGCCAGTCAAAACTTCCATCTGTTGCCAGCTGACAAAACATCTGTCTGATCCATTGTTAGAGGAAAAGCTAGCTTTGGTAGCATTATTGCAGTATGATCTCTTATTACAAAATTTTCATGGGATGGTCAAAGGGATTACTCCCTTGTGTATGATTTGATTACATACGACTTAGGAATTAACTGATTTTAGAACATTTACCCTGTATGAGATGGGATTCCACTGGATGGAATGTAGTGCTGTATCATTTTTCCTTGTTCCATTTGTATGTTCACAGAGGTCCCCATATTAAATGTGTTTATTTGTATTCTTCTCTTTATTTTTCCAAAGGAAACTTACTGTCATTATTTCAGCAACGTTTATATGTCCTATTTTTCATGTCTTTACTTGATTCACTTACAGTTTCCAGAACTCATTCTTTAAAAGAGTCACAAGGCAATGAGATGTAACACTTATAATTAAAAAAAAACCTCTCTTAAATTAGAAAAAACTTCAAAAAATTATATACCTTAAATATTACTGGAGAAGGGTCAATAAATGCATGTTAAAATTCATGAAATATTTTATATTTCCAAATGCATAGTGTTTGTCATGAACCATCTAGTATAGACAATGCTATAGTGTGGGAATAATTTTTAAAGATTTGAGCTTCAAGGAGATATCTCTTAGAGTTAGATTAGGACAGCAAGAAAGAAAAACCTGGGAAGCTCAATAGGAAGCTTTATGGTAGTGACAATGGTGATCACCAAAGTGGTGTGGCTCTTGCCTGTGCTGATGCATAGTGTGCTGGAGGGGTATTAGAACTGCCTGTATTTTTAACATATCATTAAAATACCTTTGAATGTTTTAAAATAAGCTTAATATATTAATGTAGTATTATGTAAATGATTTATAAATTGACATACGTATTTGGGTTAATCCTAAAATTCTTTTATTCTTGGTGGCGTATTTTCATTTTGGAGATTGCCAAGCCAGAAATCAATACTCAGAATACAAGGGGTGTCTAAAAGAGACTTTATGGAAACTTATGGAAATAAAACCTTTATTTTCTTGTAAGCATTTCTTACTGCTTTTAACATAACCGTACTTTTCTCTTGTAGACTAAATCTATAGTACAATATCAGAATTGATTTTGTAGCTACTTACTGTAAAATTAAAAGCTTTGTCTGAAGTGGTTATGGTATATAAATACTTGCAGAAGCTGAGAGGCTACAAATCATGTTATATGACTTGTTAAGTTTATAGCATATTTATGTAGGTTATTAAGTAGGAAAACCCCACTTCTCTGTTTGTCTCTCCTTTATTCTCACGCTGTTACCACACTCACAACACTTCTGACACCAAATGCCTAGGTTTCTTTCCCCACATCAAGCAGTTCTCTTTGATAGCAGCAGGGTGTCCTACAATTTAACTAAATTCTGACACTGTCTCCAGGTAGATAGTGTCAGATCCCACAGGTTAAGGGCTCAGTCTCCCAAGACTGCTTCCCACTTCATATGCCAATTACAAGTAGTAGATCCCCAGGTTACCCACAGCCTTCCAACTTGGCTATAAATCAGAAGTTTCTATGACCTCCTCCCCCTTAGATTTGATTATTTGCTATAATGGCTCATGAACTCAGGGAAACACTTACTTATGTTTACCAATTTATTATATAATAAAGGGTATGATAAAGAATACAGATGAAAAGTCAGATGAAGAGTTACATAGGGTGAGGTCTGGGAGGGTCCCAAGCACAGGAGCTTCTGTCCCCGTGGAGTTGAGGTATACCACTCTCCTGGCACTTGAATGTATTCCCCAACCTGGAGACTCAACAAACTCCAATACTATTGAACTTTTTATGGAGGCTTCATCCTGTAGGCATGATCCATCATTAACTCAATTTCCAGCTCTCCCTTTCCTGGAGAATGGGGAGTAGGGCTTGAAAGTTCCAAGCTTCTAATCATGGTTTGGTATTTCTGGTTCCATCCAGGAGCCCATACCACCTCTTTAGAACAAAACACACTCTTATTACCCAGGAAATTCCGAGGAATTTAGGAGCTCTGTGTCAGCACCTGGGGACAAAGACCAATTTTAGAACAAAAGATGCTCTGAGTGCTCTTATCACTTAGGAAATTACACAGGTTTTAGGATTTCTGTGCCAGGAACTAGGGGCAAAGACCAATGTATATATTTTCTAAATATTATTTAACAGTCATGGCCTATAATCACAGTTCCTCTACGGACCTGAAGTTAGCACTCTTGCAGTCTTGTCAGCATTACACGACCCGCAGGAGTTGCACTGAATGAACCTATACATATAATTGAAAGAAGCAGGCGATAGTTTCCAAATATGCGGATAAAGTGAAATAAAATTAACAATGCTTCTAAACTCCTGAACTTAGGTGAATAAGGTGCTAGCCTTACTGACCTGAATACCCAGAATAATGGATGAGAGTCAAGAGAAGGACCTCTGTTAGTTGCAGTATATAGATCATATCGTAAGGTTAGTGAAACATGTCTTTTTGATTATCATTTATGATACGTTATAAATTACAAGGTTTTTGGCTATATAAAACTTAGGTAAGCCTTTTAGCATCCTAGTGACATAGGTGGTGGTGGTTTTTTTTTTTTTTGTTTCGTTGTGTTTTTTTGTTTTGTTTGTTTGTTTGTTTTGCTTTTTAAGAATAGCCCGATACAGTAAGGAATATTCTAAGAGTCGTAGGGAAAACTAATGAAGAACTAGGAAGAAATACCTTTTTGTTCATTTCTGTGTCATCTATATGTTCCTTTTAAGTCAAAGAGCTAACTGAAGACAAGTTTAAAAATTAGAATGCTCCATTCATGATCCTGTTTTATTTAAATCTTTACTTTTGAAAAATCTTTACTTTCTTGTAAGCTGTATTTTTATTTACATAGAATTATTTGAATCTTTCTTAGGGATATATGATTATGAACCAATTCTAATTTGGCTTCACAGGTTGAGAATCTGGCCAATGAAAAATGAGCTTCTTTTTGTGATATTGTTTCACTTCTTCTAAACGCTAATGAGAATTCAAGTTTTCTTCTTATTTTTAGGATTATATTTTGAAGAGACATTGTTCCTTGTGAATACAGGCTGAATCCTTAGAACAGTGTTTCTCAAAATATGGTTCACAACGACCTAAGCTGCTTATTAAAGGGTGGAGTTTTAGATCCAACTGCTGATGAACTGGAAGAGAATTTCTGCATGCAGGGCATAAGAATATGTGTTATAATAAGCAACATCAAAAGATTCTTATGCACATTAAAGTGGGAAAACCACTCTTTTAGAGTATACAAAGTTTTCTGGAAAATGTGATATGAAAAAAAATCTATGCATTAATTCCATGTATATTTTTCGGGGAACATAACTTGAAAAGGTCTATATTTATATAGAGAGATACATATATTTATGTCTGGGATATTTTATCACTTTATTTCAGGATTTTAAAGATGCTTATTTTTTTTAATATATTAATTCCTCAGTACTGTAAAACTGTGTTGGGGTATTTATTGAATACATCATTACTTGTCAAACAGTAACATGTAAAAATCTTACAGAAAAATCTCAGGTATACAGCATGGATATATATGTGTTAAGTTAGAGAAAGGTATTAGCTGACAGTAACTACAAGTAAGATATATCATACTTTATGCCCATTAAGTGTATCGTTATAAATTTTTTCAGTTGTAGTATAACCTATGAAATTGTGATACAGCTCCTATAGTACTGTAACAGCATTTCATTACACCACTGAGCCATATAACTGTGCAGTCAAAGTTTCTGTACAAGTGAAGGACTTGTAATGAAAAGCAGTCAAACAAGGCATACAGAACATGGATATTTCATTTGTATCAGATAAATGTGTGTCTAAAATATAGAAGGTGTGAACCTATCGTTATTAACATTGCATGAATTTTGTTCTTGGCATTTTAATAATCTTCAAGTGTAAGAAAATACTTCTTTCTTTATTTCTCTGTCTGTAAATCCAATTATTTGACACTCATCTCAAACCATTATTTCTATCAAGAATGTGCTTGTATTTTTCCAGTTTATTTTTTAATACATCTTTATTGGAGTATAATTGCTTCACAATGCTGTGTTGGTTTCTGTTGTACAACAAAATGAATCAGCCACATGCATACATATATCCCCTTATCCCCTCCCACTTGAGCCTCCTGCCACCCTCCCAATCCCACCCCTCTAGGTCGTCACAAAGCACTGAGCTCATCTCCTTGTGCTATGCTGCTGCTTCCCACTAAATATCTATTTTACATTTGGTAGTGTATATATGTCGATGCTACTTTCACTTCACCCAAGCTTCCCCCTCCCCCTCTATGTCCTCAAGTCCATCCTCTATGTCTACGTCTTTATTCCTGCCCTGCCATTAGGTTCATCAGTACCATTTCTTTTCTTCTTTTTTTTTTTTTAGATTCTGTATATATATATATATATATATATATATATATATATATATATATATATATACGTTAGCATACAGTATTTGTTTTTCTCTTTCTGACTTACTTCACTCTGTATTACAGACTCTAGGTCCATTCACCTCACTACAACTAACTAAATTTCGTTTCTTTTTATGGCTGCATAATATTCTATTGTATACATGTGCCACATCTTCTTTATCCATTCATCTGTCAGTGGACACTTACATTGCTTCCATGTCCTGGCTATTGTAAATAGTGCTGCAGTGAACATTGTGATACATGTCTCTTTTTGAATTATGGTTTTCTTAGGGTATATGCCCAATAGTGGGATTGCTGGGTCATATGGTAGTTCTATTTTTAGTTTTTTAAGGAACCTCCATACTGTTCTCCAAAGTGGTTGTATCAACTTACATTCCCACCAACAGTGCAGGAGGGTTCCCTTTTCACCACTCACTTTCCAGCATTTATTGTTTCTAGATTTTTTGATAATGGCCATTCTGACTGGTGTGAGGTGATACCTCATTGTAGTTTTGATTTGCATTTCTCCAATAATTAGTGATGTTGAGCATCTTTTCATGTACCTCTTGGCCATCTATATGTCTTCTTTGGTAAAATGTCTATTTAGGTCTTCCACCCATTTTTTAATTGGATTGTTTGTTTTTTTGATATTGAGCTCCATAAGCTGTTTATATATTTTGGAGATTAATCCTTTGTCCATTGTTTCATTTGCAAATATTTTCTCCCATTCTGAGGGTTGTCTTTTCGTCTTGTTTATGGTTTCCTTTGCTGTGCAAAAGCTTTTAAGTTTCATTAGGTCCCATTTGTTTATTTTTCTTTTTATTTTCATTACTTTATGAGGTGAGTCAAAAAAGATCTTGCTCTTGTTTATGTCAAAGAGTGTTTTTCCTATGTTTTCCTCCAAGAGTTTTATAGTGTCTGGTCTTACATTTAGGTCTTTAATTCATTTTGAGTTTATTTTTGTGTATGGTCTTAGGGAGTTTCTAATTTCATTCTTTTAGATGTAGGTGTCCAGTTTTCCCAGCACCACTTATTGAAGAGGCTGTCTTTTCTCCATTGTATATTCGTGCCTCCTTTGTCATAAATTAGGTGACTAAATGTGCATGGGTTTAATTGTGGGTTTTCTATCCTGTACCATTGATCTGTATTTCTGTTTTCGTGCCTGTACAATACTGTCTTGATTACTATAGCTTTGTAGTATATTTTGAAGTTGGGGAGCCTGATTCCTCCAGCTCTGTTTTTCTTTCTCAAGGTTGCTTTGGCTATTTGGGGTCTTTTGTGTTTCCATATGAATTGTAAAATATTTTGTTCTAATTATGTGAAGAATGCCATTGGTAGTTTGATAGGGGATTGCATGGAATCTGTAGTTTCCAGTTGTTTCTAAAAACACATTTTAAAAAGCATCCCTTTGATAGTCAATGTTACCCTTTAATATTAGAATTAGGCATACCAAAATCTGCCTACTTATTTAGTAAATGAGGTAATTTTCTCTAGCAAGAGAAGGAAAAAATATAAGGAACACATTTTCAAAAGATAAACACTTCTTGAATTTTTTAACTAAGATGATGAATATATCCACAAAGTTCCTTGATCTTTTAAAACATTTTTCTGTATTCATAATCTTTTAATTTTAATATAACATACATATAGAGAAGCATGTACAACTCCATAATTTATCACTACACTGACACTCTTGTAATCTTTACTCAGGTCAAAAAAAAAAAAAGAGAACATTACTACCACCCATAGGCATCCCATGTGTTTCTTCCAAATTATAAATTCTGATCCTCTTCCCAGAAGAAACGTCTCCTGAATTTTGCCTCCTGTATACGTCTGTTGGTTTATATCAGCAAATAACTCAAAGGTATACATATATATTATTTACCTGCTATTTCCTTTAATTCAAGAAAAACAATTTTGGACTGGTTTCTCCTAATAAATGCAAAAACAGAATTTATATATAAGAAAGAAGAGAAATGAAGAAGGAAAAACTACAATTAAAATAGCACACTTTATTTATTTTCCTTTCCTTCAGTAAGATGCTGATTTATCCGGCAGTAGGTAAAGAGATCAGTTATGTTTTTCTGTCTTTAGACATTGAAATGATAACCAAAGAAACCAATTTCAGTTGATTAAGGATTCTTCAGAATATGTTGGTTATATAACCATGGATATATAAGTAAAAGGATGGCTCTGTAGTCTGACTGCCAGTATCTTTTTTTAGCTCCTCTGTCAGAATTATGCCAGACCTGTACCATTTCGCATAAACACTCATATACTTAGGTATGTGTTTCTGTTGGATAATATATTTTAGAAGTGGAAATAAGGTCTCATAGAGAATGTGTGTGCTTAACTTCAGTGAACACTGCCAAACAGTTTTCCAAAATGTTTGCACAAATTTAAAATCCCACTGGTAGTTAGAGTTCCAGTTGTACCATATCCTCTCCAACACTTTAAAAAATTTTTTTATTGAAGTATAGTTGATTTACAATGTTGTGTTAATTTCTGCTGTACAGCAGAGTGATTCAGTTATACATATATATGTTCTTTTTCATATTCTTTTCCATTATGGTTTTTCACAGGATATTGAATATAGTTCCTTCTACTACACAGTAGGACCTTGTTTTTTATCTTCCACACTTTTTAATTACCTCTTCTGAAGGGTGTGTAACAGTATCTTATTGTAGTTTAAATTACATTTCCTAATAACTAATGGAACGTGATGTTAACAGCCTTTCCTCTCACCTCAAGGATAACCTGAGGATTTGACTATTCATTGAATCCTCCTTGCAACATGAACTCAGTGAGTTTATGGGAGTGTATATAGCATCCAATATAAATATTATGTACCAACCTGTACCTCATTGTTGAGACTATTCATTGAATAATAGATTACTGACAAGTGACATGTAATTGATGAGGTAAAGAAAAACTGGAAAATGGCAGCTAGTCATATACTCCTAAAGGGGCTAAAGGGATAGCAATGTGTCTAGAAATGATAGCTTTACAAGTACTCTAGGCCCAGTTGTTCTTCTCCCTTGACTACATGAAACCCAAATGGGGAGTGGGACCTTAAGAATCATACCTGGGAGTTGTAAGCCTCCTGTATGTTGTTACTGTACATGTTGTCTTGTATTCTTTCTTGAGGTTTGGGTTCTGAGTAAAACCTATTGTATCTCATGAATTTGTCCTTCCATAGCTGTATTAGTGTTGGTTGATCAGAGTGGATTATGTAATTTATGAGTTACATAATTTGTGGTCACCTGTTCATACAATCTTAAAACATTCCTATTCAATTTTCTTGTCCATTTTCCTTCTTCATACCGATTTGAAAAAATTTGCTGTAAATTCTTGATATAAGCCCTTTGGCAGTTATATTTATTCTAAAAAACTTATCCTTGCCTTTTCATTCTCTTTGTAAAGAGGTCAGTCACAGGAAGTTCAAAATTTTAATATATTCTAATTTATTAATATTTTTCATTTTGTTTAGTGCTTCCAGTGTTCTGTTTAATAAATCTTTTACTACTGTAAGGTCATGAAGTTATTCTAGAGTGTTAACTTTTAAAGTCTGTATATTTTACCTTTTACATTTGGATTTGTAATCCACCTGGAATTAATTTTTGTGTGAAATTAAGTAGCAGTAAATTTTCATTTTTCCTATGTGGACCTCAAATTGATCCAGCACCAATTCTTGCAAAAACTGCACTTCTCCCACTTTCTCTATCGTACCCCTTTTATTATAGTTGAAGGGAATATATGGATTTGGGTCTGTTTCTGAATGCTCTTCTCTGTTCTGTTCATTTCTATCCTTGGCTACATCACAGTCTTAATCATTGTTCTTTTGTAGTAAATTTTGTTTTGTGATATGGCAGATCTCCTAACTTTGTTCTTATCCAAAGTTTGTTTGTTTTTCTCTTTGTGGTGCTTTGCATTTCTATATGAATTTTAGAATCAGATTATCCATTTCCATACACATGTATGCATAAAAATATACACACAAACACTGTTAGCATTTGGTAGGGGGTTGCACTGAATTTATAAATTATTTGGGGGAGAATTGACATCTTTACAGTAATGAGACTTCAATCCATAAAAATAGTTTATCCATTCATTTATTTAATTTTTTATACTTTTCTCTCACTTAATAATTTTCTATGTAAAAGTTTTATATACCTTTTATTAGCTATATTCCTACATATTTGTTATTTATCGATGCTATTTTTAATGGTATATTTTATAATTTTATCTTTTGTCATTAATATATAGAAATTCATTTGGTTTTTGTATATCAACCTTTGATTCAACAATCTTCCAATATCCACTCTAATTCTAATGTTTATCTGTAGATTCTTTTGGACTTTCTATATGAACAAATCATATGCTCTACTTAGAGTAACGTTTTTATGACTTCTTTTCTTAACTGTTTGGCTTTAATCTGTTTTTCTTGCCTGTTTGCATTAGCAAAGACCTGTAGTACCTAAATAGAAGTAGCGAAGATGGATTGTGATAGCTTGGGTGTTTTTTAAAATTGTAGTGAAATATGCATAACATAAAATTTACCATATTAATAATTTTTTTTTTTTGTGGTACGCGGGCCTCTCACTGTTGTGGCCTCTCCTGCTGCGGAGCGCAGGCTCAGCGGCCATGGCTCACGGGCCCAGCCGCTCCATGGCATGTGGGATCTTCCTAGACCGGGACACGAACCCGTGTCCCCTGCATCGGCAGGCAGACTCTCAACCACTGCGCCACCAGGGAAGCCCCATATTAATAATTTTTGAAGTGTACAGTAGTGATAAATGCATTTAAGTTGTTGTGCGGCCATCGCCACCATCAATCTTCAGAACTATTTCATCTTGCAAAACTGAAATTCGGTACCCATTAAACAATAACTCTTGGGCTTCCCTGGTGGCGCAGTGGTTGAGAGTCCGCCTGCCGATGCAGGGGACGCAGGTTCGTGCCCCGGTCCGGGAGGTTCCCACATGCCGTGGAGTGGCTGGGCCCGTAAGCCATGGCCACTGAGCCTGCGCGTCGGGAGCCTGTGCTCTGCAACGGGAGAGGCCACAACAGTGAGAGGCCCACATACTGAAAAAAAAAAAAAAAGAAAAGAAAAAAAACAATAACTCTCCATTGCTTCCTCCCTTCAGCCCCTGGCAATCACCATTCTACTTTCTGTCTCTATGAATTTGACCTACTTATATAAGTGGAATCAAATAGTATTTGTCTTTTTGTGACTGATTTATTTCACTTAGCATAATATATTCAAAGTTCATGCATGTTGTAGCATGTGTCAGAATTTACTTCTTTTTAAAGGCTGAATAATATTCCATTGTATGTATATACCACATTTTGTTTATCCACTTACCTGTTGATGGATCCTTTGGTTATTTCCACCTTTTTGGCTATTGTGATTAATGCTGCTATGAACAGGTAGCATTACACGTAGCACTGGGTTTTTTTAAAGCAAACCTTTACTCTCTTTCCGCCATGGATTCATTATACTTTTCTGCTCCATTAATGTTGGGGTTGGTCCTATGAATTGTTTTGACAAATGCAACACTAGTAGATGTGACACAAGCAAAAGCTTTAGAAGAGCTTTCTCAGTGGAACTTGTCCACTTGTACTTCTACCATCATCATGAGAAAAAAATGACTCAAGCAGCTTCCTGGTTTTTGAAGTATGTATGTCATGTTGAATAGACCTAGACAAAACCCCAGATTGAAGGCAAGTTCTTTTGGTGATGATCCACAGTTGTTCAAATACAAATAAATAATTGTTATTTTAAGCCAATAGGTTGGGGAGAGGGGTGTCATGCATCATTATTATGGCAATACCAATTCTTGATATTTTATCATTAAATATGATTGTTGTAAATTATTAGAATAGATATCATTTATCATATTAGAAATTTTCCTTCTAGGTTTACGTTTTTTCCTTTTTAAATAAACAATCTTACTGAAGTATATTTCACATATCATAAAGTTAACACATTTCAAACATTATAATTCAACTATTTTTAGTAACTTTACTTTTCTCTCTTCCTAGCTTTCTAGCTTATTCATTTTCTTTAAATTGGAGTAAAATTGCTTTACAATAATGTGTTAGTTTCTGCTATACAATGAAGTGAATCAGCTATATGTATACCTATATCCCTTCCCTCTTGAGCCTCCCCCCAACCCACCCCTCCAGGTCATCACAGAGCACTGAGGTGAGCTCCCTGTGTTATACAGAATCTTCCTGCTACTTATCTATTTTACACATGGTAGTGTATTTATGTCAAACCTAATCACCCAATTCGTCCTACTCCCCCTTCCCCCCACCATGTCCACATGTCTGTTCTCTATGTCTATGTCTCTATTCCTGCCCTGCAAATAGGTTCATCTGCACCATTTTTCTAGATTCCACATATATGTGTTAATATACGACATTTGTTTTTCTCTTTCTGGCTTACTTCACTCTGTGTGACAGACTCTAGGTCCATCCACATCTCTACAAATGACCCAATTTCATTCCTTTTTATGGCTGAGTAATATTCCATTGTATATATGTACCACATCATCTTTATCTATTCATCTATTGTTGGACATTTAGGTTGTTTCCGTGTTCTGGCTGTTGTGCTTTCTAGCTTATTCATGAATGGAAGTTTAGATGTTGAATTCCAAGACATGCCTTTTCTATGTCTATTAAGAAACTTGTAGTTTTTCTTATTTTCTAAATGTGGTGAATTCCATAATTTGAGTTTCATATAAAAAAAGCATTGTAAATGTAATATAAAGACAAGATAGTAGTGCCAAATGGTCCTTATCTATATATCTGTGGATTTAGTATTTATACTTATGAGATATGTTGTATTCTTATTTTTTCCTTTTTGTAATGCCCTTATCTTTCTTAGGTATGCTTACGTGACTAGGCTATTTTGGCCTTCTAACATGGGTTGAAAAACATCACCTTTTCCATGTTTTCAAAGCTTGTTTAAAATTGGTAATAATTCTTCCTTAAATGTGTGATAGAATTAACTGATGACACAAATACATTTTCCTTCTTTCAAAGAAAATTTTGTTTGTGCTGGAAATTAATAAGAGATTTAGGAAAAACAAATACTAATCCTCTGCATAGCTAATGTACAATGCAAATTGAATCCCTAAACTTAGAGGTTCCATTTGATATTGTTAGGGCATTTTTTTTTTTTTTGACAGCTTTATTGGAGTATAATTGCTTTACAATGATGTGTTAGTTTCTACTTTATGGCAAACTGAATCAGTTATACATATACATATGTTACCATATCTCTTCCCTCTTGCATCTCCCTCCCTCCAACCCTCCCTATCCCACCCTTCTAGGTGGTCACAAAGCACCGAGTAATCTCCCTGTTCTATGCGGCTGCTTCCCACTAGCTATCTATTTTATGTTTGGTAGTGTATATATGTCCATGCCACTCTCTCACATTGTCACAGCTCACCCTTCCCCCTCCCCATATCCTCAAGTCCATTCTCTAGTAGGTCTGTGTATTTATTCCTGTCTTACCCCTAGGTTCTTCATGACATTTTCTTTTGTTTAATTCCATATATATGTGTTAGCTTATGGTATTTGTCTTTCTCTTTCTGACTTACTTCACTCTGTATGACAGATTCTAGGTCCATCCACCTCATTACAAATAGCTCAATTTCATTTCTTTTTATGGCTGAGTAATATTCCATTGTATATATGTGCCACATCTTCTTTATCCATTCATCCGATGATGGGCACTTAGGTTGTTTCCATCTCCGGGCTATTGTAAATAGAGCTGCAATGAACATTTTGGTACATGACTCTTTTTGAATTATGGTTTTCTCAGGGTATATGCCCAGTAGTGGGATTGCTGGGTTATATGGTAATTCTATTTGTAGTTTCTTGAGGAACCTCCATACTGTTCTCCAAGTGGCTGTACCAATTCACATTCCAATCAGCAGTGCAAGAGTGTTCCCTTTTCTCCACACCCTCTCCAGCATTTATTGTTTCTAGAGTTTTTGATGATGGCCATTCTGACTGGTGTGAGACAATATCTCATTGTAGTTATGATTTGCATTTTTCTAATGATTAATGATGTTGAGCATTCTTTCATGTGTTTGTTGGCAGTCTGTATATCTTCTTTGGGTAAATGTCTATTTAGGACTTCTGCCCATTTTTGGATTGGGTTGTTTGTTTTTTTTTATTGAGCTGCATGAGCTGCTTGTAAATTTTGGAAATTAATCCTTTTTCAGTTGCTTCATTTGAAAATATTTTCTCCCATTCTGAGGGTTGTCTTTTGGTCTTGATTATGGTTTCCTTTGCTGTGCAAAAGCTTTGAAGTTTCATTAGGTCCCATTTGTTTATTTTTGTTTTTATTTCCATTTCTCTAGGAGGAGGGTCAAAAAAGATCTTGCTGTGATTTATGTCATAGAGTGTTCTGCCTATGTTTTCCTCTAAGAGTTTGATAGTTGCTGGCCTTACATTGAGGTCTTTAATCCATTTTGAGCTTATTTTCCTGTATGGAGTTAGGGAGTGATCTAATCTCATACTTTTACATGTACCTGTCCAGTTTTCACAGCACCATTTATTGAAGAGGCTGTCCTTTCTCCACTGTATATTCCTGCCTCCTTTATCAAAGATAAGGTGATGATATGTGCATGGGTTTACCTCTGGGCTTTCTATCCTGTTCCATTGATCTATATTTCTGTTTTTGTGCCAGTACCATACTGTCTTGATTACTGTAGCTTTGTAGTATAGTCTGAAGTCAGGGAGGCTTATTCCTCCAGCTCCGTTTTTCATTCTCAAGATTGTTTTGGCTATTCGGGGTCTTTTGTGTTTCCATACAAATTGTGAAATTTCTTGTTCTAGTTCTGTGAAAAATGCCAGTGGTAGTTTGATAGGGATTGCACTGAATCTGTAGATTGCTTTGGATAGTAGAGTCATTTTCACAATGTTGATTCTTCCAATCCAAGAACATGGTATATCTGTCCATCTATTTTTATCATCTTTAATTTCTTTCATCAGTGTCTTATAATTTTCTGCATACAGGTCTTTTGTCTCATTAGGTAGGTTTATTCCTAGATATTTTATTTTTTGTTGCAAAAGCAAATGGGAGTGTTTTCTTGATTTCACTTTCAGATATTTCATCATTAGTGTATAGGAATGCCAGAGATTTCTGTGCATTAATTTTGTATCCTGCTACTTTACCAAATTCATTGATTAGCTCTAACAGTTTTCTGGTAGCATCTTTAGGATTCTCTATGTATAGTGTCATGTCATCTGCAAAGAGTGACAGCTTTACTTCTTCTTTTCCGATTTGGATTCCTTTTATTTCCTTTTCTCCTCTGATCGCTGTGGCTAAAACTTCCAAAACTATGTTGAGTAAGAGTGGTGAGCGTGGGCAACCTTGTCTTGTTCCTGATCTTAGTGGAAATGCTTTCAGTTTTTCACCATTGAGGACGGTGTTGGCTGTGGGTTTGTCATATATGGCCTTTATTATGTTGAGGAAAATTCCCTCTATGCCTACGTTCTGCAGGGTTTTTATCATAAATGGGTGTTGAATTTTGTTGAAAGCTTTCTCTGCATCTATTGAGATGACCATATGGTTTTTCTCCTTCAATTTGTTAATATGGTGTATCACATTGATTGATTTACGTATATTGAAGAATCCTTGCATTCCTGGAATAAACTGCACTTGATCATGGTGTGTGATCCTTTTAATGTGCTGTTGTATTCTGTTTATTAGTAGTTTGTTTAGGATTTTTGCATCTATGTTCAACAGTGATATTGGCCTGTGGTTTTCTTTCTTTGTGACATCCTTTTCTGGGTTTGGTATCAGGGTGATGGTGGCCTTGTAGAATGAGTTTGGGAGTGTTCCTCCCTCTGCTATATTCTGGAAGAGTTTGAGAAGGATAGGTGTTAGCTCGTCTGTAAATGTTTGAAAGAATTCGCCTGTGAAGCCATTTGGTCCTGGGCTTTTGTTTGTTGGAAGATTTTTAATCACAATTTCAATTTCAGTGCTTGTGATTGGTCTCTTCATACTTTCTGTTTCTTCCTGATTCAGGCTGAGCAGGTTAGGCATTTCTAAGAATTTGTTCATTTCTTCCAGGTTGTCCATTATATTGTTATAGAGTTGCTTGTAGTAATCTCTCATGATCTTTTGTATTTCTGAATTGTCAGTGGTTACTTCTCCTTTTTCATTTCTAATTCTATTGATTTGAGTCTTCTCCCTTTTTTTCTTCATGAGTCTGGCTAATGGTTTGTTAATTTTTTTTTCTCTTCTCAAAAAACAAGCTTTTAGTTTTATTGATCATTGCTATCATTTCCTTCATTTCTTTTTCATTTACTTCTGATCTGATCTTTATGAGTTTTTCCTTCTGCTAACTTTGGGGTGTTTTTGTTCTTCTTTCTCTAATTGCTTTAGGTGCAAGGTTAGGTTGTTTATTCGAGATGTTTCCTGTTTCTTAACGTAGGATTGCATTGCTATAAACGTCTCTCTTAGAACTGCTTTTGCTGCATCCCATAGGTTTTAGGTCATCGGGTCTCCATAGTCATTTGTTTCCATGTATTTTTTGATTTCCTCTTTGATTTCTTCAGTGATCACTTCGTTATTAAGTATGTATTTTTTAGCCTCCACGTGTTTGTATTTTTTACAGATCTTTTCATGTAATTGATATCTAGTCTCATAGCATTGTGGCCAGAAAAGATACTTGATACAATTTCAATTTTCTTAAATTTACCAAAGCTTGATTTGTGAACCAAAATATGATCTGTCCTGGAGAATGTTCCATGAGCACTTGAGAAGAATGTGTATTCTGTTGTTTCTGGATGGAATTTCCTATACTATCAATTAAGTCCATCTTGTTTAATGTATCATTTAAAGCTTGTGTTTCCTTATTTATTTTCATTTTGGATGATATGTCCATTGGTGAAAGTGGGGTGTTAATGTCCACTACTATGAATGTGTTACTGTCGATTTCCCCTTTTATGGCTGTTAGTATTTGCCTTATGTATTGAGGTGCTCCTAAGTTGGGTGCATAAATATTTACAATTGTTATATCTTCTTGGATCAATCCCTTGATCATTATAAAGTGGCCTTCTTTGTCTCTTGTAATAATCTTTAAAGTGTATTTTTTCTGATATGAGAATTGCTACTCTGGCTTTCTTTTGATTTCCATTTGCATGGAATATCTTTTTCCATCCCCTCACTTTCAGTCTGTATGTGTCCCTAGGTCTGAAATGGGTTTCTTGTAGACAGCATATATATGGGTCTTATTTTTGTATCCATTTAGCCAGTCTGTGTTATTTGGTGGGAGCATTTAATCCATTTACATTTAAGGTAATTATCGATATGTATGTTCCTATTCCCATTTTCTTAATTGTTTTGGGTTTGTTTTATAGGTCTTTTTTTTTTTTCTCTTGTGTTTCTTGCCTAGAGAAGATACTTTAGCATTTGTTGTAAAGCTGGTTTGGTGGTGCCGAACTCTCTCAGCTTTTGCTTGTCTCTAAAGGTTTTAATTTCTCCATCAAATCTGAATGAGATCCTTGCTGGGTAGAGTAATCTTGGTTGTAGGTTTTCTCCTTCATCACCATAAATATGTCCTGCCACTCCCTTCTGGCTTGCAGAGTTTCTGCTGAGAAATCAGCTGTTAACCTTGTGGGGATTCCCTTGTGTGTTGTTGTTTTTCCCTTGCTGCTTTTAGTATGTTTTCTTTGTATTTACTTTTTGACAGTTTGATTAATATGTGTCTTGGCATGTTTGTCCTTGGATTTATCCTGTATGGGACTCTCTGTGCTTCCTGGACTTGATTAACTATTTCCTTTCCAATATTAGGGAAGTTTTCAACTATAATCTCTTCAAATATTTTCTCAGTCCCTTTCTTTTTCTCTTCTTCTTCTGGAACCCCTATAATTCGAATGTTGGTGCATTTAATGTTGTCCCAGAGGTCTCTGAGACTGTCCTCAGTTCTTTTCATCCTTTTTTCTTTATTCTGCTCTGCAGTAGTTATTTCCACTATTTTATCTTCCAGGTCACTTATCCGTTCTTCTGCCTCAGTTATTCTGCTATTGATGCCTTCTAGAGTATTTTTAATTTCGTTTATTGTGTTGTTCATCTTTGCTTGTTTCCTCTTTAGTTCTTCTAGATCCTTGTTAAAGGTTTCTTGCATTTTCTCTATTCTATTTCCAAGATTTTGGATCATCTTTACTATCATTATTCTGAATTCTTTTTCATGTAGACTGCCTAGTTCCTCTTCATTTGTTAGGTCTGTTAGGTTTTTATCTTGCTCCTTCATCTGCTGTGTGTTTTTCTATTTTCTCATTTTGCTTATCTTACTGTGTTTGGCGTCTCCTTTTTGCAGGCTGCAGGTTCGTAGTTCCCGGTTTTTTTGGTGTCTGTCCCCAGTGGCTAAAGTTGTTTCAGTGGGTTGTGTAGGCTTCCTGGTGGAGGGGACTAGTGCCTGTGTTCTGGTTGATGAGGCTGGATGTTGTCTTTCTGGTGGGCAGGTCCACGTCTGGTGGTGTGTTTTGGGGTGTCTGTGGACTTATTATGATTTTAGGCAGACTCTCTGCTAATGGGTGGGGTTGTGTTCCTGTCTTGTTTGTTGTTTGGCATAGGGTGTCCAGCACTGTAGCTTGCTGGTCGTTGAGGGAAGCTGGGTGTTGGTGTTGAGATGGAGATCTCTGGGAGATTTTCGCCGTTTGATATTACGTGGAACTGGGAGGTCTCTTGTGGACCAGTGTGCTGAAGTTGGCTCTCCCACCTCAGTGGCACAGCACTGACTCCTGGCTGCAGCACCAAGGGCCTTTCATCCCCACAGCTCAGAATAAAAGGGAGAAAAATTAGAAAGAAAGAGGATAAAAGAAAAGAAAGGCAAAATAAAATAAAGTGATTAAAATAAAAAATAATTATTAAGAAAAAACATTTTTTTTTAAAGAAAAAAAACGGACGGATAGAACCCTAGGACAAATGGTGAAAGCAAACTATACAGACAACATCTCACACAGAGCATACACATACACACTCACAAAAAGAGGAAAAGGGGAAAAAATAATAAATCTTCCTGTCAAAGTCCACCTCCTCAATTTGGGATGATTCATTGTCTATTCAGGTATTCCAAAGATGTAGGGTACATCAAGTTGATTGTGGATATTTAATCCGCTGCCCCTGAGGCTGCTGGGAGAGATTTCCCTTTCTCTTCTTTGTTGACACAGCTCCCGAGGTTCAGCTTTGGATTTGACCCCGCCTCTGCATGTAGGTCGCCGGAGGGCGACTGTTCTTCGCTCAGACAAGACGTGGTTAAAGGAGCCGCTGATTCGGGGGCTCTGGCTCACTCAGCCTGGGGGGGAGGGACGGGTACTGAGTGCGGGGCGAGCCTGCGGCGGCAGAGGCCGGTGTGACATTGCACCAGCCTGAGGCGCCCCGTGCATTCTCCCAGGGAAGTTGTCCCTGGATCCCGGGACCCTGGCAGTGGCGGGCTGCATAGGCTCCCCGGAAGTGAGGTGTGGAGAGTGACCTGTGCTCGCACATAGGCTTCCTGGTGGCTGCAGCAGCAGCCTTAGCGTCTCATGCCCATCTCTGGGGTCCGCGCTGTTAGCTGTGGCTTGAGCCTGTCTCTGGAGCTCCTTTAAGCAGCGCTCTTAATCCCCCCTCTCCTCGCGCACCAGGAAACATAGAGGGAAGAAAACGTTTCTTGCCTCTTCGGCAGGTTCAGACTTTTCCCCAGACTCCCTCCCGGCCAGCCATGGCACACTAACCCCCTGCAGGCTGTGTTCACGCTGCCAACCCCAGTCCACTCCCAGCGCTCCGACCGAAGCCCGAGCCTCTACCCCCAGCGAGCAGAGAAGCCTCTCGGGCTGGTGAGTGCTGGTCAGCACGATCCTCTTTGCGGAAATCTCTTCGCTTTGCCCTCTGCACCCTGTGGCTGCGCTCTCCTCCATGGCAGTGAAGCTTCCTCCCTCTGCCACCTGCAGGCTCCGCCTGGGAAGGGACTTCTAGTGTGTGGAAACCTTTCGTTCTTCACGGCTCCCTCCCACTGGTGCAGGTCCCGTCCCTATTCTTTTGTCTCTGTTTATTCTTTTTTCTTTTGCCGTACCCAGGTACGTGGGGAGTTTCTTGTCTTTTGGGATGTCCGAGGTCTTCTGCCAGCATTCAGTAGGTGTTCTGTAGGAGTTGTTCCACATGTAGATATATTTCTCATGTATCTGTGGGGAGGAAGGTGATCTCTGCCTCTTACTATTTTGCCATCTTCCCCTACATACCGGGCCTCCGTCCGCAGGAGTGTTGCGGCTTCAGCCGCTGGGGCCCCTCCAGAGCTGGCAGCCTCAGCGCAGCTGCCCTCCCCTCCAGCTCCGGGGCAGTTCCGTGTTGGCAGAGGGAAGAGACCCTGAGCCAGGAGCATGTTAGGGCATTTATTAGGAAAGATGGGATTCTAAAATTTTAGATGGGGTTTGTGTTAGAGTACCCAAGACTATCCTCAGGCTTGATGATTCACTAGAATGACTCACAGGACTCAGAAAAAGCTGTTATACTCAGTCATGGTTTATTAAAATGAAAGGATATGTATTAAAATCAGCAATGGGAAAGGACACATGGGGCAATGTCCAAGGCAAGCCAGACACAAGCTTCCAAGTTTTTCTTTCCAGTGGAGTTACACAGGGACACAATTAAATCTTATATCAGTGATGTGTGACAACAAGGGCAAAGTACTGCTAACCAGAGAAGCTGCTCACCTGAGCTTTGGTGTCCAGGTTTTTATTAGGGGTCAGTCATGTAGGCATGTAGCATCCAGTCCCCTGAGCAAAAACAGGTATTCACCTTAAGTCACTTTGTTAGGATAAACTTACCTGGTCACACTAGCCTTAGCATGGCCCAAGGCCCCAGGCATACAAAAATACATTATCAGGTAGAATATTCCAACAGCTCAGAGGATATCTTTCAGGGGATGTCCAAGGGCCAGTCCTGGAGACTTTTTATTTGGAAAAATGTTTTCTAAAAGAGATTTATTTGGAATGTGTGGGGTTTGAGTGACCTAGTCTTGCTAGGTTAGGTATTTCAGGTATAACTTCTTTATGTCTTGGTCTTAAAATCTATTGTATATGATAATAATTTAGCTATATAAAGTTTTTAACATTATTCTTATTGTGCATATTTTCCATATTTTTGACCATACTCTGTCCTTATATTGAAGATTTGTCTCATAAGTAGCATAGAGTGTATCTCCTTTTTTTTGTTCATTTATATTTATTCTTTAGTTCGAAATTTTAGTCCATTTATATTTTTAAAATTACTTAAATATATAGGTTAAATTGAACAAAATCTGCAATTTATTTTCCCTTTACTTTTAATGTTATGTGCTTTGTGTTATTCCATTTCCACCCTATATTAACTTGTTAGATACACCATATTTTACTATTTTATTTGTCATCCTAGAAACTAAAATATTAATTCTTGGCATTTTAAGTTTGAAATGTTACAGCTTGTTAAACAATGAAAGGGCTTTCAACCCTTTAACTCCCTCTTTTGAGTTATGTCTTATTTGTGTGTGTGTGTGTGTGTGTGTGTGTGTGTGTTTAAATCTGTATACATATTAAACACCACATGGTTAGCTTGGTAATTTATATAATAGTAAGTGTGTATTTGTAAGTTTCTTGAGAAAATTGCCTGGCCATGCTATATAAGAGTTTGATTTTATTACTTTTACAGAAGAAATGTGATCAATTTTTATCTGTAATCAGTTTTGTTCTGCATTTCTTTACTTCATACATTTACCCACACAACTACCCTTTTCTTGGCCTTTATTCCTTTGTTGTCTTTCTTAGCTTTCATCTGGGGTGATTTTCTTGTGCCTGGGAAACACTTACTAGCATTCTTTTCAGTGCAGATTTGCTGGTAATGAATTCTCTCACTTTTTGTTTGTCTGAATATTCCTTTAGGTTGCCTTCATTTCTAAAGAATATTTTGTTAATAGAGAATTTTATGTTGAAACATTTTTTCTCTCATTCATTTAGAGTTTTCATTATATTTTATTTTGACATTCCTTATTTCTTTTGAGTAATGTGTTGTTGGTTTTTCTGTTATTCCTTTAGAGGTAATGACTTTATTCCTTGCAGTTTTCTAAGATTTTTTCTTTTTCATTGTTTTTTTTCATCAGCTTTATTCTTAAATGCCTAAGTGTGTTATTTCTGTTTATCCAACATGGTATTTAAAAAACTTATTTAATATATGGCTTGATGTCTTTACTCAGTTTGGGAAGTTTCTCAGTGTTTAAATTTTATTCAGCGTTTTTGCACTATTTTATCCTTCAGTCCTTCTGGGTCACTCTTTTCTGAATTTTCCATCTTTTTTGTGTGTTTTTGTGATTAGTCTATATATTTTATTCCAAACAAATTTTTCAGTTCATTAACTCTCTCCTCAAATGTGTATTCCAGTTTATTGAGTGTCTTATTTCAATTATTGTGTTTTCAGTTCTAAAACCTTCCATTTTATTCCTTTTATGGGATAAAATTTCTCTCATGGTATTTAATTCCTTGACATGTTAATCACAGATTTTTTTGAGTCCATGTATGAGAACCCTGTTCTCTTGTAGGACTATTTTTACTGTCTGAGAGTGTTGTTTGTTTGCTTGCTTTGTTTTTTAGTACAGTCTTCTTTAACTTCTATGTGCTACTCCTTAATTTCAAGAGTTATTTTAAAGTTACAGTAATCAAGAGAGTATAATATTGATAAAAAAATAGGGTAACTGATAAATGGAACAGAATAGAGTCCAGATATAGACTCTCAGTTACATAGTAAATCTGTTTTCAACAAAGATTCTATGGTAGTTTCCTATAGCTCTTGTAACAAATTATCACAACCTTTGTGGCTTAAAAAAATGTATCCTGTTACAGTTCTGGAGGCCAGAAGTCCAAACTGGGTTTCACTGGGTCAAAATCAGGGTGTTGCCAGGGTTGCATTCTCTCCAGGACTCTAGAGGAGGATTGGTTTCCCTGCCTTTTACTGTTTCCAGTGGCTACCTGTATTGCTTGGTTTGTGGCCCTTTCCTCTATCTTCAAAGCCAGTGGCTTAGCATCTTCTCTTTTGGACTCTACTTTTTGTCCCCAATACATGGCCACCTTTTATTCTGTAGTAAAATCTCACCCTCCCTTCTTATAAGAACTCTTGTGATCATACTTAGAGTCCATCTGGATAATCTGAGATAATGTTCCCATCTCAAAATTCTTAAATTAATCTGCAAAGTCTCTTTGTCATATAAGGTGACATTCACAGGTCCCAGGGATTAGGATCTGGATATCTCTGGGGGTCATTAGTCAGCCTATCTAGATGCTAAGGCAATTCGATGGGTTTTTAATATTTTCAGCATACAGTCCTAAAAATATTGGAGAACCATAAACTAGCTAGCTAGCTGGCCAGCCATCTAACCAGCCACTCAAAGGAAGGAAGGAAAGTGGGAAGAATGAAAAGAAGGAAGATCTCTTTACCTGATACCTTATAACATTTTTAACTTACCATGGATCATTGAGTTAAATATGAAAGTTAAAACTATGCAACTTTAAGAAAGATTTCCTAAATATGACAGATTTCCAAAATATGACAAAAACTCATGAGGTATTAAAGAAAAAAATCAATAAATTGGACTTCATCAAAATTAAAAACTTCTGCTCTTGGGCTTCCCTGGTGGCGCAGTGTTTAAGAATCCGCTCGCCAAGGCAGGGGACACGGGTTCGAGCCCTGGTCCGGGAAGATCCCATATGCTGTGGAGTAACTAAGCCTGTGCGCCGCAACTACTGAGCCTGCACTCTAGAGCCCGCGAACCACTGCTACTGAGCTCACATGCCACAACTACTGCCCGTGTGCCTAGAGCCGGTACTCCACAACAAGAGAAGCCACAGCATTGAGAAGCCCATGCACTGCAACAAAGAGTAGCCCCCGCTCACTGCAACTAGAGAAAGCCTGCACACAGGAACGAATACCTAATGCAGCCAAAAATAAATAAATAAATTCATTAAAAAAAAATTTTGCTCTCAAAAAATACCATTTTGAAAATGAAAAGACAATCTCCAGACTGGGCATAAATATGTGTAAAACATATATCTGAGAAAGGACTTGTCTAGAATATATAAAAACTCTTATGACTCAATAAGACAAATAACCCAATAAAAATGTGCCATAATTTCAACACTTACTTAACAAAAGAAGATATACTGATGACAAATAAGCACATAAAAAGATGCTCAAAATCATCTAGATCTCCATATAGGTAAGATTTATTAAGACACCAAATCATAGAATTGTCTCTGTATTCTTTTACACTGAAAAGAAACCTCTGCTTTCTATACCTTCCCCCCAATCACCCTAAAATCCAAAACCTACAATAAGTAATTTCTAACACCTTCCTACTAAGATTCCACACAGATCCCCATGGTGTACATTATTCCTCATAGCAATGAGTAGTAAACCCAATTTGTTAGCTGAAAGGAAGGCATCAGTGGTTAGTGATAGTTTCAAGATTGTGTTTCTGAAGAGAGAGAGAAAGAGGGAGAACCTTCAAAACTCCCACCATCACATCACATCTAACTCTAACATTGACACTAACAACTTCCAACTTATTATATATGTTTCAGTCTAACACTAATGGCCCCTTTTGTGCACTAGAACACATTCACTGTAGCCTACTCAAAACCATTATTCCAGCAAGTCTCCCCTAAGGACTAGCACGGAGCAGCTGGTATCAGCATGGACTCTACAGCTAGATTGCCTGGATTTATATCCCAGCTCTGCCACTCTTTGTATGACCTGGAGTAACTTAGTTACCTTCTCTGTGTCTTGTCTCAATTTTCACATCTTTTAAATATAAGGATATTAATAATACATCATAGTATTGTGAAGAATAAATAAGTTATTTTTTGTAAGTGATTTATAAGAGGGCTTTGTTGATTGTTAGCATGATAATGACTTTAATACATCTCTCTGCATCATCAAATTTCATTCTCTATTAGATCATTTCCATTAATACAAAACATATTTATTTTCTCTCATTTAAAAAATAAACTTCCTCTTAATTCTTCTTTCTCCTCTAGCTAATGCCCCATTTAAAAAATCTCCTTTATAGCCAAATTCCTGGAGAGTTAATTCTACTCCTTGTCTCTAAATCCTTTTCTCCCAGTCTCAGGTTTTGGCCCCCACCATGCCTCTGAATTTGTTCTTCTCAAAGTTACAAATCACCCCCTGCCCATTTTGTAAATACAATGGTTAATTCTCAATTTTTATTTTACCTGCACTATTAGTGTTGTGTATAGTTATAGAGTTAATTTCTCCCCTCTCTTAGATATTCTTTCTTTACTTGGCTTCAAGTACTCCATACACTTCTGCCATTTCATTGGTCCCTTTTTATAGTTATTTCCTTTCTCCCTGGATTTTTAATGTTGGTGAGTGCCAGGTCCTCATCATTGTTCCCTTTCTCTAAGTGTCCTCACTCTCTTCGTGAGCTCATATCTTCCAGTGACTTTTAATATCATCACATGCCAGTGCCTCTTAAATATGCATTTTTGCCCAAACCCATCTCCCAAAGTCTAGGATAATAATAGACCAATACCCTCCTGAACACACCCAATTCAAAATAATTGGACCTCAATATCCTGATCTTCCCTCACCAGATATGTTCAGCCAATTACTCCCTCTACCCCCAATTTTACTTGTTCTCTATACTTCGAGTTGTTCAGGATAACTTGGTGTTACCCTTGACTCCTTTCTTTCTCTCATACCCCATATCAAATCCTGTTGCTCCTGCCTTTTTTTCTTTCTAACACCTTTATTTGAGTATAATTACTTTACAATGGTGTGTTCGTTTCTGCTGTATAACAAAGTGAATCAGCTATACATATACATATATCACCTTATACCCTCCCTCTTGCGTGTCCCTCCCACCCTCCCTATCCCACCCCTCTAGGTGGTCACAAAGCACCAAGCTGATCTCCCTGTGCTATATGGCTGCCTCGCACTAGCTATTTTATATTTGGTAGTGTATATATGTCCATGCCACTCTCTCACTTCCTCACAGCTTACCCTTCCCCCCCCCATGTCCTCAAGTCCACTCTCTATGTCTGCATCTTTATACCTGCCCTGCCCCAAGATTCTTCAGAACCTTTTATTTTTTTAGATTCCACCTCAGTACAAATAAGTCAATTTCGTTTCTTTTTATGGCTGAGTAATATTCCATTGTGTATATGAGCCACATCTTCTTCATCCATTCATCTGTCTATGGGCAAATGTTGTTTCCATGTCCTGGCTATTGTAAATAGAGCTACAGTGAACATTGTGGTACATGACTCTTTTTGAATTATGGTTTTCTCAGGGTATATGCCCAGTAGTGGGATTGCTGGGTTGTATGGTAGTTCTACTTTTAGTTTTTCAAGGACCCTCCATACTGTTCTCCATAGTGGCTGTATCAATTTACATTCCCACCAACACGGCAAGAGGGTTCCCTTTTCTCCACACCCTCTCCAGCATTTATTGTTTGTAGGTTTTCTGATGACAGCCATTTTGACTGGTGTGAGGTGATATCTCATTGTAGTTTTGATTTTAATTTCTCTAATGATTAGTGATGTTGAGCATCCTTTCATGTGTTTGTTGGCAATCTGTATATCTTCTTTGGAGAAATGTCTATTTAGGTCTTCTGCCCATTTTGGGGTTGGGTTGTTTGTTTTTTTGATATTGAGCTGCATGAGCTGCTTGTAAATTTTGGAGATTAATCATTTGTTAGTTGCTTCATTTACAAATATTTTCTCCCATTCTGAGGGTTTTTTCTTCTTTATGTTTTCCTTTTCTGTGAAAAAGCTGTTAAGTTTCACTAGGTCCAATTTGTTTATCTTTGTTTTTATTTCCATTTCTCTAGGAGGTAGGTCAAAAAGGATCTTGCTGTGATTTATGTCATAGAGTGTTCTGTCTATGATTTCCTCTAATAGAGTGTCTGGCCTTATATTTAGGTCTTTAAACCATTTTGAGTTTATTTTTGTATATGGTGTTAGCGAGTGTTCTAATTTCATTCTTTTACATATAGCTGTCCCGATATCCCAGCATCACTCATTGAAGAAGCTGTCTTTTCTCCATTGTGTATTCTTGCCTCATTTATCAAAAATGAGGTGACCGTAGGTGCATGGGTTTACCTCTGGGCTTTCTATCCTGTTCCATTGATCTATATTTCTGTTTCTGTGCCAGTACTATACTGTCTTCATTACTGTAGCTTTGTAGTATAGCCTGAATTCAGGGAGCCTGATTCCTCCAGCTCCGTTTTTCTTTCTCAAGATTGCTTTAACTTTTCGGGGTCTTTTGTGTTTCCATACAAATTGTGAAATTTTTTGTTCTAGTTCTGTGAAAAATGCCATTGGTAGTTTGATAGGGATTGCACTGAATCTGTAGATTGCTTTGGGTAGTACAGTCATTTTCACAATGTTGATTCTTCCAATCAAAGAACATGGTATATCTCTCCATTTGTGTGTACCATCTTTAATTTCCTTCATAAGTGTCTTATAGTTTTCTGCATACAAGTCTTTTGTCTCCTTAGGTAGGTTTATTCCTAGGTATTTTTTTCTTTTTTTGCAATGGTAAGTGGGAGTGTTTCCTTAATTTCTCTTTCAGATTTTTCATCATTAGTGTATAGGAATGCAAGAGATTTCTGAGCATTAATTTTGTATCCTGCTACTTTAGCAAATTCATTGATTAGCTCTAGTAGTTTTCTGGTAGTCTTAGGAGTCCCTATGTATAGTATCATGTCATCTGCAAACAGTGATAGTTTTACTTCTTCTTTTCTGATGAAGTGGGCATCCTTATCTTGTTTCTGATATTGGTGGAAATGGTTTCAGTTTTTCACCCTTGAGAATGATGTTGGCTGTGGGTTTGTCATTTATGGTCTTTATTATGTTGAGGTAAGTTCCCTCTATGCCTACTTTCTGGAGGGTTTTTTATCATAAATTTGTGTTGAATTTTGTCAAAAGCTTTTCCTGCATCTATTGAGATTACCATATGGTTTTTCTCCAATTTTTTAATATGGTTTATCACATTCATTGACTTGTGTATATTGAAGTATCCTTGCATTCCTGGGATAAACCCCACTTGATTATGGTGTATGATCCTTTCAATGTGCTGTTGGATTCTGTTTCCTAGTAGTTTGTTGAGGATTTTTGCATCAATGTTCATCAGTGATACTGACCTGTAATTTTCTTTGTGATATTTTTGTCTGGTTTTGGTATCAGGGTGATGGTGGCCTCATAGAATGAGTTTGGGAGTGTTCCTCCCTCTGCTACAGTTTGGAAGAGTTTGAGAAGAATAAGTGTTAGCTCTTCCTTAAACATTTGATGGAATTAATCTGTGAAGCCCTCTGGCTCTGGGCTTTTGTTTGTTGGAAGATTTTTAATCACAATCTCAATTTCAGTGCTTGTGATCAGTCTGTTTATATTTTCTATTTCTTCCTGGTTCAGTCTCAGAAAGTTGTGGTTTTCTAAGAGTTTGTCCATTTCTTCCAGGTTGTCCTTTGTTGGCATATAGTTGCCTGTAGTAATCTCTCATGACTCTTTTTATTTCTGCAGTGTCAGTTGTTACTTCTCCTTTTTCATTTCTAATTGTACTGATTTGGGTCTTCTCCCATTTTATTTTTATGAGTCTGGCTAATGGTTTATGAATTTTGTTTATCTTCTCAAAGAACCAGCATTTAGTTTTATTGATGTTTTTTATTGTTTACTTCATTTCTTTTTCATTTCTTTCTGATCTGAGCTTTATGATCTCTTTCCTTCTACTAACTTTGGGGTTTTTTTGTTCTTTTTTCTCTGATTGTTTTGGGTGCAAAGTTAGGTTGTTTATTTGAGATGGTTTTGTTTCTTGAAGTAGGATTGTATTGCTATAAAATTCCCTCTTAGAACTGCTCTTGCTGCATCCTATAGGTTTTGGGTTGTGTTTTTATTGTCATTTGTTTCTAGGTATTTTCTGATTTCCTCAGTGATCTCTTGGTTATTTAGTAGTGTATATTGTTTTGCCTCCATGTGTTTGTGTGTTTTACCTTTCTTTTTCCTGTGATTGATATCTAGTCTCATAATGTTGTTGTCTGAAAAGATACTTCATATGATATCAATTTTCTTAAATTTATGGAGGCTTGATTTGTGACCCAAGATATGATCTATCCTGGAGAATATTCCATGAGCACTTGAGAAAAATGTGTATTCTGTTGTATTTGGATGGAATGTCCTATAAATATCAGTTAAGTCCATCTTGTTTAATGTATCATTTAAAGCTTGTGTTTCCTTACTTATTTTCATTTTGGATGATCTATCTATTGGTGAAAGTGGGGTGTTAAAGTCCCCTACTATGATTGTGTTACTGTTGATTTCCCCTTTTATGGCTGTTAACATTTGCCTTGTGTATTGAGGTGCTCCTATGTTGGGTGCATAAATATTTACAATTGTTATATCTTCTTGGATTGATCCCTTGATCATTATGTAGTGTCCTTCTCCGTCTCTTGTAATAGTCTTTATTTTAAAGTGTATTTTGTCCGATATGAGAATTGCAACTCCAGCTTTCTTTTGATTTCCATTTGCATGGAATATCTTTTTTATCCTCTCACTTTCAGTCTGTATGTGTCCCTAAGTCTGAAGTGGGTCTCTTGTAGACAGCATATATATGGGTCCTGTTTTTGTATCCATTCAGCCAGTCTGTGTCTTTTGCTTGGAGCATTTAATCCATTTACATGTAAGGGAGTTATTGATATGTATGTTCCTATTACCATTTTCTTAATTTTTGGGGGTTTGTCATTATAGGTCTTTTCCTTCTCTTGTGTTTCCCGCCTAGAGAAGTTCCTTTAGCATTTGTTGTAAAGCTGGTTTGGTGGTGCTGAATTCTCCTAGCTTTTGCTTGTCTGTAAAGGTTTTAATTTCTCCGTCGAATCTGAATGGGATCCTTGCTGTGTAATCTTTTTTTTGTGGCCTCTCCCATTGCGGAGCACAGGCTCTGGACGCGCAGGCTCACTGGCCATGGCTCACAGGCGCAGCCGCTCCGTGGCATGTGGGATCTTCCTGGACCGAGGCACGAACCCGTGTCCCCTGCATCGGCAGGTGGACTCTCAACCACTGCGCCACCAGGGAAGCCCTGGGTAGAGTAATCTTGATTGTAGGTTTTTCCCTTTCATCACTTTAAATATTTCCTGCCACTCCCTTCTGGCCTGCAGAATTTCTGCTGAAAGATCAGCTGTTAACCTTATGGGGATTCCCTTGTATGTTATTTGTTGTTTTTCCCTTGCTGCTTTTAATAATTTTTCTTTGTATTTAATTTTTGATAGTTTTATTAATATGTCTTGGTGTGTTTCTCCTTGGATTTATCCTGTATGGGACTTTCTGTGCTTCCTGGACTTGATTAACTATTTCCTTTCCCATATGAGGGAAGTTTTCAACTATAATTTCTTCAAATGTTTTCTCAGTCCCTTTCTTTTTCTCTTCTTCTTCTGGGACCCCTGTAATTTGAATGTTGGTGTGTTTATTGTTGTTTCAGAGGTCTCTGAGACTGTCCTGAATTCCTTTCATTCTTTTTTCTTTATTCTGCTCTGCAGTAGCTTTTTCCACTGTTTTATCTTCCAGCTCACTAATCCGTTCTTCTGCCTCAGTTATTCTTCTGTTGTTTCCTTTTAGAGAATTTTAAATTTCATTTATTGTGTTTTTCATCATTGTTTGTTTGCTGTTTAGTTCTTCTAGGTCCTTGTTAAACATTTCTTGTATTTTCTGGATTCTGTTTCCAAGATTTTGGATCATGTTTACTATCATTACTCTGAATTTTTTTTCAGGTAGACTGCCTATTTTCTCTTCATTTGCTTGCTCTGGTGGGGTTTTACCTTGCTCCTTCATCTGCTGTGTGTTTGTCTTCTCAGTTTGCTTAACTTGCTGTGTTTGGTGTCTTCTTTTCACAGGCTGCAGGTTCATAGTTCTCATTGTTTTTCATTTCTGGCCTAGTGGCTAAGTTTGGTTCAGTGGGTTGTGTAGGCTTCCTGCTGCAGGGGCCTGGTGCCTGTGTTCTGGTGGATGAGGCTGGATCTTGTCTTTCTGGTGGGCAGAACCACATCCAGTGGTGTGTTTTTGGGTGTCTGTAACCTTATTATGGTTTTAGGCACCCTGTCTGCTAATGGGTGGGGTGTGTTCCTGTCTTGCTAGTTGTTCAGCTTTGGGTGTCCAGCACTGTAGCTTGCTGGTTGTTGAGTGGAGATGGGTCTTAGGGTTGAGATGGAGATCTTTGGGAGAGCTTTTTCCATTTGATATTATGTGGAGCTGGGAGGTCTCTGGTGGATCAGTGTCCTGATCTCGGCTCTCCATCCTTAGAGGCACAGGCCTGACATGCGTCCGGATCACTCAGACACTGTCAGCCACATGGCTCAGAAGAAAAGGGAGAGGAAAAGAAAGAAAAAAAAACAAAGTTATTAAGATAAAAAATTTAAAAAATTATTAAAAATAAAAAATATTAAAAAGAAAAAAGAGAGCCATCAAATCAAAAAACAAATCCACCAATGATAGCAAGTGCTAAAAACTATACAAAAAATAAAAAATGAAAAAAAACCAGACAGAACCCTAGGACAAATGGTAAAGGCAAAACTATATAGATAAAATTACACAAAGAAGCACACACATACACACTCACCTAGAGAGAAAACAGGAAGAAATTTGTATGTCTTTTGGGAAGTCTGAGATCTTCTGCCAGCATTCAGTAGGTGTTCTGTAGGAGTTGTTCCATATCTAAATACATGGAGATGTATTTCTGATGCATTTTTTGGGAGGAAGGCGATCTCCATGTCTTACTCCTCTGCCATCTTGAAAGTCTCCTGCTCCTGCCTTTAAAACATATCTAGACCGTGACTGCTTCTCATCCTATCCATTGTTACTACTTCGTGCAATGTCTCATCAGAAGTTCTTGCCTGAATTTCTATAATAGCCTCCGAACTGGTAGTCCTGCTTCTACCCTTGACCACTGAAAAATGCAACTCAGATCACATTACCTCTCTACTCAAATCATTATCATTTTATTCAAAGTCCTTAAAATTATCTATGAATCCTTATCTCTTCTCTCTGCTTCCCCCTACCTAGCCAAGTCATGTTTCTGATCTCTTCCCCAGTTGGTTTTCTTCTTCTCTTTTTTGTTTGTTTACACTTTAGTCACATTGGTCTCCTTGCCATATTTTGAACATTATTGGAAAGCACCCATCGTATTGCGTTTGTACTGCAGCATCTGTCTTCTCCACATAGCCACATGGCTAACTCCCTAACAGTTTTCAAGTGATAGCTCTAATTTCACCTCCACAATGAGGCCACTTTCTCTCCTACCCTGTTTAATACTGCAGCTGTTCTTTTTATGTAGGTATATCTTCATTCTCTTTACTCTGCTATTCTTTGTCATTTTTATAGCACTTAAACACTAATATATTGTACAGTTGACTTATTCATTGTTTTAGTTATTTTATTTTCTGTCTCCCTGCTGGAATATATGTGCTGTAAGAGTACAAATATTTACATATTTTTCACTAATATATCTCAAGAACCTGATTAAGTACATGTAATAAATATTTACTAAATGAATGAATAAAAATAAAGGGGTGAAAAGGAGATCTGAAACATTGTCTTCCCCTTCCCCTCAACTATATTACTTTACTATCTTTGTCTAGGAAGTCCAGTAAAAGCTTATAATATTTCGGTGAGCAAGAACAAGGGATGTAACAACCACCTCATCATTGACTGACAAATGCAGACTACTTGTGATTTGATGTATATGAGGGTTTTGATTATCTCCTACAAATTAGTAGTCTAAAGAACTATTTCTTTAAACTTCTTTATTGCTTAGCAGAGTTTATTACATTTCCAAACATTAATAATTCTGGTTTAAACTTTACATGTCTCTTCAAATTTATTTACTTCACAGTCTAAGTGTGGCGTATCAAGAAGCCAGTGTGTTGTATAAGCATCTACTTTCTGTTCGTGCAAGACAGAGTTGTCTTTCAACTCAGCTAAGACAGGTAGCTCTATGCTTATCTCCAGGAAAGCATGGATGACTAATACAGACCCTTGTCTAAGATAAGGAGGAGGCAGGTAGTGCCTAGTGAATTTCAAAACTCTCCTGGAGATACCCAGAGCTAGTTTGTTTACATTTTTTTTTAGGGATGTATTGATGAATGGCGTACCCCAGGTTTAATAGGTCATATACCCTGGCTTTGTTAGAAGACCCTGCTGAAAACATGTCCAAACTCTCCTGAAACCAAGATTCCTCACACATATCTTGGTGATTCACAATTATAACATGCAGCGCATCCTGTGCTAATAAGAATGGATCTCAGGGAGCTGTGCCTGGAAGTCTCTTGGGCTCCCCAGTCTTGACTGTGCTTTCTTTCTGTTGATGTGCCAAATCTTTTACCTTTGTTAAAGGTATAATGTATGCATGTAATCTATAAAGTCTTGTGAATTCTTCCAATTGTACTGTGTAATTCATATAGTATTTATGTTTTCTTTCAAGGAATAAATTATCTATTTTCAGCTTTAATTTATAATTTTATACCATAACTTTTTATAATGCTTAATTAGAAAAAATAGATATTTTCGCAGACTGCTGTAATAAACTTCAAACTTCTCATTTTCTTCTCATTCTTTTGAAACATCGTAAATTAAAGACTTTCAGAAGGACAGGCTGCAAATCAGATTTTCATTATTATGAAATGATTTGGCTATATTTTGATCACTTCTTAACTTCTGTATATCATATAAACTTTTAAGGCCATGATGTATTAGCTTTTAAATGTAAGTCTCCCTTCTTTTTCTTAAATAATAGCATGGGATTATATTTTACTATAACTTCTGTAACTCTAATCGTCAAATAAATTTTTAAACTTTGCTTCTGTTAAATAATTGAAAATGAATTACTTTTTCCATTTACCCACAAAGTCTAGAAGGAATACTTCCTAGAAATTTACTCTGTTAATATGCTGCATTTATTAGATGATTTTCACACAGCAAGAAAATTCCTAAGATGAACTTAAGGCAAAGTCATGTCATCATTGATCTCCTGCTCAACAATCAATCCTTGAAGCATTAATAACTCAAAATGGTTACGCTATTTCATTACCATGGGAATTGGAAGTGATGGCTATGACCTTGGTATATGGATTGGTGACCCAAAACGTAATGGATTCAGTCTCAGGGTGCTTGGCAATTATGTTTGTATAACATTTTGGGATCAAAGTATTTTGATCCTAAAATGAATCCACTTAAATTTGTTGGTAAGCTGCATATTTAGAAAATGACATTGTTACTCTGCTACTTTTTTTCATTTGAATACAGATTTAAATTATCTAATAAGAGGCTATTTGTTGAATCAAAAACTATAAAATCATCTTGAAATAATGCTATGCTTTAAAGGAATATTTGGATAGAAAACTTTAAAATAGAAAGAGTAAGAGTTAGCTCACAGCCATGCTTATTGGTTTATCTGTAATATGTGCCCTTTATAAACCATGCATTTTGTCTTCACCATAATATTTTTTTTTAGCATTTTGAAATAACCCTTTATCTATTCCCAAATTTTACAATCCCTTTGTGGCAAACACTGGCCATGTGGTCACCATAGCCATTTCCTCTTCCCAGCCTTCCTTGTAGTTGCAAGGGGAGAATATGACTGATTATGGCTAATAGAATATTGGCAGAAGTAGTGAACACCATTTGTAGTCCTAGATCTCCCACGAGATTTTCTACATTCTTTTTCCTCTTGTGTCCCAGCTGGATGAAGAAGATTCAGCACAGGACTCTATAGCCCTAGGGTACTATAGCAACATAAACCGTAAGGACCCTTGATTACCGAAATAATGCTAGTAGGAGAGCCAGTCAGCCAGCAATATCCATTCCATAATTTGCATGAATGAGGCATACACTTTTATTGTCTCAATCCACTGAGATTTTAGGTTAGTTTTTAAAAAATAAGTTAGCATATCTTAACTAATATGCCACCTTACTTTCTATTTTATAAAACATTTACCATCCCTAAATTGTCACATTTGTGATATGAATTTTGGCATGTCAGGACTTTATTGGTTAAAGTTTTCTAAATTGTTTATCCTAAAACACAGGTACACTGGTAGGAGATGTAAAATATATTTTCTAATTTTATTGCTTTATTTTGGGGAGGATAGACAATGTCAAGATAATGTGTAATTCCTCTTGCATCTAGATTTATGACTATAATTTTAATACAAAATGTTACCTGATTTTCAAACAAACAATTCTTTAAAATGATGATCCTAAGCTTTCATATTATCCTTAAATACATTGAAAATCCAGCAAAAAAATCTCTCATTTCAATACATTTTCCTAGGCTACTCTTTTTTCTTTTGCCATCATATCCATGATTCACTTTGTTTTGATAAAACACTGCAAAGTGAGGCACAATTTTGTTCAATATTTACTTAATTCAAATTTATCAAAGACTTAACATCTGCCAGACAACATGTTAAGTTGTTGAATTATATAGCAGTGAACAAACCACACTTGAATCTTGCCTAATAAACTTGAGATCTCGTAGGGAAACAGATTCCTGACAATTAATTATATAAATAACCTTCAATTATAATTATGATAAGTAATGGATTTCTCTATGTTAAACTTTTATCCTACCTTACTGACTTCATTTATTAGTTCAAATAGTTCTTTACAGAGTCTTTACAGTTTTCCATATAGAGTATCATGTTATCTGTATGTAATGGCAATTTCAACTCTTCCCTTTACAATTTGGATACCTTTAATTTCTTTGTCTTGTCTGATTGCTGTGGGTAGGGCTTCCAATACTATGTTGAATAGAAGTGGTGAGAATGGGCATCCTTGTCTTGAAAAATGTAGTGGGAAGGCTTTCATCTTTTCACCATTGAGTAGTATATTGGCTGTGGGTTTATCATAAATAGCTTTTATTATGTTGAGATATGTTACTTCTATACCCACTTTGTTTTTATCATGAATGGATGTTGAATTTTATCAAATGCTTTTTCTGTATCTATCGAGATGATCATGTAGTTTTTGTCTTTTCTTTTTTTGATGTGGTGTATCACATTGATTTCTTATATGTTGAACCATCTTTGTGACCCTGGAATTAATCCAACATTATCATGGCGTATGATCCTTTTTATGTGTTGCTGGTTTCAGTTTGCTAATAATTTGTTGAGGACTTTTGCATGTATATTCATCAAAGATATTTGCCTCTAATCTTTATTTATTTTTTGATTGTCTCTTTGTCTGGTTTTTGTATCAGGGTGATGGTGGCTTGCTTCACAGAATGCTTTTGGGAGTGTTCCCTCCTCTTCATTCTTTTGGAAGAGTTTGAGAAGGATCAGTATAAGTTCTTCTTTGTCTGTTTGGTAGAATTCCTCAGTGAAGCCATTTGGTCCTGGACTTTTGTCACAGGAAGATTTGTTTGTTTTTAATTAGAGTCTATTTAACTTCTAGTGATCACTCTGTTAAAATCATCTATTTCTTCTTGATTCAGTTTTGGTGGACTGTATGTTTCTAAAAACTTGTCCATTTCTTTTAGGTTGTCCAGTTTGTTGGCATAAAACTGTTCATAGTATTTTCTTACAATTTTTTTGTATTTCTACCATATCAGTTGTTATTTCTTCTCTTTCATTTCTTATTTTATTTTCCTCTCTCTTTTCTTTTTGGTGAGCCTGGCTAAATGTTTCTTGATTTTGCCCTTTCAAGACTTACCAGTTCTTGGTTTTATTGATATTTTCTATTTTTTAATCTATATTTTATTTTCTCTCTGAGGTTTATTATTATCTTCCTTCTACTGACTTTGGGTTTTGATTCTTCTTTTTCTAGTCCTTTTAGATTGTAGGTTAGGATTTTTGTTTAAGATTTTTCTTATTTCTTGAGGAAGGCCTGTATCACTATGAACTTCCCTCTTAGAACTGCTTTCGTTGTATCCCATAGATTTCGTAAGGTTGTGTTTCCACTGTCATTTGTGTAGAGGTATTTTCTGATTTCCTCTTTGATTTCATCCTTGACCCATTGGTTTTTTAGTACCATGTTGTTTAGTCTCTATGTAATCAGTTTTTTCCTTATTTTTCTTTCTATGATCAATTTCCAGTTTCATGTCATTGTGGTCAGAAAAGATGCTTGATAGCATTTCTGTCCTCTTAAATATTTTGAGGTGTGTTTTGTGTCCCAGTATGTGTTCTAGCCTATAGAATGTTCCATGAATACTTGAAAAGAATGTATTCTGGTTTGTTTGGATGTATGGTCCTGTAGATTTCAATTAAATCAAACTGTTCTATTGTGTCATTTAGTATCTCTGTTGCCTTATTGACTTTCTGTCTGGAAGATCTGCCCACTGATGTCAGTGAGGTGTTAAAGTCTCCTATCATTGTCATATTCCTGTCAGTTTCTCCTTCTGTATTTGTTAATATTTTTAAATGTATTTAGGTACTCTTATATAGGGTGCATATATGTTAACGAATGCAGTATCCTCTACTTGTAATGATCCCCTTGTCATTATATAGCGTCCTTCTTTGTCTTTCTTTCTGGACTTTGTTTTAAAGTGTATTTTATCTGAAGTGAGTATTGCTACCCTCACTTTCTCGTTATTTCCATTCGCATGAATAAACCTATTCAATCCTCTCACTTTTAATCTATGTGTGTCCTTCTCCATAAAGCAAGTCTCTTGTGGGTAGCTTAATGTTGGTTCCTGTTTTGTTATCCAATCTGCCAATATATGTCTTTTGACCAGAGCCTTTAGTCCATTGACATTTAAAGTAATTGTTGATAAGTATGTATTTATTGCCATTTTAAACCTCATTTTCCAGTTGTTTTTGTAGTTCCTTTCTTTTTCTTTTGTTTTTCCTTTTGTGGTTTAATAGTTTTCTTTCATATTTTGCTTGAGTTCCTTTCTTTTTGTATTTGTGATTCTAATATGTGTTTTTGAATTGTGGTTACCCTGGTTTTCAAGTATGTTAACCCATAACTATATCTACTTGCTTTAGACTGATAGTCATGTAAGTTCAAATACATTCCATAAGATCTACATTTTTTACTTTCCTCCCCCACATTTTGTGATTTTTTTTTTTTTTTTGCGGTACGCGGGCCTCTCACTGCTGTGGCCTCTCCCATTGCGCAGCACAGGCTCCGGACGCGCAGGCTCAGCTGCCATGGCTCACGGGCCCAGCCGCTCCGCGGCATGTGGGATCCTCCCGGACCGGGGCACGAACCCGCGTCCCCTGTATCCGCAGGCGGACTCTCAACCACTGCACCACCAGGGAAGCCCCATTTTGTGATTTTTATGTCCTATTGTACATCTTTATGTTTATCCTTTTGCTTTTCATTGTAGTTATCACTTTTACAAATTTTTTGGATGTTTTTTAGTTTATGTATGACTTATTTAATTGATCTTCAGTCCTTTTATATATTTTCCTTTCGTGATTTTCCCTTTCCTATAGATTTTTGCTTATTTTCTATTTAGAGAAGACCTTTCAGTATTTCTTTTAGGTTAGGTTTAATATTGCTGTATTTTTTTAGTTTTTCTTTGAGAAATTCTTAGTTTCTCCTTCTATTCTAAATTATAATTGCTGGGTAGATTTTCCTAGGTTGCAGGTTTTTCTCTTTCAGGACTTTGAAAATATCAGGCCATTCCTTTCTGGCCTGCAAAGTTTTTGTAGAGAAATCAGCTGATAGCCTTACAGAGGTTCCCTTGTAACTCACTTCGTTTTTCTCTTGATGCCTTTAGAGTCCTCTCTTTATCTTTAAATTTTGCCATTTTAATCATGCTTTGTCTTGTTGTGGGTCTGTTTGTTTTCATCTTTTTGGGGTCCCTTCCTGCTTCTTCTACCTGGATATCTGTGTCCTTCTTTAGGTGTGGAAAATGTTCAACCATAATTTCTTCAAATACATTTTTGATCCCCTTTTCTCTTTCTTCTCCTTCTGGAATCCATTTTATGCACAGGTTGGCATGCTTTATATTATCTCATAGATCATGTATGTTGCTTTTTTTTTTTCATTTGTCTCTCTGCTGTTCTGATTGGGTGATTTTCTATTATTCTATCTTGCAGATCACTTACTCATTCTTCTGCATTATTTAGTATGCTATTCATCGCCTTTAGCTTGATTTTTATCTCAGCAGTTGAGTTGTCTCATTTTGATTGGTTTGCCTTTATAGTTTTAGTTCCTTGTTACAGTCATCTGCACTTCTATCAATAATCTTTCTTAATTCCTTTAGCATTTTTATTACTTCCTTTTTGAACTTGGGGTCTGGTAAATAGGAGAGGTCTGTTTCATTGTTCTTTCAGGGGATTTCTCTTGTTCTTTTAATTGGGAGTAGTTTTTTATTTTACTTGAACTTCTCTGAATCTACAAATTTAGGAGAAACAGTTATCTACTGTGGCCTTGAAGGACTTTTTTAAAGTGGGAGTGTCCTTGTGAAAACTGTATGAATCCAATGTTTTTGGTAGGAGGTCTGTTTTTGTTATGTATGCCTACCACATTGTTCCTTGAGTTTGCTGGCTATTGTCCCCTTGATAGGGGTGTGTTGGTGTTGTAGTGACTAGATCCTGTACTGGATTTTGGGTGGGGCCTCCATTTTGCTCTGTAGCTATTCACAGCCCTGTCAGGGGCAGGGTCTGCTCCCTAGTTGTTGGAGTAGAAGCCCCCAGATCTGGTTCTAGGCTGCGGTGTGAGGTAGGTGGGACGGGTGTGCTCCCCCTGTGAAGGGAGCCACTGCATATTCCTCCCCAGGTGCTGTCCCCCAGAGATGTGCAATCCTGTGATGCTGGCTGCCACCTGTTGTGTGCATTCACAAATTCCACTGCTACTGGCCCAGCCCCCCAGCCCTGTCCCCACTGTGGAATCGATGACAATTGGGTGGGCTGTCAGTCCTGCCCCTGGCATGTCTGTGCCACCAGAGCCATTCCCCACCCTAAGCACACTCATAGCGGGGGTCTTATGTTGGACCCATGCCCCACCCAGCATGCACCGATGAGGCGTCTGTTGTGGACCCCTGCCCTGTCCTGTGTGTGACAAAAGTAGTGGGTACCTCACTCCAGGACCTTTGGGCTGTCCCAGCACAGCCAAACCAAGTCCTCTCCTTGGGTCTGTCTGCTGAATCCTGATTTTCAGTACCTAGCCACTGCACATACTAGTTGGAGTGTGTCTGGGGCTAGGAATTAAGGTGACATGGCCTTCGGTACCAGCCTCTCTCTGCCCTGATTGTTAGCAAGCCAGCATCTGCATACTCCTTTTGAGCAATGACCAGGCCACTCCAGCTCCCTATCTGCCCCTGTGGGCCTCCTAGCCATGAAGGGGGTCCCCAGGGCAAGGGAACGTTTCTTCTTTCATGACTCCCTCCCAGGGGTGCAGGTTCCATCTTGATTCCTTTTTCTTTTCTTTTGTTCTACCCACTTATGTGGGGATCTTTATTTCAGCTTTGGTTGTAAAAATGATCATCTGCCATCTTTCAGTTCTTTTTGTCAGAACTGTTCTACATGTAGATGTATTTTTGATGTGTTTGTAGGCGAAGGCAATCTCCATGTCCTTTTACTCTGCCATCTTTACTCTCAGCAGTCTGAAGATTTAATGTAATGGATTTTTCCTTCCATTAGTCACTTAAGAGATGTGTGTTTCATTAAAATACATTTTTAAAATGTCATATTTCCAAAGGATTTATTCTACTTTAACCTTTATAAATTTCACTGTAACTGTGACTACTTATTTTATAATTGCTATTTCCCCTTATACTGCATATTCTATTTTGTAAATGATGAATAATTGTCTGTCAATATCTATATAATCCCTTAGCAAATTCAGCATCATACATTTAAAGAGAAAGGGAGAGAATATTTAAATGGGAGATCATGTTTTGAGGGCATATTTTGGAGTGTGGGTTTTCTGAGTTCAGCTATAATAATATTCTTATTTTTTCTTTCTTTTGATAGTTCTTTTTTTTTATTTTATATTGGAGTAGAGTTGATTAACAATGTTTTGCTAGTTTCAGGTGTACAGCAAAGTGATTCAGTTATACATATACATGTATCTATTCTTTTTCAAATTTTTTTCCCATTTAGGTTATTACAGAGTATTTAGCAGAGTTCCCTGTGCTATACAGCAGGTCCTTGTTGGTTATCTATTTTATACATAGCAGTGTATACATGTCAATCCCACACTTCCCCCCAGTAACCATAAGTTTGTTCTCTAGGTCTGTGAGTCTGTTTTGTAATTAAGTTCATTTGTATCATTTTTTTTCTATTCCACATATAAGTGATATGATACAATACTTGTCTTTCTGTGTCTGTCTTGCTTCACTTAGTATGATATTTTCCAGGTCCATCTATGTTGCTGCAAATGGCATTACTGAACCTTTATAGATTAGGAAAACTATATCAGCCATATCATGCCTTCGGTGTCCAAGTACTGAATAACTTTGTCTTTTCTCCCAGTTGAGATAGGGATGCTTATTATTAGAATCAATTTAATCTTAGTCTTGCAGTATTTAAACATACAAAGCTCAGATTTAGAGAATGAATGTGTTTTCAACTTGAAACACTGCAGCAAAAGAAGCAAATCATAGCCCTGGCCACAGTGAATTATATCATTATACTCCAAAAACTCTTATCAAACTTAATTACTTAACATTTACACAATTAACTTCTCCATTATAATTCAACATGTTGTCCTCCCATTTCACATATTAAAGAGCCAGGTTAGTGGTCTAGGTTATTATGAGGAAAAGAAGCAGGAGTGAAGTGTTGTCAAGGTCAGCCCTACAAGAGTCAGACAAGCTTCTAAATCAGGGGCACTTGAGCTCAAACAGGACAAAAATCAAAGAGAGAGGTAGTTAAAATCAAGAAGTAAAGGAGCCACAGAATAGAAATCAGTTCTCACAAATGGGGAGATCAGGAAACTCAATAGAGATAAGAGCAGATAGCATGTAGGCTGTGTCAACGATGCTTTTGGTAGGCATTAGAAGGACAGCCCTTTTATTAGGCTTCAAAGGGCATACTGTCACTTTCATCAGAATAATGAGACATTATTAAAACAAGCCAAAGAAGAACTTAACTCTAGATGCCATAGCCTAATTACATAAAAGATATCTGAAAAAAGTAGCTTAGGTTCCTAGAACTTTACTGTACTGTTTTCATTTGGGGGTACAGGGGTAGAGATGGCAGTGATGGTCTTGAATCTCTACACATTCAGTGGTAGGCAGAAATTAATAGGGTCTGTGACTGTTATTACGATGCATATTTTCATAAAGCACAGTTCCATAAGATCTAATAAGCAGAAATATGTCTTGAAGAGATTGAGTCTACTTAGGAAATGCAAGCCAGAAATATTATCATGAGATTAGAAGTAGGCAAACTTAAAGGACAGAACTAGTACCTAAAGCAAGTAAAAGGAGAAAGGTAAGACTCATGGTAAAAGGGCAATTCGAGGTATCTGATAGGCAATTATCCCTCCAGTTTAAAATTTCACTGGAATGACAGAAGGACTATGAAAATACAAATGCATCCATAGCCATGGTAGAGAACTGAGGTGAGAGTCACTAGCAGGTAAAACGCTGAAGAATTTCTAGAAAAATAAGTTGGATATAAGAATATTAAAAGAAACTCGTGAGAAATTAGGAACTCAAAACTACTTAGTGTTCAAAAAGACATCATAACAAGTAAGGTATCAAAGAAAAACCTTAGAATAACCCCAGGAACAGAGTACAGTAAGTCCCCTACATACAAACGAGTCCCATTCTGAGAGCACGTTCATAAGTCCAATTTGTTCATAAGTCCAACAAAGTTAGCCTAGGTACCCAACTAACACAATCGGCTATATAGTATTGTACTGTAATAGGTTTATAATACTTTTCACACAAATAATACATAAAAAACAAACACAAAAAATAAAACATTTTTAGTCTTATAGTAAAGTACCTTGAAAAGTACAGTAGTACAGTACAACAGCTGGCATACAGGGGCTGGCATCGAGTGAACGGGCAAGAAGAATTACTGACTGGAGAAGAAAGAGGAGGTGGGAGATGATGGTAGAGCTGAAGGATCATCAGCAATAGGAGACAGAGGGCAAGCTGCAGTTTCATTCATGCCTGACATTGATGGCACAAGTTCTGGTCCCTTGCTGGATTCAATTCTATCTACCCTTTTGAAAAAATGATCCAGTGATGTCTGGTTAGTACTGTACCAGCTACATCACCACTGCTTTTATGCTTGCTTCCAGACATCCTGGGCTTCAAATTTAAAAAAAGATACTGTACTACTGAACTCTATACAGCACTGTACAGTAAAGTACACAAAAGCACAACCACTTGTAGAGGATGCATGCACCTGACAGTGTACGCCAGACACATGAACTAACTTATGTGATTGGACATGCAAACGCACATTCGCTTCGTTGAAAGTTTGCAACTTGAAGGTTCGTATGTAGGGGACTTACTGTAATCAGGTTACAAAAATAAAAGTAGAATTTGTATTTTGTCATTAGGTTACTAACGAAAGAACTACAGACTGGTTATATCAGATCTCAGCATTGCTGCCAATAGCTTTTGCTCTTGGTCAGTAAAGATGCAATTTGAAACAGAAGTTTGGTAAACAATTTGTTGGAGATAAAATCAAGCAGTAGGTCAGATAAATTCTGGACACAGTGGAGTATGTCTGGCTCCACACCCAGAAAGCAAACTGCCTTAACATTCTAAAGAAAACTGACAATCAGAAAATCGCATACAAACCTTTTTCCTGCCCAGTCATCAGAATGAAGATATCTATGATCATAATCTGCATACATTACTGTAGGGAGAAATTTTATTTATGCTGGTGATATCTACTACAGCTGTCAATTCTTTTCCTTCTTGGTCCTCCTTAATAAATATGAGCAGACTACCAAGAATCTAAAATATGTAAGGAAACCAATGGATGCAATGCAGCTATCCAGTTGAACAACCAAAAACTTAGGCTTGTTAAACACAGTTATAACAAAAAACATAATTTTTAATAATTATAGTTAATAATTTTAATCTGTTGCAAACACCAGAAGGATATGAAATGATTTGTTACTTACACAACTGGACTTTCTAGGGAGAGCAAGGCAGAGACAGGCTTATCTGAGGTGATAGCAAGAGCGACCTGGTGATTTAGATTGTACTGTGGCTAGAAAATGGGGCCAGATGAAGGTTGCAGGGACTTGTCTCAACTTCACACAAGCACCAGGGGAAGGTTTGGGTTTCCTTATTTGCTTGCTTGGATGTAAGGCAGGAGAGAGGGGATGGCTTGAAAGCTGTTTAGGGTTAAGACATCAAAACAGGAGTTTTCCTCTTTACTACAAAAAAACTCTGCAAACTTGGGGAAGGTATCTGCATAAATGACAGTGAATTAGAATTCACAATATCTAATAATTCCTGTGAATTCATAAAAAATATAAATTACCCAAAAGAACAGCAGGCAAAATATAGGAACTGGTTTTTAGAAGAAAGGATAGCGTGAAATGTTTATAAACCTTATAAAATATTAAAATATAAATAAAATCAAGTATAATCAGGGAAATATAAATCATAATGTGTTATCTTTATAAACACCTTACTGGCAAAAGGTAAGAAGTAAGACAAAGATGACTAAGAAAACAAAGGGAAGTCCTTTACACGGATGGTAAGAAAAAAAAGATAATATAACTACTTTGGAAAACAATTTGTCTTTACCTACTAAAAATAAACATATTCACATCTTATAATCAGATAATTTCACTACAAGTTATGGGAGGTTGTCAGCCTTTTTGTCACATTAGACTGATCTGGGAAGGATTTTAAGTCCTATTTTCCTAGGCACTAAACCAATTAATTCAGAATCTCTGAGGACAGAACCCAGAAATCACTACTTTTTTTAAAGGCTCTTTAGGTTTCTTCTGTATACAGCCAGGGTTGAGAACCGTTGCTGTAAAGAAACTCTTATACATGTGTACCAGAAGCTGTGAGCAGGAATTCTCCTTGCAACATTTCTATTTTATTATAAGAAAAATAAGGGAAAAAAATCTGAAAAACAGAAGTCCATCAACAGTAGAGTGGATAAATATAGAATGATAAATTGGACTCATCTCACTTTGAGTTTCATTTACTTCAGTCTTCCTAGGTACTCTATACTTACCTAAAATATCATGTTGTTGATATCAATGTCCCAAGGCAAAATTAGGATCATTCATGGTACATCATTTAAGCTCCCTTCCACACTTAAACTTAGAAACTAAAGTATAGACCCACCTGGAACAGGGCTCAGGAACTTAATCCTCTGTTATGTGAAGGAATCTCATTGCCTATGAAAAAAATCAACTATGCCAATTACATACAAGTCTATTAGTCAGGGTTCAACCAGTGAAACAGAATCAGTGGGAGATATATATTGTTAATAAGAGATTTATTGCAAGGAATTGGGTTATGTAATTGTGGGGCTGCCTAGGCTAGTACAAAATCCTTAGGACAGCCTGTCAGGAAGGGCAGGCTGGAACTCTCCAGCACAGGGCGAAACTTCAGTCTACAGGCAGGAATTTCTTTTGCCTCAGCTTTGCTCTTAAGGCCTTTCCACTGGCTGAATCAGGCCCACCCAGTTTATCTAGGATAATCTTTCCTACTTAAAGTTAACCAGTTATGGACTTCAATCACATCTGCAAAATATCTTCATGACACCTAGATTAGTGTTTGATTAAAGAACTGAAGAGTGTAGTCTAGCCAAGTTGATACATAAACCTGAGCATCACACCAAGTATCTGAAAAGTTGAAGTTGGATTCAGAAAAATCCAATTCATCACTATAGAAAGAGAAAACCATGGTTTTCACTGACATAGCGTGAAGTAGTCACTTACATATATAGTATGTTGGAGTGAAAATTGAAAATTTTCATATAATTTTAATTTTCACATCTCTTTTTCAAGGACTTTAAAGATGGTTGCCTGTGCTTGTATTTGTTTTTTTACTTTGAACTATGTGTTTTCTCCAATTTCCTACTTTTTTTTCTAATTTAACAACTCCTCATCTATAAATGAAGTTATCCTTTTGATTGTCATATATTTTGAATATAAGTAGAATTTTGACAGGCAGAATTTTTCCTCTTTTATATTAAACAGTTAAATATATCAATAATTTAAAAATTCTGCATTCTACTCTAAAATTATGGGAGAAAATCGCCCATCATATTACCTAGAAATTTTAGGGTTTTAGATTTATCTGGAAATTCTTATTTTCATAAATGGTGAGAAAAGGATCAAATTAATGCCTCAGGTGATATCTAACGTGGCTGACTTTATAATAAAGTAAGTATCTGTATGGCTTTGGTCTATTTACAGACCCTCTATTCTTCTCCTTTGATGAACTTGTCACTTATGAGTACCATATGGTTTTCATGTCTTTAGGAGTGCTTGTTTCGCTTTTTATTTTTCTTTATAAAATATTGTTTATTTTCCCAAATATTATACTGAGCCTTTCCTGGTTTTTAGAAGTTTCTATTTGTATCTTTTATGGATTAGTGTAGGAATAATTTACATCATTTTACCATTGAATCTTTCTATCCTTAACAGGTATGCCTGCCTACTACTTCTTCTATGTCTGTGAGTAAATAATTCAGGTTTTATTCACATACATCTTACACACTTATATTTAATTTTATTCCTAGCTACTTCATCATTTCCTTTGCTCTTGCAAATATTTCCACATGGCCCATTATTTTAAATATTTTTATAGGGAAAGACCACTGACATTAATTTCATAACTTGGTAACTACGAAATTCTCTGATACTTTTGTTTGATTTCCCTGAATTTCCTAGCATGCAATCAAATCATCTGTACACAATATAAATTTATTTCCAATTTTATGAAAAAACCTACAATTGTTTCCATCCCTTCCCTTTCAGGAAATGGGTTCAAGATTGAGCACCAGTATTTCATTATTGTTTTATTCATTTTTCTCTCCTTTGACTGAGAACAGTTTCTTCAAATAGTGTCAATGACAACTGTCATTTAATTCCTGCACATGTGAAAATTATATACATATATCATCTAGAGTTAAATGATGATTTAGCTGTGCATCAGATTTCTAGGTCATGTTTTGCTGAGTAATTTATGGGCATTGGTCCACATCCTGTGTGGAATAAGTTTCTAAAAAGATCAGCTTGCATTTTTATTTTTAAAAACTATTGTAAATTTCAAATTTTTAAAAAAATTTTTACAAATTTTAAAGGCTACTTTATTTTTACAGTTATGGTAAAATACTGGCTCTATTCCCCATGTTGTACAATACATCCTTGAACCTGTCTATCTTAGAACCACTAGTTTCTACCTCCCACTTCCCTATTGGTATCTTGATCACTTTGCTCAGATACTAAAAAGAATTTTTTTATATATATTTTTAAAAAGTCACCACCAGGCTTTGTCTTACTCATTCTGTGTGAATTTTTCCACAGGACACAGTATTCATTTCAAACTACAAAATTCATCTTATTTGTGGAAATTCCACTGGAAATATTATTATTAAATGTTTATTTTCTCTGCTAATTTTTCATTTCTTCATCAGGGACACCAATTATGCTTAAGGTAGGATCTTGTTATATCAACAACACTGGTTTATTTCTAAACCTTAAAATTACTTGAGGGGAAATCGACAGTAACACAACCATAGTAGGGGACTATAACACCCTACTTTCACCAATGGACAGTTTGTCCAAAGTGAAAATAAATAAGGAAACACTAGCTTTAAATGATACATTAAACAAGATGTACTTAATTGATATTTATAGAACATTCCATCCAACAGCAGATTACACTTTCTTCTCAAATGCTCATGGAATGTTCTCCAGGATAGATATCTTGGGTCACAAATCAAGCCCTGGTAAATTTAAGAAAATTGTAATTGTATCAAGTATCTTTTCTGACCACAGTGCTTTGAGACTAGATATCAATTACAGGAAAAAACTGTAAAAAATACAAACAAACACATGGAAGCTAAACAATACACTACTAAATAACCAAGAGATCACTGAAGAAATCACAGAGGAAAGCAAAAAATAAATACCTAGATAAAAATGACAATGAAAACAGGATGACCTAAAACCTATGGGATGCAGGAAAAGCAGTTCTAAGAGTGCAGTTTATAGCAATACAATCCTACCTTAAGAAACAAGAAACATCTCAAATAAACAACCTAACCTTACACCTAAAGCAATTAGAGAAAGAAGAACAAAAAGACCCCAAAGTTAGCAGAAGGAAAGAAATCATGAAGATCAGATCAGAAATAAATGAAAAAGAAATGAAGGAAATGATAGCAAAGATCAATAAAACTAAAAGCTGGTTCTTTGAAAAGATAAAATTGATAAACCATTAGCCAGACTCATGAAGAAAAAAAGTGAGAAGACTCAAATCAATAGAATTAGAAATGAAAAAGGAGAAGTAACCACCGACACTGCAGAAATACAAAGGATCATGAGAGATTACTACAAGCAACTATATGCCAATAAAATGGACAACCTGGAAGAAATGGACAAATTCTTAGAAATGCACAACCTGCCAAGACTGAATCAGGAAGAAATAGAAAATATGAACAGACCAATCACAAGCACTGAAATTGAGACTGTGATTAACAATCTTACAACAAATAAAAGCTCAGGACCAGATGGCTTCCCAGGCGAAGTCTATCAAACATTGAGAGAAGAGCTAACACCCTTCTCAAATGCTTCCAAACTACAGCAGAGGGAGGAACACTCCCAAACTCATTCTATGAGGCCACCATCACCCTAATACAAAAACCAAAGATGTCACAAAGAAAGAAAACTACCCAGTAACATGATGAACATACATGCAAAAATCCTCAACAAAATACTAGCAAACAGAATCCAACAGCACATTAAAAGAATCATACACCATAATCAAGTGGGGTTTATCCCAGGAATGCAAGGATTCTTCAGTATATGCAAATCAATCAATGTGATACACCATATTAACAAATTGAAGGAGAAAAACCATATGATCATCTCAACAGATGCAGAAAAAGATTTCAAGAAAACTCAACACCCATTTATGATAAAAACTCTCCAAAAAGTAGGCATAGAGGGAACTTACCTCAACATAATAAAAGCCATATATGACAAAACCACAGCCAACATCGTTATCTATGGTGAAAAACTGAAACCATTTCCTCTAAGATCAGGAACAAGACAAGGTTGTGCACTCTCACCACTATTATTCAACATAATTTTGGAAGTTTTGGCCACAGCAATCAGAAAAGAAAAAGAAATAAAAGCAATCTGAATCAGAAGAGAAGAAGTAAAGCTTTCACTCTTTGCAGATGACATGATACTATACACAGAGAATCCTAAAGATGCTACCAGAAAACTACTAGAGCTAATCAATGAATTCGGTAAAGTTGCAGATACAAAATTAATGCACAGAAATCTCTTGCATTCCTATACACCAATGATGAAAAATCAGAAAGTGAAATTAAGAAAACACTCCCACTTACCATTGCAACAAAAAGAATAAAATACCTAGGAATTAACCTACCTAAGGAGACAAAAGATGTGTATGCACAAAACTATAAGACACTGATGAAAGAAATTAAAGATGATACACACAAATGGAGAGATATACCATGTTCTTTGATTAGAAGAATCAGCACTGTGAAAATGACTATACTACCCAATGCAATCTACAGATTCAGTGCAATCCCTATCAAATTACCAATGGTATTTATTACAGAACTAGAACAAAAAAATATTAAAATTTCTGTGGAGACACAAAAGACTCCAAACAGCCAAAGCAGTCCTGAGGGAAAAAAATGGAGCTGGAGGAATCAGGCTCCCCACTTCAGACTATACTACAAAGCTCCAGTAATCAAGATAGTATGGTACTGGCACAAAAACAGAAATATAGATGAATGGAATAGAATAGAAAGCCCAGAGATAAACCCACACACATATGGTCACCTTATTTTTGATAAAGGAGGCAAGAATATAAAATGGAGAAAGGACAGCCTGTTCAATAAGTGGTGCTGGGGAAACTGGACAGCCACATGTAAAAGAATGAAATTAGAAACTCCCTAACACCATACACATAAATAAATTCAAAATGGATTAAAGACCTAAATGTTAGTCCAGACACTATAAAATTCTTAGAGGAAAACATAGCAGAACACTCTATGACATAAATCATAGCAAGATCCTTTTTGACCCACCTCCCAGAGAAATGGAAATAAAAACAAACAAATGGGACCTAATGAAACTTAAAAGCTTTTGCACAACAAAGGAAAACATAAACAAGATGAAAAGACAACCCCCAGAATGGGAGAAAATATTTGCAAATGAAGCAACTGACAATGGATTAATCTCCAAAATTTACAAGCAGCTCATGCAGCTTAATATCAAAAAACCCACCCTATCCAAAAATGGGCAGAAGCCCTAAATAGACATTTCTCCAAAGAAGATATACAGATTGCCAACAAACACATGAAAGGATACTCAACATCACTAAATTTTAGAGAAATGCAAATCAAAACTACAATGAGGTATCACCTCACACCAGTCAGAATGGCCATCATCAAAAAATCTACAAACAATAAATGCTGGAAAGGGTGTGGAGAAAAGGGAACCCTCTTGCCGTGTTGGTGGGAATGTAAATTGATACAGCCACTATGGAGAACAGTATGGAGGTTCCTTAAAAAACTGAAAATAGGACTACCATATGACCCAGCAATCCCACTACTGAGCATATACCCTGAGAAAACCATAATTCAAAAAGAGTCATGTACCAAAATGTTCACTGCAGCTCTATTCGCAGTAGCCAGGATGTGGAAGCAACATAGGTGCCCATCAACAGATGAATGGATAAAGAAGATGTGGCACATATATACAATGGAATATTACTCAGCCATAAAAAGACACAAAATATAGTTATTTGTAGTGAGGTGGATGGACCTAGAGTCTGTCATACAGAGTGAAGTAAGTGAAAAAGAGAAAAATACCATATGCTAACACATATATATGGAATCTAAAAAATATATAAAAGTAAAAATGTGGTTCTGAAGAACCTAGGGTCAGGACAGGAATAAAGGTGCAGACATAGAGAATGCACTTGAGGACACGGTGCGGGGAAGTATAAGCTGTGACAAAGTGAGAAAGTGGCATGGACATCTATTCACTACCAAATATAAAATAGATAGCTGGTGGGAAGCAGCCACATAGCACAGGGAGATTAACTTGGTGCTTTGTGACCACCTAGAGGGGTGGGATAGGGAGGGTGGGAGGGAGATGCTAGTGGGAGGAAATATGTGGAAATATGTATATATGTACAGCTGATTCACTTTGTTATAAAGCAGAAACTAAGAAACCATTGTAAAGCAATTATATTCCAATAAAGATGTTAAATAAATTACTTCATTTTCATTCTTTTGCTCACTTTTTAAAAAATCCTGTCCTTCATGACTTTTATTGTATTTTCCACAAATATTTGTCTTTGTATATGCAACTGCCAGTGGTAACTTTATTTCTGTAATTTTTTTATCTTCTAAGTATTCCCTGGCTTCTGTTTTTCATGCTACTTCTGCATCTGTGGTCTCACCCTATACTCTTGAGCATTTATTTCTCAGCCATGAGTTCATGCTTGTTTTATTAAGTTGTGCTCATTCATGCTGGTGTTTTAAATCAGTTTATCTGATCATTGACAAGTTTTGGGGGTGAGTTTTCTTTATCCATCTTGACCTTTTCTTCTTTTTCCATGTAATATATTTACATTGACTTTTTTTAACCTTTTTTATTACCTTTATTGTCTTCAAATGAAAAGAAATGTTTCTCTATCATTATTTCTAGAGTACTTATTAGATTGACACTAGAGTAGGCTTACAAACTAGCAAGAATTTCCCCTGGGATATGACATACATTGTCTTCATGTCCAGGTTGTTTTAACTTTATTCCTTCCCATTAAAAAGAGATCTCCAGCTACAGTGCTACATATAACATCTTGCTATGCCACATTTCCAACGCAGTTATTTTTCCCTGTTACTCCATAGAGTCAGGGGGATGAAACGTCCTGTCTGTGTAACCCATGCCCATTTCACAAAACAAAGATTCTTGTTTTGCTCCACAGGGTAAGAACTTCGCTCAGTCAGCTTGATTGAAGGCCACTTTTAGGGGCAGGAGGACCAAGATGGCCAAGGAGGACAAAGGAGCTCACATTCTCCCACAGAAACATTAAAAGTACATCTACAAGTGGAATGATTCACACAGAACATCTACTGAGCACCAGCAAAAGACCTGAGACTTCTGAAAGGGCAAGAAAACCTCCATGTAAGCAGGTAGGACAAAAGGAAAAAGAAAAAGAGGGGAATTGGGATGGGGCCTGCACTCCAGGGAGGGCACTGTAAAGGAGGAAAAGTCCCTGCACCCTGGGAAGTCCCCTCACCAGCGGGGAGATCAGCCTGGATGGAGGGGGAGCTTTGGAGTCTAGGAGGAGAGCGCAGCAACCGATTTGCAGAAGGTGAAATGAAGAGTAACCTACCAGAAGGTCAGCATAACTGTCCTGCACTCCGCAGCCTGAGATGCTTGTCCATTGGTGCAGGTGGGGGTTGGGTGCTGAAGCTTAGGCTTCAGAGGTCAGACCCAGGGAGAGGACCAGGGTTGCCTGCACAGAGACAACCTGAAGAGGCTGCACTGTGGCAACTGAGGGTGTACTCAGAAGAAGCCTGAGCCCACAGAGAGGAAAGGTGCCATTATTGGGGGGGTGCATGAAGAGAGCAGTGGGAACACCATAAGAGCTTCTTTCCCTGTGAACACTCCTAGGCAACAGGACACTGCCTACAGGAGCTCCAGAAGTGGGTGCAGTCACTGCCACCACTGTGGGCTCCAGAGGCAGGCACAGGCCCCCACTGCTATGAGACCTGCAAGCAGGCACCAAACTCTGCCCCCACCATCCCAGGAGCACACAAGGGACGCCACACCTGCACACTCCATATCAAGGGAATAACGAACAGCACACACTGAGGAAAGAAGCAGCAGGCATCCAAACTAAAAGCAGCTCCTTGATTCTGCACAAGATGGCAGAGTAGAAGGACTTGAGCTCACCTATCGCAAAAACACCAAAATCACAACTAACCAACTGCTGAATAACCATTGACAAAAAAGACTGGAACTTACCAAAAAAGACATTTTACATTCAAAGACAAAGAAGAAGCCACAAACAGACGGAAGGAGGGACACTTTTGCAACATAATCAAATCCCACACCTGCCAGGTAGGCAACCAACAAACTGAAAAATAATTATATCACAGGGGTGCTCCCACAAGAGTGAGCGTCCTGAGCCCCACATCATGCTCCCCAGGATGAGGCTCTGGCTTCAGGAGGAGGAACCCCCAGAGCATTTGGCTATGAAGCCCAGCAGGGTTTGAGTGCAGGAGCTCCAAAGGACTGGGAGAAACAGAGACTCCACTCTTGGAGGGTGCACACAGGGTTTCATGTACCCTGGGACCCAGAGCAGAGCAGTGACTACATAGGCAGTTGGGCTGGACCTGCCTGTGAGTTTTGGAGGGTCCTCTGGGGAGGCAGGGGTTGGCTGTGGCTCACTGGAGGTGCACAGACACTGGTGGAAGAGGACCCAGGGAATACTGATCAGAGTGAGCTCTCCTGGAGGTTGCCATTTTGGCATCAAGACCTGGCCCTACCTAACAGCCTATAGGCACCTGTGCTGGAACACCTCAGACCAAACAACCAGCAGGATATGAACAGAGACCCACCCATCAGCAGACAATCTGCCTAAAGCCATTCTGAGCTCACAAACACACCCCTGACACAGCCTTGCCTACCAGAGGGACAAGACCTAGCTCCACCCACCAGTGGGCAGGCACCAGTCCCTCTAAAAAGGAAGCCTGCCCAAGCCCCAGAACCAACCTCATCCACCAGGGGCAGACACCAGAAGCAAGAGGAGTTATGATCCTGTAGCCTGGAGAAAGGAAACCAGAAACACAGAGAGTCAGACAAAATGAGATGGCAGAGAAATATGTTCCAGACGAAGGAAAAATATAAAAATTCACAAGAACAACTAAGTGAAGTTGAGATAGGCAATCTACCTGAAAAAGAAATTAGAGTAATGATGGTAAAGGTGATCCAAGAACTCAAAAAAAAGAATGGAGGCATACACCAAGAAGATACAAGAAATGTTTAAAAAAGGGCTAGAAGATTTAAAGAACAAACACACAGAAATGAATACAATAACTGAAATGAAAAATACACAAGAAGGAATAGCAGAATAAACGAGACAGAAAAATGAATAAATGAACTATTACACAGTGGTAGAAATCACTGCCATGGAACAGAATAAAGAAAAAGGAATGAAAAAAAATGAGGACAATCTCAAACTTCTGGGACAACATTAAACGTACCAACATTTCCATTATAGGGATCCCAGAAGGAGAAGAGAGAAAGGGCCTGAGAAAATATTTGAAGAGATTATAGCCAAAAACTTCCCAAACATGAGAAAGAAAACACTCACTCAAGTCCAGGAAGCACAGAGAGTCCCCTACAAGATAAACCCACAGAAGAACATGCCAATACACATATTAATCAAACTGACAAAAACTAAAGACAGAGAAAAAATATTAAAATAAAAAAATAACATACAAGGGAATCCCCATAAAGTTATCAGCTGATTTTTCAGCAGAAACTCTGCAGGCCAGAAGGGAGTGGCATGATATGTTTAAATTGATGAAACAAAAAAACCTACAACCAAGAATACTCTACCCAGCAAGGCTCTCATTCAGAATTGATGGAGAAATCAAAAGCTTTACAGACAAGGAAAAGCTAAAAGAATTCAGCACCACCAAACCAGCTTTACAACAAATCCTAAAGGAGCTTCTCCAGGCAGAAAAGAAAAGGCTACAATTAGATTCAAGAAAATTCTGAATGAGAAAGCTCAGTGGTAAAGGCAAACATAAAGTAAGGTAGTAAATCATCAACACACAAATATATCAAAACCAGCAACTGTGAGAACAGGAGAGTACAAGTGCAGGATATTGAAAACACATTGAAAATTAAGAGACCAGCAACTTAAAACAATCATATATATACATATAGACTTCTATATCAAAACCTCATGGGAACCACAAACTAAAAATCTGCAATAGATACACACAAAAAAAGAAAAAGGAATCCAAACACAACACTAAAGATGGTCATCAAATCACAAGAGAAGGGAACAAAAGATGAAGGAAAGACATAAGATCTACAAAAACAAATTCAAAACAATTAACAAAATGGCAATAAGAACAGACATATTGATAATTACTTTAAGTATAAACAGATTAAATGCTCCAATCAAAAGACACAGACTGGCTGAATGGATACAAAAACAAGACCTATATATATGCTGTCTACAAGAGACCCACATCAGATGTAGGGACATATATAGACTGAAAGTGAGGGGATGGAAAAGGATATGCCATGCAAAGAGAAATCAGAAGAAAGCTGGAGTAGCAATACTCACATCAGACAAAATAGACTTTAAAATAAAGACTATTACAAGAGACAAGGAAGGACACTACATAATGATCAAGAGATCAATCCAAGAAGAAGATATAACAATTTTAAATATGTATGCACCCAACATAGGAACACCTCAACAAATAAGGCAAATACTAACAGCCATAAAAGGAGAAATCGACAGTAACACAATAATAGTGGGGGACTTCAACATCTCACTTTCATCAATGGACAGATCATCCAGAAAGAAAACCAATAAGGAATCACAGGCCTAAAAGACACATTAGACCAGATAGACTTAATTGATATTTATAAAACATTCCATCCAAAAGCAGCAGAATACACTTTCTTCCCAAGTGTACATGGAAAATTCCCCAGGATAGATCACATCTTGGGCCACAAATCAAGCCTCAGTAAATTTTAAAAAATTGAAATAATATCAGGCATCTTTGCTGACCACAATGCTATGTGATTAGAAATCATTTACAGGGGAAAAAAAACCCGTAAAAAACACAAACACATGGAGACAGACAATATGTTACTAAGCAACCAATGGATCACTGAAGAAATCAAAGGGGAAACCAAAAAATACCTAGAGATGAATGACAATGAAAACATGACGATCCAAAACCAATGTGCTGCAGCAAAAACAGTCGTAAGAGGGAAATTTATAGCAATACAATCTTACCTCAGGAAACAAGAAAAATCTCAAATAAACAACCTAACCTTACACCTAAAGCAACTAGAGAAGAACAAACAAAACCCAAAGTTAGTAGAAGGAAAGAAATCATAAAAATCAGAGCAGAAATAAATGAAATAAAAATGAAGAAAACAATAGAAAAAATCAATGAAACTAAAAGCTGTTCTTTGAAAAGGTAAGCAAAATTGATAAAACTTTAGTTAGATTCATCAAGAAAAAAAGGGAGAGGACTCAAATCAATAAAATGAAAAAGGAGAAGTTACAACTGACACTACAGAAATACAAAGGACCATAAGAGAGTACTAGGACCATAAGAGAGTACTACAAGCAACTACAGAAATACAAATACAAAGGACCATAAGAGAGTACTACAAGCAACTATACACCACCAACTGGACAACCTAGATGAAATGGAAAAATTCTTTTAAAGGTACACCCTTCCAAAACTGAGCCAGGAAGAAATAGCAAATATGAACAGGCCAATCACAAGCACTGAAATTCAAAGAGTCATTTAAAAAAAATTCCAACAAATGAAAGTCCCGGACCAGATGGCTTCACAGGTGAATTCTAGCAAACATTTAGAGAAGAGTTAACACCTAGCCTTCTGAAACTATTTCAAAAAATTACAGAGGAAGGAACACTTCCAAATTCATTCTATGAGACCACTGTCACCCTGATATCAAAACCAGACAAAAATAACACAAAAAAGAAAATTACAGGTCAATATCATTGATGAACATAGATGCAAATGTCCTAAACAAAATACTACCAAACTGAATCCAGCAACACATTAAAAGAATCATACACCATGATCAAGTGGGATTTATCCCAGGGATGCAAGGATTTTTTAATAACTGCAAATCAATCAGTGTGATACACCACATCAGCAAATTGAGGAATAAAATGCTTATGATCCTCTCAACAGATGCAGAGAAAGCTTTTTACAAAATTCAACATTATGAAACAAACTCTCCAGAAAGTGGGCATAGAGGGAGCATACCTCAGGCCATATATGACAAGCCCACAGCAAACATCATTCTCAATGGTGAAAAAATGAAAGCATTTCCTCTAAGATCAAGAGTAAGACAAGGATGTCCACTCTCACCACTGTTATTCAACATAGTTTAAAAAAAAACAGAACAAAACATAGCTTTGGAAGTCCTTGCCAAAGGAATCAGAGAACAAAAAGAAAGAAAAAGAATCCAAACTGGAAAACAGGAAGTACAACTGTCATGTTTGCAGATGACATGATACTATAATAGAGAATCCTAAAGATGTTACCAGAAAACTACTAGGATTGATCCATGAATTTGGTAAAGTTTCAGGATACATAATTAATACACAGAAATCTCTTGCATTCCAGTACAATAACAAAAAAGTCAGAAAGAGAAATTAAGGAAACAATCCCACTTATCATTGCAACAAAAAGAATAAAATACCTAGGAATAAATCTACCTAAGGAGGCAAAAGACCTGTAGTCAGAAAGTTATAAGATACTGATGAAAGAAATAAAAGATGACACAAACAGATGGAGAGATATACTACATTCTTGGATTGGACAAATCAATATTGTGAAAAGGACTATACTACCCAAAGCAATCTGCAGATTAATGCAATCTCTATGAAATTACCAATTGCATTTTTCACAGAAGTTGGACAAAACAATTTTACAATTTGTATGAAAACACAAAGTACTGCAAATAGCCAAAGCAATCCTGAGAAAGATGAACAGAGCTGGAGGAACCATGCTCCCTGATTTTAGACTGTACTACAAAGCTACAGTCATACTAAAGCAGTATGGTACTGGCACAAAAACAGAAATATAGATCAATGGAACAGGATAGAAAACCCAGAAGTAAACCCATGCACCTATGGTCAATTAATCTATGGCAAAGGAGGTGAGACTGTACAATGGAGAAAAGACAGTCTTTTCAATAAGTCATGCTGGGAAAACTGGACAGCTACATGTAAAAGAATGAAATTAGAACACTCCCTAACAGCAAACACACAAAAAAACTCAAAATGGATCAACGACCTAAATGTAAATTCATACACTATAAAACTCTTAGAGGAAAACATAGGCAGAACTCTCTTTGATGTAAATCACAGCAAGATGTTTTTTGATCCATCTCCTACATTAATGAAAGTAAAAACAAAAATAAACAAATGGGACCTAATTAAACTTACAAGCTTTTGCATAGCAAAGGAAACCATTAACAATACGAAAACATAACCCACAGAATGAAAGAAAAATTTGCAAATGAAGCAACTGACAAGGAATTTCCAAAATATACAAACAGCTCAGGCAACTCTATGTCAAAAATGACAACCCAATCAAAAAATGGGCAGAAGCTCTAAATAGACATTTCTCCAGAGAAGATATACAGATGGACAAAAAGCACATGAAAAAATGCTCAACATCACTAATTATCAGAGAAATGCAAGTCAAAACTACATGAAGTATCACCTCACACCAGTCAGAATGGCCATCATCAACAATATCTACAAACAGTAAATGCTGGAGAGTGTGTGGAGAAAAGGGAACCCTCTTACACGGTTGGTGGGAATGTAAATTGGTACAAGCACTAGGGAGAACAGAATGGATGTTCCTCAAAAAACTAAAAATAGAACTCCCATATGATGCAGCATTCCCACCCCTGGGCATATATCCAGAGAAAATCATACTTTGAAAAGATACATGCACCCCAATGTTCATTGCAACACTATTTACAATAGACAGGACATGGAAGCAACCTAAATGTCCATCAACAGAGGAATGGATAAAGAAGATGTGGTACATACATACAACGGAATATTACTCAGATATATAAAAGAATGAAATAATGCCACTTGCAGTAACATGGATGGACCTAGAGATTATTATACTAAGTGAAGTGAGTCAGATAAAGTCAAATACCATATGATATCACTCATGTAGAATCTGAATTTTTTAAATGATACAAACGAACTTATTTACAAAACAGAAACAACCTCACAGATATTGAAAACCAACTTATGGTTACCAAAGGGGATACATCATGGGGAAGGATAAATTGGGAGCTTGGGATTAACATACACACACTACTATATATAAAATAGATAACCAACAAGGACCTACTGTATAGCACAGGGAACTCAATATTCTGTAATAACCTATATGGGAAAAGAATCTGAAACAGAATAAGTATATGTGTATGTATTACTGATTCACTTTGCTGTACACCTGAAACTAACACAAGATTGTAAATCAAGTATACTCCAATAAATTTTTTTTTAAAACACCTTTCAGCATTTTTCCTACACCTGTAACAGCCCTTTTGGATATCTGATTGTTAAGGATACAGATGTCCTTAGTTTAATCAAATATAGAGCTTGCATTTCTTTTTCTTGTGCATTTTTGCTTGCTTGTTTCTAAAAAAAAGAGATGTTATAAAACCCTATATCTGTAAGGTCATGTTATTCAGGAATGGCCTCAAACATAGCTTAGTATGATCTATAAAAGCACTAAGCCAAGTTGTCCATATTTGAGCATTTGTGTTTAGTTTTATTACCTGCTTCCATACCTAAGAAAACTTTAAGTCATATAGTATTTTATATAGTACTTTTTTTACTAACCTTAGTCTATGACTCCACAATAAGCAAGCTTCTATAAGAATTCTGTAAGAATTCAAACGTCAGTATGTCAAGAGTAATCCATAGAGAACCCTCTTGTTCAGTGCAGCACAGTACACCCTGGCTAAGAATATTAATGAGTAATCCCTATGAATTCAGTGGTTACTACATACCAAACATTAGGCTACCTACTAATGTTCACAGCTTTGTTTAAAATTGCCATGTGAAGTTATTATTACTATTATCACTTTATAAGAGTAGGAAATCAAGGATCAGAGTTTTCTAGTAATGTTATCAAGACCAGGTAGAAAGCAAGTGGCCTAGCCATAATTAGATCTCTTCTATCTTCCAAAGCCTGTAATCCCTATCACTTCGTCTATGGAATAGCCAAATACATTTTAACCATTTTCAAAGTTACTTCCATTATAACAGTTATGTGGAATCATAATATATAGACTCAGGAGACATAGCAGATTTCTGGAGAACTTAATCTCATAATATTAGTTTCACTAAATAGTTATTCAATGTAAAACTTACGGCCTGCAATGATAAGCTCAGCATTTCCCAAAGTGGCCTAATCCAACTTTGAGACATCTGTATATTTTTTCCCTTAGAGTAAATTAAAATCTATCATCCTGTGTTTCCCACACAGTGGTTTATTTTTAATCTTAGTGTCTATAATGGGAAAAGACTGCACACATGTGCATACACACACACACACACACACACACACACACACACATACACAGGTAATATATGTAAGCAAGAACTTCTTTCCTCTAGTTTGAACATTTCTAGTTCCTTCAAATATTCCTCATATATGTGGTAACCATATAACTTACTATATGAGGAAACTTTTGAGAATGAAAGGGGACATTAACCAGCCAGTACATTGGGAAGACAGGAGCAAATTGAGACAGTCCTAGACACACTCATATGTGCTACCTATTTATATATGTAGTGGGTTTGGGGATTTTTTAGTTTTACACGCCACAAACTCAGGTGTACAAATGTACAAACTGATTTGCAATTTAGGTAATAAATTAAGAACTCTTACCTATAATATACAAAGAACTCCTAATAATTGACAACTGCAGAAAAAGTATAAAATGCTATGAATTGGTAATTCACAGATAAAATACACCAAATGATAATAGGTAAATTTAAATGCTCAAAATTTTCTAGTAGTCTGGAAAGTACACAATAAAATAGTTATGAGCAGCCATTTTACACCCACCAAAATAATGAAAGTTATATAAGAATGATAATTGTTGGCTTGGATGTAAGACACTCCACTTTATGAGTGAAAATATACATCATTACTAATAAAAAATAAACCTAGCAACATCTATTAAAATCACTTTATACATAATTATCAATCGTGCTCTTAGTATTCTATACCATAGAACTGTGTCAGTATCTAAAAATATACACAGAATATTTATCACAGAATTGTTTGTAGTTGTAAATACACAGAAACAAAGTGATTTCACTTCACTTAAGAGAATGGCTAAGTAAATTATGATAGATCCACACTATGTAATATAAGGCTATTAAAAAATATATTTACAAAAGTTGCTCCGGTGTACTTTCCACAAGGTATTGTTGAGTAAGGTGGGTCTAGAGGAATATTTATTCCTTTATATTGAGGATCTGGTGACTCTACAGAGGTCACAGCTGAAAAATCAACATCAGGATAACCCAGACGTACATACTGCAGAATTCTGTTTCTGGATATAAAGGGGTGAAGAAGAACTTTATCTCTGTGGTAACACCAAGAAAAATCTAGAAAACATGAAAACCATACTCATCTGTAGGATTATCAAAGAGTGGTAGATGCAAGAAAGCCTTGATAAACTGATCTCCATAGAGGTATCCATCAGCAGCTTCCTTCAACAGCTTCTGGGAAAACACTAAGTCTGGGTTTAGACAGACCTACCAGAGATCCAGTGACTCTACCCATAGGGGAAGAAATCTGGCAAGATACTGGTAACTGTTGAGCAAGCAGAAATGACTGGAGTCTGAGAAACCCCAAATACAAGAAAAATTTTCTTGGTATAATAATCTTCCTGATCTCACTCTTTCCCAATTTCGCTGAGATAAAGGCAGTGCAGTCAAGAGTGAAAAACAGAAATAACTTACAGTTTCAGAAATAACTTATTTGAAAAGCTCTATCAGCCATTCTAATAGTAGCTGGAGCCAGTAAATACAAAGGGGATACCTCTATCTAACTCTCTCCTGATTCCTCATTTGAATTCTGATAAAACAAAGCAGCTTCTCCACATTAATGTCAGTGGCAGCAGCCACAGATTGGATGTTTGGGGTTGGGCTAAACAGAAATGAGCTTAATCATAAAGCTATAACTCAGTTAATATAAGTTATTCAACAATTGGTAAAATCTGAATGATCACTTTCTCAGTTTAGCTACCAGACACAGAAAAGCTTGCATTCTCTGAGAAAACAAAATAATAGTGTATCCCAATATCCCTGGCTCTTCTACATGAAGTGGCTGGCATGCAACAAAAGAATGATATGAAGAAAAAAGCTGGACCCTACAATCAAGAAAAAAGCTTAAAAGAATCCAATTTACAGATAACCTAGATACTGTAAAAGTAAACATGAACTTTAAAATAACTATCCCCTTAAATAAGTACTAGGGATTAAAAAAAAAAACTTTTTTTCCTTGTGTCTTTTAAATTTATCTCTCCTGATTACAAAATTAGCAAACACAAATCTGTTCTAGAGAGGAGCAAAAAATATAAAGGAACAGAGAAATACTTGGTTTGTATGCAGTTACCCAGACTTAACTATTATTTTGTCACATTCTATTTCAATAGTACCATCAGTAATCCTGCTGAAACGAGCATAAATGGGTTTATAGAAACATTTTATATGTATGAACTTTCTGGAAAATATAAGTAAGTTACTATTTATACTGCTCATTTAAAAAATAAAAGAAATAAAATCACTATACCTTAAAGAAGATGTGGTGCATATATAGAATGACATACTACTCAGCCATAAAAAAGAATGAAATAATGCCATTTGCAGCAGCATGGATGGACCTAGAAATGATCATACTAAGTGAAGTAAGTCAGAAAATATGACACAAATGAACTTATCTGTGAAACAGAAACAGACTCACAGACATAGAATTGTGGTTGCCAAAGAGGAGGGAGGGTGGGGGAGGGATGGGCATGGAGTTTGGGATTAGCAGATGCAAACTATTATATATAGAATGGGTAAAAAACAAGGTCCTACTGTGTAGCACAGGGAACTATATTCAATATTCTGTGATAAACCATAATGGAAAAGCATATGAAAAACAATGTATACATATATAAACTGAATCACTTTGCTGTACAGTAGAAATTAACACATTATAAATCAACTACTCTTCAAAAAAATAAATTAAAAATAAAATAACTATCCTTCATAAGTACAAAGATTTACAGGACAGATATAAAGTATGGATTAACAGATCTCAGCAGAGAAAAGAAAACTACTAAAGTACAGAATTCTAGAATCTGCAATACAAAGTGGGCCTAACATTCAAACACTAGAATTAAATTCATTGCAGAAGGAAGACAGGTTGATAAAGTTTATGCCAAAGGAATTAGAGAGGAAGAAATATGTAAAAACAACTGATCAGAATGATAGTTACCTGTGGGAAGATTTCAGGCAATCTAAAATATGTGTAATTAGAAAATATATAATGGCTAAGTAGAGTTTATGCAGGAATTCAAGGTTATAGTAACGTTCAAAAATCAATGAATGTAATTCATTAAAAAGAATAAAGGAGATAAGTCATATGGTTATCTTAACAGGCCAAAAGAAAAAGTATTAGATAAAGTCTAACACTCATTAATGATTAAAAAACTTCTCAGTATCTAGAAATAGAAGAAAATGCCCTCAATCTGAAAAAGAAAAAATCTGTGGAAAACTTTCAGCTAACATCAGATTTATTAATGAAATATTAAACATGCCTCACCACCACTAAGATTGGGGAAAAGGAAAGGCTCTGAATTTTTCACCATTTTTATTCAACACTGTATTTTGGAGTAGCAGTCTTAGTACATCTAAGGAAAAAGGGAGTGAGAGAGAAGGAGGGAGAAAGAAAAAAGTAACTTCTTTTTTCATAGACAGTAAAACATCCTAGATGTAATAGGTGAATTCAGCAAGGTCTTGGGATTCAGGATCAATATAAAAATCAATTATATTCTACAAAGTGGCAACAAACAATTGGAAAATAAAATTTAAAAATCAATTCCATTCACAATATCATAAAAAATAAAACACCTAGGGATATATGTAATGAAAGCCAAGCAAGACCTCTACTCTGAAAACTACAAAAATTTGAGAGAAATTTGAGAGAGCCCAAATAAATATTGTAAAGATATCAATTTTCTCCAAATTAATCAAAGATGGAACACAATTTCAATCAATATCCTAACAGGCTTTCCTGTGATTACTGACAAACTAGTATTAAAATATATATGGAAATGCAAAGGATCTATATAGAAGAGTCAAACATTATTGAAAAAAAATTTGAGGATTTATACTTCCTGATTTCAAGATTTACCATAAAGCTACTGTAACCAAGTCTATGGTGTGGGCATAATAAAACAGACAGAGATCAATGGAACAAAAGACATTCCAGAAATAGCTCTACATAATTACAATCAAAAAATTTTTGACAGGCAGCAAAGTAATTCACCGGGGAAGGAAAAACCTTTTCAGCAAGTGGTGTATTTAAGCAATGAAATAAAGAATAGGGGACAAAATAAGTATTCACCCCTTCACACATCAGGCACAAAAACTGATTTGAGACGGATCAAAAACCTAAACATGGAATCTACAATTACAAAACATCTAAAAGAAATCATAAGAGAGTTATAGTTGAGCAGGATCATGAATTATGAATAAGAGTTTATCAGCTATAGTGAGGAAACAAAGATTCAAATTAGAGAAAAATAATCCATGCAAAGATATGAAAAATGTATATTCATCGTTTGTTCTAGGAATGATGAGTAATCTAGTGTCCTTTCCTTATTAAGCACTGTCCTGTGCAAGTTGTTTTGCTAAGTGCAAAGAGTAAAAAATACCATGCAGTCCTTTTATATCAGGAACTCCCATTACTAAGGGAGGAAAAGATATGAGGGGAATGAAACATAATTCAATGAAATAAATTCTATTAAAGTTAACTACAATTTTTATGAAAACAGTGAGAACATAGCAATTGATACCATATCAATTTCTTGCAAGTTTGTGAAGATTTTATAAGGTGAACAGGTTGAGTCTGGTGTCAGGGAAGATCACTCCATTCATAAGAAATTAGTTGACCCTTGAACAGCATGGGTTTGAACTGAACAGGTCCACTATGCATGACTTTTTTTCAGTAAATATACAGTTGGACCTCAATATCTGTGTATGCCAAACCAGCAGATATGGAGGGTCAACTGTATTCAATGCACTATGGCCATTTTATATAAAGGACTTGAGCATGCATGGATTTCGGTATACAGTGTGGCTCCAGAAACCAAACCCCTGTGAATGCTGAAGGACACCTGCACAGGTGAAAAGCGAATACCTGAGCAAGAATGTGGGTTTATTCATGAAACCACTGGCAGTCCGCGTGGCTGCAGGAAGGAGGCGTAGGGAAGATTAGTAGTAATTGAGAGTAGAAATGAAAGTGGGGGCAGACTGTCGATAGCAAGTATACTACACTAAGAAACAATAAGATACATTGACCACTGAGTAGTCATTTTACATATTTTCTACTATTACAAAATTCTTTAACAGGTGTTTCCTGCTTTACATATGCAGGAACAGGCTTGGGAAGTTTTGGTACACACTATTAAGGGTGGTTATGTCTTCTTGGAGAATTAACTCTGTTATCATTATGAAATGCCCTTCTTTATCCCTAATACATTTCCTGTTCCGAAGCCTGTTTCGTCTGAAAAGAACATAGCTTCTCCAGCTCCCTTTCACTTTAGTATATCGCACCCCCATCCCTTTACTTCTAACCTGCGTCTTTATATTTAAAGTGAGTTTCTTGTAGATAACATATTTGTTGTGTTTTTTTCCACTCTGACAATCTAATATATTTTCTAATATATTTAGAAAATATACATTTTACTGACCTGGGTCATCTTTATTTTCTGTGAACAACTTTAACATTTCTTTTTTTTTTTTTTTTTTTGCGGTACGCGGGCCTCTCACTGTTGTGGCCTCTCCCGTTGCAGAGCACAGGCTCCGGACGCGCAGGCTCAGTGGCCATGGCTTACGGGCCCAGCCACTCCACGGCATGTGGGAACCTCCCGGACCGGGGCACGAACCTGCGTCCCCTGCATCGGCAGGCGGACTCGCAACCACTGCGCCACCAGGGAAGCCCCAACTTTAACATTTCTTGCAGGGCAGGTTCAGTGGCAATAAACACCCTGTTTTTGTCTCAGAAAGTCTTTAATCTCCTGCAATTTTGAAGAATAATGTCACTAAATTAGACTCCTGGATTGCTGAGTTTTTTCCTTTCAACATTTAAAAAAATTTTAAATATTTTACTCCTCTCTCTTCCTGCTCACATAGTTTCTGTTGAGAAATTTGCTGTTAAACTTGTTTCTCCATAGGTAAAATGATCTTTTTTCCTCTGGCTTTTTTCAAGATGTTCTTTTAAATTGACTCACAGCTCTTGAATGTTCTGGGGAGTTTTTCTTTTTTTTCTCTTTCAGTTTGGTGACTTCTTATGGATCTATCTTCAGGCTCATTGATTCTTTCCTCATTTGTGTCCAGTCTACTGATAAACTCATCAAAGGTATTCTTAATTTCAATTACTGTATTTTTTATTTCTAGCATTTAAAACTTCATGCTTAGAGTTTCCATTTCTCTGTTCACATTACTTATTTTTGTTGTCTACATTTTCCATGGAAACTTACAACATGTTAATCACAGTTATTTAAAATTTTTACCATCTAATAATTCTAATATCTGTGTCATATCTGATTCTGGTTCTGATGATTGCTTTGTCTCTTCAGACCATGTGTTTTCTTTCCTCTTGGCATGACTTGTAACTTTTTGTTGAATGATGGAAATGAAGTATTGGATAATAGTAACAGAGGTAAATAGGCCTTTAGTTTGAGGATTTCTGTTAATCTGGCTAGGAGTTGGGCTGTGTTTGATGTTACTGTAGGTGCCATTGGCTTGAAATTCCTCTAGTTTCCTTGTTTTTGTTTCTCCTGTTGTCTTTAGGTTCCTGTAAGAACTCCTCTTTAGATAGTCTGTATTTGTCGGTTTTTTCATCTGTAATCCAAAGTTATTATACTGGAGCCCTACTGATGCAGTGGTAAGATGTGGAAGAAGGAAAGCTTCCTATGGTCTTATAATTAAAATCAGTCTTTTCAGGGGAACTGTATCTGTGGGCCGTGTCCTTCACAATTGTTGCATAACTTCTCCCCACCTTGGTAAGACAGGAAAACTAGAGAGGGATGGAATCAGGAAAATACCTTTCCCTCAGGTGGAACAAGTGTTTGGTAGCCCTGACAGCAAGTCTTTGTTATGGAGACTGCTCTAGGCATAGTTCCCTAGGTTACTCTTCCCCTCTCCCTCCCAGAGTCATTAGGGAACCTTAATCAGATCTTCACAATGAGAACCTTGTAGGGTTCTTGGAATTAAAACACAGAAAATTATAGACTCTCCTAAGGCTGTGGTCCCTAAGTGTTTCTTACTCTCCTGCTAGTCCACACTCAGCCTCTGGCCATTTGTCTCAATTACCATTTAAATGTCACTATCAGTTTATTTTCTGCTTCAGAAAATATTATTTTCTGCTTCTGCTTCCTGGATGATTTCTGCTTCATCCAGGAAAGCATATCTCAGCCATGACCTTCTGGATTTGCCTGTCTCTCCATATTTCCTGGTGGTGGTTTGCCCTGTGATCTCAGTTTTGTGATGGGTCCAAGAAAAGTGTTAACTTTTGTCTAATTCAGCTATTTTCTTGTTGTAATAAGCTCTTTACATGTTGGAGTTGAAACCAGAAGTCTCCAGCTTAGGGAGTTTAAATACCCACAAAATTACCATTAAATTTATTATATTTTTCTCCAAAACCATGATATGAAACATTACTGTAGAACTCTCAAAATTTTTGACTATGACAGTCACATGATAACTTATTTTTTGATTACTCTGGTAACAAAGCATGGAATAGACTGACATATTTGAAAAAAGGAAATGACAGGAAGCTATTGGAAAAATAACCTCTGCAAGACTATGCAGTAGGCTTGAATTGAGGTAGAAACAAAGACACTGGAAATTAAGAGAGGGAGTTTAAATAAAGAAAATATATGAAGTAAAAGTAATAGGATTATTTGGTTATAGATAATGAGAAAGGAGGAATAGAAGCTAATTATGAGCATTATCATTTGGACATGATGGTTACTTGAAGATTCTCCAAAACAAGGTAATACCATATTCTTATGTAACATACATTACAGTTGTTCCAAAATATCCTCTTTGGGAAAATAACTGGTACTGATAAATAATAAAGGTCTTGAACTCATCATGCAGTTTCTCTATCAATTATTCTTTCCTGAATTGCCTTTGATATGTCTTAGGTAGAGATTCTAAAATTAATTCTTTGAGCTCAACAGCCTTGGGAATCTCATCAAAGTGTCTTGACACAACCCAGCTATCATTGCAAGTAGAGCATTTATTACATGAATCAGACAATAGCCTTTTTATTTGAGTATATTATGAGATTAGAATCTGTGATAGAGATATTCAAATGCTTGGTATTAAAATTATCAATAGACCTTGAGAATTGCTCTTCTTTACCTATTCTGAAGAAAAATAAATAAGTTTTTAAAACTTCCTCTTATCACCAGAAAATGCACTGTTTCAGGTAGTGGCAATAAACCCTGTAGAGCCCCAGTAAGAAACATAATAAAAAAACCTTCTGGCCACCACTTTCAAACTCACTGTATTAAGAATTTAAAGCCTAGCAGAGTAAAGGCGGAAAAGCACAATCATTATGCTTGTGCATGCTTAACATCTGTTTTCTTTAGTTCTGGCTGAAAAGCTTGCTTTAAAATATACAACTACTCTCAAAATCTTAAATAATTTTAAAAAGTCCATCGTCAGAAACTTCCCTTTATCCTTACAGAAATATTTAGCACAATTGTTTTGTCTTTGATATTTTGGTTTTGTCAAAAATTGGATGAATTTTGACCACCACACTCTCACATACTCACCAATGATTCAAAAAAGGTAATGCTTCTGCAGTTCACTAGTCCCATGCCTGGAATTATCATCAAGTACAAGATTTCTAAGTAAATTTTGATATGATGTTATAGCTCTATAACTATCACCTTCTATGAATAACTTACATATCAAAACTTAGAAAAACATGTAATGTAAAATTTAAATTTGAAAGTCAGTTTTGATCTTATAAATAGTATAAGTGAACATTTTTCTTTGAAAACTAAGAACTACGAGGTCTGTCATTTTACAAATTGCATTGTAACTATAACCTTTTAAAAACAGCATTATTATCTATAAGAAAAGAACTAAAGTAAAAACCAAAGTATACAATCTACTGCCTTTCACCAAAGTTCAAAAAACTGTAAACTATAATAAAAGACAGTTTGCTCTATTTAGTGAAGCATGAGGTACTGGCTTATTAGAAGTGCATCTATTCTATGCTTAGAGAGTTTCTAACTATAGTTTCTAAGTGACTCTAGACAAGCCAAAAAAAAAAAAAGTCAAGAGCAGATGTCAAACAAACCTATCCTTATTAGAAACTAATTGCCTGTTTGGTTGCCTTTATTATATGAAACACATGGGAAATGAATATTGCTGATGTGTGCATCAGCATTATAGAGTCTAAAACCAGTTTTCCAGTAGTTACTCTGAAAATCATCCAAAACCAATAGAAGACCAAAAGACCACTACAAAATTTGATTCTAAAGGAAATTCTTTTGATAAAACTTATGAATTTGCATAATCAAATAACTTTAATGAAAGGTAGATAGGCAATCTGAAACACTAAAAACTTTAAACCTAAACTTCCTTTAACCTATTAGGTAAGTATGTTTTAATTATTTAGATATATGAATATTTAGATATCTGATCTGATGCGAAATTTTTAAAAAATGAAAACAGGTGCACATGCATTAAATTCAATTTTATAGTATACCAGAGAGGAAAGCTCTAGTCTCCCTTAGTTATTTATTCCAAAATATTTCAATGTTAACTGAATATTCCCTAGCATTTTTTACTTACTTAGCATTTATGACCTAAATTGTTTTTTTAATAGTCTTCTTATCTGTATTTATATGTGTTTTTTCCTAAATGGTAACCTCTGTAAGAGCAGTGACCACATATTCATTTATTGATTGATTGATTCAATCATTCATTTATATATACAGGTATTTAATAAACGTCTAATATGTACCAGGCATGGAGCTAGAAACTGTACTAACAGAATGAGCAAGAGAAAGAATTCCTTAGAGATGGGAGGGTTTATTTTACACTTAGTTGTACCAACTAATATTTAAAATTAGAAGGAACTTTTTAATGTTTATTTTTAAATCTCAAGTCCCACATACTTTAACATATTTTTCTGATATTAAATTTAAAAGAATTCCTTTTCAAATATTAATACATTAAAGAAATGGACAAAATTGATTTAATATGATTAGTATGAATTCTTACAATTGCCATAAAGACTAAAATCTGGTTTGAATTTTCTGAAAATATTTTTTTCTGTCCTTCTTATAACAGTAGAGATTAATTTTGAATTTTAATATTTAAGTAGAAGAGATTTGGGGTGGTCAGTAGGCCATTTATATGCCTGAATAAATTCAGATTTTATCTACTCCATTGTTGTTGTTGTCTTATTAATTATCTTATTATTTAATCTCTGGAACAACCATCTTCAAATTACAACCTATCTAATGAAAAAGGAAAAAAATGTGACTTTTTAAACAAAATTTTGGGAGAGGACTCTTCCCTTTTATATCTAGGTAAAGCAACAAAAATGACCTGGAGTAAGGTAATAGGAACTGGTTGAATAACGAGAACAAGACTGGGTCCTTTTAAGAGAAGAGCAACACAGAAACACTACTACTCAGTTGACTGATAACTATTTGGTTAATAGGATAAAATTTTTAAAAAGAACTATATACAGACCTAAAAATTTTACTATAACCTAAAACATATTAATGAGCATTCATTCATTGATTCTTTGCAGTGGGATCAAGGCCTTTTCTTTGGTTATGACTCCCTAGAGTGGGACTTTGCATTGCCTTTTTTGTACAAAAAACACTTATTCTAATTCCTCTTAGTTTATCTAATATTAGTTGCAAAGCAGTTTGAATAAAGAACACCTATGGAATATCATGAATTTTTTCCCAAAACTGTTACAATTCCCTGACTAGACTCTGATATGTGTGTGTGTGTGTGTGTGTGTGTGTGTGTGTGTGTGTGAGATATTTATCTCTTTGGAATGATTCCAAAGGATCTGACTTAATTTCTATAGATGTAACAACTTCTTTGCATAATTAAATTTCATCAGTTTATACAATAGTCAATTCAATTACATGAGTACAATTAGTTAACACTTAAGTGATTTTACTTATTGCCAATTTTTCATAATTCTCTTTATACTGTTCTAAGAGATTTATTTATATTTACACAAACAGTCCTCACAAGACCCCGATGACATAGTTACTATTATTATCCCCATTTAATAAATGAGGAAGTACTACATAACAGAAGTAACTTCCCCAAGACCATACAGCTGGCACATAAGCAGGCCAGGACTTAAACACGAATTGTCTACTCCAGAGTAGGTGCTTTACACCAGTGTATTATGCGGCTCCTAACTGGCATAGACAGGTTTAGAAATAGGTATAAGTGACTCTTATTAAGATTGCAGCCCAAATGGTGGTACATCAGCATCATTAAAAATTCAGCATACAATAAACCTTAGTCATCATGCTTGCAAAGAAAACAGAATGTCCATTAATTCAACAAGCCTGTTAGGTGGAGGTTAGTTATACTAGATCTTCACTGTAATCACTCTGTGAGGACAGTTTGTTTAAAATAAAAAAAAAAAAATGAGTAAAGATCCCATAAAATCTTGGATATATGGTGTAACTTAGAAGTGCTAGAGGACAATTCAGTCCTAGTCACTTGCAGAGTTGCTAGCTGAAGGACTTGTTTTTTCTATTTAATGTTAGATAAGCAAGAACTATGGCAAAAACCCCTGAGAGTAAATATTTTTCTACCTATCTCCAAAATTAAGTACATGACTGTTTTAAAGATCAGTCCCGGGGAAGTTGCCTTGATGAGAAGGATGCAGGGTGGTTCTTGCAGATGAGTAATATCTGCAAATAGAATGAACCTCTGCTCAGTCCCACAAAAGAAGCAACACAGATAGACAAAGTCTCCAGTGCACTCCCAGATATGCCAGTTAGAGTACAGGCTAAGCTGAAGTAAAAAGATTTCTTCCTCATGTCCAAAGGTATGTTAGCAGTCCTAGAAGAATACGGGGAATTACTCCATAAAGTTTTCCAAGTTTCCCTCTACATGTTCTACCTTTTCTAGAATGATGCCCCTTCATGAAAGTTAAATCTGGCTCATCAGCATATCTGCTTTCTAGCCTGCAGCAAGGAGAAAGAGAAAATGAAGAGTTTTCATTTTCAGAAATTTAATCTCACACTATAATTGTATCAAACATTTCCACCCACTTCCCATTGTTTGGAATGTCTTCATACGCCCATACCTAGCTAAAAAGGAGACTGACAATATCATCTGGACCTGGATGGCTAAGGGCACAGCTTAACACTGAAGAAGGTATAAGAGGGAAATAGATATCAGGACCACAAAGCCAATTCATTCAAAAATATTCCTTGTCAATTACTGCATGTTAGCCAAGGAACCAAGCATAGAGAATATAGAGATGGAAGATATAATTCCTGCTCTTGTGGCGTTCACAGACTAGTGAAGGAGAAAAACAAGTAAAGGCAATAAAATGCAGATGCTGCTATGGTGAAATACGATATCCTAAGATAGGATACACCAGACCTATCAAGACCGGTAGGAAATGGACTAAAGGAAGCTTTTCCTGAAGGAGAAGATGTGGAAATGAGAAAGAAGGAAGGGGTGGGATGCTGGAAAGCCCTGGATATCCTACAAAATAGTTTGGATTTTATCCTGCAAGTCACTATTAGTTATTGAAGAATTTTTAAGTTAGGAAATGAAATTATTAAAAATGCTTTTGGAGAGAGATCACTTTGTTGCTCTCCCCTCCCTAGGGAGAACAATTTAAACGATGTGACATTGGAAACAGGAAAATTTGATTGAGGTAATCTGATATTTAAAAACATTACCTAGTAATTACTTGATGTCAAGAAGCCTACATCCTTAATGTTTCATTATATGAGCAAACAAAGTGTACATCCCTCCCTTTCCAGAATGAGCTTCTTCAAGTACATGTGAGGGGAAGAGATTGGGAGGGTCTCAGTTACATATCAAATACACCACTAAGTCCACACAGTCACCTGCTCCCCAAATAAAGCATGACTTCTACCCAAAATGATATTGCTGGTTACACACAGCCTGGAGCTGAGTTTAATGCCTTGCTTATAATAGTTTCTGAATATTTCCTAACACCACAAATTTTTTTTTAATTAGAAATTTGAGAATATCTCAAAATGCAGTGATGAAAAAGTATCCTTGCAACTACATTATAAATAGCCAGTCAACAAAGGCCAAGGAAAATTTTGGAATAATGTTAAACCCTTTGCAGCCCCTCTCCAGTTCCTAGACTGGCTTCCTCTGATGAGTTCTGTTTTCCTTTCTTTTTTCCTCCTTGGAGTTCTGCACCCTCTTTTCAATCCTCCACTTTCCTTGTTAGTGAAACTTCACTCATACCAATTAACAACCTTTTCTTAAAGCAACTTCCTCCCAACCTGTATATGCACAGTATGTGAATATTCAACAATATGTTAATCAGAGTTAAAGCTATTCTCTCTAGAAGAGTATCACCATGAAGGTGCTTCAGCAAATCAGCTGAGTATGGACCTTTGGTACATTATGAGGATAAAATAAGATCCTCCCTATTTCTACCATGTTTTGGTCTCTACTATGTAACCTTAGCATAAGACACACACACATACACACACAGATTTTCTGAAATAAAAGAATATAAAACCATAATAAGAAAAATGAATTTCTTTCTAAAGGCAAAAGAACATAATCTGGAAAGGTTACACCTGCTCACAGTGTGGATAATCTTTTATAACATTTTCGTTGAGCAGTTTAGCTTCCCAGAAAAGGCAGTAACATTTACATCCTTATAAGCAGGAAAAATCATTAAAGTTTGCTCTTAAACAAGAGAATCATCTGCTCAGTCTCTGTTCTTTACGAAATACATTCAGAAGCCTTGAAATTTTCTTTCTAACATAACTTCTTTTAGATAGGATTCCCTCTTCTGTTCTCTGTTAGAAGAAGGGAAAAACAGAAAATCATTCACCCTCCTGCTGATAGTTCAAAACTAGACTGTGGATCAAGTTACGTTCTTCTTTTATCAAATACTTACATGTTACAAAATATTTTAGTTATTTTAACACCATACTATAAGGTTATTCTACAGTACTGCAAAGAATTATATTTTTGTGTAGGGAGTAAGAATAAAGCCCACTTTCCTATAGTAAATATCCCAGGTATTTCATATAGCAAAAACATGTAGATGTTTATAAGATGCATGTGTTTGTTCCTTCATAAGAGCAGTAAGGCTCACAGAGGCTTCAAAAGTAAACAATTCGTATTTTAGCAGATTCAAGTTGCAATGAAGTCTCTGCAAAATAACGGGTGGGACAACTAAATATCCATATCCAAAAGAATAAAGTTGGACTCATACTTCATACCATACACAAAATTTAGCTCAAAATGAATCATAGAGCTAAACATCAGAGCCAAAACTATAAAACTCTTAGGAAAAAATGGATTAAATCTTCATGACCTTGGGTTAGGCAATCATTTCTTAGGTAAGACATCAAAAGTACAGTGATAAAACAAAAATAATTATAAACTACACTTCATAAAATTAGAATCTTTTAAACTTCAAATAACACCATCAAGAAAATGAAAAGATAACCCATGGAATGGGAGAAAATACTTCATAAAAGATTTATATCCAGAATATATAAAGAACTCAATGATATTAAATGATAAGAAATTCAATGATAAAAAGACAACCCAATTAAAAATAGGCAAAGGGTTTGAATAAATATTTCTCCAAAGAAGACATGCAAATTACATGAATAAGTCATTTGACTTATGTAAGTCAATAAGTACATGAATATGCTCAATAAGTACATGAAATATGCTCAAAATTATTAGGTATTAGTAAAATGCAAATCAGAACCACAATGAGATAACATTTCATACTCACTAGGATGGCTATCATAAAAAAAAAAAAGAAGCATGTGGAGATATTTGAATTTTCATACATTTTTTTTAAATTAATTAATTAATTAATTAATTTTTGGCTGTGTTGGGTCTTTGTTTCTGTGCGAGGGCTTTCTCTAGTTGCGCAGAGCGGGGGCCACTCTTCATCGCTGTGCACGGGCCTCTCACTGTCGCTGCCTCTCTTGTTGCGGAACACAGGTTCCAGACGCGCAGGCTCAGTAGTTGTGGCTCACGGGCCTAGTTGCTCCGCGGCATGGGGGATCTTCCCAGACCAGGGCTCGAACCCATGTCCCCTGCATTAGCAGGCAGATTCTCAACCACTGTGCCACCAGGGAAGCCCCGTGAATTTTCATACATTTCTGATAGGAATATAAAATGACTCAACTGAATTGGTAAACGGTTTGGCAATTTCTAAGAAATGTTAAACATAGACCTTGAAATTCCACTCCTGGTTATCTACGCAAGTGAAATGAAAACATATTTATACACACAGATTAGTATGTAAATGTTCATAGCAGTTTTATTAGTAACAGCCAGAAAATGGAAGCAACCTAAATATTCATCAACTGATGAATGAATAAACAAAATGTGGTATATCCATACAATGGAATAATACTCAGCAATAAGATGAAATAGTGATATATGCTATATGTAACATGGATGGTCCTCAAAATCATTATGATAAGAAGCCAGTCACAAAAGATCACATATTATTGAATGATTCAATTTATTAAAAAACCTCTAGAATAAGCAAATCCTAGAGACAAAACATAGATCAGGGGTTAGTGCTAGGGGGAAGAGGAATAAGAAATGATTTCTAGGGCTTCCCTGGTAGCACAGTGGTTGAGAGTCCGCCTGCCGATGCAGGCAACGTGGGTTCGTGCCCCGGTCCGGGAAGATCCCACATGTCGTGGAGCGGCTAGGCCCGTGACCCATGGCCACTGAGCCTGCGCGTCCGGAGCCTGTGCTCCGCAACGGGACAGGCCACAACAGTGAGAGGCCCGCGTACCGCAAAAAGTGATTTCTAGGGAATATGAGATTTCTTTTGAAGATGAAAATTAGGATATGATGATGGTTGCACAACTCTGAGAAATACAATAATAAACATTAAATTGTACACTTAAACTGGTGAATTTATAATATGTAAATTATATCTCAAGAATGCTGATTAAAAAGTGAAATACTGCTATTCCTCTCTTGATACATTATAAAATTCCTTTCCCTCCCTCCTTATGTATATTTGCCCCTGACCCCTTGCTTTTCTTAGAGTATCTTTGTTCCCACTAAATGACAGTACAGATAGAAATATCAATTTATTTTAATGACTTTTGGCACTGGTACTCTGAAAAAGTGTCACGTAGGCCCAAATCACCACAAAATATATCAATCAAATACAAAAGATAATGCCAAGGTAACTACATAAGATAATTCCCTTCTTTCCAAGAGATTGTTTTGTTCTAGTCCTCTGTACTACCATCCCATCACCACCAGCACCGCCACCAGCATGCATGCACTTACCAGTGACTTTCAAGGAAGTATGCTCATTAGTTATCAGATACTTCCTTTTTTTCTTTTAATATTTATTTATTTATTTTAACTGTGCTCGGTCTTAGTTGCAGCATGCAGGATCTTCTTTGCTGCATGTGGGATCTTTAGTTGCAGCATGTGGGATCTATTTCCCCAAGCAGGGATCAAACCCGGGCCTCCTGCATGGGGAGCACAGAGTCTTAACAACTGGACCACCAGGGAAGTCCCTGGATGCTTACATAAAATATTTTATATGCATCTTTTAAAAACGGAGAAAAAAACCTGAGGTAGTATGAAGCTAATAGACTTAGGAGAGCACATGAAATCGAACTACATTCCTCTCTCCCGAGGTAATGCAAAACCCTCAAACTGAAAGGCAGGGGGCAACATGTGCAATGTAGAAATTGAAATTCTTACTCCAATTAAAATTCAAATTATGGGCTTCCCTGGTGGCGCAGTGGTTGAGAGTCCGCCTGCCGATGCAGGGGACGCGGGTTCGTGCCCCGGTCCGGGAAGATCCCACATGCCGCGGAGCGGCTGGGCCCGTGAGCCATGGCCGCTGAGCCTGCGCGTCCGGAGCCTGTGCTCCACAACGGGAGAGGCCACAATAGTGAGAGGCCCGCGTACCGCAAAAAAAAAAAAAAAAAAAAAAAAATTCAAATTAATACCCCCCCACAAGGCTCCAGGGAGCATCTCATTTTTCTGCCTTATAATTCTGCTACAGTTCACCTGATGGAATATATTTATAGTTTATAAAAGAAATGAAAGAAACCCCACAGGCTTTCTTTTATTTTTAAGTTTTGTTTTGGCTCATTAATGCTTTCCATCTCATTTCTTACTTTGCACTGGAAAATTTTGCCCAAAGCAATTTTCGGCAATAAATAAATAAAGTTGAACAGAGCTCATCTGCTTATATAATTTTTTAATGAAATTAAAACAGACATTTGTTGGGATCACAAATTTAGAAAACTCCTATGATGACATACTTGTGATTTACTAAATTAACATATTTCATCCACAGCTATACTTATGAGACAAGCAGAATATTCAGTAAATTACTATTGCTATTATCTCTTCCATGAAGAATATAATTTACAGAGTTTCTAAGGATAATACATTTTCACAATTCTTTTAATAGCAAATATGATTAATTAGCAAACAGTTGAATTTTAAAATTCATGTGTCAATCTTTCAATCTTTGAATATAGAATCATAAAAAATATTGTTGTGTGTCTAAAGCAGTGAAAGGCAACATTGATGTCTTTTCTTTTTTTTTTTTTTAAATTAATTTTTTTTTTTTGCGGTACGTGGGCCTCTCACCATCACGGCCTCTCCCACCGTGGAGCACAGGCTCCGGATGCGCAGGCTCAGCGGCCATGGCTCACGGGCCCAGCCACTCCGCGGCATGTGGGATCTTCCCGGACTGGGGCACGAACCCGTGTCCCCTGCATCGGCAGGCGGACTCTCAACCACTGCGCCACCAGGGAAGCCCTTGTTTTCTTTTTAAATCAGAATCTGAATGCTGTCTTCACATCTTACCTAACAAAAGGTCGTCTTGAATCTTTCTTTTCTTTACCTCATTCTCCTACTTTATTATCAGCATACCTCATCTTTGGTACAGTTTTAAAAACTGAGTATTCACTAATTTATTTTCCTTGAATTAATTTTATGTGGTTTTATACTGTCTCTATGATAAGATTTCAAAAAGTGAAAGAATCTGTAATCCTCCAAAGTCATACTCTGCCTCCAAAGAAACAGCAAAGTAATGCCTAGCACATAGGTGTTCAGTAAGTAAGCTTTTATCAAACCACTATGTTATGTATTGAATATTTGAGATGTGCCATATTTCAGATTTGGTTTAGCATTTCAATTAATCTTTTAAACAGTACTTAAAATATTATTATCACCATTACATAAGGAGTTATTTGAAGTTTAGAGAATTCAACTAATTAGCTCAAAGGATTTGGTTTCTAAGTCATCTGTCTGACTTTTGTGCATTTTATTATGCTTCATTGCTTCCCCACATTGATCTCAAGACTATTACATACACTGTTGATTTAACCACACCCCCAGTAATGTCCAAAAATTTGGTATCCCATTCAGAACAGAGATATAATTATTGGAAATAATAATACCAAATTATTAAACATTACTTTTTTCATATATATCATATATTTATCTTATATAAATTAAATTTACTGATAATTACATGTTATCATTTAAATTATTCTTTGCATGTAAGAATTCTGGATGATAATTTGCATGACAGGATGGTAGAGCAGATACTTGAAGAGCCCTTCTGGTAAAGTACAACTGTATCTTTGGTGAAATAAAAAAATATAACTTATTGCATTATTGAGTTCACTAGAAAATAATCTAAGTCCCTAGGGTCAAACTCTTATACATATGCAGATACACAAATATAACAGTTGAGACAAGGGAGGGAGCAGTAAGCAAGCAATTGAGCAGGGATCAATAAGATGGGGTGTCTCCAAAGGTAAGTGCCAATATTAGCTCTGCAGTGATCAGGGTTCTAAGCCCTGGAACTTGTGAGTTAAGAAACTGATCTGAGAATCCCACATCATGCCAAGGTCCTGAAGGTAGGACAACATGGCTCTTAGACTATAATGACTCCTGGCTTCTGATGGAATCTAACATACAAATCCTCTATGGAGAAAGTTAAAACTCCTCAAGATTTCCAGGGATAGAATTTCGAAAAATATAAGCTTACAATAATTACTAAACAGCTAGTAAAATCATGAGTGACAGTCAACTGAAAGAACTACACATTTTTATACATAATGTATATAACTTAGCATAAAATGCTTTTAAAAAGTAAAAAACTAAATAAACATTGATATCAGAGCAAGAGACTGCCAAAAATGTTCAGGAAAATATGAGAAAGGACTTTCAGGAATAAAATGTAAAAGTGTTGAAATTAAAAACTGAATGGATGGTTTAAAGAGCTGATTACAGAAAATGAATAAATCTGAAGATAAATTTAAGGGGTTATCTAGAATGCAATATATTGAGCAAGGAAATGAAAAATATGAAGAAATTAAAAGATTCAGAGAATGAAATGAGAAAGTATAACATATATCTAATTGGCAATGAGATGTCAATTCAGTACACAGAAATAGGTGACTAGAATGAAGAAGCAAGGGCTGGAAATTGCCTAGGACTAATGAAATTGAAAATCCACAGATACATAAAGTACAAACAGGATAAATTAAAAAGAAATACATTCCCGTATATTCCACTGAAGCTACGAAGTACAAAAGCAACTAAAAGATTTTAAAGAAGCCCCAGAGAAAAGACTTACAAAAGAATGACAATTAGACATCTCAATAATGAAATCCAGGTAACACTGAAAATTTTCTTAGAAATGGCGAGATGACAACATGGAATGGAGTTCCCAGAAAAATCTCTCTTTTAAAAATGGTTGCAAAATTTCAGATAAAACCTTCAAAGTTCACAAAACAAAAATTTCACTAAAGGAAATTCTAATTGCTGTATTTGAGAACTAAAGATAATTATCCTAGGGGCTTCCCTGGTGGCACAGTGGTTAAGAATCCACCTGCCAATGCAGGGGACAGGGGTTCGATCCCTGGTCTGGGAAGATCCCACATGCCGCAGAGCAACTAAGCCTGTGCGCCACAACTACTGAGCCTGTGCTCTAGAGCCCGCGAGCCACAACTACTGAAGCCCACGTACCACACTACTGAAGACTGCGTGCCTAGAGCCTGTGCTCCGCAACAAGAGAGGCCACTGCAATGAGACACCCGCGCACCACCCCGCACACCACAACGAAGAGTAGCCCCCGCTCACCGCAATCAGAGAAAGCCCACACAGCAATGAAGACTCAATACAGCCAAAAATAAATAAATAAATTTTAAAAATAAAATAATAAAGATAATTATCTTAAAGTATGATTTGAGGTGGAAGAATAAGAGGAATTCTTTTAAAAATGCAGATAAATATAAACAAATGTTTTCAATACTAAAAATAATGCTAGACTAAAATGTTGAATTCTTTACCCCTCTCTGTATCTTTGCCCTTTGCAATGTGATTTTCAAGTTACTCCTATTAAAAGATGGAGAGTATTCTCTAACTCCATGAATCAAATCTTTTGTGGTGGCTTTAGTCAATAGAATATAGCAGAAGTGATGGGCCAGTTCCAAGCCTAGGCCACAAAAGATTGTGTGTGCTTTTGTTCTCTCTCTTAGAATTCTACCAACTCCATGTGAACAGGTCAAGTCTGGCTTGCTGGAAGACGAGAGCCCACGTAAACGAGAACCTACACCCCTCTGCCAATAGCCAGCCAACCCCAGGTACAGAGACACCTAGCTGAGTCCACTGATTGTGCACACTTGGGGATATCCAGCTGAGACCAGCATCAATTTCAAAACCATGAACTGTGAGCTAAATAAATGTTTGTTTTTAGCCACTAGGTTTTAGGGTGATTAGTCATTCATAGTAGCTAATGAGTACATTCATATTAAAATATGACAGAAATAAAACACTAAACAATAGCATGGAAATCATAAGATCCTGTACATTAAGGTGTTCTAGACTTCTAGTATCTTAAGTGGACTAAAAATTCAGTAAATGAAAGGAAATTATTTTTTAAAAATCATGCCATGAAATTTAAAAGATGAAATGGTAAAATTCCTAGAATAATATAATTTAGAAAAACTGATATGAGAAGAATAATTATTCTCCTAAAGAAACTTTAATATTATTTTTCACACAAAGAAAATTCCAGGCTCAGAATTTTAAAGGCAAGTTCTAATCTTTCAAGGAAGAAATCACTCCAGTCTTACAGAGCCTACAAAATGAGGAAACATTCTCCAAACCATTCTATGATATAGTGGCTGTGAGATTATGGAACCATAAAAGGACTATGGAAAGGGAGATATACACATCAATCTCACTTATGTACACAGATGCTAAAACTTCCCAAATATTAGCAAACCAATCTAGCAACTTGAAAAAAATAACACATTATGATTAAATTAGTAGACTTCTTGTAGACAAAATGTTTTATATATTTATAAACATAAAAAGAATCTATATGCACATTAAACCTAACGTTCTCTCAATAAATGTAGTCTTATTATCTGTGTTCTTTACCAATGGATCATTTTTTCACATTTTTCTTATTGACTGATGTTTACCATTATTATTATATTAATACCCTCTAAAAATAGTAATATTATAGAAAAATTTGAGGTGTCTAAATGTTTGCCTTTATATTAAATGACTGAAAACTTCTACATGCATATGTGCTTGTGAGTGTGTGTTAACATCTCCCTCCTCTTAGAGTTCCACAAATTAAAATTACTATCAATTTTCCAGCCTCTAATTGGTATACTTCTTTGTCTTTACAATTTGCTGGTTTTGCAATTTGCAGTAAGCTAGAAAAACACGTAACCAAACATGTTTAAATGTGTGTTTAAAGGTGAGCAAATTTCCTGTGAGAGAAGGATTTAAGTGGTTTTGTTTGTACATAAAGTTTACATATTTTAACATGAACGTGGTGACATTATTTGGCCACTCAATATATCTCAATTCCTTTAAAAATACTTTTTCAGATTTTAATGTAATGTGTTTTCATTATACATAATCCACACAGTAGAGCAAATACAATGTAGAAAGCAAAAGCCAGAGTCCTTAATATTGTTAAGAATTGTATACCCACAAAATTCATGTGTTGAAGTCCTAACCCTCAGTATCTCACAATGTGACTACATTTGGAGTTAACATATTTTAGAAAAACTATTTTGTATAAAGTAAGCTACAAGGATATATTGTACAACACAGGGAATATAGTCAACATTTTATAATAACTATAAAATGAGTATAACCTTTAAAAATTGTGAATCACTATATTGTACACCTGTAACAAATAATACTGTACATCAACTATACCTCAATTTAAAAAAATAAGAATTTTTTTTTAAGAAAAAGAGGTAATTAAGGCTAAATGAGGTCATTAGGATGGGCCCTAATCCCGTAGGACTGGTGTTCTTATAAAAGATTAGGATACAGATTTGCTCAGGGGAAAAATCATGTAAAGCCATATGGAGAAGATGGCCATCTACAAGACCCATAAAGAAGCCTTCAGATGAAACCAATCCTGTTGACACCTTGATCTTGGACTGCTAGCCTCCAGAACTATAAGGAAATTAATGTTGGTTGTGTAAGCCACCCAGTCTATGGTACTCTGTTATGGCAGACCTAGCGGACTAATACAGAGAGCAACCTTCCACCACTGTATTTGCCAAATGAGTGGCATGTTATTGTATCACAAAAAAATGTAGCAAGCATTAAACTTTCAAAATAATATTACATATTTAATTCATTTCTTGTAAGTGATTGTTAAATTTATAAGTCAAACAAAAGTCATATTAAAAAGTCCACAAAACTTGTTAAAAAGCAGATCCTTTTACTCTGGAATTTTATTTTACTTAAATCCACAGATAAATTTCTCAGTCTCTTTGACCAACAGTTTTAATTGGTACATTGCAGATAACTATGCCTGACAGACAACGGTGTTGTGAAAAAATTATTAATGAAATAGAATGGCAAATAGTATACAGGTAGTAACTACAGATGATATCTTTAGGAAGAAACTCTCCTGGGTTAATACTATTTCAAATAAAGTTACAACTTACTAAGTTAACTGATATTTGGATTCTTTTTTGTGATTTTTAGACTTGAGATATGTAAAACAAAGTATGTAACTGTAAGTTTAACATAACAGCAATTGAATTGTATTTTTAATTAATATAGTCAGGTAATTATACCCTAATAAGGTAGTAAATATGTAGGTATTTAAAATATAACAAATATTGGAGTAGCATACCAACATTGATTAAATTCATTTAAGTTTGACATATTAATTCAATAAATATTAATATGTGAAGATGAAATAGATTTAGTTTAGATGAAGTTCTGGATTCACTCAGTTTGACTCATGTATCTTCTAATGTACTCTCTGAATATCAAGTTCTTTTAACAGCTAGACACAAACATCAGATTTTATTGGTAGGATATTTTGCTTGGTGCTAAAGTACACAGAGTGTACTTTTGCAGGAGGCATGATTTTTATTTTTTATAAAGCTCTTGTGTGGAATGTGCTTTCACTGATATAAAAATAAAAACAGCAAATAGGAAAGCACAAGGAAACAACAGAAATATTATTTTGCAACTTCTCCCCTGAGCTGTAACTAATCTAGTTGGTTCAGCCTAGAAGGATCATTTTATTGTATGCAATATTCATCTCAAAAAATATTTAAGTAGCTTAAGTACAAATCATAAAACAGAAGACAAACAATATGAGAAGGCAGTTTGCTATCACCTGGATACATCCTAATGTTTAAATCTATTTTATGCAAAGCAGAAATGTCAAATTATATTAACCAATTGTAAAGACTATTTTAGTTATGAGACTAGTGAAAATGTATAGTTTGGAAATCTTGTTTATTTTTTTCTCTTATAAAAATATAATTACTAAAATAATATCCTATAAAAATTTATGTAATTTATAAAAATTATACCTCACCATTGTTATCCAGTTTTAACCAAAGTTTTCAGACAGGAGACTTTTTTGACTTAGATATCCAGTTTTATGCATAATAACTTATTACAATAATTCTTTTCCTAGTTGCTTGCTATGCTAAAATATTTTCCATTTTGAAAAGTATAAACTCTCACTATGAAATACTTGAAAAGTAGAAGAAACATCTTTCCTTGAGAGTATAATTTGTATCTTAATAAGAAACTATGTAATGATTCTTTACATAAAAAATTATGTGATAATCTTTTAATATTAAAGTATGATTAAAGCAATATATTTATATTGATAATGCTTTAATCTTTCACTTGCTCAACACTATTCTAGAAATATAAGCTGGATGGTAGGCAAAAATATAGACCTGAGCAAGTATGGATTGTATCAGCAAACTATTTAAAATCATGGGAAAAATAAAATAAAATGCAAAGTTTACATCATTTCATTACAAAATAATGCATCCCCCTGTATTTCTGTATTAGGTTCATGCCTTTAGAACCCAATAATGACAGATGATACTACTTACTTACTTAGAAAAGCAGTGAGATGGCTTTTTATCATTTCTTTGAAATCAGTGTTAAAATGAGGCTTAATCTGCTTAGGAATATTTTTCTGCTAGGAATATTTTAAATTATATGGTGAAAAGGGCCAAATATAAATGGTTAAATAAAATGAATTCATGTGATAGAAAACTACCACAAATATTATTTATTAAATCTTCAGATGTCCTGACCAATAATTAAAGAATGAAATATAGTTTCTCACAGGAAATAATTAATCCAGATAAAGGGAAGACTATGATCTTTGTTCAAGAAGCAGTTATTTACTGTGTAAGTCTTTTCATATATCTATTGGTAAAACAAATCAGTCCTAGATCCAAATATGGGATGTTTTTAAATATATTAAGGTTTACTGACCTTAATTTCAAATATAATACTTGTAAAATACAAGAATTGAATTAACATGATCATCAGTTATTAAATATAAATCCATAACCTCAAATCCCAGCCAAAGAATTAAATATTACCAGTAATGACTCTACCCAGTACCCTTTGTATATATCTCAATTACCACCATTTTTGTCATTTTAGAAAATCATTTTTATAGTTTTTATTTTTTAAAAAAATATATTAATCATTAAAAACATAGTGCTTAAGTTGAGGGTTTTATTTAATGATACCTTCAGAAAAAAATTCACTTGACATATTTTTTTAATTGCATCTAAATTATTGCAGGTAATGGTTCATTGAGTTTTCATCGTTCTACATCCCACTGTGTGCATTCTACTGTCAAAACAATGAGTCATTTCCTATCTTTTATAACAAAGTTACTGTTAGTTGTGAACATTTTTGCTTGTATCCCTGGTACACCTATGCAAGAATGTATCTGTATAATAGTCCTAGACGTGAAATTGCTCTAACAGATGACCATATTCAGCTTCACAAGATAATTCCCAAATGATTTCCAGTGTAGCTGTACCAATTATATGCCAACATCACTACGAGTTTTCTTTCATTCACATGCTTCAGAAGCTCTTGTTAATTTTTGTCATCCTAGATTGTATAAAATGCTATGTCACTCTGGCTATAATTGGCATTTTCCTAATACTAATGAAATAAAAAAATATTTCTTATGTTTATTTGTTCCTGTTTTCTCTTTTATATACTGATTATTATTGTGTTTTGATCATTTTTCTACTGGCTCATTTTATAATTGATTTTTAGTTTTTATATTTTTTATATAAATATAAAATATATAAAAACTGCAATATATAAAACCCTTTTATAGAGAGTTATATAACCCTCTGAGGGTTACATGTGTGAAAAAGATCTTCCCCCCCAGTTATAGCTTATTTTTTTTTTACTTGTATTTTGATGTGCAGTATTCTTAACAAAATATAGTATAATTTATCAATCATGTTTATTATTTAATGGCTGGCACTTTTATGGCTTGTGTATGAAATCCTTCCCCACTTTGAATTCATGAAAAAATATTTTTTATGTTTTTTTCTAAAATTGTTTTGCTTTTCATATGTCTTCTATTTTTTTTAGGTGGACCATTTTTCTTAATTTAAGATGGAATCCATAGTGGCCATGGTGTAGCATGCAAATAATTATTTTGACATCCATTCAAAACACAAGGGGAAATTCACAGAAATGCATAAAAGAGTAGCCCACAGATCCTTATACAGAGTTCCATTGTCTATCAACAGACTATGCTTTCTTTTAGTTTCCAGGTACCATGTGCAAAATCCGTCAGAAGGAGCTTTGAATCTTGTTGTTAATCATTTAAAGAAACAAATTATTCAAAGCAATCTACTTAAAATCACTTCATATAATTAACGGTCGCTGTCTGATGTCATTAGTCAACACTGTTAAATAGAATTATACACCTGACAAGAGGACCATCGTATTTTGCCTAAGACCTGTCTGTCCTTTTGTGTACCTGTGGGCTCTTCCATTATAAGCTCCTAAACACAGAAGACTGGGAATAATTTGCAACATATGCAGAAGCCATTATGCATTTGTGAAAAGTGTGGTTGATGTGGTTTCACTTATATGTGGAATCTAAAATACCAAACAAATGAACAAACATAACAAAACAGAAATAGACTCATAGAGAACAAACTGGTGGCTGACAGAGGGGAGGAGGATGGGGGGGATGAGTGAAAAAAGTGAAACAGTAATTAAGAGGTACAAACTTTTAGTTATAAATAAGTCACAGGAATATACAGCATAGGGAATATAGTCCATAATATTGTAATAACTTTGTATGGTGACTACACTTATCATGGTGATCATTTTGTAGTGTATAAAAATAAGGAATCACTATGTTGTACATCTTAAAAGTAAAACAATATTGTAAGTCTATTATTATTATTAAAGTAATAAAAAAGGTGGTTGATGGGACGTATTTTTCAAATACTCCACATCAATTTTCCAAGTTCCTTACTTTTTAAAAGATACATAATATATAGTTCAATTCCTGAGCTGCAGACACTGGGTTTCTGAAAATCCATAGGTCCAGGTAACATCTTATTTTTTTCTTCCATTTTTATTGAGATATAATTGACATACAGCACTGTACAAGTTTAAGGTGTATAGCATCATGATTTGACTTACATACACCATGAAATGATAACTGAAATAAATTCAGTGAACATCCATTATCTCATACAGAGATGACATTAAAGAAACAGAAAAAATATTTTTTCCTTGTGATGAGAACTCTTAGGATTTACTCTCTTATCTACTGTCATATGTAACATACAGAAATGTTCATTATATTTATCATGTTGTACCTTACATCCCTAGTACTTATAACTAAAAGTTTGTATATCTTTCGACCACCTTCATCCAATTCCCCTCCCCCACCTCCTTGCCTCTGGAGAAAACAAATCTAATCTATTTTTCTATAAGTGTGTTTGTTTGTTTGTAAAATATAATTGCCTACAGCACTATGTTAGTTCCTGTTACACTAACACAATGATTCAATATTTCCATACATTTCAAAATGATCACCATGGTAAGTCTAGTTGTCATCTGTCACCATACAAAGATATTACATAACTATTTAACTATATTCTCCACTGTACATTTCATACTGTGACATTTATTTTGTAACTGAATGTTTGTACCTCTTAATCTCCTTCATCTATTTCTCTCTTCTCTTCACCCCCACCCCTCTGGCAACAACCTGCTTGTTCTCTGTATCTATGACTCTGTTTCTGTTTTGTTATGTTTGTTCATTTGTTGATTTTTAGATTCCACATATAAGTGAAATCATACAGTATTTGTTTTTCTCTGACTTGTTTCACTTAGCATAATATCCTCTAGGTCCATCTATGTTGCCCCAAATGGCAAGATTTCATTCTTTTTTATGGCTAATATTCTGTGTGTCTGTGTCTGTGTGTGTTTATATGTATATATATTGCACATCTTCTTTATCCATTCATCTATCAGTGGGCACTTAGGTTACTTCCATATATTGGCTATTGTAAATAATGCTGCAATGAACATAGGGGTGCATATATCTTTTTGAACTAGTGTTTTCATTTTCTTCTGATAAATACCCAGGAGTTGAATTGAAACACCCAGGAGCTGAATCGTATGACAGCTATATTTTTAATATTTTGAGGTGTCTCCATACTGTCTACAATAGTGGCTGCACCAATTTACATTCCCATCAACAGCGCACCAGGGTTCCCTTTCTTCCACATCCTTGTCAACACTAGTTATTTCTTGTCTTTTTGATAAGAGCCATTCTGACAGGGGTGAGGTGATATCTCGTTGTGGCTTTGACGTGCATTTCCCTGACAATTAGTGTTGTTGAATATCTTTTCTTGTGCCTGTTGACCATCTGTATGTCTTCTTAGGGAAAATGTACATTCAGGTCCTCTGCCAATTTTTTAATTTTTTTTATGTCAACTTGTATGAGTTGTTTTTTTTTAAATATTTTGGATATTAACCACTGTTGGCTATATCTTTTACAAATATCTTCTCCCATTCAGCAGGCATTTTTGTTTTGTTAATAGTTTCCTTCACTGTGTAAAAGAGTTTTAGTTTGATGTAGTCACATTTGTTTTTGTTTTCATTGCCTGAGGAGACGTATACAAAAATTATTGCTAAGACTGATACAAAACAGTGTACTGCCTATGTTTTCTTCTAGAACTTTTATGGTTTCAGGTGTTACATTTAAATCTTTAATCCATTTTGAGTTGATTTTTGTATATGGTATGATAAAGTAGTCCAGTTTTCCCAACTGAAGAGGCTGTCTTTTCCCCATTGTGTATTCTTGCCTGCTTCATCCTAGATTAATTGCCCATGTAAGTGTGGGTTTATTTCTGTGTTCTTTATTCTGTTCCATTTATCTGTGTGTCTGTTTTTGTGCCAGTACCATATTGTTTTGGTCACTGTAGTTTTGTAGTATTGTTTGAAATCAGGGAGTGTGATACCACCAGGTTTGTTCTTCTCCTTATTCTTCTTTCTTAAGATTGTTTTGGCTATTCAGGGTTTTTTGTGTTCCCATACAAATTTTAGAGTTATTTGTCTTAGTTCTGTGAAAAATGCCTTTGATATTTTGATAGGGATTTCACTGAATCTGTAGATTGCCTTAGGTAGTATGGACATTTTAACAATATTAATTCTTCCACTCCATGGTATATCTTCCCATTTGTTTGTGTCATCTTTAATTTCTTTCATCAGTATCTTACAGTTTTCTGAGTACAGATCTTTTACCTCCTTAGTTAGATTTATTCCCAGGTATTTTACTCTTTTTGATGAAATTGTAAATAGGATTGTTTTCTTAATTTCTCTGATAGTTTGTTGTTAGTGTATAGAAATAAAACAGATTTCTGCATATTAATTTTGTATCCTGCAACTTTACTGAATTCATTCATAAGTTCTAGTAGTTTTTTGGTCGCATCTTTAATATTTTCTATGTACAGGATCATGTCATCTGCAAACAGTGACAGTTTTACTTCTTCCTTTCCAGTTTTGGATTACTTTTATTTCTTTCCTTGTCTGTTTGCTGTGGTTAAGACGTCCAATACTATGATGAATAAAAGTGGTGAGAGTGGGGATATTTTGTCTTATTCCTGAACTTAGAAGAAATGCTTTCAGATTTTCACTGTTGGGTATGAGTCATCTTTGAACTTGTCATATATGGCCTTTATTATATTGAGGTATGTTCCCTCTATAACCACACTGTAGAGAGTTTTTATCATAAATAGATGTTAAATTTTGTCAAAAGCTTTTTTTGCATCTATTGAAATGAACATATGATTTTTATTCTTCAATTTGCTAATGTGGTGTATAACACTGATTTGCAGATATAGAACCATCCTTGTATCCCTGGGATAAATCCCACTTGGTCATGGTGTACGATCCTTCCAGTGTATTGTTGAATTCAGTATGCTAATATTTTGTTGAGGATTTTTACATCTATGTTCATCAGTGATATTGGCCTGTAATTTTCTTTTTTTGTGATAGCTTTCTCTGGTTTTGGTATTAGAGAAATTCTGGCCTTGTAGAATGAGTTCAGAAGAATTCCTTCCAAGAAGGACAGGTGTTAACTCTCTGTAAATGTTTTGTAGAAATCACCTGTGATGCCATCTGGTCCTGGACTTCTTTTCTTTTTGAGAATTTATTACTGATTCCATTTCATTACGAGTAATTTTTCTACTGGTACTTTCTATTCTTCCTGATTCAGTCTTAGGAGATAGTACATTTCCATGAATTCGTCTGTTTCTTCTAGGTTGTCCAATTTATTGGTGTATAACTGTAGTAATCTCTTAGGATCTTTGTATATCTGGTGTGGATTTTAACTTTTCTTTTTCATTTCTGATTTTATTGATTGAGCCTTCTCTTTTTTTCATGATGATTATGGATAAAGGTTTACCAATTTTGTTTATTTTTTCAAAGAGCCAGCTCTTATCTTCATTGATCTTTTCTATTGTTTTGTATGTCTCTGTTTCATTTATTTCTGCTCTCATCTTTATGATTTCTTTTCTTCTACTAACTTTGGGTTTTGTTCGTTATTCTTTTTCTAGTTCGTTTAGGTGTAAGGTTAGGTTGTTTGAGATTTTTCTTGTTTCCTGAGGTAGGCTTGTATGGTCATAAACTTCACTCTTAGAACTGCTTTTGCTGCTTCACATAAATTTTGGATCATTGTGTTTTCATTTTCGTTTGTCTCCAGGTATATTTTGATTTCCTCTTTGATTTCTTCAGTGACCCTTTAATTGTTTAATAGCACACTGTTTAGCATCCACCTGTGTGTTTTGCAGTGTTTTTTTTTTCTTGTAATCGATTTCTAGTCTCATAGCGTAGTGTTCAGAAAAAATGCTTGATATGATTTTAGTCTTAAATTTACTGAGACCTGTTTTGTGGCCTAGTATGTAATCAATCATGGAGAATGTTCCATGAACACTTGAAAAGAATGTATTCTGTTGCTCTTGGATGAAATAGTCTATATAATATAGGTCTATTAAATTCATCTAGTCTACTGTGCCACTTAGGCACTAGTATTTCCTTATTGATCTTCTGTCTGGATGGTCTGTCCATTGATATAAGTGGGATGTTAAAGCTCCTTACTATTATTGTGTTACTATCAATTTGTTCCTGTTAATATTTGCTTTATGTATTGAGATACTCTTATGTTGGATGCATAGATTAATATTTACAATTCTTATATCTTCTTGGATTGATCTCTTGATAATTATGTAATGTTCTTCTTTGTCTCTTGTTACAGTCTTCATTTTAAAGTCTATTTTGTCTGATATAAGTATTGCTTCCTCAGCTTTGTTTCTATTTCCCTTTGTGTGGAATACCTTTTTCCATCCCCTCACTTTCAGTCTGTGTCTCTAGATCTGAAGTGAGTCTTTTGTAGACAATATGTATGTGGGTCTTGCTTTCTTTCGATTCAGCTATTCTGTATCTTTTGATTGGAGCATTTAGTTCATTTATATTTAAAGTAATTATTTATAGATATGTACTTATTGCCATTTCATTTGTTTTCTGGTTGTTTTTGTTGTTCTTTTTTGTTCCTTTCTTCTTCTTTTGCTCTTGTGATTTGATGCCTACCTTTAGTGTTATGTTTGGACTCCTTTCTCTTTTGTGTGTGTGTATTATAGATTTTTGGTGTTTACCATATCACTTAAATATAGCTCTCTCTATATATACATATATAGCTATATATATCTACATATAGCTATATACATATATAGCTATATATATATGTAAATACACATGATTATTTAAGTTGCTGATCTCTTAAGCTTGAATGCATTTTAACAACCCTGTTTTCACTACCTTCTCCCCATGTTTACTGTTTTTCACATCAAATTTTATTTTACATCCTTTTGTTTTGTGTATCCCTTAACTACTTATTGTGCATATAGATGATTTTACTGCTTTTGTCTTTTAACTTTCCTACCAGCTTTGTTAGTGGTTGATCTTCTTCCTTTACTGGATATTTGCCTTTACCAATGAGATTTTTCATTTCATAATTTTTATATTTCTTGTTGTGGTCTTTTGCTTTCCACTTAGAGAAGTCCCTTTAACATTTCTTGTAAAGTTGGTTTGGTGGTGCTGAACTCTTTTAGCTTTTGTTTGTCTGTAAAAACTTTTGATCTCTTCTTCAAATCTCAATGAAAGCCTTGCCAAATAGAGTATTCTTGGTTTTAAGTTTTTCCCTTTCATCACTTTACATATATTGTGCCACTCTCTTATATCATGCAGTTTTAGCTGAAAAGTCACTGACGGTCTCATGGGTGTTCCCTTGTATGTAACTTGTTGCTTTTCCCTTGCTGCTTTTCATATTCTCTAATTTTTGCCATTTTAAATATAATATGTCTTGATGTGATCCTTGTTGGATTGATCTTGTCTGGGACTCTCTGTGCTTCCTGGATATGGATGTTTGTTTCCTTTCCTAGGTTAGGGAAGTTTTCTGTTATTTTGTCTACAAATATATTCTCTGCCCCTTTTCAGTCTCTTGTCTTCTTCTGGGACCCCTATAATGTGAATGTAAGTAAGCTTGATGTTGTCTCAGAGGTCTCAAACTGTTCTCATCTTTTTAAATTCTTTTTTCCTTTTTTTGTTCAGCATGAGTGATTTCCACTACTCTTTCAGTTTACTTCTCCATTCCTCTGTATCATCTAATCTACTGCTGACTCCTTCTAGGGTATTTCATATTTCAGTCATTGACTACACTTGTGTGATTCAAATCCCTTAGCTAACCAGGTCCTGTTAGACCTTATCATTTTATTATTCAGTTTTCATGTTTGTCAAAAATTTCAATATTGGACAAAAATGAAAGTAGAAATAATAAAATACACCTTGTAATCTTATAGATTCTTGAACAGCCCAAGGAATTTTCTATATTAGACACAAATGTCTAGATGGGTATAAATATTAAAGAACCTGGTAATATCGTACTATTAACTCTTCAACTTCTATCATCAAATATTAAAATTATAATATCATGAGAAGGAATTAATAGTCATTCTCACACTGTAAATATACTGTGTAAATAGGTACAGTATATTGAAAATGCATTTAGATTATACATAAATAACTATGTTATTTTTAATATTATTTGATCTGTTAATTATGCTTTGGAAAACCATAATAAAGTGGTAGCCCTATATGTTTATTAGATATAAAAGCTATCCCAAAGGATTTCACCTCAGTATTATATGTCACAGTTAATACTAAGAAACAATTTGAATACTCAACAAGAGGTAAGTAGCTAAGTCAACTGTGTAAATTCATTCAGTGTTTTACTTTGTGATCATTTTACTGAGTTGAATAATAGTATAATATAGAAGGTATAAAATATAAATTTTATATATATATGTATACAGTGGTGTGATTTTAACTGTAAAAAGATACTAATTTTTAAAAAAATATATATTAAACTGAGAATATATGAAAACTGTGATTGGGTAGTTTGATTATGAATGAACATTTTCCATCTTTCTTTCACTTACTAAATTTTCTTTATCATAAACATGTTATTTTTACACTGGATACATGGTTTAAGGGAGAAAACATGTATTTTTTCCTGCTATTTTAAGTGGTGCTTAATGTGCTTATTTAAAACAATTTCAACGCTTACTAAAATGTTAGCATTTGGGTAACTTTTCCCTATGCAAACCAAAGGACTGTCACAGTATAGGTATTTTTCCTTTGTCTTATTTTGGTCATCAATTCACTTGACAAGTTTCATTAAGGTGCTTTACCTCCAGGCAACAGTGAGTGCAATGAGTATTACTTGAATTGAAATCAATGTTATTACACAGAGAAAATTTATGACAAATGTTGTCTAATTTGTTTACAGGACATTTTATTTTATTTTCCAACTTGCATGTTCTATGGTAATCTCAGTCTCTTATGATACAGGTAAAAACTGGTAAATGAACACTCCAAGTTACTAAACATCTAAATGTGTGGGTAACATTAATTGATCTTTGTGGATTTTTTTAATTCCCCTACCTTTATACCTAATATTTTTACAAATTGAAAACTGTTAGCTTCTTCCTAGAGATTTAATTCCATCCCATGACCTAGAAATAACCTTAACTCTAGTAATAGGTAATCTAAGGAATTTGAGGAGTATCCCAATTTCAAACACACTTGTTTTTGTAGCAATCTGACATAATTTCCCACTTTTAATCATAGAGATTTTCCTGTGGGATTAGGTTTATTCCTTGTATACTAAGTGATCCAGGGAGAATTTCCCTTATAACCATGTAGTGACTGTTTTTCCATTTCTTAGGTAAAAGGAAAATGGCACTTATCATCAGGATGCCTCTTACTAAAAGTAACAGAAAATCTCAACTCTTATGTATCTCAATAGTAAGGCTACCTACTGTCTCACATAACAATACTTGGTGTTTAGCCAGCTTTATGATTAGTTAATTCATGGTAGCTCAATGACATCATCAAGGAACCAGATTCTTTCCTTATTATTATTATTTTTTGTTTTTCCCGTTCTTTCAGTGTCAGCTTTTTCTTTGGCTTTAACAACCAACATGGTTTCAGGTTGGTGTAGTTCTGACTCAAATTCATACACTTAAGTATCCAGAGAAGAAAATATCTTGTGGATAAAACGTGCTGTTTTTCATTATGCCTACTTATGAGGTAGGAAACTAGTCTAAAGACCCTTTGGCATATTCTCCCTCATATCTTACTGATTTTAACTGGTAACATGCTACTCCTCAACCAAATGAATCAATCCATGGGTTAGCGTAGCCTCAGAGAATTTTTCATGGAGGTTAGGTCAAACCCATTTTTACTAGCATACTAAAGTAATGGCGTGTAAAACTACCAGCACCTTAGCACAAATCAAGGCAGTGCTTCCAAACTATACTAGTGGTTATCATATTCTTCACTGCCATGCACTTGCTGATAAAAAAAAAAAAAAAAAAAACCAGTTTCACTCAAGACTGTCCTTGGTGAAACAGAAAAAAAACTATTTTATTCGACTTTAACCATTCAGTATATAACTTTTTAACATTCTGTGTAAGTGGGAAACAGGCATAAAACACTTCTGCTGCATAATGAAGTACAATGGTTGTCTCAAGGAAAAGCTCTTGTTGATTCCGTCATAAGCTGAACTAGTACATTTTCGTTGGAACCCCATTTTTATTTGAAAGAATGGCAGAAAAGACATGGGAATTGAGATTTGGATATTTGGTGGACATTTTCAAAAAACAAAGTTAACCTGTCACTTCAAAGAAAACTGACAGTATGTGTTGCTAAAGATAAAATCTGAACTTTCAAGTGAAAATTAGAATTTTGGAAAATTTGTGTCTGCCTGCATGAGCTTGACAATTTCCCATACTTAAAGACATTCCTGATGATATTGGTGGTGATATTTACAAATTATATTAATGAATATAAAATTTTAAACTATCATAATAAAGTATGCTAATATTTTTTAAGTTCTATGGACTCAGTGAATCAAAATATTTTCCAATGGCTAAAACTTGATTTTATGGAATTATTCAAACTGCAAGAAGACCAATGGATTTTAATGCAATAGGGTATGAAATATTCATTATAAGTATTCAGATTCCACAATACAACTAATCTCTAAGAAAATACCAATTGATGCATATTGGTATAATATCAAAGAAGAAATGCCACAATTTTCTACATAGATGATTAAAATACCTCTCCTGTTTCCAACTACACATCTCTATGAGACTGGATTTTCTTCATATGCATAAATTAAAACCACATACTACAATAGACTGAGTGCAGAAGTAGTTATGAAGATGTCTATTAAAGACAAATATTAAGAGATTTGCAAAAGTATAAAACAATTTCATGCCTCACAAATTTCATTTGAGATAGTTATTTTTTGTTAAAATGTTATTTATATTGATGTGGTATACACATGGTTATTTTCAAGTAAATTAATTAAAAATATTTTAAAATTTCACAGGTTTTAATTTATAATACGGTAAATGTTGATTAACCCACATCAACAAAAACTGAGAACAAAATGTTTGATAACCATGCATCAGAGTAATGGAAATGATTATTTATCCCTAAGTTAAGAATGTAGGTGTCCTTCTCTTAAGGGTGGCTACCTGAAAATGGGGTTTAGTTAGCTCTTAAGGGTGGCTACCTGAAAATGGGGTGTAGTTAGAAGGGTTAAATACATGCATAGGCAGTCAGCAACATCTGATACAAGGATTCTGTATATGTCGTGTTATTGACACTCCAAAAAAGGAGAAAAGTTATTCACCAAATCTCTTGCTTAAACCTTTTTATGGAGATCATATCTTTGCATTCTGTTCTTCTTTTACAAATTAAAGAAAAACTTGGCAATTGGGGTAGGGAACTATATTCAATATCCTGTAATAAACCATAATGGAAAAGAATATGAAAAAGAATATACATACATATATATATATATATATATATATATACCAGAAACTTACATAACATTGTAAATCGACTGTACTTCAATAAAAAAGTAAATTTTTTAAAAAAGTGAGCTAAATGTCAGCATTCAACATCCCTTGAATGATGAAATTGAGTTGTGATTTCATGTTAAAAAGAGTTGAAAATTTTATCTCAGAGTTGGTAATGAAAAAACAGTTGTCTGTTTCCTCCACAGTCTAGCTTTGGGATGTGGCAAACATCTCCTTGTCTCCTCAAAGCTAATGAGCCCCACATATTGGGGTTCTGGATAAACCAGCTTTGGGCACAGTGTGTTGTTGATAATATTTGAACGCTGCTTAGCACTGTAATTGAAAGAGGACTTTAAGACATTTTGACTTTTCTTTTTTACTTAGTAGCCGGAACCTCCAGTTTAATTGTAATGGAAGGAACGTTGTTGGGATCTAGCCTAAGAAGGTAAGCAGACCTTCATGGGGCAGGCCCAGTGCTGTGTTCATTGTTCTTTCTACAACATCCGTCACAGTACTAAGCACATAGGAGAGAATTAATACATTTATATTAAATTAACTCACTGTTTCATAATTCCCTTTCTCCAAAAATGGAGCTCTAATTTCCAAATCCTTTTTCCCAGTCCGTGTCTCTGTATAACTAGGGTCATGTACCAGGGGTCAACTACTTCTACCTAGAAGCCAGTCAAGAGACTATTAATTCAATAGGTATACCTGTATTCTCATATTTCTCTCTCAAACAACAACCAAATTCACTTTTTAACCAAGATTTGAACATGGTAGAAAGACTAAATAGAGTTGACCCCTGAACAACATGGGTTGCAACAGCACAGGTCCACTTATACATGAATTTCTTTCATTAAATACATATTACAGATTACATATTACAATTTCATATTAAATACATACTGCACAGTCCTCAGTTGACTGAATCCGCAAATATAGGATGGCATATATGGAGGACTGAATGTAAGTTAAGGCAAATTTTTGACTGCACAGAGGGTTAGACTGTCCTAACCCCCACGTTGTTCAAGGGTCAACTGTATTTCAGTATATATAATAAATGTAACCATATTTACTGAAGATCAAATTAAAACAGTATTAGTATTTAACTAATTAACATTATCTCTATAAAAATATTATTAACTCTTAGAGGAGTGAGTTGAATTTTCTACCACCAATCTCTCTTTATTACAAAGAATAACTGTTGTCATGCTTCAATTAATTTCATTCATATACAAGAATGTGTGTGTATATAAATATAAGTAATAATTTAGACATGGACATACATTTTCTTTATACCAATAGTACCATTATACATACCTAGCAACTTCTGCCATTTAACACTATATCTAAGAGATATATAATTATAATAATTCCATATTATTCCATTTATATCTGCATTATTATTTTTATCAACTATTCAGAATTTCATTTTATAGATAAACTAACACTTATAAAATTTTTCCTAATTTAGTTGTTTTGCTACTAAAAACAAAACCATCATGACTATTTTGACACATAACTCCTTATGTTCGTACCGTATTTGTTGTTGTGGGATCTATTTCTACTAACAGAATTGCAGAGTTGAAGATTATGTGTATTTTAAATTATATATATACAATTAATAAATCAGGCATTCTAAGTCCTTAGAATATGGGGCTGGAACTGGCAATGCAGGCAGGGCGGCAGGGAAGGCAAACCTATAGCCACAGTAGCTGTCAGTTCCATTAAGGACAAGCCACCTCCATTGGAAAAGGTGTCCATTTGCATCTGGGTGGTCTCTTTAAGGGATGGTGACATCCAGTTGCATGTCTTTACACTAACAATGAAATATCAGAAAGATAAAGTAAAAAAAAAAAATCCCTTTGAAAGTCACATCAAAAAATAAAATACCATCAACGAAATAATGATCTGTGACAGGGTACTTAATTTTCAGGGCAATATGCAAATTGAATTTCTGAATTTGGTATGAAGATATCTTTGAGAGACCTAAAGAAGAGGAGCAAGCTGTCTCTTAAGAGGGTCAGACAAGAAGCAGAAGTGGAATGACCATGCTTCCCAGACCTGGCTGATGAACATCAAGAACAGTAATTGTCTGGTGGGTGAAAAAGATGGTGGAGTAGAAGAACCTTGGTCTTACCTCCCTTCACTAGCACACAAAAAACACAACTAACTGCTGAACGGCCATCGATAAAAAAGACTGGAAACCCCCCAAAATGATATTCTACATCCAAGGATATAAAGAAGAAACAACAAGATGGTAGGAAGGATGCACTCATGATATAATCAAATCTTATATCCCCTGACTGGGCAATCCACAAACTGGAGAATAATTGTATCACAGAAGGTCTCCCACAGGAGTGAGAGTTCTGAGCCCCATGTCAGCGTTCCCAGCCTTGGGGTCTGACATTGGGGAGAGACCCCCCCACCACCAAAGCATTTGGCTTTGATGGCAAGCAGGGCTTGATTGCAAGAGCTCCACAGGACTGGGGGAAGTGAAGACTCCACTCTGGAGGGCACACACAAGGTCTCATGTGTACAGGGACCCAAGGCAAAGGCAATGACTTCATAGGAGCCTGGGCTGGACCTACCTGTCTTCGAGGGTCTCCTGGGGAGGCGGGGTGTAGCTGTGCCTCTCCTTGGGGATGTGGACACTGGTGGTGGAAATTTGGGGGAGTGTTCAGCTATATGAACTCTTGAGGAGGAAAACATCTTTCTTGGGTCATCAGCACCAAGGTCTGACTGCACCCAACAGCCTGTAGACTCCAGTACAGGGATGGTTCAGATCAAACAACAAACAGAGCAGGAACACAGTCCCGCCCATCAGCAGACAGGCTGCATAACGACATCCTGAGCCCACAGGCACCTCTAGACACACTCCTTGACAGAGCCCTGTCCACCAGAGGGCCAAGACCCACCTCCAACACCAGTGGGCAGGCACCGTCCCTCCCACCAGGAAGCCTGCACAAGCTTCTAGACCAGCCTCACCCATCAGAGAGCAGACACCAGAAGCAAGAATACCATAGTACAGCAGCCTACAGAACTAAGTCTGCAAACACGGAAATTTAGACAAAATGAGACAGCGGAGGAATATGTTATAGATGAAGGAACAAGCTAAAATCCCAGGAGAACAATTAAGTGAAGTGGAGACAGGCAATCTACCAGAGAAAGGCTTCAGAAGAATAATCATAAAGATGACCCAAGATCTCAGAAAAAGAATGGACACAGTGTGTGATAAATTATAAGAAATTTTTAACAAAGAATTAGAAAATATAAAGAACAAACAGAGTTGAAGAACATAACAACTGAAATGAAAAATAAACTAGAAGGAATCAATAGAATAAATGAAGAGGAAGAATGGATAAGTGAGTTGGAAGACAGAATGGGGGAAATCACTGCCATGGAAAAGAATAAAGAAAAAAGAATGAAAAGAAATGAAGACAGTCTAAGAGGCCTCTGGGATAGCATTAAATGTGTCAACATTTGCATTATTGAGGTCCCAGAAGGAGAAGACAGAGAGAAAGGGCCTAAGAAAATATTTGAAGAGATAATATCTGAAAAATTCCCTAATATGGGAAAAGAAACAGTCACCCAAGTCCAGGAAGCCCAGAAAGTCCCATATAGGAAAAAACAAAGGAGAAACATACCAAGACACAATCAAATTGACAAAAATTAAAGACAAAGAGAAAATATTAAAAGCAACAAGGGAAAAGCCACAAATAACATACAAGGGAATCCCCATAAGGTTATCAGCTGATTTTTCAGCAAAAACTCTGCAGGCCAGAACAGAGTGGCATGATATGCTTAAGATTGATGAAAGGAAAAAACCTACAACAAACAATACTCTACCCCATGAAGGCTCTCATTCAGAGTTGACAGAGAAATCAAAATCTTTACAGACAAGCAAAAGCTAAGAGAATTCAGCACCACCCAACCAGCTTTACAACAAATGCTAAAGGAACTTCTCTAGGCAGAAAAGAAAAGGCCAAAACTAGAAGTAGGAAAATTATGAAATGGGAAAGCTCAATGGTAAAGGCAAAAACACAGTAAAGGTAGGAAATCATCCACAGACAAATATGATATTAAAACCAGTAATCGTGAGAGTAGGAGAGTACAAATGCAGGGTATTTAAAATTCATTTGAAATTAAGAGATCAGCAACTTAAAACAATCATGTACTTGTAGAGACTGCTACATCAAAACTTCATGGTAACCTCAAACCAAAAATCTATGATAGACATATGAAAATGCAAAAAATGGAATACAAACACAACACTAAAATAGATAACTAAAAATACTTATCAATTCACAAGAGAAGAGGAAAGGAAGAAAAAACATGTATAAAAATAAATACAGAACAATTAACAAAATGGCAATAAGAACAGACTTATCAATAATTCCCTTAAATGTAAATGGATTAAATGCTCTGACCAAAAGACAGACTGGACTGAATGGACAAAAAAATGAGACCCATATATATGACCCACTTCAGATATAGAGACACACAGACTGAAAGTGACGGGATGGGAAAAAGGTACTCCATGCAAATGGAAATCAAAAGAAAGCTGGAGTAGCAATACTCACATCAGACAAAATAGACTTTAAAATAAAGACTGTTACAAGAGACAAGGAAGGACACTACATAATGATCAAGGGATCAATCCAAGAAGAAGATACAAAAATTGTAAATATATATGCAACCAACATAGGAGCACCTCAATATATAAGGCAAATGTTAACAGCCATAAAAGGAGAAATTGACAGTAACACAATAATAGTGGGGGAAACGTATCACTCACTTTCATCAATGGACAGATCATCCAGACAAAGAATCAATAAGGAATCACAGGCCTAAGTGACACGTTAGACCACATGTACTTAATTGATATTTATAGAACATTCCATCAAAAAACAGCAGAATACACTCTCTCCTCAAGTGTACATGGAACCCTCTCCAGGACAGATTGCATCTTGGGCCACAAATCAAGCCTCAGTAAATTTTAAAAAATTGAAATCATATCAGGCATCTTTGCTGACCACAATGCTATGTGATAGATGTCATTTACAGGGAAAAAACTGTAAAGAATACAAACATATGGAGACTAAACAATATGTTACTAAGCGACCAATGGATCACTGGAGAAATCAAAGGGGAAATAAAATAATACCTGGAGACAAATGAAAACAAAAGCATGACGATCCAAAACGTATGGGATGAGGGCAAAAGCATTTCTAAGAGGAAGTTTACAGCAATACAATCTTATCTCAGGAAATAAGAAAAATCTCAAATAAACAACTTAACCTTACACCTAAAGCAACTAAAGAAGAACAAACAAAACCCAAAGTTAGTAGAAAGAAAGAAATCATAAAGATCAGAGCAGAAATAAAAGAAATAGAGACTAAGAAAGCAATAGAGGGACTTCCCTGGTGGCACAGTGGTTAAGACTTCATGATCCCAATGCAGGGGGCCCAGGTTCAATCCCTGGTCAGGGAACTAGATCCCACATCCATGCCACAGCTAAGAGTTCACATCCCACAACAAAGGAGCCCACGAGCCACAACTAAGGAGCCCACCTGCCACAACTAAGACCTGGCACAACCAAATAAAAATAAATATTTAAAAAGTAAATAAATATAATAAAAGTTCAGGTATTCAATTTAAAAAAAGAAAGCAATATAAAAGATGAATCTTAAAGCTGGTTCTTTGAAAATATAAACAAAATTGATAATCACTTAGGAAGACTCATCAAGAAAAAAAGGGAGAGGTCCCAGATAAATAAAATTAGAAATAAAAAAGGAGAAGTTACAACTGACACCACAGAAATACAAAGGACCATAAGAGACTACTACAGGCAACTATATGCCAATAAATTGGGCAATGTAGAAGAAATGGACAAATTCTTGGAAAGGTACAGTCTCCCAAGACTGAATCAGGAAGAAATAGAAAATATGAACAAAACAACTACAAGTACTTAAATTGAAACTGTGATTTAAAAATTCTTAATAAACCAAAGTTCAGGACCAGATGGCTTCACAGGCAAATTTCTACCAAACATTTAGAGAAGAATTAACACCTATCCTACTGAAACTATTCTGAAAAACTGCAGAGGAAGGGACACTTCCAAGCTCACTCTATGAGGCCATCATCACACTGAAATCAAAAACAGACAAAAATACCACAAAAAAAGAAAATTACAGGCCAATATCACTGATGAACATAGACACAAAAGTCCTCAACAAAATACTACCAAACCAAACCCAACAATACATTAAAAGGATCATGCACCATGATGAAGTGGGTTTATCCCAGGGTTGCAAGGATTTTTCAATAGCTGCAAATCAATCAGTATGATACATCACATTAATAAACTGTAGAATAAAAAACATATGATCATCTCAACAGATGCAGAAAAAGCTTTTGATAAAATTCAACATCTGTTTATGACAAACACTCTTCAGAAAATGGGCATGGAAGGAACCTACCTCAACATAGTAATGGCCATATAGGATAAACCCACAGTTAACATCATACTCAATGGTGAAAAATTGAAAGCATTTCCTCTAAGATCAGGATCATGATAAGGATGTCCACTCTCATAAGTTTTATTCAACATAGTTTTGGAAGTTCTAGCCAAAGCAATCAGAGAAGAAAAAGAAATAAAATGAATCCAGATTGGACAAGAAGTAAAACTGTCAGTTTGGAGATGACATGATACTATGCATAGAAAATTCTAAAGATGCTACCAGAAAAACACTAGGGCTCATCAATGAATTTGGTAAAGTTGCAGGATACAAAATTAAAACACAGAAATCTGTTTCATTTCTATACACTAACAATGAAAGATCAGAAAGAGAAATTAAAGAAACAATCCCATTTATCATTGCATCAAAAAGAATAAAATACTTAGGAATAAATCTACCTAAGGAGACAAAAGACATGTACTCCAAAATCTATAAGATGCTGATGAAAGATATCAAAGATGACACAAACAGATGGAAAGATATACCATGTTCTTGGATTAGAGGAATCAATATTGTCAAAATGACTATACTACCTAAGGCAATCTACAGATTCAGTGCTATCCCTATCAAATTACCAATGTCATTTTTCACAGAACTAGAACAATAAACTCTAAAATTTGTATGGAAACACAAAATACCCTGAGTAGCCAAAGCAATCTTGAGAAAGAAAAATGGAGCTGGAGGAATCAGGCTCTCTGACTTCAGACTATACTACAAAACTACAGTTATGAAAACAGTATGGGGGCTTCCCTGGTGGCACAGTGGTTTAGAGTCTGCCTGCCGATGCAGGGGACACGGGTTCATGCCCTAGTCCGGGAGGATCCAACATGCCACGGAGTGGCTGGCCTGTGAGCCATGGCCGCTGAGCCTCTGCGTCCGGAGCCTCTGCTCTGCAACGGGAGAGGCCACAACAGTGAGAGGCCCGCGTACCGCAAAAACAAAAACAAACAAACAAAAAAAACAAAAAACACCAGTATGGTATTGGCACAAAAATACTTATAGACTAATGGAACAGTACAGAAAGCCCACAAATAGGCCCATGCACCTATGGTTAACTAATCTATGACAAAGGAGGCAAGAATATACAATGGAGAAAAGACTGTCTCTTCAATAAATGGTGCTGGAAAAACTAGACACCTACATGTAAGAGAATGAAATTAGAACATTCTCTAACACCATACACAAAAATAAACTCAAAATGGATTAAAGACCTACATGTAAGACCAGATACTATAAAACTCCTAGAGGACATCATAGGCTGGACACTCTTTGACATAAATGGCAGCAATAGCTTTTTGGATCCGTCTCCTAGAGTAATGCAAATAAAAGCAAAAAGAAACAAATGGGACCTAATCAAACTTAAAAGCTTTTGCACAGCAAAGGAAACTATAAACAGAAAGGAAAAGACAACACACAAAATGGGAGAAAATATTTGCAAACAATGCAACCGACAAGGGATTACTCTCCAAGATATACAGTTTATACAGCTCAATATCCAAAAAACAACCCAATCAAAAAATGGGCAGAAGATCTAAATATACAGTTCTCTGAAGAAGACACACAGATGGCCAAAAGGCACATGAAAAGATGCTCAACATGTCTAATTATCAGAGAAATGTAAATCAAAACTACAATGAGGTATCACCTCATAGCAGTCAGAATGGCCATCATCAAAAAGTCTACATATAATAAATGCTGAAGCGGGTGTGGACAAAAGGGAACCCTCCTAACATGGTTGGTGGGAATGTAAATTGGTACAATCACTATGGGGAACAGAATGGAGGCTCCTTAAAAAACTACAAATATAGCTTCCATATGATCCTGCAATCACACTCCTGGGCATGTATCTGGAGAAAACCATAATTCAAAAATATATATGTACCCCAATGTTCACTGCAGCACTATTTACAATATCCAAGACATGGAAGCAACCTAAGTGTCCATCAGCAGGTGAATGGATAAAGAAGAAGTGGTATATGTATACAATGGAATATTACTCAGCCATAAAAAATGAAATATTGCCATTTGCAGCAACATGGATGCAACTAGAGATATCATACTAAGTGAAGTAAGTCAGACAGAGAAAGGGAAATACCATATGATATCACTTATATGTGGAATCTAAAGTATGACACAAATGAATTTATTTACAAAACAGACTCACAGACACAGAGAACAGACTTGTGGTTGCCAAGGGGGAGAGTACTGGGGGAGGGATGTATAGGGAGTTTGGGATTAGCACATGTAAATTATTATATGTATGTAAAACTGAATCACTTTGCTGTACACCAGAAATTAACACAATATCATAAGTCAACTATACCTCAATTAAAAAAAATACTTTGTTATTGAGTCTTATATACTTCCTTAAAGATTTTTTGCCTATGTTAAGCTTAGAAATTCCTTCCTCACTGTAAGATTACATGTGTATATTTTTGTTTAATTTGTACTTATGCTTTAATTTTTGCATTTCAATTTTCACTGGAATTAAATTTTTATAACAATATTTTTCCTGTATGACTAGTCAATTATCCCCAAACCTTTGTAGGGATCTATGTTTGATTTATGTTTATACTTTTAACAATTATGGTAACTAGAACTTCATAGAGATATTCTATGTCTTTAAACATTTTTAGAATCTAAAGCATTCCTTTGATGTGTCTGTCTGTACCTGCTATAGTACTAAGCCCTATGGAGTAAAATCACTACTTTCGGAAAGTAGTGGAAAAATCACTACTTTCGGTAGTTGAGCCTCTCATCCACCCAATGGAAGCTATGCTGGACCGGTCATTGTTCCTGCTTAAGGATGCACAACCACACTATAATATTTAATCTCTTTATGATATTTTCTTCTTCTTCACTCCCTAGTAGCCTTGGTAACAGTGGCTTTGTGTCTATTTCTAGTCTTCCCCTTCAAGCCAAATGACTGAATATATTTTTCAGAGGGGCTGGCATCTCCCCATTTACCAAATATTTGATCACACAACAAAGATTTTAATATATAACCAATATGTTATTCTAAGTATACCACTCATTCTAGCATAAGCTTCCAAAATTAATTCACTGGCAAAGATTTTGCAAAGTTTTCTCTTTTTTCTGCTGTCATCCCTCTCTCTCTCCACTGGTTCATTTCCAAAAAAGAATATAACCAATTTTTTCTATTTATAAATATAACAAAATGACTTCTTTAACTTCTATTCTAGTTACAGTTGCACATTTGCACTCTATTTAAAAAAAATGTTTAGTCTGTAATCACTGTTCATACCTCTGCACTTCAGGTTCTCCTCAACTAACTCATATTGGGCTACTGTCCCACAACACCCCCTGAAAATGCTTTAGTCAAGATCACCTACAGTATGCAATTGCCAAGGTTCTCTTTTTATCTTACTTGACTTCCGAGCAACGTTAGTTATAGTCGACAATTCCCTTTACATTTTTCTTTTTTCAGCTTCCATGATACTTCTTTCTCTTCTATTTCCTCCTACTCATTGTCCTCTCAGTTTCTTCTGATGCTTCTTTCCTACTGGCTTGATCTCTAAATATTGAAATTCCCAGGACTCTGGGAATTGGCCTCTTCTTTTCTACTTCCATATTCTGATTCTTTACGATCATTTGGTTTCATGGCTTTAAGTGTGCTTATAGTTCCCCTTCTCTGTAGCATGGCTCTCAAATATTCATGTTCTTCCACGAATTCATCCCAGAAGTCTAAACACATATACTCAATTATTGCCTTCCTTGGTTCTTCCTCAAGCTGATTAATAGTTACCTTAAACTTAACATTTCCTGAAAAATATCCTTTTCTCTTTCTAACCAGCTTCTCATTCCATAATCTGTACTATCTCAGTGGATGGCAGTACCCTCTACTCAGTTGCATCAACTGATCCCTCTTTTTCCCTTGCCACTTATGCACAACCAACCAGCCCATTAGAAATTTTGTGGACCCTACAGACCCATTCTCCACATGAAATTAAAGTTCTCTTTTAAATGTAAGTAAGATTTTTTCCATTGTTCTGGTAAAACCCTGCATGATTTTTACAGAATCTATATGTGGAAAACTGTAAAACTCTATGAAACACATCAACGAAGATCTAAATAAATAGATATTTCATGTTCATGGATTGGAGGATTCAATGTTGTTATAATGTCCATTCTTCCCAAGTTGACTTAGAGATTCAACACAATCCCAATCAAAATTCTGTAAATTATTTAGTAAATATTGAAAAACTGATTTCAAAATATATATGGGAAGGTGAAAGATCTAAAATAGCCAACATAATGCTGAAGAAGAACAACAAAGTTGAAAGACTCACACTATTCAATTTCAAGACTTATTATAAAGCAACAGTGATAAGGACAGCATGATATTGGCAAAAGAATAGATACACCAATAAACAGAAAAGACAGTCCAAAAATAGAACCATACAAATATAGTTAACTAATCTTTGTCATGGGAGCAAAGGCATGTCATGAAGAAAAGACAGCATTTTTAACAAATGGTACTATAACAACTGGACATCTGTATAAAAAATGTATCTAGACACAGAACTAACATATTTTCCTAAAATGAATTCACAATGTATGGATGTAAGTGTAAAACTCAAAACTTGAAAATTTCTAAAAGAAAATATAGGAGGGGGCTTCCCTGGTGGCGCAGTGGTTGAGAGTCCACCTGTCGGTGGTCCGGGAAGATCCCACATGCCGCGGAGCGGCTGGGCCCGTGAGCCACGGCTGCTGAGCCTGCGTGTCCGGAGCCTGTGCTCCGCAATGGGAGAGGCCACAACAGTGAGAGGCCCGCGTACTGCCAAAAAAAAAAAAAAGAAAATATAGGAGGAAATTTAGATGACCTAGCATTTAAAATGCGTTTTTAGATACAACATGAAAAGCATAATCCATGAAAAAAAAAAATTAGGTACAAAACATGAAAATTTGACCACTCTGACACAACTTGCTTGTACCTCTTTATATTTTATATATTAGGTTATTTTTCTAATTTTCCCTTTAGATATATATCTAAAATTTTCCTTCAATTTTCAGTCTTGAAAGTGACAGTGGTTCTTTGTGCATTTCTCTATTAGTCAGCTTAGACTTCCATAACGAAATACCATAGACTGGGTGACATAAACAAAAGAAGTTTATTTTCTCACAGTTCTGGAGACTGGGAAGTCCAAAATCAAGGTGACAGCCAGCTGATTTCTGCAGACTGTGGCCTTCTTGCTGAGTTATTGCATGGCAGAGGGAGAGAGCTCTGATGTCTCTTCCTCTTTTTAAGGGTACTATTCCTATCGGATCAGGACTTCACCATTATGACCTCATCTACCCTTAGTTGTCTCCTAAAAGCCCTATCTCCAAATACTGGCACATTGAAATTTAGGGCTTCAATATATGAATTTTGGTGGGACACAATTTAATCCATGGCATTCTGCCCCTCCGCCCAATTCATGTCCTTCTTACATGCAAAATACATTCATTTCATTCCAATAGCCCCCAAACTCTTAACTCATTCATCCCAGAATCAACTCAAGTCCAAAGTTTCATCAAAATAACACTAAATCAGATATGGGTGAGACTCAAGATATGATTCATCTGAAGGAAACATTCTCTAGCTGTGAACCTGTGAAACCAGGCAATCTATGTGCTTCAAAGGTACAATGATGGGAAAGGCATAGGATAGATATTCCCGTTCCAAAAGGGAGAAATCAGAAAGAAGAAAAGGGTGCTAGTGTCCAAAATCTATCAAGACAAGCAACACGAGATCTTAAAGTTCCAGAACAATCCTCCTTGGCTCTATATCCCACCTTGTATACCCACTGGGGTGGTGGTCTCACCTTCTGGACCTACTGGGATGACAGTCCTACCTCCATGGCTCTGCTGTGTGGGGATTATGCCCCACAAATGTCACCAAGTGGGGCCCTATCCCTGAGGTGCCACAGGATGGCCCTGCCATCAATCCAGAGACCTTCTGACCTGTTGAAACAGAGGAAGTGGCTCCATCCTTTAAAACCAATGAGGCAGCCCTGGTGATCTGTGAATCACCTTCAGAGTTATTCTTCCCTTTTTAAAAAGAATGGTGCATATTCACAGCTGAATTGCTGTATGATCCATTCCTGTAGGATCTAAGAAGTCAAACAGTCTTCTTCCATTTACACTTTTTCCCCTCATTTAGTTCAAAATGTCAGTGTATATGCTGGTATAATTCCATCTCTGTTCCTGACTTCTGCTGAGATAGCTGATTAAGTCCCTGAGTCACACCTATTATCTCTTTATCAAGTGGTTATACAGCTACACCCTTAGTATTCCCTTCAGATCAAGCATTCTAACTTTAGGATAGGCTGACAATTTTCCAAATTTCCAAGTTGTGTTTCTTTTTTGCTTAACAATTTTTTTTTCAATTCTTTTCTCACATTTTACTGTTAGTGGTTAGAAGGAACCAAGCTGCTCCTTCAACACTTTACTTGGAAATCTCCTCAGCTAATTATACAGTTTCATGGTTTGCAAGTTCCACCTTCCACACAATACTACAACACAGTTCAGCCAAATTCTCTGCCGCTTTATAACAAGGTTCACCTTTCCTCTAGTTTCTAATAACATGTTGCATTTCCATCTGAGCTCTCACCAGAATGGCCCTTAACATACAAATTTCTACCAACATTCTGTTCATGATTATTTATGTATTCTCCAAGAAGATGGAAGCTTTCTCTCCAGCTCTCCTTTTTTTCTTTCTGAGCTCTCACCAGAGTTACCTTTAACATTCATATTTCTAACGTTCACCTCAAAACTCTTCCAGCCTCTACCCATCACCCAGTTCCAAAGCTGCTTCCACATTTTTAGGTATTTGTTACAGTAGCACCCACTTCTTCATACTAAAATTTGTATTTTGTCTGCTCAGGCTGCTTTAACAAAACACCATAGACTGGTAGCTTAAACTACATAAATTAATTTTCTTATAGTTCTGGAGGCTGGGAAGTCCAAGATCAAAGTGCCAGCCGATTTGGCTTCTGGTGAGAGCTCTCTTCTGACTTGTAAATGTCCACTTTCTGAGTTCTCGCATCAGTTTTTTTCTCAGTGTGTGCATGTGGAGAAAGAAAGATCTGTCTTCTTCTTATAAAGGCATTAATCCTATTGAATCAGGGCTCTACTCTTATGACCTCATTTAACTTTAATTACCACCAAAAAAAACCCTATCTCCAAATACAGTCACATTGGTCTTCAATATATGAATTCTGGGGGAACACAATTCAGTCCATAGCAATTTCCAGTTGATCTTTGTTAATAACACTTATTTACATTTTGTGAACAGCAGCTCTTGGATTGGAAAAAAGGGCACTGAAACCACACACTTAGAAATTCTATCTGTTGCTCAAAGGACAGTAGCATTCTGATTCAGCATAGGAGTCTGTCTTTGGGAACATATTTGTTGTAAATCATATTTTTCACACCTCATGTTACAGATTCTTGGGAGCAACTCTTCTCATGAAACTCAAACCTAGCTTATAGGAACCTCCTGATTGATAGTTAAGCATACAGAAGAAACAAAGAAAAAATTACACTCTAAATTCAGAGAGAAAAAAATGAAATCAATAACACATTTTTATCACAACCATCCATCTTTCCTAGAAATTTAATATCATGACACTATATTTATTTGGATTTTAACAGTAAATAAGAACCATGTGCTTTATTTATCAGCACAAAATAGGGTATTCCTACACATGCAATAAAATGAGATATTCAGGTAACTATTAGAAGATTTAGAGCCCCAAATATTTTTTCTAATAAATTTGGGAAATATAGCCTTTCTATGTTACTTTAGAAATATAGAAGCAATAGGCTTCTGGTTAAAATGGCAATTTGAATGCAAGGACCTGTTTGCTTTTTAGAATTTAAATAATTAAGTAGATGTACTTGAATTAATTCTGGAACTCCTTATGTTTTAATCTTACTGCAGTATTGAATTCAGAGAAATACTATATATAATCTAGAAGTAAAATATATACTTTTCTCTCCCCAAGTCAACTTAAGGCTAATTTGTAGCTCACAGCATGAGCTATAAGTCCTCTTGCCTTCCCTTTCCAAGGTCCTGCTACCTTAAGCACTTGAAAATCATCTCACTCAGTAACTCTCACTCTGATTTCCTCACCAAATCACTCACCTTCCTTATCTCCTGTGTTTTTCAGTATATATTTCCTGATCCACACACTCTCTCGGGTATCTGTTATCTACACTCCTGTTATATGCATTAATTTCTTTGATAATGATGATAACATGTGAGCATTGGAGAGGAGCTGGGATCCCTCTGATATTAGTGAACCCTTTAGGTACAGAGGGACTGGACAGGTGGGATGAATGGCTCTCAGTCCACACAGATGGAAAAGGAAGGCTGCTTACTCTGGGGAAGACTAGAGCATGGGGAAACTTCCTTTTCACCCCTAGAAGTATCTGAATTTGCAGGTTTAAATATGCTCTGCCTTCCACCACTCGATTATTTTCCAGTGCTCAAGAAACACTACAACACTACAGCCTGTTTGACAGCTAAGGGAACACAAAGCCTTAGCACTTTTGAGTGGTTTATTAAATCACAAGCAAAGATGCACATACATTTAAACTGGAAACATTTCCACTATAATATTCTACCTTTAAATTAAAATTCTATGTTCTTTTCCAATATGACAACTTGTTGAAATTTTCAGATTCCAACCAAACTCGCTCCTTGAAAATATAAATTATTCTTGAAAATATTTAGGTAATTTAATGACAAAAACACAGAACAACATAAAGTGCAAAGTAATAAAAGGGATATATTAAAAGACTACCATGTGGAAATTCTGCTTCCTTTTATTCCCCAATAACCAAAAGCAAACTCTTGCATTTGCTCTCGCTTGATCCAGATGGTGTTCAGAAACTGCTCTCCTGTGATAAATGTTGTTAACCACATTTTTCAAAATTGATACCACAAAAGCTTCTTATTGTTTTAAAACAATACATTCTTAACTGAAAATTATTTTAATCAAACAAGTGTGAACAGCACTGAATATTTCTGTCTTAGCATTATGTATAATAAAAGACAAATGGCTCATATGGTGTTTTATTGGCATCTGTATAATCCAATCAGTCTTTTAAGAAGGTGGTGTTTCCTTTTTGAAAACTTTCTGAAAATTTATAGATTGGCAAGATATTTCATAGTAGTGTTTCAGAAGACTGATATAATGCAATCAATACGTTCCCCCTGCTGATGTACTTATAGCACTTCCAAACAGTTTCTCTGTCACAAGGAAGTCATCTTTGTAAGGAAAAAGTAAGTAATTCTTCATGATGTTCTTTGATTCTCAACAAAAGAGGACTGATAGCAATCAGACTAGTAGAAGTCAAGAAAGCAAGAGTAGCAGAAGCATGGAAGAAGCCAACTCTAAAATCAATCCTTTAGTCCTTATGATTCCAAATATCCACAGAAATTAATAATCACGTTGAAGACAAAAACAATATTTTTGCAATTATTTCAGTCTTCACTGAATATTTATGATTCAATATAGATAGGTTGTTGATAGATTGTTAATAACAAAAAAACAAACAAGCCAATCCAACAATGGGCAGAAGACCTAAATAGACATTTCTCCAAAGAAGATATACAGACTGCCAACAAACACATGAAAGAATGCTCAACATCACTAATCATTAGAGAAATGCAAATCAAAACTACAATGAGATATCATCTCACACCGGTCAGAATGGTCATCATCAAAAAATCTAGAAACAATAAATGCTGGAGAGGGTGTGGAGAAAAGGGAACCCTCTTGCACTGTTGGTGGGAATATAAATTGATACAGCCACTGTGGAGAACAGTATGGAGGTTCCTTAAAAAACTACAAATAGAACTACCATATGACCCAGCAATCCCACTACTGGGCATATACCCTGAGAAAACCATAATTCAAAAAGAGTCATGTACCAAAATGTTCATTGCAGCTCTATTTACAATAGCCCAGAGATGGAAACAACCTAAGTGTCCATCATCGGATGAATGGATAAAGAAGATGTGGCACATATACACAATGGAATATTACTCAGCCATAAAAAGAAAGGAAATTGAGCTATTTGTAATGAGGTGGATAGACCTAGAGTCTGTCATACAGAGTGAAGTAAGTCAGAAAGAGAGAGACAAATACCGTATGCTAACACATATATATGGAATTTAAGAAAAAAAAATGTCATGAAGAGCCTAGGGGTAAGACAGGAATAAAGACACAGACCTACTAAAGAATGGACTTGAGGATATGGGGAGGGGGAAGGGTAAGCTGTGACAAAGCGAGAGAGAGGCATGGACATATATACACTACCAAACGTAAGGTAGATAGCTAGTGGGAAGCAGCCGAATAGCACAGGGAGTTCAGCTCGGTGCTTTGTGATCACCTGGAGGGGTGGGATAGGGAGGGTGGGAGGGAGGGAGATGCAAGAGGGATGAGATATGGGAACATATGTATATATATAACTGATTCATTTTGTTGTAAAGCAGAAACTAACACACCATTGTAAATCAATTAGATGTTGATTTTTTTAAAGATGTTTAAAAAATAAAAAAAATAAAAATACACATATGTCCCATGCAATACTTGGGATGTACTTACACACACACAAACGCAAAAAGTACTTAACTAAAAAATGCTATCATCTGACAACACAGTGTGGCCACAAACCTTCAGTTGTAAAAAATGCAGTATCTGTGAAGTGCAATAAACCCAAGTACAATAAAACAGATACGCCTGTATAGAATCACCAAACCAGCTCTACTTAATATTTCCTTTATAATAGTGACTTAATAATGTCGACTTCAAAAACTGCTGATATACCCTAGTATTATGAAAACCTAAGAAATACATAGATGAGAACAAATTGTGCCATTTAAATTACACCAATCCTTCAGGGCAGATTTTTTCTTCTGGTTGACTTAATTCTGAACTAGGACTAAGTTAGCAAGATGATGAACACTCTGTGAAATACATATGGAAAAAACAGTCCATGCTTGACACTTAGGCTTGGAGTGAAGAAAGGGAGAATAAATTAGAATAATAATGAAAATGCAGCTGTTCTCTCTCATAACTGTGTTTTTAATGTAATACTTCTGTTTTTTAATGGAAGTACTCTTTTCAGTAGTTTGCTGTGTTTCCCCTAGAAGGGAAGTATAATAGGTATAATCAAGACTACAGAGGGGTGATAATAGAAGGGACAAAGTGAAAAAAAAAAAAAAAAAAAAGATAGATTGAAGCCTAAATCCCCCTGTCCCAGTCATGGGCCCAGCCACTCCGCAGCATGTGGGATCTTCCCGGACCGGGGCACGAACCCGCATCCCCTGCATCGGCAGGCAGACTCCCAACCACTGCACTACCAGGGAAGCCCCCATGTTGTTGACTTTTGAACGCTAACCTTCCTCTAACTCTCCCTAAGGTGAACAGATGCCTTATCCTTGTTTCTTGGAATTTATGTCTCTGTAGTGGTGGGTTTTATAAGAACTAAAAAAATCTTTGCCTCTTTTAGGCTCTCTGAGGGTCTAATTCCTCTTAAGAGGAAAGGTTTCTCTTCATTACTAAATCATATACATACATTTATATGTATGTATATGTATATATGTGTCTATATATGCATATATATGAATTTTTGGAAAAATATTTTTAAAGGCATTGAAAGCACAAAAATATGTCATACTGTCATATGTGTCTAAAGCATCACTGTATAATACAGGATCTATCCCCATTTTTGTAACCCACTGATGTCTATAGAATGAATTCTGCAAAAATATTTTCTTTATTTTAAAAAATGATCAAATTTGCTAATTCTTATAACTTGAGAATTGGATTGTGTTATAGCCACATTAAATTAAAAAATAATTTAAATGCAATATTTTTGTTGAAACATGATTTCTCAATCTTGGTACTATTGACATTTTTGGCCTCATAATTCTTTACTGTAGGGGGATGTCCTGTGCATTGTAGGATGTTTAGCAGCATCCCTGTCCTCCACCCACTAGATGACACTAACATCCCTCAGTTGTGACAACCAAAATGTCTCCATTTTTGACAAATGCCCCTGACAAATGTCCCCTGGGCAGTAAAGTCACCCTGAGTTGAAAACCACTGCCTTAAAAGAAAATATTCTATTATTTGTCATCATTAATATATGACATTATTAATAATAATATCCACATTTGGTGGATAACTGTGGTTGTGAATACATATAAGACTCTATATCCTAATAGAAATCAACATAATATATTTGTTCCCATTCAGTAGACATTTCCCAATTTTAGTGGATCTTGTAGAAATAAATGCAAATCTGAAGCTCAACTAAATAATCTTTTTGGCTTTTGGATTAAAATTATGAGGACATTTAAATTCCTCTTCCTGTGTTTATGCCCTTTTCTTTCTTTTTTTCATATGTTAAAGCAAGAGGAGATGATTTGATTATTGTCTCTACACAGTTCATTGATAGCATCTGCTACTTTGCCCTCAGCATCTCACAGAAATTTCAAGGGAAATTAATGACCAGATGGCTTTACTTGTTAAAAAAAATTTTTTTTTTCTGGATATCCAGCCTATTTCAGCATAGTGCCTTATGTCCTAAAAGGAAAGCCAAAGTAATGTAATGTCATTAGGCAGAGTAAAATTTAGACAATGCGGTCTACTCTTTAAAATTCTATTTCTTCTAGTCACGTATTTTTTTTCACTTCTATAAAACTGCATCATCTCTTTGTGGTGCCATCCTCCAGTTAATATTGACTGCTGTGGATACTGTATTTTTCTTCCTCATTAAATTTTTGTAAAATATTATTTTAGCAACTTTCCAAGCCAATTTGGCTTTACGTAAAGAAGGAGGTATATCCATATTTAAGAAGCAGCTACATGCTTGTGGGCTTTATCTAGCTCTGTGTCCTGTCACTGGCCTACACATCTAGTTGAATGTACAGATAGCTCCTGCAGCTGTGTATTGAATACAGCCAGCTCTAACTCCTGTCACCCATCTCTACTGTAATGTGTTCGCCCATGTGAGCCCCTTAGCCACAGGAGTGGACACTGACAGCCAAGGCCTCCACAGCTGCTCTTAGGCCAGGACCTGGCCCCAACTCATGTCACTGGCATGCAGTGCTGCCTATGCTCATAGCTAGCTCCTGCAGTTATGCACCTGAATGTTCCCAGTCCCAACACCTGTCAGTCGCCTCCACTACTGTGCATGTGCCTGTAGCTAGCCCCTATAGCTATGCACCTGGACACCACCAGCGCCAACTCTCATCACCAGCCTTTACTGCCATACACACGCCCATTGCTAGCCCCTGATGCCACATGAGTGCAGGCTGAAACCCTGGCCCTTGCAGCCGCTCAGGTGCCCTAAGCTGTCCTGACTTCTGTCAATGGCCTGACTCCTGCCTGTGCTGACAGCCAGCTCCTATAGCAGCACACTTGCTCACTGCTGGCTCCAACTCTCATCACTGGCACCCACCATTGAGAACACACTGATGGCTAGCCCCTGCAGTCACAGTGCATATGTGCTGCAGATTCAATGCAATTCTTTTAAAGTTACAATGTTACTTTTGCAGAAATAGAAAAAACATTTCTAAAATTCAAATGGAAGCCCTAAAGACCCCAAATAACCAAAGCAATCTTGAGAAAGAATAAATCTTGCCAAATCATACTTCCTGACTTCAAACTATATTACACAAAGCTATAGTAAACAAAACAGTATGGTACTGGAATAAAAACAGACACACATACCAATGGAAAAGAATCAAAAACCTAGAAATAAACCCCCACATACAAGGTCAACTCATTTTGACAATTCAGCCAATACTCAGGACAGTCTCTTCAATAAATGGTTTTGAATATTTACACGCACAAATGAAATTGGACCCCTATCTCACACTGCTCAAAAATTAACCTGAAATGTATTAAGGACTTAAATGTAAGACTGAAATCATAAAAGTCCCAGAAGGAAACAGAAAGCTCCTTGACATTAGTCTTGGCAATGATTTTTGGATATGACACCAAAAGCATAAGCATTAAAAGCAAAAATAAACAAGCTGAACTACATCAAACTAAGAAGCATCTACACAGCAAAAGAAATAATCAACAAAATTAAAAAGGCAGACTAAAAAATGGGAAATATTTGCAGATTATACATCTGATAATGGATTAATATCTATATAAGGAACTCATATAACTCAATAGAAAAAAAAAGCAATCTGGTTAAAAAACAGGCAAAGAACATGAACAGACATTTTTCCAAAGAAGACATACAAATGGCCAAAAGACACATGAAAAGATGCTCAACATCACTAATCATCAGGGAAATGCAAATCAAACCCACAATGAGATATCACAACACTACTGCTAGAATGGCTACTATCACAAAGACAAGAGATAAGTGTTGGCACGGATGTGGAAAAAAGGGAACGCTTTTACACTGTTACTGGGAATGTAAAATGGTACAATCAATATAGAAAACAGTATGGAGGTTCCTCAGAAGCCCTCCCCTCAAAAAAAAAAATTTCGGAAGACCTAAACAGACATTTCTCCAAAGAAGACATACAGATTGCCAACAAACACATGAAAAGATGTTCAATATCACTAATTATTAGAGAAATGCAAATCAAAACTACAATGAGGTATCACCTCACACTGTTCAGAATGTCCATCATCAAAAAAACCTACAAATAATAAATGCTGGAGAGGGTGTGGAGAAAAGGGAACCCACTTGAACTGTTGGTGGGAATGTAAATTGATACAGCCACTATGGAGAACAGTATGGAGGGTCCTTAAAAACCTAAAAATAGAACTACCATATGACCTAGCAATTCCACTACTGGGCATGTGCCCAGAGAAAACCATAATTGAAAAAGACACATAGGGGCTTCCCTGGTGGCGCAGTGGTTGAGAGTCTGCCTGCCGATGCAGGGGACACGGCTTCGTGCCCCGGTCTGGGAGGATCCCACATGCCGTGGAGCGGCTAGGCCCGTGAGCCATGGCCTCTGAGCCTGCGCATCCAGAGCCTGTGCTCTGCGACGGGAGAGACCACAACAGTGAGAGGCCCGCGTACTGCAAAAAAAAAAAAAAAAAAAAAAAAAAAGGACACATTAACCCCGATGTTCATAGCGGCACTATTTACAATAGCCAGGATATGGAAGCAACCTAAATGTCCATTAGTAGAGGAATGGATAAAGAAGATGTGGTACATATATACAGTGGAATATTACTTAGCCATAAAAAGAAACAAAATTGGGTCATTTGTAGAGACCTGGATGGACCTAGAGAGTGTCATACAGAGTGAAGTAAGTCAGAAAGAGAAAAACAAATATTGTGTATTAATGCATCTATGTGGAATCTAGGAAAATGGTATAGATGATCTTATTTGCAATGCTGAAATAGAGACATAGACATAGAGAACACATGTATGGATACCAAGGGGGAAAGGGGGGTGGGAGGAATTGGGAGATTGGGATTGACACTGTACACTCTTGATATTATATATAAAAGAGATCACTAATGAGAACATATGTATAGCACAGGGAATCTACTTAATGCACTGTGGTGACCTAAGTGGGAAGGAAATCCAAAAAAGAGGGTATATATGTATATGTATGGCTGATTCATTTTGCTGTACAGTAGAAACTAACACAACATTGTAAAGCAACTATACTCCAATAAAACTTAATTAAAAATAATAATAAAATAGCTGAACTTATAGAAACAGAGTATATAATGGTGGTTGCCAGGGGCTGGGGAAAATTAGATTTGGTCAAAGGGTACAAACTTCTTGTTATAGAATGAATAAGTTCTGGAGATCTAATGTACAGCATCATGACCACAGTTAACAACATGATACTGTATACTTCAAAGTTGTTAAGACAGTAAATCTTAAATGTTCTTCCCACAACAACACAAGAAATGGTAATTATGTGAGGTTATGGATGTGTTAACTACTCTTTTTGGTAATAATTTTGCAATATATACATGTATCAAGTTATCAAGCTGTACCTCTTAAACTTATACAATGTTATGTCAAGTATATCTCAATAAAATTGGAAAATAAAAGCAGTACATGCCAATCTATATTTACAAAATCTAAATTTAAAAATCTGTAATATTTGCTATGAAAATGACTATTTTTGTTGCAGTATGATTTCAAATATTTTTCTAATTATATATGTCCATTGTGTAAAAATGTTTAAATAGAATAACTCAATGAAAAAAATAAAAATTATCTGTAAAATCAGGCCAGAGATAATTATTTCTAACTCCAAAGCCTGAGACCCAGCCTAGCTATAAAAATATACACACACATATTCAATATATACATAAATATTTGATACTTAAAAGCCACATATATAGAATATACTAATGAGTCAAAGAAATAATGTATATTTTACTCTGTAACTATCTCATTTTTTCTAAGAGAGAAATTTATTAGAAGCACCTCATACTCCCCTTGGAAATAATATGCCAAAACTCTTATTACACTAGAGAATTTTCTGATCATTTTAAAATACAGTATTCTTGTATGATGTTTGGGAAGGAGTCTCAAAACTATATTCAAACATTGTTTACAAATGTTGAAGGGAATGGAACAAGCAGTGTGTTTCCAAAGAAGTGGGTAGTGAACTTTGTTCTGTGTCCAGGTGCACATGTGCTTCTCTAGCCCTGATTCTGTGATTACATCTGTGAAAAATTGGAAAAATTACATTAAAAATAAATAAAAATTGCACCAGTTATATACTTCACACCGTAACTTATTTGATTACTTATTATTTTGATTTGTTTTGGTTGGGTTGATAATTACAAATTGCAACATATGTAACAGGTTGGCTGGATTAGTATTTGTAACACTTAAGAAACATTTATCTAAAAATTAGTGGCTGCTAGGGTTGTTAATCAGGAGTTCTTTGGACAAAAGCTTTTCTTTTTCTGTCACCATCAGAATGACTTATGAGTTTCTGCATAGTTTAGGCTCAAGGAGAAGGGATGTGTCTCATCAGTGTGAATGAGTTATGGCAGGAACCATTTAGAAAAGCAATGTAGCCACAGACACAGGAACTGCTTAAGTGATCTATCTGTGTGCAGCTTTTTATCTCCAATGACTCCTCTCCTGTGGTACCAGTTACTGTTCATACCATTGTGTGATTTCATGCTCAATTTCTTTTTCTGCTATACAAGCTGATAGATTTTTTGTTTTTTTTTACAAAGTGTACTTTTTAAAAATCTACTTTCAGTTTTGCTGTGGTTTAAGTTACCAAGCATTGTTTGTCCTACCAAATGTTTAATACTATTGCTGTTATATATTAAGATGATTTACTACATATGTTGCAGTTAAAACTTGTTAAAATTGCATTTCGGGGGAAGTATTCTACACTCTGATATTTAATTCAGTTCTAACAGTGTGATTGGAATACATTGCTTATGCACTAGAACTCTTCAATAAGGGCATTAAAGTGTAACAAGAAAATTGCTAATTCCAGTAAAATTTATGACAATGTGGTGTCTTGAAATGGTTGATAAACCTTAAAAAAAAACTATTTCCTACTGAATAGACAGCTATAGTATACGCTTACAATTTTTTCAAAAACCAATTCATATTTAACCAAAATTGTAGGATATATATAAAATTATATTTGCATTTGGTGGAATGAACCACAACGGAAGTACTTGCTTTGTCCTAAGGTAACTATTGCTATTTTAGTCATTGTAGCTAGAAAACACTTCTTTATAGTCATTGCTAGTAGGACAGAATAATTTTATGCCACTCCTGATCTTCAGGATTTTTCCTTGTAAATATATTCAACTATAAAAACAGTGCTTATACAAATTTTGAAAAACTTGAATAAAAATGATAGTGAAGATAGAGTATTAATAATTTTGTACACACACAAACCCCACACATAATCAATGTTAATATTTTGAAAGACTTCCCTCCTATTTCTGTTTTATATAATGAGAGTCCCATCACTTTATTTTGTGTGAGGCAGCATAGAATAAGTGTTAGGTATATGGATTGTGGATCCAAACTGCCCAGGTTTGAATCACAATTTTGTGATACTGGGCTGGTTACTGGTTACTTAACCTTTGATTCTCAGATTCTGCATCAGGTAGGAATAATAATGGTACCTAATTCATAGGGTTGTATAAGTGAAGAGAATATTTATTATTGAATAAGAAGATCAAGGAACAGAGAAAAAATAAATGGAAAATACAGAAAGATTATGTGATATGATCAAAAAAGGACTAGCATAAAATTAGGAACTAACATAAAATTAGGAACGAAGTAGTATATTGGTTAGGACATTTATAAAACTAATAAAACATAAAAAGAGGAAAGTTCAAGAGACTTAATAAACCAGACTTGAATCTGTAACTGTAAAATCAAATAAATGAAAAATAAGATTCAAAACACAGACTAATATCAGATTCATGTAAAGTTCATGGAACCTCTTGAAACTACTTTTTATTGGCATACCCAATATTTTTCATAGAATCCCTGATATTGGATGGGAAAATTGTAGAGGACTTGAATGATGTTTACTTCTTCATTGCTTTGAAAGGATTGTATTTCTTCTGGCAGAGAGGGAGATTACACGCAGATTTACTTGTGTGAACTCCATAAGAAAATCAAAATCCCTGCTTAGATTTTTAGCCTACAAGGGCTGTTTTCTGCTTGTTTTATTTTTCAGCATTTTATCCATTGCATTAGAGGTTTAGCATTCGGCAAATACTTAGAGGAAAAGTTAATGGAGAATTTCAGGCTCACATCTATGATTTCTCTCTCTCGTATCATGACCCCTCAAATCCCTGCCCTTTGGCATTTCTGAACTCCCGTCTTTGCCTCCATAGCCCAGTGAAACTCTCCCAAGTACCTAGCCGCATACACACTTGTCCTTTCTTCACAGCATGGGAAATCCTGCAGGTACCTGGAGGAAGTATACACCACACCTCAATGTCCTTCCCTTCCTTGTTGGATCTTGGTCATGCAAATCTTAAAGCTTGTTGTTTTAAATCCATGTTTTAGACTTGCATTCATTGGGAGTGTCAGTCTGATACAAGTTTCTCTACTGAGACCAAAGAACCAGTGATTTTTAAATTTGGAGTATATTCTGGGTGTCTCTACTGGCACCAACAGGTGATAGGATGCTAGCAGCGCTCAGCCACTATAATACCAATATCCTCTTCAACTGTAGCCTTTGAGTACAATATTTAAAGTAGGTATTCTTAGTACATAGAACACGGGATTGACAGACTGTCTGATCAAGAAAATTTCTTTATTCACAAGGCACAGAATCCTTGATACTCTTCCTAGTAGGATTTCATAATTACTAGAGACCAGTGAGGGCTGTTCATTTCCCATTATTCTCCATTCTTTATGGTAGTTTAATATTTATTTTCCTTATTCTCCTGGATCATTTTTCAAATGTGTCATAAGCAGGTAACTTGTAATTTAGTTTACATATCATCAAACCACAAGGAGTTATAGCCAGGCCTGATGAGAAAAATTAAACATTACCCAGAGATCTTATATTTTGACCTGGATGCCAAAAGGATAGGGCTTTGTGGCTGTCTACTTTGAGGAGGTGGGAAGACATATGTGTGTGAATGTTATATACGAATGTTAGGGAGCCAAAGTATGAACTGCATGAGAGACCCTTTATTGCTTACATAATAAATAGTCTTATGTACTAATCAAACTCCTTACTAATCAAAATGATTTGTTGTAAGCACCAACAACCTCTAAAAATTTATACTTCCCAACCTTCTTTGCAGACAGAAATAGCCACTGATTCAGTTCTACCAAATTACATATAAGCAGAAGTCATTGACTAGAGAGCTTCTAGAAAAGGACCCTAAAAGAGGGGAAAAATCAGCTTCCTGATAGGAAGGTCCTTTGTTCTATTCTTTTGCTTCTCCTCTTTCTTCATGCTTCAGATTCTAATGTGAGGATTGTAGCATCTCTCTTCACATTATGAAGGTAAACCAAGATGACCTTAGTCCTGGGCCCTGACAGCCATCACCAGTTGATAAAAATGTCAGCACCTGCCTCCTTTCTGACTTTTTATAACATGGAAAAATAAAGCTCTGAGTTGTTTGAAGCACTATACAATGATCTCTTTTCTTTATAGGTAAACTCTACAGTTTCAAATTTGCATTATTATGAGTAGAAAGCACTACACAATATTCTGTTTTCCTCAAAGCACCCTCAAATCTATATTTTATGGAACTGAATATCTATAAAACATATCTGTTTGTTTCACTAATACTCTAGCTATTAAGAAAAAGGCTTAAAATAGACTAGCTATGATTTGTACTTTGGGGATTAGATACATGGTCCAATATTTTTTCTAAGATATGTCTTGGAAGTTGCTTAAATTATAACAGAGGATTTAGAATAAAGGTGGTCAATAAATCAAAGACAAGAAATTATTTAAATTTATACATTTTTTTGCAACCTGTGTTCTAAATATATGAATGCATAACTGAACATCTATTCAATGGTAAGCCGTTAACACCAAGATGTTGCACAACTTTGTTTGTTAATGTTTGACTCTAATGCTGTTTATATGCTCACAAGAAACAGCCCATTGTATAGCTGTTAAAATTTGTTCCGCCTTATTTTTAAATCCCTAGGTATTTGTGTCTAAGTCTCAGATGAGTTTTGTTTTCATTATTTTTTCTCTAGGGTTCAGTTTTGTGCACTCATCAAATAAATATTCTATCTAATGTTTATAGAAGCATCCAGATTCTTGGGATAAAAAGGGGGTAGGGGAAATACAGAAGAGAGGAAGAAGACTGGAGTGGGTAGAAGAAAGAAAAAGAAAGAAGAGGAAAGAGGGAGCAGAGTGGTACTATTTTTTCTGTATTTGCTTTTTACCATGTACTAGGGTAATGTCATTGTATATATAAAGTCATTTCATCTTCTCAACAACATTATGAAATAGGTACGATTATGATAACCATTTTAAAGAACATCAAGATTTAATGTTGTATGAGATTTTCCCCAAGTTTAGACAAGCAGTAATAGAGAAGTGGCTCAATTCACTGTGCCTGTCTCAGAAAGCAATGCACCTTAGTGACACATAAAATGTGTTTTCTTAGACCTTTCCTTATTACCTACGGTCCAAATGTGGCAGAGGGTGATATAAGACGAAGATTTTCTTCTCCCACAGATCTTCAGTTCATTCTACTGCTGACTTTCTAAGATTTAATACACTACTGCCTGGGAAGCTCTATCTTGGTCTGAAGTTTTACTGGGATTTTTTTCCCTAAAGAATATTGAAACTAAGAAAAAATATTCTAAGACATTTCTTATTTGAAATGGGCCTAGAAGCTTCTACACCCAGTTCCTTCACGACTGAAGGATGCATAACTCTCTAACTAGCCTGTGAATAATTTGTATTTCTGAAATGGATGTATCAGGTCACAAATTTTGCGTACAGTACAGCCCTTTAGGGAATCTGATGTTCTTTCAAAGTCTGTACTCCATAGTTAGAAGGGATTCTTAGATTTTCAATGAAGATAACTCAGTTCTTATCACTTTTGGCCATGTGTAAATCACACAATTATAGTTACTTGCTTGACATTCTGCCCAATTCTACCACCGACAGCTTAGAGTTACATTAGCAATACATACAGATATACACGCAAAGATCCAACACAACGTTTTAAGGTTTCATGTTACTGTATTACCATTACTCTGTTACTTTAGTGCTATTCACTGCTACTTTACCCTGTCCATTGGTAAAAGATCATGTGCCTCCAGACTGTGTGAGCTCCTGAGATCACTGCCAAGGCAGCAATGGCTTCCATAGCTGCACCTGCAAAATGAGCTACATCTATAACAGCAGATACAGTGGAGGGAAAAGTAAGAAATCTCTTTATGTTGGTTTCTGCCTGAAGATCAAGAAGCTAAATATATGATCACTAGATAAAGGGTACTTTATAATTTTGACAGCTGTCACTGCCAGATTAAGTGGGAAAAACCTATTCTACTCCCCAGTTCCAGGCCTTGGCATTAAATGATTCCTTCAAAATATCTTTTTGATCAGGAATAATAATATATATAATGACTGACATTAGCAGATCCACTATACTTATTACCTTTGCTTGTCACCAACTACAGAAGGATTTTATATCACCAATATGCTAGCCAGAGCCATCTTTTGCAATGGATTTTACATAAAGCCTAACACTTCAAAGTCAACAAGTTGCTATATTCATCTACCACCAATACATTGATCTGAACAATACCTAAACACACACACACACACACACACACACACACACACACACACACACCATTTGGATTATGCTACTGGGAAAGAGCTGGTATCCTCTTTTCCACACTCAAAAGAGTTGGTTGTCTCAGAGGGATGAGAGAGGTACAGAATAGATTAAACCAAACATGTAACTGGGAACTAAACCTAATTAAGACTTGCTGGTAACAACAGAGACACCCCCACATGACTTGCAGACACATGAATAAGAATAACTGAGTGTTATTTTAAGCCACTGAGTTTTGGGGTGATATAGCCTGCAGCTTTACTATGGCAATAGCTGACCGTTACAGAAGTTGGTACTGGGAAATGAGGTGCCATTTCCACAAAATATGATTTTGATCAAGGCTGTAGGCTGCAAGAAAACTGCTATAAATGGCCAGAAAAAGTGAGGAAACTATTATGAGTTACTAGAAAAATTTGACCTGTGGATTTCAGTACTGAAACATTTACTAAAGTTATTGCCTGCAACTGGAGGATTATGTGCCTGATAAACAGAGGTACCAAAAATGATGAAATCTGAAAAGAAACAGCCAGTTTTTGAGCAGTATTTGGAAGTATTAGAGACAATACAGAATTGCAGAGCTGCTAAATGAAATTATTTTTCAACAAATTAAAGTTGTGGCTAATAAGACACAGCCTCAAGGAAAACGCCTAACTCAGAGGTTATTACTAAAAATCACCTCAGGATAAAGATCCAGTGAAGGGTGTTATCATTAAACCTTTTGTTAAAAGTTCTAAATTAATTAACATCCCTTATAGATCATGCCTCTAAAAGGAACAACATGCCATTCAGCAAGATAAAAGTGATGCTAGGATGAATAAAGTAGTATTTTAATACATCCAAAACACACATAATTGAATCTAGAGAAAGAGGTTTGTGGAAAGAATTATGGACATAGGTTTTGGCAGAGTGGACCTGAAAAATAAACAGAAAACCCATAACCTTGTAAAATATAGTTGTGTTAGCAAAAAGCACCACCACCCTAAACTAGAAGAGATTAAGAGTTCTTAGGATGTTAAATACTTCTTGGTCCCCAAATTTCTGCAGATGGTTAAACAGATTGCCAAAAAGACATGTTTTCCAATCTTCTCTTCATAATTGGCCAAGGAGGTGATAAAAAAAGAAATTAATTCCTAGAAGGCAGGGCTGAGAACAATGGTCTATGGACCTATTCCCAGGATTTAAGTCAAAGAATATTTTCTAGCCCCAGATAATGTCAAGTGGGATTTCAGAATTGTTATGGACCAGTGACTACCAAATTCTTCCCATCCTTTCCCTTTCAAATGGGAGAGTTTGTTGTAGTTATCCTGTCACTTTTCTGCCATCATATAACAGATAATTTGACTCTTTTAGTTCACAGGTCTTCAGATCAAGAGACACTGCAACTAGACCTCATCCAGATCAAGAGATACTGGACTTTGTACCTGATGTCATGATTGAGTGAAACTTTTCCAAGTCCTGTGATAAGGAAAGGAGAAAGAATAAGATGCTTTCAGGAAGACATGATCTTTACTCTAACTGTACAGCTAAAAATGAAGCCATAGCCTAGTGGTTAAGAGTATACTGAGTAGCTAAACCAGAATTTTAAATACTAACTCTTGGTTGTACTTTATATTTAAAATGGTAGTAATAATATATACCTAATCTTATTGTAATGAATATATAATACACTATAGCAAATCTCCATAAAGATTTGACATAGCATAATGACTCAATATATTGTGGTCCATGTTGTTCTCAACTGAATTACCAGTTTTAATTCATTTTATACCCATTTTTGGCATATTAAAAACCTACATTTTCATTAAGACAATAAATAGTCATGATGACACACACAAAGGTTTTGAAAGCTGATAAAATATTTTAACTATAATTTTGTTCTTATATATAATTCTACCATTAAAAGCTATTTATGCTGTTAGAATGTCCTATTTTTAATGACATAATGATACACTTATATAGCTATGCTAATGATATATGCTAATTTCAACTATGAATTCTGGTTATTAAACTTTTGTATTACTAATTATAAGAGGAACATATTATTAATTGCTAAGAAAAGGTATATTTAATACAATAATTTTAGGTTAGATTTTCCTCTTTGAAATGTTTCTTGAATATACCTGTTAACAATTTCCATTTGCTAAGCAGATATAATAGTTTTGCAATTTTCATTTTAGTTTTCATTTTAGTAAATTTTGAGAATAAGCATTCAACCATTCTTTTGTACAACAAAATGCTATAATAGCACTTGTAGTGTCCTATTAATCACTGTATTGTAATTATGACAGACCTATTCAGCCAACATTGTACTATTTCTTTCAGAAACATATCACAAGTTTTAAAAGGGGCCTGCTCCTTATTTCTGCCACACACACAGCCACAAACACACCCAAGTTTCGGGGAGGTAAGTCTAAGTCTTAAACCCTGACTGTATGTAAAAAGAAGTTATTATTATTACTTTTACAGGTAAATTTAAAAATTGGTTACATCTGGTACTAAAAGAAGCAAAAATTTTAGTAGGTTAATATTACTAAGCAATTATGATAAACAGAAGAACCTTGCACTGGACTGTCTCTCCTTAAGATCTGTGTTCACAGATTTAGAAGTGATGTGGTTTTCTAATCCCTATTGTCAAGTGTTCCTATCTACACTGTATATCCAGAAAAAAAGAAAATAGTAATTCAAGAAGATACATGTACCCTAATGTTCACAGCAGCACTATTTAAAATAGCCAAGACACAGAAACAACCCAAGTGCCCATCAACAGATGACTGGTTTAAGAAGATGTGATATATATACAATGGAATATTACTCAGCCATAAAAAAGAATGAAATATTGTCATTTGTAGCAACATAGATGGACCGAGAGACTATTATACTAAGTAAAGTAAGTCAGACAGTGGAAAACAATTATTATATGGTATCACTTATATATAACTGAATCACTTTGCTGTACACCTGAAACTAACAGTATTATAAATCAAGAATACTTCAATTAAAAAAAAAAGAATGGGTAAGCAACTGGGCCTGTTTCAAATCCTCTCTTGCAGCTTTATGCATAAGGAGACTTGCATTGGATGGTAAAGGCTAATATCCCATAAATATGCTTATCTGGCTAGTCCCTTGGGGAGAGTGGTCTTATGCTTTATTTTAGCTGTCTTTACTCAGAAGATCTTATCTATAATTCTCTTCTAGAGCAGGAAATCCTTTCCTCTAGAATAACTGGTTTTTTTTTGGCTGGGCTGGGTCTTCATTGCTGAGTGTGGGCTTTCTCTAGTTGTGGCAAGTGGGGGCTACTCTTCCTTGTGGTGCGTGGTCTTCTCATTGCAGTGGCTTCTCTTGTTGCGGAGTACAGGCTCTAGGTGTACAGGCTTCAGTAGTTGTGGCACACAGGCTCAGTAGTTGTGGCACATGGGTTTAGTTGCTCCGTGGCACATGGGATCTTCCCAGACCAAGGATCAAACCTGTGTCCCCTGCACTGGCAGGCGGATTCTCAACCACTGCACCACGAGGGAAGTCCCCCAACTGCTATTTCTCAACCTGAGGTGACTAAGGAAATCATCTCCCATCTTGAGTTCATCCTATTTAATCCTGAGAAGTAGGGTATCTTCTGAGACTTGTGTCATTTAAATAGTTTGTTGCTTAATTTCATCACTGATTATGTCCTATACATAACTGACAGGATAAGTCATAGACACATACACTTTTTAAGTATCAATATATTCCATACAGTTTATAGTATATCTACACTTCTGGTATCTTTTGCTTCCTCTTGTATAAGCCCACTGGAATTTATTTATATCTTTGTTTGAAGGAAAGTTGTTCATATTTTGATGTGTTATTATAGTTAACTATCAGTTATTTTCTTTCTTCTTTCCTTAGGCCTATTACTACCCAGTGAAGTATTCCTTTTACCATTAGTACAATTGTAGCATATGGAACATATAAATCATTTCACTCTCCTCTTTAAAATTGCTTGTGACAAAGCTTTACTCAGGGATGGGAAAATGAGATGAAAAATCCTTAGCTCAACAACCGTCAACTCTTAAGTAATTAGTCAACCATAAATTCTATAATTCATGGCATTTTGCGTTAGTGGAAAAGTGAGCTACTTTGGAAATCTAACTTCACATAAATTTTCCAGCCTCGATACTGTTTTTTTAAGGAAACCATTTGGTCCATATGACCCACAGAGACAACCAACTAGGCAGCCAGCATAGGGTTTTGATAACATATGGGTTAATTAATAAAGTCTAACCAATCAGGGGAAGTGTTGGATTTAAAGGCATTTAATAAGATTAGACTTTCAAACATTATTTGGTGCATTAATTCAAATATACAAATTGGCACAGCCCAGAGGCCCAGGCATGAAAAAAAATGAGGATAGGAATAAAATTAAATTTTAGGAAGGTATTAAAATAAAAATACACTCACAACCTGAAATTGAGACTTGGAATTAGAGTTCTTCAGCCTGTTAAAACTTACCGCTATTAGTATATGAGGCCACTAAGGTAGGCAGATTGGTAATTGTGCAAGCAGGTATATATTTAAAATTAGAAATTATCATTTTTTTTAGGCATTAAATTTGAATCTTCAATACGGTCTATTCAGATAATTGCTACCAATAGTAGAGCATCTTTATTCTTAAAGTATTAAAAATAGTACAGTGTTCTATGAATTATAATTGAGGATTTTTGCTCTATAACTGGTTTGGTTTTTCAGACTCATCATGCTAATACCTACATGTTTACTTCTGCTGCCTGCAATAGTCTATTGATAATTCATATTCAGGTTAGTGTGGGAACCATAGAAAGAAAAAGTAAGCTTTTGCTCTGAGAACTCAATACCACTGAAATCAACTTTGAAAACAGAAATAAATCATTAGAAGAATATCCTGTCAGGCCCTTCTAAAATGTAATATGTGTTGTATTTATGAGACAGCATGCATTTTCTGTACTGTAGTTAGTAAATTAAAACTAAAATGAAATTAAAATAGAGGCTGTTCCCACCATGTTGTAAATGAAAGTTATTATAATTCAATATCAGATATGAGTCAGTTAATTCTACCTCAGCCAAAGATCTGGTATTTCAGAGAACGACAGATGTTACCCTTTCTACTACCCCATTAATATACCTAGTCAGTTATTTCACTGTTCTCCCTAGGGCAGAGAATAAAGGCATATTTTCCTTTCTGTTCCTTAAGCAAACCTACTTGCTCCCCGAAGCACAAGATTTAATTATCTGTATTGCATTATATTTGTTTGAATAGCTACAGAAGTTATTAATGGGCATAACATTTACTGATCTTTTTCATGAAATTCAACTATGATATTTATGCTGATTTAATTACGTCTAGCACATTAATTAGTCTAGCAGTAAGAATTAAGGACTTAGGATTTACAACAAAATTTTAATTTATTTCTATTGATTATTATGATATGTGACAGTTTGGTTAACGGGACAGTTTAGACATAGAATTCATGTATGTATGTAAGTGTCTGGGAAGAACGAATTGGTGACCTACTATATTAACTAGCTTTTTATGGGAACATCTACCAATAAAGGACCCTGGAGCCTAGTGGGTGCTAGATCAACCACTAAATGGCTGTGTCAACTTAGGCAAATAATTTAAGCTCTCTGTGTCTCAGTTCCATCATTTATAAAAAGGAAAAATGATAATCTCTATGTTACAGGTTCTTTCTATATTAGTTTAATATCTGTAAAGCACTGGGAGAAATATCTGGCACATTGTACCTTCTACATAAGTGTCAGTTGTTTTTATTATTATTATTATTATTGAAAATAAGCAAAAGAGACAGACTTTGAAAAACAGAGTAAATTTATATTTGGTCACTTTGACTGCTAGATAGAAATCTAATGAATAAAGTACACAGGCTATTATGACTACAGATCTGGACTTATGTGTATGTCAGGATTATTGGAGTTAATAGTTTTGGGTAACATCAAATTGCAGTTACTATTTGAAGACAAGAAATGAAGGAGAAAACATGAAAAATTAAGGAGAGAGTTAGGACCGAACATAGGGCATTGAAAGAATTTTGTCAGGAAAGGAATAAGGAATGTGAAGGATATTGGGGTGGAGAGAAGGAGATGGTTGGTAGGAGAAGCAAGAAAAAATACAGTACAAAAGACATGGAAAAAGTGATATATAGCATTAAAAGCAGTAAAATAAAGACATTAAAGGAAGCCAGTGGCTTTGAATATGAAATTTATTGGTAGTCCTTGAGTGTAGTTTCAGAAGAATTCAGAAGACACTGACTGCAATAAGTTGGAGAGTAAATGTGAGTTGAAGCAAAGGAAACATTTTAGAAAACTTTGAAAATTTAGGTGGTCAGGCTGGCCTTAAACCTTGATTAAAAATGGAAGGGAAACAATAACCACAAGCCAGCCATAACATGAGATTTCACCACCAGATTGTCTTAAAACCCTCAATCTTTGAATTTAGTTTGAAGTGACTGAGTTGATTGTGGAGAAGCAAAAGCAGAGCATCTCTGGAGAAACCCATTTCCACACAGACCTCAAATAATTCGCATACTTAATGTTCCAGAAAACGTGAGCCTCTCATAGGAAATCAGAAAACTCACACGAAAACAAAGTTTCATGAGCTAGATCCAGCAGAAGCAATGCAAAGCAGGTTCACAAACACAATAATGTGAGATACTGAATATCAGACATAGTTTGAAACAAGTACTTCTTAAAGTAATGAAAGAAAGGAGGAATTACAAATATGAGCAAAAGGAAACAGATTAGAACATGACCAAGCATATCTGAAATGAAATAAAATACAAATTCCAAAAATGAAAAACATACATAATTTTAAAAAAGCTTAAAATTTTTGTTAGCCTGTCAAACAGGATGTAACCTCTTAATAAAATATATTTTTATAGTTTAAAGTTATATATGCATGATTATGTATTAGTTTCCCATGCTGTATAACAAATTATTGCAAACATAACAGTGTAAAACAACCCACATTTCTTTTCTCATAGTTTCTGTGGGTCAGGAGTCTGGCCACGGATTCTGCAAGACTGCAATCAGTGTGGTGGCCAGGACTGGGTTCTCCCTGGGAAGCTCGACATGTAATGAATTTGCTTTCAATTTCACTCAACTTGCTGCAGAAATCACTTCCTGGCAGGTGTAATACTGAAGGCCCTGGCTTGTTGCTGACTGTTGTCTAGAGGCTGTCCTCAACTCCTTGGCACATGGGTCTCCCAACATAGTCACTTACTTTATCAAGCCAGTCAAGGGAGAGCCTCTAGAGTGAGCCTGCAAGCAAGATGAAATCTCTTATAATGTAATTATGGAAGTGACAGTTCATCACCTTTGCCCTATTCTATTGGTTAGAAGCAAGTCACAGGCCTCATCCACACTCAAGGAGAAGGAATTATATAAGAGCAGGGAATTATACACAGGCATAAATACCAGGATACAGGCATTATGGGGAGTCACCTTAGAGTCTGTCTACCATATGGTAAAAATTAAAGCCATACAAAAATATATAACATGAAGTGCATAAAAGACAATGGAAAGTAAAAGTTTCCCTCCTCCTCTCCTAACCTCTTGTTCTCCCCAATAGTGTCTGCTATATGTAAGAGTCTCTTGTACATCATTCCTGAAAATAAAATAGTCTGCTCTCTGTTCCCCTAAATGAAAAATGGCCATTAGTAGATGTTATAGACTGAATTGTGTCCCCTCCACCCCCAAATTCATATGTTGAAGTTCTAACATAACTGTATTTGGAGATAGTGCCTTTAAGGAGGTAGTAATTAAGGTTAAGTGAGGTCATAAGGTGGGGCCCTAATCCAATAGGACTGTTGTCCTTGTGAGAAGAGGAAGAGATGTCAGGGATGCATGTGCACAGACAAAAGGCCATGTGAAGACACAGTGAGCAAATGACAGTCTGTAAGCCAAGGAGAGAGGTCTCACCAGAAACCAATCCTGATGGTTGATCTTGAACTTCTGGTTTTCAGAATTGTGAGAAAAATAAATTTCTGCTGTTTAAGCCACCCAGTCTGTGGTATTCTGTTATGGCAGCCCTAACAGATCAATACAGTAGATTATAGTTTTAGTGAACTGGAAATTATATCTGAAGACATTAACTGGAATGTGGCAAAGAAAAAGATGAAACACATGGAAGAAATATCAAGGAAGAAAAATAGAGTAAAAAGTACTAACAATATTGCATTGGGGTACCAGAAGGAGAGAAGAAAAAGAATGTGACAAGGGGAATAAACAAATAAATAATGGCTTCAAGAATTATGCAGAACTAATAAATGTCTTTCAAGAGCTTTGAAGGGTTTGAGATTTTATACTACTCTCAAATTAGTTGGCCACAGAAGACACAACATGCCCTGGTCAGAGAAAGGATTTTATTACTCATGGACCAGTAGGGATCTGGAGCTTCATGTTTGCTTAAGCTCTTCCTGACCTCCAAATCTGACAAGGGAGATGCAGAGGAAGATCTAGGTGGATGGTGTTCACAGTATATTGTGTGACAGCTGGGGAACTCCGAGCTTAGGGAACACAAAATTTTAAAGGTGATGTTAGCAATCCTGCCCAATTTACCCAGAGGGACACATCGTTTTTATTATTCTGATCAGGAAACAAATTTGTCTTTGACCTGGAGGAAAACTCTCTCTATATTCCAAGGCTGTTTTGTATCAGACACCCTTAAAAAGATAATCCAGAACAAAGCTGCCAATATCTCTTCACAAGATGTACAGGAATGTAAGAGACCCATGGAGAGCTGCTTACCAACGAAGTCACTGCTTCCCAGAAAGTCCACAGACTTCTAAGATGAAAGCCTTTAACGAAATTCTCACCAGATATATATCAAAATGAAGCTACAGAACACCAAAGGCAAACAGGAATCTCAGAAGCAGCCTGAGAGAAAAGACAGTTCACCTCCAAAGAATGGCAGCAGTCAGTAGCTGACTTTTCAAAAGTGTCAATGGAAAGCAGCGAGCAATGAACTAAAATGAGCTAAGAAAAAATAACTATCAACCTAGAACTGAACATCCGGTCCCATTTTTCCAAACAAAACAACAATAACAACAACAGAACTGAATTTGCTGCCAAGAAAACCTTGCTAAATAAAATTCCAAAGGATATTATTTAGCCAGAGGAAAATGATCCCACTAAAAGGCCTGAGATACATAAAGATATGATGAGCAAAGAAAGTGTCAAATATAGTTATAAATCTACACATATATTGACTCTAAAAAGGAATAATAATATTTCTTTGGGTTAACATAAGATAGAACTCAAATACACAAAAACAACAGCCTGTAAGTCAGGAAGGGGAGGATAGGAGCTAAAGTGCTCAACAGAAGGGTCAATATGTAACTTTGATTTTAGAATTTGATAAGTTTAGAAGGCATGTTAAAATTTCTATAAAGGTTACTAAAAGATCAGAAAGAGAGAATATATCTTTCAGAAGAATAAAGGGAAATAAAGGGACTGTCACTGCTACCATGAACATCCTAGTAAAATGTTTGATATAGTAAAAGTGAACTTTAGATTACTGGATGGACTCTGAGTAAAACAAATAGAACAGTATCATTTCTCCAAAGCAAAAGCCTACAAATACCTTTGCTGAAAATATTTTCTCTAAGATTGCTGATATACCAATAGTTGAAATAAGATAGTTTCTCTAGATTAGTTTTATTAATTACAAGGAATAGACTTTGGAAATGGACCATCAAAATCATTGTTTTTTATACTTTTATGTGTCAGTACACATCCATCTCAAGCTTTGTTTCATACTGGGAAAGCTGATTGATCATTTTTGTGGATTATTTTATCTATTAGTCAAATAATATATTTTTTTCAGGAACGTTTTCCAGCCTATTATTTCTATATTTATTTAAAGTTGCCTTGTAGCAACTTTACATATTTATTTCAGTGCCTTGTAGATTCAACTTCAAAATGATGCAGACACTTAAATTTTCCATATTATATCAATTTATGTGTAGATATTTGAAAAAAAAGCATGTTCTTTTAGTGAAAATCTATCTAAAAACTACATAAATTAAATTTATCAGGATACAGAAATAAGTGTTTTGTGATTCTGACTATTTTGACTTGTTTTATCCTATTAATGGGTGCTATTAATTCATATGTGCAATGAAAACAGAAAAATACAAAGCATGTTTTAATATAAAAAAGATTTATATGATTCTGATACCATATACCAATATACTTTTAAAAATTGATGAAAAGAAGTGGAGAATAAATCAAACATTCACAATTTCAATTGTTGTACATAAAAATATTTTTAAAATGTAGCAGTGGCATTTAATTAATCCATTTAAAACATTGATAGCATTCCTTATGACAACCTGTAATTATATCCTTTGCATGTTAGAAATTAGAGGCAAGGTATGTATTATAAATATGAAAAAGGACTTTCTTTCTAAAATGGAAAAATATTGCAAATGTAGAAAAGGACTGAATTTCAAAATAAATTTATCTCTATTTTAATGTGTTCTTTTCAGTACTTAGCATTATCTATAATGGTACTCTTCCCCAGAGGCTCAGCACCTTGACCAGATATAGGTAGTGTAAGGATTTAAGAAGTAACTTGTAAAAGGTCTAATTATTGACAGAAAGTATTTGCCCTTTATTTTCTGATACACAGGGACAGCAGAGTATTATGTTAATTATGGAACATAATTAAATCAAACCTTTATAGGTTTGATTTACTGGGCAGCAAAAATCTATTCTCTCAAAAATCAGTGCAAATGCATGTGTTATATAATTTCATGCAGCTGTATCTCTCTGACCCATCTCCTAGCTAATCATATGTTGAATGGAAAGGAGGCTGAAGTGCTGACAGGGATCAAGTGGTATCTTCTGGTGACAGGAGAAAATGAGTAGGCACGCCAATATCTAATGATATGCCTTGAAGCAATTTTCTGCCATTTAAAAGTTAAAACTAATGGACAAAAGGTATTCTTTCTGTCCTGATAGGAGGCTAACTCTAATTAATGAAAGTTTCAGAAACAAAAAAAATGAAACTCTGTTCAGCTTCTCCATTCAAGGTTTATTATAATATTGGAAAGTTTTACAGTGGTTTTAACATGACTGGAGAAGAAAATTCTGTCCAGATAATCTCTGAAGGTTAATATTTAGAAAAGTGTCTTTCAGAGTTCTTTTTAAAGTCTGAGGGATTGTTTAAAGTTTTATTTGAACAAATTTGAAGGTTAAACATTTTGAAACTCATTGGCTCAAAGACACCTATTTCAAATACTTAAAACAGAATGCACCAGTGATTATCAATTATATTTTCCCTCCTTTATTAATAATATATACCCCCTGAAAAAATATGTTTTCTTGTTTTGTTTTACATTCATATAGCATAAAGGATATCAAGAGATTCAAGATTTAAAAGTAAGGAAAAAGAAATAGGGGAGAATATCAAGAGTAGAGTAGAAGGACATGGAGCTCACCTCCCCCTACAAACATATCAAAAATACAACTACATGTGGAACAATTCTCACAGAATACCAACTGAAAGCTACAGAAGATCTCTTATACAATGAAAACTGCAAGAAAGATCCCCATGTAACTGGGTAGAACAAAAGGGAAAAAAAAAAGGAATCAAATGGGACCTGCACCCCTGGGAGGGAGCTGTGAAATAGGAAAGGTTCCCTTGCCCTGGGAAACCCCTTCACCAGGGTTCCTGCTGCTGCCTGTAGCAGCTGAGTGCCAAAATTCAGGCTTCAGTGGACAGACCCAGGGAGAGGATTCAGTCTGGCTGCACACAGACAGCCTGAAGGGCCTAGAGTGAGGTCCAGGCTGCTATTGTTGACTTGCACAGGATGGAGCGCCAGCCCACCATAGGAGCCCCATCATCAGCATGCAAAGGGTAGGGCATGGGTCTGCCATAGGAGCCCCACTGTCAACAGTTTCACAGCGGGGTGCAGCTCCAGTGGCTGCAGATTTTGAGAGCCCAGACTTGTCAGAAGCAGTACTGACAGCCTGGCCAATTGTCAGTGATTCTACAGCAGAGAAGGGTGTGGGGTCAGCAGTGACGGAATTTGTGGGTGCACACAATGGGTGGCAGGCAGCATCATAGTATCATATGTCCTGGAGACAGCTCCTGAGGAGGAATACACAGTGGCTATTTTCACAGCAGTACTGATCCAGTTCCACCTATCCCATACTGCAGCTTAGAACTGGATCTAGGGGCTTCTACTCTAACAACTGGGGAGCAGACCCTACCCTCAACACGGCTGTGAACAGCTGTTGAGCAAAGTGGAGGCCCCACCCAACAACCAGTGCAGGCTCTCGTCACCACAACACCAAACACACCCCCATCAAGGGGACAATGGCCTGCACACTCTGAGTAAAGACGTGGCAGGCATATATAACAAAAAGAGCACTTGCACCAAAAATATTGGATTCAAACAGTCTACACATGGATGCTCCCACATAAAAGCGGCCCTTCAAGACCACAGTAGATAACTGTTTCTCCTAAATTCAGAGTCAGAGAAATTTAAGTAAAATGAAAAAGCAGAGGAACTACTCCCAATGAAAAGAACAAGAGAAATCTGCTGAAAGAGCAAACAATGAAACAGACCTCTCCAGTCTACCAGACCCTGACTTGAAAAAGAAGGTAATAAAGGTGCTAAAGGAATTAAGAAAGATTATCAACAGAAATGCAGATCACTGTAACAAGGAACTAGAAACTATAGAGGTGCCAATCAAAATTAGACAACTCAATTGCCAAGATAACAACCAAGCTAAAGGCAATGAATAGCATACTAAATAATGCAGAAGAATGAATAAATGATGTGGAAGATAGAATAATGGAAAATCACCCAATTATAACAGCAGACAGAGAAAAATTTTTTAAGAAATGCAAGCAACACATGAGATCTATGGGATAATATAAAGCATGGTAATCTATCCATAATAGGTATTCCAGAAGGAAAAGAAAGAGAAAAGGGGATTGGAAATGTATTTGAAGAAATTATGGCTGAAAACTTCCCAAGCCTAAAAAAGGAAACAGATATCCATGTATAGGAAGCACAGAGGGTCCCAAAGATGAAATGAAACAGACTCACACAAAAACATATCATAATTAAAATGGCAAAGTTAAAGATAAAGAGAGGATTCTAAAGGCAGCAAGAGAAAAACAAAGAGTGAGTTGCAAGGAACCCTCCATAAGGCCACCAGCTGATTTCTCTACAGAAACTTCACAGACCAGAAAGGAGTGGCATGATATATTCAAAGTCATGAAAGGGGAAAATCTGCAACCTAGGATACTGTACCCAGCAAGATTATCATTTAGAATAGAAGGAGAAACTAAGAATTCCTCAGACAACCAAACCCTAAAAGAACACAGCAATACTTAAACCTAACCTAAAAGAAATACTGAAAGGTCTTCTTTAAATAGAAAAGAAGCAAGAATCTATAGGAAAGGGAAAAACAAAATAGGAAAGGCAAATATATAAGAGGACTGAATATAATTTAAATAAGTCAGTATACAGGAAAAAAAACAATCAAAAATTTTGTAAAAATGATTATAACTAAAATGAATAGCAAAAGGATAAACATGAAGATGTAAAATAGGACATAAGAATCATAAAAATCTGACAACAAAGGTATGAAACTAGGAATCAACCACAGAAATAGAAGTGGGGGAAAATATCGATTACATGGAGACTAAACAACATGGCAATGGGTCAGTGATGAAATCAGAAAATACTTTGAGAAAAACAACAATGAAAACACAACCTTACAAAAATTCTATGGGATGCAGTAAAAGCAGTCCTAAGTGGGAAGTTCATAGTGATACAGGCCTTTTCTAAGAAATAAGAAAAATCTCAAACAACAATAACCTACCACCTAAAAGAATTAGAAAAAGAACAAACAAAACCCAAAGTCAGCAGAAGGAAGGAAATAATAAAGATCAGAGAGGAAGTGAATGAAATAGAGATAAAACACAATAGAAAAGATTAATAAAACCAAGAGCTGGTTTTTGAAAGGATAAACAAAATTGACAAACATTTAGCCAGGCTCACCAATGAGAAAAGAGAGAGGACTGAAATAAATAAAATAGGAAATGAAAGAAGAAAAATAATAAATTCTGCAGAAATACAAAAAAATCATAAGAAAATACTATAAGGAATTATATGCCAACAAATTGGAGAACATAGAAGAAACTGACAAGTTTCTAGAAACATACAGTCTTTCAGAATTGGGTCAAGAAGATAATTTGAACAGACTGATCACTAGAAGTGAAACTGAATCTGGTAAAAAAAAAAACAACAAATCTCCCTGCATACAAAAGTCCAGGACCAAATGGTTTCACTGGGGAATTCTACCAAACATTCAACACCCACTCATGATAAAAACTCTCACCAAATTGGGTATCAAGGAAACATATCTCAACATAATAAAAGCCACTTAAGACAAACCCAGTCAACATAATACTCAATGGTGAAAAGCTGAAAGCTTTCCCATTCATTAAATTCCAGAACCAGACAAGGATGCCCACTCTCACTTCTATTCAACATAGTATTGGAAGTCTTAGACACAGCAATCAGACAAGAAATAAAAGGTAGTCAAATTGGAATGGAAGAGGTAAAATTGTCATTATATGCACATGCCATGATACTCTATATAGAAAACCCTATTTTCTCCACACAAAGACTTAGAATTGATAAATGAATTCAGCGAGGTAGCAGGATACAGGATTAATATACAGAAATCTGTTGCATTTCATTACACTAACAATGAAATATTAGAGAAAGTAAAAAACAATCCCGTTTAAAATCACATTAAAAAAATACCTATGAATAACCTAACCAAGGAGATGAAAGACCTATACACTGAGAACTATAAAACATGATAAAGGAAACTGAAGAAGATTCAAAGTAATGGAAAGATATCCTATGCTCTTGGATTGGAAGAATTAATATTGTTAAAATGGCCATACTACCCAAAGCAATCTACAGATTTAATGAAATCCCTATCAAATTACCCATGACATTTTTCACAGAATTAGAACAAATAATCCTAAAATTTATATGGAACCACGAAAGACCCAGAATTGTCCAAGCGATCCTGAGGAAAAAGAACAAAGCTGGATACATAACCCTCCCAGACATCAGACAATGGCACAAAGCTACCGTAATCAAAACAGTGTGTTGTTGGCACATAAACAGACATACAAATCAATGGAACAAAATAGAAAGCCCAGAAATAAACCCACACACCTATGGTCAGTTACTCTTCAGCAAAGGAGGCAAGAATAAAAAATGGAGAAAAGACAGTCTTTTCACCAACTGGTGTTGGGAAAGCTAGACAGCCTCATGTAAATCAATGAAATTAGAATACTCCCTCACACCATATACAAAAATAAATTCAAAATGGTTTAAAGATCTAAATGTAAGTCATGAGACCATCAAACTCCTGGAAGAGAACACAGGCAAAACATTCTTGGACATAAATTGAAGCATTATTTTCTTTGATCAGTCTCCCAAGGCAAAAGAAATAAAGCAAAAATAAACAAATGGGACCTAATCAAACTTATAAGTTTTTGCACAGCAAAGGAAACCATACACAAAATGAAAAGACAATCTACAGACTGGGAGAAAATATTTGCAAACAATGTGACTGACAAGGGGTTAATTTCCAAAATATACAAATAGCCCATATAGCTCAATATCAAAAAATCAAACAGCCTAATCAAAAAATGGGCCAAAGATCTGAACAGACACTTCTTCAAAGACACAAATGGCCAAAAGACACATGAAAAGATGCTCAACATTGCTACTTATTAGAGACATGCAAATTTAAAACTACAATGAGGTATTACCTCACACTCGTCAGAATGACTATCATCAAAAGTCTACAAATAATAAATGCTGGAGACAGTGTGTAAAAGGGAACCCTCCAACACTGTTGGTGGGAATGTAAATTGGTGCAGCCACTATGGAGGACAGTATGGAAATTTCTTAAAAAACTAAAATTGGAGCTAATATATGATCCAGCAATCCCACTCCTGGACATATATCTGGAAAAGATGAAAACTCTAACTCGAAAAGATACATGCACCCCAATGTTCATAGTAGCACTATTTACAATGGCTAAGACATGGAAGCAACCTAAGTGTCCATTGACAAATGAATGAAGAAGTGATACATGTGTACAATGGAATATTACTCAGCCTTAAAAAAGCATGAAATGTTGCCATTTGCAACAAGATGCATGGACGTAGAGATTATCATACTGAGTAAGTCAGACAGAGAAAAACAAATATTATATGATATCACTTATATGTGGAATCTAAAGAATAATACAAATGAATCTACATACAAAACAGACTCAGACAAAGAAAACAAACTTATGGTTTCCAAAGAGGAAAGGGAGGCTGGGATAAATTAGGAGTATGGGATTAAGAGATACACACCACTACATACAAAACAGACAAACAACATGGATTTACTGTATTGTAAAGGGAGCTATATTCAATATCTTGTAATAATGTATGATAGAAAAGAATCTGAAAAAGTATATATATACGTAGAACTGAATCGCTTTGCTGTACACCTGTAACTAACACAATATTGTACGTCAACTACACTTCAATAAAAAATTTTTTTAAAAAAGAGGTAATGAGCCTGTGGGGTATAGGAAAACAAAAGGAGCAAGCGATATGGCACTATCTTTAAATAACTGACCTCTATCACTTTCATTGAGAAAACATCACTGAATCCATTTGTGCAAGTTCCCTTACCTATAAAATGCACATAGTAAGATGAATGATCTCTTCTAGGATGAAAATAATTTTGTTCTTGAGTCAGTGAATGCTAATAAATTTATTTCCTATTGGCAGAGGTTTTCTGTAATTTAAAAAAAGTTGCTGAGTTTTAAAAACAGGAAATTTTAGTGAAGTTATATACTTGGTGTATGTGTTCAATATGACTCTAGTTTTTTTGTTTTTTCAGATTTCACTGCTTTTAGTCAAATTTAGCAAGGTTGGGAGGGGTTAGAAAAATGAAGTCATTATTCCCTATAGACCATCAAGGGTCAATTTCCAAGGGTCTCAATTTCTTATCATGATGGAAAACACAGTCCACTTCAGGGCTGTTAGCTTCAGTTTTTATATTGTAATTATTTACCAGTATGTAGTAATAGAGTTAAAGCTTTTATAAACTCATTCTATCTCGTCTTAAAAAAAGAAGCATGGTCTGTAGCTCTGTCAGTAAAAGACCTAAGAAAAAGTGGCCACTTGAACCCAGGTTTTGATCTTTAAATGCAATGAAAAAGAAAAAATAACAGCCAGTATTCCTTCGAGAACTGTCTGAGTCAGATCTGGAATACAAAATGTACAAGATGATCCTGGAGTATTTTATCTACAAGAAATCTAGGAAACTAAAAAAAAACAAGACTGTCATGATTGTGAGATAGTCCACGACCTGGGACCCTCTATAGGAGGGTCAAACTGGACAAACCTCTCCTCCAGCAACAGAATACGAAGAAACTATAAGGGGCTAAAAATAACTGCACACATGTGCAGTTGGAGCAATTATGAACAAAAAGATACAAAAAGGCCACAAACCAACCAGCATTTCTTAGGTGCCTGGAGCAAAAGCAGGCTTCTGTGCATAATCCCTTCACACAGCACCACCAAGCGGGGGGCACAGTCCCCCCTAAGCAAAGCCTCCTGCCCAACCCACTGATCCACTCCTGTTATTACTCCCTTTAGGGAACTAGCTTGCCTCCTCTTGGGAAGTGAGGTTTTCTTGTTTTTGCTCTCATGCTGCAGCACAAGCCCCAGTAACGCCTTGTCTGAAATCCTTGCTGGCCTCTTATTAATTTTTATTTATTAAAGAATCTAAGGACCTAGGTCAGTAACATATTTTAGTGACCACTAAGGGACACCCATGGGGCTTTTGTTTATCTTGCCCCTCAGAGGTCCGCCAAATCTTCCTCTCTGCTGACATGCGGCCACCTGAACCTTTTGCTTCAGTGTCACCGTGTTTAGTAAGTCTGCCTTCGGGCCCCTCAGTACCCTCATTCAGGCAACACTTTCCCCTGCCCCTCTGTCCTTTTCCCTCTCTTTATCTATACTTCTTTTTCTGTTCCTCTCCTTCTGTGTTCTAACCTTCTGAGAAAATGGATGTCAGGCAGCTACAGCCGAACTCCTCGCAGCTTGTGACACTATACTCCCTCTGGCTGGCAACAGCTCACCCTGATGGGTGACAAAAAGAGGTGAGAGAGGCTCACCTCACACTGTGCAGATCTTGGTCCAGAGAGCTCTCCCTGATGGGAGATTTCTGAGTTACAGAGGCTCAACGCTCACATCACGTAGTGGCTAGCACTCTGATCATCACAAAATTCTCATCTTTTTTTTTTCCTGTCATCAAGAGAAGTCCCATCAGGAACAGGCTGAAGCAGCAGACTTTTCTGTGTGAAATGGCTGGTGCCTGGCCTTTCAAGAAACAAATTGGAAGTGCCTGAATAGACACCCTCAGAGGGGTGGTAAATGGTAATCTCTCTCCCTCTGTCTCTCCTCCCTCTTGCTCTCCTTTGCTCTTCATACCTATACTCCTGTCTCCTTTCATCTTGGAGACTCTGTATTGGGTCACCCCCTTCACGACCCCTAAGACCTTTCTGTTTTGTGTCACCAGCTCTGAGGATGGGAATTCTGTGATCTCCTTTGCCATCTTCCCCTTTGGTTTTGTTACTCTAGGTCTCGAGGGCTCCCTCTGGCCCCCGGGATCTCTAGTTGTCAGCCCCCAGATTTATATGTATATGTGGGAAATGCCCAGGGAATCCCCAAAGATTCTCTTTTGTATTCTTAGCAATTGAGGACAGTTTAAATTAGATGATTTAAAAAGAAATAAGCGGATTTTCTTTTGCAACACAGCCTGGCCCCAATATGCCCTGGGTGACTGAGAGGACTGGCCACAGAATGGATCCCTTAATTTTAACACCATTATACAACTGGACCTATTTTGTAAGCACTCCCTTATGTGGAGGCTTTTATGAAATGTTACCAACACCCTGGTCTGAGGGACTCTTGCCGCGCGCGCGTGCGCGCGTGTGTGTAGCCTCTCTGATTTGTCAAAAGACTGGGAGCCAGACCTCCTCACAGACCCTCTCTTCCAATGGCCGATAAGTCATCAGCTCACCAAGTCTTCTTCTCAGAACCCTGTTTCCTCCCTTTAACATCGCTTTCAGCCCCTAGACCTCCACCTTACCCTTTCAAATCAGAAACCCCAAAATCAGAGCCCCCAGTGCTGTCCCCAATGGGACTACAATCAGGTTAAAATTAGCTCCCACTTTTGCTTCACAGGGCCTTTATCCCTTCCAGAAATAGCTGATGGGAATGGGAGAAGTACTAGAGTGCATGCTCTCTTCTTGATGGGGGTTCTAAGAATCTGTAAGGAGAGGTTTGGCAGGTTCTCAGAGAACCCCAACAAGTTTAGGGATGAGTTTATCATGCTGGGGTTAAGGTTCTTCCTGACCTGGCAGGACATCACAATTATTCTGGCCCACTGTTGCACCCCAGACAACAGGAATGTATACCAAGGAAGGCCAGAGCACATGCAGATGGCCTATTGGCCACCAATCTGCACCACCAGATTTATCAAACAGGTGGTGGTACAATCGAGATCATGACCCACACTCAGACTGTGAAGACTGTGTGGACCAGGCTAAAATGAGACATTATATTACTTGCTTATCAGAAAGAATGAGAAGTGTATGGTGAAGGCTGTAAATTATGATAAGGTCTGAGAAGTTATACAGGAAAGAGATGAAAACCAGGCAGTCTTCCTGAGCCAGGTGACAGGGGCATTCAGGAAGTACACTGATACAGACCCTGACTCCACAGAAGGGAGGTTGCTACTGGCCATGAATTTTATCACCCAGTCTGCTCCTGATATCAGGAGAAAATTTTAAAAGCTTGAGGCTGGGCCCCAAACCTCACTGTCAACCTTGGTAGAAGAGACCTTCAAGGTCTGTAATAAATGAGATTTAACAGAAGAGGCTAACAAGGATAGGAAATTAGTAAGCAAAATGAAGCTTTTGGATGCTCTGATTCACCCACCACCTCGAGGGGACCCTAGGGGGCTGAGAAGATCAGACAGAGAGTGGAGAAGCCTCCTGGGCTAAAATCAGTGTACGTATTCTTGGAAGGGGGGGCCACAGGAAAGGGGAATGTCCCAAGTGCCCTCCTGTGAGATGCCTGAAGGACAACCCTGGCTGGCTCCAGTTCCTCCCAAATCTCTCAGATTCCAGCATGCTGAGGGATGGGGCTGAGTGCCTGCCTGATCCTACACAATCCAACCTCATCACTCCAGCATAGCCTTGGGTTACCCTCAGTGTGGCAGGTAGGAGAATGGAATTTCTTATGGACACTGGAGCCACCTGCTCTGTTCTAACTTGGCTGGCTGGCCTCCTCTCCAACTGTGACTGTACTGTGACAAGAGTTGATGGACAGGCAAAGGTAAGGTGATTTATCTCCCCTTACCTGTGGAGTTGGGTCTATAATTATTGCTCACTCACTTTTGTATATGTCAGAATGTCCTGTCCCCCTCCTCAGAAGGAAAAGACTTACTAAATAAATAGAGGGACAGTATTTTCTTAGAACAAGGTGACGTTCAACAAGGTGACAAACCAGAGCAGGGAATACTCCTATAGGTGACCTCAGACAGCCCGCATGCTGATCCCCAAGACATTCCCTGAGAACTTAGAGAACAGGTGCATCCAGGGGTTTGGGATATTTCAGTGCCAGGAAGGGTGAAACGTGTTTCCCCAACAGAAGTAAGATTAGAGGGACGGAGACAAGATGGCGGAGTAGAAGTATGTGAGTTCACCTCTTCTTACAAAGACACCAATACCACAACTAACTGCTAAACAACCATCAACCAAAAAGTGTTTGAACCTACCAAAAAAGATATCCTACATCGAAAGACAAAGAAGAACCAACAATGAGATGGTACGAGGGGCACAATCACAATAAAATCAAACCCTATACCCACTGCATGGGCGACCCACAAACTGGAAAATAATTATACTCCAGATATTCTCCTGCAGGAGTGTTCTCTCTGAGCCCCACATCAGGTCCCCCAGCCTTGGGTTCTGGAAATGGGAGGAGGAGAACACAGAGAATCTGGCTTTGAAGGCCAGCAGGCTTTGAGTGCAGGAATTCCACTGGACTGGGGGAAAAAACTCCACTCTTAGAGGGTACACATCAAGATCTTGTGTGCACCAGGACCCAGGGAAGAAAACAGCAATTCATAAGAGACTGGACTAGACCTACTTGCTAGTATTTGAGGGCCTCTTGTGGAGGCAGGGGGTGGTTGTGGCTCACTGCGGGGACAAAGACACTGGCAGTGGTAGTTCTGGGGAGTACTCACTGATGTGAGCCCTCCTGGAGGCCACTATTTTCTCACCAAGACCTGACCCCACCCAATAGCCTGTAGGCTTCAGTGCTGGGATGCCTCAGGCCAAACAAGCAACAGGGTGGGAACACAGCCCCACCCATCAGCAGACAGGCTGCTTCCTGAGCACACAGCTGCCCATTAAACACACACATTGACACGACCCTGCCCACCAGAGTGATAACACCCAGGTCCACCCACCAGTGGGCAGGAACCAGTCCCTCCCACCAGGAAGCCTGCACAAACCTCTTAGCCTTATCCACCAGGGGGCACACAGCAGAAGCAAGTAGAACTACAACCCTGCAGCCTGCAGAACAGAAACTGCAATCACAGAAAGTTAGACCGAATGAGACAAAAGAGGAATATGTCCCCGATGAAGGAATAAGAGAAAACCCCAGAAGAACAACTAAGTGAAGTGGAGAAAGGCAATCTCCCAAAAAAGAATTCAGAAATAATGATAGTAAAGATGATCCAAGATCTTAAAAAAAGAATGGAGGCACAGATCAGGAAGATATAAGAAATGTTTAACAAAGACCTAGAAGAATTAAAGAACAAACAAACATAGATGAATATAATAACTAAAATGAAAAATACACTAGAAGGACTCAATAGCAGAATAATTGAGGCAGAAGAATGGATAAGTGAGCTGGAAGACAAAATGGTGGAAATCACTGCCATGGAACAGAATAAAGAAAAAACAATGAAAAGAAATCAGGAGAGTCTAAGAGACCTCTGAGACAACATTAAAGGCACCAACATTGGCACTATAGGGGTCCTAGAAGGAGAAGAGAGCGAGAAAGGACCTGAGAAAATATTTGAAGAGATAATGGCTGAAAAATTCCCTAATAGGGGAAAGGAAACAGTCATCCAAGTCCACGAAGCGCAGAGAGTCCCAGGCAGGATAAACCCAAGAAGGAAACATCCGAGAAACATAGTAATCAAATTGACAAAAGTTAAAGACAAAGAAAAAATATTGAAAGCAACAAGGGAAAAGCACATACAAGGGAACTTCCAAAAGGTTATCAGTTGATTTCTCAGCAGAAACTGTGCAGGCCAGAAAGAAGTGGCACTATATATTTAAAGTGATGAAAGGGAAGAATCTACAACCAAGAATACTCTACCCAGCAAAGCTCTCATTCAGAGTTGATGGAGAAATCAAAATCTTTACAGAGAAGCAAAAGCTAATACAATTCAGCACAACCAGACCAGCTTTGCAACAAGTGCTAAAAGAACTTCTCTAGGTGGAAAAGAAAACGTCACAACTAGAAACAAGAAAATTATGAATGGAAAAGCTCACTGGTAGAGGCAAACATACAGTAAAGGTAGGAAATAATCTGCACAAAAATATGAGATCAAAACCAGCAATTGTGAGAAGAAGAGAGCACAAATGCAGGATATTGGAAATGAAATTGAAAGACCAGCAACTTAAAACAATCTTCTTTATATAGAGACAGCCATATCAAAACCTCATGGTAACTGCAAACCAAAAATCTACATTAGGTACACACAAAAAAATAAGAAGGAATGGAAACACAACACTAACATTAGTCATCAAATCACAAGAGAACAAAAGAGGAAGGGAAGGAAAAAGACATACAAAAACAAACCCAAAACAATTAATAAAATGGCAACAAAAACATGCATATCAATAATTACCTTAAACATAAATGGATTAAGTACTCCAACCAAAAGACATAGACTGGCTGAACGGATACAAAAACAAAAGCCATAAATATGCTGTCTGCAAGAAACCCACTTCAGATCTTGGGACACATACAGACTGAAAGTGAGGAGATGGAAAAAGGTATTCGCCGCAAATGGAAATCAAAAGAAAGTTGGAGTAGCAATACTCACATCAGACAAAATAGACTTTAAAATAAAGACTATTACAAGAGACAAGGAAGGACACTACATAACGATCAAGGGATCAATCCAAGAAGATATAAACACTTGTAAATATATATGTACCCAAAATAGGAATATTTAATATTTATATATTGAATATTTAATATTCAATATATAAGGCAAATGCTGACAGCCATAAAAGGAGAAATCGACAATAACACAATAAATAGTGGGGGAATTTAACAACCCACTTCATCAATGGACAGATCATCCAGACAAAGAATCAATAAGGAAACACAGGCCTTAAATGAAACATTAGACCAGATGGACTTAATTGATATTTATAGAGCATTCCATTCAAAAGCAGCAGAATACATATTCTTCTCAAGTGCACATGGAACATTCTTCAGGATTGATCACATGCTGGGCCACAAAGCAAGCCTTGGTAAATTTTTAAAAATTAAAATCATATCAAGGATCTTTTCCAACTACAATGATATGAGACAAAATCAATTACAGGAAAAAAACTAAAAAGCCACAAACATGTGAAGGCTAAACAATATGCTACTAAACAACTAATGCACCACTGAAGAAGAGGAAAACAAAAAATACCTAGATACAAATGAAAACAAAAGCATGACGATCCAAAACATATGGGATGAAGCAAAAGCAGTTCTAAGAGGAAGTGTATAGCAATACAATCTTACCTCAGGAAACAAGAAAAGTCTCAAATAACCTAACCTTACACCAAAAGCAACTAGAAAATGAAGAACAAACAAAACCCAAAGTTAGTAGAAGGAAAGAAATCATAAAAATCAGAGCAGAAATAAATGAAGTAGAGACAAAGAAAACAATAGAAAAGATCAATGAAACTAAAAGCTGGTTCTTTAAAAAGATAAGCAAAATTGATAAACCTTTAGGTGGACTCATCAAGAAAAAAAGGGAGAGGGCTCAAATCAATAAAATTAGGAATGAAAAAGGAAAAGTTACAGCTGACGCCACAGAAATACAAAGGATCATACGAGACTACTACAAGCAACTATTCCTCAATAAAATGGACAACCTAGATGAAATGGACAAATTCTTAGAAAGGTACAATCTCCCAAGACTGAACCAGGAGGACATAAAAAATATGAACAGACCAATCACAAGTACTGAAATTGAAACTGTGATTAAAAATCTTCCAAAAAACAAAAGTCGAGGACCAGATGGCTTCACAGACAAATTCTATCAAACATTTAAAGAAAGTTAACACCTCTCCTTCTGAAACTATTCCAAAAAATTGCAGAGGAAGAAACACTCCCAAACTCATACTATGAGACCAACATCCCCCTACTACCAAAACCAGACAGATACCACAAAAACAGAAAATACCAGGCTAATATCACTGATGAACACAGATGCAAAAATCCTTGACAAAATACTAGCAAACTGAATCCAACAATACATTAAAAGGATCATACACCATGATCAAGTGGGATTCATCCCAGGGATGCAATATCCCTGATATTTTTCAATATCTACAAATCAATTAGTGTGATACACCACATCAACAAACTGAAGAGCAAAAACCATATGATCATCTCAGTAGATGCATAAAAAGCTTTTGACAAAATTCAGCACCCATTTATAATAAAAACTCTCCAGAAAGGGAACATACCTCAACATAATAAAGCCCATTTAAGACAAACCTACAACTAACATCATACTCAATGGGGAAAAGCTGAAAACATTTTCTCTAACATAAGGAACAAGGCAAGGATGTCCATTCTCGTCACTTCTATTTAACATAATTTTGGAAGTCCTAGCCATGACAATCAGAGAAGAAATAAAAGAAATCCAAATTGGAAAAGAAGAAGTACAACTGCTACTGTTTCCAGATGATGTGATACTATACATAGAAAAACCTAAAGATGCTGTTAGAAAACTGCTAGAGCTCATCAATGAATTCAGTAAAGTTGCAGGATACAAAATTAATACAAAGAAATCTCTTGCATTCCTAAACACTAACGATGAAAGATCAGAAGGGGAAATCAAGGAAACAATCCCACTTACCACTGCATCAAAAAGAATAAAATATCTAGGAATAAACCTACCTAAAGAGGCAAAAGACCAGTAGTCAGAAAACTATAAGATACTGATAAAGAAATAAAAGATGAAACAAACGTATGGAGAGATATACCATGCTCTTGGACTGGAAGAATCAATGCTGTGAAAAGGACTATACTACCCAAAGCAATCAATAGATTCAATGCAATCCCTATCAAATTACCAATGGTATTTTTCAAAAAACTAGAACAAAAAATTTTTAAATCTGTATGGAGACACAAAAGACCCCAAATAGCTAAAGCAATCTTGAGAAAGAAAAATGGAGCTAGAGGCATCAGGCTCCCTGACTTCAGACTATACTCCAAAGTTACAGTCATCAAAACAATATGGTATTGCCACAAAAACAGAAATATTGATCAATGGAACAGGATAGAAAGCCCAGAAATAAACCAATGTTCATTGCAGTGCTGATGACAAAAGACAAGATACGGACACAAACTAAAAGTCCATTGACAGGCGAATGGATAAAGATGTGGTACGTATATACAATGGAATATTACTCAGCCATTAAAAAGAATGAAATAATGCCATTTGCAGCAACATGGTTGGATCTGGAGATTATCATACTAAACGAAGTAAGTCAGACAGAGAAAGACAAATATCATATGATATCACTTATATTTGGAATCTAAAAAAAAATGATATAAATGAACTTATTTATGAAACAGAAACAGACTCACAGACTTAGAGAACGAACTTATGGTTACCGGGGGGAAGGCTGGGAAGCAGGTTTAGATTGGGAGTTTGGGATTGACATATACACACTGTTATATTTAAAATAAATAACCAACAAGGACCTACTGTAAACCACAGGGAACCCTACTCAATATTCTGTATTAACCTAAATGGAAAAAGAATTTGAAAAAGAATTGATACATGTATATGTATAACTGAATCACTTTGCTGTACCCATGAAACACAACATTGTTAATCAACCATACTCCAATATTAAATAAAAATTTAAAAAAAGAAGATTAAATCCTAGGGGAAAATACCCCTGGAAGAAACAATATTCTTTAAAGCCCTAGGCCCTGGAGGGGATCCAACCACTGCTCACCAAATTCTGAAAACACGTACTCATTAGGCCCTGCTAGTGAGTCTCTCTGTTCAGAAGCCTAATGGGGATTACTGGTTTGTGCAAGACTTAAGAGCAGTAATGTGGCATCCCTATTCACTCAATGGTGCCAAACCCATGCACCCTCCTCACCCAAATGCCCGGGGGTGCTCAGTAATCTCTGTGTTGGACTTCAAAGGTGTATTTTTCTGTATTCCCCTGTATCCGGACTCTTAATACCTTTTTGCCTTTGAATGGTGGAACCCCAACACTTTGAAGGCTACCCAATACACTTGGACAGTGCTTTCACAGGGTTTTCAGGACAGCCCCCATCTTTCTGGAAATGTTTTAACAAAGTAGCTGAGGGAGAATGGAACTCTGTTAAAATATCTTGATGACTTACTGATCAGTAGTGAGACAAAGCGAGCTTCAGGTCAGAATATTGTTAAGGTTTTAAATTTTCTGGCAGCAAAAGGGTATCAAGTCTCATCATCCAAGGCTCAGGTCTCACAGTAACAGATTCAATACTTAAGATTTGGTTTGAGCCCTGGCCATAGATCAGAAGACAGCAATTAGTGCATGATCATCTCCAACCACAAAGAGAGAGCTCTGAGGCTTTCTTGGGATGGTTGGGTTCTGTTGTATCTGGATTCTGAATAATGGTCTTATAGCCAAACTCCTATATGAGGCTTTGAAGGGGAAAGAAACGAAACCCCTTCAATGGAATAGGAACCACTGGTGGGACTTCAAGACTCTAAAGTCTAAATTGAGCACAGCACCAGCACTGAGGCTTCCAAATTTATACAAACCCCTTTACGCTATACATTCGTGAGAGGTCAAAAATAGTGCTAGGTGTCCTGACCCAAAAGCTGGGGACAGATCAAAGACTAGTGGCTTACTTTTCAAAACAACTGGACTCAGTAGCCCTGGCATGGCCATGCTGCCTGTGGGCAGTAGCCGCTACAGCCCTGTTTGTTAACGAGGCTTCCAAGCTCATCCTGGGACCAAACTTAGATGTATTAACCCCTCATCAAGTACAATCCGTGCTAGAAGTCAAAGGCCATCATTGGTTGACTGGGAGAAGGTTAACAAGATATCAGCCTCTCCTAATGGACACCCACAACATTACCTTAAAGATGTGCCAAACTTTGAACCCAGCAACTCTGCTTCCAGCTGTTGAGAGTGGAGACTTACCACATCAGTGTACAGAAACTACAGAAGAAACTTACTCCAGCAGGTGTGATCTTCTAGATGAACCTCTTGACAGCCCAGAGGTTGAATGGTTTACTGATGGGAGCTGTTTTATAGAAATGGGAACCTGAAAGGTGAGGTATGAGAAGGTCAGTCTAGAAGAAGTCAAAGAAGCCAAGGCCCTGCCACCCCAGACTTTGGCCCAGAAGGCTGAACTAATTGTATTAATGAGAGCTCTGCAATTAGGGAAGGAAAAGAAATTAAATATTTATACTGACTCTACGTATGGGTTCCATGTGCTGTAAGCTCATGCCGCCATTTGGAAAGAAAGAGGGATGTTAACTGCTGGAAACTCTCCCATAAAGCATAAAGATTTAATCCTGGCTCTTTCAGAGGCAGTGCAGCTCCTGACCCAGGTGGAAGTAATCCACTGTAGAGGCCACCAGAGGGATGGATCTTTTGTGAACCAAGAGAACAGAAAAGCTGATCAAACTGCAAAACAGTTAGCTCGAGTGCAAGAGCCTGAGCAGACTGTGGCCCTAGTGATTGACCGCCGCCCCACCCCCACCCCCGGGCTCCCTGGCCTTCCCCAGTATTCCCAACAAGAACAAGAAAACACTGAAAAAATAGGGTTATGAGAAAAGAAGCACCTGTTGGTATATGAAGGATGAGAAGGTGCTTATCCCTGAGGCTTAACAGTGGAAATGTGTTAAGAGTTTACATGATGCCACCCACTTGGGGAGGGATACATGATGGAACTTAATGCAAAAGACCTTTTTAGGGAAGGGGCTTAAAAGAACAGCAAAGTAGGGCTTCCCTGGTGGCGCAGTGGTTGAGAGTCCACCTGCCGATGCAGGGGACACAGGTTCGTGCCCCGGTGCAGGAAGATCCCACATGCCACGGAGCAGCTGGGCCCGTAAGCCATGGCCGCTGAGCCTGCGCGTCCGGAGCCTGTGCTCCGCAACGGAAGAGGCCGCAACAGTGAGAGGCCCGCGTAACAAAAAAAAAAAACAAAAAACAGCAAAATAAGTAACACTTGCCTGTGATTTGTGTGCCCTTAATAATGCACAGGCCCATCCAATCACCCCTTCATTACTCAAGCCAGTTCAGCACGAAGGGAAATACCCTGGGGAAGACTGGCAGAGTTCACCCAAATGCCCTGGCAATTAATATATAAATATCTCCTTTATTTGTTGATACCTTCATGCAATGAGTTGAAGCCTTCCCTACTCCAACCAAAAAGACTACTGAAGTCTGTAAGTCCCTCGTAAAGGAAATAATTCCTCAGTTTGGACCTCCAAAAATCCTCCAGAGTGATAAGCAGCCCTCTTCTATAGCCAAAATCACACAGTGGCTCTCAATGTCTCTGGGAATAGATTACAAGCGACACACCTCCTGGCAGCCCCAACCTTCAGGGAAAGTAGAGAAAATGAACCATACTTTATAGAAAACTTTAGCAAAGTTTTGTCAAGAGACTCTTGAACCTTGGACCAACCTGTTTCCTGTTGTACTCCTCAGGGTCTGTATAGCCCCCAGGAGTAGTCTGCAGCTTAGCCCATTTGAAATGACCTATGGGAGACCTCTCCTTACTACTGACATTCTACCTGATGAGGAAATGAGCCAAACTGTGCAGTATATTATTAATCTAGGACAAATTCAAAAGACAATCCTGGACTATGCCAACAAAGCACTGCCAGCTTTTGCTAAGAATACAGCAGGAGGGGCAGTCTCTTCATAAACTAACCCTGGAGACCAAGTTCTTCTTAAAACTTGGAAGGAAGGATCCACAGAAGATCAACAATTGTCAAAATGGAAGGGTCCCTACAGAGTAATCCTAGCCACCCCCACCGCTATGAAACTGCAAGGGATACCTAGTTGGGTACACCTGTCCAGAATAAGGCTCTTACCTCCAAAAACTTCGCAGGCCACATCAGAGGAACAATACATCTGTGAGCCAGTGGAAGATCTGAGATACCTATTCAATAGACAAGCACAATCAATAGCTAAGTAAAAAGTGAAATGGTGGATTGGATTCTTATTTGCCATTCTTGTTAGTGTATTTTTGCTTGCATTTTGCTGGTTTGCTCAGCCACCCTCGCCAGGCAAGCAGCTCCTTTGTCCGCATTGGCTCTTAGGGAAACATACCACCACAAGAATGCCCCTCCTATTGATTCTGTCCACCTTACTACTCCCTGTAATCAGGGGACAATGGCACAAAGACTCACTTATCAACACTGCCAAAATCATATTTGAAGGGGAACATTTAAGGGAATGTTGGTTATGCCATCAGCACCCTCTATTGGGTACTGCCCCTGCTTGTATTCTCTCTGAATCTGTCAGTTCCAGTGGTGATTTATGATCTAAACGGAGGACCGCTGCCACCCTCTTGACCTCTGCTAGTCACACTTGCACTCTTCTTAGGTGCTGGGAGCAAAAGCAGGCTACTGTGCATGATCCCTGCACACAGCACCACCAAGTGGGTTGGGTGGACAGACCACCTAAGGCATAGGCCTCCTGGCCAACCTACTGATCCGCCCATTGACACCACATTTAAGGAACCAGCTTACTCCCCCACTCAGGGAGCAAGCAAGGGCACCTGTTTCTTGTTTTTGCTCCCTCAGGCTGCAGCACCAGCTCCAGTAAAGCCTTGCCTGAAATCCTTGGCTGGCCTGTAATCAATTTCTATTGATTAGAGAGTCCAAGGATCCAGGTTGGTAACAGTTGTGTCAAAAGGACTCAAGAGCCAACATGAAGGGGATTCCATTGCCCAAATATAGAACAATTTGTCCAATAATAACTGCCCTTCATTGAAAATAATAGATATTTTAAATCAAAAATATTGAAGTGAGATGATAATACTAATAAAAATACTAATACATAAAAATACTAATTTTCCAAAGTTGCAGAATACAAGTAAATCAATCCATTATTTTGAAACTTGGAAAATAAGGTGAAAGAATTAAGCAAGAAAAATAGATGAGGGGGGCTTCCCTGGTGGCGCAGTGGTTGAGAGTCTGCCTGCCGAAGCAGGGAACAAGGGTTCGTGCCCCGGTCGGGGAAGATCCCACAGGCCGCGGAGCGGCTGGGCCCGTGAGCCATGGCCGCTGAGCCTGCACATCCGGAGCCTGTGCTCCGCAACGGGAGAGGCCACAACAGTGTGAGGCCCGCGTACCGCAAAAAAAAAAAAAAAAGGTTTCCAGGTAATAATATAAGAAGGAGTGGTATGATCAGAATATCAACATTTTGTAACACCTAATCAATTTATTGGCTGTAAGTACTGATGGTCAATTATCACCTATAAAGTAATCCACTCCCCCATGCCCCAAGTCATACTGGAGTTTGATCTAAGTTGAATGCATATTTTATGGAAAATCTAGAAGATAGAGGAAGATGTTTATACCTTGAGAACACAATGAGCAAAATCCAGATGGAGCATGATTCTACAGTACCTGGATTTTTCAAAGAAAGTGGCAAGGAAAAAATGATTAAAGAAATATGAGGCATGTCAACAAACCACAAAGTGTGGGCTTCATTTGGATTCTGATTTAAACTGTCCAGAAGAAATGACATTTATGAGACGATTGGAAATTTTACTTATTTAAATATAATAAGAATCTACTTTTTCTTATTATAATAGTACTATGGTTATGTTTTTTTAAACTATCATTGAGTGATACAGTGAAATATTTATGGATAAAATAACATGGTGTTTGAGATTTGCTTCACAATGATATGGAGTTGGGAAATGGATGAGCTCATGAGTCCCATAAATTGATAATTATTAAAATTGTAGGATGGGTACATGGGGGTTGATTTCATTATGGTGTCTACTTTAGTATGGTAAATTTGTCCTTACTAATAGTTTTAAGTACAGATTTTGCTGCCATAAAAGATACCTTTTTCTCAATAGCCCATTATGAAGGTCCTGACGTAAATGCATGTTTACTCCATCAGCGTTTTAATTGCACCTGGATCTTGGCAAATAGCTTGACTTTCTCCAGGTTCATTTTATTAAAAAAAAACTTGTCTCTTCTAAATGCTTATGGACAAATGAATAAGCCCCTCACCTGGGACTGTTTTAAACTGTTAGTTCAGATTGGTAGAAGTATGCCGTATTCTCCTGTACCTCTAAAGTCATTAAAAAACATTATATTTAACAAATTTAAATTCTATACTTAAAACACACTTGTTTTCTCAGTTCCAAATTTACTTTTTATTAGAGAATTTTAAATTTTTAATTATATATTTGTTTGCATCATCCAGCCTCTTACTCTTCCATTTCAAAATTAGTATAAAGAAAATTGTGAAAATATTAGGATCTTGGTCTATCACTGCTAAGGGGCAAAGTTGTTTATTATTTTATGTTTTCATGCTTACTAAAATCCTGCCTCACACCCTGACTTTCACAGTAATCTAAAACAAATCCCATGGGATCTAGATCTGAAAGTATTTCTCTGATAGTAAAGGTAACCAAAAATAGGTCATGAACAGTTAAGAACAAATGTAAATATAGTCATACTTTTTACCTCTTTATATGCAAGGATTATAGTATGGCGTTGATTTCTGCTCTGCCTTCCCAGTTTCCTGACTTCCACGTCAGATCTCCATCTTGGGAATGAGGTCATCCAGATTCTGGTCATTGCTGCCTTTTGTCTTCTATTAATGGTCTTCTCCAGTGAGTGGACGCACTCCTGCTCCTTCATCATGGGCCCCATGGGCAGCAGCTGGTCCGCATGCTGAGGAAAACACACAGGAGCCAGCTGGGCACGGGAATATCCTGAGCTCCCAGGAAACCAGGCTCTGCCAGCTTGGCTTCCGGCGGACTTCCTGAGGAAGGCATGTGGAGCGCAGGCTTCTCTCGGGCCCGGGCAGGTCATCGGTCTCAACAGGCCTTCCTTAAAGGAGCCCATGGAACTCGCGGTCTAAGGACTGTTTCCTCCAGGCTGATTCCTTAAACCGGAATCAGCCCCAAACTGCTCCAGAGAAACCACCACGCCCGGTGCCTAGAACCTCAGATGTGTCGCGGAGGTGCTCCTCATTCAGACGCAAGGCAGCTCTGGCAGCGTGGCTCCGCGGGTAAGCCCTAGGCTCACCGCTGGCCGGAGCCCGAGCGCGGAAGAATCCTCTGCTTGCCTGCCACTGCTGGCGGTCCCTGCCCCGGTCTACGGCGCAGGCGTGTCATCCAGCGGCGCCTGAAAGTACCTTGCTCCGCCGAGGTGAGTTCCAGCCGCTGCAGGCCCCGCCCGCCTGTTCCGGGTCTCTTCACCACCTCGGAACAGGTTAAAGTTTGCGTCACCCAGCTTGTCCCGGTCTGGGTTGTAAGACAGCGGAGGAGGGAGAATGGGATCCTCCTCTGCCTGCTCTGGGGCCTCTTCCTGCCTCGCCTCAGGTCTCGCAGAGGGAGGTTTGAGGCCGGGCCCCTTTCCCAGGTTCCTTGGTCGGGGCGTACTTTTGCTGGCAGCACCTTCAGAGACGTCCGATTCTAGGCATATAAGCCCACTCCTGGAAGGGTCAGCCATTTGGCCATTGGCCGCTTCCTTTTAAGGACATGGAGACGTGGCCCTTCCAGTCTTCAGAGGGCAGGCCTGTCCTTGCCAAGCAGGTCTGCGAGGTGCCCGCTTTCCGCGGGGCTCCTTCCAAGCAAGTACCCGGGGGCAAAGCAGCGGAGGAGGAGAGTCCGCGGCCAGCTTTCCCCTTCCGCGCTGTGCGGCCCTCTGTTCTGTCTTGGGAGGCCACTCCCAGAGGGCCTTCCAGGATTTGGCAGGTGGATGTAATGTCTTTCTCTAAGCGATAAGAACTAATGTGTTCCTGCAAGGCTTGCTCAGGGCTGCCAGACATTTGTGCTGGAGATGCCACTTGGTTTTCAAGACTTCCAGGGTCTGGGGAGAGTTTGAGGGATCTAGGAATTTTCAAAATTCCTAAACACTTTCCTCTAAGCCACATTTAGTTGCATTTTGTAAATTTTAGTAAGTTGTATTTTAATTTTTATTCAGTTAAAATATTTTTTCAATTTCTCTTGGGACTTCTTTTGATACCCACCTAGGCCCTTGGACTCTTTAATCAATAGAAATTGACAACAGGCCAGTGAGGATTTCAGGCAAGGCTTTAATGGAGCTCCTGCTACAGCAGGAGTGAGCAAAAACAAGAAACAGGTGCCCTTGGCCAGTTGGTTCCCTAAATGCGATAAGGAGGGGGTGGGTCTTTGGCTTGTGCCGGAGTCATAGCTTAAGTGGTCTGCCCACCCCCTTGGTGGTGATGTGTGCAGAGATCACAAGCAGTAGCCTGCTTTTGCTCCTGGCACCTAAGAAAGACAGTCGGTTTGTTCATAACTGACCCAACCATGTAAGTGTGCAGTTATTTTTAGTCCCTAATAGTTTCTTTGTAGTCTCTTGTTCAAGGAGACATTTGTCCAGGTGCAAGCACTCTGGTAGAGGGTCCCAGTTCCCAGCCTATCTCACTTTGACCCACAAATTATTTAGAAATGTGCTGTTCGATTTCTAAATTATTAGGGATTTTCATCTATCTTTCTGTTAGCTGATTTCTAAATTAATTACGTTGCAGACCGAGAATATACTTTGTATAATTTCTATTCTTTTAAAATTAAGGTAAGTTTTATGGCCTAGAACATGGTCCATCTTGGTGAATATCAACATGAGCTTGAGAAAAATATGGATTCTGCTGTTGTTTAATAGAATATTCTATAGATGCCAATTAGATTAAGTTTATTGTTGTTCAGGTTATGCAAATCTATACTGAATCGATCTGTCAACTGACAGAGGGATGTTGATGTCTCTGATTGTAATAGTGCATATGTCTATTTCTCTTTTTAGTTTTGTCATTTTTTTTCCACCTGTATTTTGATGCTCTGTTAGGTACATCCACATTTAGGATTTTTATGTTATTTGAAGATTGACCCTTTTGTCATTATGCAATGCCCTTCTTTATTTCAGATAATCTTCCTTCTGAATATGCTTTATGTGAAGTTAATGTAGTTCCTCCAGCTTTCTTTGGATTGTTGTTAGTATGTCTTTCTCCATTCCTTTACTTTTTACCTACATGTAGTATTTATATGTAAAGTATGTTTCTTGTAGACAACATATTTCTGTGTTTTTTCTTTTTTCCTTTTAAACCACTCTGAAAATTTCAGTTTCTTCAGTTGATATTTTCAGACCACCTTAAAAGTTATTGTTATTATAGTTGGATTATTAGCTAGCTTTAATTAAGCACTATATGATTCCATTTTATTTCCTCTCTTAGCATATCAATTGTAATGTTTTAACTATTATTTAGTGGTGTCCCTGGATTTTACAAAATATAGTTTTTAACTAATCTAAGTCCACCTTCAGAAAGCACTCTACCACTTCAAATGTAGTGTAGATACTCAGAACATTCTCAGTTTATCTTATTGCTTCTTATATTACTGTATTAGTCTGCTTGGGCTGCCATAACAAAATACTACAGACGTGGTATTTGATGTGCCTTAAAGAACAGAAATTTATTTTCTCTCAGGTCTGAAGGTTGGGAAGTCCAAGAACAAGGTGATAGCCAGTTCAGTTTCTGATGAGAGCTCTCTTCCTGGCATGTGTATGGTTACCTCCTTGCTATGTCTTCACAGGGCAGAAAGAGAGCCCATGCTCTCTCATGTCTCTCTTATAAGGATACTAATCCTATTGGATCAGGACCCCACTCTTATGGCCTCAATTAATCTTAATTATCTCCTTATAGGCCCTATCTCCAAATACAGTCACATTGAAAATTAGGGCTTTAGCATATGAATTTGAGGGGGGGACACAGTTCAATCCATAGTAATTAGTGTCATTCATTTCACTTACCGATATACTCTAATCACCCAGTACATTTTTACTAGTATTACTTTAGGCAAACTACAATCTTTTAGATCAATTAAGAATAAAAAATTTATTTTACCTTTATTTTTTCTCTGATAGTCTTCTTTAATTTATGCAGATTGAAGTTCTGACCCATATAATTTTTCATTTGCCTGAAGATCTTAACATTTCATGAAAGGTAAGTCAGCTGGCAATTAATTTCCTGTTTCATGTTAGTTTGAGAAAGTCTTCATTTCTCCTTCACTTTTGAAGAGTAATTTCACTGGATATAGAATTCCAGGTTGGCATATTTTTTTTCTTTCAACTCTTTATTGGCTTAACTCTCTCCTTGCACGATTTCTAATGAGAAATTTACTATAATCCTTGTTCCTATTACTTACTATAATCCTTGTTTATTTCTTCTTTCACTATTTACTTTTTCTGTTTGGTGTTCTACAGTTTAAATGTACTACACTTGGGTGATTTTCTGTTTGTTTTATGTTTATCCTGCTTGGTGTTCTCTGAACTTCCATAATATGTGTTTTGGAGATTGCCATTAATTTTAATAGAAGCCTGACCATGTTAACCGAAATTTCAGAAACGGAGACCTGACTGAAATAAAGAGGCATATTTATTTGTGGTTTGTTAGGACTGCAGCCCAGGAGACACAGATTCGACAAGCACGTGAATTGTGTTCTGCTAGATTGTAAAATGGAGGAAGCTTATAAAAGCAAAAGCTGGAAGGCTGCACTTAGTCACATAAGTTGTTTGTCAAGAATTATGATTGGAGCTGGCAAGAAGGGTGCTTGTTAAGCAAAGATTGGTTGGGGTCCGAAATGGTTGCATAGTTACAAGGGGTGGGGGGAGGGACTTAAGACCATGAAGCTGCAGCTTGTGGATGTTATTCCAAATACACCTGGTGATAATACTTGGGTTTGATACAATTCAGAGAAAATTCAGGTTCTCAGTGGTCTATGGGTGCATCTGGGGCCAGATCCTAAATGGCTTCATCACCCCATTTTTGTATGTCTGAACTATGATTACTGAATTACAATTTCAATTTGTCATCAGTCATTATTACTTAAAATATTTTTTTTCTGCTCCATTCTTTTTTTCTTCTTCTTCTCTTATTCCAATTATAGGTATGCTACAACTTTTTTTTCCAGTATTTTCTCTTTATATTTCAGTTTTGGGTGTTTTTGTTTGTTTAAAGATACTTTATTTTTTTGGAGCAGTTTTAGGTTCACAGAAAAATTTAGTGGAACATAATTTTTATTGGAACTCATACACAGAGTTCCCACATCCCCCGTCTCCATACACATACAACCTTCCTCAGAATCAACATCCCATAACAGAGCGATACAGTTTTTACAGTCAATGCATGTGCATTAGCACATCATCATCCAAAGTCTGTAGTTTACATTATAGTTCATTCTTGGTAGTTCAGGAAATTTTATTGATATGCCTTTAAGCTCACTGATTCCTCAATTGTATTGTCTACTGATGAGCCCATTGGAGACATTCATTTCTGCTACTGTGTTTTGATTTCTAGCATTCACTTTTGCTTCTTCTTGTAGTTTCCATCTCTCTGATAATATTACCCATCTGTCACTGCATATTGTCTACTTTTTTCCATTAGAGCCTTTAACATTTTAATCATTGATATTTTAAATTCACTAAGTCCAGCATCTGTGCCCTATCAGATTCTGGTTCTGATATTGCTTTGTCTTTTTATTTTTATTTTATTTTTCACTTTATTAAAATTATTTTATTTTGCTTGAGAAGCAACTCCTAAAGCAAATATAATAGCATGGAGTTTTGATTTTGAGATTTATTATACATATATAGTAAAATATATATCAGTGACACAAAGATGTGGGTAATACATGTAATTTTACTTTTTAAGGTTCTTATGTTTTATATGAAATGGTACATTGCTAACTCTGTAGACTGTGACCACTTAAGGATGTTTATTATAGTTGCTACAATAACTATAAAAATAATACAAAGAGGTATAGTTAAAAAGTCAATTGAGGCATTAAAATGAAAAATTAATAAAAAGGAAATGATAACCAAAAAGAAGTTAGTAAAGGAGGAACACAAAGACAAAATAAAAGAAAAATTACTTAGGAACACAAATGAAACATGAATTAATAGCACCACTGAATTTTTAATCCTACATACTGATAAATATAAATGAACTAAACACTCCAATTTTTAGAAAGATATTTTCAGGCTGGATAAAAAGAAAGCTAAATTATATGTATAAGAGACAGATAACAAGACATAGAGGGGCAAAAAATGGTAAAAGATGTGCTATGCAGACAATAAACACAATAAAACATTGCCTATATTAGTATCAGGGAAAAAGGATTAATTTATCAGGAAGGCACAACAATGCTTAAAATGTTTACCACTTATAAAAGAACTGAAAAATATGAAGCAAATATTAATAGGATTAAAGAGAAGTAGATTAATCCACCAATATGGCTGAGAATTTTAACATTTCTCTCGAAGTATTTGATAGAACAGATTTGAACAACAGATTTGAACAGATTTGTCAGCCAATCTGGCCTGATTTACACTGATGGAGCCAATAACTCAGATAACAATACTTTTCAAGCACACATAAAACAATTACCAAAATATATTTCAAGACAAAATAAGTTCTCAATACATTTTGAAAACTGAAATATCACATAGTAAGTTCTCTCACTGTAATAGAATTAGATTAGAATTAGACTAGCAATCAATACCAGTAAGGCACCTTTGTCTCTTTAAACAGTGCTTTTTTCTTGCCTTTTGGCATGCCTTTTAATTTTTTGTTGTTGTTGTTGTTATAGATCAGACAGATTATACTGGGTAATAGAAAGTAAAGTAAATAGGCTTTTAGTGTGAGAATTTATGTTAATCTGGCTAGGAGCTGAGTTGTGTTTAATGTTTGCTGTAACTGTACGTGCCAGAGCGTTCAGATTCCTCTGATGTCCTTATTTTTATCTCTCCTCTTGACTTTGGGGCTTCTCTATACTGCTACTCAGAAAGAGTAAGCATCTTGTAGCTCTCTCAGCTATTATCTCCTGGAGCAGCCTTAGTGTGGTGCTAAAATGTGGGGGAGAGGGAGCATTCTACAATCCAATTCAGTGTCAGTCGTTCAGTAGGCCTGTATCTCAGACCTTCACAAGTGTTTCTGTCTCCCACCCCTACTCATTTCCCTGATTGCAATGTTCTCAATCTATTTGCTTGCCATCCTGAACCATGATTACTATTTTTAATTCTCAGGTGAAATAATAAGTCTAGTGGGGATTGTAGTTGGGAGGAATTCCTTTCCCCAGTTTGGGTACGAGTTCAAAATTGTGCTCTAACAGAGTACTATCCCGTGGAGAATAAATAGGCCATTGTTATGGAGAAAGCTCTGGACATGTTTCATAATGTTACTCTTCCTCTTCCACTGCCATTGCTACAATGGATCTTTCTTGGGTACTCACCATAAGAACATGATAGGGTTCCTGGAAGGAATGCTCATGAAAGTATGGACCCCATAATTCTGAGACCACCAGAAGTTTTTCACTTTCATGTTAGTCTACATTCTGTGTAGCAATTCATCAAAATTACCATTTAAGTGTTCCCACCAGCTTATGGCTCTAGCAGCTTCTGCTCCAGGTAAGCAGGTCTTGGCTCTGATTCTCTGGATTCACCTTTCTGTCCAGATTTAACAGTGGTGGTTTCCTCTGAGACCTCAGTTTTCTAATGGATCCAAGAAATGTCACCAGTTTTCAATTTGTCCAGGTTTTTCTTGTTGTAAGGATCAGAGTGACCACTTCTAAGATCGTTATATTTTTAAACTGAAGGTAGAATTGCCCATTCTGCCTCTTTTTCTAATTTTTTTGAAATCAATTTTAAGTAGTGTAAATGTCTATTGCCATCTCAACTGGTTTTAGTTCAGAATACCTGAGCAGTATCAAGTATGCTGTAGCAATTTTATTTTTGCATTAAATATTTTGGGGCATGCTTCTGCTAACATTTAATGGAATCTTAAATAGAAATTCATGCTGAAATGTTCAGGTATTTCTATTAAATGTTTTAAAATCTTCCACAAATATCATAGATATATATTCAAAACCATGTTTGGTTGGAGTGCATTAAACACATTTTTTGGTATGTGCTATAGCAATTAACTGTGATTTTCTTGAATACAGATTTATTAAATACTTGAGGACTTCTCTGTCAATGACTTTACTAAAGTGTTATTATCCTTTTTCCAAATAAGGGCTAAGAAAATTTGGTTTGAAATGCTAGCTGTCTAAGGCAGCAGAGGCATTTGAAGTGTGCTGGCTCCGCTACTTTGAAGAGAACATCTTGATGTCCCATTAATACTCTAGGCATTGACCAAAAGGGAAAGACAGCTTATTTTCTTTTCCTTTTAAAGGTTTTTCTCACACTGAAAATATAAATTTCATGTTAAAGGGAAAATAAATCATTGTGACACTATAACTAAATCTGTGGCAAATTCCATTCATTCTGCTACTGTACAAATTGGAGACCTAAGGAGGATGAATTAGAGATGCTGATTCTACAATTTTCACAAGTAAATGGGAGCCAAAAGTAGAATCAGTCACAAACCAGTAGAGAATTATAGCAGCATCCCACGATGTTGATTTTTTGATATTTTAACAAGTAGACTTTAACCTATATTAATGATTGATTTGAGAGATTATCCATACAGGTACTATATATAATCTGATGCACACATAGGCATACTTAAAAATTCTTAAGGTATATGGAATAATTGCATTATCAAGTGATATTTTTCCTACTTATATATTACTTGTCTGCATTTCAATTTCATTTTCTTATGAATTTAGTTTAGAGATACAGTAATTCAGATATATTTTCAAAATAACCCTATTTTAAAATCCAATTTCCTTTTGACAGTGTATTATACTCTATGTCTGACATGTTTCCAGTACAATTCAGAACCAAAATGGCTAGGTTTCTTTGGCCTAAATTGCTAATTTGTTCATAAAATTAAATCACATTTAAGTACCTTAAGAAAAAAATTCTAGCAGAAATCTAATTACTATTAAAATAATAAACAATTATTGTTAAATTAACATTAAATCAACCAAAGGTGAAATCATTAGCCATTTATTACTTTGACAAAAATTTTACATTTTCTTGTAAATATTTCAGTTTTAGTAATGCCACTGAATTTTTATAGATGTGCTTTGACTTATGCCTTATAGATATATTTAAGAAAATATTGTTCACTCATATTAAAAAATATCAAAGGGAAAAGGCACAATAAGTTTTATGTGGTGTAGTAACCAGAAAATTATGACTAAGTTGATGCATACATATGGCCAGTTCCCACCTAAAAACTCAAGGTACATGAGCCTCTTTTCACAGAAATCAACACTTCATCATTTTCAGGCTTGGCAATGAGTCTCCACAAAGAAACAAGAAGTGTCTTGTTTGCCCAGTTCTAGGATTATGTTTGACTGGTGCTATTTCTCAAAGTCACATCTTAATTTGTTTCCTGGGCTTCACTGGAAATGGCTTGATGCATCCTCACATTCATATTTTGAGTCCTGAAAGTGAATCTTTCCAGAATAAGAAGACTGCAGAGGACTTTTTAAAAGGACTTACGTGAAAATATATGACGAAGATAAATTATGAAGGAAAATAGCTTCAACAAATTTAAACTCACATGATGTATAAGGACTTTGGGAAATAGTAATGCAGTGTTATTTATGTTGTTCTACACTCAGCTGAGGTTTACATTCAAATCATTTTAGTTCAAGGCAGAATTCAGTAATGCTTTAATAAGTTTAGTAAAAATAAATTTTTATAATGAAATAAAACAGAGTCACAGTAGAAGAAGCTATCTCTATCTGGACTTATCATTAATAGTTTATACGAAGAAGTGGCAGCTGAGCCCTGACTTCAAAGTTTCCTGTAGGCAGGGATAAAGGAAAGCGTTAGAGGTTGAGGGGGCAGTGTGAACGTTAGCACACAGCATGAGGATGTGGAAAATGTTCTCTATAGGAGAGAATACTCACTTTCGTTTCAGTCAGTGGAAGATACATGATCACTAGAATTTAAAACTGATGCTTTGGTATGGCCAGTTTGTTGAAGACATGGCTTCAGAATTTAGAAACATTATTCTGGAAATATTTCTGGCCTGGGAGCAGTAAGGAAGTAGTTACAATTGTCTAGGAAATAGGAAAATACTTTTTGGCAATATAAATTAAAAAAAGCTAGAAGATTTTGATAGGTTTTAAAGATAGAATTAATATTATTAGGTAACTGATTAAAAATGAATGTGAGAAAAGAGTCAAAGGTAACTGACCTCAAACTTAAATCCCTTGGCGCTGTTCTGCCGTAACAAAATGTGGGAAAAACAAAGAGCAGATTTTAAAGAAGAAATTACTGTTTGTTTTGGATATCCTGATTTTCAGGTGGTGGTGTCTTATTAGAGAGCCCTTCATGATAATTTGCCTATATTACAGATGATTAAGTCTAAAAGAGACTAAGGTCATGTAATCTGTGAGTTACTAAGCAGACTTTTAAACTCAAGAATTTTGTCTCAAACAGCAGTTCTTTTCTATAAAGCACACTTTTCTTTTTGTCAATGTAAGTATGACAGGTTGTATCTTGTAAAGGACTAGAGAATGTGTAAGAAGGGCCAGACAGGCCAGGGTGCACACTCTCACCCTGCCACTTCTCAGTTCTACCACCTGGAACATATTACTCAAGCACAGTGAGTTTCAATTTATTTATGTGTAAAAATGTAGATAATAACATCCACCCTAAGCTTGTTGAAAAGATTATATGTAATAATGTTGTAATAATTAAAGCACTATAAAAACAAATTTATGTAAGACTTGAAAAAATAGTGAGTCCTATCTACAGGCCATAAATACCAATGCTTTTTTGCTAGACCAAGTGCATATGGCATGACACTGAAGGGTGACATCAACCGTTGACTCACAACTCACCTTCCTAAAAAATGTGAAAACAAACTAAGATCCTGTTACATCTATTGGGAGACCACAGAGATGAAGACAGTGTGATGCATAGGACAGATTGGGAAATCTAGCTTCGGCCTTTTTGCACTCCACTGTATCAGTGGTTTCAAAATGAACTGCCCTTTATTTGTATGGCAGTCAAATACCTGAGAAGCTATAGATAATCACAACATATATTTAGAGTATGCGGACCAAAGGTACATGTGACAATAAAGATAAAAATTGTGACCTCCCCCCTTTGTGACTCTTTCTTGCTACATTGGGGATAACAACTATTTCAGCAACTCCAGGAACAAGGTGTCATATTGTGTCATGGAATCTGGCCCTGGTGCATAGGACTCTCTAGAAACAGGAGAGGCTACACAGAGAAAACATTTACCTACTGGGACAGCCCATGGTTCAGCTACCTTCCTCTTCCTTTCAAGAGGCTGGGTTACTTAACTGGTGGCATAAACTGGCATCACCTCCCAATATAGCAAACACAGACTTTCTATTTTAGGGGTAAAAGAGTAAGAAAATTTACTAGACTTAGTGTTTGTTTCTAGGAGTTATTCAGTAATCTTCCTTGCCTTACTTCTGTCAAGAACAACAAACACCTCTGCTTACAGAATAGTGAGAATCTTTCTAGTTACACAACATATTAGGTAGTAGTAATAAGCATAGCCTTTCATGTCAGACAAACCTAGGTATGGATCTCTGATCTGCCACTAATTAATAGGTATTTGACTTTGGGTAAGATATTTAAATTCACTAAGCATCAGCTTACTTGTAAAAGAGGAATAATAAAAATGATATAAAAATAATACCTCATAGGTTGATCTGTAGAATAAATATGATATTAATGTAAGCAATTGGTATACAGTAAGTCCCCTACATACAAACCTTTAAGTTGCGAACTTTCAAAGATGTGAACCTGTGTTCACATGTCCAGTCACGTAAGTTAGTTCACGTGTCTGGCACATATTGTCACGTACGTGCACCCTCTACAAGTGGTTGTGCTTTGGTGTACTTAACTGTATAGTACTGTATAGAGTATGGTAGTACAGTGTCTTTATTTCAAGCCCAGGATATCTGGAAGCAAGCTTAAAAGTGGTGATATGGCTGGTACTACTGTACTTTTCAATGTACTGTACTATAAGATTAAAAATGTTTTCTTTATTTTTTGTGTTTATTTTTTATGTATTATTTGTGTGAAAAGGATTATAAACCTATTACAGTACAGTATATATAGCCAATTATGTTAATTGGGTACCTAGGCTAAGTTTGTTGGACTTAGGAACAAATTGGACTTAGGAACATGCTCTTGGAACAGAACTCGTTTGTATGTAGGGAACTTACAGTATAGCCTGGCACATAATGAAACTATTGATCAAGGCATTTGTGAGTCCTGCCCATGTTCAAGGGTATGGAGAAATATTCTCCACCTTTTTGATGGGGTGAGAAGTTGACATTGCATAAAAGCATGTGGAATGGGAAATATTGTTGTAGCCATTTTTGGAAAATGCAATAAGTTACAGTTTACTCTCTTACCAAAACATTTCACATCCTTCCCACAAGCAAAACACACCTACCTCCTTCTTTACCCTCACTAAATTCTCATAATTATGGCAGCCAAATCCATGAGTACAAGATCTCACATCTAAACCAGGTTCATGTGCTGATTCCTTGGGAACAGTTTCTCAAGTAGTTCTTCTTGATCTGAACCGTATAAAAATTGTTATTTATCTGCTTCAGACCCAACACACAGTGTTCATCTACATAGGATATCCACAGTAGACCCTCCTGCTCAATAATGCCATGGAATAGGATGCTTTTGAACAGGCACTGATCCATAGCATTCTGAGACCCAGCACAAGCATATGTTACCACTTCTTTGATTAGGGCTCCATCCTGCTCTTTGGAAGTAGTGCTCAGGGGACCTTGGCTTCACCCTTTGAGTTATCCTTCATTCCCCACATGAAATGGCCCATGTTTGCATTAGAAACCTGAGGGCTCAGAGACTTCTATTTCTAATGAATGTCTCTGTTCTTTTCAGTCCAAGCTGATATAATTATTATACGTGAACTTCTCACCCCATCAAAAAGGTGGAGAATATTTCTCCATACCCTTGAATATGGGCAGGACTCACAAATGCCTTGGCTTGCAAAACATGTGGGTAAGGAGACTGTAGATTTCTTATATATCAAAGTATAATCAATTCTGCACATCCCAGGTGACCCATTCATATGGCGAGCAGTTGATGTTGGCTGAAAGCTAAGTTGGACCTATTGACTGAAGCGTAGCCTCGCCACATAACTTTGGCTATTCAAAATATGGTAACTGGGTTCTGAGAGGGGCAAAGAAGTGTGCAAGAAGTATCAGGAAGCAGGACCTGCTAGGCCTGATAAGGGCTATGTGTAGAATTGATATAGTGTCATTTCTGCCATATTCTATTAATCAAAGCAGTTATAGGGCTTACCCAATTTCAAGGTAGTAGAGAAACAGACTTCACATTTTGTTTGGAGAGTGGAAAAGTCACACTGGAGAAGATCTAAGAGATTGAGGGATTTTGTTGCATCTTTCTTTGGAAAATAAAATCACATATGGTAAACAGGTCAGTGCTGCTTGTTGAAGTGCATCTTTCTGTCTTTTGTTCTGTCCCTTTTTTTCTCCTTCTTACCTCCCTCCTCTGTGTCCACCTTTGCTGCTTCCTCCTTTTCTATCTTGTTCTTACATAACAGCCTTGCCAAGAGTTGTTACAGTTTAGGAATGCCTGGGTGGGAGATTATAGACATTGGGGATGAACTCTGTTTCCTACTCTCTCTAGATATGTTTTATCAAGGGCTGGCACATTTCATCTCAGTGGAATTGAAAATTTTGATATTTGTGTGGCTTAGGGGAAATAGGTCATTTTATTTGCTTTGATCTGGGTACTAGTCTATTGCAACTGAGCCAAAAAAAGTGTTCCATGTCAGTTCTTTCACATCATTAGTGCACTGCATTGTGGTTTGGGACCAAAGGTCAAGTTATAGTTAGCATACTGTTTTAATACTTCACTTCTTGGTATGTATTCCTCTGCTTTAGTCCTCTTGGGAAATAGTGTGACAGCCAGGACCAAGTCAGGACCCAGGTTAATGTGTATTCCCTGGTCAAAGGCCTGGTGACATCTTATGAATATCATATGAAAATAATTCAGATACTTGTAAAAGTCTTAGTATAAGACACAGAGAAAAGGAACCAATCTCTCTATTGGGACGAAATCACAGACCTTTGAAACAGTGTTCCTATAACAAACAAGAGAACTTTATAAAACTTCAACTCATTTCTTTAATAAAATTCAGAAGGACGTTTGATTAGATTGAAGAGCATAAAAGCATAATCATGAAAAAAAAGTATAAGAAAGGTAATTGCAAGGAAAATATGATTGACTATTTTTGCTTAAAAAGCACACTTGGAGGGAGTAAATATAAGACAGGGTAGTAGGAAAATCCATTTTGTGAGATAGAAGATAAAGTTAAATTGATGAATCATAAAAACAAAATATGGAAGACACAGAATAGATACCCAATGTAGTCTCATTTAATTAATTCTTTTATGTATTTAGTGAGCATCTATTAACATTTTATATTAAGCACTATCCTGATTGTTTGGGACCTAACAGCATAGCAGACACTGTCCTTTTTCTGAAAGAGGCTAAAGTCAAGCAAATGAAACAGAAAGTTAAGTAATTATGGTAAAGCATGATGAATTATCTGATCAGGGAAGTACAGGTTGCTAAGAGAGTGAATAATGGTTATACGAAAGTACTCTTAATAGGGTCACAAAGTCTTCTTAGAGGAAGTACTATTTAAAATGAGATCTGAAATATGAGTAATAGGTAAAGAAAGCAATGACGTGGAGAGTTTCAGAGGAAATACCATATATAATACCCAATTAGGCCCATGTAGAGGAGAGAACACGACACATTCAAAGAAATGAAAATTATTCTGTTGTTGGTTGAACAGATGTTCCATTTCTTTCAGCTATGTAATTCATTGGGTTAAGCTTAGTTAGGGCAGATACTTGCAAACTCTGACTCAAGCCAAAAACTAAGAACCAGTAGCAAGGGCCAATATGTCTAGAGACCTGCATTTCTTAGTATGACTGCACAAAAATTGAGTGCATACAGACAGTAGGAAATTCTTAGATTTCATGGGACTTGACAAATTCTAGTAGTTTATTGCTATTTCTTATTTTTGATCATAGGTCTCATGTTCTTGGACCTATGAACATCCTCCATTACTTTGATTAGAGTACATTGAAAACAAATGCCTTCCAAAATTAATTTAATTTTTTCTGTGAGATATCTTTACATCAAATGCGTCCTTTTGTTTATTCTGAACCTTGAGCACTGTATTTCCCATTTTTTAATCTACCAAGCACTGTAATCTTCACAATAACCCTGTAAAGTAGGTGCTTTTTTTTTTTTTAAACATTTAATTCTTTACAAATGAGAAAACTAAGACGCAGGGAGCTTGAGTTACTGGCCTAAAGTCATCAGAGCTAGAATATGATGGGGATAGTTTTCAGATACATTTATTCTGAGTGCAGAGCCACATTCTTAATCACTATACTAAAAAAACTACCTAACTACAGATATATATTTTTTTACAGTAGTATCATTGCTGATTTAATGCAGGGGAAGGAGAAAAGCACACAAGATAAGGGAAATTAGTGAAGAAAGAAGAAAACAGGAGAAAATTTCTCTGAGCTGAAGAAAGAAGTGCATCTCACCAAATGCCACCATAAACTTACTATAATGAAATATCTGTGGTTTATGAGACTATAAATCTATCCTTTAAGCATATAGACCAAAAAAAAAAAAAAAAGAAAAAAACCCTGTAGTTTAAAAAAGAAGTAGATTGATAAGTTTTTTTCTGTAATTGAAAAAATTTTCTAAATAAATTTATTGAGACAATTTTTGCATATTTTTATGTGAAGTATAGTGATCTCAGAATTTTGTACACAGAAAGTGTATTAATCTTGTGTGAGAAACAACATAGAAGAGTTTAGAAATTGTACCACTAACATATTCTTCATGAAAATGTCTCGGGGAAAAAGAATGCAAACTAGATGAAGTTCAATGTCCTTATAGTGAGTGTTAGAGGTCTTGTGGAAAGTGAGTCATTAAAAGGAAGCCAGGATGACTGGAGCCAGGAGAGGAGATGGTATGGAAAGAAATAGACCTGAAGAGGTGGGAATGGTAAATTAGATCAGATAGGGTCTCATAAGCCAAGTTAAGTGGTCTAGTCTTTTACTAAGAACAGTGAGATGTTAGGCTTCCCTGGTGGCGCAGTGGTTGGGAGTCCGCCTGCCGATGCATGGGGCGTGGGTTTGTGCCCCGGTCCGGGAAGATCCCACATGCCACGGAGCGGCTGGGCCCGTGAGCCATGGCTGCTGAGCCTGCACGTCCAGAGTCTGTGCTCCGCAACGGGGGAGGCCACAGCAGTGAGAGACCCGCGTACTGCAAAAAAAAAAAAAAAAAAAAAAAAAAAAAACAAACAAAAAAAGAATAGTGAGATGCCATTAGAAGACATTAAGAAAAATCAGATCTAGGTTTCAAAATAATCTTTTAGTGTGGAGAATGGTAGGGAAGGTGCTGAAAATGAGGAAAGTCAAGTTGTTTTGGAACAATTCGAGGGTGCGTAATATCACCATTTTTATTTACTGTTATTCATAGTATTATATCTATCTAATGCAAAAATAAGAGAAATATTTAAAAAATTAAAATAATGTCTGAAAAGTGACAATAAAATTCTCATTTTTCTATAATCCTCTAATCATATGAATATCTTCTGGGTAAATCCAACAAATTAACTGAAACATTATTATCCCAAATTAAAGTTCAGTAAGATCATAGCTTAAAAATATACATACTTTGTTTAATAGAGTGAACTAACCAAAGCTTTTTAACCTAACATCTGTCATAAAAATATATCCCAGATTAAATATGTGTTAAAGGAAAAAATTAAAGTTTGTAGAAAAATGTACCTGCCAATATTTATCAAACCTTCTATTTGAAATGATTTTTTTCTTGTACAAAACTCAAGGTAGAAACTATATAGCAATGTAATTATGTGGTAGATAACAAAACAATGAAATATTCATAAAACAAAACAAAACAAAACAAAACCCATCATTGCTAAATAAAAGTTTGGAGTCATCTGCATGAAGGTGCTAGGGCAATCTGTGAGAATTTATGGAGCTGTGAAGGAAAGGAAGACATTCGCTGAATGAACCTGTGAATTTATATTCAAGAACAGAATAAACAAGAGCAGCTGGATACAGAGACAAAGAAAATGCGGTTCAACAGATGAGGTGAGAAAGAAAGTGAAAGGATAGGGTTTTGGTGGTAAAATGTGTTCAAATGATTTGAAGGCTTAAGAGAACTTGAAGAAAAAAATTTTTAGAACTAGCTGTTGAGAGGCCATTGATGACATGTAATTACACAGTTTATTTGGAGGTATTTAAACTAAGTAAAATAGAGCATTAACTATAGGCACATCTTGGAAATATTGTGGGTTTGGTTCTAGACCACTGAGATAAAGTGAATATCATCATAAAGTTAGTAACACAAATTTTTGGTTTCCCAGTGCATATAAATGTTATGTTTATACTATACTGCTGTCTAATATGTATAAAAAGTATTGCCTAAAAAAAACAATTTACATAACCTTGATTCAAAATACTTTATTGCTAAAAATGCTAACCATCATCTGAGACTTCAGTGAATCATAATCTTTTTGCTGGTTGATGGTCTTGCCTCCATGTTGGTGGCTGCTGACTGATCTGAGTGGTGGTTGCTGAAGGCTGGGGCAGCTGTGGCAGTTTCTTAAAATAAGACAATGATGTTTGCAGCATCAATTGACTCTTTCTTTCACAAATGATTTCTCTGTAGCACTCAATGCTGTTTGATGGTATTTCACCCACTGGAAAACTTTTAAAATTGGAGTCAATCCTCTCACCCTGCTGCTGCTTTATTAACTAAGTTTATGTAATACCCTAAATCCTTTGTTGTCATTTCAATAATCTTCACAGCATCTTCACCGGCAGTAGATTCTGTCTCAAGAAACCACTTTTTTTTGCTCATCCATAGGAAGCAATTCCTCATCTGTTAAATTTTTATCATGAGATTATAGCAATTTGGTTATACCTTCAGGCTCCAATTATAATTCTAATTCTCTTGCTATCTCTACCATATCTTCAATGACTTCCTCCACTGAAGTCTTGAACCTCTCCAAGTCATCCGTGAGAGTTGAAATCAACTTCTTCCAAACTCCTGTTAATGTTGATATTTTCATCTCTTCCCATGAATCACAAATGTTCTTAATGGCATCTAGAATGGTGAATCCTTTCCAGAAGGCTTTCACTTTACTTTGCCCAGATCCATCAATGGAATCAGTATCTATGGCAGCTATACTATTATGAAATGTAATTCTTAAACAATATGACTTGAAAGTTGAAATTACTCCTTGATCCATGAGCTTCAGAATGTATACTGTGTTAACTGGCATGGAAATAATATTAATCTCATTGTCTGTCTCCATCAGAGTTCTTGGGTGACCAGGTGCATTGTCAGTGAGCAGTACTATTTTGAAAGGAATTTTTTTCCTGAGCAGTGGGCTTAAAATAGTAAGCCATGTTGTAAACAGATGTGCTGTCATCTAGGCTATATTGTTCCATTTACGGAGAAAAGGCAGAATAGATTTAGCATAACTCTTAAGGGCCCTAGGATTTTCAGAATGGTAAATGAGCATTCGCTTCAACTTAAAGTCACCAGCTGCATTTGCCCCCAACAAGAGAGTCAGCCTGTCCTTTGAAGCTCTGAAGCCAGCCACAGACATCTCTAGCTATCAGAGTCCTTGATGGCATCTTTTTCCAACAGAAAGCTGTTGTGTCCACATTGAAAATCTGTTGTTTAGTGTAGCCACCTTTATTAATGATCTTAGCTAGATCTTCTGGATAACTTGCTACAGGTTTAATATCAGCACTTATAACTTTATGTTATGGAGAGGACTTCTTTCCTTAAACCTCATGAACCAATCTTTACTAGCTTCAAACTTTTCTTCTCCAGCTTCCTCACCTTTCTCATTCTTCATAGAATTGAAGAGAGTTAGATTAGGTTCTTGCTGTGGATTACGCTTTGACTTAAGAGAATGTTATGGCTGGTTTGATCTTCTGTTTCAGAGCATTAAAACTTTCTCCATATCACCTATAAGGCTGTTTCGCTTTCTTATTGTTGTGTTCACTGGAGCAGCACTTTTAATTTCCTTCAAGAACTTTTCCTTTGCCTTCACAACTTGGCTAACTGTTTGGCACAAGGCTTAGCTTTTGGCCTACCTCAGCTTTCGACATGTCTTCCTCACTAAGCTTAATCATTTATAGCTTTTGATTTTAAGTGACTCTTCTTTCACTTGAACACTTAGAGAGATTTGAGGCTTATTAATTAGGCTAATTTCAATAATGTTGTGTCTTGGGGAACAGGATGGCCAGAGGAGAGGAAGAGGGAAAGGGCAATGGCCAATAGGTGTAGCTGTCAGAACACACACCACATTTATCCATTAACTTCATCGTCTTATATGGGCGCAATTCATAGTGCCCCCAAACAATTACAATAGTAACATCAAAGATCACTGATCACAGATCAACATAACAAATATAGTAATAATGAAAAAGTTTAAAATATTGGGAGAATTACCAAAATGTGCTACAGAGACATGAAATGAGCAAATGCTATTGGAAAAATGGCACTGATAGACTTGCTCAATACAGAGTTGCCACAAACTTTCAATTTGTGAAAAATGCAATATCTGTGAAGTGCAATAAAATGAGGTATGTCTATATATCAATCAACTCAAGTATATAGTCAAATTTTATGGCATTTTAAATTCAGTGATGTTTGATGGATATCTTTTCACTAATACTTGATAAACCAAATCAAATGACAAGTAAAAACTTTGAATTATGCATGTAATTGCAAAAAGAAAGAACATAATCAAGGCATGTGAATTTTCATTACACTCTTGAATTTATTTACAATAACTTTATCATTAACTTTCCTTTATAAAATGGAGTTGTATCTGCTTTCACATCCTCCAAGAGGCATTTTAAAAAATAAATAATGGTTATGAAAACACATTAAAATATTTTTAAGAATATTGTAAGTACATGGTATTCCTATTACACCCCAAGTTTCTATTTGCTGTGAAGAAAGAAAGGAATAGATAATTCCCAAATTTCTAAAATCTATCAGCAGGAGAATTGTCTAGTTCTTATACTGAAATGCTATGTAAAACTTAAATTGTTATGTAAATTTACAATAAATTAAACGAAAAAATGGTTAATTCAGAGTCTGAAGAAATAATCACAGAAGAAAATTAATTTGGCTAGTATTCCATTCTCTTCCTTCCTTCATGCTATGGCCTCACTTTTCTCGCTCTTTACTGTACTGTAGAGATAAAGAATATGAAAAATAATATGTCAACTGTACTTCTTCTTTTTAAATTTGCTTATCTTTACCTGTCTTGGGAAAAATTAAGCTCACTGACTAGATTGGAGGTTGAGTTAGATAAATAAACAAGAACTAACTAGTACTTCTGTTATCAAAGAAATAAAAGAGACTATTATTTACCATACTTAAATATGCTAATTAATATTTCAGGATAATATAGGTTACTGTCGTGGAAAAGTTGCTAGTTTCTCTAAACCTCAAGTTCCTATCAATAATATGGAAATTATCCAACTTACTGTATTGTTATAATTTTTAAATGAGATCTTTAAATGAGATCTTTAAATGAGATATTCTTTCATGTTGCTAGTGACTAGCACAATGCTTGGTAAAGATTAGATATTCAATAAAGGAGAGCTGCTTTTATTTTTATATTTTACTGATCGTAAATTGAAAATTACTAACAATTATATTTAGTTTAATAAAAACCGCTATTTCCAAAAATAAACCTCTGCTAAAATACAGACTCATGACATTTTTGCTCCTTGGATATCAATTTCTTCATTTTTGGGGAATAAAGTATATTTGCAAATTGTACCAGCCTCTACAAATTCCAGATAAAGTCCTAATTTAAATTATAATTTTCCTTTGTATTCCTTGGAAACATGACTCTACACATCACTATCTGCTCTTTCAAATCGGACCTATAAATAAATAATAAATACTGTTATTATCTTCATTCAAAAAAAATCCTGAATATTATTATTTTGAGAAACAATTATGTTTAAGCTATGACTTTCTTTACTGAATTTGTTGTGTTGCTGATCCAAATATAACTCATGCTATTCTTAGAAGATATTTAAATAGTCAACAGTATATTTCATTTATGTGAATTGAAGTGAGATTATGTCATGTTTTTAATGAAGTAAATCTCATATTTATATCAGAAAAAATAAACATTAGTTTTCTTATAAGATTTATGGTTTCTAAATTACATACATAAATGTAAGCAATAAATAATTATTTTTTAATTATAAATTAAAGGAAAAAGACATGGTTTGCTTTTGGCCGGACAAAGCAACTAGGTGACCTATGTAATTATTTATTTGATCAAGTGATTTTTGTCACATGACTAAGCACAATCATCATTTCATGCATTAATTTGCATTTTTTCTCATATAGAAATGTATACATTTTCATATTACATATGTTTCATACTTCTAGAATAAATTTCCACACTCTAGATTCTTTTCCATGTCATTATTTCTAGATCAAAATATTTTAAACTACTTATCTTGGCATTATAGTCATTCTAGTGTCTTAATATTGATTGCTTATACACAGATGAAAGAGGTTATTTTCAGGGTGTCATTGTTTTAGTGGCCTTGTTTAAACTGCTCAGCAAAGAAAGGTCAATCTGAGTGACTGTTTACTGCATTATAAATTGCTTGTGTTTTGTATATTGGCATTAGGGACAGACTGAAAAATCGATACTCTAAGGTGGAACTTCTTAAAACTGTAAATTTCTGAGGTCCTAGAACATCATATATCCTGGAGAGATCTGTTTTGCCTTGGAATGTAATTTAAGGACTCTGTTCATAATATTGTAGGAATTTCTTCTGCCAAACCCTTTATGAGAAAAGAGAATATCCTTCTGTACTCTTTATGAAATTCAGATAAGTTGAAGCTAAATTTGGGAAACAAATTGTATATTTAACCTTTCAACAAAAAAATATATGTAATCTAAAATTCACTTTTACAAAAATGGATTGGCAACAAAATAGCAAAGCTTATTTTACTCTTGATTATAAAATGTGAGTAAAGCTGCATTGCAGAAGACATAAGATTATTCTCCGTTTGGTATGTTGATATGTATCTTTGATATGCCTTATTTTTAATCTCTGGCAGTTGATTATCTTTCAGAAAGACAAGAAAAAGATGTTTTTTTGAAGTTTACTAAATGTTGTCTCCTCTGGGGGAGAAGTAGAGTTTAGTGATTTAATTGGATATGTTGAAGTTAGCCTTGAGAGAGTTACAAATACACTATTGACTCAAAAATTGTTTATCTGTGAAGATTCATTTTATGATGAATTTTACATAGCCATATTCAGTGCATTATTTCTTGATGAAAGTCTTCATATGTCTAGCATTAATTTAATGCAGGCTTTTAGTATTGATGATAAAAAACATAATTTGTACTCTAAAACATTTTATTGATATTATTTGATTTTTCTTGAATCCTAAAAGATAGTTTAGGGAAACACTATTATTGTCCCAATTTCAGAGATTGGGAAACTGACCCAAGGACTGTCAAGTTTTGAACCCAAGCTCATTAAACTCTATTGCCATAATTCTCTATTAGTTATGTAACTGAGACTGGAAACTCTTGCTTCTTTACCCACAGGGTAAAGAAGTAATATGTGTTTTTTAATTTTTTTAACATCTTTATTGGAGTGTACTTGCTTCACAATGTTGTGTTAGTTCCTGCTGTATAAAAAAATGAATCAGTTATACATATACATATATCCCCATATCCCCTACCTCTTGCTTCTCCCTCCCACCCTCCCTATCCCACCCCTATAGGTGGTCACAAAGCACTGAGCTGATCTCCCTGTGCTAAGTGGCTGCTTCCCACTAGCTATCTATTTTACATTTGGTAGTGTATATATGCCCCTACCACTCTCTCACTTCGCCCAGCTTACCCTTCCCCCTCCCCATGTCCTCAAGTCCATTCTCTACGTCTGCATCTTTATTCCTGTCCTGCCCCTAGGTTCTTCAGAACCATAATAGACATTTCTCCAAAGAAGATATACAGATTGCCAGCAAACACATGAAAGGATGCTCAGCATCACAAATCATTAGAGAAATGCAAATCAAAACTACAATGAGGTACCACCTCACACTGGTCAGAATGGCCATCATCAAAAAATCTACAAACAATAAATGCTGGAGAGGGTGTGGAGAAAAGGGAACACTCTTGCACTGTTGGTGCATGTAAATTGATACAGCCACTATGGAGAACAGTACGGAGGTTCCTTAAAAAACTGAAAATAGAACTACAGTACGACCCAGCAATCCCACTACTGGGCATATACCCTGAGAAAACCATAATTCAAAAAGAGGCATGTACCGCAATGTTCATTGCAGCACTATTTACAATAGCCAGGACATGAAAGCAACCTAAGTGTCCATCGACAGAGGAATGGTTAAAGAAGATGTGGCACATATATACAATGGAATATTATTCAGCCATAAAAAGAAACGAAATTGAGTTATTTGTAATGAGGTGGATGGACCTAGAGTCTGTCATACAGAGTGAAGAAAGTCAGAAAGAGAAAAGCAAATGCCATACGCTAACACATATATATGGAATTTAAAAAAAGAAAAAAAAGTTATGAAGAACCTAGGGGCAGGACAGGATTAAAGACACAGATGTAGAGAATGGACTTGAGGACATGGGGAGTGGGAAGGGTAAGCTGGGACGAAGTGAGAGAGTGACATGGACTTATATATAATACCAAATGTAAAATAGATAGCTAGTGGGAAGAAGCCCGACAGCACAGGGAGATCAGCTCAGTGCTTTGTGACCACCTAGAGGGGTAGTGTAGGGAGGATGGGAGGGAGATGCAAGAGGGAGGAGATATGGGGATATATATATATAGCTGATTCACTTTGTTATAAAGCAGAAACTAACCCACCATTGTAAAACATTTATACTGCAATAAAGATGTGTATATATATATAAGCCAATTAAAGCTAAAAAAATAAAATTAAAAATCTTATTAAAAAATGTCTTTAAAAAAATAATCTACAAACAATAAATGCTGGAGAGGGTGTGGAGAAAAGGGAACCCTCCTGCACTGTTGGTAAGAATGTAAATTGGTAAAGCCACTATGGAGAACAGTATGGAGTTTCCTTAAAAAACTAAAAATATGTGTTTATTTTTAAATGATGATGGTGAGATGCTCCCAAAGCTAAATCCACATCCTGTATTTGTTTGTTAATTGTGCTGCTTTGTTGAACCCTAATGTTTCTGAGTTCCCTTAGCATTCCCTAAAGTGATTAAGAAAATAAAATATTTTACTAGTAAAACAATCCTTATTTCTCTTTGTTCACTGATGTGGAACTATATCTTCTGCCGTAAAGGTAATGACAGTAGCATTATGTTAAGGATTTTTTTTTTTTTTTTTTGGCGGTACGCGGGCCTCTCACTATTGTGGCCTCTCCCGTTGCGGAGCACAGGCTCCGGACACGCAGGCTCAGCGGCCATGGCTCACGGGCCCAGCCGCTCCGCGGCATGTGGGATCTTCCCAGACCAGGGCACGAACCCGTGTCCCCTGCATCGGCAGGCGGACTCTCAACCACTGCACCACCAGGGAAGCCCAATGCTAAGGATTATTAAGTGAGGAAATTTTTCAAAGGAAGAAAGAGGTTGAAAAATATCCCATGTCCAAATCTCTCCTCATGTAATAGACGTCTGCCATTTTGCTGCCCAGCATCTGTTTAACTTTCTGAAAACAGCTTTTTTGTGTGTGTGGGAAATTACCCTTCTACAAGTTGATCTAGTAAGAGAGTCTATCCAAGTCCTGTTTCAGCTAATCGATGGGAATGAAACTTAAGCTGATGTTCTTCCCTGGGAATTTAAACTTTGGGCAAAATGAATGAAAAAGCTGAGCAAGATTGGAACTTACTCATCTAAAGTAATTCTTGGTACCTTGTAGAGACTTACACTGTTTAACCGCTAAGTCTTTTCACTTTTTTCCCCCTAAATCATGCTCCTCAGTATGATTCTATCATCACAACATTGGAGAAGGGGTAGGATTGTGGAAGTTAAGGTGTTAAGGAAGTCTAGGTGGGAAAAAAATGATTAAGTAGAAAATCTACTCTTTTGGTCCCTGATATATTTTAAGAAGAATGAGCATGGAGGAAGGGTGGCAGGTGTTGAGATAAATGTGTCTTCCTCTCCCTTATCAGGATGGAAGTTACTGAAGGAGGAAGTATTTAAAAGAATTGTGGGCAAAGTCAAAGAAATAGGGGCTTTTTATTCCTCAACTATCTATTTTGGACTTTGGAAACTTACTGAAATATAACAAGATGGGATAAGTACACCTGAATATTACCTGTGCTATAGAGTGTTTAGCCACCATGAATGTCTTCTTTTGGCTTCCTTGAGTTGCTCTTGAACTTTGTTTCCAATGAGACACAAAAAGATATCAAGTAGTTCCCTCATGGGTCATGTAGCAAGATGTGATTATGAGGTCAACAGCACAGGGACATCACTTGCTTGGTAGGATTTGAATAGAAGTCATAGCCAAAACTCAAGGGATATGAAGCACTGACAATAGTTGATGTGAGGCAGAGTCAACAGGAAGAGGTGACCTGTGGAGCTTATCTAGTGGAGAGTAAACTATTCTCAAACAGCAAAAAGGTGAATAGTGACTAGGTGGAGAGTAAATGCTAATGCTGCCAGGGTCAGAAGGAGTAGTCGTAGTCAGCAGAAACTGATCCTCACCAGTTTAGTAGCAGGGACCGAAGAAGGGCCAGAAAACAGTGGAGAGATGGAACTCTATTCTTTTCAGAGATCTCAAGAATACAGTAATATTTTCTGTAGCCCCAATATATCATCTTAGGAGGAATAATAGAGAGCAGAACATAGAGAGATGACTGATTTAATAGTTTAAAATGAGAGGCTGTAATACCATAAACTGGCTAATTTTTTAACATTGATTCTTCTTTTCTGAATCTATCTGACTAGTTTTATCTGCAAATTCACAGAGTAACTGATCAAAAGTGACTTAGACAACAGAGGCCTATTTTTATCTCACATAACAAGATTCCAGAGGTGGAAAGTCCCAGATGTAGCACAGAGATCAAGATTGTAACTTGGGGGCCAAATTCCTTTCATCTTTCTGATCTGCCATCTTTAGTATGTCAGCAAAGTCATCCTTCCTGGTTATAAGATGGCAGCAACAGCTCCAATCATCACATTCTAAACACATTCAAAAGCAGGAAGAAGGATATTGAGGGGTAGGTGATAAAGGCAATAATATATATATATATATACTTCTTATATATACAATCATATATATGTGTATTTATATATATGTATGTGTGTGTGTGTGTGTGTGTGTGTATATATATATATATATATATATATAGTCCTATTTTTATTAGGAGAAATATATTTCTGAACATCCTTAAGCAGACTTCCAATTTCCAGTTTGTTATGTAGAAAGCTTAGGAAACACCACTCCATCCTAACAACAAATAAAATGCTGAACAAAATAAAATATCAACAACTCTTCTTAGCTCCATAAGAGAAATGAGGTCACAGGGTGAACTGCTGCCCCCTTCCCCAAGTTGTAGAGACTGACATGCTGATACAGAGAATCAAGCTAACCAAAGCAGAAACCTACCAGCTGAAACTTCCATGGAAGTCAGGGCCAGAGTAGTTTACCTGAACTCCAATTGATGAATTTCTGGAGGCTCAGTGTGTAAAAGTGGGAGATAAAAACTTCAAGTTTACAGGGGTGTAGTTATGGCAGAAGACAGCAATAAAAAATAAATATGTGTCATCTGACGTGAAATTAAAATGTAAGCTTTATGAGAGCAAGAATCTTTGTCTGCTTTGCTTAGCCATTAGAACATCATCTAACACATAATAGACACTTGATACGTAAATAGTGATAAATGTTACAAAAATAGATATAGCGTGATAAGGTGATAGAGAGTGATAAGTGAGCGTTACTTAAGCTGGAGGGATTGATTTAGCTTCACCTCTTGGATGAGATGAATTTTAGTAAAGGCTTGTATGTACAGAGCATATCTGGGAGAATGTTCTAGGAGAAAGACTAGCATAAGCAAATTTTCAAGGAAGGGAGTGTGCTTGGCACATTTGAGGAACAATAAGAAACCCAGTATGGCTGGAAGCAGGGAGAGAGTGGTATGAGTTGAAATCAGAGAGATAGGTAGGACCAGATCACATAGAGCTTTATGAGCCATAGGAAGGACTTGAATCTTATTAAATGTGATAGAGGAGATGGGAAGCCACAATCTGAGATGTGTCATGCTCTAGTACATATTTTTAAAATATTTTGGTTGATTTCTTGAGCAAAGGCTGTAAAGGAGCAAGAATGGAAATAGAGAAACTAATTTTTATGCTATGATTATCATTATTATCACACTTTTAACACTATTATTAACTTCTTTCTTCACTGTTGAGAAATACTATTCTTTAAAAAATGTCTTCACCCAAATGATTTATACAATAAAACCATGAGGAAAGCAAACTTAAAAATTCAGATCTGGAAAAGAACCAAATGGAATCTCTAGAAATAATTGAAAAAAACACTATTGTTAACAAAAATTTAGTGGATCAATTAAACAGCAGATTGACACAGCTGAAAACAGAATATGTTAACTGGAGCTGATCTGACTTATGAATTAGAATGCAGTTTGGAGAAATATAGGAGTGGAAATTAACTGAGATAGTAAGAGATATGGGAAATAGGTTGGCAAGTTCCAAACATCATATTCAGGAAGGTATTAGAATTAGTGAAAGTAAATGTATGCTGGTATACAAGCTGCAAATTTTCTGGAGTATATAAAAAGTAAACATTTTCACAATCAACAAATACAGGAAATCCTTAGCAGAACAGTTTACAAATAAAACCATCCTGTAATATTGTAGTGAAATTGCAGAACACAAAAATGAAAAAGTCTTACCAAAGACAGTGAGAAAAGACCTACTATTACAAATTAACCTGACAACAGATATATCAACAGCAAGAATAGAATCCAAAAGGAAGAGGAATAATAACTTAAAAATGCTAAAACTGGTAAGATAAAATAACTATCAATCAAGAACTTTGTACCCAGTTAAATTAGCATTCAAGATTGAGGATGAACTAAACATATTTCCATTAAGTAAAGACTGAGTGAGCCTGTCATACCTGAAAACAATAATTCAGGGGGAAGAAGTTGAATTCCAAAGGAAGAAATGAGATGCAAGTAGGAAAGATTAGCAAATAAATTAGTAAACTTAAATCCACATAAGAAATGAAAATAGTCACTCATTTTGAAGTGTGAAAACAAGGTCAAAAAAAAGTAATGGGAAAAACATCAAAGAAGACATGAGGGGATAATTATAGTTAAAACTTTCTAAGATTTTTTTATATTGCTGAACTTTAAATTTTTATGTCAAATATACAAGTTCAAAATGTATTGCCATCCATGAAGACTAATAGAATGTATAACATCTAAAATAGTAAAGAGGGAGATGGAACTAAAAAGATAAGAGTTTAGCAATATACTTAATGCTAAAGAATAAAGAAAAATTTACATATTTCATAATATATGAAGTAATATAGCAATATTTAAAACAAATTTATAGCTTTAATTATATACAGTAATAAAAATCACAATTTAATAATCTAAATAGCCCCATAAAAGTCATTAATTAAAGAAAAATAAACATACACAATGTAGAAGGAAGGGTTAATAAATATAGGAATATACTTAATGAGATAGAAAACAAAGAAATATTTTATTAGGCTTTTTGAAGTTGTTCCTCTGAAGAGTTTGGTTAAATAGTAACTTATTTGTTGAATCAAAGCAAGAAAAAAATATAATGTCAGAAATAAAACGTGTCTATAAAAAGGGATTGAAAATAATGTAAAAGTTTTTATTGGAATTTATTTGCAAAGATTAGATTAAATAATTTTTAGGGGGGAAATATAATGATATTTTTAAGGAGGAAAAATTATAACCATTAAAATACTTGAAATCTATGCTAAAATAACATCTGGGACGAATAATTTTTCTCTTATTCTATAAAAGTAACCTAATCCTATGCAGTATTAGAGAATAGAAAAGGAAAATTGTCTCATCTTATTTGATGTCTCATATAATCTTAATGAAGAAATTAAATGAGAGATTTGATGTCCTGTTAATATGAGCAGGTGAGGGCTCCAGAATTTAATGTAAATTTGGGAAAGAGAGGGACTTCCCCAGTGGCTCAGTGGTTAAGAATCCACCTGCCAATGCAGGGCACACGGGTTCAAGCCCTGGTCTGGGAAGATCCCACATGCCGCGGAGCAACTAAGCCCGTGCTGCTCTCTAGAGCCCGTGAGCCGCAACTACTGAGCCCAAGTGCCACAACTACTGAAGCCCTCACGCCTAGAGCCCGTGGTCCGCAACAAGAGAAGCCACTGCGATGAGAAGCCTGTGCACCGCAGCAAAGAGTAGCTCCCGCTCGCCACAACTAGAGAAAGTCCACACGCAGCAATGAAGACCCAATGCAGCCAAAAAGAAAATTAAAAAAATAAAATAATATTAAAAAAAAAAATTTGGGAAAGAGAAATGATTTAATTATTCCCAAGACTAGTGAGTTGGAACCTACCAGTAATACTAGAATTGGCCACCTTTATGTTATATGCTTCCTCTTTATTTGAAGCCATGAGTCTAAATAATTATTAAATTCCTCAATAAAAAGTAGGAAAATTTCAGTTCAGGAGATGTTTGTATAACACATTAGTGGGCTACTTGGAAACATATACCACCATTTACACTTTGAGGTCTAAAATTTTACCCTTGTTTTTGGTTTTATTTTGGAATGGTTTTTTTGGAGACATAATTATAAACTATGTGAACTGTGAGTTTTCCTTTGCCCCTCCTTCTGAGGTTTAGTTACCACCCTGAAAGTGCTATGAGATTGTATAACATCATGTTTATGAAAGTGTTCAAAACCAAACTGTTTACATTTTGGATTATTATAAGCAAAATGTATTTTCCAATAATGCCTTATGTAAGAAAGCTGATAGCTAAAGGATTGCAATGAGAATAGGAAAGTCAGAACTAAAATATTATTTCTTTGTCATGGGAACCTGTTAAGCATGTTATCTCTCATTTGTATTTTACCTGAATGACAATCTTGTGGGTGGGGGTGGGATGGGGGTGGAGAAGAGGGGGTGTCATCCATGATATTAATAGTTTGTCTTATATTTTTAACTCATTTTTTGGGGTATTTTTATTCATCTCCTTTTCTTATTTGCCTACTTTTACCAGAATTTTCTAATTGTAAAAATTTGAGGAGCAAATATCAAATGTAAATGAAAAATGGAAACTCTGGAAACTCTAAAAAGATTTTAAAAAGCTAGATGAGCTTTGAAACAGTTATCCACCCACCTCGTATTACTTACAGTGCAGAACACTCAATTTTAAATGTAACTCTCCAATTCCACAGCACAGAAAACGAGACTATATATATCATTACAATCCCCAGTAGAGGTAATGAGAGCATATGCCCAGCTACAACTATCCATTGAGATAATGAGATTATAAATACTATACTCCTACTGCTTCCAGGTGTAATGAGAAGCTACCGTTTTATAGTCATATTTCTTGCAATCGTCCTTGAGACCAGGAGACAGTGAATTCAGAGATAACCTAATGAGGAACAGAAACAGATAACCATTTATCATAGCCTTTCCAAAATCAGCTCATGAAGAAAGGCACAAATGGCAACAAAGTTACTGAATACATCTATTTGTTAACTAATATCTGCTGTTCTTAGAGAACCATGAACAATGAAAGCACTATTAAAGAGGCAATGACCTGAAATACTCTTCTACGGAGTTAAACATCATACTAACAGCTCTCATAAAAGTAGGGTACAATTAAGAGCTTTTTGGAAATACTCATTTAATGTATTTCTTTCTCTTTTAAATTAAAGAAAAATCAGTGTCTAACCCATTATTAATAACTTATGTTTTTGGCAGTAGTATTTATTTTCTGCAGCCAGAGGATATTTATATTCCTTAGGTACATACACTTTTCTAGAGGTATTTACTTGTGTTCAAAAATGTGTGGAAAGAGCTTCAGGCTCAGTTTGGGAATGGGGTGGGGGATTAATTGTCATGTAATCCAAATTGGAAAATTTTTTATATACTTCTGCTCAATTTCTATACTTGAAAGTTAATCCCCCAAAGTAAAGTATCCTTGCGTGTAAGAAAATGTGATTCTAGTTTTAGGAAGATAAGAGTAAATTTTTCACTCTCTGCTGCCCGTACTAAGTTGGAAATTTTTTATCTCTGATTATTTTGAGCCTTTGCTAGAAGTTTTGAAGTAAAATCCAGGTTTTGAGTGTTTCACAAAATTATTTCTGCCTACCTCTTAATTTCATAATCTACCACTCCCCTCCCATCCCCTGCTGCTTTAAGATCCAGGCACAGTGGTTTCCTTACTACTTGTTCAATATATCAAAATATTTTCTAGGCCTTGTTCACAAAGGGCTTAAATCCACTTCCCCAGCTAGAAAATAATTTTTTCACTCATCTCCTTTACGTGTCCAAGCTGAAGAGGTTTGTCATTCCTAATCATTTTGAGACCACTCTTAACCCATCAACCCAGTCAGGTTACTGTCTTATGATACATTTCCATTTTGTTCTTAGTAATTATCATAATCTGAAGATATATTTCATTTCTGTTATTTAATGTCTGTCTTCCCCACATGAACATAAGACGCAAGAGGAAAGAAAACTTTATTGTGTAAGTTATAAAACAGGAATGTAACACATGCCTGGGACATTATATTGCAATATAGATGAGTGATAGATAGAATCAATGACTATGTATAGATAACCATAAATACTTTAAAACAAAAAGAATTGAGACTATGCTTATCCTTTGTTGGATATGTATTTCTAGATACCTAACACGATTTCATATATATATGAAATTACATACACATATAAATCTATCTATCTCAAGATATGTGTACTTGGTGTGCTTCTTGTTACTGCTACTAGGGGGTTTTTGCTTCTAGGCCTTCTCATGAGACAGAACTAGGAAATATAAGTATGTATTCTAATTCATGAGCACATAGACATCTATATTTCTGTGTCTGTCTGTATATGTATAGCTTTAACAAAAACATACATTTATATTTATACCTCTAAATTCAATCTAATTCTACCAGGTTCATCTTAGCCCTCCACCTATCCTTATTTGTTTTTTTTTTGTTTGTTTGTTTTTTGTTTTTTTTTTTTTTGCGGTACGCGGGCCTCTCACTGCTGTGGCCTCTCCCGTTGCGGAGCACAGGCTCCAGACGTGCAGGCTCAGCGGCCATGGCTCACGGGCCCAGCCGCTTCACGGCATGTGGGATCTTCCCGGACCGGGGCATGAACCCGTGTCCCCTGCATCGGCAGGCGGACTCTCAACCACTGCGCCACCAGGGAAGCCCTCCTATCCTTATTTGTAACTTTCTTCTCTGACAGTGAGAAACTTGGCTTTCTTTTTCTGTGTTTACTTATTTGGCCAATCCTAGTGTATATCTAAAGTAGCTTCAGAACTACTAATCCATACCCTTGAAAATGTTCTAGCTTTAGCTAGAGAAACATTCATGATTCCAAAACAGAGGTAATGAAAGTAGAGATTTGACTTTCTTCAAATTGAGAAATTCGCTTTTAGAAAGACTTGGAGGGGAACTTCCCTGGTGGCGCAGTAGTTAAGAATCCGCCTGCCGATGCAAGCGACATGGGTTCAAGCCCTGGTCCGGGAAGATCCCACATACCACTAAGCACGTGGCAACTAAGCACGTGTGCCACAGTTACTGAGCCCGTGCTCTAGAGCCTGCGAGCGACAACTACTGAGCCCATGTGCTACAACTACTGAAGCCCACGCACCTAGAGCCCAAACTCCACAAGAGAAGCCACTGCAATGAGAAGCCCGCGCACCACAACGAAGAGTAGTCCTCACTCGCTGCAACTAGAGAAAGCCCGCACGCAGCAGTGAAGACCCAAAGACGAAGACCAACACAGCAAAAAACAAATAAATAAATAAATTTATTTTACAAAAAATAGAAAGACTTGGAGGAAGCCCATCGTTTACCAAAGTGTTCTTCAACAAGTCCTCATTGCTTGCTGCTAATTTCATCTTTAGCTTTCTTGATTCCTTGAGAAACACATCCAATCTAAATCTTCATTTCATCTCTCTGTCTAGCTTTGTGGAACAACAACCTGTTGTTGTGCTTGCATTGTAATTTGACATTATTATGGTGCCCAATTTCCTACCTTTGTTGTCTAGTTCATTTCAGAGCAATTGCTAGTAAGAGTTGTCCCTGCTCCTTACTTACCATTTAAGGAATCAATCCTAAACCAAATAGAGGGGGTAGTAGAAACATTTTTAATCCTTAACCTTTTAATCTTCTTATTTCCACCATTCTTAGCCTCATTCAAGACAATTATTCTTTAGAAGTCCCTCTTTCCCTAGATGACATAGCTACCCCATTCTACCATCTTTACTCAGGCTAAAACTTTAGAGACATTGTTGATTCTGCCCTTTACTTTGTTTTAAAATCTAATTAATGGCTTCACAGTTTAAATGTTAAGTTATCTTTCTCAGATTGGTGAGGCTTCTTTCATGTTTTTATGTCCATGAGAACCTTTTGTAATAATGCGAACCAGCAGAACATTCTGCATGGGAAATTGCAATTACTTGCCCCTATGCCCCAATGTATTCTGCATACTGCTAAAAATAACCTTATTAAAACAGCTGATGATATGTTTTCTAGGGCCAATTAGATCACATAAGAATTAAGTACAATTTCTTAATCAAATATTCCAATCTTATTATGCTGTGATTTCAACCAGCACTTCTGGAGGTGATCCTTGCTCTTTCCCTTGACATCCATAACCCTCTAGTAAAAATAGAAAACTCTACATTCTATGAACCTTCCTTCATTTTAATTTTTCCTGTATTATTTTCTTTGTGTTTCAGAAGAAAAGTTATAGACCTAAAGACATATATTAGAAATTTTGAATTTCTGAGTTTTACTGATATAGGCACCTCTCTTAAAGGCTAGAAAAATAACAGCAAATTAATCCTAAAGATAGTACAAGAAAATATAAAGTTAGGAACAGATATCAATAAAATAGAAAACAAATATGCAATAAAAAAATCAACAAAACTTAAAGTTGGTTTATTTAAATGTAAAATTGACAACCTTCTAAGATTGACAAGACTAATAAAAATATATGTATTATATAATTATGTATATAATAATTTATATATATATCATTTCAGTGGATAAAAATGAAATGACTTAGATCTACAGATATTAAAAAGGTAATAAAAAGATAATAAACTATATTAAAGGTAATAAAATAGTATTGTGCATAATTTTATGGCTATATATACCCAAAGTGACACAAGTTGAGATTTAAAATTTATATTAAAGGTTTACCGCTATTGAAGAAATTGAAACAAAAAAGTCCTTCTTTCAAAGAAGTAAAGTTCATACAATTTACTAGTGAATTTTTCTAAATAGTTAAGGGCATAATAAAATACCATTTTACATGAATCTTTTTTGAGAATAGAAAAAAGGAGCATTTCCTAATCTATTCATTTTTAGTGGTTAGCATAGTTTTTATAATGAATCATGAAAAAAACTTTACAGAAAGGAAAATTACAAGTTAATTTCTTTCTGCATCTTAACATACATGCATGCATAGCCTAAACAAAATATTTCAAATAAATTCCAGCATGAATAAAGAGGATAATATGTTTGCCCAAGTGGGACCTATACCAGAAATACAAGTTTGGTTTAGTATTCAAAACTCAATTATTACGTTGTTATGTCATTAAAAAAATAAAGGAGAAAATGCAAATGGTCATCTCAATAGATTCAGGAGAAGCATCTGATAGATTCAACCACACTTAAACTGTATAAAAATATAGAAAATTTGGAATAGAATGGAACTATCTTAATTTGACATTTTATTTTAAAAACTATCATTCTTAATGATTATATATTGAAAATTTTTATCCTAAGACTAGGAAAATTAAAAGGATGTCTGCTAAGACTCAGGATATTCAATGCTATATTTGAGTTATTAGCCATTGAGTTATTAGCCAATGCTATATTTGAGTTATTAGCCATTGAGTTATTAGCCATTGCAAGCTAGGAAACAAAATATATAAACAATGTAAGAGAATAAATAAAACGAATGAATATATCATTATAATGTATACAGAAAATCCAAAAGAATCTACAGACTTTATTAAAGTTAACAGTTAATCAAAGTTTCTTAATAAGAATCAGTGTCCAAAATTTAATATTTTTATATATTCTCAGAAAATAATTAGCAAATAAAGCTGAAATATTCAACTCCATGGCATCTAAAGAAAATTAAATAACTAGGCATAAGTCTAACACAAGTTATATAAGTCCTCTAGGCTGAAAAAAACCAAAATTCTATTAAAAGGAACTAAAGAAAAACTAAAATCTCCTCTATTTTATTTACAAATTCAATACGATTCCATTCAAATTTTCAGCAGATTTTTAAATTAGAAATTCATAAGATGATTTTAGAATGTATATGGGAATGAAAATGACCAAGAAAAACCTAATTACTGATATTAGTTTTCTATTGCTGCAAACAGTTGCCACAAGTAGTGGCTTAAAACAAAATCCATTTGTTATCTCACAGTTTCTGTAGATCACAAGACCAGGCACAGCTCAGATGTGTTCTGTACTTAAGGTCATACAAGGGTATAATCAAGGTGTCAGCCAGGCTGCATGTTCATTTGGAGGACTGACTAGGGAAGAATCTATTTCTAAGCTCATTCAGGTTGTTGGTAGAATTCAGTTCCTTGCAGCTGTGAGGCTGAGGTCCCTGTTTTCTTGTTGGCTGTTAGCCACGGGTGAGTCTCAGCTCCTAGAGGTAGCCCTCATGACCTAATCACATAGCCTTCTTCAAAGGCAGCGGGAGAATCTTCACTTTGGTACATGATAGTCATATAATGTAATGTAATCATGGGAATGACAATGCCATCATTTTGTCTATATAACATAAACTAATCAAGGGAGCAATTATTCCACCGTATCCCCAGGTCCTGTCCACACTCAAGGGGAGGGGACTATGCAGGGTATGTATACCAGGGGTTGGGAAACTCGAGGGCCATCTTAGAATTCTGTCTGCCACAGTATTCCCTAAGCATAAGAATTAAGCCTAAGGATGAACACACCAGTCATAAAGGCTAATTATAAAGCTGGTTAATAATGTCTATTATTCATTCAAGGGTAGACAAATATGGTAATAGGAGAAAACTGAGTGACAGTAAACAGACGCACACACGTAGAACTGCTATTTGGTTTAAAGATGATAATGTAGTGCATTGAAGAAAAGATGGTATTTTCAATAAAGAATGGTGTGTCAATTAGATAGTTACCTTGAAAAAAATTGAAAACATAAGCAAATCTTCACCTCCTACCTTACCTCATACCACAAAAATCAATTCCAAATGAATTGGATGTTTAAATGTGGAAATTAAAACAATAGAATTTATATAAGATAACATATGGAAAGATCTTTAGGACCTTGAGTTCAGCAAAGATATCTTGAGTAAGAAATAAACAGCATTAATCATATACATGGATAAATTTGGCTATTTTAAGTTAATTTGTATTTGTCAAAAGTACCATTAGAAAGTAAAAGTACAATGCACAAATTAGAAGATATTTTTCAATATATATCAAAGAACTCATACACAATATATGAAGAACTGACTTTTGGAGTATGACAAAAGAGAATAAGTAGCCAATAAACATTAAAATTTGTTTAACTTAATTTTTAATAATATGCAAATTAAACCCACAATATTATACAATTACACTCTACCAGAATGGCTAAAATTTAAAAGAAACCTAAAAATTGACAATCCAAGTTTTGGTCAGTATGTAGAGTAATCGGAAATTTTATAGATTACTGTCAGGAAAGTAATTTGGTAAAACCACTTTGGAGAAAAGCATAATTGTGTCTACAAAAGCTGGTCATATGCAAATCTTATTACTCAGGCATGCTGCTTCTAGGTATTTACCCTCATGTATGCATCAAAAGATATGGAGAATATTTATAGCAGCACTATTTGGATTTGCCCCAATTTGGAAACAACCCAAATGTCTATTAATAGTAGAATGGATAAGTAAATTTGGTATATTCAGGGCATGCTAAAGAGCAATAAAAATTCATGAACTATTGCTACATTCAAGTAGAAAGATGAATCTCATAGATGTTGAATCAGAGAAACCCTATGCAAGAGCATGAATTACTGATTCAATTTATATGAATTATAAAAACAAGAACATCCAACTGATTGTGATAGAAGTCAGGATGGAGACTACTCTTGGCAATAGAAGTAAAGAAACTGGGAGGGCCATATGAGAGCCTTTGTACTGAGTTTTCTGCACATACACAAGTCTATACTTGTGTATGTGCAGCTTGTGAAAATTTGTTGAACTGTAATTTCATGGTCTGTGCATTTCTTGGTATATATGATATATTTCAGTAAACATTGTCTTAAAAAAGTACTTCAGCTTTGTAGGGTAGTGTTTAGGTAATTTTACTTAACTTTTAATTTGCATTAAATTTATACACACATCAAAAGTCTACATTTAACTGTGATAATTACCTGTTAATGCATTTATTTGTGCCTTGTATACTAAAATCAAGACTTGTGCTTGACTAGAGAGTACAATGTGACTACAAATTATTCAGTTTAAATTGTGACATTGAGAGCTTGTTGTTAGCCTGAACTTTGATGATGATAGTAATTTCAAGCAATTTACTCCATGTTTCCCCAAAGTGCACTTTATTTTGGGTACTGTAATATATTAATTTTATTCTTTTCCCCAAGATAAAAGCAATATATGCTTGAAAAATTTTCCGTGTCAATATATGCAATGCTTTCACGTTGACTACATGCAAATTTAATTTAAATTAAATTTCAAAGTTAACTTTGAGTTAAGGTTTTTGTAATTCTGATTTAGTTTGTCTATCAAGTAAATACATTTCTAATCAAGAAAGCTATCACTTGGTGGTTTTGCATCAAATGTCCATAAAATAAATTTTTACCTGGGTTATAATTTTTAGAAGTATTGTTTTCTATTCTATACTAGTCTGACAGCTAAAAGATTTTAAAAAATGATTTACAGTCATCCCTTGGTATCCATCAGGGATTGGTTCCAGGACACCCTACAAATACTAAAATCTGCAATGCTCAAGCGCCTTGTATAAAATGATGTAGTATTTGTGTATAACCTATGCACATCTTCTCACATACTTTAAACCATATCTAGATTACTTATACTATTTAATACAAAATAAATGCTGTGTAAATAGTTGCAGATATGTGGCAAATTCAAATTTTGCTTTTGGAACTTTCTGGAGTGTTTTGTTTTTTTGAATATTTTTAATCTGTGGTGGAACGCATCGATATGGAGGGCCAACTGTATATCATTTCCAGAACACTTTCTTAGTCCACTTATGTTTATTTCTGATACTTGGTGAGAAGAAAACTTTGAATTTCAATGAGCTCATTTTTTTTTGCGGTATGCGGGCCTCTCACTGTTGTGGCCTCTCCCATTGTGGAGCACAGGCTCTGGACGTGTAGGCTCAGTGGCCATGGCTCACGGGCCCAGCCGCTCCACGGCATGTGGGATCTTCCCAGACCAGGGCACACACCCGTGTCCCCTGCATCGGCAGGCGGACTCTCAACCACTGCGCCACCAGGGAAGCCCCCAATGAACTCATTTTAAGAAACATTTCCCCAGCTTCTAAGAGTAAAAATTTCTCCGAGGGTTATAGACTTACAGAGTTCACAAATCATTTATCCATAGTAATTCATAGGAGGACAGTAAACTGTAACTGTGACATCTCCAAATCTTAGAAAAAAACAGTATTTAATCTAACTACATTTATCTGCCCTTACACGAGGGCTTAAAGCTTTAGGAATAAAATCTTGAAATTTTATAAAAGTCTGTAATAGTCTTACAAAATTATTTCAGATTAAAAAGAATTAATTTTATCACTTTAAAACACATCAGACTCTAAATGTATTTTTACCCAGGCATTTTTGAGTAAAGATTTTGAGGAATAGAAAACATAACCCTATTTTTTCTATTTCTAGACTAATCGAAGAAAAAAATCAGTGTGGCAAGGAACATTTTCTAGATAACTGAAGCCTAACTAACTAAACATCAAAATGTTTAATTTTATTATCTTTAATGTAAATAAGAGGGAACTATTTCAAAACCCTTCCTGCCTTCTTAGAGACTAGTGAGGATAACTTGGCCATTTCTAGGAGTCTTACACATCTCAGGCTGCTGTAATAAAAATACTATAGGCTGGGTGGCTTAATAAGCAACAGAAACTTATTTCTTACAGCTCTAGAGGGTGGAAGTCCAAGATCAGGGTGCTAACACAGTCACGTTCTGGTGAGGATGCTCTTCCAGATTGCAGACTACCAACTTCCTGTATACGCACATGGCAGAGTAAAGAGGGGAAGCAAGCTCCTTCATGACTCTCATAAGGGCATTAATCCCATTCATGAAGACTCAACCCTCATGACCTCATCTAAGCGTAATTACCTCTCAAATGCCCCACCCCTTGATATCATTAAATCGGGGTAGGATTTCAACATGTCAATTTTGGGGGGACACAAACATTCAGTCCATAACACTAGGTGACCCTTAAATGGATCAGATATTTTCAAATGTTATCTAATTTGGGCCTCTATTATAATGAACTATATAGCATGTTTTCTCCAGTCCGTATTATTTTACTTGAACTAAATATCAGTAATATAACTTTTTTCATTTCAGGCATTTGAAATATGTTTGGGGAAATGTTTAAGTATTCTCAAATTCAATGAAGAAACATTTATTAAATACCTCTTATATGTCAATCACTGTGCTAAGATTTGGGGATACAAAGATGAATTAAAAAGGGCCCTGATCTAAAGAGTACATGGTGATAACAGTCAAGTAAATTTTAATAAGGCGTAATGTCTATAATAAGTGTAGATACTAGGTACAATGATGATAAGAAACACAGATATACCTAAGTGGAAAGAGAAGTCAATTCTGTTGCGTTTTTTCCTCCTAAGTTTAGAGACATGATACTTTAAAGATTCATAAAATCAGTCCAGTAAGTTGTGATCAATATTTAAAAAAAAATAGATGAATAGAAATTATGAGATGTATCAAGTAGTAAGATTAAGGATTTTTATGTGAAACTTTTTTTCTTATATATGTATACACAGGCATACATGCACATATTTGTGTACTTGGCTGGGCTTTAAAATATATCCCAATCATATTGGGAGTCAACATCTAAAAAGTTTTAAAAGTTTTTTTTCTTTTTTTGCACTACTGAAATAAGAAATAGGAGATGCAAAACATAGACAAATAAAACAAGATATCATATTCAACTTACTATAGTTAGTTTTGTTTGTCTGGATTGTAGACTATGTGTTAGGGAAATAAATGGAGGGAAGATGTACGTAGAAGCCCCATAATGTAATGTTTTAAATGATCTTTAATGAATTATACTTTTGAAATTTGTTTTATCAATAGGACATGATGTTTCTACTGTCACAATAGAAGCCACACTTTTCTTCAATTATACATAAAGATTAAATTTGAACAGCAAGGTAAAGTTAAAAGGAAGTGTTTATTGTTTATGTGTTACTCCAGGAATTTGGGGGCAAGATGATGGGATTAATATTTTTTTAGCCCAGGTACCCAGTCAGTTATTCAAAGATCAAGAGATAACTCCCAATCAGAATGAACAGGAACAGGTCTGGTGGTAAGCACAATCCTTAAGCTCCAAAGCATTTTACCTGAATTGAAACAGACTCATTTAGGGGAAGAAGTGTGCGAGTGCTTCAAGTTGGTTTAGGGGGTACATGAGAACTTGCTAATGTGAATGGATGACTTGGGATGTCATGTGTGATGCCATATCCATTGTCTTTTGACCCTGTCTTTGGAAGAATTTGAATCAAAATATTATAGTATGAGGTCAAGAATAATCCAAGAATTATATAAGAGGTTGTAAGAAATTCGTAGGGCTCTATTTTTGGCCTATTAGATGAATTTTAAACACATTTCAACTCAATAGGAAGATTATAATTATTGAATGAGAAGATGTTATTTTGACAAAAATTTTCCTATATATACTGAGCAGGTATGCAAAGTCAAGGATAACTGGAAAAGTTATTTTATGAGGCAGTAACAAAAGCAACATCAAGGCCAGGAGAAGAGATGAAGTGACCACGGATGTCCCTAGGCACAGGCATAAGAAATAGCAGAGAGCAAGGGACTAGGGAAGCTATGGAAACGGATCCAATATTCATTCATTAATTTATCAGTCATTTACAGCACACAGGATAACTATGTGAGTTGTTTATCTCAATTTATTAATATTAGTTAAACCTTAATCTAGAAGAATCTTCAAAGTTGTTTTGTTTTTTAATTACTTCTGCTCAGCACCTGTCTGAATGTAATTAATAAAGCACATTATCATAAGTATCTAATCAAGTCCTCTGCACTGTAGTACACAATCCATTTCCTCATGGAAAGTTTCTGTCTTGAAAACTATACTAGTCATCCACTTAGAAATGTTACAGCCTTCTACTTAGCCTAAACTTAAACCATTCTACACTATTTATTTGAAGGAAGTTTTGTTTTTTTGCATTTCAGCATGTCCACTTAAATTCCCATTGTGTTGTTAGGAGTTACTTACCTGAAAAAGTGAAATTGCTACATTTTTATGTCTAAGGGCAGCAGTCTCTTGTGCACAATTAACAACTCAGCCTTGAGCCAGCCAGCCAGCTGGCATACTCTGTAGACATAAGGAGCAACAACCTCAATTTGGTTATATTTCTGTTTGATATGGGCTGGAAATATTGCAAAATGTCATATATATATATATATATATAATATATATATATATATAAAGTCATATTTACAATCATTTCATAGATTAATAGAAACAGAAGACAAAACCCAGGATATTTATTATGTGATAGTTATACATGCATATTTTTCTGACTATCAAAAACAAAAAATTTTCCTTGGCTCATGTTGCATATTTTTAATGCATTTGAGGTATTCATTTCATGTTGGATCTTATATGCACAGATTTGGATTGATTCACCTTGTCATCCTCCTTAATTCTTTCTTTTTTTTTTAATCTCCCATTCCAATAACTTTCCTTCTCATCATACTAACACATTATCACAAATAAAATACATAACCTGCCAATTCTCCATCTCTACCTTTATTTATAGATGTACATATAAGTGATTAATACTTAACTTTGTGTCATATGTGGTTTCAAAAATTGTATATATTTAGACTCAAGTGTTGCTAAGCAGGTAGAATGTGGTTCTAGAGAGGTGGGCATCTATCTTAACCATCACATAGAAAGAATCTATCTAGGAGATTGGTTCAAGATGGTGGAGTAGAAGGACATGTGCTCACCCCCTCTTGCGAGAGCACTGGAATCACAACTAACTGCTGAACAAGCATTGACAGGAAGACACTGGAACCCACCAAAAAAGATACCCCACATCCAAAGACAAAGGAGAAACCACAATGACACAGTAGGATGGGCATAATCACAATGAAATCAATTCCCATAACCGCTGAGTGGGTAACTCACAAACTGGAGAACACTTATACCACAGAAGTCCACCCACTGGAGTAAAGGTTCTGAGCCCCACATCAGGCTTCCCAACCAGGGGGTCTGGCAACGGGAGGAAGAATTCCTAGAGAATCAGATTTTGAAGGCTAGAGGGATTTGATTGCAGGACTATGACAGGGCTGAGGGAAACAGAGACTCCACTCTTGGAGAGCACACACAAAGTAGTGTGCACATCGGGACCCAGGAGAAGGAGCAGTATCCCCATAGGAGACTGAACGAACCCTACCTGCTAGTGTTGGAGGGTCTTCTGCAGAGGTGGGGGTGGCTATGGCTCACCGTGGGGACAAGGACACTGGCAGCAGAAGTTCTGGGAAGTACTCCTTGCTGTGAGCCCTCCCAGAGTCCGCCATCAGCCCCACCAAAGAGCTGGGTAGGCTCCAGTATTGGTTCGCCTCAGGCCAAACAACCAACAGGGAGGAACCCAGCCCCACCCATCAGCAGACAAATGGATTAGTGTTTTACTTATCTCTGCACACCAGAGCAACACCCAGCTCTACACACTACCAATCCCTCCCATCAGGAAATTTGCACAAGCCTCTTAGACAGCCTCATCCACCAGAGGGCAGACAGCAGAAGCAAGAAGAACTACAATCCTGCAGCCTGTGGAAGAAAAACCACATTCACAGAAAGATAGACAAGATGAAAAGGCAGAGGGCTATGTACCAGGTGAAGGAACAAGATAAAACCCCAGAAAAACAACTAAATGAAGTGGAGATAGGCAACCTTTCAGAGAAAGAATTCAGAATAATGATAGTGAAGATGATCCAGGACCATGGGAAAAAAATGGAGGCAAAGATCAAGATGCAAGAAATGTTTAACAAAGACCTAGAAGAATTAAAGAACAAACAGCTAGAAGAATTAAACAATGAACAAACAGAGATGAACAATACAATAACTGAAATGAAAAATACACTAGAAGGAATCAATAGCAGAGTAACTGAGGTAGAAGAACAGATAAGTGACCTGGAAGACAGGATGGTGGAATTTACTGCCTCGGAACAGAATAAAGAAAAAAGAATGAAAAGAAATGAAGACAGCCAAAGAGACTTCTGGGACACATTAAAGGCAAAAACATTTGCATTATAGGGGTCCCAGAAGGAGAAGAGAGAGGGGAAGGACCCAAGAAAATATTTGAAGAGATTATAGTTGAAAACATCCCTAATATGGGACAAAAATAGCCCAAGTCCAAGTCCAGGAAGCACAGAGAGTCCCAGTCAGGATAAACCCAAGGAGAAACACACTGAGAGACATGGTAATCAAATTGACAAAAATTAAAGAGAAAGAAAAATTATTGAAAGCAACAAGGGAAAAACAACAAATAATATACAAGGGAACTCCCATAAGCTTAAGAGCTGATTTCTCAGCAGAAACACTACAAGCGAGAAGGGAGTGGCATGATATATTTAAAGTGATGAAAGGGAAGAACCTACAACAAGATTACTCTACCCAGCAAGTATCTCATTCAGATTCGATGGAGAAATCAAAAGCTTTACAGAAAATCAAAAGCTAAGAGAATTCAGCACCACCAAACCAGCTCTACAACAAATGCTAAAGGAACTTCTCTAAGTGAGAAACACAAGAAAAGGACCTACAAAAACAAACCCATAACAGTTAAGAAAATGGTAATAGGAACATACATATTGATAATTACCTTAAATGTTAATGGATTACATGCTCCAACCAAAAGACACAGGCTTGCTGAATGTATACAAAAACAAGAGCCATATATATGCTGTCTACAAGGGACCCACTTCAGACCTAGGGAAACATACAGACTGAAAGTGAGGGGTTGGAAAAAGATATTCCATGAACATGGAAATCAAAAGAAAGCTGGAGTAGCAATTCTCATATCAGACAAAGTAGATTTTAAAATAAAGACAATTACGAGAGACAAAAAAAGACACTACATAGTGATCAAGGGATCAATCCAAGAAGAAGATATAACAGTTATAAACATATATGCACCCAACATAGGAAAATCTCAATACATAAGGCAACTGCTAACAGCTATAAAAGAGGAAATCGACAGTAACACAATAATAGTGGGGGACTTTAACACCTCACTGACACCAATGGACACATCATCCAAACAGAAAATTAATAAGGAAACACAAGGTTGAAATGACACAATAGACCAGATAGATTTAATTGATATTTATAGGACAATCCATCCAAAAACAGCAGATTACACTTTCTTCTCAAGGGCACGTGCAACATTCTCCAGGATATATCACATCTTCGGTCACAAATCAAGCCTCAGTAAATTTAAGGTAATTGAAATCATATCAAGCATCTTTTCTAACCACAACGCTATGAGATTAGAAATCAATAACAGGGAAAAAAACATAAAAAACACAAACACAAGGAGGCTAAACAATATGTTACTAAATAACCAAGAGTTTACTGAAGAAATCAAAGAGGAAATCAAAAAATTCCTAGAGACAAATTACAATGAAAACAAGATGATCCAAAACCTATGGGATGCAGCCAAAGCAGTTCTAAGAGGGAAGTTTATAGCAATAAGCCTACCTCGAGAAACGAGAAAAATCTCAAATAAACAATCTAATCTTACACCTAAAGGAACTAGAGAATGAAGAACAAACAAAACCCAAAGTTAGAAGGAAAGAAATCATAAAGAGCAGAGCAGAAATAAATCAATAGCAAAGATCAATAAAACTAAAAGCTGGTTCTTTGAGAAAATAAACAAAATTGATAAGCCATTAGCCAGGTTCATCAAGATTAAGAGGGAGAGGATTCAAATCGATAAAATTAGAAATGAAAAAGGAGACGTTACAACAGACATTGCAGAAATACAAAGCATCCTAAGAGACTACTACAAGCAACTCTATGCCAATAAAATGGATAACCTGGAAGAAATGGACAAATTCTTAGAAAGGTATAACCTTCCAAGACTGAACCAGGAAGATATAGAAAATATGAACAGACCAATCACAAGTAATGAAATTAAAACTGTGGAAAACATCTTCCAACAAACAAAAGTCCAGGACCAGACGGCTTCACAGGCAAATTCTATCACACATTTAGGGAAGAGCTAACAACCATCCTTCTCAAACTCCTCCAAAATATTGCAGAGGAGTACACACTCCCAAACTCATTCTATGAGGCCACCATCACCCTGATACCAAAACCAGACAAAGATACTACAAAAAAAGAAAATTACAGACCAATATCACTGATGAATATGGATGCGAAAATCCTCAAAAAATACTGGCAAACAGAATCCAACAACGCATTAAAGGATCATACACAATGATCAAGTGGGATTTATCCCAGGGATGCAAGCATTCTTCTATATACGCAAATCAATCGATGTGATACACCATATTAACAAATTAAAGAAGAAAACCATATGATCATCTCAATAGATGCAGGAAAAGCTTTTGACAAAATTCAACACCCATTTATGATAAAAACTCTCCAGAAAGTGGGCATAGAGGGAACCTACCTCAACATAATAAAGGCCATATATGACAAACCCACAGGAAACATCATTCTCAATGGTGAAAAACTGAAACCATTTCCTCTAAGATCAGGAACAAGACAAGGATGTCCACTCTCCCGACTATTATTCAACATAGTTTTGGAAGTCCTAGCCACAGCAATCAGAGAAAAAAATAAATAAAAGGAATAAAAATTGGAAAAGAAGAAGTAAAACTGTCACTGTTTGCAGATGACATGATATTACACATAGAGAATCCTAAAGATGCCACCAGAAAACTACTAGAGCTAATCAATGAATTTGGTAAAGTACCAGGATACAAAATTAATGTACAGAAATCTCTTGCATTCCTATATACTGATGATGAAAAATCTGAAAGAGAAGTTAAGTAACACTCCCATTTACCATTGCAACAAAAAGAATAAACACCTAGGAATAAACCTACCTAGGGAGACAGAAGACCTGTATGCAGAAAACTATAAGACACTGATGAAAGAAATTAAAGATGATACAAACAGATGGAGAGATATACCATATTCTTGGATTGGAAGAATCAACACTGTGAAAGTGACTATACTACCTAAAGCAACCTACAAATTCAATGCAGTCCCTATCAAATTACCAATGGCATTTGTCACAGTACTAGAACAAAAAATATCACAATTTGTTTGGAAACACAAAAGACCCGAAATAGCCAAAGCAGTCTTGAGAGAAAAAAACGGAGCTGGAGGAATCAGGCTCCTCAACTTCAGACAGAGCTACAGTAATCAAGACAGTATGGTACTGGCACAAAAAGAGAAATATAGATCAATGGAACAGCATAGAAAGCCCAGAGATAAACCCACACACCTATCGTCAACTAATCTGTAACAAAGGAGGCAAGGATATACAATGGAGAAAAGACAGTCTCTTCAATAAGTGGTGCTGGGAAAACTAGACAAGTACATGTAAAAGAATGAAATTAGAACACTCCCTAACGCCATATACAAAAATAAACTCAAAATGGATTAGAGACCTAAATGTAAGACTGGACACTATAAAACTCTTAGAGGAAAATATTGAAGAACACTCTTTGACATAAATCACAGCAAGATCTTTTTTGATCCACCTCCTAGAGTAATGGAAATAAAAATAGAAATAAACAAATGGGACCTAATGAAACTAAAAAGCTTTTGCAAAGCAAAGGAAACTACAGACAAGACGAAAAGACAGACCTCAGAATGGGACAAAATATTTGAAAATGAAACAACAGAAAAAGGATTAATCTCCAAAATATATAAACAGCTCATGCAGCTCTATATTAAAAAAGCAAACAACCCAATCAAATAATGGGCAGAAGAACTAAATAGACATTTCTCCAAAGAAGACATACAGATGGCCAAGATGCACATGAAAAGCTGCTCAACGTCACTAATTATTAGAGAAATGATATCAAAACTACAATGAGGTATCACCTCACACCAGTTAGAATGGGCATCATCAGAAAATCTACAAACAACAAATGTTGGAGAGGGTTTGGAGAAAAGGGAACACTCTTGCACTGTTGATGGGAATGTAAATTAATACAGCCACTATGGAGTACAGTATGGAGGTTCCTTAACAAACCAAAAAAAAAGTACCATATGACCCAGCAATCCCACTACTGGGTATATACCCAGAGAAAACCACAATTCAAAAAGAGACATGCACCTCAGTGTTCATTGCAGTAGTATTTACAATAGCCAGGTCATGGAAGCAATCTAAATGCCCATTGACAGACAAATGGATAGAGAAGTTGTGGTACATATATACAATGGAATATTACTCAGCCATAAAAAGGAACGAAATTGAGTCATTTGTTGAGACATGGATGGATCTAGAGACTGTCATACAGAGTGAAGTAAGTCAGAAGGAGGAAAACAAATATTGTATATTAACGCATATATGTGGAACCTAGAAAAATGGTACAGATGAACTCGTTTGCAGGGCAGAAATAGAGACACAGATGTAGAGAACAAACGTATGGACACCAAGGGGAGAAGTAGCGGGGGTCAGGGGGACGGCTGGTGTGATGAAGATTGGGAGATTGGGATTGACAGATATACGCTAATATGTATAAAATGGATAACTAATAAGATCCTGTTGTAGAAAAAAAAATTGTACATGTTTAATGCAATATTCTACTCCAACTTGCTTTTTCACTCAGCACTTTTTGAGATAATCCATGCTGAAAGAAATCCATAGATTTTGTGATATATTTCATTAATTATTTAGTATTCCAGCTCGTGTTATGCCATATTTTATCTAGCCATTGACACAACTGAAGTACGCTAAGCTGTTTCTTAGGATGCATGAGTAACATCCTCACACGTATCTCCATGTGTGCTATGTGCAGATTTCTTTAGGATGTATATCTAAGGGTATTGCTTTGGTCTAAAGGTAAATTTTCACTTTACTTATACTACCAAATTGTTCTTTAATATTATTGTTATATACCTTTACCATCCACATATTTGAGTTTCTCTTTTCCCCATACCCTTAAATGGAGGTGCAATCATACTTTTAAATTTGTCTGTCTACTGGGTGAAAAATGTTTTCTCCTTGTTTCACTTTGCATTTCTTTGAGTACTAGTGAGGCTGAGTGGCATCTTTATGTTTCATGTAGGAATTGCCTCCTCATAGCCTCTGCCCATATTTTCTGTAGTTACCATTTTCTATTTATATGAATTTGTATATTCATGTTGCTTTGTTTTCTCTCACTACTAATCTTTTATTATATATTTTCAAACATAAAATGTTTTATCTATGGTACTTTTTTCTACCTTCTATAGTTAATCATATTAGCTCTTTGTTTTTCTTTATCCCTCTAACATTTCCTGTTATGTCAATTTTAGTTTGTTCCAGCAAATTTTGTTTTGTAGTGCTTTCACTGGAGTTCTCTTCCAAAACTTCCATAGATTTCCTCTGTATCCTTAGATTATTCAGGGATGAGTGTGTGAAACATGGGTGGGTTTTTTTCTTCTTCTTATGGAATTATAAAAATTATCTTTCTAATATTGATTTCTAATTAAATTGCATTGTAAACTAAGAATTTTTACTCTAAAATTAAAATTCTTATAATTTCTTGAGACAGCCACTATTCTGTATTATGTGGCCAGTATTTCCTAATATTTTTATTATGTGATGAAAATTTTTATTTTCTGTTCCTTAGGTATAAATTCTTTGGAATAACAAGATTGAAGGTATGTAACTATATCACTTCTAATTTTTTGTCTGCTTGGCATGTTAGCTTATGGGAGAAATATGTTGATTTCAAAACTAAACACTGTCCCCTTCATTGGCACCTCAGCTGCTGCTCCTCCTCATGCTATTCCCTCTTCTTCTCTCCTTCTTTGGTTAATATTTGTCTGATATATATTTTTCTGTTATTTTATCTACAAATTCTAAAGACAAATATTAACTGTATTCTATCCCTTAGCATATTTTTTTATTTGTGCTTATTTAAAATATTATTTCCCTTCCTTTTGCTCCCTTCTACCTCTTACCCTTCTATTCTTCCTTTCCCAACACAGCTCCAAAATTTTTACCTCTGGCATTTTAGTTCTGGATGTTTATGGGAAAATACTATTATTATTGGATAGGCAACAAAAAAATTCAGTTACTTTTGCTCTTTATATGTTTTAATTTTCCTCCTGGATATATATTTTTTCTTATTGGATAGCATATAATAATCATTTTGGAGAAGGTCTCTGGGTGATAAACTGTCTGAATCATATATGTGTCTGAAAATAGCTACTATTTAAATATTACTCTGCTACAAATTGACTTACTTTCAGAGGTTGTTTTTTCAACTTTTATGCATTGTTTGCCTACAGTGTCATTAAAGATAAATTAGTTATCAATTTTATACTAATTAACTGCAGGTCCTTTAGTAATCTCTGAGTTTTTTATAAGCTTCACTTTATCCTCGATTTCAGAAATTTTACTCCCATGTAAATAGAAAGGTTTGCTCTTAATTTATTTATTTTTCTTATACAACCTTGTTCCTTTTAAATATGCACTATGAAAACATATAGCATACTTCAGTTCTGGGAATCTTTTACTATCAAATTTTCAAAAATGTCCTTATTATTTTTCTCTTTCTCTTTCTGAACATCCTGTTAATAAGATATTATACTTTAGCATTTATTCTTTATTTTTCCTGTTTTATTTTATATTTTCCATACCTCAATTCATTTCTGTTTTAAACTGGGCAAATGATTCTATTTACTAACTTGCTACTTAACTCTTTGTCTATATCTATATGCTGAGTATTTTTTTTTCTCATTTTCTTTTCATTTCCAATATCTTTGTTTCTTCTGAACAGACTCTACCATCACAATTTCTGGATTGCTTCATATTCTACACTTATCTCCTGTCTGCTTCAGTAATGGTCACTCTCAAGATCATGTTATCATCTAAAATTCTGAAGAATAAATAATTTTATTATCCTATTCCAACAACAAATTCCAACTGCTTAACTCTCACTCCCTCTATACCTGTTCCTAGTTCTCAGAGATATCTCTTAGGCTTTTTCTTTTTTCTATCTTTTCATTTTGGCATCTCTTTCATACTAGGTGTTAACCTATGGTTGAACTTCACAACCGAAAAGCTATTTTAATACATCATTTATAGAAACCAACAGGTAAATGTAAGACCTCAAAATTCCCAATAAAATATATGGTTAAAAATAAAGTCTATGTAAAATTTTCTGTTTGTAAAAGTGGAAAAACCCATAATGATGACTGCTCCATATCATTTGCTGCATATGCTGGTCAGAAACACTAAAAGTCATTTTTTTCTGGCAATGGAATGGTTCATTGATCAAAAAACTTAGTTGGTTCAAGTCCTGTCTACCAGAAGACTTCATTTCTGGGTCCACACCACTTTATCAATGCATTTTTTATTGTCACAATCATGGGGCCTGAGAATTGTCATTGGAATTGTGCAATAGTAGTTTAGCGATACAGATCAGTTTAATCTCTGAGAGGATTATAGGTTTTTGTTGTTTTTACTTTATTTTCTTAGGAAATTCTATAGACTGGTAACTAAAATTGGAAATCTTGCCTCATGGAGTTATCAGTGCTAGAGTTAATATAAGGAAAGATTCTCATCCTTAAATGTCTTCATTTTTTCACAGTTTTACTATGAACTCAGCCTCTTTTCTGTGAGGGCTTAAGTTTCCAGCACTTGAAGACAGACCCTTTTGCTAAACTTTAGAGGGCAGAACTATAAAACACTATAACATAAAACTCTATGCACACCTCCTTTTGAGTTCTGAGAAATAAAGGAAAAGCCCACTATATAATGTGCCTCTGTGGTGTTATCATTAAAGCTAAACATTAAGTGGATTCAAATGACTTTTTTTTATCCTAGCATCAGCATAAATTTCTGTTTAGAAATTTCCATCTTCATTGTGTGTCTCCAATTGTTGTCAGTTGTCTTCCGAGCACATCACAATGTTTCCATAAACCTGGCTTTACCAGACAAAACAACAGCAATACTCATACAAAACACCCCAAGGGCTAAACATGAAAATAAGAGGAAGTGGAACTTCCTTATCTCTTCATCTCCTCAGTCTTATCAAGCTGGTGGGCAATATTCATTGTAGACTCATTATCTCTCATCTATATCTGAAATTGTACCAGAGCATTCTGAATAGAAATTAAGGTCATTCTGTCAGTGACCCAATTGAATTACAATGCATGTCATTTTTATCTTAGTATAGCAAGCTTTTTTTAAAAAACAAAATACTTCACAATGTTTTTTGGCCTCTTACTCTAGTCATAAGCAGCAGGAAATTAGAACTGAACACAAGTGTATTTTCCAGGTAGGCAAAATGAAATAAAATGTGGCTCACATTCTCTGAAGGGACAGTGTGGGAAACCTTTCTGTTTCTAATCAGTGTAAAGGACCTAGGTCATGAAACCAGTTATAAATCTATTAACTGATGAGAGAAAACTGGGAAAGTCGTATGTGCCCAGCATGAAGCAGAGACAACTGTGAATGATTTAGACCTACTGGTACAAGGCTTCCCTGATGATGCACTGGTTAAGAATCCACCTGCCAATGCAGGGGACACGGGTTTGAGCCCTGGTCTGGGAAGATCCCACATGTCGTGGAGCAACTAAGCGCATGCACCACAACTACTGAGCCTGCGCTCTAGAACCAGCGAACCACAACTACTGAGCCTGTGTGCCACAACTACTGAAGCCTGCACGCCTAGAGCCTGTATTCCACAACAAAAGAAGCCACTGCAATGAGAAGCCCGTGCAGTGCAACAAAGAGTAGCCCTGGCTCGCCACAACTAGAGAAAGCCTGCGTGCAGCAATGAAGACCCAACGCAGCCCCCAAAAAATAAATAAATAAATTTATAAACCTACTGGTACATAATTTTGCTACAATATGCCCAGCAATTTAATATCGACATGTATGTTATAATGGGTCAAAATTGTGCAAGTAGGTAGCAAGAGAGTAGGCATGAAGGAAAGCACACAAGTCTGGATTACTTTAGAACTGGTGTTGATAAAATAAGGCCTATGTGCCAAATATAGCTTGCTGCTTGTTTTTGTAAATAGTTTTATTGGAACTTAGCCATACTCATTCTTTAAGTATTGTCCATGGCTGTTCTCAAGCTACAACAGCAGTGTTGAGTAGTTGCAATGAAGAACTTGTGGCCCACAAAGACTAAAATATTTACTGTCTGGACCCTTATAGAAAAAAGTTTCCTAACTTTTGCTGCAGAGGACAATTTTGATATATCCAGACATCCAGATAAAGAAAATAAGTAATAGTTTTTGGTTTTTTGGTTTTTTTTGAGCAGAGAAAGATTTATTACAGGGCCAAGCAAGGAGAGCAGGTGGCTCATGGTTCAAAAACCTGAGCTCCAGTTATAGTTAAGTTCTTAATGAATGTTTGCTTAATTAAATATGCTACTCATATATTGAGAACTCCTTGAGCATGGCACAAAACTCTCATAGGTGAACATGTGTACTGATTTGGTTATGAATTATGATAAAATTTAATTCTATGAATAAAAAGTATAGCAAACCAAAGCCATTTTAAAATAGGAATTACATATTTTAGAATGTAAGTAATTGATATTATAATTATAAAAGTAACACGTGCATATGTTACAGTATTCAAATAGCAAAGGAATTAAAATTAACGATAAAGTTCTTTCCTCTTTTTTAAAATAATCAAATAATTATATTGATTTATAGAAGTGGCTGGTACTGTTTCATCTGTAAAAGATTAGGATTGATTTATCAACAGGCCTCCTCCTTGAATTAGATGGGGCACTGCAGATTGGCATAAGTGAAGAGATGATGTTAAGTGGTTGGATTCCCTTTCAGGCATTTGGGTAGGTTACATACAGGCAGGTTTTTTTCCTCCCACTGTTGCCAAAGTAAGGGATGCTTTTACTTTGGCAGCAGAGATATTTGAAGTTCTCACTCTTAGATAGAGCTACATTTTCTTCCTTTCTGCTATCTGTTTCTCCTTTCCCCCCAAATACTTATAATAGGAATCTCTAGTAGATGTCTCATATCCTCTGGAAAATATCTCTGTGAGCCCTGGTGACAGCAATTGAAAGAAGGTATGGCATGAGTAACTCAAGTTTTTTGTGCATAGTTCTTCAGTTATCTTCCTGTTTGATCGATGATGTACAGATGCTCTTCAGTGTGCTGACTCTGACCTTGAAGCATCTTCTAGGGCTTGTTGGAAAGAATTTATACCAGACTATGGTTGCCTCTGTTATTACATTTCATCAATCCAAGTATTCCTTAAAGTTTTGGATTTGCTAATCTCAGGCTTCTCTATTTTTAAATCGTGTTATGGTTTCATTATACAGATAGTCCCTGAGGTACAATGGTTCGAGTTACTATTTTTTGACTTTACAGTGGTAAAGTGAAAATGATGCGTATTCAGTAGAAACTGTACTTTAAATTCTGAATTGTGATTTTTTCCCAGACTAGTCATATGTGGTAGGATATTTTGTGATGCTGGTGGCCGCAGAGAGCTGTATCTCACTGTCAACCAGGCAGTCAGGAATATAAACAACTGATATGCTTACAACCATTTTGTACCCTTACAACCATTCTCTTTTTCACTTTTAGTACAATATTCAATAAATTACATTAGATATTCAACAGTTTATTATAAAATATGATTTATGTTAATTTTACCCAACTGTAGGCTACTGCAAGTGATTTGAGCATGTTTCAGATAGGCTAGGCTAAGCTATGATATTTGGTAAGTTAGGTGTATTTAAACGTATTTTCAACTTACAATATTTTCAATTTATGGTGGTTTTTTGGGACTTAATCCCATAGTAAGTCTAGGAAGATCTATATAAGTATAAAAACATACACACATTTATATGTGTATAAATGTGTATGTGTATATCTATGAGTGTGTCTATTTATATCTATTCTGCCATTTTAATGAGACCTCTGGAGAGATGGGGCACAGAACACTCTGTCATTTGAAAATAAAGCTTCCCAAACTGATTTCAATTCATCTCAAAGAATAGGCACAAGATATATCAAATAACTGTGTATTTGTTTCTGTATATTTTATAAGTGAAAATGACTAGATTAGGAAGAAATATTTCTAACCAGAGACAGTTTAAAAATTCTGGAGCCAGATCATCTTGGTTCAAATCACGTCCCTGCTGTTTACTGTGTGACCAACCATAGGTGCACAGTGTCTCAGTCTGCTCAGTTTTAAAATAAGGATAATACTAGTATCAGTATCAAAGGCTGTTATAAAGATTAAATATTAGTATATTAGTGCATGGCATGAAGTAGGTAGATATAAATATTTGCTATTATTATGATTATTGATCTAAGATATGACATTCTTACCTAGAAATTATAAACTTTTCATAAGCATGTTTACATATAAGTATTTTTAAAGAAAAAGTTTGTATAAATAAATAGAGAACGTATCTTATGTCTATAGTCTTTATTGTCTATGCTGAATGATACAATATGGCAGCCACTAGCTACATATGCCTATTTAAATGTATATTTAAGTTAATTAAAATTAAATGAAATTAAAAGCTCAGTTCTCAGTCAGACTAGCCACATTTCAAGTACTCAATAGCCAAACTATATCAGAGAGCACAGTTATAGAACATTTCCATCATCTCAGAAAAATCTGTTGGATAGCACTGGCCTAGTCTTCATTGATCTAGTCAATTCAGTTAATTCCATGATGTATGACATAAGTTTAGGAGTGTACAGTAACAAACAATGTAATTTTCATTTTTTATAATTTGTTTTGTTGTCACATCATAAAGATAGTAAAAGACTAAAAGGGTATATACTTAAATCTTATTCAGGCATAAATATATTTCTTCTACTGGATTAATCCAATTTAACATATGATGGATGAAGGAAATTGAGTTGTCATTTTTTTTTCCAATTGAATTACATGATTATAAAGATATTGAAAATTTAATTAGATTTACTCATTTCTATATGTCATAAAATTAGTATTTAAACAAACATTTAATAAATAAAAATAAGAAGTATACCTGTTACTATAAAATGAAAACTTTCAGAAGGAGAATCATTCATTGAACAATTACTGGAAATAGGAATTCTATGGCAGTTACTTTGAGAAAAGACACTGTATAAAAGCATATGGTATGAATATTACTCAGTCATAAAAAAGAGTGAAATAATTCCATTTGCAGCAAGATGGACCTAGAGATTATCATACTGAGTGAAGTAAATCAGGCAGAGAAAGAAAAATATCATATGATATCACTTGTATGTGGAATCTAAAAAAAATCATACAGAGGAGATTATTTACAAAATATAAATAGACTCACAGACATAGAAAACAAATTTATGGTTCCCAAAGGGGAAATGGGGGGGAGAGATAGATTAGGGATTTGGGATCAACAGAGGCGCACTACTCTATGTAAAATAGATATAAACAATGAGGACCTACTGTATAGCACAGGGAACTATATTCAATATTTTATAATAAACTATAATGGAAAAGAACATGAAAAAATATATATATATAACTGAATCACTTTGCTGTACACCTGAAACATTGTAAATCAATACTTCAATTTAAAAAAAGTGTATGGTATGGATTATTGTAGGTTACATCCTAACATAAAAAGCATATAAGGATGAGTATCTTCAACATAGCAAAATGTGTCAATATTATACTATTAGACAAGTTGGTATGAGGAAAGGATATCTCTGAAATATGAAGTTTGAATAATTTGGTAATCCCAAAGTAGAAGTTTAGTTTAAATACTTTGGGTGAAGAGTTCATATACAGCAGGTGGGTTAAGAAATTATATGAAAGAAATAACAATTGAATATTTTACCTAAAGCAGAGTGGTTTTGGCAGGAAACTAATTTAAATGAAATGTTGAAAAGGTTTTAAAGTTTGCCTTGAAATCAAGCAAAATATATTGCTTGGTTTAAACAACATAGCTGCATAAAAATTCCCATAATTTTAGTATTAGTCTTTCAGTACTGTACATTTTATATATGTAAAATATTATTATTTAATACAATAGCTACAAGGCAGCTATCTTGTTAAAAAAAGAGATAATGTTTACCAGAATTAATTTTCTGTTGTAACCTAAGTTTTTTTTTTTTACTTTGAATCAAATTTTCTAAAATAAAAAGTTATCTCAGAATAGCTAATTGTTGATAGCATTGTACTTTATTTTTCTGCTTTTAACAATTTTTATTTTGAAAGTTATTAAACGAAGAAAACAAAAAAGAACAGTATAATGAACAGTTTTGTATATGCTACCTTTATCCAACAATTGCCAATATTTTAAAGTAATTAATAAACATTCCTTTAATATCCTGATTTGTTAAAATTTCTGTGATTTTTCTAAAATATTACTTTGAAGCTTTTTATTTTTTTAACAGGATCATTGCATTTGGTTATTCTCTCTCTCTCTCTCACTCTAGAAGAGTCCACAAACACTTTTTATATGACTGATTTTTGGAGACACTTACATTTGCATTTTCTCATGGCGCTGACTACCCTGTTCCTTCATCCCCTGCATTTCCAAGATACAGTACTAGGATTTTTATTCCCAGGCCAGTGGGAATAGAACTGACAGAGTCGGCTTGCATATCTTGGTTATGTTACTTTTTCATTTGGCTCCTAAGCATATTTCTTTCTTAAGAGCCTTGGTACATATGTTTTCGTAGACATAATTCAGTATTTCTCTGTGTTGGTAGCAGGGCTGTGAGACAGGGCGCAGGGTTGTCATCTCATTCTAACCCAAATCTTTTTTAAAAAATGTTTTATCAGTCTTTGTTCTTAATTGAAACTTGTACATTCTATTATGATATAATTCTTCATAAAATGTCTTGAGTGGAAACCTCTTGGTCAATTAAAAAGATGGACGTTGATATTATCTTTCTTCTCCACTGCCACTTCTTTTCCATCATTCTTCCATTGTCATTAAATCCATTCTCCCATTGTGACTCATGTTATACAGCTATACCATTCTCTTCCCTCATAGTCGGTATGGTCTCCCCTTACCTCTAAATCACACCTGTAAGGTAATCCACTTGTCTGTTGGATCTCAGTGAACACAACTAGAACAACTCTATTGTGAAAGTGTAACAATAAATACTAAAATTTCCATCCACAACTTCCAACATTTTTTGTTCTCTATATTCTTTACTCTCACTTCAAATGCAAGTTGACATTTCTATTGAGACGTAATTGACATATAACATTGTAGAAGTTTAAGATGTATAACATGTTGATTTGATACATTTATATATTGCAATATGATGACCACAGTAGAGTTAGTTAACACCTCCACCATGTCACATAGTTATTATTTCTTTTTTATGGTGAGAACATTTAAGATTGAGTCTCTTAGCAACTTTCAATTATATAATACAGTATCGTTGACTATAATTACAATGTTGTACATTAGAGCCCCAGAATTTATTTATCTTCTAACTTCAAGTGTGTACCCTTTGACCAACATCTTCCCTTTCCCCTTATCCCCCATCCCCTGGTAACTACCATTCTACTTGGTTTCTGAGTTCAGCTTTTTTAGATTCCATATATAAGTGATACCATATAGTATTTGTCCTTCTCTGTCTGATTTATCTCACTTAACATAATGCCCTTAAAATCCATCCTTGTTGTCTCTCTCACTATCAAACTACCCCTGTTTTTACTTCTTTTCCTTTATACTCTATCTGTGTGTTCATCATAAATTTTACTCCTTTTGCTGCCTTTTCTTTCTAATTCAGTAGTTCTCTAACCTAACAACAGAGAGCAGTACTGCCATCCACATCTATTCATATTTTTAGGCTGCAGAGCACCACTGTAGGCAATCACAGACCCACAGATTGGCACCACTCTATGTTTATCCACTCAACTGTATTAATTCACCAGGCAATTCTGTTTGCCCCAATGTAAACAAAACAATCAAACAAAACCAACCAAAGAAACAATAACAAAAAAAGAGAAAGCAAATGAAAAATTTTCCATTTCTCATAACAACTATTCAATTATTTATCAAATTCTCAGACTTTATTCACACATGTTCAATTTTAGCAGGTAAACTGTGCTTATGACTTCAAAGAGAGAAAATGATACCTTTTGTGTGAACTTGCTTCTCCAGCTTGCAGTTGTAGCTATAGCCTCTAGAGTGTTCTATTCTTTCAGGGAATCCATTCCATGTCTATGTGGTACCCTCAAACCTGCCTCCTCTGACTCCTGTCGTAGAGCCTATAAACACTAGCTTCTCAAACTAGTTTTCCTTTCAGTTGTTCAAAGAATATTTGTTAGAGACCAACTCCAAGCCAGGCTCCCTATCATTATAGGGACTTAATGTTCAGTGTGTACAGAGCCAAACTTTCTACTTCTATAGGACATATCAAAGTAAACACACACACACAAGAAAATATGAGAATCTTGTCATTTGCCACTTTTCCCTCTACCCACAATTCTAACAAGTTTCTAGGAGACCTTATATTACATTATTAAAGTTTTAATTTTTGTTAGAAATAGCCTTGTAAAGATAGTAAAATATCAATAAATGTATCAGCTATTAACATTTAGTGTAAAGTACTTTTAAGAACACTTTTTATAATAACAAATACAATTTTGGAGAAGTTTCTTCAGGGGGTTTCATTAGAGGTAAGTTCCAATGGGTGATCTCAGTTAGGAGAGAGCCTCCCTTGCCACACACATTGCTCAGTCTGGGTCTGGTTAGCGCCAGTACCATGAATAAGTGTGCAGAAAGGGTGAGCAGGAGATAAATAGGAACCACAAGGATGTCAGTAAATAGACTCCTTTTATTTTATAGATTTACCCAGGACAAGTTCAACCCTGAGTGGATTTTGTACTCATTTCCTGTATCAATATCTTCTGAGGTACCAGATAAAATTCAGATTTCTAGACCCAACATCTGGTCTATGGAGCTAAAATCATTAAGTGTAGGACTTGGGAATCTGTATTTTTAACCAGCTCCCCTGGGCTTTTTATATACTCTTGAGTTTTGAGAGCCACTGTGCTAAGTGCTTAACTATATATTTAACATGATAAATAGTAAGACATTTGGATTTAGTCACTGTTTATGAAAATTGTGTCTGCCACTTACATTCTCAATATTTACTTCACCATATTTCAGGTAAATAGTTTCAGTTCTGTCATGGTGATTGACATTAGTTATTAATTTATCCCATTGTTTGGATGTTTGAAAAATAAAACAAATCATATATGTGTGATTACTATTCATTTTATCAATCATACATTTGTTTTGGCATGTAATTAACCTGCTAGAATTTTGTTTAAATGGTAACGCCTACCTACAATTTATAGTGACATTAGTTCTGATTTTAGAAGACTTTGAGCAATAGTATTATAATGAAAATTAAGCAGTTTTAGGTATTGCCAAAGTAACATTCTGGAAAAGGCAAACAATTCCTAGTAGATGAGTTCTCATGTAATAAAAAAAAAGAATATTTGTATTATTTAAGCTTCATTTGAATATCCACATTTTGAAAATTTACATGGAGCCATTAAAATTCAATTGAAAGCAAAGTTATGAAACTTCATTTTCTATCAACAGCTTGGGAAAAAAATAGCTAAATTCAACACAAATACCTGCTATAGGATCAGAGCTTCTGTGAGAACATTTATAAATGTGAAATACTAGGAAACTATGTTTAAAAATACTCAAAGATCCAAAGGAAAAGAAACCAAATACTAGTCAACATAGGCCATTTTTAATAATTTGCTTAAAAAGTATAATTTATGAGAGAATGTTTTCATGAACATTGGTTAAGCAAATATTCTTAAATAGAACACAAAAATGCATGAACTGGAAAGAGATATATTGGAACTAAGATCTTGTTTTGTGTAAAATTCTACCAAGTTTTAATAATGTAAACTGGTTCAAATTCTTTGGAAAATTATCACTGTCTTCTGAAACTCAAAATATATATACCTTATTACTAATGTTACAGAACTCAGGTTGGCTGCTTGCCACCCAAAAGCCAATACTCAAGAGGCAAGTGTTGGTAGAAAGGAAAGGTTACTTTAATCAGAAGGTAGGCAATCTGCGGAGAAGGCAGACTTGTGTCCTGAAAACCAGCTCCCAAGATTCTGCTCAGCCATGACAGTTTTTAAAGGGAAAAAAAGGTAGCAGTAATCTCAGTTAATCATTGAGGCAGAAGGTTAGGTTCTGCATCATTTTCCACTGTGTGCAGACAGGCTGACTCCTCATGATCTTTCTTCAGATGGTCTGCCTGAAGGATTGCTAAGGGAGCTGATGGGGGCTGAGAGCTAGTCATTCTTTAACTACTTAATTCTTCATTCCTACTTCTTTTAATCTAGGGAAAGAATCGACAGGTTAGGCAAAGTATTGTGTCATTTAGTAGAGCATAAGTCAGGAGTTAGGTTAAATGTTACCTAGTGAATTATTTTTATAATTAAGACTTAAGGAGAACAGAGATAGACAAATGGGAAAGAGACAAAAGGGTTGCTTTCACTAAACCATTTCACTCCCAGATATGCATACACCTCAAAAGTGCACACGTTTATGCCATAAAACACATATACAAGAATGTTTGTGGAAGCTTTGTTTGTAATAGCTTCACATTGGAAACCGTCCAGAATTCCATCAACTATAAAATAAATCATAATACAGGCATACCTCAGAGATATTGTGAGTTCAGTCCCTTATCACCACAATAAGCGAATATCACAATAAAGTGAGTCACATGAATTTTTTGGTTTCCCAGTGTATATAAAAGTTCTGTTTACACTATGTTGTAGTCCATGAAGTGTGCAAGAGTATTTTCTAAGAAAAACAATGTATATACCCTAATTAAAAATATTTTATTGCTAAAAATGCTAACTATCATATGAGCCTACAGAGAGTCATAAGCTTTTGGGGGGTGAAGGGTCTTGCTCAGTGTTGATGGCAGCTGAATAGCCAGAGGGGTGTTTGCCAAAGATTGGGGCGGCTGTAGCGATTTTTTAAAATAAGACAACAGTTTGCCACATTGATTCTTCTTTTCACTTAAACACTTAGAGGCCGTTGTATAGTTATTCATAAGCCTAATTTCAATATTGTTGTGTCTCAGGGAATAGGGAGGCCCAAAGAGAGGGAGAGAGGCTAGGGAATGGCTGGCCAGTGGAGCAGTCAGAACACACATAGCATTTATCAGTTAAGATTGTCATCTTATATGGGTGTGATTCCTGGTGCCCCCAAATAATTACAATAATAATATCAAGGATCACTGATCACAGATCACCATAACAAATATAATAGTGATGAAAATTTTTAAAATATTGCAAGATGTTATAAAGCAGAAACTAACACACCATTGTAAAGCAATCATACTCCAATAAAGATGTTAAAAAAAATAATAAAAGAAAATATTGCAAGAATTACCAAAATATGATACAGCAACATGACGTTAGCAAATGCTGTGGAAAATGGCACCAATAGACTTACTTGACACAGGGTTGCCAGAAACCTTCAATCTGTAAAAAAACAAAAAACAGTATTTGCGAAGTGCTATAAAGTGAAGGACAATAAGAGGACAATAAAAAATCTGTATATTCATAGAATGAGTACACTGCAGCTATGAAAAATTAAAAAAACATGAATCTTACAAGTATAATTAGCAAAAGAAGAATACACAGCATAGTAAAACTATACACTTATTTGTGCACTTTTCTTATGAAACTGTACTTCGATAAAAAGATAAACAATTTAGCTCACGATATGATTATTATTGTGCAACTCAACAAATATATTCCAGATGCAAAGAATTTAATCAACAAATTGGACAGAACAAATTTTAAATTTCTGGTACAATTAACAAAACAATTTTCTCACTGCCTGAGGAGGTCCTACATACACTAGTTTAAAACAACATAAAATCAAATAATGTTGTTTTTCTCTTTTTTAATTGGATTATAATTGCTTTACAATGTTGTGTTAGTTTCTGCTGTACAATGAAGTGAATCAGCTATATGTATACATATATCCCCTCACTCTTGGACCTCCCTCCCCCCCAAAACAATCAAATAATGTTAAGTAAAAATGATAAGAGTTTAGAAGCACTAAATCTTATCATTTAACTCAGTGTAAAGTTCTCAGAATACATGTGTATTCTGCTTTAGTAAAATATATTCCAATTTAAATGTGCAAGAGGCACTGTGATAGGGAAAAAATAAGGTATAGACCTAGCACTTTTCTCAAGGAAGTAGCAGTCTAAGTAGATGTTACAGGGGTATTCACTCTTAAATTTAATATATTTTCACACTTTGATATATAATTTCAATACAAGGCATAAAGTAATCATTGTGACAAAGTTCCAATCTATGTTCTTTACCTGCTTAAAAAAGAGGGAAAACCCTTTAACCTAAAGATGAAGTTCATGCCTGTAGTTTAAAAAAAGTACCAGTGTGAAAGCAACTGAAAAGGATTTTAAAGGGTTGGGGAATGGCTATACTTGTTACAGGAAATAATTAAGGGTAAGAGTGAGACAAGGGCACTCCAGGAAAAGATGATTACTTGCACTGTAAAGAAATTGTTGAAAACTGTGAGATGTTTCCAAATAACAGCTGGTCATACTGTTTGCCAGTTTTGTAAAATAAAAATCTGAAAGAAATGTAAGACGAGATTTAGAAGTTAGTGGGGCTACCTTATAAAGGACTTTTTTTTTTTAAACTAGGAAAAAGATTACGTATTTAATTTGTTAGGCAATAGAGGGAGTATTAAACTACTACTGACGTTTTATGGATTAGAAAGGAAGGCTTATAGTAAATTGGTCTTCTGGAGGGTATAGTAATAACCTAGATGAGGGTAAATAAGGAAATCGCTCTGAATAGTGAAAGCAGGGATAGAAAGAAATCCAAGGATCATTGTAGAATATATTGGTCCTAGTTTTTTTTTTTTAGTTGTATTATTATTATTATTATTATTATTTTTGCGGTACACGGGCCTCTCACTGTTGTGGCCTCTCCCGCTGCGGAACACAGGCTCCGGACGCGCAGGCTCAGCGGCCATGGCTCACGGGCCCAGCCGCTCCGCGGCATGTGGGATCTTACCGGACCGGGGCACGAAGCCGTGTCCCCTGCATCGACAGGTGGACTCTCAACCACTGCGTCACCAGGGAAGCCCAGTTGTGGTTATTATTGACATATGACATTATATTAGTTTCAGTTTCAGGTGTATAAAATAATGATTCGATATTTGCAAAATGATTCCCACATATTGCATAATGATCACCACAATAATTCTAGTTAACATCTGTCACCATACATAGGTGAAAATTTTTTTCTTGTCATGAAGACTTTTAAGATCTACTCTCTTAGCAACTTTCAAATATGCAATACACTATTATTAACCATAATCACCATGGTTTACTTTACATCCCCATGACTTGTTCATTTTATAACTGGTTGTTTGTACCTTTTGACCCCCTTAACTCTTTTCATCTACCTGCTACACCTAACCTCCACCTCTGGCAATCACCAATCTGTTCTCTATGTTTATGAGCTTGGGTTTTGTTTTTTTTTAATTTTTGTTTTTCTTTTTGTTTTTCAATTCCACATATGAGTGAGATCATATAGTATTTTTCTTTCTGTCTGACTTGTTTCACTTAGCACCATTCCCTTAAGGTTCAAGGTTCATCCATGTTGTTGCAAATGACAAGATTTCATTCTTTTTTATGGATGAATAATATCCCATTATATATACCACATTTTCTTTATTCATTCGTCCATGGTTGGACAGTTAGGTTGTTTCCATACCTTGGCTATTATAAACAATGCTGCAATGAACATAGGGTTGTATATATCTTTCTGAGTTACTGTTTTTGTTTTCTTTGGATAAGTACTCAGAGGTCCTAGTGTTTGATTGAAAAATCTGGGGTCTAAAATGACTTCAAAGTTTGAGACATATGTGACTAGGTATCAAGGAGTGAAAAGGGTAGCCCTAGCAAGTCAGTAAAGCAGATTTTTTCTTCATGTCTGTGGAAACTTACTAATGAATGGAGAGAGATTAGAGGATAGCTGGAATTGAAGGCAGAGAAGGAGAAGGGTCAAGAGAAGAGATTTTCTTCTCAGAGTTAAATCAGTGCTTTCTTTTTCTCTCATCACAATTTTTAAAATATGCTTTATATTTCAAGTGTGTTTTATTTTATTGAGAAACAAGTTAATATTTGGAATTGCTTTCAATTAGTTTTCCAAAAATCACTATTTATTTTACTTTCATCATTATGTGTGTGTGTGTGTGTGTGTGTGTATATATATATATATATATATATATATATATATATATATATAACAAATAAAACAAATATATTTATATTTTTGAAGGCAGGGGGTTTCCTAAGTCTAACAGAATATGAATAGACATTTATAGTGCTTGAGTTAATTATTTAATTCTAAATTATTTATTTTAAAAATTTGCTTTAAATACCAATAAAAAGAACCTTATCTTCTTTTTATCTTCTTACCTAAAATCTTTTTTTTAACATTTACCCATTGTCTTTCTTACCATATTACCTCAGAGAAAGTTGTGTATCATCTCATTTTCAAGGTAAACTCTTCTTACCCGTTTGTGTTGAGAGCTACTTATCATACAGTTCTTCTAGAAACATGGTCTAATGTTAACCAGATCTGTTCCTTGTGCTTTTGGTTTTGCCTTCTATTTTAGATCCTTTCCCTTGAGTGTCAAACAAAGATATATTTTCCAAAGTCTCAAAACTACCATCCCCTGGCTTGCCCCATTTCTATGCCTTCAGTGAAAAATTTTCCGAAGACCAGAACTGATAAAACTTTACTTTCTTATCATTTTTTTACTCCTCAGAATTTTGTAATATGTATTATTTTCCTGTCCCTTTAATGAAATTAAACTCTCAAATCATTAAAGTCATTTTAGTCTTCAAATTAAGCATCTTTTGTCATCCTTTCTTCTTTGACTTTCTTTAACATTTATACCTGTTGATTACCCCCTTCCTCTCTTGAAAAATAATTTTATGCAGGTCTAGATCTTCTCCATACTCTCTGATGATTCTTTTATTTCAGATTCTGTTTTGTTCTCTCTATATATAGTCTTCCACTTGATTAGGTCACTTCAACTACCATTTTCTTGCGACACTGTCACATTTTGTTCCATTTAATTCCAATATAAATGCAAATCTGTCTTGTATTAACAGCTTTATGTGAATAACTTACTTTTCAAACTTAAGTCTGTAAACAAACTCATCTTCTCTTCAATATCTGATATTCCTCTAGCTCACTTCTGTTCTCTAAATGACACCACTATTTGTCATGCTTTTATTTGTTCATTCTTTCTGAATTTTGAAACCATTACACCTCAAAGGATTAGTGGGAGAGACAGATATGTAAATTCTGGGATAGGATGCAAGCAGATTAGAGTTGGAGTTGGAGACCATGACCTTGTGATTACAGGATTTCAGAGAAACTTTATGGTGTGTAGCTAAAAATCCATCAAGTGGAAAAATGGATGGGATAAGTGTTTAGCCAAAATCTTTAGTGCTTTATTGGAAAAGGATTGCTGTACTTGTTAATTCTTCCAGACCTCTGAGTTGTAAGCATCTGAGTACCAAGGGATTCTGCAGTTATCTGATTTCCAGGTGTCTGAGAAGCCTCAGGGCAGAAAGAAAGAGGCTCACAGTAGGCAGCCAGGGCAGGTACACTTGAGTTACACTTACCAGAAGCTGGCCTATGCTGGTCAAAAAGGCTTGACGCTAACAGCTGCATTCATTGCCAACATAAGAGATGAGTGGAGAGAATGTGAAGCAGTGAGTAAGAAATATCTGGTTCATTATAATTATCCTACATTTTAACAGACTAGATTACTTTCCATTTACCAAATCTGATCTCTGCTTTCCCCACTTGCTTATTTTGATCAAGCTAATCTGTACTTTCAGGTGCCCTTCTTCTCAGTTCTGTCTATCCTGATTCCAACTATCCTTTAGTTCCCAGCTCAAATTATCCCTCCTTGATTTTGTCCCATTAGTAAGAGGCTATTTCTTCCTCCTAACTCATATATCCCAGCACAGGGATCTCTGGTTGCCCTCATGAAATGAATCTTTGTTAAAGAGAGGACTATTTTTCTCTTCATTGTAGTGTTTGATTCTATTCCAACTAATGAATCTGGAGAAGTTTTTCATGATGATATTGTTATCTGTGACCATATATATCAGTTATTAATTCCATTCGAGCCTTAACTTTCTCATCTATATAATCTGGGTTAATAATATTTATTTTGCTGGGTTATTTCAAGTTTTAAATAATAAACTGTTAGTAATGGGCTTTCAGAGAATAAATGACCTTTGAAAGTTCACTTCCCATCTGCAAGGCTACACTAGAAATTAGGCAATTGATTGTTGTTGTTGTTTTCCCTTTATGTTCCGCTGAAGTAATTCATTGAAAATTTAGTTGTCCATGGCTAAGCAATGTTTTGTTCTCCAGTGAGAATGGCATTTTTTTTTTTTTTTCAGTTTGTATGATTCCCTGATTGCCACAGAGATCTCATTGTAACCACTTGGGGGAGGGATGGTACAACCTTGGGATAAAGCTGATGCTGAGGCAGACAGAGCAGAGAGCAAAATGATCCCACTGACTGTTCTTTTGGAACTTGCTCTATCTCTGAACTTCTAATTTTGTGAACACATTTCTTAATTTTTCAGGCCTGAGTTGGGTTTTTCTGGTTCTCACTGTTCAAAGTGTCTAAAATGACACATATTTCATTTTACCTCTACTGATGTTTATTCTTTCATTTATCTCAGACTCTGCTGCTATCCCTGCCATAAAGTCAGGTGTTGGCAAAATATTAGACTACAGGAAACACAACAGCCTCAGAGAAACATGACTCAACATGCAGGGCGGGGGGCTTCCCTGGTGGTGCTGTGGTTAAGAATCCTCCTGCCAATGCAGGGGACACAGGTTCCATCCCTGGCCCGGGAAGATCCCACATGCTGCAGAGCAACTAAGCCCATGCGCCACAACTACTGAGGTTGAGCTCTAGAGCCCGTGAGACACAACTACTGAAGCCTTTGTGCCTAGAGCCTGTGCTCTGCAACAAGAGAAGCCACCGCCCTGAGAAGCGCACGCACCACAACGAAGAGTAGCCCTCACTTGCCACAACTAGAGAAAGCCCGTGCACAGCAATGAAGACCCAACGTAGCAAAAAATTAAAAAAAAAAAAAAAAAAAAAACGAAAGAAAACCACGCAGCGTGGGACAACTCAGGGCCCCTCCAGTGTGCATAGGGTTTGTTCTGCTTTCAAGGCTCTCCACAGCATCTGAAGCTTTATATCCCTGGAGGCGACTGCCCATATGTTTGTTCACCTTTATTAGCAACCTGCAGTTGCCAGGCATCTGCTAAATTACAATTTTGAGTGCTCAGTGGTGACCTCATTTGCATAAAAAAGGAGACTCTTTGCCCCTCATTTAGTTAGAATGGCATTGCACCACAGTGTAGAGCTTGCATATAGGTATATTAAAAGACTCTGTTGAGCTAAGAAGCTTAGAGGCTTCTTTGTGCAGTTAGGAAGTTGCGACTGGGTTGCGTTAATATGTGCTGATTGTTCTTTCTTAGAACAATAAAGTAAACAGATTCTCTCCTCTGAGAGAAAAAGAAGTTTCAATAATGTAGACTTAGCTTTGCTTCTGTCTAGATCCCTTGCTTTTTCAACCCCAATTAACATATCACATAGTATGTAGGAGAATATTGGCAACATATAAAAGGATATAGAGGCCACAGAGCAATAGATGTTCTCTGATCCTATGCAAGTTGATTCTTCATGGTGGCTTCCTTTCTGCAGAGCTTCTAGCTTGTCCTGTAGCAACACCTGATTAGATAGCAGTGCCTTGCAACATTCTCAGCTGTTCTTTCTTTCCTCAGTTAACTTCTCTTGTCTGTGCAGTTGAGTTATCAAATGCTGTAAGTGTTATGTCAATACCACTTCAAATATAAAACACTAGCTGTGCAAAGGCTAAGGCAAATTGTTTTCCAGCTAACTGCTTGCAGCCTGCTCTTACAAATAAAGACCAGGACTCTCCACAAAGCACTGAAGCAGCAAATTTAAAAGGAGGCAAATAGAACATGGACTATTTGGCATCAGAGATAAAACAGTTCATTACCTGGTTAATTTTCCATTTTCCTGGTTTAGAGCAAGCATAAAATTACAGATAACAAAATGACACTTAATAGTCACTGGACATTACAAGAGAAATGTAACCTTTAAAGACGTTCCTCTTCCGTTGCTGGAAAAATTAAGAGTGGGGTGGGAGGATTCTATAGGGTACAGATCCCAAAGGCAGAAAATATAGGGGAAAGAACTAAGGTCTAGCCCCAATTCTATGAATTGTTAATTATGGAAATCTGGCCAAGCCACTCTCCTTCTGGCAGGGACTTAATTATCAAATTTGTTATACAGAAATTAAAACAGTTATGTTCTCTACTATGCAGGGTTGTAGCAAAAATGAAATGAAATCACGTATATAAACGTGTGTTAAAAACTCTAAAGCAGATACACAAAGATTCATACCGGTGGGGTGGAGTCAAGATGGCGTACTAGGAGGATGCAGAATTCACGTCTGCTTACAACTAGGGCACCTACCAAACACTGGTGGGGGACCACGGACACCTAAGGGGGTGGGAGGAACCCCCAGTGACCGGGTAGGACGTGAGGCTTGCAGGGAGTGAAGGGGGGGGAGAAGTGGAGGTGGGATGGGACTGGTGCCCCTAAGGGGCAGCTGTGGGAGGGAAAGGGATCCCACTCCCAAAGGGGGAAATTGGGGGACCATTGGGAGGGCAGAGGATCAAAAGGGAGTGTGGCCAGGTTTCCCCTGCCTACTTGGACCCCCAGGAACCTGTTGAGATCCCGGGCCTGATCCTCTGCCCACCTAGGCCCCCACCAGCCACGAGGGTCCTGAAGGAGTGGGAGGGAGGGAAGAGGGAGCAAAAGTGAAGGCCGGACTTCTGAGACTGGCACCTGTGAGGGGTGACTGGGGGAGGGGAGGAGTTCCTACACCCAGTGGGGCCCACCCGTGGTTAGAGGTCCAGTGGCGACAGGGGACACCCTGGGGGAGATAGTGGGGAATGGTGCCAAGTAATGGAAGGGAACAGGGCCAGTGCTTTCCCTGTCCACTTAGGCATGAGGGAATCTGTTGGGCTCCCAGGCCTAATCCTCTGCCCTCGGAGCCTCTCTCCTGCCGCCCAGAGCCCAAGCCCTGCCCCTACACCCCCACCCAGGGCACTACTTCCACACTCAGAGACCCCCTCCAACGAGCTGGGCTTAAACCCCACCCACACACCCTCACTCAGGCCCTACCTCCAAGCTCCGGAACTCCACACTCCAGAGGCCCTCCTTTCCACATGATGCTTCTCCCCTTTTGCAGGTCCTAAGCAGAGGCCCCGCCCCACGCTTGAATGTCACCACACCTAGGCCCTGCACCATCCAAAAACCCACCCCTGCCTAAGTTCTATGCCCCACCTAAACTCCACACCCATAGCCAAGGATTTTTTTGGGTTTTTTTCTTTTCTTTTTTCCTCTTTTTATTGGGGTTCTGTTTAAACTCGTTGATTCATTGTTGTTGATTCTTTTATACTTTTATTTTTCCTAATCTTTTAGTCTTCTAATTTTATTTTATTCTTTATACTTTGTTAGTGATCTCTCTCCTTTTGGTTTGTTCCCCCCCCCCCACCTTTTTCTTCTTTTTTTCTGTTGTGGTTTTATTTATCTTGTTGCAGTTATTTCAATTATACTTTTATTTTTCCTAATATATTTTTTATCATTCTAATTTTATTTTGTTTTTTATTCTTTGATATTGTACTGATCCTTTCTTTCTTTCTTCCTTTTTTTTTTGTTTTTAACCACACCATGAAACTTGAGGGATCTTGGTTCCCAGGCCAGAGGTTGGGCCTGAGCCCCTGTGGTAGGAGCTCCAAGTCCAAACCACTGGACTAACAGAGAACCTCAGACCCCAGGGAATATCAGTCAGAGTGAGGCCTCACAGCGGTCCTCATCTCAGCACCAAGACCTAACTCTATCCAACTGCCGGCACACTCCAGTGCAGCATGTCTCAGGCCAAACAACCAGTAAGACAGGAATACGTCATGACCCATCAAAAAAAAAAAAAAAAAGAAAAAACAAAAAAGTTTGTTACAGATGAAGGAGCAAGGCAAAAACCTACAAGACCAAATAAATGAAGATGAAATAGGCAACCTACCTGAAAAAGAATTCAGAGTAATGATAGTAAAGATGATGCAAAATTTTGGAAATAGAATGGATAAAATACAAGAAACATTTAACAAGGATCTAGAAGAACTAAAGAGCAAACAAACAGTGATGAACAACAAAATTACAAAAATTAAAAATACTCTAGAAGGAATCAATAACAGAATAACTGAGGCAGAAGAACGGATAAGTGAGTTGGAAGATAAAATGGTAGAAATAACTGCCAGGGAGCAGAATAAAGAAAAAAGAATGAAAATAATTGAGGACAGTCTCAGAGACTTCTGGGACAACATAGAACACACCAACATTCAAATTATAGGGGTCCCAAAAGAAGAAGAGAAAGAAAGTGTCTGAGAAAATGTTTGAAGAGATTAGAGTCAAAAACTTCCCTAACATGGGAAAGGAAATAGTCAATAAGTCCAGGAAGTACAGAGAGTACCATACAGGATAAATTCAGAGAAAAACATGCCAAGACACATATTACTCAACTATCAAAAATTAAATACAAAGAAAAAATATTGAAAGCAGCAAGGGAAAAGCAACAAGTAACACACAAGGGAATCCCCATAAGGTTAACAGCTGATCTTTCAGCAGAAACTCTGCAAGCCAGAAGGGACTGGCAGGACATATTTAAAGTGATGAAAGGGAAAAACCTACAACCAAGATTACTCTACCCAGCAAGGATCTCATTCAGATTCGATGGAGAAATTAAAAACTTTTTGGATAAGAAAAAGCTAAGAGAATCCAGCACCACCAAACCAGCTTTACAACAAATGCTAAAGGAAATACTCTAGGCAGGAAACAAAAGAGAAGGAAAAGACCTACAATAACAAACCCAAAACAATTAAGAAAATGGGAATAGGAACATACATATTGATAATTACCTTAAATGTAAATGGATTAAATGTTCCCACCAAAAGACATAGACTGGCTGAATGGATACAAAAAAGAGACCTGTATATATGCTGTCTACAAGGGACCCACTTCAGACCTAGGGATACATACAGACTGAAAGTGAGGGGGTGGAAAAAGATACTCCATGCAAATGGAAATCAGAAGAAAGCTGGAGTAGCAATTCACATATCAGACAAAATTGACTTTAAAATACAAACTATTATAAGAGAAAAAGAAGGATACTACCTAATGATCAAGGGATCAATCCAAGAAGATGATATAACAATTGTAAATATTTATGCACCCAAAATAGGAGCACCTCAATACATAAGGCAAATGCTAACAGCCATAAAAGGGGAAATAGACACTAACACAATAATAGTATGGGACTCTAACACCCCACTTTCACCAATGGACAGATCATCCAAAATGAAAATAAATAAGGAAACACAAGCTTTAAATGACACATTAAATGAGATGGACTTAATTGATATTTAAAGGACATTCTATCCAAAAACAACAGAATACAATTACTTCTCAAGTGCTCATGGAACATTCTCCAGGATAGACCATATCTTGGGTCACAAATCAAGCCTTGGTAAATATAAGAAAATTGAAATTGTATCAAGTATCTTTTCCGACCACAGTGCCATGAGACTAGATATCAATTACAGGAAAAAAAAAACTGTAAAAAATAAAAACATATGGTGACTAAACTATACACTATTAAATAACCAAGAGATCACTGAAGAAATCAAAGAGGAAATCAAAAAATACCTAGAAACAAATGACAATGAAAACACGATGACCCAAAACCTTCGGGATGCAGCAAAAGCAGTTCTAAGGGGGAAGTTTATAGCAATACAATCCTACCTCAAGAAGCAAGAAAAATCTCAAACAACCTAACCTTACACCTAAAGCAATTAGAGAAAGAAGAACGAAAAAACCCCAAGGTTAGCAAAGGAAAGAAATCATAAAAATCAGATCAAAAATAAATGAAAAAGAAATGAAAGGAACAATAGCAAAGATCCATAAAACTAAAAGCTGGTTCTTTGAGAAGATAAACAAAATTGATAAACCATAAGCCAGACTCATAAAGAAAAAAAGGGAGAAGACTCAAATCAACAGAATTAGAAATGAAAAAGGAGAAGTTACAACTGACACTGCAGAAATACAAGGGATCATGAGAGATTACTACAAGCAATTATATGCCAATAAAATCGACAACATGGAAGAAATGGAAAATTCTTAGAAAAGCACAATCTTCCAAGACTGATCCAGGAAGGAATAGAAAATATAAACAGACTAATCACAAACACTGAAATTGAAACTGTGATTAAAAATCTTCCAAGAAGCAGCCGCATAGCACAGGGAGATCAACGCGGTGCTTTGTGACCACCTAGAGGACTGGGATATGGAGGGTGGGAGGGAGGGAGATGCAAGAGGGAAGAGATATGGGGACCTATGTATATGTATAACTGATTCACTTTGTTATAAAGCAGAAACTAACACACAATTGTAAACCAAATATACTCCAATAAAGATGTTTAAAAAAAAAAATTCTTCCAAGAAAAAGAGGCCCCAGACCAGGTGGCTTCACAGGTGAATTCTATCAAACATTTACATAAGAGCTAATACATATCCTTCTCAAACTTTTCCAAAATATGGCAGAGGGAGGAACACTCCCAAACTCATTCAACGTGGCCACGATCACCCTGATACCAAAATTGACAAAGATGTCACAAAACAAGAAAACTATAGGCCAATATACCTGATGAACGTAGATGCAAAAATCCTCAACAAAATACTAGCAATCAGAATCCAACAGTACATTAAAAAGATCATACACCATGATTAAGTGGGGTTTATCCCAGGAATGCAAGGATTCTTCAATGTACGCAAATCAGTGTGATACACCATATTAACAAACTGAAGGATAAAAACAATATGATCATCTCAATAGATGCAAAAAAAGCTTTTCACAAAACTCAACACCTATTTCTGATAAAAACTCTCCAGAAAGTAGGCATAGAGGGAACTTACCTCAACATAATAAAGGCCATATATGACAAACCCACAGCCAACATCATTCTCAATGGTGAAAAACTGAAACCATTTTCTCTAAGATCAGGAACAAGACAAGATTGCCCACTCTCACCACTCTTATTCAACATAGTTTTGGAAGTTTTAGCCATGGCAATCAGAGAAGAAAAAGAAATAAAAGGAATCCAAATCAGAAAAGAAGAAGTAAAGCTGTCACTGTTTGCAGATGACATGATACTATACATAGAGAATCCTAAAGACAGTACCAGAAAACTACTAGAGGTAATTAATAAATTTTGTAGAGTAGCGGGATACAAAATTAGGGCACAGAAATCTCTTTCATTCCTATACACTAATGATGAAAAATCTGAAAGAGAAATTAAAGAAACACTCCCATTTACCATTGCAACCAAAAGAATAAAATACCTAGGAGCAAACCTACCTAAGGAGAAAAAAATACCTGTATGCAGAAAACTAAAGGACACTGATGAAAGAAATTAAAGGTGATACAAACAGATGGAGAGATATACCATGTTCTGGGACTGGAAGAATAAGCATTGTGAAAATGACTATACTACCCAAAGCAATCTACAGATTCAGTGCAATCCCTATGAAACTACCAATGGCATTTTTCACAGAACTAGAACAAAAAATTTCACAATTTGTATGGAAACAAAAAAGACCCTGAATTGCCAAAACAATCTTGAGAAAGAAAAACGGAGCTCAAAGAATCAGGCTCCTGGACTTCAGACTATACTACAGAGCTACAGTAATCAAGACAGTATAGTACTGGCACAAAAACAGAAATATTGATCAATGGAACAGGATAGGAGTCCCAGAGATAAACCCATGCACATATGGTCACCTTATCTTTGATAAAGTAGGCAAGAGTATACAATGGAGAAAAGATAGTCTCTTCAATAAGTCTTTCTGGGGAAACTGGACAGCTGTATGTAAAAGAATGAAATTAGAACACTTCCTAACACCGTACACAAAAATAAATTCAAAATGGATTAAAGACCTAAATGTAAGGCTAGACACTATAAAACTCTATGAGTAAAACATAGGCAGAACACTCTATGACATAAATCACAGCAAGATCCTTTTTGATCTACCTCCTAGAGAAATGGAAATGAAAACAAAAATAAACAAATGGGACCTAATGAAACTTAAAAGCTTTTGCACAGCAAAGGAAACCATAAACAAGATGGAAAGACAACCCTCAGAATGGGAGAAAATTTTTGCAAATGAAGCAACTAACAAAGGTTTAATCTCCAAAATATATAAGCAGCTCATGCAGCTTAGTATCAAAAAAACAAAAAAACCAATCCAAAAATGGGCAGAAGACTTAAATAGACATTTCTCCAAAGAAGATATACAGATGGCCAACAAACACATGAAAGGATGCTCAACATCAGTAATCATTAGAGAAATGCAAATCAAAACTACAATGAGGTATCACCTCACACCAGTCAGAATGACCATCCGCAAAAAAATCTACAAACAATAAATGCTGCAGAGGGTGTGGGGGAAAGGGAACCCTCTTGCACTGTCGGTGGGAATATAAATTGATACAGCCACTATGGAGAACAGTATGGAGGTTCCTTAAAAAACTAAAAATAGAATTACCATATGACCCAGCAATCCCACTACTGGGCATATACCCTGAGAAAACCATAATTCAAAATGAGTCATGTACCACAATGTTCATTGCAGCTCTATTTACAATAGCCAGGACATGGAAGCAACCTAAGTGTCCATTGACAGATGAATGGATAAAGAAGATGTGGCACATATATACAATGGAATATTACTCAGCCATAAAAAGAAATGAAATTGAGTTATTTGTAGTGAGGTGGATGGACCTAGAGTCTGTCATACAGAGTGAAGTAAGTCAGAAAGAGAAAAACTAATATCGTATGCTAACATATATATGGAATCTAAAAAAGTAATTGTTCTCATGAACCTAGGGGCAGGATAGGAAAAAAGACACAGATGTAGAGAATGGACTTGAGGACACGGGGAGGGGTAAGGATAAGCTGGGATGAAGTAAGAGAGTAGCCCCGACATATATACACTACCAAATGTAAAATAGATAGCTAGTGGGAAGCAGCTGCATGGCACAGGGACATCAGCTCAGTGCTTTTCAACCTCCTAGAAGGGTGGGATAAGGAGTGTGGGAGAGAGACGAAGAGGGAGGGGACATGGGGATGTATGTATACATATGCCTGATTCACTTTGTTATACCCCAGAGGCTGACACAACACTGTAAAGCAATTATACTCCAATAAAGATGTTAAAAAGAAAACAAGACTCTGAAGCATAGTAACAAAATTTAAGCCACTCCTTTGCATGAAGATCCACTACATTACTTTGAGCTTGTAATGTCAATGTATAATAACCTGAGAACAATGAAATCATGGAACATGCAACTCAGACTGAGATAATCATGATTCACAGAGATGTTATAGTTAACCTAACTCAGCCTCTCAGAGTTAAGAGGCTCTTTAGAAACTATCTAGTCAAGCTATAGCTAGAGTCCTGTACCTCTCTGTCAAGGAGTTTTTCTGCCTGTATTTAGACACATTCTGTGATAGAGAATTCAGTTCTTACTCATTTGAGCCCAATGTGGTGTCTGAAGTGAACTGCATGCTGCTGTCCGGGAGGTGGAAGCTTCTTCCTCTACTCATTGTGAGTTCTTGTGCTTGAGCTAATAATACAATTGACACAAAGATTAACAAGAGTAAAAGAAACAAATTTTAATTTGTGTGCATGCAGGGAGGTATCATAGAAATAGGACCTAAGAAGTGCCAAAGCAGACAGCTTTCATACTTTTTAGACAAAGAAATAATAAATCTGTGAGGACAAAGGAACTTAGGCTTTGGATGCTTAATTAGTGAAAGGTTTTGGCTTGGGGTAGTGTAATAAGGAAGAACCCTTGTATTCTATTACAAGTTAATCACTAAAGGGATGTTGCCTGTAAGCTTAAATTATACATAACGGCCCATCTCTGGGAACCCTGCTTCCCAGGTAATGAGCACTAAGCTAAAATCCCTTTGTTTAGCTCACTGGAAACATCCTGACCAGGCCCACCTGTGAATGACTGCAGGGAGGAAGAAATTAACACATCCCCTCCAGAAGCTGATGGGAACCAGGAAATGTTGGACTTTACTCTCTCCCCTTTTAGAATAAAAGGAGCCTGAATTCTAACTCAGGCAAGATGGTTTCTTAGGACACGGGTCCACCATCTTCTTGGTCTGCCGGCTTTCCGGATAAAGTCACTATTCCTTGCCCTAACAACTTACCTCTCGATTTTTGGCCTGTCGTGATGTGCAGCAAGAGCATGGACTCAGTAACAGTAGTAAGTTAAAGAAGTTACAGGGTTTGTTTATATAGGCTTCTTGCCCATCCCTATCTCTGGTGATAAGGGTGTCCTTCTGCATCCAGATGCAGGAGTACACCTTTCACATGAGGAACTTATTTCCAGCTTTCAGGGGGACAGAGAAGAGGGCCAAGGTATCCCTTTTGCATTGACTCTTTCTTTCATAACTTTAATCCAAAATAACCAATATCCCATTGAGGATTGTATTGAGGGGCCTCTCTGGCCCACAACAATGCTATGCATGAAGCACAGGGTTTGATAAGAAAAGTGTTCAAGACCTTGCTTTGCCACTTATTGTTTTCCTCATACTGGGCAAGTTAGTTTCAGATTCAACTGCCTCATCTATAAAGGTGCAATAATAATGCTATAGATGTCATAGGGTTATCACGAGTACCCACGTTCTTTACAGATGTTAGTGATGGTCAGAATTGAATTGAGAATTCATCTTATCTTACTAGATATGTTATCTTATTTACTGACTGAAGGCATGCAGCGATAGTGTAGTGCCAAAGACAATACGTGCTATTTAAATCATCTTAAGTGCCTTTTAGAGATGTACCATTCAAAAATGTTCCCTTGGAAAAAAAAGCTTATTCTATTAGCATTGATAGAAAATGAGAGATTACACATGAACTCTGAAATCCCTTTAGTACATATTAGTTAAATGCCACTGTGCATTTTCTTTAAAACATAATACAACAAACAAGAAATAAAAAGTGTTTGAACATTGTAGGGGAGCAGAATTTGCCACCCCAAGTATGTGTTTCTTTGGCATAAGGATTAATTTAGGCTGATTATTTTTAAGGCCCAAAAGATTTAGGAAAAAATTTGACATTCCCTCTAAATGCCTAAAAGAATGTAGATAGAGGGCCTGTTCCAGGAAGGGAGCTATTACCATGGATAACTATAGTATGTATATAGTATACATACTATATATAGTATAGTATATACTATATATATACAGTATATAGTATATAACTATAGTATGAACTAGGTGTGGCAGACAGGGAGGAACCTAGCAATGTCATGTCAGTTACCTTCCTCCCCTTTGAAATGCCTAACCACTACCCCCAACATCCTCCTTTGTCTTCAGCTGAAGATGGTATTTAAGGTGAGGGCTTTGGCCATTTTGATGAGTTACTCAGTTTTCCTTAATCTTTCCCATGTGTGCATGTTATTAAACTTTTGTTTGATTTTCTCCTGTTAATCTGTCATATGTCAATTTAATTCATAGACCAGAAGGGTAGAGGAAAATTTCTTTCTCCCTGACAACATTGATGATCTTCAGTAACTTATAGAATAAAGTGTAGACTAGCAATGGTTTTTTTTGTTGTTGTTTTTTTTTGCGGTACGCGGGCCTCTCACTGTTGTGGCCTCTCCCGTTGTGGAGTGGAGCACAGGCTCCGGACGTGCAGGCCCAGCGGCCATGGCTCACAGGCCCAGCTGCTCCACGGCATGTGGGATCTTCCCAGACCGGGGCACGAACCCGTGTCCCCTGCATCGGCAGGCGGACTCTCTACCACTGCGCCACCAGGGAAGCCCTAGACTAGCAATCTTACTTTCAAAAGGGGGATGCTAAAATTATTTGCCATGTCTAGGAACAGGCTGAAGTGAGCCAAAATTGTAATGTACACAATTTATCCTTGTCACCCTTCTACATGGTTCTTGCCTTCCTCTCGAGTCTCTCTGTATTGGTCAGACTTCTCACCTTCCCACTACCTTTTCTGTATTCACCTTAAGCAAAGAACTTCTCTTTGTTCCTTGGTAGGGGCCTCAACTAATTTAATGGACATCAACAAATCAAACTCATTTCATTTGTTTGGGTCATTAACCTTTCAAAGTCTTCAGTCAGTTACTTCATCTATAAAATGGTTACAGTAATGTCACAGCTTTAAGAATTAAATGAGGAAATCCATATAAAGCATTTAGCATATTTTCCCACTCATGGTAAGTTAGAATGATTTTTTGATATAATTACAGTATCATATTTAAGTTACAGTTTTATGCTTTCAAAAGTTAGATGTCCAAATTGAAATAACTTTAGAACCAGAATGATTGTATTTGAAATGCTATTTATCATTGTAAGAGTTTAGGATCAATTTCATAGTATGTTTCTTAAAAAAAGAAGTGTTTCAATAGAAAAGGCTGATTTGATATTTTGCCTGTTAGCAAAAGTCTGTGCAAAGAATGACATCCAGAACTGTGGAGAAACATAGCAGAAAACATTTGCATAGGAATTAGGAGAGAATTTTATTATCTTAACTGAATTTTTCTTCTTCCTGATTCTCTATTTCTACTTCCAGAAACTGAGATTCAAATTAGTATTTCTTCATCAACTATTTAGCTTATCAAGGAATGATATAGATTTAACTGTATTTCTGTGAGGAGGAGATAATGGACACAAGAGCATTTCTTGTCTTTTTTTTTTTCTTTCTAAAGAAGATGTTGGGGGTAGTAGTTTATTAATTAATTTATTTTTGCTGTGTTGGGTCTTCATTTCTGTGCTAGGGCTTTCTCTAGTTGTGGAAAGCGGGGGCCACTCTTCATCGTGGTGCGTGGGCCTCTCACTATGGCAGCCTCTCTTGTTGTGGAACACAGGCTCCAGAGGTGCAGGCTCAGTAGTTGTGGCTCACGGGCCTAGTTGCTCCGCGGCATGTGGGATCCTCCCAGACCAGGGCTCGAACCCATGTCCCCTGCATTAGCAGGCTGATTCTCAACCACTGTGCCACCAGAGAAGCCCCCATTTCTTGTCTTAATGGAATGACCCACACCTTCACACTATATTAACTCTTACTTTACATATGGTATTATTATAGTTTTCTTATGAAATCTAGTTGTTTTCAGCTTGGTTCTGCTGATCTCGGGTGGCCTCGGCTTGCCAGCAGCTTGAAGCAGGGTTTCGATTCCTGGCCAGAGATTGAGGTCAGGCCACGGCAGTGGAAGTGCTGAATCCTAGCCACTAGACCACCAGGGACCATTGGCCAGTGACAAGGCCCTGGCTCTTTGGCTTTTCAAAAAAGAATTCCCACAAAGACAGAAAGTAGTGAAACAAGTAGTGTTTTTATTAGGAGGAAAAAGAGTACGTGTGGATAAACACATGGGCAGGCTCAGAGAGAGAGTTAGTAGTAGTTTGAATCACTTATGTGGGGTATTTCTTCTGGGCTTCCTTTGGCTCATCATTTTGATTTGCCTGGTTCTGAGTCCGTAGTTGTTATATCTCAGGATCTTCCCATGTGTCTGCATGCATCTCTTAGTCAAGATGGATTCCAGAGATGAGGCCTATGGGTAGATTGACATCACTCCCCTTTTGATCTCCAAGGAGCTTATAGACAGGAAGGTCTCCTTGACTCCAAGAATGGGAAATATGTGGTCTCTTATCTTTTATCTGGGCAGGACTCAGCCTCTATTATCCTGCTGTTATGGAGTTTCTATCCACAGGGGACGAACTCCATCTGCTCAGCCTGGGGCCCATCTATCTCCAGTCTCACTGCCATCCACCCTCTTTCTTAATGATTCAGTAGTAACAAGATGATGTAAAGTATGTGCTCTGTTCTTTACTCTCCCTAACTTATGTAGGTGGAGTGGGTAGCCCCTATCATCTAGGCAAAGCATAAGGATGTTTTTGCAAAGCTGAATTGGGTAGCTTAATACTGATAACACTACTAACTGAGTAATAGACAATTCAGTCCTTGAATATTTATCACATAGTATCTTGAATTTCTCAACTGGATTCTGACATTATTTACGTAAAATTGTCTGTAATATTTTAAATATCTGTCCCTATTTTAAATTACTTAAATAGTTTGTATATTCTCTTTTTATTACAAAACAGAATAAATAAGAAAACAAAAATATATAAAAAGATTTAACTGTTTAAACATAATAAAAATTTGAGATGTATTCATGCAATTGACAGTATAATTAACATTTGATCAAACTGTGATCAATAAAAAATAAATGTACCAAATGCATACACTGAGATATGCATATTGAGATGTTATTTTATTACTTTATCCGTATTTAGTCATTGAAGGCTAGGAGTGACCATATTTATAAAAGATCGTATTTATTTCTAATTTTAAAAAATTATATGAGCAGATGCTTTAGACCTTCTGTAATCTCTAGAGCAAGGAGTCTTTATGAATTTTTGATGCCCAGATATCCAGCGCACAATTTTTTTTTTTTTTTTTTTTGTCTGCTGAACTAGATCAGAGTGGAAAGAGTGGTTTTGGGGGTGGAAGTATAGATAAATGCAGTAGAATCAAGAAGCCTGTTTAATGTAGGAAAAACAACGTTGAAAACACCATGTATCAGTTGTCATTTTTCTGGCAACTGAGCATCTGAAAATCCTCAAAGTATTTAGGCAAGTGCTGCCATTTATTCATATACAAATCAATTTAACAAATACATGAATTGCTAACTATGTGAACATTGGACAGGATATGCAGTGGTAATAAGATAGGCAAGGTCACTGCCTTCATTAAACTTAAATTCTAGAGGTTTATTATAGGAAAAGAGAGGTCACCACCTGTTATAACTAAAAGAAAGACCTTTGATTTTCAGGTCCACTCAGTATTCCCCCTTCCACACATCTACACACACAGACGATTTGCAGTATGGGCAAGAGCTTTAACTTAGCCTTGGCCAGTTAGAAACAATCATCCATGATTTCGAATTCAGAGCTACTGATACAAAGAGACAAGAACATTAGCAAATCCATTCTGGTCACGCCATTAATGAAAATCACAACACAAATACGTGTCTACAAACTAGTTCCCCTATTCCAGCCATTATAAAGATTATCACCAAATGTATATGTAATTTACCCATGTTTAATTATTCCTATGTTTAACCACATTGTAATATTGTTTTTATTCAACTATAACATTTCCTATTTTATTCTTTTAGATAAGAATATTGCTTTACTTTTATAAATGTCTTTACCACTTTTCCATCTTGGAAAAAAAATAAGCTCACCTCTACATGCTTCCACAGAGTTACCTTATCAGTGCTTACCTATAAATTAACATAATGCTTAGCAGGACATTTATGATTCTCAAAAGGGCCCAACTGAAGGAATAATTCATCTTGGCCCCTGTATCCCTAGGATTACACTAAATGTTAAGGTCCTATTTAATTCCCAACTTGTGGGAAAAGGCATGTGTCTTCAGTCAAAATGCTTGAAATTCATGGCTATTTATCTGATATTAAAACCTGAGTTTCTTTACAGATTCACAGGCCTTGAAAGAATGAGCAGTTATTCTTTTTTTTTTTTTAACACTTTATTGGATATAATTGCTTTACATTGTTGTGTTAGTTTCTGCTGTATAACGAAGTGAAACAGCTTTTGGATACATATATCCCCATATACCCTCTCTCTTGCATCTCTCTCCCACCCTCCTTACCCCACCCCTCTAGGTGGTCACAAGCACCGAGCTGACCTCCCTGTGCTATGTGGCTGCTTCCCACTAGCTTTCTATTTTACATTTGGTAGTGTGTATTTGTCAATGCCACTCTCTCACGTCTTCCCAGCTTACCCTTCCCCCTCCCTGTGTCCTCAAGTCCGTCTTTATACCTGCGTCTTTATTCCTGTCCTGCCCCTAGGTTCTTCAGAAACATTTTTTTTTTTTTTTAGATTCCATATATATGTGTTAGCATATGGTATTTGTTGTTCTCTTTCTGACTTACTTCACTCCGTATGACGGACCCTAGGTCCATCCACCTCACTACAAATAACTCAATTTCGTTTCTTTTAATGTCTGAGTAATATTCCATTGTATATATGTGCCACATCTTCTTTATCCATTCATCTGTCGATGGACACTCAGGTTGCTTCCATGTCCTGGCTGTTGTAAATAGAGCTGCAATGAACATTGTGGTACATGACTCTTTTTGATTTATGGTTTTATCAGGGTATATGCTCAGTAGTGGGATTGCTGGGCCATATCGTAGTTCTATTTTTAGTTTTTTAAGGAACCTCCATACTGTTCTCCATAGTAGCTGTATCAATTTACATTCCCACCAACAGTGCAAGAGGGTTTCCTTTTATTGACACCCTCTCCAGCATTTATTGTTTGTAGATTTGTTGGTGATGGCCATTCTGGCTGGTGTGAGGTGATACCTCATGGTAGTTTTGATTTGCATTTCTCTAATGATTAGTGATGTTGAGCATCCTTTCATATGTTTGTTGGCAATCTGTGTATCTTCTTTTGAGAAAGATCTATTTAGGTCTTCTGCCCATTTTTGGATTGGGTTGTTTCTATTTTTTTTTTTTTGTGGTACGTGGGCCTCTCACTGTTGTGGCCTCTCCTGTTGTGGAACACAGGCTCCGGACGTGTAGGCCCAGCGGCCATGGCTCACGGGACCAGCCGCTCCGCAGCATGTGGGATCTTCTCAGACCGGTGCCCGAACCCGTGTCCCCTGCATTGGCAGGCAGATTCTTTACCACTGCGCCACCAGGGAAGCCCGGTGGTTTGTATTTTGATAATGAGCTGCATGACTTGCTTGTACAGTTTGGAGATTAATCCTTTGTGAGTTGCTTCATTTGCAAATATTTTCTCTCATTCTGAGGGTTGTCTTTTCATCTTGTTTATGGTTTCCTTTGCTGTGCAAGTGCTTTTAAGTTTCATTAGGTCCCATTTGTTTATTTTTGTTTTTATTTCCATTTCTCTAGGAGGTGGGTCAAAAAGAATCTTGCTGTGATTTATGTCATAGAGTGTTCTGCCTATGTTTTCCTCAATGAGTTTTATAGTGTCTGGTCTTACATTTAGGTCTTTAATCCATTTTGAGTTTATTTTTGTATATGGTGTTAGGTAGTGTTCTAATTTCATTCTTTCACATGTAGCTGTCCAGTTTTCCCAGCACCACTTATTGAAGAGGCTGTCTTTTCTCCATTGTATATTCCTGCTTCCATTATCAAAGATAAGGTGAACATATGCGCATGGGTTTGTCTCTGGGCTTTCTATCCTGTTCCATTGATCTGTATTTCTATTTTTGTGCCAATACCATACTGTCTTGATTACTGTAGCTTTGTAGTATAGTCTGAAGTCAGGGAGCCTGATTCCACCAGCTCCATTTTTCTTTCTGAAGATTGCTTTGGCTATTCGGGGTCTTTTGTGTTTCCATACAAATTGTGAATTTTTTTCTTCTAGTTCTGTGAAAATTGCCATTGGTAGTTTGATAGGGATTGCACTGAATCTGTAGATTACTTTGGGTAGTATAGTCATTTTCACAATGTTGATTCTGCCAGTCAAAGAACATGGTATATCTCTCCATCTGTTTGTATCATCTTTAATTTCTTTCATCAGTGTCTTATAGTTTTCTGCATACAGGTCTTTTGTCTCCTTAGGTAGGTTTATTCCTAGGTATTTTATTCTTTTGGTTGTAATGGTAAATGGGAGTGTTTCCTTAATTTCTCTTTCTGATTTTTCATCATTAGTGTATAGGAATGCAAGGATTTCTGTGCCCTAATTTTGTATCCTGCTAGTTTACCAAATTCATTGATTAGCTCTAGTAGTTTTCTGGTAGCATCTTTGGGATTCTCTATGTATAGGATCATGTCATCTGCAAACAGTGACAGTTTTACTACTTTTAGGATTTAGATTCTTTTTATTTCTTTTTCATCTCTGATTGTTGTGGCTAAAACTTCCAAAGCTATGTTGAATAATAGTGGTGAGAGTGGACAAACTTGTCTTGTTCCTGATCTTAGTGGAAATGGTTTCAGTTTTTCACCATTGAGAATGATGTTGGCTGTGGGATTGTCATATATGGCCTTTATTATGTTGAGGTAAGTTCCCTCTCTGCCTACTTTCTGCCGGGTTTTTTCATAACTGGACGTTGAATTTTGTCAAAAGCTTTTTCTGCATCTATTTAGATGATCATATGGTTTTTCTCCTTCAATTTGTTAATATGGTGTATCACATTGATTGATTTGTGTATATTGAAGAATCCTTGCATCCCTAGGATAAATCCCACTTGATCATGGTGTATGATCCTTTTAATGTGCTGTTGGATTCTGTTTGCTAGTATTTTGTTGAGGTTTTTTGCATCTATGTTCATCAGATATATTGACCTGTAGTTTTCATTTTGTGACATCTTTGTCTGCTTGTGGTATCAAGGTGATGGTGGCCTTGTAGAATGAGTTTGTGAGTGTTCCTCCCTCTTCTATATTTTGGAAGAGTATGAGAAAAATAGGTGTTAGCTCTTCTCTAAATGTTTGATAGAATTCACCTGTGACTCCATCTGGTCCTGGGCTTTTGTTTGTTGGATGATTTTTAATCACAGTTTCAGTATCATTGCTTGTGTTTGGTCTATTTATATTTTCTATTTCTTCCTAGTTCAGTCTTGGAAGGTTGTGCTTTTCTAAGAATTTGTCCGTTCCTTCCACCTTGTCCACTTTTTTGGCATATAGTTGATTTTAGTAATCACTCATGATCCTTTGTATTTCTGCAGTATCTTCTATTATTTATACTTTTTCATTTCTAATTCTGTTGATTTGAGTCTTCTCCCTTTTTTTTTTTTTGATGGGTCTGGCTAGAGGTTTATCAATTTTGTTTATTTTCTCAAATAACCAGCTTTTAGTTTTATTGATCTTGGCCATTGTTTCCTTCATTTCTTTTTCATTTATTTCTGATCTGATATTTATGAGTTCTCTCCTTCTGCTAACTTTGGGTTTTTTATGTTCTTCTTTCTCTAATTGCTTTAGGTGTAAGGTTAGGTTGTTTATTTGAGATTTTTCTTTTTTCTTGAGGTAGGATTTTATTGTTATAAACTTCCCTCTTAGAACTGCTTTTGCTGCATCCCATACATTTTGGGTCGTCATGTTTTGATTGTCATTTTTTTCTAGGTATTTTTTGATTTCCTTTTTGATTTCTACAGAGCTCTCTTGGTTATTTAGTAGTGTATTTTTTAGCCTCCATACGTTTGTATTTTTTACAGTTTTTTTTCCTGTAATTGATATCTTTTCTCATGGCGTTGTGGTAGGAAGAGAGATACTTGATACAATTTCAATTTTCTTAAATTTACCAATGTTTGATTTGGGATTCAAGATATGATCTGCCCTGGAGAATGTTCCATGAGTGCTTGATGAAAACGTATTTTGTTGCTTTTGGATGGAATGTCCTATAAATAAAGTCCATATTGTTTAATGTGTCATTTAAAGCTTGTGTTCCTCATTTATTTTCATTTTGGTTCATCCTATCCATTTGTAAAAGTGGGGTGTTAAAATTCCCTACTATGATTGTCTTACTGTCGAGTACCCCTTTTATGGCTATTAGTTTTTGCCTTATGTATTGAGGTGCTCCTGTGTTGGGTGCATCAATATTTACAATTGTTATTTCTTCTTCTTAGATTGATCCCTTGATCATTGTGTAGTGTCCTTCTTTGTCTCTTGTAATAGTCTTTATTTTTTGTCTGATATGTGAATTGCTACTCCAGCTTTCTTTTGATTTCCATGTTCATGGAATATCTTTTTCCATCCCTTCCCTTTCACTCTGTATGTGTCCCTAGGTCTGAAGTGGGTCTCTTGTAGACAGTATATGTACGGGTCTTGTTTTATATCCATTCATCCAGTCTATGTCTTTTGTTGGGATGATTTAATCCATTTACATTTATGGTAATTATTGATATATATGCTCCTATTACCATTTTCTAAATTGTTTTGGGTTTGTTAATGTAGTTCTTTTCCTTTGGTTGTGTTTCCTGCCTACAGAAGTTCCTTTAGGATTTGTTGTAAAGCTGGTTTGGTGGTGCTGAATTCTCTTATCTTTTGCTTGTCTGTAAAGGTTTTCATTTCTCCGTTGAATCTGAGTGAAATCCTTGCTGGGTAGAGTAATCTTGGTTGTAGGTGTTTTCCTTTCATCAGTTTAAATATGTCTTGCCACTCCCTTCTGCCTTACTGAGTTTCTGCCGAAAGATCACCTGTTAACCTTATGGGGATTCCCTTGTATGTTATTTGTTGCTTTTCCCTTGCTGATTTTAATATTTTTTCTCTGTATTTAATTTTTGATAGTTTGATTAATATGTGTCTTGGCATGTTTCTCCTTGGATTTATCCTGTATGGGACTCTGCACTTCCTGGACTTGATTGTTTCCTTTCCCATATTAGGGATGTTTTCAACCAAAATCACTTCAAATATTTTCTCAGTCCCTTTCTTTTTCCCTTCTTCTTCTGGGACCCCTATAATTCGAATGTTTGTGCCTTTAATATTGTCCCAGAGGCCTCTGGGACTGTTCTCAATTCTTTTCATTCTTTTTATTCACTGTGCTCTGTAGTAGTTATTTCCACTGTTTTATCTTCCAGGTCACTTATCCGTTCTTCTTCCTCAGTTATTCTACTGTTGATTCTTTCTAGAGAATTTTTAATTTCATCTATTGTGTTGTTCATCATTGTTTGTTGCTCTTTAGTTCTTCTAGTTCTTTGTCAAACGTTTCTTGTATTTTCTCCATTCTATTTCCAAGATTTTGGATCATCCTTACTATCATTACTCTGAATTCTCTTTTCAGGTAGACTGCTTATTTCTCCCTCATTTGTTCAGTCTGTTGGGTTTTTACCTTACTCCTTTATCTGCTGCATGTTTCTCTGTCTTCTCATTTTGCTTAACTCACTGTGTTTGGGGTCTCTTTTTCGCAGGCTGCAGGTTTGTAGTTCCCATTGTTTTTGGTGTCTCCCCTCAGTGGGTAAAGTTGATTCAGTGGGTTGTGTAGTCTTCCTGGTGGAGGGGACTAGTGTCTGTGCTCTGGTGGATGAGGCTGGATCTTGTCTTTCTGGTGGGCAGGACCACATCCGGTGGTTTGTTTCGGGGTGTCTCTGGCCTTATTATGATTTTAGGCAGCCTCTCTGCTAATGGGTGGGGTTGTGTTCCTATCTTGCTAGTTGTTTGTCATGGGGTGTGAAGCACTGGAGCTTGCTGGTCGTTGAGTGGAGCTCTGTTTTAGCATTGAGACAGAGATCCCTGGGAGAGCTCTCGCCAGTTGATATTACATGGGGCCAGGCAGCCTCTTGTGGTCCAGTGTCCTGAAGTTGGCTCTCTCACCTCTGAGGCTGAGGTATGACACCTGGCTGGAGCACCAAGACTCTGTCAGCCACATTGCCCGCAGCTCCAATGCAACTGGACAGAAGGCTGACACAGTGGGTTCGTTAGGTACCATACATAGAGTCAGAAGAGTTGCTGGACTGCTGCGTGGGTGGTCATTCCGTATCCTGACAACTATGCCAGCTATGTTCACCAAAATGTCAGAAACAGAGACCTGTTTACAAGTTACTGCATCAGTCAGAGTGTGATCAGCTCTTCCAGCCCCAGTGATCTAATGGCACGACAGCTGAGTCATTTTGGGGCACTGGCCTGTGGGGTGAATATGTGGCTGGACTGAGATGATTGCTCAGGGAACCTGACAAACCCCACTGCTTTTTCCCACACCTACCAGGTATTTTTGAGGAAGGTCCTTGCTATAACCTTACAGATACATACTGTGAATCATTTTCTCCAAAGACTCCTATGGCCATTCTCTCAGTTTCTGAGTATATGGCTGTATATAATATAATATAATATAATATAATATAATATAATATAATATAATATAATATAATATAATATAATATGCTATAATATAATATGATATAATGTAAATAAAATTAAACACAAAATGGAGATAAGAGTGGAAAATTCCCTGAGCAGATGAAACCACTTAAGCTGTGTAAGCAAATCTGAATCTAGCTTGTAGGGTATTTCTTACAAACCTCTGAAAATCATAAATGAAACTTAAGCTGTTCCCCCCAAACTGACATGAGGTAACTACTTTTAACCAATTCCTTATCACTAGGGAAAGTCTAATGCTCTAACCAATCATTTTGAAGAATAAACAGCCTTTGCATTTTTACTCTATAACCTGCCCTATAATAAAATACTTCTGAGCCTCATTCCACTGTTGCTCTGAAAGGTCCTAGTTCATGAACTGTTCTTATATGCACAATAAATTCTTATTAAATACTATTTTATTGATCTGATGTTTTAATTTTGCTGGTAGTTAATTTTGCTATGTATATATATATACATTTAATATTTGATATACATGTGTGTATATATATATATGTAGTCAAAAATCCAGAAATAGGATATATATGTGTCTCTTCAGAAAGTAGCAATATCAGTATCATCCTATTCACCTGTGTAAGACAGGTGAATAAATTATGAAGGTGAATAAAGTAAAGGTTGGAAGATTCTAGAAGTCCTTTGATTTGCCCTTTCTTCAAATAATGAAAGAGAAAGTAATGTCACATTCCAGAGGGAATGGCGAGATTAGTGTAATTATGAAAGGTTTGAAAGTTTGAGGTGTGATTATTATTATCATACTCACATTTAATTCTCCAGTTTGATGAATACAGAAGATAAATGAGACATGGAGAATGATGATGGATTGTTTTAAGTCTAATATGCTGGTGACTTTAATTGCAGACCTTGTGCCCAATGTGGTATTCTTGCAGGAACAGATCAATGTTGTCTTAGATATCTGAAATTAAACCATTCATCTCATTGGTTGTATTTTCTTTTTTTTTCCTCTTCCAGGAAGACTTGAACTTTAAATGTAATTTGTTTTTACCCAATAGGGACAGCAGTACACCTTCACCATCATGTCTTAGACCACACCTACTACCTATTTCTGCAGTGACAATGACAATCTCACTCTCACATGACAAGGTATCATGCTGCTTCACTATTTTAATAATATACTGATCATGGGCATTGAAGAGCAGAAAGCAGCAGGACCGGAATGGTAATACTTATGTCAGTAAATTTCTGCTGTTCATTATAATGGGACACATAAGGATATCACCACTAAAGTGAGTGACTGGTTCTGCTTCTAAGCAACAGAAATATTACATTGAATTCTTTGATTTTGTGTTCAACATATACTAAGTTTGAGTGTATTGCTCATAATGTTGACCTAGTGTCCTAAAATGCTGCTAGCTTTGATTAGAAGGATCTTTAATGGGTCCAGGCTGCACTATAATCTGTGCCAACTCATCCTTTATGACCCACTGGATCTTTTGGTAGTTGGAATTTCTATGGCTGATTAAGATACTGTATAGAATCTGTAACAAACACAATATGAAAATCACAGTGAAAGGCCCCAGTGTTTTGAAACGATGCCAAACTTTCTTGGGTTAATAACCATTCTGCTCCTCAGAAATATACCTTGGCTTACTCCTGCTACCTCACGTACACTAAAGAGTTATCTATTTGACAGCAGATAAATTCATGGCTTCTTATGTTATCATATCCATCTAGTCATAAACTTGATTACAGCCAGCATCCCTACTGTAGGGCTTCAGTGTGTGTAAGTAGTTGGCATAAGTAGGATCTTCCAAATGTCTGTTGTGCCACACCGCTTGCTCTCCCTCAGTGCCAGCTGTGGTTTCATGGAATGTTTCCTTGACTGCTCAGCTGAGGTGAGGGGAGAAACTGAGTGTGAATCACAGATGGCTCTGTGGGATATATTGGCACCAGCCACAGGTGGCTCTAAAGAAGAATGGGGAGAAAAAGCTACACTGAAAGCAGAACTCTGAGCATTACAGCTCACTATTCATCTCAGCGGGGTTTATTAGAATGATGTCAGGATTTTAATCACAAGTCAGATGAATCAATGTGAGCTATCCAAAATTCAATTAGAATATCATAATAATTATTCTTATTGATAGTAGATATATGAAAAAATGTAATATTTCATGATATTCAAAAGCCTTTGTTATTAGGTTGTTAATAAACCTTAGGATCCCATCATCCCTTAAGGGTCATTAAAGATAAATGGGTAAAAACAAGGACAGATGATAAAATTTCATTTCACTGATAAACATAGGTAGGAGTTATATGCTTCTGTGCTTAGATAATCTCACTTTGACTGTTATAGCTGAAGATACAATAATTATTTTAAAAATGGCTCATTGAGAATACTCAATATGCATATCTGCAGCTCCAGGTCTCACACTCAGCTGACACCTGATTGTGAATAACTTCAATTAACTGGGATGGTGCCTATGTTCTTCCTGGATGGGCAAACTCATTTAAATGCAGTGTGTTGTGAAACACTTGAAGGTATTTCTTTAATATTGTAAACTGGAACCAAACACCCTAAAAAGTGATTTTTAAAATATATTATTCTTGCAAACAGAAGAAAAATTATCTCACTAAATTTAATAGCCTAAAGAACTCCTTTTTAAAGTTGGTAACTTTAATAAATTGAAAACTAATTGTTTAAACAAAAGCAAACTTATAGGTATTTGAAAATAAAGCTAACCTGAGCTTAGTATCTATACACCTAATGGTTTTATTGGGTAGATCACAGACCTGGAAGGGACAAGATTGGAGCATTAATGACACACACATTTGGGCCTAAAGTGTGAGTATATTTGTAATTCATGTAAATGCATTTAAAGTTCCCCACTAATGAGAGAGATCATAATGCTCTAATGCAGCTATTGGCAGTCTGCCACCTGCAGATCAGATCTAGCCCACTGAGTGTTTTTGTATGGCTGAAAAAAAATTTTAAAGACTATTTTCTGACATGTAAAAATTATGTGAAGTTCACATTTCAGTGTTCAGATGTGAAGTTTTATCAGCCCAGCCACACTCATCCATTTATATATTGTCTATGGCTGTTATTGCATTATAAAAGCAGTTGAGTAATTGTTACAGAGACTCTATGTCCTGCAAAACCTAAAATACTATCTGACTTCTACAGAAAAAGTTTGCTGACCCCTGACCCAGTGAATAAGATGATATGTTCTATGGGTTTCATTTGTTACTGTGTATTCCCCAGAAAAACACAAAATCTTTCTAGACTTGGCTGTGTTTCCTCCACCACTGCAGTTTTTGTACTTAATATGTACATACTCATTTGCAGCTGGACCAGCTGCAGCTGCATCCAGGTTCAGGAGTGGCACTGCCCGTGGGGCCAGCAGCCTGTGTGGTGCCAATGTCCTGTGCTGAGGGGCAGCAGCAGCAGGGTCTTCAGCTCTAGGTCTAATTGACTAGTCTCCCAGTTTGTCTGAACCTTCCCAGAGGTCTCCTGCTTTCCTGGAGGTCATGTAAACTACCCAATATTCTTTCAATTACTTCCTTTTCTGATTAAATCAAACAAGTAGTTCCTTGCAACTAAAAACTCTGATGGGTACAAAACTAAACACACAAGTAAACAAATAAGAAAAAAGGATCAAGAAGATATAAAGTTGGGAATATATGTAAGTAGATTAAGTGTTGTACACAAATGCTCTCTGAGTCCTATAAGAAGCAGCCAGCATCCAAGGACCTATACTCATAAGACATCAGAATGAGTAAAATAGAAAAGTGGCCTACTATTTCCCGAGAAATATGAAATATGAGCAAATTGGCCAGAATTGGGGAATAAACTCAAGCAACTCCTAAATAAAGTAAACATGAACAGTAATACAATGAAGATAGTTTTTTAAAGTACATTTAAATTTTCCCTTAAAAGGAACATATTTCTAAACAGTCAGTGGATGTGAAGGAATCAATGAATTTCAGTGAGTAGTTCAATGTCACAAAAGTTGAAAGATCAAGAAAAGACTGGCAGGAAGGGAAGGGAGGAAGGAACTGCTACTCTCTATAACCTCTGAATTCTCCTGACTCAAGGCAAGGCACTATTCTCTCATACGCTGTTTCCTCATCTTCAAATCTAGGATAAATTTGACCTCCTTTTAGGGTTAATGATGGTGACTAAATGACCCTGGTTAAGAGCATGAATTCAAATCAAACAGTCTGGGAATTACATCCCCCCCCCCAAAATTTAATATCAGGGTAAATTTGGGCAAGTTACATATCCTTTCTAGGTTGACTTTCCTCCTCTTTTAGTGGGGATTACAATAATAGTATCTAATAGGTAAGTTTTTATGAGGCATTAAATAAAAGAATGTGTTTTAGTTCTTGGCAGAGTGCTTGCACATAAATGATAGATGGAAGGAAAGCAGTATAATGGTTTGTCTGGGGTGGTAAAATAAGGAAGAACTGAGGTCAATCCCCAAGTTACCCTCATGTTCTACCTTGGAACCACAGTGAAATGCTCTTGAGCACGTTTCTTTTAGATAGATAGGGCTGACAATAGATAACATGCAAATAATTCTTTTTAGTCTATGCATTGGCATCTTTCAAATTGGGCCTCTATATCCAGTTGCTATTTTAGAAGTGAGGAATCACACAGTCCTGTAAGAACAAACCCATGTGTTACAGAAGCCCTCTCATCCTGTGTCCAGAACTGACTATTCTCACAGCATTTCTCAGCCCTATCCCCCCACTAGGTATCATGGCCTGGACCTCATTCATCGGTCTACCCTACAGGGTTACATGAGATGCCAGGACTGACTTTTCATTGGCTTATTTATTGTTAAGGCAACTGCTTTAGAAACAGATCCTATTCATTTTGGCTCAATGCTTATCTTGTTTAGTGAAGAAAAAGTTTAAAAACATTGTAAAATCAAATTTTGCAGTCAGCAGTTGTCTAGGTGTACCAGGAAGAGTTTCCATCTGTTTCCTTATCACAGCACTTGGCCTGCATAAATTAACATCTATTCTTTTGTCTTTATTTCTTAGTTCAAAAATTCACAGAGAAAGTCAAGGATTTAAAAAAAATCATGGACAGTTAAGTGTGAATGTTTCCCAAATGTCTTATATTTGAGAATTAAAGGTAACAAATCATAACAAATTCCAGACATTTCAGAATAACCATGCTTAAATACATGTGCTCAAAGTATTTGGTCAATCTAATTTAGTTCAAACCTAGAAATGGTTTTGTCATTTCTCAGAAGATTTTCAGAAGCTGAGGTGAATCAAGATGACAGGCTTTTAGAGGTCTCTTAATTCTCTTCTGATCCTAGATACTTGGCTTAGCATGAATATATAACTTTAAGCCAGGTTGCTTAATTCTGGGCTTATCTATTTATAACTACCTGCTTTTCCTGTGAAGAAGACCTGGCACCTATCTAAAACCATCTCCAATAAACTTGCAATTACTGTTACACATTTTTTGCATGCACTGGAGCTATTGACGAACACCAAATCTAAGGATACCCAAATCTAATCCTTTTTATTAGGTAAATCGAGTTCTCTTTATGCTGTCTCTTCTCAAAAATCATGTCTGGTGGAAAGGACGGAGGTTTATAAAAGTCAGTTTTTTCAGTCATAAAAATTAGAGATGCTATATTTACTAAAGATATTAAATTTACAAATGGTTTATCATTAGAGTAAAACATTATAATTTATTTTAAACTTTTATTAGAAATAAAAGTTTTTATTTTCTAGTCTAATTGGATTTTGGCCAAATTTATACTTGTAATTATTAAAAAGCAACAATGTTATTGAAAATGTATTAGTCTCAACAGCCAATTAAACTAACTTTTAACCTCTTAAGTAAATAGCAAGTGTTAGACCAGTATTAAAAAAAACATTCTACCGAAAAACAGATTAACTTAATGATCAGTAAGAGAACATTAAATTAATTCTTTGTTATATAAAATAAGGGACCAGATGTCAGTAACAGCGATGAGCTCCCTAAGGTGGAAAAATACAACTAATTCATAGAATGGAGGGAATTAGATTGTCTGAGGAACAAAATACTCAAGAAACAAAGGTGTGTGTACAAAAAATACTTAACTTAAATTTTTTTCTTCTAGTAATTTGAGAAATGATAAATCTTTACTGGAGAAATTGCTTTACATTTCTGATTAAACACTTCCACACTTCCCTTTTGAAATATCATTTGGAAAACTTGAAGTATTAATATATTTAAAGAAGGTAAGAATACAAAGATGGTCTTGAAGTTTTCCTATGCAAGAAGACATGCCACCTGCATAGCTAAAAAATACACCATTCAAAAAGAAAAACATTCTGTATTTCTTATTGAACAAGTGGAAAAGTTACAAAAAGATGGAAAAAGATTCATGAAAATGAGGTCTTTGTGAATAAAGAGGCTTTGACAGGGCTGATTGGTAGCTTTCTTGTGTCTTCCAACTGTGCAAAGGAATGAGTGATACTGATGAATAGATGAAAAAATAATAACTTTTCTCTTTATATTTTAGCCTCAGATGATAATCCCTTACTATAGGTACTTCTATAGTGATCTGTGAGTCTATTCATCTCCTAAGCACATTTTGTGGATTGGATCTGTAGGGGAGCAAAATCTGCCATCCCGAAATGTCTCTTTGGCATGTGAATTCTTTCAAGCTGAAAACAATCAAGACCCAAAAGACTCAGGAAGAAACTATGACCTTTCTCCTAACTGCCTAAAAGAATTTAGAGGACCTGTTCCCAGACAGAGCTATTAACAGAAATGTCTGCAAACAATTTGGGCTAGATGTGGAGGGGGAAACTTGACAGGGCCTAGAGATCAGAGTCCACTCTGTGTCCCCTTGTCTCTGTAAGGCCCAGCAAACATTTATCTACCAAACATTAACTTTTTCATCTCCATGTCGGTTGACTTTCCTCCACTTTGAAGTCCAAACCACTACTCTCAACATCCCTTTTTGTCTTTAGCTGAAGATGATATTTAAGATGAGGCCTTTGGCCATTTGGGTGACTTACTCAGTTTTCCTGGGTCTCTCCCATGTATACATGTTATTAAATTTTTGTCTGATTTTTCCCTGTTAATTGTCTCATGTCAGTTTGGTTCTTAGACCAGCCAGCAGAACTTAGAAGAGTAGAGGAAAACTTCTTCCTTCCTGACAAAATAATATGATGTCCAGTGTATGTGTACTACTGTTGTTCAAGTGAATGTAGGTGCAGTTATGTTACCGAATAAATCGGGCTCTGCTGCTCACTGCTTTGAAAATCAAACTCATAAACGTTGGTAGAGGGGAAAGTTGTCTGTTTTTTTTTTTTTTTTTGCTGTGCGCGGGCCTCTCACTGCTGTGGCCCCTCCCGCTGCGGAGCACAGGCTCCGGACGCGCAGGCTCAGCGGCCATGGCTCACGGGCCCAGCCGCTCTGCGGCATGCAGGATCCTCCCGAACCGGGGCATGAACCCGTGTCCCCTGCATCGGCAGGCGGACTCTCAACCACTGCGCCACCAGGGAAGCCCAAGGGAAAGTTGTCTTTAATCAGAATGCTGGCAATCTGGGGAGGTGGTGGACTCAGTGTCCCCAAAGAACCACCTCTGAAGATTCTGCTCAGCCATGAAAGTTTTAAAGGAAAGGAGGGAAGTAATCTCAGGTAATCATTGAGATAGGGGGTCAGAGTCATCGCCATTTCGCACTGCATGCAGGATGCTCAATTCTGATTCCTCATGATCTTCCTCTAGGCATTATCTTGTTCACACAGTTTGGTTACACAGTTTGTTCGGGAGATTACTGAAGTGGAAGCTAGGGAAGAGATCTGGTCATCTGTTAATTACTTATTCTTCATTCCTACTTCTCTGATCTAGTGAAAGAACTGAAAAGTTAGGCAAGGTATTGTGTGATTAAAAGATTTGAAAGGTATGCTCAGGCTGGACGTGAGGAGAGCATGGGGGCCCCTGGTTGAAAGTAACAATATAGCTTTGCTAAAGTGACAAGGAAAGGGGCTTTTGCTGAAGCCTGTTTCCTGCAAGGAGCTGCTTACAGTTATGATTATTAAAATACCTCTTACTCACATAAGAACCAAGACCAGAATAGGAAAAGACTGAAGGAAATGTTTGAGCTTTCTAGCTTTGGGGAAAGGTGTAGATAAGGGACTGGGTGTTAATACCTGTCAGTCTTCGCACCATGAACAATCTAATTATCTTATAAGAATTGCAACCTGAATAAAGTTAAACAAGAATGAGAAACTCTCCTTCATTTCTTCAACTTGTATATCAAAAATTCTTTTCAGGGACTTCCCTGGTGGCGCAGTGGTTAAGAATCCGCCTGCCAACGCAGGGGACACGGGTTCGATCCCTGGTCCAGGAAGATCCCACATGCCGCAGAGCAACTAAGCCCGTGCGCCACAACTATTGAGCCTGCGCTCTAGAGCCCATGAGCCACAACTACTGAACCCACATGCCACAACTGTTGAAGCCCATGTGCTTAGAGCCCATGCTCCACAAGAGAAACTACCACCCACCACATTGAAGAGTAGCCCCTGCTTGACACAACTAGAGAAAGCCTGCACACAGCAACAAAGACCCAATGCAGCCAAAAATAAATAAATAAATTAATTAATTAATTTTAAAAAATCCCTTTCCAGCTCTGTCCAAAAAAGGTGATACAACAAATAGAACAGAAGAACTGTAACTCTGATTGACAAGGGGTAGGGGAAGGCTGAGCTATCAGAGGTAAGGAGAGCAGAAGGGTCAAAGAGACTGAGGAATCCATGGGATATGGAATCAAGAAAGGATTGCACAGGGGAAAAAAGCCCTCTAGGGGATTTGGAAAGGGAAAACTGTTCCTGTGCCCACAGAGAGTTGGTAAGTCTAGATGAATTGCTTTGAAGAGTCAATCCTAATTGTACACCTGGGCGTGACTTCTTAGTTTGGAGTAGGGAAAGATTCCAGTGGGGCTGTATATGATTGATTGGTTCAGAGTAGTTGTTTTTGATGGAGGGGGTAAAAGATCTTTATCAAGAAACTCTTACGTCCTTCTTTAGATATGGTACTGTAATAAAAATAAGTAAACAAAAACACCTCATGCCAAATGTCTGTGAATTCCCAGGCAGCTATGGTGCTGATTTCTGCAGAGGATCATGGGAGTTTCTAGTCTATTAAGAATGTGCATGTAACACTTTATTCTTCAGGTGACAGCCTGAGGGAGGACACGCAAACTCTTTGGCAATTTCAATGTGGGAAAAAAATTTCCAAGTCCTGGGCATCACTGGCACATGTTTATTGTGTCTCAGTCACTATTAATGAAATAATGGTAAAAAAGTTATAGATAATATTTTGAAGGAAAAGTGCTTCCATTACTTTAAAAAGCATAGAATATATATTAATCTTAGAAAAAAAATGTAAAAATATGAAAAAACTCCTCAAAAAATATACTATTCCTAGATAGTTAAGATAATATGACAGCTTTCTTTCTAATGTTTGATAGAAAATGATTATGCTATGTAAATTGTTTAGTTATGGAAAATACATAAAAACTTCCCACAAATTTTAAAAAATGAACACATCAAATTATGAGAAAAGAACAAAGAATAGGCATCAATAGGAAAGAAAAATATCTTAAAATTTAAAAGAAGAAGCTTAAATGGTGGAGTAGCTTCAATTCAGGTTGATGTTTTTCCTCTACAGAAATATACTCTGGAATCCAATTAGGGAGAAAATTATCTTGAATAAGAAAAGAATAATGAAAAATATTAAGATTTTGGAGTCATTTAATACTAATTTACATATACATTAGAAAATATCTATTGAATTTCTGCTCTGAAAGATGAAATTTGGAACTTGTTAAATTCTTTAATGTATATATTAAAATTAATACTAATTAATATTAGTATTAATATTATTAATTAGTTATTTCCCACTGAATAATATAGCAAAAGTCTGACATATTTTAAGTGGAAAAGGTATTACAAATAGTTTGATAACTAATTATATAATATTTACATTGGAAAAAAACTAAGATAATATCCTCAATATGACAATATCTTTGGATATCTGGTTGATTGCTTTTCTTCTTTATCCTTTGTGAATTATTCCCTTTACTTCTACAATGACTACGTCTAAGGTTGACCTGAAGCAAATAGACTGCCAGATATTTCTCTAACAAAGATGGGTTTATTTGGGATCAGCAGAGAATTGCAATTTGGGATCTGCAACCACAGGCGAGCTATGTGCAAGTCCCAGCACAAGGAAAGGAGAATGCTTTTATAGAGAGGAAAAGGAAGTTGGGAGAGCTGTAAGAAACAAAGAGTCCATGGCTTTTCATTGCCAGGAAAGAAGAGGAGTCTTCCTTTTTCCTGCTGGGCTCTGCTATTGTCACAAGGCATGACAATGTCTTCTGGTCTCCTACCTCTATTTAATTGAGGTTTATGTTTATTAATTTTTCATTAATATTTAATGTGTATAATAGTAAAATATGTTTTAAGTGTATACAGTAGTGTTCCGAGTATGTGCATGTGCACGTATATGTATGTGTAACCCCATTCCCACTTTATTGCTAACCTTTCTTAGTGTCCTCCAAAGATTACCAGTAACAACTGTAGTCAAACAAAGTTGGGTTTGATACTTGTTGCAGGAGGGGAGACTGCACCTCATGGAGAAACATGGGTGTCTTACTCAGAGCATACTGGAGTGAGGGTTACAGGATTTAGGCTTGGGTTAGGTGATTTGTGCTTATATGGGGAGTTTTTGCTTAATTGGGTCATGGATGAAAGTGGGGTTAATGCTATGATTGAGTAATTTAGTAATTTTTATATGGGAGGCAGAAAGAAAGGAGAGGGACTAAAGTTTAATGGATAAAGAAAGAGCAGTTACTAATATTAGTCAGGAGAGGAAGATGCTTGATCATGTCTGTGGTTTGCACCAAATTCCAGTTTCTGTCTATTGAGACATAATTTTATAATGGTTTTGTTTTTATCTTGTTCATTATGGACACAGTGGCTTCAAATTATTTTGATGTATGTAAAATTGGTTAACTAGGAACATCATAGCCTAGCTGTTAGTACTAGATGTCAAGGTTGTTTTTCTTTTTCTTTTTTTTAACATCTTTATTGGAGTATAATTGCTTTACAATGGTGTGTTAGTTTCTGCTTTATAACAAAGTGAATCAGTTATACATATACATATGTTCCCGCATCTCTTCCCTCTTGCGAGGGTTGTTTTTCATACTCTAGATTGGAGGAACTGTTCTCAAACTGTAGGTACTGGGAACTTGTTAGAAATGTATAGGCTCAAGCCCCACCCCAGGCATCTTGAATCAGAAACTCTGTGGGTGAGGCCAAACCACCTATGTTTTAACAAGCCCCCCTGTCCAGGTGATATTCTGATGCTAGCTAAAATTTGATAACGACTGATGAAGTAGTTTTCTATCCTGACTTCGAATTAGAATCATCTCGGGGAGGGGTGCTTTAAAATCATGCTGATGGCAAGGACCAACCCCTGCTCAGTTATAATCAAAATCTCTGGTACAAGCCTAGGCTTTGGTAATTTTTGAAAGTTCCTTGGTTATTCAAATGTACAACCAGGTTGGAGAAGCTCTGTTCTAAGTGTATTTTGGAAAAATATATTTACTATATTTATATTTATACTTATATGTATTTAACCCCTTCTGCATTCACCCACAATGCTATTGCCTCTCTTTGGAGAATAATTCTGAAATATTAGTTCAAGTTAAAAATGCACATAACATACAATTAGCAATTCTATTTTGAAACATAACCCATAGAAAACATCTTACGTGTTCACAAAGTAATCTGAGTAAGGATGTTTATTTCATCACTGTTTGCAATAGTAAAAGGTGTAAATCTGATACTATCCACAGCTGAGGGATGGATAAATCATAGGGTATTTATAAAATGCTACTCAACCTTGTGTTTAAAATAAACTACAGCCAGTTCCCAACTTATCATGCTTCATTCTACTTATGTTTTTTTTTTTTTTTTTTTTTGTGGTACGTGGACCTCTCACTGTTGTGGCCTCTCCCGTTGCGGAGCACAGGCTCCGGACGCGCAGACTCAGCGGCCATGGCTCACGTGCCCAGCCGCTCCGCGGCATGTGGGATCTTCCCGGACCGGGGCACGAACCCGTGTCCCCTGCATCGGCAGGCGGACTCTCAACCACTGCGCCACCAGGGAAGCCCTACTTATGATTTTTTAACTTTACACTGGTGTGAAGTGATATGCATTCAGTAGAAACTGTACTTTGAATTTTGAATTTCCATCTTTTCCCAGGCTAGTGATATGTTGTAGGATACTCTGTCAAGATGCTGGGTAGTGGGAATGAACTGTAGCTCCCAGTCAGCTCTGTGATCATAAGGGTAAACAACAGATATCCTTAAAAACAATTCTGTACTCATGCCACCATTCTGTTTTTCACTTTCAGTACAGTATTCAAACTTTACATGAGATATTCAACACTTTATTATAAAACAGTCTTTGTGTTAGATGATTTTGCCCAACATTAGGCTATTGTAAGTATTCCATGCATGTTTAAAGTAGGCTAGGCTAAGCTATTGTTTGTTCAATAGGTTTGATGTAGTAAATGTATTTTTGATTTACAATATTTTCAACTTACAATGGGTTTATCAGGATTTAACACCATTGTAAATCGAGTAAGACTGTATATAAACTATATCAATGTGAGTGAATATAATGATGAGTGAATACAGCAACTTGAAAAATATTACATATAATTTTAGTAAATCTTTAAAGTGCACTGAACAATGCTACATCTTATTTTAGGCACAATGTATTGTACAGTAAAAATTTAAGAGCCATCACATGAATCATTTGCACATCTTCAACCTAGAAGTTACTCCTTTGGGAAGTAGGAAGGGATAGAATTCTGGGACTACTGTTGTTCTTCAATCCAGTGTTGATACTGCCAAACTGGACTTCTTTTCTTCAAAGCCTAATCTGTTAATTCTGCATAGACTATGAAGTTGTGTGTTTAACTGTGCCTTTTGGAATAACCAGATAAAATTTCAAGAAAAAACAAAACCAAAAAAAAACCATGAAAACTGGAAGCTGAATGTCATCAATAGAAATGACTGTTTCTGGACTCCAAGATTAGATTAAAAATGGTAGAATCCTCATACAGGATGTCTTAACGGGTGACTCTCAGTGTCTCATTTAGATTCCCCTTATTTGCCTTCTCTGAGAGTCTCCACCTGCCTTCCACCCCCTTTAGAAGAACCTAATTTATACCCATAGGAAATGATCTCACCCTGGGATTTGTACACAACCTTCCCCCCTCCCACCACCTCTACAACCATACAACTAACTGCCATAATTCACAAGAGCGAAGGCATGGTTCAAGTAAAGGTGGTGCTTCAGGTTAAAGGACAGTTTTGGCAGAATTGTTTATAGTGGTATTTCCCCTTTATGGTCAATACTCTGATTTACTCTTTCATCCTGTGAGGGTATATTCATTCATTCCTTCATTGGATTTCCAGTCTTTTATGGAAAACTATTGGGCAATACATAGGCAGTTGTTCCCCCTCTCTCTCTGTCTCTCTCTCTCACACACACACAGATACAAACACAAGTTTAAAAAAGTTATTATTCTTGGTAATATCATAGTTTAAATTTATGTTAAGGAAAACAAATTTAAATTTGTTATAAATGTTTAAAAATTTACCCTGCCCAAGATGTCATTAATATTTTCTCATCTCCTTTCTCCCTCCATGCAATGAAACCTAGCTGAACTGTACCATCCCATTACTGTACCGTCTATCCACAATTGCTTCCATTTACAATATAAAGACAAGAAGAGTGTTAAAATAGATATTTTCTCCCTTTAACTTCAACCAGAAAATATTTTTAGATTGACTTTACTTCTAATCCTCACTATTCTCTCTAATTGGTAGAAAAATGGTAAAAATTGATTTTTTCTCATTGTCCAGCAATTATCTTATAATTTTAGAAAAAGTGCATATATTTTATAAATAAATTAGGAAGAAATATATTAACATGTCTATGGAAGAATTATGAATGATTTTCAATTTCTTTATTATGTGCTATATTTTTCAAGTTTTTTTTTTACAGTAAGTATCTTGTATTATCAGTGAAACTAAATGTTACACAAATAATTTGTAGGTGGTCCAATCACAAACTTATGTGTATTCACTTATTTATTTATTTAAAATTTATTTTTGATCTCTGTATATCAGACATCATGTCTATAAAATAGAGTGATAACACATGATCCTTTCCCTCAAGGAGCTTGCAATCTGAAGGTGTGGTACTTAATCCAATCAGTCATATGAAGATTTTTTTGCAATGTCCAGATTCCATCTCTTACTATTCAGGTCTAAGAACCACCTCTTTGTGTTCTTTATTGTCAAGTGTGTTATTTCTGGCTAATTTCACTTCTCCCACCTTGAGTAAATAAATAGTAGCTACACTTTTTAATTCAACACCATGGCTCTCAGGGACATGATTTACTGAAACAGCATAGATTTTGCCTCTGCCAATCTCTAACACTATTTAGTGCAGGGTATATTATTAGTCACGACACTGCATCATTCGTCATGCCACCCATGAATGCAGGCTTCCAATGACTTGCTCCAATGTTTTTACTCTGCTTAGCTTATGATGACTCCAAATGTAAGTCTTGTCTGGACAATAGAACAGTATATGAATGATAACTTGTTTTCTGGTCATGTTAAAACCACTGTTCATCATTTTATAGTATAAAGGTAGGATTATGTTTTCTCTTGAATTCTTTAGGCTATAATCAGTGAATATTGGAATATGATCTCATTCAAAGTTTTGTCATCTCTACTTTCCATATACTCCCACTAGTCAGGAACATAGGAGAGGGGCCTGTGGGTGGAGTGAGAAGAATGGTGTCATTTATGCATCATAGTTAATGACTGACCTGGGAGGAGGAACAGGGGTGGGGAAGGGAGGCATTCTATAAATGACACTTGATGCCACTCCTGCCACCCTCAGATGCTGCAGACTGGAGGTGTCACCAGGTTGGGGACAGAAACAGGAGTGGGCTGAGTCATGGGTGTACACACACAGTTAAGTTCAGGGGTCATTTGCATGCTGTTGATAGCATCTAAGCCCTAGGGACCTGAACTCATCCCATGTCCAATGAGACAAATTAGTGTAATAATCATCAATATGGCAGCAGCATTCTGGTAGCCTAATCTTATGCAATTCCATAAAAGAAATATCACACCTGTCAGCAGGAGCAATCTTCTTGGTATCTAGGGCCTTAGATGACTTCAGAGGCATGAATTCCAAAGCTCCTTGAGGTATCTGATTGACCCCATGTGATCCCATGTGGTGAGGAATGTGAGAGGAGGGGAAGGGGCAATTATGGAGTTGAAGGGGAGAACCAGTCTGGGGCCAAGATGGGCAATAGACCAGTCTCTGTGTACCCTGCTGGGTGGTACTGTTGGCCATGTTTAGTCCCAGCCATCAGAGGAGGACTTAAAGTTTTGAGGAAAGACTTCAAAGCACAGACACCCTGAGGCATAAGATCCAGAGCAAGGGTTTCACTTGCCCATTCTAAATGTGGTACTGACCACTGGATAGATCAGGCAAGTGGGGATGTAGGAGGATATAACATGTATCAAAGAAGTACAGTTATAGTTTCCTCATGAAATGAGGGTAGGAGAAGTCTGTGATTAGACTTTAATTTCTGACTTAGGTAAATTTTATTTGGGAACCATTAGTCTGGATAGGAAATTTTCATTTGGTTGGAATGATAGATTCATATACTATCATGTAATTTTGTGTTAATTTTATCAGATAACTTATTATTAGATCTATGTACAAACTAGTCAACCAGGGACCATGCTAAAATGCAGATTCTAATTTAGTAGGTGTTTGCAGAAACTGAAATTCTGTATTTCTAACAAGCTTCCAGGTGATGCTAATTTTACCAATTGAGAACTATCTTTTCAGTAGCAATGTGCTACACTATAGTTCTAAATTACTGGTCAAAGACCTCCTAATTCCTCTTAGAAGAACACAATCATAAGAGGGATTAACATATTTCATCCTTTTTCTGGGCTATTTCCAAACTGTCATTTATCTTTCCTTGTCTCAGGGACTCATTGACAATAGAAGCAATCATCCTCAAAGCCATGTGTAACAATGGCTTGTCCATAAATCTAAGTATTCACTATAAAGTTGTTTTAGTTATCTGTTATTGTAAAACAAACCGTCCCCAAACAGTGTCTTAAAACAGCAATTTATTATCACCCATGATTCTGTAGGTTAACTGGTTTGTCAGTCATTTGGAGGCTTAACTGGGATCTCAGCTGGGGCAATCAGTCAGGAGCCTTAGTTCTCCTCCATGTGACTGCTTGGGCTCCCTCATAGCACAATTCCAAGAAGAAGCATCCTAGGGCTTCCCTGGTGGCACAGTGGTTGAGAGTCCGCCTGCCGAGGCAGGGGGAACGGGTTCGTGCCCCGGTCCGGGAGGATCCCACGTGCCGCGGAGCGGCTGGGCCAATGAGCCATGGCCACTGAGCCTACGCGTCCGGAGCCTGTGCTCCACAACGGGAGAGGCCACAACAGTGAGAGGCCCGCGTACCTCAAAAAAAAAAAAAAAAAAAAAAAAGCAGCATCCTAGAGCAAGCATTCCAAAGAGGAGAAAGTAGAAAGGTATCAGGAAAATTAAGGGCCAAGCCCAGAAATGGCATAGCGTCACTTCTAGTGATATTTTCTATGTCAAATCAATCAAGTAGTGAGAGGGCTTAGGTAAGCCTTGAAATCTGGGAAGCATGGTCCTTTGAGGAATCACTAAAGCAATAGTCCCCCACAGATATTTACAGAATGAATGTAGTTATCGAGAAGTTGGTTAAATTTACTTTTTAGTTAATTATCATTTCACTTCTAACATTTATTTTCTTTTTATCTATCAATTATTTGAGCATTAGGCAAAAAAATACGACTCTTATTTGAAAGTAGACATAGAAAACAGCAGAAGAGAATGAATGAAAAGAAAAAGAATACAATAGAGGTGGGAGAGCATAGAAACATGTATACACTCAAAAACCAAAATGAAAGCTAGGATTGTCTTTGTTCTACTGCATTTGTGAAAAAAGGTGTTCCTTATATAATACTATAACATTTAATTTACTGTAATTATATGAATCTGTGAAAAAATGGTTGTAGCATCCTCTTGCATTAAATTATTGAAGAGGCCATTCAGCTGACTCTTAAAATCTAGATCTTGACTAGCTGAAGCTTTACATTTTATGCAGCAGTCTTTTACACAATCTTAAGGCCCATTTTGGGTTAGTAGAATTAAAACTTAAATAAAGTTGAAATGTAATTTCTGGAACATTTCCTTACCCAAGATTCTCAAGACCTGAATAAAATTCAATAGAAACAATATGTGCTGGATCTGTGGTGATATTAAACTAAACTGTTTTCTAAAGAAATAATATTGCACAATGGAAATCAGTTTCAAGAGATGTTGAGAGAAATAAAATTCCGTCTAATAAATCTGTGGCAAGACAAAGATTTTGACAACTGATTTCCTCTCTCTGCTTCAATGTACTTGGAATCTCAGATAAACATAATAGTGACAATAATCTCCAAGGAATATTTATCTAAATGGGTTTTTAATTTCAATATTTGATTTATACCGAGAACAAGTATAGCACATGTCTTTAAGTAAGCTGCACTGGGAATAGTATAAAATACAATTTTACTTATTTTGCAAGAGCAATTTAGGTTTTAATGGCTATCATATTTCCTTCTTTTAAAAATATACTCTTTAATAGAGGAAAAAGAAGAAATCTCCATAGTACCTATAATAGTTAAATGTGTTTATTCATGTTTTTATACTGAGAGGAATATCTTTCTAATTACATAGATTTTTAAATGAACCTTTATTTTGGAATAATATTTGATTTTCAGAAAAATTGCAAACATAGTAGAGAGAAGTCCTGTGTACCCTTTGTCCAATTTTCCCCATTGTTAACATCTTACATTTCCATGGTGCCGTTGTCAAAATTGAGAACGTGGCCTTGGTAAATTACTTTTAACTAAACTACGGTTTTAGTTGCAATGTCACCAGTTTTTTGCATTGATGTTCTCTTTTTGTTCCAGGACCCAATCCAGAGCACTACATTGCATTTAGTTCTCATGTCTCCTCAGTCTCCTCTGGTCACTGACAATTTCTCAGTCTTTCCTTGTTTTTTATGACCGCAAATGTTGAGAAGTACTGACCAAGCATCCTGTAGAACATCTTCCAACCTGGGTTCTTGAGATGTTTTTCTGTTAATTAGATCGAGTTTATGGGTTTATAGGAAGAATACCACAGAGGTTAAATGCCCTTCTTATCACACTATATCAGGGGGTACATGATATGCACCCAACATCACTGGGGATATTAGGCTTCATCACTTAAGGTATTGTTTGCCAGTTTTCTCCAGTATAAGTTATTATTTCTCCCCTTACCTATTCTGTTCTTTGGAAGCAAGTTACTAAGTCAAGCCCACCCTAAAGTGCGTGTGTGTGATTGTGCGTGTATATGTGAATATGTGTGTGTGTGTTTTATAAGCTTCACTCTCTCAAAGCAGGAATATCTACATATATGAAATAAATTCCTTCTGTAAGAAATATTCAACTGTTTCCCACCATTTATTTATTCAATCATTTATTTATTTCAGTATGGACTCATGTATGTTTATTTTATACTTTGGGTTATAATCTAATACTACATTATTTGTTTTGCTGCTCAAATTGTTCCAGCTTTGGCCATGGGGGTCTCTTTAGAGTTGGCTCCTTTGTTCCTCTAACCCGTCTTCATTCCTTTGTATTTTGAGCACTTCCTTACTTTCTGGTACTATAAGATGCTCATCTTGTATTTTGCCTGCCTCAGCCCTAGAACCAGCCATTTCTCCAAGAAACTTGGTTCTTTTTATTAGAGAATGATATTTAGAAACTAAGATCTGGACACTGGGTGTGCTTGTTGATGGAATGTTATTGTTTCTAGGACTTATCTGCAGACAGACTATAAATATATGTAGGCATAATAACCTATGTGAAAAACATATCTATAATTGTTTTTATATCTATCTGTCTATATATTAAGCTAAATATTAGTTCATTCTGATGTGTCTGACTCTAATTTAGTACCACATGATTTAGTCTAACCTCTCTTTTTGTTTATGTATCACACCTCTCTTCGAAAGTGAGAAACTTAGCTAAATATAATTTATTTTTAAATTTTGATTTCAGTTTATTATTTTATATTTAATCTTTTGGCACCATCGATGTGTACGACATTTCTTATATAGAACATAAGATTCATTCAATAATAATATAATACACATTTTTCCTTTGAATGCATTATATTATATGCATATGTAGGTTGTTGATTTGAAATATGTTATCATTAATGTAAGTACCAGCTGTGCTTTTCATGCAAGGGAGGAGTATAGCAAGAGTTTAAGAATAATGTTGAGTGAATAATTGGACTTAATAAAATTATCCTAGTATGAACTGTAGTTATTTGAAGCTGTAGATCAGTGGTTCTCAGCCTCAGCTGTACATAGGAATCACCTGAGGTGTTTTAAACAAATTCTGATGCATGGGTCTTACCTCTAGAGATTCTGATTTTATTTGTCTTGGTTTAGAATGAGGATAGGGACTTTAAAAGCTCCCCAGGTGGTTTTGATATGCAGCCAAGGTTAGATCAACGTTCAGAACCTCGGCTGCACTTGGATAAATTAATGCTGATTGCAGCATTTTCTGTACTGTCTTGTTTTCTGAATGTATATATTCCAAGCTAAGTAAACTGTGAAATAGTAATATATGTTTGAGTTTGGACAATGGGGCACATTGTGTAGTTATAGTTGGTGTGGTCACTGAAGCATAGTTGTAGCTGTTATAATAGGATTATCAAATGATGTAGTGATCTATGTCTGAGGAATAGTGTGATATGTTGCTTTTCTATTTTGAGTTATAAAACACAGGACAGACACTAAAATTAAAAATTCCAAAATAAGCTTCTGTAGGAATTATACTCCTGTAAAATTATGACCTGGACATATAAGGGCCTATACTTGCCTCAATCCAAATTGCCCCCCAAGCAATTGTAAGATATTCCTTTTTCATTAAACAAAAATAGTCACCATGACCCAGTGTTATAGATTGAATCTGGCCCCCCAACCCCCTGCAAGTTCATACATTGAAGCCCTAAGCCCTGTCAACATGACTGTCTTTGGAGACAGTGTGTTCAAAAAATATTTAAGGTTAAATGAGGTTAAACAAATAGGGTCCTAATCAATAGGTCTGGTGTCTCTATAAGAATAGGAAGAGACACAAAGAGTGTGCATACACAGGGGAGAGGCTATATGAAGGTACATCAAGAAGGTAGATGTCTGTAAGTAAAACAGAGAGGTCTTACCAGAAACCAACCCTGCCAGTACCTTGATATTGGATTTCCAGCCCCTAGAACTGTGAGAAAATAAATTTCTGTTGTTTAAGTCATTGTGATAGTCTGTTATGGCAGTCCTAGCAGACTAATATACCCAGGAATTTCACTTCTCAGTACATAATCAATGGATGTGTATGCACATATTTCAAGAAATGTTCCAGAGAATTCCCTGGCAGTCCAGTGGTTAGGACTCTAAGCTTTCACTGCTGAGGGCCCAGGTTCAGTCCCTGGTCAGGGAATCAGGATCCTGCAAGCTGCACCTTGCACCTGCTTTGCTTAGTGCAAAGTGGATGAATTGTAATGATAGAAATTTTCCTAACATTTTTTTTTTAGCTTTTGTTTTGTTTTGTTTATCTCCTCTCAGTAGGACAAGAAAACATGCTTACCAGGTGACCGCATGATTCCTTTTGTCAGATAGGCTACTTAAAGTTCATAGAATCTTTTTCTCTCCTTTGATGGAGCCAGAATAGGTACTGCAGATACACAACAAACATGTGTTTTGATGGTTCTTTTATTAAAAGTACTATGCATTTTTCATATGAGATCTATTTATTTAAAAGCATTTGAAATTGATATTGTCAGAGATCTTGCTGTTAGAATATGTCACTTAATTATGCTATGGTGGCAAGATCTGCCTACAATCCATAGTATATTATATCAGTAGGAGGTATAGCACCATGACTGAAAAAATAGGATCTAATGATTTTGGTTTTTTTAGTCATCAGGAAGGGGGCTTGCTATAGATACACAAACCTGTGTCTGCAAAGGTGCAGGCGATTTGTTACTTGATCGTTATGTATAGGGAATATGGGCAAAGATATCAGGGATATAAATAATATAGAGGATAAGGAAGAGATATCATAGGCAAAGAAAAGAAAATATATTTTGAAAGGAAGGAAAATAAAATAGTTAAGAAAGAAAGGTCAGAATTTGGGAGCTGGTTGCTAAAATAATTTGTTTGTATTTACAAATCCTACTTCATTTTGTTGTTGGGATGAATCATTTTTTATGTGTGCCTTTTTAATGTGGGTAGATGATAAATGAGAGCAAATTAGCTGAAATTGAAAAATTATTGTTTATCATAAGTTTAGTAAAATAATAATGGGGAATGATATTTTCTGACTAATATTTACTATCTATGTTTAACATGATTGATGGCAATCAAAGAACAGCAATATATTTACCCCAAAACCCTAACTTAAAATCTGTATTTATTCTTCAGTAATTTAGAAGGCTTTCAGAATCTTGTACGTTGGTAAGATTTTCTAGAATGATTCCTCAAAGTAAAGGTTAGAAGGGGGTAGATACTGAGGGGACAGATTTAGGGCGGTGTAACCCCATTCCTCTGACAGTTGTACCATCATCACCTGGGAGAAACTCAGGAAACATCACTGAAATCTTTTTACTCAAGAAGCATCTCCACTCATACACTAAAATTAGTGCCCTAATCTAGGTGTTTCTGTAGACAGTGGGTTTTCTGATGGCCATGGGCATTCAACCTGTCTCACTTTCTTTGTCTGTAGCTTACCCATGGCTACTAATCAGAGATTCAAGTCTTAAAACTTAAAAAAAAAAGAAGCATTTAATTCAAGCTCAGCAAACTAGGGACTTCACGAAAACACTGTGAGAATATATCTACAAAGAATATCTCTTTGTAGAGCAAGTACTTTCCAATACAATCATTGGTTAAATAGTTCTCACTGGTATTTTGTCTATAATTCCTGTTCAAATGGGTTCAGTAGAAGGAACAGTTTTCCAGTTCTTTTCTTAATAACCGGTTGTGCCATGTAAAGTGACCTCTCCAATAACACTAGAAAGTCCATTTATTTGGAGAATTGCACTCAAACAACAGGTTCAGTGTAAATTCCCCTTCTTTACTATGGCACCTTGCTTGTGGTACTTCAGAATATACATAACATATAAATAACCACATGTATTTTTCTTCCCTTCCCCCTGCTTCTCTACCACCACACACAATATTTTCACCCCATATGTTACTCTATATATTTATCCTGTTGCTTTCCAACACCATCTGTTTTCTTAAGCTATATAGATGGTGATTCTATTGCCCCCTCCTTTAGTCATACTTCTGTATTATTTTCAAAACCATGTAGAGATGGCAATGATGCAAAATGAAGTTCTAACTTTGGGGATTTTTATTACCATATGTTACTGGTAATAAATATATTATATGTAATATAATTATTTATATATATTAATTATATTTATATATATTAATTATATATATATTAATATAATATATTTATTATAATAAATAAATATATGTTACTGGTAATAAACATATATTACCATAGTAACATATGTTACCATATGTTACTACCTTTTTTCAGGAGTGTCTGAATTTGTCTAAGACTTAAGTAACTCTAGAATTATGTTTAGGACCTGTATTTCTGTGGAAAGTAATAAATGACATTGAAAGGAAATAAAATAAAATTTAAAGATTTTTTTCTATCTGTAGGTCTTTGGCATTTATTTTGTTTCTTCTCCAAAAATAGAAGTAAATTTTAGAATTATTTTCAAATTGTTCTCGAGAAATTTGAATGTGGGTCATCTATCTATATTCTACTAATATATGGCAAAATCTGAGGAGAGAAAACTAAATGAAAATGAGTTCATATTATCAAGAGTTAAAATATGGCCAATGGAATTAAAATTCATACAGGGTGTAATGGAGTCTCATTGTCTTGTGGAAAATTCGAACCCTCTGCAGGTATGTCTCAGGGATGATCATGCTATGCTGAAGTTAATATTCAGGAGATGGTGTCTACCCTCTGTCTTTGGTCTTATTGCCTGCTCTCTGCACTATTCAACTCAGGAAAGTGTCTCCAGTAACCTAAATTTTGATATATTTGTTCTAGAACACCATCAATTCCATTATTCTGTATTCTATTACACATATAAAAATTCAATGAAAAGCAATGAAAAAGAGAAAAAGACTCCCAGAATTTTAACAAAAATTTCTCATATGTTAGTTTTGTCTCTTTTTTTTTGCATGAGACTAATGGTATTTAAATGTACCTGTCATAATTTAAATTATTAATGTCTCTTTATATAATAAAAAGTTAGAATTCAACAAATAATGCACCTGCATTTCCAAATCCAGACAAACATTTTTATGAAATTTACTTTTCCAAATAGGTGGCTGGTTCAACATAACTACACTAAAATTGCTGTCCAATGTAATAACCAGTCATAATACACAATTTATAAAGATCCCATCACATTTTCAGAAGAAATTTACACAGGAAAAGTGAAACCTACAAAAAATGCTAAAACTTCACTTAAAATAATAAAACCATCATTTTAAGGAGAGAATTGACCAAATGGAAAGAATAATCCAGGTTGTGGACTGTGATGGTTAGTTTTATGTGTCAAATTTCCTGGGGTATAGTAGCCAGTTATTCAATCAAATACTAATCTACATGTTGCTGTGAAGGTGTTTTGTAGATGTGGTAAACATCTACAATCAGTTGACTGTAAGTAAAGGAGATTTTTCCTGATGATATGGATGGGCCTCATCAGTTGAAAGGCCTTAAGAGAAAAACTGCTTTCCCGAGGAAAAAAAAAAAAAAAGAAATTCTCCCTCAAGGCTGAAGTATGAACTCTTACCCAAGAGTTCCAGGTTGCTGGCATGCCCTATGGATTTTTTAAGCCAAACATTGAACATAAGCCAGTTCCTTGAAATAAATCATACATATATACATATGTGTCTGTGTGTGTGTGTCTGTGTATGTATTTCCCTATATATCCTACTGGTTGTTTATGTGGAGAACCTGACTGATTTGATAAGGGATGCTTAGTAGTGTAAGGATATTAATATATGCCAGGTAAATTATTCCAGTTAAATAATTCTTAAATATGACTAAATTTGACAAAATTTTATCTGGAAAAACAGAAGGGTGAATATACAAATAGACAGTGGTCAGACCATATATGACAACATATGACCTACAACCTCTATAGCAACCAGCCCAGGAAGCCAAATGACAACCTTTGCAGCAGTTGGTCTGGAATGGACAGTACTTGTTCAATGATTTGCCAAATTTGTCCCTACTTCCAACACAGGACCAACCAAATAGAGCCAAATATGTTCCCGAAACCCATCACATAAGTTGCCCCATTTCTAGTTAGTCCACTTCCAGTTTCCCTATATGTGCATCCTACAATCGGAGCATACTTGAAGCATCTCTCTCCTTTGTCTCTCTCTGTCTCTGTCTCTTTCTCTTTCTACATCTATCCTACTCCTCTGCCTGTCTTTTTTTTTTTTTTTACATCTTTATTGGAGTATAATTGTTTTACAATGGTGTGTTAGTTTCTGCTTTATAACAAAGTGAATCAGTTATACATATACATATGTTCCCATATCTCTTCCCTCTTGTGTCTCCCTCTCTCCCACCCTCCCTATCCCAACCCTTTAGGTGGTCAAAAAGCACTGAGCTGATCTCCCTGTGCTATGTGGCTGCCTCCCACTAGCTATCTCTTTTACGTTTAGTAGTGTATATATGTCCATGCCACTCTCTCACTTTGTCACAGCTTACCCTTCCCCCTCCCCATATCCTCAAGTCCATTCTCTAGTAGGTCTGTGTCTTTATTCCTGTCTTACCTCTAGGTTCTTTATGACTTTTTTTTCTTAGATTCCATATATATGTGTTAGCATACGGTATTTGTCGTTCTCTTTCTGACTTACTTCACTCTGTATGACAGACTCTAGGTCCATCCACCTCACTACAAATAGCTCAATTTCGTTTCTTTATATGGCTGAGTAATATCCCATTGTATATATGGGCCACGTCTTCTTTATCCATTCATCCAATGATGGACACTTAGGTTTTTTCCATCTCCTGGCTATTGTAAATAGAGCTGCAATGAACATTTTGGTACATGACTCTTTTTGAATTATGGTTTTCTCAGGGTATATGCCCAGTAGTGGGATTGCTGGGTCATATGGTAGTTCTATTTGTAGATTTTTAAGGAACCTCCATACTGTTCTCCATAGTGGCTGTACCAATTCATATTCCCACCAGCAGTGAAAGAGTGTTCCCTTTTCTCCACACCCTCTCCAGCATTTATTGTTTCTAGATTTTTTATGATGGCCATTCTGACTGCTGTGAGATGATATCTCATTGTAGTTTTGATTTGCATTTCTCTAGTGATTAATGATGTTGAGCATTCTTTCATGTGTTTGTTGGCAGTCTGTATATCTTCTTTGGAGAAATGTCTATTTAGGTCTTCTGCCCATTTTTGGATTGGGTTGTTTGTTTTTTTGTTATTCAGCTGCATGAGCTGCATGTAAATTTTGAGATTAATCCTTTGTCAGTTGCTTCATTTGCAAATATTTTCTCCCATTCTGAGGGTTGTCTTTTCGTCTTCTTTATGGTTTCCTTTGCTGTGCAAAAGCTTTGAAGTTTCATTAGGTCCCATTTGTTTATATTTGTTTTTATTTCCATTTCTCTAGGAGGTGGGTCAAAAAGGATCTTGCTGTGATTTATGTCATAGAATGTTCTGCCTATGTTTCCCTCTAAGAGTTTGATAGTTTCTGGCCTTACGTTTAGGTCTTTAATCCATTTTGAGCTAATTTTTGGGTATGGTGTTAGGGAGTGATCTAATCTCATACTTTTAAATGTACCTGCCCAGTTTTCCCAGCACCACTTATTGAAGAGGCTGTCCTTTCTCCATGGTACATCCCTGCCTCCTTTATCAAAGATAAGGTGACCATATGTGTGTGGGTTTATCTCTGGGCTTTCTATCCTGTTCCATTGATCTATATTTTTGTTTTTGTGACAGTACCATACTGTCTTGATTACTGTAGCTTTGTAGTATAGTCTGAAGTCAGCGAGCCTGATTCCTCCAGCTCCGTTTTTCGTTCTCAAGATTGCTTTGCTATTCGGGGTCTTTTGTGTTTCTATACAAATTGTGAAATTTTTTGTTCTAGTTCTATGAAAAATGCCAGTGGTAGTTTCATAGGGATTGCATTGAATCTGTAGACAGCATATATATGGGTCTTGTTTTTGTATCCATTCAGCCAGTTTGTGTCTTTTGGTGGGAGCATTTAGTCCATTTACATTTAAGGTAATTATCGATATGTATGTTCCTATTCCCATATTCTTAATTGTTTTGGGTTTGTTATTTTAGGTCTTTTCCTTCTCTTGTGTTTCTTGCCTAGAGAAGCTCCTTTAGCATTTGTTGTAAAGTTGGTTTGGTGGTGCTGAACTCTCTCAGCTTTTGCTTTTCTGTAAAGGTCTTAATATCTCCATCAAATCTGAATGAGATCCTTGCTGGGTAGAGTAATCTTGGTTGTAGGTTTTTCTCCTTCATCACTTTAAATATGTCCTGCCAGTCCCTTCTGGCTTGCAGAGTTTCTGCTGAAAGATCAGCTGTTAACCTTATGGGGATTCCCTTGTATGTTATTCATTGTTTTTCCCTTGCTGCTTTTAATATGTTTTCTTTGTATTTAATTTTTGACAGTTTGATGAATATGTGTCTTGGCGTGTTTCTCCTTGGATTTATCCTGTGTGGGACGCTCTGTGCTTCCTGGACTTGATTAACTATTTCCTTTCCCATATTAGGAAAGTTTTCAACTATAATCTCTTCAAATATTTTCTCAGTCCCTTTCTTGTTCTCTTCATCTTCTTGAACCCCTATAATTCGAATGTTGGTGCATTTAATGTTGTCCCAGAGGTCTCTGAGACTGTCCTCAGTTCTTTTCATTCTTTTTTCTTTATTCTGTTCTGCAGTAGTTATTTCCACTATTTTATCTTCCAGGTCACTTATCCGTTCTTCTGCCTCAGTTATTCTGCTATTGATCCCTTCTAGAGTATTTTTAATTTCATTTATTGTGTTGTTCATTGTTGCTTGTTTCATCTTTAGTTCTTCCAGGTCCTTGTTAAATGTTTCTTGCATTTTCTCTATTCTATTTCCAAGATTTTGGATCATCTTTACTATCATTATTCCGAATTCTTTCTCAGGTAGACTGCCTATTTCCTCTTCATTTGTTAGGTCTGGTGGGTTTTTATCTTGCTCCTTCATCTGCTGTGTGTTTTTCTGTTTTCTCATTTTGCTTATCTTACTGTGTTTGGGGTCTCCTTTTTGCAGGCTGCAGGTTCGTAGTTCCCGTTGTTTTTGGTGTCTGTCCCCAGTGGCTAAAGTTGGTTCAGTGGGTTGCATAGGCTTCCTGGTGGAGGGGACTAGTGCCTGTGTTCTGGTTTATGAGGCTGGATCTTGTCTTTCTGGTGGGCAGGTCCATGTCTGGTGGTGTGTTTTGGGGTGTCTGTGGACTTATTATGATTTTAGGCAGCCTCTCTGTTAATGGGTGGGATGGTGTTCCTGTCTTGCTAGTTGTTTGGCATCGGGTGTCCAGCATTGTAGCTTGCTGGTCATTGAGTGAAGCTTGGTGTTGGTGTTGAGATGGAGATCTCTGGGAGATTTTCACCGTTTGATATTATGTGGAGCTGGGAGGTGTCTTGTGGACCAGTGTCCTGCAGTTGGCTCTCCCACCTCAGAGGCACAGCACTGACTCCTGGCTGCACCACCAAGAGCCTTTCATCCACACGGCTCAGAATAAAAGGGAGAAAAAGTAGGAAGAAAGAAAGAAAGAGCATAAAAGAAAATAAAATTAAGTAAGGTAAAATAAAATTATTAAAAAAATAATTATTAAGAAAAAAAATTTTTTTAATGTAAAAAAAAAAAAGGATGGATATAACCCTAGGACAAATGGTGAACGCAAAGCTATACAGACAATATCTCACACAGAAGCATACACATACACAGTCACAAAAAGAGGAAAAGGGGCAAAAATAATCTATGTTGCTCCCAATTTGGGATGATTCGTTGTCTATTCAGGTATTCCAAAGATGCAGCGTACATCAAGTTCATTGTGGAGCTTTAATCCGCTGCTTCTGAGGCTGCTGGGAGAAATTTCCCTGTCTCTTTGTTCCCACAGCTCCCAGGGGCTCAGCTTTGGATTTGGCCCCGCCTCTGCGTGTAGGTCGCCTGAGGGTGTCTGTTCTTCCCTCAGACAGGACAGGGTTAACGGAGCCGCTGAATCGGGGGCTCTCTGGCTCACTCAGGCCGCGGGGAGGGATGGGTAAGGAGTGCGGGGCGGGCCTACGGCGGCAGAGGCCTGCGTGACGTTGCACCAGCCTGAGGCGCACCGTGCGTTTTCCCGGGGAAGTTGTCCCTGGATCCCGGGACCCTGGCATTGGCGGGCTGCACAGGCTCCCTAGAAGGGAGGTGTGGAGAGTGACCTGTGCTCGCAAACAGGCCTCTTGGTGGCGGCAGCAGCAGCCTTAGCGTCTCACGCCCGTCTCTGGGGTCCGCGCTGTTAGCCTCGGCTCGTGCCCGTCTCTGGAGCTCCTTTAAGCAGCGCTCTTAATCCCCTCTCCTCGCGCACCAGGAAACAAAGAGGTAAGAAAAAGTCTCTTGCCTCTTCGGCAGGTCCAGACTTTTTCCCGGACTCCCTCCCGGCTAGCTGTGACGCACTAGCCCCCTTCAGGCTGTGTTCACGCCGCCAGTCTTCTCCCTGCGCTCTGACAGAAGCCCGAGCCTCAGCTCCCAGCCCCGCCCGCCCCCCGGCGGGGGAGCCGACAAGCCTCTCGGCCTGGTGAGTGCCGGTCGGCACCGATCCTCTGTGCGGGAATCTCTCCGCTTTTCCTTCTGCACCCCTTTTGCTGCGCTCTCCTCCACGGCACCGAAGCTCCCCCCATCTGCCACCCGCAGTCTCCGCCCGCGAAGGGGCTTCTAGTGTGTGGAAACGTTTCCTCTTTCACGGCTCCTTCCCACTGGTGCAGGTCCCGTCCCTATTCTTTTGTCTCTGTTTATTCTTTTTTCTTTTGCCTTACCCAGGTACGTGGGGAATTTCTTGCCTTTTGGGAGGGCAGAGGTCTTCTTCCAGCGTTCAGTAGGTGTTCTGTAGGAGTTGTTCCACGTGTAGATGTATTTCTGATGTATTTGTGGGGAGGAAGGTGATCTCCGCGTTTTACTCTTCCACCATCTTCCCCGTCTCTCCTGCCTTTTTTTTTGTTTCTGCCAAATTTAAGTCATGATGGCTGATTCCCTTGATGTAGCAAGCTCTGAATAAATAGCCTCTGTGTATTCTTATTTGGTGGTCTTTTTTTATTTCCACAGTTTTCCTGGAGGTTCCATGGAGATGCTGTCTGTACTGCCCATTGCTGTGGATTCATCTTCAACCAGGTATGATATTCACAGAGGCCACTTGCATCTTGTTGCTCTTGGCTTGTAGACTTGCTGCTGATGTACTAAGTCACTTCAGGTCTGAACTCTAGTCTCTCTGCATTAAAATCCTCGGCTGTTGTCTCAGTTTGGTAGTCAAGTTTTGTTGTTCGTTTCAATTTGTTTAGCATCCTTGGAAGAAACAGGCAATTCTTTTTCCTCCAGTATTGCTCTTTTGTGCTTCCATTTTTGTATTGTGCTACAAAACAGTGTTGCATGTCATCAGAAAGAGAATCACAGGTTGAATCACAGTTTAAAACTAGGCATAGGCCTTATAAGCCTGTTGTCAGAGCTGGCCTTACAGACTGGTTGAGTTTGTGGTTCTCATTAAAATGGTATCTATTTGAGTAAACCTTTTGCTGAGGGACACCAATAAAACTGGATGAGGTTAATTTTCCACCTCAAACTTTTGTCCTGAGAGCTTGGCTATGATAGAATAAGAACGTTTTCTCTCGTTTTCCATCTACTGGGTAGTGCAAATTTTTAGGTCTGTATTTGGAGGTGGCTGGTGATGAGTTTGGGGGACCAAGACATAAAGTACACAAATATTACTTTAGAGTTACCATTAGTACCTTTCATGGGGTCTTGTAAGTCTAAACCCCGTCCTCTTCCAGGAAAAATCTCCTGCTTCTTGTGTATACTCTCATTACAATCCTAATTATTTCCATTTCTCTAAATGACATAATGTCAACAAGAATGATCTGTTGGAAACATTTAATTTGAACAAAATTGTTTGAGAAACTCCTTAGAAAAGAAAGGGAATAAGATTTCCCAGGCACAATGAACAGTATTAATTATTATACAGAGTCTTCCAAACAAAATTCTGATTCAAAAATTGCTTTATTAAAAAGAATACTTGGCCAAAGCTAAAGAACAATTTGAAAAACTTAAGCAACAACAAACTAGACTTATTTCCCTAGTAAATCCTCTCTCCACCCCAAATTAAGTTGTATTAGGTTATAACCCAAAATATAAAACAAATATCCATGAGTCCACACTGATATACATAAATTATTGAATAAATAAATAATTGGAGGGGACAGACTAATCTCTTGATCAGTTCATTTCTGTTTATTTATGTGGAAACTCCATCCACAAAGAAGTGGAACATAACTACTTACCTCTTAAATTTGGTCTATGCATAGTGACTTCCTTCCAAAGAATACAGTATGGAAAGGGGGAAGAAAATAACTTTCCAGTGGAAAAACCTGCCTAACACTACCTTAGTCAGGTGATCAAGGTCAACATGAACAGTGATAAATCATGTTGATAGAAGATTCCTTTGATATGATGTGATGAAAATAACAACTTACCTCTGTGGTCTTCTTCCCCCCAAAAGTAACCCCAGTCTAATAGCGAGAAAAACAGCAAGCAAAACTCAACTGAGGTGCAATCTATAAAATATTTGACCAGTACTCCTCAAAACTGTCAGGGTCATCACAAATAAGAATAGTCTGTGAAACTGTCATAGTCAAGATGAGTTAAGGAGAGAATGAGAAGTAAAAGTAACATAATATCCTGGATGGGATACTTTAACAGAAAGATCTAAGATAAAAATTTTAGTCCCCCCAAAAAGCAATTGAAGTATATTTTGTGTGAATATATTTTTAACAAAATTAATTGTTAAAAAAATTGTAATATAACTGTGGGTAGTTCAGCCATGATTTCCTTTGAAGGGCATGGAAGATATTGATTAGGAAGTAATATGTAATGTAAGCTAGAGTCTTAGCAAAATTATATTTGCATATTTGTCCATGGGACTTTGAAAAATATTTATTCATAAGAATAAATGAAAAATATTTATTCATAAGAATAAACATATTTGTATATTATTTAACTTCAGCTATTTCCCTGGTTTGATTGTTTGTGTTTATTGATCTTTCAATAAAATATGGTCAAGGCGACAGGAAAATTATAATCATAGTATTGGTTTGGTGAAATGGAAATGAAGTTTCTATTTTAAAAATACTACATCCATTTTGTTCCCACTCTTCCTTTTAGGGAGCTTTAAAGAAGAGTTTGAGGTTCTGTGGTCATGAGAATGAGATTAAGAGCATTTACTATGTAGCTGCATCAGACTTCCCTCTAATTCTTAGACCTTTGGTAAACATTTTATAGGGACAGGATGACTCTTAACATCTAAATAATAGGTTAGGATTTGAAACACTTGGAATGTTAGTACTCTATGAAACCTGTAGTTGGGTTAGCTCTTACCTACGTTTTATTAAAAATTAATGGTATGGGCAGAAGACCTAAATAGACATTTCTCCAAAGAAGATATACAGATTGCCAACAAACACATGAAAGGATGCTCAACATCATTAATCATTAGAGAAATGAAGATCAAAACTACAATGAGATATCATCTCACAGCAGTCAGAATGGCCATCATCAAAAAATCTAAAAACAATAAATGCTGGAGAGGGTGTGGAGAAAAGGGAACACTCTTTCACTGCTGGTGGGAATGTGAATTGGTACAGCCACTATGGAGAACAGTATGGAGGTTCCTTAAAAAACTACAAATAGAACTACCATTTGACCCAGCAATCCCACTACTGGGCATATACCCTGAGAAAACCATAATTCAAAAAGAGTCATGTACCAAAATGTTCATTGCAGCTCTATTTACAATAGCCAGGAGATGGAAACAACCTAAGTGTCCATCATCGGATGAATGGATAAAGAAGACGTGGCACATATATACAATGCAATATTACTCAGCCATAAAAAGAAATGAAATTGAGTTATTTGTAGTGAGGTGGATGGACCTAGAGTCTGTCATACAGAGTGAAGTAAGTCAGAAAGAGAAAGACAAATACCGTATGCTAACACATATATATGGAATCTAAGAAAAAAAGTCATAAAGAACCTAGAGGTAAGACAGGAATAAAGACACAGACCTACTAGAGAATGGACTTGAGGATATGGGGAGGGGGAAGGGTAAGCTGTGACAAAGTGAGAGAGTGGCATGGACATATATATACTACCAAACGTAAAAAAAAAGAATAATAAAAAAAACAACAAACTAATGGTAATCACAAATTTCATATGTGGTTCCTAATATATCAATCTGTATTAGGCTGAAATTAAATAAGATAAATAATTGTGAACCCCAGTATCATATAATGAGAAGTTCTCTTTAACCATTGCTGAGATTACATTAAAGTTTAGCATATCATTAGAATGTTTTAAGAGAAGAGTTTCCAGGATACAATTCTAGGTAGTAATAACATAGAAACTGGATCTTTATTCATAGACTGAGTTTAGACTATTCTCATTACATTCAATATAAAGATGGATGAAATATTTTTCTTTTACTTCAAGACACTTATTGTGGGAAAAAGGGGCACGTTAACAGCAGTGCAGAACCCTGTGACACATCTCTGATAAGGGAAACACTGAGCCCCAGGGGAGCACCTAACAGGGATCCTTAAGCCAGGTTAAGTTAGGAATTGAGATAGACACTGGTTCTTAGGAAATCCCATGCCAGAGCCCAATCTAAAAGGACAATCAGAATTTAGGTAAAAACCATTAAGGTGATTTTACAGATAGGAGATATGTGAAGATATTGAAGCAGGGCAGAGCATCATTTATTGCTGGAAACTACAAGGGCTCAGTTGTGCTTCAGGGCATTTGTTGGAGTTGAGGCTAAAGAAGCAAGTGACAGTCAAATTTAACTAAATACAATCAATTTATGGATGCTTCCTTCGTATTCAGTATTAGTATAATGCCAACAGGCATTTTTGTAACTTCATGTTATTGAGATATTTGTGTCATTGCTGAAATGGAAAATAATGATAATTTCAATATAATGGCTAATTTGGGTATAATTACTTAATACATGCCATTGGTCAGAATCATTTAGAACCTGGAGTCCTGGTTGTGAGGGAGGGAAGAGAGTAAACTAAACTTGTTTATTTAATCTCATCTAGAGGATTTCAATAACTGAATGGAATTAAGAGGTGATGTCTACTGCTCTGTAAGCTATAGATGGAAGGTACAGTTTGTTTAACTGCAGGTATCCTTTAGCGAAAATTTCACTAGTTTCCCTAGCTGCTTGCTTGATTTCTGAAACTTAGTAGGACTGTCATGTATTAATCTGCCACCAGAGCATTTAGATAGTATTTTTCAAAGCATAGCTGGTATAGCTATATAACGATGGACTTAAGCATGCATGTTTTTATTTTTACACTTTTTGGGAAAACCTGGTTGAAGACAGACTATTTGACTTCTGCTTTTTACCTTTCTCAGTTCAGTTTTCTATATAGTGACTCTGAAAAAAACAAAGAAACAAGAAAACCCCAAACAAAAAACCAAAACCTTAGAATGACTACATACTATAGCAAAAATTCAGACTTTGTTTACCCAATGCTTACATAAACACTATATGATTTCAAATGAATGTAGCCATTGGTGCTATAACATTAGTCATTATTATAAAGTACTGTTTATAAACTGAGTGCTTACTATGTCCAGAGATGTCCTAGGCACTGCTGAAGTTGTGAACAGTCCTAGCTATTCTCAGGTGGGTTACATTCTAGAGGTATATAGCCCAAATATATAGAGTTATATATATACTAAAACAGCTATACAAAAGTATCAATGATATGACTGTAACCAATCATGGAAGGTTAAATAAATATTTATAGAATCATGAATACTCAGATCTAATCCAGTCTCTTTCAAACAAGGATTGACATACTTGGGAACCAGATTTTGTTTACATGCTCTATGGAGATTTCTATGCTAAATAACATTTCAGAAAGAATGTATGAAACAATCTTCTGAAATCTGAAATGTATGCCAATTGTAAATAGCCAGTAAATTTCTTTTAACACTTTTATTGATAAGTGAGCTCCATTTTTGTCTAGTTCATATAATGTAGAGTACTAATATAGTTTTCTAAATATTTGCAAGTTCACCCAACCTAAACTTATGTGGATATACTACAAGATAATTGGATTCTTAGATTTTTTTAAATAGGTTTATTATGTTTTAAGAAAAATGAGTCAACAAATTAATTCCTTTGACAATGGAAGCGATCTCAGGAAACACTCTGCACAGAGAGATTCGTTTCACAAATTTATTATATTCTAAGATATCAAATCACAAGAAAGTGTAGGTTTTAAATGTTAACTGGGTGTGACTTCAGGTAGGGAGCTGAGAGCTGATTAATGAAAATATATTTTGAACTTTGTTTACCTATGCCTGAAAGCCCCAAACATTCTATAAATTCTAATGACTGCAATATCATCATTACCTAATTAGATCTAAAATTATACAACCACTCTTAATGTGATTGATTTTCTTTGCTTGTGAATGGAAAGATAGGAATTTATATACTATATGACTTTTATTTCCTTTAAATAATGCTGGAATTTTTACCATTACTATCACTTGCTCTGACAATGCCCCCAATATTAATACAAAGTGCATGAAACATTTGAGAAAGTTTAATGCTTTTACAATAGGAAGCCATATGGGAACAGGATGATTTTTAAAAAGGAGAAACTGAGCTGACCAGGAGGCCAATTAATGAGAATATTTATTAAGCAATACTCTTTAACAGTTTCATAAAACCCAAGCCAATATTGGAACAGAGCTCTATTCATGGGTACCTGGGATTAGATTCAGATAGTTTAGACAATTTTATTTCTGCCTACATCAGAAATGTGGCTAAACATTGTTAACGTTTATTCCATTCAGTAGCTACTTTGGGCTTTTTGCCTGCATGGCTCTGAAAAATATAAATTATTTTACTCAAGTTCAGCCATAATATCAGGGTTGAGAAACAAAAGAGCTTATGGTATAAAATAGATGTTCTCTTATCCTAGAGTAGAACCTAACAATACTTCACTGATAATGGAATAAAACACATGAATAACTAGAAGTCCAACCCATTAAAAACAGGGGTGGAAGGGTATCTTATTATCATCAGTATAATTAGGACAGAGAGCTGTATAATGAGTGTAATCATTTTCTAAGCCTGTTTTTATTCAGCATTCATAAGAATGGGTGGTTATAACATACAGTACAATAACATAAGCACTGAAAATACTAGGGAAATAAAATAATTTACTAATTCAAAGGAAATCACAAGTCACTAAAGGAGACCAACAATAAAACAAGTAATTAGAGTTTACTTTGATAATGGAGAGGACACAGTTTTCAAAAGATTGCCATTCTATAGGAATGGCAAGTAACCCAGATTGGACTACCGGGGAAGATGTCAAGGAACCATGCTGGGAAGTGCTGCTTGAGCTGAACATTAAAGGGCGAGAATTAGGTTTCCAGAGGCATGGCAGAATAACATTCCAGTGAATGGTAGCAGAATGAACAAAATTGCAGAAGCATGAAGAAGCATGGCTTTTTGGGGTTGGAACTTATTTGGGGGTAATTTGCCGGGAGGCGAGGCTGAATAGATAATTGGAAGCAAGTCAATCAACTCATTCTCATCCGCTTCTTTTTTATCCATAAAATAGAGATAACTTCCTGTATTAATCAGGGTTCTCTGAGAAACAGAACTAATAGAGAGTGTGTACGCACTGTGTGCGTGTGTGCGTGTGTATGCCGAGAGAGAGTTATTTTCAGGAATTGGTTTACATAATTTTGGAGGATACCAAGCCCAAACTCTGTAGGGTAGGCTAGCAGGCTGGAGACCAAGGGAAGAGTGAATGTTGCAGCTCAAGTCTGAAGCCAACCTGGAGGCAAATTCTCTCTTTCTAAGGGGAGCTTTGCCTCTTTTCTCTCCTTTAAAAAATTTTTAAACATCTTTATTGGAGTATAATTGTTTTACAATGGTGTGTTAGTTTCTGCTTTATAACAAACTGAATCGGCTATACATATACATATATCCCCATATCTCTTCCCTCTTGCGTCTCCCTCCCTCCCACCTTCCCTATCCCACCTCTCTAGGTGGTCACAAAGCACCAAGCTGATCTCCCTGTGCTATGTGGCTGCTTCCCACTAGCTATCTATTTTACATTTGGTAGTGTATATATTGTCCCTGACACTCTCTCACTTTGTCACAGCTTCAATCAATTGGATGAAGTCCACCCGTATTCAGGATAGTAATCTACAGACCAAAGTCTACAGACCATGGCCTAGCCAAGTTCACATAAAGTTAGTCATGATGAATCCACCCCTTGTCAACTTGATACTCATATGCACTTCCTTAAACCATACTTAATCTCTAAAGAAAATGACAATATCATACTTCTGTTTAACATGATGCAACTATCCTGTGTACAACTGAAAACACACTAACCGTTTGCACAGCAGAGGATGAAAAGTTCTTGGGTAATGTTTACTCTTCTCCTTGATATCCTGTAATTTAAATAATGTGATGTAAAGTCAGTACATCTTAGGTTATATGGTAAGCGAATAAAAGAGGGAAAAAACAAAGGTATTTACTAGATAGGTAGGTAGACAGACATACACATACACACAAACACAAGCATATTCATAAAAAATAGGGAAGAAATATTCAGGAAAGTAACAGTCCTCATTTCTGTAAGTGGTAACGTGGTCATAGCTGGTATTTATAAACTGCCTTTTCCCATTATTATTATGTATTATCCAATACATTCCATATTCCCTTTACAGTTAGCAAGCACCTCAGATTGTTGTAGTTCTTTACTTGGGATGGGGGTAAGGGTGATCCAAACCTTCATTCCTGAAGGGTCTGGACCTTTAGTAGTCCTGTCTGAATTGGGTTGTTGTAGTCTTCCATTGACTTTAATTACAGGTTATGGTAAAACTAATATCCTAAGTGATCTCCTGTTATTCCAGATATACTCTTCCTTATCTCTATGGTAGAATAGCAGTGCAATTTCCCTTTAGTGGTCAGGATCAATCAGCCCAACCACAGCAGTAACTCCTTTCTTTGCCTGTTGATTCAGAGGCATGAGAAGCCCAAAGTGGCTGGGTAGCAATCTTAACTGCTTATTCAATGGAATCACTGTTGTGTCTCCTGGTGGAAGTATTCCTCCCTTTAGAACTAAGAGCTCTAGGTCAGTAATACATAAAGTCATGGGAATAAGAAGCAACTATTCTGCTAGTGGGTCACTGGGATAATAGTGATTGGTGCCACTTCCATTTCCATCCCTTGATTCCTGGACCTGTGAATCCTAGCTGTGGGAGAAACAGTGCCATATGTTGGACACTGATTCAGAGCACATGCAGTCTCCTGGAGACCTTGCCTCAGGCCTGCAAAATATTGTCACCTAACTGACATAGTAACTGAGTCTTTAAAAGGCTATTCTACCATTCTCAAGCCAGGTGCTTCAGAACGGTGCAGAACATGGTAAGACCAGTGAATTTCAAGAGTATGGGCCCATTGCTGCACTTATTTTTCTGTGAAGTGAGTTCCTTGATCAGAAGCAATGCTGTGTGGAATACCATTACAGTAGATGAGGCATTCTATAAGTCCACAGATGGTAGTTGTGGCAAATGCACTGCATGTAGGAAAATCAAATCCATACCCAGAGTAAATGCCTATTCAAATGAGAAAAAAAAAATCACTTCCATGACAGAAGCTGTACAGTGTAATTAACTGGCTACAAGGTAGCTGGCTGATCACCCCTGGATAAAGGTGCCATATCGAGGGCTTAGTGTGGGCTTCTGCTGCTGTCATATTGGACACTCAGCATTGTCTGTAGCTAGGTTGGCCTTTGAAGTACACATGCTGAGCTCATGGATTACCTCTATCCCTGCCACCATTTTATTAATAGCAGAATATAGCAGCAAATGTATCTTGTTTTAATTATATTCCATATGTGAGAAAAAATATTTATCAAGTTTAATGTTGAACTTTATCACCACTTTCAACATTATGAAGCATACCAATGCCCACCTTTATTTTTTATGATATTAATACTTTCATGAGGTAATATTTGGAAATATTTATCTCATCTGTATAAATCTCACTTTGGCTTACGATGAAAGACTTAGTGTTTCAAATCAAAGCAGTATATTCAAAATGAGTTAATAGTAAGATGTAAAATATCTGGAAAATTCTCAGAAAAAAAGTAAATGCACCAACCAACAAACACAGGCATATTTTGCTTCTTTTCAATAATGAAACATGGGTGGCATATTTATTACAGTTTAAGCACAGCCATCAACAATACTGTTTTCTGTTCAATGTCAAACAAACCTTGATGTGTAAATAACAGGATTATTCCATCTATCAAGTACTGATGTTCTTTTAGTCTTCTAATTATTAGCTTGGAAAGCATAAAAACTTTGGTAATTTTATTATGCATTTTTTATAGTTTAAGATTCATTTTCTATCCATCATATCAAAAAGAGCAAATAATAAATCTTGGTCCTCTTCTATAATTGTAATTTTTTTGCTTCATTACAGTTTTAAAACTGATAAATCAAAGATACCTTCAACAAGAAAAAGATAAGTTTCAATATTTTAAAATTTTCTGGGTAAAAATTTCATTTAATTTGAGGATCTTAGAAGGAGTCATACATATTATACCTGTAGGTTTTACTATTAAACTTTTAGAATTCATAGTAAAAATAAACAAAAATGAAATGACCTAGGTATCTGATGTAGTAAATCCATGGTATTCTGAAGTGCAGAAACCAGGACATGTTAAACACAGTTACTTCTGCTGCTGTGTTAAGATGATGTAGAGTAATGGGTGGTGATGGCTTGTTCTAATGACAGAGAAGTTTAGATTGTGACATGATATAGGATCAGTACAGTTCTGTTTGCTTATTATATTAGATTTCAACCAAGAGAAAATCCCTTTTGCTATTTTATTCTTTAATTTGATTGACTTGCCCTAATTTTATTCAGAGGCGCTATTATATTGTTCTTAGCTACATCAGGAAGTAAAATAGACAAAATTTCCTTCCTTTTTGAGGCTTCTATACCAGTGAGGAAACATAAGTAAAAATATATATTACAAGTACATAAATTTTGTAGGATATTCGAAAGCAAAGTGCTATGGGGAAAAGTAGAACAGGCTAAGGGCTAAGAATTTGGGGTATATAGAGGAGGGTGGTTTGAGTAGACTTGGTTGAGAAGGTAGCATTTGATTACAGGCCAGTATTTGTATTGAAAATTCCTTTTGTTGACTTAAAATATGACCTCAGTCATAATCAGGTTTATCACATGTCTATGAAGTAAAAATGAATCTATAATCTTAGAAACAATTCCTCTTAAGCAGGGTGTTTCATAATGACTTTAACAATTATTTTCCTTGTTGGCATTTAATAAACACTAAAATTTAGTTTCAAATATCTAGTATATTTTGAGAATTATTTCTATTTTTTAGGAGAAAAATTGACTACATTGATAGAGCAAGTATTATGGGAAAGCTGCAGCATTTTAGTGAACTTCCAAGGTCCTGAAACTTCCTCAATGGTTGTCTGAGTCAAGGCCATACCAATGATATCAGATTCTTTTATTTTGCGTGTGTACATGTGTGTCTGTGTCTGTGTATTTATTTTTGTTTTCTTAAGTGAAATCTCCTTTTAATGATACATGATGAAAATGAGGCTCTTGTCTCTGGATTTCTACTAGTTACAATTTTTTAGGTTTAATTTGAAATAAATGTTAAAATGTACTTCACAAATATTAATTTATTTTTAATGACACTGGGAGAAGTGAAAATGGCTTTTAATCTTTAAATGAAATGAGGGCTCAGGCCAGCAAATTGAAAAAAGTGAGCAAAATATTCACTTTCAGTTCTGAATTATTTATTTTAAATTATCACTTTGAAGAAATACATAAGATGTAGTTCTATATTCCCATTCATTTTATGCTATATTTATTTGGTATTAAAAGTAATTTATATCAGGTATTTTCATGGATAATCCAAGTATCAGTGAGCACTGATACCAAAATAAACTATAAAAAGTGAATTGGAAAATGGAATATAGAAAAATATATTCTTTTTTTTTTTAGTTAGGCACTATAGGAATCAAAGATGAGCCAGATGAATGTGGGTGAGTGGAGGAGGAAAGTAGAAGGTGTTTTAGGTACATGTAGCATCTCTGCAAAAATACTGAGGAAAATAGCATGTTACGTTCAGCATGTATCAATAATTTGATATGTCTGGAACATAGGATTTTAAAGGGAGAGGATCAAAAGGAGATGTTGAAAAGCTATGTAGAAACTCCATAATTATATAAAAATTACATATAAAAATATATGTATATATATTTATCTACATAAATAAATGTATATATGTTTTTCAGAGACTATTTTAAACTTTTTTATTTTAGTTTTTTTTTTTAGTTTTGAGGGATAATTGACATGCATCACTGTATAAATTTAAGGTGTATAGCATGATGGTTTGAGTCACTCATAGTGTGAAATGATTACCACAGTAGGTTTAGTTAACATTCATCATCTCATATAGATACAATAAAAAGAGAAAAAAATTTTTCATTGTAATGAGAACTCTTGGGATCTACTCTCTTAGCAACTTTTCTGGATGTCATACAGTGGTGTTAACCATAGTCAACATGTTGTACATCTCTAGTACTTATTTATTTTATAACTGGAAGATTGTGCCTTTTGACCACCTTCCTCCAATTTCCCTATCCTCCACCCACTACCTCTGGTAAGCACAAATCTGATCTATTTTTCTATAAGTTGGATGTGTATGTGTGTTATTATTCCACATGTAAGTGAGATCATACAATATTTGTTTCTTTCTGACATTTCATTCAGCATAATCCCTTTAAGGTCCATCCATGTTATCACAAATGGTAGGATTTCCCCCTTTTTTTTTAATGGCTGACTAATATTCTTTTGTGTATATATACACCACGTCTTTATCCATTCATCCACTGATGGACACTTAGGTTGTTTCCATGTCTTGGCTATTGTAAATAATGCTGCTATGAACATGAAGGTTCCACTATGTTTTCGAGTTTTTGTTTTCATTTCCTTTAGATATACTCTCAGAAGTAGAATTGCTGGATTATATGGTAGTTCTATATTTAATTTTTGGGGAACCTCCATAATGCTTTCCACAGTGGCTGTACCAATTTATAATCCCTTCAATAGTGCATAAAGATTCCCTTTTCTACATATCCTCACCAGCATTTATTATCTCTTATCTTTTTGATGATGGCCATTCTAACAGGCATGAGATGATATCTCATTTTGGTTTTAATTTGCATTTTCCTAATGACTAGTGATGATGAGCATCTTTTCATGTATAGACATACCTCGCTTTCCTGTGCTTTGTTTTGTTGGGCTTCTCAGTTATTGTATTCCTTACAAATTGAAAGTTGTGGCAACAGTGCATTGAGTAACTCTACTGGCACCATTCTTCCAACAGCAGTTGTTCACTTTGTGTCTCTATGTCACATTTTGGTAATTCCCGCATATATTTCAAACTTTTTCATTATTATTATACTTGTTGTGGTGATATGATCAGTGATCATTGATTCTACTGTTGCAAAAAGATTATGACTCATTGAAGGCTCAGATAATGGATAGCAGTTTTTAGCGATGAAGTATTTTTTAATTAAGGTATGTACATTGTTTTTTTATACATAATGCTACTGTACACTTAATTACAGTATAGTGTGAACATAACTTTTATATATGCACTGAAAACCCAAAAAATTTGTATGACATACTTTGTGATATTTGCTTTTATTGTGGTGGTCTGGAACCAAACCCCCAATATCTCCATGGTATGCTTGTGCCTGTAGGCCATTTGTGTATCTTCTTTGAAAAAAATGTCCACTCACTTTTCCTTTGCCTAATTTTTAATTGGATTATTTGATTTTTTGCTATTATATATTTATTATTAACCCCTTATCAGATAGAAAGTTTGCAAAATTTTTTTTCCCATTTCATAGGTAGTCTTTTCATTTTGTTGATGGTTTCTTTTGCTGTGCAGAAGCTTTTTAGCTTGATGTAGTCTCACTTTTTTATTTTGTTACTTATGCTTTAGGTGTAATTTCCAAAAAATTATTACCAAAGCCCATGTCAAGGAGCTTTATTCTAATGCTTTCTCCTGGGAGTTTAATGTTTTACATTTAAGTCTTTAATCCGTTTCAAGTTAATTTTTATGAGTGGTGTAAAATAGGTGTCAAGTTTCATTCTTTTACATGTGACTATCCAGTTTTCCCAGCACCATTTATTGAACAGACTGTCTTTTCTCAACTGTTGAATATTAGTCGATCATATACACTTGAGTTTATTTCTGGGCTGTTGATTTGTTGGTCTATTTGTTTTTATGCCAGTACTATACTGTTTGAATTATTATAACTTTATAATATAGCTTGAAATCAGGAAATGTGTTACCTCCTGCTTTCTTCTATCTTGGGATTTCTTTGGCTATTCAGGGTCTTTGTGGTTTCACATAAACTTTTAGAGTGTTTTTTCTTTTTCTTTTTTTTTTTTTTTGGTCACACCATGTGGCATGTGGTATCTTAGTTCCCTGACCAGGGATCAAACCTGTGCCCCCTGCATTGGCAGTGCAGAGTCTTAACCACTGGACCACCAGGGAATTCCCTGGAGTGGTTTTTCTATTTCTGTAAAAATTACCATTGGAATATTGATAGTTGCCTAGAATCTATAGATATCTTTTGGTAGCATTGACATTTTAACATTTAATTCTTCCAATTCATGAACACATGATACCTTTCCATTTATTAGTGCCTTCTTTGATTTCTTTTATCAATGTCTTGTTTTCAGAGTTGAGATCTTTCACTTTCTTGGTTAAAGTTACTCCTAAGTATTTTACTGTTCTTGAAGCTATTGTAAATGTGATCATTTCTTTTTTTTTAAGGAATTTTTTTGTTGGTGTGTGGAAACACTGTGAATTTTGTATGTTAATTTTATATCCTACAATTTTACAGAATTCATTGATTAGTTTTAACAATTTCTTTGGTTCAGTCTCTAGGATTTTTAAAATATATAAAGTCCATGTAATCTGAAAGTAGAGTTAACTCTACTTCTTCTTTCCCAATTCTGATGCCTTTTATTTCTTTTTCTTGCCTGATTGCTCTAGGTAGGGCTTCCAGTACTACGTTGAATAGGTATGGTGAGAGGAACACCCTTGTCTTGTTCCTGATTTTCGAGGAAAGGCTTTCAACCTTTCACCATTGAGTATGATATTAGCTGTGGGTTTGTCATATATGTCCTTTATTATATTGAGATATGTTCCTTTTATGCCTAATTTTTAAATGTTTTAATCATGAATGGATGTTGAATTTTGTCGAATACTTTTTCTTTGTCTATTGAGATGATGAAATCATTTTTATTCTTTCATTCTTTTAATGCAATATATCACATTGATTGATTGCGTATGTTGAACCATCAGCATCCCAGGAATAAATCTCATTTAATCATGATGTATAATACTTTTAATGTGATGCTGAATTTGGTTTGCTAGGATTTTGTTGAGATTTTTTTCATCTATATTCATCAGGGATATTGGCCTATAGTTTTATTTTCTAGTATTGTCCTTATCTGGCTGTGTTATCAGAATAATGCTGGCCTTGTAAAATAAGTTTGGGCATGTTCCCTCCTCTTCAAGTTTTTGGAAGATTTTGAGAAGGATTGGTATTAATCCTTTAAATGTTTGGTAAAATTCACTAATGAAACCATCTGGTGCTGGGCTTTTATTCATTGAGAGATTTTTGATTACTGGCTCAATCTATTTACTAGTAATTAGGCTACTCAGATTTTCTCTTTTTTATTGATTCAGCCTTTGTAGGTTGTATGTTTCAAAGAAGTCGTCCAGTTTGTTGGTGTATAATTTTTCATGGTAGCCTCTTATTTTCCTTGTATTTCTGTGATATCAGTTGTAATGTTCTCTTTTTCATTATACTTTTGTTGATTTCAGTCTTCTCTTTTTTTTCCCCCTTGTTTAGTGTAGCTAAGGTTTGTCAATTTTGTTTATCTCTTAGTTTGGTTAATATTTTTTATTGTTTTTCTATTCTTTATTTTATTTATTTCTGCCCTAATCTTATTATTTACTTCCCTCTGCTAACTTTGGGCTCAATTTGTTCTTTTTTTCCTAGTTCCTTAAGGTGTAGAGTTAGATTGCTTCCTTGCTTCTTAATGTAGGCATTTATTGCCATGAACTTTCCTCTTACAACTGTTTTTGCTGAATGCCATAAGTTCTGGTATGTTGTATTTCCATTTCTGTTTGTGTCAAGAAACTTTTTAATTTCCCCTTTAATTTTTTCTTTTTTGTATTCATTAGTAGTTCAAAAGAATGTTGCTTAATTTTACAGTTTTTCTTTTGCTATTTTCTAGTTTTATGGCATTGTGATAAGAGGAGATACTTGGTATGCTTTCAGTCTTCTTGATTTGCTAAGACTTGTTTTGTGGCCTGACATTTGGTCTATGCTAGAAAATGTTCCATGTGTACTTGAGAACAATATGTATTCCATTGTTGCTGGATACAATGTTCTATATGTCTATTAGGTTCATTTGGTCTACAGTATTGTTCAAGTCTGCTGTTTCTTTATTGTCTTTGTCTGGATAACTTATCCATTCTTGAGAGTGGGTTATTAAAATCCCCAACTATTAGTGTATTGCTGTTTATTTCTCCTTTGAGCTGTGTTATTTTTTTCTTTATGTATTTAGGTGCTCCAATGTTTGGTGCTTAGATATTTACAACTGTTATGTCTTCTGTATGGATTGACTCCTTTATCATTATACAATGACCTTCTTTGTCTTTTTTTACTATTTTTCATTTAAAGTCAGATATAAGTATAGCTACCCTGCTTTTTGTTGTTGTTATCATTTACCTAAAATGTCTTTTTCCATCCCTTCCTTGTAGGTTTGTGTGTCTTTAAAGTTAAAGTCTGTGTCTGGTAGGCAGCATATTTTTGGATCCTGCTTTTTTTTATCCATTCAGCCTTTCTTTGTCTTTTGATTGGAGAATTTAATCCATTTATGTTTGATGTAATTATTGGTAAACAGTGATTTACAATTGTCATTTTGTTCATTGTTTTCTAGTTGTTTTGAGATCCATTATTCCTTGTTTCTTATGCTGCTGTCTTTTTTTGTGTTTTGATGTCTTTTGGTATCAGTATACTTTGACTTCTTTATCATGTTCTTTTATGTAATAGCCATAAGGTTTTCCCTTGTGGTTACCATGAGGGTTACATGAAATTTCTTAAAATTGTAACACCCAATTTTAAGCTGATAACAACTTAAGTTCAACAGCATTCCTAAAGTTTAAACTTTTACTTCTCCTCACATTTTATGTTATTGCTGGTACAATTTATGTATTTTAATATTGTGTAACTAACAACAGATTATTGCAGTTACGGTTATTTTTATAACATTTATTTTTTAACTTTTAAACTGGAGTCATAAAAGTATTATGCACCACTAATAACATATTACAGAATCTAACTTTAACAGTATATTTACCATTACCTGTGAATTTTGTGTTAACTTTTTATGTTTTTATGATGTTAATTAATGTCCTTTTACTTCCACTTAAAGAACTCCCTTTAGCATTTCTTGTAAGTCAAGTCTAGTGATAATGATTTCTCTCCAGCTTTTGTTTGTTCAGGAAATTCTTTATCCCTTCTTTATCTCTGAGTATAGAATTTTTGGTTAACAGTTTTTTTTTTCCAATATTTGAATATGTCATTCCATTTTCTCCTGTTCTGGAAAGTTTATGTTGAGAAATCTGACAATAGTCTTATGGGGATTCCCTTGTATGTAACATCTCTCTCTCTCTCTCTCTTTTTTTTTTTTTTCTCCTCTTGCTTCTTTTTAAGTTTCCTTCTTTGTCTTTGACTTTTAACAATTTAATAATAATGTCTTGGTATAGCCCTATTCAGGTTCAACCTATTTGGTGTCCTTTAGGGCTCAGTGACCTGGATTTTTTTTGCGGGGGCCACATAGCATGACATGTGGAATCTTAGTTCCCCAACCAGGGATCAAACCTGTGCCCCCTACAGTGAAAGAATGGAGTCTTAACCACTGGACCACCAGGGAAGTCCCTGGATCTGGATTTTTAACTTAAAGTCTATTTTGTCTGATAGTAATATAGCTACCCCTGTTTTTTATTGGTTACTATTTTCTTAAATTGCCTTATTTTTTTAGTTTAAGTTTTATTTAAACTAACTCTATAAGAGAAGAAAAGTCTATTTCTCTTCCCAAGTTTTGGAAGTTTCCAGCCATTATTGCTTTAAATATACTTTCTGTACCTTTCTCTTTCTCTTCTCCTTCTGGAATTTGCATAATGTGAATACTGTTTATTTTCATTGTGTTTCATGAATCCTGCAGCTTTTCTTTACTTTTTTTTTTCTTTTTGTCCCTCTGACCAGAAAATTTAAATGTCTTATTCTCCAGGTCACTGATTCCTTCTTCTGCATGGTTGAGTCTACTTTTGAAAGTCTCTATTGAATTATTCAGTAATTATATTTTTCAACTCTAAGATTTCTGATTGGTTTTAGTTTATGGTTTCTATTTTTTTGTCCAATTTCTCATTTGTTCATGCATTATTTTTCTAATTTTGCTTAGTTGTCTGTATGTTTTTGTAGTTCACCAAACATCCTTGAGAAGATTATTTTGAATTCTTTGCCTGACAGTTCATAGGTCTCCATTTCTTTAGGGTGAGTATTGGAGCTTTATTAATTTCCTGTGGTGATATCATAGTTACCTGAGTTTTCATTGTCCTTGATTCCTTACCTTGGTATCTACACATTTGGGTAATCAGGTTCCTCTTTACAACTTTATAGGACTGCTTTGACAGAGACAGATCTTCACCAGTCAGCTCCATTCGGGTTTCTGTGTGTGTCTGCTGATAACGTCCTTGGGCATGTGGAGCCTACCATTATGATCTACTTTTGATGAAGCAACTGTTTGAGTTCTGAGTATCATACAGAGTATTTTCACTGCCATAAAATTCTTCCACTCTCCGTTTCTTCATCCCTCCCCACCCCATAGCCCTTGGCAAGTACTGATGTTTTTACTGTTTTTACAGATTTGCGTTTTCCAGAATGTCATAGAATTGCAATCATACAGTATGTTGCCTTTTCAGATTGGCTTCTTTCCCTTAGTAATATGCATTTAAAGTTCCTCAATATCTTTTCATAGATTAATAGCTCAGTTTCTTTTTGGCACTGAATAATATTCCATCATCTGGATGTACTATAGTTAATTTATCCATTGACCTACTGAAGGACATCTTGGTTGCTTGCAAGTTTTGGTAATTGTGAATAAAGCAACTGTAAACATCTGTTATTCTACCTAGAACACTCTTCCATAGCTATCTTCATGGAACTCTCCCTCTCCTCTTGCAATCCTTTTCTTAAATGTCAAACATTTCATTAACCCTATCTTGACTACTCCATTTAAATTGCAAACTGCGCATGCTCAATCACTCCCAATCCCCATATTATGTTTTATTTTTTTTCAGAGCATTTACTGCCTACTATCCTATATCATTTACACATTGTGTGCTTTTTGTCTATCTCCAACCACTAGAGTAAGCTCCACAGAGATATGGGAACATGGCTTTTTGTCTGTTTTGTTCACTGTTTTGTCCCCAAAATCTATCCCAGTACTGGGAATATGTTAGTAGTTCAATAACTACCTTTTGAATTAGTGAATGAACAAAATGCTATCTTCCTGCTGAGCTTGAAGCCAATATCAGCCACAAAATATTGGCATAAATCTACTCATTTATTAAGACCCTGGATTCCTTTTTAGCTATCATTATTAGAGATAGGCAAATTATCTAATGGTGTTGCTCAGACATTTAATGGTGTATTTATTAATCCAAAGAGACTTATTATTCTTAATTCTAAATAAAATGTTCTTTTTCATAAAATAGTTTAAATTATTTTTCTTTATTTAAAATGTAAACTAGCAAATATATATTTCAATATTAGCTTTGTCACAAAAATTATAGTTCAACTGTTTTATGTATACATAATATATTTTTACACTTTGAAAATAACTCCAGTGTTTATTGGTAGAATGTCATGTTTTGGATGCAACAAATTATGTTTGTACCACAACCAATTCAAAGTACATTAATTTAGTAAGAACATGGCATTTCTCATCGTGCCAAGATATACCAAAGTTGCATTCATATTTTCACTACAAAAATTTTTGTTTGAACATTTTAACTGACTTTACAATAGTAGTTATCATGGAGTCTATTATTTTAACTTTTAGAAAAATGAACTTCCAAAGTTTTGATTCTAATGAGTAAAATGATCAACTTATTCATGGAATTATCTTAAAAGATCAATTTTTTGAAGCATCATATGAAATTTGTAAATAAGTTGCATCATTTATTCATTTATGGATGCTTCTTTGTTTTGGGAAAACACCTTCTACTCTCCTCTACTGTCAATACTCAACTCACAGAATACTTCACTTTAGACAATATTCATTACCAAATATGTATAGAATTTCCCCCACACCAAGTAATTCTGCCATATCAGATAGATGTCTTACAATTTAATTTATTCTGACACTATCTACGTAAGGATAGTGTAAGATCCCATGGGTTAAGGGCTCAAGATGCGCCCCATCCCCACTCTACTTTAGATGCCAACCTCAAGCCCAGGTCGTAACCTGTGCTTTTGACTAGCAGGCTACAAATTGGAGGGTCCCATGACCCCCTATTCAGGCTCAGTCATTTGCTAGAGTGGCTTACAGAATTTAGGAAAATTGTTTCCTTATTAGATTACCAGTTTATCATAAAGGACATTACTCAGGAATAGCCAGATGGAAGAGATACATAGGGCAAACTATGGGGAATGGATGCAGAGCTTCCATACCCTCTCTAGGAGTCTCACCATCCCAGCACCTTCTTGCGTTTACCAATCAGAAAGCTCTCTGAATACCTTTAGTAAGTGTTTTTAATGGAGGCTTTATGATATAGGTTATGATTGATTAAGTCATTGGTCTTTGCTGATTAACTCAACCTCCAGTCAGTTTCCCCTACATGGAGGTTGGAGGGTGGGGATGAAAGTTCCAACCCTCTAATCATCTGATTGGTTCTTCTTATAACCAGCCCCCTATCCTTAGGAGCTTAGCAGATGTCACCTCATTAACAAACTCAGGTGTTGTTGAAAGGGCCTTGATATGAATAACAAAAGATTCTCCTTTCATCTTTATTGCGTATATTATAGGAAAAGATGCTCCTGTCATTCTTATCATTTAGGAAATTACAGTGGTTTTAGGAGCTCTGAGCAGGAGCTGGGGGTAGAAAACAAATACATATTTCTTACTGTCATAACCTGATTCCTTTATTTTAGAAGATAACTCTCTGTTAACCTCAAATCTCATTCACTTGGTTACGGTCTGTTTTACATGTGGGTCACTAGGTTAATTTTTCTCTCCTACACCTATACTCTGGAATAACTGTTCAGCCATAATCATGGCTTTAAGTCTGCCTTTTTGAGCTCAGAGAAAGAGTTCCCATTTCCTATTCAAACTAATATTTGTGCCCATCTTTTTTTAAAACATCTTTATTGGAGTAAAATTGCTTTAAAATGTTGTGTTAATTTCTGTTTATAACAAAGTGAACCAGCTATACATATACATATATCCCCATATCTCCTCCCTCTTGCATCTCCCTCCCACCCTCCTTATCCCATCCCTCTAGGTGGTCACAAAGCACTGAGCTGATCACCCTGTGCTATGTGGCTGCTTCCCAGTAGCTATCTGTTTTACATTTGGTAGTGTGTATATGTCAATGCAACTCTCTCACTTTGTCCCATATTACCCTTCCCACTCCCCGTGTCCTCAAGTCCATTCTCTACGTCTGTGTCTTTATTCCGGTACTGCCTCTATGTTCATCAGAACCTTTTTTTTTACATTCCATATATGTTTGTTAGCATATGATATTTGTTCTTCTCTTTCTGACTTACTTCATGCTGTATGACAGACTCTAAGTCCATCCACCTCACTAAAAATAATTCAATTTCATTTATTTTTGTGGCTAAGTAATATTCCACTGTATATATGTGCCACATCTTCTTTATGCATTCATCTGTCAATGGACACTTAGGTTGCTTCCATGTCCTAGCTATTGTAAATAGAGCTGCAGTGAACATTGGGGTGCATGTTGCTTTTTGAATTATGGTTTTCTCAGGGTATATGCCCAGTAGGGGGATTGCTGGGTCATATGGTAGTTCTATTTTTGGTTTTTAAAGGAATCTCCATTCTGTTCTCCACAGTGGCTGTATCAATTTACATTCCCACCAACAGTGCAAGAGGGTTCCCTTTTCTCCACACCCTCTCCAGCATTTATTGTTTGTAGATTTTTTAATGATGGCCATTCTGACCAGTGTGAGGTGGTACCTCATTGTGGTTTTGACTTGCATTTCTCTAATGATTAGTGATGTTGAGCATCCTTTCATGTGTTTGTTGGCCATCTGTATATATTCTTCGGAGAAATGCCTGCTTAGGTCTTCTGCCCATTTTTGGATTGGGTTGTTTGTTTATTTCATATTGAGCTGCATGAGCTCAATAGCTAGAGAATGCCTCCACTACTGTTTACATTAACATATCATATTTTAATTAAAATGTGTGGTGCTTTAAAAAGAATCTCAACATATTTCTAAGGAATGGAATCAAAAAGAACATCTTATTTATATATATATATATATATATAAAACTGATTCATTTTACTGTACAGCAGAAACTAACACACCATTGTAAATCAACTATACTCCAATAAAAATTTTTTTAAAAAAAGAACATCTTATGTGTACAGTTAAACTTATGGATGAAGTTAAGCTAAATATTAAAAACAGAGGGTCTTTTTTATGTTCTGCAAAGGAAATACCCTTCTAAATATCATGTTCTAAGAAGGGATCACATTGTAACTTAAAAAATATTCTAAAATAAATTATGACAGAACACAACATATTAAAAGCATATGATGAGTTGAAGCTGTGCTTCAAAAAAATTTGAAGAATTAAATGCATACATTAGAAAAAAATTAAAATGCATTAATATTTGTCTCAAAAAAGGATAAGCAAATTCAACATCATAAAAGATGGAAGAAATTATAAAAATTAGAGTTGACATTAATTATATAAAAGAAAATAATACCAAAAAAGAATGTTGTTTCTTCAAAAAGGCATACACTTACCTAATGAAGGAAAATTGAGAAAAGATAAAGGAGAAAAAACCCTTAAAGTGATAAAAAGGGGATATCAGTACAAATTAAAATGACCATAAATGGGTATCATAAGTAAATTTATATCAGTAAATTTGAAAATTTAGGTGAAATGTCCACTTCTATATAAATACTGTCAGAAGGAAAGATACAATATCTGAACAATACAAGAAAGTGAAAATTGGAGAGATTACAGAAATTGAATATATTATTAAAAACTTTTCCTCGAGGAGATTTCAGGCACATATAATGTCACAGGGACTCCTTTCAAATATTTAAGGACTAAATAATGTTAAACACAGAAACACTTAAATAGAATAGAAAATGAGAAAACATTGCCTAATTTAATTTATAAGCTCAATACAATTCTGACAACAAAAGCTGAAAGGGATTTAAAAAATGGGGGAGAAAATTAAAGGCCAGTCTCAATCCTGAATATAAATGCAAGAATTCTAAACAAAATATTGTCAAATCAAATCTGACAGTGTATAAAATGTATAATCAAACATACATATACACATAAACACACACACATATAACACAAACCAAATTAGATTTTTGCAAGAAAAGAAGTTTTCTTCAAAATTAGAAAATACATCAAAGCAAAGTAACTAAATTAAGATTAAGATACAGATAAAATACAGGCATACCTCAGAGTTATTGTGGATTCAGTTCCAGACCACTGCTATAACGTGAATACCACCTTAAAGTGAGTCACAAACAAAGTTATGTTTACACTATACTGTAGTTTATTAAGTATGCAATAGCATTATGTTTAAAAAAAACAGTGTAATATTATAATTAAAAATACTTTATTGCTAAAATTGCTGTCATCTGAGCCTTCAGTGAGTTATAAACTTTCTGTGGGTGCAGGGTCTTGCCTCCGTGTTGGTGGCTGCTGACTGATCTGAGTGGTGGTTGCTGAAGGTTGGGGTGGCTGTGGCAGTTTCTTAAAATAAGACAACAATGATGATTGCCGCATCAGTTGACTCTTCCTTTCACCAAAGATTTCTCTGTAGCCTGCAGTGTGGTTTGATAGTATTTTACCCACAGGAGGACATTCAAAATTGGAGTCAATCTTCTCAAATCCTTTCACTGTTTTATTAACTAAGTTTATGTAATCCTAAACTCTAAATCCTTTGTTGTCATTTTAACAGTCTTCAGAGCAGCTTCACTAGGAGTAGATTCTATCTCAAAAAAACCACTCTCTTGTTTCATCCATAAGAATCAACCCCTCAACTATTAAAGTTTTATCATGAGATTGCAGCAATTCAGTCACATCTCCAGGATCTAGTTCTCATGCTCTTTCTAACATATCTACAGTTGTTTTCTCCACTGAAGTCTTGAACCCTTCCTTGTTATCCATGAGGGTTAGAATCAACTTTTTCCAAACCCCTGTTAATGTTGCCACTGTTACTTCAGCCCATTAATCATAAATGTTCTTAATGATATCTAGAATGGTAAATCCTTTCCAGAAGGTTTTCAATTTACTTTGCCTAGATCCATCAGAGAATCACCATCTATGACAGCTATAGCCTATGAAATGTATTTCTTAAATAATAAGACTTGAAAGTTGAAATTACTCCAGATCTATGGGCTGCAGAATGGATGTTGTGTTAGTAGGCAGGAAAACAACATGAATCTCATTGTACATCGCCGTCAGAGCTCTTGGGTGACAAGGTGCCATTGTCAATGAGCAGTGACATTAAAAAAATCTTTCAAAGCAGTAGGTCTCAATAGTATGCTTAAAATATTCAGTAAACCATGTTGTAAACAAATGTGCTGTTCTCTAGGTTTGTTGTTTAATTTATAGAGCACAGGCTGTAGATTTAGCATAATTTTCAGATTTTTGGAATGATAAATGCTCATTGACTTCAACTTAAAGTCCCCAGCTGCGTTAGCCCCTAACAAGAGTAAACCTGTCCTTTGAAACTTTGAAACCAGACATTGACTTCTCTTCTCTAGCTATGAAAGTTCTCGATGGCATCTTCTTCCAATAAAAGACTGTTTCATCTACATTGAAAATTTATTGTGTAGTGTAGCCACTTTCATTAATGATATAAACTAGATGTTCTGGATAACTTACTGCAGCTTCTACATCAGCCCTTGCTGCTTCACCTTGCACTTTTATGTTGTGGAGATGACTTCTTTCCTTAAACCTCATGAACTGAGCCCTGCTAGCTTCAGACTTTTCTTCTGCAGCTTCCTCACCTTTCTCATCCTTCCTAGTATGGATTAGAGTTAGGGCCTTGCTCTGGATTAGGCTTTGGTTTAAGCGAATGCTGTGGCTGTGTGATCTTCTGTCCAGACCACTGTAACTTCCTCCATATCAGCAATAAGGCTGTTTTGCTTTCTTATCACTCCTGTGTTCGCTGGAGTAGCACTTTTAATTTCCCTCAATAACTTTTCCTTTGCATTCACAACTTGGCTAACTGTTTGGCTCAAGAGACCTTGCTTCTGGCCTGTTTTGGCTTACAACATGCCTTCTTCACTAAGCTTAAGCATTTCTACCTTTTGATTTAAAGTGAGTGATGTGTGGGACTCTTTTGTTTTTCACTTGAACACTTAGAGGATATTGTAAGGTTATTAATTGGCCTAATGTTAATATTGTTTGTTTCAGGAATAGGGAGGCCCAAGGAAAAGGTGAGAGATGGGGCAATGACCGATTGGAGGAGCAGTCAGAACATACACAAAACTTTTTGGTTAAGTTTGTTTTCTTATATGGGCACAGTTTATGGCATCTCAAAATAATTACAGTAGTAACATCAAAGATCACTGATGACAGGTCACCATAACAAGTACAATAATAAAAAAAGTTTTAAATATTGCAAGAATTACCAAAATGTAAGACAGACACTAAGTGAAAATGTTGTGAAAATGCTGCTGATAGGCTTGCTTGATGCAGTGTTGTCACAAATCTTCAATTTGTAAAAAACACAGTATTTGTGAAGTGCAATAAAGTTCCATGCAGTAAAACAAGGTATGCCTGTATTCCAAATAACTATGGGAATAGATGCAGAAAAATGATTAATAAATTTCACATCTAATTGTGATTAAAACTACTAACTATGTAGAAGTTAGAGAGAAAATTCTTCCTCTGATTAAGGATATCTGTAAAATGTAAATAGCAAATATCTTACTTAAGAAGAAATGTTCAAAGACAAGTGTACCCTCTAACAACACTACTGTTCCTCACACTGCATATTCTAATCAGTGAGGAGGCAAAAATAAAGAACCCAAATTTAAAGACTTAAAGTTTTCAAAAAAATTTTTTCTACAAGTAGCAGATGAAATCATTTTTATGTAAAAATATTAAAGGAATAAGCAGTTAACTTATTAGAATTAAGTGATTTTTAGCATGTTTTCTCAATGCAGGTTAAATAGAAAAATATTTTGTGTGTACAGATAAATATTTATAATGAAATAAAAAGTAAAGTTACCATTTATAACATCAAATGCACAGAGCTTCAATTAATAAGTCAAACAAAATATGTGCAATACCTCTACACAGAAACTATCAATGAAGTTTCATAAAAAAAAAATTAAAAATTTTAACTAAGTGTGAGAAGATCCTTGTTCATGAATTTGTAAATTCGATATTGTAAAGCTATCAATTCTTACCAGTGATCTATGGATTCACCTTGGTAGGAATTAAATCTCAGTAGAGTGTGTGTGAGTATTTGTAAAATGCCACGATGTTTCCAAAAATTTATAGAGATGCAAAAAGTCAAAAATAGAATTGGTATGGCCCTTTTGGCCCTTTTGAAGAAGGTGGAAACATTTTCTGAGAAATTGATTATCAAGATTTATTTTAAAGACATTAAAAGGCTATAGTAGGAAGGTAGCTTTTTATAGTACAAGAATACACACATAGAAAATTGGAACTAATTAGACAATCCAGAAACAGAGCCATGCATATATGAAAATTTTTATTTAAAACAAAAAACTTTGTATTAAACCATGCTAGGCAAATTAGATATCCATATGCAAACTGATGAAATCTGATCACTGCTATATATCACACAGGAAAGAAAAAGCTAGATGCAAAACACAAAATAATATTCTATAAGTTACAAAAGGAGACTATTTTTAGGATTTGGGAGTCTGACAATTTTTGTTTTATTTTCTTAAAGTGATTGGACTACATTAAAATTAAAAACTTTCATTCATTGAAAGAAACTATTAAGAGAATGAAAATGCAAGATATAGATAAGGAGAAGATATAAGATATATCTTAAAATGTAAATGTAAAATGTAAGATATATAACAGGCAATGAACTCATTTCTTGACTCTATAGAGAATCTTCACAATATGATAAAAGAACAATATTACAAAAGAAAAATAGGCAATAAATATGAAAAGTTATTTCATAAAAGAATATATGAAATGTCCAATAAAAATATGAAAAAGTATTCAACCTTATTAGTAACTATGGGAGTTTTATTAAAATCATTATGATACACAGTAAAACATCCATCAAAATGTCTAAGATTAAATACATTATAATACCTTGTTGTATTAAAGATAGAAACAAATGGAAATCTTTTCACATGCCTTGTAGTAAATTGACACAGACATTTTGAAAACTGGCATTATCTGCTGAGGTTGAGCACAAAAATTCCCTGTCACACACCAATTGCACTCATATTTATATACCCAATATAAATCCATGTTTATGCATATAATAAGATGGATACAAGAATGTTCACAGTCACATTATTTATAGTGGTCCTGTATTAGTTTGCTAGGGCTGCTATAACAAGTGCCACAATCTGGATGGTTTAAACAACAGAAATAATTGTCTCATGTCTGAAGGTTAAAACTCCAAGATCTCAAGGTGTTGGCAATATTGCATCCTTCTGAGGGCTCCGAGAGAAAATCTCTCCTATGCCTCTTGCCAGGGTTCTGGTGGTTTTCTGGCAATCTTTGACTTATACAAGTATCACCCAGATTGCTGCCTTCATCTTCACATGGGTTTTATCCTGTGGGTGTATCTGTCTCCAATTTTCCAGTTTTTATAAAGGCAGCAGTCATATTAGATTAGGGACCTTCTTAATGACCTTATTTTAACTTGATTACCTCTGTAAAGACCTTATTGTTAGATAAAATCACATTCTGATGTATTGGGGTTAGGACTTCAACATATGAATTTTGAGGGAACACAATTCAACCCATAAGAAGTCCCAAACCAGAAACATCCCAAATATCCAAGAATATTAGAGTGATAATTAAGTTGTGGTATATCATACAGTGGAATAACAAAGCAACAATGAAAATTGATAAAACATCACTCTATGTAACAACTGTATGTCACAAACATATTTAGCAAAAGAAGGCAGACACAAAAATATACATACTTAATAAATATTGCTAGATAAGTTTCCTAAAAAAACAGAGAAAGTTAAAATATAGTCTTAGAAATCAGCGTAGCAATTAGCATTGGAATGTGGCTAAAGATGGTTATTGATAAGAGCAGGAGGAAGCTTCTAGGGGCTCTGTCCATGTTCTGTTTCTTGTTTGGGTGATGGTCATATGGGTATTTGCTTGTCATAATTCATTGAGTTGTATATATTTAAACATCTTACACATATGTGTTGTGCTTCATTAAACATTAAATAAGAATCCTTGTTAGGTAGATAGATAGATAACATGTATATGTTTTATATGTTTATGGGGTATAGTATAGGTACATACACACCAAACTGTTAGATTCATTATTTTAAGAGAGTAGACTTGGAGAAGTTAGGTAAAGAGATACTGTAAATTTTTTCTTTTATTCTCCTCTTCACTTACTATAGAAAACATGCTTACTTTCAAAACAAAAAGAAAATGTAAAATGTTATGGAAAGAAAACAATAAGACAATTAATGCATTACGATTAAACTGAAAAGAGGTCAGTCGCTTTTAAGGTCACACTTAGAATACAGGAACATCTTTTAGAATTTGCCTTTGTTCAATCAACCTTTTGCACCATACATTTGGAACTTGTAAATATTTTGTTAAGTATGTGTGCATTCTCTTGCCATAGATAGAGAAAATAGTCATGAAACAATAAGAATAACTGAAGAGCTCCTTATATTTGAAATCTCATTAGCATAAATATGAAATTGAAATATCTTTAAAAATAGTACAAAGAGTGACACAAAATAACTTAAAAGGCTTTTCAGAGTTTAAGAAAAAGTGCTAAAACATTTCTAGTCATTGTAAATTGCAGTTCACATTTCTTGGATAATTACTAATTTATTGGAAATGTTCTATCCATTTGAAATCTCTCCAATAATTCTGAAATATTTTAGAAGAACCTAAACTTAAATTTTGAAATAACAAGACTGCTTCAAGCCCTTTGTACTTTTCAATTATAACGAATTATATTCATATGTAACTTTGCATATTAAATGGCAGATTATTTTGTTACATATTTATATATTATTTTATCTGTCTATCAACATCTCATTCAAGCTTACGAAGACATTTTGTAAATATTAAAAGATTGGGAAGTAGCTCTTGTGCTACTTCCTGTTCTTGTCTACTGCATGCTTTAAGAATCCATGTTTTTGACTCTTAATTCGATGTCCTTATAAGTTTGTTCTGAAAAGGAAGAAATGAGGTAGCTTTACTGATAAAAATGATAGCACCTTTTATGAGCTTAGTTAAGCTGCATTAGCCAGAGAGACCAAGGCCTAGGTGTCCTGAACTGAATGGAGGGCCAGGGTATACTGAACTGAATGAAGAAAAAGAAACTTCAGAAACAAGGCAGCACACTAAAATATTTCCTATGTCTAGAATGCTAACCAGAGGCCTACTCACCCGAAATATCTAACCACATACTGGCACTCTTGCCCTCCTTCACTTACTCCTCTGCAATATACTTTTACTCAACAATGACATTGTTAGGGTATGACAAAATATTGTACATTTTAATATATTAATTTACTAATTGTTTACTGGTTTGTACTCAGAAACTTTGAGGGAGGCTAAGTAATTTTAAGGCAGTAGCTATGGTTTTATTAGCTAAATGAAGAATACATTTTTTCACTACAAACAGCATTTGTATCTATTACCATTTAGAAAGCATTTGAATAGAAATATAAACAGTAACTATCTTTAGATGTCAAGACTTCTCATGAGATTAAAAATTTTTTTAATATATTTTTATTGAAATAAATGTGTATTTTTGGTAAGCATTGTGTTAAGGTGATAGACTATGAATATGAATAATATATAAACCCTGCTACCACAAATAAAAACAGAAATTAACTCACCAATATTTTGTGATGAGTGCTTTAGAGAGGCTATACACAAATGCTATGAAAGCATAGGGAGAGACAATTAATTCTATGAGAAAAAAAGGGGAGGGCTTTACAAAGATAATGTATGACCTGAGATGTTGGGTAGAATTATATTTTTATATATAAAATACTTTGTGTAGAAAATAAAATATCATCAACTGCATGGAAGCATGAGACCAAAACATAGCAATTATCCTGAACTTGCTAGAGGTTAATTGAAATGGATTGATGGGGAAATATCAGTATATAGAGCATTAGCTTTGGGGCCTGAATATAGAAGACAATATAGGCTACGCTTAAGATTAACAATATTTACTCCAGATATTAAAGGGCCATTAAAATCTTCTCTTTTATAATTATCATGTGAAAATATAATCAGGTCCATATTTTAGAAATATAACATAAGTAGTCTTTAATAGATTAACTGGAGAGAGGAAGGAACTGGAAGTAGAGAAAATTATTTGGTGGCTTTTATACATGTCAAAGCAAACAATAATGAAGACCCAAACTGGATTATAGAAGTGAGACCAAAAGGAGAAGATAAATAGGAGAAACACTCAGAATGAGAAACAATAGTGCATAAATCGTAATATTTGAGTAATGGAGAAGAGAGAAATGCTTTAAAATAATTGTCAGATTTTTAAAATTATGTTCCCCTTAAATGAAGATTAAACAAAGCAAGTTTGAGGATCAGTTCTTGAATTTAGGAGTCAGTAAGTGGCACAGTGGAGGAAGTGATAGAACTATGATTTGTTACATCAATGTATACATGGCAGTTTGAACCATGAGAGAGAATTGAATTGCCCTGAATTACAACTTATATTTTTAAAATGAAAGGGAGAAAGTCACAACAAGGTAATAAAAATAAGAGAAGGCCAATGATGGAATCTGTGGAAAAAACAAAACAACACAAAACAGTATTCCCAGAAAGCAAGATGTTTTTCACTGTCTTCACAGGGTTAATTATCTCAGAAATAGCCAAGAGATTTTACAGCAAAGCAGCCAGATTTCACAAGAAACATAATTCCTACTCCTTGTTTACTAAATATTATGCAAAAATATTTTGAAGGGTATTATTTGAAGTCATTTATTATTAGGATTGTGCCTTAAAAAAATATATCCAAAAAATTATTGATTTTTTATAAAAAATCTGTTAATGTAAGATACTGCACATCTGTTTCTTTTAATTATTATTAATCCTGAATTCAAGTATTTCCAAAGATTAATTTTAAGTAGTTCAATGAAACATAATTTGTACATAATCTTTGATTTAGATAAAATTAAGAGAGAAGAGTAAGGAGATAAAAGAAAATTGGAACTTGACTGGAGCAAGGACAGTCATTCAACTCTCAGTTGTATATTATGATCAGAAAGATTTAGAGGTCAAAAAGTTGTATCTTTGTACAGAGGTGAATATACTTAGTGGTATTTTAATATCAGCTTGTTCAATAAGGAAGTTTAATATAGCAAAAATTATTCAATTTAATGCTTTGGGGACAATTAGCTTCAAGTGGCTGGAAAATTGTATTTAAGTGAATGGCCATTTATTGTCTCCAAAATGTCTAAAATCTTTCTTCTGAAAGGTGAATGAAATCTGCTAATGAAAACGATATACTCTGAGATATCAAGACCTCGCTTTGAGATGAATATAAACTCCATAAAACCTTCATTCCAAGATAAATTTAAGTAAATTGTTTACTTTCCCATGGCAATTCCTGAGTGAAAGAGAAACTCCTGACACATTTTTTCTACTTTTTTAATATGAGGCATATTTTCTAATGATATAAAGAGAAAATCTTTCACTTTTTTTTTTAAAGATTTTTTTGATGGGGGCCATTTTTAAAGTTTTTATTGAATTTGTTACAATATTGCTTATGTTTTATGATTTTTGGTTTTTTGGCCCTGAGGCACACGGGATCTTAGCTTCCCTACGAGACTGAACCCACACTGCCTGCATTGGAAGGCGAAGTTTTAACCACTAGACCTCCAGGGAAGTGCCATGCTTTCACTTTTAATAAAAGCAAATTTCCAGGCAAAATATCTCATGTGGTTTTGTGGTTTAAAGTGTTGACATTTTTAGTTGTTCAGCTTATAGTAAAAGGTAAGTATGGTGGAATATAATTCAAAAACACAAAACGAGTTGGATGTGGTTATCAAACTATGTAGGAGAAAATAACCTTTAAAAGAAAAACTTTGGTATAATTGTCACATTAATACTGGACGTGACCATTTTCTTGCATTTCTCTTAAGTATCAAAATGGTATGATTACTTAGCAAAGCAAAAAGTACTAAAATTACCTGAAAGTTTTCAGTGTTTTTCAAAATAGTTAAATATTTTATAAAAGCATAGAATTAATTATCATAACTTCCAAATTCATATTGACTTGGGCAAACCACATAAACCCATTTCTCCAAGGGAAGATGAAGATGAAAGTGTTGTAATAATAAATAATAAGCACATGGAGAATTGAGTTGTCAAGCTTACTACATGTAATTAAAAGAAAATTAGCTGCAATGAAAGAAAAAAATGCCACCCCTTTTGGTTCAATTTTTTTTCAAACTATCAAACACTGGAGAAGGAGAGATAATTCACACCTGTGTGTTTTATTCATCTTATAGAAACACATGGCCATAAAATAGTACTGACTCAGATAAATACATAGTATGTGCATTTGTCTCCTGAGTGGGTCTATTATAAGCATTGAACTTTGTATGAACTCGACTGTGTACACTTTCTGTAGAATTCTCACTCTGATAATACCTTTACAAAATGAAAACAACAATACCATTGCAAATAACATCTGTTAACAAGGCTTCAATGACCTAAGTTCAGATGACACAGCTTCTCAGGTCTTGTCTTCAGTAAAATTGTAATTCATAAACCATCACATAAAACCTAAAAAAAAAAAAGAATGTCTGAGTGTTTTAATGTTTAATTCATCAAAATTTAAACATATTACTTAAAACCTAGAGAATCAGAAGAATTATCTGGTATGCAATAACCAAACCAGATTTTCCTAAGGTAAATACTATTGAACTAGAATACTAATAAATAAGTTTTAGAAACCTTAACTTATAGGCTATTGTCATTGTGAAATCTTAGAGAAAGAAAATAAAGTGCTTCCTAAGTATTTTTACCATATTGAATTCCCTTTCTAATTAGCAGAACAGCTTTTGAAAGTGTTGACCTAGATAATTATTATTTTAAGGATAATACATTAATGTAAAATCTTTCTCACTGTCACATTTTCTGCCACCACTATCCTTATTCATTGCATTAATGGTATTTTGCCTCTTTGTCTATCCACACTCAGGAAAAAAAAGAGTTTTTTCAAACTTGCGTTTTTTCCCCTCATATTATTTTCTCTGTTCAAAATTCTCTTTCCACATATCCTCACCTGAGGAGATCTTACTCAGTTTTCAGGGATTATTCCATTCATGGATAATAACAAACAATGCTGTATAAAATACATTTTCAGGGCTTCCCTGGTGGCGCAGTGGTTGAGAGTCTGCCTGCCGATGCAGGGGACATGGGTTCGTGCCCCGGTCCGGGAAGATCCCACATGCCTCAGAGTGGCTAGGCCCGTGAGCCATGGCTGCTGAGCCTGCGTGTCTGGAGCCTGTGCTCCGCAACGGGAGAGGCCACAGCAGTGAGAGGCCCGCGTACCGCAAAAAAAAAAAAATATGTTAGATTATCTGATTCTGTGGGTCTCCAATCTTGTCTCCTATAGAGTCCATGTTTTTCCTTTCTGCTTATGGCTAATTTCACGAATCTATCTTTCAAATCACTAATTCTTAATTCTATTCTCAGAATCTGCTAACATATATCCAACATATTAAATTTCAGTTATATTTTTATTTATTAAAGTTCTACTTGATCCTTATTTACACTAGCCATGTCATTTTTACAGTTTCCTGCAAAGATTGTGACCAGAGCCACTTAGAGTAGGAAGTCTTGTGAGAGATACAGTTTAATGAGTTGGGTCAGAGGGGATAATGACTTTAGGGTGGGGGGGCATTATATCTGGACTACAAAATCACTCCTTGCCAAAAGGACATTAAAAATGAAAGGAAGAAGCATTTCTAGAATGGCAAGGTAAGAATCTTCAAAACTCCACTCCTTGGTAAAATAATGAGAACCAAGGGGAAATTTTTAAAATTTAACTTTTTCAGAGCTCTAAAATTAACCAAATGTTTGCAGAAACTCACAAAGTGTTTAATCAAGAACAATTACTGAATTTTGGTAAGAATGGTAAGCTTTGTGGCCTATTAACTTGTTCCAGTCTTTTGTCAACACCTTTGCAACAACCTAAATGAATGGAAAAATGTCCCATACTCATTTATTGGGCAACTCCATTTGGCTAAAATGGAAATGCTCCCCAATTTGATGTACAACAACACAATCTTTATAATCCCCAGCTTCCTTTTTGCAGAAAATGGCAAGCTGATCATAAAATACATAAGGAAATGCAGGGATCTAGGATAGCCAAAATAATCTTGAAAACGAAAAGTTGGAGGACTCATATTTCCAGATTTTAAAACTTACGTCAAAGTAAGTAATCAAGACAATGTGTGACTGGTGTGAGGGTAGATACTTTGATCTGTGGCATAGAATTGAGGGTTTAGAAATAAACTCTTGCATTTATGGCTAACTGATTTTCAGCAGAAGTGCCAAGATAATACAGTTGTGAAAGAGTAGTCATTTTAACAGATAGTGCTGGGATACATGGCTATTCACATGCAAAAGATTTAAATTCCCTTTCCTCACATTTTTGTTACGTGAATTATACCTCAATAAAGTTATAAAAACAAGCAAAGAAGAAAATGACAGAAACAATTCTGGGCATATGTCTGAATAGTGACACAGAAGGGCCCTCAAGGGCTTGAACCTGATTTGAGACAAGCATTACTTGCACGGCCATGGCTCACAGGCCCAGCCGCTCTGCGGCATGTGGGATCTTCCCAGACCGGGGCACGAACCCGCGTCCCCCGCATCGGCAGGTGGACTCTCAACCACTGTGCCACCAGGGAAGCCCAGAGCTTTTAGTCTTTAAGGTAAATGCAAATCCTCTAAAGAGGATAGCACATTCATCCATGGTTTCTAGGTGTTGCTACAAATAAATATACAAGTATAGGTCCAGCAACCAGTCAAAGATTACCAGCACAGAATAATGTTTAAATATGAGCAAACCCAATAGATATTACTGAACACACCTTCAAAGGACTTAAAATGGTGGAACTGCCAAAAATAGAGTTTAAACAAGCCATATTTCAATTTTCAAAAATGTATTAAATTGAAAATATCTCTAGGAAACAGGAAACTAAAAATGACATGGCTAGTGTAAATAAGGATCAAGTAGAACTTTAATAAATAAAAATATAACTGAAATTTAATATCTGTTGGATATATGTTAGCAGATTCTGAGAATAGAATTAAGAATTAGTGATTTGAAAGATAGATTCGTAAAATTAGCCATAAGCAGAAAGGAAAAACATGGAATCTATAGGAGACAAGATTGGAGACCCACAGAATCAGATAATCTAACTTTTTTTTTTTTGTGGTACGCGGGCCTCTCACTGTTGTGGCCTCTCCCGTTGTGGAGCACAGGCTCCAGACGCGCAGGCCCAGCGGCCATGGCTCACGGGCCCAGCCACTCCGTGGCATGTGGGATCTTCCCGGACCAGGGCAGGAACCCGTGTCCCCTGCATTGGCAGGCGGACTCTCAACAACTGCACCACCAGGGAAGCCCTCTAACATATTTTTGATAGGAATTCCAGAAGGAAAGAAATGAGAGAAGTGAAAGAATGGCATAGAATCAATATTTGAAGAGTTAATGGCTAAGAGGAAAGATTATAACCCATACATTAAAGGAGTCTGAAAAATTCCAGGCATAATAGGTAAAGATTAAATATACATCAAGACAAATCATAATGAAAGCTACATAAAAATTTTTAAAAGATAAATATTAAAAATAATAGAGGAAATAGAAAAAGCAAAAATAATTGGTTGGCACACCCCTCAATAGCAACAGTACAAGTCACTAAACAGTGAAACAGATTTTCAGCGATCTGAAAGAAAATAAATACTAAACTGGAATTATATACTCAGAAAAAAATATCAAATTAAATGAAAATAATGACTTTATTACACAAACAAAATCTAAGTTTGTCAACTGAGAACTTTTCCTAAAGTCTTTTACTTAAGCAATATTTTTTCAGGAATGGACAAGTGATCCCAGAGGAAATGTCTAAAAATAAAAACAGAATGATGAGCAAAATAAGTGGTAAATATATAAACAATATGATTTGAAGATTAGCTGTATTAAAAAGTAATAATGAAGTCAAGTGAGGTTAAAATGAAACAAAAAAGAAAAGACTTTCAAACACAAAAACTTTTGGGTAAAGGTGTTACTGGAGGGAATAAATGGGTAAATGGAAGCTAAATGTTTAACAGCTTTTATATGTTCAAGGAATATATTTATATATTTATTTAAAATACACTTTTTTTTACATGCACCCCAATCTTCGCAGCAACACTATTTACAATAGCCAAGACATGGAAGCATAAATAAATGTCCATCAACAGATGAATGAATAAAGAAGATGTGGTATATGTATATATATACATATATATATATATATACACAATGAAATATTACTCAGCCATAAAAAAGAATGATATCATGCCATTTTCAGCAACATGGATGGACCTAGAGATTATCATGCTAAGTGAAGTAAGTCAGAAAAAGACAAATACCATATGATATCACTTATATGTGGAAACTAAGATATGATACAAATGAACTTATTTATAAAACACAAATAGAAAACAAATTTATGGTTACTAAAGGGGGAGGGAGAGGGATAAATTAGGAGTTTTGGATTAGCAGATACAATCTACTGTAAATAAAACAGATAAACAACAAGGTCCCACTGTATAGCACAGGGAACCATATTCAATATCTTTAATAAACTATAATGGAAAAGAATATGAAAAATAATATATGTATATATGTATAACTGAATCACTGCTGTACACCAGAAACTAACACAACACTGTAAATTAACTATACTTCAATAAAAAATTAAAAAATAAAATACACGTTTTTTTCAAGCATAAGGAGGATTTAGAATAAATGACCAAATAATTCGTTATGATCAATTCTCAACAAATTTAAAAGGAATGCAATCAACTTTGTTTATTTTTGACCACACAGAATTAAACTAGAAATCTAATACAAAAGTACAGCTCAAAATGTGCTTATGTTTGGACATTAAAAATGCATTATCTAATAACCCATAGGTCAAAGAAGAAATCAAAATTGAAATGAGAAACTATTATGAACTGAATGATATAAAAATTACTACATATTGGGCTTCCCTGGTGGCGCAGTGGTTAAGAGTCCACCTGCTGATGCAGGGGACATGGGTTCGTGACCCGGTCCGGGAAGATCCCACATGCCGTGGAGCGGCTGGGCCCGTGAGCCATGGTCACTGAGCCTGCGCGTCCGGAGCCTGTGCTCCGCAGCGGGAGAGGCCACAACAGTGAGAGGACTGCGTACAGAAAAAAAGTAAATAAATAAAAATAAAAATTACTACATATCAACATGTTGGCTTCAGTGAAAGCAGTAATTAGACATTTATGACCTACACTAAATATGTTGAAAAATAAAAAACTGGAAAATCAATGCATTAATTATTCATCTCTTGAAGCTACGCAACTCATTCCACGAGGCTGTGCAGCCATTCTAAATTTTGGCATCTCAGGATCCCTTTACACTCTAAAATTAGTCTTCTCTCCAATTACCAGTAATTGAAAGAACAGCCCATACCATCAGACAGATTTGACCTAATACTGTATATAGGGTATTGCAGTGGGTTGAATGGTGGCCCTCCAAAATATATGTTTGTATCTTATCCCCATAACCTGTGACTGTGATCTTATTTGGAAAAGGGTCTTTACAAATATAATTAAGTTAAGGGTCTTCAGATGACAGCATTTTGAACTATTCTGGTGGATCCTAAATCCAATGGCAAAAATCCTTATAAAAGATTACAAAGGAGAGACCGGGGAGCAGAGGAAAAGCCCATGTGAAGACAATGACAGAGATTGGAGTTATGCAGCCACAAGGCAAGGAATGCCTGAGTCTGCCAGAAGCTGGAAGAGGCAAGACATGATTTTCCACTAGAGTCTTTGGAGGGAGAGCAGCCCTATCAACACCTTGCTTTTGGACTTCTTGCCTTAAGAACTATGAGAGACTATATCTCTGTTGTTTTTAAGCCACCAAGTTTGTGGTCATTGGTAACAGTCAATAGCCTTAGGTGTTAAAGGCATTTTGGAGTAGCAACCCTAACTCTTCTAGTAATGATATAATTGAAACATGTAACTTAATTGGGTGACATCTAAAGGGTTGGAGACTAGAACCATATAATCAATTTTGACATCCTTTGCTGACTACACTCTGGAGGTTGAATACCTAAAATAGGATGAATGAAATGAAAGATAGTTAAAGAGCGAAGAGGACATCAATGAGATTGCTTTAGCTGTAGTTAACGATCTTCTAGATCTGTGTTGCTCTGCATTTGTAGTGAAAAGTGTAATCAGTCTTTTCTTGCTTAAGTGATAGGTGTTTATATTTGTTGCTGTCATTTTCAGAAAATCCAAAGAGTGACTATGAGCCAGAGAATAATTCAAATATCAGAATTAGGGCACAAACTAATATTGCCTTTATTTGTCAGGAGGAATTAATGGAGAAAATCTATTTTGTTTGATAGAAAGTACGGATTCTGTTGCCAAAACTTGGCCTCTGTTCACCAATGCAGAATTGAAACGTGGAGACAGAGTTTTGCATGAAGTAGAAAAGAACAGCTTTATTGCTCTGCCAGGCAAAGGGGGCCACAGCGGGCTAATGTCCTCAAAAATGTGTGTCCCACCCTGGAGGGGGTAGTGAGGAGTCTTATAGTGTTCAAGGAGCAGGGCATGATCAGCTCATGGACATTCTTCTGATTGGTTGGTGGTGAGGTAATTGGGAGTCGGCATCATCAACCTGCATTCAACCAGTCTGGGGTCTCCGTGCTTATGGGCAGCATACAGTTAACTTCTTCCACCTGGAGGCGGTTTCAGTCTCTGTAAAACAACTCAAAGGACATGGCTCAGGATATTATCTATAGTCGTTGGGGAAGAACTAAAGGTCTTTGACTTTGTTTAATGGCTAAGGTATTACTATTTTGTCTTGCTTGACTGTTTTCCTTTCTGAAAACAGTCATTTTCTCACTTCTCTGATTAAATTTATTCTTTGACTACAGTTTTTCTACAGACAAAAGGCAGGCGTAAGACATGGGTGGGGGTCTATTCTGGGAAAGCCTTATAGGGTCCTGCTTGTTTACAATTCCAAATGAATAGAGAATCCTATATTATATCCACATGCTTATAGTTTTTAATCCTACATCTCTGCCTGTCGTTTTTGATGTTTTTATATGAGCTGTTTTTCCTCTGCTTATCTATGTTAGTGTCTCTTATTCACTCCATCCACTCTTGTAGTTTCATTTACCATCTACATATCATTTACTCCCAAATGGATACTTCTGGCCCAGGTCTCTCTCCCAAACTTCAGACTTGGATGATCTATTCCCTAGGGACAGCTCTACTTTCTTTTTCTGCAGGCATGTAACTTCGAAGTAAAAATCAAACACTTCAAAAAAGTCATCTTCTTCAACCTTCTCCAGTACCCTACTTCTCTTTGAGTGAATGGTATTGTGAATTACCAAACCAGAATTAGAATCTAGTACTGAATTTCTGCTTCTTTCTTACTCTGACATAAAACATTAAGCACAGAGTCTTGTTGAGATTATGTACTTTATATTTCCTGAATCTTTCCAATTTGTTCTGCTTGTTATGATTTTTATTAAGATCCCAATCATTATCTCTTGCCTACAAAAGTTAAGAGCTTGTAACCTCTCTCTCCTTCCTGTCTTGTTTCTTGGACTATTCTTCATCTATTGTCAAGATGATCTTGTTAAAACTGGAATCCTCCTACAGAAACTCGTTCAATATACATTATCAGATCTCATCCTCATTCCTGACTGTACCAACATCACTGATTGCCCTCTAGCTAAAGTCAGAATTCCTTGTGAATGGAATGGCTGGTGGATCATTCCCTTAACATGTCTGTTCTCTGAGCCCTTTCTCTTCACACCTCACTGAACTCTATGCATCTCTCCAAACTTGTCATGTTTTTTTCAAGGCTTTTGCATTTTTGCCTCTGCTTAGATATCATTCTTCCCTATATTACATGGATATGACCAAGTCCTGATCTTTTTTAACCTTAGCTATCACTCAACCAGAGTGATGTTCCTGATTTCTCATGGTTGGGTAGGTTTCCTATGCTCTATGGTCCCAAAGCACCATATCCTTGCTACTCTCATCTTACCAGCTATTTTTGGTGTCCCCTACATAAGACTGTAAACCCTTGATGGCCGACATGTATCTTCATCAATGCTGTAGGCCCAGATTCTGGTGTGCATCCCAAATTCAAATGTTGTCAAGGACCAGGGCTGTAAAGAAAGTGTGTAACCACATTTAGAAGGCAGTGTGTGTCACAAGTACAAGGTTGTGGTAAGGAGTACTGGTAAATAAAGCATATATGTGTCAAATAAGGACATTAGATATGAATTTAAAAGACAGTATAGGCCGAAATATTGTGTTTTCAGGCCATATTTGGCCGCTTCATAGTCAGTCTGACTGCCAAAATGTTGTATATCCTAGATTTGCTCTATACATAAGTCACAAGTAGATTATTAATGAAAATTCATTACGTTAATCATGTTAGTTAAATGCATTCTTTTATTAATCAGCTTTTGATTGACTATTGCTTCAGCATATGAGTCAAGACATATTTTCTTACCCCTCCCCGTATGGAAACCATTTTGTTATTTTATGTAAAACAAAAGTTAGGTGACAAACCAATGGTGTTAATTTGATACAGTGAAGATATTTGTTATAATGGTGAAATTCTAATTATAAATAAACAATTCAGAGATAAGTTTAAGGCAGTTTCACTTTCTCTGTGAGTAATATAGATAGATATCTTTGAGATAAATTCAAACAATTTCAATTTCTCTGGGTGACATGGATAGATATAAGAAATATACTTGAAATATTTTAATGGAACTTATGAAATATGTTATAAAATTTGGTACTACTTAGAATTCCTTATAAAGAGAAACAGTTGGGTAAGATAAAAATAAAGGCAACATCGATTTAGATCTTTCTTAGCAGACTTTGTTGTATTAATACATGAATGAATTCTTAAACTCTCTTATTCACTTGGACATTTCACCCCTATTCAATGGGTAAGTCTTTTATTTGTATCTCAGAAATATATTTATTTGACTTTAGATAGGCTTGATTTTTGAATATGTAAGCAGAATTATATTTTCAGTGTAATGAAAATAAAAAAAAATTTTCTGGAACATTTTCAAAAAAAGAAAGTAATCATTCCATGTATTTTTAATATAAATGTTATTTTAGAATATTGTTTAAAAACCACTTTGTCATATAGAGACGGATATAATATGCCAATAATAAAATGTGTAAAATAATTATGTGCTAAGATATAATCTTGTGGAACATTGCACATTTTGAGTAATATTTTGAACTTTCCAGTTTTTTTCCAAAATAGATCCATAGAAATAAAACTGATTTGTAGAAACATTTTTCTTCTGTGACAAGATTTCCACAAATTACTGCTTACCTAATTGACATCATATAAATCCTGTTTCGCTATTTAATTGACTAAATTGTACTGTAGCAACACATTTTCTGTATGGTAGTTGCACATTTATGAGTTACATATTCACCTAGCTTTGAGAGGGCTTATTTGAAGTAATTCTACACTAAAATTAATTTACATCTTATATCATTTTACATATGGTATCAAAGGTTTAAACCTTCCAAATGAATAAAAAGTAAAGCCTATGAGAGTGAAATTTGCTCTCCTGAGAAGTGGAAACAAGAATCCTATATATGCTATTCAATTATTATCATATTGCTGGTTTCAGATCCAACTCTGACCTTAATTTCATGCTGTCTGCTTCAGTTCTGCTTTGTAAACAGAAGTGATAAAACATCTTCAATGAGCGAATATATTTTGTTTACACAAGAGTTGAGTTATTTGTAGTGATTTCATTTTTTAAGAATGCAATAATATGAAACTGTCATTCACTCTGAAGCACCCTTGGAAACTTGTCTTCTATTGTGATAAATTGTGCCTCTTTGATACAAACAGAAGTTTTATCCCTTTTAGGATTCCCTTTTTAGTTAACTAATGAGGTTGTGTATTCAGAGCCATTTCAGAGAGTGTGAAACTTTTTCCCTCTTTTACCTGAATTTCATTTTGTTAATGTGAAAATCAACATTTTTCTGCAAAGCCAATTTACTGAACATTGGAAGGATTCACATTGTTTATTATTATTAAGGTCACTTGTCTTTGGAGACAAAATTATGACGTTTCAAATTTATTTTTGCCACTTCTAAGTTATTGAAGCATACTTATGAGGATTCCATTGTAGCAAAAGTTGATTTTTTAGTAAATTAAATTTTCCCAACAATCTATCAAGGATGACTCAAAATATAGTGCTAAGAATACCTTATCAAATTATATTTTAGGAAGAATATATAAGTACTTAAAAATGAAAGTTCAAATCAGCAGTGTTTTAGTTAAATAATATCTCTGGCATGGTGTTGCAAAATGTTCAGAAAGGAAGTGGCATATCAGGAATCAAAGTTAGTTATTTTGATGCTATTATATAGTAGGGTTTTATGGGGTTATTGTTTTTAACAATTTAGAATATTTAAATATTTTATGACTTTTACAGGTGGTTGGGAATAAAAGTATTTTTATGGGATTCCTGCAACTATGAATAACAACATGAAAATGAAAATTATGGTTTGACTTTAGAGAAGAAATTAATGATACATGGTGAGAGAAATGTAAATTAGTTGGTGTGAAGAAAGTAAATGAGAATTCTTTATAACAGGAACAATGACAGTGTATTAGTGCTGTTAGGACACAAAGAAAATCTAGGCAGTGCATCCATTGAATCATACAAACCATTTAACTAAGAAACAGATAAGCATGTCTCACAGAAATATAAAGAAGGTTAGACCTTATACTTTTGTTATAGAATGGGTTCCTCACATCCCTCTCCCCTATCATTTTAATTGTTTATTTCCTTTTATAAAGAAGTATGTTTCAGAAAATAGTAAAATCACATTAAAGTATCCATAACCACATTCACCAAGGGAAATAACTATTAATCCACTAATACATAAACTTATAGATCCTTGTAGTGTGTGTATGCATGTATGAGTGTGTGTTATGTGTGTGTACTAAACTACTCTCATACTCTTTGTAACCAGCGTTTTCACTTAAAAAGATAATATAAAATTTCCTGATTTTTGAGTATACAACCTTAGACTCTGAACTTGAAGCCTTAAGTGTTATTACAAATACTAAAGTTTTGTTAACTCTATGAAGAAACATAAAAATATCCATAAAATTGCTATCAATTAGTTTATTGTGGAAATAAAATTTTAGATTCTCTCTTATGAATTTATTATAGAGTATAACCTATCACTAGATAAAAGGTAAGACTGAGATTAGAACAGCTACTTTTACAGGAATTCTGTTTATATAATACTTGAGGTGTCTGAAAATTGTACTTGATTGATTACATATTCTTTTGATTTCTTTTATCTTTATTCCATATAAGCAATTTTGCAATGTTAACAAATACATTTCAAAAGAACGTAGCATAAATGAGCAAAAAATATAGAAGAGTGATGGCCAGATTGGATCAGGGTGGTATTTCAAGGAACTTGTCTATTCGTGGCACCTTTCTCAGTTCCAAGGTGACCCTGAGGTACTGCTTTGAAGTCTTTTAGAGCTGTTACATAGAAGTCCTGATATACCTCCATATTTGATGTTCCAACAAGTACTGTCCCTTTAGTAGCCTTGAAGTGGGTGTGGCATAAAAAAGCTTCCACCCTGGAGAGTTCTTCCAGAACAGACCCCTAGCCTGTTTCACGTTTTCCCTGGGCTTTTTTGTAGATCAAGTCCCTTAGACTTGCTTGATTCTTCATTTGTTTTCATATTGAACTTAATTTCACCTAGTTCAGAGATTCTGAATTCACTTTTCAACTATCTAAAATTGCCAGTACCAGTCAGCCCTATGTATTTCTTCTCCTAACTCTGACTCTAAATTTCCAGGTTGCTTAGGAGAAGAAGAGGAATTCTAATCTTACAGTTTCTATTTGTACTCTGATTTTCTTTTGAAGTCATGCCTTTTAAACACTTCCCCTAGAAGTGGAAGAGCAATTTTGTTGACATATTTGAACTGAATAAAGCATGGAAGAACTACATTTATATATTGATACTCAAAATATATATTCGTATATGTATACATACATACACAGCAAAACTGACTAATTACAGGCATTATTCTCTTTTTCCAAATTATTTTTACAAAGCATTTGACTCCAAAATATAATTATCTTTTGGCAACTCTCTAACCCTGGCATCTCTCCTGTTCCCCTCTACATTTTTCTACATTGCACTCACTGACATTTACTACATGTTATTTATATATTTATAATATATAAATTTAACATATAATTATATTTATTTAAATACCATACATAACATATATATATATATATATATATATATATATATAGCTACATAATTTGTCTGTCTCTACCTATACTTATCATCTGTCATCTTTCACTAAAATTCCATGGGGAGATCAATGTTTTTTCTACTGTGTTCTCAGTTCCTAGAGTAGTAACTAGCAAAGTATAGGCACATAATACATATTTGTTAAATGAATTAATGAACATATTAATGATAGTTTCTCTGTTAAGGTTTTATTTTAGTTTTTTAAATATAGAATGTTCAAGGAGAAAGTAATTATTCAATTATGAATGAATAACAAATAGAACCCTTGGTTTGCATATCATTAGCACCAATAAATCAGAAGGAAAGAAACTATAGGACAGCTCTGTAATTTTATAAAAGTGTGTTCAATCCACAATATCTGCATACAAGATGAAAAACAAGATGGAAGAATTTTTCTATCCTTTCTCTAAAGTTAGAGCAGCACACTTCAGAGGTCAAGTATAAAAGGCAATCATATCAAAAATCTAAATTCTTAAGATCATTTTCCCTTACCTTTAAAAATACTATGCAGACAATTTAAGCCTCTCAGAGTAAGGACATAATAATATGTCTGATATTATTTTAAAAAATGTTGGCATCAATGCAAAGCCATTAATCCATTCAGTTATATATAGAGCAACTCGGGCAAAGAAAAGGTAACACTGTTCACCGAACTCTAAGCTATTACCCAGGCTTTGCACTCTTATAAGGGGAACCACAGATCCTATTAACCATTATCAGGTTAGCTTGGGGAATAGAGACAGACACTTTAATGAGCTTCTTTATCTCGTTTTCATCTTAGTAGGTAAAAATAGACCAACATTAGCTATCAAGTCCCACTTCTTTAATGATAACATTAGTTGAGTGTGATGCCACATTTAAAAAGTTCTGACATACCTAATAATATGTAGGTACATATAAGAGCTTTATATGATTACCTAATTTTCTTCCACACAGCTCACCAAAGAGTCAATCTTTCTATTTTTATTCTCTTTTAGGCACACTGTATAAGTAGCTGTACAAGTTGGATTTGAAATTTAAATTCAGCTTTTCAAAATATTGTCAATAATATTTCACCATTGCACACTTTCAGCAGTTGTTTGTTTCATAATCAGCATGAAATCTAACAAAACTGTTCACCAAAGAAACTCAAAGACATCTGCCTAACTGCTTTATTGAATGTTTGAGCAATTCTGTGGAAGATTTCCCGTATCACCTGTGGTGGAACAGATGTGGCTACTGTGTGAAACATATATTAGGGTTATAGAATACCTGCTAGAAAGAAATTCCAAATGCAGAAAAATATATTTTAGCTTATGAAAAGGGCCTCAAGGGATCTGAATCACCTTCTCTTATTACACAGTTGTAGACTGAAAACTTCATATCATGCAAGACAGATCTAGCTGAATAAGGATTTTATGTTGAAAAGCTTGAATAAATTATAGTTTGAAAATTTTGTATTATTTTTCTTAAGTATTAAAACTTTCTGTTTTTGAAAGTCACAATGATTAAATATTTTGTGAGGAGTTTAATTTTTATTTTGTTTCTTATTTAAATGAATTCTTATCAAGAGAGATTTTGAGGGAAGTATAAAAAGTATATTTTGTAATATTTTGAATAATTAGAGTTCACACCAGTTCTTTAGTGCCTCTTTACAAAAGGATGAGATAGAGGAAAATGTAAAGAGTTATAAAAATATGTAAAATAAGAGTGCAGGAGAAGGATTTTGTCACAGTGGGACCCCTGTATTCCACTCTTGGCATATCCACAGGGAGGGGCTTTAGATAAGACCACTCTCTCTACCTCTGTGGGTCTGGCATGAAGTACACATTAAGCATATGCTAGTTAATTTGAAAGAAAATACTCTAACATTTGGGGGGGAAGAAAGCCTGTATAAATACCATTGGGCTTAAAATATTTTCTGGTATCCAATTCTTCAGTAGGATTATTTACCTCCTTAAAGGCTATGAAAGAGATTTATTCTAACAAAGCTGGATCTTCAGGAAAAAAGGTAGGGCAGTGATCATGGAATTTTAAATACATTTAAGAATTTATGTGGAAAATCACCCTGATGCCAAAACCAGACAAAGATGTCACAAAGAAAGAAAACTACAGGTCAATATCACTGATGAACATATATGCAAAAATCCTCAATAAAATACCAGCAAACAGAATCCAACAGCACATTAAAGGATCATATACCATGATCAAGTGGGGTTTATCCCAGGAATGCAAGGATTCTTCAATATACACAAATCAATCAATGTGATACACCATATTAACAAATTGAAGGAGAACAACATATGATCATCTCAATAGATGCAGAGAAAGCTTTTGACAAAATTCAACAGCCATTTATGATAAAACTCTCCAGAAAGTAGGCATAGAGGGAACTTTCCTCAACATAATAAAGGCAATATATGACAAACCCACAGCCAACATTGTCCTCAATGGTGAAAAACTAAAACCATTTCCACTAAGATAAGGAACAAGACAAGTTTGCTCACTCTCACCACTCTTATTCAACATAGTTTTGGAAGTTTTAGCCACAGCAATCAGAGAAGAAAAGGAAATAAAAGGAATCCAAAGCGGAAAAGGAGAAGTAAAGCTGTCACTGTTTGCTGATGACATGATACTATACATAGAGAATCCTAAATATGCTACCAGAAAACTACTAGGGCTAATCAATGAATTTGGTAAAGTAGGATACAAAATTAATGCACACAAATCTCTTGCATTCCTATACGCTAATGATGAAAAATCTGAAAGTGAAATTAAGAAAACATTCATATTTACCATTACAAAAAAAAGAATAAAATAGGAATAAACCTACCTAAGGAGACAAAAGACCTGTATGCAGAAAACTATAAGACGTGGAAGATGGAAATTAAAGATGATATAAATAGATGGAGAGATATTCCATGTTCTTGGATTGGAAGAATCAACATTGTGAAAATGACTCTACTACCCAATGCAATCTACAGATTCAGTGCAATCCCTATCAAACTACCACTGGCATTTTTCACAGAACTAGAACAAAAAATTGCACAATTTGTACGGAAACACAAAAGACCCTGAATAGCAAAGCAATGTTGAGAAAGATAAATGGAGCTGGAGGAATCAGGCTCCCTGACTTCAGACTATACTACAAAGCTACACTAATCAAGACAGTATGGTACTGACACAAAAATAGAAATATAGATCCATGGAACAGGATAGAAAGCCCAGAGATAAACCCATGCACATATGGTCACCTTATCTTTGATAAAGGAGGTAAGAATATACAGTGGAGAAAATACAGGCTCTTCAATAAGTGGTGCTGGGAAAACTGGACAGCTACATGTAAAAGAATGAAATTAGAACACTCCCTAACACCATACACAAAAATAAACTCAAAATGAATTAAAGACCTAAATGTAAGGTCATTATCAAACTCTTAGAGGAAAACATAGGCAGAACATTCTATGACATAAATCACAGCAAGATCCTTTTTGACCCACCTCCTAGAGAACTGGAAATAAAAACAAAAATAAACAAATGTGACCTGATGAAACTTCAAAGCTTTTGCACAACAAAGGAAACCATAAACAAGACCAAAATATAATCCTCAGAATGGGAGAAAATATTTGCAAATGAAGCAACTGACAAAGGATTAACCTCCAAAATTTACAAGCAACCATACAGCTCAGTATCAAAAAAACAAACAACCCAATCCAAAAATGGGCAGAAGACTTAAATAGACATTTCTCCAAAGAAGATATACAGATTGCCCACAAACACATGAAAGAATGCTCAGCATCATTAATCATTAGAGAAATGCAAATCAAAACTACAATGAGATATCATCTCACACCAGTCAGAATGGCCATCATCAAAAAATCTACAAACATGGGCTTCCCTGGTGGTGCAGTGGTTGAGAGTCCTCCTGCCGATGCAGGGGACACGGGTTCATGACCCAGTCTGGGAAGAAGATCCCACATGCTGCAGAGCGGCTAGTCCCGTGAGCCATGGCCCTGAGCCTGCGCGTCCGGATCCTGTGCTCCGCAACGGGAGAGGCCACAACAGTGAGAGGCCCGCGTACTGCAAAAAAAGAAAAAAAAAAAATCTACAAACAATAAATGCTGGAGAGGGTGTGCAGAAAAGGGAACACTCTTGCACTGTTGGTGGGAATGTAAATGTAATAGCTACCATATGACCCAGCAGTCCCATTACTTGGCATATACCCTGAGAAAACCATAATTCAAAAAGAGTCATGTACCAAAATGTTCATTGTAGCTCTATTTACAATAGCCAGGACATGGAAGCAACCTAAGTGTCCATCAGTAGATGAATGGGTAAAGAAGATGTGGCACATATATACAATGGGTTATTACTCAGCCATAAAAAGAAACGAAATTGAGTTATTTGTGTGTGGTGGATGGACCTAGAGTCTGTCATACAGAGTGAAGTAAGTCAGAAAGAGAGAAAGAAATACCGTATGCTAACACATATATATGGAATCTAAAAAAAAAAAAAGGTCATGAAGAACCTAGGGGCATGACGGGAGTAAAGACACAGACCTACTAGAGAATGGGCTTGAGGATACGGGGAGGGGGAAGGGTAAGCTGGGAGAAACTGAGAGAGTGGCATGGACATATATACACTACCAAACGTAAAATAGATAGCTAGTGGAAAGCAGCCGCATAGCACAGAGAGGGAAGCTAGGTGCTTTGTGACCACCTAGAGGGGTGGGGTAGGGAGGGTGGGAGGGAGAGAGACGCAAGAGAGAAGAGATATGGGGACATATGTATATGTATAACTGATTCACTTTGTTATAAAGCAGAAAGTAACACACTATTGTGAAGCAATTATACTCCAATAAAGATGTTTTTTTAAAAAAAAGAATTTATGTGGAGAAATACTGAGATGAGTCAGTAATTTGAGCAAACTGTATTAATCCGATAATTTCTTAGAGGATTTTCAACAGTCAGAGGGATCGAATCTGCACCTGTGAGTCTCTGCCCATCTTTCTTCTAGCCAATCAATGAGTAATAGTGGACATAGATCAACATTAGATATCAATCTTAAATGAAGATTTAATTAAAATAGTAATTTAAACATAATACAATGCGTACCTTATTTGGTTGAGATTAAGTCAAACATTGATTAATCTTTTGAATTAAATATTCATATTGTTCATATCTCATATTTACTAGGCCTCTGAAATCTCTGTAGTTTTCATTAAACCTATATTCCCTCTTTACATAAAGAACTGACAAAAGAGTTTATTAGAAAAGATGTGACCAGGTGGTCAGCTGTTTAGCTCTCTCCTGTCTTATGCTGTTTTTAAATAGAAATTTCCTATGATGGTCCACTTAACTTTCTTGCTGAAATAATTATTACCTCTAAAGCCATTTTATTCTCCTGTTGGATTTACTTTGGGGGCTTTCAGGGACTTCAGTGGACAACTCTGACTCTCTTTTTTCTTTTTTATGTTGTTTCTCTCTCCCCATTGTCTGTTTCCTCCTGTTTTCTATTGTTTCATGTCCTCCTAAGCATTGCACACATTCTCTTTCTTCCTCTCCTTTTTGTTCTTTGTTTTTTAAAAACCCTTCCAGGTGGAAATGGTTATATACTTTTTCTACAAGAAGCCCAATCATTTTAAAAAAATTGACCTAACAAAGTGGCAAATTTGCCAGCATAGTAATCTCTCAGATTACAAACCCTACATACCTAAATCTAGAGCATGAATCCCCTGAAAGAAGTAGCTAGGTCTTAATCTTTGTACTTTGTGACACACATATATAAGTATAGTAGGTGCTCATTCAGTGATTTGGACTTGGACCTGTTTCATTTAGTATGCTGTGTTTAGGGAGAGAAAGGAGAAATGGAGGTGAACAATATTGTGAAATTAACAGAATTTGGGAATTGATAAAATATTAAAGGGTGGAGAAACATCTAAGAGAATCAACAATTTTAAGACCTAGTTACTAGCAGCAAGATGGTTTAATAAACAGTGATAAAGTATGTAGGGAGGAAGGATTATGAGTGTATTTTAGAATTATTGAAACTAAGTTTATATGTGAAACATCGTGGAAGGATTTTGCAGGATGAAATCTGCTGTTTAGAGATTAAAAACTAGTCATAAGTGAAACCATGTTATATAAGTTTTAAATTCTGATTTTATTCATTTTTAAGATGTCCTGTGTTATTTACAGTTATAAATGCAGTTTCATCATAGAACTCTGAGGGATAGGCCTCTCTGTTGGTTTGTATGCATGGGTCATTTGCGGAATAATGATCATGTTATTTCAAATCAAAAGGATCAGTAAATGACTTTTGAAGGATATTCAGTCTTCTATTAGAAATGATAATGGGCTTTCTTAATTTCTCACAATTATATTTTTAATTTTAGGTCCTTTATAGGAGATCATGAAAGGTTATTTATGACAAAATTTAGTGAAAGAAAGAAAGGATAGGGGAGTCACAGCTCTCATATTTAAAGTATATTAATCACATTCACATTTTTATTCTTTTATGATATGAATAATAATGTGCATTGATATGCTGTGTACTTAGTGTTTTTCCTCTGATTCAGATGATCACACCCTCCATTCATGAAACAGTAAATATTCACATAATCCATTTTACTTTATTATTCATAGTAACCCATGTTTCTGAATATTAAAGAAATCAATATGCATAACTTTGGGAAAAAAGGACAATTGTTATGATTGTGGAAGTGTCATATTTTATAAGGCTTTTTTAGTTAAGGATGCTAAAAGCAACTTTCAGATTTATTGTGGGAACTTTAAAAAATTGCTCATGAGATAAATTAGAATCTTAATTCTATTTTATTAAATTCTATCTGTACCTTTAGGAAATTAGAAAAATCAAATTTTGACATGGATTTGATTAATCTATGTGACTACCTTTTCTAGAAATTAATTTTCCTTTAATTATTTGTATAAAATGTTTTGAGAATATTGACTAACACATCAGTCATCCAGATTTATATAAAACGTGTAAGTTTGGGGATACTAAATAAATGTTCCAGGCATATAGACTGTATTTCAGAAAAACTTTCATCTTATTTTCCCTCATCCCTTTTTCAATCCCATCCTCCACCCCTGAGAGTTACCTCTTAAATATATACTGTATACTTATAATTTTGACTTGCCTGGGTCTATCATCTTCTCTCCTCTGATTGATCACAGCCTACAAATATACTTAAACCACTCTGGGCTCCTTCTACTTATACTGTCTGGTTTTTTTTTTTGTTTCAACATGAAAGTTATATTACGTCACAGTCAACTCCTTTGCCCCTTCACTCTGCACCCAAAACTTAAAGACCTTCAGTGGGTGCTCTTAGAATGAAAACCAAAACTCTTAACATGGAGTTTGATTCTCACCTCACTAGCCTCATCCAGATTCTCTGCACTGTTTCCCTTCATGGAAAAGAAAATAATAACTAAGTTACAGCCTTCAGGACCTGGCTCTTGGTGTGTAAAGCATGTAAACGGAAAAAAATGCATTGGACATGTTAAAAAACAGCAAATAATATTTTATTTGAGATGACTGCAATAGGGGAAAGAGATTGAACTCAGCTCTGCTGGAACAAAAGGTGGGAGAATTTTGAAACCCTGGGGTAAGCTAATGGGAAGTATTGGAAGATATTAGAGGGGAGGAGGTCACTGCAATTAGGCCATCTGTGTTTGCTAATTGTCCTTATTGAAGTTATGCTTCCGCAGAGACTAGGAGATAGGGTCCCTATCTTTCCTGATGATTGCATTTCAAAGGAATAGATTCCAGGTCCTTGAGAAAGACATTCCCAAGTTGTAGACGATTTAAATGAGAAAGGGGCAGAGAAAGAATTTATAATTCCAAGTTTTCTAAGGGAAATGCTGTATAAAAAGAGACATCAAGGGGCCTATAGTCAGGACGAAGCTTGTCTAATGTTTAGTCAAGCCTGTCTTGGTCAAACAGGAGATTTAGAATTTGGAAATGCCCCTCTTCACAATGCTTACCTTTTAAAATCATTCCCTTGCTACACACTTGCTAGGATCTTAAAACTGATCAAAGATACCGTTTTTTCTCGATGATACTTGACTTCTCTTTTTCAAGGATAAGGAAAAGCACAATAATTTAAGAGAGATATATCACTGTCATAATGAATAAACTCTATTGCTTATTACAGAGCTCTAGAGCTCAGCTTCTGAAGTTGAATACTGTATGAACAGCACTTTGGCTTTTTTTCTCTAATATTCTTTCTATTACTTTCTTTATCTGCAAAATGGAAATAATAATAGCACTTCACTGGCAGGATTTCTGAGACAGCAAAAAGAGATCATGCATGCAAATGCTTTAATAATATTGGCTTTTCAGCAGGTACTCAATACATGCTAGTAATTATTGTTACTGTTAATATTGTTGTAAAAACTGCTTTGCTTCTAGAAATGGGCTAGTGGTGTTGGCTTGTCTAACATTTTAGCTAAGTACGTGTTAAGTGATATTCTCCTAGTGATCTGTTTTAAAGAATGAAAAATTGTTTGTGTGAAACATAGTGAGAGATTTAACATATTTCCTCCCAATACGTCCTTCCCTCAACAAATTTTAAAAAGAAAATAAAAGAAAGTGGGAAAATAGACTACTCCAAGTAATTATAATTAGCTTTAGTGCCTGGGCAAGGTGCATGTGTAGCCTTTTGATTAGGGCCTACCAATCAGTTTTTGTCAAGAGTCCTAATTTTTTGACAAAGTGTATGTATTTCATTGCAGATAGCTGGTATCCTGTCTTTTAAACAATGACATCAATTTGTTTCTCAGAGTGTTGTTGTAAACATAAAGTAAATTTAAGTATGGAATCATATGAAATATTTGTATTTTCCTGTATTTACAATCTAAGTCATACTTCATTCCAGTTTTCTACATGTAAACAAGAGAACAGATATTTATAATTCCATCAAATGTATGTATATTTATAACCTATATGAAAGGAGAAGACTGTTTCTCTGTTTACCTAACCTCCATGCCATATACTGTGATGTGTACTAGTCCCCTAAATACTACGTTTTTTCCTCAGCAATCAGCAAAATAACATGCTTAAGTTTGGATGGGGTGCCATATCTGAGAACGTGTGATTTTATACAAGTATAATACAAATTAAGTCTTGCCTTAGTTTGAAATAGCTGATTTTGGAGACACTCAAATTAAAATTTTGGCTACTTCAAGTGTTCCGATTATATTAGTCTATACAAATGAGATTAAGAAGGTGATGCATTAAAATGTCACACTGTAAATTTCAGAATAAACCATAAATGACATTTAGAGAATAAACTTTCTTGACCTATGTATATCTTTGATTCCCATATTTAGCAACAGTAACTGAGAGTCAACAGTATAAAAATAAACTGTAATTGTACACACAAAGAAATCTATGAAATCCTTTCCAAAATATCCAATGATGTAGGCAATTTTAGCCTAGTTTCTCTTTGGCTCCATTTCAAAACTGTAATTTGTTTTCTGATTGTGATTTTTGACTTATAATTTTCAAAACAAACAATAACTTATGGAGGACTACTAGAGAGATATGCATGTGGTAGCAAATCATAATTGTATCTTGAATATTAATCTTACCTTTGTTGTAACATTTGAAAATATCACAAGTAAACTGAGATATATATTTGTATTACAAAGGTAATGGCATTATCTATATTGATAACCCAGAGAAAAGAGTCTTTCAACAAGATTATGAGCTATGGAATGTAGGAAGTTATTTGAATTAAATTAAGCATGTTAGTATGCAAACAAGTCTACACAATGCCAGAGTGACTAATGATAAGTAAATAAAATAATTCAATACTAAATAGTGGTCCTGCTGTGCTGGCTTGATGCTGACAAGACAAAATCTAGAAAAGAGCTTCTCCTTCAAGCAATTTGTCTTGATTAATATTTTTATTTAAAAGACTCTTCTTCAGGACTTCCCTGGTGGTCCAGTGGTTAAGAATCTGTGCTTCCAATGCAGAGGGCACGGGTTCCATTCCCGGTCAGGGAAATAAGACCCCTGCATGCTGTGTCCAAAAAAAATAAAGGCTCTGCTTCATTTCTGAGGCAGAAAGTTCTCCTTTGAGGAATGGGCATAGGGAAAATTAGGTTATAATAGGAATATTTTGAAATTATTTTTGAAACTAAGGTATCATTTCTTAGATATAAGCAAACATAAGAAGATACTGCTGAAGATATCCTACCTACTACAGTGGGCTGATCTTCCTAATTCGAGTGAGAGATTCTTTGCCTTGATTCTTTCAAATGGGAATAAACTGATTTGAAACAGATTTAAATGGAAATCATATATAAATAAGTAGTTCTAGCAATATGATTCCTTGTCATTTTCTAAGCTGGTGTTTCATTTTCTAAGATATTTAGATGGACACCTCATTTCTCAGGGCAAAAGATGATGGGATGGAGTAAATGGGAAAACCTATTTTGTGTGTGTGATTTTTGTCAAGATTTTTAATTAGTTTAATTTTCCTTCTGGAAAATAAAATTTAGTGTTTAAAAAGTAAAAATAATTGTATTGAACACAGTGAGGAAAATAATTCTTTTGATTTTCTTTATTTAAAACCCATAGCTTTATTTTTTAAAAATTTACATTTTTACCTTACCTTTAGGAAATACGGAAGGCCATAAGTTGTATGAGAAAAACAATCTTCCAGTATCACACTCATCCTCACTAAATTAACTAAAATATTTTCTTCTTTCTTATGTTTTATTAGGAAAAGAAAAGTCAAATAACCAAACAAAATTATTTCAGTATTATTTCTAGAAAGTAATTTACATAATTTTATTCATTATAATTCCTTTACCACAGTAGAAAACACTTTAGATAGTTCAAGGAACCCTCTTTCTATTTAACAGAAAGAATTAATAGCTTATAGGAGTGAAGGTCAGAAAAGCTGCTGATAGGGTGCAGGAAATGAGAAAACAGGAATCCCAGGAAACTACTGGTGATTTCAGCTGCCAGCAACAAGTAGTGCGTTCTTTCCAGTAGAAGTTATTGGCTATAAGCTTCTGGGACAATAATGACATCTTATTCTCTTCATCTAGTCTTGCAAAATTTGTGCAAAGTCTTTCTACAAAAGAAACTTAAATTGGAACCCTGCTGGCAATGGAGCTTATAAAATGTACATTTTTTAGCCTTCTTGCCCCTGCAGAACAAGGAGAGTGTTGAGGAGAGAAAGAACGGTTCGCACATCCTGGCACAATGATTTACCCTGTGGTCAGTTATTATTAAATCTATGTCCTATATCTTCTATCCTACATGTAAAACGTTATTTGTGTATTTAAATAATGTAAATGCCAATTAACCAAAGAAAAATATAAGTTGTAGAGAACTGTTTTATCTCTGATTAAGATTACATTAATTTTTAAATGATTTCATGGAAGAGTTAAAACCAAATTTATTTTCTTTTTAATCTTTCATGTAATAAAACATAATTTAGTGATTGACCATCCCAGTTTGCCCAGGACTGAGGGTTTTCCTGGTGCTATGGAGTGAATTTTGTCCCCTCAAAATTTATGTGTCTCAGCCCTAACCCCCAGAGTGAGTGTATTTGGAGATAGGGCCTCTAGGAAGTAATTAAGGTTAAATAAGGTCATAAAAGTGAGGCCCTAGCCTCATGAGAAGAGAGATCTCTCTCTTTCTGCTCTCACTCAGAGCAAGGGCCATGTGAGAATGAAGTGAGAAGGCAGTCATCTACAAGGCAGAAAGAGAGCTATCATCAGACTCTTATCCCTGCCAAAACCTTGACCTTGGACCTTCCAGCCTCCAGAACTGTGAAAAAGAATATTTCTGTTATTTAAAGTATGCAGTCTGTGATATTTTGTTATGGCAGAACTAGCAGACTAACACATCTGGGGTACAGGACATTCAGTGTGACAACTGACAAAATCCTGAGCAAACTAAGATGAAGTGGTCACATTAGGATATACTTTTGAATGAAAAATATTGTGTCATAAGATTCTGCTGAGCTTAAAGTTGGTGAGGTTAATATTCAAGAGATTTCAAATATATGATCTAAAATATGATATCCAATTGCAATCTGAGCATCATTCAGGTGAATCATATTTGTGTATTACTAAATATGTGTTTTCTATTCATAAGAGAAAGGAGTAACATTCTTTCCTTTGAATCATCCAAGCTTAGATTAGTTTTTTTTTCTTATTTTAACATTTCTGAAAGCAGTTTGCATCTCACAATCAGTGGCATCTGACAATTATAACTGATAGCATTTTTTTCTCTTAGAAGATGTAAAATACTGGTGCATCTTACAATGGTTAGTTATCTTAATTGTGAGGGGGTATGTAGTGATATTTATTAATTTATGCACAGACAAAAACCTAGACAAATAAATATACACAGATAGTCTCTATCATTTCAATTGCCTAGGAAGGTGTTTGCTGTTACAGTCTTAAATTGGACTTTGTAACTGAATAAACAAGTTCTCAGCCTAAAGAAATACTGCAGAATTGTCTTGGCAAAAAGAGAAAAAATAGGATGTATTATTCACTAAGATATTTGGATAGTACTTTGATCATTGCTTATATAGTCATATGCTACAAGAACTAGTGAGCAAACGTCTTTTCATAATCGAGGCTTGATTTTTTGTTTGTTTGATATTGGCATCATCCCAGAGGTGAGATGAACCTAGCTTTGGATGACTATGAAGAAATAATAAGAGGGAAATGTCAACTAGACTCCAAACAATCTGACAATCTAATAATAGTTCACTGTTATTATACCTACCATTATCTTGTAATCTGTATCATTTGATATAATATTAGTCAATCTCTTGATTAAGTAAAAGGAGGTTGGAATTGCTGTCATTGTTTCCTGTAAAGCCCATAGATGATGAACAATTTAATATGACCTAAAGGAGATGGAGTGGTCCAAACAAAATTTTGTATCAGATCATTTGGCAGCATAAAAAGATACAAGTAAATAATAATAGAGTGTGTTCCTATATATTATGTACACATACACATGTATATATCCACAACTGTAAAGGCCATTCAAAGAGAAATAATTTGCCAATGAATTCAACCCTCTGCAAGAATGTTTATACAAATGTTCTGCTTTAAAAGACCACTGGGGTTTTATGAATTCTTGGATTATTAAAAGGAATAAAGGGAGGGCAAAGACTACAGTTGCAATGCAAAACTTAATTGGTATAATAGAAAGATGATAAAAAGGAAATGCATTAAATAGACAGTAGTTTAAAGAAGATCTGTATTATTTATGTAGTGTACCTGAAAGGATTATAAGCAATGAGATGTTACAAATATTGTGCTGGTGATGCTTTAAAGCCCATGAAGAAGATTTGAATTTCTATAAAGCAGCTCTTTTATTGTCCCAAAGACATTATCCAAATGGAAATAAGTATGCCGTTGAAAGACTATTTAATTTTACAACTGTAGATAGGTAAACCCTGAGAAGACCACACGCAATAGCTTGTGTCTGAGCCACAAGGGGTAGAAGAGTTTAAGAAGAGAAAGAGAAAGGATAGGTGTAGAAAAGAGGATTGCATTGCAAGTACAGAGTGTAGAAGAACAAAATCAGGATGGAAGAAAAAGTAGAAAGGAAAACAAAACAACAGCAGGAGGAACAAGATATTCTAGTAATAATAGCAATATTATTTGAGAAAGAGTCAAAAGTACCTGGTCTTCTGGTACCTCAAAAGTACCTGGTCTTCTGTATTCATATTGTAAATCTCATTAGATCTGCTTCAAACTGGGAAAAGGCACTAATTCTTCATCTCACTGAACTATTATCAACTCTCTAATAAGAAGATACTCAGGGGTAAAAATCACTTTGAAGACTGACGTATACAAACTACTATATATAAAACATAACTAATAAGGACCTGCTGTATAGCACAGGGAACTCTACTCAGTACTCTGTAATGGCCTATATGGGAAAATAACCTAAAAAAGAGTGGATATATATATATATATATATATATATATATATATACACACACACACACATATATATCAGATTCACTTTGCTGTACAGCAGAAACTAACACAACATGGTAAATCAACTATACTCCAATAAAAGTTTTAAGAAAAAGAATGAAGTTTTATGCTAGCCTGGAAAAACAGTCAGCACTCCAGTAACTACTGTTTATTGGGCACATAATATAAACAAATGTTTGAAATTCTACAGACACACTAGTCATGCCAGCATGCCCTGCACAGCTGGTTTTGTATCCCTCCGGTAAGCTTTCCATTTATTTGACTGGAGAAATCTTCATTCTTTAAGGAGGAATCAAATATCACCTCTCTGCTTAAACTTCCCTCTTTCCATTCATTTGCTTCCAGGCAAGATGACTTGTACACATATAGTAACTTAAAAGCTGATAATAGCTTTAGATATTGTTGTGAGAATGAAATAAGATGACTTAATAAGATTCCAAGGATCAGTACCTTGCACAAAAAAAAAAAAGAAAAGAAAAAAAGAATGAAGTATATAATGTAGTATAGTATGTTTCATTTTATATATTTTATTGTATTTGTTTAATTAATACAGTTTAGAATTTTACACAGCAGTGAATGTTATGCCGTCTTTGAAAAGTTAGACCTCTAGTTCTTTATTGTCTGTATTTCCTGTGAATGGATGGAGCCCCCTTTTTTTTTTTTTTTGTAAATTGATAGGGCATTCAATTGTTGGGCAGAGAAGAGAAGGGAGAATTATAAATTGTCACTTAGTAGGGATTCTTGCACAAATAGCATTATCAAACTTTATTAACACAGAGTTAATAAATTTACCAATCATTCCTTCATATTACATGCCTCAAATACAATTCCTGTTTGGAGGCTTGTGGTATATCAATGAACAAACTAAGAAAGACTTCCGCCATCATGGAGCTTACATTCCAGCACGGAAGACAGAAGTGAAGTAAGTCCTGTGGAAACATAAAACAAACATTACAGCTGAGTGAGGGAATAGAGAGTGTAGGGCCTAGAAGGCAGCAAGGAATGGAAGTACAAGAAATGAGTGACAGTGTTAGAGTGGAGATTTGAGCAAAGATTTTAAGGATGTGAGGAAATTCATCTCATGGATATCTGGGGAAAATTGTGTCCCAGATTGAGAAAACTGCTAAAATCAAGACCCTAAGCATATGGACAGCATACTAGACTATCCTAGGGACTGGATGGAGGCCAGCATGTCTGGAACAATAGTGAGCAAGGCTGGAGTAGTACAAGATGTGATCAGAAGTCACTGTAAGGAATGTTTCATTTATTCTGATTGGAATGGTTCCCTATTGCAGGGTTTCAAACAGAGGAGGAACATGATGCGACATATTCTAGCGTATCCTTCTGGATGCTGTGTTATGATTGGTGAGAGGTGGACAAACTTAGGGGCATATAGATCAGTGGAGGCTGGGATAGATGCGGAAGCTGAGGTCACGATGGTTTCAGTGGCAGTGGTAAGAACTTAAAAGATTCTGGATATGTTTTGAAGGTGGAGCCAGGGGGATTTTCTAATAGATTGGATGTAGGCTTGTGAGGGAAAGAGAGGTGTCAAAGACAAGTCTGGTTTTATGACCTGAACAACTGGAAAGGTAAAGTTGTTATTAAGGAGATGTGGAAGGTTGTGTACACAGCTGGCTTGGGCCAGAAAATGAGCAGAAAAAAATTAGAGTTCTCTAATTGTGCTTAAGCTTTATAAGGATGAGAGAAAAATTGCTAATATTTTAGTTCAGTATTGAACCTAGTATAGTTAAGAGGGTCATGTTCACCACATTATCTCATATAACCATTTTCTACCATGATAAAAATCTACCTGTTTTCCTTGTGGTGAAGATACTCCTCTATCCTACTTCTATAAAGTGTCATCTAATGTGGGAGTCATTTTCAAAAAAGGACCTGTAATTCTAGTGTTCCCCATCTTCAGATGCTGAAACAATCATACTTGCTTTTACAAGGGCTCCTCAACCATGGAACTGTTATTATCCACTTCTGCTATCCTTGCAATATTCTTTGATTGATTTGCTAATAACTTAATTTCTCATTTTGTCATCTGCAGACATTTTATACTAATTGTATTTAATGGACTGTGAGCTACGGAAACATTTAGAGTTATTGCTAGTAAATGCAAAATATGCTTACTGATAGAATATAAAAATAAGCAATTGGTAAACCAATGAAGATGTGCATTATCTGGGATCACTGAGCTTATAAAAGTTTAATGGAGGCTAGAAGAAATATATCATTACCATTCTACAGAACTAAAAAAAAACGTGGTAGGCAGATTGATGCAGCAAACTAATATTTGAATAGACTGAAAGTCATCTTGTTATTCACTGACAACTTTTACATTTATTATAGCAAAGATTAATATCTTCCCCTGGTTGGTGATTTCACAACCAAAACTCATCATACTTGACCATATCAAGAGTTGTTTTTCTCCTCATTTTTTTTCTGACATTTAAGGCAAGCATTTTGAGCATATTTGTTAGCATTACTATGAATAACTTCTATCCAACATAGAAATTGGTAAAAAAAATTTACCTTTGTTGTTAGTGTAGTTTAAATGTGTAAAAAGATACTTTTGATTTCATTATTCATTTTGTTTATTTATTATGATAAAAATTGCTAAATAATACAATCCTCAAAGCTATTTCACCTGAGTTTTTTTTATTTTTTAAATTTTACACTTTTCTTTGCCTCCTTCTATTCTGAGATTTTGATTGGGCATAACATAATGCAAGTAGGCAAATAAGGGTGATATATGTGGCAAGAAAAAATATTTCTATGTGATTCGTTAAGTTTATACAATGAAACAATTTGGTGTCAAGGAATAGTAGAAAATAAGCCTTGATAAATAATAATTCAAACCACACAATACTATGGCTTACAAACGGATAGCCTCATTTTACAGTTGAGTTAATTGAGGATACAAACATGCTAGTGTCCAGTAGCTGGAAGAGGCAGAAGGAGGATTTTGCTGAGCTTACTCCAATTCCGAAGTTAATAATCTTTCACAGTATACTCTCTTGACTCTCCAGGATGAAACAATTAGTGATATTGCAACACTAAACACTCTAAGGAGAAGGTGAAAGTCAGGATAAGGTGTGTAGAATTTATCCTCTAGGCAATAATGAAACATTGAAGGATTTCAATAAGGAAGTCACATGATAATCACAGCATCGTAGGGAGATTTAACTTCGCTGTGATACACAACTGGAGCTGCTGTTGGGGGAGGGAGGGAGAAAACAGCTAGCTGGTTATTACTCGACAGTACTCTAGCTATAAGTTGATAATGATATGAAATAAAGGGTAATATAAATGAATAGGAAGAATTATTAAAATATAGTTTAAAGAACTACAACAGGATTTAGCTGGGGGCTGAGTGCAAGTAAAATTAAAGTAGGTTACTATAAGGTGTTGCATATTACACATGCTCTAAATTCTATTTTTTATGGCCACTATCCACTTGACTGATCTTGTGCAAAGCATTTACTCTGTTCTACTGCAGAAGATTCTTATAGAAATTAATAGACCATAAGTTCCTCAAAAGTGTTTTATACACAGTAAAAACCCCAACAAATAAAAGTTTTTTTGTACTACGACTTTAAAAAAATATCAAAAGAGAGTTATTAAAAATGAAATTTTCACTTCTGTAGCAAGTTTGATGAATCAATATTGTTCAAGAGATGACATTTTGGTGAATTTTCAAATTATGTCACTTCTGTCATCAGTTTTCTCTCTCTCGCTGCACGGAGCAAATGTGAAAGATGACAAATTCTCTACCCCCGCCAGAGAATCTAAAATAGAATGAGAAAGCCACAGAAGTTAGAGTATAATCTAGTTCCCATATTAAATCTGCATATTTTGAGTAAGACAAATAATCACTATTGTAGTACAGTGTTTTAACTAGGGCAGAAATGTTGTGTGTTTTAGATATAACCTGCCTATTGTCATAGAGGCTTTAGGGAGATTATTCCCTGTTGAAAAGAGTTCTAGGACATTGTGATAGCCACAACTATTGATTTTCTTGGGGTGAAAAAGTCCCTAATTTAATCCAGTTCAAAATTGTTTTTAAGATGTGTACACACCTCTTGGATGGATAAGAAATTTGATATGTAGGCCAGACTTAAAAGGGCATAGAACTTCTGAGAGAAATTTGAAGAGGTTTTGAGTGTGGGCCGCACTCAGCAGCAAGCCTCAAGTGAAGGAGAGAACAGTGATTTCACATGTACTTTAAAAGCTGTTTCTTGCCATTTCCTGGTTTAGCCCATCCCTGAAAGGTCTAAATAACATACAGAAGAGAAGAGGTGCAGAATAAAGGAAAGAATGGAATGAAGATGAGGCAGTAATACTGCTAGAGAAAAGGCCACTGAAGGAGCTGTTAATCAGAAATGAAAGGGTTCAGTAATTCAAAAAAGACTTTTTCAAGGACAGTGATATGGAGAGGAAATCATGAGGTGTAGAAAAAAGGGACAGTGGAACACAGTGAGGAACAGTAGGAAGCAGTCCAGAGAAATGTATACATATACAGGTATATAAGCGTATTCCAAATTCTCCACTCCTCCCCTGGTTACCTTAAAATATCTCAGGAGAGTAATGCAGAGGAGAGCGAGAAGACCGGAAATAATAGATGAGTGTTAAATTAATTAAATTGGGAATATCACTCTAAATGTGATACATCAGTGCTCTACGGCAAGTGAGGGAAGAAAATATAGTTTAAAAAGCTGATATCCATATATTAGTTATATTACAATCCCATTTTCCAATTTATGGTATTTTAAATTGAAAACAAAATCAAATATTTCTTATTGTACCTATTACAACTTTTGTTCTCTTTAGGCAATGTCCACATATATCATAAAAATTTCAGAGAAAGAAAATTAGTCCACTGAATTGTCTTGTTATTTAAAAAATTTTTGCTGTATGTCTGATTATGTCCCACTTTTCTTCTTTTTTCTTCTTTTTTCGTTTTAAAAGCCCATTTATTTTTATTTAAAAAAATTTAAATTTTAGATTGGTGTAGAGTTGACTTACAATGTTGTGTTAGTTTAGGTGTACAGCAAAGTGATTCAGTTATACATATACATATATCTATTCTTTTTCAGGTTCTTTTCCCATATAGGTTATTACAGAGTAGATATTTGAGTAGAGTTCCCTGTGCTATACAGTAGGTCTTGTTGATTATCTATTTTATATATAATAGTGTGTATATGTTAATCCAAACCTCCTAATTTATCTTTCCCCGGAAATTTCCCCTTTGGTAACCATAAGTTTGGTTTCTAAGTCTGTGAGTCTGTTTCTGTTTTGTAAATAAGGTCATTTGTATCATTTTTTAGGTTTCACATGTAAGTGATATCATATGATACTTTTCTTTCTCTGTCTGCCTTACTTCACTAAGTATGATAATCTCTAGGTCCATCCATGTTACTGCAAATGGCATCATTCTTTTTGTTTTTAAACTTTTTATTTTATATTGTAGTATAGCCAATTAACAATGTTGTGATAGTTTCAGGTGCACAGCAGAGCGGCTCAGCCATGCATATACATGTATCCATCCTCCCCCAGACTCCCCTCCCACCCAGGCTGCCACATAACATTAAGCAGAGTTCCCTATGCTATACAGTAGGTCTTTGTTGTTTATCCATTTTAAATATAGCAATGTGTACATGTCAATCCCAAACTCCCTAACTATCCCTTCGCTTCCTCCCTTCCCCCGCCAGTCACCATAAGTTCATTCTCTAAGTCTGTGTGTCCATTCCTATTTTGTAAATACGTTCATTTGTATCATTTCTTTTAGATGCCACATATAAGCAATATCATATGATATTTCTCTTTGTCTGACTTACTGCATTCAGTATGACAATCTCTAGGTCCATCCACGTTGCTGCAAATTCCATTATTTCATTCTTTTTATGGCTGCGTAATATTCCATTGTATATATGTACCACATCTTCTTTATCCATTCATCTGTTGATGGACATTTAGGTTGCTGCCATGTCTTGGTTATTGCAAATAGTGCTGCAGTGAACATTGGGGTGCATGTATCTTTTCTAAGTACGGTTTTGTCGGGATATATGCCCAAGATTGATATTGCAGGATCATATGGTAGTTTTATTTTTAGTTTTCTAAGGAACCTCCATACTGTTCTTTATAGTAGTTGTACCAATTTACATACCCATCTACAGTGTAGGAGTGTTCCCTTTTCTCCACACCCTCTCAAGCATTTATGATTTGTAAACTTTTTGATGATGGCCATTCTGACCGGTGTGAGGCGAAACCTCATTGTAGTTTTGATTTGCATTTTTTTAATAATTAGTGATGTTGAACATCTTTTCATGTGCTCTTTGCCATCTGTATGTCTTCATCAGAGAAATGTCTATTTAGATCTTCTGTCCAATTTAAAAAAATTTTTACTTTATATTGGAGTAGAGTTGATTAACAATGTTGTGTTAGTTTCCAGTGTACAGTAAAGTGATTCAGTTATGCATATAAGTGTATCTATTCTTCTTCAAATTCTTTTCCCATTTAAGTTGTTATGTAATATTGAGCAAAGTTCCCTGTGCTATACAGTAGGTCTTTGTTGGTTATCTATTTTAAATATAGCAGTGTGTACATGTCAATCTCAAACTCCCAATCTGTCCCTCCCCGACCACCCTTCTCCTCTGGTAACCGTAAGTTCATTCTCTGAGTCTGTTTCTGTTTTGTAAATAAGTTTGTTTCTATCATTTTTTTAGATTCCTCATATAAGCAATATCATATGATATTTGTCTTTGTCTGATTTAATTCACCTAGTATGGTAATCTCCAGGTCCATCCATGTTGCTGCAAATGACATTATTTCATTCTTTTTAATGGCTGAGTAATATTCCATTGCATAAATGTACCACATATCCTTTATCCATTAATCTGTTGTTGGACATTTAGGTTGTTTCCATGTCTTGGCTATTGTAAACAGCACTGCAATGAACATTGGGGTGCATGTATTCTTTTGAACCATGCTTTTCTCCAGATATATGCCCAGGAGTGGGATTGCTGTGTCATATGGTAGCTTTATTTTTAGTTTCTTAAGAAACCTCCATACTGTTCTCCATAGTGGCTGCACCAATTTACTTTCCCACCAACAGTGTAGAAGGGTTCCCTTTTCTCCACACCCTCTCCAGCATTTGCTGTTTGTAGACTTTTTGATGATGGCCGTTCTGACTGGTGTAAGGTGCTATCTCATTGTAGTTTTGATTTGCATTTCTCCAATAATTAGCAATGTTGAACATCTTTTCATGTGTCTCTTGGTCATCTGTATGTCTTCTTTGGAAAAATGTGTGTTTAGGTCTGCTGCCCTTTTTTTTTTTTTGCTGCCCATTTTTTGATTAGGTTGTTTGTTTTTTTGATATTGAGCTGCATGAGCTGTTTGTGTATTTTGGAGATTAATCCCTTGTTGATTGCATTGTTTGCAAATATGTCTGGCTATGTCCCACTTTTTTTCTAAATATATCCTTTTTGGGGATTTTCTCTTTATTATCCTTGTTCAGTCTTCCCAGTGCTATGTTAAATTTATTAATCAGTTCAAAGAACCGAGTTCTGGATGACCCCTTATTATATATTACCCTGTTATATTAATTTTATGTGTTTTCTTTTATTTACTTTCATTTACTCTTTTAATTTCTATTTTGTTGGTTTCTTCAGTCATTATTTTTTAACATCTTTTTATTCTAATATAATCATTTAATGTTATCTGTTTCTCACCAAGTACAGATGTTGATGCATCCTACAAAGTTTTATAAGTCATATTTTCATTGACCTTATTATGTATTTACGTATTATAGATATTTTCTCACTTTATTTTGATTTTTTCTCTGACATATGAAGTATTTAGCTGTTACATGTTATTATTAATATCTCATGTTATTCTTACTATATCTATTATTATTGCCTCAATATATTTGGTATTCTGTGTTTTTATTATAATGCATTTAGGTGAAGATGTTTTGTTCATTCTTATTGGAATTTTCTGTGCTTATTGAGTCTAAAGAAATGTCTTTTATCCATTCTGAAAACATCATCAATTATAATCTCCTCAAATGTTTTATCTCCCTCCCCAACATTTTTTATCTCTGTCCTGAAACTGTAATTACAAGTTGTTGGATTTCTCAAGACAGTCTCTTCAATAAGTGGTGCTGGGAAAACTGGGCAGCTACATGTGAAAAGAATGAAATTAGAACACTCCCTAATACCATCCACAAAAGTAAACTCCAAATGGATTAAAGACCTAAATGTAAGACTGGACACTATAAAAACTCTTAGAGGAAAATACAGGAAGAACACTCTTTGACATAAATCATAGCAAGATCTTTTTTGACCCACCTCCTAGAGTAATAGAAATAAAAAGAAAAATAAACAAATGGGACCTAATGAAACTTAAAAGCTTTTGCACAGCAAAGGAAACTATAAACAAGACGAAAAGACAACCCTCAGAATGGGAGAAAATATTTGCAAATGAATCAGTGAACAAAGGATTAATCTCCAAAATATATAAAAAGCTCATGCACCTCAATATTACAAAAACAAACAACCCAATCCAAAAATGGGCAGAAGACCTAAATAGACATTTCTCCAAAGAAGACATACAGATGGCCAAGAGGCACATGAAAAGCTGCTCAACCTCACTAATTATTAGAGCAAAGCAAATCAAAACTACAATGAGATATCACCTCACAACAGTTAGAATGGGCATCATCAGAAAATCTACAAACAGCAAATGCTGGAGAGGGTGTGGGGAAAAGGGAACCCTCTCGCACTGTTGGTGGGGATGTAAATTGATACAGCCACTATGGAGAACAGTATGGAGGTTCCTTAAAAAACTAAAAATAGCATTACCATATGAGGGCTTTCCTGGTGGCACTGTGGTTAAGAATCTGCCTGCCAGTGCAGGGGACACGGGTTTGAGCCGTGGTCGGGGAAGATCCCACATGCCGCAGAGCAACTAAGCCCTTGTGCCACAGCTGCTGAGCCTGTGCTCTAGAGCCCATCAGCCACAACTACTGAGCCCATGTGCCACAACTGCTGAAGCCCACACAGCACAACTACGGAAGACCATGCATCTAGAGACCATGCTCTGCAACAGGAGAAGCCACTGCAATGAGAAGCCTGTGCACCACCACAAAGAGTAGTCCCTGCTCACCGCAATTAGAGAAAGCCTGCGTTCAGTGACAAAGACCCAATGCAGCCAAAAATAAATAATATAAATTTTAAAAAATAAAAACGAATTACCATATGACCCAACAATTCCACTACTGGGCATATACCCAGAGAAAATATGCACCCCAATGTACACTGCAGCACTAATTACAATAGCCAGGTCATGGAAGCAAACTAAATGCCCATCAACTAATTCAAAAAGACACATGCACTCCAATGTTCATTGCAGCACTATTTACAATAGACAGGACATGGAAGCAAACTAAATGCCTATCGACAGACGAATGGATAAAGGAGATGTGGTACATATATACAATGGAATATTACTCAGCCATAAAAAGAAACAAAACTGGGTAATTTGTAGAGACGTGGATGGACCTAGAGACTATCATACAGACTGAAGTACGTCAGAAAGAGAAAAACAAATATCGTATACTAACGCATATATGTGGGATCTAGAAAAATGGTACAGATGAACTGGTTTGCAAGGCAGAAATAGAGACATAGATGTAGAGAACAAACGTATGGACACCAAGGGGGAAAGTGGGGAGAGGGTGGTGGTGGTAGTGGGATGAATTGGGAGATTTGGATTGACATATATACACTAATACATATAAAATAGATAAGTAATAAGAACCTGCTGTATAAAAATAAATAAATTAAAGAAAAAAGTTGTTTGATTTCTTCTGCATATATTCCTTCTCTTTGCCTCTATTGCATTTGGGGTAATTTTTTTATTCTATCTTTTAGTAATTAACTTTCTCTTCACTTAGGTCTAATTTCAGATATTATATTTCCTTTATAGAAGTTATATTTTTAAATCATATCTGGTAATTTTATTGGTCTTTTCCTATTTATCTTTTTTATTCCCTCTTTATTTCTTCTAGTATGTACATACTACTCATTGTATGTCCTTTATCTGATAATATTGATATCTAAAGCATTCTAAGATTGGACTGTGGTTTGCCTTTGCTTTAAAATTTTTTTTATTAATTTTTATTGGAGTATGCTTGCTTTACAATGTTGTGTTAGCCTCCACTGCTAAAATTATTTTTATAAGTTGTGTAAATTCAACTTTGCTATCCTTTTAATAACTGGCCTTCAGCAACTAGTCCCCAGGGGAGAATTTCATTTTATTTCAAATCAAAGCCAAGTCTTACCTAGACAAATTTTCTAATTTTTATCTGAAGTTTGAAACTTTATTTATTTTTGGTTTATCCATTCTAGAGGGACTCAAATATTTGTCTCATCCTCTTTATATGGCCATTAAAACCAAAACACTTATTCACTATATATTTTAGGTACCCTCAAGGTATCTTGCAGAGTCAGAATCTCTTCCCTGGATTCACTTTCTTACTGGCTATATTAGTTTTCTGTTGCTGCTATAAGGAGTTCTCATAATGTTGAAGCTTCAATAGTATAAATTTATTATCTTGCATTTTTGGAGGTCACAAATCTGACCTGGGTCTCAGTGGGCTAAAATTAAGTCATCATCAGGGATGCATTCCTTTCTCTAGGCTCTGGAAAGGCATCCATTTCCTTGTTTTTTTCATCTCCTTAGCTTGTGACCCTTTTTCTCCATCTTGAAGGCCAGCAACATTTTATCTCTTTGAACCTTATTTCCTTATAACATTTCCTTCTAACCACAACTGGGAATAGTTCTCTTCTTTTAAGTACCCATGTAATCAGATTTGGTCCCACCTGGATAATCTGGGATAATTTCTCCATCTCAAGGTCCATAAGCTTAATCACATCTACAAAGTTCCTTTTGCCCTCTAAGATAACATATTCACAGATTACAGGGATTAGGACATGGACATCTCTTATTTTGTGTAAGTTTATTCAAATATTTTTAAAAGATATAAATTTAACTAGAATTTTATAATGTTACTAAATGGGATATTATGGAATATATGTTGACAAAATGGCAGAGAGAGAAACTGTTGGGTGCTCTCCAGGATTCCATGTCTTCGTCCACCACTCTACAAGATACCACCCACAAACTGATAACTAGACTGAGTATATCAAGCAAGTACTAGAAGAATACCTTTGGTGCTACATATCCTCATCTCACCAAGAACTCTAAGTGGTAAGGTTTTTTGTTTCTGTGTTTGTTTTGTTTTTGTTTGTTTTGTTTTGTAACATTCTAAAGAAAGCCTAAGCCAAGATAATTCACCCAAATTCACTAATTCTATGTTTCTGTGAACCTCAGCAATCCAGAGAAGGTAGACAGTATTTGGTGATGATATAGGACTCCCTGTAAGAATTGCTTATATGCTGTCGAAATGTTTACAGTGTATTTTAACTAATATTGGGGCACCATGGGAACACAATTGATGGTGCGATGCCCTTTTAATGTTATTTATGAGTGTACCATCTTTAGCATGTCAGAACTGAAAATGGTGCTACCTGAGGCTCATCAAAATAATGCAGATCAAGGAAGAAATTCTACCGGTTTCTGACTCTTCCAGGAGTCAAGCCACTTAGGCAAGTGGTCGTGGCTAGAAAATCACTGTGATACTGAACAGAAATCTTAATAAATTTTCAGTGATAACATGGAGAAGAAAATACAAGCAGTAAAGTGTTTACAGTCACAAAAGCTAAAATAAAATATGAAATTTGATGTGTTGGAAATTTGACAGATATTCTGAGTTATAATTATGTCATATAAGTAAATGTCATTATATTTGAAGAGATTAAAGACGTTCAAGACAAGTTACATTATTAGTGAGTTAAAAATGGTACTGCAGGGTTTCCCTGGTGGTGCAGTGGTTGAGAGTCCGCCTGCCGATGCAGGGGACGCAGGTTCGTGCCCCGGTCCAGGAAGATCCCACATGCCGCGGAGCGGCTGGGCCCGGGAGCCATGGCCGCTGAACCTGTGCGTCCGGAGCCTGTGCTCCGCAACAGGAGAGGCCACAACAGTGAGAGGCCCGCGTACAGCAAAAAAAAAAAAAAAAAAAAAAAGGGTACTGCAGTCATTTAGGATAACAAAAGTTAAAAGAAATGAAACCTATTAATCAAGTTTTGATACCATTGAGGATAATGGGAATGCATGCTAGCAGTTACTTCTTAACAGGGAAAGAAAGGGTGGCGTTGCCTTGAAAGGAGATAATTTTTGGAGAGACAACATAGACAAAGAAATGATGAAATAAATAGAAGAGGAGCCAGCGGGTCCCAAGCTCAATGTGAAATCTAGGTATTGTAAATAATTTCAATCTGATGTATATAACTGCCACAAGAAAATTTTGTAAACTGTGAAATGATTCACTAAGGGTAAATCAAGATAGGTTAAATACTTACTTTGAAAATACTATTTCACCGCAAGTAATTTTTATCATTGAACTTTATATTCAATGTGAATATTTATGTGTTAAATTAATTTACTTTCCTCTTAATACAGAATAGAATTATTTTTATGTTCTGTTTTAGTTTCTTTTCTTTCTTTCTTTTTTTTTTTTTTAACATTCTTTTGGCTTTCGTACCAGCTATTGATTGTGTGACTGTAATTGATCTGGCAGTGGAAAGTGGAATTTTTTCCAGTTGATGCAGTGATTAGAATTGATTTAGCAGTAGAACTCATAAAAGAGTCGATAAAATACAGAAAATAAGGCAACAACCACTCTTAGAAAAGACTGTAATTCAATTACAGCAGTCTGTTCTACCTACCTTAATTAATCTAGTCAGCATTCAGCAGGAGACTGAAGTTGCTGTTTTAGGTTGGGTCTTTAGAAGATGCAGAGTTCTTAGAATAAGAGTCCTTCTCCATAGGGATTTTAGAATCTAGTCACATGTTTAAATAAATATTTTTCTTCACTTTCCCATTAAATCCAGGCTCCTAAATTTAGTAAGTTTTGTGTTTGCTCCAAGGTGTTAGTAGTTATAAAATTGTGACAAGCTCTATATTAATATTCAAGGTATGCTATTTCAGAAATTCTTAGTAGTTATTGACAAAGTACTCTCATATTTATGGAATGTGTTTAACTCTTGTCCCCAATATATTTCTGTAATACTCAGGATTCTAAGACATGTTTCCTGTATTATACTTCTCTGTATTTGTTATAAGCTAGTGATTATTTATTTATGGTATCTCTCCTTAATTTTAATAATTTTTGTTCTTCCTCTCATCTTCAAATGGTTCTTCTAGTTATTCAGTGCTACTTAGCAGTTCTATTTTTATATCTGATTCATCTGATGTTTTGTTACTTTTTTAATTTGGTCAAAGTTCTTAAACATAGTTCAGCTATTTTCTTTTCCTTCATAAAATGTTCAGATATTTGATATGCAAATAAGTTGTCAATATATGTGAAATTGATTATAAACAAACTATTAATAAAGTTTTTATAAACTCTTATTTAAAAATCAATTTAAATTTTAATCAAAGTAATAAATGTATATGGTTGAAGATATACTAGTGCTAAATAGCTTTAATGAAAAATAGCAATCCCTGTCCTCCCCAACTCTTACTTACCCTCACTATTGTTTGCAGAGACAACCAATGTTAGCATTAGCTTTTAAAAACTTTCTTCAGCATATCTTAATATTTTTCTTATACTGCTGTTTTTAATTCATACATTTTAGGTAAGTGTTAACTTCCTGCTGTGTAACTGGAAAATATAGCTCTTTCACCATTAGCTGTTTTTATTTCCTTTTCCCTCAATCCTCACAATACTTTTGTCAGAATTTTTGTTTAAACTCATAGCCAGAAAGCTATACTAATACTCAAACTGCAGGGGCTACAACAGAAAAAGGAGCCCAGGTAGGAAATAAAATCGATACACTTCGTTCCTAGAGAAAATCTTGTATGAAAAAGGAATACCTTTGGGAATAAAACAAAATGCTTATTGATGTAGTTGATTTGCTGAAGCTACTTATCTCTTAACTACATGGTAATGCACAGTTGAGGACTGGCAGCCAGTCAGGGGACCACATTTTGAAGAACAATATTAGTGTACTGTAATTCCTTTGTTATACAACCTTCTTTTTCCTTGAATTAAGTATTATTTCACTTTTCCGTATTTGCTTAGTTTGTTAATTTTTTGAGTCCAAAACTCCTGTCAAATATTTTTCCAAATACCAATACATTTTTAATCCCCAAACATCAATAATCTATCAATTGAGATTATTTTTTAATAGTCTTTGCTCACATATTTCCCTGCCTTCATGCTAGAGTGTGGATTGGGATCTCTCTCAGCATTCTGCAAGTCTTCATCCTGCTATTTCTTTCACTCTGTGACCATCTGTTGAATTCCCAGTCTCCTCAATCCTATCTTCATTTTCATTAACTCTCTCATTTTGCTGAATGACAAAATTACTTTCTTAGACAAAACTATGTTGGCTATGTATAGAATTCTAGGATGAAGTAATCTTCCATCAGAATGCTGAAGGCTTATTTCCAAAGTCTTCTAGGGTAAAATATACTAATGAACTTTTTGATACTATTCTGAATACTATTTGTGAGTCTTTGTATACTTTTTGGTTCAAAGTATTTACAACTCAAGCTTTGTCACCGATGTGATCTACATTCAATCATTTAGTTGGTAATTAAGTGTGCCCATTCAATCAATACATTTGGACTTCAAGTCTTGGACGTATTTTTGTAAAATTCCTTTGATTAGGTCATTTCTTTCTCTTTCTGTCCTCTTTCTTGTTGGAAATCCTGTAATAAAAGTCTTTGTCTTTTTACTCTAATTTTGTTTATTAATTTTCTCTTTTTACTTAAAAAATAGACATCCTAATTTAATATCTGGGAGTTCCTTGTTAATCTCTGTATTTTATTCTTATTTTGTGAACAAAACATCTTTATCATTCTAAGGATATCAATTATAGATTTGACTTTTTAAAAGATATTTTCTACCTTTTACATTTTTATATTTCCTCCAGATTGCCTGCCTTTTTAATTTCTTTGCTTTAGTTTCTTTGCTTTATGATAAAGGCCTTTTCCCAAATATCTGGCTATCTTTGTTAAAGCATTTAACTTAAAAGTAAGGCATTAAACGTAGATTGGAATTGCCATGAGCTGAGTTTATTAAGTGAATGGTTTTACTACAGGGTGATTAGGTGGCAAGCCAGATTTTCCTGTGAGATGTTCTCTGCTTTTTTTGTATTTTTATCTTTCTGTTTAGGTTCAGAAGTCTGGAGTCTTGCATTGAAATAGACACTATACTATGAGGATTTTGCATGCAAGACATGTGAAGTCTGTTGGTGATAGTTTATCAGTTCCATTGGAAGAGAGAGGGTGATAGGTGGTCCTGTTTGACCACAAAACTTTCACACATTTACTGATGTTTAGGCCGTTTCCTGACCACTGATTTTGTGGTATGTGGACCACCAATTGCCAGACCTTCAGGGGATGGTAGGTATTATTGCCTCCCTTTTCACTTGTCTCTCTCACTCCAAACATTGTTTGTAATTGCTTTCATAAGTTAAAACAGATTCTGCCAGTTGTTCCCTTATTCAAAATTTATTGAAATTGCATGCCTACTATTTTTTTTCTATTTTCATTATATGTATAAGCAATACTTTATTCTTTATTACTGTCAGGTTACTCACATTTTGAAAGGGAAGAGAAATGCATGCAGTTATTCTGCTCTCTTTTTATTTTTTAAAAATATCTTTATTAGGAGTATAATTGCTTTACAATGGTGTATTTGTTTCTGCTTTATAACAAAGCGAATCAGCTATACATATACATATATCCCCATATCTCTTCCCTCTTGCATTTCCCTTCCATACTCCCTATCCCACTTCTCTAGGTGGTCACAAAGCACTGAGCTGATCTCCCTGTGCTATGCGGCTGCTTCCCACTAGCTATCTATTTTATATTTGGTAGTGTATGTGTACATGCCACTCTCTCACTTGGTTCCAGCTTAGGCTTCCCCCTCCCCATGTCCTCAAGTCCATTGTCTACGTCTGTGTATTTATTCCTGTCCTGCCCCCAGGTTCTTCATAGCCGTATGTGTTAGCATACAGTATTTATTTCCTCTTTCTGACTTACTTCACTCCATATGACCGATTCTAGGTCCATCCACCTCACTACAAATAACTCAATTTTGTTTCTTTTTGTGGCTGAGTAATATTGCATTATATATATGTGCCACATCTTCTTTATCCATTCATCTGTCGATGGACACTTAGGTTGCTTCCATGTCCTGGCTATTGTAAACAGAGCTGCAATGAACATTGTGGTACATGACTCTTTTTTTTGTTTGTTTTTTTTAGTTTCTAATTTTTCTTTTTTAACATCTTTATTGGAGTATAATTGCTTTACAATGGTGTGTTAGTTTCTGCTTTATAACAAAGTGAATCAGTTATACATATACATATGTTCCCATATCTGTTCCCTCTTGCATCTCCCTCCCTCCCACCCTCCCTGTCCCACTCCTCTAGGTGGTCACAAACCACCTAGCTGATCTCCCTGTGCTATGCAGCTACTTACCACTAGCTATCTATTTTACGTTTGATAGCGTATATATGTCCATGAAACTCTCTCAGTTTGTCACAGCTTACCCTTCCCCCTCCCCATATCCTCAAGTCCATTCTCTAGTAGGTCTGTGTCTTTATTCCCGTCTTACCCCTAGGTTCTTCATGACCTTTTCTTTTTTTCTTAGATTCCATATATATGTGTTAGCATACGGTATTTGTTTTTTTCTTTCTACTTACTTCACTTTGTATGACAGACTCTAGGTCCATCCAGCTCACTACAATGGATTAAAGATGTAAATGTAAGGCCAGACACTATAAAACTCTTAGAGGAAAGCACAGGCAGAACACTCTATGACATAAATCACAGCAAGATCCTTTTTGACCCACCTCATAGAGAAGTGGAAATAAAAACAAAAATAAACAAATGGGACCTAATGAAACTTAAAAGCTTTTGCACAGCAAAGGAAACCATAAACAAGACCAAAAAACAACCCTCAGAATGGGAGAAAATATTTGCAAATGAAGCAACTGACAAAGGATTAATCTCAAAATTTACAAGCAGCTCATGGAGCTGAATAACAAAAAAACAACCCAATCCAAAAATGGGCAGAACACTTAAATAGACATTTCTCCAAAGAAGGTATACCAATTGCCAACAAACACATGAAAGAATGCTCAACATCTTTAATCATTAGAGCAATGCAACTCAAAACTACAATGAGATATCATCTCACACCAGTCAGAATGGCCATCATCAAAACATCTACAAACATCAAATGCTGGAGAGGGTGTGGAGAAAAGGGAACACTCTTGCACTGTTGGTGGGAATGTAAATTGATACAGCCACTATGGAGAACAGTATGGAAGTTCCTTAAAAAGCAAAAAATAGAGCTACCATACGACCCAGCAATCCCTCTACTGGGCACATACCCTGAGAAAACAATAATTCAAAAAGAGTCATGTACCAAAATGTTCATTGCAGCTCTATTCACAATAGCCAGGACATGGAAGCAACCTAAGTGTCCATCAACAGATGAATGGATAAAGAAGATGTGGCACATATATACAATGGAATATTAATCAGCCATAAAAAGAAACATGACTCTTTTTGAATTATGGTTTGCTCAGGGTATAGGCCCAGGAGTTGGATTGCTGGGTCGTATCGGAGTTCTATTTTTAGTTTTTCAAAGAACCTCCATAATGTTCTCCATAGAGGTTGTATCAATTTACATTCCCACCAACAGTGCAACAGGGTCCCATTTTCTCCAAACCCTCTCCAGCATTTATGGTTTGTAGACTTTTTGATGATGGGCATTCTTACTGGTGTGAAGTGATACAACATTGCAGTTTTGATTTGCATTTCTCTAAAGATTAGTGATGTTGAGCATCCTTTCATATGTTTGTTGGCGATCGATATATCTTCTTTGGAGAAATGTCTATTTGGGACTTTTGCCCATTTTTGGATTTGGTTGTTTGCTTTCTGATATTGAGCTGCAAGAGCTGCTTGTAAATTTTGGAGATTAATCCATTGTCAGTTGCTTCATTTGCAAATATTTTCTTCCATTCTGAGGGCTGTCTTTTCATCTTGTTTATGGTTTCCTTTGCTATGCAAAAGCTTTTAAGTTTCATTAGGTCCCATTTGTTTATTTTTGTTTTAATTTCCATTTCTATAGAAGGTGGGGCAAAAAGGTTCTTGCTGTGATTTATGTCATAGAGTTTTCTGCCTATGTTTTCCTCTAAGAGTTTTATAGTGTCTGGCCTTATATTTAGGTCTTTTATCCATTTTGAGTTTATTTTTGTGTATGGTGTTAGGGAGTGTTCTAATTTCATTCTTTTACATGTAGCTCTCCAGTTTTCTCAGCAAGACTTCTGAAAGAGGCTGTCTTTTCTGCATTATACATTCTTGCCTTCTTTATCAAAGATAAGGTGACCGTATGTGTGTGGGTTTATCTCTGGGCTTTCTATCCATTTCCATTGATCTATATTTCTCTTTTTGTGCCATTACCATACTTTCTTGATTACTGTAGTTTTGTAGTATAGTCTGAAGTCAGGGAGCCTGATTCCTCCAGCTCCGTTTTTCTTTCTCAAGATTGCTTTGCCTATTCGGGGTCTTTTTTGTTTCTATACAAATTGTTAAATTTTTTGTTCTAGTTCTGTGAAAAATGCCATTGGTATCTTGTTAGGGATTGCACTAAATCTGTAGATTGCTTTGGGTAGTATAGTCATTTTCACAATGTTGATTCTTCCAATCTGAGAACATGGTATATCTCTCCATCTGTTTGTATCATCTTTAATTTCTTTCATCAGGGTCTTATCGTTTTCTGCATACAGGTCTTTTGTCTCCTTAGGTAGATTTATTCCTAGGTATTTCATTCTTTTTATTGCAATGGTAAAAGAGAGTGTTTCCTTAATTTCTCTTTCAAATATTTCATCATCAGTGTATAGGAATGCTAGAGGTTTCTGTGCATTAATTTTGTATCCTGCTACTTTACCAAATTCGTTGATTAGCTCTAGTAGTTTTCTTGTGGCATCTTTAGGATTCTCTATGTATAGTATCATGTCATCCGCAAACAGTGACAGCTTTACTTCTTCTTTTTGATATGGATTCCTTTTATTTTTCTTCTCTAATTGCTGTGGCTAAAACTTCCAAAACTATGTTGAATAATAGTGGTGAGAGTGGGCAACCTTGTCTTGTTCCTGATCTTAGTGGAAATGCTTTCAGTTTTTCACCATTGAGAATGATGTTGGCTGTAGGTTTGTCATATATGCCCTTTATTATGTTGAGGTAGGTTCTCTATGCCTACTTTCTGGAGAGTTTTTATCATAAACCGGTGTTGAATTTTGTCAGATGCTTTTTCTGCATCTATTGAGATGATCATATGGTTTTTCTCCTTCAGTTTGTTAATATGGTGTATCACATTGATTGATTTGCATATATTGAAGATTCCTTGCATCCTGGGATAAACCCCACTTGGTCACGGTGTATGATCCTTTTAATGTGCTGTTGGATTCTGTTTGCTGGTATTTTGTAGAGGATTTTTGCATCTATGTTCATCAGTGATATTGGCCTGTAGTTTTGTTTCTTTGTGACATCTTGTCTGGTTTTGGTATCAGGGTGATGGTGGCCTTGTAGAATGAGTTTGGGGGTGTTCCTCCCTCTGCTTTATTTTGCAAGAGCTTGAGAAGGATAGTTGTTAGCTCTTCTCTAAATGTTTGATAGAATTCGCCTGTGAAGCCATCTGGTCCTGGGCTTTTGTGTGTTGGAAAATTTTTAATCACAGTTTCAATGTAAGTGCTTGTGTTTGGTCTGTTCATATTTTCTATTTTTTCCTGGTTCAGTCTCAGAAGGTTGTGCATTTCTAAGAATTTGTCCATTTCTTCCAAGTTGTCTGTTTTATTGGCATATATTTGCTTGTAGTAATCTCTCACGATCCTTTGTATTTCTGCAGTGTCAGTTGTTACTTCTCCTTTTTCATTTCTAATTCTATTGATTTGAGTCTTCTTCCTTTTTTTCTTTTTTCTTTTTCTTTTTTTTTTTTTTAACAGATTTTGGGGGTAGGAGTTTATTAATTTACTTATTTTATTTTTGCTGTGTTGGGTCTTTGTTTTTGTGCGAGGCCTTTCTCTTGTTGTGGCAAGTGGGGGCCGCTCTTCATTGTGGTGCATGGGCCTCTCCCTATCGTGGCCTCTCTTGTTGCGGAGCACAGGCTTCAGACGCGCAGGCTCAGTAGTTGTGGCGCACCGGCCTAGTTGCTCTGCGGCATGAGGGATCCTCCCAGGCCAGGGTTCGAACACGTGTCCCCTGCATTAGCAGGCAGATTCTCAACCACTGCGCCACCCGGGAAGCCCCTTCCTTTTTTTCTTGATGAGTCTGGCTAATGGTTTATCAATTTTGCTCATCTTCTCAAAGAACCAGCTTTTAGTTTTATTGATCTTTGCTATTGTTTTCTTTGTTTCCTTTTCATTTATTTCTGATCTGACCTTTATGATTTCTTTCCTTCTGCTAACTTTTGGGTTTTTTTTTCTTCTTTCTCTAATTGCTTTAGGTGTAAGCTTAGGTTGTTTATATGAGATGTTTCTTGTTTCTTAAGGTAGGAATATATTGCTCTAAACTTCCCTCTTAGAACTGCTTTTGCTGCATCCCACAGATTTTGGGTCATCGTGTTTTCATTGTCATTTGTTTCTAGGTATTTTTTTATTTCCTCTTTGATTTCTTCAGTGATTTCTTGGTTATTAAGTACTTTATTGTTTAGCCTCCATGTGTTTGTGTTCTTTACAGATTTTTTCCTGTGTTTCATATCTAGTCTCATAGAGTTGTGGTTGGAAAAGATACTGGATACGATTTCAATTTTCATAAATTTACCAAGTCTTGATTTGTGACCCAAGATATGATCTATCCTGGAGAATGTTCCATGTGCACATGAGAAGATTGTGTTTCTGTTGTTTTTGGATGGAATGTCCTATAAATATCAATTAAGTCCATCTTCTTTAATGTAACATTTAAAGCTTGTGTTTCCTTATTTATTTTCATTTTGGATGATCTTTCCATTGGTGAAAGTGGGGTGTTAAAGTCCCAAAGTATGATTGTGTTACTGTTGATTTCCCCTTTTATGGCTGTTAGTATTTGCCTTATGTATTGAGGTGCTCCTATATTGGGTGCATAAATATTTAGAATTGTTATATCTTCCTCTTGGATTGATCCCTTGATCATTATGTATTGTCCTTCTTTGTCTCTTGTAATAGTCTTTGTTTTAAAGTCTTATTTTGTCTGATATGAGAATTGCTACTCCAGCTTTCTTTTGATTTCCATTTGCATGGACTATCTTTTTCCATCCCCTCACTTTCAATCTGTATGTGTCCCTAAGTCTGAAATGGGTCTTTGTAGACAGCATATATACGGGTCTTGTTTTTGTATCCATTCAACCAGTCTATGTCTTTTGGTTGGAGCATTTAATCCATTTACATTTAGGATAATTATTGATATAAATGTTTCTTTTTTTAAATTTAAAAAAAATTTTTTTTTATTTTTTAACATCTTTATTGGGGTATAATTGCTTTACAATGGTGTGTTAGTTTCTGCTTTATAACAAAGTGAATCAGTTATACATATACATATGTTCCCATATCTCTTCCCTCTTGCGTCTCTCTCCCTCCCACCCTCCCTATCCCACCCCTCCAGGTGGTCACAAAGCACCGAGCCGATATCCCTGTGTCATGCGGCTGCTTCCCACTAGCTATCTACCTTATGTTTGTTAGTGTATATATGTCCATGCCTCTCTTTTGCCCTGTCACAGCTCACCCTCCCTCCTCCCCATATCCTCAAGTCCATTCTCCAGTAGGTCTGTGTCTTTATTCCTGTCTTAACCCTAGGTTCTTCATGACTTTTTTTTTTTCTTAAATTCCATATATATATGTTAGCATACGGTATTTGTCTTTCTCTTTCTGACTTACTTCACTCTGTATGACAGACTCTAGTGATATGAATGTTTCTAATACCATTTTCTTAATTGTTTTGGGTTTGTTATTTTAGGTCTTTTCCTTCTCTTGTGTATCCTGTCTAGAGAAGTTCCTTTAGCATTTGTTGTAAAGCTGGTTTGGTGGTGCTGAATTCTCTTAGCTTTTGCTTGTCTGTAAAGGTTTTAATTTCTATGTCAAATCTGAGTGAGATCCTTGCTGGGTAGAGTAACCTTGGTTGTAGGTTTTTCTCTTTCATCACTTTAAATATGTCCTGCCACTCCCTTCTGGCTTGCAGAGTTTCTGCTGTTCAGAGTTTCTGCTGAAAGCTCAGCTGTTAACCTTATGGGGATTCCCTTGTGTGTTATTGTTGTTTTTTCCTTGCTGCTTTTAATATTTTTTCTTTGTATTTAATTTTTGTTAGTTTTATTAATATGTGTCTTGGCATGCATCTCCTTCGATTTATCCTGTATGGGAGTCTCTGTGCTCCCTGGACTTCATTAACTATTTCCTTTCCTTTAATAGGGAAGTTTTCAACTATAATCTCCTCAAATATTTTCTCAGTCCCTTTCTTTTTCTCTTCTTCTTCTGGGACCCGTATAATTCGAATGTTTGTGTGTTTATTGTTGACCCAGAGGTCTATGAGACTGTCCTCAATTCTTTTCAGTCTTTTTTCTTTATTCTGCTCTGCAGTAATTATTTCTGCTATTTTAATTTCCAGGTCACTTGTCCGTTCTTCTGTTTCAGTTATTCTGCTATTGATCCCTTCTAGAGTATTTTTAATTTCATTTATTGTGTTGTTCAATACTGTTTATTTGCTCTTTTGTTCTTCTGTGTCCTTGTTAAACGTTGCTTGTATGTTCTCCATTTTATTTCCAAGATTTTGGATCACCTTTACCATCATTATTCTGAATTCTCTTTCAGGTATACTGCCTATTTCCTCTTCATTTGTTAGGTCTGGTGGGTTTTTACCTTGCTCCTTCAGCTGCTGTTTGTTTCTCTGTCTTCTCATTTTGCTTAAGTTACTGTGTTTGGGGTCTCCTTTTTGCAGGCTGCAGGTTCGTAGTTCACATTGTTTTTGGTGTCTGCCCCCAGTGGCTAAGTTTGGCTCAATGGGTTGTGTAAGTTTCCTGGTGGAGGGTACTGGAGCCTGTGTTCTGGTGGATGAGGTTGGATCTTGTCTTTCTGGTGTGCAGGTCCACGTCTGGTGGTGTGTTTTGGGGTGTCTCTGGCCTTATTATGACTTTAGGCAGCCTCTCTGCTAATGGGTGGGGTTATGTTCCTGTCTTGCTAGTTATTTGGCATAGGGTAGGGTGTCCAGCATTGTAGCTTGCTGGTCATTGACTGGAGCTGGGTCTTGGCGTTGAGATGGAGATCTCTGGGAGATTTTTGCCATTTGATATTATGTGGAGCTGGGAGGTCTCTTGTGGACCAGTGTCCTGAAGTTGGCTCTCCCACCTCAGAGGCACAGCCCTGACTCCTGGGTGGAGCACCAAGCGCCTTTCATCCACACGGCTCAGAATAAAAGGAAGTAAAAAAAAGAAGGAAAAGAAGGTAAAATAAAGTTATTAAAATAAAAAATTATTTAAAAATTTTTTAAAGTAATAAAAAAACAAAAAAATAAAAAAGAAAGAAAGAAGAGAGGAACCAAACCAAAAAAGAAATCCACCAATGATAACGAGTGCTAAAAACTATACAAAAAAAAAAAAAAAAAGGAAAAAAATGGACAGAGAGAATCCTAGGACAAATGGTAAAAACAAAACTATACAGACAAAATCACACACAGAAGCATACACATACACACTCACAAAAAGAGAAAAAGGGAAAATATATATATTGTTGCTCCCAAAGTCTACCTCCTCAATTTGGGATGATTTGTTGTCTATACAGGTATTCCATAGATGCAGCGTACATCAAGTTGATGGTGGAGTATTTTAATCCACTGCTCCTGAGGCTGCTGGGAGAAATTTCCCTTTCTCTTCTGTGTTCGCACAGCTCCTGGGGTTCAGCTTTGGATTTGGCCCCGCCTCTGCATGTAGGTCGCCTGCGGGTGTCTGTTCCCGCCCAGACAGGATGGGGTTAAAGGAGCAGCTGATTCGGGGGCTCTGGCTCACTCAGTCTGGGGGAGGGAGGGCTACAGAATGTGGGGTGAGCCTGTGGCAGCAGAGGCCAGCATGACATTGCACCAGCTTGATGCACGCCATGTGTTCTCTCGGGGAAGTTGTCCCTGGAACGTGGGACCCTGGCAGTGGTGGGCTGCACAGGCTCCCAGGAGGGGAGGTGTGGACAGTGACCTGTGCTTGCGCACAGGCTTCTTGGTGGCTGCAGCAGCAGCCTTAGCGTCTCATGCCTGTCTCTGGGGTCCGCGCTGATAGCCGCGGCTCGCGCCCATCTCTGGAGCTCCTTTAAGCAGCGCTCTTAATCCCCTCTCCTTGTGCACCAGGAAACAATGAGGCAAGAAAAAGTCTCTTGCCTCTTCGGCAGGTCCAGACTTTCTCCTGGACTCCCTCCCAGCTAGCCGGGGCGCACTAGCACCTTTCAGGCTGTGTTCACGCCACCAACCCCAGTCCTCTCCCTGTGATCCGACCGAAGCCCGAGCCTCAGCTCCCAGCCCCCGCCCGCCCCAGCGGGTGAGCAGACAAGCGTCTCGGGCTGGTGAGTGCTGGTCAGCACCGATCGTCTGTTCGGGAATCCCTGTGCTTTGCCCTCCGCACCCCTGTTGCTGCGCTCTCCTCCACGGCTCCGAAACTTCCCCCCTCTGCCACCCACAGTCTCCACCAGCGAAGGGGCTTCCTAGTGTGTGGAAACCTTTCCTCCTTCACAGCTCCCTCCCACTGGTGCAGGTCCCATCCCTTTTCTTTTGTCTCTGCTTTTTCTTTTGCCCTACACAGCTACGTGGGGAGTTTCTTGCCTTTTGGGAGGTCTGAGGTTTTCTGCCAGCATTCAGTAGGTGTTCTGTAGGAGTTGTTTGACATGTAGATGTATTTCTGATGTACTTGTGAGAGGGAAGGTGATCTCCATGTCTTACTCTTCCACCATCTTGAAGCTCCTCTCTTGTTGCTTAAGGTAGGATTGTATTGCTATAAACTCACAAATCAAGCCTTGGTAAATTTAAGAAAATTGAAATCACATCAAGTATGTTTTCTGATCACAACGCTATAAGACTAGATATCAATTACAGGAAAACATCTGTAAAGAATACAAACACATGGAGGGTAAACAGTATAACCAAGAGATAGCTGAAGAAATCAAAGAGGAAAGCAAAAAATACCTAGAAACAAATGGCAATGAAAACATGACGACCCAAAACCTATGGGATGCAGCAAAAGCAGTTCTAAGAGGGAAGTTTATTGTAATGCTGTTTTTAAAGTGAATTATTTTATGAAAATGTGTGAAAGTAATTTGAAGAAGCAAAAAGTGTTATACAAAAGTTAAACTTAGCCATAATATTGTTTTCTAGGAGATACTCTTATCAGTAGTCTAGATTGTTTGTATGTTTATCTCTATCCAGCATTAGAATAACTTTGAAAACACTCAATATTTTCATTACACAAATATAATATAATATAATATATATCATGCATATAACATTATCAAAGAAATCTGAAAATCCCTTCATAAACTTTGCAATTTGTTATCAGATAAAGATACTTTTTCTCTTTCTAAGATCACTCAGCAAAATTCAAATTTGGCACTTGGGTTATATAGGCGAATATACTTGAGAAGAGAGGAAATTGGATCAATTACTTATATCACTAACTTTGTGGTGTGGACTTCTAATAAGTTCAGTGAAGGATAAGAAACAATTTCAGCCATCTGATCAAATTTGAAAGTCATAAATTTTAAGTCAAATTGAAAGATATATTTGAGTGACAGGGAATGAAATGTACATCTTAGAAGTCTGATATTGAAACTCTAGACATAAAGTCCGACTTTGGGTATCTTTAATCCCATTTTTAATAACACCTTGAAGTATAGCAATTTCTGGGGTGTCTAGTATAAAATATCAAACATCTCCATTAACAAATGCTCTGTAAACACAACTCAGACATATATACTGCTCAGACTACCCTAGAATTTTCAAAAATATATAAATAATAATTTATTCTCAATAATAAATAAATCTCTTAAAGGAGTTTCCTTTAAGAAGAAGTACTAAAAACTTTAAACTTCAGTGTGATGATTACTTAATGGAAAATTCACTAGAAATTATTCTGTAGATAATAGAAATATTTGATCCTCAATGTCCAGACTAATGCTATTCAATAGAAATATAATGTAAGTCAAATTCATAATTTAAATTTTTTCTCATAGAAACACTTAAATCTAAAATAGAAACAGATGAAATTTATATTAATCATAAACTTTACTTAAGCAATTATATCTAATCCATCATTTTAACATGTACTCAATACAAAAAATTGACAATGAGATATTTCACATTATTATTATTTCTTTTGGTCCTAAGGTTTTGAATCTAATGTGTATTTTATATCGAAAACACAGCTTAACTTGGACTGGCCACATTTCACATACTCAATAGTTACATGTGACTAGTGATTTCTGTGTTAGAGCTTCTCTAGATGGAATGAGAAAATGTAAGTGATATCTATACAAATAGTGATTGCTATGTTCTCATCTCTGACCATAAAGAGTACAGGTGCAGTCATCTGATTCTTGGCTGAGGTAATTTCTAGCCCTTAAACATCCATACCATGTAGAGAAAAGTTTTCAAGGAGATCTTTCTATCTCAGCTTTTGCGAAACACACACGTGCTAGGTTTATGTTCACTACTCCTTAAATTTCCAGCGTTTTATAAAATGTTAACGTTTTAGCCAATCTTTAAATTAGGAAAGCAGAAGTAAAAGCAAAGGGAACCATTTAATAGTAAGAATTTAGGGCTTACCTTAGCATTGAAAATGCAGGGTATTATAGCCAGAACACTGCCTTTGGGAAATCTGGAAGTTTAGGTCAGTTGTGAAGGTCATGGCCAATTATCCCAGCTACCCACATAAACTAATGGAACTTCTATTATCTGGAGCAATGCCACTTTTCCTAACAGGGAAATTATACACTGGACCTTAAAGCCTCACCTGAAATGTGATACGTGTCACTTTGGCAGAGTACATTCACCATAGTAAGTCACACATCCAGGCTTAACTCAAGAGGGATGTGGTATGCAATTCTAACATGTACAGAAAAGAGGAGAAATATATTTATGAACAGTCCTAAAAATTACCTCAGGACATGGTAGAAGCCATATTAAATGAGATAGTGACAGCCAATTTTAATAATTTGATGAAAGGCACATAAGTTGGATTAAAAAGATACACTTAATTCCTAGATGGTTAATAAGAATTAATTCCATACCTAAATGCACAGTGGTAAAATAGATCAATGAGAAATGTTAGAAGGAACATTAGACAAAAGACAAATTGATATAACTAGACTGGCAGAAGATTTCTATAAATTTTCCAGAAAATACTAGTATGTTATATTTAAAGGAATTCAAAGGAAAGGGTTGCAGTATGCAATTATGAACACAGGTTATGGTAAGCATGCTGGTAATTTGTAAATTTAATTAATTGGCTAGTTATTAGGCATACTTACTTGTGCATGATTAACCTTGCTTCTCTACAGTGCTCTCTTTGTAATATGTCAACTTGGCTAGACTGAACTCTATTTCCTTGAATTCCCTTCCCTTCACATTTCTAGTTAGCCTGGGTGACAAGAGACATTTTTCATGAGATTCAGAGATCAGTAGTGAAGCAACAGCCATCTTGTTTTTAATGCATGGAAGTTTGGGGAAGGTGTTTGTTGTACCTCACACATCTTTGCTTATCTGCTGCCTTACTTCATTGGGGTAGAAAAGCTTTGGGCCAGCAACTGATCCACCTCTTTCAGCTTCTCTGTCTCCTGGAGCAGGTGTGTATTTAGCACTGTAAAGACAGTTTCCAACATCTCCTTTAGGATGTCTGGTTAATAAGGTTGGAGATGGTAGGATGAACATAAATTTCCAGTCTTTCCTTGTAGATTCCAGTCGTCTTGTGCTCATGGGTCCTAGCTTATTCTCATGAGATTAAGCTTGTCTCTATTCTCTCCTTCTTAATATCTTGATTTTCTGCTCTTTGGACTTCAACATTCAGTATCAGACACAAAGGTAACAGCAGTAAAGAGATTATTTAACCAGCAGCCACAACTGCATAATGTCAAATCCTTGCAATATATCTCTCACTGCATGTATTGGAGTGGTTATGCTTCTTCCATAGAACTCTAATACAAACTTCGGTATTGATAGTGTTTCTGACAGAATAGAATCTAATGCAAGTACCAACAAAAGGCAAAATTCTTAGTGACAGGGCATTTGTTGCCATAGAGAATGTCAGTAAGTAGAAGGATTATACTGTTATCTCATAAGAGCACTGGAGAACATGTGGAGAGAAAATGCTAAGCTCAAGCCTTTACATTAGTTCTCAACTCAAGTTCTACATAAGGAACCTAGAAGCTTCTGTGATTACTCTAAAAGTAATTTTACCTTTTGTAGACACAAGGCTGTGCTTTCTGAACATAATATCCAAAATTTATCCTTCAGGTGACTGAATTACAATACAAATTATACACCTAAGCATACAATGTATCTCAGGAAGGGATGAGATCTTAAAAATTAGAATGTGACCAAATGGGCAGATTTCAACGAAACTGGAAAACCTGAACTATTAAATTCTACAGAATTTTCTTTGCCAGCAGAAGTAGCCTTTCCATCTCCTCCATATGGAGGATATTTCCTACTTTCCCGAAGAACCTGTTTCTCCAATGGTGATTTCATTACAATAGATTGCTAATCCTTTCCAGTATCTATCTCTACCACATTTTCCTGCTTCTAAATCTTTAACTAGATTGAATTCCCAGCATGCCTTAAAGAGTGAGATACAAGATGTGACCCATGAGAAGATGTGCTACATAACAAGAGAATTGCATCACTTTGCCAATTTATAGTGACAGAATTCTGTGGTTGCTAAGGATGTGGGGTCAGAGTATAAATAATATATAAGTTGAATCAGCACACATTTATTGATATAGCATCATAAGCAGAAAGTCTGAATTCATGGCTAGGCTTGAGAAGCTGGTAATGGCTCTAGTAGTTTGCTTGGTTGGGTGACTGAATTATCAACCCAAGAGTTACCGACAATAAATTAAAATGTCAGAAGATATTTAGAAAGGTATCCAAAGGCTTAGGGTTGTTGGAATACTTGAGTAGATTTATCATGCAAGACCTGCTCTACTTTTCCCTTTACTATATCCTCTGGGAAAGTCCAGAGAGCATTTACTTCATCAAAGCTGCAAGAAATTCATGAGGGGAGCCCCAGCACCCTTGAATATCTGTGGTGGCTTTTCTCTGTAGGCCACAGTGAGATCTGCTTCCATCAAACTGGGATCCCTATATTCAATGGAAATTTTAGAATCCTGGGGTAGCAGTGTCCACACTAATCACCAGGGAAAATGTGGGCTTACTTACCATAAAGGAGAGTGAAGCTGAGAGGCTGAATATACAAATGGACAATGGTCAAATCATATATATATATATATATATATATATATATATATAAATAGACCTATGACCCATAACCTGAAGTTGTGCAGCAATCTACCCAGGAAACCAACCCGTTATATACAATAAACAACCCAGGAACCAACATGATGTAAATCATAATTGCAAATTTCTGTCTGTAGTAACAATCCAGGAGGGTAAAAAATAACTTCTGTAGCAATTGGCCCCCAAATGGTGAGGACTTTATTAAAGACTGACAGCTTCCCTAATTTTTGGCCCTGCTTCCAACTTAGCACCAACCAGAGAAAGTCAAGTACATACTCCTAAACAATCACATAGAATACTCTACTTCTAATTAGCCCACCTCGAGCCCATGCCAACGGTCTCCAATCAGAGCATACACAAAACCTTCCCTTTTTTTTCCACTATAAAGCTTTCCCACTCCCCTGCCTACCTTTGAGTCCCTGACAAAAGATAATTGATGATGGGTGGCTCTCTTGCTCTAGCAAGCACTCAATAAATAGACGCTGCCTTTGTCATTTGGTTGGTGTTCCTTTATTTCCACAAAGCAAAGCAGTTTAAAATAATTTGACTCTCACAGACCTTTGGCTTTGGCTAGTTGATAATGGTGTCCCGAGAACTGAGCAGCCTGCTACAGTCCAAATTGATCTGTTTAAAAGAAAAGCTCTAGACCTAGTGAATTCTGACTTGAGTCACCAGATAACAGAGTCATAGTTCCAATAAATTCTCAAACTAGAGTTAGTTCAAGACCCAGAATTCCTTGAATAAAGAGGAAGACATGATCCCTTAAAAAAGAATCCTGCAATACTGACACATATTTATACTATTAATCCCTCTTCCAGTCTTTCCCCAGGGGACCTATGGCCCTTTATTGGTGATTCTTTTTATTGGAATAAATGAAATATGTATTTTGTTTATTTAGTTACCAATTATATGTCCAGTTATGATAGAGTGCATTTTCTTATTTGTGTTGGGTGTATGCTAGGTTCAGAAAAGGATTTGATTTTAAGACTCATGAGAATTTTGATATTTGTATCTTAACTCCTTCCCATTTATATTTTAAAATAGGATATAGATCAATAGTGCTAAAATGCAAATTAGATTTTAAGTCATATAGTAATATATAAAATTAACTTAAAACTTAGAAGTGAAAATAAATATTCTTTGCTTTATTTTTTGAAGTAAGTGTCAATTCACGTGGTTTCCTGTGTGAATTAAGACTTCTTTGTATTTTTTGAGACTCTCTGACCTCAGGTAAGGCCTCAGTCCCTCTTAAGAATTTTTCACCTGATTAAGGTAGGCCCACTCAGGACAGTCTTCCTTTTTATGATCTCAAAATGAACTGATTTGGAATCTTGATTATGTCTTCAAAATGCCTTCACTTTTTACCATATTTTATTGGCTAGAAGAAGATTGCAGGTTCAGTTTTCACTCAGGGGGAAATATTACATAAGCTTATAGAACTGAATGGAGTCACCTTAGGGTTTATCCACTACAGTGTGATATACCAAAACCTCAAAGGAAGTGTCAATGGAAAGGAAGGGAAAAGAAGTGAAGAAATGGAGGAAGAAAGAAAAAAGAAAGGTAAAAAGACAAATATGAAAAAAAGGAATTCTGGTAATGAATACTTCACTATAAAATTTAATTCATTTTTGGCCTCCTTTATAAAAACTGCCCTCATCATTTTCCTTCTTTCTCCAAGATTTGGAACTGACCCTCCCTATGTCTGTGTTCTTACTTTCCAGTTGTATTAGTCAGGGTTCTCCAGAGAAACTGAACCAATAGGAGAAATATATATATATATATATAAATACAAAACATACATGATTCATTATAAGGAATGGGCTTATGCAAGTATAGAAGCTGAGGAATCCCATAATATGCCATCTGCAGGCTGGAGACCCAGGAAAGCCAGTCTAGTCTGAAAGGCTGAGAACCAAGAACTTTGATGATGTATGTTCCAGTATGAGGACAGAAGAAGACCCATATCCCAGCTTAAGTTGTCAGGCAGAGAGAGAATTTTCCCTTACCTTTCCTTTGTTCACTTTAGGCTTCCCACAGATTTGATGAGGCCCACACCCCACACTGAGGAGGGCAATCTGATTTACTCAGTCTGTTGATTCAAATGTTAATCTCATCCAGAAACACCCTCACAGACACACCAAAATGATATTTAACCAAATATCTGGGCATTCTGTGTCTCAGTCAGGTTGACAAATTTAATCATCACATCCATATATTCAATGCTTGTAACTCAGTATCACTCTCTTGTACTCATTTGCTTTCAAATTTATTGCCCCTAACAATCTGGGGAGCTCCTCAAAATTAGGGTCACATTCTAATTCACATTTATCTTCATATTCCCAAAGATGTGTGCAAATTATGCAGAAGAAGCACTTGATTAAGTGTACTTGAAGAAAACAGGAATAAAGAGTGCAAGTTATGTTCCAGGGGTAGAGCCAGGGACTTTCACTTGCTACCATATCACTCATCGACCTTAATAATTAACAGAAAGGAGTTACAGTTACTTACACAAGAAGAAAATAACTTCTGGTATTGGTAAGAACAAACTCAACCTCTTGAATATATTATGATGTCAAAATGAATAGAAGTCAATCATGGCAACTGCTTAACTTGCTATTTAGCATAGTTAATTAAATACATGTTTTTTTGGGGGGAGCAGGCTATATGAGTTTGCTTTTTATTTTCCCTGTTACTTTGGAGAAGTTGCTTTCAGAGTTACTTATCTATTCATTGACAGTAATAATAATTACTATTTCTGGGGGTGATATGAGGATTAAATGAGTTGAAAACAGTGATTTTGATTAGCGAAATGAAAGGTGTGTTGATTGATGAAAAAAATTACACTTGCATCTTGAGTAGAGGAAAACAAAGACCCCAAAACTATCAAAATCAAAGTACATTTAGACAGCTAAAACAATGCAGATTTAGAACACAGAAAAATAAAGGTTTGCAGAAAACAGAGTCTACTCCGTATATTTCTTTCTTTACTTATAGTTAATATAGAAAATAGCTTATATCTCTAAGTTACTAGCAAAAGTGAATTAAATAATTATAAATAACTTTGAAAAATGTTAAATGCCATCTACAGTCAAGTCTCATCCTTGACTTGAAGAGATAGGCAATTTTTAAATTTACAGTAACTTAGAAGCCTCCATTCAAAGGATTTAGCTTCCAGAATCAGATACCCTAATTCTATGCACCTTCTTTAGGGTGGTGAGAACCATGTCCCAGGAACATAACATACCATATGATTGCAAGGGGTAATTAATACGAACCCAAGCCAGGAACGAACTGTTACAAAGATAATTAGAATGAAATCAATAGTTTGCTATTTGTCTTCCTAAGTTTCTAATTTTCTTTCAATTTATCATGAACATGGACCAGTCACTGTTTCAAGGCAGAGCTGGACTGACCAGAAGAGATAAAGTTCCTGAACCAAATTTACAGTCCAGATATTTAAGAATTGAAGAGCTGGGAATGTAGTATTTCATAAATTAAAATTTTAGCACTGCATTTTTCCCAGTGAAGAATAGGATGAACTTTTTCACTAGAAATTGTAACTTTAGGTTATCAATGAATAGTATTTCTTAGCTGCACAGCTCAACCAACAGTGGTAGAGTATGCAACAATATTAATGGACAAAATTAATAAAATGTAGCACATCACATATTCAATACTTCATTTTATACTATAAGCATTAGTGAATATATTGCACTTCTTGGTGAAAGAAGTCAGGGCATGTGGTAGGTGCTTGGCATATTATTTCATTTACAACTCAAACCCTAAAAATTAGGTGTCATTGCCATTTTACAGAGGCATAAACTGAAGTTGAGAGAAGTTAAATAACACATAGAAAGTTTTAAAATCAGGAACAAATACATACCTAAAATATCTCAAACAGATCATTTGTAGCTTACTGTTAATGGTATTTGTGATTTTTTAATCTTTTTTTTTACAACTTTGGTTTGATGTTATAGTCATTCAAGTTGAAATGGAAGAAGAGTCATCTATCTATCGTGACTATCACCGCTTTGTTATCCACAGTTCAGTACATGTCCAATTGCACTGAAAACCCTTCAAAGCCTTTTCTTTTCTCTCTTTCTAAGTCATTACTACTTAGATGGTCTTTCTTCATTAGGATGAATAAGAGCACAGATTTTCAATTCCTTGGAGAGATTCAAAGCTATCTATCCCTATTAACTTTTTATTATTATTCAGAATCTCCTTTGTACCATCTGGTAAATTTCAAAGGCCAAAAATGTTCACTGCAGACATGTTTTCTGATTCAGAGATAAAATTTATACCTGGAAGCATAATAAAAGAAAAGAGGTGGAATCTGGAAGGGCTAGGGAAGTTTCGATGCACTAATTCATTCAACTTCAGGATCAAGACTTTGTATTTCATTTTTGGTTGTCTTAGTAGACCATCTAATTTACAAAGACAGTTTCTACATACACAGTTCTCATTTGTTTTTTGGATTGGTTTCTAATACTTTTCTGTTCCTTTCTATGAATCGAATCTTCTTTTAACATTCCTTTCACAGTTCTTTTCTTGATGTCCAAACTTCCTCTTTTTCAGTCTTTTGACTTTTTTCTTTCATTGTGCCCATCATCTTCTCTTTTCACTGCAGCTGTTAAGTTAAAAAAAATCGGAAAGCCATTGATGTCACTATCTTTCTCCTGTCACTTTCATCAGAAAAAATGGAGTTCCAATGTGCAGCATCCAGTTGCTTAGCAACAATATTTTCAGCATCCCTGTCAGCACGAAGAGTCTGAAGCTGTGTCTGCTAATGTGGCTGCATTACAGAAAAGAGCATAGTTTGAGTGGAAATAGGAAAAAATATGCCCTGAAAATTCAACAGTCTCAGGATATAATGAATGCAGAAAAGGATGAGCATTTTTCAATGGGAGCTTTCTTTTTAACACATGACACATCACTTGGAGAAAAGTTTATTCTCTATAGCATCACTTCAGGAATTGTGCATTCAGAAATGCCAGCATAACTGTGTTCTGTACCAAGTTACTGCTCTACCCGATTACCTTATTTTCCTATGCATGTATTTACAATTCCAGGAACAAATTGCTTTACTGTGAATATTTTTGGCACAAGCTACAGTAAAATGTTTTTCATTATCTTTTCCAAGTTTGTTATCATTCTTTGTTTTAATGAATAAGAACTGATGGTTTTACTATGAAAGTTTGTGAATGCATTTCTAATTTTTTTTGTGACTTTATTTTAATCACATATTATCTTTTTTCTGTGGTAATAGAGACATATATTTTTCCATGTTTGGTATCTTTATAGATGTCTAATTTTTATATAAAACATTTTGATTGCTGTATATTTATGTTGTTCATTGTTATTTGTTTGAAAGTGGTCAGATGATAGAAAGACTGACAACTGAGATTCATAATCAGTATTATTAAATGTAAAGATATCCTTTAAATTAGAAGATAAAAAGCTATTTAAAAGTGCCTTATATATTGCTAACTTATTTTAAAAATACATTTTATTGTATACTACTTAGGAATTATGTTTTTTATTGGTTTAGAAAACTAATGATAAACTTATTTAAAGGTTGTTATATGAATTTAATACATTTTAATATAATGTGATATGAACAGAAGTTGCAGAAACTGTTATCTTGAGTTCCAATTTTTGCTTTGATCTTTATCTGCTTTGTAGCCTGGAACATGTTTTTTAACCTAAGACTAAGATTTTACATCTTTAAATAAGATTAATACTTTCTAGTATCAGTTCTACTAAAGATATTAAAGTGAGATAATCAATGTAAAACACTAAACATGTCTGACTAAGCATATTCAAAAAATATTCAGTAATTTAAAGCTTTTGTTACTTAGAAATTTTCATAAAATAGACCGCCTAGACCAGATGTGTTTTTTTCCAGATACTTTTTGCCTTTTTATATAAATACATTTTTTAGCCATTAAGATGTGCTGAGACATATTATTGACATTAAATGTTTTAAGCATATAGGATCCAAAGAAGTTGATGAGATATGAATAATTAAAAATAGTAGTAGTAACCAGGAATATTGAGTGGGTAGACATTAATATTTATTAATATTTTTGAATGAAAGTATAAATAGTAGACTGGACAATGTGATCATAAAATTATTTACTTCCATAATTATGGCTTTTTTTCCTTTTTGCAAGGAAAGTTTTCCATTTAAAAAGTAAAAATTAACTTCATGTTCAAAATGGCAGGAAATTCTCTAAAGATGACAAATAGCAAGGAAATATTTTAAATGGTTTAAGCTCTTAAGAATGTAACAGAGGGCCACACCATCAGCAGACACTTCCATTGAAAAGGATTCATAAGGTGGAAATAAGACTGAGTCTTTAGTTGAGAGTAAAAAATGGGTGCTATATGTCAGAAAGAAATCAGTTGTATATGGGCCCCATTGACAGTACTCAGAACTTTGAGAGGATGAACAGGCAATATGGAATGTGGAATTGAGATGGAAGATTAAGAATAGAGAATCAGTTGGAAGTTAAAATGTAAAATAACAGACTGTTATATTCCTAGTACCTTAGAAGTACACTTTGCTGTCAGGGAAAAAATAATAGCCTCTTACAAAAACCTCAGCATTTTGACATTAAGAGTTTCCAATGCAATGGCCATTTTTTGACCAATTGCCCCAAAGTGAAGATCTCTAGACCAGCCCTACAAAATCCCATTTGCAACCATATTTGTTGACTCATTCTTAAGTAATGTAGAATCACAAGGTATTTGAGGAAAACTTGGAATACAGAACATATAGTCCAAAATAAACAAAATAAAATCTTCAGAGAAACATAAAAACCCTAAGATATTCTTAATGATATTAATAAGAATATTGTATCTGTAACAAGTAAAGAATCTAAAAAATAATTAAACACAAACATCTTGTAAATTAAACTTCTGATAAAATGTATGGTTTAAGTTGATGAACTATTTTCAAAGAGAACAGGAAGAAAAAGAAACATATACAGTACCAAGATAGGAAGCATGAAAATGCAATCTAAAAAAATCCAACTTTTGATGGGCAGGATTTTTTTTTTTACATCTTTATTGGAGTATAATTGCTTTACAATGTTGTGTTACTTTTGCTGTATAACAAAGTGAATCAGCTATATGTATACATGTATCCCCAAATCCCCTCCCTGTTGTGCCTCCCACCCACCCTCCTTATCACACCCCTCTAAGTGGTCACAAAGCACTGAGCTGATCTCCCTGTGCTGTGCAGCTACTTCCCACAAGCTATCTATTTTACATTTTGGAGTGTACAGATGTCCATGCCACTCTCTCACTTCATCCCAGCTTAACCTTCCCCCTCCCTGTGTCCTCAAGTAAATTCTCTAGGTCTGCATCTTAGTCTTCTTCTGCCCCTACGTTCTTCAGAACCATTTTATTTTAGACTCCATATACTTGTGTTAGCATATGGTATTTGTTTTTCTCTTTCTGAATTACTTCACTCTGTATGACAGACTCTAGGTCCATACACCTCACTACAAATAAATCAATTTCGTTTCCTTTTATGGCCGAGTAATATTCCATTGTATATACATGCACATCTTCTTTATCCATTCATCTGTAGATGGATACTTAGGTTGCTTTCATGTCCTGGCTATTGTAAATAGTGCTGCAATGAACATTGTGGTACAGGTCTCTTTTGGAATTATGGTTTTCTCAGGGTATATGCCCAGTAGTGGGATTGCAGGGTAATATGGTAGTTCTATTTTTAGATTTTTAAGGAACCTCCATACTGTTCTCCGTACTGGCTATATCAATTTTCATTCCCCCAACAGTGCAAGAGGGTTCCCTTTTCTCCACACCCTTTCCAGCATTTATTGTTTGTAGATTTTTTGATGATGGCCATTCTGACCAGTGTGAGATGATATCTCATTGTAGTTTTGATTTGCATTTCTCTCATCATTAGTGATGTTGAGCATCCTTTCATGTGTTTGTTGGCAATCTGTATATCTTCTTTGGAGAAATTTCTATTTAGGTCTTCCACCCATTTTTGGATTCGGTTGTTTGTTTTATTGATATTGAGCTGCATGTGCTGCTTGTATATTTGGAGTTTAATCCTTTGTCAGTTGCTTTGTTTGCAAATATTTTCTCCCCTTCTGAGGGTTGTCTTTTTGTCTTCTTTATGGTTTCCTTTACTGTGCAATAGCTATTAAGTTTCATTAGGTCCCACTTGTTTATTTTTGTTTTTATTTCCATTTCTCTAGGAGGTGGATCAAAAAAGGATCTTGCTATGATTTATGTCATAGACTGTTCTGCCTATGTTTTTCCTCTAAGAGTTTTATAGTGTCTAGCTTTACATTTAGCTCTTTAATCCATTGTGATTTTATTTTTATGTATGGTGTTAGGAAGTGTTCTAATTTCATTCTTTTACATGTAGCTGTCCAGTTTCCCCAGCACCACTTACTGAAGAGGCTGCCTTTTCTCCATTGTATATTCTTGCCTCCTTTATCAAAGATAAGATGACCATATGTACGTGAGTTTATCTCTGGGCTTTCTCTCCTGTTCCATTGATCTATATTTCTGCTTTTGTGTCAGTACTGTATTGTCTTGATTACTGTAGTAATCAAGTAGATTACTTGATAACTTTGTAGTAGAATCTGAAGTCCGGGAGCCTGATTCCTCCACCTCCGTTTTTCTTTCTCAAGATTGCTTTGTCTATTTGGGGTCTTTTGTGTTTCCATACAAATTGTGAAATTTTTTGTTCTAGTTCTGTGAAAAATGCCATTGGTAGTTTGATAGGGATTGCATTGAATCTGTAGATTGCTTTGAGTAGTATAGTCATTTTCACAGTGTTGATTCTTCTAATCCAAATACATGGTATATCCCTCCATCTATTTCTGTCATCTTTAATTTCTTTCATCGGGGTCTTATAGTTTTCTGCATACAGGTCTTTTGTCTCCTTAGGTAGGATTATTCCTAGGTATTTTGTTCCTTTTTTTTGCAGAGGTAAATGGGAGTTTTCCTTAATTTCTCTTTCATAATTTTCATTGTTAGTATGTAGGAATGCAAGAGATTTCTGTTCATTAATTCTGTATCCTGCTACTTTACCAAATTCATTGATTAGCTCTAGTACTTTTCTGGTAGCATCTTTAGGGTTCTCTATGTATAGTATCATGTCATCTGCAAACAGTGACAGTTTTCTTCTTCTTTTCCAATTTGTATTCCTTTTATTTCTTTTTCTTCTCTGATTGCTATGGCTAAAACTTCCAAAACTATGTTGAATAACAGTGGTGAGAGTGGGCAATCTTGTCTTACTCCTGATCTTAGAGGAAATGGTTTCAGTTTTTCACCATTGAGAATGATGTGATCTGTGGTTTTGTCACAAATGGCTTTTATTATGTTGAGGAAATGTCCTTCTATGCCTAATTTCTGGAGAGTTTTTATCATAAATGCGTGTTGAATTTTGTCAAAAGCTTTTTCTGCACCTGTTGAGATTATCCTAGGGTTTTTATCCTTCAGTTTGTTAATATGATGTATCACATTGATTGATTTGCATATATTGAAGAATTCTTGCTCTACTGGGAAAGACTCCACTTGATCATGATGTATGATATTTTTAATGTGCTGTTGGATTCTGATTGCTAGTATTTTGTTGAGGATTCTTGCATCTATGTTTATCAGTGATATTGGACTGTACTTTCTTTTTATTGTTACATCTTTGTCTGGTTTTGGTGTCAGGTTGAGGGTGGCCTCGTAGAATGAGTTTGGGTATGTTCCTCCCTCTGGTAAAGTTTGGAAGAGTTTGAGAAAAATGCGTGTTAGCTCTTCTCTAAATGTTTGATAGAATTCACCTGGGGAGCCATCTGGTCCTGGGCTTTTGTTTGTTGGAAGATTTTTAATCACAGTTTCAATTTCAGTGCTTATGATTGGTCTGTTCATATTTTCTAGTTCTTCTTTGTTCAGTCTTGGAAGGTTGTGCACTTGTAAGAATTTGTCCATTTCTTCCAGGTTGTCCATTGTATTGGCATATAGTTGCTTGTAGTGATCTCTCATGATCCCTTGTATTTCTGCCATGTCAGTTGTAACTACTCCTTTTTCATTTCTAATTCTGTTGATTTGAGTCTTCTTTTTTTTCTTGATGAATCTGGCTAATGGTTTATCAATTTTGTTTATATTCTCAAAGAACAAGCTTTCAGTTCTATTGATTTTTGCTATTGTTTCCTTCATTTATTTCTGACCTGACTTTTATGATTTCTTTCCTTCTACTAACTTTGGGGTTTTTTTGTTCTTGTTTCTCTAATTGCTTTGGGTGTAAGGTTAGCTTTATTTATTTGAGGTTTTTCTTGTTTCTTGAGGTAGGATTGTATTGCTGTAAACTTCGCTTTTAGAGCTGCTTTTGCTGCATTCCATAGGTTTTGGGTCATCGTGTTTTCATTATCCTTTGTTTCTAGGTATTTTTTGATTTCCTCTTTGATTTCTTCAGTGAGCTCTTGGTTATTTAGTAGCATATTGTTTACCTTCCATGTGTTTGTAGTTTTTACAGATACAAATTGTTTCTGTAATTGATACCTAGTGTCATAGCGCTGTTTGGGAAAGATACTTGACACAATTTCAATTTTTTTTAAATTTACCGAGGCTTGATTTGTGACCCAAGATATGATCTGTCCTGGAGAATGTTCCATGAGCACTTGAGAAGAAAGTGTATTCAGTTATTTTTGGATGGAATGTCTTATAAATATCAATTAAGTCCATCTGGTCTAATGTGTCATTAAAAGCTTGTGTTTCCTCATTTATTTTCATTTCGGATGATCAGTCCATTGGTGAAAGTGGGGTGCGAAGTCCCCTACTATGATTGTGTTACTGTCGATTTCCCCTTTTATGGCTGTTAGCATTTGCCTCATATATTGGGGTGCTCCTATGTTGGGTGCATAAATTTTTACAATTGCTATATCTTCTTCTTCAATTGATCCTTTGATCATTATGTAGTGTCCTTCTTTGTCTCCTGTAATAATCTCTATTTTAAAGTCTATTTTTTTTGATATGAGTATTGCTTCTCCAACATTCTTTTGATTTTCATTTGCATGGAATATTTTTTTCCATGCCCTCACTTTCAGTCTGTGTGTGTCCCTAGGTCTGAAGTGGGTGACTTTTAGACAGCATATATACTGGTCTTGTTTTTTTTTACACATTCAGTCAGGTGTCTTTTGGTTAGAGCATTTAATCCATTTACATTTAAGGTAATTATCGATATGTATGTTCCTATTACCATTTTCTTAACTGTTTTGGGTTTGTTTTCATAGGTCTTTTCCTTCTCATTTGTTTCCTGCCTATTGAATTTCTTTTAACATTTGTTGTAAAGCTGGTTTGGTGGTGCTGAATTCTCTTAACTTTTGCTTGTCTGTAAAGGTTTTAATTTTTCTGTTGAATCTGAATGAGATCCTCTCTGGGTAGAGTAATCTTGGTTGTAGGTTTTTCCCTTTCATCACTTTAAATATGTCCTGCCAGTCCCTTCTGGCTTGCAGAGTTTCTTACGAAAGATCAGCTGTTAACCTTATGGGGATTCCCTTGTATGTTATTTGTTGCTTTTCCCTTGTTGCTTTTAATATTTTTTCTTTAATTTTTGATAGTTTGATTAATATGTGTCTTGGTGTGTTTCTCCTTGGATTTATCATGTATGAGACTCTCTGTGCTTCCTGGACTTGATTGACTATTTTCTTTCCCATGTTAGGGCAGTTTTCTACTATAATCTCTTCAAATATTTTCTCAGACCCTTTCTTTTTCTCTTCTTCTGGGACCCCTATAATCAAATGTTCATGTGTTTAATGTTGTCCCAGAAGTCTCTGAGACGGTCCTCAATTCTTTTCATTCATTTTTCTTTATTCTGCTCTGTGGCAGTTATTTCCAGTTCTATCTTCCAGGTTACTTATCCATTCTTCTGCCTCAGTTATTCTGCTATTGATTCCTTCTGTTTTTAATTTATTGTGTTGTTCATTATTGTTTGTTTGCTCTTTAATTCTTCTAGATCCTTGTTAAGCATTTCTTGTATTTTCTCCTATTCTTCTGTATTCTCTTTCCAAGTTTTTGGATCATCTTTACTATCATTACTCTGAATTCTTTTTCAGGTAGACTGCCTATTTCCTCTTCATTTATTTGGTCTGGTGGGTTTTTACCTTGCTCCTTCATCTTCTGCATATTTCTCTGTCTTCTCACTTTGTTTAACTTACTGTGTTTGGGTTCTCCTTTTGGCAGGCTGCAAGTTCATAGTTCCTGTTATTTTTGATGTCTGCCCCCTGTGGGTGAGGTTTGTGCAATGGCTTGTGTTAGCTTCTTTGTGGGATGGACTGGTGCCTGTGTTTTGGTGTGTGGGGCTGGATCTTGTCCTTCTGGTGGGCAGGGCTCTGTCTGGTCGTGTGTTTTTGGGTGTCTGTGAACTTAGTATGACTTTAGGCAGCCTCTCTGATAATGGATGGGGTTCTTTTCACATCTTGCTAGTTGTTTGGTTTGGGGCATCTATCACTGGAGCTTGCTGGCTGTTGGGTTGAGCTGGGTCTTAGTGTTGAGATGGAGATCTCTGGGAGACCTGTCACTGATTAATATTACATGGGGCCAGGAAGTTTCTGGTGGTCCAGTGTCCTGGACTCAGCTCTCCCACCTTGCAGACTCAGACCCAACACCTGGCCGTAGCATGAAGGCCCTGCTAGCCACATGGCTCAGAAGAAAAGGAAAAAAAAAAAAAAAAAATGAACAGATAGAACTGCAAAACAAATGGTAAAAGGAAACCTAAACAGGCAAAATCACACAAAGAAACACACACACACTCACAAAAAGAGAAAAAAGAGGAAAAGAGCAATCAAACCTATAAACAAATCCACCAATGATAACAAGCACTAATATCTGAACTAAGATCTACGTAAAGCCAAAAACAGACATAGAAAGCAAACTACAAGTCTACAGTTGCTTCCAAAGTCCACCGCTTCAATTTTGGGAACATTCATTGTCTATTCAGTTATTTCACAGATGCAGGGTTTATCAAGTTGATCGCAGGTATTTAATCTACTGCTCCTGAGGCAGCACAGAGAAATTTCCCTTTCTCTTCTTTGTTCACAGAGCTCCTGGGGTTCAGCTTTGGTTTTGTCCTCGCCTCTGCATGTAGGCCACCCTCAGGCATCCTTGCCCTGACAGGAGGGGTTAACCCTGACAGTAGGGGGTTAAAGCAGTGGTTGATTAGGGCTCCATTGCTTATTCAAGCCAGGGAGAGGGAGGCATTAGGTACTCATAATTGGAATGCAGGGTGAGCCTATGGTGGCAGAGACCAGTGTGATGTTGCAACATCCTGAGGCACACCATGTGTTCTCCCGGGGAAGTTGTCCCTGGATCATGGGACCCTGGGAGTGGTGTGCTGCACAGGATCCTAGACGGGTATGGGTAGTGACTTGCACTTGCACACAGGATTCTTGGTGGCAGTGGCAGCAGTGTTAATGGTGGGTCCATGCCCACCTCTGGGGTTCAAGATGATAGCCGTGGCTCATGCTGCTCTCTGGATCTCGCTTAGGTGGTCCTCTGCTGTCTGTGGGCACACGGAGCAGGAATTCCCCTCTCCTTGTACACCTGGAAACAATGATCTCTTGCCTCTGTCACGTCCGCACATTTTCCCGGACTCCCTCCCAGCTAGCTATGGCACACTAGCCCCCTTCAGGCTGTCTTCACACAGCCCATCCCAGTCCTCTCCCTAGGATCTGACCTCTGAAGACTGAGCCTCAGCTCCCAGCCCCCACACACCCCAGCAGGTGAGCAGACAAGCATCTCAGGCTGGTGAGTGCTAGCTGGCACTGATTCTCTGTGAGGGAATCTCTCCACTTTGCCCTCTGCACCCATGTTGTTGTGCTCTCCTCTGTGGCTCTGAAGCTTCCCCCCTTCCCCCCATCCCCACCAGTGAAGGGGCTTTCTAGTGTGTGGAAACTTTTCCTCCTTCACAGCTCCCTCCCAGAGGTGCAGGTCCCAGCCCTATTCTTTTGTCTCTGTTTTTTCTTTTTTCTTTTGCCCTACCCAGGATGTGGGAATTTTCTTACCTTTTGGGAAGTCTGGGATCTTCTGCCAGCATTCAGTAGGTGTTCTATAGGATTTTTCCTGCATGTAGATGTATTTTTGATTATTTGTGGGGAGGAAGGTGATCTCCATGTCTTACTCCTCTGCCATCTTGAAGGTCTCCTCCAACTGGCAGGATTTTTATGTGGAAATAAACAAAAATATGGAAAGAATGAATTTTTTTTTAAAGTAAAAACAATTCCTAGAGCTGAAGGATGAAAGTATTAGTTTATCTAATGAACTCAGTAAATGCCTAGCCCTACAAATTAAATAATATCTGTGTATTGAAAATTTATATTATAGTAATATAAAATTTCAGAACATCAATGGTCAGCATATTAAAAGTTTCTAGAAAGTAAAAAATATAATCTGAAAAATAATGACCTTCAGAAACTTGCATAGAATGTGGCAATAGATTCAATAGACTTAAGGAAATTTATTTTAGGTGTAGGATAATATACCCAGCTAATATATTAATCAAGTGTAGGGAAAAATGAACCATATTTTCAGACATGCAAGGGCTCAGAAATTTCACTCCCCACACACTCTTTATTAGGAAACTTCTTAAGGATATTCTTCTGTAAAATCTAAGTATAACCAAGAAAGAAGAAGGTACAAAATATGGGGGAAAAATCCATAAGAGATGTTTAGTAGTCATGAAGAGTAATTGCTTCATATAGAAACAAATATTTAGGAGCACCATGACGGAAGGATAAAGAAACAAAGAGGAGTCCAGAGATTTTTATATCATCCATAACAATATGAGTTTACCTAAAAAGGTGATAAAAAGGTTAATTTTAATTTTTATAGAAAAGAATGGGAATCTAAAACTTCAGAAAACACAAAATGTTATATTAGAAAAAATGAAATCATAGCACATTACTTGTTTGTGCAACAAATAATATTAAAAACTAATTGTGACATAAAAACATTTAAAGTGTACTGTGAACACTTAATAGCAACCCATAGACAAGCAATGCTATTAAGTGTTAACTAACATTATACAAGTGAATAGAAATGATAGAAAGCTTGACAATGTAAAAGTAGAAGTAGAAATAACTGAATAAGCAGTTAAGAAAAGCTGCAAATAAAACAAAAGAAAAATAGTAACTTTACATAATAAAGTAAGAAGTCCATATATGTTTTCAAGAAGTGATGGAAAAAGAAATAAATCTTTAACATTTTGTAATTACAGATAAAACACATGGAACAATTAAGAGTCATGTTATAACAATTATGTGACAGTGGAAGAAAGAGATGGTTTGTGATAAATCCTCAGATATTGTACTAGGGAATAAATAGGGTATGCCTAAATGGATAAGTCAAAAAATAGTGATTTAAACATATGTTTTAGAGCTATATATGAAATAAATTACTCTTCAAGAAATCAAATATTTTCTTAATTTACGAACTAGGTAATGTAGGGGCCAAGGCACACTTGTTTTCATTATTAGCCCATCTACAGTATTATTTTTTCATCAAGTATATACATTATTTAAAAAATTTGTATCATATATTAATATAAATTAGTATATATCCAGACAAAATTGTGTATTTTTGTGTTTTTTTATATTCAATGATAGAATTAGAGGCCCTTCTTCAAAAAAAAAAAAAAACAAATTTTACGTTTCTTTTTACATCTGGTGAATAATTTTTAGAGTTTAGTTGTTATCTATAAGATCTAAGGTTATTTAAATAAGTTTCAACATCAACACATCAAAAACTTGATAAAAGATAGTAAAAAGAGGGCTTCCCTGGTGGCGCAGTGGTTGAGAGTCCGCCTGCCGATGCAGGGGACACGGGTTGTGCTCAGGTCTGGGAGGATCCCACATGCCGTGGAGCGGCTGGGCCCGTGAGCCATGGCCGCTGGGCCTGCGCGTCCGGAGCCTGTGCTCTGCAACGGGAGAGGCCACAACAGTGAGAGGTCCGCGTACAGCAAAAAAAAAAAGAAAAAAAAAAAGATAGTAAAAAAAACTACAGGGCACACATACTTAAGTAGTAAATAACTAAACTCTTTCTCTCTCTTTGATCACAAAAACTCAAGGATATCTGTTCTTACCATTTTTATTAAATAATTTAATGTAAATCTTTGTGCAATAAGGTAATAAAAGGATATCAAAAACATAAAATTTAAAAGGGAGATTATTTAAAATTAGATTATGGTGTTGATTGCACAACTGTGTGAATATTCTAATAACCTTTGAATTGTGCACTTTAAATAGATGAGCTTTATGGTATTAAATTATATCTCAATGAAGCTATTAAGGAAAAGAAGTAAAGCTGCTTTATTCATAGATTATATGATTCTGTAAGTAGAAAATCCTATTGATTCTACTGAACACACTAGGTCTTACATATCAATTTAGGAAGGTGACAGGACACACAGTACTGAAGTACAAAAAAATCATTGTATTTCTACATAGCATCAATGAACAGTTGGAAAATAATTTTAATATACCATTTATAATACCACCAAGACAATACCTAGTACATAGGAATAAATCTAAACCAAATTATGCAGTATTACTCTAGAAAATGACAAAATATTACTGAGAAATGTTAAAGTGGAAGTAACTAAATAAATGTACCATTTTCTCTTTTCATGAATTGAAATAAATGATATTATTATCAATTTTCTCTAAGCTGAATTATGTGTGCAGCACAAAACAGTCTTAATACAAGTGGCTTTTTAAAAAATATAAATTGACAAGCAGATACTAAAATGTATATGAAAAAGCAAAGTTTCTAGAATAATCAAATTTTTTTTGAGAAAAAGAAGAGCAAAGTTGAAATACTTATACTACCCAATTTCAAACTTAGTTTCATCATAAGACAGAGTGGCATAAAATACAAATAATATAAAGGAACAAAACTGATACTCCATGTACACACAAAAACACACCTGTTTAATTAATTTTTTATGACAGACAAGTCAATGAAAAATGTAAAGTAACATCATTTCAACAAATGGTTTTGTAATAACAGGGTAAATGTATAAAAGATAAAAGAACCCTTGCCCACCTGATTCCATACACAAAATTATTAATTGATCATAAATTTAAATGTAAGTGTTAAAGCCTCAAAATTTCTAAAAAAAAAAAAACCATAAGAGGATTGCTTTGTGCAAATGGGGTTAAAAATATTTTTAATATAGGACTCAAGAAGCAATAACCTTAAAAAGAAAAATAAGTAGATTGGGCTTTATAAAAATCAAAACCTCTGCTCCTCAAAAGATATTATTTAAAAATATAGATAAGACAGGTTAGAAGAGATTATTTGCAGTATATGTCTGTGAAAGAATATTTATACCACTGCACCACCAGGGAAGCCCATCCTTTTCCCTTTTTAAGCAATGGATTTTTCTGTTCAGATGAGCTAAGGAGTTCCACTGTCTATCCATGGTACACAAATTACTTTGTGTATATCTGAGAGATACCACAGCTCCAAGTTGCATATCTCTCCAAGTTGTATATATCTCTCGCATAGTGCTCACCTCCTATTTGTCCTCTTTTAGAGGTCTCCTGTGAGCCTCGTACTATTTTTTGTCCCATTACAGATATTTGAGTGAATAAAAAACACACTTTCTTTGGTCAGTTATAACAGGAAAATGGAAATATGTTGTGTATAACCAAGAATAGAGGGAAGTCATAATTTATTAGCCATGGTGTTGACAATCTTGGACACCAAGTACAAAACATAAAACCATATCTTTCTTTCCTAAGGATAAATGTGATGTGAGCAAAGAATGTGCGAGGAATTAAGAATGATTTATAAGTTAAATATTACCTGATATTTATCTGATATTTACTGTTTGTAAATGATTAAAAGTACCTCTTGGTTACTTCTCTTTGATTTAAAAGCTTATTTTATGATATGGTTGGCTGTTGGTAATGTTGAATAGAGCAATACCAGAGTAACATAATTGCCATTCCATAGAGGATTCTTTAACATGATCTGTGACAGTTGTTTTCTAAAGGTTATGTCATTGGAGGACAATCATTCCTACTGACATTTTGGCAGAGAAAGAACTATAAAGTCCCCCCCACACACACACACAATATTATCTGCTAGGGTCTGTGATATTAGAATATTTGCTGTTTACACTTAATCCTGTGAACGTGACCTGTATCTCTGAGTAGCACAGTTTGTGTTTCAACTGAAATCCTAGAAGTACAATTTGAACTAAAGGGCCTTAGTAAAGGGCCTTCCTGATCATGAGAGGCATTTTGTGTCAAAATTGGAGAGCCACCTTCCAGAAACATCAATTAACCATTATTTGAAGGGAGCCATTGCTTGTTATATGAATATTCAAAAAATAAACAAACTCTGGAGAAGAGAAAGTAATCCCGTTTTGAAGCATAATGACTATAACCCTGGAGCCAGACAAGCTAGGTTCATAGCCCAACCCATCACTTTAAAACTGTGCTTCTCTGGTGAGTTTACTTAATTGTTTGTTGACTTAGTTTTGTTATTGATTAAATTATAACGACAGTACATCTACATCATAGGGTTATAGTGAGCACTAACTTAATGAAAAATACTTTAAGTCATACCTGGCATGAAATAAATTCACAGTCAATATTATATATTATTACTATGATAATAAACTGGTATCACATTTCTAAGGACATGCATATAAGGCATGAAAGTAAGAGACCTTTCAGTTTCCTTGTTGAGAGACAGTTCTCCATGTTCTTTATGCATGTTTTGTATCAGTTTTTGTTCTGGAATATTTATTCAAGGATATTTATATAACAAACAATTCTTGGAAGATATAGTGCCTTTTTTGGAGAAGAAGAGCAGATTTGTTTCCTGAGTAGGATAATAAAGATAATGTCTCCCTCTCAGGGAAACCTTGGGCAGGTTGGCGAGTAGTTCCCTTAAAAGATTGGGGTTTCCCTAAACTCAGAGTTCATTAGCTATAACATAAGCCCACTCTGTGTGCAGCATCTGCCTGGACTGCCCATCTCATCTCCCCAGTATGACTTTAGGGGAACAGTGGAACATATGAGAAAAATGAAGCTCATTCTGCTTGCTGTACTGTGAATGATAAAGCCTTTGGCAGCTGATCCAGGAGTCTTGCCTACTTTGCCAGCTTCTGTGAAACTGTGGCAGGCTAAGTTGCCAGCTTACAACCAGAATAAATATATCAGATCCTTCACAGTTCTTGACACTCATTACCTCCAGTTTGGCAACAGTGAGGGTGTCTTCAACCTTTAAAAATTGTGACAGTAAACATACAGATTTTCTTTGACTTATGATGCAGTTACAACCCAATAAATCCTTTGTAAATCAAAAATATCATTAGAAAATACATTTAATACACCTAACCTGCTGAATATCATAGCTTAGCCTCACCTGCCTTAAACGTGCTCAGAACACTTACATTAGCCTACACTTGGGCAAAACCATCTAACACAAAGCTTATTTTATAATAAAGTGCTGAGTATCTCATGTAATTTATTGAATACTGTACTGAAAGTGAAAAACAGAATGGTTGAATAGGTACAGAATGGTTGTAAGTGTATTGGTTGTTTATTTTTATGATTATGGGGCTGACTGGGAGCTGAGGCTCACTGCCCAGCACCAGGAAAGAGTCCGTACCACATATTGCTAGCCTGGGAGAATATCAAAATTCAAAATTCAAAGCAGAGTCTATACTGAGTGTGTTTGCTTTCTTATCTTGTAAAGTTGTTCAATCCTAAATTGAACAATCATAAGTCAGAGACCGTGTGTAGTAGAATATATTAATACTCAGCAAACATTAACTTTCTCCTCCACCTTCCATGGAAGGAGTGTACTTTCCTACTGAAAGTTTATCCCACATGTTTATCCATGTGACTTACTTTGTGTGAACAAAGGCTTTGTATGTGCTCATGTGGGTTAGTTTGACCTCTTGCGATCCTGTCTTCCATCATGAGAAGAGCATGCCAAGCTAGCTACTGGTCCCAGAATGTGGCAAGGAATGAAATTGACTTGAACCCAATATTTGGCATAGAGTGAAGTCCAGCTGCTCTCATTCAGTATCAGCTAAATCCATTTAAGACCAGGTGAACAACAGCTGGTAAATAAGCCTGTAAGAGAAAAATAATGTTTGTGTGGAAGTCACTACTATATGTGATCATCCTGAAAAGGATGCAATTAGGCTTAAGCAATAGATATTGATCCCAGAAAACACTGGATAGCTCTAATTTTTCAAAAATGTTGTCACCTCAAACTACAATTATTTTTACATGCAAGATCCAAATTTCCTCTAAGGGAAGCGTATGTAATTGGAATATAATATTTCTTTGCTTATGATAATCACAGTGAAGACCTTAGCACTGTTGTAGCCTTTTCAGAGATGCAAATTACTACCTATTTTTACTGCCAGAATGAGAAAATGAGAGGATTTTAGGGATGGCTTTTATACATTTTTTCATAGACTTTTCATAAACCTTCTCAGAACTCAGATTTAGGCTATCACAATTAAATATTTGCTACATATAGCTATTAAAATGCACACATTGTATCTAAATAATTAGCCCATTTCTTTAGATAGAGGATACTTTTATTTGGAAAAGACAATTTAATATTTTCTACAAATACAACAATTTTATCAAACTTTTACACAAGTGAAACTATTTATATAAATATATATTATTTTATACATATTATGCATATTATACACAGCTATGCACACCCACATGCACACAATAAAATTGTATATTCCTAACTAATAATTGTTGGAGATTGTCTTTTCATTTTGTTGATGGTTTCCTTTGCTTTGCGAAAGCTTTTAAGTTTAATTAGTTCTCATTTGTTTATTTTTGCTATTGTTTCCTTTGTCTTAGGAGACAGATCCATAAAAATATTGCTACTATTTATGGCAAAGAGCATTCTGCCTACATTTTCTTCTAGGAGTTTTATGGTTTCCGGTCTTACGTTTAGGTCTTTAGTCCATTTTGAGTTGATTTTTGTATATGGTGTGAGAAAATGTTCTAATTTCATTCTCTTATATGTACCTGTCCAGTTTTCCCCACACCATTTATTAAAGAGACTGTATTTTCCCCATGTATCTTGCTTCCTTTGTCATAGATTAATTGCTCATTTAAGTGCATGGTTTTATTTCTGAGCTCTCTATTCTGTTCCATTGAGCTGTGTGTCTGTGTTTGTGTAATACCATACTGTTTTGATTACTGTAGCTTTATAGTATAGTCTGAAGTCAGGCAATATGATACCACCAGCTTTGTTCTTTTTTCTCAAGATTACTTTGGCAATTTGGGGTCTTTTGTGGTTTCATATAAATTTTAGGATTATTTGAAATCCTAAAATTTAGGATTGTGAAAAATGCCCTTGGTATTGTGAAATTTGGTATTGCAAAAAATGCCCTTGGTATTTTGACAGGGATTGCATTAAATCTGTAGATAGCTTTGGGTAGTATGGTCATTTTTAATTCTTCCAATCCAAGAGTATGGAATATATTTCCATTTCTTTATATCATCTTCAATTGCCTTCATCAGTGTTTATAGTTTTCATAGTATAGGATTTGCAAACGATATGACAGATAAGGTGTTAATATTCAAAATACATAAACTGCTCATACAACTCAATATCAAGCAAACAAACAAACAGATTAAAAAAATAGGCAGAAGACCTGAAGAGAGATTTTTTTCAAAGAAGACATACAGATGGCCAACAGGGACATGAAAAGATGTTCAACATCACTAATCATCAGAGAAATGTAAATCAAAAACAAAATGAGATATCACCTCACACCTATCATAATGGTTGTCACCAAAAAGACAAAAACAACAATGTTGGTGAGGATGTGGAGAAAAGGGAACCCTAGTACACTGTTGTTAGAATGTAAATTGGTGCAGCCACTATGGAAAATAGTATGGAGTTGCCTCAAAAAACTAAAAGTAGAACTACAGTATGATCCAGTGATTCCACTCCTGGGTATATACAGTATTAGAAGAAAATGAAAACACTAATTTGAAGAGATACATGCACCCTAATGCTCATAGCAGCATTAATTACAATAGCCAAGATATGGAAGCAACCTAAGTGTTCATCAGCAGATGAATGGATAAAGAAGATGCCGTACAATGGAATATTACTCAGCCATAGAAAGGAATGAAGATGTGGGATATATATATATAGATATATAGATATATAGATATATATACACACACACACACGGGTGTGTGTGTGTATATATAGATATATATCTATATATCTATATATATATATAAAATATTATTCAGCCATAAAAAGAATGAATTTTTTTCCAGTTGAAACAACATGGATGGACCTGGAGGGTATTATGCTTAGTGAAATAAATCAGAGAAAGACAAACACTGTGTTATCACTTATATATGGAATCTAATAAAATGAAACAAACAAATGATTGTTACAAAATAGAAACAGACTTACTGATATAGAGAACAAGCTAGTGATTACCAGTGGGAAGAAGAAAGCAAGGAGGGGCAAAATGGGGGTATGGGATTAGGAGATACAAATTACTGTGTATAAAATAAATAAGCTATAAGGAAATATTGTACAGCACAGGGAATATAACCAGTATTTTATAATAACTTTAAATGGAGTGTAATCCATAAAAATATTGAATCAGTGTGTTGTACACCTGAAACTAATATAATGTTATAAATCAATCATACTTCAATAAGAAAAGTAATTACTGGAGATAATGACTAATATTAGCATAGTTTGGGCCAGGGGGCACAGGAATATCTGAATCTGACCTGATGAGCAATCCTGCTTCTTGAGGCCTATGAGGGGATGGTATTCTGCAAGAAAATGGTGAGCAGAGCAACAACTTGGTCTTTGACCCCAAATCAAAGTGTACAACATGTTACCTTTCACCAAACTCCTTTTTTTTCTTTTAATTGAAGTATAGTCGATTTACAATGCTGTGCCAATCTCTGCTGCACAGCAAAGTGATTCAGTTATACACATAGAGACATTCTTTTTTAATATTCTTTTCCATTATGGTTTATCACAGGATATTGAATACAGTGCCCTGTGCTATACATTAGGATCTTGTTGTTTATCCATTCTAAATGTAATAGTTTGCATCTACCAACCCCAAACTCCCAGTCTATTCTTCTCCCTCCTCCCCTCCCCCTTGGCAACCACAAATCTGTTCTCTATGTCTATGAGTCTGTTTCTGTTTTGTAGATAGGTTCAATTTGCCATATTTTAGATTCCACATATAAGTGATATCTAATTTACTTCATTTAGCATGATAATCTCTAGTTACATCCTTATTGCTGCAATTCAAACTCCTCTTAAAACTCACTTTTATCTAACTATAAATTCACTGGGCTTTGGATAAACTTCTTTTCTCCAGAGGTAGAAAAACAAAATCTAATTCTTTTATTTTTTCCCACTACTAATACTTCTTTATATTAGTTCCTAAGCCCTGATTGAGAAGAGAAGAAACTAAGGAAATGTGTGCTAGTACAAAAACACTATGACCTCTACAAGTGCACAGTCTCAGTGGTGCAAAGATGGAGTATCCATCTCTGTTTGTGGTCGGGGCATATTGTCCTGGTCCTAGATAAGACTAGCATTGTTTCTGGATTAATAGCCACCAGAGGTGATGCTGGAGATACTTTTTACTTTTCCCAAAGTGGCTCTGACCTCTAGAAGCAATGATATTTCTGCAATCTGAGATAGCCAAGGAAAATGATCCTTAGACCAAAAAAAAAAAAGAAAAGAAGAAGTAATCCGTTATGGCTCACGATAAGATTCTGACTATTATCTCGCAACTCATAGTGTTATCCATGGATCAGTAGCATTGGAAACACCTTTCTTTTTTTAAGAGTACAGATTCTCAGGCCCCACCCCAGACCTAGTAAACCAAAATCTGGATTTAAACAAAATTTTCAAGTGATTTAAATACACACTGAAGCTTGAAAAGCACTGGTATACCAGATTTCCTGCCAGTGTAGAAACAATGCCTATGATGTGGGACTTTCCTACAACAAATGCTGATAAACTAAGTTCTGAGGTACTCAACACTGTTCAGTAGAACTTTCTGTGATGATACAGAAGTTCGTTATTTGTGCTTTCCATTATGTTAACCATTGAAAACATGTAGCTTATCAAACATTTGATATATGGATAGTATGATGTCCATAGAAATTTTTATATTATTTTGATTATGCATTTAAATTGAGATAGCCACACGTTGCTGGTGACTACCATGTCACTCTCGGAGGGTCTAGATGATGCTGCTCTTTCCAACTGTTAATGATAGACCTTTCTTTCTGCATTCAGGACACTGCAAACAAAGTTTGGGGTTAAGAGCATGGACACAGGGATTTAGACTGAGTTCAAATACATCTCAGTCATTTACCAGCTGTGTGACATTGGGTAATTTCTTTATCCTAATATCCCTTATTTTTTCACCTGCAAAATGAAAAAGTGGTAATTAGTTATGATTATTATAAGGTTAAATGAATTAATAACCTAAACCTATTAGAGCAGTGTTGGGGAAATAGTAGTGCTAAATATGTGTTTATTAAATTAATAAATACCCACCAGGTCTACTTGAGGCAGAACCTGAAACATTAAAAGAGTGAGTTCTAACCATTTTTCTAAATCCAAGCACCATATTTCCTTCAGAAAAGTCTGGTAAACACAGTTAATAGAAACATTAATAGAGAAGGAAATAATGTTGTGAGAGAATGCATATGAATTTAGATTTGAGAATAGTTTGAAAAGTTTCTCCGAAAGATATTCTGTCATCTGGATTGAGAATTATTGCCCTAAAAGCCTCTTTAAGTTCTCAACCCCTTGGGTATATTAATATTAGTTGCCCGATTAAACTATGTCAGATATAAGAGAAGGAACCTGTAATTATGGCAACCACAACCCCTAGATCCTGCCGGTAATCAGCTTTCTTTATCTCAAAGTTGTGTGCACTTAGGAAAAATGCCCAGAAAAAGAAAAAAACTTAAATATTGGTTGCGTATTAGGCCCAGAACTCTGAAGCAAGGTTTTAACTTGTCTATACTTGACTAGATAGCCTTCTGTGGCCTATCTAGCATGTCTCATGCTGTTTTTGGCTTGGTATGATAGAGTGTACAAAGCTAGGAATACATTTTGTCCAAAGTAGGAGGAAGCTCTAGGACCATTTACTTCACTGGAATAAAGAAACAGTGTGTGTGTGTGGCAGGGGGATTAGTCAGCAGGACATGGCATCCTGTGGTGCTGGGCAATGGAACTTTGAAGGTAGCCTGGACAGAATCTGGGTGAGCAAGAATGTCGTGCTTTATATTGGTGTCCATTTTTTTCTGTGCAGCTTCTTCATCTTTTGGGTGTATGAAAGTTTTTCTCAGCTTAGTGATATTTTGGACTTGGTGCCTCATTCTCTTCTATTTAGTTCAGGAACAAGTTGTGTACAAATACTTAGCAGAGAAAGCAGTGAAGTGGTCACAGCCAGTTGACCATAAAAGAGAACGTCTCCTTGATTACATTATATTTTGAGAATAACACTGTATCTGCCAAATTAGTTTATTACATTGCCTGTGATTATATCTCTTGTGCCATTGAAAGGGTTTTTTGTTTTGTTTTGTTTTGTTTCATTTAATTGACATTTTTCTAGGTGAGGCCCCCAACTCAGGCTGTGTTAGAGCTCCTACATATGTAACTGTACGGCTGGACTTGGTTGGGTACTCCTTGCAGACGTACCCCATCATATATAATTTGGGGTCATGGTTCGTGGACTGCATAAACAGATGCTCAGAAGTTTCTTTTGGATTGTGTTGATTTAGATATTTCTGTTTTACCTCTTTAAAGAAGAGCACTTTCTGCTGGGTATTATTTTAATTATACAGGACTAAGTAAGATTTTTAAACTCCAGTCTTTCCTGGTGAAGGGAAAAAAAATCAAGGTGCCTTTTTATAACTAATTTTCTCCTTTGTTATCTCTTCAAATACTGAAATATTGAACTTTAACTTTCAGTAGAGAATTGGTCCCAATTTTACATTTCATTGAAAGCAACATTTATTGTGGAAGAAGCAAGGATCAACAAAGATTCTTACTTTTAAGGAGATTGCAGTTAATTTTGCAGTTAATCAGTGGACACAAAGATTCATTTAAATAGAGTATCATGAATTTCAGTGATTCTCTAGTAACAGTTTTCTGCTTTTCCTTCCAGTTTAAGTTCAATTGTTTAGATACCAGTAAAAAGAGCAGGTTTTTCTCATATGTTGAGTGTCTGCTGAATTAGTTTAAAATTTCAGTTAATACTTATGGAAATTGATCTTCTTGAAAAAAATAATTGAAATAACTTGTCTATTGCTAGTTAAAAATTGACAATCTTGAAAATTACATCTGCGTGGGTAATTTTGAATTTTGTAAAACAGTATGCTCATGGGATCAGAAGAAAGTTTTTTGTTTGTTTCTAGTTCCTCATTTTACAGGTGAATTTAGCTGGAGACAGTTAACTTCAGCCTTAAAGTATTTTTTTTCCAATTAGTTTTGAGTTTTAATGAAATGTGATCATTCGTTGCTTAGTCTTGTATAAGCTGTATAAGCTATTTTACTCATATTTTGAATATTTTTCCATGTCAATACATCTTCTACTACTTCTTTCTTATTTTAGGTATATTCTATCAAGGATGAAAGACAACTTATTCAAATTGTTTTGGGATAGTTAGATTGTTTCCAGATTTCTTACTATAATAATGCTTTGTTAAGCATTCTTGAAACTAGATCTCTACTTATATACATCAGTATTTTCTAAAGTTGAAATTGCTGGATCAGGGCATATTCATTTGTTTAAGATCTGTGATAAATGCTGTAAAATTGTTCTCTAGAAACTTTTCTTTGGTTTTAAAATTTATTATCCTTCAGAGGTGATTGTGAAATACTGAGTTCTATACATGGAAATAAATTTGTAGGGATTTGAACATTTAGTGATTTTTTTTCCAAGGTGGAAATCACTGTAGTCTTATTTGAAATTTTATTCACACAGAAAATTTTAATCTTTAAAAACAAGGTGACTTTTACTATATGTTTTACGTTTTTCATTTTAGGTGCACACCTCTCATTTGTAGCAATCAGAGAAGGAACAAATCTATAGCAGCTTACAACAGTAGAGGAAGCAGTTTCTTGGAACTCAGGCTTTGTTCCGATGATTTTGGCTATTCTTTTCATTCTACCAACCATCTTCAAAAAAACAAAAACAAAAGCACAAAACAGAAAAAATGTAACCATCTGGGTTTAATTTTCTCATCAGTATCACCATTCCTGCTTTCACTACCATAGTCATCATCATCACCACCACTAGTAACTCAGGTTTAGCAGATGCATCTACTTAAATTTTAAATCACGTCTTCAGTAATTAAAACAAAGCATTTACAAAATAAAATTTTTTGTCAGATGGTTAATTTATTTACGTGGTAAGGGGGAAAGTAGATAGAAAAAAATTAATATACTATAAAAGTGCTGTCCATGGTAATGGTAGACATCTTCTGAATTACTGGACAATGGCTAGCTACAGATAAAAACAGTGTGGTAGGAAATTCTTGATCCAACTGATTCATTTAGTTTAATTTATTTCATGAACAGCCATACATACTTACCCATGGCTTCATAATTTACTATTATTTTCTCTCTTATGTCTTATTAATAACTAAAATACACATATGAAGCAAAAACCAAGAATTTTTTAAAATAGTGTTGCAGTTCTAGCTAATATCAGCCTTCTTTCAGAACGTAAACTTCAACTAAGACTCAAAGATATTTACATTTTCTTCTTTTTACTTTGAGGTAATGGTTTTGTTTAGAGTTTGCTTCATGATAGCCTACTAAATCCAATGGAAAGTATATCAAGTTACATCTATTTTGTAAATTTTTTTTCTGTTCTACATTCTTATGGATTAGCCTGAAATTTAAATTCTGACCAATCTTTGTATCCCCCCACGCCAGTTTTTACAACATTTCCACTGTGCCTACACCAAATGGGGGTTAAATAAGAACTATATTATGTTTGGTGTTGATCATTTATATTCAGATAATGTTTGTTACACAGTTCCTTTTTAATATCCTAGAAGAACAAACACTTAAAAGTATGCAGTCTTAGGTGTTAGGTTAATTGTATTACTGTATATTTTGAAATAGAAACTTGGTGGCAACACAGTTCTTAAGTGCTTAAATACAGTAAATTGTTTCAATGACTAAAACATTTACCTTTATTTATTAGTTTGATCATTAACATATATGTTACATAATTATTCTTTTTATACATGGTACACCTGTAAGAATGCCTTATTTCATTTCCTCTGATGGCTTTTTTATTTGGGGCTGCTTTTGAATTATGCAGTTTCTTGATCTAGTGGTTTTATTTTTTCTAATTCACAAAGGAAAATTAACTTCTTACACTTCCGTGGTGGTGCAGTGGTTAAGAATCTGCCTGCTAATGCAGGGGACACGGGTTCGAGCCCCGGTCCAGGAAGATCCCACATGCCGCGGAGCAACTGAGCCCGTGCGCCACAACTACTGAGCCTGGGCTCTAGAGCCCGCAAGCTACAACCACTGAAGCCCGCGCGTCTAGAGCCCGTGCTCTGCAGCAAGAGAAGCCACAGCAATGAGAAGCCGTGCACCACAGCAAAGAGTAACTCTCGCTCTCAGCAACTAGAGAAAACCCGTGTGCAGCAGCGAACGCCCAGTGCAGCCAAAAATTAAATAAATAAATAAATAAATAAATTTATTAAAAAACATAAAAAACTGCTATGTTTGCATAGTTCCGGAAAAAGTCAACAGCTCTTTGCTGCTTGCTTTATAGTAATGCCCTTGCTTCCTTGATTCTAGCACATAGTTGATCTAAAGTACCCTGATAGTATTACCTTCAGCTGAAGATTGTCATTTACTTTAGCTGTGAGAGAAATTCTTGTATGTTTTTATTGTGAGAGGTATTACCATCCCCAAAGCCTATTTTTACTACATAATTTGGATTCTTTATTTTTCTATCACAGCACTAACAAATGTAATCATTTAAATATAAACAAAATGTATTAATATAATATTCTTACATCAAAAAATGACATTTTATCCAACTATTACACAAATCTATAAAAGACATAATGTTCTGTGATGCTGGGTTTCTCACTGAAGACCCAAAAGTTCCTGAAGAGAATTTTTCTTTTTTTTTTAATGAAAGGAAACCAAGTTGATAAGTAAAATTTTTTCTTCCAGGATGTAATCTTGACCATTGATCTTACTCCAAAGATATCCTTATTAAATTGTGTGATAGGCAAAATATCTGCTTTAAGAAATTACAGTTTTTAGCTTGTAGTTCTTTGCTTTAAGAAGGAAAGGTACTAAAGTCACTTAATGAAAGTTCAGTACAAACTATGCCTTTACCAATTTTGAAGGATAGTGGAAAGCAAAAGTGGAGAAAATAAGACAAGTTAGGAATCAGGGCATGTGAAAGCAATTGAACAAAAGAAATTAGAGGCTCTGATTTTGAAGAGTGAAAGTTAAGAAATCCAGATAAGAGAAATAACTTAGATATATGAAGTAATTCAAGAGCATCAAATATAATATTAATATGACCATATATTAATATAACATGAAAAGTGGGACTTTTTTTTTTTTTTTTTTTTTTGCGGTACGCGGGCCTCTCACTGTTGTGGCCTCTCCCGTTGCAGAGCAGAGGCTCCGGACGCGCAGGCTCAGCGGCCATGGTTCACGGGCCCAGCCCCTCCGCGGCACGTGGTATCTTCCCAGACTGGGGCACGAACCCGTGTCCCCTGCATCGGCAGGCGGACTCTCAACCACTGCGCCACCAGGGAAGCCCCGGGAAAATGTTTTAATCCTAAATCTCAGTTCTCAAATGATCTGTGTTCTTTTTTTTTTCCCCTTCTTCTAACATTGGGAGAAACTGTAACTTCATATTACTAGAATTTCTTAATCCATTTTTAGTATGATTAATTCCTCAACTTTCCCTTTCCCAATCTACCCAAAATTTCAAACCATATAGTAGACATCCAATAAATTCTCACTGGCCATAAATAAATGAATGACAACATGTTTTTGTAACAAAAGAGGAACTACTAATAGTAAGTGAGGAATTTGGCATTCATTTGGTAATTCTTTGTATTTTAAAATATTTCATAATGAATCTGATGAATGCTATGATGTCAAGTGCCATGCTATAGCATCTCTAAAACTTTAGGAAAGGTCCAACGCTTGTGGAATAGACTCTATAGATATTTTTCTTTAGTAACTCTTAAGGGCTTTTGACATATTGAATACTGAATTAAATTGAACATATTTAATATATGTTGCAAGTATTTTCTAATTTGTGTTTACTACTAATTTTAAATATTTGGGGGGCATAAATAAGCTTGAAATTTTATGTAAGTACATTTATCAGCCTTTGTTTTATAAAAATTCCTTATCTTACACATAGAAGTATGTGACCAATCCTAAATTAGAAAAACAGTTATGTATATTTTTTTCTTTTTGTTTTTTTAAATAATTATACCTTCAAACAATTTAGAGGTTTTTTTTGTTGTTTTTTTGTTTGTTTGTTTTTTATGACTGAGGAAGGCATCTATGGTAGAGAGTATTTGGTATCGCTCAGTTAAATTGTAGCTTTCTTCCTCAGTAAGAGAACCCTGAATTTATATGAGGATGGCAAAGCTTTCAGCTAAACACATATGCAAGACTTTCTTGCAGCTAAGTACAGTCATGTAAATAAATTTATGCGTGAGATATGATTAAAAATATTCTGTTGGACTTCTGGGATAGCTTCATAAATGGAGTTCAATCAGGTAGAAAGTACAATCTTATTACTGTTTTCAACTCTAATTTATTACAACACAGATCATTCTAGGCTTTTATTTTTTGCATTGCTTGTCACTCCAAAAGTATGAAACTTGGCTTCCTCCGTCTTCTATCCACTTATTAATGGTTCAGTTTCAATATGCATGTATAATGGTTTCAGAATTATTAATCATTATACTGTGGAAAACAACTTTATCAACTAGAACACAGTGCTTATATCCAGTTCCCTTTGCCTTTAGTGTTACATTCTTCACTCAGTTCCAAATTTATTTTGGTCAGCACCTTTTTCTTTTACCTCCTTCAGTGAGGTTATTTCATTCTCTGTAAAACTACTTACATTCTTTGTCACAGACTTTATTTCCTCCTGGGAACCTCATATCTCTTAAATGATTTTTATTTAATTTGCATATATTAAGCTTCACTTTCTGTGTTGTAAAGTTCAGCTAATTTTGAAAAAGCCATAGTGTCATGCATCCACCATTATATATCAGCAGAATAGTTTCATTGCCTTAAAAATTCCCTTTGAGTTCACATATTCAATTGTTTTCATGTACCATAAAACTATCTGTCATCTGTAGATTTCTAACTAAAGTCAGAATTTCAACATATCACTGGGGGATAAGGATAAAGTCAAAATCAAAAGGAAAAAGTCATTTAAGCATTGATAGCTAGTCTGGTAACTTAGTCTGGTAGCTGGTCCCCAGCCATCCATGTCCTCCAGTATTCATGTTCATGTGTGATATTTATGAAAACCATTCAAACCTATGGCATAATTGACTCAAAACCTGTCAACTCTTAAGGAGAAGAAATGTCTCTTAATCTAATGTAGGCTACAGAGCAAGCTTATTATCTAGAGAATCAATGGTGCTTGGCATGTCTGTAGCTAGTGAGAAAGTACATAGAACCTGAGGCAAGTCCTAATAAGACAAGTATAGTGGAGATTCCAGTCCTTTTAGGCAAGTAAATGTATTATTTTTGAGAAATAATTTTGACATGATATATGGCTCTGAGAGAGAGAGTAAATGGCATACAAGGACAACAAATGACTACCCAACATGAACAAAACCACTGTACTGTGGACATTCCCTTTAATAAGCAGCAAATCCACTCCTGCACTCTAATACGGTAATATCTTCCAGGAGAACTAGCTAACCAATTGGTTAAATGTTGGTTACACTGGACACTTTTCATTATGGAAAGGTCATATATCTGTCTCCACTGGAATAGACATTTAGATTTTCATTTTCTTTATCTGCAAACATGCCTACATCATCAGCAGTGCCATTCTTGGATTTTCTGAATATTTTGATCATTATTGCTTCTCATATAATCTTACTTCTGTACAAAGAAATTATTTTCCAGTTAAATGTGAAGATAATTGATTAAGACCCATAGCTTTTATGTTCCCTCAGTCTCCCAGCAATGGCTATATAGAAGGCTATAATGACCTATTAAAGCTCATTACAGCAATGGTCCAGAGAAAAGATCTTGAAAGTTTGAGGTGCTATTCTAATGATTGCAAAATATTCTCTGAAACATTCACCAGTATATACTGCTTTTCATACCATGGAAAATATATACTCCAAGTTCCAATAAAAAAAGGGAAAAATAAACTTTGCTCATACTCAACATTTCTGACAATCTTCTTTGTTACTCTGGGATCTGCTTTTTGGAGCATTGAAAATCCAAAAATGGAATACTTCTATCAGGAGATAATCCAGATGGATTGGAAGTTGTGGCCACCACTCAGCTCTGCTTCATTGTAGCACAGCCAAAAATAGGGAGAAATAATTTTGGATTGAATGATGAATTTTGTCAAAGAGAATGGCCACCATAAAAATTAGGTAAAATAAAAACATACCTTTTATTTTGAAACCCACGGAAGATGCTAGGAACATTTTAGAACGTCTCTGATTCTCCAACCTTTCTGGTGATCCTGGAGTCACTCTTTAAAAATTTTTTTAAATGAATTAATTTTTTACTCTTAATTTTGGAATTGATCAGATCTCCAATACATCAGTGTAGTGAAGATTTATTAAAGCAGCACAAAGCATAAAGGAAAAGATAGATCAATTTAACTAGATTATAATTAAGAATTTCAGACAAAAATGTTCATAAACAACAAAAAGGCAACTACTTGCCTTTTACAGAGCATACATTGATTCACATTATGTCGTTAATAAACCATGAGCATCTTGACGTTAGGAATTATATTTGATGGTGCTAAATAAATATAATTAATCTTAAAAAAAAGACTGAACTTGATTATTATTACCAGAGAAAGAATTACTTTAAAAGTGTGTACTTTAGAAAATAACATATATGTGAAAGATTTTCTCTATTTATCTCAAAAATATATATTTAAATTACTCAACAATTGAAACAAATTATACCATAATGTATTGTGTATGGCCATTACATTGACTGTAGAATTAAATGTTATCACAGGCAATAGTGTTGTTTATGTTTATGTATCAGTTTGGAACTAATATTTCAAATATTTTATAATGCTTAAATCTCTTCATTTCCATGTTTGTTTTTAATAAAGCCAAATACAAATCACCAAGTGTGATCAGCAAAATATGGTAGACACAAAACAAACCCCATTTAAAAATAAAGACACAGGGCTTCCCTGGTGGCGCACAGGTTGAGAGTCCACCTGCCGATGCAGGGGACACGGGTTCGTGCCCCGGTCCGGGAAGATCCCACATGCCGCGGAGGGGCTGGGCCCGTGAGCCATGGCCGCTGAGCCTGCGCGTCCGGAGCCTGTTGCTCCGCAACGGGAGAGGCCACAACAGTGAGAGGCCCGTGTACCGCAAAAAAACAAAAATAAAGACACAAACAATAACAACAAAGCCCTAAGCATGTAAAAATTAATAAAGTCATTCAAGATGCATCTGGGTTAAGTAGTCTCCAGATGGCAGTCTAGCACTACCTCAGCCAAAAACTCCAGCTGGAAACACTGGGTGTCTCTTATGTTCTTATTTTCTAGCAAAGGGAGCACAATATTTACCATTCTCCTTTTGGAAACTTAGTCAGTGAAAACTCAGTTTATTTAAATTGCTGTTGGTGGCTTTCATAAAATACACAAGAAATAATCCTATACCATTTAGTTTCATTCTTAATCAGTTTTATATTTTTTAAAAAGATAAGGGTGCATTTTAGAAAACAATATTTTCTGATAATATTACATTTCAATCTATATGACACCCAGTCAAAGTTTAAGGAATAGCTCTTCTTTTCATACTCAAAATGGCAATACTTCCACTAGATGCATATTCAGATAAGATCAACTATTTGTAATGATAAAATTGTTCTTTTCACATAAAATTTCAATAAAAACTAACCTTTAGTTCATTGTTAACAATGTATAAGAGAGAAATCTTATCCTAATATAACATTTCAGAAATTTAAATTACAGGTTGTCACAAACACTTCATATTGTCTATTCTTCACTTTAAAAATACATATAAAAGGATTAATCTCCAAAATGTACAAGCAGCTTATGCAACTCAATATAAAAAAAAAACAACGCAATCCAAAAATGGGTGGAAGACCTAAAAAGACATTTCTCCAAAGTAGATATACAGATCACCAACAAACACATGAAAAGATGCTCAGCATCCTAATTATTAGAAAAATGCAAATCAAAACTACAATGAGGTATCACCTCACACCAGTTAGAATAGGCATTATCAGAAAATCTACAAACAATAAATGCTGGAGAGGGTGTGGAGAAAAGGGAACCTTCCTGCACTGTTGGTGGGAATGTAAATTGATACAACCACTATGGAGAACAGTATGAAGGTTCCTTAAAAAACTACAAATAGAACTACCATACGACCCAGCAATCCCACTACTGAGCATATACCCTGAGAAAACCATAATTCAAAAAGATACTTGTACCACAATGTTGTTTGCTACACTACTTACAATAGGCAGGACATGGAAGCAACCTAAGTGTCCATCAACAGATGAATGGATAAAGAAGATGTGGCACATATATATAATGGAATATTACTCAGCCATAAAAAGGAATGAAACTGAGTTATTTGTAATGAGGTGGATGGACCTAGAGTCTGTCATACAGAGTGAAGTAAGTCAGAAAGAGAAAAACAAATACCATATGCTAACACACATATATGGAATCTAAAAAAAACAGTACTGATGAACCTAGTGGCAGGGCAGGAATAAAAATGCAGAAGTAGAGAACGGTCTTGAGGACACAGCGGGGAAAGGGGAAGCTGGGATGAAGTGAGAGAGTAACATTGACATATACACACTATCAAATATAAAATGGATGGCTAGTGGGAAGTTGCTGCATAGCACAGGGAGATCAGTTAGATGCTTTGTGACGTTCTAGAGGGGTGGGATAGGGAGGGTGGGAGGGAGTCTCAAGAGGGAGGGGATATGGGGATACATGTATACATATAGGTGATTCACTTTGTTGGACAGCAGAAACTAACACAACATTTTAAAGCAATTATACTCCAATAAAGATATTTAAAAATTTTTGCATAATACTTTGTATAGGACTTGAGCCATTCCATCTGACAACTTAATAAACTTCTTTGGCTTAGGAAAAAAAAATACATACAAATATACAAAATTTTTTCTATGTTCTTTATCTGTAGTATTCGTCATATTGGACTGGCATAACAAATACCATAAATTGGGTAGCTTAAACAACAGAAATGAATTTTTTATCACAGTACTAGATGCTGGGAAGTTCAAGATCAAAGTACAAGCTGATTTGGTTCCTGGTGAAATCTCTTTTCCTGGTTTGCATACACTGCCTTTTCTCTTTGTCCTCACATGGCAGAGATCTCTCTTCTTATTCTTTTAAGGCTACCAATTCTATTGGATTAGGTGTATACCCTTAGAACCTCATTTAACCTCAATAATCTCCTAAAGGTCTTATCTCTAAATACAGTTACATTGGGACTTATGGCTTCAACATATGAATTTTGAGGGACACAGTTCAGTCCATAGAATCTATTAAAACCAAAATTAAATGGCTTCAATATTATAATAGAGCCATTTCCTTTTTGGCCATATTCACGTAAGTGAAAACTTAGTAAAAAATTTGCTATTACTTATTTGGTGAATTCTCTGCCGATTTCCATTATAAAATGGAGAAGTTATGATTCTCAGTATAATTGAAATCTAAAGTGAAAAATGAAATAGAAAAAGCAGTGTATACTGTACTAGGGAAAAAACAATATGCAGAACTTACCAAAAAAAAAAACTAATGAAAAAATAAAGAAGACAGAATATCATTGGATATAGATATAATGGATAGTTTCTTTGAAGATTTTTTTTCCAAAACAAAAAGAGAATGGTTATAGCAATTGAATGGAAAAAAATCAGAGGAATAGAGAATATTAGTTGGGGGAAAGTGTTTCAAAAAACAAAGCTGGTGACTGGGAATTCACTTTTAAAACCAGATAAAATTAGGAGAATTGAAGTAAAAGAAAATCAACATATTAACTTGATACTAAATGCAGTGTGTGAATTCAGAAAATGTTGATTTTAAATCCAATCAAATACTTTATAAATATTATAATATAGTACATTAAATTACATAATTATACCCATTATTTCAAGGAGCATAATCACTATTTTCAAACTGTGTCAGGAACTACAAAAAAGGAAAGTATACAAACTAAGGCATAGCAAATATTTTTATTTATTTATTTATTTTTAATGTATTTTATTTATTTATTTATCTTTGGCTGTGTTGGGTCTTCATTGCTGTGCGCGGGCTTTCTCTAGCTGTGGCGAGCAGGGGCTACTCTTCATTGCGGTGAGCAGGCTTCTCATTGGGTGGCTTCTCTTGTTGCGGAGCACGGGCTCCAGTAGTTGTAGCATGCAGGCTCAGTAGTTGTGGCTTGCGGGCTCTAGAGCACAGGCTCATTAGTTGTGGTGTACTGACTTAGTTGCTCCGTGGCATGTGGGATCTTCCCGGATCAGGGATCAAACCCGTGTCCCCTGCATTGGCAGGCAGGTTCCTAACCACTGTGCCACCAGCGAAGTCCCCATAGCAATTATTTTTAAGATGTCATGTTTTATTATAAGGGCTCTACATTTTCCTTAAAGGAATTAGTGAAATACAAGTAAGAAGAATATATTATCAGAAAACACAAAATTGACTAAAACTTAAAATGTACAGCTTCTACCAGAGGTGAAAAAAATATTTATTTAAATCTAAGCAGTTAAATGAAAGCCATAAATAGTAAGGCAGTATCAGAAAAACTTCAGTAATTTCATAACTTAGAGAATTTATATGAATATAGAACAGAAAGTAAAATTTCATAGCAAGAATAGAAAAATGGATGTGTTTTAATTATGAAATAAACTCCAAAGTTACACTAGAATTGCCTTTTATATTACTCTATAAATTCATGTGGCATATACATGTATTTGTATTTTTGACATATTAAAGAGTAGCTGGAGGCTGAAACTATTGAATATTGAGACACATTTAATCCCTTTAGTATCACTATCTCATTCATTATTCCTTGGGAAATATAATTTAATTATTCATTAAATTTGTGTTATTTATAATAAGTCAATGAAAGTCTGGTACATTCTAAGGATCTCTTGATAGCTTTTTTTCCCCCTGAAAACCAAATGAAATCACATATAAGTCCTTTGAAATTTGATATCGTTATAATTTTAACTAGGAAATGTGTAGAAAATGATCTTCTACTATCTAGGGCAAAAGTTATTTTCTTAACCTCCTTTTATTAAGGAGATTACTCATGTAAAATATGGAGAAGACTATTTCCTATATCACTTAAGAAAGGATGATCTCTAAATGGCCCCATCATCATTAATAAAATAATATAGACAAAACAAAGAGAGCAACTTAAGAGGGTTTCTTTTACAATGTGTATCAGTGGGGTCCCACCCAAAGCCAGGGGCACACTCAACAAAGGCAAACTAAAGAGAGATTTTAATAAAAGGACTATTATACCAGAGTGTAGACCCATTATAGGGGTGCTACAGAGAATAGATCAGTGCCATTGTGCTTTAGTGGAATTGTAACCAACCTGGGGCTAGAAAGAATGAGAGGTGGGAGTGGTTCCTGGAAACCAAGAGAGAGTCATATACAGAGGGGCATTCAGAGAGAAGTGACCTTCAGTAAAGGGACACTGTTATACAGTGGCTACTCAGCAGGAAGAGAGCCAAAGGGAGGCATACCTAACCTCACTCTCCTCCTTTCCTTCAATCTCTTGACAAGTCCCCTAGTTAGCTGAGCTCTGTCAGAAGCCAGAGTGCAAGGGAGCCTTTTGATGAAGTTCACATGGGTCAGTCTCCTGGGATAGAGACTAGGGTGCAGAAGAGAGAATGTATATTTCTCCAGTGAAATAGAATCAATAGGATCTCTCTCTATATAAAGTCAAATTTCTTTATAAAATTATTATCAGTCTTTTTGTACAAGTGCAAGTAAATTATATAAATGTTTTAGGTGAGTATATAGCTATTAATTTGTCCTTGGTTGGTAGTTTCCTCAGACTTGAATCTTAGTTTTCTAGATGATGCTGTATAATTTTGCTATTATAGATTTTTACCCAATAGCACAATAGCTTTGCCACAGCAGAAGCTTTTCATTACCATTAAAATTTTAGTTACCAAAATGTGATTTGAAATGGAATGTTTAAGGAGTGTACAAAAAAGTGGCTTAATTATGAATACACTTGACATCAAATAAAGGTACAAAGAAAAGTATGTATCTGTGGAACACAGGCTGCCAGTATAATCCAGATACCAGAATGAAACATGCTCTTAATCAGCATCCTCTAGAAAGCTGCCTGAGCCTGACCTAGAAAAGCTGCCTGATGGTAGATAGCTAGTGGGAAGCAGCCACATAGCACAGGGAGATCAGCTTGGTGGTTTGTGACTACTTAGAGGAGTGGGATAGGGAGGGTGGGAGGGAGGGAGACTCAAGAGGGAAGAGATATGGGGATATATGTATATGTATAGCTGATTTACTTTGTTATAAAGCAGAAACTAACACACCATTGTAAAGCAATTATACTCCAATAAAGATGTTAAAAAAAAAAAAAAAGAAGCAATGACAGGAAGAAGCCCATATGCTGCAATGCATCCCTCAGGCTCAAAAGGCCTTTTGCATTTAGTTTAGTGCTTATGGCTGCCACAAAAGCCACAGCGTGACCTTCCCCTTAATCTTGCCTAGGATTTCAAAATAGCTTCCTCACTATGAGTGAAAGACAAAATAAAAATTTGAAAAAAGTTGAAACTCAAACTGCTGGCTGCCGTAGGAACAGCAAAAGCTTCTTCAGCTGTGCTTGTACACAGCAGTAGGAGGGATCACTGTTAGTGCAGGGGGACGCTACTTGTGGCATTAGGAGCAGTGTGTTGTCATTCGTCAGCCACCCTGTGGGATCATAGCGTAGGCCAAACACCAGCCCGTTGAGGATCCATCTCAGCAGGCACCTGTATCATCTCTGGGGAAATTGTCACTGCCATTACTTTCTTATAGATGGTATTAAGTGCATGATATGGAATATACTGATATACAATGAGCACATGTGTCCTCAGGGATATTACTCAAATTTCTGTCATAAGCTTGCTCTATAGCTTGCCTATCTATTATCTAAAAAGAGTGAATAAGGGACAAGTGGAGAAAATTATGTCAGAATTGCTTTATAACATTCTCAGCCTTTGAAGTTTTGGGAGCAACTCAATCTTCTACTCTCATGCTTAAAATCTAAATACAGCCAGTAAAGTGGATAATGGAGATTGAAGAGATCAATCAAGCTGTTTTATCTGGTTATGAATCATTAACATATTTTATGAGTTCTAAAATCTCAAATTCTTTGAGATCATTTAATAAAATATTATCTCTGTTATAAAATTAGTTCTGGGAGTAATTTTGCCCAGATATGTTTTTGGATTTTGATCTTTGCTTTTTCCAGTTTTGTATAGGAATTGCCAACATTATGTTTGCATTCAGGATTTTCTAAGAACCTAAAAGTTTTTACCAGCCAAGTTATCCCCACTCTGAAGGATAATACTTGAAAATATGTCAGTTTCTTAATGGAAAGGAAGAAGCTATATAGTTAGAGTTTGAATTTAATGAATCTGAGCATCAGATCAGGAACTAAGCTTTTATCAAAGCTACGGAAAACAGTGACCTGACAGGGAGATTTTTTTCTGGAAAAGGAAGGATAATATTTGATCACACAGACAGATCTAATTGAACATTCTTCAGAATCACTCTCAAGTAAAACAGTTATTCATCAATGATAAAAGTGTAAGAGTTTTTGATATTGTCCTCATTGGTACATTATTTTTTCATTTTCTGATTGATATAAGTGAACATACTTATAGTACATACTAAGTTATAATATGACTAATAATTTTAGTGATCTAAGGCTTTGATTCCTCCTTCATGCACAGCTAGTGAATATGTCAAGGAAGGATGGTTTCAGATGGCCAGGCATCCCCGTCTCCAGGACCCTCAGCTGGCAATGCAATGGGATGCCAATTCATGCCTACCCTTAATACAGTCACCTAAAAGCAGGCAGAGTTATGTTATAGAAATATAAGTATGGTTATATTGCTGACACCAGTGCCCATGACCTTTATACCTGATTGAAGTACCTCAATAAGTTTGCTATGCTCCCAGGACAAAAAGACAAATCATTAATATGGTGGATGGCTTTGCATGATCTGGCCACTTCCTGCCTTTTCTACCTGTTCCTCATATATCCAATCTCACTGTAAGTGCCTTTACATATGCTGTTTCCTCTTTCTAGAATGTTTTCTCTTCCTTTATCTAATGAATTTCTCCTCTTCTGGTTTTTGCTCTATTATAACTTCCTCATCTCCATCATTAGGTTAACATTTCTCAGATTATGCTTTTATATCACCAAATACAATATGATTACAAATAACAGTTACAATTTTACAATATTTTTTGCATGTAATTTAAGTGTACCTAACTAAGCAGAGATTTTTTTCCCCCTAGTTCCCTCATTACCTCAAGTTCAGGTATTCTGCTCAATACATTTTTTTTAATGAATAAAACTACATACTTACTTTTGTTGTTCTTTTGTTTCATAACAAGATGAATTATATCATCTTCATTAAAAAAGAATAATTTTAGACCCTGGAACCAACTATGAGTGTCTCTAAATTAAGTTGTATATGTACACGTTGAAGTTTTTCTGTTTCCTTGTGCTGGTATAAACAGTTTAGAATTTAAGATTTTTGAGGCTTGGTAGATCTTTTCTTGACACATTTGGAATATTAGTATCTAAATTGGGCTTTTCATTGTAAAAAGTCCTGGTAAGATTGTCTTCACTTGTCCTATAACTACATATGTAAATATATTATACATTGAAAATTAAATCTTTTATTCTCTAATAGTGCTTATTTCACAGCAACTCATTCTTGTTTTTGTAGGAAATATACTCTAGACTCTTTCTAAGTAACTAAATTTATGTTCTAATTATATATGATTCCTTGTATTGCGTTTCTTTCATCTGCAGGGTTAGCGAATTATATATGATTCTTTGTATTGTGTTTCTTTCATCTGTAGGGTTAGCACTTTTATTTGATTGATTTATTTTTCAGTAATTTTCTTTCTATTTGTATCTAATGGTTTTCTCAAGTATGAGCTGAGTCTAAATTCACACTTACAAATTGAGAATGTATTATCAATTAGTACATAGGTAGCTGTCATAGATTATATTTACATTTATGACCTGACATTTTTAAAAAGAAGAGACTTTTATTTTCTGGTTATAGAGTACTTTAATGGTCTTTATATCTGAATAGAACTACTTTTTCTCCCGCATTCCATATTTTCATTATGAATGACCAAAGTTATCTCTAGCTTTTATCTTCTTTATGCTTTACCTCCAATAAAAAACTGAATATTATCCAAAGACAAATATTAATTTTGTTTAGAAAAACTCAGAGTATAGTTGACAGATGCTGTGGTGCATGGGTAAACTGGTAAAATAATGGTATGTATAGGCAACTCATAAATTTAATATTATCTTGCCAACAGATTTATAGCCCACTCCCTCTCTTTTGCCTATTCTAAATTTAGATCCTCTCAGAGCTTACACAGGAATAAATGCTCTCAAATTCACCATAACCTTCTTCAGTGTATTTATGGAGTTGTGGTTTCTGCTGTTATAAATTATCTTTAAATACCATCTTTTTTGTTTTCCACAAAGTAAATTTTGAATGTACACTTACTACAATGGACTTTTGAGAGAAGTGAATGGAAAACACTCCATTCTTTCAAAACTAGGAATCTCTCTTCTCACATATGAATGTTAAAAAAATTTTAAATTTAAAAATTTAAGAAATTTTTAAACATGTATTGTTTCCTTGTGGTGAGATTTCCAGATTAATTTCTTAATAACTTTCATTTATGACATATAGCAGTGTTAATTATATTTATCATGTTATACATTATACCCCAGTACTTATTTATACTATAACTGGAAGTTTATACCTTTTGACTACATTCTTCCAATTCCTCTGCCACCTACCCCCCTACCTCTGGGGAGCACACATCTGATCTCTTTTCCATGTGTTTCTTTGTTTGTGTTGGTTTCCTTTTGAAGAATAAACGACCTACATTAGTTCCTATTACACAGCATAGTGATTCAGTATTTCTATACATTTCAAAATGATCACCATGATAAGTCTAGTTACATCCATCACCATATAAATATATTACATAATTATTGACTATATTCCCCCCACACTGTATATTTCATACCCGTGACTCATTTAGTTTGCAACTGGAAATTGGTAGGTTTTAATGTCCCTCACCTATATCTCTCCTCCCCCCATCTCCCTACTCTCTGGCAACCACCTATTTGTTCTCTGTATCTATGACTCTGTTTCTAATTTGTCATGTTTGTATATATATACCACATCTTTATCTATTCATCTATTGATGGGCATTTAGATTTCTTCCAAATCTTGGCTATTGTGAATAATGCTGCAATGAACATAGGGATGCATATATCTTTTCTAATTAGTGTTTTTGTTTTCTTTGGATAAACACCCAGAAGTGGAATTGCTAGATCATATGGTAATTCTATTTTTAATTTTTTGAGGAATCCCCATACTGTCTTCCACAGTGGCTGAACCAATTTACATTCCCACCAATAGTGCCCAAGTGTTCCCTTTTCACCACATCCTCATCAATACTTGTTACCTCTTATCTTTTTAAAAATAGTCACTCTGACAGGTGTAAGGTGATATATCTCATTATTGTTTTGATTGGTATTTCCCTCATGATTAGTGATATTGTGCATCTTTTCATGTGCCTCTTGCCCAGCTATATGTCTTCTTTGGAAAAATGTCTATTCATATCCTCTGCCTATTTGTTTAATAAGGTAGTTTGTGTTTTTGAAGTTGAGTTGTACAAGTTTTTGTATACTTTTGGCTATTAACCTGATATAGGATATATCATTTGCAAACTTATTTTCCCATTCAGTAGGCAGGCTTTTTTGTTTTGTTGATAGTTTCCATCACTAAGCAAAGCCTTTTTATTTTGATACAATCCCATTTGTTTATTTTTGCTTTTGTTTCCCTTGACTTTGAAGTCAGATCCAAAATATTTTTGCTAAGACTGATTTCAAAGAATGTACTTCCAATGTTTTCTTCTAGAAGTTTTATGGTTTTGCAACTTTCATTTAAGTTTTTAATCGATCTTGATTGTATTTTTATATATGGTGTGAGAAAGTAGTCCAGTTTGATTCTTTTGCATGTAGCTGTCTAGTTTTCCCAACACCATTTATTGAAGAAGCTATCTTTTTTCCATTGTATATTCCTGCCTCCTTTGTCATACATTATTTGCCCATATAAGTGTTCCATTGATCTATGTGTCTCTATTTCTGGGCTCTCTGTTCTGTTCCATTGATCTGTGTGTCTGTTTTTGTGCCAGTACTATTTTGATTACTGTAGTTTTGTAGTGTTAGAAGTCAGGGAGCTTGATATCACCAGCTTTGTTCTTCTTCCTCAAGATTGATTTGGGGTCTTTTGTATTTCCAGACAAGTTTTAGAATTATTTGTTCTAGTTCTGTTAAAAATGCCATTGGTATTCTGATAAGGAGTACATTGAATATGTATTGATAGATGGCCTTGGGTAGTATGGGCATTTTAACAATATTAATTCTTCCAGTCCATGGGCACAGTATATCTTTGCATCTGTATGTGTTGCCTTCAATTTCTTTCATCAGTGTCTTATAGTTTTCTGAGTATGGGTCTTTTACATCCTTAGTTAGGTTTATTCCTAGGTATTTTATTCTTTTTCATGTGGTTGTAAATGGGATTGTTTTCTTAATTTCTTCCTGATAGTTTGTTGTTAGAGTTTAGATTTCTGTATATTATTTTTTATCCTGCAAGTTTAGCAAATTTATCGATGAGATCTAGTAGTTTTTTGTGGCATCTTTAGGATTTTCTGAGTTCTGCTGAGTTCTAATAGATTTTTTGGTGGCTTTTTTTTTTTTAGGACTTTCTCTATATAGAATCATGCCATCTACAAACAGTGACAGTTTTACTTCTTCCTTTCCAATTTGGATTCCTTTTATTTATTATCCTTGTCTGATTGCTATGGCTAGGGCTTCCAATGCTATGTTGAATAAAAGTGGTGAGAGTGGGCTTCTTTGCCTTGTTCCTGATCTTGGAGGAAATACTTTCCACTTTTCACTGTTTAGTATGATGTTAGCTATGGGCTTGTCATATATGGCCCTTTATTATGTTGAGATACACTCAGTCTGACTTTGTTGAGAGTTTTTAACATAAAAAATGGATGATGAATTTTGTCAAAAGCTTTTTTTACATCTATTGAGATGATCATATGATTTTTATTATTCAGTTTGTTATGTGGTGTATCGTAACAGTTTGTTATGTGGATATTGAACCATCCTTGAATCCCTGGGATAAATTGCACTTGATCACGGTGTTTGGTCCTTTTATTATATTGTTGAAATTGGTTTGCTGATATTTCTTGAGTATGTTTACATCTATGTTCATCAGTGATATTGACCTGCAATTTTCTTTTTTGGTGGTGTCTTTGTTTGTTTTGGGTATCATGCTGATGTGGGCCTTGTAGAATGAGTTCAGAAGCATTTCTGAAATTTTTTGGAATAGTTTGAGAAAGATAGGTATGTTCTCTAAGTATTTAGCAGAATTCATCTGTGAAACCAACTGGTCCTGGACTTTTGTTTGTTGGGAGTTTTTGTTTTTTTATTACTGACTCAATATCATTACTGATAATTGGTCTGTTCATATTTGCTATTTCTTCCTGATTCAGTCTTGGGGATTGTACGTTTCTCGGAATTTTTCCATTTTTTCCAGGTTGTCCATTTTATTGGCATATAATTGTTCATAGTAATCTCTTATGATCCTTTGTATTTCTGTGGTGTGAGTTTTAAGTTCTCCTTCTTCATTTCTGATTTTATTGATTTGGACTCTTATTTGTGATGAGTCTGGCTAAAGGTTTATCAATTTTGTTATCTTTTCAAAGAAGCAGCTTTTAGTTTCATTGATCTTTTCTATGGTTTTTTTGGTCTCTGTTTTACTGATTTCTGCTCTGATCTTCATGATTTCTTTCCTCTACTAACTGCGTTTTGTTTGTTCTTCTTTTTCTGGTTTCTTTAGGTGTAAGCTTTGTTGGTTTATTTGAGATTTTTCTTGTTTCTTGAGGTAGGCATGTATCACCATAAGCTTCCCTATTAGAAATCCTTTTGCTTATCTCATAGATTTTGGATTGTGTTTTCATTTTGATTTGTCTCAAGGTATTTTTTGATTTCCTCTTTGATTCCTTCATTGGTTGATTAGTAGTATATTATTTAGCCTCCACATGTATGTGTTTTTGTAGGTTTTTTTTTTCCACGTAGTTGACTTCTAGTATCATAGCATTGTGGTCTGAAAAGATACTTCATATGATTTCAGTCTTCTTAAATTTACTGAGACTTGTTTTATATACTAGCATGTGATCTATCCTGGAGAATTTTCCATGTGCAGTTGTAAAAAATGTGTATTCTGCTGCTTTTCAATGAAATGTTCTATGTAGATTTATTAAGTCCATTTGGGCTAATGTGTCATTTAAGGCCAGTGTTTCTTTATTGATTTTCTGTTTGAATGATCTCTCCATTGATATAAATAGGATGTTAAAGTTCACTACTATTATTGTGTTACTGTCAACTTTTTCCCTTACATCTGCTAATATTTGCTTTATGTATTTAGGTACTCCTATATTGGGAGCATATATATGTACAATTGTTATTTCTTCTTGGATTGATCCCTTGATCATTACCTAATGTCCTTCTTTGTCTCTTGTTTAAGTTTTGTTTTAAAGTCTATTTTGTCTAAGTATTGCTAAATCTGCTGTTTTTTTGGGGGGGGCATGGAATAACTTTTTCTATCCCCTCACTTTCAGTCTGTGTATGTCTTTAGATCTGATGTGAGTCTCTTGTGTACAGCATATATATGGGTCTTCTTTTTGTATCCATTCAGCCACTCTGTCTTTTTACTGGCACATTTAGTCCATTTGTATTTAAAGGAATTATTGACACGTATGTACTTATTGCCATTTTGTTACTTGTTTGGGAGTTGTTTTTGTAGTTCTTTTTTGTTGCTTTGCTTTTCTTTTGCTCTCTTCCCTTGTGATTTGATGACTATCTTTAATGTTATGTTTGGATTCCTTTATCTTTTCTCCATATATATTTATTATATTTTTGGTTTGTTGTTACCATGAGGTTTAACACTTTAAAACAAAAATAGACTAGCTGCTGGTTGGTGGGCCCAGGTCATGAGGTGGCTGGCTGCATAGCTGCAGAGGGTCCTGGGGTTCGTGCTGCCCCACTGATAGGTAAACTTGGGTCCCAGTGTGGCTGGTTGTGGAGCTGAGGGATCCTAGATCTGGGTGGGGTAAGTTCCTGACATGGCTGGCTGTGGGGTCTGGGGTGTTCCAAAGCTGATGTTGGCCTGCTGGTGAGTGGGACCAGATCCTAGGGTGCATGGCTGCAGGGCCCAAGGTCTCTCAGACCTGATGTTTGCCTAGTGGTGGATGGGGCCAGGGCCTAGGGGGCTTGGGACTGGATTCAGCCTGTTAGTGGGTAGGTCCAGTGCTCAGGGAGTCTGCAGGTTAGTGCCTGCTGGCAGGCAAAGCCAGGTCCTGTGATCTCTGGCTGCAGAGCTCTTGGTTCCCCAAAGTTGGTATTGGCCCGCTGGTATGCGGGACTGTGTCACTACAGCTGGCTTATGCACTATTTAATAAAATAATTAAGGAAGGATGCTCAAACACTTTGATATGATTTGAGAGTTAAAAATGTAACAGAATAATATAGCTCTATCTTAAACTATAAATACCGATTTTACTCTTCAGAGCCAGTGATAAAGTTTTATTGATTGTTTTTTTTGCATTTTACCAAATCCATTTCTCCTTTAGTCCTATAGCCATTTCACTACCTTATATAGTATTATGTACTGCATTTGCAATTGCAGTGCGTTCTTAACTGACCTCTTGCTTATATACTTTTAGTCCTCTAGTGCTGGCAGTATAGCATTGCCATGAGATAACCGTACTAAATAAAATTCAAATTACTCTGTCTTGTATTCAAGAACATGGTTGGTAAAATCTAGATATATTTTATATATATATATATAACTTTGTATATATGTAAAATCTTCCTACAGATTTTCTAGCTTTAACAAAACAGGTTATCTATCGTAGTTACTCATTAAATACATTTGAGTGACCCATCATCCTGTTATTTCACATCTTTTTTTTTAATTTCATATCTTAAGATGTAAGTTCATTGTGTTTCTTTGACAAGAAGCACCCTCACAATATCCCTTCCTTGATCCCCACACCTGTCATATACATGCGCCTACATTTCTTGGCAGAATTTTTGACTTCTTCTTAGTCCCATTCAGATCATTTCCCCTTGATCAACTCAGGATAAAGTGGATTATCTTTATTCTAAATCCTTGTTTGCATCTTAATCATTGCCCTAACCCACATATCTTTATGCTTTTTATTTCCATATGCTTCTTTCTACTCTACTAGGTCAAGGTCCATGAAACAAGATAATGACAGAAACTTTCACTTCCTCAAACCTACATGCTAATTATGTGACCCACTAAAGGAGACAGTATTAAAACATGTAAAAGAAGCAAAGGCAGAACTATGAAATATAAGTTGAGTGGGGTGAGGCCTTGTAATTAGTAAACTTCTTGGGTGAGGATAGTGGCTTTATAGATTCTTTTGTATGTCTTAAGAGTTCATGAATATGAAAGGCACTCAGATTATCATTAATACAGAGGTACATATAATTACTGTTCTCCACCCATCCTGATGTACATTTCTACCAATATCACATTCTTTGTTTCATTTATAAATGATTTATATATAATAATAGTAACAAACAACTAACTAGTGGGATAGATAGGCCATAGTTTAGCATCACAAATTGGTAAAATGACTTCTCAAAGTTCCTAGTAGTCAAATATCCAGGGAGGTATTCAGTCATCTTTATGGAAATGCCTCTCATCAGTGTAGTATGATATGAAAATGAATACATCTGCTATAAAATGAATACAAGTACATATAAACAGAATGAGTGAATGAAGGTGTATTTAGGGGAGAAACCTAGAGGAAGCATCATCAAGAAGTGTGAAGAATAGGAGTGAATCAAAAAATATAACCTAAACTTATTTTCAGATTTAGAATATTGGCTTTTATTGTTTGTTTGATTGCTTATTTTAGGAATCATGTTGCTGCAGGCCTCTATCATATATGTTAATTAAAAATTTTTTTTGGCATCATAATGATGTACTTATAGCTGTCAGGACTCAATACAGCTGAACAGCATCAAGTTTTCTAAGAGGCCAATTTCACTTCAAGGTGGAGGAACCATTGTGGAAGGCTAGAAACAGGAAGCTATAACAATTTGGGAAGTTGCATATTTGTATCACCAAAATCGCCTAATCACTCATAAAACAATGTTTGTTAAACAGAATTAAAATAGAAGTTTAAGATTTCAAAATTTTGTAAAAGGTTTCTGAAAATCAGTGACGCTTATAGCTTATGAGTTCTGACAATACTCTATCATGTCTCTATGCAGTTATCCATTATTCATTAGCATATGTGAGAAATATGAGAATCATTACAGGAAAAAGGATTATAATCTAATCTGGATTATAAGATTCTATATTAGTAATCCATTTATATACAAACTATTATTTTAAAAACTTGTGCTCATTACTTTCATCATGAAGAGTTATAAAAAGCTTACTAAATTATTCCACAGTTTCATTATTACATTGCAATTTTTCAGGCAAATTAAAATTGCTTTCATATAGAAGATTAGAAAATAGGGCAACTTAAAATGAACACAGAGCCCCATCCTGTAGAGAATCTGGGGACTATCGACAGTCATAAAGAATAAGGAAAAGACTCAGTTTTGCTTTGAATATTAGCTCTGTCTCACACTGGATGAGTGATGTATGCCTTGACAACAAAACAAATAGAATTTTGCTCTGAATAATCTTCCCATTATATTCAAGAAAATGGTGTAAATCCAGTCTATGAGAAGATACTGTTTTGCCACATAGTGGATGGAAATATTTTCTTTGAGTACATACCATGGCTGTGGATTCCACTTTACTATTGTAGTAACTTGAATATGAACAATCCACTTAGATTTAAACTCCCCCCCTTTTATGCCTAATGGAATTCTAATCAGTTGTCAAACCAAGATTTTCTTACTTCCAAAAATGTAGGTCAAAGTGAACAGGGAAGACATTGTGTTTTAATTAATGTATTTTTAAGAAAGTAGTTCTATGATTGGCCTAGCATCATTAATACATAACTTAGTCCATCACTCAGTTATTACCAGCCAGCCAGCAAATGAAGGAATTCATGTTTCCACTCATTAAATAAAATTTATTTCTAAATACCATTTTAAATGTGAAGAGATGTAACTGGAATAAAATAGGTATTAGAATCTCATTTTAAGAATTGAATTAAACTTCCTACAAATTACTTTAATTAAATTACAGCGTCATTTTGTGTTGTATCACTTTGCCTCATTAAAAAGATGAATACATGAAGAAGCCCAATACTTGTCCACAGAATTAACAGATTTCCTGTGTGTCATATATTCACAATGTCCCTTAGTGTTGGATTTGCATTTAGAAGTGGAAGCCAAGATGTGAACAATCACACGTAGGCAGAGAGCTCTCCATAGTCACAGACATCTGAAGAGGTGCCTGTGTATCACCCATTTTGGCAAGTACATGAACTACCTTATGCTGAAGTACAGCATAACTACCTTTAATTTTCAATGGCAGTACAGTACATGCATGAATGGTGTGTATAACTGAAACCTCTCTTTTACTGAGAGATAAAATATTTTAGATAATTCAACAGGTGCATTAGTCAGACACTGCACTCTTTCCAGCCTTTCAGGTCAACAAAGTCACCAATTAACTACCCTTTTAATGCTGCAATGTAAATAACTTCAGAAGTATTTTTTTTTGATATTGAGCTGGATGAGCTGTTTGTATATTTTGGAGATTAATCCTTTGTCCGCTGATTAATTTGCAAATATTTTCTCCCATTAACAGCTCATGCAGCTCAATATCAAAAAACAACAACCCAATCAAAAAATGGGCAGAAGACCTAAATAGACATTTCTCCAGAGACATACAGATGGCCAAGAGGCACATGAAAAGATGTTCAACATCACTAATTATTAGAGAAATGCAAATCAAAACTGCAATGAGGTATCACCTCACACCGGTCAGCATGTCTATCATCAAAAAATCTACAAACAATAAATACTGGAGAGGGTGTGGAGACAAGGGAACCCTCTTGCACTGTTGATGGGAATGTAAATTGATACAGCCACTATGTACAACAGTATGGAGGTTCCTTAAAAAATAAAAAATAGAGCTACCATATGATCCAGCAATCCCACTCCTGGGCATATACCCAGAGAAAACCATAATTCAAAAAGACACATACACCCCAATGTTCATTGCAGCACTATTTACAATAGCCAGCTCATGGAAGCAACCTAAATGTCCATTTACAGAGGAATGGATAAAGAAGATGTGGTACATATATACAATGGAATATTACTCAACCATAAAAAGGAATGAAATTGGGTCATTTGTAGAGACGTGGATGGACCTAGAGACTGTCATAGAGTGAAGTAAGTCAGAAAGAGAAAAACAAATACCATATAGTAATACATATATGTGGAATCTAGAAAAATGGTACAGATGAACCAGTTTGCAAGGCAGAAAAAGACACAGATGTAGAGAACAAACGTATGGACACCAAGGGGGTAAGGGGGAGTGGGATGAATTGGGACATTGGGATTGACATATATACACTAATATGTATAAAATAGATAACTAATGAGAACTTGTTGTATAGCACAGGGAACTCCACTTTGCTGTTCAGTAGAAACTAACACAATATTGTAAAACAACTATACCCCAATTAAAAAACAAAAAGAAGTATTAGTGCTTTTAAGTCCACTCTCCCAACATAAAGTTGTACTACAACTTTGTATAGTAAAATATCTGGTCTATGCTTATTAAACTGTTGAGCATTTTCCCAAAGAGTAAACTTAATTTTACAACTAAGAGAAAATATAATACAGACAATTTATAAGCCAACTTCTTCAATAAAAGATAAAATTGATAATTAGATATTTCAGATTTTATTTAGCCATTAAGTAACTGTTATAATTATATCAAGGAACTAAAGAAAAACAAAAAACCCACTTATGGTAGTGTTGCCAATCTACTTGGGGATAGAATTGTCCTCAAGGGACACCTTACTTTTATGAACCAAAAATATATTTAATCCTCAAAATTACACTTAGTGGCACTTTTTGTACTGTCCAAAACAAGTTGAAAAACTTTTTTTTGTCCTGAGAATTTTTCATTTCAAAATTTAAGAATTTTTCATTTCAAAATGAAATTTTTCATTTCATTTCATGAATCACAGAATTTCAAAAGAGCAAAAAGTCAGCCATCACATAATAATTTATATTTGGAATAAGAAATGGTTATTTCTTCACAATATGGGAGTTTTCTATTTAGAATTATTAGGGAAGTAAATTACTTTTGTTATAATCCGATTGATTTGGGGTGAGAAGATAAAGTTGAGAATAATTTCATGGTTTTAAAAAAACTTTCAGGCATAGGGTGAGGCATAAAAGATATCTTGTGGGCAAAAATCACACGATCATATAAAATATATACACTTGGAAAGAATAAAAATATTTTCTCAAAGTGTAGGCATTGGAAAAGAAAGTAAAACTTTCCAGAACAATCACTCTTAAAATAGAAAATGTAGATTCTTTCTTATGAATTGTGTCGCTGGAACCAATGTTGAAACTAAAAGAGAGTAGTTGCATAATTCATAATTAGACCTAGGACAGCCTCTACTTTGCATTGTGGGCCATTGAAATCATAGCAGGGATATAACAGAATATCAGTTGTTATGCAATTCAAATCCTGTTAAAGAATGGAATGATGAATTATGGGAGATTCAGGGATGTAATATACTTATTAGATGCAATAATAACAATTCATTTAACTCAATTTTCTTCTAGTTCTGAGACAAAAATAATCATTTTCCCACCTAGAATTTGAAATCAAATTTCAGAAAATCTTAGTGTAATAGCCAGTCATCTCAAGTAATTTCAAGTTTTATAATGAAGGCTGACTAAGATAAAAGAGGTTTTGGAAGGAATTTTATTTTGGCTTCATTCTTGAAAGCCTCAAAGACTGTGTGGGTAAGGACTATAGGATGCCCCACTGAATGTTAAATGTCTGCTTTGCACCTCTGTATCAAAGAGTTAATGTGACTTACTCAAATCTGTGGCAGCCAGCTTGAATTTTACCAATGAAATATTAGCCCTCAGACTATCCTTCTAGTAATTGTAAGGGATCAAAGATAAATACACATGTAAAGATAAATAAATACCTCCAGTGAAACACTGTGGAATGTCTACTATATTAAAAATCACTACAACAGTGGAGTTCACTGAGCCTTAGAAATATTTAAGAAAACTAGCTATAAAATGTTATTTATGAATAAAAACTATATCACTCCCAATCCCATGTAAATAAATTTACATCCTAATTTCCCTCCTAATTCAATATAAATAAATATGATTTTTATCCAAATTAAACTTTTATTAAACATGATCTTTATTCCCATTACTTGAGTAAAATCTAAATAGATGATTAACTTTAGAAACCAAGAAATAATTGCCAAATATCTTTCAAAAGCCACAAAAAATGAGAAGAATTTTAAACAACTTCATAAGACTGAATCAATTAAAATAACACAGATCCATGTTATTTGTTTTATTTAGAACACTCTGATCTATTTGTAAGAGCAGGAGGATTGGTTGTATAGATTAATCACCAATGTGAGTAACATTTGCTACTTTCAAAAAGCCAAGTCAGTACATATACATCCTCCAAAACTCAAGGGACCATATGTCTTGATTTGCTCAGGACACTTCTAGCTTATGAGATATTCTAAAGTAATTTTCATCATTCTCAGAAATGTTCTGGTTTGGGTGATGAATTATATGGTCATCTTATTTACAATTCCTAATGGAGGTAATGTGTTCCTCTTTTTTGTCTATTACACACATTAGGAATTGCTGGCAGTTGTAACAAATATGAATCAAGGAAATGCCATTAAGTAAATGAAATCATTCGTATGCCTTTATGTAGATTTTTGCCTAATTAATGATTTTTTGAGGAAACATATTTTCTATTATCAACAACACATTCATTATTATTTTACAATAAATACTTTTTTAATCCACATAATGCTAATACACAGAATAAGTAGAGTAACTTTAGGGTTAAATTCCATAGAGGCAGGCAGGAGCCCCAGAAAATCTGGGTTAGAGGTTTGGGATCACTGTTAAACATGTTTCATCCTGGGGTGTTTAAATGAACCTTGCAATTCTCAAGCCCTCATTTGAATTTCAACATGCCCATATATCCTAAGTTCAGAGTTATTTATTTGAGATTGCTTATGGCAGAAGTCCAGAGTCATATAGCTGTTGATTTTCCTCTTGTCAAATCTGAGGAGATGGCTGTAGCTTGTATTTGCATTTCTCCTGAAGTCTGCCACCACATCTCCACAGGAAATAGAGTTAATGACTAAGGATTTGGCACATTTCCTAAAAACCAGTGAGAAAACGACAGTGCCCAAATTACTCATGGAGGATAATTCTGATGTGACTACCTTTCATACCGCATCAGTAGATCTAAATATAGTTTAAACCTTTTTATTTAAGTATGACAAATAGTTAAACTCTGATTTGCAATTGAAGTGCAACTCAAGGAAAAAGCATGAGGCAGTACTTAACTTGATCATAAACTATCATAAAATGCTGAGTCACACATTGTTCCTTTTAATATTTCTCAAAAATGTTCTCCATGTGTTTGTACTCTAATTGTGAATTTTGCCAGCCTAGAGATAGATAGTTGCCAACTTCTCACATTAGGGAGAGGCCTAGATGGTTCAAGGAATGTTTGATGAAATCTCAGAATGAAAGTGATAAGCATTCAAAATAATAAAAAATAATGTTAATATTAGATCAGAAGTGGGTCAAAACACAAAAAAGCAGGAGTGAAATTAAGCAGACAGATGAATCACAGAATCAAGGAGATCAGAAAATATTAAGAGAAAGACAAATTGGAAAATATGGTTTAAAAAAGGTCAGTAATTAGGATGACTTTAGGCTTATTGGGCATATTTACAACCTCTAAGGGGAGAGAGGGTTGGTAATGAATGAGTTAGTGTCAGATGTTCATTTAATACCAATTTGGGTACAGTTCATAATTCCTCCGTGACTTAGAGAAGTTAATCTCTTATATGTACACAATTAATGACTTACAGTCTTTGAGCTTTCGCCTTTTTGTTTAACTTCTCAATGATATTTTAAAAACTCTTTGGAATGGATGAAATAAAAGATGCTAAGAGTAGATGTAGGATATGATAAGTAAAGGAGTAATAATAGTTTCAGGGTTTAGATGAAGAAAATGTGGGAAAAGGACTTTTGTAGAAAAAGGGGGAACATGCTTTGGGCAAAGTTTTATTTTACGTGTCATGAAGTTATCCAATTATAAATATCCTAAGTTACAAAAAATACAAGAATTCCTGGTGCAAGAAAAGTACATTGTACATTAAAAATGTACAGTATAGAGTATGCTTCCAAGATGCTATTCCGTTACCTGTCATATAGTTTTAGAAAAATTTGAGTTACTAATGAGAATTTTAAAAGTCATAAACTGTCAGAGAGAATTCATCAGTCTCTCTGCATTTGTTTAAAAGTATACAATTTGTCGTTTTCTCCATACAGTATTGACAAGCTGTAGAAAATAATTGGAAATGTAAATAAACTTTATTCTGCATTGAGATGCTTTGGTTTTCAACAGTTTAAAGTGTTCCTCTGGATGGTGGTATATCTATGCACAGCCTTCTTTGATTTTACTTGCTTCGGCTTTGCTGGATATTTTAGATTTGTAGGTTGATATTTTACATCAATGGAGGGAAATTTTTTGCCATATTTCTTTACAGATTTTTGTGTCCTATTCTCTTTCTTCTGTTCTGCCAGAATTCTAATTATTACAAACATTAAATTGCTTGATATTATCCCACAGGTTATTGAGTTTTCATTCATTTTTTAAACTTTGTATGTTGAAGTAATATTAGACTTATAAACATGTTGTCAAAATAGTATAGGCAATTCCTATATGCTCTTCTTCCAGCTTCTCATTGTAGTACAAAACCATAATGCAATGATCAAATTCAAGTAATTAAGATTGGTATAATACTATTAACTAAACTACAGACATTATGAGAATTTCACCAGCTTTTTTCCTCCTTAATGCCATTTTTTTTGTTTGTTTTAGAATCCAGTCCAGGATCCCACATTGCATTTAATTGTTTTGTCTCCTTAACGTTTGACAGTTCCCCATTCTTTCCTGTCTTTCATATCCTTCACACTTTTGAAGAATTCTGGTCTGTTATCTTATAAATTGCCTCTCAGTTTGGATTTGTTGATGTTTTCTAATGATTAGGTTGAAGTTATGTATTTGGGGTAAGAATATCACATGAATTTGTTATATCCTCTCAGTGCATCATACCAGGCGTTCCCTGATGTTGATATGTATTTTACTAGTGATGTTAATCTTGACAACTTGGTTAAGGTGGTATCTGCTGGGTTTCTCCATTATAAAGCACTATTTTTTCCTTTTGTAATTAATAAATATCTTGAGGAAGATCCTTTGAGACTGTTAATATCCTGTTTCTCTCCAAGGTTTTGCCCACTGATTTTACTGCTGAATCATGCCTGCATCAGTTATTTCTGTGGTGTTTGTTTAATGGTGATTGTGTGTTTTTCTCACCTCTTTTACATTTATTAATTGGAATTCTTGTGTACTTAAGAGCTGTTTCTCTCTTTCTCTCACTCTCTCTCATACATGCGCACACACATAACAACAGTGTGGATACATACAGGTTTGTAAATCAGTATGGACTCATTAATTTTTATTGTATTATATGGATATAATTCAAACCTGCTTTTTTGTTGTTGTTGGTCCTCAAATTGTTCCCACTTTGGCTATTGAGAGCTCTGTTTGTTTGGCTGTTTTGTCTTTTAACATGTCCCCATTCGTTTTTGAGATCTTGATTATTATCTGGCATTAGAAGGTGTTCCAGACTCATATTTCCCCCTCTTCCAGTCCTAGGTTCAAACTCTCCTTAAAGGAATCCTGTTCCTTTAATTGGAAAATGGTATTTAGAAACCTAGCTCTTGGCCCTAGGTGGGCTTATTACTACTGAGATGTCAATGAATCTAGAAGCCTACTCTCAGTGGGCAAAACTATGAAATATATGCAGCTATGCTAACCCACTTATGCACATACACATGTAATTATTTCTCTAACTGTATGTATATATATGTGTATATGTATATATATGTGTGTGTGTATGTATAAATAAAACCATGAGTTTATATTAATGTCTCTGACTCCAATCCAATACCACAAGATTCATTCTTGTCTTCCCTTTCCCTTATTTGTAACTTCTTTCTTTAACATGAAAACCTGACTCTCAATATCTACCTTATCTTTACTTATTTGTTTAATACTAGTATACATATAAAGTATTTACAGAGTAGCCAACCATATCTGTATGCAAAACAGACTTATTAACTAGAGTACAGTATTTATAGTTATTTTTGGTTTAGCTTTAGATTACTTTATTTTGCCCACCTTGTTTGGTATGGTTATGTTCTTCATTTGCAATGTAAATAGGTCTGTTTGTTACTGCTTGTATTCCATCTTGGGTTCCTCTAAATCTTGGTTGCTTCTATATTTATAGTTATGTATGTATGTAGGTATATTTGTATGTATATATGTAAAATATTACTATGGTTTTAAGTGTCAGAGCTATACAAAAAGTCAGGACCAAGGCTAGAGTGAAGTATGTCAGGCACCTAGAAGGCAAAGCATAAGGACCCCAGGCACCTTGCCTACTTACCTGGTTACTTCCAGCCCTACAAAAAGGTATAGTTCAAGAAATATTGCTCCCTCTTTATCCATCTTTTTTTCCACCACGTTCACATCCACTCTCTATAGGTAAATAATTTCTTAATTTTATGGTTTATTCTTTCTGAATTCCTTTTGCACAAGTGAGCATGTATCCTTATTTCTTACATGAAGAGAAGCATATCATTAATATTACTTTATGCTTTGACTGTTTCTTTCAAAATAGTATGTCCTAAAAATAACTCCAAATCAGTTCCTAGATATCTTTGTTTAATAGCTGCATAGTGTAGGCGTAACATAATATATTCAACCACTCTTCTAAGTATGGACATTTAGAATTTTTCCAACATTTGGCTATTACAAACAATGTTGAAATGGATAACCTTATGCATATATATTTTCACATTGTTAGATGCCTATATTTAAGTAGATACCTAGATGATATATTACTAGATCAGAAGGTTAACCGTATACATAGTTTTTTAGATATTATCAAATTCTCCACATTTTATACTAATTTGCATACCCACAAAAAATATTTGAGTGCATGTCTTCCCACAGCCTTACACAGAATGTGTTGTTATATATTCTTTACTAATTAGACACACGGGGAATGGAATTTACTGTTGTTTTATTTACATGTATTCAGTTAAGGGTGATTTTGAATATTTCTTCATATATTTGAGGACCATTTTTACACCTTTTTTTCATAACGTCTCTTCATGTGTTTTTCACATTTTCTATTAGTGTTTTTCATCCTTTCTGCATTTTTAAGAATACTCTAAATATTAGGAAAATTAGCCCTTTGTAGTATAGTTTGTAAATATTTTCTCCCACTTCATCAGAAGTTTTTAACATTTTTGTGGTGTTTTCTTGTTTTTTAATAGTGTTTTTTTAAAATCATGAATGTTTGATTTTGTCAAAGATCTTTTCAGCATTTGTAGAGAAAATTATAGGATTTTCTTCAGATCTATTAATGTAAATCTATTAACATAAAATGAATAAAGATATGAAATGCTTAAACTCAGAGGTTTGTATTTTCAAATATTACCTATTTTTACTAACATATTCTGTAATTAACCATCTAATTACCACATTAGAGTTGCAAATGAAATAAATTAAATTGGATAAATACATAGAGAAAAACTGACACAAAAGCAAATAATATCTCAGACTTTAGTGAAAGGAAATGGTATTTTTCAAAAGATGAAAAATGCATAATTAAATATGCTGTTTCAACTGTCAACATATCATATGCTTATTATCAACTTTAGCAAGTTAATGAAAAAAATTGATAAGAACAATATAATCTCTTAACTCAGAAGTAACATTTCTATTTTACCATAGTATCTGTGTCCAAACTGCCAATAAAATTAGAACCTTAAGTGCATTTATATCGTAAGATTTTAAACCTTATGGTGATTAGTGCTAAGTGCAACAATTTAGTGTATTATGTATATGTAAAGCAGATAAAATAAGTAGAAAAAATGGAAACAGGTTTCCTAGAGAAAGGGGATTTGTTCAATTCTCCAACTTTACTTTTTACATTAACATGTGGTTTTTATTTATTTAATTTTTATTGTGATATATTTGATAATTATGAATTTTATATTTAAGATGTACAATTTGATTATTTCATATGCATATACTTTGTGGAAAAAAGCACCACATTCAAGCTAATTAATATACCTATTACTGTAGATCATTATTACTTTTTCTGTGTATGATGAGAACACAGAAAATCTCAAGTGTATAATAAAGTATTGTTAACTACAGTCACATTGTTTTATATTAGACCTCAAAACTTATTCATCTTGCATAAGTGAAACTTGGTATCGCCTAACAAACATCTCCCCTATTTCTAAACATCTCCCCTATTTCTATTTCCCCAACCCCTTCTAACCATGATTCTACTTTATGCTTCTATGAGTTTGACAATTTTAGATTCCACATATAAGTGAGATCTGTGGGGTTTTTTCCTTAATTAATTAATTTATTTATTTTTGGCTGTGTTGGGTCTTTGTTTCTGTGTGAGGGCTTTCTCCAGTTGCGGCGAGCGGGGGCCACTCTTCATCGCGGTGCCTGGGCTTCTCACTGTCGCGGCCTCTTGTTGCGGAGCACAGGCTCCAGACGCGCAGGCTCAGTAGTTGTGGCTCATGGGCCTAGTTGCTCCACGGCATGTGGGATCTTCCCAGACCAGGGCTCAAACCTGTGTCCCCTGCATTGGCAGGCAGATTCTCAACCACTGCACCACCAGGGAAGCCCTGTGTTTTTTTAAATATGTGGTTTCAGAGGTTTGGAAATGCCTAAGCCTGTTATAGTAGTATAGATACAGGTAATTTGCAAAATTATTGCTTCATTAGGATGCAGAAAGTGTGCTAGTGTTCAAGAATCTTAGGGAAAATTTTCTTGAATACTGCAGTTCCAAGAATGATATAATTTAATATAAAAATAACTTTATAGTATAATTATTAAGTATATACACATTTGAAATAATTTAGCAGAAAGATATTAAAAACAAAACATAAAACGTGAGAGGATGAATTTGGAGAAGAAATTAGAAAAGTAATTAAAGGGAAGGGAATTACATAAATTTAATTTTCTGATCTTGGAGATAGAAGTCTCTGAATTATTCATTCTTTCCTCAAGGCTCCCAGCTTGGTGTTTTTTGTTTTTTACTTTGTCATTATCATCACATCATATCACAGGTACCCACTATCTGTGTGGCTAATCACTTTTTAAAAATTGTGGTAAAATATACATAACATAACATAAAATGTACCATTTTAATCATTTTAAGTGTATAGTTTTGTGGCATTAAGTACATTCACATTCTTTTGCAACCAGCACCACCATCTATCTCTAGAACATATTCTGTTTCAGCAACTGAAACTCTGTACCCATTAAACATTACCTCCTCATTCCCTTCTTCAATTATTTTTTTAAATGAATTTTTCTGAGAATCAAACTTTGGATATTTACCTTGGATATGAAAGACGGCCCTATTCAATACAGCCACTTTAACTTAGAATGTTGGCATGACCTGGGCAAAATTAAAGAAATAATGTCAGTTTATATAATGCATATGGTTCTATTACTTATAGTAATAGTAGTAAGGCATTATAGATATATATACACACAAACAGACACACATATATATACATCTAAACACACACACTAAAATGATCTGGCAGCTGCATTAATATTCCATATTTTTTCACCAATAAGACTTTTTTTTTTTTTTCCGGTACGCGGGCCTCTCAATGTTGTGGCCTCTCCCGTTGCAGAGCACAGGCTCCGGACGCACAGGCTCAGCGGCCATGGCTCACCGGCCCAGCCGCTCCGGGGCATGTGGGATCCTCCCGGACCGGGGCACGAACCCGTGTCCCCTGCATTGGCCGGTGGACTCTCAGCCACTGCGCCACCAGGGAAGCCCCCACCAATAAGACTTTTTATCGGAAACCTCTTGACTCAGAAATGACATTCAAACTTATTGAACGCTGAAAATAATATCTTCCTAGATTTTAAAAGTTTTCACAATTTTCTAGGTGTTCTTTTATTAATTGACTCTTTTCATAAATAACAAATTTATCTGTCCTTAATGCATATTGGTTTAGGCTTTCCTTTTACTATCCATCTATTAAAGGGACATTTATGGCTTTGGCAGTTTATTAAAATTACATAGTTGGCTGGAGTTCATAATCATCTGAAAATTTACTTCTGCATTTTGCTTTTTTTTGAGTACTTAATTACTGAGTAAATATGCATTTTAACTGGTAGAGATGATACTCTATTTTTAATTAATTGATAATTATTTCTGAGTACTTTTATTGCTGCCTATCTTTCATTTTTTCCCAAAATTAGAGACTACTAAATTAGAGATAAGTATTTTGAGGTGGGCAGCTCTCTATTACAATCTCAATATGTAACTGCAAACATTACATATTTCTGTATTTAATAATATTGTTAATTTGGTGATATTCACCTGCACATTTGCAAAATCTAGATATATCAGTAAATATATAATTTTCCTAAATATTCTCCATGTCTGTAGTTGGTACATAATAAAAAGCTTCCAAAAGGGCTTCCCTGAGCTTCCCTGGTGGCGCAGTGGTTGAGAGTCCGCCTGCTGATGCAGGGGACACGGGAAGATCGCACATGCCGCGAAGCGGCTAGGCCCGTGAGCCACGGCCGCTGAGCCTGCGTGTCCGGAGCCCGTGCTCCGCAATGGGAGAGGCCACAACAGTGAGAGGCCCGCGTACCGAAAGGAAAAAAAAAAAAAAAAGCTTCTGAAAAACCAAGTGATTGCAAAAAGAACAACATTTAAAAGCTCACTGTTAAATTGTCTTCACATAGATTTCCTTCACAGGACGCTAATCAAAGCATTTTCTGTTATTGTTAAACAGATGGCAACCTATATTGTATTACCTAAAAATATTCCTTCCTTTATAAATTTATGTACCATAATTCATAATATAGAAATAACATCAAACTAGGGCTTTTTAATTAATCAAAATATTAAGTACTTATTGAAGGATAATGATAATAGTGCATCAAACCTTACAATAGCTGGTTAGTATGTTTTTAAGTGAATTTTGTCCATAGGCTGGCAGCTCAGAGCTTTCATGGAACTTGTGAGAACAGGAGCAACAATTAAGTAAGATCACCTCTTGGTAGCATAGTAATAACTAACACAAGAATCTGCTACCAACCTAACCTCTCCTCCAACACAAAGGAAAAGATATTCAATGTTCAATTTTCTTTTTTTTCTCGGATTTAAATCACTAATTTCCCCCCCAATTAGACCTTTTTAGGAACAAGGAGATTATTGCCCATAAAGAGGTACTTTGTTTTTATACTGCTGTGTCAGAGCTACTTGTTGAAAAGGCTATATATCTTTCCTACATTGAATTTCTTGTATACTTTTGCAAAATCAGTTGGACATATTTGCGTGCATCTCTTTCTGGGTTTTTTTAATCTGTTTCTGCTTTGTTGATCTGTATGTCTTTCCCTGGGCCAAAATTGTCTATCTTGACCACTGTACTGAACAGTAGGGTTTAATAGCAGAGGGAGTGATTATTCCCACTTTATTTGTTTATTTTTATTATTGTTTTAGCTATTCTAGGGACAGTCCTTTCCATATAAATTTTAGAATTAGCTTGTCTATATCTACAAAAACTTTGCTGGAATTTCTATTAGTTGCATTAACTCTGTAAATCGATTTGAAGAGAACTGACATTTTTACTGTGTTGAGTGCATAAATAATCTCTCTATTTATTTGTCTTTTATGATTTTTTTAAAAGAATTTTGTAATTTTCAACATACAGATTCATAAATGTTCTGTTAAGTTTATATCTCAGTATTTCATTTTCTTTGGAGTAATTATGTGTGTTTGTGTTTTAAAATTGGTTTTCTACCTGTTCATTGTTAGTATATAGAATTGAAATTGAATTTTGTATGTTGATATTGTGCTGACTTACTGCTGACTTACTAGTTCTAGGAGTATTTTTGTAAATTTCTTGGTATATCTTATATATGCAATCATATAATCTGCAAAAAAGAACAGTTTTACTTCTTCCTTTCCTTTTTTTTGTGGGGTTCACTCCAGAGCTACAGCCAGGTCAAGTGCCTGCTTTATTCAGATGGGAAATGCCTGAATTGGGCTCAGTCTCAAACTTTACACATTGTGAAGGCAACTGGGAGTGAGGCAGGAATCTAGAAAAATAATGCATGGATCCAGACAATGGAGAAAGACCATGCCAAGGCTGGCCCAGACTTGTTCATGTGACATCAGTGGCAGGAGTCACTTCTATCACTGGTTAATGGGTCAGCCCAGATTACAGAGGTGGAGAAATAATCTCATCCAATATCTGAAGATCAGTCAGTGTAATTCACCACATCAATAGGCTAAAGAAGAAAAATTATTTGATAATATCAATTGATGCAGAAAAAAATTTGACAAAATCCAATAGCCTTCATGATATAAACTCTCAGCAAGTTAGGAATAAAGGAGAACTACCTCAACTTGATAAAGAGCATGTACCAAAAATCCTACAACTAACATCACACTTAATGATAAAACACAGAAGGCTTTCCCTGTAATGTCAGGAACAAGGCAAGGAAGTCTGCTTCTATCACTCTTATTCAACATAGTACCTAAGATTTTAGCCACTGTAATTAGGCATAAAAATGAAATAAAATCATATAGATTATACAGATTGGAAATGAACCTGGACTAGAGACATAACATAACACCTGTGGCTCTCCTAAAAAAAGCCGGATCACAGATGATCTAGCAGCTGTTTGAGGATACATAAGTGAACCTAACCACACTAAAAGAATTGCCCACTGACCTGCAGATTACTGAGCTAATAAATGCTTATTGTTTTAAACCACTGAGTTAGGGGTAGATTATTATGCAGCAAAATTTATTAATATAAACAGCCTTGTAAAAACGTAGTATCAGAAAATTTATTCTCCAAAATAAACTGAATTTTAGAAAAAGTTTTAGGTATTCAAAGAAAAAAAAGACAAAGATTCACTGCTTACCCAAGATGATCTTATGTTAAGAAGTGTAAGATGCATAAAAACTTGGTTTACACAAATATTTGCTCTTCTTTTGTAGTGCCATTAGAAGAATCATTTAAATTATTAAATATTAAAACCCCTTATAAAAAGCAAATTAAATTCCTCGATTAATTAGCAAAGTGAAAATGTATATAGGTGATTTAAATGAAGTAGTATGCATGTTCAGATGCACCACATTCTCAGGTACTAAAAACAAATTCATTGTCATCATGAAACCATTATGATGAATGTTAAAAAGCCAGAAAGACAAGCGAGGAGATTAAGGGAGATGAAGGCATGAATATTGTAAAAAAAAAAAAAAAAGTCACAGAAAGGGACTGAGAAAATTATGAACCCCTATTGGACATTAAACAGATAAAAGAAAAAAATCGACAATGTTTGAAACAAGCTTGTTTGTTTTTAAACAACCACTAATTGCATACTAATCTCTACATTCTGAAGAATATTCACAAAACCTCATTGAAGTATCACAGCCACTCGTTAAGATATTATTTCATCCCCATTTACAAATTAAGATGCTGACAATTTAAAAGATGTTTCAATTGCTTAAAATTCCATAATATTCTCAAAGCATAACTGGAACTAGAAAGAATTGGAGTGTTTCTCCTCTATAAGCCATGTAGTTTATGCTGTGCCCAATTCCTTGCCTTTGTACTTAAAATGGTTTTTTTGAAACATTTTTGTGAAATGAGCCAAAACCAACCATAGAACACATAAAATAAACAAACCAAATTTCCATTGGAAACTTATCAGTGTAGATTGATGTGATTAAAATTGTAGAAATAAATACATGAACAACTCTAGCAAGAAATCAGCCAATGCTTATTTTTATCTTTATTTTATTGAGTGTTAATTTTATGTTAAAAACATTCTCACCTAATTGCATAGAGGAGACCATGTTTAATTGATTTCATATAAAAATAATCACTGTAAACACATAACGTGACACTATGTATAAAATATACACTAGGTGGGAATAATATATTAAGTTTAGAAAATAGAAATTTAGGGTTCAGTCAAGGGAGTTATAGTTTATTGTTAGCTGGGTAGACCACAGCTTGGATGTAGTGTTTACTACTGTATATGGCTAATAGCTTTTAAAAATAGCCTTTTTATAAAAATGTATTAAAATACCTAATGTATATCAGCCAATGTGTCATTATCTAGGTGTGCAAACCAAAAAGTGATAGTGTCCTTGTAACTTTCTCTTTCATATAAACAGAAGTTCCTCCAGAGCAGGGACTTCTTTTTCATTTTCACATCCCCAGATTTCTATTTGGTAATGTGGTTCATAGAAATCATGCACAATGTGTGGGTTAAACAAAACTGTGGTTGTAAAACCATCAATGAATTAAAATATAAGTGCTGTATTTCATTATATATAGTTACATATTGTTGTTATAGATACCATGACATTTAAGAAAAGGACTGAGTTCATAGGAAAAGTTGATGTTGGAACAATGAGTAAAATTTTTTAATTAACTTTTCACTGTGAGTTTTTTTAATGCAAAAAGTACTGGCTATTCCTTTTTTCTGGGATATTTTTCTCCCAGGTCAATGGCCTCATGCCTTCATCACCTTTGAGTTTTTGCTCAAATGTCACCTCCCAATGAGCCCTAACCTGACCACTCAAAGTAAAGCTGTGAAATTTTTTATCCTTTTTCCCTGTTCTACTCAGTGTTTGTTCCATAACGATTGTTGCCTTCTAAAATACTACATAATTTGCATATCACTATGTTCTTTTGTTCATGATTTGTCTTCCCCCTCTAGAATATACTGTACACTAGGGCAGGGATATTTATCTGATTTATTCTTTGATGTTTCCTAAGCATCTTAACTGTGTCAGACTCATTTATCTAATGAGTGAATAAGTGCATGACATTTAACATTTTCAAATACATCAATCCAGTAACATTATTTTGCTTGTGACACTCATGGAGTGAAAACAGTAATATGTGCCTTCTTTTGCCTTATTTCTTATATATTTCTTCATATTTTTTAGTTAAAAAGTAGTGTTTGTTGTAAGAATGAGACAAAAAGAAAATATCAATCACCTGCTCCTTCCCTATTCCTCCAATCCTATCTATCCCTAATCAGCCAAATATTGCCAACCTAGTATATTTATTTTAGAAGTTTTCTCATGCTTTTACATATTTATAGGTATATACACATGTGTTTTCATTTGTTATGATTTTATCTTCATAATAATAAACATTCTACATGCATTCATTTGCAACTTTTGGACATAATTTAACAAAATACCATGAACAAAATTTCAATTGAGCAGAAACAGTGATAATTAATTCTTTTACTTAGCTATATATATATATATATATATATTTTTTTTTTTTTTTTTTTTTGCCGTACGCGGGCCTCGCACTGTTGTGGCCTCTCCCGTTGCGGAGCACAGGCTCCGGACGCGCAGGCTCAGCGGCCATGGCTCACGGGCGCAGCCGCTCTGCAGCATGTGAGATCTTCCCGGACCGGGGCACGAGCCCGTGTCCCCTGCATCGGCAGGCGAACTCTCAACCACTGCGCCACCAGGGAAGCCCTTAGCTCTATATTTTTGAGAAGACAAATATATTATTTACATACAATTTCCCAATGGTCAGTTGTTCCTTTTTTCCCCACTGAAAATAGTGCCATACTGTAATATTTCTGCTGGTGTGAATTCCAAAATTGAGATTACGTGGTCATAGTGTATATGCATTTTTAGTTTTCATTATTACTTCCACTTGTTTTACAAGTGTTTTAGTTTTTTTTACTTAATTCACAGAACACGTTTGGATAAGTCCATTTGCCTTTTTATTCTTCAACAGAACACACAAGTCGTCTAAAGCCAACATAGAATTTGAGATTTGAACATCATCATAAGTTTGGACACACTATTTTTAATGAAAACTATTGACCTGTCTCAGGTTCAGATGTAGATTTCTGGGGCTGTTATGAATTGGTACTATTTTCTCTTTAATTACTTTCTGTTATTCAAAAGCCTGATAATGTCTTAGGTGCAGCCATTGCTCAATAAGCTCCACTGAATTACTGAAAATTGATCACTTGTCTGTAGCAAGTAAGTTCCCATTAAAAACAGCCACTGCTTATCATGGCCAGCTGATTAGACTGTTTTGACTAAATGTATATTGGTATAAATTTATAGGCTCTGAGTACCTTTTTTCATGTTGAAGTGCTACCCTAATCTATCAACTCTTTCAGTTCATCTTGCTTGAGTCCTTTATATAAAATTAAGAATGTAATATTTTAAGAAGGATGTAATTTTAGTTTCCTTTCACTGCTATATTTTCTTGAATTGAAAATACAATCTTGAAACTTTCATTGAGAAACCTCTTATTTAGCACAGGTGATCTCTGTTTCACTCTACTTCTGTTTCTGTTGTGGACATTATTTAGGCTTTGACAAGTTTTCTAAATGCGACAAGAAGAAAGGATAATGAACATCTAAGTAAGCAATTCTTTGGATTTTTTGAACCAGCAGAGTATTAGTGCTTTATAGTCTGTGTCTGGCGGAAATATGTCAATAACAACATATGACTGTTGTCAAAAAGTCAGCAATTTATTATACTTGTTGGCTAGTTGAGGTGGTGGGGAAGGAAAGGCAAAGAGCGGTAAACCAGTCTACTACCCAGATGTTATTTACCACTAAGAATAAAACCAACTAGAATCATGAATTTTCAGCCAAAGAGAAGTGAACTAGAGTAGGGATGCCATACAGAACAAAGTGGCTCTGGACAGAATCTACCACCAGTAAGTGTCTGAACTAAGCCAAATTATCATGATAATTTTCCTCATTGTGACTCTGAGGGCTCTGCAGATCATTATAATTCTAAGTTACCACAACTCAGTTATTACATTTAAAAAGTCATTTTCTAAAATAAACCTAGAGTAATTAAGCCTCTTTTAAAAGCAGGCATAATTATGATTTATACAGAAACATGAACTGAAACTTTTTTCAGGAGGTAAAATGTTAGAGTATGTGAACCTTTTGGAACCCAAAAGCTGCAGGTGCTTATTTGAAAAATGACATATCCATCATCTACCTGACAAGTACAGCTGAAATATCAAAGTTATAAACATTCTGCTTCTGTGTGCCAGCTGCTGTTTCCATGGAAACAACCTGAGTTGCAAAAGGAAGGTAAATGTCTTTAACTTAAAATTGTGAGGTTTTAAATATTTTACTAAATATGTATTTGGATATATCACTTTTTATTATAAAAATGTCCATTTTGTTAATTTTATTCATATATCTGTATATCTACATATATAAGCTCAAGTGCTATTAAACTAAATAACATTCTCTTTTATTTTAACTTAATCTTGTATGATATAAATATAGTTATAATTTATAAAAAGAATTATACTTATCACAAATATTACTCATTATTTAAATATTATAGTGTTCAAAATCTTAAAAACATAGGGAACACAAGGACATATGTCATATATTTTTATTTTTTCAGGTAATCTACAAATAACTAAAAACAAAGGGGAAATTATTTAATAGTCTAAAAATAAGCTAACTTTAATTTGTATTGATTATCCAGATTACTTTTATCAAAAAAGAAACAAATTCATTATTGGATTTACGTTAATGGATTCTAATATTTTTATATTCTCCTATCTTGCTCTAACAATGCAACACACATTTTGGTATATGCAAAAAAAGTTATGCAATTTTTTCTGATGCAAAATAGTAGCTAAAGATGGAGAAATCTTGCTGTTTTCTTCATGTATATAATATTTAAAGTTGTGATATATTACATAGTCGATGAAAACCTTTCACCCTATTCATTATATATTTGTACACTTGGAATTCATAAACAATAGTAATTTTTGTACCTTCAAGAAAGATTAAAATGTAACTTTATTATACTTTCAGTATGTGAGACAATGAGATTTCATATAAACATTATGTTCTAGGAACTAAAATCATAGCACTGTCATATTACTAGAAGATATGCTTTGCCCTGTTATTAATAGAGCATTGTTAATTGTTGTTTCTACTATTTCAATTACTTGGGATATTATTTTTTAATAGTGATGACACTTATTTCAAGAGTTTTATAAAGCCTGATGTATTAACTTGCATTTCAAAGATACATAAACTTGGACTGGCTGAGCCATTGGGAGAATCTGCATCATCCTCAAATATTACTTAGCTAACCAATTTTTGTTGCAATTTAAGACTTCTATGATTTGATAAGACATTACATGTATTAGTCTCATAATTTTTATAAGGAATTGATTATATTGCCCTTTTCTTGGTAAGTTAAATGGGATCTATATTGATCTTTGATTAAAGAATTTCAAGTTTCTTTTTTATTGAAATATAGTTGAATTACAATATAATGTTAGTTTCAGACGTACAGCAAGAGATTCAGCTTTTTTTTCAGGTTATATTCCTTTATAGGTTATTACAAGATATTGAATATAATTCCTTGTGCTAGTACACTTGAGTTTCTTTCTTTTTGGTTTTTGTGAACCTATTGTATATTTTTGACTTGTGGTTACCATGGAGTTCAAGTATGTTGGCCCATAACTATATCTACTTTCTTTAAACTGATAGTCATTTAAGTTCAAACACATTCTAAAAGAGCTACATTTTAATACTCCCCGCCCACATATTTTGTGATTTTGATGTCCTATTTTATATCTTCATGCTTATTCTTTTACTGTTAATTTTAGTTATAATAGCTTTTACAATTTTTTGATTGTTTTTAAATGTATGTACTGGCTTGTTTAAGTGATGGGTCCTTTTATATGTTTGCCTTTCCAGCTGTGATTTTTCCTTTCCTATAGATTCTTGCTTCTTTTATATTTATAGAAAGCCCTTCAATATTTCTGTTAAGATAGGTTTAGTGTTGCTGAATTCTTTTAGTTTTGGCTTGTCTGAGAAACTCTTTCTCTCTCCTTCTAATCTAAATGGTAATCTTGCTGGATAGAGTATCCTTGGTTGCAGGTTTTTCCCTTTCAGGACTTTGAATATATCATGCCACTTCCTTCTGGACTGCAAAGTTTCTGAAGAAAAATCAGCTGATGGCCTTGTGTGGGTTTCCTCGTAAATTACCCTTTGTTTTTCTCTTACTTACTTTAGAATCCTCTGTTTTTTAACTTTTGTTTTGGTGTGGGTCCATTTGGGTTCATCATGTTTGGGACTCTCTGTGCTTTCTATACCTGGATATCTGTTTCCTCCTTTAAGTTTGGGAAGTTTTCAGCTGTAATTTCTTCAGATACATTTTCAATCCCCTTCTCTCTCTCTTATCCTTCTGGAATCCCTATTATTCATAGATTGACATGTTTTATATTATCCCGTAGATCTCATATGTTGATTTCATTTTTTTATTTCATTTGTCTGTTTGCTGTTCTGATTGGGTGACTTCCATTATTCTATCTTCCAGATCACTTATTTGTTCTTCTGTGTCATTTAGCCTGGTATTCATTGCTTCTAGATTGATTATTTTTCTCAGCAATTGAATTGTTTATTTTTGATTGGTTTATCTTTATAGTTTCTAGTTTTTTATTATAGTGCTATGCATTTATATTAGTAATCTTTCTTAATTAAGTTAGCATTTTTATTATCTCCTTTTAGAACTTGTAGTCTAGTAGACTGGTAAGCTCTGTTTCATTATTTTTTCTTTCAGAGGATTTCTCTTGTTCTTTTAGTTGGGAGTTGTTCCTCTACCTTTTCATTTTACTTAACCTTCTCTGTCTCTATTAATTTAGGAGAAACAGTTATCTACTGTGGTCTTGAAATGGTGTATTTATGTGGGAGTGTCCCGGGGTAGACTGTGTGTGTCCACTGTTTTTGGTGCAAGGGCTGGTTTCAGTTTGGATGCCAGCCATGTCTTTTCTCAGAGTGTGCTGCTCATTTTCCCCCTGATAGGAGATACGGTTGGTGTTGTAGTATCTAGAGTCCATGATGGATATGAGGCAGGGCTTCCTCTCTGCTCCATGGTTGTTACAGCCCTGTCAGGGGAAGGGTCTGCTCCCCAGTTGGTGAAGTATAAATCCTGAGGGTCTGGTTCAATCAGGATCCGTTGCCCTTGAGTACATGCCCTGCCCCAAAGGCGGTGATTGCTGAAACAAGTGAGGCCTGTGCAGACACAGAGGAGCTATGCACCTTGTGTGTAAACACCTGTGGTTCTGCTTAGAAGCAGCCCAAGATCAAGTACCTTTCTCTGTTGTGTTCATCCCAGATCTAGTGCAAGGCTGTGGTATGGAGTAAGTTAGGGCTTTGGATTAGGGTGTTGTGGCTGCAGGGATTGCACTGGCTGTGCTGCTGCCTGAGATCTGGGCTGCCTCTGTGTCAGACTTCTCCCAGGACACCTGTCTACCCGAGATCTAGCACTAAGCTGTGGTGTGGAATGAGTAGAACCAGGGCACTGTCATTGGGAGACAAACCCTGGGTACTCCTGAGCACATTGACAATGACCTCACCACCCCACCAGACCACACCCCAGGCTCTCCAGGCTGTCTCAGCATAGCTAGATGTGTTCTCTCCCAGGGCCTGTCTGCCCAAGATTCAGCACGTAGCCACTGCACAAGTTTGTTGTGCTGCCCCATATGCACGCTGGAGATGACCCCATGACTACACTCACCACTCTGTGCACACACTGATAGTAGCCTCCAGGGTTCCACTTAGATCACACTCCAGGCACCCTGATCTGTCTCTGTGCAGCTAGATTGAGTCTCTGCCCAGATATCATGCCAGGCTTTGGTGTGGAGTAACCGGGGCTAGGATGTTTGCACCTTCAGATTGGGAAGTGCAGTGAGGCAGGCAGTAGCCACCTGTGCAAGGCTCTCTCCTCCTTGATTGTCAGCAAGCTAGCACACGCACTCTCTTCCAAAGTAGAGGCTAGGCTTCACTAGACCTTCTATGTGTCTCAGTGGATTTTCCAGACAACAAAGGGACCCATCACTTCTCCTCAGGACCCCAGGACTGATATGCCTAGATTGTGGTTTGACCTGTTCACTTCCCAGGGTGAGAGTCTGCCCTTGCAGATGTTTTCCTCCTTCTAGATCCCTCCAACACCATGCCTTTTTTTTCCTGTCCTACTTGGTTACATGGAGATCTTTCTTGCAGCTTTGGTTGTGTAGGAATTCTTCTGCCAGGTTCCAGTTAGTTTTCCACGTGAATTGTTCCACATGTAGATATATTTTTTAATGTGTTTGTGGGGAGAGATGAGCTCTATGTCCTCCTACTCCACCATCTTGGTCCCCTTCCTAAACTCTCTGCTTTTAATCTGCTGCATTATGTTCAGTAAGTTTCTTGTCACTTCACCTCCTTGCACCTCAATTCCAAGCCTACAATTCTTTTAGCATCCTCCAGTATCCCAGGAGTGGCCCTGTCACCCAGCAACCACTATATAGACCATGTGCCTCTCTGGGGCAAAAGCTGCAAGGACCTTTGCACAGGCCCATGGGGCCAGGATCAAAGCACTTCAAGTTTCTTAAATAACTCCATGCATTAATATTTTTAAAATATCAATTAAAAAATTTAAGAAAATTAAAATGCAGATAATACACATAAACACATATAAGCATTTTCACCACATGGGGTGATTTTTAGTGACTGTGTTAAACGTACATTTTAAAATGGGATATTTAAAATAAGTAAAGATTATGAACTTCAGAGGTATAGTAATGAGTTTTCTTATTCTTTGCATAATCAATCATTCCACCTAATTCTGAAAGTGCTGGAAGTTAATGTTTCTATGTTAACCTTGATTCTATTCTTTAGTGCACCAGCAGGTTATAGGCAGGATCTCAGGCTGAGAAATGTGAATTTATTGCAGCCATAGCATTTACCTCAGCGGAAGACTTAGAAATTCAGTTGCATTCTACATGGGCTATTATTTTTTAAACCAACTTTGGTCTTATTAGGAATAAACATCATAAGACTTCTGCGTTTTTTTGACCTTTTCCATTCTTTAATTGACTAAGATGTATTTCTTCTTTTCTTTCCCTTTTTTTTTTTTTTTGCGGTACGCGGGTCTCTCACTGTTGTGGCCTCTCCCGTTGCGGAGCACAGGCTCCAGACGCGCAGGCTCAGCGGCCGTGGCTCACGGGCCTAGCCGCTCCGCTCCGTGGGATCTTCCCGGACCGGGGCACGAACCCGTGTCCCCTGCATCGGCAGGCGGACTCTCGACCACTGCTCCATCAGGGAAGCCCTTTCCCTTTACTTTTATGTATCTTTTTCCTTCCCTCAATTCCCAGGTACAATTCTTTGACCCTACTCTTTGAAAAATTAAGATAGTGTCATCCATCTACAATGTGACTGTATTTCATATTACTGATAAAAATACTTTGGAAACCATAGTGTTGGTAGAAAATATAAATGGTGAGTTTTCATTATCATCCAGTGTTAATGTACCAAATGTTACGTAATAATATGATATGTGGCTCAATCAGTCACAAATGATTTTTCTGCTGTCCCCTCTCCTTATCTAATATTACTCTATATCATAATACAGTAGAACTGGAATGGATAGAGTATAGATCCTGAGAGGTTAACCCCTTAACCATGATTACCTAGCTACTTAGTGATAGAGCTAAAACTCAAACTCAGTTTTATCTATTGCCCATCATTAATTACACATGATTTTGTACTGAAATCATTACAAGGTCAGTATATTCCAACACGCTGTGTTCTGCTCTTTTTGCCTTAGGACAATTTGATTACTTCCTTTTCCCTCTTACAGTCCTGGTGAGGCAAGTTTGTATATTATAGTAGAAAATGCACTAAATATTAACCAAAATTATTTAAGTTATGTCAATAAACATAAACTATAAACTAGAATCCACTTATATATGATTTTATAAAATTCATGTATTTTAATAATTCATGTATCATCTCATTTACTTAGCAAAATAACCTGCTAAGATTATGTTATAGAACAAACACTGAGGGTTCAAAAATTTCATTATTTTCTTAAGGATACAAAATAAGTGGAAGGAGTCATTTCTTCTGGATTCACATCTAACAGTCTTTCATTGTTGAAAATTTATTTGATTTGCTTCCTACTATGTTAAGTGAAAAATTAAAAAAATTAACCATGGCTGGCAATCATAAATAATCCAACAGAAGTTCTATAGCCTATATTTTAATAATTATCTAAGTTCAGAGTATAACAACTTTATCTTAATTCTAACTTGATAATTCATCCCACCATGTACATTTTTTATGAAATTAGAGTTGTATGTAGGATTTTCATTTTAATATTAAAGACTAAAGAAAACCTTAAGAACTCAGCATAATCACATTTGAATATGAACTTAGGTTTGTTTCCTAATTATTTATTATTAATTATTACTAATAATTAATAATTATTTAACAAGGCAGAGACTCCATTCCAGACTGATGCAGCCAAGAACACAGAACATTCTCTCTCTCTGGCTCTCAGTTGGACTCCATTTCTGTAGCGGAGGTGCCACTCAGAGAGAAGCTTGCCATTGTTACCATCCCCAGCTCCAGAGTCCTGGCTTACTGATTTTTCTGGCAAAAGACTGGCCTTAGAAGAGAGAGCTTTTAATCTTTTACAAAAGTAACTTTCAATTACTTCATAGTATGGAGAAGCTCAAGCCTAAGAGTGCTCTCAAGAACAGTGGAGAATGTGGTGAAAGGCAATTGGGAGGAAATTTAAGATACAGGCTAAACTGCAAATCATGTAGTTTGCGGGAAAGAATGGGGAATATGATAGTTGAGAGAAGCCCTCCTGGTCAGAGCAAATATCAGACACTGACTTCAGAAACTGTCCCTTCAAAGGAGCCATAATTTGATTGATTAGTTTATAAGGTAATCTATGCCAGAAGGTGTTGTTGAACTAATAGAGCAATCAGCTGGCAACTAGTGGAGCTTAACAGCTAGGCATTGTCAGGGAAAGAGAGGAAAGAAGCCCTATCAAATCACATGGGGATATATGAATAAAAAAATATTGTTTACAAGAGGCACACTCAAAATTTGAAATAAAAGGATGGAAAAACAAAACAAACAAACAAAAAATCACTGTCAACCCAGTGTGACCCCTGGGCACACCTCAAGTTGTATCTCCCAGAGGAACAATATCATAGGCTTAACACTTTGTGTGTGGGGGAGTGGGGTAATAAGTAGTTCACCAAAATAATTCATCATCACTAAACAAATAAACAAATGAATAACAATAAAAATCCCTGATGAGAATGAGAGACCAGTTCCCAGAGCTACCACATGTATTATTTAAAGTGTCCAGTTTCCAACTACTGCAACAACAAAATATGATGCATACACAGAAAGAAGAAAGTATGACCCATACCCTGGATAAAAAGCAGGCAACAGAAAATGCCTGTAGATGTGAACAGATATCAGACATAACAGGAAAATAGTTTAAAGTAGCCATTATGTTAACAGAATAAGGGAAACTGATTAAAGAAGTCAAGGAAGGTATGATGACAATGTCACATCAAATAGAGAATATCAATAAAAGATAGAAATTATAAAAGAGAACCAAGTGGAAATGATAGAGTGGAAAGGTAAAACAACTGAAATAAAAAATTCCATAGATGGGTTCAACAGTAGATTTGAATTCATAGAAGAAAGGAAAGGTGAACTTGAGACAGAGAAATAGAAACCATGCAAACCAAAGAACATGAAGAAAAATGAAAAAGCTCAGAGAAATATGGGGCACTAGTAGGCACACCAGCATGTATATAATGAGGATGCTAGAAGGAATTGAGAGAGAAAGAAGAGGAAATAATGTTTGAAGAAATAATAGCTGAAAACTTCCCAAAGTTTTTGTAAAATAATAACTTACACATTCATGAAGCTAACAGATTCCAGCTAGGATAAATGCAAAAAAACCCACAAACAGACCCAGCATAATAAAAACGTTGAAAGTCAAAGACAAGGAAAAAATCTTGAAAGCAGTAAGGAAAGAAAATCACACAATACTTACATGGAAATTCCAAAAGATTAATAGCTGACTTTTGAACAGAAGAGCAGAATGGAGGCCAAAAGGCAGTGGTATAACATATTCAGAGTGCTCAAAGAGAACAAAAACCTGTCAAACATGAATCCTATATCAAGTACAGCTACATTTGAAAAATGAAAGCATATTAAGGACTTTCCAAGGTATAGAAAAAATAAGAGAGTCTGTTATTGGAAAACCCATCTTACAAGAAATACTAAAGGAAGTTTTTGAGGCTGAGAGAAGTGATCTCAGGTGGTAATTCAAATCCACATTAGTAAAGAGTATTATATAACTATATAAATCAGTAAGAATATATATATTTTTGTCATTTTTCTCTTCATTTAAAAAGCCATTGTATAAAATTATACATATGTTATAGATAATATATAATCCATATTTATATTATTATATATTAGTCTTTGCATAATATATATATATTTTTTATATATAATTTATTGTAGGGCCTATAATTTCTTTTAGGGCCTACATATAGAAATGTAATATATTTGCCAGTAACAGCACAAAAGAGGCACATGAGAGCAAGGGCTAAGGAAATGACTACAGATGGTAAAAGTAATTATAACAATTTATTGTTGAGTTTGCACATTAATGTAATATGCATGATGATAATACAACAATGAGATGGAAAAGGGAATAGATATATAGGTATAATATTTGTATATAATACTGGAATTAAGCTAGTACAAGTTGGAAGCTGAGTCAGTTAAGTTGAGATATATATAGTAAACTTTAGAGCAGCTAGTAAAAAAGAACTCAAAAATACGGTTAAAATTATGAAATAAATTAAAATTCTACATTAGAAAATATTTACTTGGTGCAAAAGAAAGCAGTAAGGGAAGAATAGAGGAACAGGAAGATATGAGACATACAGAAAGCAAAAAGGAAAATGGTAGATATATGTCTGAATATATCAGCAATAACACAAAAGACACATACAGAGTGAGAGTAAAAAAAAGAAAGACTAGGCTTCCCTGGTGGCGCAGTGGTTGAGAGTCCGCCTGCCGATGCAGGGAACGCGGGTTTGTGCCCCGGTCCGGGAAGATCCCACATGCCACGGAGCGGCTGGGCCCGTGAGCCATGGCCGATGAGCCTGCGCTTCCGGAGCCTGTGCTCCGCAATGGGAGAGGCCACAACAGTGAGAGGCCTGCGTACCACAAAAATAAAAAGAAAGACTTAAAAAGATATTTCAAACAAAAACCACAAGACAGCTGGAGTGGTTATGCTAAGATAAACTTTAAAACAAGAAATGTTACTATTGATAAACAGGGACATTTTATAATGATAAAAGGGTCAATTCGTCAGGAGGATATAGCAATTATAAACACAAAACAATTATAAGCACAAAAACACACCAAAAAGTGTGAAGAAAAGGGTGAAATAAATAAAGAAGAGTAGACAATTCAACAATAATATTTGGAGACTTCAGTACTTCACTTTCATTAATGGATAGATTAGACTAAAGACCAGCAAGGAAATAGAAGACTTGAAAATGTTATAAACCAACTAGACCTACCAATCATCTTTAAAATATTCCACCCAACAAACAAATACACTTTCTTCTGTATGGTACATGAAACATTCCGCAGAAGAAACTGTATGCTAGGCCATGAAACAAACGTCAATAAATTTAAAAAGTTAGAAATAACGTGAAGTATTTTCTTTGACCACAATGGAATGAAATCAGAATCAATAGCGGGAAAAAAATCAAGAATCTCACCAATATGTGTTAATAAAACCACATGCTTCTTAATAACAGGTGGGTCAAAGAAGAAATCAAAAGGGAAATCAGAAATAACATTTGAGATGAATAGAAATGAAGACACAAAATTTACAAGAGGCAGCTAAAATAGGGCAATTTATAATTGTGCCTCTAGTAAAAAAATATAAATGATCTCAACTCAGTAACCCACCTAAAATGGGTAAAACATTTGATAGATATTTCTCCATAGAAGATAAACAAATGTCCAATAAACATATGGAAATATACTCACCATCATTAATCATCAAGGAAATGCAAATCCACTGTGAGATACTACTTCATACCACTAGGATATAAATAATTTTAAAAAAAGATAGTATTGTTACAAGGAAGTGGAGAAATCAGAACCCTCATACTTTGCTGGTGGGAGTCTAAAATGGTACATCTGCTTTGGAAAACAATTTTTCAGATCAAACAAAATCTTGCACATGTATGTTAGTAGCAGTATTATTTATAATAGCCAGAAGGTGGAAACAACCCAAATGTCCATCAACTGATAAATGGATAAGCAAAATATTTCCTACAAGGAAATATTATTTAGACATAAAAAGGAATGAAATACTGATGCATAATAAAACATGGATAAATGTTGAAAAAATTATACTAAGTGAAAGAAGCCAATCACAAAAGGTCACATATTTACATAATTTCATTCATATAAAATATCCAGAGCAGGAATACACATATATAGTAGATTAGTGATTGCGTAGGGGTGATGGGGTGTGTGTGTATAAGGAATGAAAGCTGCAGGGTAAGGGGTTTCCTTCTGAGGTTATGAAAAAGTTTTAAGATTGACCGGTGATGGTTGCACCTACTGGTGAATGTACTAAATACCATTGAATTTTACACTTTAAATAGATGAATTGCATGTTATGCAAATTATATCTCAATAAAGCTTTTAAAAGTAAATAATGTGTCGAGCTAGTTTTGGAGAAAATTTGTGTCTAATTCTGTGTAATACAATGTTATCTGTTTTTAAATAATTGATTGACTTATATTCCTTATCTCAGTTTCTTGCTGGTGACAAGTATACAGAACTCACATCTATTCCTGGATGCCAGTAGACTTTCAGAGTTCTGGGCCCTGGCCTAAGACATTTGATCTTGTGACCCATTGTCTAATTGATGCCAAAATTTGCTTACTTGACCTATCATGTTTATCAAATAGACCAGAGAATATGGACAGACCAAGCTTGTTAAAAGAGGGACTGAATCTGGCTCAACTTATTCTAATCTGTTTTCTTTCTCAAATTATTGAATCACGTGTGTGTGTGTTTTGTTTTGTTCTGATTTGTACAATCATCAAAGGATACAGGTAGCCACAGTTCCATGACTTTTCCCAAATTTTGAAGATTCAGAAGAGAACAAAAACAATACTTATAAGTTAATTATGGTAATATTCAGCACTAGTATTTTGAATGCTAGTTATAATGCTTATTAAAAATAACTGAAAAGGAAGTAATTACTATTATACCAAATAAGTCATTCATGATAATGCCTCTACTTACATCTTCTAGTGGCACATTGATCATAGCTTCTCTCTTTAGGTAGCTATGTTTTTGCTAGATGGACTGGTACATACCTGGTTAGGACACATTACTTTGGGGTAAATGATAGGTGGCCTACTTGGGGCAAAGGGCATATGAGAAATTGATACAGAGCAATGCCATGAGAAACTAATGGAGAGTAATTAGATTTTCTTACTTAAATAAGGAAATATTAAGACACTGAGGAAGCTGAGATATCTGTAGGCATATTAAATTTGTGAAGGAGAAGAAACTGAGAATAAGTAGAGGCTCAAACAGTATAGAGAGAGGAGAACAAGGAAAATGGACAAGGAAAAGGCAAAGTCAAAATTCATGAAAGAGAAATCATATGACATATGGTGAAATTGTAGCCAGATACCTCTTGATACTGTAAAGATTATACATTTAATCTTGACATTATTTACACTTCAGAAATGACCAATAGTGTTCTTTATACGGAAATCTGACATTTACTTAGAAAAACAAATCTTGAGAATCATATTAAGTCAACTTCTCAATAAAAACATATTAAAATTCTCTTTTAAGGTTTTCTGAAATAAATGCATCCAGAAGGTGTTTATTTCTTTAATAGTCTTTCTTTCAGGAGTCCCTAAACATGGCCATGTAATTTAACTTAGCCTTGACGTCTTGACCTTTTTCCCTTTAACAACTGTCATCTATTACTAGCAGCAGTTTTGCATCAATGCTTTCTTAGCCAGAATGCCAGAAAAGGATGAATCCAAACTTTGATTGTTTTGAGAGTAATAGTTACAGTTCTCTAAATGATATAGATCTTGAGCTTTCATTCATGAAATAATGTTTTTTTCCTAAGGTAATATTTCCAATTAAGTATATTCAACAATGAAAGTCTGTTAAGGAATGTCAGAATGCTCATATATTTTGCTTTTGCCAGAATCTTTGCATTTAAATCCCTCATAGATCAAAACAGTGCTTGTGAAAGAAATCACCATTTTAAAGAACAAAATTAAAAATATTCTTGTTAATAAATCTTAATAAAATTTATTAATATTAGTGTTAATAACTTGGTAAGGTTATAATGCCTGACATATTTTCTCCCACTCTTACTAAAGTATCTGTTAATATATACATTTTAAAACTAATGACTAGGGTGAAGTAAGTCAGAAAGAGAAAAACAAATATCATATATTAACACATATATGTGGAATCTAGAAAAATGGTACAGATGAACCAGTTTGCAAGGCAAAAATAGAGACACAGACGTAGAGAATAAATGTATGGACATGAAGGGGGAAAGCAGGGGAAGGGGTTGGTGGTGGGATGAATTGGGAGATTGGGATTGACATATATACACTAATATGTATAAAATAGATAATTAATAAGAGCCTGTTGTATAAAAAAATAAATTTTAAAAAAAGACACAAAAAGTAATGACTACAAAAGCATTGAATAACATGGGAAGAAAGATGGAAATGTGAGCTTTAAAAATTTATATTAACCTCAGTATTTAGGCATTTACCTGTTATTTTAACTCATATTTCCTTTTTTAGTTCATTACCTTGTTTCTCCATTACTCGGTGGTAAACCTCATATATAATCCTGAACTGCAGTTAAGGCTTGACCTGAATATGGGTGTACTTGTGAAGAAATTACTAATGCTAAGTCTAATGTATTGCATCATGTTCTACTTTTTAAAAAATGATTGAATTATTCCAATGAAGTCTCAGTCTTATTTTAAAACGTAGCACCCCTTGCCAGCTTGTACATCCAGTTAAATATTAGGGCGCTGCAACAGAAGGGAAATTATTTAGGACATAACCCACTTTGTGAAGAACTTCACTGCTTTCTCAGAGCTATAGAAAAACACAGTAGGAGACTTCCATTATAAGTAGATAAGAAGGTGTAATCTTTTTTACATGCAATAGACAAATGTACTAGCTTTTCTTTTTAAAATTTGAACTTAAAATTTTTTTGTAAATTTTATTTATTTAATAGTTAAATTTTTGTACTAGCTTTTCTGATTGGGCAAATTGCAGCAGAGTTAAAGTGCTAGTTTCTTGTCCGTAATTAAAATTAAATTATAATCAACTCAGAACATACATGTATAATATTCATATATATGTCATAGAAAATAGCCACATCTAATAAAAGAATGATTAAGTAGAGCCATTTCACTAACTAACTGAGAAGCTTTAAAATCTAAAAGGATGTGCTTCAAGAATGCTGCTAGGGGTTACAGCAAGAGTTACCAACAGGTTAACTGCTCTAAAAACTTCATTAACAAAGATCAAGTACCCAGGTACAAGTTAATTTAAAAGAAGCCAGAATATGACTTGGGAAAAATGCTTCATGCAACTTTTTATCCTAGATTTCTATTTACTTTGTTATATATATATATATTTAGCTACGTTTATTAAAATGTATCATTTTGCCATCATGTTGTGGCTGTTTCCCTAGCATAACAGAACCCAAAGACATTCTAATTAATAAGATGGGCAATGTCACATTTTTATTCTCATTCTATATCCCATCCCTGGAAAAATTTGCCTGTCACTTTCAACAGACTAACAATTCTTCAGCCTCCATATGAACCTATCTCTCCCTCAAAACCTTTTTTTTCATTCATGACATGTTTTCTTTATATTTTGGATTAGCATATTTGTCCACCAAATTTGGCAAAATTGGCTTTCTCTTTTTTCTATGCCTAAAACATCCAATTAGTCTATCTCCTTCATGTCATTCATAGTTATTCCATTCATTTCCATTCCCATCACCACAGTATTCATACTTAGCTGTCATTGAGTTTTAGTTTGGTGCTCTAGTTAAAAAAAAAAAAAAAGAAGCTTGACCAAAGATGCTTAGTTGGGAGGTTAAAACCCAGGACAGTGAAAATGAAGAAAAGAAGAAATGAGGTGTGGAGGGATGTGAAGCAATGTGAAGTGATCCAGCATGGTGATTGCTTCTGCTTCATAATGAGCTGAAAAGAAACAAAACATGTCTCTTGGCAGGTGTGTACATTGGTGTTTCTTTAGATAGAATGCATGGAAAGGCTGTATTTCAGATTAGTCTGTGGGAGAGGAGGAAATTCACTTGCCAGGCTCATTTCCATGTTCTATTCTGCATTAATTAAAGTTCACCCCACTGGGAGATAATTTTCTGTCACTTCTGTATTGCATGATATACCCACTTGGAGGCCACACCAGATTGCCAGATCTCTTACTGTCTAATGCAGTATTTCATCTCAACCCAGAAGGGGCAGGAGGAACTTTAAATTCTAAGTGTGAGGCTGAATGGCTTGGCTGCAGAGGAGTAATTGAGGGGGATGACCAGCACTCCCACCTGCCTGGAAGTCACTGGAGACATTGTGATCTGAGTGGTGGGCAGAATTCTAGGAAAGAATTAAATTGTCAGAACAGTCGAGGATAAATCAGGAAATCAGAACAACTGTAATTATTATGGAAAAAGGAATTTATAGTATTAATATGGCCTTACATCATTCTGGGGAGCTTTGGGAAGTACAGCCCAAAAGAGTTTGTTGAAGGATTATAGAAAAGGTACTAAAAAGACTTTTCATCAACCTTTAGCACTAGTGAGGACAGGCAAGTGCTTGTAAGGACATATGGGAAGCCAGGTACAGGTAGCTGCTAGAGTGAGAATGGGAAGAGGAGCTGGGGGGAAAAGCCCAGTGATAGCTACTGTCTTTGTGTCTGACATTGGGCCTGATGTCATTGTTGGTTAGCAGAGCTAGCAATCACATAGGAGTGGACATGGAACAGTGTAGGGTAGAGGCAAGCTAGAATATTCTAGTGCCTCTGTATTTGTCTTATTACTGCAACCTTCAGAGATCAATGACTTCCATTTTACTTCTACTTTTCAAATCTCAGGCAAATTTCTCTTTAGACCAACTCTCATTCAGAAGCATACAGGAAAGGGGATTGTGGGAAGCATAGTTCTGGCTTAGTCAAGTCACAGAGATAATTCCAAATCAATTTGGTATTCACGTACACCTCCATTAAGACAATAGCAGTCATGCCTCTACCAAACTATGCCTTGGACAATGCTTACTCTCTTCTCAATAATAGTCAATAAAAAATACTATGTACCACTTAATTCATCTTGGATGACATTCATACCTTTCTTGTTGAATCACACATTCCCTCTAATATCCTGTCAAACACTGATACATGAATTTAAAATATATGATCACATCTCATATAATAGGAGAGGGGAAAAGAGGAAATATTTGGTATGTGTATACTAATATTAATATATGCAGGACTGTTATAACCATTGTGGCCCTATCTATGTCACTGGTCACAAAACTTACATGGTATTTGGAACATTCTTGTTTTATCCCTCCCCGTCTCCGCCCCACTGCATATTTTCTTTGCCTTCAGCAAACACCTCAGCTGGCCATGATTCTTTGTTTTGTCAGTATTCCAAAATTTTATTACCAAGGGGTCTGGGCAATTATTAATCTTTTCTGTATTGGGTTGTTGTAGATTTCCATTACTTTTTTTTCCCTAAAGGATATGGAATTACTAAGATGTAATTAGGAGACCTTCTGACTAACAGACATATTTCTCACTACTCCTATTTTGTGATAAAAATCAAGTGAATCTCCCCAGTCTGCACAGTAAGCTCCTCCTTTGCCTGTTGGCTCAGTTGCCATGAACCAAGTAACTTAGTGGCAGCCATGATCTCCAGTTTAATGGAACCATTGTTCAATCCTGATGGAAGTAGTTGGTCCCCTGGAAACCAGGATTTCTGTACTAGTTTTCTATTGCTTTGTGACATATTATCACAAACTTGGCAGCTTAAAACATTCATTTATTATCACATAATTTTCGTATATGAGAAATCCACCAGGGATCAACTGGAGTTCTCTGCTTGGGGACTTCTAAGGCCAAAGTCAAGGCGTCAGTTAAGCTGGACCCTTGTATGGAGGATCTAGGGAAGAATACATTTCCAAGCTCTTTTATGCTATCGGCAGAATTCATTTCCTTACAGTTGTAGGCCTGAGATTCCTGGCTGTTGCAGGGGCTGAGCCCATCTTCCAGAGGTCACTTGGATTCCTCCTCATATGGCCCTCTCCACCTTTAAAGTCAGAAGCATTTTTTTGAATACTTTTCATTCTTCAAATCTCCTGCCCTGTTCTTTTACTGCTAGCTTTTATTTATTTATATAGAACATTTTTTAAAATATTATTTTATTTTATTTTAAAAAATTTTTGTGTGTGTTGAGTCTTCATTGCTGTGCGCAGGCTTTTCTCTAGTTGCGGCAAGCAGGGCCTACTCTTCATTGTGGTGCGCAGTCTTCTCATTACGGTGGCTTCTCTTGTTGCAGAGCACGGGCTCTAGGAGCGGGGCTTCAGTGGTTGTGGTGCAATCTCAGTAGTTGCAGCACGTGGGCTTTAGAGCACAGGCTCAGTAGTTGTGGTGCACGGGCTTACTTGCTCCATGGCATGTGGGATCTTCCCCGCCCAGGGATTGAATCCATGTTCCCTGCATTGGCAGGTGGATTCTTAACCACTGTGCCACCAGTGAAGTCCACTGCTAGATTTTAAAGATACACCTTATTGAGTCAGGTATAACCAGATAGTTTTCACATCTTAAGGCCAACTGACTTGCGATTTTGATTATGTCATAAAATAATTTGTTCATGTAAGTACTTTAATGTTTGAATAACCAGGGAACAAGAATGCTGTGTATGTGTGGCAGGGGAAAAGGGAGGGACATTTAGAATTTTACCTATCACAATCTCTAATCCATCCAGCAGAGCCCAAAATTTCAAAGATGGGAATACAAAAAGTTGAACTGTATTTTAGGAATAACTATGAGAGGAGGTGCTATCAATCTAATCCTTCTACTCCCAGACCCATGAATCCAGGGTATGGGAGAAACAGCACAATATGTTGATTCTTAGCATATACATCAAGAAGGATATTATCCCAGCCCTGCTGTGATGCCATCAAGCCAGCACCATGACTAAATCTGCAAAAGATTTAGTCTACAAAAGGTCATTCAACTATTTAATGGTGTGATGGGGAAAATGATAAAACCAGTGTATTCCATGAACAAGAACTCATTAGCACATTTCATTTTATGAACAACGACTTCCCTGATAAGAAGCAGTGATATTGGGGAAACAGAAGCAATGCTGTTGGCATAAACTTGATGAGATTTGGACATAAAATAAGTATATAAATAATGTTTCTTTTTCCTCATTTTGGCAGAAGCATTCAAACCAGAGAATGTAAATCAGTATCCAAAGTAGGTATCTATTCCAATGAGAACAAATCACTCTACCTTCCATTATAGAATTAACCCAGTGTGGTCAGAGGGACTTTTCAAAGAATGGTGGCATGTTGTGGGATCAGTATTAGTCTCTGCTGCTGGCAGGTTTGGCACTCAGCAGTGGACATTACCAGGTGATTCTTGGTGAGTGGAAGTCCATATTGCTGAATCCATACATACCCTCCATCCTTGCCCCTGTGACCACATTATTCAAAGCCCATTGGGCAAGGAGAAGGATAGCTTGGAGAGAGGTTGACTGACATTCAAGGAATAAATCATCTTGTCCACCTGATTATTAAGATTCTTATGTGCTTCATTATTTTTTTCTAAGCATGGGCATGGGGCACAAGTATTTTATTAGGGATGTCTGTCTTTTACCTTTTTCCTGTCCCCTTGGTCAACAATTTTTCAACCATATTCCTTCAAAGCTCGTGACTCTCAAGCCAAACTATTAGTCACAGCCTGTGGGTCAATGTAACCCTGAAATTCTGGGCATCTCTTCTTCCAGTCAAAATTAACAATAAGGTAAACTCCTTGATAGAAAGATTATCTCTGAAAATGTTACTTCAGAGCTATCCCTCAGCAAGGTGCTAATGCTGCAGATGTTCACTTTTGAGTGGTACCAAAACATTATGGAGAATTATTTTTAAGCCAGACTTACTGAATAGTGGGCATAAGGAACTCTTCATGGACTATAAATGCCAGTGAAGGGAAAGGGGAGGCTATTCAGTGGTAGGAGAAGTCATGGAAACATGAGCACTTTCTCATGTAACTTTGTGTTTTTAGTAACTATTTGAGCCTTCTTTGTTTATACTACCTCCATTTGAAGATTGAGTGCTATGTTGCACACCCAACTTTATGGCTTGATGAGTCAGACAACACCCAGTTAATGATGGGCATATGGAATTTCATGGTAAATTCGTGGTCAAAGTTAAGTATTTAGTCTCTTCTAGGGCCCCCAAACAAGCATGAAGCTGTTTCTCCTCAGGTGAATAGTTATCTATAGAGGCTAGCATAACTTTGCTCCAAAATTATGAAAGTCTGCTATGAATCACCCACAGGGGCCTGCCAAATATTCCAGACTTCATCCCTATCTTCCCTAGCACCATTAAATCTACTGGGTTGTATGGACAATTGACATAATAGCCTGCACAACAGCCTGGAATTATTATATTACCTGTTCTCCGCATCTTACTCAAAACTGGCATCCTTTCAGCTTATCAGGTAAATGGCTTGGAATTGCAAACTCAAATGAAGTATATTCCCAGAATCCAAAGAGGACCACTAGGCACTGCTTCTCTCTTAAAGGTAGGAAATGTTATTCGTCAGGTCTATAAGTTCAATGGATAATTTTTCCCCACAATTTTTGCAGAAAATAGTGCTGCCAAAATTTCTAACACAGGGCGCTTTTTCCTCTAGCCTAAAATTTCCCTTTCAGCCTTTACTAATATTCTCCTTAGGACCCTTCTAGTTTGTACCTGACAGCTAGTCCCAAAACTGATCCACATATTTCAGTCTTTTGTCACGGCTGCAGCTCACTTTTGTTACCAATATCTGTTTAGATATCTGTACTACACGGCAAATCTGTTCTAAAACCTGCTGGATTATTCAACAATGATTCTTTTTAAATCTCTCAGGATTCCACTTGTTGATAGTGGCTCAGATGGATGGTTCTTTTGCTCCAGATCATTGTTATCAGGTGCCACAGGCATCTGCAGTCTATACTGGGTTGGAATGTTCAAGACATTAACTCATGTGGTTCCAATTAATGCTGGTTCTTGGCTGGGAACTCCTTCATGGATGTTAGTGAGAACAACATCAATTTTGTCATTGTGACCTCTCCATGTGGCTTTGACTTCTAACAGCAAAGTCACTGGTTTTTAAGAGCAGGTGTTCCAAAAGGTAAAAGGGAACACTTCAGATCTTCTAAGGACTATCTTTGGAAGTTACATAGAAACACTTCAGCTGCACTTTATTGATCAAACAGAGTAACAAGGTGAGCCAAGATTTGATGAGGGGAAATATACTATGTGTGAGTACTAGAAGCTGTCATTCATTGGAGGCCATCTCTGTGGATTAGCTATAGTAGGAGAGCTTCAGAATGTTTGTATCAAATATACAGTGTTAGTACCTCAAATCCTTTCATCTTGAGCATTACATTTTTGTAGGCTGACATTTTGTATGTTCTGCTTATTCATTTCTCTTTAGTTGTCTACACTCAGATCCTTATTACTGCTTCTAGAATGTTCTGTACAAACACAAATCATATATATCTTTTTACTGCTCAGTACCATTTACTGACTCCCTCAGATTTTAGAATAAAATTTATGCTCCACATCTTCTAGTTTTATCTCTTTGCACAGGAGTGAGAAGGTAGCCAGTGAAAATACAATTTTATAAATGGCTGAATGAATGACAACTGAAGTAGCATGTAGTGTAAACTTCTCTAAATGGTACTTTCAATTTTCAAAACTAAGAAGGAATATTTAATTCCTTTACTCTATTTAGAATAAGATATAATTGGTACCCTCAAGGAATTCAGAGCTTAGTAAGAAAGGCAGACATAGAAAGTGATAAGGAAAGTACAGTATGGTAAATGCCATAAAAGTACATTTAAAAAGTAAGTTAAGAAAGGAAGAGGAAAGTAGTTTAAAAGACATGTACACATGCACAGAATTTTTTTTAAATCTTGAAATTATAACTGTTCCATTGATGACATATTTTTTATATTCATGAAATTCTATATTCATAAAATTCCAATTTATACAATGTGCTATATATATTTCCTTTGAAAAATGAAAGATGGATAGATGTAGGCAAGAGTGATTTATTTTATATCATATGCTCAAAAAAGCACTCATATATAATGTACAAGTCAATTAGATAAATTTAATCCTGTTTTGTGAAATGTGTAAATAATAGAGTACACCATTTGTATGTGTTGGCTTCTGGTAGTAAAATAATAACAACAATAAATCTATTCAGCACTCTAATGTATTCTCCTAATTACTTCTATACTAATTCAAAAAATAAGATGTTGATTTAATCTGATTTCAAGGTATTATGAGTACCTAATAGGAAGCAGATTCCCAAAATTCCTAACTGATTTCAACAAACTCATTCCTTAGGGAATATATTTATAAATATCTTTTCTTATTTGCTGTTGTTATGTACATTTTGAACTCTCCATTCCTGTTTAACTTATCACTTGAAAATGATATGGCTTCTTGGGCTAGGCCTGCCCACATAGATATCACTTTGGACAGTCTGAAAAGAGTCAATCTGGTCTACATCCTGCTTTCTGGATTGGTTATAAAAAGCTTCTCTCCAAGACAAACTGCACGTATTTCAGGTATATTAAATACTGGAGTTAGAGAGTTAAGACAATGCTTTCCATCTAGCTTTCTTATGTTGTTATAAAGGGTGTGTGTGTGTGTACATTCTTGCAGATATAAGATTAACATGATTAACTTTGTATACAATCACATGAAATAAGCTTAATGCAGTACTTTTACTGTAATATATATTAAATTTATATTTAAGTGAGAGTTTAATCTCTTCACATAGATCTGTATTGGATCATGTACACACTTAATTTTGGTATTTTTTCCTGATCATTTAATCTAGAAGCACTTTCTTATATGACCCCCTAAGCCCACAAGTGCCTCCTTCTCCATCTAGCAATCTTTATCAATAATTGAATGTGTATTCTTTCATATTTTTCCTTCAGGCTCATGGGATCGTGAAAGGGAAGGCAGATAATTAAGGCATATAATGAGGCAAGCTAACATTGTAAGTCCCTAGAGTTTTAATTGCTGTTGTAGAACTTGAGGGGTCATTGTAGCCCATGCATCTCAAATTATCCCCCCCCCAAAAAAAGGGACAGGAGAAATTGAATGCTTATCCACCAGGTCCTGTCAGGCATTGGTTGAGCGCTGTTACAGAGGACACGGAGTACTGGGCAGCACTGACAGCCTGCAATGTCTGCAGGCAGAGTGGACCCATATTTTCAAAGAAAGCCCTCGTGCAGGTGGTACAGGTGCTGGGGGTTGGAGGGCAGGCTGAAATGTACTGCACTGGTAAGCTCCAAGAGGCTGTGAACAGGGTAATGCCCACATTTGCTGACAAAGAAACTTTGGGAATCATCTGTCGAAGATAGCAGAGCCTTCATCAGCCTGTATTCTTGAGTGACTATGTTGAATCTGCACCCCAACACTGCAGATTGGACTTTAATCTAGCAAGAAATAAATCATATTTGTTAAAGAATAGAGATTAGGGTGTTTATGTATTACAGCAGCAGCTATTAATAAATATTTGATGTTTCTCTGACTCTAAAGGACTCTAAAAATGAAGTATCAAGTTTTTCAATAGCCCTAATCTTTCACTGGATATCAGGATCCCATCCCGTACATTTCAAATACCTTATTTAAAATTCTTCAAAAGAGGTACTGACTACTCTTTATAATCCTTGTTCTGAATTGTTATGGAGTAATACATAGGACATTATCATATGACTTGTTTTCAACATGACAATGTCTTGCCTGCTAATGTATTACCAGAATCATCAGAACTTTGAATCTGACTATGTCTCTGCTAGTGACCAAGAAGTCTACTGGCTTCCTTACCGATCAATTAAACAGAAACTCTTCAGTCTCTAATGTCTCTGCACTCCTTTCTAAAAATATCCCTGTATCTAGAAATTTTACCACCTTCTAGACATTAAGGTAAGAATAAACAGGAAAATAGAGGTTTTAAAGTCTTAAAATATTAAGAAAGATCCTTAGTGGTTTGTTCTCACTTGAATTTGTACCTATAGGACTTCCCTGATTTCTTTCATTCTCTTTCAGCTTGTCTTATGTTTATCATGGCTAGGTCATTTTCAAAATCACTTTCTTCCTTCAGGTCTCTAATATCCTATAAACAAATTCAAATCCAATATGCTTCTATTATTCTATTATCAACTACCTTCATCCTATCCATAGGAATTAATTGGCTGCTTATTAAACACAGAAAACTCAGAAGAACAGTTCATTTACATTGTACATTTTAATCATCATAAACATAGTTTAGAACAAGCACTAATATTTTGATTGACAGATGAAAATATCGAAGCTTGTTGCCAAAGTTTTCAGGGATATTAAGTGGCAAGGCCAAGTTTAACTCAAATCTGGTTAAACCAATATATTCACTGTCATGTACCACCTCTCTCACTGGATTTATTGTCCAATGTATCTGATGCTCAATGTTATAGTAACAGGAAAAACAGATTAAGACCCCATAACATAAAGCATAATTTGAGATATCTATCATTGACTTCAAAGGTTAAGAACATGTCCTAATATTGAAAATACTTGTTTGTGGAAATTCCCATTCACTTGTAATGTTAATCTTAGACTGCTTTGCAAAAATAACGAACTGGACCACCCTCCAAAACATATTATAAGGCACATTGTTCCCAGGTTATAGAAATAGAAATCAGTTGCCATTAGCAATTTATTCTAGGTACATATTTCTAGCTTAGAAAAATTGCATACGTATATTTGAATGAGTCCTCTATTTGTTTTTATCTGAAGAAGCCTATTAAATGTGTGGCACATTTGAGTAAAGTAAGAGAAAATAATTAATGTGGTGCAGCCACACTGTGTGGGATTTATTCATGTTACTGCCAAGATTTGAGCAGAATGTAAGAAATTATCATCGATCATCAGTGTCTCACAATTTCTTTCATCAACTTAAAGCTCAGTCACATCTGGAGTCTTTACTCTTCACAATAAATTTAGCATACTGTGAGTGCCAATTTAAAAAAAGAGTTGGAAAAGGCAACATGAGGGTAAGCAATTTCAGGAAGTAATATATTTCTCTTAAGCTACTACTAGCATATACAAGTAGTTATAGAATTACCCTTTCATTTCCACTGTCTTGTACTTAAAACTTGAATGTAATGAAGTACTTCAGTAAATAGATGTGTTCTTGCTCTTCCTTTCTTTGTTTCTTCTGTCTCATTTGCTTTAAAATTCTTATTCTTTAAACTTATAATCTTTGTTCACACCGAATCATTTTATTTAAAAAAGTTTTTTTCTTCTCATTCAGAGTGAAGGTGGCAATTTGATAGAAGGTGTGTATATGGTTTTTGAAAAAGGTTTTAGCTTCTTCTAGGAATTACCATAAATAAACTCCCAAGGAAAGAATCTTCCTGTGGGCAGTAGAGCATAGTGCAGTGGTTTCCATATTTTAGTGTGCATGTGTTATCCAGGGTGTTTTGAAAAATTAGAGATTTTAGGACCCTACCTTAAGATATTTTAATTCTATATGTAAGAAGGGAAGCAGGAAAATGAACGTTAATAAGTAAATTGGTGGATCTGATTCAAGTAGTCTGATATTGGAGAATCATTTGTGTAGATTCCAAGAATAAAAGATCTGAAATAAAAGTGATGGAGGAAGCCTTTGGTGTCAGCCCATATTGGTCCCTGTGGGGCAGACATCTTATGTCTAAGCCCACATGTTTTCTTGTGTTGCAGTGAGTTTGATGCTAACATGCATCCCCAACTAGGAAATCTTTCTTGTCCCTGGAACTTCAGAAGAGACATTTATTTTTAGACTATTTGTCCACTAATCTTGATCTCTATTGAAGAATCTTATCTGAATTAGTTACTATGATGTTTATAAAATGATGATTTTCTAAAGCTGTTATTTCTTCAATATTTGTGATTTAGCATTCTATTGTTTAAAAAAGAGGTTTTCCTTTTCCCTGATCTATCTATCTATCATCTATCTACCTGTCATCTACCTATATCTGATTTTATCAACTTTGATTGTTGGATTAGTAATTTATTCAATGGATTATAGTCTGTTACTGTCATTATTCATTTTGATGTTCAAATCATGCCTGATTGGACACTAGTAGCCCCTTTTAAACTATTCCCACACTCCTTTTACATGGTCCCATCATTTTTTTCAGCATTTTCCTTACTTCTAGTTCAAGACTTTTAAGGCTCATGTTATGTATTTCTTGCTCCAACCCTGGAGTCACTAATTTCTCTGAGATTCCAAGGAGATTTGGGTTCATGTTATTGGTGAACAATATTTACAAACAAATATCTGGGTCCTGGTTGTAGTTATATTACTACTTGAGTGCCGTTGCTTCTGTGCCTTCTAGGTGAACAAAGAGAAGAAAAATTAAAATGTCATTGGTTCAGCCCAATATGTGGAGATACTTCTAATTCCAATGCAAATGTTTTCTTTGTATTTCTCAGTTCCAAATTGTACTTAATTTCTCCAGTAGGAGGAACCAGACTCCAAACAGCTTCTCAAAACTTATTCACATGTAATCCTACAAAACAAAATAATTTCAGAGTGGTTATACCACTACCAATTCAAAAGTCAAACATACCAATTAGAGTTCTAGATTGACTTCCAATTATTTTTATTTTGAATAAAGATATATAGTAGAAGTACTGTATATTTTCTTATTTTCCTTCTTTTTAGCAAAAAACACCATTTTATACATAAATATAAATAAATATTTAGGTACACTTTTTAAACTAAATATATCCTAGAAATCCCTCCATTTCACTTCATGGAGCTCTTCCTTATGCTTTTTGCAGATGCATAGCGCTCAATTGTATGGTTAAACCAAAGTGTTTTCAAGCAATCTCTTATGCATGAGAGCTTAGGCTGTTTTCAGTATTTTTCCATTAAAAGTAACACGGCAATGGATAACTTTGTGCAAATGTGTTTTTGTATAATTAAAAGTGTATCTTTAGGGTAAATACCTGGAACGGAGATTTCTCAAAGAATAAACGCATATGTAATTATATAGTTTTGTTAGATATTATCAAATTCACTTGCTTAAGGGTTGAATTTGCAAGTCTGCTATTATGAATGAAGATGAATAACTTTTCCTAGGATGATTTTTACAGTTTTCTTTTTTAATGAATTGATTGTTCATGCCTTTTGCCCAAGTGCATTTTCCCTTAGATTTTTACCTTATGCTTTTCCTCCATTTTAAAGATTCTTTTTATGTTAGGGATATTGGCCCTTTTTTGTGATATATGTTACAAATATTTTCTCCTGGAAATATATAAATATATATTTTTACCATGAAAATATTTTATTTTTCATATTTCTTTTAATCAAGCTAAGTAAGACTATCCCCATACTCGGTTTATAGAGTAATTAATCCTAATTTCTTCCCAGTATTTGTATGGCTTTACCATTAATATTAAGATTTCTGATCCATATTGAATTTGTGTGTGTGTATAATCCAATTTTATTTATTTTTCCCATCTGGCTTTCCATTCCCTGAGCCTATTTTTTTAAAAATGTCCATTTATGCTTATTGATGTGAGATACCACCTTTATCATATGATAAACTTCCTTATGGGCTTGAATTATTTTTGCATTTTCAACTGTAATCTATTGATATTTCTTTGTATCCATGTGCAAGTACTATACTGTTTTGTGTTTTTTTTAATTGTTTTGTTTTGTTTTGTTTTTGTGGTACGCGGGCCTCTCACTGTTGTGGCCTCTCCCGTTGCGGAGCACAGGCTCCGGACGCGCAGGCTCAGCGGCCATGGCTCACAGGCCCAGCTGCTCCACGGCATGTGGGATCCTCTCGGACCGGGGCACGAACCCGTGTCCCCTGCATCGGCAGGCGGAATCTCAACCACTGTGCCACCAGGGAAGCCCCCATACTGTTTTAATTAGAATAGCTCTTTATATGATTTAGTATAATATTAAATATTAATATTAGTATATTTATATTATTAATAATAAATTACTATTTCACTTTTGAATATTCCATAGTTTACTTTTATTTTCCATCTACCATTAGGTGTGTATTTGAATTATTTCCATTTTCTGTCCATTGCTATTACTATCCTAATGGATATTCTTATATATGATAACTGGGGCACAGGAACATTAATTTATATGGGTATATATCTACAAATTCTTCAATCACTGAGAGCTTATTCCTGTGATTAATCTCTCAAATAAATTTAATAACTATTGCATATTTTCCTTAAATGATGCAATCTACACTTGTGAAAATATATGCTGTGGACCTAAGAATGATCTCTTTAGATTTATATATATTATATTAATCCATTTGTTTCATTCTGGTTATAATTTTCTCCCGTTGATAATCATTGATATTATGTGCATTCTACATGGCTAGATTTTGTGATCCAGGTCATATTTTTTTCCCTTTGGTAAACACATATAAATATTATTCCTGACATTGCTTGGTAGGAGTGAAAGGAAGATGCCTAAAACATGGTTTAACTTGTTTCTTTAATGCTTCTGAAGGGACTCTAGAGTAGCAAAGTGGAGAAAAGTTTGATCAAAACATAATTCCAAATCAAGGTGAAAAAATATGCTAATATCAAAGAATCCCATTAACTTGCTTCAAACCTCTAGGAATATCCAAAGATTATTGCACTTTCATTAGGATTCAGGTATCCAACATATGGTCTGAGAGTAATTAGCAGCCTATCTGAAAATCCTGGTTGTAACACTTCTGAAACTGTAAGCAAATACCAAAATTATCCAATTAGTTAGCATATATGCATATGTAAACCAGAAGGGTCCCCAAAGCTACCTTCTGCTATCAATTGCTCCTAGCTTTGGGGCAAAATTTACGGGAATTAGATTATTAACTAAAAGTGATACTGCATGAAACTCACTGTATAATGAAGAGGTTTACACATTTTCTGTCACTAATATATTAGCAAAAAAAAGCCTTCAAGGATTACTGATGAGAATACATTTGAATACATTGGTCATAAATTCTTAACAATACATTATCTGATACTTATAAAAGCTCAAAGTCAATTGCCTCACTAATGTTACCAATTAAAAATTTCGTGAAGTCCATGAATTTTTATTACTATTATAAGTTATCTAATAATTTTCAGAAAAGAAAAACAAAACTAAAATTTATAAAAAGAATGGACATACACAATTCACTCAAGGAGAATTATGTCTACTATCTTCAACTTCCCATACTCAATCAAAGGTTAGTTATGCTGCAGAATTAAAATGTAAGAACATAGTACCAGGTAAACATGAAATGTTATGGGAATTAGAATAAAATCTTCCTAATACAGCTATCTCCACTTGTGACCAGAAAGTTAGAAGAAATCTTAAGGTCATAGCCTATATTAAACAGCAATAAATAAAATGTAATCTGTGTAGCACATACGAATGATCTCATGTGTTACATTTTTAAGTTTTTTAATATATTTTTGTGGTTTCGAGATATAATTAATATCATTATATAAGTTTAAGGTTTACAACATAATGATTTGATATATGTATACATTGTGAAACGATTAGTTTACCATCACCTCATATAGCTACAGTCTTTTTCCTTGTGATGAGAACTTTTAAGATCTACTCTCAGCAAATTTCAAACACACAGAACAGTGTTGTTAACTCTAGCCATCATGTTATAAGTTACGACCCCAGTACTTATTTATAAACCAAAGTCTGTACCTTTAGATCACCTTCACCCAATTCTCCTACCCCCCACCCTCCACCTCTGACAACCACAAACCTGATCTCTGTTTCTATGATTTGGTTTTTTTTTAGATTCCACATATAAATGAGATCATACAGTATTTGTCTTTTTCTGTCTGACTTATTTCACTTAGCATAATGCCCTCAAGATCCATCCGTGTTGTTGCAAATGGGAAGGTTCCATCTTTTTATGACTGCATGATATTCTGTTGTGTATATATATCACTTTTCTTTATCCGTTTATCTATTGATGAGCACTTAGGTTGTTTCTCTGTCTTGGCTACTGTAAATAGAGCTACAAAGAACATGGGGGTGCAGATATCTCTTCCAGATAGTGATTTCATTTTCTTGGGTATATGCCAGAAGTGAAGTTGCTGTATCATATGTTAGTGCTATTTTTAATTTTTTTAGGAACCACCATACTGTTTGTCATAGTGGCTGTACCACAAATTACATTCCCACCAATAGTTCATAAATATTCCCTTTTCCCCACATCCTAGCCAGCATTTGTTATCTCTTGTCTTTTTGATGATAGCCATTCTAACAGGCATGAGGGGTTTTTTTTGATGGTTTTTATTTCTTTCTTGAACTTCTAATTTTGTTCATACATTGTTTTCCTAACTTCCTAATTTATTTGATACTTTGCTAGACATTTTACACAGTTACTCAAATTGTAATAATCACAAAATATCTGCTATATTATAATGGCTTATAAAAGTAAGTACAGAATCCTACCACTGGCAATTTTCAATATAAATAATCCAAAAATACTCTCTTGCAGAAATTATAAATAAATTTTATTATTTCTTTTAATTCCATACTTGAACTCTCAAGAAATAGAAATCCCAGAAGCCAGTAACAAAGAGGAAAATTGAAACAAAGAATAATATATAAGAATTAAACCTCAGTAGTTTTGAGGTGTTGTTACCTATTATGATATCCAAGGGATAATGATTTTTCCATGGACTCATAATTATAGGAGAGAAAGCCTTGAGAACAAGCTAGTTGGAGAATAGGAAATGAGACTTCTGAATTAATCCATTGTCTTAAATGAGCTTCATATTTCTTTGTGGCAAAAAATGGAAAAAGTCAGACTGTCTGTCTTGATCTGGCTTTGACTAAGGATAAAAATGTCTCCCTTGAGAATCTGTAGCACTGATCTTCCCTAAGGTGTGTTTGGGGTTTGAACTGAAACTCCAAGACAATGAATTAACATGAACTATTACCCTGAACAATAACATTCCTGGGGTGATAGCAAGAAGAAAACAGAAACTTATTGGCTAGGGCCAAACTCTTAAATCTCAAGGAAACATTTGATTTACACATTTAAGTGAATTCAAACTCCAAAAGCACAAGTTTCACAATTAAAATAATCCAGAACGAGTTAGAATTAGCAGAAGCAAAACATTGGAATTAAGCTTCTAAATATAATTTACATCTAATAGAATTGTTATATAAAGTACATAGCAATAACTAATGAAGATAATTCATAATTATAAAATGTTCAATTCTTCAAGAAGACATGAAATTTCTCAATATTTTAACACTTAATAATATGGTTTCAAAATATATTATGAAATAATGACTACCAGAAAAAAATAGACAAATATGCAAACATACAGCTGTAAGAAGAAAAAAGAGGAAGAGGAGGCATATCCATACAACATTGCAGCAATAAAATGGGATATTACTAAAGAAATTACAATCATATGTGCCACATCTTCTTTATCCATTCATCTGTCGATGGACACTTAGGTTGCTTCCATGTCCTGGCTATTGTAAATAGAGCTGCAATGAACATTGTGGTACATGACTCTTTTTGAGTTATGGTTTTCTCAGAGTATATGCTCACTAGTAGGATTGCTGTGTCGTATGGTAGTTCTATTTTTAGTTTTTAGTTTTTTAAGGAACCTCCATACCGTTCTCCATAGTGGCTGTAACAATTTACATTCCCACCAGCAGTGTATGAGGGTTCCCTTTTCTCCACACCCTCTCCAGCATTTATTGTTTGCAGATTTGTTTTTTTTTTTTTCCGGTATGCGGGCCTCTCACTGTTGTGGCCTCTCCCGTTGCGGAGCACAGGCTCTGGACGCGCAGGCTCAGCGGCCATGGCTCACGGGCCTAGCTGCTCCGCGGCATGTGGGATCCTCCCGGACCGGGGCACGAACCCGTGTCCCCTGCATCGGCAGGCGGACTCTCAACCACTGCGCCACCAGGGAAGCCCTGTAGATTTTTTGATGATGGAACGAAATTGAGTTATTTGTAGTGAGGTGGATGGACCTAGAGTCTGTCATACAGAGTGAAGTAGAGTCAAAAAGAGAAAAACAAATATCATATACTAACACATGTATACGGAATCTAAAAAAAAAAAGTCATGAAGAACCTAGGGGCAAGACGGAAATAAAGACCCAGACCTACTAGGAAATGGACTTGAGGACACGGTGGGGGGGGGAGGATAGCTGGGACAAAGTGAGAGAGTGGTAGTGTATATATGTCCATATATATACTACCAAATGTAAAATAGATAGCTAGTGGGAAGCAGTCGCATAGCACAGGGAGATCAGCTCAGTGCTTTGTGACCAGATAGAAGGGTGGGATAGGGAGGGTGGGAGGTCGGAAGATGCAAGAGGGAAGAGATATGGGGATATATGTATATATATAGCAGATTCACTTCGTTATAAAGCAGAAACTAACACATCATTGTAAAGCAATTATACTCCAATAAAAACGTTAAAAAAAAAAAAGAAACTGCAGTCATTAAAAAGTTAAAGAGAATGCTATTAAACACTTTATGTCAAAATATTTGAAATTTTTGATGTGTTGGACAAACCATCAAAAACTGATTCAGAGAAACATAGGAAGCCAAATTATTCCTGCAACTAGTGAAGATATGGAATAAGTAGTTAAAAATATTTTCTTACAAAGAAAACTCTAGGGCTGCAGGCCTGCAAGGCTTTGCCCTTAATTGCTTTACAACCATGAAAGAAAACATATTTCTGTTCATATTCAAACTATTCCAGAAAATTGAAATGAGAAGTTTTTCATATCCCATTATATGAAGCGAGAATATCTTTGACACCAAAACTTAAATGTTAGTTGACAAAAATAAAATTATAAGTGTAATATTTCTAAACCACAAAACAAAACAAAAATTTTGCAAAAAACATATCAAAATCAGTAAAAAGACAAAAGCAACAGAACAGACTTTTAAGGAGTGATACAAAAAAAAAAAAACTTCCAATGGAATATTACTTCACAATGAACTATTTGTGAACTACAGAAAAATAATGATAAAAAGATCATTTTGAACTAAATTGTTTTGAAAGACAGTTTAAAATTTTTCAATAATTGTAAAATTTGAAGAAATGCTTAGCAAATTTAATTGTAATCAAAATATAAGGGTAAAAATGAAGTTTGATTTTTTGTTCTAGGTATGTCTATAGTAAAATGTTTCTTTCAAGATAACTTGGAAGTATGTAACATTAACTTTTGAAAAATTAATGTTGATATTTCACTTTCAGAGAGTTTGAACTGTGTTGTGAGTATATGTGCTTGTCAAGGTTTAAGTTCTGTGTTGTTGGAGTTTGCATCTTACAAAACAGGGAGAGCTTGGGTTTACAATCATATTCTGGTGAACTTTTAAAAAAAACTTTTTTAGGAAATAACTTTTGGCTTTACACCTACTCTTGCCCTTAGAAGAAAGAGAATATTATATAAGTCTGCATTATTGTCCATCAGAAGGAATTGAAAGATACAATTCACAATGCTGTTAATATAACATGGAAACGTTCAGCATTTTATTGTATTTATGGCTATCCATATATTTTGTATTGAATCACTTAAAGTTTTATTACAAAATTATAACTGGATATTATAAATACATTACAATTTTGAATTTAGTTGTAGAATTGGTCATTAGAATAAAGCAATACAATTGTAACATCTCATATACTCTGCAAATTGTAGCGCAATAATATGTTTTACTGACATTTTCCATTATATCTAAGTTTGATTTTTGCATATATTCACACCTTTTATTTGTAAAACTAATAACCTAGAAAACAGCAACATCAGAAAATACTGAAAAGAACATAAAAACTGTATGTATTCTTTGTCAGTCTTCCTGGCTGTTAGTCACTATTTTGCTATAAATATAGCTACTATACATTTAAAAAATGCAAATCTATAAAAAAAAGACCGGCTGGATTTGAACAAATCAATAGAAGTTTTGAAATTAGTCTGTATTTTGGTCAAAAAACCTATACTTCTAATACTAGGTTCAGTCACAATGATTTCAAATGCAAGCAATACAAGGTGACTGTGTGTGTCTGTGTGTGTATTTTATTGAACAAAATCAATGACATAAATTATTTATAGGCATTGGTAAACATTTATGTTTTATAATTTAATTAATTGATTAATACTATTTTCATCAAGTAAGCAAGAGATATTTAAAGTTGGTATTTTAAAAAAATTTTTAACATCTTTATTGGAATATAATTGCTTTACAATGGTGTGTTAGTTTCTGCTTTATAACAAAGTGAATCAGTTATACATAAACATATGTCCCCATATATCTGCCCTCTTGCATCTCCCTCCCTCCCACCCTCTCTATCCCACCCCACTATGTGGTCACAAAGCACCGAGCTGATCTCCCTGTGCTATGCGGCTGCTTCCCACTAGCTGTCTATTTTACGTTTGGTAGTGTATATATGTCCAAGCCACTCTCTCACTTTGTCCCAGCTAACCCTTCCCCCTCCCCGTATCCTCAAATGCATTCTCTAGTAGGTCTGTGTCTTTATTCCCATCTTGTATCTAGGTTCTTCATGACCATTTTTTAGATTCCATATATGTGTGTTAGCATATGGTATTTATTTTCCTCTTTCTGACTTACTTCACTCTGTATGACAGACTCTAGGTCCATCCACCTAATGACAAATAACTGAATTTGGTCTCTTTTCATGGATGAGTAATAGTCCATTGTATGTATGTGCCATATCTTCTTTATCCATTCATCTGTTAATGGACACTTAGGTTGCTTCCATGTCCTGACTATTGTAAATAGAACTGCATTGAACATTTTGGTACATGACTCTTTTTGAATTATGGTTTTCTCAGGGTATAGGCCCAGTAGTGGGATCACTGGGTTGTACGGTAGTTCTATTTTTAGTTTTTTAAGAAACCTCCATACTGTTCTCCATAGTGGCTGTATCAATTTACATTCCCACTAACAGTGCAAGAGGGTTCCCTTTTCTCCACACCCTTTCCAGCATTTATTGTTTGTAGATTTTTTGATGATGGCCATTCTGACCAGTGTGAGATGGTATTTCATTGTAGTTTTGATTTGCATTTCTCTAATGATTAATGATGTTGAGCATTCTTTCATGTGTTTCTTAGCAATCTGTATATCTTCTTTGAGGAAATGTCTATATAGGTCTTCTGCCCATTTTTGGATTGGGTTGGTTGTTGTTTTGATATTGAGCTGCATGACCTGCTTGTAAATTTTGGAGATTACTCCTTTGTCAGTTGCTTCATTTGCAAATATTTTCTCCCATTCTGAGGATTGTCTTTTGGTCTTGATTATGGTTTCCTATGCTGTGCAAAAGCTTTTAAGTTTCATTAGGTCTCATTTGTTTATTTTTGTTTTTATTTCCATTTCTCTAGGAGGAGGGTCAAAAAGGATCTTGTTGTGATTTATGTCAGAGTGTTCTGCCTATGTTTCCTCTAAGAGTTTGATAGTGTCTGGCCTTACATTTAGGTCTTTAATCCATTTTGAGTTTATTTTTGTTTATGGTGTTAGGGAGTGTTCTAATTTCATTCTTTTATATGTAGCTGTCCAGTTTTCCCAGCACCACTTATTGAAGAAGGTTTTTTTCCTCTACTGTATATTCTTGCCTCCTTTATCAAAGATAAGGTGACCATATGTGCGTGGGTTTATCTCTGGGCTTTCTGTCCTGTTCCATTGATCTATATTTCTTTTTTTGTGCCAGTACCATACTGTCTTGATTACTGTAGCTTTGTAGTATAGTCTGAAGTCAGGGAGCCTGATTCCTCCAGCTCCATTTTTCTTTCTCAAGAGTGCTCTGGCTATTCGGGGTCTTTTGTGTTTCCATACAAATTGTGAAATTTTTTGTTCTAGTTCTGTGAAAAATACCAGTGGTAGTTTGATAAGAATCACATTGAATCTGTAGATTGCTTTGGGTAGTATAGTCATTTTCACAGTTTTGATTTTTCCAGTCCAAGAACATGGTATATATCTCCATGTATTTGTATCATCTTTAATTTCTTTCATCACTATCTCATAATTTTCTAGATACAGGTCTTTTGTCTCCTTAGGTAGGTTTATTCCTAGATATTTTATTCTTTTTGTTGCAGTGGTAAATGGGAGTGTTTTCGTAATTTTACTTTCAGATTTTTCATCATTAGTGTATAGGAATGCCAGAGATTTCTGTGCATTAATTTTGTATCCTGCTACTTTACCATATTCATTGATTAGTTCTAGTAGTTTTCTGGTAGCATCTTTAGGATTCTCTATGTATAGTATCATGTCATCTGCAAACAGTGACAGCTTTGCTTCTTCCTTTCCGATTTGGATTCCTGTTATTTATTTTTTTCTCTGATTGCTGTGGCTAAAACTTCCAGAACTATGTTGAATAATGGTGGTGAGAGTGGGAAACCTTGTCTTGTTCCTGATCTTAGTGGAAATGCTTTCAGTTTTTCACCATTGAGGATGATGTTGGTTGTGGGTTTGTCATATATGGCCTTTATTATGTTGAGGAAAGTTCCCTCTATGCAACCATAAATGGTGTTGAATTTTGTTGAAAGTTTTCTCTGCATCTATTGAGTTGATCATATGGGTTTTCTCCTTCAATTTGTTAATATGGTGTATCACAATGATTGATTTGCGCATATTGAAGAATCCTTGCATCCTGGGATAAACCCCACTTGATCATGGTGTATGATCCTTTTAATGTGCTTTTGGATTCTGGTTGCTAGTATTTTGTTTAGGATTTTTGCATCTATGTTCATCAGTGATATTGGCCTGTAGTTTTCTTTCTTTGTGACATCTTTGTCTGGTTTTGGTATCAGGGTGATAGTGGCCTCATAGAATGAGTTTGGGAGTGTTCCTCCCTCTACTATATTTTGGAAGAGTTTGAGAAGGATAGGTGTTAGTTCTTCTCTAAATGTTTGATAGAGTTCGCCTGTGAAGCCATCTGGTCCTGGGCCTTTGTTTGTTGGAAGATTTTTAATCACAGTTTCAATTTCAGTGCTTGTGATTGGTCTGTTCATGTTTTCTATTTCTTCCTGGTTCAGTCTCGGAAGGTTGTGCATTTCTAAGAATTTGCCATTTCTTCCAGGTTGTCCATTTTATTGGCATATATTTGCTTGTAGTAACTCTCGTGATCCTTTGTATTTCTGTAGTGACAGTTGTTACTTTCCTTTTTCATTTCTAATCCTATTGATTTGAGTCTTCTCCCTTTTTTTCTTGATCAGTCTGGCTAATGGTTTATCAATTTTGTTTATCTTCTCAAAGAACCAGCGTTTAATATTATTGATCTTTGCCATCGTTTCCTTCATTTTTCATTTATTTCTGGTCTGATCTTTATAATTTCTTTCCTTCTGCTAACTTTGGGGTTTTCTTGTTCTTCTTTCTCTAATTGCTTTAAGTGTAAGGTTAGGTTGTTTATTTGAGATGTTTCTTGTTTCTTAAGGTAGAATTGTATTGTTATAAACTTCCCTCTTAGAACTGCTTTTGCTCCATCCCATAGGTTTTGGGTCAACATGTTTTCATTGTCATTTATTTCTAGGTAATTTTTTTATTTCCTCTTTGATTTCTTCAGTGATCTCTTTGTTATTTAGTAGTGTATTGTTTAGCCTCCATGTGTTTGTATTTTTTACATATTTTTTCCCGCAATTGATATCTAGTCTCATAGTGTTGTGGTCAGAAAAGATACTTGATACAATTTCAGTTTTCTTAAATTTAACAAGGCTTCATTTGTGACCAAAAGTATGATCTATCCTGGAGAATGTTGCATGAGCACTTGAGAAGAATGTGTATTCTGTTGTTTTTGCATGGAAAGTCCTATAAATATTAATTGAGTCCATCTTGTTTAATGTGTCATTTAAAGCTTGTGTTTCCTCAGTTATTTTCATTTTGGATTATCTGTCCATTGGTGAAAGTGGGCTGTTAACGTCCCCTACTATGATTGTGTTGCTGTCGATTTCCCCTTTTATGGCTGTTTGTATTTGCCTTATGTATTGAGGTGCCCTTATGTCTGGTGCATAAATATTTACAATTATTCTATGTTCTTCTTGGATTGATCCCTTGATCATTATGTAGTGTCCTTGTTTGTCTCCTGTAATAGTCTTTGTTTTAAAGTTTATTTTATCTTATATGAGAATTGCCACTCCAGCTTTCTTTTGATTTCCATTTGCATGGACTCTCTTTTTCCATCCCCTAACTTTCAATCTGTATTTGTTCCTAGGTCTTAAGTCGTTCTCTTGTAGACAGCATATATACGTCTCTTGTTTTTGTATCCATTCAGCCAGTCTATGTCTTTCGGTTGGAGTATTTAATCCGTTTACATTTAAGGTAATTATCGATATGTATATTCCTATTACCATTTTCTTAATTATTTTGGATTTGTTGTTGTAGATCTTTTCCTTCTCTTGTGTTTCCTGCCTAGAGAAGTTCCTTTAGCATTTGTTGTAAAGCTGGTTTGCCTAAAATTTTTAAGTTAAAAATATAGTTTGTAGGGCTTCCCTGGTGGTGCAGTGGTTGAGAGTCTGCCTGCCGATGCAGGGGACATGGGTTGGTGCCCTGGTCCAGGAAGATCCTCTATGCCGTGGAGCGGCTGGGCCCGTGAGCCATGGCCACTGAGCCTGCGCGTCCGGAGCCTGTGCTCCTCAACGAGAGAGGCAACAACAGTGAGAAGCCCGCGTATCACACACACACACACACACACACAAAAAAAAAATATATATATATATATATATATATAGTTTGTAATCTGTCCAAACAGCAATAAAACATATATAATTAACATGAGTTATCCAGTCTCCTTAAAAGCACAAATTTCAAGAGAAGTGTTTCCTTAATATTCTTCCAGAAAATCTCTATGCTCATGCAAGAAATCTTCTAGTTTTCCTTTTAAATTATTTTATTGTTTATCTTTTTATTTTATTATATTTATGACAAAATTAGTATTTAATTAAAATACATACAGAAAAGTGCACAGTTTGAAAGGGCACAGGGGAATACATTTTCACAAAGTGAACATACTTGGGTAACACTACTTAGATAAAAGAGAGTATTGCTAGCACTTGGAATAATGTTGTACTAAAGCTTGGCGTCTACAACCTATTTGGGGAGCTGTAGTATTAATTGAAATGGGGTAATTTGAACCCCATGCAACAATAGCCAAAGAATAAAAAAAAGTAACTTACAATATGCTCTCGGGAGAGTGGTGGTGAACATAAAGGGAAAATGGGGTTAATGCTGCACAGTGAAGAGAGGGAGAAACAAGGATGGAACTCAGGGGATCCTGGGATACTTTGGTGAATTGTCTTGCCCAGTGGAAATTTATATTTACCCTGAAGAGGCTGGACTAGCAACTCTCAGGAATGATGGCCTTATCAGCAGATGAATATCCAAAAATATAGGTAGAATGCTGAGAGAAAAGAGAATATGGGATACATATGCGGAGCTGAGAAATTGTAAATTCTAATAAAAACTTTTTTATCCGTTTCAAAAAAAATTTAGCATCTACATAATTAGATTTTATGTATTTTAACAAATTTCCCTCTGCTTTTATCAACTTTTCCCTACTATTGAGATATAATTGACATATAACACTGTTTGAGTTTAAGGTATACAGCATAAGATGATATTGTTCTAAGAATATTACATAGTCCTATCTACTTGATTAATAACAGCTTTGGAGATGAATTTTTTCGTTCAACATAAACTTACTTTCTTGAGCTTAGATGTTTCTCAGCACTTAATGTATGTGTGTGTGTGTGTGTGTGTGTGTGTGTATAGATGGAAGAGCAGTGTGTCTTGTATTTATTATAAAATTTCCCTGTAGGAAATAACCTAAGTTAGAATTGTTCATTTGTAATACTTGCTTGTGAGGATCTTTTAAGAGAGATACAGGCATATATTCTTATTTGGAATGTGTAATTTTATTCAATTCTGTACATAGTCATGCTGAAATGGACCTTTATTTCAAAGTGCTTTGTTTCCTTACTCTTTCTCTCTCAACCTCTCTTAGTTCATGTATGGTTTTTCAGAGAAATAGTAAGAAATCTTGTTTCCTATTGCATACAAGGAAAATGGAAATTTCCCATATCTGTAGTTATCAGTTTCTTTTTTCTCTCTCTGCTTATTTTAACTGGAATTTTAAAATGTGAAATTTCCAAACTATACAGGCAGTAAGATTTTTTATTATTTTACATGTAATATGTAATTTCCTTGTTTTTCTCCAAATTATAAGTTCTTGACATTAGTGAATTTATAACTCTTTGGCACTCTGTATTTTTCAGATTTATGTCATGCTTACATTTACCTGTGACAATAGTCCTAGTGAAGCTAATAAAAATTTTCATAAAAGATTATACAATATATAAACTACTGTTAAATGGTGAACAATATATTTTGGCAATTATTATAAGACTTTTTGTATCTTATAACAATTGCCTCACCCAATTTGTCAACAGATTGTAACACATGTAACTATATAAGATTTTTCAATTTTAGGTGAATATCAGGAAAAAATACCAATAGTTAGCAAAAATTAACTTTATTTTATCTTCCTTCTATAATACACATGATGTTTCATCAAGACTTTTTATCTTTAGCAGTTTGAGAATACATGGTGTGATACTCATTATAAATATATCTCTTCTGAACATTTTAACACCTGGGGTGAATTATGATAATTAAGTACTATATCGTTTTTCTCTTACTGTTCCTTTCCAGCCCCTACTGTAAAAATTCAATTTCCAGATGCTTTTGATGTTTCCAGTTTAAAGGTGTGAAAAGATCTGCCTTTTCTAAACTCTTAGGTTTGTCATATTAGAGATTTATTTTATAGCACTCTTTCAGTGTTTCTTATTTCTCTAGCCAAATTAGGACACGTATTTTTCAGGGGAAAGAATAGATTCTGCATTTGCAGGTTGAGTTTCATTGAATGGCATTTAATATTTCAAATTATTCTAAACAGTATTTCTTTTGAGAAGACAAGAAAGTGAGGTATAATTAAAATAACATTGAATTTGTTGTCTGAAGACATATAATTAAATCTCAGCTCAGCTATGTAATCTGACTCAGTTAATAATGTGGTCACATTATTTGGTCAAATGAATACAACCCTTTCTTGATAGAAATGCAGTGCACATTAAATGAGATAACCAATATAATGTATCATATAAACCCTACAACACTGTACAAGAAATTAAGGTGGTGTTGCTGCATTGATCTTTATTTTCTTTAATACATATTCCTACACTTGATCCTTGATGTAGAAAAATACTATGTAGGGTGTTTTACTGTTGCAAAATAGACAAAGGTAATTATTTGTAGAGAACCATGGAAAGGTAAAGTATATAAGATACCAAGACTTTTAAATTAGCTTAAAGGGGTTACCTAATTTCCTTTATTACTTCCTAACTGACAGGCTAAATTTGTTGATAACATATTTAATAATTGTGTATATAAGTATACATATATGTATATATAAATTGTTTACTCATCTTAAGAGTTTGTATACCTGAATCTTAGAAAGGTCTTTTGCAAATGATCTTGATATAATTAGCTAACATTTGCAATTTCCTAGAGAAAAGTTAATGATAAACTAACAGGGTAAAACAGTAAAGTAAATGTCATTGTAGTCATTATACTTTGCATGAGTAATTAAATATCTTCCAATGAGGAAAAGATGAGGCCCACATGTATAAAGAAGCTAATTCCACCAAATAATCCAGAAATAGATCATTTAAATCTTATAGTAACTAATTAATAAAGAGATAAAGAACACTCACAATTATTTTGACTCTGATATTAATCAGATATTAAAACAAGATAAAGACAGAATTGAGAACTAAAGAGGCGTCAAACGTTTTATCAATTCAAATGAGAAAATACTAACAAAATATTAGCCACCACATTCCACAAGTTGAAGTTAACAGACTTTTACCATATTGAGTTTATTTCAGGAATTTGAAATAATTTCCATATTACTTTTCATGTTAACTGATTTATCATATTAACTGATTAAAAGATAAATGCAAATGATTGTCTCAATGGGTACAGTATTTAGAAAATTTTAAATATATTCATGGGAAAAAAAACCTCAAAGATTGAAGAAAATCTGCTTACTCTGAAAAAATGGTAGTAAACTCAAAACTTAGAGTGCTCAATGAAGAAGCATTAAATGTATACTTTTAAATCAGTAACAAATTAATGATGCTCAAAATTACTATTTAACATTTTCCTGAAGTCTTTGTCCAGGCAGTGAAATATGAAAGTATACAACATTTTAGGTATTAGGAAGTGAGAATTAGGCAGAATGTGTTTTGATAGAAAGTCTTACACACACACCACACACTCGCACACACACAAAACAAAGAAAGAACAAAAAATACCGATAACTTGACCTACTTCTAAGATGATCAAAAGAGATTGGCAAGTTATCTAAATTAAAAAAATCAATATATAAAAGTATCATTAATTTTCAACAAGCAGTAGAAAATGTAAGTTAATGCAAAGGGTCTAAAAAGATATCATATAAAATGTAAACAAGTGATACATCTAGGGAGAAAAATAAAGGGAAGCCATATTTTCTGATAGGAAAAAAAGTTATGTTTTAAAATATTGACCTGTAGATCCAATAAAATTCTATTAAAATTTCTACCATTTTGTATTTTTCATGGAATTTAACAAAAATTTCCCGAAAGATATCTCAAATACCAAATAACTTGGCATATCTAAGTCATTATTTTCAGAGTCCCTCTTCCATGTGCTCTCCACATTTATTATAAATATAGATTGAGAGGAAAATAGCTAATATTTGCTTTATATTTCAATACATGTTCCAAATTGATTAGAACAATAAATCAAAATATTTTGCATTTTAATATTTTTATATCAGAGTGAAATCTTTCCTAATTAATATATTAAAAGTTAATTTTAAAAGTTTATTTATATTTTGTGTAGTTTTAAAGAAAGTTTCTCATAATTTGAATCCCATTAAGCTTCACAGGCATAACATGATGAAAGGTGTTTGCACAGATACTAAAAGTGAAGAAAATACAAGATTGCCTCAAACTTATAAAATTGATGCTGAAATATTATTAAATGCTTTTTGGCAGTCTGTCATTAACTTATACAAAGTAGAAAATTTATGTTTGAATATCTACATTGCATATCTTCACATTAATATGTCAACCATCCTTCAAAATATTTTTTACATATTTCAGAAGCCAAACCAAAAGGAATGATGATAACTTCAAGAAATTATTCATAAGCTGACTACAAGCTTTATGGAATTATAAACTCCTACAGGATTACTACACTTTGATTAAATGGACAGTTTTGTTTTGTTTTTTTACTCTTTCCTCCTCTAATTACATTTACTTTCCATGAAGATTTAATTTAAATGATTTATTTTGAAAGCATCTGTTCTCAAGTTTACTATAAGTAGCAGATAGTAAAATATAATTAATTTGACTTTTTTACTTTGGCAAGTAAATCACACAAAGAAACAAAGAAACTAGCACTAATTTAGAAGTTAGAGATCAAGGAAGTTTCTCTTCATTAGTACGTGATATACTTGCTACCCTTTCGATTTAAAATCAAATCCTTGCTATTAATCAAGTGTCATGTAAAACAACATAACCTTAAGAAAATAGTCCCTTTAGGACACCTTTACTTTATGTGTAAATGGGGATAATACAATAATGATATTACCATTATTGAATCTCACTAGTTTGTTTTTAAGATTAATTTTCTATGAAGATTAATCTGAACATTGAACATAAAAGCACATTTCCAATGCTAAGAAACCCTACATAGTAATCACTATTCACATATGGTTATGCAAATCCCATTCCATAATGATAGTTCTATATTATATCACACCTAAGACATATAACTCTTCTAAAAAATATTTTTATCTATTATTTTTTGTTGTTGAGATGTAATTGACATATAACTGTAAGTTTAAGATATACAACATATTGGGTTGATACATTTATATATTGCAATATGAATTCTACCATAGCATTAGCTAACACCTCTGTCATGTCACTATCTTTGTGTGTGTATGTACGGTGAGAACAATCAAGATCTAGTCACTTAATGCAAGTCAAAACCACAATAAGATATCGTCTCACACCTGTCAGAGGGCTATCATCAAAAAGAACACAAGTAACAAATGTTGGCGAGGATGTGGAGAAAAGGGAACTCTTGTACACTGTTGGTGGGAATGTAAATTGGTGCAGCTACTGTGGAAAACAGTATGGATGTTTCACAAAAAGCTGAAAATAGAACTACCATATGACAAAGAAATACTACTTCCGGGTATATATATGAAAAAAACAAAAACACTAATTAGAAAAGATATATGCACCCCAATTTCCATGGCAGTATTATTTACAATTGCCAAGATATGGAAGCAACCTAAGAGTCCATGAATGGATAAAGAAGATATAATACACGGAAGCACGCACACACATGCACACACACACACACAAAATAGAATACTACTCAACCATAAAAAAGAATGAAATCTTGCCATTTGCAACAACATGGATGGACTTGGAGGGCATTATCCTAAGTGAAGTGAGTGACAGAGAAGGACAAATACTGTATGATATCACTTATATGTGGAATCCAAAAAATACAACAAAGTAGTGAATATAACAAAAAAGAAACAGACTCACTAGAGAAGAAACTAGTGGTTTCCAGTGGGAAGAGAGAAAGGGAAGGGGAAATATAGCGGTAGCCAATTAAGAGGTTCAGACTATTATGTATAAAATAAAGTATAAGGATATATTTTACAACACAAGGAATATAGTGAATATTTTATAATAACTATAAATGGAGTATAACCTTTAAAAATTTTGAATCATTATATTGTACACTTGTAACCTATATGATAGTGTACATCAACTATACTCCAATTAAAAAATAATTTTAAGAAAAGATCTAGTTACTTAGCAACTTTGAAGGTTATAATACAGCTGTTGACCATATTCACAATACTGTTCATTAGATCTCTAGAAGTTATTTGTCTACTAGCTGTTTGTCTTCTTAAATAATATCTCCTAATTTCCACCACCCCTAGCCCCTGATAACCACCATTCTACTTGCTGTTTTTATGAGTTCAGGTTTTTAAAATTTCACACATAAGTGATCTCATACAGTATTTGTCTTTGTCTGACTTATCTCTAAGTGTCCATCAACTGTTGAGTGGAGATATATATATATAGTGGAATATTATTCAGCCATGAGAAAGAAAGAAAGAAGGAAATCCTGCCATTTGTTACAACATGGATGGACCTTGAGGGCATTATGATAAATGACAACATACTTGTTTGGTACATTTGTATATTGCAATATGATTACTGCTTTTTGCTTAAAACTGCTTTGATATAATGGATACCAAAACAAATACATCTCTTGTTATTTTGAAGCACATATTGTAACACCACTAACTCCTAATTCCATGTTTGTGAGTGTACTTAGAAGTTGAACCTGAAACCCTTCTCTCAATGCCAAAAATCTGAAGATTAGACCTTTCATTGGTAATATGCACATAAAATATATTTTATTGAATTTGAATTCATATAAATTGATTAATTATACATAGGGCCATTATGTGTGTGTGTTTGTGTGTATGTATAAAGCATTTTATTTGCCAACTAGTCTCAATAAATTGGAAGTCATTCAGATGCACAGCATTACAATAAAATGGGTATATCATCAAAGACACTTTCCCCCCATAAGCTGTGTATACGAATTTGTTTTGGTCAGAGCAATTATGTAAATTTATGTAGTGAAATTATTGCATTAAGTGATTTAGTCATCAAAACACTAATTTTTGTCATCACAGTATAAATATAAAATTGATTACAAATTATGAAAGTAAAGCTCTTTGCAATGGAAATGTAATTGATATGTTAAGAGGAGGAAATTAATGTTGAGGTAAATGAGGTTATTTAAAACACATTAAGTTGTGATTGCATTATTTTGAATTTCACATTCATTTGAAGAATTTAAATATGCAACAAGATGATACTTAAGATATGTGATTTTCATTTTTGTAATATTTCTACAATTTTAAATAAACTTCTCTAATCTAATTTCTTTTTAAGGAACCTATCGAAGTCTCGATTTGCCAAGAAAATTTGCATATAGAGGATTTATTGTTGAAGTGTTCCTCCTCGCTGGTGAGCTCCATACTGCCTTCACAGGCAACTAGAGAAAAAGGTAAACACTCCCATGATCACAACTCAACAATATTTTACTGTAGAGTAAAACCAAAGTGTCTCAGTATGGCCTACAAGAAACTTTATAAGTTAATCTTTTCTTACTTTTTTACTTGATTCAGTCTCCTTCTACTTTACATTAATTTATGCACTCATTCTTTCATTCATTCATTCTGCAATTACTACAGGTATACTCTTTGTTTAAAACTGGGTTGGTGCTATGGATACCAGAACAAATACATCTATGTTATTTTGAAGCACATACTGTATCACTACTAAACTCCTAATTCCCTGGATATATTTTTCTGTTTCATGCTTTAATGCATTGGTTCAAGTTTTCCTTCTCTCTAGTACCACTCTTAACTCTTTACTGCCTTGTTCACTAGGTAAATATTCTATAATTTATTCAGAACTTTGACCAGGCATAATTGCTGTGAGGCTTTCCCTTACAGAGTTTGTCACTAAAGGTGTTTACTAATTCTTTTATTTTACATATGTATCTAGTACAAGTGGCTCCATTTGAAAGCATAAAATTTACTTGAAGAAAAAAAAACTATAAAGCTGCATTTCTTCCTTTTAGGGACATATAGAATCCAAACAGTGTGTCAAACTTTCAGAGGAAAAAGAGAAATGTCCTGTTTTCCATCATACTATCACAGTTGCTGCTGCTCTTTGCTCCTTACTGACACACAATATCTCTGTTTTATGTGGTCTTTTAAATTGGGCCAGCAAATTAGAGCCATACTAGAGCTAAATCCTGCAGATCCAAATTCCAGCACAGATCAATGTGGTTTAAAAGAGAGAAACACCATCAGAATGCTCCTCTGTCAGTATTATGCTCAACATAGTGTGCTCTAACCTGTGTTTTTCAGTTCATAGCTCTTAAGGTCCATATAATCTTTTAGATAACTCTCATAGACGTTGTACTTTGAGGCCCCAACCCAGAGGTACAGTCTCTAAAGTAATTTAGATGTCCAATTCTATTAAAACCAACAAAATTTTTCCCTGATTCCACGCCCTAGATGCCACCAGGATTCTGGCTAGTTTCCTTTTCAGCCCATGAAATACAATAGGAACTCTGCAACTTTTCTCCTTGACATGCTACTTGATTACTCCAGTGGGGAAAAACTGTGGAATACCATTGTGTTGTTTTTGTATTATCTTGGAGTGTTCATATTTACTTAGCAGTGTTTCTTTTGCACAGTCAGCACAAATGGCTCATAATTCTTTGCCTTCCATGTGGCTTATCTACTCCATCCCTTCATCCTCCAACTCAAAATCTATGGTTTGGGGAAAACATCTATAAATCATGACCTCTTAGCAGGCGACCAAGTTGACAGCTTTGATAGAGCAGAGAGCAATAAAAGACAAACTCCATGGATGTTTAATCTAGAAAGCTCCATTATGCTAAACATATTTCTGGTTTGTACATAAACAATATTTTGTAATAATGTCTTTAGGGCCCAACAATCTTTCTGTGTGAAGTCTTTCAAGCCAGAAGCCATGTTTATTTATCATTGTACCCAATTTACAGTGATTTGAGTTATTGGGACTTTATTTTTCTTCTATTAATATTTTATTCAATTTTGGCATAGTCTATTATAGTTACAGTGGAAATAATGTTCTATAACTTATGATAGGAGCTTATATTTGAAATATACATTTCAGAATCATAGTATTACATATGTTAGTTGGATCTGTGACTATTGATGAGATCACCATGGGGATATGTAATGCAAAACAAGGACCAAATATAGACCCTTAATAAATAACATCAACTGAATGGCAGAAGAAGGGCCTCCTGTGAAGCAATAGATACGGAAGGAGATTAAGCACCAGGAGAAAATACTGACAGTAATTTTGTAAATCATCAAGTTTAACAATGTTTCAATAGTGGAAAATAATGCAAATTGTTAAGAAGGAGTAAAGATATCATTAGAATTAACACTTAGGATGCCACTGTAAATGTTCAAAAGTATATGAGGAAAGCACTGGAAAATATAATAGGATGGATTAAAGAATTATTGGAAATAGTGAAATAGAACAAGCAAGGAGGAATACCAGAAAAAGAATTTTAAGTAGATATTTAGCAGGAAAACAGTGTTCTCAGATTGCCTGTGGAACACAGTTCCCCATCCATGGAAGTTTTCCAAATCAAAATCCTTATTAATGTGGAGTAATGTTTTATACATTGCCCTACCCATTCCCAGACTGTACCCAGTTTTATCTCAGGTGGGTATCTGACACAGCAGATGTCAGTTCTTTTTATTGTGCAGAGAATTTACACTTGGCAGATTCACAAAAGGGTTCAAACAAATAGAATATTACTTTCTTGATTTTGGATTAAGATACAGAGAGACTGAGACAGTAAGTCAGATGCTAAAAAGATGACATGTAAAGTAAAACCTGTGAGACAGCAAGCTGAAACAATTGCAGGATGGAAATATAAGGGTGCAGAAACTATGAGAAAGTAGTGGATGCCTGCCAGCAGGAAGAGCAAAAGGAAGAAATGTTGTAAGACATAGGGAAAATAACCTATGAGATCATGCTGTAGAAAAAGAGGCTGTTTCTAGAGATGAGATTTCCTCTGAGAAGTTTTTGTTTCGGTTTAACTCAGTCCTTAGAATAAATTAGTTTGAAAAGTTTAAGCTAGTGTTTATTTGTGTGTGGTTATTTTATTTTGGGATTTTTGTTTGTTTTATTTTTATCAAAAGGCAAAAAATGCACAGTAAGTTTTGAATGCAGTCAAAAATTCATTTACTTGCTAGAAACAAATACCCTTCTCATGGAAGCATGTTATTTCCTCAATTCTAAGAGTGGGAGAAAGTAGGACCCTAGAAATGTTATCAAAGGTCAGATATACGTAGAGAGGAACAAGACATAGATCTAGTTTCTACAAAATGGGACTTTATCACAATGACAGAGCAGAAATGGTATAAACAGAACTAAGAAGGCAAGAGTGGGAACAAAACAAGGCTATGATGAATTTTTATTTCCATACTTATTTAATTAGGATTTCATATTGTTTTGAATCCCAAACTAGTTTGAGCCCTTAGCTGGAGAACTGGAGATTATTTTCAGTTTGAGAAATGACCTCAGTTCTAAGAATTGGAGTGATTGAATAGTGTGCCCATTGTCCATATCACTGAAAGCATCTTCTCTGTTTATTTATTGGGTTGACCAAAAAAGTTCGTTCGGGTCTTTCTGTAACACCTTACAGAAAAGTCCAAACAAAGTTTCTGGCCAACCCAATATATTCGTTCATGCAAATGCAGTGTCCATAGAGCAGAAACTGATTGTATGTCTTAAGGTCTTTTGAAATGAATATATTAATGTTAATTGTATTCATGCATTATTAAATTGGTGCTATTTTCCTTTTCTGAATATATATTATATATTGTAATATGTATACTTCTATATAAAATAGAAGCACTTACTTCATGTAAGGAACAGGACAAACATTCCAAAACTACTTGAAAATTATGTCATACACCAGAATTTTAAAATATTCCCCCTAAAACCTAAAATATTGCAAGATTACTTGAATACTGATGTGTTCTCTACTGTAGGGTTTTAATGTCTTACTAGCAATCAAATCAAATCAAAACATTTTCTGATTACAAATACAATGTGCCCATTTAATATGTATTAGTTCATTTAAAAATACTAAAAAGATTCAAAGGATGGTAATTTAGAGTTCTATTATTTAAAAAAGACTATGTTGGACTAAACAGAATTTTGTTCTGTTTGAAGGAAGTACAACTGCATGGTTTTGGGCAAAACAATAAAACAATACCAAGTTATACATACCCTTTTTTGTACATTTGGCTCAGCCTGATAATACAGATCTTAGCTTAAAAATTTTTCTTCCAAGTTTTTTCTAGGATCACTTGATTTAAGGTAAGTAATTACACATTTTATTCACATATTGGCTCCACTGAATATTAGTAAGCAATAATGATGTCTATTTTTTATACCATTGAATCCACAATACCTCAAAGCATACCTGAAACCAAGTAAAAAATCAATAAATTATTGTTGAATTTATAAATGAATTGTTCAAGTTTCCATACCCTTTTTTCCCAAATTTACGATAATTTCTAGACAAAGCAAACAACTTGGACAAGAGCTATTATACTGAAATGAATTTGACATGTTAGTGAAGTCTTATACAATTCAATAAGACATGTAAAATAAATTAATGGAGCAAGAATTGGAAAGAAGAATAGAAACTCAACTCATTTGCATACAACATGATCATTACATAAAAAATCAAAAATATTCTAAAGATATTCTAATGGTATTAATAAGGAAATTATTCAATTGATATATAAGGTCAATGTAGAAAATCAAGTGTATTATCTATATGTAAGAAGAAAAAGTATAAATTAAGGAAAGATAGCATTTATAATAGCATCAAAATCATCAACTATTACAGAATAAATCTAACAAGACATCAGCAAGTTCTTTACACTGATAACAACGAAACATTGACAGAAATTAAAGAAGAAATAAAGGGATATAATATATCCTTTGATTGGAAGAATCAATATTTTAGAGATGTTAATTTCCTGGAAATGGCTCTATTAATTTTATAAAATCACTGAAAACAACAGCAATTTGTTTGAATTTTTAGTAGCAAGATAGTATGATTTTGGCGAATGAGAAAACATTTTTTTGGAAAATTAATACCCTTTTTCTAAAATGTATATAGAAATGCAGAGTCAAGAAGAGTCAAAACAATGGATAGACAAAGTAGGAGGGTTGAGGAGAGAAAGAAGGTGAAATTTTCATTTGAGAGAATGGAAAATCAGACATCATAGACAATTGTGGCATGTTTCTTTTTCTTTTCCTGATGCAATGAATTTAACATAATACTAAGCAAGACACGTTTGTGTTGCTTCCTCACCAGCACTCATTCTACTTAGCTGCCGTCAAAATATGAGCTGGTAATTGGGTTTAACTTGAGTTTGTGTCACATTAGGAGACAGTGCAATTTAGGGATCCTGCCTGCAAGGGACTAATAATAATGATTGCCATGCATTGTAATACGAATAGATTCAGAAATGAGAATGGTAGGATTCATGTGTGGGGAAATGATGAAATTGAAGGTTTTTAATACTGCAGTAGATGAGCTGTAAGAGCTGTGGTTGTTAAAGCTGAGGATGTTTGAAGTTTACTTTCTAACATGATGCAGTTATCAATAATAAAAAAGTCAAACATATAACAAGAAGATAGAATAAATAAATGTGAGGAAAAATATATTTGGAGATGAGGAAGTTGATTACAGTGGGGTTAGACTCGAACAATGCTGTCCAGTTGAAAGATCATGTAAGCTGCAAATGTGAGCCATAATACAATTTAAAATTCTTAACTGCATGAAAGGAAAAAGAGACAGACAAAATTTATTTTAATTTAATAATGTATTTTATTTAACCCAGTATATAGAATATATTATGTTTTACATTTAATTAATATAACAGTTTAATGAGATATTTACATTTTGGTTATATATAGTTTTTGCATAGTAAGTCTTTGAAATGTTATGATTTATAGTTTCATATATTTTAATTCAAGTTTCAGTTCATTTCAAGTTTTTATCAGTTACCTGTGGCTGGCAGCTGCTAATGTATTGGACAACAAATAACTGAATGTCAGTAACATTAATGTACCCGGGAAAAGCCTACATCTGGAAATGAAACACCACATTTTCATGGACCATAAATGAAATCACAAGGGAAATTAGAAAATATTTTTAATTGAATGGCATTGAAAATATAAATATCAAAATTTACAGAATGTAGCTAAAGTGGTGCTTAGAGGGAAATGTAATTTTAAGTTCTTATATTACAAAATAAAACAAAAATAAATTTCTAAGTGTATTATATTCTTATTGTTGCTACAATATATTACCACAAATTTAGTAGCTTAATGCAACACAACTATATTATCCTATACTTTGGAGATCAGAATCTGAAAATGGATCTTATGAGGCTAAGCTAATGGATCTTATGCTGCATAAATATATTATCTTACACTTTAGAGGTCAGAAATATGAAAATGGGTCTTATGAGGCAGGGCTGCATACCTCTTGGAGGCTCTACAGGAGAATGCATTCCTTGCCTTTACTAGCTTTTAAAGGCTGCTTATATTCCTTGGCTCATGAGCCTTTCCAGCAGTGGTGTTACTCTGACCTCTGCTTCTATGGTCTCCTCTAAAATTGACTCTCTTATCTTCCATTATAAGGACCCTAAAGATTACATTCTGCCCACCAATATAATCCAGGACGGTCTCCCCATTTCAAGATCCTTAATTTAGTTGCATCTTCACAATCCCTTCTGTCATGTTAGGTAACATACTTCTAGCTTTGGAGGATTGAAATGTGGATATTTGGGAGGAGGCATTATTCTGCCTACCACATTAACGTCCAAATATGAGAAACTAGAAACAAAAGAGCAAAGTAAGCTCAAAGTAAATAGAAATAAATAAGTAATAGAGATGATAGCAAAAATCCAATTTAGACAATAAACCAACAACAAAGATAACCGATTCATTGAAATGACCAACAAAATTGACAGACCTCTAACTGGACTGGTCATTAAAATCAAGAAAGAACCAATTCACCAATATCAGGAATAAAAACAGGGATTTTCGTCACAAATCCTACTGACATTAAAATGATAAAAAGATTATGGAAAAACAGTTGCAACAAATTCAACTGCTTAGATGAATTGAAAACTTCTTAAAAATACAACTCACTAAGGAAAAAGAAAGGGAAAATTTGAATAAATCTCTATTAAAGAAATTAAAATTGTTATTCAAAACCTTTCCATAAAAGAACACCGAGGCCTACATAATTCACAATTTCACTAAATTCTATCAAATATTTAAGAATAAAACAATGCCAATATTACATGCTATTTTTTCAGAAAATAGAAAAGGAAATATCTTTATTCAATCTATTTTATGAGGCTGGCATAACAGTCATATACCAACATCTGACAAAAACATAATATGCTAAAGTATGTTTACAGTAACGCAAATGCAATTATATACAAAATAAAGAATAGAAATAAATAAACAAACTGAGAATTAAGAATGAGTCTTGTTTTGTGGCAGGGATATACAATTATTTTCTCTTTGTATGTTCCCACATACATGTTCACTTGATTTAATGAACACATTATTTAACAAACACATGCAATGTTTAAGAGAAAACAGTACACTAATCTATGACTTGATATTTGATGTTTTGTAAAGTATACTTGGTGCTTGGAACTGGCCTCATTCTGAGATAGTGCCATAAAACCTGAATTTGATGATGGTTTACAGGAGTGATTCTTAAACTTTAGTGTAAGAATCACTTGGAGGTCTTAGTAAAACACAGATTACTGGGGCCTCCACCTAAAGGTTTTGATGTTGTAGGCATAGGTTGGGGCCAAAAATGTACATTTCTAACAAGATCCCTGATGATATTGATGCTGCTGGTTCTGGCACCATATTTTCAGAACCACATGCCTACAGCAAAAATCATATCGAAACCAGGATTCCCTTGGCAAAATTTGTGAAAAGTTTCTAGGGATTTAGGGAAGTGGGTCAATTTGAATGGACTGATTATGTATGACCTGAGAATCCATCCCACAAATCCACCAGAGAGCCTAGGGGACAACTTGTTTAATGAAGAAAAGAAAAAGAAAAAGAAAAAGAAAGAAATGTGCCAATGATAAGAGAGTATCAACATATTGAGAAGCCCAATAGTGGCTGTCCTTAATAGTGACCAGGGTTGAGATTAGGAATGCTGCTATGGAAAGTGAGCTCTCTAACATCTGGTATGATGCAATCCCAGAATGACAGAGGCAGAGTAGCTATACGTAAGCAGTCAAAGGGGACATTATTTTCCTTATAAGCAATAAGATCAGAGTAGTAATCAGAATGCCATATGATGATTAAGAACTCCTCTGAGGTAGATGCCCTTGTCCATTCTGAAATGTCCATCATGTATATCTTCCATAGACATTTTTGTCACCAACTTCCCAATCCTGTTTCTTCTGAGTCCTTGGCCATCCAGCCAAACTATTGTCAACTTCTTCAGATTTATCCCTGAGTGGGCTGTAATGCTTGAACTGTCCAACTAATTCAGATTATACTGTCATATAATGTAGAATAATCTGCAATCCACACTTAAATTTCTTCCTCCTCAGTCATTTGGTCATAATGAACTTCACAGGATACCATAGCATGGATTGAAGGAGAGGCAAAACAATAAGAAAAGTGTCAAACAAATCTGAGCTACGTACTCATTTAACCTACTTTCATTTCTGGGTCTGCCTGAGCTCATTCTCTTATAAATCATTTTCATTTGATGATACCTTGCTGCTGCACATTCTCCCTCCCATGGCCCTTGTAAGGAGTTAGATCAGACAGTGCCAAGTTCACAATGCGAAGCTTAGACCTCATGATTACTTGATGTTCATGATAATTCACTCTCCACCAAAGTCCATTAGCTCCACCAAAGTCCATTAGCAAGCCATAGTTATTTGTCAAAAGGAGAATAGCTACCTACAGAGGAAGGGAAAGACACTAGAGTTCTGTGCCATGATTTTCCTATTGCTCTTTTCAGAGGCTTCTTATCACACTGATACTTCAAGTAGCACTGGTTCTGCTAGATCATAAGGCTCAAGTCCTAGAGCAGCTTGTACTGCAGACTGGATTTGCTGGAGAATTTCTCTTGCTCTGGTCCTGTAGGACCTGGAAGTCTAACAGGTGAATCTACAGATGGCTTGATATAGCCCACACAACTATGATATATTTAACTTCCAAAATCCAAAAATGCCTAAGATGGTTATCATTTTTTTTCAGAATAAGTGATATGAGGCTCAACAGCTTGTCTTTTACCTTGGTGGGGATATCCCAATATGCTGAAAATCACAGAACTCCTACAAACTTTACTGAGTCAAAAATACCCTTGACTTTTTTCAGGTTGATATCCCACTGTCTATTTCATATATGTCTTCCTGAGGCATCTAAAGCATGTACTTTCTGTTCCCCAGTCAAATCAGTATAAAATCATTAATATAGTGGGTTAACCTGATGTTTTGTTACATTTCAAGATCAAAAATCTCTGGAGACAATTTCTACCTCAAGCCATGATGGAGTAAGATTCATCCAACTTATCCTCCTAAAATTAACAACTAAAAACACAAAATATAGAAACAACTGTCTTCAGAAACAAATGACTAAGTTCTGATATTGCCACAAATTAAAGCCTGAAAAGAATTTCCTAGCTGTAGCAAAGTAAAGGGGACCAGATCAGAGCACAAAGATATCCTTGAATTGAGAATATGGAGTTAGAATCCTTGGGAGTTCGAAGAGCCTAGTGTTTGCAGAGCAGAGTATCAGAGAAGAGGTATGCACACTGCGAGAGCTCTAATGCCCTGTTACTCTGTCACGGCTGGGAGAAATTTGATGATGGATAATTTGTTATTCCTACAAATATTATTGAGCTTTGCTCTGGAGTGTATTTAAACTTCTTGGAGACAGTTTGATCCCTTCACAGTTTATTAGGTGGAACCAGAGCAGTCTTAATCTAGGGCTCATTTGCTCTCCAGCATAGCAACCTAAAACTGGATGAAAGGTATGAAACAATACATTGAACATCATGCAGAGGATAGTAAAACTTGAGAGACAGGAAACAGATTCTGTAAGTGTAAAATTGCCTAAGCTTACTATTTGGAGAGATACAGGATTGGGAATAATCCATGTCTCCACCAGCTAGAATGAAAAAACCTCATAATTTGTGGAATATTGGGTAAAGTACTCAGAAAATTTTGCTTCAGTCAAGAAGAAAATTATCCCTAGACAAAATACTGTATCAGTCCCACCTAACAAAGATTCATATTAGTCAATCTCAAATCCGTGGGCAAAGAACCATTTTTATGAATTTCACAGAATCAGTTAACTTTTTTTCTGTTTCTACTGAATATGCAAAATGGTCACAGTTGATGAATGGTTTTCTTTTTACATTATAAAGAATTTTTCTTTCAACAAATTAAAACAGGAACTCTTGCACAAACACCTTATACACACCTATTGACTTACACAAATCCACCAAAAAGTGTTTCAGTTCAAATATTATCTAAGTTTTCATATATATTAGTTAAATAAGATTACTATTTTAAGCCACAGTTAGTATAGCTAGTCATTGTAATTAGGTCATGCTGTTTTATATGGATAATGAACTCAAATATTTCACTGGTGATACATGAATATTGAATTAAAATTCTCTGTCAAAATTTGCTAAAATTCAACTCCATTGTACTATGGGCATTTGAAATATACTGCCAGAGATTCCATGCAGATAGTCAAGTAAGAAATTACATATTTAATTTACTTGAAAACATCAAAGCATCTTTTCTTTAATGATTTGTGTATTTTCTTATAAGTTTAACGATATAAAAATAATACCAGAAATTTTGGCACATACACACATTTTTTTATATTCTTCAAAATTTAGTTGCATATAAACAATATACATGTAGAAAAGTTGAAATAATTTAAAATGGTAATTAATTTATGCCAACTTGTAAAGAACAGTGCCACTATTGATACCAAAAATTTAAGGTATAGATCAGGCTACTGCTCTGCTATTATATTAAACGGTAGGATTATAACTAGATCAGGCATTTGATAAACACATGAGCAGAGCTATAAAACCAAGTCATATTTATGTGTTTCTTGTTCAATTAGAAAAAAAATAATTTTTAAAGTTAAACCATCTAGAAAAAATCCTTTGATATTTTTTCTTTAAAAATGCATTCTTAAATAGATATGAAAATGTTAAAATATTCATTGTTATATGAATCTGGGAAATAGATCTCCTAGAATAAGTTCTCTGTTAGCATGTAAAATGGTCCTGAATTATTTAATGTATTGCTAAGATCTTCAGTGAATCATGGCACAATAATTTTTTCATGAGTTCAGTCATCACAATGGTAGAATTTTAAGGTTTTTAAAATTAATTTCCTTCTTACATTGAGGAGAAGAAAATCACTCTTCAGCTCATGTAGAACCTTATTTCCCTAAGTTGATGAGCATGTCTGATGTCAGTTTTTTGTATAAATGTGAAGTTACAATATATTCAATGTTTCTTCTGAGGCATCAGAACTCAAAAAATGAAAAGGAGAGGGTCTGAACTGCTAGGAGATTTATGTAAAACTAGAGAAGAAATCATGTCAAAACAGTCTGATGATTTGTAGGGCATTGCAAACCTCGAGGATATATAAAGGGAGGCTAAGGAAATGATCAGGGAGTTGGTAACGAGGAATTCTTTGCATAACACTGACTTTGGATATTGTTCCTTTTCTCTCTTATCCCTCAAGTTACATGAAATGATTTTTAAGATTTTTATTTAGAAATCCTAGTATGTGGTCACTGGAACTTGGGGGAGGATGAAAAAACAGGGACTGATTCCTGAGTCCCTAGTGATTTAATCAAACAAACATCCTAAAGGTAAGAGGCATATTGGAAGACCTCTAGTGAAAGGAAGTAGTTTAGAAGGTACTGTAATCATGAGATAAGATGGATTTTCTGATGGGCCAAATGGATCTGTGGAATGGAGCCAGAGTTCAGTTATGATCAAAGGGACTTGATCCAAGAGGCTCACTGTAGTGGCAGTGGAGGTGTTGTGCGTGCATACATGCTTGTGTTTGGGGGAATTGTTCTTGAGACTTCAGGAGAGGAAATTTTTAAGAATAGCTTTTGTATTTCTGCTATGCCCAGAATGAACTAATGTTCATCCATTCAGCCATAACAACATAGCTACTTTTCTCTAATTCCTCTCTTCATTGATCCTGAATTTGTACAATTTAAAATTCATACCTTGCTGTGGGTGAAAGAAAAGAAACCTATGTTTCCTCCTGTGAGGAACTCAGCTGAGCTTGGAGAGAGAGAGAGAGAGCTGAGTTGCCAGGTGTCAGTAGCTGATTAAAGCAACAAACCAAAAACAAAAGGATTAGGTCTTTAATCACTTACTGAGAGGGTGTTAAGCAAGAGTCTAAAACTCAAAGCTCCAAATCCTCCTGTTCTATTTTTGCCCATGGAAAGGCCCCAAGGTGGAGGGTCAGTTGGATCAACACAGACATAGAGGTGGTCGTCCTCTATTTTGAGGGAGTCCTGAGCAAAAGGCTCCAGCAGTTTTATGGACTCTGGGCTTGGGGAGGCGAAGGGAAGGGCCAGGAGTGAAAAAACACCGGGTTCTCAGTGAGAGTGGGGAAATGTGTCCCCAAGGTTTCTCCCTCCTCCCCCCTTAAAGGGCCTGAAGACACCATGTTCAAGGCCTCAGATAAGAGACCTAGGAATGCAGGTGCCTGGACTAGGAATGTCAACATGCAAAGACAGTGACTGGCCAGAGGGGCCTGCATCATTGACTGCAACTCCTTTCAGAGACTGCAGTGCACTGACTGTGCACTAAGTCTGGTGTGGGGACAGCGGCCCTTCCCCAAGAGTCCTGCCAGATAAAGCTTTGTTAGTGCCTGTGATCTGGCCTGAAAAATCATACACTTTTTTTTTTTTCTTTTTTTGCGGTACGCGGGCCTCTCACCGCTGTGGCCTCTCCCACTGCGGAGCACAGGCTCTGGACGCGCAGGCCCAGCGGCCATGGCTCACGGGCTTAGACGCTCCGCGACATGTGGGATCTTCCCGTACCGGGGCACGAACCCGTGTCCCCTGCATCAGCAGGCGGACTCTCAACCACTGCGCCACCAGGGAAGCCCCCATACGCGTGTTTTTAACCAGGAGTCCGACTCCTCATCTCCCTCCCAAATAGAAGATTTCTATATCCAAAATAGATACTGAATGCGAGAGAGGACTTAGCCTTATTTGGATGAGACAATGATGTTTTGTTATTAAAAAGAACTGGAATTTTGTTCCTAGATATTTCTATAAAAGCTATGAAATAGCTGTGGGACTCAGGGTCTGGGAATTAAAGACATTGGTGAGGATATGTAAAGTTTCTCTCTGATTGAATGCTACCAGCCCAACTTGGTCGATAAACAAATTATACATAGGTATATTAAAATATTTCACATTTGAATTTTTGCTTATTATTATGAAAGCAGTATAATTTTGGTATAAGAAGCTACCTACTTAAGTATAAAAATATTTAACGTATAATTGCATTGTCAGGTGCCCCGTTGTTCCAAGAGTTTGTGTCCCTAGACAGTTTCCTCTTTGCTTATACAAACATGTAGAAGCCTATATAAAAATATGTGTTTCTGTTTGTAGGTATGTCTATGTTTTAATTTTCCAAATAGAATCATACAACTTTTTCTAATAGTCCACTTCTCTAGTACTTGCTGTATATTTAAAATTAAATAAACTTATGGTGAGACTAAGCCGTGTAAGTTTTTGTCAGTTCCAAGCATAGGAACAACTGAGGCTGAATCAGTGTCCACAAAGCACATAATGATGAATGTTGATGTTATTACTATTAATTCCTTTATTTCCTGTAAGTGCCTAGTTGGTTTAGAATGAAACCATGAAGATACAAATCATCTAGTAACTTTCAGTGAATATAGCTGTCTTCAGGTGCTGAGTCCTGTGAGAAAGAGGGGAGAACAATAGATGTGAGAGCAGGAAAAGGAGAATTTGTTGTAAGGGTCCACAGCAGGTGTCCTGAACAAGACTCAGCCAGAGATATCACTGAACTTCTGTAGGGTGACAGAAATACAGAGACCAATTCAACTGCCACCATGAGATTCTGTAAACTTCCTACTATATTCAGTCATTATCTTGGACTGGAAAAAGCAGAGAAATATCTTTTGAATGGGGTAGAGGGAGGTTTGATGACTTTGAATTTTTAATTCACTGAATATATACAAAATGGAATGTATTAGGCTTAAAGAAACTGATTTAAATTTTGAAATGCTTATCTACTTTTAATTGACAAGATTAAAAAAAATTGTGTTCTGTCAAGCGTGGGCATGGGCCTTCCTGAGCAATTTGAGCTTTGTTATAAATAATAAAGCTATATATTTTGGGGGCTTCCCTGGTGGCACAGTGGTTGAGAGTCCGCCTGCCGATGCAGGGGACAGGGGTTTGTGCCCCGGTCCGGGAAGATCCCACATGCCGTGGAGCGGCTGGACCAGTGAGCCATGGCCGCTGAGCCTATGCGTCCCGAGCCTGTGCTCCGCAACGGGAGAGGCCACAACAGAGAGAGGCCCGCGTGCCGCAAAAAAAAAAAAAAAAAAAAAAAAAAAAATTCACCTTGATTCTGGAAGTGAGATAATTCAAGAAATTATCACTGAATCAAAATGAAAATTATATAAACCATGACATATAAAATTAGGGGATGAAATGGCATAGAATTTTGAAAGTTAAGAGGATTTAGTTCAGCTTCTTCCATGATAGGGTATTAATCTCTATAGTTTAATTAAAATATCGTTTAGAATAAAGGAAACAACATGACTTCAAACTCCTAGTAGTATTCCATTTTTTTTCTTAGAGAAGGATTAAAGAAACCAACATCACTTTTGGGGAAGAAATAGTTGTTGGTTTGGCAATTCCTTCTGTTCTTTCACCACTAAACAAAAGTAAAATCCAGTATTTTATTAAATATGAAATATGTATATACACATGCATACATATACTTATGTACACATAGATGTGATTTTTCTCTTTAATATAGTCATTTATACAATCACAAGTGAGAAGAATAGTTAATTATCTAAACTTTTCTCTGAGAGACTTAGTGCTTATTCAGGTTTTTATAATTTGGTCTACCCAGGTATCATCAAACTTGGCACAGGAATGTTTTTAATACACTACATGTTCACAGTTGAATTTAAGAATATTTCTTCTTTGGAGGAAAAACAATAAGACTTTCTAATGGGTCCTAACTTGGCTGGCACTTACAATCTTCTACATAAAACAGAAGCTATCTTAGCATTATATATGTTAAATGACAAGCAGATCAAGTCAGCAGAAGTGTCAAAAATAACAACTTTATTCAGGGGTATATGGGTTCGCAGGAATCATCAAGATGCCTCCAATTTGTCAAATATGGAATAACAGGAAGATTATCATCTCCATGTAGAGGAGAAGTAAAACACACAATATCATAGGTATAAGAAATGGACATTTCAGGAATAACTCTCTAAGACAGTGCATAAAAAGTCATGCACTTAGGAATGGCAGACTTGAGTGTCTATTTATTTAATGCTAAATAAGTTACTAGAATGAAAATTAGGACTTGTACAAGCCCAGTGTTTCTGAAGTGAAAAATTAAAATGGATATCAAGAAGAATTTAGAGAATTTGTATTCACAAATATTTAAATTCTTAATTAAAAAAAAAAAACTCCTGTTTCTAGAATACCTCAGAGCACTCTGACCTGTTTCAGTTCTTGTAACTTTATATTATTCTCTGTTCAAATTTAAAAACATTTTTTTGTTTGTTTTGGGGTTTTTTTGGCGGTACGCGGGCCTCTCACTGTTGTGGCCTTTCCCATTGCGGAGCACAGGCTCCAGACGCACAGGCTCAGCGGCCATGGCTCATGGGCCCAGCCGCTCCACAGCATGTGGGATCTTCCTGGACCGGGGCACGAACCCATGTCCCCTGCTTTGGCAGGCGAACTGTCAACCACTGCGCCACCAGGGAAGCCCAAATTTTTTTTAATTTAAAAAGATATGTTTATGGGCTTGTGGGAACTGATGTCTGTTAGAATCGAGGTAAAGATGGCAACTAGTTTTCTTATCCAGAAAAAGTATGAGTGAAGAAATAGAACATAAAATATGCTACCAAGTTCATTGAAGTTATCTCTTGTTTTTATTCAGTATTTTATTAACCTATATAGTATATATTAAAGTGATTATTTTGCCTTTCACCTAGTATTATACATATTTTTATTAAATGCTATAAAAATCTCTGTGAAGAAAGCTTTAGAGAAATAAATAAAATAAACAGTACTGTTGATAAATTTACATATAAATCTGAAAAATGTTAAATTCAGAATGAATAAATCATCACTAGCTTTAATACTTCTTGGCAAGAATTATTTGACATTATATAAATGGTCTAGATTGTTGTCTTCTGACAATAAAATACATTTATTTCAGAGTCAACAAAAAATTAGTTAATCTACAGTTTTTCATCATCAATCTATTAAAATTATTCAGGAAACTATGTGAAATGGTTTATGAAATTCTTCCCAAATAATCTGTGAAGCAGAAAAAAAACGACTTTTCCAATTCTTTTGTTTGGGTGAAGAATTCATCCAAACTCTTAGCCCCTCAATCTCATTAATGCACATATGGTAAACAGAATAATAGAATCATTTGTTTTCATCCAACTTTATATGTAATTTAAACAAAAAATTTCAAGAATGGAACTACCTCCAGAAAACATTTAAAAAAGCAACTTATTTTTCCCTATTATATCGCAAATAATTTTTAAACTGGAAGAAATGATATTTTGATTTCTTAAAGTAACTAAATATACATGATTTATAGTCAAAAGAAATGGAAATCTATTTCCTTAATTGATTTCTTACTTTAGACGATGCAATTTTGTATTTTAAAAATTGGGGCATGTTCTTAACTTTTTTTATATCAAGTACAATCTTTATTCACTCTCCAACTTCAATAGAACTTTGTAGCTTTTAAAAGGAATTTTCAGGACTTCCCTGGTGGCACAGTGGTTAAGAATCCACCTGACACTGCAAGGGACATGGGTTGGGTCCCTGGTCCGGGAAGATCCCACATGCCACAGAACAACTAAGCTCATGTGCCACAACTACTGAAACCCACGCACCTAGAGCCTGTGCTCCACAACAACAGAAGCCACTGCAATGAGAAACCCATGCACCACAACGAAGAGTAGCCCCTACTAGCCACAACTAGAGAAGGCCCGCATGCAGCAACGAAGACCCAATGCAGCCAAAAATAAATAAATAAATATATTTTTAAAAAGAGTAATTTTCAAAGAACAACTCATTTTCTGGTAGCCTTTACATATACTTAAAATCCTCAAAATAGTGGTATATATCTAGTAAAATTGAGTCATATGAAATTGCTAATGTTTGATCTTTTTGACCAACAATTATAGCAATTTTGTATGATTCAAATAAGACTTTAAAAACAAATTGCAGTGCTAAATACGAAATGAAAATGATCCATCTCAACCTAGGATAGTGTTTATTTCTAGGGAAAAAGATGCTTAGAAGGAAACAGTTGTGGGTTTAGCTATATGTTTACATTTTTGTTTATTTAAAATAAAAGAAAGATGAGAAATTTCCATTAACAGTAAATAAAATACTTAGAAATATATTTAACTATAAATACAAGTAATTATGTGAAGAAACTATAATGCCTTCTATAGGGACTAACATTAACACCCCATTAAATGATGAGATAAAGCATAATCTAATAAAATTTTGGAGGGCTATTTTAATTTTAGTTTTAATTAAAGTCTAATTAAGTTCAGATGATAATATTTTCACTTGAAAATTGAGACAATTTTATTTTCATTCATAAAGAAGTGAATATAAAAATTTGATAACTGAGGGAAAATATTTTCATATATATAGACTCTCCTGGGTCTCTAGCTTGCCAACTCACCCTGCAGATCTTGAGACCAGCCAGCCTCCATAATCATGTGAGCCAATTCAGTAAAGTAATTCTCTTTATAGCAATAATTATTTCTATTAATACAATTAATTGATAATAAGTAATTGGTAACAATTTATATTGAACAATTATATCATTTCTTTATTATTAATAATTATTATTATAATAAATATATTTATAAGGAATTGGCTCACACAATTATGGAGTCTGGCTAACCCCAAGATCTGCAGGGTGAGTAAGCAAGCCTTACTTACATCCTTGCAATGGATGGTTTATTACCACTCTGACTCTAAAGGCCTGAGAACCAGGAGAGCTAGTGGTGTAGTACCATCCTGAAAGCTGGCAGGCTGGAGACCCAGGAATATCCAATGTTTCTGTTCAAGTTCGAAGGCAGGAAAAGAGCCTGTGTTTCAGCTCAGAGGCAGACAGGCTGGAAAAATTCTCTCTTCCTCAGAAGAATGTCGCCTTTTTGTACTGTTCAGGTTTTCAAATGATTGGTTGAGGCCTACCCATATAAGGGAAGACAATCTGCTTTACTCAGTCTACCATTTTAAATGTTAATCTCACTTAAAAACACTCACAGAAACTCCCAGGATGTTTTACCCAATTTATGGACACTCTGTGCCCCAGTCAAATTGACGCATAAAATTAACCATCACACTGTGCAAATTACTATATTTTATAATATGTTATATATTATACAGTATATTAATAAACTATGATAAAGTATTGTACTTGTCTCAAAATGAGAAAAAAGATAATAAAAATCTAAAGACATATTAGAATTACCTATATATTACACAGATATATGTGTGTATGTATGTGTGTGTGTGTGTGTATCTATATATGTGTATATATATGTATAAGCATATTGCATTTTTTACAAATTGAAGGCTGTGCGGAGCAAGTCTATTGGGGTGCCAGTAACATTTGCTGAGTTCATGTGTCTGTGTCACTTCTTGCAATATTTCAAGCTTTTTCACTATTATTTTATTTGTTATGGTGATCGGTGATGAGCAACCTTTGATGTTACTACTGCAAAAATGTTAAAACTCATTGAAGACTCAGATGATGGTTAGCATTTTTGAGCAATACAGTATTTTTTAATTAAAGTATATACTGGGCTTCCCTGGTGGCGCAGTAGTTGAGAGTCCTCCTGCCGATGCACGGGACACGGGTTCGTGCCCCGGTCCGGGAAGATGCCACATGCCGCGGAGCGGCTGTGCCCGTGAGCCATGGCTGTTGAGCCTGCGCGTCCGGAGCCTGTTGCTCCGCAACGGGAGAGGCCACAACAGTGAGAGGCCCGCGTACCGCAAAAAAAAAAAAGTATATACTTTTTTTTGCCATAATGCCATTGCACACTTTATGTACTACAGTATAGTGTAAACATAACTTTTATACTCACTGGGCAACCGAAAACTTCATGTGACTTGCTTTATTGTAATATTCACTTTACACTGGTAGTCTAGAACTGAAGCCATAATACTTTCAAGGTAGACTTGTGTGTGTGTATGTATGTATGTATGTATGTGTGTGTGTTTATATATCTATATCTATATATATATCTGTGTGTTTAGAGAGGGAGAGAGAGGGGAGAGAGACAGATATAGACACAATGTTTGATAATTAAATATACATAGTAACATGAAAAAGGGAAAGGAAATTTGGCGAGTGGTGAATTTGAAGTAGAAATAGAAATATTTGGAGTGGGTCAGAATTTTGTTATCCACCCCTGGTTTTTTGAAGTGGTTTTGCTTATCTTCTGAAAACCAGGTTATAAACTAGTAAAACTATCTAAGAAAGATATCACAAACTCTGGGTACAATAAGAACATAGATGCAAAGATCACAAAAATAACAAATGTTGATATATAATATCTGGTCCCAAATACTCCCTAGCTTAAAATGCAGGAGATTGAAAGCCTGAAGAATTACAGAGAGAACACCTATGATATCCATTTGTGTTCTTCTGATTGTTCTTGACCATAAGAAGCACCAGAATAGTTTAATAAGTAGCAGATGTGGACAAATGCAAGCCAGTATGAGAGACTAAGCACACTTGTACTATCAATAGCCCTCCAACACATTTTTTATAGGAACGTAAAGAGAGTTAGAGCCTCTTATTCCACTCTTACTGTAGATCCTGGATATTTTTTATCTGTGCACCTCTAAATAGCCATTTGTCAGTTTTTGGAAATAAAATTAGAATAATAGTAAACAAATTATCTTATGTCATTAATACAAAATGCTATGTAGCTATTACAGTTTTTAAAATGAAGTTAAGATATCCATAATATGTGAAATTTAAAACATGAGAAAAGTCTAAGATAATCTTACTGCATGATCTACTTAATAAATAATTACCAAAATAACAAAAAATGTACAAATTAAAACTAAGAAAATTTGGAGAAGAGAAAGTAAGGCAGTAGATAGAGCAGTGTGAGTTAAAGACAGGAAATCAGAGATTAACAATACTACTTAATTTGAGATATCACCCCCTCAAAATGAATAAAACATTCAAAAGTCATTACTGCCAAAGACTTGGACTAAAAATGAGAGCAGATTGGAAGTCCACTAGTTTTCATTTTATAACCTTCCATGATGCTAATATTTACCCCCACGTGCATATATTATTCTGAATTAAAGATATCTCTATCTAGATTATATGTCTGAGTATGGTTGGGGCTGATAGTGAGTTTCTATGACATGATGGAAATTGTACTTGAGTACAGTTGGAAAAAGATGGATTTTAGTTGTGTCTCTCTCTTTAGCTCTAGGATTCTGGATACATTTCTTACTCTCCTTTTATGAAAATACAATAACTATAGAATAACTATGTATTTATTTTCCTAATTTACAAAGTGATATTCAACATCCATAAATGTGCTTTAAAAACCAGTAGTGTTATCTAAACAATCTGGGGGTGCTTTGCTCAAAGTTCCAGTCTGTAATTTCACTTTTCTCATTCTTACAGCTCTATTATATTCAAAAATCTTGTGGTGTCAAGTAAGAGATTTACTACCTAAATAAGTTACTGATTTCACGTGAGAAAATGGGTGAGTGGCATTGTACTTTATACAGCATGGAAAGCTAGTAATGTTTAGAACACTGACTAAGTTCAATATACTATGTACCAAAATTAAAATGTTGCCATAATTCATAAGGCAGTATTTAAAATAGGCAGGTATTTTGGGGAAGCATGTGTGAATGTTTCAGCAAAATTTATAAAGGAATAACTTAAATGCTGTAATTGGGCATTGGCAATGATATTTACAATAGTTACCTCAATGTTATGGGCAAAGAAAAGATTCATAATATTAGCAGCTACTATTTTATTGTCATTTAAGTTAGAATAATTAGGTATTCTGATATGATATGACATTGCCTTATAAAGGATCACAGTATCTTGATCCACTTTACTGTCAATTACAAATCTTAGTAAAAAACATGAAAGTGTCATAATTACCACCTATTCTCAGGAATTCAACAATTATCATGTATAATATTATTTAGTATATCACATAGTAATGATATATGTTAAAATATTTAAATAACAAGTATATGTTTATATTATATAATATAGTTAATGCATTATATCACTATACATTATATATGTACATATATATTTGTCTGTTTGTATGTATACACACACAGGTTGATGACCATATGTCAAGCATTATGCCAGGATGTAGAAACAAGATTAATTCATAATCTAATGGGGGCTACAAAAAAGTGAAGTAAGAACGGTGGCATTAGAGATAAGTACAGGTGCCCTAGGGTATAAATCAACTTTTAATAATAAGTGGCATATATTTTAACCTCATCACTGACAGTTTTAATGAGATTAAAATTTGTCATTCAATAACTATTAAGATCTGTAGAGTGACACGGTACATTCATCTCCTTAACATCGTGTATACACAATTACTTAATAGTCATATTGAATATGTAGAACAAAATGCACAGAATTAACATTCCTGTTATAACTAATGAATCTGAAGAAACATTTTGACCTCATGAAATATTGCAAATTTAACGATACAAGAAAAAATTTAGAGTCTGAACATAGATACTTCCCCTAATCTACTGATTCACTGGGACATGTACAATTGTTCTGCTATTCTGGGTGAGGCTGTGGAATACAAGTGCTTTCAAATTAATGTATCCTTCATTCCTCTATCTGTGCTCTTCCTGATTCATGCTGCCAATAATTTAACTCTTCATTGTCACAGAAGCCCCTTTAATACGATGAACTTTTATGAAGGGAAAATATTGTTTAAAGCTTCACTTTTGTACAAATGCTTTTTCACTTTCCTCCAGTGTAACTATGTGTTATAATACTCAGCAGTATTTTCAAGGAAATTTGTTTTTGTTTTATTCTATATTACAAATAATATGTATCACTTTAAAATGTGTTGAGATTACCATCATGAATCAAAATTCAGTATTACCTCTATGAAAACTTTCTTTATATGCAATATAGTTTTGTCCAAATAGCTGACAAATTCCTGAATTTATATGTTTTTGTTCTCAGTTTGCAATAAGTGCCTAAAAACTTGAATTAGGAACCAAAAACTACGTCTTGTACTGAAATGTTTGATATGCTTTTATATGAATGTGTAGCTATAGCACTTTTTATTCTAGAGGAGAAATATGTAGTTCATATATTTTCATATCCCAAGGCTATTTTTAAATCCTAGTGTTGTTGTTGTTGTTACTGACAGTATTAAATGGAGGGATGGCCATCACTTAAGTAGTCACATAACTGGTTTTATATAGAATCCTACCCACTCTAGAATCTGAATAGTCAGTTTTATTTGACATAAAACCAAAACTCACTTTGTATTTTTCTAGAATATAAAAATCTATAGCTTTAAAACAAAACACATTTATTAACGTTTTTCCTTGAATAAACCAGTCTTACAAATGACTGCAAAAAATCATGTTTTCTTATCCACTTTTAATCACCTAGAAGTGTAAAAGAAGTTACTAAAAACAGTCCAGTCTAGATCAGGTGTTTCCAGGGCATAAAAAGTTAAAAAGTTGAGGAGAGATATAATTATTATGATAAACTTTGAAAAGTTCTAGGCTCAAAAAATGAAGAGTAAAATCTTTGTTTATAAAATACTACTATGACTACTACTACTAATGACAATAATGATAAATCAAATGAAAGGTAAAAAACCATGAAGCATTTTGTTGAAAAAGGAGCAAGCTCCTTGGTTTCGAATACTGCAGAATGGAGAAAGATGTTTAGGTGGCTGCAATGTCCAGAGCTTACTACTGAACATCAAGTGCAACAATATGGCCATACATGATCCAAATGCAGCAGGTTACTCCTGAAAGGATGGTTAGCTTAGTAGACTAGAAAACAGCTGCTATAGAATCCTCCTTTCCTGAGAAAGGGAACTGTCCTTCCTCTCCTTAAAAGCAAAGTGGAACTCCCCATATGAAGTGGCTGATATTCTGTACTACATGCCATGCTGAATTGGCTTTATGGTGATCAAATGTTCATCCAGGTCATGGTAAATGCTGTGATTAAGTGGGCACCTTTCTCATGAGCACGCCATGTAAACTTACTGCTGTCAAATTGAGCAACAGTCTAAACGGCCATGTCAGATTTGTTTCCTCAGCTTCCTCTTATAGGTATGTGTCTTACAGATGCTAAAAAAAATTAGAGTGATTCACAAGAGAATGGGAAAAGACAGGGGATAGAGGTCTTTAAATGGTTATTAAGCAAAAAATTGATAAAGCAGACATGGATGGGATTGAAATGCAGCACTCTCAGAGGTGAGGTGGACTGATAGACTCTGCTGGCTTCTCAACATTTAAGGACCTAAACAAATCCACACTATTTAATGCAGTTTGGAGGAAATTTTTTTAAAAAGCCTAAAGGCAAAAATGGAAATAAGAAACCTGACCTCAAATCACCTGGGACAAATTAAATCAGGAAAAGCATTGACAAAGGGGCCAAGGTCCTTTGGCCCAACCCCTGGCTGGGGACTAAAAGCTATATGCTCACTTAGAGTAAAATGGCCAAGGGTCAGAGAAGAAACTTTTCTTAGGCTCCTCGACTTGGAAGCCCAATGAACCCTGATCCTGAACTTTCGGTGAAAGCCTAATGGGGCTACAATTAGATTGGAATATATGTATGTGCCAAAGTTGATTAATTAAGATGAAAGTTTAGATGAAAACTGGCTTTAGGGAAGATAGGTGCCAGAATAGACATGGTGGGACAAGCTGAATTCACTTTTAATGAGGAGTGGTATTCAGTGGAAATTGACTTCTTTACTTGAATAGGCAGATTTGAAGGAATTCTTTCCCAGGAGGAAGGCACTACTATGATTCAAATTCCCCTGAAGCCTAAATGTTGTGTCCTTCCTTACAACACTTTCTGATTGCTTTCATTACTGTTCTTTACCCATTGTCAGAAGGATGGAGTAACTCTTCTCATCATGAGCCTTATACTTTTCAAGAATTACAGTGATATCTAGTACCTTCTACCTTATTTTTTATATCAAATTCTTTCACCCTCCTTCCTTGTTATTTGAGCTTGTCTCCATCACACCACAGAGCAATGGAATATGCTGGTGGAATACTGCTTCTGTCCCAGAAAATCCTATTCACCTGGCAAGTAGACTAAAGTCATTTTTGACAAATCTATACCAAAGAATTCCCCTCTTAGTTTCTTTGCATCACTTAATTCCAAATTCCATCCAAGAAAAACATGTTTTCATTCTTATAATTGAATCTAATATTCCATGAGCATTAGTTTTCTATTGCTGCTGTAACAAATTTGGTGACACAACACAAACTGATTCACTTACAATTATGGAGGCCAGAAGTCTAAAGTCAGTTATGTTGGGTCAAAAGGTATTCACAGGACTTGTGTCATCTAGAGGCTCTAGGGAAGAGCCCATTCCCTTGCCTTTTCATTTTTCTTTTTAGAATGAAGCAATGTTTAATTTACCTTCTAATAAAAATTAAAGTGGAAATCAATAAAATATATAACTCCTGAAAGCCCAGGCTCCTTTGGGTTTTTTTGTTTATTTTTGTTTTTTTTATTGGAGTATAGTTGCTTTACAATGTTGTGTTGGTTTCTGCTATATAGCAAAATGAATCAATTATATATATATATATATATATTCACTCTTTTTTAGATTTCCCTCCCATTTAGGTCACCATAGAGCACTGAGTAGAGTTCCCTGTGCTACACAGTAGGTTCTCATTAGTTATTTATTTTATATATGGTACTGAGTATATGTCAATCCCAATCTCCCAATTCACCCTACCCCCCCCCTTTGTAACCATAAGTTTGTTTTCTACATCTGTGACTCTATTTCTGCTTTGCAAATAAGTTCATCTGTGCCATTCTTCTAGATTATATGATATTTGTCTTTCTCTTTCTGACTTATTTCCCTCTGTATGACAATCTCTAGGTCAATCCATGTTGCTGCAAATGGCACAATTTCATTCCTTCTTATTGCTGAGTAATATTCCCTTGTATATATGTACCACATCTTCTTTATCCATTCATCTGTGGATGGACATTTAGGTTGCTTCCGTGACCTGGCTATTGTAAGTGCTGCAACGAACATCGGGGTGCATGCATTCTTTCGAATTATGGTTTTCTCTGGATGTATGCCCAGGAGTAAGATTGCTGAGTCGTATGATAACTCTATTTTTAGTTTTTTAAGGAACCTCCATACTGTTCTCCATAGTGGCTCTACCAATTTACATTCCCACCAACAGTGTAGAAGGGTTCCTTTTTCTCCACACCCTCTCCAGCTTTTATTGTTTGTAGATTTTTTTGATGATGGACATTCTGACTGGGGTGAGGTGATACCTTGTTGTAGTTTTGATTTGCATTTCTCTAATAATTGGTGATGTTGAGCATTCTTTCATGTGTTTTTTTGGCCATCTGTATGTCTTCTTTGGAGAAATGTCTATTTAGGTCTTCTGCCCATTGTTTGATTGGGCTGTTTGTTTTTTTGATATTGAGCTGCATGAGCTGTTTGTATATTTTGGAAATTAATCCCTTTTTATTTGCTTCATTTGCAAATATGTTCTCCCATTCTGAGGGTTGTCTTTTAGTTTTGTTTATGGTTTACTTTGCCTTGCAAAAGCTTTTAAGTTTAATTAGGTCCCATTTGTTTATTTTTAATTTTCATTACTCTAGGTGGTGGATTAAAAAAAGATTTTGCTGTGATTTATATCAAAGAGTGTTCTGCCTATGTTTTCCTCTAAGAGTTTTATAGTATCCAGCCTCACATTTAGGTCTTTAATCCATTTTGAGTTTATTTTTGTGTATGGTGTTAGGAAGTGTTCTAATTTCATTCTTTTACATGTAGTAGCAGTCCCGTTTTCCCAGTGCCATATTGAAGAGACTGTATTTTCTCCTTTGTATATTTTTGCCTCCTTTGTCATAGATTAGGTGGCCGTAGGTGCGTGGGTTTATCTCTGGGCTCTCTATTCTGTTCCATTTTTCTATATTTCTGTTTTTGTGCCATTCCCTTGCATCTTAAAGCTTCTGTAGGCTGCCTGCACTCCTTGGTTCAAGTCCCTCTCCTCACATCATTCCAGCTTCTTGCTTCTGTTGTCATATCTTCTGCTTCTTCCTCTGTCCTCATTCTTTTGACATTCTTACAAGGACCCTTGTGATTACATTTAGAGCCAACCCAGATAATCTCCAGGGTAATTATCCAAGATAATCTCCAAGATAATCCTAGAATTACCCAGGATAATTATCCAGGAAAATCTCCCCATCTCAAGATTCTTAATTTAGTTACATTCCCAAGTGTGTTGCCATATAAGGTAACATTCACAGATTCTGGAGATTGTGATGTGGACATGTTAGGGGACCATCTTACCAATACCATAGTTTAAATATATTAACGTCAGTATTTTGAACTACTTAAATTTTTACTTTATTTTTTTCCTTGCTTTGTAAAGGCAAAATGTACAGATGTTCCATGAATCTCTTTTATTTGTTTCACAACATGGTGTTCAGTTTATGTGCAGTCCATGCATACCTGGCTGTTACTCCTGGTAGGGAAAAATATAGAGTAATGTAAACATTGGAACAGTGTCATCAGTATTTCTCATATAATAATGAGATGCAAGTGACTTCTCCTTTTGGCTGATTACCTAATTGGAATGTTAAAAAAAAATTTGTCTTCTTAAACTCTGGCCAACTTAGATCTTGAGGCTGCTGTTTATTTGACTCATTTCTTCCCTTGACTCATTAGTTTCCATCTATTCAACTCATGTTACATGAAATTTATCATCAAATTAACATTAATTACTTATGTCTCCCAAATACTCCCTTTATTATTCATCCAGGCATTTTCCTGTCACCTGTTCAATACTATGGTGAATTAACATTTCTAGAGTAGGAAAGATTTCAGGAACACCTAATTTTAGTAATCAGAAGAAATGTCTGGAAGGGCTGCTCCCATGATTAAATAATTTTAATAAATGGCAAAACTTTGAAGCCCTCCTCTCCTAAATTAAGTGAATAAGTCTTGAACCTGTATTACAGTGGATATAAGACACTAATTTGACTTTGTGGGACTGTTAGCTGTGATATTTCCAGTTTTAGGAATAGTTGACACTAACATATTAATGTTAGGAATTAACTCTAGAAGACAACCCTGGTGCAGCGGAAATGTCATGGGGTTTTGGCACCAGGCACACAGGGGATCATCTACACATCTACTCATTTGTTGGGTGATTTGGCAAAATTTCTACAGTCTTCATATCTCAGTTTCCTTTTCTGTAAAATGGAGTTAACACATACTATCAAATTTTCTAAAGTAGTTTTGAAGGGTTGGTGAAATAATGGATATAACCACCCCGTCACAACTTAAACACTCAAAATACGCTCATTTCTGCCGGTTTCATTATCAGTCTTTTATCCATATTTATGTGCAAAATCCTAGGTACTTGGTTTAAGTTCTTTCTAGTAGTTTACTATTTGTCTTTATTTAATTATAGTAAAAACTGCACTTGGGAAAAGTTATGAGATACGTGATCATGTAAACCCAGCTAACTTTCTTTAAGAATTCCTGTAGTATAGCAGTTCCCATGAAAAAGTTTGAGTCACATGATTGTCCATTAGATCTGTAGTCTCAGAAACTGAATTTTTCCAGATAGACAAATGGGTCTTTGAGGTTTTCTTCAAAACTTGATCCATACCAATATATCAGTATGTTTTTCTATAAAAACAAAAATACTGGAGAGAAACAATTTCTTGGATTGGCAAATAAATACATATTCTTCCAAGAGGTGAGCTTTATGGTGAGCCAGCGTAATAATCAAAAGAAAACCATGTGTCAAAAGCCAGGATGAGTATTGTTACCTGATTCACATTTTAGACACACCTTCAACTCCTCCTTCTGCTCAACCCAATTTTCTTTTCCTTCTTTCACAAATATTGATCCCTAATCAATGCTGCACCACAAACTGCATCTTGGCATCTGCTTCCAGCGAACACAACCTGCAGAAGTTGATATCAGGGGTAGTCCCAGGAGCAGGTTATAAGATGAGTTTTTTGAGCTGATTATGCATGACTCAGCCAGCATTGAGAACCTCATCAACATCCTCTGGCACGAGGTGGAAGTTCAGTGGTTAAAACATTTATCGCTTGTGTATTTGGACAGTAGTAGTTGAATGGAAAATAAATAAGTGTATTGTATCAGGCATTTCAAGCTTATTGGGGAAAATTAAACTGAAAGGACCATGGGATTTGATGCTTTTGCTAAACTGTACTAATTTAACAGAAAACAATGCAATACTAAAGAAAACTAATAAGTAATTGAAAACTGAGAGTGAAGGCCAGAGGATTTCTTAAAAAAATAAATGAAGCCCTCGTCTCCCGCAGAAGGAAGGCAAAGAAATCTGAGAATCAAGATGAAGACATAATAAGAGCTTAACTTTACAGAAAACTAAATATCCAACCAAAGCAGATCTACCATTTCAAAGTCAGGGCTCTGGTTGGGAAAACCTGGGATGTTAATGCATGAGATGGAGATATCTAGGTGGATGTCCCTAAATATTTGACTCTCCTGCCTCCTCTGAAACTTCTGAGCCTGCAGAAGTTACCTGCCTCTCCAGAACTCCCCATCTGCCAGGGAAAAAAACAGAGCCTTTTCTCAGAAGTCAGGAGTCCTCTTCTAGGCCAGTCCGCCTCCGGTCTCTTAGACTTGTAACAAGGGTTAATTCACATTAAAACATAGGATATGAAAATCTTGATAAAGGAGGAAAGGACTATACTACAAAGGAACTAGAAAACGTATATATCATGTACCAGCAGGGGTAGGGGGAATACATGTGTGAATAGATTCTGAGGGTACTGGTCAGTGACACATGGATGAAAATTGGGAAAGGAAGAATTGATTAACTTGAAGCACTCTCAGCACAGAGTACAGGTTTTAACCCTTGTGAAGGACTCCAGGAAATGGTGTGAATTTACTACTAGGATGGCTCCTTGAAGAATGTAAGATGTGATAACCAATTTTGATTAAAGATAAAATGTCAAAGCTGTAATAAGAAATGGTAGAGGAAGGGAGTAGATATGCTGAAGTGGATGTACTATCTACAGTTGGAAATGCAATAAAATAATATTATTTTCCACCAGAAGGCCCAGAAAACATATTATTTTTAAGGTTGTAAAAATCTCACTAAGGAGAAAGAACACCTATACTACTAAAAAGATCAGGGTTCGCTCTCCTCTGTAGGCAAGGGCTAATGGTATTGAAAAGTTATTACAGAATTTGGCTGGAAGATAGTTAGTGTATAAAATCCTGAAATAATAGAGGCCGTGGGTTAGTACTTAACCACTGGAAGGCAAATGCATATAATTATTGTAATAAGTGGCAGGGATACAAAGCTGGCAAGGGGACCTCACCACGTGGACATGCTTAATAGAGCACAGTCACATTAGGGGGAAAATAAATTCTTCTGGGAAATACCCCAGAAGAATTTTAAATTTATGTTATAATCTGTGTGCATCTTGAATATCATATTAAAGATAGGGTGCCAGATTCTCTAATGTAGTTATCCAAAATACGTTTGTTGGTTTTGTGGTTGAGAGTTGTATGACATAAATGAGATTCAACTAGGGCTGGCAAGGGGATGCAGAGAAATGGAAATATACAAAAACTTTATAAAGGAAAAATAATTCTTGACTCCTCCACACAATTTCAATGTAGGATTGATGGAAAAATAGCAAGGAGTAATCGCAAAGTATAAAGCCAGTTATTTCAAATTAAACTAAATGAGATAATCAGGTTTGAGTAAAAGTTAGTCTTTATTTTATTCACTCAACACATATTTATCACATGACTTTTCTGCAGCTGTCATGCTAAAATGTCAATATTGAAATTGCACTTTAATGATGAAGAGAGAAGCAAAATAAGAATCAAATGTTAAGGAGAATTAGTAGGAAGGAGAACTCCTGTGCCTTTGTTTGAGCAGTTAAGAAATTGCTCTTTTAGGGAATAAAAGGGTAACATATTTTTCATAGCACCGGTACAGTGAATGTCAAAGAAGACTAAATCATTGTGGATTAGGATTATTGAAAACTTTCTAAATAATAGAAGCAAACAGAAAACTCCCTGCTTATACCTCCTCTACCTCATGTAGTATGTATTTTGGAATGTCTTTCTAGTTTTTGGTATACCTCACTGCTTTATTAAATAATGCCCTGTATTGTCTTTTATATGTTTCATATTAATTTACTTTTAATTCCAAATGATATGTATTTTCCATAAAGGGATGAGGTACATTTTATAATCTATATCCAACTCATAATTTTCCATGGTTCTTGGCCTACATTAAGTACATATTTAATACACATAGAATAATAACAGATATAGTTATGAGTTAATATATAAGGACTGTTGTTGTAAAAGTCAATATACAAAAAGAAATTATACCAAAATGAGAAAACAATTACCAATGTGGTGCAAAATTGTGGTTCTTTAAAAGTAAACTTATAGGGGGCACCTTCAAGACGGCAGAGGAGTAAGACGTGGAGATCACCTTCCTCCTGACAAATACATCAGAAATACATCTACATGTGGAACAACTCCTGCAGAACACCTACTGAACACTAGCAGAAGACCTCAGACTTCCCAAAAGGCAAGAAACTACCCACGTACCTGGGTAGGGCAAAAGAAAAAACAGAGACAAAAGAATAGGGATGGGACCTGCACAAGTAGGAGGGAGCTGTGAAGGAGGAAAAGTTTCCACACATTAGGAAGCCCCTTCACTGGTGGAGACGGGGCGTGTCAGAGAGGAAGCTTTGGAGCTATGGAGGGCAGTGCAGCAATAGGGGTACAGAAGGAAAAGTGGAGAGATTCCCGTAGAGAGGATCAGTGCCGACCAGCACTCACCAGCCTGAGAGGCTTGTCTGCTCACCTGCCGGAAAGGGTGGGGGCTGGGAGCTGAGGCTTGGGCTTCAGAGGTCGGATCCCAGGGAGAGGACTGGTGTTGGCTGTGTGAACACAGCCTGAAGGGGGCTAGTGTGCCACAGCTAGTCAGGAGGGAGTCTGGGAAAAAGTCTGGAACTGCCTAAGAGGCAAGAGACCATTGTTTCAGGATGTGCGAGGAGAGGAGATTCCTGCTCCGTGTGCCCACAGACAGCAGAGCACAACCTAAGTGAGCTCCATAGGCCAACACGAGCCATGGCTATCACCTCGGATCCCAGAGGTGGGCATGGACTGCTAACACTGCTGCCGCTGCCTCCAAGAAGCCTGTGTGCAAGCGCAGGTCACTACCTGCACCTGCCAGGAATCCTGTGCAGCATGCCACTCCCTGGGTCACATGATCCAGGGACAACTTCCCCGGGAGAACACACAGCGTGCCTCAGGCTGTTTCAATGTCACGCTGGCCTCTGCTGCCACAGGCTTGCTTCGCATTCTGTACCCCTCCTTCTCCCTGACCTGAGTGAGCCAGGGCCCCCTAATCAGCTGCTACTTTAACCCTGTTCCGTCTGAGTGAAGAACAGATGCTCTCAGGTGACCTACATGCAGAGGCAGGGCCAAATCCAAAGCTGAACCCCAGGAGCTTTGCAAACAAAGAAGAGAAAGGGAAATTTCTCCCAGCAGCCTCAGGAGCAGTGGATTAAATCTCCACAATCAACTTGATGTCCCCTGTATCTCTGGAATACCTGAATAGACAATGAATCATCACAAAATTAAGGTGGTGGACTTTGGGAGCAACTGAAGACTTGGAGTTTCCTTTCTGCATCTAATTTGTTTCTGGTTTTATGTCTGTCTTAGTTTAGTATTTAGAGTGTATTATCATTGGTAGATTTGTTTATTGATTTGGTTGCTCTCTTCCTTTTTTATATATATATAGATACATATATTTTTCCCTTTTTGTCAGTGTGTATGTGTATGTTTCTTTGTTTGATTTTGTCTGTATAGCTTTGCTTTTACCATTTGTCCTAGGATTCTGTCTGACCATTTTTTTTTGTTTCTTTGTTTGCTGCACTCTTTTTATTTTCTTTTTTATTTTACTTTTCAATTTTTTTTATTTTTAATAATTAAAAAAATTTTTTTTCATAACTTTATTTTTTTATATTTTTTTCTTTCTTTCTTTATTTTTTTATCCCTTTTCTTCTGAAACGTGTGGCTGAAAGGGTTTTGGTGCTTCAGCCAGGTGTCAGGCCTGTGCCTCTGAGGTAGGAGTGCCAAGTTCAGGACATTGGTCTACAAGAGACTTCCCAGCTCCATATAATATCAAACTCTCTCCAAGAGATCTCCATCTCAAAGCTAAGACCCAGCTCCACTCAACCACCAACAAGCTACAGTGCTGGACACCCTATGCCAAACAACTAGCAAGACAGGACACAACCTCACCCATTAGCAGAGAGGCTGCCTAAAATCATAAAAAGGTCACAGACACCACAAAACACACCAATGGATGTGGTCCTTCCCACCAGAAAGACAAGATCCAGCTTCATCCACCAGAACACAGGCACCAGCCCTCAACACCAGGAAGCCTACACAACCTACTGAACGAACCTTAGCCACTGGGGGCAGACACCAAAAACAACGGAAGCCACGAAACTTCAGCCTATGAAAAGGAGACTCCAAACACAGTAAGTTAAGCAAAATGAGAAGACAGAGAAACACACAGCAGATGAAGGAGCAAGGCAAAAACCCACCAGACCAATAAATGAAGAGGAAATAGGCAGTCTACCTGAAAAATAATTCAGAGTAATGATAGTAAAGATGATCCAAAAATCTTGGAAATAGAATGGAGAAAATACAAGAAACATTTAAGAGGGACCTAGAAGAACTAAAGAGCAAAGAAACAATGATGAACAACACGATAAAAGAAATGTAAAAATCTCTAGAAGGAATCATTAGCTGAATAACTGAGGCAGAAGAACGGATAAGTGATCTGGAAGATAAATTAGTGGAAATAAATACCCCAGAGCAGAATAAACAAAAAAAGAAAGAAAAGAATCAGAACAGTCTCAGACACCTGTAGCAAAACATTAAATGCACTGACATTCGAATTATAGGGGTCCCAGAAGAAGAAGAGAAAAAGAAAGAGACTGAGAAAATATTTGAAGAGATTATAGTTGAAAACTTCCCTGATATGGGAAAGGAAATAGTGAATCAAGTCCAGGAAGCACAGAGAATCCCATACAGCATAAATCCAGGGAGAAACTCTGTAAGACACATATTAATCAAACTATCAAAAATTAAATACTAAGAAAAAATATTAGAAGTAGCAAGGGAAAAACAAGTAACATACAAGGGAATTCCCATAAGGTTAACAGCTGATCTTTCAGCAGAAACTCTGCAAGCCAGAAGGGAGTGGCAGGACATATTTAAAGTGATGAAAGGGATAAAACTACAACCAAGATTACTCTACCCAGCAGGATCTCATTCATATTCTATGCAGAAATTAAAACCTTTAAAGACAAGCAAAAACTAAGAGAATTCAGCACCACCAAACCAGCTTTACAATAAATGCTAAAGGAACTTCTCTAGGCAGGAAACACAACAGAAGGAAAAGTCCTACAATAACAAGCCCAAAACAATTAAGAAAATGGTAATAGGAACATACATATCGATAACCACCTTGAATGTAAATGGATTAAATGCTACAACCTAAAGGAATAGTCTGGCTGAATGGACACAAAAACAAGACCCATATATATGCTGTCTACAAGAGAGCCACTTCAGACATAGGGACATATAGGGACTGAAAGTGAGGGGATGGAAAAAGATAGTCCATGCAAATGGAAATCAAAAGAAAGCTGGAGTAGCAATTCTCATATCAGACAAAATAGACTAAAATAAAAACTATTACAAGAGTAATCACAAGAGAAAAAGAAGGACACTATGTAATGATCAAGGGATCTATCCAAGAAGAAGATATAACAATTGTAAATATTTATGCACCCAACATAGGAGCACCTCAATATATAAGGCAAATGCTAACAGCCATAAAAGGGGAAATAAACAGTAACACAATCGTAGTAGGGGACTTTAACCCCACTTTCACCAATGGACAGATCATCCAATGAAAATAAGTAAGGAAACACAAGCTTTAATTGATACATTAAAGAAGATGGACTTAATTGATATTTATAAGACATTCCATCCAAAAACAACAGAATAAACTTTCTTCTCATGTGTTCATGGAACATTCTCCAAGATAGACCATATCCTGGGTCACAAATCAAGACTCAGTAAATTTAAGAAAATTGAAATCATATCAAGTGCCTTTTTTGACCACAACACTATGAGACTAGATATCAATTACAGGAAAAAATCTTTAAAAAATACAAACACATGGAGACTAAATAATACACTACTTAATAACCAAGAGATCACTGAAGAAATCAAAGAGGGAATAAAAAATAGCTAGAGGCAAATGACAACAAAAACACAATGACCCAAAACCTATGGGATGCAGCAAAAGCACTTCTAAGAAGGAAGTTTATAGCAATACAATCCTACTTCAAGAAACAGGAAACATCTCAAATAAACAACCTAACCTTACACCTAAAGCAATTAGAGAAAGGAAAAAAAGAAAACCTCAAAGTTAGGAGAAGAAAAGAAATCATAAAGATCAGATCTGAAATATATGAAAAAGAAATGAAGGAAACAATAGCAAAGATCAATAAAACAAAAAGCTGGTTCTTTGAGAAGGTAAACAAATTGATAAACCATTAGCCACACTCATGAAGAAAAAAGGGAGAAGACACAAATCAATAAAATTAGAAACGAAGGAGAAGTAACAACTGATACTCCAGAAATACACAGGATCATGACAGATTACTGAAAGCAACTATATTCCAGTAAAATGGGCAACCTGGAAGAAATGGACAAATTCTTAGAAAAGCACAACCTTCCGAGACTGAACCAGAAAGAAAGAGAAAATATAAACAGAACAATCACATGCACTGAAATTGAGACCGTGATTAAAAATCTTCCAACAAAGAAAAGCTCAGGACCAGATGGATTCACAGGCGAATTCTATCAAATATTTAGAGAAGAAGTAACACCTATCCTTCTCAAACTCTTCCAAAATGTAGCAGAGGGAGGAACACTGCCAAACCATTCTATGAGATCACCATCACACTGATACCGAAACCAGAAAAAAAGATGTCACAAAGCAGGAAAACTACAAGTCAATATCACTGATGAACATAGATGCAAAAATCCTCAACAAAATACTAGCAAACAGAATCCAACAACACATTAAAAGTATCATACACCATGATCAAGTGGGGTTCATCTCAGGAATGCAAGGATTCTTCAGTATAAGCAAATCAATTGATGTGATAAAACATATTAAAAAACTGAAGGAGAAAAACCATATGTTCAATTCAAAACGCAGAAAAAGCTTTCGAGAAAATTCAACACCCATTTATGATAAAAACCCTCCAGAATGTAGGCATAGAGGGAATGTACCTCAATATAATAAAGGCCATATATGACAAACCCAGAGCCAACATCGTTCTCAATGGTGAAAAAATGAAATCGTTTCCTCTAAGATCAGGAAGAAGACAAGGTTGTCCACTCTCACTACTATTATTCAATGTAGTTTTGGAAGTTTTAGCCACAGCAATCAGAGAAGGAAAAGAAGTAAAAGGAATCCAAATCAGAAAAGAAGAAATAAAGCTGTCACTATCTGAAGATTACATGATACTATATATATAGAATCCTAAAGATGCTACCACAAAACTACTAGAGCTAATCAATGAATTTGGTAAAGTAGCAGCATAGAAAATTAATGCACAGAAATCTCTTTCATTCCTATACACTAATGATGAAAAATCTGAAAGATGAATTAAGGAATCACTCCCATTTACCATTGCAACAAAAAAGAATGAAGTACCTAGGAATAAACCTACCCAAGGAGACAAAAGACCTGTATGCAGAAAACTTTAAGACACTGGTGAAAGAAATTAAAGATGATTCAAACAGATGGAGAGATATACCATATTCTTGGATTGGAAGAATCAACATTGTGAAAATGACTGCACTACCCAAAGCAATCCACAGATTCAATGCAATCCATATCAAACTACCAATGGCATTTTTCACAGAACTAGAACAAAAATTTTCACAATTTGTATGGAAACACAAAAGACCCTGAATAGCGAAAGCAATCTTGAGAAAAAAAAAATGGAGCTGGAAGAGTCAGACTCCCTGACTTCAGACTATACTACAAAGCTACAGTAATCAAGGCAGTATGGTACTGGCATAAAAACAGAAATATAGATCAATGTAACCGGATAGAAAGCCCAGAGATAAACCCATGCACAGATGGTCACCTTATCTTTGATAAAGGAGGCAAGAATATACAATGGAGAAAAGACAGCCTCTTCAATAAGTGGTGCTGGGAAAACTGGACAGCTACATGTGAAAGAATGAAATTAGAACATTCCCTAACACCATAAACAAAATAAACTCAAAATGGATTAAAGACCTAAATGTAAGGCCAGATACTATAAAACTCTTAGAGGAAAACATAGGCAGAACACTCTATGACATAAATCACAGCAAGGTCCTCTTTTGACCCACCTCCTAGAGAAATGGAAATTAAAACAAAAATAAATGATATCTAATGAAACTTAAAAGGTTTTGCACAGCAAAGGAAACCATAAACAAGTCGAAAAGACAACTCTCAAAATGGGAGAAAGTATTTGCAAATGAAGAAACTGACAAAGGATTAATCTCCAAATTTTACAAGCAGTTCATGCAGCTCAATATCAAAAAAACAAAACCTAATACAAAAATTGGCTGAAAACCTAAATAGACATTTCTCCAAAGATGTTATACAGGTTGCCAACAAACACATGAAAGGATGCTCAACATCACTAATCATTACATAAATGCAAATCAAAACTACAAGGTAGTATCACGTCACACCAGTCAGAATGGCCATCATCAAAAAATCTACAAACAATAAATGCTGGAGAGGGTGTGGAGAAAAGGGAACCTTCTTGCACTGTTGGTGGGAATGTAAATTGATAGAGCCACTATGGAGAACCTTATGGAGGTTCCTTAAAAACTAAAAATAGCAGTACCATATGACCCAGCTACCCCACTACTGGGCATATACTCTGAGAAAACCATAATTCAAAGAGTCATGTACCACAATGTTCATTGCAGCTCTATTTACAATAGCCAGGACATGGAAGCAACCTAAGTGTCCATCGACAGATGAATGGATAAAGAAGATGTGGCACATATGTACAATGGAATATTACTAAGCCATTAAAAGAAACGAAATTGAGTTACTTGTAGTGAGGTGGATGGACATAGAGTCTGTCATACAGAGTGAAGTAAGTCAGAAACAAAAAAACAAATACCATATGCTAATACATATATATGAAATCTAAAAAAAAAAAAAAGATTCTGAAGAACCCGGGGCAGGACATGATTAAAGACGCAGAAATAGAGAATGGACTTGAGGACACGGGGAGGGGGAAGTGTAAGCTGGGACAAAGTGAGAGAGCGGCATGTACATATATATACTACCAAATGTAAAATAACTAGTGGGAAGCAGCCACATAGCACAGGGAGATCAGCTCAGTGCTTTGTGACCACCTATAGGCCTGGGATAGGGGTGGTGGGAGGGAGAAGCAAGAGGGAGGAGATATGGGGATATATGTATATGTATATGTATATGTATATGTATATATATATGTATAGCTGATTCACTTTGTTATAAAACAGAAACTAACACGCCATTGTAAATGTACCCCAATAAAAATAATTTTTTTAATAAAACAAGTAAACATATAGTTCCCAAATTTATGAATATAGAGTATTCATGATGTTGTATAATAGTGTGATATAATGTGTATATACCAGAATATAATAGAAAGCTTACTGAAATAATGTGTTACAGGAAAAAGAAGCAATTTTGAGTGCCCTTTATATTTAATAAAAAATAAATTATAATTATAGAAGAGATATGGCATACAATATGGGTTTGTAAACTGTCCTTTGGATATTAAATGAAATAGAACAACAATGAAATATCAGACTGTGTTATGCTGAGAATAACAAGGAAGTAGATAAAGAAGCACATGATCACGATTTGCAACTCCAGAGTAAACCATCCCTGCACTCTTCCCAGCAATATTTCCTGTAAGTGACGATTAAGGGAACACTAGGTATTGGTCTCTTAGGCAATTTAATACCAGATAGGTTAATGATCATGTTGAAAATGATTTATATATTATTATTCAAATGTAATTTCAGCAGATTATATTGAGCATAACTTTAGTTTTTGAAATGTTTTCTCTAGTGTGAAAATTGGTAGAAAAATGTTTAATTTGTAACATATGTAACACATCTAAGACGCTTTGGGAACTTCAGAAATACCACAGAAAGATAAAATTTTAAAATGGAATGACTTTGTTTTTCTTTGAATTATATATTCAATTAAATTCAATTAGACATGTTTTTATTTAAATACTAATTTACTTTCTATTAAATTTTTAAATATTGATACTATATAGGAAAAAAGGGATTTCAAGGTCTGACATGTGACTCTATTTCATTCAATATGATTTCCTAGAAGGGCCATATCATCATAGAATTTACAATTGAAGGTGCCTTCCACTTCATTTATGCTTACTTCTTCATTGTTTAATTAAGAAAATAGAATCTCAGATAAATAAAGTGGATTGTTTAAGTTTGAAAAGTTAACATCAAATCTTTAGCCTAGTCACTATATTTCTGTACTTTTTAAATGTACTCCAACATCACTGAGGAATTATATCTCTTTAAAAAATTATATTGATCAAATTCCCCTTTTACATATGATCTAAGTGTGAAAAACATATATATTTTGATTACTAGGTTGTATATTATCTAGGTGAAACTTAAATGGATTAAATATAGTTAATATACCTGAAAAATAGAATAATTATAAGATCTATTATAAATTTAGTATCTACTTTATACAAAACACTATGTATACATTTTATCTAATCTTTTCAACACCATACAAGGATATGTATAATTCTCATTTGGCAGGCTTAGAAACTGAATTCAGAGAATTATGACTTGATCACATCAAAAAATAGGTAGCAGAGGTGTCTTTTTTTTCAGTTATTTTAATTTTTAAAATTTATGTTTAAATTACACTAAAGTATTTATTCTTTAACAGTCACTAATTAAGTGCTCAATATGGGGAAAACATTGTCCCAGTTTTGAGAAATACAAAATGATATAGGATGGATGTTCACACTTCAAGGACACTGAGGTGTAACTCTGTGCTATAAACTTGGTCTCTGGGTCTCATATCAGAAGTACCTTGTGTACTTGTGAAACATGGAGACTCTGACTCCAAAGAGTTGGGACCTCAGAAAGCAAGTGCATGGATTTGTGTTTGTACCTTAAACCTCAGATGATTTGAATTCACATTAAAGTTTGAGAACCACTGGCAGTACTAGAAGATGTATGAAGATGCATGCTGTGTGAATACCAGAATGGAGCATTGTTCTTTTACATTAGATTAAATGAAATATCTTTGCAACAACTCTGAGCTATGAATATCGATTTTTTTTTCATGACTCCAGATGAAAAAATGATCTAGAAAATCCAAATTATATCCTCAAAAATGATACAATTTCTGGGGCATCAGGATTTAGCCTTGACTTTTCAGATGAATCTTCTTAAACTTTTCTTCAAATGACATTATGATTTTTGAAAATTTTGATGGGTATAAGTTCTTTCTTTCTTTTTTTTTTTTTTGCCTATGTCAATATTTTCAAAAGAAAATGTTTAAGGAGTAAACTAGCCATAGTTATTTTGTGTGTGTGTGCTCAGTTGATTTTCAGACTTTTGAAGATATTAATATCAATTGAATTTCCTAAGAATTTAGTCATGAAGAACTTCTTCAGAAAACTGGAACATGATATGAGCTGGCATTTATTTTCATACAGGCTCTTTAGTTTTGAAGATTCTAAAGAAGCTGATAATTGTTTTAAAAGATCCCTTTCCCCTTCTCCTGTGCAGCAGGCAGACCACATTTCCTAAGCTTTCTTGTTACTTGGTGTGACCTTGAAACAGAGTTCTAACCAACGAAATAGGAGAGGAAGGGATGTTTGCCACTTACAGGCCAGGACTATGAAAACTGGTCCCCATGCTTCTCCCTGCTCTTTCCTCTTCTCTTTGGCCAAGATGGAAACCCACAGAATTAATTTGTAAGACATGTATTGAAGATGGCCTAGGCTGCCACCAACCATTTTTCTGTTCTATAAACTAAAAAAAAATATTTTTTTTTGCATTTAAGCATTTACAATTTTAGGGATCTATCTGTCAGTGCAGCCTAACCTTAATAATACAAAGAAGAAAATTAATTTAAGTCAATGTTTGGTTAAGACACCTAAATTTAACCATCAGTATTAAAAGCAAGAAAATGAATAAAGAATAATTAAAGTATATTTATACATTTTAAAGAAAAACTACATAGTTTCACTATCCTGAATCACAAGGTCTATTTATGCAGGAATGGCCATTATACTAAATGATATCAGACAAAACCTCTTATAGATCAAATTCTCTGTTGCTGAATTGTTTGGACGATTTCAAAATGATGGGATATCATATAATTTTGTGAAATCTGTCTTCTTGATGTTAACTACTTCACTAAATCTCAAAGAATCATATGGCAATAGCCTGATAGAGTATTTGCTAAAGCTGAAATGCTGAGTAGAACTCTCAGATGTCTGAACATCCTTTTCAAATATCCCTTGAATCTCTTGACTAAAGGATATTTTGATTTTGTGTGTCACCTTTACAAAACATTCATCTCTTCCCTTGGCATTTATGGTAGTTAATAATTAATCCTGGTCCCCATATGCAGGGATGATGGGCTAGGTGTCCTTCTTTAGTATTTCAGAAATAACCTTTCTAGAGAACCACATTACAGTTCTTCTTGTGTTGAGGCTTATCTACTGAATAGATAAAACATGATTTTAAAGAGCAAAACCAACTTTAGTTTTCAAAGAATGAAGTTCTAATTTAAAAATACAGTTCTATCTTACTTTAATTTTTCCCCTTACCTAATTTATATAAGTAAACATATAGCTTCATTCTTTTTTTTTTTTAATTTTTTTTTTTTTTTTTTTTTTTTTTTAGCTTCATTCTTTTAAGTATGATGATCTAGTCACCTGCAATCTGGTGACCACAAACACCATGAGGGGAAATTATTGCAGCTAATCAGAAACTACCAGAGTACTGGAAAAAAGATCATGCATGTTTAGGGGGAAAAAACTATATGCTTTTTTATTTAACTTTTTGTTTTATATTGGAGTATAATTGATTTAAAATGTTGTGGGGCTTCCCTGGTTGCGCAGTGGTTGAGAGTCCGCCCGCCGATGCAGGGGACGCAGGTTCGTGCCCCGGTCTGGGAAGATCCCACATGCCGCGGAGCGGCTGGGCCCGTGAGCCATGGCCGCTGAGCCTGCGCGTCCGGAGCCTGTGCTCTGCAACGGGAGAGGGCACAACAGTGAGAGGCCCGCGTACAGCAAAAACAAAACAAACAAACAAACAAAAAATGTTGTGTTAGTTTCAGGTATACAGCGAAGTGATTCAGTTAGACATATACATGTATCTATTCTTTTTCAAATTCTTTTCCCTTTTAGGTTGTTACATAATACTGAGCAGAGTTCCCTCTGCTATACAGTAGGTTCTTGTTGGTTGTCCATTTTAAATATAGCAGTGTGTACATGTTTTAATATTATTTAAAAAATATGTATTGGATTAAGTACATTATGGTATATTTATATGCCAAAATAGCGTTCAGATATTAATAATTATGTTTTAGAAGATCTTTTACTGCTATTGAAAAGGGTTCAGGGTTTACTGGTGAAAAAATTAGTATTTAAAACAATGCAAACTTATTATGTTAAAAAAAGGGAAAAGAAAAAGCGTACAGAAAAATGAGTGATGAGAAATACAGCAAATATTCATTATCTTCTATTTGAGAATTATGGGCAAGCTTTGTTTCTTCTAGGTGAATTTATTTTTAATATTTTATGTGTTATGAATTTATTATTTTGATGATCACTAAATGTTTGAAACAGACACCTACTTTTCATAAGTTAAAGAAAATTTGTTCAAAATATTAATGTGTCTTTTAACTTATAGGAATTTTTTATTGCTAATTGAAATTATTTTAGAAAAAATAGTATAATGTTTATTCAAAGCCTGAATTAATATCTTTCCCATTGACCAGGCATATTTTTGTAAAATTTTAGACAAGCCAGTAAATTTTAGTTAACCAAATATTTTACTCTAAATTACCTGATTTTTTTTATCTTTCAAAGTTGCATAAACCCAGTGTAGAAATAGAGACAAGTAATCCATTAAGTATGTAGTTGATTTTAATATTAGAATACAAAATATCAATCTTTACAAAATCTTATAAAGTACTAATTGAACCTGGTATTCTTTGTCTTCCAAATTAAATTCTTAAAAAATTTAAAGTTGCAATTCTCAGTATTAAGAAAATAATCTAATTTTACTAGTATCTCTATAATCATGAATTCTTTTAAAGTTCATACTTTAAAAAAATAGGTTCTCTTTGTTTCTATTAAAGCCACAAATCATCCTCTACTGATTGGCGTTACAATCATTCCAAGGTCACAAGAGTTTTGATTGCTATTTGACTGTCAAAGTTCAGCTAAGGTGAAGTACATGAGTTGCTCAACTCCTGGTTTCCATCTTTATTTAAAGAAGCCCTAATTGTAGTATCTTTCAAAGTGTAGTATAGAAAATGAGAAGACTGATGTAAGGAGAATGCATATATTGGAATAGAATTGCCCAAGGTCTCATATGGTGCTTTTCAAACATGTTAACAGAAAGCTCTCTACCACAACATGTGTTAGTTAATGGAATCTTGATTTAAAATACATGTAAACATTTATTAATACATTATGATTTTAAATGAAAAAATCTATCATCATTATTTAATTAATCTCCATAATTTTATCAATAGGTACTGTTTCTATAAATGACATTTCACCAAATTGTATGTTCCTGTCATTTCAAAACTGTAAGAAACTTGTAAGTTTATAGATCACTTTTAACTGACTAATTTATTTGAAAGTTATTTAATGGGATCAAATATATATCATGTATGAGATTGCTCTGGGAAACTTAAAGGATTCAAGGATAAGGAAGAGAAGCCAATAAATAAATTAGCAGCCAGAATCAGGAGAGAACCATGACAGTCCTCAGAGTTCTCTGTATCCAAAAAGAACAAATACAGTGAAACCAAGAGGAGTGTCTCATTGAGTTTTAGACTTAATGTGTATTTCTTGCATTTTAAAATCATTTTTGTTATTACTAAACCCGTAATAAATGGGAAGAGAAGTACAGGAAAAAATAAATTAAATAAAAGTATATCTGGATTTAGATAATAGTTTAGATTGCTTGTATAGTGATTGTCTTTATCTTAAATAACAGGAAGCCCTCAGTAAGTAATCTGCCTTTCTGCTTTGAAATAAGTAAAGTTATATGTTGAAGTCATCAGAGCAAATCTTTTGTGTTAGGTAACTACTGGAAGTTTCTGTAGGCCCAGGCTGTTAAATATTCTGCAATGGCAAGATGCTACCACTGTCCCTATCTCCCAATCTAGACTGAATGAAAAGAAAATGATGAAAAGCAGGAATTGTTGATTCAGTGAATGTATTCATAATAAATGGTTAGATTTTTCTTTCTGTTTTTACATATTTATCTTTATCAACTTCTCTTTCTTAGTCATTGTACTATGTATTTTATATGATTTTCTCTTTACTCTTAAAATTTGTAATTTCCCATTTATTTCCTTTTTGTTTTCTCCTTTCATTCTTTTTCTCTACTGAAGGGTAGGTAGATCCAACTTTGGCTAATAGAATTTCCAATCAGAATATCAAAACAAAAACAAATTATATGAAGTGATCACCAATATAATCATTTATTAATTAATATTTATGTAATAATATGCACTAGTTTAGGCAACAATGGCTGCAAAAGACTTTTCAGAATGCTAGTGTATCAAACTTATTTAAAGCTTGCCACAGCATGACTGCTTTGGAGGACAGTATCTTGGTCATAGTTGGCAAATGGACCCATTTATCCATGGAAAATTTTAATGGATCCTTTCAGAAGTCTAGATGTATTCTAATTTGAGATTTATATACCTTACTGCCAAACCTATAGTAAAGGTCACAATGAACGAATTGGAAAAACATGTATTCTATCAGTTTGTAGCAGTCATCTCTATTTCCTTGGATCAAGGTACCCATTTTAAAATGATTGCTGCTCAGCAATGGGCTACATATCACCTTGTCATTTGGCCATTACCTATTATATTTAACTCTCAAGGTAATAATATAATATAAAAATAAAGTCTTTGATTAAGTTATTTGTTTTAAAAAGCAGAGGGTGAAAAGAAATTAGAGGTTGGCATTGATGAATATTTGCCACATTGCATGCAAGAAAATTAATAAAGTGCGATCTCCTTTTTAAAGGTTCTTAGGGTACAAAGTTGGGAAGATGGTGTGGAGAATTATGCCATAACAAAACTCTGTTTTTCTCAACTGTATTATCTCTGTTGCTACGTAACTACCACACAATTTAGCAGCTTAAATGAACACACATTTATCACCTCACAATTTCTATGGTCGAGAAATATGGGCAAAACTTAATTAGGTACTATGCTTCAGGGTCTCTCACACCACTGCAGTTAAGGTGTGGTTTAAGGCCAGGGTCTCATCTGAAGGCTTGACTGGCGGAGGTCATACTCATGTGGTTGTTAGCAGAATTTGGTGCCTTGAGGGTTGTTGGATTGAAGGCCTCAGTTCTGAGCTGCCTCCAGCCAACCGCAGGTTTTTGCCATATGGGCCTGTCCAACATGGCAGCAGCTTCATCAAAGCACGCAACCATGAAGGCAATAGAGTAAGCAAGCAATATGGAAGTCATATTCCTTGGTAATCTAATCACAGAAGTGACATCCCATCAATGTTGCTGCATGTTATTGGTTAGAAGCAAATTACAAAAATGTGGATACGAGGATGTGGGGATCATTGGAATTCATCTTAGAGGCTGCCTAGTACACTGACTCACAAAAATTTTTTCTGTGTTGTTGGAATTCACGTTTTCTTGTATTATATTTGCAGGTGTCAGCCAAAAAGTCACCTTGGTACAAGACATTATTTCCATATCTTTAAATCTTTTTGTAGGTATCCCTAAAAGAATCTTGTGTATGGCTATGCTAAAACTTAGGAGATCAGCTATAATTTTGTCCAGGGTAGAAGAGGGAGAGCTTCTGAATTTCTAATACCTCTGAAATTAGACAATTCAATCCTGGGAACAGATGCCAGGGAAAGAACTGATGCAGTTATACCCTTACCAGTTTTATAAGTAAGTTTCTGAATTGTATTCAGTGGGAGAGAGTATGGATTAGTATGTGGATAATTTGAAAAAGGGAGAAGTAGTTACTGAAAGTAAAGGACGCAGAAAGTGAGAGATAATACTGGGAATAGTGCTGTTTACCTCTTCTATAAAGAATTTCTCAGAACAAGGGAATAGCTTCTTCAAGTTGTTTCTTTTGAGTGATGGGCACTAGTAGGAAAAATTATCAAAATAGTTTTTTCCTCTAAATGCAATTAGACCGAAACTCATTTCTGAGCTTTGAATGATAATTTGACAGATAATACAACTGATCAATGGGTTTTCAGTGACCTTTACTGATCAGAATGAATGTCACTAGATTGGAATTCTCATTTGCTTCCTGATTTATGAACTATAGTTAATACAGTAGTCACTTTTCAGAAAATCCAAAAAAGATTTTACCTCTAAACTTCACAGGGCAGTGAGTATACAATAATGAAGCACCTGTATCATGGGACTGAGCTACATATGGCACTGTGTTGAGGTGGTTATAAGACTGTGAGAGATAATGTTTTGCTACACTTTGCCTGGTATTATAATGCTTACCATGTATCTCAGATGTTACTCCAGAAGGGGTAATTGTGAGGACACTCTGAGGAGAAGAGTATTTTCTGGGGAAACACAGTTTTTATAGTTATATATTTAGTGTATCATTGAGACCAATCCACACTCATGTTTCCAGTATATGGTGGAAGCATGGAAGGAGGATGAGGTAATATGTATATGGAACATCCATGTAACTAAATCAATAGGACAATATGCCTGAATGCAATTTTGAGAGAAATCATGTACCCTCAACCAAAATCAATAATGTGCTATGTTAACACTACAGAATAGAATAAGTTCTGAGGAAAGTGATCAGGGGATGGGGAAGACGAGGTGGAGTAGCCCTCTTAAGCGAACTGTCAGAGCTGCTCATGTTATTGTAGTACAGCATTAGAAAATGTGTTCATAACTGTTCTTTCTGTACAGTTGGACCATGGAGTTAACTACTCAATGGTACAGTGATGATAGTACAGACAGACATGTATGTGCCATGTCATTCCAGAGCTCTCCAAGAATACTTAGAAACTAATATTGGTGAAACTTTGCTTTTTGTTTGGATTTGTTTTATTTTCTGACTGAAGTATGGCTATAACCCCCAGAATCTCTGAATATGATATTTAATCTTCATTGGCTTTTCACAACTACTCCTGTTTATGAAAACATATGGTAAAAGTGATAGGAGCCCTTTTGCTGAGAAAGACAGATGTTTGGTATAGTAAGCATTTATTTAATGTTTGATTAATTACATTAATTAATTAACTTAAGCAGTATTAATAGCCTATATATAAAACAAGGTGATGATGTTTAGTGTAGTAAACATATATTTAATATTTTTTTTAGTGCTATCTATGTAATAAAGGAATTACTGACAGTTTCATGGAAATCAAGTTCAATATATTTGCTGATGAGCGTACAAGAGCTAGAAAGATGTTTGGGGAAATTAATGGGCCTAATTGAAGGCATACTATCACTACCCTGGATGTTCATGTTAACCATTGACATACATGCATCATTTTAGTAGTATAAATCTCTCCATAAAGAGAGATTCCATAAGACAAGAGAACAATTTGCTCAGCGGTGTATTAATCCAGAGTCAGGGGGTGGACCAACAGATCTGAACTCTGTTCTCAGACCCAGGAGTGCCTAGGATATGTTTTAGAATTTTCCTTCTGTAAACATTGTCCCCTCCAAACGAACAGTGAGAAAAGATAAATGTAGAATGTTAACTGGCCTAGTTGTTCATGAATATCAGAAATGGTTACTCTTTAATAATTGCAGTGACAACAGGAGAGGTGCACTTGGCAATACTCCCAGAGGGGCTATGTGACAGGCACATTAGAAGAAAGGAAGGAATGGAGGATAAGTTTCTCCAAGTTAATATGGGAAAGAAATGCATCTGAAATGTCATGATGATTCTCAATGTAATCATTGTTTGGCTGAGAACTATATTGCCTGCTTTATATATTTAAAACTGGATAAAATGGCATGGGATAGAGTGCGTATTATATGTCATTTGAGGAAGTCCTACAGTTTCATGATATTTGGACAGTAGTCACGTAGCATGCAATGATGAAAGTCATTACCATTATAAATTTTTTTCATTCCTACATAACCTTTTTTTATTCCAAGAGAACCCATGCTAATCGAATAAAAAGAAGAAAACTGCCTCTACAATACAAACGAAGCAAAAGGCAACATACCTCTATAGAGTTTGGGGAAGCAAAGAGTTTAGTTTAAATGTAAATGTATCAATACTCTGACTGGCTCAAAATGAAGCTAAGCTGGTCATTGACTAGATGGGCTTCCAGAGCAGGTCTATGGGAGCAAGGTTTACTGATTGTGGGTGATTCAGTACAGGATTGCTGTCAACCAGTCTTGCAGTGTCCTGTGGATATGCCTGAGGAAACTGTTCAGGTCCTTTAGGCAGGAGCAGAATTTTCCATTCTTCAGTAAGATAACCATTGCTATTGCCTTGTTTTATATATAAAATATTTATAAAAATGAATTTTATTAAGTTTGATGGAGATGAAGAAATGGTAAAATTTTGTCACTTTGCATGTTAGTTTTCTTTCACGGAACACTTATATTTTTGTATTCCTTTAAAAAAGAGGAGGCCATACTGACTTGTTTTAATATTCAGATAATATAAATGTTTTACTTTCAAATATCTCAGTGATAATTATGCATTTGTCAACCCAATCTTGTCAAACAGAAATAATTTTACTTGTATTAATGTTACACTAATCAAGGTTAACTCATTTAAATAAATGAACTAATAGTAATTAAATTCTGAAGAATAAGTATATGTCTGGAAAATAAGTCTTCTAGTATTTACAGCTTTGTGGTAGTGAGATCTCTGGCAAACTGGCTTTGCTTTGATAGACAGGAGCTGGACAAAAAGTAATAAAGTGGCCCGAGTCTCCATCAGCAGTTGAGGCTGCTGTGGTACATACATAAATTTAAATGAGAATTTGTGACTAAGCTAAACCCATGTCTTCTAGCCATTTAAAAGGGAAATAACCAATGATAAGGGGCCTTTCCACTGACATCCACATCTGTCCTGTGGAAAAATGTCACAGACTGAGACTTTCCTTTTTTGAGACAGAGGATAAGTGATTAGTGTATTGGCCAAGTACTGACATTTGCAGTTTCTATTACAGTTAAATTAAGTCAACACATCATTATCTAATACCTACTACATTTCTGTCAGCATAGTGGGTCCTAAGGATACGATATTTACAAAATCAGGCATTGTCCCAGCCCTCATGAGCCTTACAGGAAAGGGCAAATAACTAACAAAAGAAGATCATACAAATGAATGCAAAATTAAAACAAAAATAATTGCTATGAATACAGGTTCTCAATTTTAAACAAATTACAACAGGGACCCTGTCAATCTGGGAGTTCAGTTTTTATTTCTAAGAATATGATTTCTGAAGTGACTTTAGAAGACTATGTAGGTGCTGACTCCTAGAGGGAGATGGATGTGATAGAGCTCAAAACAGAGGGAACAGCTTGTGCAGATCCCCCAGAGAAGGTTTGTGTAGTAAGAAGGTGGAGACTCAAAATCCGTGATGATAGTGGTGGAGCATGAAGCTAGAGAAGTAACCATGGACAAGACTAGTGAGTTTTTAAAGAAAATTTTAAAGATTTTTTTAATCTTGAAAGGAACACAAATCTTCAGAGGGTTTTAAGCCTCTGAAGTAATTTGTGTTTGCATTTTGAAAAGTTCATTTTATTTGTACTATTGAGCATAATTTGCAACTGGAATGGATGGTGCAAAATCAATAAGGAGATTATTACAGTAGTAGAGGTGGGAGATTAGGGTTGTTCTGACTGAAGGGACTGCATTTGAAAAAGAAAAATATAAAATTGATTCAACAGAAAATAATACACAGAATCTTTTGTTGTTGCCTGGTTATTAAAGAATGCTGATTTTTATTGAAACGTAGATATTCTGGGAAGAATTTGTTAGCTATGTATAATTTAAGCCATTTGTGCTGGTGACTATTCCTCCAGACTCTTTCTGAAATTTATTTCTGTTATGTGCTTTCTCTAAACTATAGAATTTACCTACTACAGAATGACTTAAATTTCTGAAGAGAATTTTCTAACTTAATCATCAAAAAACCTCTATGGTAACAATTATTATTCTGTTTATTATATGAGTGAGGAAGTTAAGTAATTAGCCAAAGATTGTTCAGAAAGTTTCAGAGTAAATAATTCAAATTTAGGTAGTATAAAGCTCAAGACATGAATTCATCACTGTGTCAAATGTAGTAGGTGGATATTTACAAGTACTATATACCAAGAGAGTGTAATATTTCTTTATTTCCTGTCAGTGATTTGATTTTTCTCTAAGCATCCATCTACTATCTGATGAAGTAGAAGTTGTTAAGCTGAAGCGGGTGTTGGGAGGTGATACCTTATCAAATGCAGCTTGTAGCCACTTCTTTCCCTTTCAACAGTCTTTCTTCAAAGTTTCTTACCTAAGCCTTGACCAGGATGTCATTAACATTCCCCTCAAATTGCCTAAACCTTACAAGGGTTTCTTCCTAACTATAGCTCCTGGGCCTCTGTTTTCTTAGAATATACTTAGCATTTTTTTTAGAAGATTTATAATTGTAAGATCTTTCTGGCCCTTTTGAAATGTGTGTATATCTTCTCTCAGCCTCTTGCCAGTTTTACAACAGGAAAGGTATTTCTCAAAGTCCTGGAAACCAGTCTCCCAGTCTCTGTGGGAGGTAGGAACCCAACCTCAATGGGCACAAATTAGGAAACACAGATTACTGAATCACAGAGAAGAACTTTGGCAAACTCAGGAATAACTCCATGTGCTGGACACATCTATAGATCAGCTTCCCCCCAGAAGTCCTTCAGTACTTTTCCACAAGCTCAGCCCAGTACTTAAAAACCCTCCAGCTTTTTGTTTCAGCAGAGCTGAGTTCAGTCTATAATAAAATTTTCCTTATCTGTTTAATTTTGTCTGGCACAGTTTTTGCCTTGACATGCTTAATATTTATTAGATACATATTTTTGTCCTATGAGTTACTATAGATGACATTTTATCCACATTTTTCAGCACTACATAATATATAGCACCATTTTTCCAACTTTTATAATAGTTTCCTCACCGTTCACTGCCTGGTCCCATAACAAATGCCACATATTTCAGGATTCTTTCTACTTTGGCAGTGCCCCCTTTCTAGTACCAATCAGCTATATCCATTATAATGTTGCATAACAAACTGCCCCCAAATTTAGTGGTGTATACATATAATCTTTTATTTTTCCCGTCACAGTTTTTTTTTTTTTTTTTTTTGTACGCAGGCCTCTCACTGTTGTGGCCTCTCCCGTTGTGGAGCACAGGCTCTGGACGCGCAGGCTCAGCGGCCATGGCTCACGGGCCCAGCCGCTCTGCGGCATGTGGGCTCTTCCCGGACTGGGGCACGAACCCGTGTCCCCTGCATCGGCAGGCGGACTCTCAACCACTGCGCCACCAGGGAAGCCCCCCGTCACAGTTTTGCAAGTCAGCCAGAGAAGCTCAGGCTTTGGCTGTAGTCTGAAATACAGCTGGTATGACTGTTGCAGGATGTGGATTGGCCAGGCTTGGCTCCAGTTCCTGGGTCTGCTCCACGGGCTTCAGTCTGTGGTCCAGCCTGAGTGGCCAGCGATTACTCAGGGTATGTTTTTCTCATGGTACTACCAGAACCTCAGAAAAAGCCAAAGCCCCTTCTAAGCCTCTGCTTACATCATAACAACTAACATCATATCAGCCAAAGCAAGTCTCAGCCAAACCTGAAGTTAAGGGGTGGGGAAGTATACTCTGCCTACCATGAGGCCATGAAAACGGTGTGAGTAAATAAGGCTCTTCCAGTGAGGTAATTCTGAGGACTGTCCTCATTTCAGAAAGGAGTTAGGAGGTGCCCACTATAGGATCTGAGCATGTGCTAAGTGATTCTGAGGAGAGTTAGGGAATTGAGAGACAGATTTAGAGTGGGTGCTGATAGTAGAAACAAACAATGGAAAGGTAGCATATCTGGATAATTTTTCATCTAGTAGGTGAGTACAGCAAGTTTAGAGTTTTCACTGATAAATGTAGTCCTGGAAGTGGAGGATATTTAGTTGTTTGCATCGTTGTAGTGGGTTTTATGCCACTGCCTCAGGGAAAGAAGGCTTCTGCTTCCTAAGATAGGTTTGAAATGATTCAGAAAGTAGGTAGGGTTTTGGATCTGTGTACTAACAACAGGGTTGCTCTTTCAGACCTTCTGCCCTGCCTCCATCCTGCCCTGTGAGCACCAGGTGGAGACTCACCAATAGCTGGTGAGTAAGTGAGGACTCCTTTTGTGTCTGGGATACCAGATAACTCTAAACTGGTATTCTGAGCTGTATTAGGTCTTTAAAAGTCTGTTAAAATTTTACTTGCTTTTTTCATATACATGTTTATCACTGCCACCTCTTTCTCCAATGTTGTGCTAAAGGTAAAATAGTTTTTGCTGGAAAGAGCTTATTTAAATTCTCTGATAACTGCAAGAATATTTATGACTTTGGAGCTTGCATACTTTTTTTCATCAGAGGAGTGTATTCTCTTCTGCATCCTCAACCTCTAAACTATAAGCTCTTATTTTCAGGAAAATGAGTGTTTTAACATTCAATATATTACTTGTCCTCACCACAATCCATGAGTTAGTTATTATTTTCTCTTTTTCAAAATGAGAGAGCCGAGTCTCAGGAAGATTAAGTCATTTGCCTCAGGTCAAACCACTAATATTCGTTATGGTTAGAGTGCACATTGCTGCAATGTCCATGTAAATTACACTGTACTGTGCTGGCCCCAAATGATCTTTCCATGCCCTACGTCCTCCTTTCCTAAGTACCAGACTAATCTTTGCACACATAAATTACATTCCCCCATGGCTTTCTTCGTATTGTCCTTTCCGCCCTATAATAGTATCCAAGTTTTACAATTTTACATGTACTAAACATATGTTTATATTGCAATTTTGCATTCTTTTTCTTAAAGACAGTCCCCCAAACTGAGTAAGAATCAGGCTTCACAAAATCTAGATCCACCTCTCTCAGTGAGTGCTAATTGGGAATTAATCTGAATTTAAAATTGGTAATACTCATGCAATCCCTATTATATATCCATAGCAGAATTATATTCAATAGTACATGCATACATGAATAAGAGACTAGTTAGGAGGAGTAATGATAACAAATATCTTCGGTATTTATTTTAGAAGAAAAGATCTTTCCATGTTAAAGGGCATACTAATTTAAACCCAGAAAGTGGAATCATTGAAGCACAAAACTACTTTGACATAAAAATATGTGTAGAATTTTGTTTTAACTATGATCGAATTGTGTTTTATGTGATGGATCTTTTAATACTGTTAGTCAAATTTACTCAATGGAACGGTCACAGCCTACTGTAAAAAATGTCTTGTGACACTATAGATACTATGAGAATATTTTGTAAAAGGAATTGAAGTAAAGTGATCCATCTTGGATCTCCCTTTCAGCTAGGTAATTCTATTATAGTCCTGTCTCTTTATAATGGAGATGCTTTCTCTAAAGGAGAAATAGCATCACAGAGAAGTAAGATGTTCTGCATGATCCCTACCAATGACTCTGCCTCATTCTATATGTTTAATGATGCCTGTAGGAAAGCTTACTTATTCTGACAAGAGATTTCCATCAGAGTCCTTGAATTGAGCAGAATAAAAATGATGTGAAAATCATGTCTGCTCTTTATTTGGGGGAAGATCATGCCTTTAATTGGTTGCTTTTTTGGTGACATTTTAAAAATACATATTTCCATGATATAATTTTCAGTAGATAGTGCATACACATAGAAAGGTAGTAAAGTAATTCCTTCACAACCACAAATTAAATTTAATCTATTAGTAGACCCTGTTTTATTTCAAATTCACATTTTTATGTTTTCTATATGTTGACATATCAATACATTTAATCACCAGGTGCTGAGAAATACCTAAAATGTCCTTATAAAATAGTAAAGACCTTGCACTCTTAATCTCTGAATTTATTGACTTAAGAGTTTTGGACTAAAACAAATGTTTAGATGAGGATCTTAGCTATAAAAACATCAACATTTTCACTGTCAAGAAAGTTGTCCTGTGTCCAAAGTGTGTTACCTTTATTATTATAATGATAATAATAACAATCGATTCAGGATTATTCACTACAGAATTAGACTCCTCCATAAATGTATTGCTTATTAACAAACTTATATGAAAAATCTAGACAAAATTACCTTGTAAAAGTTACTAATTTTCCCCTTTAATTAATAAATGTTATAAATATGGAGATATACAATTCCTCAACAAATTTTTATTCACTAACTATAGCATCAATGATTATTGCTAGAATAAATATTGTCTGAATTAATTATTTTTATGTTAGTTGACAATCAGTGATTATCTAATTCCACCATTATGTCTACATTTATATAGTGTGCATTCTATTTTAGGGAATAACTTTCCTTATTTATTTATTTATTTATATTGTCATGGACTCATGGATTCCTGTTTTGTTCGTTGGTTCATTGGTTTTTCTTTTTTTTCAAGTTTGTGCAAATGTACTTTTTTATTTTTTTTACATCTTTGTTGGAGTATAATTGCTTTACAATGGTGTGTTAGTTTCTGCTGTACAACAAGGTGAATCAGCTATATGTATACATATATCCCCATATCCCCTCCCTCTTGCGTCTCCCTCCCACCCTCCCTATCCCACCCCTCTAGGTGGTTGCAAAGCACCAACCTGATCTTCCTGTGCTATGCGGCTGCTTCCCACTAGCTATCTGTTTTACATTTGGTAGTGTATATATGTCAGTGCTACTCTATCACTTCGTCCCAGCTTCCCCTTTCCCACAGGGTCCACAAGTCCGTTCTCTACGTCTGCATCTTTATTCCTGCCCTGCCACTAGGTTCATCAGTACCGTTTTATTTAGTTTCCATATATATGCGTTAGCATATGGTATTTGTTTTTCTCTTTCTGACTTACTTCACTCTGTATGACAGTATGTGTAATTCATTACTAACATTATTTTGGGACATTTGGGTAAAGCACATCATCTTAATGTTTGTTACAAATTTGGGCAATAGGAGTCCCATTTCTTTTTGATGTACTCCTATTCTTTGAACAATTTCTTACTTTCTAGCAAAACATACTGTTCCAGGTTTCTTCATATTTTCCCTTCCTGAGACCTGGAATCAGCTGTTTCTCTAAGGAATCTTAATTCCTTTAAGTAGGGAATAATATTTAGATACTGATTCTAGACACTAGATATGCTCATTCCTAATGAGTAGCATTATGTAGCATACTTCAGAGAACATACCTGGGAAAATATTTTTTATAAAATATTGCAAGTTTATACTGATACTGTACATTTAATCCAGCACCACATGATTTTTCCCTTTTCTTTCTGCATTTCATATTTTCATCAGTCTTCTCCCACAATGAAAACGCTGTGTCCCAAACATAATACATTTACTCAGTTGCCCTATGTAAAAGGAAATTTCTGATATAGGTCACTTCTTGCATCACACAAATTCACATTTGCTCTCCCATTACATTTAGCTCCCATATTAGAGTAGGATGCCTCTATACTAATGGAAACAAGATGCCCATTTCCTACCCAAGAGGGAGGTAAGAGTGCAAGTAATTACCTTCAAAGAGTTAGTCTCAATTTATTTTAAAAAATTTAAGACAGTAGATTTGGTAGCCATAGCTTATCCTCCACTCCATATCTTCTTTGCTATGAGTTAGCATCATGTGGTATTCCATGCTGATAGATCAATCATTTTGTAAGTAATGAGAAGATAATGCTGTAGGAGGCCTCTGGACAAGAAAGATAAACACATATCCAGAGTAGGTATCTAGTCTGGTGAGGATGAATCAATGTCCCTCAAAGACCTTCTTGATAATCTCCATGCCACCTAATGGCTGACTAGCCTCCTTGAGCAGGGTTGCCGTATAAAAGTCTCAGCATGCTCTCTGCTACCAGCAGATTGAGCATTCATACTGACAGTAGTTAGATAATTATTGAAGATAACTATTTCTCATTTTTAGTTCCACAGAGTCTCATCATTAACTCATTTTGCTCATTAACACAGGGAGGCTAAGGAGAGAAGTTTCTTAACATCCAAAGGATGAAAGACATCTACCTAATCTTTGAGAATTTGCATTAAGTTCCTATGGCTGCTGTAATAAATTACCACAAACTTAGAAGCTTAAAACAATGTGCATTTATTCTCTCACAGTTCTGGAGGCCAGTGTAGGCTAGAAGCCTTCCTTGCCTCTTCCAGCTCTGGCGGCTGTTTGTGTTCTTTGGCTTCCTCGCATTGTGGTCATATCACTCAAATCTTCATATTGTCTCCTCCTCTTCCTCTATGTGTCTTCCATAGTGACAGCTGCCATTGGATTCAGGGCTGACCTGGATAATCCAGAATGATCTCATCATCTCAACAGCCTTAATTTATTGCCATCTGCGAGTATGTCTTTTCCAAATACAGTTACATTCACAGGTTCCAGGAATTTGGCATGGACCTATTTTGGAGGCTACCGTTTAAATCACTACATGTGACAAATGCAAAACCTTCCTGGATGAAAGTGTTGATTTCACTCACATGTCATCCATCTTTTATCAAATCTAAATTAATTGCATACTGACAACATGATTTCAGTGAGGACATTTTTTAAAAATCAACAACCAAAAAACCCAGATAATGCTATAGTCCCTATTCTGCATCCTCACTATTACACATTCTATGATATTTTATTCTGAGATTTGCCATATTTGATATATAGCACAAAATTAAAGCCTTAAAGTTCTTAGTGGCGCTTCCTTTCTAGGCTCTGCATCAGAACTGCTGTGAGCAGAACTGCTGGAAATAGGAAGATGGTCTGGTGGGCAGGGGTGGTCCCTGTCCATGCAGGCCTAAAGGGCCTGGATGCATGACAGGTGTGTGGGAGCGAACTGTACATGCACGTGCTCCAGGCCAGGGCATCCAGAAACCCTGGGATGGGTCCCCGTGTCTGTGCCTAGTAGGGATAGGACCCTGAGCCACAGACAGGGACTTCTAGGGAACACACCATGCTGCCCAGGTCCAGCCTGCTGCAAAACAGGAATGCCAAAATATATTTTAAACTCACTAAGAAATTTTTCTCTTACTTGAAAATAGTACTATTTTACCAACAAAAATTAGTAATGGCAAACTTCAGTGTAATTTATAATCCACTGATATAACCACTACAAGATTTATAAGGAAATATTGTGACAATATCACAAATATTTCATGTTTTAATATAAATGTTTAAATATAATTTATTTATAAGGGGTCATCTAATTTTCATCAAGCATATTTATGTCCTAGTTCTCAATGGTCATTATTATTAGATGCAGTTCCCCACCAACTTTAAATCATAATATAATTTTGTAACCTGCCTCAGACTGGAACACATTGTATTTTGTCCATCCATTAATAGATACTTGGTCATGTTCCTAACATATTGATGGAAAATTTGCATTTTAAAGTGATTACTGTGAAATAAGCCTGGGGGTAAATATCAACGTTACAACGTTTCTGGCTTAAACTTCCTCAATCAGTGACCGATTGGGTCCTCACAGTCCAGAAAAGGGAAAAAAAAAAAGATTTTACAACTTTCAAATTGAGTCATTCAGCATGTGTGGATCGATTTTTAGGGGAGGATAAATAGTCTCATTTTACAACCTTGGCTCTTCCCCCAAACAGTCACAGGTGCAAAGAACATGATAATGAGAACTGGAAAGAAGGCAAATATTCAAAGCCTTTCAGAAGTTGTTTGTTTGTTTGTTTTTATGAGTACTGTGGTGCCTCATAAAGAATAAGGCCAGGGAAATTTCAAGGCAGAGCTGCGGACATTTCTCAAAGAGAGAATGGTACATCCACTGCAAATACGTAAAAACTGCATTTTCCCCTGAGTTTTCAACCTAGACTTTCATGCATGAGATTTTGAGGAAGTTTTATGATGTTTAAGTCTTATTCACTTATAGAAGTGCACTATAGTTGTTAGGGACAAAGACTTCCGGTCCAATAATCTTAGATTTAAATTCCAACTTGACAACAGACTAGCTCTGTGACCTAGGGCAAATTAATTACCTTTTTTCACCTAATTTGTAAAAATGAGGTTTGTATAAAGATTAACTAAGGGACTGCAGGTAACTTGCATAGCACAACACCAGGTACATGAAAACCATTCAGTAAACTGCTAAAAAATAGCTAAAGGTATTATTACTATTATTAGTGTTATTATTGGCTAGATATTTCACCTCTTCCAGGTCTTTTCTCCATTGCCACTTCTGTGAGAATATTCTGGTATGTTTATTTGTATGTATAAGCCCTTTTCAACTTTTTCCCTTGTCTCTTTTACCTCATATCATTTAACATCATTGGAGAAACTCTATTTTATTATTTAATAATTCATTATTTAATCATTTAATTTTCTATATATGCCTCCCCTCATCCCCATTAAAATTTAATTAAGTTCCTTGAGAAAGGAATTTTATCTGCTTTGTCAAGGACACTTTTTCCAGTGACTAGATTCTAGCCCCTAGAACAATGCCTGGCTTAGAGTATATACATAATAGTTTTGAATTAATTAATCAATATTATTAAACTGTTGTGAACTTCAGCCTATAAGAAGTGTTTTAGAGCCCAAGGGAACACTCATTTCATAGATAAAATTTAAATCTTAATTCCCATCTGAATAAGTGTCTTATCCAAAATCAAAATGCAATTTCGTAGTAGACTATAGCCTGTTCCTCTGATTCCCAGCAATCTTTTGCTCACTTAATGATCATAATCCTTTACAGTTATGGTTTGTTGAGATATGACAACTACTGTAATTGATGTATTATGTATTGTAGATAATCGTAATTCTCACAGTGAAGTTAAAACATAGGTATCATTTTCCTCATTTTTAATATGATTTTGGAGGCTCACATTCTATGTGGTGCCTCTCTCCTTGCCTCTCATTTTTTCCCTCCTAACTATCATAGTGGGACAATTCTTCAGTTTTCTTGGCTACCAGACTTCATTGTTTGAAGAGCTATCGCTAATCACAGAATCTGCTTTGATGTCTTCCCTCAGATTCCCATAGCTGACAACAAATAACCTGATTTTAAAGATTGCCAAAGAAGACAGTGCTTCCTCTTGTGTGACAGCATCTTTTACCTTTGAAATACTCTCCAAAATAAACTCTAGTAGATGGAAATTTTAACTTTTTATTACTGCTGTACAGGATCATAGGTAAACATGAACATACTGATCCTTGAGTGACAGTGGCTCTTTGAGGACTTAGGAAAACTTACTCCCCTCTGTTAAATAAAACTCTGCTTTAAACTGGACTGGTAGTTTCTAAGTTGGCCAATGAAGCTGTTCAAATTGTGCCAAATTTGCTCCTTTGGCTTTACCTAACTTTTATGTCCTGTCAATTGCATTTCTCCTGACAAGATATTTAAAGAAATTCTTTTCATCTCAAAAACAAATGAAAATAGAGAAATATTAATTTTTAAAAAATGACTGTTTACTGAGTATGTGCCAAGACTCTCTTAGTCACCTTACATACACTATTTCTGAAAGGTTGTCCCATTCCATTTCTTCATTGGAGAAAATAATACTCACAATGTATACGTAACTTGGAAAAGGTTTCAAGTGGTGAACTTTCATATCTTCTTACATGCAAAAATCAAACCAATGTTATTTCAATCATGCTATACTGTCACTTCATCAGGGCAGAAAATAGTAGAAGTAATAATATACAGAGCATTACTGCTATTATAACTCCACCTTTCCTCTCACCCACCCCCTTTACTGGATAAGGGAAAAAATAAAGGACGCTTGATGGATTATTTGTTTTACCTTTTGTGTTTGCTGGTATTATGAGACTAGGCCATACTGTATCTCCAGCACAGCTTAAATCAATAAATTTCTACAAGGTTTTATGGAAGTTGCAACATATTGAACAGTTTTCCCCTCTACTTATCTCTCTCCAGTGATCATAGAAATCCACATTCCAGTGTGAATGCTATGGAAGCGTTATCACGGGAGTTAAATGCAGTGAAGTGCAAGGTAGTTCAGAGCCATTTTTCCTTGACAGTTGTTCAATAATCCTAATTTGTCCTTACATATATTGGATATCTTCTATTAAATTATACCCACTACATTATATTCATTACACTCTAATGCATTGTATCTTAAATTAATATATCAATAGGTAAATTCAGCATAAGATATACCCCCAAGAACTGAAGAAAAATAAAATAGTTATTCCCCAAATTTTGATCCACGAATATTGCTTAGATCAATGTGTACCCATGCCAGCACCTATAAATATGTTAAACACCAAAATTATATAAAAATTAAAAAATTATAAACAAGAAAATTCTCAGTCCCACTGTTTCTGGCATTCTGAGATATAAGCAAAGGCAGATGATCAATTATCTGATGTTTGAGTTCTTGGACATGAAACTATGGGATATTACAGAATTCTGGGAATAGTGTATCCCTCAGAAATACTAGGGAAAAGGCCAAGGAGGACTGAATGCAGGTATATGCTCTTTAATTGCAGTAAACATATTTCAATGCATTTTATTTCTATAATACAGGGAATTGACTTATGTGACTGTGGAGGCTGCATAAGCAATTCTGAAATGTGTAGGCTGGAACCTCTCAAGCAGAAGCTGACATTGCACTGCACAGGGGGAATTTCTTCTTCCTTTTTCCTCAGGAAAAGCTTAGCTCTGCTCTTAAGACCTTTCAACTAGTTTGATCAGATCCACACCAATTAATCTCCTTTACATAAAATCAATTAATTGTAGATGTGGCTCACATCTACAAAGTACTTTCACAGAAACTCCTAGATTAGTGTTTGATTGAGTAACTGGGGACTATAGCCTAGCCATGTTGACGTAAAAAACTGATGATTGCAGTTCACCTCTTGTCCGTTCAGGACCCATGCACATCTCCTTAATTCACACCTAATCTACAAAGAGAGACAACAACAAATCCATACTTCCACTGAACATGATACAACTGCTCTACAGATAGCCAAAAACATGCTACTAAACTCTTCCCCAGAATGTAATTCAAAATACTTATTCTTAAGTGACTCTTCTTGATAGCACATATGTAAGTACTGAGACATAAACTATTATTAATATATCTTATGGTACACTATAAAGGGATAAGGAAAGAAAGATATAAATATATATATTATAAATATACACACACTCACACAAACATATTTATAACAATAATAAAGAAGAAATGTTCATGACAGTTAACAGTCCTTGTTTTTTCAACTAGTCACATGGTTATAGTTGTTATTTATAACTACCTTCTTCCACTACCCATTCCATATACCTTTGTCCTTGGCAAGCACCTCAGCTGGTTGTGGTTCATTGCCTGGTGGGGTGATGTGAACTTTCATTCCTAAAGGGTTTTGGCCATTAACAATACTTTCTGAGCTGAGTTGTTATAGTTTTCCATTGACTTTAATCGTAGGACATCGTAGTACTAAGAGATGCCCTGAAGGATCTCCTGTGTTCCAGACAGACACTTTGTAGTAGCAGTACAATTGTCCTTGGTAAGCAGGATTAATCACCGCATTCAGGACAGTAGCTCCCTTCTTTGTCTTTTCATTCAGAAGCATGAGGGATCCAAAATGCTACAGAGCAGTCATAACTTCCAGTTCAATGGAAATAGTGTGTCTCTCTTTGAAAGTATTTCTCCCTTTGGAACTAAGACCTCTATATCAGTACAACTTAAGGTTGATGGGTACAGGAAGCAAATATTTTGCTCATGGCTCAATCACTAGAGGTAATACTTAGTGGTGCTACTTCTTAGTTCCTGGACTTGTGAATCCTAATTACGTGGTGATGAGCCCTATACAGTAGAGGTTGGTTTAGAGCATACACAGCCTCCTTGAGCATATTATTCCTGCCCTCAAGGTATTGAGACATAGCTGGCATTGTAAATGAGTCTTCAAGAGGCCATTTTGCCATTCATTCAAGCCACCTGTTTAAGGATAATGAGACACCTGGTAAAACCAGTGAATTCCAAGAGCATGAGCGTATTGCCACATTTCATTTACTGTGAATTGAGTTCCCTGATCAGAAACAATGCTATGCGGAATACCATGGCAATGACTAAGACTGTAAGTCCACAGATGGTAGTTAGCCTAAGCATTATTTGCAGGGAAACAAATCCATATCCAGAATGCCAATTCAGTAAGAAAAAAAAAAAAAACAACACTGCCCTTTTTAAGATAGAAGCAGTCCTAAGTAGTCAACCTTCCAACATGTAACTGGCTGATCACCCTAAGGAATGGTGCCTTATCAGAAACTCAGTGTTCTGTACTGATGGCAGATTAGACACTCAGCAGTGGCTGTAGTCAGGTAGGCCTTGGTGAGAGGAAGTCTAAATTGCTAAACCTAGGCATAATCTCTATCCTTGCCACGATGGTCACTTTGTTCATGAGCTCACTGGGTGATGACAGGGCTGGCTGGGGAAAAGGACTAATTGGCATCCATATAATAGATCATCATATACGCTTGAGGATTAAAATTCTCAAGTTAGCATTCATGTGGGGCACAAATAACTTTATATTCACTGCCCATTCTAAAACTCCTATTACCATAGCCCTTCCCCAGACTTCCTTGTCACCAATTTTTTGATAGTATTCTTTCCAATTCCCTAATGATCCAGCTAAATCATTGGGCATTGTACATAAATCAATATTGACTTGTACCTCTGACCATTTCTCCTTTCAATGCAAACCAAACAATTGAGTCCAATACTCAAAGTTCTGCCCACAGGATTTTCCTTCTCCACTTTCCTTCAGGAATGCCCCCCAAAGAGGCTGTGGTGTTAGAGCTATCTACTTTTGGGTGGTGCCAGCATATCATCCTGAATTAACTATAAACCAGACCAAGTTTTCTCTATTAGTCAGCTGTTCATAGGGAACTCTCCATGAGGCCACAGTGTCACTGAGAGAAAGAAGGTAGTGTAGCAAGAGTAGGGGTCACAGGCATTTGGGCCACTTGCCTCATGTAACTTACTTGTGCCTTCAGGGCCTCTTAAATCCATTATCATTTGGTAATAGAGTGCTGGTGTTCACAGCAAACTTTATGACTTGGTGGGATATAAATGATGGGCAACTCAGGTGACATGGTATCTTAGTGGCCCATGGTTCAGTCTCCACTAAGGTCCAGTAGCTAGCTAAAAGTTGTTTCTCAAACGAAGAGTAGCTATTCTCAAAAGATGGTAAAACTTTGATCCAAAACTCTAAGAGACTGGGGCCTATGGGAGGGCCTGCCAAAGGCAACACAGTCTCTCATTCTGCCACTGACACTTCAAGCACCATTAGATCTGCTAGATTATATGGTCCAAGTGGCAGAGCAGTGTGCATGGGAGTCTAGATCTGTTGCAGAGCCGTCTTTTGTTCTGAGCCCCACTCAAAAGTAGCAGCTCTTTGGGTCACTTGGCAAATGGGATGGGATTGCACACCCAAGTGAGGAATATGTTGCCTCCAAAATCCGAATAGGCCCACTCTGTGTTATGCCTCATTTTTTATTATGAGGAGTCAGATATTTCTCTTCCACCTTAAATCTCTACATGTGTTACACCACTGACCTCCCAGAAATTTCACTGAGGCTAGAGGCTTCTGAAGTTTTATCAGATTTGTTTCCCGCCCTCTGATATGCAAATGTCTTACCAATATGTCTAGAGTAATTGCTACTTCTTGCTCACTAGTTGCAATCTGCATAGTATTATCAACAAAATGGGATATGAGATTGAAAGGTGAGCAAGATTCCTGCAGACTACGTTACTAAATAAGGCTAGAGAGTTTATATGCCTAAGGTAGTAAGTGAAGGTTTATTGTTGGTCTTAACAGCTGAAAGTAAACTGCTTCTGATGATTTTTACTAATACATATCCAGAAAAAAATATTTTCCAGATCCATTGCTGCTTACCACATACAAGCACATATATTAATTTGTTTAAGCAAATTAAGATCATTTTACATTTTGATTCAGCAGGAATCTTTACTGTTAATCCAAATAAGGCACTTTGAAGAGAGATATATCTCTGTATCACAGTTTGGAGGTTTGTAGTTCTTTTTAGAAAACTAATCAATCTCTAGTAGCACTGAGGTTGTACTTACATGTTAAGTTGAATGGGTTGCTCTTTTTTAAAAAAATAACTAGTTTATTAACTGTCAGAATTGTTGGAATTATTTTTTTTTACTTTAAGACTTAACACATTTTATTAATGTATAAAATAAATACATTGTAGTAGTAGGATTATATACTCCTTGGCTGAGAATCCCAAGTACTGTATTTCTGTTTAGTGGAAAACTCTGGAAGTTAAAATATAAAGTATGAGAAAAGGCTTTTTATAGTGAGCATAGTTGTGTGGGAAATGACCCATGTGAATAAAAATACTTCATAGTTCCAAAGATTTTGGTTATATCTGGCATTGGATATTCTGAATCTAGGTTGATACAAGATTCCTGCTGAATCAAAATGTAAAATAATCTTAATTTACATACAGTTTTTCAGGGTACAACTTAGGAAAGTTTAAATTAGCATAGAGCAATTTTTCAATAACTATTAGTTTGCTTTCCCTTAGGCTGACCTTAAAGCACACCAAGAATTTTTTTTTTAAAGTAAAGAAGAAAACTTTACAAGCTGAAAAAACTGTTATTCAATGATAGTTTCATAAAACACATTGCATGAAGAGACTAAGTTTTTGAAACAATTATTTCATCCTTGCAATACAGATGTTATTATAAGACTCAAATTGGGATATTAGCCTAGGAAAATGGCATTTCCACTAGGAAATGGCAACTTATACATGACTGAGTATAATGGGATTCCATTAAAGTCTGTCATTATTATTATCCTTTTCCATTCACTGATAAATTTGATAAGGTATCATGTTAGTAACTTGAAATTAAAAATAGGAAGCATTTTCTCTTCCTTAATGTAATTGTTTTATGATAGCTGTCCTTGGCAATTTTTTTAGCTATTGAAAAATATCTTTTAAAAAAATAATCCATCAAGTGGACACTCAGTTCTCTTAGACTAAATGTCTGAGAAAGCAACTTATTGTATTGTTGACCTTAAAGAAGTAGGCTTCCAGTTATTTCTCCAGCAAAAATGGGTTTACTAGGGATCAGCCAAGAATAACAATTTGGGATTTGCAACCATAGTGAGCCATGTGCAAGTAACAAGGAGAGAACTCTTTTATAGAGAGGAAAAGGAAGTTGGGAGGGCAATTGTAAATAAAGAGTCCAATGGAGGAACTGAGAGTTCTAAGTACAGTGGCTTTTCATTGGCTGAGTTGTGATAGTCTTTCATTGGCTGAACTCTTGCCAGGCAAAAAGAGGAAGCCTTCCTTCTTCCTGTTGGGCTCTGCTATTATTTTAGGGCATGAGCGCTCCCTCTTCTGGCCACCTGACTCTATTTTAATTGAGGTTTCTGTTTATTAATTTTTATAATATCCAGAGATTCAACAGATATACACCATTTATTTCCAACATTATAATCTAGTATTTTCTGTAGTAATATTGTTTTTAAAAGTTAAAGTGAGATTTTAATTACAAAATTATTTCACTTTATTGACAAAATAATTTGGTGATGTTTGACAGAATATCCAAGCAGTTGATTTCATCCCTTAACTCCCACTTGTATCAAAGAATTAGGAGGTTGCATGTGGTTAAACTCAACTCAAACAGGCTGAGAATTTAATCTGAGCTCAAATTCTCCAGTGAAATTTGAAACAACAAAGTCCACTATATCTCTTATTATAGTTAAAGTCTTCTATGGCAGCAGTTACTTTATCATATGGAAACTTAGTTTCTATAGAATTTTTATTACTGTTATTAATTTAGAACTCTTTTTTTATTGCATGCTATGCATTTACTAGTGTCCTCCTTACTCCTGGCAACATCTTTTTACAGTAGACTTTAAAGGATAATGTATGTGATTGTCATTTACAGATAAATAAGTAGGGCTTGGAACTCCCTGGTGAGGTGGAATAAAGGCCTAGGTAAGCATGTACTTGTCCTTTAAGATTAATATATACCCTGTATGGTAATCAAGTTAGTTTTTATTAAATCTAATCAGTTTTGAGAACCAATTGCAGATTCCCATTCTTAATGTTCTGCTTTAATGATTGACCCCTGACTATGCTTGAATTGGTATCTGAATTGGATCCAGGAGAACATTCTGTGGTTCTATAGCCAAGCATCTCATATAAGCATTTGGGCCACAAGTTGTAGTGCAGCGGTTGAGAAAAACTCGGCATAGTAGAGGTGAGTGAAGTCAATCTGGAATTTACCCAGTATCTCTACATCTTTCTGACTCCATAGAAACCATAGTGAGTCAGAAAATGAGGACCACTGGTTTACTTCTCTTTCCCAAATCTCATTTGGGTCTCTCCTTTGGCCAACTCTAACTTGAAACAATTACAAGAATAACAAAGTTGACAATGGAATTGTATAGCACTTTAAATTTTTACCTTAGAAAAAAGGTGAATATAGCTTGATGGAAATCATGTAAGGAAGTGTTGAGGCTGCTAACTAAAGGAAATATTAAAAATGTAAAAAACAACAAAAATGTTATAAAAACAGGTAATAAGCAATACTAAAAAGAATAGGCATGTATCAATACTCAGGGTTTTTTTGTAGCTTTCTCTATTCAGCTGTGTTAGTGCCTTTTGGGTTCAACTGTCATTACCTGATGGCATAACATATAAGTGCGCTGGAAACAATCCAACTTCTGCCATATACTGATGTCATTTACCTATATTTTTCTGTCATCCATGAGCTAATTCATGTTATAAACTTGCTCATTGCAGCAGACTAAGATTTACTTTCCAAGTATGTGGACACTTCATTCCTAAAATACAGGTTAAGATTAGCTTTCATCATTGGGTATGACGTTAGTTGTGGGTTTTCCATATATGCCCTTTATCAGGCTTAGGAAGTTCCATTTTATTTCTAGTTAGATATTTTCTTAAATTGGAGTTACATTTTGTCAATTTTTTTCTGCATCTCAATATGATACTATATTCTAATAACATTATTTTTAATATGTTCTAACATTGAGTGATTTTCAAGTGATAAATCATCATTTCATTCCTGTGATAAATCTTACTTTTTCAAGATTATCACTTTTATATATTGGAGTCTATACACTAATATTTTGTGAATAATTCAGATCTATGCTTATGAGGAAAAAAATTTTTCCTATTTCTTATAGGGATTTGACAGTGCAATCCTGATCCTCACAAAATGAGTTTGGAAGCACTTCATCTACCTCTTTTCTGAGATATTTTGTGTAGATTTGATAGTGTTTCTTTTAAAGATGACTTACAGTATAACTTCACAACTCAAATTTCAGTGATTATTCAAAGATTATTCAAAGAATAGGTAAAACGTGATGATATGGGCTCACAGCAATTTATCTTTTTTAAAAAGAGACTTATTTGAGAAGGAAGATTATCATACACCTATGTAAAGGGAAGTCATCAAAAATTTACATAGGTTAAAAACTGCTATAGTGATATATATGATTAAGTTATGACTTCTATTTTAAGGACATTTTTCAACTTGTGAAATAAATGTTTAATGAAAATATGTTAAACCATATTACTACAATTTCATGATAGCAAATACACACATACACATATAAAATTTGTTGCTGTTGTTTGAATAAGGAATATATTCAGTTAAATATACCAGGTATACTGTTTATGTTATTTTATAATTGTTATCTCATAGTTTTTCTATGATAATTTGTGATTTTACATTAATACAATTTAAATCTCTTTCAAAATAATAATAATGCTAAGTTTCTTATGTTACAGCCACTCACATTAAAGCCATATCCTAAATATATCACAATTACTCTGGAGAAAAATTAAATTGACTTTTTATGATAATTCCATTACATCTTAGAAAATCATCTATTTTGTGATTCAGATCAACAACAAAGTAAATCAATATTTAGTCCTTCTCTTCACAGTGAGTTACATATCATTTTGACCTAGTTGAATTTATTATAAAATTCATGCTGGAAGATATTTTTTTTCCTCATTCTGCTTTGCTACTGAAATATTTTTTTCTACCACAGTAAGATCCATTTGAAATTATCTGGAACCAAATATATTTTTGTAATTTTATATTTTTAATTATAAATTCTTAGATAGTTAAGGAACTTTTCATGATGCAGTTTTTCAAATAAAAGTAACAAGCCAATTCAATGAAAAGCCTGACTTTGTATTATTTTCCATACCTCAAAAATGTAAATGCATCCTTTGTAATGAGAATGCTGAAAATATACTGTCATTTGCTGAGTCAGACACTGAAGTAACAAATTTACAAAAGAAGGCATAAATCAGAAATCAATATTTTTTAGTTAAAAGTTGTTTCTGATAAGCATATCTATGGTTTAAAACAAGGACACATATTATTTAATCTCCATGAATAGTTAAAACCACTTGTCAATATTAAAATTTCAAGCACTACCCAGATTCTAAACATTGTAGTGATCATAGACAATCTGATATCCTATTTGATCCTCTCATATGTCATATATGGTCAGTTACACACACATACACACAAATCATTTCTTATTCCTTTTATCAACAACATGGAAAGAAATAGGGAGGAAATAAATAAATATTTTTGTAGCTTCTGAAACTATAAATATAGATGGTTCCCAATATATCATGGTACTGTGTTCCTAAAATTGTATTTAATTGTATGAAATAAATAATTTTTATTGCTCTATAAACAAATTTTATTTAATCCCCTGGAATTTTGTTAGTTCATCAACAATCCAGCTTCTTTAAAAAAAAATCTCTTTTGTTGATTTTTATGATGTTAGAAATCTCCTGTTTGTTCTCCCTCTTGATCTCCAGTATTAGCCCAGTTTTTTCTGTTAGACAGCTAAATCTTAGCTCTATTTTAGAATCTCTTCTGATTCTGCACCTTTACATTAGAAGCTCTTATTAGGTCATACGGCTTTGCATAACATCTTTAAATGACAATGCCCAAAGTGCTGTCTTCAATTCTAGAGCTCTTCTGTGAGCACAGATTAATATATCTAACTGTGTATTTGAAGTTGCAACACTGTTTCCCAAGTCAGGACTCTGGGAGTCATCTTTGAGTCAGCTACCCTTCTCTCTTATGAATTCTTGCAGAGTTTGACTTCTACATATTTTTCTAATCAAGTCACTTCATCTCCACTGCTGCCATTCTGGTTCAAGCCACCAGTATGTCTGAAACTTATTGTTACAATTTCTAGTTCCACTTTTAATAATGCCTTCTGCCAGTGCCTTCTCTATACAACATAGTGTTGCATCTGTAAAAATATTACACTGTGTCCCTCCCCTGCTTCAATTTATGCTTTCACTTCCAATTACTCTAAGGACAAAATTCAAACTTCCATATTACTCATTTATTTATCCACCTAACATTAGATAATTATCCTAGTAGTAGACTATACATAGATAATTGTGCTCTCTAGTACTATATATATATATATATATATATATATATATATATATATATATATAAAGTGAATAAATTGACAAATTATAAAGCTAAACTATAATATTAGGAATAATAACCAAAATATGGGACTAAAAGAAAAGGGATCATAAGAGGGAGGGTAAAAGAGGAAGCAAGAATTAAAGTAGAGTGCCGTATAATTTTCTGGGACCAGAGACACTTCAAGGACAAGGATGCATCTGTATTTCAGAAAGGAACTGGAAAACCATTTACATTAACTCTCTATAGACACTGCTTGTGTGTGTGTGTGTGTGTGTGTGTGTGTGTGTGTGTGTGTGTGTCCCCATGTCATTTATGCCCTCTCTGAAAAGATTTCTCTTCTTAGTAAATATTGAGGGATAGATAAAATTCATAAAGTGATCTATGAAGACATGTTTCCACAACCTTTTTCATTCTTCTCCTGAGGCCTGCCACTGGGAAATATGATTTACTTCATCCATAATACATAAATATATGCCATGCTTCTTAATTATCTGCCTTCTAATTAAATCCCCTATTCCCCATAGAAATTTGTCTCAGCTAGTTTTTAAGGAGAAAGCTAATGTGCTAAATAATAAGATCTGAATAGAATTAAATGTTTTCATGACATAGAAGTTGATGTTGATTAGGTAAATAGAGATGAATAGAATCAAATACATGTTTTTATACTACAAAGTGAGGTTTTGAGAATTTCAAGAGCAGTAAGTTTTAGTTCACTCTAAGCTTCTAAAAAGAGTTTGTTAGCTTAGACTGTATCATTCGAAGTATAAACTCCAAAACAATATTCCCCAAAAGATTAATTTCTTATTACTATGCTTTAAGAGGAAATGACAAACTGCTATATGTCTAGTAGCATGAATTTGTTGATGAAAGGACTTGAAATCATGTGATAAAATGATTTCAGGCATTAAAGATATTTGAGTTTGACACTTGGTTTTTTAGGGTCTACAGTGTTTGTAACATATTTTTACATATTTAAGGGTGCTAAGGAAGAATAATTTGAAACCTCGCCTCTTGATTGAGAGGCATATCGTTAGAGTCATCAAGAAGTTATTTAAGGAACAAAGGTGAAAATGCTAATCATCATTATAACATTAAATTTTCTATGTAGGTAGAAATCCAGATATCACATATTCAGATTCTTAAAATAAGAATTTTAAAATCTGTTTGCTTTCAATGTCAATGAATAAACTGAAATCACAGATAATTGAAAATACCTCACTGACCTTACTAGAAAAGGAATCAGAGTATACATTTATTTAACACTCATTAGAACCATTCCCATTTCTTCTTGTACTTTTGAGAGCAAACCTAATTGTTCCTGCTGCCTTGACATTTTGACTACTTTATATGCCTCATCAATTTAAAACATTTACTTCTGTGACTGCTGAATCATTGAGCAAATTGGTTCTTCAGATCAATATTCTTGCTCCAAAAAGGAAAAAGTGATACACAGGTGTCTGGCAATGTTTATTTACTGAAAGCAGTTCATCTTCTACTGTTGATAGTTGGCAAAGTGACACTCCATTTTAGGTCTTTAATCACTTAAAACATTTCCTAAGAAAACTACAACTTGAAAAAAAAAAGAGAGAAAGCTCGATGTACTATTAAATAAAAATGGCCAATCAGTCAACACAGACACCCTCTCTTCACAGCAATCAGCAACAGCTGTATCCCAATTAAGGCTATGATTTTGCAGGTGCTCACAGAAGCCTATGTCAAAATAAATCCACTTATTTAAAATGTGTTGAAGCATTATAAAGTCTTTATAGCTAAGTTCAGGCAAAAAATATTTGTAGGGATATTCAGACAACTTATTTATGAATATCAAGATTCTTGGATAAAAGAAGAGATCAAAACAAGGAGATGTCTTTGGAAAAATATCATTCTCTTATTAGCTGTAAAGATAGAAAAGGAGTGTTTGAATAGCACTACATATAATTTGTAGAAACAGATGCTACCCTATTCAATATACTTCTCAACTGCTAATAGGAAAATATTCATTTGCAATTACCCAGTTCAATCTATGTGTGTATGTCATATACATCTAAGATCAAGCTTCTTGATTCACTTTAAGTAGATTTTAATAAATGTTATTTAATACATATAAACTCTAAAACAATTGTCTTAAAATTTACATAAAAATTATAAGATGATGTTATAAATTCCAATTCCCTCAGTCTACTTCTAGGGATTCTGATTTTGTAGGTGTATAGTTAATTTTGTCCAAGGCATCTGTATTTTTATCAAATACACCTAGTAATTATGATATTGATATCCTACTCAGACAGCATTTTGAGAAAACCTGCTCTAAATTTTTGCAAATAAAGAGTCACAGTTTTAAATTTTCTTTTAAATATTTGTATTTGAATAACGCTGACTTCCAAAGAAACACATTCTTTTCCTTACATACAACAAGTAGTTTCTGAGAATAGATAGCTTTTTCTCTCTCTGAGTCTGCTTACCAGTATAATGATACAACTTTTTAAAAAATAAACAAACAGCATCATGAATCTTTACTTATCTACAGCACTAGGAAGTGGTAAAGTTTAGTTATGTAATGTTTGTATGGTGCTTCGAAGATGAGATATTCTGTTAAGAGCTAAATATTGTTGTAACTATTAAACATCTGTTGTATTCTAGAGTTGATGACATTTGACAGCAGCATATGAAATTATTCCCGTAGGAATTCATAAGTTGTCTGAGTTGAACATACCACACAAGGCGACAAGATTTATTGATTTATTTTAAGCGAAGAGTTTTAATTGCCCTTACCACTTTTTAAAGGTATTGAGAAAATTATCAGATAAATTCAATTAGAAATCAGAGGAGTAGCACCTTGACATACACCTCACGTCTCAACAGAAATGATGGAAGACAGAAGGCAATAGAATTATTCCAATTAAAGTGCTGAGAAGAAATAACTCTCAATCTAGAATTCTTTATGTAGAGAAAAAATTCAAAAATATTTAAAAAAGTATTCCATAGTTTTCTCAGGTGGAAAATTAAATTACTATAACTACTTATTTATCTTACATTTTAACTGAATTATATAATTTTTATTGAAGTATAAAGTACACCAATTGTAAGTATAAAGCCTGATGACTTTACAGTGTTAACATAGCCATTAAGGAAGACCCAGATCAAAGTGTCGAGTATGTTTAGTACTTCAGAAACCTCCCTCCTGCCCTGTCCAAATCATTGCCGTCCTTGAAGGTATTCAATAACTGTTTTTATGACTTTTAACACTTTGATTTTGGACTAGTTTTTCTTGATCTTGAAATTTGTATGAATGGAATCATACATTATTTTTTAAGGTTCATCCATGTTTTGCATATAGTGTACAATTCACTATTTTTATTGTTTTGCAGTATTCCATTTTACCAATATCCTACAACTTATTGTACAATTCTGTTACTGTTGATAACTATTTTGGTTGTTTCCAGATTAGAATTATGAATAATTATGCTGAGATGCTATATTATATGACATTTCTCTGGATGAATACATAGAAGTGGACTTCTTAGGTAATAGCTTATGTATTTTATTATGACGTTTTATTATTAATCAGTTTAAATATTTTCTAATATCCATTTTGACTTATATTTTGAATTTTATTTCTCTTAAAATAACTCAAATTATTTAAAAGTGTATTGTTTCATTTCAAATCATTTGGGGATACTCTAATTTTCTATCATTAATTTTCATTTTGTTCAGAACATATCACATGTTTTTTAACTTTGTTGAGACTTTCTGCATAACCCATAATATGTTTTCTTTTGGTAAGAATCATATGTGTACTAGAAAAGAATGTGTGTTTTTACAGTTGATGGAGCTATATGAGTGCATGCATGTGTTCTATGTGTGTCTATCTCTGTGTGTGTCTCCATACATATAATTCATAGATTATATGTATTTCAAATCTATAATTTATATATGGGGAAATACACACACATAACCCCATCAACTGTAATAATATACATTCTTTGCATATGTAATTTTTAATTGGCACTTATTTTCCTTCCATATTTTATGTATCTTCATCCACAGTTTTCTGGATTATATATGCTTAGAAGTCAGCTGTAAGTCTTCGTTTTCCTTCTCCAAAGGGAAGGTTTCTATTTTCCTCTGGCTGGTTTTAAAATAGTCATTTTGTCTTTAGTTTTCAGCAATTTTACTACATTTTTGAGTGTGAGTTTTTTTCTTTTGTTTTTATCCCTCTTCTTTGGCAAAAATCTAAAATCCATAGTTTAATGTCTGTTCTTTTAAACAACAACAACAAAAATTCTTGGCCAGATTTTCCTTTATTTCTTTCTCCTTCAATTCATACTTTTTTTTCCTTCCCACTTGGGACTATGATTGCATATATGTTAAATCATCCCACCACGTTCTATACAATGCTAGCACTGTTTTCCTTCCTCTCTTTTTCAAAACCTCCTTGTTTCAATGTGGTTAATTTATACTGACATATATTCAAATTCACTAATCTCAATTCTGCTATTTATAATTTTCTTTCAAATGTATTTCTTGAATTATTAGTTTCAGATGTTAAGAATGTCTCAGTTCAAATATTATTTTGATTCCTCTTAATAGATTTTTTGATTTCATGAGAAATTTTTAATATTTCCATGTATTTTCTTTAAACATTAGAGTTATTTAATATCCTTGTTGATAATTTCAAAATCTGTACCACCTATGGATATATTTCCTTTGTCCCTTTTAGCTCTTGAATTTAAGTCATTGGGATTTGTTTTTATTATGTCTTTTAATTTTTAACTACATTTCAGATATTTGTATTTTAAAAATACTGGGCGGAGGGGAGCAGTCTCTGGGCTGATGATATCTTCCTTCAAAGAAGTTAAACTTTTAGCATGTAGATGGAGTAAAGGCAGATCATCTTGAGAGTGATTTTTTTAAAACTTTTATTGGAGTAGAGTTGATTTACAATGTTGTGTTAGTTTCAGGTGGACAGCAAAGTGAATCAGTTATACATATACAAATATCCACTCTTTTTTAGATTCTTTTCCCGTATAGGCCATTACAGAGTATTGAGTAGAGTTCCCTGTGCTATACTGTAGGTCCTTATTAGTTACTTATTGTATATATAGTAGTGTGTATATGTCAATCCCAATCTCCTAATTTATCCCTCCCCACCATACCCACTGGTAGCTATAAAGTTGTTTTCTACATCTGTGACTCTATTTCTGTTTTGTGAATAAGTCCATTTGTACCCTTCTTTTAGATTCCATATATAAGTGGTATCATATGATACTTGTCTTTCTCTGTCTGACTTACCTCCCCCAGTATGACAATCTCTAGGTTCACCCATGTTGCTGCAAATGGCATTATTTTGTTCTTTTTTATGGCTGAGTAATATTCCATTGTATATATCTACCACTTCTTTATCCATTCCTCTGTTGATGGACATTCAGGTTTCTTCTATGTCCTGGCTATTGTACATAGTGCTGCAGTGAACATTGGGGTGCATATATCTTTCCGAATTATGGTTTTCTTAAGAGTGATTTAATTCCATTTTGCTCTCCTTCATAGGTAAAACCTTTCAAGAGTCTTAGGTGAGGGTCTGTAGTGCCTGTTGTGTCCCTTTACCTCTGTGGCTCTGACTCCAGTTTTTGTGTTTACATTTTATGTGACTGCCAACATTTATCTTTAGCATTTTTAGTCTCATAACATCTGTTTTCTGCTTGGTTTCTGGGAGTCTTGCTTCACACATATGGAGTCACCAAATACCTTGAATGGTAGTTACATACAGTATGGCTTCATTTTTAGTGCTTCCCTTTGCTTCTATATTTCAGAAGATGTGTCTTTCTTTCCAGTTTCAGTAAATTTTGGCCATCTTTCCTTCAATACTGCTTCTTGTCCATACTTTTTCTTCCCATCTGGAATTACAAGTGTGTGTGTTTGTATGTGTGTTTTGTGTGTGTGTGTGCATGCACAAGCACACTTTTCACCAGTATTAGAATTGTACTTTCTGTAATAGATAACTGCAAGTTTTCAGTAGCTTAACAAAACATGTGCTTATTTTACAATTATGTAACAATATAATACATGTCTTCCTGGTTAATGAGAAATTTTCCTTCACGTGGCCAAAATAAAAGCTCTAAAAGATTTAAGATAAAAGTAATGTTTGTGCATCCTTTTAACTCATGTTAAGACTTAATTCAAATGCCATTTCCTTTCCTATACATCTATTCTGAAACTTATAAGGCAGTGTATATGGATATGTCTGACACCCTATATTTTTTGTAATGCCTTTAGGAAAGGTGTATGTAATTTGATATTTATATCCCCTTAGCATTTTGTCATTTTGTAGATAGTGAATGAAAATATTGAAAGTTTTGTTGTAACTTTCAACACTTGATAGGAATAACGATTATGTCTCTGTAAATTTTATGCTATCACTCAAAATGCACTATATACAAATACATGTAATTTTGCCCTTTGACAAATAAGAATGACATATAATATTTTCTTTTGCTGTTTATGAAGGACAATCAAGCTTACTATTCTGCTTTTTTTAAAAAACAAATCTTTAGTTTACAAACAAAACCTTATATTTACACAATGGTTTTTAGATTTGCACAATGATTTTTAGATTATACTCAAGAAGTCTATTTTTGGAAATAATTCTGCATCTGTAGTAGATCTCCTCTCAACACTGAAGTTCTTTAATAACTCTCAATAATAAATGTTTGTCCTAGAGAAATTGCAATGGATGGCAATTGTTAATAATAAAATAAACCATTGGTTGTCAGGTTACTATTAGTGAAATATAGCCCATACAACTTGAAATTTGGCAGTAATTCGACAATATAAATGACTTCTGGCAAAGCTTGATATTTTGGGATTTTATTATAAACTTTCTATTTTCTCCTATAAATCTCATTGAAATATAAAAAGCTAAATACAGGAGCAATTGCCATGACATTATTTTAATAATACTTATTGAAAAATAAATGTTTTATATCTCTCCACTGATGTCTTTGGGAAAGATCAAATTTAGATACGTGTACCTTTACGGCAAAATCTTTAGTATATTATTGTTTTCAAGGGAAAGGAAAATCAATAGGAATATCAGTAACAAGAAATAACATACTTCAATGTAGAAAAAGACCTACCACTAGGTCAGGAGCATTTATGAACTTCAAGGGGAAAATAATCTGGGTTGACTCACACAAGTGGATAAAGTTTTTAAAAACTGAGTCAAATATTTATAGAGTCATGACTTACCTATCCAATATAAATATCTGTCCTTATTTTTTCAGACACTGAAAGGTTACAGATTTCCAATATTTTCCTAATATTTTGGTCTCAGTAACAGGATTATACCTAAACCATTTTATTTTATAAAAATAATTTTAAAATCATATCCTATTGCCTAAGTTTAGCACATTTTACTCTGTTTTCTGAAAAAATAGATATAAAACCACCAATCCATTTAAAACAACATTATGAGTTTGATCAACATTATTTCAAAGGAAATATTATTTTTCTATTCCAAACATTTGGATTATCTGATAGTTAATTAAAATTATTTTTCAAAGTACATGAAAAACAATTTTAAGTTGTTGGTATATTTCTAAATTGCTTTCCCAAGGAATCATGTTAACATTCTATTCCACCTATAGTGTACAAGATCATTTATTTCATTGAATTTTAATGTACTTTAGTATTTTTGTTACCTCTAATTTTTCTTCACTGATGACCAAAATAAATAAATAAATAAACACACACAACATATTTTTAGTGTAATTAATAGGGAAGTTAAAAATATGCCCATGAAGTTTTGATATTTTTACCTTTATTTTTATAAAAATTATCTGTGTAAGACATGTTCATTTTTGATGAATGAACTCCCACCACCACCAATACACATCTATGAGTCTATTCACTCTACAAGTACTGATTAACATCTATTGCATGTATAAGGCACTATTCTAGGAGGTATAAATAAAGCAGTGAACAAAAGAGGTGAAAATGTCCATCCATATAGGACTTACCAATAATAAACAAACTAAATAAGCCAGTGTTAATTATGTTAGATGTTAGTAAGTGCTACGGAATAAAAAGGTTTCTTAAGGAAAGCCAGTCTCAGAAGGTGATTTTAAGTATGAGGGAGTGAGGATATGGATATGTCTGTGGATTTCTAGGGAGTGAGGATATGGATATGTCTGGATTTCTAGGGAAAGAAAGTTCTAAACAGAGTGGAGAGCATTCTGTGCAAAAAAACTTAGGAACAATTACCTAGTGTAACATATGGGGAGCAAAGATTCCAGTGAATTGGAGTGAATTGAATGAAGTATGAGATATTAAGGAATGAGATCAGAAAAGTCATGTATGACCAGATGTTGTGGTTACCCCATGTAAGTGGAATAAACTCCCTACCCAAAATTTGCTTCAGATGTTGAACTGATGATGACATACACACAGGCCAACTAAGATGAACTTATTACTCACTAGTGTAGCTTTCTGGGGAGAGCAGGGCATGCTCCCAAGTGGGTCTGAAAATGGCTTGAGAGATCAAGAAGGAGCAGCTGGCTTGGGTATTATATTGGTTAAGGGGCAGGGCTGAGGCAAGAGTTTCTGTGCACGAAGGTGGGGCTTGTATGGTTTGAACCTCCTTCCTCTGCTGGGGAGAGAGCATTCCCGCTTTCTTATCAGTTTGCACATAAGTATATGGAGCAATTAGGTAAAAAGGAGAGTAGAAATTTAAATTTGTCAACAAACATCAAAAATGAGTTACACCAAACCCTACTGGTTTTAACTCACAGAAGGGAAGCCATTTGAAGGTATTGAGCAATCAGAGTCATGACATAAATCTGATTTAGTTCTACATGGAACACTGTGAGCGCTGTATTGAGAATGGAAAGGTGAGTAAAGGAAGATTCATGGAAGCCAGATGTAAGAATTTGCCTTAATTTAGTGAAAGATGGTAGTGGCTCAGAACAAGAAATTTGCAATGGGTTTGATGGGAACTGATTGGGTTAAGAAATAGCAGGAATTGTTCATGAAATGGTTATGCTGAGAGAAAAAAGTTTAACCCTGAAAAATTGGGAAGATGAGATTGATGACAATTGATAGAGGGAAACTCTGATACAAACAGTTTTGAGGGAAAACAAATAAGAAGCAACATTTGCCTCCGAAATTAATAAGGACTTGGATATATAAACCTGGGGGTTAGAGCAAAGGTAAGAGAGTGATATACAACTGAAAGATATTAGCAGAGATAATATTCAAAGCCATGGAATTGGATGAGAACCTAAGTAAATGACTGCATATTGAAAAAAAAATAATGCAGTACAAGGGCTGATCCATACAACACTGTAAAGTTCAGAGATCAGGTACATGTTGATGAAATAGCAATGTAAGCTGAGAAGCTGACAGGGTTGGGAGTAAAGGAGGTATCCATGATATTGAGAAGATAAAGTATGTCGAGGATGGAATAATAAACTGTAGGCCCAGTTTCCAGAGGAGTGATGAGAATGAAATTTGCTTGAAGTTCATGAGAAAGTGGGAAGAGAAAACTTAAAGACAAAGTAAATACAACTTATTTTGAGGAAGAACTTTGCACTAAAAGAAGGAATACATGGATGGCAATTTTTAAAGTTTTTTTTTTTAAGTCAGTGGGAGAAATAACAGCATGCTTGTATGCCAATATGAAATATTCAGTAAAGTGGGAAAGTATCTGTTGCATGAGAGAGCAGGATTAGTTGGATGGGATCGAGACACAAATGACAGTTTGGCCTTTACTAAAAACACAGGGATTAAAACCATCTTAATAACAAAATAAATCAAAGAATATTAGCACAAATTCAGGAGATGGGGTCATAGATTTTGTGGGAACTTGTGAAAGTTATCCTCTGAATTTTTTCTATTCTCTGTGAAATAAGCATCAAAAACACTAACTAAATGATGATGGGGAAGAATTGTTAGAAGTTTGAGAAGAGCGAGAATGATATAGTGTAGTCTTGAAATTCTAACACTGTGCACCAAAGAACATCCAGGCACTGCAATGAACTTACATTGAAAACAATCTTTTTTTAAGGCATCTCAGTGATACCTGATAACCAATGGATGCTATACTAACTACTGGGTTGACGTGTTAACAATTCCAATATTAGATTGTGCTACATTCCTTTAGATAATGTCATTCTTTTGCAAAGTTGGTTTTGGTTGTTACTTTGGTTGTTGCCTTGTGATGAAAAACAAGCAGTGCATGAAAATCAGTGTGGAGCTGGAAATGAAGGTGGTGGCATCCAATATAATTCTAAGGGTTGAGAAATTGTACCACGCCCAACAAGGTGCCCATATCTCCTTAGTAAGTGATTGTGGTCATTTAAAATTGAAATTACAATGTTTTATTACAATTTATATGTATATATTTTGTCATTTTGACATAAATTTTTATACATTTCCTAACCTAATAACCTAATAAATAGAACTGTTCAGTATTTCTTTTTATCTAAGGGTGCCATATGAAAATTAGCAAGACACTAAGCTTCCATGAACTGAGAAAGCTTGGATAATTATCGTGTCTCCAGCACAGTAGAAGGATATGTGGACAAGGTGAATCACGATATGGTGGCTAGGTGGCATTATAAGTGCACTTCATGTTCACAACCAGAATGTTAAAGTGAGATGAGACGTCATGATTTTGTGTTTTTCTTCAGCCCGATTCAGCTACACAAATGCAGTGTGTAATTCAAGGGGATTTAGCTTAACAAGGTTTGTGATTTTTTTCAACCGGTTCAATGTAAATCATGGAGAAATGACAGGAAGTTGAAAATATATTAAAGTGAGTGATTGCAATTATTGATAGTGTTATTTAAGATGGATTGGAGGAAAATAAAAATGTGAGGTAGGTGGAGTCCAGTAAATAATATGTCATAGGATCCGAAGGGTTTAAGGTTCCACTGAGGTCAAGGAGTTGTATTCCGTGCACGAGAAGCAATGGAAATGTGAATAAGAAGAGCCAGAAATTATCAGTTATAAACAATTTTAAGGTCTGTGTATGAAAATAAATATCTTAGGCAGAGTGAAGAACAAAAATAGATTTATTGGATGTCAAACTTGACTGAAGTTGGTTCAATAAAAAATGGGAGTAGAAAATTGAAAATAGCAAGTATAAACAACTGTTTTGAAGAAAAGATTCATTCTAATAGGAAAGAAAGACAAGATCATAGAGATAGAAAGTGAAGAATATAAAAAATCTCTTTTTACTATGACTTTTGCAAAGTACTTGCATTTGGAATATGAGCACTTATCACAGTTATAAAAACACATGTAATAGATTAAAAGATATATAATAGGGTTCTTTTGATAATCATATTTGTGGCTAGAAAGGACAATTATTTAAGGTTAGTACATTCTGGCATATTATTATTAAAAATTTTTCATTATGTGTATAATTTAATACTATTAAATAATCTATATTTATATATCAGATGATGGACAAATATGTCTGCCTCATTTATGTAGACGATTTTCTCTCTGTATGTCTACCATTTTTACTTAAGTTCTTCATTTAAAGGAAAATATGTCTCTGTCTAAAACAGTCTATTAGAATCAATATTTTAAAAGACTAGAAAAAATAAGAAAAGAGAAGAAAAAGAAACTCTGCTGTTTTTCTTTTGTATTTAGCATCCTCTTTAATATATTTTAATTACAGTTTTAATTTTACTTGAAGATTATGATAAAACTTGCCAAATAGAAAATATTACATGTTTCAATATTCTTTGGACTTAGAAACACATACAGAAATATTGGTAGAGTAACAAATTTAATTTTAGAGAAAAGGTATACTGATTTCACAGAGATTATTTTATCTTTAAATGTTTGAAGAATTTTCAATTTCAGAGTTATCAAAATCCTTTGCAAAATTATTAATCACCCATGAATAAAATTAGTATACTAAACAATTGGTTTATATGTTAGAAAATATAGCATTATTTCCATACATCTTGTACATTAATAAAAATTAGGTGAACATACACACACATATAAATAAATATCCTGCTATGCAATTTTAAAAGAATACATACATCCAGTGATTTTTCTTTTCCAAAGTTCACCTTTTAATTGAAATCTAAAACAACTTCAAAATTTTTCTTCCTTTGGACATAAAATCTTTCAGAGTTGTAAACTATTACTCATTTTCCCATCTTTCTATTTGACGTTTGTATACTTTCATTTACAAAAAAGGTTTATTTTGATTCACTATATTTAGGTTTTTCTTTTCCAAACTAGTAGAGTAGGTTTATTTACATTGTTTTAGTGTTCTTTCCAGATAAAAATATAGCTTCTGAAATATCAAAAAATGTTTGCACTTCTCATCAAGGAAAATAATTAAGTAAAATAAATTTCATCCTCAACTGGTAATTGCACTACAAAAATTCTAATTAACTGAATCCATAGCATGAACAGAAGGAACTATGAAGTAAAGCATTGCAACATCATAATTTGGCTCTTTGATATATGTTTTAAGATCTATAAATAGAAACTGCTATAATGAATGAGGTGAATGAAATTAAATGAATTCATAATATAAATACAAGAAGACAATACAAGAGTTAAAGTTATTCTGGAGAAGTGTTAAATTAGCACAGGAAAAAAACTTCATTTTTAATAGTTTACTTAGTGTATAAATTGAACAGAAAATTATATATAATAAATATTTTTAAAGCTCTTCTGCTAAAATCATAGACTGCAAGACCTATTATCTTACCACTTTATCTCTGATTACAGGCATTTCTGAATGATATTTAATATAAGAATCATCTGAAAATAAATTTGGTCCCAAATATTTTCCCATTAGGAGAATTTGTGAATTCTTCTTTTAGAGAGTTAAAATCTGATTTTTGTAAAGTTTCGATGAAAAACACACAGAATTGAGAAGTACATTGAGTATGGTCTGAGAGATAATTTGAGCAGCTGAGAAAGCATCTAGGGTGGGTCAGAGTTTCCAGGGTTTAATGTGTGGCAAGAAAGAGTAATTTAAGATGATAATTATTGAAATTGGACAGATATAGTTTGTGAAATAAAAACATATGGACACTAGGCCCAGGACAGAGTGGTAATTAAGAAGAATACAGAAAGAGAGGAAAGATCAAGTTAAAGATAAATTGCTGTGCTTCATAATTTTGCCTGAGCATGCAGCAATACTAATCTCTTGCAAGATAACTTTTTTAAAATAAACCACTGATCAGGGTGTGTCTATTTTAGGAACTTTCTCATTTGATCAGGACTCTGGATCTAGAAATAATTTTAAATGGTCAAAATAATAATATCATGTAACTTGAAAAAGCGGACCATAAATTCCAAGATTGTGTTAGTGATTACATAAGGATTAAGGATTTAAATTTTACATTGAGAAGATATATAAACGGCTGACTAAATGCAAACAAATTTTAGAAGATTTGTATACGGAGAAGGTATCAATAATATCAGAAATATTGAAAATAAAATGTTCAGATTGGTAGTGAGTAGAAGTAATTGCTATTATAATGAAGACAAAGTCAGGTAATTTCTATTGTAGTACTCTATTTCACATGTATTATAGGATTCAATTCCAGGAAGAATCTAATTATTCTCTTGACTCTCCATGCTTTAGAAATAGAAATGAAAACAAATTGTATTTTGTTGCTTAGGGAAGCCAATATGCATAATATTTATTTAAAATTTTGCAAAGATTTTTAATATGTGTATAATATTTCACTCACCCATAGATATAATAATGAATGTATTTAAGTAGCCTTTTTTAAAACCACTTTTTCAATTAAGCTGTCATTTAGCAACTTACAAAATTTCATCTAATAATAGAATATTAGAGTAGAAAAAGGTAGATAATTTTATAATGTTATATTCTTGAAGAATTTTAATGCTAAGACAGGCATCTAAAATTTATTAAAGCAAGTTCCCACTGATAAAAGAGGAAGGATAGGAAGACTTCATTGAAACTTATGTCATAATCTATTTAGCATTTTAATGCATATGGCCCCAAAGATGGAAAGTAGCATAATCATTTTTTCTTAATGCATTTTACCATGGAATTCACTGTCTGAGAGATTTCTGGGGAACCTATGAGTTCTTTTAAATCCTTCCCAAAATCTGAATTTCTTTTATGTCCTATTTTATTTGAAAATTACTTTCTATATATCCTTACCACAGCCTTGAGATTTTCAATTTTAGCAAGTGAGACAATTAAGAAAATATTTCCTCACTGTATAATTTGTAAAGTAAGAGAACAGAATTAGCCAGAGAAAAAAAGATATAAAATAGAAATATTGGTAGGGCTAGAAATTTCTGCAGTGAAGCTCTGGAAAGGTAAAGGAAATTGAGGGAAATTAAGATTGAATTTTGGGATTGCATTCTTTTATCTTTTGATCTGGATAGCTGTGCTGTTGGGACAAGAGGCTGTTCCAGGGTGCAGCCATATTCTGAGGTTTTCTTAAAAAAAATTATTAAATATACCGTTGCCATAGAAACAAGTAGTTTGTTAAAACATGTACACTTGCACGTGTGAATTTCCCTCAGGTTGATTAATAATTAAAATAAATTACACTTTCACAGTGTTTACAGAATACAACTATTTTTATAGTCTTGGGACTGTGTGAATAAATAAATAAGCACTGTAATGGATATGGAGCGCCCCCCGCCCAGTACTGCTCAGTGCAGGGTCTGCACAAACAAGTGGTAGCTCTGAATGTAGAACATTTGTATGAAAGGAAAATCAATGGATAAATTAGTAAGAAAGCAGAAGGCGTATTTAAAAACTTATCTTTAAAATTACATTTGCTAACCATGTGACAACATTAGGGAAACCAAAATAGAGGGACAGCCTACAAAAAGACTAACTAGTACTCTTTAAAAGTATCAAAGTCCTGGTGAACAAGGAAAGCCTGAGAACTGTCAGAGATTAGAGATCAAAGAGACATGATTGAAAGCAACATGACACCACAGATTGTGTCCTGGAACAGAAAAAGGACATTTAGTTGGAAAATCAAATCAAAATCTGTAGTTTAGTTAGTATTATATCAAATTAATGTCTTTGTTTTGATAAATATACCATGGTTATGTAAGTTTTTTTTTTTTTTTTTTTTTTTTTTTGCAATATGCAGGCCTCTCACTGTTGTGGCCTCTCCTGTTGTGGAGCACAGGCTCTGGAAGCGCAGGCTCAGCGGCCATGGCTCATGGGCCCAGCCGCTCCGCGGCATGTGGGATCTCCCTGGACCGGGGCACGAACCCGTGTCCCCTTCATTGGCAGGCGGACTCTCAATCACTGCGCCACCAGGGAAGCCCTATGTAAGATTTTAAGATTAGGAGAAGCTGATTGAAGGGTATATGGGAATACTTAGTATTATATATGAGAGTTTCTGTAAATCTAAAATTATTTCCAAATAAATTTTTAAAAATACACCAGAATAAGACATTAAAATATTTCTAGGAAAGAAGCAATGTTACATTCTTAAGGTCACATAAAATCACAGTTTACTCTCCTTTTCTCTCCTAAGGTATATGTTGCTCAATTATGACTTATTTTATCATGTCTTTGATTAATGGGTTATATACATACATTTGAAAGAATATTGATTGAGAGAGTATTGACTATAAAGAAGATATAGAGGGTTTCCCTGGTGGCGCAGTGGTTGAGAGTCCGCCTGCTGATGCAGGAGGACTGGGCCCGTGAGCCATGGCCGCGGAGCGGCTGGACCCGTGAGCCATGGCCGCTGAGCCTGCGCGTCCGGAGCCTGTGCTCTGCAACGGGAGAGGCCACGACAATGAGAGGCCCGTGTACAGAAAAAAAAAAAAGAAAGATATAGAAATATTATCTCAAATCTTAATACTGTTTCTCCTACATTTTTTCTACATTTTTAACATTAAAACCTTTAGCATATTAATCATAATCATTTACAACTTTGATATTTCATACATCTGTGATTCTGAAAATTGCTTTGTCCTTTTGATCTGCTTTGTTACTTTTTAGTATGCATCATAACTTTTGTTGAAATTCAGCAGTATTGCACTGCTATACATTACTCAACTCTCCGTAGCCTGGTGGGGAGAGGCTGGGCAGTGGTGAAGGGGAGGTAGGGGGAGGAGGAAGGTGGAAATCTTTTCTGTTTTGATCAAACCTCACTCTCAAGCAGTCACCATAATCCTGGGTTTCATGCTGTGGCCTCCTGGTTCTCCTGTCACTTTCCCAGCTATGACTCTGCACCCAACATGTATTCCTGCCCCTCCTCCTTTTCCATTACAGCGATCAAAAGTGCTACTCAGACTCACAGATAAATCTTCCACATCCGCAACTGCCCCTAAGAAAGAGCAGCTCCAAACACCAACCACACCTCTCTCAACTTCTGTTTTCCCACAGACGTTAGCCAGAAAAGGCCTATATAAGGTACGTATAGAAAGTTCTTCAGTTAGAATTATTCTTCCAGGTATTTTATTTTCTTCTTCTGTCCTCCATTACTGGAAGTTAAAGTCTTTGTAAATAGATAAATGAACAGATAGGTACAAAAAAAAAAAAGTATATATATATATATATATAGAGAGAGAGAGAGAGAGAGAGAGAGAGAGAGAGATGTTAGACCCAGAGGATATGGTTTACAATGTTGAAGGTGACAAAAGCAAACAAACAAACAATACAATCATGTATTTATTGCTATAGTGGAGTTCACCTCACCAAAATGAGATTAAATATACTTTAACAGTAGTACATAAACCAAAGGAGATGGTATTCCTATTCAATATGTCTATATTCACGTGCTTACATGTGTGCATGTGCTTTTTTACACCTGACTAAAGTTGCGTGTGGTTCTGTGGTCAATTTTGGATTTGTTATAATAACAAGGACTAAGTAAACTTGCTTTTGAATATATTTGTTGATGAATAATAGAAAGAGACTGGAATGACTGAATGGAAATACTAATGGGAAATGCATGACCAAATGTAACAGGTAGGTTTCATAACTCTTGAAGGTTATTTGTAAGCTAGATATTTTGGCTGAGGAAATCACACTTACCAAGCTTTCACTGAATGGAATATTGCCTTTAGACACATTAATTCTGCAAATTCAAGTTAATTTACATAATGTTGAAAGTTGAGCAGGAGGACAAAGAAATACAGGTTTGGTGGATTCCATAAGAAAGCTACACAAAAGGAAACAATTTTTCTTTCAAAGATTAATTAAATAATTAAATTAAGTTTTAATATTTTAATTAATGAATACATATTTTTAATTTCTTACTCATATAAATTATAATTAGATCACAGGTAGATCATATAGTCATTTACTATTATTATTTTAATATCTTTATTGGAATATAATTGCTTTACAATGGTGTTTTAGTTTCTGCTGTATAATGAAGTGAATCAGCTATACATATACATATATCCCCATATCTCCTCCCTCTTGCATCTCCTTCCCACCCTCCCTATCCCACCCCTCTAGGTGGTCACAAAGCACCAAGATGATCTCCCTGTGCTATGCGGCTGCTTCCCACTAGCTATCTATTTTACGTTTGGTAGTGTATATACGTCCATGCCACTCTCTCACTTTGTCCCAGCTTACCCTTCCCCCTCCCAATGTACTCAAGTCCATTCTCTATGTCTGCATCTTTATTCCTGTCCTGCCCCTAGGTTCTTCAGAACCATTTTTTTTTAATTCCATATATATGTGTTAGCATATGGTATTTGTTTTTCTCTTTCTGACTTATTTCACTCTGTAAGTCTCTAGGTCCATCCACCTCACTACAAATAACTCAATTTCGTTTCTTTTTATGGCTGAGTAATATTCCATTGTATATATGTTCCACATCTTTTTTATCCATTCATCTGTCAATGGACACTTAGATTGCTTTCATGTCCTGGCTATTGTAAATAGAGCTGCAATGAACATTGTGGTACATGACTCTTTGAATTATGGTTTTCTCAGGGTATATGTCCAGGAGTGGGATTGCTGGGTCATATGGTAGTTCTATTTTTAGTTTTCTGAGGAACCTCCATACTGTTCTCCATAGTGACTGTATCAATTTACATTCCCACCAACAGTGCAGGCGGGTTCCCTTTTTTCCACACCCTCTCCAGCATTTATTGTTTGTAGATTTTTTGATGATGGCCATTCTGACTGGTGTGAGGTGATACCTCATTGTAGTTTTGATTTGCATTTCTGTAATGATTAGTGATGTTGAGCATCCTTTCATGTGTTTGTTGGCAATCTGTATATCATCTTTGGACAATGTCTGTTTAGGTCTTCTGCCCATTTTTGGATTAGGTTGTTTGTTTTTTTGACATTGAGCTGCATGAACTGCTTGTATATTTTGGAGATTAATCCTTTGTCAGTTGCTTCATTTGCAAATATTTTCTCCCATTCTGAGGGTTGTCTTTTCTTCTTGTTTATGGTTTCCTTTGATGTGCAAAACTTTATTATTTTTAATGAAAGATCTTTTTTAGTCCTCATTTAAATAGTATAGGCAGAGTGAAAGGATTTTTATAACCAGTTATCTTATTAGCTTATACATCTTTAATATAAGCTAAAATAAAACAAAAATGATTTATGGACTTTATTGACATCTATTATGATTATATACTTTTAAATGTCTCATTAGTCTCTCTAAGTACTGACTTTGGAGCTTATAAACATAGAGCCTTGTCTTGTGGGTATCAAAATACAGTACAAGGTGACAGTCCCATACACTGTCCTAGCATCATGGTAGGTCCAGTTGTATAGGTGTGAAGGAAATGCTATAGGAGCAAGATAAGGGAGTCCCATAATTTATTTCATGCAGTTACTTGAGGATTTATTTGAGGAAGGTAAATTTTGAGCTGGATCTTTTTTTTTTTTTTTTCTTCTGTACGCGGGCCTCTCACTGTTGTGGCCTCTCCCGTGACGGAGCACAAGCTCCAGACGCGCAGGCTCAGCGGCCATGGCTCACAGGCCTAGCTGCTCCGCGGCATGTGGGATCTTCCCAGACCAGGGCACGAACCTGTGTCCCCTGCATCGGACTCTCAACCACTGCGCCACCAGGGAAGCCCCTGAGCTGGATCTTTAAGAACTCAACAAAAATTTTGCCAAATAAGTATAGAGAAGAGACTCCAGGCAATGGTAAGAATAGTAGCTTTTAGACACTAAATTTCATGATCCACTTGTGAGGTGATAAGGGGTTTATCAAGTTTAAGCTGTGGTAACTGAAGAGAGAGCAATAAACCATATTTTTCTGGGACGTATATATTATGTTAAGGGATAAAACGGAGCTTCATGAAGTATATGGGTGGCTTCATGTATTTGGGAGCAGATTTTTATTTTCAGAAGATAGTCCTAACAGCAGTGTGAAGCATATTGTGATGTAGGAAGAGAATCATGGTGTCCATATAACTGCCTCCAAAAGTAAAGTATTTCTCCAGAGGGAAATATCAGCTCCAATCCTTAGAGCCACAGGAGGATATATCTGGAATTTTCAAGTATCACTTTGTCCACATTAGTGGATTAGAAATATAAATGTCTAGCTTCAGAATACCCATTTACTAATATATCATCATCAAACTTGTATGAAACCTTACATGAATATTCCCTTAGCCATCCTAGACTGACTTTCTCTTTGAGGTAATCAAATGGTTTATGCCTGAAATATCCCTCTAATTCCCTTTGCCCATAAGGAATTAAGCCATTTAATTTATAAAATTATGTAATATCAACAAGTTTTAGAAAATTCACTTTTGTTACACTGGTATTGATGGTACAGTCGTTTATTCAATTTATTTTAAAAAAGTGCTTGTGCTTCTAACATAGTCTGGGCAGTGTGTTATTTCAAATAAGTGTTTGGTTTACAAATAAAGCTTTTTTTAACTTAAGGAATTTAGAAAGTAATAGATGAGGTACATGAATAAACAGGAAATTACAATACTGTGAAAAATGCCTCATCAGGAATAAGAATCACATGTCTTTCTAATAGTAATTTATGACACTTTCAAACTATCTTTTTAATTTTGATTTCTCTTTAAACCAGTCTATTACTAAAACCAGGTATACAATTAAAAATACTTTATATTCCCTCAACATATGTACCTTGATCTATTGAAATGTGACTTTCTTTAGCATTCAAAATATGTCATTGATTTAGAAATAGCAAGAATAATGAACTTTTACTTAATGATACTATGGAAAGAATAGGATTTATTAAAACATTAGGGCACAAGTAATTATCGATGAGCAAAGGTGGACATGCACATAAAATGCTGATTCTCTGACTGAGAAAAATAATATACGGATATAAAATATGTAAGGTATTTATTGAACTCTGACCATTGGGTACATTTAAATTCTTTTGAGTAGGATATGAAAGAGACTTATAGTAATGAATATATCAGTTTCTGCTTTTTAACTGAAGGATAAACTTCTTAAATTTTCTCTAGTTAGGCAAGAAACTGTTAATAAAATCAAGTTCTGAAATAGTTTGCTACAAAAATATCTTCAGACAACGAATAGTCAAGAGAATATCCTACTGGGAATATCGAAGCCTGATGCTGTTTTGTACAATGGCTATATTTTACAAAAGTAGTTTTGACCAACAATAAACAATGCTTGTGAAATGATTGCTTACATTTTAATTTGCTAGCTAGCACTTTGTTTACAGTCTTTGAAATGGTAGGTTCCAAAGCCCCTTTTCAAAATGTGCCTAATGATCTGAGAGAACACAGATTTGGCTATTGTAACAAGCTGTGTAGCTCTGTGATAGTTAGAGGCAAGAGTGATCTTGTGATAATCTGCTATTTGCTGTAGACCAAAATATGTCTTTGAGGAAAACTGCCATTATTGCCTTTACTTACTTCACAGATTAAGTCCAGTATCCTTGAAGCAAAAGTTATATCTGAAGAAGCTATATATGGACCCCATTCAAAGCAAGTAGACAAATAAGATGCCAGAAATCAAACACTGGCATTACGAGAAAATTACTTAGTTTTCTAACATTTTTCTTGTGGCTTATGAATTTACAAATAGATTGAGGCAGTCAATCTATGTCATCTAATTGAAAATAAAGATATGTGCCTTAGGTAATAACACGGCTTATTTCAGAAAAACACTTTCAAACAGGGTTGAATAGAACTGAAGCAAAATACCTTATAGGGAAGAAAGAAGGAACATGGGCTAAAAGAAAAAAAAAAAAACAAATAAAATCAAAACAAACAAACCTGCCAAAGGAAACTAAGACAAAGAAAAGATAAAGCAATCCTAGGAATAGTAAATTTACTAGAACATGATAGGTTAGGAAAATTAGATTACAGAGATTAAGCAGAAACAAATACACAAAATAACAAAAGCAGGATTAAACATGAACTTCTTATGGATCTTGGGAGCCCAGTCATTTCTGCTACTCTATACCATAATGGCATTGATGGGTGTGCTGGGATGTGGTAGGGAACTGAGATGTTACCACCACTATATTAAAAAGATGATTAATTTTCATCACCAAAACATTGAACTAAAGACTCACATGATTGAAGAGGAAACAAATGAGGAAAAAAACTGGCTTTTAATTCTTTACATGTATGAGTGGAACAAAGGTAGACTAATACCCTAATTTAGTCTATCTAAAGTGAGAGTTCTGCCCAGGGGTGGCCTTTCCTGTGTTCCAGTTTCTGGCCAGGAGAGCAACTGAAGGAGTCTTTCCTCAGTGTGGGCAGCAGTCTGCCTCTAGTAAGTAAAGCTTTTATCCTGACCTTCCAAACAGATTTTTTTTCCCTAAGGAAACAACTGGAAATAAAGAATACAGTGTCAATTTTAAGAAATTATTTCAGTCTTTAATTTGCTATATTAACGTATTCAGTAAATTTTGAAAATGAGTAATAATGTATACTAAAAGTATCTTTTCATTTGAATAATTCTACTTGCTTGGTTGTTATTTATAAAAGTATAAGAAACTGTATAATGCACTTGATTAAAAAAAAAAAAAGTACAGTAAAAATCGCAATAAATGAGCTCCCTAAGTCTAAAACAATGTTTCAACACAAGAATATTCAGCATGGAAATATTGCTTCTGGCAGACGTGATGGAGCAAAAGTATGTTTTAAACTATATTTAATAATCTGCTTACTAAATTTGTTACATGGTACACACAGCATTTTCCCATTTTGTTTAATAACCTGGATATTTTGAATAAAAGCTTCTAATTTTATTCCCTGTTTTCAAAATATTTCTTTTTTGCTGTTAAGAAGTTTCACATTGAACTGTTTATCTTCTAGCATTTTTCTCAATAATGTAGTTTTAGATACATTTACTGAAATGACTTGGTATACTTTATAATATTGCTTGTATTGAAAAAATTATTTTCACTATTCTTTTTCTTCAGTTACATCATAAGACTGTATTATAATACATGAAACTTGGTGGTAAAAACTTTATTTTTTTCTTGAAAAACAATCATTGTGTATTTTATTTTTTCAATGCATGGGCTTTTAATTTGATCATTATCACATATTACTTTTTTTACTTGAATTTTAATTAATTTATTTTTTTATACAGCAGGTTCTTATTAGTCATCAATTTTATACACATCAGTGTATACATGTCAATCGCAATCGCTCAACTCATCACACCCCCACCCCCACCCCCTGCCGCTTTCCCCACCTTGGTGTCCATACGTTTGTTCTCTACATCTGTCTCTCAATTTCTGCCCAGCAAACCGGTTCACTGTACCATTTTTCTAGGTTCCACATATATGCGTTAATATACGAGATTTGTTTATCTCTTCCTGACTTACTTCACTCTGTATGACAGTCTCTAGATCCATCCACGTCTCAACAAATGACCCAATTTTGTTCCTTTTTATGGCTGAGTAATATTCCATTGTATATATGTACCATATCTTCTTTATCCATTCGTCTGTCAAAGGGCATTTAGATTGCTTCCATGACCTGGCTATTGTAAATAGTGCTGCAGTGAACATTGGGGTGCATGTCTCTTTTTGAATTATGGTTTTCTCTGGGTATATAGCCAGTAGTGGTATTGCTGGATCATACGGTAATTCTATTTTTAGTTTTCTGAGGAACCGCCATACTGTTCTCCATAGTGGCTGTATCAATTTACATTCCCACCAACAGTGCAAGAGGGTTCCCTTTTCTCCACACCCTCTCCAGTATTTGTTGTTTGTAGATTTTCTGATGATGCCCATTCTAACTGGTGTGAGGTGATACCTCATAGTGGTTTTGATTTGCATTTCTCTAATAATTAGTGATGTTGTGCAGCTTTTAATGTGTTTCTCGGCCATCTGTCTGTCTTCTTTGGAGAAATGTCTATTTAGGTGTTCTGCCCATTTTTGGATTGTGTTGTTTATTTTTTTAATTTTGAGCTGCATGGGCTGTTTATATATTTTGAAGATTAATCCTTTGTCCGTTGATTCGTTTACAAATATTTTCTCCCATTCTGAGGATTGTCTTTTTATCTGGTTTATGGTTTCCTTTGCTGTGCAAAAGCTTTGAAGTTTCATTAGGTCACATTTGTTTATTTTTGTTTTTACTTCCATTACTCTAGGAGGTGGATCAAAAAAGATCTTGCTGTGATTTATGTCAAAGAGTGTTCTTCCTATGTTTTCCTCTAAGAGTTTTATAGTCTCCGGTCTTACATTTAGGTCTCTAATCCATTCTGAGTTTATTTTTGTGTATGGTGTAAAGGACTGTTCTAATTTCATTCTTTTACATGTAACTGTCTAGTTTTCCCAGCACCACGTATTAAAGATACTGTCTTTTCTCCACTGTATATCCTTGCCTCCTTTGTCATAGATTAGTTGACCATAGGTGCGTGGGTTTATCTCTGGGCTTTCTATCTTGTTCCACTGATCTATGTTTCTGTTTTTGTGCCAGTACCATATTGTCTTGATTACTGTAGCTTTGTAGTATAGTCTGAAGTCAGGGAGTCTGATTCCTCCAGCTCTGTTTTTTCCCTCAAGACTGCTTTGGCTATTCAGGGTCTTTTCTTTCTCCATACAAATTTTAAGATTTTTTTGTTCTAGTTCTGTAAAAAGTGCCATTGGTAATTTGATAGGGATTGCATTAAATCTGTAGATTGCTTTGGGTAGTATAGTCATTTTCACAATGTTGATTCTTCCAATCCAAGAACATGGTATATGTCTCCATCTGTTGGTATCATCTTTAATTTCTTTCATCAGTGTCTTATAGTTTTCTGCATGCAGGTCTTTTGTCTCCCTAGGTAGGTTTATTCCTAGGTATTTTATTCTTTTTGTTGCAATGGTAAATGGGAGTGTTTCCTTAATTTCTCTTTCTGATTTTCATCATTAGTGTATAAGAATGCAAGAGATTTCTGTGCATTAATTTTCTATCCGGCAACTTTACCAAATTCATTGATTATCTCTAGTAGTTTTCTGGTGGCATCTTTAGGATTCTCTATGTATAATATCATATCATCTGCAAACAGTGACAGTTTTACTTCTTCTTTTCCAATTTGTATTCCTTTTATTTCTTTTTCTTCTCTGATTGCCATGGCTAGGACTTCCAAAACTGTGTTGAATAATAGTGGCGAGAGTGGACATCCTTGTCTTGTTCTTGATCTTAGAGGAAATGCTTTCAATTTTTCACCATTGAGAACGATGTTTGCTGTGGGTTTGTCATATATGGCCTTTATTATGTTGAGGTAGGTTGCCTCTATGCCCAGTTTCTGAAGAGTTTTTATCACAAATGGATGTTGAATTTTGTCAAAAGCTTTTTCTGCATCTATTGAGATGATCATATGGTTTTTATTCTTCAATTTGTTAATATGCTGTATCACATTGATTAATTTGAGTATATTGAAGAATCCGTGCATCCCCAGGATAAATCCCTCTTGATCTTGGTGTATGATCCTTTTAATGTGTTATTGGATTCTGTTTGCTAGTATTTTGTTGAGAATTTTTGCATCTATAATCATCAGTGATATTAGTCTATAATTTTCTGTTTTTGTAGTATCTTTGTCTGGTTTTGGTATCAGGGTGAAGGTGGCCTCATAGAATGAGTTAAGGTGTGTTCCTTCTGCTGCAACTTTTTGGCAGAGCTTGAGAAGGATGGGTGTTAGCTCTTCTCTAAGTATTTGATAGAATTCACCTATGAAGCCATCTGGTCCTGGACTTTTGTTTGTTGGAAGATTTTTAATCACAATTTCAATTTCAATACTTGCGATTTGTATGTTCGTATTTTCTATTTCTTCCTGGTTCTGTCTTGGAAGGTTATACCTTTCTAAGAATTTGTCCATTTCTTCCAGGTTGTCCATTTTATTGGCATAGAGTTGCTTGTAGTAGTCTCTTAGGGTGCTTTGTATTTCTGTGGTGTCTGTTGTAACTTCTCCTTTTCCATTTCTAATTTTATTGATTTGGGTCCTCTCCCTCTTTTCCTTGATGAGTCTGGCTAATGGTTTATCAATCTTGTTTATCTTCTCAAAGAACCAGCTTTTAGTTTTATTGATCTTTGCTATTGTTTTCTTTGTTTCTGTTTCATTTATTTCCGCTCTGATCTTTATGATTTCCTTCCTTCTGCTAACTTTGGGTTTCGTTTGTGCTTCTTCCTCTAGTTCCTTTAGGTGTAAGGTTAGATTGTTTATTTGAGATTTTTCTTGTTTCTTGAGGTAGGCTTGTATAGCTATAAACTTCCCTCTCAGAACTGCTTTTTCTGCATCCCATAGGGTTTGGATCATCGTGTCTTCATTGTCATTTGTCTCTAGGTATTTTTTGACTTCCTCTTTGATTTCTTCAGTGATCTCTTGGTTATTTAGTACCGTATTGTTTAGCCTCCATGTGTTTGTGTATTTTACGTTTTTTTCCCTGTAATTCGTTTCTAATCTCATAGCGTTGTGGTCAGAAAAGATGCTTGATATGATTTCAGTTTTCTTAAATTTACTGAAACTTGATTTGTGACCCAAGATGTGATCTATCCTGGAGAATGTTCCGTGCCCACTTGAGAAGAAAATGTAATCTGCTGTTTTTCGATGGAATGTCCTATAAATATAAATAAAATCTATCTGGTCTATTGTGTCATTTAAAGCTTGTCTTTCCTTATTTATTTTCGTTTTGGATGATCTGTCCAGTGGTGTAAGTGAGATGTTAAAGTCCCCACTATTATTGTTTTACTGTCGATTTCCTCTTTTATAGCTGTTAGTAGTTGCCTTATGTATTGAGGTGCTCCTATGTTGGGTGCATATATATTTATAATTGTTATATCTTCTTCTTGGATTGATCCCTTGATCATTATGTAGTGGCCTTCCTTGTCTCTTGTAACATTCTTTAATTTAAAGTCTATTTTGTCTGATATGAGCATTGTTACTCCAGCTTTCTTTTGATTTCCATTTGCATGTGCTATCTTTTTCCATCCTCTCACTTTCAGTCTGTATGTGTCCCTAGGTCTGAATTGTGTCTCTTGTAGACAGCATATATATGGGTCTTGTTTTTGTATCCATTCAGCAAGCCTGTGTCTTTTGGTTGGAGCATTTAATCTATTCACGTTTAAGTAATTATTGATATGTATGTTCCTATGACCATCTTCTTAATTGTTTTCGGTTTGTTTTTGTAGGTCATTTTCTTCTCTTGTGTTTCCCACTGAGAGAAATTCCTTTAGCATTTGTTGTAGAGCTGGTTTGGTGGTGCTGAATTCTCTTAACTTTTGCTTGTCTGTAAAGCTTTTGATTTCTCCATTGAATCTGAATGAGATCCTTGCCAGATAGAGTAATCTTGATTGTAGGTTCTACCCTTTCCTCACTTTAAGTATATCATGCCACTCCCTTCTGTCTTGTAGAGTTTCTGCTGAGAAATCAGCTGTTAACCTTATGGGAGTTCCCTTGTATGTTATTTGTCATTTTTCCCTTGCTGCTTTCAATAATTTTTCTTTGTCTTTAATTTTTGCCAATTTGATTACTATGTGTTTCTCCTTGGATTTATCCTGTGTGGGACTCTCTGTGCTTTTAGGACTTGGGTGGCTATTGCCTTTCCCATGTTAGAGAAGTTTTCGACTATAATCTCTTCAAATATTTTCTTGGGTCCTTTCTTTCTCTCTTCTCCTTCTGGGACCCCTATAATGCAAATGTTGTTGCGTTTAATGTTATCTTAGAGGTCTCTTAGGCTGTCTTCATTTCTTTTCATCCTTTTTCTTTATTCTGTTCTGCAGCAGTGAATTCCACCATTCTGTCTTCCAGGTCAATTATCCGTTCTTCTGCCTTAGTTATTCTGCTATTGATTCCTTCTAGTGTAGTTTTCATTTCAGTTAATGTATTCTTCATCTCTGTTTGTTTGTTCTTTAATTATTCTAGGTCTTTGTTAAACATTTCTTGCATCTTCTTGATCTTTGCCTCCATTCTTTTTCCGAGGTCCTGGATCATCTTCACTATCATTCTGAATTCTTTTTCTGGAAGGTTGCCTATCTCCACTTCATTTAGGTGTTTTTCTGGGGTTTTATCTTGTTCCTTCATCTGGTACATAGCCCTTTGCCTTTTCATCTTGTCTATCTTTCTGTGAATGTGGTTTTTGTTCCACAGGTTGCAGGATTGTAGTTCTTGCTTCTGCTGTCTGCCCTCTTGTGGATGAGGCTATCTTAGGGGCTTATGCAAGTTTCCTGATGGGAAGGACTGGTGGTGGGTAGAGCTGACTGTAGTTCTGGTGGGCATAGCTCAGTAAAGCTTTAACCCACTTGACTGCTGATGGGTGGGGCTGGGTTCCCTCCCTGTTGGTTCTTTGGCCTGAGGCAACCCGACACTGGAGACTACCTGGGCTCTTGGGTGGGGCTAATAGCAGACTCCGGGAGGGCTCACACCAAGGAATACTTCCCAGAACTTCTGCTGCCAGTGTCCTTGTCCCTACAGTGAGCCAGAGCCACCCCCTGCCTCTGCAGGAGACCCTCCAACACTAGCAGGTAGGTCTGGTTCAGTCTCTTATGCGGTCACTGCTCCTTCCCCTGGGTACTGATTACTTTGTGTGTGCCCTCTAAGAGTGGAGTCTCTGTTTCCCCCAGTCCTGTCAAAGTCCTGCAATCAAATCCCACCAGCCTTCAAAGTCTGATTCTCTAGGAATTCCTCCTCCTGTTGCCAGACCCCCCAGTTGGGAAGCCTGACGTGGGCCTCAGAACCTTCACTCCAGTGGGTGGACTTCTGTGGTATAAGTGTTCTCCAGTCTGTGAGTCACCCACCCAGCAGTTATGGGATTTGATTTTACTGTGATTGCGCCCCTCCTACCGTCTCACTGTGGCTTCTCCTTTGTCTTTGGATGTGGAGTATCTTTTTTGGTGAGTTCCACTGTCTTCCTGTTGATGACTGTCCAGCAGCTAGTTGTGATTCTGGTGTTCTCACATGAGGGAGTGAGAGCATGTCCTTCTACTCCGCCATCTTGGTTCAGGGCCTGGTCCACATGTTTGGTGGTAAAAACTTTTCACTCACACTTTGTCATGTCCTAATAGCTGAAGAGACTGTAATCTTACAGTTTTTAAGTTACATTTCAGCAGTGAATGGAGGTATATATGTGGGACATTGAGAATTACTGAGTGTGATGAGAGGGGCAAATCAAAGATTCTGGAACACATAAAGCCTCTAATGAATGTCAAGATGGATAGAGTCTCATGGCTGTCCTCAATATCTTCTAGAAAGTTTATAGCTTGACATAAATTACCTTTGAGATGATTTGGACTTCTGTACACATGACTTAACTCCATGCAAATTTTGCTTCTGAACCATACCCTCTAGGAAAAGTATTGAACCCATATAATCTTAAAGGGGCAAAGTAAAACATGGAGAAAAATAATTCCACTCATTCTCTTTTCCCATTTACAAATGTTACAACAGCTTTTCATGTGCAATACACATGGATAAGAGACCCCACACACACCCTCAATATATGTTTTGATTTAGCCGAGATACTGACTCATTCAGCCTATCCTCTCAAAGCTTTCCCTGACTCCTAGCTCCCTGATGTGCACCCTGCTTCAAGTTAACCTGTCCTAGGGTAGGGTTATGCAAAAGTGCAGGAAATCTCAGTTCTTATAGGCTAACAGTCTTTTATATTCCATGTTTAACCTGTTGGTGAGGAATAACTTTTATGAACAAGCTGTGTTCTTCCTGGTAAGGAAACAATTTTTCCTGTTTTGACCATCACAATCAACGGGTGTAAATCTTCAGGGCTGCACCCTACAGGCCTGTAAGCCTTATAATTGCCCAGCCCCAAAGGGCCCAGAGGCAGCAACAGAGACATCAGTGATTTACTGGGTAGGGGATCTTACAAGTTTGAAAAAAAGGTCCTGAAGAGACACCTCACTGTGGACAGCAGACAGCAGGCAGGACACTGCAGCAATCTTTACTACTCAGGGAGAAGGAGGCTACCATTTACAGGGGGAATTGATGTCAGGTTGGCTTTTCAGTTACCAGGAAAACCAGAGGCTGGGGCAGGGGGCAAGCATGTAGACAGTTACTAATTAAGCCTTATAATTAAGAGGATTGGATAGTCATGTGAGTGAAGCAGGGACTGGTCAAGCAGGAGATGTACAGAGAGCAGAAGAGCAGCCATCTTGAATATTCTTACCATACAGTAACAAATGGACATCCAAATCCCGGTATTTCTTTATCTCTTACTCCAGGTTTTAAACAATTTCAAAGTGCCATATAACTTTAGTTCTTTATGGAAACTGTTGTGTAGATTTCTTTGTAGCTAAATAATCTCTCTAAATCTAGCTTCTCCACTGACTTTCCTTGTGTAAATTTGGTGAATTGCGTCATTGAATTTGTAAAATTTATTCCATCTGGGGGCAAGTTCTCTAGGGCCTATAGTTGCATAGAGCTCTCACTTTGTTTCTGAATTGAACCACCAAGCTCTGTGCTAGGAATCTTGGCTTCAGGAGAGCTCAAAGCAGAAATTCCCAGCAGGGGTTTTGTGCCCTTCTAATCTCATAGGCAAGTCAGGCTATCTAAACTCTTATGCTAGATAAAAATCATTAATAAATAAAGTGACCTTGGGGGTTGCCATGGGAATTTCTGATTTCAAAAAGAACACCTTAAATCCCACCATCCTTATGCTGGCCAAGAGTCAAAACCAGACATCCAGCCCTTCCCAGTGAAGACAGAGCTTTTTTTCAATTCAGCTGTCAGTCACCTCTATGCTATACAAGTGTTTGTTAGTTTATAAGTTAAGATTTCACCAAATACATTTTATACTTTCTAAAGAAATCTTAGTGTTCTGTCCTACATTATCAATTTGACAGGGTTACAATTATTTCTATGAGATTATAACATACAGTCATACTCTGAGAACACAAAATTTTATATATATATATATATATATTCAATAATATAGTAATATCCTAACCATAGAACTTAGTTTAGGTTTAAAACGTTTCAGTTGGCTCTTACTTATCTCTAAATTTTATGAGTTATTAATATAAAGTTAATAATTTAATAATAGAAATAAAATTAGGTCTGTGCTTATTGAAAAAGTGCCAAATGTACAGTAATTTTGCTTTGAAGAGTTTAAATACCTCATTCAATTTTTTTTTCCTAATTTTTCTGATGGAAAGATGCCAGACTAGATCTGAGCATGGTCAAAATGATTTAACTGCACTGAAATTCTCAGTTTTTTCTTACTATATTATTTTTGCCTTTCTCTCTGAACAAACCACCCACCATCACAGAATGTCATTGGTAAGCTCAAAAATACATGAAGTGAGGTAAATGCACCCCATATGCAATGCCAAATACTCATTAAACTCAAAATCCATTAAACTCAACTGTGGTGGGAAGCTGTGGAAGTAAAGGTGAAATGTTAGCTATTTCAGTGGAATAAAGCTGAAATGCGGAAAACACAGGAGTCCTTTTATCACAGATGAACTGCCACAAGAGATAATTGGACCTACTCTTATTTAATTGAAAGGCTTTGGAGGTGAGTGTCTTTAAATGTAAACTGATGACACTGAAAACTTTGCAGTCTGTGGAGTTGATTGAAGTTTATCAGAAAGAATGCAGTTGGCCCATTTATTAAGTTACACTGGATCACCTTCCAGAGTTTTGTGTGTATGTGATAGATGATTTTTATGAAAGAAATCTTACTATTTGAATTAATATGTTTGAAAATTCACATATGTCTGCTTAAAGTGATAAATAAGAATGAAAAAAGTGAATTTTAAATTGAACATCTTTAAAAAATAATGTAGCTAAAGTCCATCAATATGAGATGTTAGATACCAACATGCAGTGTTTTATATCTTCCTATAAAGAGAATAAAATTTTGTATAAATTAAAAAAATACTTTACTTTCAATGATGACATTTTATTGCTGAGTCTCCAAAGAATGCTTTGAAATGCATAATTATTTTTAAAACCGAGCTTAATGTCAACCATTTTATTTCCTTTCCATGGAAAGTGAAAGGTCCAAATCTCAAAAGAGTTTTGGAACATTTGAAATGGTTTTGTCCATTTATAGTTCTGTTGCTATTATGTCTATGGAAATGTATTTCAAGTTTAAATAACAAGCCACATGAATGAGTCAGATGCTAAGTGAGGATTACTGCTTGCTCTGACTGTATTTTAACCTAAGAAGAAAAAGTGTCTCTAGAGGAGACTGATGTGGGAAAGCAGGAGTAGGGGTTTTAAATTTATTATTCTACCAATTTGTTTACTGATATTCAACACATGTTAATCTGCTTTATGACATTTTCATGTGGTAAAATTTTAACAGTTAAGATATTAATTGGTTCAATGAGCATTGAAGTGTGGAAATTACAGTTGTGTGCCTTTATTTTTTTTAAAGTAAATATATCTTTTTATTCTTCAATTATAAGAGGAAGTGACTCTCCCAAGAGAGAGGCCAAAGTATATATCAAACTACAGTTTTTGTATTTGCTACTTGATTTTACAATTATTTGTGTAATTGCATGTTTTTCAAGCTAATATGTACTTGATTTGGCTTAAGAAACTCGTCATTTGTTCAGTCTTCTCCTATGAATGATTTTTTCATAAACAGATTACATTTCTTAATGTTTATGTACTTTTTTAGCATGATAAGACAATGTAATAATACAAAAACTTAAAGGTTGATATTTGTTTTGACAAGGAAATGAATCATGTAAAGGTGTTTCTTATATGGGCAATTGCTGCTTTTTTTTTTTTTTTTTTTTTTTTTTTTTTGCGGTACGCGGGCCTCTCACTGTTGTGGCCTCTCTCGTTGCGGAGCACAGGCTCCAGACGCGCAGGCTCAGCGGCCATGGCTCACGGGCCCAGCCGCTCCGCGGCATGTGGGATCTTCCCAGACTGGGGCACGAACCCGCGTCCCCTGCATCGGCAGGCGGACTCTCAACCACTGTGCCACCAGGGAAGCCCAATGTAAATTTTACATGAAAGCTTCCCTTGTCTCCACAAACTCTGCCCTGCCATGTAATCAAATCATTCCTCGGTACGTGATTGCAGACACTGGCGGCTTGGCATATAAACGTAGCAGGGTCCTGATGCGGGGGTTCTGAGCCTGGGATCCTCTCTTCCTCTGTGGTCCTGGCTTTTGTGCCTTATGTGGTCACTGGGCCTTGCTCCATCTACTTTAGAAGCAATAAAAAAATGGTCAAGATTTGCAGATGCTTCCAAGTTTCCAAGGACCAGCAAAGATAGCAGTCTGTTTAGAAATTTGAATTTTATTCATATGTCTATCGTAGGACTATAGTTATCATTTTCTGGGTTTTTTGTTTTGTTTTCGTTTTGTTTTTTATTGGAGTATAGTTGCTTTACAGTTGTGTTCCTTTAAACAGATCTTCCTTTGCTTTTTTTGAAATTGAGTTTTATTATTCCTCCCAAGAGACATAAATGAAGAATATTTTTAAAAAGTGAACTAAATTGAGAGAAAGACTCACTTTTTTACCCTAAGTATCCTCACAAACTCTATTATTTTTATTACACCCATAAGAAGGAACCCCAGAACTGTGAAGACAACAGCCAAATGCAGTGAATAAAATAGAGTTGTAGTCATATGTGATAATAATAACATGTGCACTGTGCTCAAAACATTACCTCAGTCTTCACAACAACCCTGTTTAAAAACGCAAAACAAAACAATGCAGAACAGTTGCTTTTTTATCCCCACTTCAAATGTCAACAAACTGACATTTAGAGAAGTCTTGATATTTTGTCCTATGAGGCATCTCCAGTAAATGATGTTGCATTAGTATTCTGACAACTATTTCAGTGATTTTTAAGTTTCATAATCGCTAAATTAAAAAAATACTTATATAAAAATATAAATTAAAATTTTAAATTATAAAAATATTAAAAATTATAAATTATATATAGGGAGAGGAAGGCTGGGGTTAAGACTTTGTTATATACACTTTCAATAGAATGGTTTAACTTTAAAATGAATTTTTAAGAGTGAAAAATTAGGAAGTAGCTAATCACTAAATTAAAATTCATCTCTCAAGCCAGAACTCTCCCCTGAATTCAGGGTTTCGAGGTTATATATCTCCCTGAAAATTTAGCACATATAAAATGATTTGTTATAAATGTTGCACAGAGAATAAAACTAGATAATGTGAAAAAGAGTTACCGGAATGGTTTGCGATTTGAGGTAGGATGTTCAGGAAAAACCTTTCTATGATGTGATTTGAGCCAACACCTGAAGGTGGTGATGGAGCAACCTCTAACAAAAATCTAAAAGAGCATTCCAGAAAGAGTACTTAGCAGGTTCTGAAGCCTGGGGTCAAGAATATGCTCAGCATTATTTAGAAAAAGCAGAGCAGCCAGTGTGGCTGGACACAGCAAATGAGAATTTGTAAGAGTTAGAACTGAAACCTCATGGGAACAGTGTTGTGGTAAGAACCACACGTATGTTGTGGTTAAAAATTTGGGTAATATTCTCAGTGTAATGAAATATTTGGAGGGGGGGTTGTTGTGCTGAGAAGAAAAATAATGACTTGATTATTCCAACTGATTGTGAAGAATAAGATATAGAGGAACCAAGCGTGGAAGCAGGAAGGGGAAGTTTGGAGGCTCCTGTAGTGCTCGCATTGAGAGATGATGGTGACAAGGTGATTAGCAGTGAATGTGGTGATACATGATCCAGGATATATTTTGGGATTAAAGCCAAAGGATAATTCTTGATGATGGTTAAGATGTGACAAAAAGAAAGGATTTAAGGATGATTATAAGATTTTTAGTTCAAGCAACTGGTACAGTTTACTTACATGACGAAGCCGGCAGAGCAGCAGATAGAAGTGGAGTTCAAAAATAAAGACATTGATTTTGGAAATGTTGAGTGTTCATTTGACATACAAATAGAGATGTTCACTAGTCAGTTGGAGGTATGCTTCTAGAACTAAAGAAATATAACTTTGAATTCCTGATTATAGATGGCAGTGAGGCCATGGGTATAGATGAAAGCAAGGAAATTATTATAAATAGGGAAGAGAAGAGGTCATAGCACTGACCTCTGGGATGTTTCAATAATTTGGATAAATCGAGCAAAAGACAGTGAAAAGCAGGAGACCAATGAGGTAGCAAGAAAACCAGAGTGTGTGAACTCTGAAGCCAAGTGAAGAAAGGTTTCAAGAAACAGGGGGTAATACACTATGTCAAATGATGCCGCTAACTCAGGTGAGATAATGACTTAGTGGCCACTGGATTTAGGGTTTTAGTTTGTTTTCAGAGTTGCCAAGAGGATTACATAAAATGCAAATTAATTAACAAATAAATAAGATATTTAATTTTACTCTTTTCAATGTGAGAATAAAATCTAAGAGACGTGGGGAAGCCATCATTCCTAAGATACTTATGGGAGCCATCATATAAAATTTAATGTTTGAGAGAGTATTTGAAACAGCCCTCAAGAGACAAGTAAGATTTTAACAGATAGAGTTAGTGTGGAACAAAAGCAAAGGGACAGGGAATAATGAACAGTTTGTGTGGAATAGAGTATAGGAGATAGTGGTTGTGTTAGATTGTCTACAAAGACAGCCACCAATAATTCCTTCCTTCTCTAGATCCACTATAGAGAGATAATTCTATTACCTTCTCCCCTGACTTGCTTTGCTCGTCTTGTGACTTGCTTTAAGCTTTAAGTAATAGAACGTCTGTGTCCCCTGGGAACCCCGAGCCACTATGGAAAAAAGTCTCACACCCCACTCCCCACCACACACCTACTGGAGAGAGAAGACACATGGACATGTCTTAGAAGATGTGAGATTACAAAGAAATAGAGGACTAGTCAGTGTCCAGAATTTTTGTCACCTCTTACCAACCACCATGCATGTGAGGAAGGCCATCTTGGATTCCTAGTCCCAGTTAAGCTGCCCTAGCTAACATCACAAGGAGAGACAAGGCAACCCAGAGGAAGCCTGCTTCGCTCCTGACCCACAGAATCATGAGCAATAAAATGGTTGATTTAAGCTACTAACTTTTGAGCAGTTTGTTTTGCAGAAGGAGATAATTGATCCAGTAGTTGATTCTAAATTAGATTAAAATATTAATTGTATCATATTTTGTGAGTGTATGAATGAGGCCTAAACTCAAGGTGTATTTCTTATCAAGATGAGCTTTGAAGATAGTTTTAATGAAAAATGAGAAAATTAGTCAAGGGAATCAGCTTATACTATATATCTCTGCTTATAAAATAGTGAGTTAAAAAATATCCTGAAAGTTTTTGAAGACAGAAAAGAGGAAAAATCACAATAAAAATCAACATAACTGGGGATGCCCAATTATTTTAAAGTTGTGTTAAGTACAATCAGACTTAATTAGGACAACAACATTAAAAAATAGTCCACAAAATTTTGGAAATTGAGGGTGAAGGGTAATCCCTATTTAGCTTGTGATAATAAAACTAATTGAAATTTTTAGTATCTGTAAAGTGTTTTAGGTTTCCCATATAAAATAAACTCATTTTATTATGGTCAAATACAGTTATTGCTTTTTGAAAAGCAGAAAATCTATTGAAGATGATTACCTATACAAAAAATGCAAAAATGAGACTTTTATGAAAATTTTAGTGTAAATAAATCAGACTTTTAATTTAAGCAGATTTTATTGAACTACATTTGTTGAATGTCACCCTATGAGTAAATTTCACAGAGGATTTCTCTTATTTTCACTTTTCTTCATACAAAATGGCTCTTCTCCAAAACTGAAAAAAATATTTTTTCCTACACAGCATGTTGGACTGATATGCAGCCTTTGCTTCCTGAAAGTATATTATTTCCTACAATTGTACTGCTCTAAAATCTGCAATTTTTCTGTGTTATTAAGTCATGCATCTTATAGAACAGCAAGATTAAGCATAATCACAACTTAGGCTTTCATTATTTTTGTAAAGAATCCCAATATGCTATCTCAGAAAAAAAGCTTTTATAAAAATAATGTGAAAACTTACACTGAAGTGATCATCTAACCAGAGGGAAGAAATCAATGAGATATGATGAAAACATCATGTTTCATTTTCCCCCCAGACTCAATGCTCCTAACATGTTCTGACAATTGGATTTTTATTTTGAACAAATAATTCAGAGTCTTCATAAAGAAAACAACTCAACTGAATAAGAATAAAAGTTAACTTTAGTGCAATTTTTAAGAATCAATATGATCCTTCTGGCAAAGAGGGAACAACCCACTCACTCTAGCAAGGTGCATCAAACTAGGACACTTTTAAATAAATTGCCCTTGTCGCTAAGGAAATGGCAACAAAATGATGTCAGGATCTATGGAATCATGGCATTGGCAAGGGGAACAAAATTAGGAGGGTAATTTTTCTTTGCTTATCTGTAAATGGGCTTAGAGCTGGGTAAAATTGGAGTATTTGGGGGTAAGGGAAAGAGAAGAGGTGTTCTGTCCCGTAAATCATGGCTTTCATTTTCCAGAACAAGAATGATGTCTTCTATGAATGTCCTCCATAGCATCTTCTTCAAAGAGAAAGTTTTTTTGTCTATGTTGAAAAATCTGTTGTTTAGTTTAGCCACCCTCATTAATGATCTTAGCTAGATGTTCTGGACAACTTGCTGCAGCTTCCATATCAGCAGTTGCTGCTTCACCATGCATTTCTATGTTATGGAGATGCTTCTTTCCATAACCTTTATGAACCAACATCTGCTATCTTCACACTTTTCATCATCTGCAGCTTCCTTACCTCTTTCAGCCTTCATAAAATTGAAAGAGAATTAGGGTTTTGCTCTGCATTAGGCTTTGGCTTAAGGGAATGTTATGATTGCTTTGATCTTCTATCCAGACCACTAAAACTTTCTCCACATCAGCAGTAAGAATGTTTTTCTTTCTTATCATTTCTCTATTCACTCACACCCTCATGTGTCATTTAATCTTGAGCAAAGTGTGTTCTCTTATACTTTCAAATGACATAACCTATTCATTGTGAATTATAGATGACAAAGTGATTATATAAAATTATCAACTCACAAAATGAAATCATTTAATGATTTGTAACGGTACCATTTGGATATTTCCCTTTGGTGCATAGCTCATCTACTTTTAAAAATGCCAATCATAGCTTTTTATATATTATCTAAAATCCTCCATGGGTTGATGTAGAATTTGGATTAAGTCCAAACTGCCAGCTCCCAGGCACTACAAGTCATAATGCCTGCCTCATTCTTCACCCTCAAGCCACTGTCCATCTTGCTCACTATGGTCCAACTATACGAGACTTTATGTTTCTTCAATATACTATGTGTATTTCTAATTAGGACCTTTTGCTCCATAGATCTTTCTGTGGTGAATGCCTCAATTAAAATATTATTTCCTCAGAGTTGAATTCCTACAGAGAGGATTTCCTACAAATTAATGTGTCTCCTCAGACACTTCATTACCATCTTTTGTTTTCTTCTTATAACTTATTCCTAACTGAAATTACCTTCATCACTTATTTGATTATATATTTACTATATGTTTCTCTTACAATAAATTGCAGTCTTCACTGGAGCATGGATCTTGTCTGTCTTATTTCTCTTGCAGTATCAGCAAACTTAATGTTTCCAGACATACAGTTAATGCTAAAAATATGAGTTAAGTGAATTATGCAGAAAGTCAAAATAAGATGATCATTAAGACACAGAGGAGTTAAGAAGTGAAACTGAAACACTGAAAGGTACCAAAAGAAATCTCCCACTATTTATAATTTTTGTTTTTGTTTTTGTTTTTTTCGGTACGCAGGCCTCTCACTGTTGTGGCCTCTCCCGTTGCGGAGCACAGGCTCCGGATGCACAGGCTCAGTGGCCATGGCTCACGGGCCCAGCCGCTCCGCGCCATGTGGGATCTTCCCGGACCGGGGAACGAACCCGTGTCCCCTGCATCGGCAGGCGGACTGTCAACCACTGCGCCACCAGGGAAGCCCTATAATTTTTGATGAGCCACTCTATGCTACTGGATTTATTTTCTCAGCTTTATATGATGTTATAAGAAATTACATGCTTTCAGATGCTAACAGTGAGTACCACTGAGAGATAAGGATTAATTGTGTATAATAATATCTTATAAGTTGAATTATGGTCAAGTTCTGAGGCTCAAAACTAGAATGAGTTCTATCAAAATAATTGACAATTTAGAACATTGGTCCACTAAGCCTATTGCCCCAAGGATCTCTTGGACTAAACTCATGGGTGACAGATATGATACATCATAATTATTCAGAATAGATATTCACTCATGTGTTTATAATTTTAAGAGTATCTGAGTAGACTACCCTATCAATATTTGGCCCTACATGAACTGACAGAGGTCTACTATTAGATATTAACCCCTTATATTTAAAATATTTTCATCTTTAGCAGTAATATTTGAAAACTGTCAGTATTTGTGGATATAGAAACACATTACATTTAGATCTAATATTAATATCATAAGATATGATGAAGAGCACCAGGTTAGCTGAGAGAAGAGCTCCAAGAGAATGAGAACTTGGCAAGGGGAACTGAAAGTAATTTAAGAGTATTGATATTTGGCTTCCTGGTATGGGTGGTTCCAAAAATAAGGTGGTAGCATAAAGGTTCCTGAAAGGTGAGCACACATCTACTCAAAGATGAGTAGGTTATCAGCAGGAGGAGATGAATATTAAAATATTCAAAATAAGTGATTGCAGTAATTCTAATAGGAACAAAATAGGATACATTTAGGGCCAAAAGAGAGAGCATATAATTTATCTTCTGATTTTAGAAGTGAACACATTAAATATATTTATGGAAACTCATAGTTCACAAAATAGTCTATTGTGATTTATAATTATTTCATTGCAGACTCACAATATTCTGTCAAATAATATATCCCTGTTATAGAGTTAAAACTATTTAGATTCCTAGATATTAAACACTTGGCCCAATTTACACCATTAATGTCTCTAAACCATATGTTCTATACTACTCTATTTTTTTAGTTTTAGAAAACTATATCTGATGTAACTACAGAAAGAAGAGAAGGAAGCTTTTAGTTCAATTGAGGGAGATAAGGATAATTCCGAATTATGACTTTTGTCTTTGTATTGGTGCTTACTATCTCTACTTACTACTTTGAAGAATAATATTCAAAGTAGTTACACTGTAAAAATAAAGATAAGAAATCAATACATATAAGTTTAAAAAAATGAAAGGCTGTGAAAGGAAATTCCATGAAAATGGTTCATTTATTGAGTAACTCCTAGTCCTGTAGGCACACAGAGACAAACTTCATCAGAGAGGCTTCTCTTTTCTTATAAAATAATAAAGGCATCTTAGTGGCACTTTGGGGCTTACCCTCTCATTTGGGATATAGTGATCAAACTAATCATTGTTTTAAAATTATAATATTAAATGATTTCTAGGTGAATTACCTTAATTTATTATTGAAGAGATACATTTCAATTATGTAAATGTATTATTAATATGCTATGTTTGATTATATGTTCTTATTTAGGATATATTAATTTTATATAAAGAAAAATACATAAGGGTATGGAAACAGGAGATAAATCAGCTTGAAAACAGTAAATTAGGACAATTTAATACCTTTTTAACAAAAAAGATCCAAATGTAAAATAGATTATGCTTAAGAGTTGGTCATTTATTTTCTTCATTTCTTTAGGGAAGAGGGAAAACTATAAGGAATTACACACTAACTGTAAAATTAAGATACAACAAAGAAACAACCACAATTAAACAAATTAAAACAAGGTAAGACACTGGTAAGGATGATTGGTTTATAAACCTTACAGTGTCATAAATAGTGAAAGAGTTGTCACCATATTAAAAGCCTGTTTGAACAGGTGTGTGTTGTGAGGAGTATTCATTTGACAATGTATTTTGCAAATACACATTTATGGTAATGTCCTGTAACCATCCCGGGATGGATTTAATTACTGAGCCATTAAGGCTTACTGTTAATACTATGTGTTGATATTATTAACAAAAGTCTGGTTGTATCATTACAAGATATTTTTTAACAATTTGAAATGTTTCCTAAACAGTGTATGGTAAATTAAGTTAAAGCTGCAGTCTTGGGCGCTCTTTAACATAAATCATAGCAATATTCTTTTGGATCTGTCTACTAGGCAAAGGAAATGGAAGCAAAAGTAAACAAATGGGACCTTATTAAACTTAAAAGCTTTTGCACAGCAAAGAAACCATCTTCAAAAAGACAACCTACAGAATGGGAGAAAAATTTTGCAAATTATATAACTGATAAGGGATTAATATCCAAAATGTATTAATAGTTCATACAACCCAATATCAAAAAAAAAAACCTAAATGAAAAATGGATGGAAGACCTGAATAGACATTTTTCTAAAGAAGACATACAGATGGCTAACAGACTCACAAAAAGATGCTCAACATCACTAATCATCAGAGAAATGCGAATAAAAACCACAATGGGATATCACCTCACACCTGTCAGAATGGCTATCATCAAAAAGACCACAAATAACAAATGTTGGCGAGGATGTGGAGAAAAGGTAACCCTTGTACGCTGTTGGTGGGAATGTAAATATGTTCAGCTGCTGTGAAAAACGGTATGGAGATTCCTCAAAAACCTAGAAATAAAACTACCATATTACCCAGCAATTCTACGGCTGGGTATATATCTGAAGAAAATGAGGGCTTCCCTGGTGGCTCAGTGGTTGAGAGTACACCTGCCGATGCAGGGGACACGGGTTCGTTCCGCGGTCCGGGAAGATCCCACATGCCGCGGAGCTGCTGGGCCCGTGAGCCATGGCCGCTGAACCTGCGCATCCGGGGCCTGTGCTCTGCAACGGGAGAGGCCACAACAGTGAGAGGCCTGCGTACCGCAAAAAACAAACAAACAAACTGCAGTCTTTTTTCTGCTTTAAGTCAAAGTTTATAATAAGGAGAGTTGCCTAATATTTTGTAATATTGCTTAACAGAAAAATCATACTACATGACCTAGAAACTTCTAAGAAAACACCTGTAAATTTAGCTGCAATATATTAGTCTCAATAAGAAATAAAAGCATGACAAGAGTTACTGTGTGTCTCCTTATTTTTAAAACTTTAAGATGGTGTGTGTACATTATGTGTTAGTCCTACAATATGTTGGCTACTAGGTGAAAGAAATGTAAACTTACTTTTGGATAATTAAGGTGTTAACAACTTTAATCAACATATAAATTCACAATAGTAAAAGGGAATGAGGGAATTATTATGTTCAGAAATAAAATTCTAAATAAATAAATCCCAATTAATCATTTTGCACATATCTCTTTTTTGCTAAGGTATTAAAATTGTATTTAAATTTAACAATTTAACTTTTATATTAAATATATAATACTTATATGTCCCTTGATGTATCCCCAATACACCCCAACTGTCGTTATTATCATTATTCAATGGCAAATCATTTTTAGAATATATTAGTGTTAAATCACTTTTGATTATGTGGATTTTTTTTCGTATTGAATCTGCATCTCCAGTATGATATTACCCTATGCCAAGATTTTGTAAAATGACTAAGCTAGACTTATTGGGTCAAACTTATCAATAGAAACATTTAGTAAATAACTCAATATCAGAAAAAAGAAGCCCCTTATTGGCCTGTTAAGGCTGAAGGATTTTTCATCTTTTTCTATATTTGTATTTAAGTGTTGATGCTGCTAAATCTGACTCTATCTGATTTTAGCTCTTTTTTTCAGTCTCATTCTGTACTGAGACACAACTCTTCATCTGTGGGGCTTTATAACCCATGGTTTCACAACTGTCTAATTCATAAAAAAAGCTCCATGTATAGTTTTCTTCCAAAAGAAGTCTTGCATTAAATACTAAGTGGTCATGTTAATATAATCCTACCACACCCTTTCATCACTTTTTGAAATCCTTAAATGCTTTTTTAGAGTTAAAGTGGTACCTCCTCTGAATTGTCCATGACTCTTGTCTGTCCATGATGCAAAATTCACTTTCGTGCTTCTACTTGGGTTTTCTTGAAAATACTTTCGTAGATATAATCGGAGAGGAGCTCACTTTCTAGCCTAATCTAGCCACCAATCCACCCTAGTGATGGGCTGCACAGATACTCACCAGGCAGAAGGAGGACATTGGCTGCTGGTTTACTGCCAGCTACTCCTCTCAGGACATTTATTCTTCCATCCTCTTCTGCCTACGCACTCGACTAAGGCAAAAAACAACATACAGCCCCCTGTTACCTTGCAGCAAACCATTGCTCTCACATAGGCTTGCCAGGAATATTAAACAGCAAAACATATGATTGTTATTATGATCTTACCAGTGTAAACATGGATTAATCTTAACCAAAAATGATAAATATGAACAGGTAACAACATTATCCTAGGCACAGAAAGAGAGATAACAGGTTGAAATGTGTGAACTGTATTAAATAACTATTTCCTACATATGTAATTTGGGACGTGTAGAGTAAGTTTAAAATATATGGTTAATACTATCAGTTATATGTAAGAAGATGCAATATCCATAAAAGACATGACTTTAATTATAAAAATTTAGGAAAACATATACCAAAAGATCAATAGTAATTATCTCTGAAAGTGATGAGATGACAAATGAAAAATATCCTTTTCAATTTTTACTAGATACATTTCAATATACATTTGTTTTTGTTTTAGTATGCTTTAGGTTTATGATAAAATTAAGGATATCTTAAAAAATAAGAACATCTGTTCATCATAAAAGAAACACATCAGAGGTCTGGAGATATATTTTCAATACTTGTGACTGAAATATGTTGGCATGCTAAATATAGAAAAAATTCCTGTAATCGAAAGCAACAACAACAAAAATAAAATGACAATTCAATGAGCATGCATATCATTGAAGAGGAAATTAATTGCCACTTACTGTGTAAATGCATGTCTTAATATACGATATAATATAATATATATATGTATATACACATTTACTGACAGTTATTTTTCACATATAATTATTCATATTATGTTATATAAATGAATCAATATATATTATTTATATTATATGTATGACATATATATGTAATAGAGTGTGTATATATATTGTACACTATTATATATGTAATATGTTATATATAATTGTGAATATATACTGTACACAATATACTATATATTACATATATTATTATAATATGTATCATATATTATAGAGCCCGTGCTGCACAAGAGAAGCCACCACAATGAGAAGCACCAAGCACTGCAATGAAGAGTAGCCCCCACTCACTGCAACTAGAGAAAGCCCGTGTGCAGCAAGGACCCAAAGCAGCCAAAAATAAATAAATTAAAAATAAAAGAAGAGATGAGTGGTAGGTACATTTATCCTTAATTTATATAACTCATAAATTCTATTACATTATACTTCAAAAATAAGAAAATATATTTTAATAAATACATCAAACATAAATAAACATAATTAAGTATAATTGACTAAGAGGGTTATAGTTTTTTCAGTAACTTATTAAAGACATTTTAAGTTGGTTGTAATCCATTGTATGCCAGTTATTCACCAGAGATATCTGATGTTGGAAACTAGTAATTATACTATTATTCCTGTATTACTTTCCATCTTTGCATAAATATATTTAATGATTTAAAAAATACTTTCTGTTCATTTGGATGCAAAGATGAACAAATTATTGGAACAATATCACTTGACAAGAATTTCTACATGTTCCCAAACCAGCATTATGCAAAAGTGCCATTATCTCACATAGTATGCTTTCTGTAAATGTCAGAGAGAGAAAATAAACTTGAGGTCATATTCAGCTTATATTTTCCTAATTATTCATTATTTTCATAAATATTTTTGAACCTTTTCAATTTGCAGTTTTATAAACTATGTAAAACTAAATTATGCATCCATATCCTCTACCAGGAAACAGGAAGATATATAGGATGTTCCATATCACCCTACAATCTGGTACACCCTATGCTATTGGAGGTTTTAGTCTTAGGGAAAGATACAGTAATCTATTTATGGCAAGCCCCAATGGGAGGAAAAATATGTAAGATCTGAGATTGTGGAGTAAGTTTATACTATCTTCAGTAGATACTTGTATGTCCTTTTAAAACTCTTGGCATGTCAAGGCCTTGGCAGAAAGAGAACATTTGATCATGGGACACCAAGTGGCCATACACCTAAAACTTCTGATATGGGTTCTGTTGGTCTCACCAAGTCATAAAAATGGACATATCTAGCAGTAGTCCATCACAAGATGAAACTGGTATACCCAGGATTGAGTCTGATCATGACCAAAAGGCATGTGTAAAATGCAAGAGCAGATGAGTAGATCAGACCCCCATGTCACCCACCAAAGTTGTACCAGTTCCCCTTACTGTTTGTTCCTGTCCAGTGGGGAGGTTCCATATGGCCAACTGAAGAAGGAAGAAAAAGCCCAAGGTTGATTTTCAGACTTTTTTTTTTATCAAAGGTAGTTGATTTACAATATTTTATTAGTTTCAGATGTACAACATAATGATTTGAAAATTTTGTAGATTATTTAAAGTTATTATAAAACATTGCCTATATTCTCTGTGCTGTACAGTATATCCTTGTAGGTTATTTATTTTATATATAGTAGTTTGTACCTCTTAATCCCCTATTCCTATCTTGGCCCTCCCCATTTCCCTCTCCCCAGTGGTGACCACTAGTCTGTTCTCTGTATCTGTGAGTCTGTATCTGTTTTGTTATATGTATTCATTTGTTTTAATTTTTAAATTCCACATATAAGTGATATAATAGAGTATTTGTCTTTCTCTGTCTTAACTAATATCACCAAGAATAACAAGGTCCATCCATGTTGTTGAAAATGGCAAAATTTAATTCTTCTCTATGTCTGAGTGTATACATATGTACACACATACACACAAACCACATACACACACACACACACACACACACCACATCTTCTTTATTTATTCATGTGTTGATGGATACTTAGGTTGCTTCCATATCTTGGAATACACAATAGTGTAAATCATATTTCTATGAACATTGGGGTGCGTGTATATTTTTTAATTAGTTATTTCATTTTCTTTTTTTTTTTTTTTTTTTTGCGGTACGCGGGCCTCTCACTGTTGTGGTCTCTCCCGTTGTGGAGCACAGGCTCCGGACGCGCAGGCTCAGTGGCCATGGCTCACGGGCCTAGCTGCTCCGCGGCATGTGGGATCTTCCCGGACCGCGGAACGAACCCGTGTCCCCTGCATCGGCAGGCAGACTCTCAGCCACTGCGCCACCAGGAAAGCCCTCATTTTCTTAAGATATATACCCAGCTGTGGAATTGCTGGGTAATATGGTAGTTTTATTTCTAGGTTTTTGAGGAATCTCCATACCGTTTTTCACAGCAGCTGAACATATTTACATTCCCACCAACAGCGTACAAGGGTTACCTTTTCTCCACATCCTCGCCAACATTTGTTATTTGTGGTCTTTTTGATGATAGCCATTCTGACAGGTGTGAGGTGATATCCCATTGTGGTTTTTATTCGCATTTCTCTGATGATTAGTGATGTTGAGCATCTTTTTGTGAGTCTGTTAGCCATCTGTATGTCTTCTTTAGAAAAATGTCTATTCAGGTCTTCCATCCATTTTTCATTTAGGTTTTTTTTTTTTGATATTGGGTTGTATGAACTATTAATATATTTTGGATATTAATCCCTTATCAGCCATATAATTTGCAAAAATGTTCTCCCATTCTGTAGGTTGTCTTTTTGAAGAAGGTATCTTTGCTGTGCAAAAGCTTTTAAGTTTAATAAGGTCCCATTTGTTTACTTTTGCTTCCATTTCCTTTGCCTAGTAGACAGATCCAAAAGAATATTGCTATGATTTATGTTAAAGAGTGTTCTGCCTATGTTTTCTTCTAGGAGTTTTTTGGTTTCCAGTCTTACATTTAGGTCTGTAATCTATTTTGAGTTTATTTTTTTATATGGTGTGAGAAAATGTTGTAATTTCATTATTTTACATGTAAGCTGTCCAATTTTCCCAGCACCACTTTAGAAGAAGCTGTCTTTTCCTCATTATGTATATTCTTGCCTCCTTTGTCCTAGATTAATTGACCATAAGTGCATAGGCTTATTTCTAGGCTTTCCATTCGGTTCCATTGATAACGATATACATTTTTTTATAAATTTATTTATTTATTTTTGGCTGCGTTGGGTCTTCGTTGCTGCATGCAGGCTTTCTCTAGTTGCAGCAAGCGGGCTTCTCATTGCCGTGGCCTCTCCTGCTGTGGAGCACTAGCTCTAGGCGCGCAGGCTTCAGCAGTTGTGGCACATGGGCTCAGTAGTTGTGGCGCACAGGCCTAGCCACTCTGCAGCATGTGGGATCTTCCCAGACCAGGGCTGGAACCCATGTCCCCTGCATTGGCAGGCAGATTCCCAGCCACTGTGTCACCAGGGAAGCCCAAGATATACATTTTTAAAACATATTTTCTATTTTTTCTCAAAGCCTTCATGAAACTGCTAAGTGGTGTTCAGAGGGCTCTGAGGAGCTCTGGTTCTTTATGTCTCAGCACAGAAAGAATTTGGAGAGAGGCAAAGTGATAGATAAGAAGTGATTTATTAGAATAGGACGCTTGTGAGGCTTACAAGTGGGCGGGCTAGAGGGTGCCACACCCGGAGAACTTAGTGGGCTACAGTTTTATAATCAGAGGAAAAGTGGGGAGGGGGAGAAAACCACTTTCTTCCTCATTCTTGAGGAGACGTCAAGCTTCCATCATCAGCTCCTCCTCCACGTCAGGCGGAGAAGTTTTCTTGTCCCTACATGGTCAAGCTGGGACTGTCACTGTGCAATGGAAATGAGTAAAAAGACAGTGACATATGTTAAAAATGGTAAATCATCTCAGGTTACAGTATAATGTCACCCTTTCCTTGTATTTTTGTTTTTAGTGTGCACAAAGGAGCATGTCCTAGGAATCATTAACTTACTGTGCTCACTGGCCAGGATGTGGTTCTCATGCTACCATTGTTTATGGTTTGGGGGCAAGTCTCATGCTTCTGTTGCATGATTTTGTTGCTAAGCATGCCTGCTTGGTTTTGTGGTTAAGCAAACCTGCTTTCTTGAGTGATCATTAACTTACAGGGGTCTCCCATACTTTTTTCTTTACCTACAATCCCTTAGTAAGATTAACTATTTAATTACCTACTTTGTCCCTTTACTCTGTCCCTATCATTACTTATTATTAAAATAAATTCAATAGTAGTAATAGCCTCAGAGTGTCATCCAGAAAAAAATTAGTATAGGGTAAGCCAGACGTTAAGAACAAAAATATTAGCTATTATTATGTCAAATTTTTATTCTTAATATTTCCATATATTTTGTCTATAATTCAGTTTCTCTGGTTTTAATTATTTCAGTGGAACTATCCTCATGCCCTTTTAAAAACACAAATAATAGGAAGAGTCCAAGTTACTGAACTGGATTTTCTGGACTAAGTAAACCAACTTTGTGAGCCAGTTATACATAACATTTTTTTTTGCAAGTCACATTTTAAAAAATGTTTCTAACATGTACGTTGCCATTTTATTTTCTTAGCAGTTTCTTTTTGTGAGCAACATTTTTTTAAAAACCTGACATTGTATAAATTATCATTGAAACTCTCAATGAAAATCAATTGATCGTATACATATTTCCTTCTAGATTCCATGATCAATTTTCCTATTCTTCCACAAATACCACACTCTGTTTTTCTTGAGTGTGTGTGTGTGGTTTTTTTTTTTGTTTGTTTGTTTGTTTGCGATACGCGGGCCTCTCACTGCTGTGGCCTCTCCCGTTGCGGAGCACAGGCTCCAGACGCGCAGGCTCAGCGGCCATGGCTCACGGGCCTAGCCGCTCCCGGCATGTGGGATCTTCCCGGACCGGGGCATGAACCCTCATCCGCTGCATCGGCAGGTGGACTCTCAACCACTGCGCCACCAGGGAAGCCCCCACACTCTATTTTTATTGTTAATTCTTAGTCCCCTCCTCCCCAAGCCCTCACTTACTTTTTACTTCCCCTCCCCCTCCTCTTTTTCCTTCTTTTATTCCTGTAACTTCTAACTTTTCTTTTGGAGAGAACTAAACAAAGTAACATAGCAATTCATCATAAGATATTTTCCTACAAATATCTTAATGGGATAAACATTATCAATTCCTCTACATGAGAAATAATATAAAATATAAATTATAAGTTTGTGCTGGAATTAGATTGCCTGGATTTGAATTCCAGCTTCAACACATGCTAGTTGTAAATTATGCCTTACTACCTTTTTCTGTATTTTTTTTATATTATTTATAAAGTGGGAATTATTATAGTAACCACCTTATAGGGTTGCTTTGAGATTAAATAATGTATTTAAAGACAGAGTACAATTCCCGACACAGAAAAAGTTCTCAGTGAATGCTAGCTATTTTTGTTTAATACTCTTAGAGTCTTCTGTTTCTTTGGCGTTAATAAGCATATGTAGAAATAAAAAAGGCCTGCTTGTCAAAGCCCATTGGTTATTGGTGGATTATTTATTGTGGTACTGAAAATAAGCAGCAGTTAATTTTTAGATGGAAATTCTCTTTTCCTGCCTCTTTCCTGAACTCCCATGATATTGTGTCAGACTTCTTTCTGTGCTTTCTAAAGCAATTGGGGAGTTTATTTAAAGAACAACACATGAAAATAAGGCAACCAGATCATGGATATTTGATTTTTTCCCCACAGGATGCCAGGACCAAAACAAATACCATTGTTTTCCAAAGCAAATGGACTCTAGGACAGCTGCTAACAATGGAAAGAAACATTGAAGTTATTCAAATTACTAGAGTTCTCTGGTGATCAGATTCTCTTGCTTTTCAGAAACAGCAGAGGATTTTTTAAATTTCCATCTAATGCTGTGAAGTGTCTGCTTTTTCTGTTTTTCTTGCAGACTTTCAACTTGTTTCTACAAAATAGCTAAGAGACCCATTGCATCATATCCAAACACTCCATGTCACAGTATCATATTATCATATTTGTTCAACTGTAATGACTTATCTTCTATGTTCAGAGCTTCCCCTCAGAGACTGCTGGCTTGTTTATAGTTTAGCTGCAATTGGGTCAGGTGATGACTCTTAAAACAATGACAGCACAGCCATGTGGTACCAGCATGATGCCTTACAGATGGGACTGTAGTCAGGATGCTTGTCAATTTTTATGGAAAGTATCAAGGCCAACCTTATAGTCCAATAATTTTAGAAACAATATAGTATAAAGTTTAAGGATGTATGTAGTTTGACTGGGTTAGAATCTTAACTCTGCCATCTTCTAGTTGCTGAAATTCTCTGATCATTGATTTTTCTCATCATTATAAATAGACATACTGACAGTACTTATAACAATAAATGTACTTTTAAAAACAGTTCTCAGTAAGCATTAGCTATTATTACTATCTGTCTTATGCCTACTGTTAGATGCAAATGCTAAGTTCTGATGCCTGATTTTCCTACCAGGTGGAGAAATACCCATAGAGTAAAACTCTTGACCCTTCTAAACCTATTCACACACTCCTCCAGAGAAGAGGAGTGAGTTGATTGGTGAGTTTAAGAGCAGGAGCTAGTCATGAAAAACAAAACTCCTTCCTTGTTTTCTCACATGGAATCTGGATACCCTCAGGAAACAGGTATCATACTCTGTTACTCTATTCTGCATTTTTTTGAGAGAAGGCCACTCTAAGCGAAGCCTGCACTTTTTCAGAACTGCCTAATGACTAGTCAAATTAGTCAGTATTTATTAGATCAGTGAATCTGTGTGATTTTTTGAATCATTCCTAAAATCTCAGTTTTGCCAGTGTATCACCTAAGTCACTTGTTCCAATATCAGCTAATCTCTTCATTTTGAAATTGGCTAGAGGGAAAAAAGAAGAGTGAATTTTAGACTCCTCAAAGCTCAATATCTCCTACTCTACAGTATACTTTTAGAGGACCAAGTTTTTTTTTTTTTTGCAGTACGCGGGCCTCTCACCATCGTGGCCTCTCCCATTGCGGAGCACAGGCTCAGAACGTGCAGGCTCAGCGGCCATGGCCCACGGGCCCAGCCGCTCCGCAGCATGTGGGATCCTCCCGGACCGGGGCACGAACCCGCATCCTCTGCATCAGCAGGCAGACTCCCAACCGCTGCGCCACCAGAGAAGCCCAGGACCAAGTTTTGATTATCTTTGATTCCCAGTTATCTTTGAATGACAGCTAAGTTTCCTGGTATGTAATATATTTTGTAGTTTAATATTTTGCATAATAAGATCCTATATCCAGGTAGGATACAACCATTTAGCTTCAATTAGCACTCTCATTTTTTCATATGACCTAACTGTATTGTGATCTGTCACTTCGTACTTGTCATCAGAAAATAGCACCACCTAGATACATTGAACTAAATATCTGCTCTGTCTTCAGCTCATTCTTAGAGACACTGCTCAGAATTCAATTTCTCTTTGAAGTTTCCCTGAGCAGTGGAGTCGGCAAATATTTATTGAGCATTATATGTCTCCTGCACTGTACTAAACACTGGGTAAAAAAAAAAAGTTGATAAATATGACAATGTATTTCCAGCATAATGGGGTAGACAAGCCCATTATAAACATACTTATGATCTAAACCAATACGTATTTGTAATATGCTGATGTAAGTTGAAGGAGAAAATGATAAATCCTTAGTGGTTCAAGTACAACTGACGGAGGTTGGAAAATATTCAGAATAAATATAATTGGCTTTGAAAGATGTTTTAGAGACAAGAGAGATGTATGGTTGTGAAACATTTCAAGATGTCCAAGTGATTGTTAATGGCAGAATATAAACAAGATTAAGTCTGAAGAGACTTCCTGAGATCTGGAGTTTTAAAGGTTCACTGAAAACAATATTGGAGGGATAGGGTAATGACAGGAAAGGAACAGAGAAAGAACAGAGTGCTCTGAGACGTGAGTGGCAGATGAATAAGAGGAAACTTGAAGAATTTTGAATAAAAAAGCGAAGACAGATTTGTTAGAGGGAGATATTGGAAAAAATATTTTTAGGATGGGCAAATTTGAACGTATTTATTGACTGAGAGAAAATTAAAAGTTAGAAAAGTGTGTAGTAAATAATTTAATCATATCCAAAGAGAAAGCTGGCTTTTGCCCTAAGCTTCTGAGAGTTACACTCTAAGCTCTTGAAATCTCCTGTCTTACAGGATTGTCTTTGTTGGCCTGGGGCATTGTTATAGTCTAACAATGTGATTTAGGATAGGGCTTTGAGTCACACATCATCACTTTGACCTCCAGAGGTATTGTAGAGTGAGGTTGCCATATAGGTAGTTGACCCGGTAGCCCCAGTAAAAATCTTTGAACATCAAAGCTCAGATAGACTTCCCTGGTTGACAATGTTCCATGTGTTTTGTCACACATAGATGTCAGGAAAGGAATACTCTTCCACAGACAGAGGACAATGGAAGCTCCGTGTTTGACACTTTCCTGGATTCTGCCATTTATGCTTCCTCCCTTGGCTGATTTTGATTGTATCCTTTCCCAGTAATAATTCATAACTTTGAATATAACAGCTCTCAGTAAGTTCTATGAGTCCTTCTAGTGAATTATGAAACCTGAGGGTGGTTTTGGGAACCCTCCATCCCTGAACTTACAGTTGTTGTCAGAAGTGAGGATAGTCTTATAGAATGTGTGTGCTCCTTCTATCTTTGTAAAAAAGATGTTGAAAGCTAATAAGAATGAGGATATAGCAGATCAAGGTGGTGAAAAGAATGCAGTAAGGATAAGAATTACAGGGCTTATATTTGTCCAGATGAGGGACACCACATCTTGACACCTTGAGGGTAAGGGAACATGGTATGGGTGTAGATGTGTGTGGGTGCAGAAGTAAAGGAATGGAAAGCTCTGGTTGATTCATACTAGAGGGACCCATTGTTCTTCATGAATGGAAGAGAATTTGTCTAATAAGTGGTTTTAAATAAAGGTTTAAATAAGTGTGACTTTTTCAAAAACCTGCAAAAGGAACTAAGAAGTGTTGTGGTCAGCCAGAAGAGCTCAGAAATAACCAAAAAACTGTAAATCAAGCAAATCTAGAAAATGTGAATATTTACCCACAATATAGCTTTATTCCTCCTTTTCCATTTCTGCATAGTCAGCTGTGAGCTTTATCAAGGTCTTCTGCCAGAGCAGGAAATCATGGCAGCAGTGGGAAGGAAGAAGGCACTCTGTGAGCAGAGTGCTCTTTGAGAGACACTTCTTCAGAGGGGTAGAGAGGCATTTAGATAAGAAGCACTTGGGCCTTGTTTTCGGTTAGTTACAGTTACTATGCTGATACCACTGAAAGGGAAAAAACTAGATAATTGATTCTAACTAGTTACGGGCAATAATATGGCTACTACACAATGGACAGGGAAGAGGATGTCTGGACTTAGTGGATTTTCTGGACTTCATCCAAAATTAGAAGTAAAAAGAAAACTATAACAAGCCAAAATAAGAATAACCATTAATGACACAGCCTTCTTAGGAGTGCATGTTTAGGTCTGTCTGCCAAATAAATATGTCCAGCTAAGGTGCTGGATGAGGGCAAAGCAAACATTGAGTAGGAATTGGAGAAAGGAAGTTATGACTCCTAACTCCAGCCACATAACCAGTTGCAGGCAGGAGGACTATAGTAACTATACGTATTTTTCTTTCTTGCCTTGATATTTAACTGTATGAAATATTTTCTTTTTCCATTCCCCACTATCTGATAACAGATATAAGTTGTGTAAATAACATTCAGCTCTATAATTCAGCATTTAAGTTCTAGTACATAAACTATTGTGACTAGGCAAAGAAAGAAAGAAGTTACCCCTTTTAGGAAGAATGTAAGCATGTGTGTGGTTGTACAAAGAACAAATACATCACATCAGGCAGGCATGGTGCTGTTATCCTCTTCATTCAGAAGTGAACTGCGTGTCAATGGGTCGCATATAAATACAGAGTTGAGATGGTGTAGACTATGCTGGGTTGTCTGTCATCAATTTATTCCCTTCTCAGGTCTCCTCTGCCTCACAGAAAATAGCACAGAGCTTAATTTTGCAAAGTTCCCTTCCACATATGGTTTCAGGCTAGAATTTGACATTGCACAACATTCACGAGTGATTTACAAGGTGAAAGACAAAACTACTCCCCAAGGACAGTTGAATTGAAGTGGCTTCCTGGCAGGCTTTTGAGAAGACACAGCTGCCACAGACTGAGGTAGATGGTGAGAACTTAGCAAAGATTCTTAAAAATTGCAGTAACTTTGTTTATTTATTGTTTTAAGAAGATGTTGGGGGTAGGAGTTTATTAATTAATTTATTTATTTTTGCTGTGTTGGGTCTTCGTTTCTGTGCTAGGGCTTTCTCTAGTTGTGGCAAGCGGGGGCCACTCTTCATCGCAGTGTGCGGGCCTCTCACTATCGTGGCCTCTCGTTGCGGAGCACAGGCTCCAGATGCGCAGGCTCAGTAGTTGTGGCTCACGGGCCTAGTTGCTCCGTGGCATATGTGATCTTCCCAGACCAGGGCTCGGACCCGTGTCCCCTGCATTAGCAGGCAGATTCTCAACCACTGCACCACCAGGGAAGCCCTGCAGTAACTTTATTTTGAGCTCTTGAGAACCACACTCTTCAGGACTTGAGGTGGAGATATTTATTAGAAGCTTTTATGTTCATCATTCCTCAGCTATTCCCAGTTGTGTGAGCTCGTAATTCCCATATTAAACTCTTTATTTCTGGAATACATGTCCTTGCTTTTATTTTCTTAACCAAATCCTGACAGAAACAGCAGATAATCTCATTATGTAGATGTGGAAATGTGCTAGAATCTTCTTTAGTGGGTTTTTGTATGAATTGAACCATGTGAAATTTGTCCCAGTGTTTAAGAAAATTAAGTTTATTTGAGATTACTTAAAAATATTTATGTTGGTCATTCACTTGGCTTAATATTGAATTCTCCTGTGATGGCACAGAATTATTGGCAAGCTGACTGCCTTTATGAGTGTTAAAAAAAAAGCAAATTTCAAGAGAAATCCAGAAAAAAATAGGTAGTGTTTATGTAATATATATGCATATATGACATATATATTTAGCATATGAAATCCTTTCAAAGTGTAAAAATAATGACTTCTGGGAGAATGGATTCTTAAAAGCTGGAAAGCTGCTATGGTTGTTTTTAAAGTGGGTGAAATTACTGTGCCTTAAAGATCAGCACTTCTTACTTATACATATGTCCTGCCTGAAATACAGGTGGGGCCGGCAATTCTCAGGGATGCTCAACCAGTACCTCTTTCTCTTCCAACTCCTCTGCAGCTCCCACAGTTTGAAGAAGCAAAGTGGGCACTTGCTCTGCAAACCTAGACTTAACTTGTTCCCCCTCCTCCCATGCATGCTGGAATGTTCTGATGCTAAGTGTTTTGTTAGATTTGGAGTGAGTAGTATAAAGACCTTCAAATTGTTAATATTAGCTGTGTGCTTCATCTCAATATTTACTTGAAAATCCTGCACTGAGGTGTGTCTGCTACTAGCCTAGTTATTAAGAAAGTAAGGCATTTTAAGAAATTGAATAGCAGGTTAACTTTTAAGTGGAAAAAAAATAGAATCTATAGCATGGATAAACTTTTTGATTGTCTATACCATTAGAAAAAAAAATACTGGAGCAGTCTTAACTGTCATCAATAGCAATGTGGTTAAACAGAATAAAGAAGATGCATGGTATAAAATCCTACTCAGAGGCCAACCATAAGGAAAGATTCATTTGAACCAATATGACAAAAGCATAAAAAAACACTGCTAAATTGAAGAAGTTTATTATGATTCATTAAGCACAATATCATACAATTTTAATAAAATCATACAGCACAATGATTTATGAATATGTATGTTTGTGTGTCTATGTACAGAAAAATAATGGACGCATACAGAGCATAATGTTAATAGTTGTATTCTCTGAAGCTATCGAATGAGTCATGTATTTGGGGAGGTGTTGTTGCATTACCTGTAATGTAGATGTTTTTGAAACAGAAAATATGTATATGATATAGTTGTGCAAATAAGTGTAGTTTCTGATTAAAAGAAAGAGACAACAGCATGAAATTATGTAAACTCTTAACAATCATCATCTCCAGCTACTGAGATTATGGATAATTTATCATTCCTCTTTGTATTCTCTGATTCTACACCCAACCAGGGGGAGGGGAGTTCCCACAAGTAATTTTTGACACCATCTGGGTGTCCTAAAATTTAATGCAATTTTGGTATTATTTGCCTGGAGGTAGCATCAGATCCCACAGGTTAAGAACTCAGTCCTAGGGTTTCCCTGGTGGCGCAGTGGTTGAGAGTCCGCCTGCCGATGCAGGGGACGCAGGTTCGTGCCCTGGTCCGGGAAGATCCCACATGCCGCGGAGCGGCTAGGCCCGTGAGCCATGGCTGCTGAGCCTGCGTGTCCGGAGCCTGTGCTCTGCAACGGGAGAGGCCACAACAGTGAGAGGCCCGCGTACCGGAAAAAAAAAAAAAAAAAACCCTCAGTCCTAAAAGAATGCCCCCCACCCCCCTTCAGCCAGCCAGTTGCAAGTCCAGGTTATCACCTGTGCTTCTGACTAACTGGCTATAAATAGGGGTTTCCAATGACCCCCGCTAGAGCAATTCACAGAACTCAGAGAAATATTCTACTTACCAGATTACTGGTGTATTATAAAAGGATATAACTCAGATTCAGCCAGATGGAAGAGACGCATAGACGAGACATGTGGGAAGGAGCTCAGAGTGTCCACGCCCTCTCCCAGTGCGCCACTCTCCCTGAATCTCCACATGTTCACCCACCCAGAAGTTCTCTGAACCCTCTCCTTTGGGGATTTTATGAGGCTTCATTACATAAGCACTATTGTTTAAATCATAGGCCATAGGTGACTGATCTCAATTTCTTCTGCCTCTCCGCACTCAGTAGGTGGATTGGAGGGCTGGGGAATGAAAGTTCCAAGGCTCTAGTCATGTGGTTGTCTCCTCTGGTGACTAGCCTCCATGCTTAGGTGATGTAGGGGCTTTCTAAACTAAATCTCATCAACAGAAGAAAAGACACCTTCATTGCTCTCCTCACAAGAAATTACAAGGGTTTTAGGAGCTCTGTGCCAGAAACAGGATGAAAACAAAATATATATTTCTTATTATAAATCACAATATAACATATCCTTTTAGAGATTACCTGGAAGTTTTCTTTGTCAGTGCATAACACACACAAACACACACACACAAACACATTTCCTATTCTTTATCATTTATATATTTACCATTCACGTTTTGAGTTGAAAATATTTAATCACTAAATTTGACGTGTCTATTTACTCTTTCAAATGATTAATTTTATGTTTTCTTTGTTCAGAAAGCAAAATTCTTATCTATTTCAAGGCTTGAATAGATCGGGTACCTTTCTGATACAAACCAATGTTCTTAAAAAAGTACTTTTATTTACTCTTAAATGTACTTAAGAATTCTGGTTTCATCTCTGACATGTCAAGAGCTTGGAAGTGGTCATTCCAGTCAGTAACATTTTTCTTCCTTACAATAAGAAAAACCTGAACAAACTCAAAGGTAATGACTTTTATTGTACCCATCAAACCATTGAGAACATAGAGCAAACTGTCACCTTGAAATCTGGGGAGATAGGTACATCCAGGGAGTCACGGCCGAGATCAGTTTACCTGGAACAGGAGCTGCTGGAGTCATAAGCTGGTAGAACACTTAAGTGATAATGACAAATTGCTGGAGGCTGAATGTGGACTGTCTTAATCTTTAGAAACTCCTAGGGGAGTGTGGTCTTAGGGCTCCCTAACACATTTTTGGGTTCTCCCAGTGAATAGTGAAAATACCCTATTGTTTCTGGCAGGAGAGGGTGGGGGAAGTAACTATTTTCAAGATATGATCTATTGTCTATAAGAACCACTTTATATATAAAGACACAGGTTAAAAGCAAAGGAATACAGAAAGATGAGCATGCTAACATTTTTTTTTAAGGCAATAAATAGTAAAACAAAAATGTTGTTGCAGGGATAAATTAGACAAAAGTCAAACAAGACAAAATAACTACATCCCAAGATTTTCTCCAGTCAGAACTTTCTTATAAGGCCTTAATAGTTTTATTTAAATCTGCAGAGTATAAAATGATATGTTTAAACTACTATGTGATCATATCCTATATTTTCTTACACCATAATTACTTGGCTTTAATGGACTATTAATTCCTATAAATTTTCAGAAAATGTAATTACTTGAAGATCATAATATAAATAAATATTCAAATTTACCAAGTCTCAAATGAATTAATGGTTTCCTATGCACTAAATATTTAAAATACATCTAAATAAACAATGTGATGGTAACATAATTGTGTCATAGCATGATAATAATATGAGGTATGGCTTGTAAAATAATTTATTGTACCCATGTACATGACAACCAGTAAGACATCCCACTTTTTCCTGTCTTCAGGCACATCGGATTTTTTTTTTAATTTTTATTTATTTATTTATTTATTTATTTATTTATTTATTTATTTATTTATTTTTGGCTGTGTTGGGTCTTCGTTTCTGTGCTTGGGCTTTCTCTAGTTGCGGCGAGCAGGGGCCACTCTTCATCGCGGTGCGCGGCCCTCTCACTGTCGCGGCCTCTCTTGTTGCGGAGCACAAGCTCCAGAAGTTCAGGCTCAGTAGTTGTGGCTCACGGGGCTAGCTGCTCCGTGGCATGTGGGATCTTCCCAGACCAGGGCTCGAACCCGTGTCACCTGCATTGGCAGGCAGATTCTCAACCACTGCGCCACTAGGGAAGCCCCAGCACATCGGATTTTGATTATGACCCCTAAAGTCACAAAAAATAATTTTCTATCTCATAACGTGTAATTCATTTGTAAAATGTTAATATATTCTATTGGGTTTTGCCACTGTTGCTAAGTTTATTCAAAAGAGTTATCAAATTATAATTAAATGAACAGGGATCTGCGTGGCCTGTGTAAATATTGTAATTGGTTCATACATATGTAATGCCATTAATTAATGTGCAGTACCAGGTAATTTTGAAATAAGTATTGTCGTCTCTAATGGCCATTTTATACATAAAATATTTTATCTCCCAAGAATATATTCTGAAAAGAAATCCAAAGTTTATTTGAATAGAACTTTCCTTGAAAAGTAAATACTAGGAAAATACTAGAAATTATATTTCATAATGTGGATGAAAATTGCCAACGACTTTGATGCATCACTCTTAATAGAACTGTTCTCCTTTACCACCATAGTTGATGAGGAGGTGCTGCCAGACTTTCCACTCCTGTGAAATGGCTACAACCGTACCCCATTAGAAATACCCATGGGAAAAAAAAATGCCCACGGAATGTGGCAAGTTGTACCAACTCTCTGTCAATTACATTTCTTTACATCAAGTTAAAAAATTTCTCTTCACGAAGAGAGTTGATTGGTCTTCATTTAGAAACACATAATACACATTTTTCAACTTAGAAATAGACTACATAAAATAAGACCTCACATTAACTATAAACTTGTAATTCACATTTACCCCTTCTCCTTTTTTCATCTTGATTTTTATCCAGTTTACTGCTAAAATGTTACATTATCATCATTTACCTTTTCATTTCTATATGTTCTAAAAGTTCTTTATGAGCAAATTAACTTTCAATTTAAAAAGATTTAAGAATAGGATGTTTTATTAATTGACATCTATTGTCTGTTCTCTTGGTACAGATGTTAAGAGAGCAAAGTGACAGATGGATGCATATTTTCTTCTTTCATGGAATCACTAAAGATTTTATCATAAAATGTAACCCCTTCATACACTGTTAAAGCCATTTGACTTTCAGCAAGCCTGCTCATTCATGACTCTTCATCTGTTTTTATCCAATATTTCAATTAGCCCAACAGAATAATAATTCATTGATTTCAAAAATAATGAATTGTGTCCTCATTAAATTGTTTGACTAAGAGTATAAAGTGAAAAGGGGGTGAACAAATAAATATGTTAAATTCAATCATTAAATAGATGAGGTAACAGAAACTTTGGGGATTGAAGATTAATTTTCCTTTAGGATCATATCTTGGCAATTTAGAATAAGCAAATCTAACCAGGAAACTTCTGACATTAATATAGTACCTATAAATTATTCATTCATTTGCAGATTTCATTTATGTCAAATCTTGTTAGAACAGTTAATTTTACATGAAAGTTTTTCTCAGAGGAAGTTCTTAACAGTTGGGCATTAGCATTTTTGAATGAGTCAGCATTTTTCATGTAACAAGATTCCTGTCTTGTTATATTTGCATAATTTAATCATTGCACAGTATAGCATAGATCTAAGAATGTCATTTTTCTTGGATTAAATATTAAAATTATGTGCATAGTAGGGTGGTCACTTATAAGAGAATGAAGAACAGGACATTAGTAAGCATATATAATCAATTTGTTTTATTAGAAAATTAACAGGACTGAAATATGGCCTTAATTAAGCCACTGGTTTGTAATCAAATGTTAAATCAGTCATAGGAAGTGAGAATTCTATCATCTAAACATACAGGTGAATAGCATATATTATTTAAAATACTTTGTTGACTATAGTGACATTTTATAGTTAGTATTGTAAATTAGTATAATAATTTACCTTGCAAGATTACTCTTCCATTAAATTTGGATCTATGTCCTCTGGTAATACAAATGTTTGTCTTAGTTCAAGAATCTTTTATATTTAGCACCTAATAAAAATCTAAAGATTTCCTTTGGTTTCTTAAAAAAAAAAAAAAAGATAATGAGGGTTAATGCTCAAAGAGTTTTAGCAAATGGTTCTGTGAGTCTGTCTTCCACCTCTTCTTTTACTAGCTCCAAACGTTATCCTCTTCTCAGATGCTTGTTTGATATTAGATGGGAATTCAGTCCTGATAAAGACAGCCTTAACACCCACAGCTTGACTGAACTTTAGACAGGCTTCTTCTTGCCTCTAGACCCCTGACCTTCCGCTAGCCAAGGCTTTACAAAATTCAGATGGCTAACCACAGAGGCCCCTCCCCTCCCTTTTCTTAGAGTATTTACTTAGAAAACTTGTAAATTTTCTCTCTCTCTCTCTCTAAATATATATATATAATATATTATATTATATATATTTAAATATATAAATCATTTTAAAAAGCTTCTTGTTGTTTTATAACCCAGGACCTGGGACTTTCTCAAGGACCTGAGAACCATCCTTTGAAATGTAATCATCAAAGAAGAAAGTGTCCGTATCTCCTATTCTCAGTAGAAAGGTAAGAACCTCTTTTAGGTGGGCACCTCCCTCAAACTTGTAAAACTACATCCTGTCATGAAGAGTTGAGAAAGTTTACTTTTCCTTTGGGTAAAGCCAATGAGAAAACAGATGGCTTAGTATCTCCACCCCAGCTCTTATAAACTCCCCTACCTTTTGTTTAGGGAAGTTGAGTTCATCCTGTGTTCGTTTCTCGTCCTTATTTCAGTAGCCTTGAATAAGGTCTTCCTGATAATATCTGGTATGATTTTTGCTTTGACAAACACAAATAGCTGTCTTTGTTCCCCTTGGAACCACACATGACAAGACTTGCAGATTGGATGTGCTAAATCACTCTTGTACCTCAGTGTTGGAAAGCACAGTGATTAGAGAAGAATGAATTTTACTGCAAGAGACTTCAGCCAGACTGGAGACCTTTTTACTCTACACAGTCGGCTCACGGTGGGGAGAGACTGATTTCCTTTCTCCACTTGCGGGACTGAAGATACCTAGAGTGATCCATAATAAAGACCCGAGACTTAATGTATAAATAAATACATGAATAATTAAACAAACATACAAATAAATAACTGCCCTCTCACAGGGCCTTGCAGCACAATAAAGGGATATCAGATGGACAAAAACAAGCCACAAAAATCCATAAAGTAGAGCTACAGTACAGAAGCAGATGGTAACATGATTTCTCAGGAAAACAATTTAATGAGTAAATTGATGCTACTTTTAAGTAGTACTTAATAGTAGTAATATTTAGTACATTAAATACTGTACTACAGTTAATGATCTGAAGTAGTAGACTAGAATATCAAATGGGAGAATTTTGCTGAAATAAGAAAAAAATTGAAAGAGAAAGAATATATGTGAGAAAATCTTAGCAACTTATTTGAAAAATACAAGAGAACTAACATGGAAATGAAAAATTTTTTAAAATGAAAATGTAATATATGAGAAAAGGAATTTAGTTAATAGAAAAATATTGTTTTCATCTGGAGAAAGATTCATGTCTAAGCTTGAAAGTTTCGTGGAGTTCCTGGAAAAATAGCAATTCTAAGGTAAAAAGAAAACATCATGTTTCCAAAATTGAAATAGGTAAATAAGAAGGAAGAAGATATTAAAGTATCACCACCAGACATTCTGAAACACTTGAAGCAAAAGACATTAGAATATTATCTACACTCTATTAAGAGAAATTTGATGAGTAGAACTCAACAATCCTACACCCAACCAAGACATCTTTTCATTGTTAGTGTGCAAGATAGATATTTCTGAATATGCAAGAATTTAGAGTACACCACAAGTTTTCCAAGACAGAATGCTCATCAAACAATGACTCCAAACAAGAACAGAAAGGAATTGAAATATAAATCCATCAAAGTGAGAAAAATTTAGAAGGAGAATTGTGTTGAAATATATTGGGTTGGCCGAAAAGTTCTTTTAGGTTTTTCAGTAAGCTCTTACAGAAAAACCCGAATGAACTTTTCGGGCAACCCAAATAAAATTTTCACATTACTGGAAGAAATGTGAAGTGTTACATCCTCCTTGAAAGCAGCCTTGTGACAGAAGAAGTGATGGGATACTATATACAACTCTACACACATGAATTTGGCAACTTAGATAAAATGAACTATTTTCTTTTAAATAGGAAAATATCACAACCCATCCAATATGAAAAGATGATTTAAGTAAATTGATTCTAAAAGACTTTACTTTTTTAGAGTGGTTTTAGGTTTACAACAAAATTGAGAGGAAGTTACAAAGATTTCCAATATACCTCCTGCCCCCACACATGCATAGCCTCCTCCATTATCAACATCACTTATCAGAGTGGTACATTTTTTAACAAGGATGAACCTACACTGACACATCATAATCACCCAAAGTCTATAGTTTACCTAACAATTCACTCTTGGTGTGGTACATTTTATAGATTTGGACAAATGAATAATAACATATACATCATTAGACTACCACAGAGAGTATTTTGAATTCCCTAAAAATCAGTTGTGTTCTGCCTGTTCATCTCTCTCCCACTACAACCCTGGCAACAACTGATCTTTTATTGTGTCCATAGTTTTGTCTTTTGATCATGTCAAAACAGTTGGAATCATACAATATATAGTCTTTTCACACTGGTGTCTATCACTTAGTAATATGCATCTAAGGTTCTACCATGTCTTTTCATGGCTTGATAGCTCATTTCTTTTTAGCACTGAAAAATATGCCATTTTCTGGACATACCATAGTTTCTCCATTCACCTACTGAAGGACATCTTGGTGTTTTCAGTTTTGGCAATTTTGAATAAGGCCGCTGTAAATATCTTTGTGCAGGTTTTTGTGTGGACATATGTTTCCAGCTCCTTTGGGTAAATACCAAGAAGGGTGATTGCTGGACAGTATGGTAAAAGTATGTTTAGTTTTGTAAGAAACTGCCAAATGGTCTTCCAAAGTTGCTATGTTGTTCAGCACTCCTATCAGCAATGAATGAGAGTTTTTGTTGCTTCATATTCTTAACAGCATTTGTTGTTTTCAGTGCTTTGGATCTCAGCCATTCTAATAGATCTGTAGTGGTATCCAATAAGTGTGTAGTGGTAGTTGGTTTAATTTTTATTTCCCTGATACGTATAATGTGGAGCATCTTTGCATATGCTTATTTGCCTTCTATATATCTTCTTTGGTGAGGTGTTTGTGAAGGTCTTTGGCCCAATTTTCATCTAGGCATTTGTTTTCTTATTCTTCAGTTTTAAGAGTTTTTTTGGTATATTTTGGGTAAGAGTCCTTTATCAGATGTGTCTTTTTCAAATATTTTCTTCCAGTCTATGGCTTATCTTCTCCTTCTTTTGACATTACCTTTCACATAGCAGAGGTTTTCAATTTTGATTAAGTCTAGATTATCAATTATTTCTTTCATGGATCATACCATTGATGTTGTATCTAAAAAGGCATCACCATATCCAAGGTCATATAGTTTTTCTTCTGTGCTATCTTCTAGGATTTTTATACTTTTGCATTTTACATTTAGAGCTTTGATCCATTTGGAGTTACTTTTGAGGAAGCGTGTGTCTACATTCATTTTTTTGCATGTGGATGTCTAGTTGTTCTAGCACCATTTGTTGAAAGGACTATCTTTGCTCTATTGTATTGCCTTTGATCCTTTGTAAAAGATTAGTTGACTGGTATTTATAGGGGAGTATTTATGGGTTCTTTATTCTATTACACTGATCTATTTATCTATTCTTTTGCCAATACTACACTGTTTAGATTACTGTAGCTTTGTAGTGAGCCTAGAAATTGGGCAAAGTCAGACCTCCAGCTTTGTTCTTCTCTTTCAATATTGTATTGGCTATTCTGCGTCTTCTGTCCCACCATATAAGCGTTAGAATCACTTTCCTGATACTCGTAGAGTAATTACTGGGATTTTGATTAGGATTGCATATAATTTACAGATTTGGGAAGAACTGACATCTTAACAATATTGAATCTTCCTATCCATGAATATAGAATATCACTATATTTATTAATTCTTTAATTTCATTCATCAGAGTTCTATAGTTTTCTTCATAAAGATTTTGTGTATATTTTGTTAGATTTATGCATAAGTATTTCTTTTTTGGAGTGCTAAAGCAAATGATTTTGTGCTTTTAATTTCAAATACCTCATTCATTTTTGGTTTTGTGTTTTTAATTTCAAATACCTCATTATAGAAAAGCAATTGACTTTTGTATATTAAGTTTTTATTCTGAAACCTTGCCTTAATCTCTTATTGGTTCCAGGATTATTTTTGTTTCTCATATTTTCTGCATATATGATTATGTTATCTGTAAAAGAAGACAGTTTTATCTCTTCCTTTCCAATCTGTGTATCTTTTATTGTTTTTTCTTGTCATATAGCATTAGCTAGGAATTTCAGCATGATATTGACAAGATGAGAAGTTGGCCTGGCTGAAACCTTGAATTTCACCTTGTAAGATCCTCAGCACAGAATCCAGCTCACTCAACTCAAACTGCTGATCAACAGAATAATAAATAATGAATACATAATGGAATAATAATTAGGTATGGTTTTAAGTTGATTAGTTTGTGGTAATTTGTTATGCAGCAAAGAAAACTAATACACTGATAATAAATCAGCTTTTACTTACAGAAATGGCAGTTTCATATGGTTAATCAAATAGATTTGCCTGTTAATCCCAATATTGACCAAGGCAATAAAATATTTCATGTATTATCCCAGGATATTCCTTATGAATATCCTTAATTCATTAAACTGAATTATGCTGTTGCTCTTTTGACTCTTAACTACTAATTTAAAATTATTTCCAAAATGTCATGATAGACTTTTTAACAATTTCTTAATGTAAGGTGGCTACAGTATTGCAGAATATATATATATATATAATATATATTTTACATCTTTATTGGAGTATAATTGCTTTACAATGGTGTGTTAGTTTCTGCTTTAAAACAAAGTGAATCAGTTATACATATACATATGTTCCCATATCTCCTCCCTCTTGCGTCTCCTTCCCTCCCACTCTCCCTATCCCACCAATACAGGTGGTCAAAAAGCACTGAGCTGATCTCCCTGTGCTATGTGGCTGCTTCCCACTAGCTATGTATTTTATGTTTGGTAGTGTATATATGTCCAGGCCAATCTCTCACTTTGTCACAGCTTACCCTTCCCCCTCCCCATATCCTCAAGTCCATTCTCTAGTAGGTCTGTGTCTTTATTCCCGTCTTAACCCTAGGTTCTTCATGACATTTTTTTTTCTTAGATTCCATATATATGTGTTAGCATACGGTATTTGTCTTTCTCTTTCTGACTTACTTCACTCTGTATGACAGACTCTAGGTCCATCCACCTCACTACAAATAACTCAATTTCGTTTCTTTTTATGGCTGAGTAATATTCCACTGTATATATGTGCCACATCTTCTTTATCCATTCATCTGATGATGGACACTTAGGTTCTTTCCATCTCCGGGCTATTGTAAATAGAGCTGCAATGAACATTTTGGTACATGACTCTTTTTGAATTATGGTTTTCTCAGGGTATATGCCCAGTAGTGGGATTGCTGGGTCATATGGTAGTTCTATTTGTAGTTTTTTAAGGAACCTCCATACTATTCTCCATAGTGGCTGTACCAATTCACATTCCCACCAGCAGTGCTAAAGTGTTCCCTTTTCTCCACACCCTCTCCAGCATTTATTGTTTCTAGGTTTTTTGATGATGGCCATTCTGACTGGTGTGAGATGATATCTCATTATAGTTTGGATTTGCATTTCTCTAATGATTAATGATGTTGAGCATTCTTTCATGTGTTTGTTGGCAATCTGTATATCTTCTTTGGAGAAACGTCTGTTTAGGTCTTCTGCCCATTTTCAGATTGGGTTGTTTGTTTTTTTGTTATTGAGCTGCATGAGCTGGTTGTAAATTTTGGAAATTAATCCTTTGTCAGTTGCTTCACTTGCAAATATTTTCTCCCATTCTGAGGGTTGTCTTTTGGTCTTGTTTATGGTTTCCTTTGCTATGCAAAAGCTTTTAACTTTCATTAGGTCCCATTTTTTTATTTTTGTTTTTATTTCCACTTCTCTAGGAGGTGGGTGAAAAAGGATCTTGCTGTGATTTATGTCATAGAGTGTCCTGCCTATGTTTTCCTCTAAGAGTTTGATAGTTTGTGGCCTTATATTTAGGTCTTTAATCCATTTTGAGCTTATTTTTGTGTATGGTGTTAAGGAATGTTTTTAATCTCATACTTTTACATGTACCTGTCCAGTTTTCCCAGCACCACTTTTTAAAGAGGCTGTCCTTTCTCCACTGTACATTCCTGCCTCCTTTATCAAAGATACAGTGACCATATGTGCGTGGGTTGATCTCTGGGTTTTCTATCCTGTTCCACTGATCTATATTTCTGTTCTTGTGCCAGTACCATACTATCTTGATTACTGTAGCTCTGTAGTATAGTCGGAAGTCAGGGAGCCTGATTCCTCCAACTCCGTTTTTAGTTCTCAAAATTACTTTGGCTATTCGGGGTCTTTTGTGTTTCCATACAAATTGTGAAATTTTTTGTTCTAGTTCTGTGAAAAATGCCAGTGGTAGTTTGATAGGGATTGCATTGAATCTGTAGATTGCTTCGGGTAGTAGAGTCATTTTCACAATGTTGATTCTTCCAATCCAAGAACATGGTATATCTCTCCATCTACTTGTATCATCTTTAATTTCTTTCATCAGTGTCTTATAATTTTCTACATACAGATCTTTTGTCTCCTGAGGTAGGTTTATTCCTAGATATTTTATTCTTTTTGTTGCAGTGGTAAATGGGACTGTTTTCTTGATTTCACTTTCAGATTTTTCATCATTAGTGTATAGGAATGCCAGAGATTTCTGTGCATTAATTTTGTATCCTGCTACTTTACCAAATTCATTGATTAGCTCTAGGAGTTTTCTGGTAGCATCTTTAGGATTCTCTATGTATAGTATCATGTCATCTGCAAACAGTGACAGCTTTACTCCTTCTTATCTGATTTGGATTCCTTTTATTTCTTTTTCTTCTCTGATTGCTGTGGCTAAAACTTCCAAAACTATGTTGAATAAGAGTGGTGGGAGTGGGCAGCCTTGTCTTGTTCCTGATCTTGTCTTGTTCCTGAAAGCATCTGGAAATGATTTCAGTTTTTCACCATTGAGGACTATGTTGGATGTGGGTTTGTCATATATGGCCTTTATTATGTTGAGGAAAGTTCCCTCTATGACTACTTTCTGCAGGGTTTTTTTCATAAATGGGTGTTGAATTTTGTTGAAAGCTTTCTCTGCATCTATTGAGATGATCATATGGTTTTTCTCCTTCAATTTGTTAATATGGTGTATCACGTTGATTGATTTGCATATATTGAAGAATCCTTGCATTCCTGGAATAAACCCCACTTGATCATGGTGTATGATCCGTTTAATGTGCTGTTGGATTCTGTTTGCTAGTATTTTGTTGAGGATTTTTGCATCTATGTTCATCAGTGATATTGGCCTGTAGTTTTCTTTCTTTGTGACATCCTTGTGTGGTTTTGGTATCAGGGTGATGGTGGCCTCGTAGAATGAGTTTGGGAGTGTTCCTCCCTCTGCTATGTTTTGGAAGAGTTTGAGAAGGATAGGTGTTAGCTCTTCTCTAAATGTTTGATAGAATTCGCCTGTGAAGCCCTCTGGTCCTGGGCTTTTGTTTGTTGGAAGATTTTTAATCACAGTTTCAGGTTCAGTGCTTGTGATTGGTCTGTTCATATTTTCTATTTCTTCCTGATTCAGTCTTGGCAGGTTGTGCAATTCTAAGAATTTGTCCATTTCTTCCAGGTTGTCCATTTTATTGGCATAGAGTTGCTTGTAGTAATCTCTCATGATCTTTTGTATTTCTGCAGTCAGTTGTTAATTCTCCTTTTTCATTTCTAATTCTATTGATTTGAGTCTTTTCCTTTTTTTTCTTGATGAGTCTGGCTAATGGTTTATCAATTTTGTTTTTCTTCTCAAAGAAACAGCTTTTAGTTTTATTGATCTCTTCTATCATTTCCTTCATTTCTTTTTCATTTTTTTCTGATATGATCTTTATGATTTCTTTCCTTCTGCTAACTTTGGGGTATTTTTGTTCTTCTTTCTCTAATTGCTTTAGGTGCAAAGTTAGGTTGTTTATTCAAGATGTTTCCTGTTTCTTAAGGTAGGATTGTATTGCTATAAACTTCCCTCTTAGAACTGCTTTTGCTGCATCCCATAAGTTTTGGGTCATTGTGTCTCCATTATCATTTGTTTCTAGGTATTTTTTGATATCCCCTTTGATTTCTTCAGTGATCACTCCGTTATTAAGTAGTGTATTGTTTAGGCTCCATGTGTTTGTATTTTTTACAGGTCTTTTCCTGTAATTGATATCTAGTCTCATAGCGTTGTGGTTGGAAAAGATACTTGATACAATTTCAATTTTCTTAAATTTACCAAGGATTGATTCATGACCCAAGATATGATCTATTCTGGAGAGTGTTCCATGAGCACTAGAGAAAAATGTGTATTCTGTTGTTTTTGGATGGAATGTCCTATAAATATCAATTAAGTCCATCTTGTTTAATATGTCATTTAAAGCCTGTGTTTCCTTATTTATTTTCATTTTGGATGATCTGTCCATTGTTGAAAGTGGGGTATTAAAGTCCCCTACTATGAATGTGTTACTGTTGATTTCGCCTTTTATGGCTGATAGTATTTGCCTTATGTATTGAGGTTCTCCTATGTTGGGTGCATAAATATTTACAATTGTTATGTCTTCTTCTTGGATCGATCCCTTGATCATTATGTAGTGTCCATCTTTGTCTCTTCTAATAGTCTTTATTTTAAAGTCTATTTTGTCTGATATGAGTATTGCTACTCCAGCTTTCTTTTGGTTTCCATTTGCATGGAATATCTTTTTCCATCTCCTTACTTTCAGTCTGTATGTGTCTCTAGGTCTGAAGTGTGTCTCTTGTAGACAGCAAATATATGGGTCTTGTTTTTGTATCCATTCAGCCTGTTTGTGTCTTTTGGTGGGAGCATTTAATCCATTTACATTTAAGGTAATTATCGATATGTATTTCCTATTCCCATTTTCTTAATTGTTTTGGGTTTGTTATTGTAGGTCTTTTCCTTCTCTTTTGTTTCTTTCCTAGAGAAGTTCCTTTAGCATTTGTTGTAAAGCTGGTTTGGTGGTGCTGAACTCTCTCAGCTTTTGCTTGTCTGTAAAGGTTTTAATTTCTACATCAAATCTGAATGAGATCCTTGCTGGGTAGAGTAATCTTGGTTGCAGGTTTTTCTCCTTCATTACTTTAAATATGTTCTGCCAGTCCCTTCTGCTTGCAGAGTTTCTGCTGAAAGATCAGCTGTTAACCTTATGGGGATTCCCTTGTGTGTTATTTGTTGTTTTTCCCTTGCTGCTTTTAATATGCTTTCTTTGTATTTAATTTTTGACAGTTTGATGAATATGTGTCTTGGCATGTTTGTCCTTGGATTTATCCTGTATGGGACTCTCTGTGCTTTCTGGACTTGATTAACTATTTCCTTTCCCATATTAGGTAAGTTTTCAACTATAATCTCTTCAAATATTTTCTCAGTCCCTTTCTTTTTCTCTTCTTCTTCTGGAACCCCTATAATTCGAATGTTGGTGCGTTTAATGTTGTCCCAGAAGTCTCTGAGACTGTCCTCAGTTCTTTTCTTTCTTTTTTCTTCATTCTCTTCTGCAGTAGTTATTTCCACTATTTTATCTTCCAGGTCACTTATCCGTTCTTCTGCCTCAGTTATTCTGCTATTGAACCCATCTAGAGTATTTTTAATTTCATTTATTGTGTTGTTCATCATTGCTTATTTCATGTTTAGTTCTTCTAGGTCCTTGTTAAATGTTTCTTGCATTTTGTCTATTCTGTTTCCAAGATTTTGGATCATGTTTACTATCATTATTCTGAATTCTTTTTCAGGTAGACTGCCTATTTCCTCTTCATTTGTTACATCTGGTGGGTTTTTATCTTGCTCCTTCATTTGCTATGTGTTTTTGTGTCTTTTCATTTTGCTTATCTTACTGTGTTTGGGGTCTCCTTTTTGCAGGCTGCATGTTCGTAGTTTCCATTGTTTTTGGTGACTGTCCCAGTGGCTAAAGTTGGTTCAGTGTGTTGTGTAGGCTTCCTGGTGGAGGGGACTAGTGCCTGTGTTCTGGTGGATGAGGCTGGATCTTGTCTTTCTGGTGGGCAGGTCCACGTCTGGTGGTGTGTTTTGGGCTGTCTGTGGACTTATTATGATTTTAGGCAGCTTCTCTGCTAATGGGTGGGGTTGTGTTCCTGTGTTGCTAGTTGTTTGGCATAGGGTGTCCAGCACTGTAGCTTGCTGATCGTTGAGTGAAGCTGGATGCTGGTGTTGAGAAAATATCTGGGAGATTTTCGCCGTTTGATATTATGTGGAGCGGGGAGGTCTCTTGTGGACCAGTGTCCTGAAGTTGGCTCTCCCACCTCAGAGGCACCTCAGTGACTCCTGGCTGCAGCGCCAAGAGCCTTTCATCCACACAGCTCAGAATAAAAGGGAGAAAAACTAGAAAGAAAGAAAGGAAGGAAGGAAAAAAGAAAGAAAGAAAATAGAAAGAAGGAAAGAAAAGAGGTTAAAATAAAATAAGGTAAGATAAAATAAAATCAAGTTATTAAAATAATTATTTAAAAAAAAAAAAACGGACGGATAGAACCCTAGGACTAACGGTGGAAGCAAAGCTATACAGACAAAATCTCACACAGAAGCATACATATACTCACTCAAAAAAAAGAGGAAAAGGGGAAAAAATAATAAATATTGCTCTCAAAGTCCACCTCCTCCATTTGGGTTGATTCGTTGTCTATTCATGTGTTCCACAGATGCAGGGTACATCAAGTTGATGGTGGAGCTTTAATCCGCTGCTTCTGAGGCTTCTGGGAGAGATTTCCCTTTCTCTTCTTTGTTTGCACAGCTTCCAGGGGCTCAGCTTTGGATTTGGCCCCGCCTCTGTGTGTAGGTCGCCGGCCGGCGTCTGTTCTTCGCTCAGACAGGACGGGGTTAAAGGAACCGTTGATTCTGGGCCTCTGGCTCACTCAGGCCCGGGGGAGGGTGGGGCGCAGAGTGCGGGAAGAGCCTGCGGCGGCAGAGGCTGGCGTGATGTTGCATCAGCCTGAGGCGCGCCGTGCGTTCTTCCGGGGGAGTTGTCCCTGGATCCCGGGACCCTGGCACTGGCAGGCTGCACAGGCTCCCCGGAAGGTGGGTGTGGATAGTGACCTGTGCTCGCACACAGGCTTCTTGGTGGCGGCAGCAGCAGCCTTAGCGTCTCATGCCTGTCTCTGGGATCCACGCTTTTAGCCGTGGCTCGCGCCCGTCTCTGGAGCTCCTTTAAGCAGTGCTCTTAACCTCCTCTCCTCGCGCACCAGGAAACAAAGAGGGAAGAAAAAGTTTCTTGCCTGTTTGGCAGGTCCAGACTTTTCCCCAGACTCCCTGCCGGCTAGCCGTGGTGCACTAACCCCTGCAGGGTGTGTTCACACCGCCAACCCCAGTCCTCCCCCTGCGCTCTGACCGAAGCCCGAGCCTCAGCTCCCAGCGCCGCCCGCCCCGGCAGGTAAGCAGAGAAGCCTCTCGGCCTGGTGAGTACCGGTCGGCACCGATCCTCTGTGCGGATATCTCTCCGCTTTGCCCTCCACACCCCTGTTGTTGCGCTCTCCTCCGCGGCTTCGAAGCTTCCCCCTCCACCACCCGGAGTGTCCGCCCGCGAAGGGGCTTCCTAGTGTGTGGAAACCTTTCCTCCTTCACAGCTCCCTCCCACTGGTGCAGCTCCCATCCCTATTCTTTCGTCTCTGTTTTTTCTTTTTTCTTTTTCCCTACCCAGCTACGTGGGGGAGTTTCTTGCCTTTTGGGAGGTCTGAGGTCTTATGCCAGCGTTCAGTGGGTGTTCTGTAGGAGTTGCTCCATGTGTAGATGTATTTCTGGTGTATCTGTGTGGAGGAAGGTGATCTCCACGTCTTACCCTTCTGCCATTTTCCCCCTCCCAGAATATTTTTTAATGTAGGAAAAATTCTTATAAGCAATGAGGTAAATAAAATGTCAGTTATGTTATTGCTCAGCCTACGTATTCATCATAAGTTTTGTCTTGAAAAGTCGGATAAAACTGATCAGTTAAAACTGGGTAAAAAGGGGGAATGACTAAAGAGATATGAAAAGTGTGACATTTTCTACACTTTTTTGTTCAATTTACTTATAACCCTCTAGCAGTATAGTCGCTAAGACTATCTAATGGTAAGATAAACTAAAGGGAAAGCTGAACCTGTGCCTTATGATGAAACTTGGTTTTGCCTGGTAAAAGCAAAAGGAAAACCTCCTGCACTCTGGGCAGTTAGGTCCCACAGGTTCACATTTCTAGGGAATTTTTTAAAAGTAGCTCTTCAAAATTTATTCTTCATTGGTTCAGCACCGATAATAAAAATGTGTTTCTTTGATAGTCTTAATATTCACTCTGATAACTGGTATTTGTCAGTTTAATAACTTTCATTATCCTAGTGTTTCCATAAGTATAAACAGAATGAGTGGATACAATTGTATTGTAAAACAGGTGGTTAAAACATAGTCTTGATACAATGAAAGACTTCATATGCACAAGAACTAGCCTTTTAAGGAAAGAATTTTAAGTAATAAAAATATTACTTCCCATAGAAATTATTTGATTTAAAAATAAATAGTGAAAACTAAGGCACTTATACACACTTTATGACTTTGCCACTCTTACTTGGCAATATGGCTGAATTTTCAATCCCAAGTGTTATTCTCTTTTGCTGAGAGGATAGATGGAGAAAACCCCTTTTAAAAGATCAGTTTTCTTTGCTTCTTCAATAGCATTTGTTGATTACATTTTCCATCAATCATTCACTGCTCTATGGAATGTTTTATCGTCCAATAAGTAAAACATCTTTGTCTCTAAAATGTAATTTCTGGAAAATGCTCTCAAGATTTGGCTTCCCCATAGCTTACAAAAACTGAGGAGATAGAACACAAGTGTAGTCTCTTTTTCCCAAGTGGATTTCAATACAATTTATTTTAATCATCCCCTGTAGGCTTGCTCATTTATCTTGTTGATTAGTGCAGTTGACACTTCTATTCTGGAATATCTTTTATGGTTTACTATACCTTCAGGCTTCACTCCAATTTGTAGGATATCTATTTTGTCAAGACAATGGATTATAAATAAAACAAATAGTGCTATATGAATTTTAAAATAGTCTCAGTCTAGTGTCAGTTCAAAGCAAAATGATTACATTCCCCAAACCATAAAATATATTTTAGAAGTTCTCAATAACTATTTGTTAAGATAGTTTTAAGCTATTTTACTGTAGACTTTTAAATAAGATTCTAGCTGCCGACATAAATGAGAGAATACAAAAAAAAGAGGTAATTGATTTTTTTGCAAAGCATGGGCATATTTTCCATCCATAGGGAACACACAGACAACTCCCAGAGATACCAATTCAAGAACAGAACCAGCAGCAGGTAGTGAGGATGTCAGCCAACAATGCTGAAACTAAAATTGACATGTCTAAAAAACCCCAAATATCAAGTAGAATCAAAAATGATATTATACATTGCATTTTACCCTCTGAAGTAAAAATATTTTTCTGACCTGAGCAATTTGCTGATAGAGCAAAGTATGTTTGAAGGAATTTTTTTGTTGGTATATATTTTTCATTACTTTTTTGATTAAGAGTTAGCTGCACGAACAGTTACTGAATACCCAGCATCTAAAGAGGGAAGCAGGGAACAGATGTTTAAAAATTTATTCTTATAATTCTCTATCATGAAAGATTTTGGTTACTTTTCTAGCATTAAAAAAAAAAAAGAATGTACCAAATGCCACTGAATGGCATTTTTAAATTGGTTAAAATGGTGAATTTTCACTCTAATGGTGAATATGTGTTTTGCCACAGTAAAAATAAGTTAGTTCATATGCCTTTAGTGAACACACGTTTTTCCCAAGTTCAATAAGGAAAAACTCACAAGTTATACCTATAGGCCTCTCTTAGGACTGAAATCTGCACTGTCGAAAACATTTCCACCAGTGGCCACATGTGAATATTAAGCAATTAATATGTGGCTACTGCAACTAGGCAAGTGAATTTTTAAATATTATTTATTTGTTTATTCATTTATTGTTATTATTGTTTGTTAATTGTCTGCTCTGGTACATATCTACCCTCTTAACTATGCAACTGGAATATGTAGTGGGTTGGTTAATGGAAAAAATCAGTTAGGGGCCTCCCTGGTGGCGCAGTGGTTGGGGGTCCACCTGCCGATGCAGGGGACACGGGTTCGTGCCCCGGTTTGGGAGGATCCCACATGCCGCGGAGCGGCTGGGCCCGTGAGCCATGGCCCCTGAGCCTGCGTGTCCGGAGCCTGTGTTCCGCAACGGGAGAGACCACAGCAGTGAGAGGCTCGCGTACCGCGAAAAAAAAAAAAATCAGTTAAAGAAGAGAATTATAAAAAATGAAGTATACAAGCACAATTTAATAATTTATTTAAACTTAAAACATAAACATATACTCGTCCATTTGTTGGTTGTTGGTTGTAGGAACTAGGCCTTTTCACCATAATGCACTTTCTACCACTACTAATTTCAGTTTCTTTAAAGTGAAGTGACAGGTTTTTGAACAAATCCAAGAGCAGGATCTTTAGAGATTTTTATCTTTTCCTCAGTTCTTCACTGTTTTCTCATCCATACCTAATTCCATTTTTAAAACTCAAGTGTTTCCAAAGCATTTCGCCTTTTTTCTCCTCTTGAACTATCAGTTAACCTAATTTTTAATGAATCACACAGCTACAATTAAAAGTGGCATGAACATTTTGGTGACACACCTGATTAACTCTTGGTGTGCCCACAACCCAGTGAGGAGATAAATGTGAGTCCAGCGACAGCACTAAATAGGAATAGGCCAGGTCCATAGGCATCAGTACTCTTCCGAGTGCTGGCAAAGAGATGGTTAAGTGGAGGCTGGCTAAGATAATTTCTATGTCCTAACAAGGAATGACAGGCATTGGCATTTGGACTCCAGAAGGTAGGAGGGAAGATTCTGAAGCAGGAATGCCTGGATGAGGCACTGCCATGGCCAGTAAAAGGGTACCATGATCAGAGAGTTTGTCCCAGCAAGGAGTGAAGGGGCACAGAAAACTTGTTTATTAAGCACTTCTCTTGTGCCCACCCCCTTACAGGCATTATTTCATAGAATCGTCACAGTGTCCCTCATTTTCAGATGAAGTCATTGAGCATATTCCCAAAACATGTAGCTCTGGAATTAGGAAACTATTCTGTCAAATGTCAAAACCAGTCTGTTCAACCAGTATTTGTTGAATGTGGCTATGCTCACCAAGTGATTCTGATGCAGAAGGTTCATGAAAACACAATGTCACCTTCACAAGGAACTACCGAGATGGCCAGCCAGAAAGGGAGGAAGCACTGCTGAGTAGGGAATGGCGTGGTTTGAGAGGGCTGGAGTGATTTGCTGGAGCCAGCTCATACCACCTTGCAAGAGCCAATTGTTAAATCAAAGAAATTTTATGAGTTGCTTCTTAAATACAGTCATTATTTACAAAAAAACTTATATAAACCTGCAATTAAATACATTATACAATGAACAAAGGCAATAAACACTCAAAATTCATCACTTCTTAATTATGTTAATTTTTCCACATAATTATCTTCTATGTTCTTAAGGTTATTTGTGTCTATTGCATCTGTATGCGGGAGATGCTATATGCATTAGTTATCTGGTGTTGCAAAACAAATTACAGTGGCAGCTCAATTATGAAACCTGTCTGATGGTTTCAGGTATAAATCGATTATTTCTTTTCATCAGAGTTTTTCACTAGTCAGCTTTTCCTCCCTACTAACTGCACCACAGATTGTAGTTCTTAAGGATTTGTTGCAATTGGCTTTTCTAGTTAGAGCACTGGAATTAGTAACAGAGTATTAAAAATGCATTAAACAGGACAGTAATTTTCATTTACCCTTTGCATATTTCCATCTTGCACAGTATGCAACAGTTGTGTTTCATAACAGAATTCTTACTGAGCAGATACAATAGCTACCAGGGAAGCAGGACTAAGAATTCACAGTTGAAATGACACTGTTGTAATAATGTTTACTGAGTTTTGTTGAAATAGGGAATAATTTGTCTTAGAACATGCAATGCATATTTTCCTTTGGGGGGAAGAAATTGAGGAGTGATTTTTATAGTATTTTTTTATTAGCATAGTTAGTAATCATTGAAATGGCTATGATTGTCAAAGTAGGCAAAGAAAAAAGTTAAATCAATTATCTGACTCCTTTCTACATAATGAGATCAAGACTGTATTCACATTGATTTACTCTCCAGGATTAACTACAAGCCCCAAAGCAGGTCTCTATGTATACCTGGATCGGAAAGCCACTTTCTCTTATAAGTGCAAGATAATTTCCTCATTAAAACTTCAAAAGAACAAGTTGTAGAATTATGTCTGGTCGAGAGATGTTTTTTCTCCTTGTGCACAAAATAATTTTCCATGTACTGTCAGAGGTTCAGTGATACTACAGTAACATGGAAATGATCAGGATTATTCCAGGGCTTTTCATTTTAGTCTTTCTTAAAAGAAAAAGTCTGCCAAATGTCAAGTACTGTTTCTGCTGCTAGGATGGCTTTGTAAAATTTTAACAAAATTATTTTCTCATAAATATAAACCCTGGACACACACAAACAAAAACTACCAGAGGGATTTGGAGAACAAAACAAAGTAGGCACATTTTGGATGGCAGTTGAATCTCGGGGGAGAGGTTTGGTGAGTGACTAATGGTGGCTAATGACCCAAGAGAGAAAAAGTCCATCATCTTTCTGGCCTGAAAAGAGTGAGAGAAAATTTTGGGGACTCCTTGGCCCATGCAGAGTGAGAGGGGTTACTGATCAAAAACAAACAACAAACAAAAACCCTAAACTATGGTAGTCCCAAATTCTGTATATTAACTTTACCTGTCTCTGGCTGACCACAAGCCAAGCATGTGCAGACAGACTCAAAACACTGAGTATAAAAGGATTAATGAGTTGCCCCTCCACCATCACCACCAATGTAAAACAGATTTTGCCTTGAAAACAGTTTGAATATAACCAGGTTAATGGCTTGCTTAAATAAAAATGTGGCAATCTTCACAAGAATATATCAGAATGCTGATTCTCCATTACATAATATTGACAATGTCAGTGTTACAACATAAAATCAATAGGCATACAAGAAAAAAAAATGACCCATTCTGAAGGAAAAATAATATCAACAGAGGCCAATGCAAGATGACTTGATGTTGAAATTATCAGAAAGCAGCTACTAAACTTACGCTTAATGAGGTAAAAAAAAAACACAATAAGGAATGAAAAGACAAATTTCAGTAGAGGAACACAAAAAATGAAAGAGAACTGAGTGCACATTTTAGAACTGAAAGTTATAATATTTAAATTTAAAAATATCTGGCTGGAAAAATGGAGATATACATGCTGAACAACCACTATGGTGACCACCACAAAATAACTGCAAAGTGACTTCTAAATTTAAAAAAAAATTCTAGAAAACTCAAAACATAGAAAGAGAAGAACAACAACAACAAAAAAAAAAAACAAAGGGGGAGAATGCAGAAACCAAAAATGTCATTTCACACCATCCAACATACATTCTACAGTTTTTACTTTACATTTTATCACTATTCTCATCCTCCACTGGAATGTAACTTATGTGAAAGCAGGGATCTTTTTCTGTTTTAATGTATTTATTTATACATTTTTAAACTAATTTCAATTTTAGATTCTCTGAATACCTGACACATATTAGCTTCTTAACAACTATTGGTTGGATAAATGAATAAATTCCAGATTTAATGTAATTTTTATCTATTAAGGTAGAACTAATAATCTAATGTGAGCCAAATATACCCATTTAAGATAATAAAGGAAAATCATTTATATTCTTCACCTGAGTGCTAAATTCAATTGCATGTTTTCTGAAGCTTCCTATTATTATAATCACATATTCTTAATTTTTGAATTGTAATATGATTTCTGGATAGTTGGCAGCTCAAGTTATCATTTTAAATCTTATTAAGAAAAGCCTGAGTAGAGATGAGTGACCCTCAGTGGAGTCTGGTAGAACTCAGATTAGCAAGGGTTCCAGATGCTTTATGCTGATACAAATGCTGTATGAATTTCCTAAGCTCATTCAGTTGAGCTACACAGTTCTTGAGGGACCCTTGTTATAATATTTTGACATTCTAACATGTGGTCCCAGAAGCAAAAATTCAATTGCAGGAGTATCTTAAGAAGTTGGGTAGGAGGGTTACTTGAAGTTGGTGATTTTGTGTGTATTCATAATTACTGGTTTTATTATTCTGACATTTGGAATTGATGCATATGTTTTACATTAAATAGTATAAGTATATAAAGTACTTTTCAAGGTATCTGTCACATTATTTGTCTTAAAATATAAGTAAATAGATAAATAGCACTAGATGAAGTTAAAACAGTGCTTTAATTACTTCAGACTAGCTTTATCTGTTTATGTGGACAAGCAAGCCTTAAGATTACCTCTGGGTTTGCTAAGGGTCTTGATTGGAGAGAGAGAGAGAAGACAGAGAGAGACAGACAGAGAGACACAGAGACAGAGACAGAGAGTTTGAGAAAGACAGAGACAGAGAGTTTGAGTGAAAATAGTTTCCAATATTTATTTCTACGTTCCAACAGATTACCACAGTGCAAGAACACATATGACTAAACTATTACAAGGTGTGCAGTCAAGCCACCAGCTGTAGCTTCTGTGTATCTGGAAAAATTAGAATAGATAGAGAATGAGAATGACCCAAGAGAAATGGATTATTCCTACAACCAATCATATATTAAGCAGTTCCCTGAAATGACTAGTTTTCACTTTTTAAAATAATTAATTTATTTATTTTGGGCTGTGTTGGGTCTTCGTTGCTGTGGGTGGGCTTTCTCTAGTTGCAGTGAGTGGGGGCTATTCTTCATTGCGGTGCGCAGGCTTCTCCTTGCGGTGGCCTCTCTTGCTGCGGAGCATGGGCTATAGGCGCGCGGGCTTCAGTAGTTGTGGCACATGGGCTTCAGTAGTTGTGGATCACGGGCTCTAGAGCTCAGGCTCAGTAGTTGTGGTGCACAGGCTTAGCTGCTCCACGGCATGTGGGATCTCCCCAGACCAGGGCTCGAGCCCATGTCCCCTGCACTGGCAGTCAGATTCTCTACCACTGTGCCACCAGGGAAGCCCTAGTTTTCACTTTTATGTAAGACAAATTTTAATAAGTTAAGAAATGGAGGAAACATCATGGGAGTTCAACCATCTCACTGGATCTTTACCAAAACCTTTGTGGGGGACCAGGGGACAAAAACAAAACAATAAAAGTCTATCACACATGGCCTACGTCTTAAGAAACTCAAATGAACATTTTTACATTAAAAAATAAGAGACAACCATTCATTTAGTAAAGAAACATTAACAAGGCCACTTGGGAAGTTTCATTACACAAGTCAGAAATCTTCCTTAAAAAAATAAACTACATTAGTAAGTTAGTTCTGAAAAACTTATTCATTAATTTAAACATGGGTCTGGTGGAAACTGCTCATCTCTCTCAAAAGTTCAACTGTATGCCTCACTTGGGTACCAAAGAACTCACTTTCAGGATTGATCATTGGCATGGCCACCATGTGCTGCCTGCTATGGGCACGATGCTCAGCAAGGCACTTCCACTGTTCTCCAAGGTGTCTCTGCAGGCTACTTGGGTTTCTGCAAAATCGGGTGGCTTGGTTACAATCACAGGAAGGCAGAAGGATATATCTTTTTTGTGACATTGCTTCAGAATCACATGGAATCATTTCTGCTGTACTTTCTTGGTTGAACTAGTTAGAAAATTCTGCCCAGTTTCAAGGGAAGAAGATATTATCAACCCCTAATGACTCAGTAGCAAATGGGACTGTTAAAATTAAAGTAATTGATTCATATTTAACCCATTTATAGAAAAATATCCTAAAAAACAATTTCAATATATGTTTTCACCAGTTGATTTTACAAGGTATTTTATACTGACTATTGAAAAATTAGAATATTTAGTTCTCTTGATTTTCTATATTTAATTCAAATGTTAAAAGTAATTTTATCTTTGAGAATAGCTCTCAATTTTCTTCTCTATTTCATAGTGTACTATGAAACCCTAATTCAATAACAATTTCTGTCAGCATTTTATGCTAAAACTAAATCCAGATTATTCAAGTATCCATTTGGTATGGTAAGTATTTAAAATTATACCAGATTCTTCTACCAGATAACATGCCTTGAGGCTTTCTTAACAGATTATAAATTCTGGAGCCAGCCTACTTGGGTTTAAATCCTTGCTCTACAATTTCCTGTCACCTTAGAAGCAACATTTTACCAGTCTCCTTCAGGTACTATCTATAAAATGGTGAGAGTGAAAATGGTACATCACTTATGATATTGGTCTGAGAATTAAATATTTTATCTAAATGTTTAGCATATGATCTGTCTTTTAAAAAGTATATATGTTACTTTTTTAATGATTTTTCTGCCCAGGACCGTTAGGACCATTTGTTCAGGTGATGCAAATGATTTTAGAGTTGGTCTTATCAAAAATAATTGTTAGCGATGTAAATACTAATTTTCTACAAAAATTAATTCTCTCAAAAGCAAATAAAAATGACATTTAAATTTTCCTTTTCTTAATGTTTGTTCTGTAACTTTCCTATATTAACTTGAAAGAGGAAAAGCATCACTTTATCCCATTATTTCTGCCTCAAGAGCACTGACTTTCAGAGTACAGAAAAAAGATAACTGATTGCAGATTTTCTAGCGATTCATTTTACTGATTCAGCACACTTATTTGATAATAAGCACATATTTATTTTCTGTTTGCAAATTTTATAGTGCAGTTCTCTAAGTACTCTACATGAGACATCTCAATATAATAAATGGCTTTTAAGCAAGCACATCAAAGCACAACTACTTTTTTCCTTGTATTTATTCATTTACTTATCCACTAGAGGGAAATAAAGCACCCGATACCTGTCCATGGTACATTTCAATGGTTGGGTTACTAGACCTTATCAAGGCTCTTTACTATCGCATTATTCTAGTAGCTATGTTCTTCTCTCAGACTCAGAGTAAAGCCAAGAGATAATATTCCTTCAATTACATGGTTTTCAGTATGCTGATAACTTCTAATCTCAGCTAGATTGCTGATAACTAAAAAAAGAAAAATTAAATCCAGGGCATAGATTCACTTTACAAATGTCCATTTTGGATAATGAGGGAGACATCTCATATACTGTACTTTGAAATAGTCTCAATTATTTTAAACTAGTTTTGTACGATTACTGATTTATATAAATTAGTCTAAAAAATATGAGAATAATAATTTCCAAGTATTTATAATTCTTTGTTAATTTATTTATTCTACACATCGTATTGTGTATAATGTTCAGATGACTCTGCTACCCGAATGCTGTGAGATAGGAGAAAAATAATATTAGCAAAATAATAACATAGTTTAGATAAAGGACCAAATTAGTAATAGCTTTTTTCCCTTACTTTTTTGTTTCTTAAAAGGAAAGATTGAAAAGAATTTAAAAGATTCAGTGCATACCAGATAAGTCAGGCCTTAAGAAATTACTGTGCTGTCCTCAGTAAAACAAGGTTGAAAAATGTCATGACAATGGGAATGATTAAATCTCTTTTTCAGTTTTAGATGTGTAAGTTTAGAGTAGCACACAATCAAACAAATGAAAACAATTGGCAAATAAATATACCACGCTGGAGTGTATTTTGTAAAATCTATATTCCTTTTATAATATATGTTTATTATTGAAATTTTGAATGACATTATCACTTTTCAAATGACAATATCACTTCCACTTTACCAAATAACTTGACTTTTTGAATGTTGTAAGAATAATAATTCCTAAATCAATTAGAGGTACTCAAACATGTTGCTATGCTAATAGCAAATGTACATTTTCCTTTAATAAGTACACATACACTTAGATTTGAAATGTATTAATTCACTGTGCTGCTTCTCTTATCTAATCCACCAGCCCACTAGTTTCAGCTCAAATATATGTGCCGCAAATGGTTTATCATTTGTATTTGGAGATATATGTTGTTGTCACTTTTGTGTTACAAATGATGTCTTTTATACGAAATTCTACCATCACATAATATTACAAATATGACTTAAAACTGTTAGCAAGGATTTAATTTTAATCGCTTTGTCCATATTGCTATTATCTCCCTGCAGAATTATTGTTACTACAGTTAACAGTATAAGAATATTATTTCCAGAATGCTTCTGCTCATAAGTGTCACTTTGTGTGCTGATTAAAATAATTGTTTTTATCAGATTTCTAATATTTTAATTTTTCATTGTGATGTTTCAAACATAGAAAAAACAGCAGAAACAAATATTACATATACCTATCAGTTCATTATTATGATTAAACACACATATTACCTGTAGATGATTTTATTTCTCTTTTAGAAAAAAAACTTGCAGACATAGACTCTAAGTCCACATACTATTCTTTTCCTCTTTCTCATTCCCCAGAGTTAATCAAATTCCTGAAACTGGTGAATATCATTTCCATATTTCTTACTATTCTTTTATTGTGTATGTTTAATATATAATATACACATGACATACAGAATTGCTTTACTTTGCTTTGCTTCTTGAAATGTTACAAAGAAATGGACCCAAGAAGCTATCTTATGTAGGATTTTACATATCAGTGTTGAAGAAGTGAAATTGGTCAGTACTATTCTGTCCATGTATTTCCCTTTTTGGTGTTAGTAAAATAAAACTACACTAAAAATATATATTTGAGGTTCAGGTTCTGGATAAGATGTATATACACACTACCTGTGTGTCCTAATGAATACTGAGAACCCTCATAAGCAAAAAGAACAGGCAGAATAGAACAGAAGATTAGAATCCAAAATACCATCAAAGCTGCAGTGAATCTAGTATTTTTTTCTCTTCTGATATCTCATGGTTTGAAACTTAAGCACCAGAATATGCCACTGGGGCACAAACAGAGAGAGCTCAAAGAGAAAGCCTCTAGTCTGGCTCAAGGAGTGTGAAAAGGAACCCATAACACTCAGAGAGAGTATATAATTTTATATCTTTTGTTTTCTTTCTTCCATTCCCCTTCGCTCTAGCCCTTAAGCAATCCCATTGTGACAGCAGCAGCTGGCAGCAATAAGCTCCTGCAGGAGCCAAAATTCTAATGGAGAGGAGCCTTCTTTTTCCTTCTATGGAACTGTATTTCCAAAAGAATGGGTGGAAATCCATTTTTTTCTTTGTTTGGTTGGTTGGTTGGTTTTTTTCTCTGATCCTTGTTTTGCTTGGCTCTGCATGCAGGAGCAGTTTTGGGAGTGCCCAGCAAGGCAGAGTATATAAAACACCAGATTTCTGAATAGAGTTCCAGAGAGGAGCCCAAAGAAACCAGGAAGTACAAGGGACATTGTGGAGAGGAAAGTGCTGAGGAAGGAGATACACTAAGCTCTTTATGACTTTCTGGGCTCATCCTCAAACTCCACATGTGTGCATCTGATCCCATTCAGTACACCAAATACTTTGAGAATTGAACAGAGAGACCATCACCCAGGTCTGGATATTGACTGGTGCACACATGGAACAGTTCCGAATAGTGCAAAAAGGGTTGGAATCAGAATTGACTTTAAAACAGTAGCCCATGGAAGGCTATCAACGTTCGCCACAGGATTTAATCAAGACCCAGAGTCTCATTGTATAACATTTAATATGTCTAAAGTAAAATTCAGAAATCCTTGGAATTTGAAGAACCAGGAAAATCTCATTTCATATGGAAAAAAAAAAATCAAGACACACCCATGATGAGATGACACATATATTTGAATTATTTGGCAAAGACTTGAAAGAAACTATTAATTTCACAAAGCTCCAGAAAACAATTTAAAACGTATTTGAAACCAAAAGGAAAATTTGTTTCAGCAAGGAAATATAAGGTACACATTACTTGGGGAAAAAAACACCTCACTATATACAGGGACTAATTGGCAGAATAGAGATAACAGAGGAAATAGTCAGTGAAATTGAAGATAAAGATACATTATCCAATCTGAACAACAGAGGGGAAAAAAAATAATGACAAGAACCTTATGTCATGTAACAAAATATTTATATTATTTGTGTCTTTGGAGTATCAGGAGAGGAGATAGAGCAAAGTGTGGAAAAAATTTTGAAAAAAATCACAGAAACTTCTCAAACTTGGTGCCAAGATATAAACTTACCAGTTGAAGAGCTTAGTGAATCCCAAATAGGGTAAATACAAAGGACTCCATGACCAGATACTACTGAAAATGAAAGATAAAGAAAAAAGTCTTTAAAAAATTCTTAGAGAAAACAAACAAACAGAAAACAAACAACAAAAAAAAACCACTGTCTATAGGGAACAATAATTTCAATGACTGCAGATTTCTCACTAGATACCATGGACTCCAGAAAGTAAGGGTACCACAGTGCTAAGTGCTGAAAGAAAAAAGCTTTAAAACCAAGTTTCAGTATTCAGGGCAAATATTATTTAAGGATAAATGTAAAATAAGAGCTTTCTCAGATGAAGCAAAACTAAAATAACTCATTGCAGCAGAACTGCTCTAAAAAAATTACTTAAAGGAATTTCTTCAAAAAGAGGATGTTATGGGTTGATGTGTCCCCCCCTCCCAAAAAAAGGTATATAGAAGCCCCCAGATTTCTTACAGAGAGAATCAAGTGAAAATGTGGTCATTGGGGTGGGCTGTAATCCAATGTGACTGCTGTCCTTACACAAAGAAGAATTTTGGACACAAAGACAAGGATAGAGGGAAGACAATGTGAAGACCCAGAGAGGCATGGAACAGATGTTTCCTTACAGACCTCAGAAGGAACAAACCCTACCAACAACTTGATCTTGGACATCTAGCAACTAGAACTGTGAAACAGTAAATTTCTGTTTTTGTAGGCCAACCACCAAGTTTATGGTACTTTGTTATGGCAGTCCTAGGAAACTAATACAAAGGGGAAATGATAACAGAAATTTGGAACATCAGAAATGAAGAAAAAAAGCAATTGTTTAAAAATGTTAGGAGTGACAGGGAGTATAATGACATTCTGAAATGATGGAAAATAGAGAATTTGTTGCCAGCACACCTGCCCTAAATGAATAGCTAAAGGAAGTTCTCTAAAAGAAGGAAACTTGGAACATCAGGAAGGAAGAAAGAACATGGAAATGGCAAATATGTGGGCAAATTCAGTTTCCTTCTCAAGTTTTATATTTGATGGCTGAAGTAAAAATTGGAACACTGATACATGTAAAGGGAGTAATTAAGATAATTATAGAGTGTGAGCAGGCAGCAGGCAGCAGGAGAGCAAGTGGGAGGAAGGAACTGAGGGTGGGACTCAGCAAGCTGTGTGTGAGCCAAGCGAGCGCAGCCACCTCCAGGGAGCACTGAGATTCCTCTAGTCCCTCTGACGCTACCCACCATTCAAAGGTTGATTCTTTCAGAGAGCAGATCACAATTGAGGCAGAAGACTTGGTGGAAAACATTTTCTCAAAGAAGTTGTTAGAACTTGACAGTTTTTTGAAAGGACCAATCCTAAACATATATAACCTAACTCAGATCCACTCAGACATGAGTCTGCTGGTCCCTGACTATTCTTCTCACCAATAGCCACAATGGACTGGAAGATCCCACTTCCAAGAAGCGAAGATTGGGTGAGTGTGGAGGCCTTCCAAGGAACCATGGTATTTGTGATGCCCAATGTGATGCTAAAAAGCAACCAAGAGTTAGTGGAGAGTTTTGAGACAGTGAAACATGAGATCTGGCCGCTGATCCTGAAATGAAGCACCATAAAAATGTGGGTACAACTCCTAATTCCTGTGTTAGAAGATGGGAACAACTTCGGGGTGTCCATTTAGGAGAAGACAATTGCAGAGCTAAGAATGTTGAGAGCTGCATCTCATCTGGATCAGATTTCTAGATATTATGTTACAAGAGCCAAATCGGTTTCCAAAATAGCTAAATATCCCCATGTGGAGGACTTTCTTGCACCCTGACAGGTATTGATGAGAAAGAACATAACAGCTTTTAGCTCATCATATCAGAGCTAAAGAATCAATATGTCATTCTACATGACGTGATCCTGAAAAATATCAAAAAGATCAAATGCAGAGACACTGTACAGAGGCCAAGGCCAGGGGACTCTGTGAGTCTGGCTCAAGACCCACATCACCTTAGTTTGCTACATGACTATGGTGATGGGGAAACTGGCTGGAAATAGTAATCACACTTCTCTGTGTTTTTAGTTAGAGTTTAATGAAACTGTCATGTAGTTCTGTGACAGACTTACCTCTTTTTTACAGGCCTTCTATTTCCTTCCCCAATACCTCATAATAAAATAAAATCAATAAACCTGTCCTAATTTCTGGAGAACTCCAGGTTTGTGTGCCCAATATGTTAGCACAAGAATACATATGCTTTCTCTCTTCCACTTTTCCTTCCTTTAGGGGAGACAAGCTAATATCTTGGGCTTCGTGTTTTCTTCCTTTTGATGGTTAGTTGGTTAGGAACTGAGGGAACTAGAAGAAAATGCTAGGTATTTTTTAAAAATTGGAGTCAAGTGGATCAGCTCTTCTCTTCCTGAGGAAAGATTAGTGTCTCTTGCCACTGTGGGACATTGGATCCTGCCTGCCACAGTTGCCCTGATGATGACTTAGGGTTTCCCATCTACATACATTCCACTTTGAACCTGAACCTGAGCATGACAAAAAACACCTTGGACCTTCAGCCAAATCCCTAGCTCCTTCAGATGTTTTTATAACTAAAATTTTTACATGCACATATATCCATAATACACCTACACATAGTCATGCACGCACATGCCTTCCTACTCTGTTAGCTGTCACCTCCTCCCCCCTGCCCTGGTAATTTGGAGTGGGGGGGTGTCTGCAGCTGTGAAGGTCAGCTGCTGCCATTGTTGCTGCTCCTTTTGGGCTTTCTTTTTGGAATTTTACTTCTAGGGAAAGCAGGCACTTGTGTGCATATGTGTAAATGCCCACACGGGCATGTACATATTCTGTGTATATAGAAATCTGTCAGGCAAGTCAAAACCATAGAAAAGTTGCCTCTATATCTCAAATCTTCCAGAGATATCACTTGTTACAGCTTTTGTACTAACCCATAACACCCCCAGTTTTTTATTCTACCACTACTGGAGAGTCAATATCTGCTGTCAATCTGCTGGTGACTCTCTCAGTGTCTATTTCTGACTTTTATTCTTTCTTTGTCTCTGTCTTCCAACCCCCAATCATATTTCCACCTGAATGCATCTTTTTTTTACTCCCAGTATGGTGTAGAGAAGGAGTCAGGATGCTGTTTTCCCATGAAGAGTATTCAGTAACAAAGCAATTGCATTTTAGTTGTGCCCCTACCCACTCTCCAGACCCCTTCGAGCTAAAACCCTTCCCTCCTCCTACCATGTGTCTCTCAATTTCTTTTTTGTTTGTTGGATTGTTCCACTGCCCCTCCTCCTCACCCTACCACCTTTGGATTGTAATGTAAAATTATTTTACCATGTCAAGAAATTATCAAAATTACAGGTACTTTTACTTCTTTCTTAACAAAAAAAGATAATTATAAAGCAAAATAAACCAAAACAAGCAGCAAAATGGTAATAAAAAGGTAAGTGCAGAAATAAATGAAACAGAAAACAGAAAAGCAAAAAGGAAAATTAAAAACCTACTTTTTGAAATGATCAATAAAATTAATAAACCTCAAATATTGACAAAGAGAAAAGACACAAATTACCAGTGTCAGGAATAGAACCAAATGGGATATCACTAAAGACCTTGTAGATGTCAAAAGGATAATAAGGGAACACTAGAAACAACTTGATGCTCATAACTTTAGCTTTTGGTGTAGTAGACCAATTCCTTGGAAAGCACAATCTTCCACAACTCATCTAATATGAAATAATAATTTTGGTAGCTTCATAACTATTAAGGAAATTGAATTCACTCATTAAAACTCCCCCCAATAAATCTCTAGGCCCATGTGTTTTCACTGAAGAATTCTACCAAATTTATAAAGAAGAATGAATATTGAATCTAGACAATTTCTTCCACAAAATATGAGGGAAACATTTCAACTAATTTTATGAGGCCATCATTACCCTGATACCAAAATCAGAGATATTACAAAAGGAACTATAGACCAATATCCCTCATGAATATAGATGCAAAAATTAACAAAATATTTGCAAATATAATTCAGCAATATATAAAAAGAAATATATATCATTACCAAATTTATTTATTCCATGGATACTAGGCTAGTTCATTATTTGAAGATCAATCACTAAACTCCACCATATTAATAGGCTAAAAAAGAAAAGCCACAGAGCATATTTTATTGAGAAAATTCAATACCCATTCATGATAATAACTGAGCAGACTTAGAGGGAGGATTCTGATTTGATAAAGGGCTTATACAAGTAAACCTCATTTTATTGTGCTTCACGATATTGCATTTTTTACAAATTGAAGGTTTGTGGCAACCTTGCATCCAGAAAGTTATTGGTGCCATTTTCCCAACATTTTCATGTCTCTGTGTCACATTTTGGTAATTCTTGAAGAATTAGACATGGAGCCTGAAGTTGTGACTGAATTGCTGCAATCTCATGATAGAACTTTAATGGATAAGGAGTTTCTTCTTAGGGATGAACAAAGAAAGTGGTTTCTTGATCAGGAATCTACTCATGGTGAAGATGCTGTGAAGATTGTTGAAATGACAACAAAGGATTTAGAATATTACTTAAACTTAGTTGATAAAGCAACAGCAGAGTTTGAGAGGATTGACTCTGATTTTGAAAGAAGTTCGACTATGGGTAAAATGTTATCAAATATTTCCAAGCTATGCCTGTATTAAAACAGTACAGCAAGTATCACACCTAAAAATTAGTAATTTTCCCCTTGAGGTTGGGAACATGGCAAGAATTTCTGTTCTTCACATTCCTTTTTACCATAGTACTGCAATTTCTAGCCAATGGAATAAGGCAAAAAGTACTGACTGAGTGAATGAAATAAAAGGTAAGCAGATTAGAAAGGAAGAAAAGAAACTTATTTACAGACAACATAGTTTTCCATGGAGAAGATACCAAGGAAACTAAGAAACAAGAATAACAACAACAACAGCAAAAAGAACTTCTAGTACTAAGTGAGTTTAGCATGGTCACAAGATACAAAGTAAACAAACAAAATCTATTGTATTTCTACATAGGAGCAGTGAACTCTTGGACAAAAAAATAAAAAGGTTACCACACCATTTACAGTTGTTCTAAAAATGAAATACTTAGATGTAAATCTAACAAAACATGTAAAGGACTAGTATGCTTAAAACTACAAAATCATAACTAAAGAAATAAAAGATTTAAGTAAATTATGCTGTATTTAAATAGAACATACACTGTTCATGGATTGAAAGATTCAACAAAGTAAAGATACAATTCTATCCAAATTGATATATAGATTTAATTCAATTCCTATAAAAATCCTAGAAGATTCATTATAGAGATAGGCATGATATCCTAAAATTTATGGGGACAGGCAAAGGAAATGGAAACTTAAAATAGCTGAAACAATTTTTAAAAAGAAGAAAATGAATGGATCAGCATACCTAGAATTAAGGTTTACTATATAACTGTGGTTATCAGTTGCCATTGGCTGAATATTGCCAGAATTGATCAATGGAACAGAATAGAGACTCTAGAAATAATCCCTCACAAATATCTGCAAATGAATAGAGAAGGAGCAAAATCAACTGAATGATGGAAGGATAGACTTCAACAAATTGTGCTGGAGCAATAAGACTCCCATAGTCCCCCCTGCCCTCCAAAAGTCTTAACCTAAATGTCACATTTGATACAAAAATTAGCTCATAACACAATACTATGCAAAATACAATACTATAAAAACAAAAACTATAAAGCTTTTAGGAAAAAAATAGGTGATAATCGTCAGCACCTAAGAAGGGTACATTAAGCATTCTTAAACTTAACAATAGAACAGGATCCATAAAGAAAAAATATATATATAAATCATACTTAATAAAAATTAAAATTTTTGCCCTGTGAAAGGTTTAGTTAAGAGGATGAAAAGACAAGTTCTGACTGGGAAATAACATTTGCAAGCCACTTATCAGACAAAGTAATAGTATCCGAAATATATAAATATATAAAAGAACTCTCAATCTTATAAGAAAAAGGACAAAAGACATAAACTGACATTTCACTGAAAAGGCTAGTTAGGTAGGAAAATCTAATCTAATAGGAAAATAAGCATACGAAAAACCATTCAACATCTTCAGCCATTAGGGAAATGCAAATTAAACTGTAATGAATTATAAATACATATTTATTAGAATACCTATAATCAAAAGTAATGACAACACTAAAGGCTGGCAAGGATGTGGAGAAACTGGGTTGCTCACACGTTGCTGGAAGGAATATAAAATGGTTCAGTTGCTCTGTAAAGCATATTGACAATTTCTTAAAAACTTAAACAAGCAATTACCATCTGAACCAGCTATTGCACTCCTGGGCATTTATCCCAGAGAAATGAAAATTTATGTTCACACTAAAACCTGGGAATGGATGTTTGTTCAAAGCAGCTTTGTTTGTAATAGCCAAACCAGGAAACAACCCAAATGTCACTTACGGGTGAATGGTTAAACAAACTGTGGTATATACCTATCATGGAATACTACTCAATGATAAAAAGGAGTAACAATGATAGCAACACCTTGAATGAATCTCCAGAATATCATGTTGCGTGAAAAAAAACCCAATCCCCAAATGTTACATGCTATATGATTCCTTTTATGTTGCATTATCACAACTTTATTATTATGTAACGGAGAAGATTAGTGGTTGTCAGGGGACAAGAACAAGGATACAAGCAGTAGGTGTAGTTATAAAAGGACATGAGAGATTCTTGCAGTAATAGAATTGTTCTATATCTTGACTATATCAATGCACATATTCTGGTTGTGATATACTATAATTTTGCAAGATATTACCATAAGGATATTAGGTAAAGTGTACATATGGTGTCTCTCTACTACTTCTTGCAATTTCTTGTGAATCTATAATTATCTCAAATAAAAATTGTTAAAAATAATACTTTTGCTCACTATACTCAACAAAATAAAAGTCTAAGATTTACAATTTCAGTGGAGAAATGGAAACTGAAACATTACAGATTTAAAAAATAGAAATTGTAGACCTGAAAAAAACCCGATAAGTAATATTAACCAGTAAGTTGATAGGTTTAACAACATAACAGACAGAGATGATGAGAGAATTAGTAAGAGCTTGAGTAAAATAGCCAAAGTGACACTTGGAGAAATCACAGGATAGAAGAGACAGATGTGCAAATAGGAAGTAAAGAAGCTAGAGTAAGAAATCCTCACACATATTTAACTGGAACCCTAGAGGAACTAGTAAGGAATAATGGAGAAGAAGTAATATTAGAAATGATGATGAATAAAAAATCTCCAAATCGATAAAATATATCAAGCTACAGATTTAAAACTCTTTAAATTGAAAGATGGAATTATAAAAAGTCATCTACATTATAGGAGATCATAGTTTAACAAAAAGACAGAGAAAAAAATCTCAAAACAACTACAAGAAAAAACAAAGTTTACATTCAAAAAAGTAATGAGTAGAACTGATCATTTTGTTTCTCAACAGAAACAATTCAAATAACTATAAAAAATGAAACAAAACCTATCAATAGTAAGTAAATATATTAAGAATGAAATTTAAATTGTCATTTTCAGACATTAAAAATAAAGGAATTGCTACCAGCACACCTGCAGCAAAAAGAAATTCTGTCTATATGCCAGACAGAAGAAGAATAATTTAAACTAGAGGGTCAGAGATACAGGAAGTATTGATATTTAAAAGCAAGAACAATTTCATGTATGTGAGTAAATCCCTACATTAATTTAAATTTGTAACAATGATTTTATGTAACAATATAGTAATATTTATAATTATAAAATCATTATTTTGGTAGATATACAAATACATGCTACTACTTATATAGTTGAATTATGTCCTCTCAAAATTCATGCATTGAAGTCCTAACCCCCAGTTCCTCAGGAGTGACCCTATTTGGAAATAGGATTGCTGTGTATGCAATTAATAAAGATGAGGTTATACTGGAGTTAGATGGGCCCATAACCTAATATGACTAGTGTCCTTATAATTAGAATGTCATGTGAAGATGAAGGCACAGATTGGGGTGATGCAGCAGAAACCAAGGAGCACCAAAGATTGCCAGCAAACCACTAGAAGCTATGAGAGAGACATGTTTGAGCTGACAACATCTCACTTCAACTACTCTTGTTTTTTTCCCTTGTGACACTTCTGCATCTCTCAGAGTTCCTCAGGATGCACACAGATGAAACTCAGAAGTGTGAGGATTTAACACCCCAGAGAAAACCCTCAAGTTTGGGGAAGAGTGGTGGACTGAACAGCTGAGTAAAATGCTCCCATCTCCTATCCTTTAGGTTGAGAATGATGGCAGGCATTTGGACTCTTGTCCAGTATTCCTAATGGAATCAAGCACTGTTGCCCAAAGCAACAATTTTGGTAATGTAAACCTAAATTGGCTTTTCCTCGTCTGCATCTTCAAATAAACTACAACTCTATAAGTCCTTGGCACAGGTTTTACATTTGTAGAAACCTAAGATAAGTCAGTACTAGAATCTGTAGATCTTTCTTTTGTTCTTGAAGAAATGCTGCAAAATACACAGCATACCCTTAACTTCAGGAAGTGCTAATTCAACAAAGACCCTCTCTGCACACAAGTGGAAAATACGTAATACTGCTAGCTTTGATATAGCAACCTTTTTTGAAATTGAACTACTTTTAAAGCTACCTTTTGAAGGACAGATTTTTCTTATGAGGTAACAAACGTGATTATAATTAAATGCATGCACCAAAAAGAATATTGCGGCTACATGTATATGGATAACACAATATGATTTACAAATCTTTAAAACTAGAATCCTAAGATCATCAGTAAAGTGTCCACCTAACTTGGTAATTTTATACCAGAAAAAAAAATCCATGTTTAAATTCATATCAATAAGCCAACATATAGAATATTGTGTAGGTGATTTTCCCCAACCTTTGTTGCAACACTCCCAAATAGGTATTATTCCCATCTTATAGGTGATATAATGGCCTCAAAGGCATTAAGTAATTTTTCTGGCAAGTGGCAAAGCCATTAGTTTGTCACTGTTTTCACAATCTCAAACTGTACACTCTTTCAGCTATGCATGGTCTTACAAATAAATCTCTGTATCTGTATTGCAAACTTGACTTCCATTCCCTGTGGTCCAGGTCTCTTTCAGGACTGAAGATTTCTCTGAGCTCGTTTACTGGTAGTAGTGTTTTCCTCCATTTACTTAGGGATTTATTTAGGTTTTATTTTATCTCCTATAAACAATAACTCCAGCTGTGAATCTCCACTCTTCTGTATTTTCCATATCTGTGCACTACATAGTAGGTTTGAAACCTCAGTATTGACAAATTAAATATCATTGCTTTTGCAGCTCAGGAGAGCCTTTGGTGTTCAGCTCCTTGAAGCAGTTTAGTGCATCCACCCACTGCCTCTCCACATGAGATGTTTGTTGTAATGGGCTGATTCTGTTCTCTTCACCAGCTTAGTTCACTGAGAGAAGATCATATAAAGCTGTAATTATGAGAATACATGCAAATGGGTTTGTTGATAAATCTTTTTTTTTTTTTTTTTTTTTTAAGTACGCGGGCCTCTCACTGTGTGGCCTCTCCCGTTGCGGAGCACAGGCTCCGGACACGCAGGCTCAGCGGCCATGGCTCATGGGCCTAGCCGCTCCGCGGCATGTGGGATCTTCCCGGACCGGGGCACGAACCCGTGTCCCCTGCTTCGGCAGGTTGACTCTCAACCACTTCACCACCAGGGAAGCCCTGTTGATAAATCTTTGAGGAGAAAAACTGAAATGAACCTTAAAAAAGAAAAAAAAAATCTGCCAGAAACTTAGAAAATGGATTTAAAACAACTAAAAATTGAGGTTTTTTTTTTTTTTCTTAAAACCCTCTTTATTCAAGAACCTAAAAAGAAATAAAAACCTGTCAACAGACATCCTGGACACCCCCAAAAATGGCAGGTCACTCTGATCTCAATGGGAAATGACCTAATGATTAATTAGGTGTAATCTTATAATTTGTATCTAAACATAACTACTGTAATTCAAATGTAAGTGGTAAGAAACTGGCTTGGATTATTTAAGTGACTAACAGATTTCTAAAAAACATCTGATTGACATTTGAAAATAAGTTATGATTAGGAGTCCAAAGATGGTAAGGAAGGAAGACTTCATTCAAGAAGGGACTACCCCAATGAGGCTTTGCAGTAGAGGAGAGACATTTGGGCTCCACTCTGACCACAGCAAAAAAGAAGTAGGGATTTAGAGCCAAAAGCAAGGCGGGGGTTGAGTGGATGGACACTAACTAATGGGAAACATGAAGATGTTTCTAGCTGGATTCTGGCTAAACAGATCTAACAGATTTCTTGCTGAAGGCAGGTCAGGATTTTCAGATATTACCTGGGGTTGGCGAGGTGAGGAATTTGATCAGGTATGGAGAGTAGTCAGATGTCAAAGATGAGGGTTCTAGCTAAACCGACTTAGTAGGAATCTTGAGAATGCAAAGATTAACAAGGAAGTTCAAATGCAGAAGCCTAGTTGAGAACATGGCTTAGAGGAGACTGGCTAAAGTTCGGTCAGAAAGAGAGTCTTTGTGATATTTTACAATATACTTCCTGCTAACCTCCGTTAGCTACAATATTATCATTACATTTGTGATTTGTAATAACATTATACCATCTTTTATGTGTTTAGAAATACAAAATGCTAGAGTAGGAAGGAAACAAAGTATGACTAAACACAATCTTTTAATTATATATAATGAAAATTATAGTGCAGGAATATGATAGAGGCAAAGTCAGACTATAGATTTTTGGCATAACTAAGTTTCTTGGTTTTAGTTTTATACTCTTTTTGTTATGTAATAATGAGATATGAACCTACATTTTTAATGTTCAAGAGCTTTTTCCCTTTTAGCAAAAGAATATTACATATTCTTAAATGAAATTGCTCAATAACTGCATCCAAATGGAATAACATTGACTTCATTTATAATTTATCAGTTTCTCAAGAAATAAATGTGGAAGCCTATTAACAATGTTTTATAACTAGGTAGTTCTACTTTCATAATTTCTTTGTTTGATTCTAGTTATGTGAATCATTTCCTTTTCATGAAGTTTTTAGGTATACATGATTAATATTAGCTGATATTTGACAAAGTCATACTGCACTTTCATAAAAAGATTCCACCAACATCAGATGTGTGAACCTTGTTCCTCTGAAGTGTGGATGGTAAATCAACGATGATGGCAGTGGCCATTTTGAAATAAAATTGTGGAGGTTCTTTTTGAATAACAACCACCATTGACTTACATCTTCTACATACAGACAAGAAAATATAATGATATAATTGTGAATTTACGCTTATATAGATTTTCCAGGTTCATTTGAATGCAAAACAGTACATATTAAGAATATTCATATTCTTGTTCAGGAAGAAAGGAGGGAGGGAGGGAGGAAGGGGAAAGAAGGGATGGGAAGTAAATATTATATTTTTGAAAAGTGATAGCTAATTCCCTTACACTGTATATTTCTTGCATGCAGTAATGCTGTAGTTATTATAAAGAAGTCTCAGAAGATACTGATTTCTCCTCCTCAAAGCCAAGTGAAATGAAATGAGTTAGGATTAAAGAAAAGTGGAAAATATGATGATTTGGGGATTATGTATAGGTTTTTATGATGCTACCCTTTATCAAATGCTTGATATGTTTAAGGTACATCACATACATTGCTTATTACATTAAAACACATCCTCTTCCTATGTTTTCCCTTTCCAATCACTTTATATTGAGGTAATTAGTGTCTTTTTCCTTGTCTGTCATTCATATTTCTTCTTTTGAGGAAAGACATAAAGAGATTAATGAAAAAGAAGAAAAATCTTCTAGTTTCACTTCTACTGTTAGATAATGTATGCTTGTTAGTGAAGGAAAGGTTCTATACTTAAATTTTTATTTCTTTTTTTAAATTAATTAATTTCTTATTTTTGGACTCATTAGGTCTTTGTTGCTGTGAGCAGGCTTTCTCTAGTTGCAGTGAGTGGTAGATACTCTTCGATGTGGTGTGCAGGCTTGTCGTTGCAGTGGCTTCTCTTGTTGCAGAGCAAAGGCTCTAGGTGTGTGACCTTCAGTACTTGTGGCACACAGGCTCAGTAGTTGTGGTGCATGGGCTTAATTGCTCCGCGGCATGTGGCATCTTCCTGGACCAGGGATCGAACCCGTGTCCCCTGCATTGGCAGGCGGATTCTTAACCACTGTGCCTCCAGGGAAGTCCCTAAATTTTTATTTCTTACCTTCATGTTTAATGTCTTTTTCTATTTACAGGTTTCTTTAATGTATTCATCCCCTTGTCCCTGGCAGTCTCAACTTGATCTCGTCTCCTTTGCTCTATGAGTGGAGTTGTGTCAGGTGCAAGTCATCAAGACTCTTGGTCCTTGTCACCTTTTCTTTCAATGTCATAAGAATTGACAGCATGTCCCTGATACCACCTCCCTGTGCATGTTCACAATACAGGTGTCACCTTCCTAAGTGACACCTCTGAAAATTGCTTATTTTGAAAAACAAGAAAGGTTTGATTTATGGAAAGTACAGTGATTTTTTTTTTTACTTGCTGTATGAGCCAACTAAATGTCCTACAAATATCTGCAGAACTCAACTTCCTGGTAGTTATAAATGGGTTTAAGTAACCTAAACAGAATCTGTATGGTTAATTATCAGCTGGAGAAGAGGCCAAGTGATTAACTGAATCTAGTTAGTATGTTACAAATGCTTAAGTTAACAAAGTTCAGTGCATGTTTTAAACACTTTACTAGCATTACTTTATTTAACCATTAGAAATGCACTATGAGATAAGTAAAATTGTTACAGCTGTTTGTTTCATGGGAGAAGAAACTGAGGCACAGAGAAATTAACTTCTTTAAGCTCATACAGCAAACCAATTGTGGATGCATTCTAAGGCAGGTCTTTCTGACTCTAAAATTTGCATTCCTAACACCATGCTTTCTACTCCCTTTTGGGAAAAATACATTACCTTTTTTCTTTCCTCTGGCAGATGAATCTATGTGGTTAATGATAATCAGTCTCTCTCTATAAGACAACAGCGTAATTAGTTTGTGTTTTGTAAGATTTTTCACTGTGACCTCTTAGTTTTGTCTTTAAAAGGAGAGCAGGAGAAAATGTCACATAAAATCTTGGCGATTATTTTCAAAGCTATTGTAAAACAAAGGCTAGAAAACAAAGGCTGAAAATATACTCATAATAAGGCTGAAAAAGAGAATTTAGTGAAAATTAATTAGTTTCTAGGTCACTTCAGTATTCCTGACAGCATGGGAACCTATGATTTTACAGATCTTAGGCTTTATTTTATAATTCATAACTGATCTAAACATTTACATAATTATTTTGACTTTTTTTCTGACTTATTTAAGGACTGAAGGAGTCTTCTCACTGTGTATGGCAAGTTAATATTTTGAAATGTTTCAAAATATTTCAAAATAAGACTGATGGAGCATAGGAGCCCTTAAAACACCTGCGTGTGTTAAGACAACAGATTTGTGAATTCTATTAACAGTCATAATAATTAAAACAGAAGTTTATATAAAATCATTCATTTGCTTAAAAAGTCTCTAGGTGGCAGTTACTATTATTAGCCTGATCTTAGGAACAAGTATACTGAGGTTTAGACTGATGTGACTTGTGTTTTAGTTAGATAAAAATAAGCAGCAACTTGGGATGCACAAAAGCTGAAGGCAGAACCTATGTTCCTAGCAATTTACTTACCTTATGCATCTTTTACTGATGTGAGGACAAAAATATCTTATCCATTGGTATGATTAGTGTTTGAGGACAGAGTCCATGAACTATAGTCACTATTACTGTGGTATGGACTAAATATCAAACAGTTATTAAATATATCTATTTAAATTGTGAATATATGAATGAATAAATAATTGAATTAATAAATGTACTTAGATATTTTTGCTCAATCTCAGAATATCTGTTGGAGTTTGTCTCATTCTGGTATATCAATGTATCCAGTATAGTGAAGATTTGTTTTTTCATTTATTTTTAACACTTGTCCTAGTTGAGTAATTAACAGCTTTAAAGTAATATTTGCTTTGATCTTGAGAAGATATTAGAAATGATTAATTCTTCTCCCTATTTAATCAACTCATTAAGATGATTGTATATTAACCAACAATATAAATCAACAAAAGCAAAAGGTAAGCTAGGAGTAGAATAATGCCAGATATAATACTTTTGAGAAAAGGTGAGGAAAGTAGACAGTTTTTTCTACTAACAGTTTGATAAAATATTAAAAGAGTGATAGCTAATATCAATACTTTTATAAACTTGTCTGCTAATATCTATTGATAGATAGATATTGCTAATACCCTTCAATTCTTTCTGTGGGAGTCAAACAACTTTAGAAGGCTGTCCCTTAGTATGACAGCTCATTAGTTTGATGGAGCTGCTGAGACAAATGAATGCTCTGCACCACCAGATTTTATGTAAATTAATTTAGACATATTTTCTCTCCTTATTCTCTATCTGGAAGGAGTATCCATAGAAAAGCTCTTAAACTATGAGCTTTCTTATATAGCAAAATAAAAATTAAATATATTAATTACAGTTTGTGATTTCAGCATATGTCAATGACTTTATTTCAGTGCTGTCTCCATTTTTTATAAATAAAATTTCCATTTAAAATTCATTCTTAAAACCTAGAAGTCAGTTAACAGAACAACAATCTCTATGATTATTCTGTAACAAATAATGTGTCACTGATCACAGTCTAATCTAACTGTGGTAAGAAATGAAGACATATTCTTGTTACATTTTAATTGAAAGTCCCCTCCTTTCTTCTTTAGCCTATATCCTATATATTAGTTAATCTGAGCAAATTGAAGAACAATTTTGCATTTTGTTAGATTAGATCAAAGAGCACTACTTGAAGATGATCAAAAATGTACTGTATGGAATTGAAATTGCAAGTTATTACTCAAAGGAAGTCCTGAGTATCAAGTCTAAATGATTTATTCTATACGTATTTGTAGTTTCAAACCAGACTTAGTGTTCTCTTAGAATAGCATTCTAAATAAAACAGTTAATCTCAAAGGCAATTTGTAATAATGAATAAATATTCAAGCTTAATTTATTTTGATAGATTTGGTAGAGCTCAAATAGGGGATTTAATCTCTTGTTACACTAGAGGGCTAAATTATTTGACATGCAAATACATACTTTGAATTAAAATTTAAAGTGTTTATACAGCATTGAGTTTTTTGAAAAGTAAAGTGGGAATTCTGGATTAGAAGTCTAAGGCTTTATTTTTCATTTTTTCTATGACATAAATTAAAAATGGCTTTCAAATAATACATCTTTGAAATATTTTTCAAAGTTTTCTAGAGAACAAAAGTAGCAAATAGTTCCAGCTTGTTTATGATTCCAGCTACCAAAAAAAGAAAGGAATTGGTATCAAGAAAGACAGAATACATAATGAGAAGGCAACTAGAAGTGCATTTTTCTCATAGATCTAGATGTGACCATTTTAAAGCAAATATTGCCAATTCAAATGCAGCATTTACTGAACAATGTACTACACCATGACAAAGTGGTTTTATTGAAGACTGCCTGAATATTAGAAAATATGTAAACATAAATTACCATAATACCAGAAAAATGATGTCATACAATCATTTCTCTAAGATGTGAATTCACCACTAACTCTTCTATACATTCAATGTAATTCCAATAAAAATTCCAACGAAGTTTTACATGAAAATTGTTAGGTTGATTTTCAAATTTACATGGAAGATTAAAGGGCTAAAGAAGTTCACATACTATTTTCAGAAAAAGAAGAATATGAAGGGTGGAATTATCCTACCCGTTATGAAACATTATTATAAAGACATTGTAAGTAAGATGTTGTAATACTTTTTTTTCTTTTAGTGGGGGTTCAGTCCATTGAAATGCAAAATAAAAAACCAAAAGTAGAGCTGAGATATATATGGACCTTTGTTTTGCTATCTGCTGGATTTCACACAGAGCTTTGGGTCAAGGAAGAATAAGCCAACTTTACTAAGGTATACTTAATGTACAAAAAGTTACACATATTTAATATATACATTTTTATGAGGTTGTACATATGTATACACCTGTGATACCATCACAACAAAAAAGATAATAAACATATACATCACCTCCAAAAGATCCCCTTTGCTATTTTGTCTTTTCTTTCTTTTTTTTTTTCTTGTGTGTGCGTCTGTGTGTGTGTGGCAGGCGGGAGATGAGGGGCAGGTAAGAACATTGAGTATGAGAGCTATCCCCTTAAGTTTTTAAGGGCACAACACCATATTGTTAACTGTAGGAACTGAAACTCAGTAGCAAAAAAAGAACCTGATTAAAAAATGGGCAAACGACTTGATGAGAGATTTTGCTAAAGAAGATATACAAACAGCCAACAGGTACATGAAAGGTGTTCAGCATCTCTAATCAGAGAAATGCAAATCAAAACCACAATATGATAGATGTATTTGTTTTTATAGAGCAAAAATTTCAGGCTCAGTGAGGTTCATGATTTTCAACATGACACACGTGACAGAGCGATGGCTAAGATCTAAGACTCCCAAGAGGGTAAAGGGAAATGGTGAGGAAATAGTGTTTTTTGAGCTCCTTAAAGTTGCAGCTGCCTCAAGAGTGCGGTGGTTAATCTTTCCTTGATACCCATAGTAGTGGAAGGAGGCAATGATTTCTAGAACAAAAGTGCTGGTGTGTGAAGAATCATTCTCATTCTTTCTTTTCTAATTTTTTGTCACTAACTCCCAGTGGCTTAACTGACTCATAAAACAATTAGAAAGGAAGCCTGAGCAATGCCACATTGTAGAAGTAAACCTTCCAGGATGCAGAGTAAAGCAGGGGTTGGACCTAAAAGAGTGGTAGAAAAATGGGAAAAGCAACACATCTATTTTAACTACACAATCCCAGGAAATCATGACTCCAAGCATCCCACTTACCCTGTCTTTCCTTTAAGTTAGCTCATTAAAGTTTTCATTGCTGTCTTTATTTTTATATCCCCCCAGAGGAAAAAGGATCTTGACTGATGTATCCCAAGTGCCTAGAGTATTGCCTGGCAGGTAGTGGGCATTCAGTAAATATTTGTTAAATAAATAAACAACATAAAATATTTCTCCATTTAAATTGCTCATTATTTATAAAACATTCTGCAAGTTATAAAAAAAATTAATTTCCAGCAGGCTCAATCCTTGATATAATGAACTATATCCTAATTGATATACTATTATGAGAAAATAGAAACTTAACTCATTTTTTTTTTTGCAAATCTATGATATGTGCTCAACCCAGCTATAATTTCCAAAGTACCTCATTTAGCCCTTCCATAGCTTTGTGAAGTATGCTTTATTATTTCCATTTATCTAGAGAATGTTGTATCTAAGAACTCATAATGATTAAATAACCAGTCCAAAACACACAGCTGATATAACAGAGACTGGATTTAAAATTGTTAATTTTTTTCCTCTTTTTATTTTTCCAAACCCAGGTTAGATATCACCTCCTGCTAGAATCCATTTCTGACCAATATTCAATTATGGTAATCAACTCCTTGGTACTATCTCTAACCATCTCTACCATTACTATTTAATATATGGTAGACCCAGGCAGAAATAATTCTTGTTTAAGCAATAGTTTCTAAAGGGTAATTCTTTAATGGTTGTGGCCAAAGTAGGCCCTAGAAACTTAGCTGTTTTGCGGGGGCAGGGAATGGTGATTACAGATAACCTAACTGTAATAATGTCTGTCTAGATTTTTACAAATACTAATGAGCAAACCATGTATACATTTGTAAATGTATGATTTGCTGCCAATTGTGTGTAAATATTTGCAATAAATTATAAAGAAATAATATATAGGTTTGATATAGATTTCTACTCTCTTCATCATGTATCTGATGAAAATTCTTGGGCAAAGACATAAATAGAATGTTGTTTTCCTTGTCCAGTTCAGAGTTCCTCTTTTTGTTGCATTATTCACATTTTCCTATCTTTTTCTTTTAGATAAATATGTTTCTAATTTCACAATGGTCTTCTCTAATAAAAAATGCTCTTTTATTTAGGCCTTTTAAACTCTTGGCATAATATCTTTATTCTCTACTCACACAATTGGATTAAGTTCACAGGAGATTTTCAATACTGTTATCAGAATAGTTTGCTTATACTCCAGGATCCCATGTTGTGCAAACATGCATTATTTACATTTTACTGTAACAGAACACAAGGCAATGCAATGGTGTTTCATACAGGTGGGCAAGGTGGAGGTAATAATTCCAATGCACCAGAAGGTCAATGTAACTAACTAATCTGTTCTATAGAGATGATATATGGATCCACTTGTTTTTCTTTTTAAAGATTATTCTTTTAGAGAGTTTTTATGTTTACAACAGAATTGAGAGGGAGGTACAGAGATTTCCCATATACCCCTTGCCCCCACACATGCAGAGCCTCCTTCATTATCAACATCCCTCACCAGAATGGTACTTTTTTTTTTTAAACCAGTTTGGAATCCATACTGACACACAATAATCACCCAAAGTTCACAGTTTACCTAGATTTCACCTTGGTGTTGCACATTCTGTGAGTTTGGACAAATGTATAATGACATATATCTGTAATTAAAATTTCATACAGAGTATTTTCACTGCCCTAAAAATCCTCTGTGCCCTGCTTGTTAATCTCTCCCCCATCAACAACCACTGATCTTTTTTTATTATCTCCATAGTTTTGACTTTTCCAGGACGTCATATAATTGGAATCATACAGTATGTTGCCTTTTCAGATTCGTTTCTTTCACTTCGTAATATGCACTTAAGTTTCCTCATGTCTTTTCATGTCTTGACAGTTCATGTTTTAGCTCTGAATATTACATTGTCTGGATGTTTGTTCATGCACAAAAATAAATAGAACCACAGTTTATTTGTCTATTCACCTTCTGAAAAACATCTTGGTTGCTTCCAAGGTTTGGAAATTATGAATAAAATGTTGTAAAATCTATATGCAAGTTTTTATTTATACATAAGTTTTCAAGTCCTTTGGGTTAATACCATAGAGTGCAGTTGCTGATCACATGTTAAGAGCATATTTGGTGTTGTAAGAAACCACCAAACTCTCTTCCAAAGTTGTTGTACCATTTCACATTACCACAAGGAATGTATGAGAGTTCCTGTTGCTCCATATCTTTTTTTTTTATCATCTTTATTGGAGTATAATTGCTTTACAATGGTGTGTTAGTTTCTGCTTTACAACAAAAAGAATCAGTTATATATATACAAATGTTCCCATATCTCTTCCCTCTTGCATCTCCCTCCCTCCCATTCTCCCTATCCCACCCCTCCAGGAGATCACAAATCACCGAGCTGATCTCCCTGTGCTATGCGGCTGCTTTCCACTAGCTATGGACCTTACGTTTGGTACTGTATATATGTCCATGCCACTCTCTCGCTTTGTCACAGCTTACCCTTCCCCCTCCCCATATCCTCAAGTCCATTCTTTAGTAGGTCTGTGTCTTTATTCCTGTCTTACCCCTAGGTTCTTCATGACATATTTTTTTCTTAAATTCCAAATATATGTGTTAGCATACGGTATTTGTCTTTCTCTTTCTGACTTACTTCACTCTGTATGACAGATTCTAGGTCTATCCACCTCATTACAAATAGCTCAATTTCGTTTCTTTTTATGGCTGAGTAATATTCCATTGTATATATGTGCCACATCTTCTTTATCCATTTATCTGATGATGGACACTTAGGTTGTTTCCATCTCCAGGCTAATGTAAATAGAGCTGCAATGAACATTTTGGTACATGACTCTTTTTGAATTATGGTTTTCTCAGTGTATATGCCCAGTAGTGGGATTGCTGGGTCATACGGTAGTTCTATTTGTAGTTTTTTAAGGAATCTCCATACTGTTCTCCACAGTGGCTGTATCAATATACATTCCCACCAACAGTGCAAGAGGGTTCCCTTTTCTCCACACTCTCTCCAGCATTTATTGTTTCTAGATTTTTTGATAATGGCCATTCTGACTGGTGTGAGATGATATCTCATTGTAGTTTGGATTTGCATTTCTCTAATGATTAGTGATGTTGAGCATTCTTTCATATGTTTGTTGGCAGTCTGTATATCTTCTTTGGAGAAATGTCTATTTAGGTCTTCTGCCCATTTTTGGATTGGGTTGTTTGTTTTTTTGTTATTAAGCTGCATGAGCTGCTTATAAATTTTGGAGATTAATCCTTTGTCAGTTGCTTCATTTGCAAATATTTTCTCCCATTCTGAGGTTTGTCTTTTGGTCTTGCTTATGGTTTCCTTTGCTGTGCAAAAGCTTTGAAGTTTCATTGAGTCCCATTTGTTTATTTTTGTTTTTATTTCCCTTTCTCTAGGAGGTGGGTCAAAAAGGATCTTGCTGTGATTTATGTAATAGAGTGTCCTGCCTATGTTTTCCTCTAAGAGTTTGATAGGTTCTGACCTTACATTGAGGTCTTTAATCCATTTTGAGCTTATTTTTGTGTATGGTGTTAGGAGTGATCTAATCTCATACTTTTACATGTACCTGTCCAGTTTTCCCAGCACCACTTATAGAAGACTCTGTCCTTTCTCCACTGTACATTTCTGCCTCCTTTATCAAAGATAAGGTGACCATATGTGCGTGGGTTTATCTCTGGGCTTTCTATCCTGTTCCATTGATTTATATTTCTGTTTTTGTGCCAGTACCATACTCTCTTGATTACTGTAGCTTTGTAGTATAGTCTGAAATCAGGGAGCCTGATTCCTCCAGCTCCGTTTTTCGTTCTGAAGATTGCTTTTTCTATTTGGGGTCTATTCTGTTTCCATACAAATTGTGAAATTTTTTGTTCTAGTTCTGTGAAAAATACCAGTGGTAGTTTGATAAGGATTGCATTGAATCTGTAGATTGCTTTGGGTAGTAGAGTCATTTTCACAATGTTGATTCTTCCAATCCAAGAACACGGTATATCTCTCCATCTATTTGTATCATCTTTAATTTCTTTCATCAGTGTCTTATAATTTTCTGCATACAGGTCTTTTGTCTCCTTAGGTAGGTTTATTCCTAGATATTTTATTCTTTTTGTTGCAATGGTAAATGGGAGTGTTTTCTTGATTTCCCTTTCAGATTTTTCATCATTAGTGTATAGGAATGCCAGAGATTTCTGTGCATTAATTTTGTATCCTGCTACTTTACCAGATTCATTGATCAGCTCTAGTAGTTTGCTGGTAGCATCTTTAGGATTCTCTATGTATAGTATCATGTCGTCTGCAAACAGTGACAGCTTTACTTCTTCTTTTCCAATTTGGCTTCCTTCTTTTTCTTTTTCTTCTCTGATTGCTGTGGCTAAAACTTCCAAAACTATGTTGAATAAGAGTGGTGAGAGTGGGCAACCTTGTCTTGTTCCTAATCTTAGTGGAAATGATTTCAGTTTTTCACCATTGAGGATGATGTTGGCTGTGGGTTTGTCATATATGGCCTTTATTATGTTGAGGAAAGTTCCCTCTATGCCTACTTTCTGCAGGGTTTTTATCATAAATCGGTGTTGTCAAAAGCTTTCTCTGCATCTATTGAGATGATTGTAAGGTTTTTCTCCTTCAATTTGTTAATATGGTGTATCACGTTGATTGATTTGCGTATATTGAAGAATCCTTGCATTCCTGGAATAAACCCCATTTGATCATGGTGTATGATCCGTTTAATGTGCTGTTGGATTCTGTTTGCTAGTATTTTGTTGAGGATTTTTGCATCGATGTTCATCAGTGACATTGGCCTGTAGTTTGCTTTCTTTGTGACATATTTGTCTGGTTTTCATATCAGGGTGATGGTGTCCTCATAGAATGAGTTTGGGAGTGTTCCTCCCTCTGCTATATTATGCAAGAGTTTGAGAAGGATAGGTGTTAGCTCTTCTCTAAATGTTTGATAGAATTCGCCTGTGAAGCCATCTGGTCCTGGGCTTTTGTTTGTTGGAAGATTTTTAATCACAGTTTCAATTTCAGTGCTTGTGATTGGTCTGTTCATATTTTCTATTTCTTCCTGATTCAGTCTTGGCAAGTTGTGCATTTCTAAGAATTTGTCCATTTGTTCCAGGTTGTCCATTTTATTGGCATAGAGTTGCTTGTAGTAATCTCTCATGATCTTTTGTATTTCTGTAGTGTCAGTTGTTACTTCTCCTTTTTCATTTCTAATTCTATTGATTGGAGTCTTCTCCCTTTTTTTCTTGATGAGTCTGGCTAATGGTTTATCAATTTTGTTTATCTTCTCAAAGAACCAACTTTTAGTTTTATTGATCTTTGCTATTGTTTCCGTCATTTCTTTTTCATTTATTTCTGATCTGATTTTTATGATTTCTTTCCTTCTGCTAACTTTGGGGATTTTTTGTTCTCCTTTCTCTAATTGCTTTAGGTGCAAGGTTAGATTGTTTATTCGAGATGTTTCCTGTTCCTTAAGGTAGGATTTTATTGCTATAAACTTCCCTCTTAGAACTGCTTTTGCTGCATCCCATAGATTTTGGGTCATTGTGTCTCCACTGTCATTTGTTTCTAGGTATTCTTTAATTTCTTCTTTGATTTCTTCAGTGATCACTTCGTTATATAGTAGTGTATTGTTTAGGCTCCATGTGTTTGTATTTTTTACAGATCTTTTCCTGTAATTGATATCTAGTCTCATAGCGTTGTGGTCGGAAAAGATACTTGATACAATTTCAATTTTCTTAAATTTACCATGGCTTGATATGTGACCCAAGATATGATCTATCCTAGAGAATGTTCCATGAGCACTAGAGACAAATGTGTATTCTGTTGTTTTTGGATGGAATGTTCTATAAATATCAATTAAGTCCATCTTGTTTAATGTATCGTTTAAAGCTTGTGTTTCCTTATTTATTTTCATTTTGTATGATCTGTCCATTGTTGAAAGTGGGGTGTTAAAGTCCCCTACTATGAATGTGTTACTGTCGATTTCCCCTTTTATGGCTGTTAGTATTTGCCTTATGTATTGAGGTTCTCCTATGTTGGGTGCATAAATATTTACAATTGTTATATCTTCTTCTTGGATCAATCCCTTGATCATTATGTAGTGTCCTTCTTTGTCTCTTCTAATAGTCTTTATTTTAAAGTCTATTTTGTCTGATATGAGTATTGCTACTCCAGCTTTCTTTTGGTTTCCATTTGCATGGAATATCTTTTTCCATCTTCTTACTTTCAGTCTGTATGTGTCTCTAGGTCTGAAGTGTGTCTCTTGTAGACAGCAAATATATGGGTCTTGTTTTTGCATCCATTCAGCCAATCTGTGTCTTTTGGTGGGAGCATTTAGTCCATTTACATTTAAGGTAATTATCGATATGTATGTTCCTATTCCCATTTTCTTAATTGTTTTGGGTTCGTTATTGTAGGTCTTTTCCTTCTCTTGTGTTTCTTTCCTAGAGAAGTTCCTTTAGCAGTTGTTGTAGAGCTGGTTTAGTGGTGCTGAACTTTCTCAGCTGTCGCTTGTCTGTAAAGGTTTTAATTTATCCATCAAATCTGAATGAGATCCTTGCTGGGTAGAGTAATCTTGGTTGCAGGTTTTTCTCCTTCATCACTTTAAATATGTCCTGCCAGTTCCTTCTGGCTTGCAGAGATTCTGCTGAAAGCTCAGCTGTTAACCTTATGGGGATTCCCTTGTGTGTTATTTGTTGCTTTTCCCTTGCTGCTTTTAATATGTTTTCTTTGTATTTAATTTTGGACAGGTTGATTAATATGTGTCTTGGCATGTTTCTCCTTGGAGTTATCCTGTATGGGACTCTCTGTGCTTCCTGGACTTGAATAACTATTTCCTTTCCCATATTAGGGATGTTTTCGACTATAATCTCTTCAAATATTTTCTCAGTCCCTTTCTTTTTCTCTTCTTCTTCTGGAACACCTATAATTCGAATGTTGGTGCGTTTAATGTTGTCCCAGAGGTCTCTGAGACTGTCCTCAGTTCTTTTCATTCTTTTTTCTTTATTCTGCTCTGCAGTAGTTATTTCCACTATTTTACCTTCCAGGTCACTTATCTGTTCTGCCTCAGTTATTCTGCTATTGATCCCATCTAGAGTATTTTTAATTTCACTTATTGTGTTGTTCATCATTGTTTGTTTCATCTTTAGTTCTTCTAGGTCCTTGTTAAATGTTTCTTGCATTTTGTGTATTCTATTTCCAAGATTTTGGATCATCGTTATTATCATTATTCTGAATTCTTTTTCAGGTAGACTTCCTATTTCCTGTTCATTTGTTAGGTCTGGTGGGTTTTTATTTTGCTCCTTCATCTGCTGTGTGTTTTTCTGTCTTCTCATTTTGCTTATCTTACTGTGTTTGGGGTCTCCTATTTGCAGGCTGCAGGTTCGTAGTTCCCATTGTTTTTGGTGTCTGTCCCCAGTGGCTAAGGTTGGTTCAGTGGGTTGTGTAGGCTCCCTGGTGGAGGGGACGAGTGCCTGTGTTCAGGTGGATGAGGCTGGATCTTGTCTTTCTGGTGGGCCGGTCCACGTCTAGTGGTGTGTTTTGGGGTGTCTGTGGACTTATTATGATTTTAGGCAGCCTCTCTGCTAATGGGTGGGGTTGTGTTCCTGTCTTGCTAGTTGTTTGGCATAGGATGTTCAGCACTGTAGCTTGCTGGTCGTTGACTGAAACTGGGTGCTGGTGTTGAGATGGAGATCTCTGGGAGATTTTCGCTGTTTGATATTATGTGGAGCTGGGAGGTTTCTTGTGGACCAGTGTCCTGAAGTTGTCTCTCCCACCTCAGAGGCAGAGCACTGACTCCTGGCTGCAGCACCAAGAGCCTTTCATCCACACGGCTCAGAATAAAAGTGAGAAAAAGTAGAAAGAAAGAATAAGTAGAAGTAGAAAGAAAGAAAGAAAGGGAGTGAGGGAGGGAGGAAGGAAGGAGGGAAGGAAGGGAAAAAAGAAAGAAGATAAAGTAAAATAAAGATAAAATATTATAAAGTTATTAAAATAAAAAATAATTATTAAAAGAAAAAAAAAACAACAAACGGACGTATAGAGCCCTAGGACAAATGGTGGAAGCAAAGCTATGCAGACAAAATCTCATACAGAAGCATACACATACACACTCACAAAAAGAGGAAAAGGGGAAAAAATCATAAATCTTGCTGTCAAAGTCCACCTCCTTAATTTGGTATGATTCGTTGTCCATTCATGTATTCCACAGATGCAGGGTACATCTAATTGATTTTGGAGCTTTAATTCGCTGCTTCTGAGGCTGCTAGGAGAGATTTCCCTTTCTCTTCTTTGTTCTCACAGCTCCCAGGGGCTCAGCTTTGGATTTGGCCCCGCCTCTGCGTGTAGGTCGCCGGACGGCGTCTGTTCTTCGCTCAGACAGGATGGGGTTAAAGGAGCAGCTGATTTGGGCTCTCTGGCTCACTCAGGCCGCGGGAGGGAGGGGCATGGAGTGCGGGAAGAGCCTGCGGCGTCAGAGGCCGGCGTGACGTTGCACCAGCGTGCGGCACGCTGTGCGTTTTCTCGGGGAAGTTGTCCCTGGGTTCCGGGAACCTCGCAGCGGTGGGCTGCACAGGCTCCACGGAAGGGGTGTGTGGATAGTGACCTGTGCTCGCACACAGGCTTCTTGGTGTCGGCGGCAGCAGCGTTAGCGTCTCATGCCCGCCTCTGGGGTCCGCGCTTTTAGCCGCGGCTCGCGCCCGTCTCTGGAGCTCCTTTAAGCAGCGCTCTTAATCCCCTCTCCTCGCGCACCAGGAAACAAAGAGGTAAGAAAAAGTCTCTTGCCTCTTCGGCAGGTCCAGACTTTTCCCCGGACTCCCTCCCGGCTAGCCGTGGCGCACTAACCCCTGCAGGCTGTTTACAGGCAGCCAACCCCAGTCCTCTCCCTGCGCTCCGCCCGAATTCCGAGCCTCAGCTCCCAGTCCCGCCCGGCCCGGCGGGGGAGCCGACAAGCCTCTCGGCCTGGTGAGTGCCGGTCGGCACCGATCCTCTGTGCGGGAATCTCTCCGCTTTGCCCCCCCCCCCCCCCCCGCACCCCTGTTGCTGTGCTCTCCTCCGCGGCTCCGAAGCTTTCCCCCTGTGCCACCCGCAGTCTCCGCCCGCGAAGGGGATTCCTAGTGTGTAGGAACCTTTCCTCCTTCACAGCTCCCTCCCACTGGTGCAGGTCCCGTCCGTATCCTTTTGTCTCTGTTTATTCTTTTTTCTTTTGCCCTACCCAGGTACGTGGGGGGTTTCTTGCCTTTTGGGAGGTCTGAGGTCTTCTGCCAGCGTTCAGTAGGTGTTCTGTCGCTCCACATCTTTACAGACATTTGATGTTGTCAGTGTCTGAGATTTTGTCCATTCTAATAGGTGTCTAGTATTATCTTATGGTTGTTTTAAGTTACATTACCCTGCTGACATGTGATGTGGAGCATATATTCATATGTTTATTTCTCATCTGTATATCTTCTTTAGTGAGGTGTCAGCTAAGGTCCTTTTCTACTTTTACGTCCTTATTCTCCTTTTATCAAACTTTTATTTTTTTCTATGTTATTTCTGCATTTTATGAGTCACCGGGGAAAATCATCTTTAGAGATAGGAACCAGATGACTTACATGTGTGACAGAGGAGATTACAGTTTTTTTAATCACCTTGACTAAGGGCTTAAATTGAGGTTTAGTTGGAAAAAGTAGAAAAGAAATATAAAAGTAATAATTATAATAAAATAACAGACATTTATTGAATGCTTTCTAGGTTTATTTAGTCCTCAAAATAAACATATGGTAGGTGATATTATTAATTCCAATTTGTAGAGGTGTCACTAAAGTATTAAGAGGGAAATAACTTGCCCCAAAGCATGCAGATAGCATATGATGGAGCTGCAGCACTTCGATTGAACACAATGTCATAATTCTATGGTATCAGCCCTAAAGAATTTTTATACCACTTGTTTTGTCTGAAAATTATTTGCTCATATGCCTTGAGAGTAGGTATATGCTTTATTCATATCAGTATCCTCAGCTTCTGATAGAGTGTCTGACCCATAGTTAAACACTCAACAAATTTGTTCATTCATGTATTAAACAAATATTTAGTTTCTAGACACAGAGATTCATGTCCTCATGGAACTAATGTCTTAATGGGAGAAATAGCCAATAGAAAACAACAAAAAGTCTAGCATGTTAAGGCTCCTGGGTGGCATAGGCTCCTTTGATTGAAGAACAGCATAGGGGTTGAAGTGGCTGGAGGGAAGTCAGAATGGTTAGAGAAGTGGTCATCGAGATTGAGTGAGGACATATAATCTTTATCTTTGAAAACTATGCTAGGAATTTGGATTTTATTCACACTTTTTTAAGCCACTAAAGGAATTTAACAAGTGAATGATAGGATGACTTATGTTTTTGGAAGGATGTCTGTGACTGCTAGGTGGAGAATTAACTATATAAGATTAAAGTAAATTCACTTCATGCTCATTGAATTACATATGTCTTTAAAATTAGGATGTAATGTTCATAAAAACTTTCCAAAAAGTGACAGATGCCTACTATATAATAAAAGCAAATGTAAACAAAAAAGCATATTCTAGATTATTTTTAGATTCACAAAGGGAGGAAATGTTAGCTCTAATATTTTAAAAATGCACATTAAGGGCTTCCCTGGTGGCGCAGTGGTTGAGAGTCCGCCTGCTGATGCAGGGGACACGGGTTTGTGCCCCGGTCCGGGAAGATCCCACATGCCGCGGAGTGGCTAGGCCCGTGAGCCATGGCTGCTGAGCCTGCGCATCCGGAGCCTATGCTCCGCAACGGGATAGGCCACAACAGTGAGAGGCCTGTGTACCGCAAAAAAAAAAAAAAAAAAAAAAAAAAAAAGCACATTAACAATTAAGACTATTAACAGGGATAGTAAAACAAAGAATATTGATTAAGAGATACATTTGTAACAATAGAGAAAAATATTTATGAAATAACCAATTATATTCAGTAGATATATCGAGATTTTGGTAATTTTAATTTAAAATGAATATTTCACAGTCTGGAAAATGAACCCTGTTGTATTATTATTTTTAACTTAACCCAATATGCAATTTTTCTGTCAATGGTTACTGAACAAATGAAATGATAACTTTCAATATCTGTCAGTGTCACTTTGTCAATGTCTATGAAAACATGGAAGTGTTTAAACAAGACATTTATATTTCAGAAAATATTTTCATACTGAATGTGAAAAGAGATGAATAAATTCACAAATTTGACTCACATTTATATGACCAGGAAATGAGCATAACATTTTTCTTTCCTTCAGGCAAAAAGTTGATACTCCTCATGGCACTGTTCTCTGGTCTTATAAATCTTGTGCATAACAAGAAATTTTCCTACCATGACTTTGCAGAGTTTAATTAAACTATAGGTATACAAGTGCATTCCTGAATTTCATTTCCATCTGTTATTTTAGACTTGAAATATATATGTAATTGAATTAATGTGAAAAAATTAATGTGAAAACACATTAATTTTGTTTTATATTATTCATTAATATGATTTATATGACATAGAGGCAATCTTAAATACTTTATAGTCACCAGGAAATATAAGAATTCAACCTATTTTTTAATGATGAGTTTCTGAGAAAACATTAGCTACAATTGAAACTTAATTAGATAAAGTCCACAAATTATTTTAAAAATCTATAAAGTTATTACAGATTATTATTTCAAGTTATGAGTATCTAAGGGATTTAATGCAAATGGAATGCCCGCAGGAAATCTTCTTGAGAATACAGATGTATTGTGTAATGGATAGACTAGGTTTGTGGAGTTTGACAAAGTTGGCTGTGTAGCTGTGCTTCTTCACTTACTAATTGTGTGGACTTGGGCAAGTAATTTAACTTCTCATTCTCAGTATCTTTGTGGAAAACAAAACAAAACAAAAATTTAAAAGAAAGAAAGAACACAACAACAATAACAAAAGTATTTAAAGATTTGTAGGTGTATTAGCCTGGGTTTTCCAGAAAAACAGAGCCAAGAGGATATGTATACACGCACATATATAAAGAGATTAATATAAGAAATTGGCTTATGTTATTATGGAGGCTGACAGGTACCAAAATATGCAGTTGGCAAACTGGAGACCACAGAGAGGTGATGGTGTAGGTCCAGTCTGAAGGCTGGCTGCCTGAGACCCAGGAAAAGCCAATTTTTCAGTGTGAGTCAGAAGGCAGAAAAAAAGAAAAAAATGATGCCCCAGCCAGAAGGCAGTCAGACGGGAGGAATTCCTTCTTAACTCATAGGAGGGTCAACCTATTTGCTCTATTCAGGTATTCAGCTGATTGCAGGAGGCCCACACATTGTGGAGCCTAATCAGCTTTAGAGTTTAAATGTTAATTTCATCCAGACATTTCACAGTAACATCTGGAATAATGTTTGACCAAATATCTGGACATCTCATGGCCCAGTCAAGTTGACACATAAAATTTACCATCACAGTAGAGTTAATAAGAAATAGTGTAGCTGTAAGGCCTTGAACAGTAAATACTAAATAAATGGCATTTATTAATATTAGCAGTCATTAACTATAAAATAACAATTTATTAAACAATTATTTATTAAATATTCCTTGCAATAAGCATAGGGGTGGTGAACATTGTATGCATTTTTTAGAAGGGCTATGATTGAAATTGATATGATAGTCTCAACTCTCTGCTTATATAATACTGATCAAGGGCCAAGGTCATCCTACTTAATTCTCTGGAGTTTTCGTTTCCAAATATATTGAACGGAGCCACTCTTAGTCTTGGGATATAATGCTTCAACTTTTACATAGTTTTTTCTTTTTTAACATCTTTATTGGAGTATAACTGCTTTACAATGGTGTGTTAGTTTCTGCTTTATAACGAAGTGAAACAGCTATACATATACATATATCCCCATATCTCCTCCCTCTTGCATACATAGTTGAAACATATTCCTGGACATGTGCTGGGGACCCAACTATTACATTTAGTCTCCAAATAACCAGTAAAGCCTGAACCATTGAGTAATAATTTATGGTGTGACCTGAATTGAAGAGCTCACAGAAAGAAGCTAGAAGGGTCCTTCCAAAAAAAATATCTTTGCCAAGGCAGAGTGACCAGTGTAAATTGATGCTGGTTGTGTATTACTGGAGGAGAATGAAAGTCCGAGATTGCCTTTGCGTATTCTCATGGAGGAATATGTTTTCGTTTTTCTCATCCTGATTTGGCCTTATTGGAGTATGGCGGGAGATAACCATTGACTTGGCTACTATGACATCCACCTGGAGTTTTTATACGTAATATACAGTTTTATTTTCTTTAATTTACTTCAGAAATTCAAATAGCCATAGCCAATTTCTAGGGAGTAGAATAAGGTGTACTGAATGGATCCCGGCTCACGAAATTGTAACAAGGCCAGTGATTGTATCATGATGTGTGTTTTATTGTGCCTGGCAAAAAACAAAAAACAAAATACAAAAATAACAAAAAAACAAAAAAACCCAATGTGCATACAAAATCAGTATTTAGTATATAGAAAATTCTTTTAATTATCATACATGTGAAATTTGAGGATTTAGCCCTTTGCTACTACTGAAAGAAATACCCTCACTCATGTAGTATGCAATATATATTTTTGATGGGTATCATACAAAAATAGAATTATCAAATTGCCTGTGCTTATGGGACACAACTGTGCAACAGTCTTATAAATAACCTTGGCTTAAGTCAAGATGATTTTACATCTCAAAATATCAGATCATTCCTAGAATATCTGAGGTAGGGTGTTGGTGAAGCTTGAAAATTACAGAAAAATCTCTGTCATTATTTGTAATTCATTCTACTGCTCACCATAATCATCATCTAACTCTTACAAACTTCCTACACGTAAGCAGATGGATTTACATAGTACACTCCAAAGGGATTCCCCTGTTCTCAGTTTGGATTTTTAAATGCTGACGTAAATTAATCTGAGATATTCAGTCTCTTCATCTACATGAAATCTCCTTCTATGAGCTCCAGGCCAAAGGTTGGCCTCCTGAAACAACTGTATGAGGAATACTTAGTTGTTAATATTGCAAAGGATAATCTGGGGGAAAGTGCTTCCAGAGTAAGCTGACAGCAAAATGAAACAGACAACTGAAAGACCTAGGATGTCTTGAGATAGTTTAGTTATAAACCTATGACTTGAGAAAGATTGCTTTGCTTGCCCTAGGCCAGTAGAGCAAAACTTACAATTTTTCCATCACATCTTATGGAAAAACCCAAACGAACTTTTTGGCCAGCCCAATACATTGGACTGGGTGAAACCCTAAAGGAAATTTGATTTGTATTTGTTTATCTGAGAATATTCTTATTACTATTTTCAGTGTTCTATTTTCTAATGCTTAATAAAACTCATACTCTTTTGTTCCCTGTTTACCTATCTTTAACCCTCCTTTTTTGAGGTATACTTAAATAACCTAGAATGAACACTCTTTCTTAAAAAACATGGTTTAAGGAGTCATTAACTTAAATACTTCAGCTGTGGGGTTTTTCTTTTTTTTTCTTTTTTTGGCCATGCCATGCGTCATGCGGCAGGCAGGATCTTAGTTCCCAGACCAGGGATAGAATCCACGCCCCCTGCATTGGAAACATGGAGTCTTTACCACTGGACTGCCAAGGAAGTCTCTGCTGTTGGCTTTTTATAATTTATTTTTTCATTGTTTTATTGTTGTAGCAGGTACCTCAGAATCCACTTTAAAAATATCTGGGGCTTCCCTGGTGGCGCAGTGGTTGAGAGTCCGCCTGCCGATGCAGGGGACACGGGTTCGTGCCCCGGTCCGGGAAGATCCCACGTGCCGCGGAGCGGCTAGGCCCGTGAGCCATGGCCGCTGAGCCTGCGCGTCCGGAGCCTGTGCTCCGCAACGGGAGAGGCCACAACGTGAGAGGCCCGCGTACTGCAAAATATATATATATATATATATATATATATATATATATATATATCTGGGTCTTAACCCATCAGAATCAAAGAAATACATAGGTTTCCTTAGATGGGATCATTAAAAAGGAAATTATCATGTAACAAGCTTTAAAGTGAAAAATTGCTAACACAAGCAAATGTCTCTCAGGAGAACTGAAGCACAATGCAGGTAATTATTGGAATTCATAAGGGTGTTTTACTCCTCAGATCAAGCTTAAAAAATCACAGCCACCTTGAAAAAAAGACATTGTGTTAAATTTCACTATTTTTAACCACTCCACATTTAAAAACAATTAAACATATTTTTAGGTTGTGTCTCTGTCAGGGTCTAAAATTATTGTGTAAAACCTATGGCTTTGTTATATACATAAATAGAGCAAATATTTGACATCTCTTTACTGGTTCATTTCATTTCTCATTGAAATATAGTTGTGTTCATAGCTTCAATAAGAGTGAGTCTCCCGTCATACCTATAGTTTTTTTTTTTAAGTGTGTGGAGGAACTCCACAATTACAGATAAATTCCATTTTATTAGATATGTCAAGCTGCTACTATGGAACAAGATCAACCCTTTATATGTACCTAAAATATTCTATCAGGACCAGGATATTTATCCAGTATTTACTCTGTGATTTAGTTCACTCCTAGTTCTAGTGATGTGACTTCACATTAAGAAACATATGGGAAAACCTTGAGAAGAAACACTGGATTTTAATCTCTGTCTTTTAAATATAGGAGGTCGTAATAGGGCAGTAAAATAATATTATTATAATTTCTAAGAAAATTGAAGTAATCAGAAATATATCTCTGTATTCTTATTTTTAGGAATTGTCTTGACAGAAGATAATTCTCTTACCTTAGTTTGTATGAATCACCTATGTTAGAACCAAACCAGACCAGGATGTTTATGTGTGTTAATGCTTCTCATTGCACTTACAAAAGAGACAGAAGGAGGAAAGGGGAGTAAAGAAGAAGGCAAATAAATTCAAACGTATAAAATATAAAATTCCATGTCCAAATGTCTACCTGAACTAAAATCTTTACAGCTCATGCAATATGACGACCTATTTCAACCTTTTGTGTGTTTTATTGATCCATTCATCATCAAAATTTCCACACATAAAAGGGCTGCTATTCTCATTTTACAAGTAAGGATTCTGAAATACCATGAGATTAAGAAATGTGATCAGGTCCTCACAAAGGTAAGAATTACCTGATATGTTGTTTTATATATTTGATTAATTTCAAGCAAGCACAGAAATAATAAATTACTAGTGATAATAATCATAGCCATTAAGTCATACCATTTCAAAATTGACAATTTGTTTAATCACCAAAGACAAATAATAATTTCTTATTTATGGAATCTCCTTTAATAAAAAGATTTTAATGTGATAAGACATACAGAAGCACTTTAGAGAAAAAAATCTCTCTTCAGGGAGTATAGTAAAGCAATTTATTCAGCTCTTCCAAATATTATACATTGGTTAAAATGTTTCAGGGATCTGACATTACTGAGCTGTGTTTCAAAATTTTAATTTTAATGACTTACATATCTCAATTATGAAAATATAAAGTTATTTGTATAGTTGGGTTTCATATAAACTTCCATATTAATATATTTATTTTTTTCTTCAAAATAGTAAGAATTCTAGGAATGTACATTGGTGCAGCCACTGTGGAAAAGTGTGAAAAAAACTAAAAATAGAACTATCATATGATCTAGCAATTCCACTCCTGGGTATATATACAAAGAAAATGAAAACACTAATTTGAAGAGATACATACACCTCAATGTTCATAGCAGCATTACTTACAATAGCCAAGATATGGTGGCAACCTAAGTGTCCATAAACAGATGAATGGATAAAGATGTTGCATATATATATATATATATATATACCATGTTTTTAATATATATATATATATATATATATAAAAAACACGCAATGGCATTTTAGCCATAAAAGAGAATGAAATTCTGCCATTTGCAATAACATGGGATGGACCTAGAGAGTATTATGCTTAGTGAAATAAGTCAGGCAAAGACAAATACTCTGTGTTAACATTTATATGTGGAATCTAAAAAATAAAAAAAACAAATGTATGTAACAAGACAAAAACACACACAGATAAAGAGAACAAACTAGTTGTTACCAGTGGGGAGAGGGGAGTGGGAGGGACAAAATAGGGATATGGGATTAAGGGATACAAACTACTATGTATAAAATATAATAGATAAGCAAGCAACAGGGATAAATTACAGCACAAGGAAATATGGCCATTAATAACTTTAAATGGAATATAATCTGTAAATATATTGAATCAGTATGTTGTACACTTGAAACTAATATTATCGTAAATCAACTATACTTCAATTATAAAAAAGAAAAAAAATAACCCAAATAGTATGAACTACAGAAATACTTAGGACCCATGAGAAAGCTTACTCATGCAATATATGTATTTAAATATTGGTGAAATGTATGTTACAAAAAAACGCAACAAACATGATTGATAAAATGGTGTTTATTTCACTAGGAGATCTCTCCAAATATTTTAAATATCTTTACCCTAGTTCATAGAATACTAATCCAGTCATTAAAATAAAACATTGTTGAGCTCTCAGCTTCGTAATTGAAGTTCCTAGGAACAGAGCAGAACACAAAAATAAAACATCCGTGCCTTCATGGATTTCATATTCTAGTGGTAGAGGGCCAAAAACAGAAAAGTAAATAAATAAACTATTTATTAGGTTATATCAGAGTTTATCAACCTTGGCACAACTGACATTTATGATCAGTAATTATTTTTGTTGTGGGATGCTGTTTATTGTACAGTGTTTATTAGCACCCTTATCATCTACACACTGGATGCCAGGACCTCTGCTTCAATAGTCATGACAATCGAAAATGTTTCCAGTTATTTCTAAATGTCCTTGAGTTTGGAGTGAGGAAGGTGTGGGCAGGAGAGAATTGCCCTTGGATTGTGTGCTGGTGGGCCGAATGAGATTTTAAATAATCCCTCCCTTATCCTCACTAATTGCTATTTTCATGGACAGTACAGGAACCCAGACATGTCTTTGGAAGGAAATGCCTCCCACCTGAAGGTCTTTAGAGGGCTGAGTTCACCTGCATCAAATATCACCCAGTACAATCCTTCTCTTGTTGCTGAGGTGATGACAGATATTTCCTGGGCAATTTAAACGTCCAGGTTATGGTCCAGTACATCATAGGAATATGTCTTGATGACTGAAGTTTACAGTTCCACAGAAATCTGCTCAAGAGCATCCATCATGCATGAAGCTGTATGTGTCCCAGCAATCAATGTGCGCTGTCTCCTTAAGGTGCAGGGTTTCTTTACATCACAAATATACTTAACTATGGGCACTTGATGAGTAAGTGTTATTTTAATCAGTCTACATGGATTATCTCTTTTAAATTCTCAATAATGTTATGCTCTTATTTACTATGCTACTCTTCCCCCATATCAGTATTCTGGGGCAGCCATAATGAATTACCACACATTTGCTGGGGTCAAACAAGGGAAATCTATTCTCTAAGAGTTCTGGGGTCCCAAAATCTGAAATCAAGGTTTCAGCAGGGCTGGGCTCCCTCTGAAGGTTCTAGGGGAGAATCTGTTACTTGCATTTTCTAGCTTTCGGTGGGTCAAGGCATTCCTGGTTTTTCCTTAGCTTGTGGCCACGTGACTTTAATGTCTGCCTGATCTTCACATCACATTTTCCTCTATGTGTCTCATCTCCCTTTTCCTTTCTCTCAAGGACACTTTTGATAACATTTTCTTTATTCATAATAATCCAAAACTGGAAACGACCCAGGTGTCCAGCAATGAATGACAAACCTGGGGTACAGCTGTAGAATGGGATACTAATCAGCAAAAAAAGGGAAGAAATTACGATTCCTGAATTGATATAAATGGATCTCAGAAACAACTGCCAGCTAAAAGCCAGATATAAAAGAATGCGTACTATGCCATTCTACTTGTATTAAGTTCAAGAACAGGTAAATCTAATCTATGGTAATAGAGGTGACAGTAATTTTTCCTTGGAAATATTTTTCGGTGGGGGAGTGGGGTTTACTTATTTTCTTTTTTTTTTAACATCTTTATTAGAGTATAATTGCTTTACAGTGTTGTGTTAGTTTCTGCTGTATAACAAAGTGAATCAGCTATACGTATATATATATATATATATAACCATATCACCTCCCTCTTACGTCTCCCTCCCACCCTCCCTACCCCACCCCTCTAGGTGGTCACAAAGCAGCCAGCTGTTCTCCCTGTGCTATTCAGCTGCTTCCCACTAGCTATCTGTTTTACATTTGGTAGTGTATATATGTCCATGCCATTCTCACTTTATCCCAGCTTACCCTTTTCCCTCCCCATGTCCTCAGGTCCATTCACTACATCTGCATCTTTATTCCTGTCCTGAACCTAGGTTCTTCAGAATCATTTTTTTTACTTAAATTCCATATATATGTGTTAGCATATGGTATTTGTTTTCCTCTTTCTGACTTACTTCACTCTGTATGACAGTCTTCTAGATCCATCCACCTCACTACAAGTAACTCACTTTCGTTTCTTTTTATGACTGAATAATATTCCATTGTATATATGTTCCACATCTTCTTTATCCATTCATCTGTTGATGGACACTTAGGTTGCTTCCATGTCCTGGCTATTGTAAATAGAGCTGCAATGAACATTGTGGTACATGACTCTTTTTGAATTATGGTTTGATCAGTGTATATGCCCAGCAGTTGGATTGCTGGGTCATATGATAGTGCTATTTTTAGTTTTTTAAGGAAACTCCATACTGTTCTCAATAGTGGCTGTATCAATTTACATTCCCACCAACAGTGCAAGAGGGATCCCTTTTCTCCATACCCTCTCCAGCATTTATAGTTTGTAGATATTTTGATGATGGCCATTCTGACTGGTGTGAGGTGATACCTCATTGTAGTTATGATTTGCATTTCTCTAATGATTAGTGATGTTGAGCATCCTTTCATGTGTTTGTGGGCAATCTGTATATCTTCTTTGGAGAAATGTCTATTTAGGTCTTCTGCCCATTTTTGGATTGGGTTGTTTGCTTTTTGACATTGAGTTGCATGAGCTGCTTGTATATTTTGGAGATTAATCCTTTGTCAGTTGTTTCATTTGCAAATATTATCTCCCATTCTGAGGGTTGTCTTTTCGTCTTGTTTATGGTTTCCTTTGCTGTGCAAAAACTTTTAAGTTTCATTGAGTCCCATTTGTTTATTTTTGTTTTTATTTCCATTTCTCTAGGAGGTATGTCAAAAAGGATCTTTTTGTGATTTATGTCATAGAGTGTTCTGCATATGTTTTCCTCTAAGAGTTTTATAGTGTCTGGCCTTATATTTAGGTCTTTGATTCATTCAGAGTTTATTTTTGTGTATGGTGTTAGGGAGTGTTCTAATTTCATTCTTTTACGGGTAGCTGTCCAGTTTTCCCAGCACCACTTACTGAAGAGGTTGCGTTTTCTCCATTGTATATTCTTGCTTCCTTTATCAAAAATAAGGTGACCATATGTGTGTGGGTTTATTTCTGGGCTCTCTATCCTGTTCCATGGATCTATATTTCTGGGTTTTTTGCCAGTACCATACGGTCTTGATTACTGTAGCTTTGTAGTATAGTTTGAAGTCCAGGAGCCTGACTCCTCCAGCTCTGTTTTTCTTTCTCAAGATTGCTTTGGCTGTTCAGGGTCTTTTGTGTTTCCATACAAATTGTGAAATTTTTTGTTATAGTTCTGTGAAAAATGTCATTGGTAGTTTGATAAGGATTGTATTGAATCTGTAGAATGCTTTGGATTGTATAGTCATTTTCACAGTGTTGATTCTTCCTATCCAAGAACTTGGTACATCTCTCCATCAGTTTGTATCATCTTTAATTTCTTCCATTGGTGTCTTATAGTTTTCTGCATACAAGTTTTTTGTCTCCTTAGGTAGATTTATTCCTCAGTATTTAATTCTTTTTGTTGCAGCAGTAAATGGAAGTGTTTTCTTAATTTCTCTTTCAGATTTTTCATCATTAGTGTATAGGCATGCAAGCTATTTCTGTGCATTAATTTTGTACCCTGCTACTTTACCAAATTCATTGATTAGCGCTAGTAGTTTTCTGGTAGCATCTTTAGGATTCTATATGTATAGTACCATGTCATCTGCAAACAGTGACAGCTTTACTTCTTCTTATCAGATTTGGATTCCTTTATTTCTTTTTCTTCTCTGATTGCTGTGGCTAAAACTTCCAAAGCTATGTTGAATACTAGTGGTGAGAGTGGACAACTTTGTCTTGTTCCTGATCTTAGAGGAAATGGTTTCATTTTTGCACAATTGAGAACAATGTTGGCTGTGAGTTTGTCATATAGGGCCTTTATTATGTTGAGGTAAGTTCCCTCTCTGCCTACTTTCTGGAGGGTTTTTATTATAAATGGGTGTTGAATTTTGGTGAAAGCTTTTTCTGCATCTACTGAAATGATCATATGGATTTTCTCCTTCAATTTGTTAATATGTTTTATCACATTGATTGATTTCCATATATTGAAGAACCCTTGCATTCTTGGTATAAACACCACTTGATCATCGTGTATGATACTTTTAATGTGCTGTTAGATTCTTTTTGCTACTATTTTGTTGAGGATTTTTGCATCTATGTTCGTCAGTGATATTGGCCTGTAGTTTGCTTTCTTTGTGACATTTTTGTCTGGTTTTGGTATCAGGGTGATGGTGGCCTCGTAGAATGAGTTTGGGAATGTTCTTCCCTCTGCTTTATTTTGGAAGAGTTTGAGAAGTGTAGGTGTTAGCTCTTCTCTAAATGTTTGGTAGAATTTGCTTGTGAAGCCACCTGGTCCTGGCATTTTTATTGTTGGAAGATTTTTAATCACAGTCTCAATTTCAGTGCTTGTGATTGGTCTGTTTATATTTTCTATTTCTTCCTGGTTCAGTCTTGGAAGGTTGTGCTTTTCTAAGAATTTATCCATTTCTTCCAGGTTGTACATTTTATTGAAATATAGTTGCTTGTAGTAATCTCTCATGATCCTTTGTTCTCCTGCAGTGTCAGTTGTTATTTCTCCTTTTTGATTTCTAATTCTATTGAACTGAGTCTTCTCCCCTTTTTTCTTGATGAGTCAGGCTAATGGTTTATCAATTCTGTTTATCTTCTCAGGAAACCAGCTTTTAGTTTTATTGATCTTTGCTACTATTTTCTTCATTTCTTTTTTTTCCTGATCTGATCTGTATGATTTCTTTCCTTCTGCTAACTTCGGGGTTTTTTTGTTCTTCTTTCTCTAATTCCTTTAAGTGTAAGTGTAGGCTGTTTATTTGAGATGTTTCTTGTTTCTTGAGGTAGGATTTTATAGCTATAAACTTCCTTCTTTGAACTGCTTTTGCTGTATCCCATAGGTTTTGGGTCATCGTATTTTTATTGTCATTTGTTTATAGGTATTTTTTGATTTCTTCAGTGATCTCTTGGGTATTAAGCAGTGTATTGTTTAGCCTCCTTGCATTTGTAGTTTTACAGATTTTTTTCCTGTAATTGATACCTAGTCTCGTAGCTTCGTGGTCAGAAAAGATACTTGATACGATTTCAATTTTCTTAAATTTACTAAGGCTTGATTTGTGACCCAGGATATGATCTATCCTGGAGAATGTTCCATGAGCACTTGAGAAGAAATTGTATTCTGTTTTTTTGGATGGAATGTCCTATAAATATCAATTAAGTCCCTCTTGTTTAATATATCATTTAAAGCTTGTGTTTCCTTATTTAATTTCAATTTGGATGATCAGTCCATTGGTGTAAGTGGGTTATTAAAGTCCCCTACTATGATTGTGTTACTGTTGGTTTCCCCTGTTATGTCTTTAGCATTTGCCTTATGTATTGAGGTGCTCTTATGTTGGGTGCATACATATTTACAATTGTTATATCTTCTTCTTGGATTGATCCCTTGATCATTATGTAGTGTCCTTCTCTGTCTCTTGTAATAGTCTTTATTTTATAGTCTATTTTGTCTGATATGAGAATTGCTAATCCAGCTTTCTTTTGATTTCCATTTGCGTGGACTATCTTATTCTATCCCCTCACTTCTGTCTGTATGTGTCCCTAGATCTGAAGTTGAGCTCTTGTAGAAAGCATATATATGAGTCTTGTTTTTGTATCCATTCAGCCAGTCTATTTCTTTTGGGTGGAACATTTAATCTATTTACATTTAAGGTAGTTATAGATATGTATGTTCCTTTTACCATTTCCTTAATTGGTTTGAGTTTGTTTTTGTAGGTCTTTTCCTTCTCTTGTGTTCCCTGCCTAGAGATGTTCCATTAGCATTTGTTGTAAAGCTGGTTTGGTGGTGCTGAATTCTCTTAGCTTTTGCTTGTCTGTAAAGGTTTTAATTTCTCTGTCGATTCTGAATGATATCCTTCCTGGGTAGAGTAATCTTCGTTGTAGTTTTTTCCCTTTCATCACTTTAAATATATCCTGCCACCTCCTTCTGGCTTGCAGAGTTTCTGTTGAAAGCTCAGCTGTTAACCTTAAGGGGATTCCCTTGTATGTTATTTGTTGTTTTTCTCTTGTTGCTTTTAAAATATTTTCTTTGTATTTAATTTTTGATAGTTTGATTAATATGTGTCTTGGAGTGTTTCTACTTGGATTTATCCTGTATGGAATTCTCTGCTCTTCCTGGACTTGATAGACTATTTCCTTTGCCGTATTAGGGAAGTTTGCAACTATAATCTCTTCAAATATTTTCTCAGACGCTTTCCTTTTCTCTTCTTCTTCGGAGACCCCTATAATTTGAATATTGGTGTGTTTAATGTTTTTCTAGAGGCCTCTGAGGCTGTCCTCAGTTCTTTTCATTCTTTTCTCTTTATTCTTCTCTGCAGTAGTTATTTCCACTATTTTATCTTCCAGGTCACATATCTGTTTTTCTGCCTCACTTATTCTGTTATTGATTCCTTCTAGAGAATTTTTAATTTCATTTATTGTGGTGTTCATCATTGTTTATTTGACCTTTAGTTCTTCTAGGTCCTTGTTAAACATTCTTGTATTTTCTCCATTCTTTTTCCAAGATATTGGATCATCTTTACTATCCTTACTTTGAATTCTTTTTCAGGTAGACTGCCTATTTCCTCTTCATTTGATTGGTCTGGTGGGTTTTTGCCTTGCTTCTTCATCTGCTGTGTGTTTCTCTGTCTTCTCATTTTGTTTAAGTTACTGTGTTTGGGGTCTCCTTTTCTCAGGCTGCAGGTTTGTAGTTCCCATTGTTTTTGGTGTCTTCCCACAGTGGCTAAGGTTGCTTTAGTGGGTTGTGTAGGCTTCCTGGTGGAGGGGACTGGTGCCTGTGTTTTGATGAATGAGGCTGGATCTTGTCTTTCTGGTGGGTTGGACTGTGTCCAGTGGTGTGTTTTGTGGTGTCTGTGACCTTATTATGATTTTAGGCAGCCTCTCTGCTAATGGGTGGGATTGTGTTTCTGTCTTGCTAGTTGTCTGGCATAGGGTGTCCAGCACTGTAGCTTGCTGCTGTTGAGTGGAGCTGAGTCTTAGCGTTGAGATGGAAATCTCTGGGAGAGCTTTCACTGTTTGATATTACATGGGGCCAGGAGGGCTCTGGTGGATCAATGTCCTGAACTCGGCTCTTCCACCTCAGAGGCACAGGCCTGACACCCAGTCAGAGCACGAAGACCCTGTCTACCACACAGCTCAGAAGAAAAGGGAGAAAAAAGGAAAGAAAAAAGAAAATAATGTTATTAAAATAAAAAATTATTAAAGATGAAAAATTTAAAAGTAATGAAAAAAGAAAAAATAAATAAAAGAAAGAAAGAGAGAAGAGAGTAACCAAATCAAAAAACAAATCCACCAATGATATCAAGTGCTAAAAACTATACTAAATAAAAACAAAAAAATGGACTGACCGAACCCTAGGACAAACAGTAAAAGCAAAGCTACACAGACAAAATCACACAAATAAGCATACACATACACATTCACAAAAAGAGAAAAAGGAAAAAAAAAATATATATATATATATATATAAAGGAAGAGAGCAACCAAATCAATAAAGAAATCTACCAGTGATAATGAACTCTAAATACTAAACTCTAAATACTAAATTAAGGTAAACATAATACCAGAAACAAATTAGATGCAGAAAGCAAGCCCCAAGTCTACAGTTGCTCCCAAAGTCCACCGCAATTCGTTGTCTAGTCAGGTATTCTAGAGGTGATGAGTTCATGAAGTTGATTGTGGAGATTTAATCCACTGCTCCTGAGGCTGCTGGGAGAAATTTCCCTTTCTCTGTTCACACAGCTCCTGGGGTTCAGCTTTGGATTTGGCCCTGCCTCTGCATGTAGGTCACCTGAGGGTGTCTGTTCTTCGCTCAGACAGAACAGGGTTAAAATGGCAGCTGATTAGGGGGCTCTTGCTCACTCAGGCTTGGGGGAGGAA